>NC_140689.1:2530000-4930000 GCF_054131305.1 Coturnix japonica
GACACGGGGAGCGAAATTGAGCCGGCCCGCCGGGAAGCCTCTCCGACGTGCCCGAGGAGCGCCACGGTGGATCGGGTCGGGGCTCCCGCGTGCGAGTGAGAGCGGTGCGAAAGGGAGAACGCGGCGCCGCCGCCGCGACAAGCGAGCTCCGGGTCGCCCCCTTCTCCTTCCCTCGTGACGGCGGGACCCGCCGGGGACGCCCCGGGCCCTTCTGCGTCTGACTGCCGGCCGCCCGGCACGCCGGCCCGCGCCCTTTTCTTCCCTCTGCCTGCCTGTCTGCCTTCCTTCCTCCCTCCCTCCTCGGGGCTCTTCGCATGGCAGCGCGGGGAGACGCCTGCCAACGCTCACTCTCTCGCGCCTTTCGCACCGATTTTGGCGGGTTCCCCACTCGCGGAACGAGCGAACGCCAGAGTCCAGGGCCGAACTGCGACACGGGCAGCGAACATCCGACCGACGGAGGCCACTGGACCGAACGAACCAAGCGGCGCACCAGAAAACCGCAACCGAAAAACTCCACAGCCCGGCGCTCAACCGCGCTCGCCTGCGCCCGCTCGTTGCCGCCTCTGGAGACGAGCACGCGCTCGCTCCTGCAGACGAAAACGGAAGGCGTAAGAAAAAACTGCTTCGGAAAAGAACGGCGCCGACTACCGGCAGCGGCGCCGAGGGTAAGCGGCGCTGTACGTCGACGTAGCTGTAGGTAAGAAACTTCAGAAACCCCTCAGCAAGCTCCGGAGCTTTAGCGCCCCCCATCTCACTGGGCGGCAAAACCTAGCCGAAAGCGGGTAGACCTGGCAGCTACACGCAAGCCGCACGGGCAGCGACCCCTAGCCGCCGCCGCCGAGCACCACGGCCCGCTCGGAGCCGGGTAGACCATGCCGACCTAGACGAGCCGCATAGGCAGCGACCCCTAGCCGCCGCCGCCGAGCACCACGGCCCGCTCGGAGCCGGGTAGACCGTGCCGACCTAGCCGAGCTGCATAGGCAGCGACCCCTAGCCGCCGCCGCCGAGCACCACGGCCCGCTCGGAGCCGGGTAGACCGTGCCGACCTAGACGAGCCGCATAGGCAGCGACCCCTTGCCGCCGCCGCCGAGCACCACGGCCCGCTCGGAGCCGGGTAGACCGTGCCGACCTAGTCGAGCCGCATAGGCAGCGACCCCTAGCCGCCGCCGCCGAGCACCACGGCCCGCTCGGAGCCGGGTAGACCGTGCCGACCTAGCCGAGCTGCATAGGCAACGACCCCTAGCCGCCGCTGCCGAGCACCACGGCCCGCTCGGAGCCGGGTAGACCATGCCGAACTACTGGAGCCGCATGGGCAGCCACGCCTAGCCGACGACGCCGTGCCCCCCCCCCCCCCCCTTACTACCCACCACCCCCTCTTGGAGACGCTCGGAGCCAGGTACACAGTGCCGGCGCGGCGGAGCAGCCATGAGAGCGGCACTTGGGCACTTCCGCGGAATGTCCGAGCCGAGCTGAGTCCGCCTGGAGAGGCTGGACCGTGTCGCCGCGGCTCAGATCGCCCGACTCCGAGCGGAACACGCCGGGAGAGGCTGTGCAGTGCCGGCGCACTCGAGCCGCCGCGGCTGAGAGCCCCCGGACACCACCGAGGAACGTCTGAACCGAACGGAGCCCGCCGGGAGAGGCTGGACCGTGCCGGCGCACACGAGCCTCCGCGCTGGCCAGCGGTCGCTGCACGTCCGGCTCGAATTGGTCGGCACGGTCTACCCGGCTCCGAGCGGACCGAAGCTCATGCGGTGGCGGCCAGGGGTCGCTGAGCGGCGGCCGACTCACGTCGGCACGGTCTACCCTGCTCCGCCGCGGACGCTAGAGGTCGCTGACGGACGGGCTGGCAGACGTGCAGCGACACCTAGCGACCGCCGCCGAGCCCTCGTGCACGCACGGAGCAGGGTAGACCGTGCCGACCTAGTCGAGCCGCATGGGCAGCGACCTCTAGCAGCCGTCGCCAAGCACCCTAGCCCGCTCGTAGCCGGGTAGACAGTGCCGACCTAGTCGAGCCGCATGGGAAGCGACGCCTAGCCGCCGAAGCCGTTCCCCCCCCCCCTTCCCCCCACCCTCCGGAGACGCTCGGAGCCGGGTAGACAGTGCCAGCGCAGAGGAGCCGCCACGAGAGCGACAGTTGGCCACTTCCGCGGAACGTCCGAGCCGAGCGGAGCCCGCCGGGAGAGGCTGGACCGTGCCGGCGCACTCGAGCCGCCGCGGCTGAGACCGCCGGACGCCACCGCGGAACGTCTGAACCGAACGGAGCCCGCCGGGAGACGTTGGACCGTGCGGGCGCACTCGAGCCGCGATGGCCAGGGGTCGAGCCGTGTTGACCGTGCCGGAGCACCGGAGGCGCCACGGAGACGCAACTCGGCCGCAGCCGCGGAACGACCAGGGTGCACATATGAGCCGGCCGCTGTTCGCCGGGTCGGGGCGCACCCGGGCTTCTCGGTTCGGCCTTGCTTGAAGCTGGCCGTCCCGCCACCGCCACCGCGGTTTTGCCCTATTGTCTGCGTGTTTATTTGTTCGTACGTTCGTTCGTACTTTGGTCCGTTCGATTGTTTGTCCGTGCCCCCACGCGCCCTCTCGGTTTTATTATTTTCCGTTTGTTTGTGTGTTTGTTTGTTTGTTTGTTTTTCTCGTGGGTTCTTCTTTACTTTCCCCTTTTTTAGTTTTTGAAAAAGCCGCCCCGCCCCCCCCCGCCTCCCTGGCTCTGCAGGAAGAGCGTGGGCGCGTGCGCGGGCCCCGCCCACCGGGGTCCGTTCGGGCCGAATATCCGGACTGCGGGCAGGCCGCGTGGCGAGGGATGGCAAAAGAGCGGCGGGAAGACGGCAGCGGCGAGAGGTGGGCCGGCTGGAGGCGGCCGCGACCCCCGCGGGGTTCGCGCCTAGCCTCTCTCCCAGCCGGCAGATGAGGTGGAACAGTACGTGGGATTTCGGCGGGAGGAGGAGGTGGTGGCGGTGGTGGCGGTGGTGGCGGTGGTGGTGGTGGCGAGGCGTTTTGGCAGGCTCCGGTCGCCGAGTCGAGCCGCCATTGGGCCGAGCCGTCAGGAGCACCCCGGCGGAAAAAGGAAAGAAACGAAAAAAACCAAACGGGCCAATCGGGTCCAAACAAATAACCGAGCGAGTGACCGACCAAACAAAAAAAAAACAAAAACAAAAACAAGCAAACAAATAAAAAAACACGGTCGCGGGCCGGTCGGGCAAGATGCGTCCGGGAGAGGGCGGGTTGTGAGCGAGGGCCGGGGTGGGGGCAGGCGGAGGCGGGCCACCGTTGGGTACGGGTCGCATTCCCGCTCGTGCGGTGTGGACTGGGGGGGGGGGGGAAGGTGGAAGACGGACGCGGGGCCGGGAAGATCAGGCGCCGGCCGGCAGCCAGGTCTACCCGCATACCCGCAACCCCGTCGCGGACCCCCCCATCCCTCCCCGGCCACGCAAGCGACCCCCTTCTTCGTGACAGAGGCCGTGCCGGGCCTACTCACGCGCGGGTGACGAGGAGAAAGAGAAGGGAAGGAAAGGGAAGGGAAGGGAAGGGAAGGGAAGGGAAGGGAAGGGAAGGGAAGGGAAGGGAAGGGAAGGGAAGGGAAGGGAAGGGAAGGGAAGGGAAGGGAAGGGAAGGGAAGGGAAGGGAAGGGAAGGGAAGGGAAGGGAAGGGAAGGGAAGGGAAGGGAAGGGAAGGGAAGGGAAGGGAAGGGAAGGGAAGGGAAGGGAAGGGAAGGGAAGGGAAGGGAAGGGAAGGGAAGGGAAGGGAAGGGAAGGGAAGGGAAGGGAAGGGAAGGGAAGGGAAGGGAAGGGAAGGGAAGGGAAGGGAAGGGAAGGGAAGGGAAGGGAAGGGAAGGGAAGGGAAGGGAAGGGAAGGGAAGGGAAGGGAAGGGAAGGGAAGGGAAGGGAAGGGAAGGGAAGGGAAGGGAAGGGAAGGGAAGGGAAGCCAGAAGTCAAAGAAAAGTAGAAGAGAAGAAGGTGTGAAAAAGTACAGATAGATCGTAAAATGTCGCGATAAAATAAAATAATAAAATAAAATAAAATAAAGAAAAATAAAATAAAATAAAATAAAATAAAATAAAATAAAATAAAATAAAATAAAATAAAATAAAATAAAAGCAATAAAAAGATGGGGGAGCGGAAGAGCGATATTAATAATTGCATGAATAACTAAATAAATAATAAGGAAATATGGGGAAAAGAAAATTTAAAAAAA
This sequence comes from Coturnix japonica, assembly GCF_054131305.1. Taxonomy (NCBI): domain Eukaryota; kingdom Metazoa; phylum Chordata; class Aves; order Galliformes; family Phasianidae; genus Coturnix; species Coturnix japonica. The sequence goes on from NC_140689.1 coordinate 2,534,195, forward strand.
AAAGAAAGAAAAAAAGAAAGAAAAAAATATTTAAAAAGGGGAAAAAGGGAAAAAAAAGAAAAAATGGGGAAAAAAGGAGAAAAAAAGGAAAAAAAATTTAAAAGAAACAAAAATATTTTAAAAAAAACAAAAAACAAAAAAAACCCACCACAATAATGGAGGAAGCAAGCGTGCCCGAGGGAGGACGAACGGCGGAGACGGTCGTGCGCGAGGATGCCTGAGCTCGAATGCCGGAGCCCAGGTCTGCCCTACCTATTTTAATAAATTTAAATAACACCACAAGGGAGGGGAGGTCAGGGGAGCGGAGGGCAGGGGAGGGGAGGATACGGGCTGGCACGAGGGAGGCTCAAAGGCGGAAGCGGTCGGGTCGGTTCGGGTCGGGTCGGGTCGGGTCGGGGGGCGGCTGGCCGTTCGTCGTACCCTTACCGCTTGACACAGCTGCGTGACACGCGGCTACGGCCGACACGTCTACCCGCGGCACGGACGGGAAACGGCATCGGCCGACAGGTCAACCCCGCTACGGCCGACACGTCTACCCGCGGCACGGACGGGAAACTGCACCCGCCGATCGAGCGGGTGGATGGTCGCCCAGGTCTACCCCGCGCCGCCACGAAGCGGGAAGGTAGGTGGATGGATGGATGGATGGATGGATGGATGGATGGATGGATGGATGGATGGATGGATGGATGGGGAAAAACCGGGCGAAAGGGGGCCTGGCACGCGCCCGCGCGAGACCAGCCGCACACCCCCATTCCACGCGCCGGCGCCGGCGCACGGAACCCCCCCGAACGGAGGACGGAAGCAACGCAGCGAGCGCCGGGTCTCCCAGCGGGTGCTGGGAGGTTGCACCAGGTAAAAGACCAAGAGGTACCAATTGTCACCAGAGTGGTTCACAGACGGCAGTACCGCACCAATAGGGACTCATTGCTCCCCATTCACAAGCTAATTCGCCAATTAGAGAATCAGGGAGTGATTAGCAAAACTCACTCGCCTTTTAACAGCCCCATATGGCCAGTGTGTAAAACCAGTGGGGAATGGAGGCTGACGGTGGATTACCATGGCCTGAATGAAGTCACACCTCCATTAAGTGCTGCTGTACCAGACATGCTAGAACTCCAGTATGAACTGGAGTCAAAAGAAGCTAGGTGGTATGCCACCATTGACATTGCTAATGCTTTCTTTTCCATGCCATTGGCTGCAAAATGTAGGCCACAGTTTGCTTTTACCTGGAGAGGTATTCAGTACACCTGGAACCGTTTACCTCAAGGGTGGAAGCACAGCCCAACAATTTGCCATGGATTGATCCAATCTGTTTTGGAACAGGGTGATGCTCCTGAGCACTTGCAGTATATTGATGATATTGTAGTGTGGGGCCATACAGCAGCAGAGGTTTTCAAGAAAGGGAAACAGATAATCCAAATTCTTTTGAAAGCTGGTTTTGCCATTAAGCGCAGCAAGGTGAAGGGGCCTGCCCAGGAAATCCAGTTCTTAGGTATAAAATGGCAAGATGGACGTCGTCACATCCCAGCAGATGTGATTGACAAAATCACTGCTATGTCTCCGCCCACCGACAAGACAGAGACCCAATCTTTTCTGGGAGTAGTGGGCTTTTGGAGAATGCATGTCCCAAACTACAGCCACATAGTGAGCCCCCTCTATCAGGTAACACGGAAGAAGAATAATTTCTCATGGGGTCCTGAGCAGCAGCAGGCTTTTGAGCAGAGAAAACAAGAAATAGCCCGTGCCGTGGCCTTGGGGCCAGTACGGACGGGGCAGGATGTGAGGATCCGAGGCCGACCGCTAGGATTTTGGAGTCAAGCATGTAAAGGGTCTGAGGAGCGCTACACTCCGACTAAGAAGGAGATCTTAGCCGTGTATGAGGGGGTTCGGGCTGCTTCTGAAGTAGTTGGGACAGAGGTTCAGCTTCTTCTAGCACCTCGCTTGCCAGTAATAAACTGGATGTTTAAAGGACAGGTTCTCTCCACCCATCATGCTACTGATGCCACTTGGAGTAAGTGGATTTCATTAATTACTCAACGAGCTCGAATGGGAAAACTCAGCCGTCCTGGAATTCTAGAAGTGATCATGGACTGGCCTGAGAGTAAAAAAATTGAAACACCACCTACAGAAGAGGTATCACGTGCTAAAGAGGCACCACCATACAATGAGCTACCAGAAAACGAAAAGTAATTTGCCCTATTCACAGACGGATCATGTCGTATTGTAGGGAAGCATCGCAGATGGAAAGCTGCTGTATGGAGCCCCACACGACAAGTTGCAGAGGCCACTGAAGGTAAAGGAGAATCAAGTCAATTTGCAGAGGTAAAGGCTGTTCAGCTGGCTTTAGATGTGGCTGAACGGGAGAGGTGGCCAATGCTTCATCTTTATACTGATTCATGGATGGTGGCAAATGCCTTATGGGGGTGGCTGCAACAGTGGAACCATCCTCTGCTACCAAATCTGTCACGGTTTGAACGAAAAATCTACCTGCGTCCGTGACAAGGGCCGTCCGTGTGGGGCAGATTTGGGTCAGATCTATGGGGCAAAAGCTGCTGTGGGGCTGATGTGGGTCAGATCTATGGGGCAGGAGATGCTGTGGGTCAGATCTATGGGGCTGGAACTGCTGTGGGGAATATCCTTATAGATATGACCCCCATCAGCCTCACAGCAGCTTCTACCCCATAAATCTGACCCACATGTGCTCCACTGCAGCTCCAGTCCCGTAGATCTGACCCACAGCAGCCCATGCCCCATAGATCTGACCCTCATCTTTTTCAGCCGAAAAGAAAAAGTTAATTAAGAAAACAGCGGCAACGATGTAAGGAGGCACACTTATTTACTAAATACTATATCGAAATACAGGATAACACAATAGAATACAATAGAATTGAAAATTGAGCTAACGAATCAAGCAAAATAGGAGAGAGAATGAGTCCCGTAACCGAGAGGCCTACTGTGAATCTGGGCGAACGGCTGAAGGCTCCCACACACTGCCCTGAACGCCAGAACTCGAAAGACGTCAGTCTGTTCTGCGACAGAGTTAATATAGAGACCAGGTCCCGTGACCCATCGTGTTGCTCTCTGGGAGATGTAGTCTTCTTCTGTAAGTTGCAGATTCAGTAAAATTATCCATGCTTTATATGATGTTATGATGTGGAATACAGATAGCAAAATTACAACATTATTAAACCATGACAATCTGACCCACAGCAGCTCCTGCCCCATACACCTGATTCACATGCGCCCCACAGCAGGTCCTGACCAATAGATCGGACCGACATATGGCCCACAGCAACTCCTGCCCCATAGATCTGACCCACATCTGCCCCAAAGCATCTCCTGCCCCATAGATCTTTCCCACATCAGCCCCACAGCAGATCCTGCCCCATAGATCTGACCCATATCTGTCGCACAGCAGCTCCTGCCCCATAGACCAGACCCCCATCAGCCCCACAGCAGCTCCTGCCCCATAGATTTGACCCCCATCACCCCCACAACAGCTCCTGCCCCATAGATCTAACCCACATCAGCCCCACAGCAGATCCTGCCCCATAGATCTGACACACATCATATGTAAAGTAGCTGCTGCCCAATAGATATGACCCACAGCAGCTTCAGCCCCAAAGATCTGACCCACATCAGCCCCAAAGCAGCTCCTGCCCCATAGATCTGACCCACATCTGTCGCACAGCAGCTCCTGCCCCATACATCTGACCCAAGTCAGCCCCACAGCAGCTCCTGCCTCATAGATCTGACCCACGTCAGCCCCACAGCAGCTCCTGCCTTATAGATATGACCCCCATCAGCCCCACAGTAGCTTCTACTCCATAGATCTGACCCACATGTGCTCCACTGCAGCTCCAGTCCCGTAGATCTGACCCACAGCAGCCCATGCCCCATAGATCTGACCAACATCAGCCACACAGCAGCTCCTGACCCATACATCTGACCCAAATCTGCCCCACACAATCTCCTGCCCCATAGATCTAACTCACATGTGCCCCACAGCAGCTCCTGCCCATAGATCTGACCCACAGCAGCTCCTGCCCTATAGATCTGATTCAAATCTGCCCCACAGCAGCTCCTGCTCCATAGATCTGACCCACATGTACCCAAAATCAGCTCTGCCCCATTGATTTGACCCACATCAGCCCCACAGGAGCTCCTGCCCCATAGATCTGACCCACATCAGCCCCACTGCAGCTCCTGCCCCATAGATCTAACCCATATCAGCCCCACAGCAGCTCCTGCCCCATAGATCTGACACACATCATATGTAAAGCAGCTGCTGCCCAATAGATATGACCCACAGCAGCTTCAGCCCCATTGATCTGACCTACAGCAGCCCCACAGCAGCTCCTGCCCCATAGATCTGACCTACATCATCTCCACTGCAGCTCCTGACCCATAGATCTGACCACATCTACCCCACTGCTGCTCCTGCCCCATAGATCTGACCCAAATCTGCCCCACAGCAGATCCTGCCAAATAGATCTTAACCACAGCAGCTCCTGCCCCATAGATCTGACCCAAATCTGCCCCACAGCAGATCCTGCCAAATAGATCTTAACCACAGCAGCTCCTGCCCCATAGATCTGACCCACATCAGCCCCACAGCAGCTCCTACACCATAGATCTGACCCACATCTGCCACACACCATCTCCTACCCCATAGATCGTACCCACTTCTGCCCCACAGCAGCTCCTGCCCCATAGCTCTGACCCACATCTGCACCACAGCAGCTCCTCCCCATAGATCTAACACCCATCAGCCTCACAGCAGCTCCTGCCCCATAGATATGCCCTACATCTGCCCCACAGCAGCTCCTGCACCATAGATCTGACCCACATCTGCAACACAGCAGCTCCTGCTCCATAAATCTGACCAACATCAGGCCCACATCTGTTCCTGCCCCATAGATCTGACCCACAGCAGCTCCTGCCCCATAGATCTGACCCACATTTGCCACACAGCAGCTCCTGCCCCGTAGATCTGCCTCACTTGCGCCCCACAGCAGCTTTCGCCCAATAGATCTGACCCACATGTGCCCACAGCAGCTACTACCTCATAGATCTGACCCACATCAGCCCCACAGCAGCTCCTGCCTTATAGATCTTACCCAAATCTGCCCCACTGCTGCTCCTGCCCCATTGATCAGACCAACAGCAGCTCTTCCCCATAGATCTGACCAACATGTTCCCCACAGCAGCTCCTGCCCCATAGATCTGACCCACATCTGCCCCACAGCAGCTCCTGCCCCATAGACCTGACCCACATGTTCCCCACAGCAGTTCCAGCCCCATAGATCTGACCCACAGCATCTCCTGCCCCATAGATCTGACCCACATCAGCCCCACAGCAGCTTTTGCCCCATAGATCTGACCCAAATCTGCCCCACAGCAGCTCCTGCCTCATAGATCTGACCCACGTCAGCCCCACAGCAGCTCCTGCCTTATAGATATGACCCCCATCAGCCCCACAGCAGCTTCTACCCCATAGATCTGACCCACATGTGCTACACTGCAGCTCCAGTCCCGTAGATCTGACCCACAGCAGCCCATGCCCCATAGATCTGACCCTCATCAGCCACACAGCAGCTCCTGACCCATACATCTGACCCACATCTGCCCCACACCATCTCCTGCCCCATAGATCTAACTCACATGTGCCCCACAGCAGCTCCTGCCCATAGATCTGACCCACAGCAGCTCCTGCCCCATAGATCTGATTCAAATCTGCCCCACAGCAGCTCCTGCTCCATAGATCTGACCCGCATTTGCCTCAGAGCAGCTCTGCCCCATTGATTTGACCCACATCAGCCCCACAGGAGATCCTGCCCCATAGATCTGACCCACATCAGCCCCACTGCAGCTCCTGCCCTATAGATCTGACCAACATCAGCCCCACATCAGCTCCTGCCCCATACATCTGACCCAAATCTGCCCCACACCATCTCCTGCCCCATAGATCTAACTCACATGTGCCCCACAGCAGCTCCTGCTCCATAGATCTGACCCACAGCAGCTCCTGCCCTATAGATCTGATTCAAATCTGTCCCACAGCAGCTCCTGCTCCATAGATCAGACCCACATGTGCCCCAGAGCAGCTCTGCCCCATTGCTTTGACCCACATCAACCCACAGGAGATCCTGCCCATAGATCTGACCCACATCAGCACCCTGCAGCTCCTGCCCCATAGATCTGACCCACATCTGCTCCACAGCATCTCCTGCCCCATAGATCTGACCCCCATCTGCCCCACAGCAGCTCCTGCCTCATACATCTGACTCACAGCATCTCCTGCCCCATAGAACTGACCCACATCAGCCACAGCAGCTCCTGCCCCATAGATCTGACCCACATCTGCCCCACAGCAGCTCCTGCACCATAGATCTGACCCACATCAGACCCACAGCTGCTCCTGCCCCATTGATCAGACCAACAGCAGCTCTTCCCCATAGATCTGACCCACAGCAGCTGCTGACCCATAGATCTGACCCACATCTGCCCCACAGCAGCTCCTGCCCCATAGACCTGACCCACATGTTCCCCACAGCAGCTCCTGCCCCATAGATCTGACCCACAGCATCTCCTGCCCCATAGATCTGACCCACATCAGCCCCACAGCAGCTCCTGCCCCATAGATCTGACCCACATCAGACCCGCAGCAGCTGCTGACCCATAGATCTGACCCAAATCAGCCCCGCAGGAGCTCCTGCCCCATAGATCTGACCCACATGTGCCCCACAGCAGCTCCAAACTCATAGATCTGACCCACATCAGTCCAACAGCAGATTTTGCACCATAGATATATCCCTCATCTGCCCCACAGCAACTCCTGCCCCATAGATCTGACCTACATCATCCCCTCTGCAGCTCCTGCCCCATAGATCTGACCCACATATGCCCCACAGCAGCTCCTGCCCCATAGATCTGACCCACATCAGCACCACAGCAGCTCCTGCCCCATAGATCTGACCCAAGTCAGCCCCACAGCAGCTCCTGCCTTATAGATATGACCCACGTCAGCCCCACAGCATCTTCTACCCCATAGATCTGACCCACATGTGCTCCACTGCAGCTCCAGTCCCGTAGATCTGACCCACAGCAGCCCATGCCCCATAGATCTGACCAACATCAGCCACACAGCAGCTCCTGACCCATACATCTGACCCAAATCTGCCCCACACCATCTCCTGCCCCATAGATCTAACTCACATGTGCCCCACAGCAGCTCCTGCCCATAGATCTGACCCACAGCAGCTCCTGCCCTATAGATCTGATTCAAATCTGCCCCACAGCAGCTCCTGCACCATAGATCTGACCCACATGTACCCCAGAGCAGCTCTGCCCTATGGATTTGACGCACATCAGCCCCACAGGAGATCCTGCCCCATAGATCTGACCCACATCAGCCCCACTGCAGCTCCTGCCCTATAGATCTGACCCTCATCAGCCCCACAGCAGCTCCTGCCCCATAGATCTGACACACATCATATGTAAAGCAGCTGCTGCCCAATAGATATGACCCACAGCAGCTTCAGCCCCATTGATCTGACCTACAGCAGCCCCACAGCAGCTCCTGCCCCATAGATCTGACCTACATCATCTCCACTGCAGCTCCTGACCCATAGATCTGACCACATCTACCCCACTGCTGCTCCTGCCCCATAGATCTGACCCAAATCTGCCCCACAGCAGATCCTGCCAAATAGATCTTAACCACAGCAGCTCCTGCCCCATAGATCTGACCCAAATCTGCCCCACAGCAGATCCTGCCAAATAGATCTTAACCACAGCAGCTCCTGCCCCATAGATCTGACCCACATCAGCCCCACAGCAGCTCCTACACCATAGATCTGACCCACATCTGCCACACACCATCTCCTACCCCATAGATCGTACCCACTTCTGCCCCACAGCAGCTCCTGCCCCATAGCTCTGACCCACATCTGCACCACAGCAGCTCCTCCCCATAGATCTAACACCCATCAGCCTCACAGCAGCTCCTGCCCCATAGATATGCCCTACATCTGCCCCACAGCAGCTCCTGCACCATAGATCTGACCCACATGTGCCCCACAGCAGCTCCAAACTCATGGATCTGACCCACATCAGTCCTATAGCAGATTTTGCACCATAGATATGTCCCTCATCTGCCCCACAGCAGCTCCTGCCCCATAGATCTGACATACATCATCCCCTCTGCAGCTTCTGCCCCATAGGTCTGACCCACATGTGCCCCACAGTAGCTCCTGCCCCATAGATCTGACCCCCATCAGCCCCACAACAGCTCCTGACCCATAGATCTAACCCACATCAGCCCCACAGCAGCTCCTGCCCCATAGATCTGACACACATCATATGTAAAGCAGCTGCAGCACAATAGATATGACCCACAGCAGCTTCAGCCCCAAGGATCTGACACACATCAGCCCCACAGCAACTCCTGCCCCATAGATCTGACCCACATCTGCCCCAAAGCATCTCCTGCCCCATAGATCTTTCCCACATCAGCCCCACAGCAGATCCTGCCCCATAGATCTGACCCACATATGTCGCACAGCAGCACCTGCCCCATAGATCTGACCCACATCAGCCCCACAGCAGCTCCTACACCATAGATCTGACCCACATCTGCCACACAGCAGCTCCTGCCCCATAGCTCTGACCCACATCTGTACCACAGCAGCTCCTCCCCATATATCTAACACCCATCAGCCTCACAGCAGCTCCTGCCCCATAGATAAGCCCTACATCTGCCCCACAGCAGCTCCTGCACCATAGATCTGACCCACATCTGCAACACAGCAGCTCCTGCTCCATAAATCTGACCAACATCAGGCCAACATCTGTTCCTGCCCCATAGATCTGACCCACAGCAGCTCCTGCCCCATAGATCTGACCCACATTTGCCACACAGCAGCTCCTGCCCCATAGATCTGACCCAAATCTGCCCCACAGGAGATCCTGCCAAATAGATCTTAACCACAGCAGCTCCTGCCTTATAGATCTGACCCACATCAGCCCCACAGCAGCTCCTGGCCCATAGATCTGACCCACATGTGCCCCACAGCAGCTCCAAACTCATAGATCTGACCCACATCAGTCCAACAGCAGATTTTGCACCATAGATATGTCCCTCATCTGCCCCACAGCAACTCCTGCCCCATAGATCTGACCTACATCATCCCCTCTGCAGCTTCTGCCCCATAGGTCTGACCCACATGTGCCCCACAGTAGCTCCTGCCCCATAGATCTGACCCCCATCAGCCCCACAACAGCTCCTGCCCCATAGATCTAACCCACATCAGCCCCACAGTATCTCCTGCCCCATAGATCTGACACACATCATATGTAAAGCAGCTGCTGCCCTATAGATATGACCCACAGTAGCTTCAGCCCCAAGGATCTGACCCACATCAGCCCCACAGCAACTCCTGCCCCATAGATCTGACCCACATCTGCCCCAAAGCATCTCCTGCCCCATAGATCTTTCCCACATCAGCCCCACAGCAGATCCTTCCCCATAGATCTGACCCACATATGCCCCACAGCAGCTCCTCCCCATAGATCTAACACCCATCAGCCTCACAGCAGCCTCTGCCCCATAGATAAGCTCTACATCTGCCGCACAGCAGCTCCTGCACCATAGATCTGACCCACATCTGCAACACAGCAGCTCCTGCTCCATAAATCTGACCAACATCAGGCCCACATCTGTTCCTGACCCATAGATCTGACCCACAGCAGCTCCTGCCCCATAGATCTGACCCACATCAGCCCCACAGCAGCTCCTGCCCCATAGATCTGACCCTAATCTGCCCCACAGCAGATCCTGCCAAATATATCTTAACTGCAGCGACTCGGCACGGACTCAGATGTGAACGATCCAAATCGTTTTTTACAAGTTCTCACATCCCTTATATACCTTCACAAGTTGTTATTTTCTAACTTTCCCATCCACCCTTACAACTTTCCCAAACATCTTACATGTCAACAAAGCATTCTACAAAACACTTTTCAACTGTCCATGCAGGCACATAACCAATCAGAGCTGTGAGACTCTTCTTCTCCTTGCAGAGGTGTCCTTGGTTCCCATGCTGTTTATCTTGCTCCACAGCTGCTGCTCTGAACATCTTTTCTTGTATTCCCACAATTCCCCCTTTTTTGTTTATTGACAAGCTACTACCATACTATAAAATAATAACACTAATTATATTAATAACATAATCATTATAACTCAATCAAGGCCTCGATTGACAATACTCTAAAAGTGAAAAAAGAGACAAGTCAAATACAACATAACAACATTACTGTTAAACCCACTAAAAAGAACAAACATGTTTGTACTGCAACCTAAGTTTCTGCAACCTGAAAATAAATCCATGAGGGTCCCATTGTGTTAATCTGTAACTGATCAGGAAAAGTCTTCAATTTTTATATACTCTGATATATTGATTTTTAATGACCACTAAAATTTGTGCAGTAAATGCTTTTAAGATGTTCATAACCATGCTCTACCAACTGAGTTATCCGGGCTAATAATTGATTAATGATCGCACAATTTAATGGAATATCATGTCAAAAAGAACCAATTTTAGAGGACAAATGTACTAGAGTATCACTAGGGGCATTAATACTTATTGACCCTTGAGAAACAGCAAGCCATGTTGGTGGTGGATGTGACAGGTAGTGCCAGCAGGGCGTCCCCTGCTTCAAGGTGCACATTTCCTCTCTCACCCATCACAGATTCTCTCCTGCATTCAGGGTCTGAAGGATTTCTTCCAGTTGTACACCACATCCGCATGGCCAGTGCGTGATATAGAGCCCAAGTGGAACACCTGCTTGGAAAACAGAATAAACCATCAAATTTAGTTCTATTAGCGTGCACTTTTGTCTAAAATGATGCATGGTTATATTTTCAGATCCCAATTAATTGGATGTAAAAGAGGTATCCGTTCTATGATACAGGGTCATCTCTTTGCCTGGGATTCCTTTCCAGGTTTTGTCTTTGCAAATTAAGAAAAGCTAATTAATAGGCTAATAACATCATAACCAAACAGTACTAAAACATTAAAAGAGCTATTCCTGTAGACTCTAGCACTGATTAGATCAAATCCTGTTTAATACACATCTGATCTATTACTAAAATAGAAGAAGCACACAACATCCTAGCTAATGCCTTAAACTCTAAATCTTGAGACTGCATTCACCTGTATGTGCTGTGGAAAATACGTAAGAAGAATGAGTATCTATTGTTACAGGTGCATATTTTAGACGGCCAAGTTCAGGAACGTGAGTGACAACTGTCTGACACAGTTGAAGAGGTGCTGTGCCACATGGATTTGTCCGAGTCGGAGGCAAAGAGCTATCAGTCAAATTATGTAGCTGATATTCAGTCATAAACACGGTGTATTGCATAGGAGAGAGGATCATTCTTAACACAGTTTTCCAATCGTGAGGGGTCATAGCGTAACTGTCACTGTTTGCAACCAAAAGATTGTATGTAAAGGCTGACTGAACTCCGAATGTTCTCACTGACTCCCTTAGCTCCTTCACTGCCTCATAAGGCAGAGATTCCAAACGGGGGACCTGATTAGGAAAGGTCTGCAACGTGTCAGCATCACCCCTTAATATTGTTTCTTTTTTGCATTGCTCTAAGACATCACAGTACGCTGTAGGGAAATTTGTCATTCCTGCTTCCTTCAAAGTATCATCAGGAGGAAATGCGTCCGATTCTCTTTCTGGATCTTCTGGACCGGGGTCACAACGATCCCCTGGTTTCGATCCGTCCGTGTCTTTAACCACGTTACACGCCGGCTGCACAGACGCAGCAGCGCATGACGTGGGGGGGGAGGAGGGCAGAAGCGGCGCGACGAGCGTCGTAGGCGGAGCGAAGGGCGAGGGCGCCGTAGAGGGCGGCAACGCGGCGAACGTCGGGGGAGGAGCGAACGGCGGGAGCGCGAGGGGGGGCGGTTGCGGCTTTTCGTCTCCCCGAATCGCGGGGGGGTCGGAGCCGCCGGTCGGATCCGGGCACGGGCCGCTTCCCGCAGCGAGAGGCAGCGGCGGGGTTGGGACGGAGGGCGGCAGGGAATGGTCGGAATAAATTCTTTCCCGTCGTGATTGCTTAATCCCTTCCATTATCCGGCTCCAAACGGGCAACAGCTTAGCAGCCTTTCTGTCTTTAGCGAGAGAAGCCTCGTAGAGTTTTGAGCCGATTTTGTCCCAAAGTTCTCCATCGAGAGAGAACTCAGTTTTTGGAAATTCAGGGACATTTTTGCTTATCCATTTAAGAAGAGTAGCTAATGCTTTAGTAGACACAGTCTTATCCTGATACGGTAACACTGACCGCAATACTTCGAGATTTACTTTCTGCTCCTTCGTTAGTGAGCTCCCCATAGTTCCCGACTGCTCACCTTCTGTCCTGCAGAACGGTGCGGGTGCGCGCGAAACAGTCTCTCCGAAGTTCAGTCTGGCGACGCTGCCGGACCGGGCTCGCTCAGCCGCGGGTTGATTTGCCCCACGTTGGGCGCCATTTGCAGCGACTCGGCACGGACTCAGATGTGAACGATCCAAATCGTTTATTACAAGTTCTCACATCCCTTATATACCTTCACAAGTTGTTATTTTCTAACTTTCCCATCCGCCCTTACAACTTTCCCAAACATCTTACATGTCAACAAAGCATTCTACAAAACACTTTTCAACTGTCCATGCAGGCACATAACCAATCAGAGCTGTGAGACTCTTCTTCTCCTTGCAGAGGTGTCCTTGGTTCCCATCCTGTTTATCTTGCTCCACAGCTGCTGCTCTGAACAGCTTTTCTTGTATTCCCACACTTAACCACAGTAGCTCCTGCCCCATAGATCTGACCCACATCAGCCCCACAGCAGCTCCTACACCATATATCTGACCCACATCTGCCACACACCATCTCCTACCCCATAGATCTTACCCAAATATTCCCCACAGCAGCTCCTGCCCCATAGCTCTGACCCACATCTGCACCACAGCAGCTCCTGCCCCATAGATCTAACACCCATCAGCCTCACAGCAGGTCCTGCCCCATAGATATGCCCTACATCTGCCCCACAGCAGCTCCTGCACCATAGATCTGACCCACATCTGCAACACAGCAGCTCCTGCTCCATAAATCTGACCAACATCAGGCCCACATCTGTTCCTGCCCCATAGATCTGACCCACAGCAGCTCCTGCCCCATAGATCTGACCCACATCAGCCCCACAGCAGCTCCTGCCCCATAGATCTGACCCAAATCAGCCCCGCAGCAGCTCCTGGCCCATAGATCTGACACACATGTGCCCCACAGCAGCTCCAAACTCATAGATCTGACCCACATCAGTCCAACAGCAGATTTTGCACCATAGATATGTCCCTCATCTGCCCCACAGCAACTCCTGCCCCATAGATCTGACCTACATCATCCCCTCTGCAGCTTCTGCCCCATAGGTCTGACCCACATGTGCCCCACAGTAGCTCCTGCCCCATAGATCTGACCCCCATCAGCCCCACAACAGCTCCTGCCCCATAGATCTAACCCACATCAGCCCCACAGCAGCTCCTGCCCCATAGATTTGACACACATCATATGTAAAGCAGCTGCAGCACAATAGATATGACCCACAGCAGCTTCAACCCCAAGGATCTGACACACATCAGCCCCACAGCAACTCCTGCCCCATAGATCTGACCCACATCTGCCCCAAAGCATCTCCTGCCCCATAGATCTTTCCCACATCAGCCCCACAGCAGATCCTGCCCCATAGATCTGACCCACATATGTCGCACAGCAGCACCTGCCCCATAGATCTGACCCACATCAGCCCCACAGCAGCTCCTACACCATAGATCTGACCCACATCTGCCACACAGCAGCTCCTGCCCCATAGCTCTGACCCACATCTGTACCACAGCAGCTCCTCCCCATAGATCTAACACCCATCAGCCTCACAGCAGCTCCTGCCCCATAGATAAGCCCTACATCTGCCCCACACCAGCTCCTGCACCATAGATCTGACCCACATCTGCAACACAGCAGCTCCTGCTCCATAAATCTGACCAACATCAGGCCCACAGCAGCTCCTGCCCCATAGATCTGACCCAGATTTGCCACACAGCAGCTCCTGGATCTTAGATCTGACCAAAATCTGCCCCACAGCAGATCCTACCCCATAGATATTACCCACTTCTGCCCCACAGCAGCTCCTGCCCCATAGCTCTGACCCACATCTGCACCACAGCAGCTCCTACCCATAGATCTAACACCCATCAGCCTCACAGCAGCTCCTGCCCCATAGATCTGACCCACATCTGCAACACACCAGCTCTTGCTCCATAAATCTGACCAACATCAGGCCCACATCTGTTCCTGCCCCATAGATCTGACCCACAGCAGCTCCTGCCCCATAGATCTGACCCACATCAGCCCCACAGCAGCTCCTGCCCCATAGATCTGACCCAAATCAGCCCCGCAGCAGCTCCTGGCCCATAGATCTGACACACATGTGCCCCACAGCAGCTCCAAACTCATAGATCTGACCCACATCAGTCCAACAGCAGATTTTGCACCATAGATATGTCCCTCATCTGCCCCACAGCAACTCCTGCCCCATAGATCTGACCTACATCATCCCCTCTGCAGCTTCTGCCCCATAGGTCTGACCCACATGTGCCCCACAGTAGCTCCTGCCCCATAGATCTGACCCCCATCAGCCCCACAACAGCTCCTGCCCCATAGATCTAACCCACATCAGCCCCACAGCAGCTCCTGCCCCATAGATCTGACACACATCATATGTAAAGCAGCTGCTGCCCAATAGATATGACCCACAGCAGCTTCAGCCCCAAGGATCTGACCCACATCAGTCCCACAGCAACTCCTGCCCCATAGATCTGACTAAAATCTGCCCCAAAGCATCTCCTGCCCCATAGATCTGACCCACATCAGCCCCACAGCAGCTCCTGCACCATAGATCTGACCCACATCTGCCACACAGCAGCTCCTGCCCCATAGATCTGACCCAAATCTGACCCACAGCAGCTCCTGCCCCATAGATATGACCCACATCTGCCACACAGCAGCTCCTGCCCCATAGATCTTACCCACTTCTGCCCCACAGCAGCTCCTGCCCCATAGCTCTGAC
This sequence comes from Coturnix japonica, assembly GCF_054131305.1. NCBI lineage: Eukaryota > Metazoa > Chordata > Aves > Galliformes > Phasianidae > Coturnix > Coturnix japonica. The sequence goes on from NC_140689.1 coordinate 2,549,362, forward strand.
CCACATCTGCACCTCAGCAGCTCCTCCCCATAGATCTAACACCCATCAGCCTCACAGCAGCTCCTGCCCCATAGATATGCCCTATATCTGCCCCACAGCAGCTCCTGCACCATAGATCTGACCCACATCTGCAACACAGCAGCTCCTGCTCCATAAATCTGACCAACATCAGGCCCACATCTGTTCCTGCCCCATAGATCTGACCCACAGCAGCTCCTGCCCCATAGATCTGACCCACATCAGCCCCACAGCAGCTCCTGCCCCATAGATCTGACACAAATCAGCCCCGCAGCAGCTCCTGGCCCATAGATCTGACCCACATGTGCCCCACAGCAGCTCCAAACTCATAGATCTGACCCACATCAGTCCAACAGCAGATTTTGCACCATAGATATGTCCCTCATCTGCCCCACAGCAACTCCTGCCCCATAGATCTGACCTACATCATCCCCTCTGCAGCTTCTGCCCCATAGGTCTGACCCACATCTGCCACACAGCAGCTCCTGCCCCATAGCTCTGACCCACATCTGCACCACAGCATCTCCTCCTTATAGATCTAACACCCATCAGCCTCACAGCAGCTCCTGCCCCATAGATAAGCCCTACATCTGCCCCACAGCAGCTCCTGCACCATATATCTGACCCACATCTGCAACACAGCAGCTCCTGCTCCATAAATCTGACCAACATCAGGCCCACATCTGTTCCTGCCCCATAGATCTGACCCACAGCAGCTCCTGCCCCATAGATCTGACCCACATTTGCCACACAGCAGCTCCTGCCCCATAGATCTGTCACAAATCTGCCCCACAGCAGATCCTGCCAAATAGATCTTAACCACAGCAGCTCCTGCCCCATAGATCTGACCCACATCAGCCCCACAGCAGCTCCTACACCATAGATCTGACCCACATCTGCCACACACCATCTCCTACCCCATAGATCTTACCCACTTCTGCCCCACAGCAGCTCCTGCCCCATAGCTCTGACCCACATCTGCACCACAGCAGCTCCTTCCTATAGATCTAACACCCATCAGCCTCACAGCAGCTCCTGCCCCATAGATATGCCCTACATCTGCCCCACAGCAGCTCCTGCACCATAGATCTGACCCACTTCTGCAACACAGCAGCTCCTGCTCCATAAATCTGACCAACATCAGGCCCACATCTGTTCCTGCCCCATAGATATGACCCACATCAGCCCCACAGCAGCTCCTGCCCCATAGATCTGACCCACATCAGACCCACAGCAGCTGCTGACCCATAGATCTGACCCACATCTGCCCAACAGCAGCTCCTGCCCCATAGACCTGACCCACATGTTCCCCACAGCAGCTCCTGCCCTATAGATCTGACCCACAGCATCTCCTGCCCCAAAGATCTAACCCACATCAGCCCCACAGCAGCTCCTGCCCCATAGATCTGACACACATCATATGTAAAGCAGCTGCTGCCCAATAGATATGACCCACAGCAGCTTCAGCCCCAAGGATATGACCCACATCAGCCCCACAGCAGCTCCTGCCCCATAGATCTGACCCACATCTGTCGCACAGCAGCTCCTGCCCTATAGATCTGACCCGCATCAGCCCCACAGCAGATCCTGCCCCATAGATCTGACCCACATGTTCCCAAGAGCAGCTCTGCCCCATTGATTTGACCCACATCAGCCCCACAGTAGCTCCTGCCCCATAGATCTGACCCCCATCAGCCCCACTGCAGCTCCGGCCCCATAGATCTGACACACATCATATGTAAAGCAGCTGCTGCCCAATAGATATGACCCACAACAGCTCCTGCCCGATAGATCTAACCCACAGCAGCCCCACAGCAGCTCCTACCCCATAGATCTGACGTACATCATCTCCACTGCAGCTCCTGCCCCATAGATCTGACCCAAATCTGCCCCACAGCAGATCCTGCCAAATAGATCTTAACCACAGCAGCTCCTGCCCCATAGATCTGACCCCCATCAGCCCCACAGCAGCTCCTGCACCATAGATCTGACCCACATCTGCCCCACAGCAGCTCCTACTCCATAGATCTTACCCACTTCTGACCCACAGCAGCTCCTGCCCCATAGCTCTGACCCACATCTGAACCATAGCAGCTCCTCCCCATAGATCTAACACCCATCAGCCTCACAGCAGCTCCTGCCCCATAGATATGCCCTACATCTGCCCCACAGCAGCTCCTGCACCATAGATCTGACCCACATATGTCGCACAGCAGCAACTGCCCCATAGATCTGACCCACATCTGTCGCACAGCAGCTCCTGCCCCATAGATGAGACCAACATCAGCCCCACAGTAGCTCCTGCCACATAGATCTGACCCCCATCAGTCCCACAGTAGCTCCTGCCCCATAGATCTGACGCACATCAGCCCCACAGCAGCTCCTACACCATAGATCTGACCCACATCTGCCACACACCATCTCCTACCCCATAGATCTTACCCACTTCTGCCCCACAGCAGCTCCCGCCCCATAGCTCTGACCCACATCTGCACCACAGCAGTTCCTCCCCATGGATCTAACACCCATCAGCCTCACAGCAGCTCTTGCCCCATAGATAAGCCCTACATCTGCCCCACAGCAGCTCCTGCACCATAGATCTGAACCACATCTGCAACACAGCAGCTCCTGCCCCATAGATCTGACCCACATCAGACCCACAGCAGCTCCAGCCCCATAGATCTGACCTACATCTGCCCCACAGCAGTTTCTGCCCCATAGACCTGACCCACATGTTCCCCACAGCAGCTCCAGCCCCATAGATCTGACATAAACCATCTCCTGCCCCATAGATCTGACCCCCATCAGCCCCACAGCAGCTTCTACCCCATAGATCTAACCCACATCAGCCTCACAGCAGCTCCTGCACCATAGATCTGACCCACATCTGCAACACAGCAGCTCCTGCTCCATAAATCTGACCAACATCAGGCCCACATCTGTTCCTGCCCCATAGATCTGACCCACAGCAGCTCCTGCCCCATAGATCTGACCCACATCAGCCCCACAGCAGCTCCTGCCCCATAGATCTTACCCACATCAGACCCACGGCAGCTGCTGACCCATAGATCGTACCCACATCTGCCCCACAGCAGCTCCTGCCCCATAGACCTGACCCACATGTTCCCCACAGCAGCTCCTGCCCCATAGATCAGACCAACATCAGCCCCACAGTAGCTCCTGCCCCATAGATCTGACCCCATCAGCCCCACAACAGCTCCTGCCCCATAGATCTGACCCACATACGCCCCACAGCAGCTCCTGACCCATAGATCTGACACACATCATATGTAAAGCAGCTGCTGCCCAATAGATATGACCCACAGCAGCTTCAGCCCCAAGGATCTGACCCACAACAGCCCCACAGCAGCTCCTGCCCCATCAATCTGACCCACATCTGCCCCAAAGCATCTCCTGCCCCATAGATCTTTCCCACATCAGCCCCACAGCAGCTCCTGCCCCATAGATCTAACCCACATCAGCCCCACAACAGCTCCTGCCCCATAGATCTGACCCACATCAGCCTCACAGTAGCTCCTGCCCCATAGATCATTCCCACATCAGCCCCACAGCAGATCCTGCTCCATAGATCTAACCCACATCAGCCCCACAGCAGCTCCTGCCCCATAGATCTGACCCACATCTGCCACACAACAGCTCCTGCCCCATAGATCTAACCCACATCAGCCCCACAGCAGCTCCTGCCCCATAGATCTGACCCACATCTACACCACAGCAGCTCCTCCCCATAGATCCAACACCCATCAGCCTCACAGCAGCTCCTGCCCCATAGATATGCCCTACATCTGCCCCACAGCAGCTCCTGCACCATAGATCTGACCCACATCTGCAACACAGCAGCTCCTGCTCTATAAATCTGACCAACATCAGGCCCACATCTGTTCCTGCCCCATAGATCTGACCCACAGCAGCTCCTGCCCCATAGATCTGACCCACATTTGCCACACAGCAGCTCCTGCCCCATAGATCTGACCCACATCAGCCCCACAGAAGCTCCTGCCCCATAGATCTGACCCAAATCTGCCCCACAGCAGATCCTGCCCCATAGATCTGACCAATATCTGCCCCACAGCAGCTCCTGCCCCATAGATCTGACCCACATCAGACCCACAGCAGCTGCTGACCCATAGATCTGTCCCACATCAGCCCCACAGCAGATCCTGCCCCATAGATCTGACCCACATATGTAGGCACAGCAGCTCCTGCCCCATAGATCTGACCGACATCTGTCGCACAGCAGCTCCTGCCCCATAGATCTGACCCACATGTTCCCAAGAGCAGCTCTGCCCCATTGATTTGACCCACATCAGCCCCAGAGTAGCTCCTGCCCCATAGATCTGACCCCCATCAGCCCCACTGCAGCTCCGGCCCCATAGATCTGCCCACATCTGCAACACAGCAGCTCCTGCTCCATAAATCTGACCAACATCAGGCCCACATCTGTTCCTGCCCCATAGATATGACCCACAGCAGCCCCACAGCAGCTCCTGCCCCATAGATCTGACCCACATCAGACCCAAAGCAGCTGCTGACCCATAGATCTGACCCACATCTGCCCCACAGCAGCTGCTGACCCATATATCTGACCCACATCAGCCCCACAGCAGCTCCTGCCCCATAGATCTGACCCACAACAGACCCACAGCAGCTCCTGCCCCATAGATCTGACCCACATCAGACCCACAGAAGCTGCTGACCCATAGAACTGACCCACATCTGCCCCACAGCAGCTCCTGCCCCATAGACCAGACCCACATGTTCCCCACAGCAGCTCCTGCCCCATAGATCTGACACACAGCATCTCCTGCCCCATAGATCTGACCCCCATCAGCCCCACAACAGCTCCTGCCCCATAGATCTAACCCACATCAGCCCCACAGCAGCTCCTGACCCATAGATCTCACCAACATGAGCCCCACAGTAGCTCCTGCCCCATAGATCTGACCCCATCAGCCCCACAACATCTCCTGCCCCATAGATCTAACCCACATCTGCCCCACAGCAGCTCCTGCCCCATAGATCAGACCAACATCAGCCCCACAGCAGATCCTGCCCCATAGATCTGACGCACATATGTCGCACAGTAGCACCTGCCCCATAGATCTGACCGACATCTGTCGCACAGCAGCTCCTGCCCCATAGATGAGACCAACATCAGCCCCACAGTAGCTCCTGCCCCATAGATCTGATCCCCATCAGACCCACAGTAGCTCCTGCCCCATAGATCTGACCCCCATCAGCCCCACAACAGCTCCTGCCCCATTGATCTAACCCACATCAGCCCCACAGCAGCTCCTGTCCCATAGATCTGACACACATCATATGTAAAGCAGCTGCTGCCCAATAGATATGACCCACAGCAGCTTCCGCCCCAATGATATGACCCACATCAGCCCCACAGCAGCTCCTGCCCCATAGATCTGACCCACATCTGTCCCAAAGCATCTCCTGCCCCATAGATCTTTCCCACATCAGCCCCACAGCAGATCCTGCCCCAAAGATCTGACCCACATATGTCGCACAGCAGTACCTGCCACATAGATCTGACCCACATCTGTCGCACAGCAGCTCCTGCCCCATAGATGAGACCAACATCAGCCCCACAGTAGCTCCTGCCCCATAGATCTGACCCCCATCAGCCCCACAGTAGCACCTGCCCCATAGATCTGACTCCCATCAGCCCCACAGTAGCTCCTGCCCCATAGATCTGACCCACATCAGCCCCACAACAGCTCCTGCCCCATAGATCTGACCCACATCAGCCCCACAGCAGCTCCTGCCCCATAGATCTGACACACATCATATGTAAAGCAGCTGCTGCCCAATAGATATGACCCACAGCAGCTTCAGCCCCAAGGATCTGACCCACATCAGCCCCACAGCAGCTCCTGCCCCATAGATCTGACCCATATCTGCCCCAAAGCATCTCCTGCCCCATATATCTTTCCCACGTCAGCCCCACAGCAGCTCCTGCCCCATAGATCGGACCCACATATGTCGCACAGCAGCACCTGCCCCATAGATCTGACCCACATCTGTCGCGCAGCAGCTCCTGCCCCATAGATCAGACCAACATCAGCCCCACAGCAGCTCCTGCCCAATAGACCTGAACCCCATCTGCCCCACAGTAGCTCCTTCCCCATAGATCTGACCCAAATCAGCCCCGCAGCAGCTCCTGCCCCATAGATCAGACAAACATCAGCCCCACAGTATCTCCTGCCCCATAGATCTGACACACATCATATGTAAAGCAGCTGCTGCCCAATAGATATGACCCACAGCAGCTTCAGCCCCAAGGATCTGACCCACATCAGCCCCACAGCAACTCCTACCTTATAGATCTGACCCACATCTGCCCCAAACCATCTCCTGCCCCATAGATCTTTCCCACATCAGCCCCACAGCAGATCCTGCCCCATAGATCTGACCCCCATCAGCCCCACAACAGCTCCTGCCCCATAGATCTGACCCACATCAACCCCACAGCAGCTCCTGCCCCATAGATCTGACCCACATCTGACCCACAGCAGCTCCTGCCCCATAGATCTTACCCACTTCTGCCCCACAGCAGCTCCTGCCCCATAGCTCTGACCCACATCTGCAACACAGCAGCTCCTGCTCCATAAATCTGACCAACATCAGGCCCACATCTGTTCCTGCCCCATAGATCTGACCCACAGCAGCTCCTGCACCATAGATCTGACCCACATCAGCCCCACAGCAGCTCCTGCCCCATAGATCTGACCCAAATCAGCCCCGCAGCAGCTCCTGGCCCATAGATCTGACACACATGTGCCCCACAGCAGCTCCAAACTCATAGATCTGACCCACATCAGTCCAACAGCAGATTTTGCACCATAGATATGTCCCACTTCTGCCCCACAGCAACTCCTGCCCCATAGATCTGACCTACATCATCCCCTCTGCAGCTTCTGCCCCATAGGTCTGACCCACATGTGCCCCACAGTAGCTCCTGCCCCATAGATCTGACCCACATATGCCCCACAACAGCTCCTGCCCCATAGATCTAACCCACATCAGCCCCACAACAGCTCCTGCCCCATAGATCTGACACACATCATATGTAAAGCAGCTGCTGCCCAATAGATATGACCCACATCAGCTTCAGCCCCAAGGATCTGACACACATCAGCCCCACAGCAACTCCTGCCCCATAGATCTGACCCACATCTGCCCCAAAGCATCTCCTGCCCCATAGATCTTTCCCACATCAGCCCCACAGCAGATCCTGCCCCATAGGTCTGACCCACATATGTCGCACAGCAGCACCTGCCCCATAGATCTGACCCACATCAGCCCCACAGCAGCACCTGCCCCATAGCTCTTACCCACATCTGTACCACAGCAGCTCCTCCCCAAAGATCTAACACCCATCAGCCTCACAGCAGCTCCTGCCCCATAGATAAGCCCTACATCTGCCCCACAGCAGCTCCTGCACCATAGATCTGACCCACATCTGCAACACAGCAGCTCCTGCTCCATAAATCTGACCAACATCAGGCCCACATCTGTTCCTGCCCCATAGATCTGACCCACAGCAGCTCCTGCCCCATAGATCTGACACACATCAGCCCCACAGCAACTCCTGACCCATAGATCTGACCCACATCTGTCCCAAAGCATCTCCTGCCCCATAGATCTAACCCACATCAGCCCCACAGCAGCTCCTGACCCATAGATCTGACCCACATATGTCGCACAGCAGCACCTGCCCCATAGATCTGACCCACATCTGTCGCACAGCAGCTCCTGCCCCATAGATCAGACCAACATCAGCCCCACAGTAGCTCCTGCCAAATAGACCTGAACCCCATCTGCCCCACAGTAGCTCCTTCCCCATAGATCTGACCCAAATCAGCCCCGCAGCAGCTCCTGCCCCATAGATCAGACCAACATCAGCCCCACAGCAGCTCCTGCCCCATAGATCTTACCCACATCTGACCCACAGCAGCTCCTGCCCCATAGATCTGACCCACATCTGCCACAAAGCAGCTCCTGCCCCATAGATCTTACCCACTTCTGCCCCACAGCAGCTCCTGCCCCATAGCTCAGACCCACATCTGTACCACAGCAGCTCCTCCCCATAGATCTAACACCCATCAGCCTCACAGCAGCTCCTGCCCCATAGATAAGCCCTACATCTGCCCCACAGCAGCTCCTGCACCATAGATCTGACCCACATCTGCAACACAGCAGCTCCTGCTCCATAAATCTGACCAACATCAGGCCCACATCTGTTCCTGCCCCATAGATATGACCCACATCAGCCCCACAGCAGCTCCTGCCCCATAGATCTGACACACATCTGCCACACACCATCTCCTACCCCATAGATCTTACCCACATCAGCCCCACAGCAGCTCCTGCCCCATAGATCTGACCCACATCTGTCGCACAGCAGTTCCTGCCCTATAGATCTGACCCACATCAGCCCCACAGCAGCTCCTGCCCCATAGATCTGACCCACATCAGCCCCACAGCAGCTCTGCCCAATTGATTTGACCCACATCAGCCCCACAGTAGCTCCTGCCCCATAGATCTGACCCCCATCGGCCCCACTGCAGCTCCTCCCCATAGATCTAACACCCATCAGCCTCACAGCAGCTCCTGCCCCATAGATAAGCTTTACATCTTCCCCACAGCAGCTCCTGCACCATAGATCTGACCCACATCTGCAACACAGCAGCTCCTGCCCCATAGATCTGACCCAAATATTCCCCACAGCAGATCCTGCCAAATAGATCTTAACCACAGCAGCTCCTGCCCCATAGATCTGACCCACATCAGCCCCACAGCAGCTCCTACACCATAGATCTGACCCACATCTGCCCCACAGCAGTTCCTGCACCATAGATCTTACCCACATCTGCAACACAGCAGCTCCTGCTCCATAAATCTGACCAACATCAGGCCCACATCTGTTCCTGCCCCATAGATATTACCCACATCAGCCCCACAGCAGCTTTTGCCCCATAGATCTGACCCACATCAGACCCACAGCAGCTGCTGATGCATAGATCTGACCCACATCTGCCCAACAGCAGCTCCTGCCCCATAGATCTGACCCACAGCATCTCCTGCCCCATAGATCTGACCCCCATCAGCCCCACAACAGCTCCTGCCCCTTAGATCTAACGCACATCAGCCCCACAGCAGCTCCTGCCCCATAGATCTTACCCAAATCAGCCCCGCAGCAGCTCCTGCCCCATAGAACAGACCAACATCAGCCCCACAGTAGCTCCTGCCCCATAGATCTGACCCCATCAGCCCCACAACAGCTCCTGCCACATAGATCTAACCCACATCAGCCCCACAGCAGCTCCTGCCCCATAGATCTGACACACATCATATGTAAAGCAGCTGCTGCCCAATAGATATGACCCACAGCAGCTTCCGCCCCAAGGATCTGACCCACATCAGCCCCACAGCAGCTCCTGCCCCATAGATCTGACCCACATCTGCCCCAAAGCATCTCCTGCCCCATAGATCTTTCCCACATCAGCCCCACAGCAGATCCTGCCCCATAGATCTGACCCACATATGTCGCACAGCAGTACCTGCCCCATAGATCTGACCCACATCTGTCGCACAGCAGCACCTGCCCCATAGATGAGACCAACATCAGCCCCACAGTAGCTCCTGCCCCATAGATCTGACCCCCATCATCCCCACAGTAGCTCCTGCCCCATAGATCTGACTCCCATCAGCCCCACAGTAGCTCCTGCCCCATAGATCTGACCCACATCAGCCCCACAAGAGCTCCTGCCCCATAGATCTGACCCACATCAGCCCCACAGCAGCTCCTGCCCCATAGATCTGACACACATCATATGTAAAGCAGCTGCTGCCCAGTAGATATGACCCACAGCAGCTTCAGCCCCAAGGATCTGACCCACATCAGCCCCACAGCAGCTCCTGCCCCATAGATCTTACCCACATCTGTCGCACAGCAGCTCCTGCCCCATAGATCTGACCCACATCTGTCGCACAGCAGCTCCTGCCCTATAGATCTGACCCACATCAGCCCCACAGCAGATCCTGCCCCATAGATCAGACCATCATCAGCCCCACAGTAGCTCCTGCCCCATAGATCTGACCCACATCAGCCCCACAGCAGCTCCTGCCCCATAGATCTGACCCACATGTTCCCAAGAGCAGCTCTGCCCCATTGATCTGACCCCCATCAGCCCCACTGCAGCTCCGGCCCCATAGATCTGACACACATCATATGTAAAGCAGCTGCTGCCCAATAGATATGACCCACAGCAGCTCCTGCCCCATAGATCTGATGTACATCATCTCCACTGCAGCTCCTGCCCCATAGATCTTACCCACATTTGCCACACAGCAGCTCCTCTCCATAGATCTAACAACCATCAGCCTCACAGCAGCTCCTGCCCCATAGATATGCCCTACATCTGCCCCACAGCAGCTCCTCCACCATAGATCTGACCCACATCTGCAACACAGCAGCTCCTGCTCCATAAATCTGACCAACATCAGGCCCACATCTGTTCCTGCGCCATAGATATGACCCACATCAGCCCCACAGCAGCTCCTGCCCCATAGATCTGACCCACATCAGACCCACAGCAGCTGCTGACCCATAGATCTGACCCACATCTGCCCTGCAGCAGCTCCTGCCCCATAGACCTGACCCACATGTTCCCCACAGCAGCTCCGGCCCCATAGATCTGACCCACAGCATCTCCTGCCCCATAGATCTGACCCCCATCAGCCCCACAACAGCTCCTGCCCCCTAGATCTAACCCATGTCAGCCCCACAGCAGCTCCTTCCCCATAGATCTGACCCAAATCAGCCCCGCAGCAGCTCCTGCCTTATAGATCAGACCAACATCAGCCCCACAGTAGCTCCTGCCCTCTTAGATCTGACCCCATCAGCCCCACAACAGCTCCTGCCCCATAGATCTAACCCACATCAGCCCCACAGCAGCTCCTGCCCCATAGATCTGACCCACATGTGCCCCACAGCAACTCCTGCCCCATAGATCTGACCCACATCTGCCCCAAAGCATCTCCTGCCCCATAGATCTAACCCACATCAGCCCCACAGCAGATCCTGCCCCATAGATCTGACCCACATATGTCGCACAGCAGCTCCTGCCCTATAGATCTGACCCACATCAGCCCCTCAGCAGCTCCTGCCCCATATATCTGACCCCCAACAGCCCCACAGTAGCTGCTGCCCCATAGATCTGACCCCCATCAGCCCCACAACAGCTCCTGCCCCATAGATCTGACCCACATCAGCCCCACAGCAGCTCCTGCAGCATAGATCTGACACACATCATATGTAAAGCAGCTGCTGCACAATAGATATGACCCACAGCAGCTTCAGCCCCAAGGATCTGACCCACATCAGCCCCACAGCAGCTCCTGCCCCATAGATCTGACCCACATGTTCCCAAGAGCAGCTCCTGCCCCATAGGTCTGACCCACATGTGCCCCACAGCAGCTCCTGCCATATAGATCTGACCCACATATGCCCCACAGCAGCTCCTGCCCCAAAGATCTGACTCAAATCTGCCCCACAGCAGATCCTGCCATATAGATCTGACCCACATATGCCCCACAACAGCTCCTGCCCCATAGATCTGACCCCCATCAGCCCCACAACAGCTCCTGCCCCCTAGATCTAACCCATGTCAGCCCCACAGCAGCTCCTTCCCCATAGATCTGACCCACATCAGCCCCACAGCAGCTCCTACACCATAGATCTGACCCACATCAGCCCCACAGCAGCTCCTGCCCCATAGATCTGACCCACATCTGCCACACACCATCTCCTACCCCATAGATCATACCCACTTCTGCCCCACAGCAGCTCCTGCCCCATAGCTCTGACCCACATCCTCACCACAGCAGCTCCTCCCCATAGATCTAACACCCATCAGCCTCACAGCAGCTCCTGCCCCATAGATATGCCCTACATCTGCCCCACAGCAGCTCCTGCACCATAGATCTGACCCACATCTGCAACACAGCAGCTCCTGCTCCATAAATCTGACCAACATCAGGCCCACATCTGTTCCTGCCCCATAGATCTGACCCACAGCAGACCCACAGCAGCTGCTGACCCATAGATCTGACCCACATCTGCCCCACAGCAGCTCCTGCCACATAGATCTGACCCACAGCATCTCTTGCCCCATAGATCTGACCCACATGTTCCCAAGAGCAGCTCTGCCCCATTGATTTGACCCACATCAGCCCCAGAGTAGCTCCTGCCCCATAGATCTGACCCCCATCGGCCCCACTGCAGCTCCGGCCCCATAGATCTGACACACATCATATGTAAAGCAGCTGCTACCAAATAGATATGACCCACAACAGCTCCTGCCCCATAGATCTAACCCACAGCAGCCCCACAGCAGCTCCTGCCCCATAGATCTGTCCCACATCAGACCCACAGCAGCTCCTGCCCCATAGATCTGACCCACATCAGCCACACAGCAGCTCCTGACTCATAAATCTGACCCACAGTAGCTCCTGCCCCATAGATCTGACCCCCATCAGCCCCACAACAGCTCCTGCCCCATAGATCTAACCCACATCAGCCCCACAGCAGCTCCTGCCCCATAGATCTGACCCAAATCAGCCCCGCAGCAGCTCCTGCCCCATAGATCAGACCAACATCAGCCCCACAGTAGCTCCTGCCCCATAGATCTGACCCACATCAGCCCCACAGCAGCTCCTGCCCAATAGATCTGACCCACATGTTCCCAAGAGCAGCTCTGCCCCATTGATTTGACCCACTTCAGACCCACAGTAGCTCCTGCCCCATAGATCTAACCCCCATCAGCCCCACTGCAGCTCCGGCCCCATAGATCTGACACACATCATATGTAAAGCAGCAGCTGCCCAATAGATATGACCCACAACAGCTCCTGCCCCATAGATCTAACCCACAGCAGCCCCACAGCAGCTCCTGCCCCATAGATCTGACGTACATCATCTCCACTGCAGCTCCTGCCCCATAGATCTGACCCAAATCTGTCGCACAGCAGATCCTGCCAAATAGATCTTAACCACAGCAGCTCCTGCCCCATAGATCTGACCCACGTCAGCCCCACAGCAGCTCCTACACCATAGATCTGACCCACATCTGCCACACACCATCTCCTACCCCATAGATCTTACCCACATCAGCCCCACAGCAGCTCCTGCCCCATAGATCTGACCCACATCTGTCGCACAGCAGCTCCTGCCCTATAGATCTGACCCACATCAGCCCCACAGCAGCTCCTGCCCCATAGATCTGACCCACATGTTCCCAAGAGCAGCTCTGCCCCATTGATTTGACCCACATCAGCCCCACAGTAGCTCCTGCCCCATAGATCTGACCCCCATCGGCCCCACTGCAGCTCCGGCCCCATAGCTCTGACCCAATTCAGCCCCACAGCAGCTCCTCCCCATAGATCTAACACCCATCAGCCTCACAGCAGCTCCTGCCCCATAGATAAGCCCTACATCTGCCACACAGCATCTCCTGCACCATAAATCTGACCCACATCTGCAACACAGCAGCTCCTGCTCCATAAATCTGACCAACATCAGGCTTACATCCGTTCCTGCCCCATAGATATGACCCACATCAGCCCCACAGCAGCTCCTGCCCCATAGATCTGACCCACATGTTCCCCACAGCAGCTCCGGCCCCATAGATCTGACCCACAGCATCTCCTGCCCCATAGATCTGACCCCTATCAGCCCCACAGTAGCTCCTGCCCCATAGATCTGACCCCTATCAGCCCCACAACAGCTCCTGCCCCATAGATCTGACCCACATCAGCCCCACAGCAGCTCCTGCCCCATAGATCTGACACACATCATATGTAAAGCAGCTGCTGCCCAATAGATATGACCCACAGCAGCTTCAGCCCCAAGGATCTGACCCACATCAGCCCCACAGCAGCTCCTGCCCCATAGATCTGACCCACATGTTCCCAAGAGCAGCTCCTGCCCCATAGGTCTGACCCACATGTGCCCCACAGCAGCTCCTGCCATATAGATCTGACCCACATATGCCCCACAGCAGCTCCTGCCCCATAGATCTGACTCAAATCTGCCCCACAGCAGATCCTGCCAAATAGATCTTAACCACAGCAGCTCCTGCCCCATAGATCTGACCCATATGAGCCCCACAGCAGCTCCTACACCATAGATCTGACCCACATCTGCCACACACCATCTCCTACCCCATAGATCTTACCCACTTCTGCCCCACAGCAGCTCCTGCCCCATAGCTCTGACCCACATCTGCACCACAGCAGCTCCTCCCCATAGATCTAACACCCATCAGCCTCACAGCAGCTCCTGCCCCATAGATATGCCCTACATCTGCCCCACAGCAGCTCTTGCACCATATATCTGACCCACATCTGCAACACAGCAGCTCCTGCTCCATAAATCTGACCAACATCAGGCCCACATCTGTTCCTGCCCCATAGATCTGACCCACAGCAGCTCCTGCCCCATAGATCTGACCCACATCAGCCCCATAGCAGCTCCTGCCCCATAGATCTGACCCAAATCAGCCCCGCAGCAGCTCCTGGCCCATAGATCTGACCCACGTGTTCCCCACAGCAGCTCCAAACTCATAGATCTGACCCACATCAGACCAAGAGCAGATTTTGCACCATAGATATGTCCCTCATCTGCCCCACAGCAACTCCTGCCCCATAGATCTGACCTACATCATCCCCTCTGCAGCTTCTGCCCCATAGGTCTGACCCACATGTGCCCCACAGCAGCTCCTGGCATATAGATCTGACCCACATATGCCCCACAGCAGCTCCTGCCCTATAGATGTGACCGACATCTGTCGCACAGCAGCTCCTGCCCCATAGATCTGACCCACATCAGCCCCACAGCAGCTCCTGCCCCATAGATCTGACCCAAATCAGCCCCGCAGCAGCTCCTGGCCCATAGATCTGACACACATGTGCCCCACAGCAGCTCCAAACTCATAGATCTGACCCACATCAGTCCAACAGCAGCTCCTACACCATAGATCTGACCCACATCTGCCACACACCATCTCCTACCCCATAGATCTTACCCACATCAGCCCCACAGCAGCTCCTGCCCCATAGATCTGACCCACATCTGTCGCACAGCAGCTCCTGCCCTATAGATCTGACCCACATCAGCCCCACAGCAGCTCCTGCCCCATAGATCTGACCCACATGTTCCCAAGAGCAGCTCTGCCCCATTGATTTGACCCACATCAGCCCCACAGTAGCTCCTGCCCCATAGATCTGACCCCCATCGGCCCCACTGCAGCTCCGGCCCCATAGCTCTGACCCAATTCAGCCCCACAGCAGCTCCTCCCCATAGATCTAACACCCATCAGCCTCACAGCAGCTCCTGCCCCATAGATAAGCCCTACATCTGCCACACAGCATCTCCTGCACCATAAATCTGACCCACATCTGCAACACAGCAGCTCCTGCTCCATAAATCTGACCAACATCAGGCTTACATCCGTTCCTGCCCCATAGATATGACCCACATCAGCCCCACAGCAGCTCCTGCCCCATAGATCTGACCCACATGTTCCCCACAGCAGCTCCGGCCCCATAGATCTGACCCACAGCATCTCCTGCCCCATAGATCTGACCCCTATCAGCCCCACAGTAGCTCCTGCCCCATAGATCTGACCCCTATCAGCCCCACAACAGCTCCTGCCCCATAGATCTGACCCACATCAGCCCCACAGCAGCTCCTGCCCCATAGATCTGACACACATCATATGTAAAGCAGCTGCTGCCCAATAGATATGACCCACAGCAGCTTCAGCCCCAAGGATCTGACCCACATCAGCCCCACAGCAGCTCCTGCCCCATAGATCTGACCCACATGTTCCCAAGAGCAGCTCCTGCCCCATAGGTCTGACCCACATGTGCCCCACAGCAGCTCCTGCCATATAGATCTGACCCACATATGCCCCACAGCAGCTCCTGCCCCATAGATCTGACTCAAATCTGCCCCACAGCAGATCCTGCCAAATAGATCTTAACCACAGCAGCTCCTGCCCCATAGATCTGACCCATATGAGCCCCACAGCAGCTCCTACACCATAGATCTGACCCACATCTGCCACACACCATCTCCTACCCCATAGATCTTACCCACTTCTGCCCCACAGCAGCTCCTGCCCCATAGCTCTGACCCACATCTGCACCACAGCAGCTCCTCCCCATAGATCTAACACCCATCAGCCTCACAGCAGCTCCTGCCCCATAGATATGCCCTACATCTGCCCCACAGCAGCTCTTGCACCATATATCTGACCCACATCTGCAACACAGCAGCTCCTGCTCCATAAATCTGACCAACATCAGGCCCACATCTGTTCCTGCCCCATAGATCTGACCCACAGCAGCTCCTGCCCCATAGATCTGACCCACATCAGCCCCATAGCAGCTCCTGCCCCATAGATCTGACCCAAATCAGCCCCGCAGCAGCTCCTGGCCCATAGATCTGACCCACGTGTTCCCCACAGCAGCTCCAAACTCATAGATCTGACCCACATCAGACCAAGAGCAGATTTTGCACCATAGATATGTCCCTCATCTGCCCCACAGCAACTCCTGCCCCATAGATCTGACCTACATCATCCCCTCTGCAGCTTCTGCCCCATAGGTCTGACCCACATGTGCCCCACAGCAGCTCCTGGCATATAGATCTGACCCACATATGCCCCACAGCAGCTCCTGCCCTATAGATGTGACCGACATCTGTCGCACAGCAGCTCCTGCCCCATAGATCTGAACCCCATCAGCCCCACAGTAGCTCCTGCCCCATAGATCTGACACCCATCAGACCCACAACAGCTCCTGCGCCATAGATAAGCCATACATCTGCCCCACAGCAGCTCCTGAACCATAGATCTGACCCACATCTGCAACGCAGCAGCTCCTGCTCCATAAATCTGACCAACATCAGGCCCACATCTGTTCCTGCCCCATAGATCTGACCCACATTTGCCACACAGCAGCTCCTGCCCCATAGATCTGACCCACATATGTCGCGCAGCAGCACCTTCCCCATAGATCTGACCCACATCAGCCCCACAGCAGCTCCTACACCATAGATCTTACCCACTTCTGCCCCACAGCAGCTCCTGCCCCATAGCTCTGACCCACATCTGCACCACAGCAGTTCCTCCCCATAGATCTAACACCCATCAGCCTCACAGCAGCTCCTGCCCCATAGATATGCCCTACATCTGCCCCACAGCAGCTCCTGCACCATAGATCTGACCCACATCTGCAACACAGCAGCTCCTGCTCCATAAATCTGACCAACATCAGGCCCACATCTGTTCCTGCCCCATAGATATGACCCACATCAGCCCCACAGCAGCTCCTGCCCCATAGATCTGACACACATCTGCCACACACCATCTCCTACCCCATAGATCTTACCCACATCAGCCCCACAGCAGCTCCTGCCCCATAGATCTGACCCACATCTGTCGCACAGCAGTTCCTGCCCTATAGATCTGACCCACATCATCCCCACAGCAGCTCCTGCCCCATTGATTTGACCCACATCAGCCCCACAGTAGCTCCTGCCCCATAGATCTGACCCCCATCGGCCCCACTGCAGCTCCTCCCCATAGATCTAACACCCATCAGCCTCACAGCAGCTCCTGCCCCATAGATAAGCTTTACATCTTCCCCACAGCAGCTCCTGCACCATAGATCTGACCCACATCTGCAACACAGCAGCTCCTGCCCCATAGATCTGACCCAAATATTCCCCACAGCAGATCCTGCCAAATAGATCTTAACCACAGCAGCTCCTGCCCCATAGATCTGACCCACATCAGCCCCACAGCAGCTCCTACACCATAGATCTGACCCACATCTGCCCCACAGCAGCTCCTGCACCATAGATCTTACCCACATCTGCAACACAGCAGCTCCTGCTCCATAAATCTGACCAACATCAGGCCCACATCTGTTCCTGCCCCATAGATATTACCCACATCAGCCCCACAGCAGCTTTTGCCCCATAGATCTGACCCACATCAGACCCACAGCAGCTGCTGATGCATAGATCTGACCCACATCTGCCCAACAGCAGCTCCTGCCCCATAGATCTGACCCACAGCATCTCCTGCCCCATAGATCTGACCCCCATCAGCCCCACAACAGCTCCTGCCCCTTAGATCTAACGCACATCAGCCCCACAGCAGCTCCTGCCCCATAGATCTTACCCAAATCAGCCCCGCAGCAGCTCCTGCCCCATAGAACAGACCAACATCAGCCCCACAGTAGCTCCTGCCCCATAGATCTGACCCCATCAGCCCCACAACAGCTCCTGCCACATAGATCTAACCCACATCAGCCCCACAGCAGCTCCTGCCCCATAGATCTGACACACATCATATGTAAAGCAGCTGCTGCCCAATAGATATGACCCACAGCAGCTTCCGCCCCAAGGATCTGACCCACATCAGCCCCACAGCAGCTCCTGCCCCATAGATCTGACCCACATCTGCCCCAAAGCATCTCCTGCCCCATAGATCTTTCCCACATCAGCCCCACAGCAGATCCTGCCCCATAGATCTGACCCACATATGTCGCACAGCAGTACCTGCCCCATAGATCTGACCCACATCTGTCGCACAGCAGCACCTGCCCCATAGATGAGACCAACATCAGCCCCACAGTAGCTCCTGCCCCATAGATCTGACCCCCATCATCCCCACAGTAGCTCCTGCCCCATAGATCTGACTCCCATCAGCCCCACAGTAGCTCCTGCCCCATAGATCTGACCCACATCAGCCCCACAAGAGCTCCTGCCCCATAGATCTGACCCACATCAGCCCCACAGCAGCTCCTGCCCCATAGATCTGACACACATCATATGTAAAGCAGCTGCTGCCCAGTAGATATGACCCACAGCAGCTTCAGCCCCAAGGATCTGACCCACATCAGCCCCACAGCAGCTCCTGCCCCATAGATCTTACCCACATCTGTCGCACAGCAGCTCCTGCCCCATAGATCTGACCCACATCTGTCGCACAGCAGCTCCTGCCCTATAGATCTGACCCACATCAGCCCCACAGCAGATCCTGCCCCATAGATCAGACCATCATCAGCCCCACAGTAGCTCCTGCCCCATAGATCTGACCCACATCAGCCCCACAGCAGCTCCTGCCCCATAGATCTGACCCACATGTTCCCAAGAGCAGCTCTGCCCCATTGATCTGACCCCCATCAGCCCCACTGCAGCTCCGGCCCCATAGATCTGACACACATCATATGTAAAGCAGCTGCTGCCCAATAGATATGACCCACAGCAGCTCCTGCCCCATAGATCTGATGTACATCATCTCCACTGCAGCTCCTGCCCCATAGATCTTACCCACATTTGCCACACAGCAGCTCCTCTCCATAGATCTAACAACCATCAGCCTCACAGCAGCTCCTGCCCCATAGATATGCCCTACATCTGCCCCACAGCAGCTCCTCCACCATAGATCTGACCCACATCTGCAACACAGCAGCTCCTGCTCCATAAATCTGACCAACATCAGGCCCACATCTGTTCCTGCGCCATAGATATGACCCACATCAGCCCCACAGCAGCTCCTGCCCCATAGATCTGACCCACATCAGACCCACAGCAGCTGCTGACCCATAGATCTGACCCACATCTGCCCTGCAGCAGCTCCTGCCCCATAGACCTGACCCACATGTTCCCCACAGCAGCTCCGGCCCCATAGATCTGACCCACAGCATCTCCTGCCCCATAGATCTGACCCCCATCAGCCCCACAACAGCTCCTGCCCCCTAGATCTAACCCATGTCAGCCCCACAGCAGCTCCTTCCCCATAGATCTGACCCAAATCAGCCCCGCAGCAGCTCCTGCCTTATAGATCAGACCAACATCAGCCCCACAGTAGCTCCTGCCCTCTTAGATCTGACCCCATCAGCCCCACAACAGCTCCTGCCCCATAGATCTAACCCACATCAGCCCCACAGCAGCTCCTGCCCCATAGATCTGACCCACATGTGCCCCACAGCAACTCCTGCCCCATAGATCTGACCCACATCTGCCCCAAAGCATCTCCTGCCCCATAGATCTAACCCACATCAGCCCCACAGCAGATCCTGCCCCATAGATCTGACCCACATATGTCGCACAGCAGCTCCTGCCCTATAGATCTGACCCACATCAGCCCCTCAGCAGCTCCTGCCCCATATATCTGACCCCCAACAGCCCCACAGTAGCTGCTGCCCCATAGATCTGACCCCCATCAGCCCCACAACAGCTCCTGCCCCATAGATCTGACCCACATCAGCCCCACAGCAGCTCCTGCAGCATAGATCTGACACACATCATATGTAAAGCAGCTGCTGCCCAATAGATATGACCCACAGCAGCTTCAGCCCCAAGGATCTGACCCACATCAGCCCCACAGCAGCTCCTGCCCCATAGATCTGACCCACATGTTCCCAAGAGCAGCTCCTGCCCCATAGGTCTGACCCACATGTGCCCCACAGCAGCTCCTGCCATATAGATCTGACCCACATATGCCCCACAGCAGCTCCTGCCCCAAAGATCTGACTCAAATCTGCCCCACAGCAGATCCTGCCATATAGATCTGACCCACATATGCCCCACAACAGCTCCTGCCCCATAGATCTGACCCCCATCAGCCCCACAACAGCTCCTGCCCCCTAGATCTAACCCATGTCAGCCCCACAGCAGCTCCTTCCCCATAGATCTGACCCACATCAGCCCCACAGCAGCTCCTACACCATAGATCTGACCCACATCAGCCCCACAGCAGCTCCTGCCCCATAGATCTGACCCACATCTGCCACACACCATCTCCTACCCCATAGATCATACCCACTTCTGCCCCACAGCAGCTCCTGCCCCATAGCTCTGACCCACATCCTCACCACAGCAGCTCCTCCCCATAGATCTAACACCCATCAGCCTCACAGCAGCTCCTGCCCCATAGATATGCCCTACATCTGCCCCACAGCAGCTCCTGCACCATAGATCTGACCCACATCTGCAACACAGCAGCTCCTGCTCCATAAATCTGACCAACATCAGGCCCACATCTGTTCCTGCCCCATAGATCTGACCCACAGCAGACCCACAGCAGCTGCTGACCCATAGATCTGACCCACATCTGCCCCACAGCAGCTCCTGCCACATAGATCTGACCCACAGCATCTCTTGCCCCATAGATCTGACCCACATGTTCCCAAGAGCAGCTCTGCCCCATTGATTTGACCCACATCAGCCCCAGAGTAGCTCCTGCCCCATAGATCTGACCCCCATCGGCCCCACTGCAGCTCCGGCCCCATAGATCTGACACACATCATATGTAAAGCAGCTGCTACCAAATAGATATGACCCACAACAGCTCCTGCCCCATAGATCTAACCCACAGCAGCCCCACAGCAGCTCCTGCCCCATAGATCTGTCCCACATCAGACCCACAGCAGCTCCTGCCCCATAGATCTGACCCACATCAGCCACACAGCAGCTCCTGACTCATAAATCTGACCCACAGTAGCTCCTGCCCCATAGATCTGACCCCCATCAGCCCCACAACAGCTCCTGCCCCATAGATCTAACCCACATCAGCCCCACAGCAGCTCCTGCCCCATAGATCTGACCCAAATCAGCCCCGCAGCAGCTCCTGCCCCATAGATCAGACCAACATCAGCCCCACAGTAGCTCCTGCCCCATAGATCTGACCCACATCAGCCCCACAGCAGCTCCTGCCCAATAGATCTGACCCACATGTTCCCAAGAGCAGCTCTGCCCCATTGATTTGACCCACTTCAGACCCACAGTAGCTCCTGCCCCATAGATCTAACCCCCATCAGCCCCACTGCAGCTCCGGCCCCATAGATCTGACACACATCATATGTAAAGCAGCAGCTGCCCAATAGATATGACCCACAACAGCTCCTGCCCCATAGATCTAACCCACAGCAGCCCCACAGCAGCTCCTGCCCCATAGATCTGACGTACATCATCTCCACTGCAGCTCCTGCCCCATAGATCTGACCCAAATCTGTCGCACAGCAGATCCTGCCAAATAGATCTTAACCACAGCAGCTCCTGCCCCATAGATCTGACCCACGTCAGCCCCACAGCAGCTCCTACACCATAGATCTGACCCACATCTGCCACACACCATCTCCTACCCCATAGATCTTACCCACATCAGCCCCACAGCAGCTCCTGCCCCATAGATCTGACCCACATCTGTCGCACAGCAGCTCCTGCCCTATAGATCTGACCCACATCAGCCCCACAGCAGCTCCTGCCCCATAGATCTGACCCACATGTTCCCAAGAGCAGCTCTGCCCCATTGATTTGACCCACATCAGCCCCACAGTAGCTCCTGCCCCATAGATCTGACCCCCATCGGCCCCACTGCAGCTCCGGCCCCATAGCTCTGACCCAATTCAGCCCCACAGCAGCTCCTCCCCATAGATCTAACACCCATCAGCCTCACAGCAGCTCCTGCCCCATAGATAAGCCCTACATCTGCCACACAGCATCTCCTGCACCATAAATCTGACCCACATCTGCAACACAGCAGCTCCTGCTCCATAAATCTGACCAACATCAGGCTTACATCCGTTCCTGCCCCATAGATATGACCCACATCAGCCCCACAGCAGCTCCTGCCCCATAGATCTGACCCACATGTTCCCCACAGCAGCTCCGGCCCCATAGATCTGACCCACAGCATCTCCTGCCCCATAGATCTGACCCCTATCAGCCCCACAGTAGCTCCTGCCCCATAGATCTGACCCCTATCAGCCCCACAACAGCTCCTGCCCCATAGATCTGACCCACATCAGCCCCACAGCAGCTCCTGCCCCATAGATCTGACACACATCATATGTAAAGCAGCTGCTGCCCAATAGATATGACCCACAGCAGCTTCAGCCCCAAGGATCTGACCCACATCAGCCCCACAGCAGCTCCTGCCCCATAGATCTGACCCACATGTTCCCAAGAGCAGCTCCTGCCCCATAGGTCTGACCCACATGTGCCCCACAGCAGCTCCTGCCATATAGATCTGACCCACATATGCCCCACAGCAGCTCCTGCCCCATAGATCTGACTCAAATCTGCCCCACAGCAGATCCTGCCAAATAGATCTTAACCACAGCAGCTCCTGCCCCATAGATCTGACCCACATGAGCCCCACAGCAGCTCCTACACCATAGATCTGACCCACATCTGCCACACACCATCTCCTACCCCATAGATCTTACCCACTTCTGCCCCACAGCAGCTCCTGCCCCATAGCTCTGACCCACGTCTGCACCACAGCAGCTCCTCCCCATAGATCTAACACCCATCAGCCTCACAGCAGCTCCTGCCCCATAGATATGCCCTACATCTGCCCCACAGCAGCTCTTGCACCATATATCTGACCCACATCTGCAACACAGCAGCTCCTGCTCCATAAATCTGACCAACATCAGGCCCACATCTGTTCCTGCCCCATAGATCTGACCCACAGCAGCTCCTGCCCCATAGATCTGACCCACATCAGCCCCATAGCAGCTCCTGCCCCATAGATCTGACCCAAATCAGCCCCGCAGCAGCTCCTGGCCCATAGATCTGACCCACGTGTTCCCCACAGCAGCTCCAAACTCATAGATCTGACCCACATCAGACCAAGAGCAGATTTTGCACCATAGATATGTCCCTCATCTGCCCCACAGCAACTCCTGCCCCATAGATCTGACCTACATCATCCCCTCTGCAGCTTCTGCCCCATAGGTCTGACCCACATGTGCCCCACAGCAGCTCCTGGCATATAGATCTGACCCACATATGCCCCACAGCAGCTCCTGCCCTATAGATGTGACCGACATCTGTCGCACAGCAGCTCCTGCCCCATAGATCTGAACCCCATCAGCCCCACAGTAGCTCCTGCCCCATAGATCTGACACCCATCAGACCCACAACAGCTCCTGCGCCATAGATAAGCCATACATCTGCCCCACAGCAGCTCCTGAACCATAGATCTGACCCACATCTGCAACGCAGCAGCTCCTGCTCCATAAATCTGACCAACATCAGGCCCACATCTGTTCCTGCCCCATAGATCTGACCCACATTTGCCACACAGCAGCTCCTGCCCCATAGATCTGACCCACATATGTCGCGCAGCAGCACCTTCCCCATAGATCTGACCCACATCAGCCCCACAGCAGCTCCTACACCATAGATCTTACCCACTTCTGCCCCACAGCAGCTCCTGCCCCATAGCTCTGACCCACATCTGCACCACAGCAGTTCCTCCCCATAGATCTAACACCCATCAGCCTCACAGCAGCTCCTGCCCCATAGATATGCCCTACATCTGCCCCACAGCAGCTCCTGCACCATAGATCTGACCCACATCTGCAACACAGCAGCTCCTGCTCCATAAATCTGACCAACATCAGGCCCACATCTGTTCCTGCCCCATAGATCTGACCCACAGCAGCTCCTGCCCCATAGATCTGACCCACATCAGCCCCACAGCAGCTCCTGCCCCATAGATCTGACCCAAATCAGCCCCGCAGCAGCTCCTGGCCCATAGATCTGACCCACATGTGCCCCACAGCAGCTCCAAACTCATAGATCTGACCCACATCAGTCCAACAGCAGATTTTGCACCATAGATATGTCCCTCATCTGCCCCACAGCAACTCCTGCCCCATAGATCTGACCTACATCATCCCCTCTGCAGCTTCTGCCCCATAGGTCTGACCCACATGTGCCCCACAGCAGCTGCTGACTCATAGATCTGACCCAAATCAGCCCCGCAGCAGCTCCTGGCCGATAGATCTGACACACATCATATGTAAAGCAGCTCCTGCCCCATAGATCTGACGTACATCATCTCCACTGCAGCTCCTGCCCCATAGATCTGACCCAAATCTGTCGCACAGCAGATCCTGCCAAATAGATCTTAACCACAGCAGCTCCTGCCCCATAGATCTGACCCACGTCAGCCCCACAGCAGCTCCTACACCATAGATCTGACCCACATCTGCCACACACCATCTCCTACCCCATAGATCTTACCCACATCAGCCCCACAGCAGCTCCTGCCCCATAGATCTGACCCACATCTGTCGCACAGCAGCTCCTGCCCTATAGATCTGACCCACATCAGCCCCACAGCAGCTCCTGCCCCATAGATCTGACCCACATGTTCCCAAGAGCAGCTCTGCCCCATTGATTTGACCCACATCAGCCCCACAGTAGCTCCTGCCCCATAGATCTGACCCCCATCGGCCCCACTGCAGCTCCGGCCCCATAGCTCTGACCCAATTCAGCCCCACAGCAGCTCCTCCCCATAGATCTAACACCCATCAGCCTCACAGCAGCTCCTGCCCCATAGATAAGCCCTACATCTGCCACACAGCATCTCCTGCACCATAAATCTGACCCACATCTGCAACACAGCAGCTCCTGCTCCATAAATCTGACCAACATCAGGCTTACATCCGTTCCTGCCCCATAGATATGACCCACATCAGCCCCACAGCAGCTCCTGCCCCATAGATCTGACCCACATGTTCCCCACAGCAGCTCCGGCCCCATAGATCTGACCCACAGCATCTCCTGCCCCATAGATCTGACCCCTATCAGCCCCACAGTAGCTCCTGCCCCATAGATCTGACCCCTATCAGCCCCACAACAGCTCCTGCCCCATAGATCTGACCCACATCAGCCCCACAGCAGCTCCTGCCCCATAGATCTGACACACATCATATGTAAAGCAGCTGCTGCCCAATAGATATGACCCACAGCAGCTTCAGCCCCAAGGATCTGACCCACATCAGCCCCACAGCAGCTCCTGCCCCATAGATCTGACCCACATGTTCCCAAGAGCAGCTCCTGCCCCATAGGTCTGACCCACATGTGCCCCACAGCAGCTCCTGCCATATAGATCTGACCCACATATGCCCCACAGCAGCTCCTGCCCCATAGATCTGACTCAAATCTGCCCCACAGCAGATCCTGCCAAATAGATCTTAACCACAGCAGCTCCTGCCCCATAGATCTGACCCACATGAGCCCCACAGCAGCTCCTACACCATAGATCTGACCCACATCTGCCACACACCATCTCCTACCCCATAGATCTTACCCACTTCTGCCCCACAGCAGCTCCTGCCCCATAGCTCTGACCCACGTCTGCACCACAGCAGCTCCTCCCCATAGATCTAACACCCATCAGCCTCACAGCAGCTCCTGCCCCATAGATATGCCCTACATCTGCCCCACAGCAGCTCTTGCACCATATATCTGACCCACATCTGCAACACAGCAGCTCCTGCTCCATAAATCTGACCAACATCAGGCCCACATCTGTTCCTGCCCCATAGATCTGACCCACAGCAGCTCCTGCCCCATAGATCTGACCCACATCAGCCCCATAGCAGCTCCTGCCCCATAGATCTGACCCAAATCAGCCCCGCAGCAGCTCCTGGCCCATAGATCTGACCCACGTGTTCCCCACAGCAGCTCCAAACTCATAGATCTGACCCACATCAGACCAAGAGCAGATTTTGCACCATAGATATGTCCCTCATCTGCCCCACAGCAACTCCTGCCCCATAGATCTGACCTACATCATCCCCTCTGCAGCTTCTGCCCCATAGGTCTGACCCACATGTGCCCCACAGCAGCTCCTGGCATATAGATCTGACCCACATATGCCCCACAGCAGCTCCTGCCCTATAGATGTGACCGACATCTGTCGCACAGCAGCTCCTGCCCCATAGATCTGAACCCCATCAGCCCCACAGTAGCTCCTGCCCCATAGATCTGACACCCATCAGACCCACAACAGCTCCTGCGCCATAGATAAGCCATACATCTGCCCCACAGCAGCTCCTGAACCATAGATCTGACCCACATCTGCAACGCAGCAGCTCCTGCTCCATAAATCTGACCAACATCAGGCCCACATCTGTTCCTGCCCCATAGATCTGACCCACATTTGCCACACAGCAGCTCCTGCCCCATAGATCTGACCCACATATGTCGCGCAGCAGCACCTTCCCCATAGATCTGACCCACATCAGCCCCACAGCAGCTCCTACACCATAGATCTTACCCACTTCTGCCCCACAGCAGCTCCTGCCCCATAGCTCTGACCCACATCTGCACCACAGCAGTTCCTCCCCATAGATCTAACACCCATCAGCCTCACAGCAGCTCCTGCCCCATAGATATGCCCTACATCTGCCCCACAGCAGCTCCTGCACCATAGATCTGACCCACATCTGCAACACAGCAGCTCCTGCTCCATAAATCTGACCAACATCAGGCCCACATCTGTTCCTGCCCCATAGATCTGACCCACAGCAGCTCCTGCCCCATAGATCTGACCCACATCAGCCCCACAGCAGCTCCTGCCCCATAGATCTGACCCAAATCAGCCCCGCAGCAGCTCCTGGCCCATAGATCTGACCCACATGTGCCCCACAGCAGCTCCAAACTCATAGATCTGACCCACATCAGTCCAACAGCAGATTTTGCACCATAGATATGTCCCTCATCTGCCCCACAGCAACTCCTGCCCCATAGATCTGACCTACATCATCCCCTCTGCAGCTTCTGCCCCATAGGTCTGACCCACATGTGCCCCACAGCAGCTGCTGACTCATAGATCTGACCCAAATCAGCCCCGCAGCAGCTCCTGGCCGATAGATCTGACACACATCATATGTAAAGCAGCTCCTGCCCCATAGATCTGACCCACATCAGCCCCACAGCAGCTCCTACACCATAGATCTGACCCACATCTGCCCCACAGCAGCTCCTACACCATAGATCTGACCCACATCTGCCCAACAGCAGCTCCTGCCCCATAGACCTGACCCACATGTTCCCCACAGCAGCTCCTGCCCCATAGATCTGACCCACAGCATCTCCTGCCCCATAGATCTGACCCCCATCAGCTCCACAACAGCTCCTGCCCCTTAGATCTAACGCACATCAGCCCCACAGCAGCTCCTGCCCCATAGATCTTACACATATCAGCCCCGCAGCAGCTCCTGCCCCATAGAACAGACCAACATCAGCCCCACAGTAGCTCCTGCCTTATAGATCTGACCCACATCTGCCCCAAAGCATCTCCTGCCCCATAGATCTTTCCCACATCAGCCCCACAGCAGATCCTGCCCCATAGATCTGACCCACATATGTCGCACAGCAGCACCTGCCCCATAGATCTGACCCACATCTGTCGCACAGCAGCTCCTGCCCCATAGATGAGACCAACATCAGCCCCACAGTAGCTCCTGCCCCATAGATCTGACTCCCATCAGCCCCACAGTAGCTCCTGCCCCATAGATCTGACCCACATCAGCCCCACAGCAGCTCCTGCCCCATAGATCTGACCCACATCAGCCCCACAGACGCTCCTGCCCCATAGATCTGACCCACATGTTCCCAAGAGCAGCTCCTGCCCCATAGGTCTGACCCACATATGCCCCACAGCAGCTCCTGCTCCATAGATCTGACCCACATCAGCCACACAGCAGCTCCTGACTCATAAATCTGACCCACAGTAGCTCCTGCCCCATAGATCTGACCCCCATCAGCCCCACAACAGCTCCTGCCCAATAGATCTAACCCACATCAGCCCCACAGCAGATCCTGCCCCATAGATCAGACCAACATCAGCCCCACAGTAGCTCCTGCCCCGTAGATCTGACCCCCATCATCCCCACAACAGCTCCTGCCCCATAGATCTAACCCACATCAGCCCCACAGCAGCTCCTGCCCCATAGATCTGACCCACATGTTCCCAAGAGCAGCTCTGCCCCATTGATTTGACCCACATCAGCCCCACAGTAGCTCCTGCCCCAGAGATCTGACCCCCATCAGCCCCACTGCAGCTCCGGCCCCATAGATCTGACACACATCATATGTAAAGCAGCTGCTGCCCAATAGATATGACCCACAACAGCTCCTGCCCCATAGATCTAACCCACAGCAGTCCCACAGCAGCTCCTACCCCATAGATCTGATGTACATCATCTCCACTGCAGCTCCTGCCCCATAGATCTGACCCACGTCAGCCCCACAGCAGCTCCTACACCATAGATCTGACCCACATCTGCCACACACCATCTCCTACCCCATAGATCTTACCCACTTCTGCCCCACAGCAGCTCCTGCCCCATAGCTCTGACCCACATCTGCACCACAGCAGCTCCTCCCCATAGATCTAACACCCATCAGCCTCACATCAGCTCCTGCCCCATAGATAAGCCCTACATCTGCCCCACAGCAGCTCCTGCACCATAGATCTGACCCACATCTGCAACACAGCAGCTCCTGCTCCATAAATCTGACCAACATCAGGCCCACATCTGTTCCTGCCCCATAGATCTGACCCACAGCAGACCCACAGCAGCTGCTGACCCATAGATCTGACCCACATCTGCCCCACAGCAGCTCCTGCCACATAGACCTGACCCACATGTTCCCCACAGCAGCTCCTGCCCATAGATCTGACCCACAGCATCTCCTGCCCCATAGATCTGACCCACATGTTCCCAAGAGCAGCTCTGCCCCATTGATTTGTCCCACATCAGCCCCAGAGTAGCTCCTGCCCCATAGATCTGACCCCCATCGGCCCCACTGCAGCTCCGGCCCCATAGATCTGACACACATCATATGTAAAGCAGCTGCTGCCCAATAGATATGACCCACAACAGCTCCTGCCCCATAGATCTAACCCACAGCAGCCCCACAGCAGCTCCTGCCCCATAGATCTGTCCCACATCAGACCCACAGCAGCTCCTGGCCCATTGATCTGACCCACATGTGCCCCACAGCAGCTCCAAACTCATAGATCTGACCCACATCAGTCCAACAGCAGATTTTGCACCATAGATATGTCCCTCATCTGCCCCACAGCAACTCATGCCCCATAGGTCTGACCCACATGTGCCCCACAGCAGCTCCTGCCATATAGATCTGACCCACATATGCCCACAGCAGCTCCTGCCCCATAGATCTGACCCACATCAGCCACACAGCAGCTCCTGACTCATAAATCTGACCCACAGTAGCTCCTGCCCCATAGATCTGACCCCCATCAGCCCCACAACAGCTCCTGCCCCATAGATCTAACCCACATCAGCCCCACAGCAGCTCCTGCCCCATAGATCTGACCCAAATCAGCCCCGCAGCAGCTCCTGCCCCATAGATCAGACCAACATCAGCCCCAAAGTAGCTCCTGCCCCATAGATCTGACCCACATCAGCCCCACAGCAGCTCCTGCCCCATAGATCTGACCCACATGCTCCCAAGAGCAGCTCTGCCCCATTGATTTGACCCACTTCAGACCCACAGTAGCTCCTGCCCCATAGATCTGACCCCCATCATCCCCACTGCAGCTCCGGCCCCATAGATCTGACACACATCATATGTAAAGCAGCTGCTGCCCAATAGATATGACCCACAACAGCTCCTGCCCCATAGATCTAACCCACAGCAGCCCCACAGCAGCTCCTGCCCCATAGATCTGACGTACATCATCTCCACTGCAGCTCCTGCCCCATAGATCTGACCCAAATCTGTCGCACAGCAGATCCTGCCAAATAGATCTTAACCACAGCAGCTCCTGCCCCATAGATCTGACCCACGTCAGCCCCACAGCAGCTCCTACACCATAGATCTGACACACATCTGCCACACACCATCTCCTACCCCATAGATCTTACCCACATCAGCCCCACAGCAGCTCCTGCCCCATAGATCTGACCCACATCTGTCGCACAGCAGCTCCTGCCCTATAGATCTGACCCACATCAGCCCCACAGCAGCTCCTGCCCCATAGATCTGACCCACATGTTCCCAAGAGCAGCTCTGCCCCATTGATTTGACCCACATCAGCCCCACAGTAGCTCCTGCCCCATAGATCTGACCCCCATCGGCCCCACTGCAGCTCCGGCCCCATAGCTCTGACCCACATCAGCCCCACAGCAGCTCCTCCCCATAGATCTAACACCCATCAGCCTCACAGCAGCTCCTGCCCCATAGATAAGCCCTACATCTGCCCCACAGCAGCTCCTGCACCATAAATCTGACCCACATCTGCAACACAGCAGCTCCTGCTCCATAAATCTGACCAACATCAGGCCCACATCTGTTCCTGCCCCATAGATCTGACCCACAGCAGCTCCTGCCCCATAGATCTGACCCACATTTGCCACACAGCAGATCCTGCCCCATAGATCTGACCCAAATATTCCCCACAGCAGATCCTGCCAAATAGATCTTAACCACAGCAGCTCCTGCCCCATAGATCTGACCCACATCAGCCCCACAGCAGCTCCTACACCATAGATCTGACCCACATCTGCCCCACAGAAGCTCCTGCACCATAGATCTTACCCACATATGCAACAAAGCAGCTCCTGCTCCATAAATCTGACCAACATCAGGCCCACATCTGTTCCTGCCCCATAGATATTACCCACATCAGCCCCACAGCAGCTCCTGCCCCATAGATCTGACCCACATCAGACCCACAGCATCTCCTGCCCCATAGATCTGACCCCCATCAGCCCCACAACAGCTCCTGCCCCTTAGATCTAACGCACATCAGCCCCACAGCAGCTCCTACACCATAGATCTGACCCACATCTGCCACACACCATCTCCTAGCCCATAGATCTTACCCACTTCTGACCCACAGCAGCTCCTGCCCCATAGCTCTGACCCACATCTGCACCACAGCAGCTCCTCCCCATAGATCTAACACCCATCAGCCTCACAGCAGCTCCTGCCCCATAGATATGCCCTACATCTGCCCCACAGCAGCTCCTGCACCATAGATCTGACCCACATCTGCAACACAGCAGCTCCTGCTCCATAAATCTGACCAACATCAGGCCCACATCAGTTCCTGCCCCATAGATCTGACCCACAGCAGCTCCTGCCCCATAGATCTGAACCACATCTGCCCCACAGCAGCTCCTGCCCCATAGATCTGACCCACAGCATCTCCTGCCCCATAGATCTGACCCCCACCAGCCCCACAGCAGCTCCTGCCCCATAGATCTGACCCCCATCAGCCCCGCAGCAGCTCCTGCCCCATAGATCTGACACACATCATATGTAAAGCAGCTGCTGCCTATTAGATATGACCCACAGCAGCTTCAGCCCCAAGGATCTGACCCACATCAGCCCCACAGCAGCTCCTGCCCCATAGATCTTACCCACATCTGCCCCAAAGCATCTCCTGCCCCATAGATCTTTCCCACATCAGCCCCACAGCAGATCCTGCCCCATAGATCTGACACACATTGTTCACACAGCAGCACCTGCCCCATAGATCTGACACACATCTGTCGCACAGCAGCTCCTGCCCCATAGATGACACCAACATCAGCCCCACAGTAGCTCCTGCCCCATAGATCTGACCCCCATCAGCCCCACAGTAGCTCCTGCCACATAGATCTGACCCCCATCAGCCCCACAAATGCTCCTGCCCCGTAGATCTAACCCACATCAGCCCCACAGCAGCTCCTGCCCCATAGATCTGACACACATCATATGTAAAGCAGCTGCTGCCGAATAGATATGACCCACAGCAGCTTCAGCCCCAAGGACCTGACCCACATCAGCCCCACAGCAGCTCCTGCCCCATATATCTGAACCACATCTGTCGCACAGCAGCTCCTGCCCTATAGATCTGACCCACATCAGCCCCACAGCAGCTCCTGCCCCATAGATCTGACCCACATGTTCCCAAGAGCAGCTCTGCCCCATAGGTCTGACCCACATGTGCCCCACAGCAGCTCCTGCCATATAGATCTGACCCACATATGCCCCACAGCAGCTCCTGCCCCATAGATCTGACTCAAATCTGCCCCACAGCAGATCCTGCCAAATAGATCTTAACCACAGCAGCTCCTGCCCCATAGATCTGACCCACATGAGCCCCACAGCAGCTCCTACACCATAGATCTGACCCACATCTGCCACACACCATCTCCTACCCCATAGATCTTACCCACTTCTGCCCCACAGCAGCTCCTGCCCATAGATCTGACCCACATCAGCCGCACAGCAGCTCCTACCCCATAGATCTCACCCACATCAGCCTCACAGCAGCTCCTGCCCCATAGATATGCCCTATATCTGCCCCACAGCAGCTCCTGCACCATAGATCTGACCCACATCTGCAACACAGCAGCTCCTGCTCCATAAATCTGACCAACATCAGGCCCACAGCAGCTCTTACACCATACATCTGACCCACATCTGCCACACAACATCTCCTACCCCATCGATCTTACCCACTTCTGCCCCACAGCAGCCCCTGCCCCATAGCTCTGACCTACATCTGCACCACAGCAGCTCCTCCCCATAGATCTAACACCCATCGGCCTCACAGCAGCTCCTGCCCCATAGATATGCCTTACATCTGCCCCACAGCAGCTCCTGCACCATAGATCTGACCCACATCTGCAACACAGCAGCTCCTGCTCCATAAATCTGACCAACATCAGGCCCACATCTGTTCCTGCCCCATAGATCTGACCCACAGCAGCTCCTGACCCATAGATCTGACCCACATGTGCCCCACAGCTGCTCCTGCCCCATAGATCTGAACCACAGCAGTTCCTAACCCATAGATCAGACCCAAATCTTCCCTACATCAGCTCCTGCCCATAGATCTGACCCACATCAGCCGCACAGCAGCTCCTACCCCATAGATCTCACCCACATCAGCCCCACAGCTGCTCCACGGCACGGTTTCCCCGGCTCGGTGCGGCTCGCTAGCTTTGCGGCGCCGGCTATGCGTTTTTGCCTGCGGAGACGCCACGGGAGCGACATTTGGCTGATTCCGAGGAACGTCCGAGCCGAGCGGTGCCCGCCGGGAGCGGTTGGACCGTGCCGGCGCACTTGAGCGGGGTCCATTCGAGCCGGAAATCCGGACTGCGGGCAGGCCGCGTAGCGAGGGATGGCGAAAGAGCTGCGGGAAGCCGCAACCGAAAAAATCCACAGCCCGGCGCTCAACCGCGCTCGCCTGCGCCCGCTCGTTGCCGCCTCTGGAGACGAGCACGCGCTCGCTCCTGCAGACGAAAACGGAAGGCGTAAGAAAAAACGGCTTCGGAAAAGAACGGCGCCGACTACCGGCAGCGGCGCCGAGGGTAAGCGGCGCTCTACGTCGACGTAGCGGTAGGTAAGAAACTACAGCGACCCCCCAGCAAGCTCCGAAGCTTTAGCGCCCCCCCATCTCACAGGGCTGCAAAGCCTAGCCGAAAGCGGGTAGACCTGGCAGCTACACGCAAGAGGCACGGGCAGCGACCCCTAGCCGCCGTCACCGAGCACCACGGTCCGCTCGGAGCCGGGTAGACCGTGCCGACCTAGTCGAGCCGCATAGGCAGCGACCTCTAGCAGCCGCCGCCGAGCACCACGGCACGCCCTGAGCCGGGTAGACCGTGCCGACCTAGGCAAGCCGCATAGGCAGCGACCTCTAGCAGCCGCCGCCGAGCACCACGGCCCGCTCGGAGCCGGGTAGACCGTGCCGACCTGGTCGAGCCGCATAGGCAGCGACCTCTAGCAGCCGCTGCCAAGCACCACGGCCCGCTCGGAGCCGGGTAGACCGTGCCGACCTAGTCGAGCCGCATAGGCAGCGACCTCTAGCAGCCGCCGCTGAGCAGCTCCTGCCCCATAGATCTGACACACATCATATGTAAAGCAGCTGCTGCCCAATAGATATGACCCACAGCAGCTTCAGCCCCAAGGATCTGACCCACATCAGACCCACAGCAACTCCTGCCCCATAGATCTGACTAAAATCTGCCCCAAAGCATCTCCTGCCCCATAGATCTGACCCACATCAGCCCCACAGCAGCTCCTACACCATAGATCTGACCCACATCTGCCACACAGCAGCTCCTGCCCCATAGATCTGACCCAAATCTGACCCACAGCAGCTCCTGCCCCATAGATCTGACCCACAACAGACCCACAGCAGCTCCTGCCCCATAGATCTGACCCACATCAGACCCACAGAAGCTGCTGACCCATAGAACTGACCCACATCTGCCCCACAGCAGCTCCTGCCCCATAGATCTGACCCACATCTGCACCACAGCAGCTCCTCCCCATAGATCTAACACACATCAGCCTCACAGCAGCTCCTGCCCCATAGATATGCCCTATATCTGCCCCACAGCAGCTCCTGCACCATAGTTCTGACCCACATCTGCAACACAGCAGCTCCTGCTCCATAAATCTGATTAACATCAGGCCCACATCTGTTCCTGCCCCATAGATCTGACCCACAGCAGCTCCTGCCCCATAGATCTGACCCACATCAGCCCCACAGCAGCTCCTGCCCCATAGATCTGACCCAAATCAGCCCCGCAGCAGCTCCTGGCCCATAGATCTGACCCACATGTGCCCCACAGCAGCTCCAAACACATAGATCTGACCCACAGCAGTCCAACAGCAGATTTTGCACCATAGATATGTCCCTCATCTGCCCCACAACAACTCCTGCCCCATAGATCTGACCCACATCAGCCCCACAGCAGCTCCTACACCATAGTTCTGACCCACATCTTCCACACAGCAGCTCCTGCCCCATAGCTCTGACCCACATCTGTACCACAGCAGCTCCTCCCCATTGATCTAACACCCATCAGCCTCACATCAGCTCCTGCCCCATAGATAAGCCCTACATCTGCCCCACAGCAGCTCCTGCACCATAGATCTGACCCACATCTGCAACACAGCAGCTCCTGCTCCATAAATCTGACCAACATCAGGCCCACATCTGTTCCTGCCCCATAGATCTGACCCACAGCAGCTCCTGCCCCATAGATCGGACCCACATTTGCAACACAGCAGCTCCTGCCCCATAGATCTGACCCAAATCTGCCCCACAGCAGATCCTGCCAAATAGATCTTAACCACAGCAGCTCCTGCCCCATAAATCTGACCCACATCAGCCCCACAGCAGCTCCTGGCCCATAGATCTGACCCACATGTGCCCCACAGCAGCTCCAAACTCATAGATCTGACCCACATCAGTCCAACAGCAGATTTTGCACCATAGATATGTCCCTCATCTGCCCCACAGCAACTCCTGCCCCATAGATCTGACCTACATCATCCCCTCTGCAGCTTCTGCCCCATAGGTCTGACCCACATGTGCCCCACAGCAGCTCCTGCCATGTAGATCTGACCCACATATGCCCCACAGCAGCTTTTGCCCCATAGATCTGACCCACATCAGCCACACAGCAGCTCCTGCCCCATAGATCTGACCCACAGCAGCTCCTGCCCCATAGATCTGACCCACATCAGCCCCACAGCAGCTCCTGACCCATAGATCTGACCCAAATCAGCCCCGCAGCAGCTCCTGGCCCATAGATCTGACCCACATGTGCCCCACAGCAGCTCCAAACTCATAGATCTGACCCACATCAGTCCAACAGCAGATTTTGCACCATAGATATGTCCCTCATCTGCCCCACAGCAGCTCCTGCCCCATAGATCTGACCTACATCATCCCCTCTGCAGCTTCTGCCCCATAGGTCTGACTCACATGTGCCCCACAGTAGCTCCTGCCCCATATATCTGACCCCCATCAGCCCCACAACAGCTCCTGCCCCATAGATCTAACCCACATCAGCCCCACAGCAGCTCCTGCCCCATAGATCTGACACACATCATATGTAAAGCAGCTGCTGCCCAATAGATATGACCCACAGCAGCTTCAGCCCCAAGGATCTGACACACATCAGCCCCACAGCAACTCCTGCCCCATAGATCTGACCCACATCTGCCCCAAAGCATCTCCTGCCCCATAGATCTTTCCCACATCAGCCCCACAGCAGATCCTGCCCCATAGATCTGACCCACATATGTCGCACAGCAGCACCTGCCCAAAGATCTGACCCACATGTGCCCCACAGCAGCTCCTGCCCCATAGATCAGACCCCCATCAGCCCCACAGTAGCTCCTGCCCCATAGATCTGACCCCCATCAGCCCGACAATAGCTCCTGCCCCATAGATCTAACCCACATCAGCCCCAAAGAAGCTCCTGCCCCATAGATAAGCCCTACATCTGCCCCACAGCAGCTCCTGCCCCATAGCTCTGACCCACATCTGCACCACAGCAGCTCCTCCCCATAGATCTAACACCCATCAGCCTCACAGCAGCTCCTGCCCCATAGATAAGCCCTACATCTGCCCCACAGCAGCTCCTGCACCATAGATCTGACCCACATCTGCAACACAGCAGCTCCTGCTCCATAAATCTGACCAACATCAGGCTCACATCTGTTCCTGCCCCATAGATCTGACCCACAGCAGCTCCTGCCCCATAGATCTGACCCATATTTGCCACACAGCAGCTCCTGCCCCATAGATATGACCCAAATCTGCCCCACAGCAGATCCTGCCAAATAGATCTTAA
The DNA here is from genome assembly GCF_054131305.1 of Coturnix japonica. Classification (NCBI taxonomy): domain Eukaryota; kingdom Metazoa; phylum Chordata; class Aves; order Galliformes; family Phasianidae; genus Coturnix; species Coturnix japonica. The sequence continues at coordinate 2,586,930 of NC_140689.1, forward strand.
CCACAGCAGCTCCTGCCCCATAGATCTGACCCACATCAGCCCCACAGCAGCTCCTACACCATAGATCTGACCCACATCTGCCACACACCATCCCCTACCCCATAGATCTTACCCACTTCTGCCCCACAGCAGCTCCTGCCTCATAGCTCTGACCCACATCTGCACCACAGCAGCTCCTCCCCATAGATCTAACACCCATCAGCCTCACAGCAGCTCCTGCCCCATAGATATGCCCTACATCTGCCCCACAGCAGCTCCTGCACCATAGATCTGACCCACATCTGCAACACAGCAGCTCCTGCTCCATAAATCTGACCAACATCAGGCCCACATCTGTACCTGCCCCATAGATCTGACCCACATCAGCCCCACAGAAACTCCTGACCCATAGATCTGACCCACATCTGCCCCAAAGCATCTCCTGCCCCATAGATCTAACCCACATCAGCCCCACAGCAGATCCTGCCCCATAGATCTGACCCACATATGTCCCACAGCAGCACCTGCCCCATAGATCTGACCCACATCTGTCGCACAGCAGCTCCTGCCCCATAGATCAGACCAACATCAGCCCCACAGTAGCTCCTGCCACATAGACCTGAACCCCATCTGCCCCACAGTAGCTCCTTCCCCATAGATCTGTCCCAAATCAGCCCCGCAGCAGCTCCTGCCCCATAGATCAGACCAACATCAGCCCCACAGTATCTCCTGCCCCATAGATCTGACACACATCATAAGTAAAGCAGCTGCTGCCCAATAGATATGACCCACAGCAGCTTCAGCCCCAAGGATCTGACCCACATCAGCCCCACAGCAACTCCTGCCTTATAGATCTGACCCACATCTGCCCCAAACCATCTCCTGCGCCATAGATCTTTCCCACATCAGCCCCACAGCAGATCCTGACCCATAGATCTGACCCCCATCAGCCCCACAACAGCTCCTGCCCCATAGATCTAACCCACATCAGCCCCACAGCAGCTCCTGCCCCATAGATCTGACCCAAATCTGAACCACAGCAGCTCCTGCCCCATAGATCTGACCCACATCTGCCACACAGCAGCTCCTGCCCCATAGATCTTACCCACTTCTGCCCCACAGCAGGTCCTGCCCCATAGCTCTGACCCACATCTGCACCACAGCAGCTCCTACCCATAGATCTAACACCCATCAGCCTCACAGCAGCTCCTGCCCCATAGATATGCCCTATATCTGTCGCACAGCAGCTCCTGCACCATAGATCTGACCCACATCTGCAACACAGCAGCTCCTGCTCAATAAATCTGACCAACATCAGGCCCACATCTGTTCCTGCCCCATAGATCTGACCCACAGCAGCTCCTGCCCCATAGATCTGACCCACATTTGCCACACAGCAGCTCCTGCCTCATAGATCTGACCCAAATCAGCCCCGCAGCAGATCCTGGCCCATAGATCTGACCCACATGTGCCCCACAGCAGCTCCAAACTCATAGATCTGACCCACATCAGTCCAACAGCAGATTTTGCACCATAGATATGTCCCTCATCTGCCCCACAGCAACTCCTGCCCCATAGATCTGACCCACATCATCCCCTCTGCAGCTTCTGCCCCATAGGTCTGACCCACATGTGCCCCACAGCAGCTGCTGAACCATAGATCTGACCCAAATCAGCCCCGCAGCAGCTCCTGGCCCATAGATCTGACCCACATGTGCCCCACAGCAGCTCCAAACTCATAGATCTGACCCACATCAGTCCAACAGCAGATTTTGCACCATAGATATGTCCCTCATCTACCCCACAGCAACTCCTGCCCCATTGATCTGACCTACATCATCCCCTCTGCAGCTTCTGCCCCATAGGTCTGACCCACATGTGCCCCACAGTAGCTCCTGCCCCGTAGATCTGACCCACATACGCCGCACAACAGCTCCTGCCCCATAGATCTAACCCACATCAGCCCCACAGCAGCTCCTGCCCCATAGACCTGACACACATCATATGTAAAGCAGCTTCTGCCCAATAGATATGACCCACAGCAGCTTCAGCCCCAAGGATCTGACACACATCAGCCCCACAGCAACTCCTGCCCAATAGATCTGACCCACATCTGCCCCAAAGCATCTCCTGCCCCATAGATCTTTCCCACATCAGCCCCACAGCAGATCCTGCCCCATAGATCTGACCCACATATGTCGCACAGCAGCACCTGCCCCATAGATCTGACCCACATCAGCCCCACAGCAGCTCCTACACCATAGATCTGACCCACATCTGCCACACAGCAGCTCCTGCCCCATTGCTCTGACCCACATCTGCACCACAGCAGCTCCTCCCCATAGATCTAACACCCATCAGCCTCACAGCAGCTCCTGCCCCATAGATATGCCCTACATCTGCCCCACAGCAGCTCCTGCACCATATATCTGACCCACATCAGCAACACAGCAGCTCCTGCTCCATAAATCTGACCAACATCAGGCCCACATCTGTTCCTGCCCCATAGATCTGACCCACAGCAGCTCCTGCCCCATAGGTCTGACCCACATTTGCCACACAGCAGCTCCTGCCCCATAGATCTGACCCATATCTGCCCCACAGCAGATCCTGCCAAATAGATCTTAACCACAGCAGCTCCTGGCCCATAGATCTGACCCACATGTGCCCCACAGCAGCTCCAAACTCATAGATCTGACCCACATCAGTCCAACAGCAGATTTTGCACCATAGATATGTCCCTCATCTGCCCCACAGCAACTCCTGCCCCATAGATCTGACCTACATCATCCCCTATGCAGCTTCTGCCCCATAGGTCAGACCAACATGTGCCCCACAGCAGCTGCTGACCCATAGATCTGACCCAAATCAGCCCCGCAGCAGCTCCTAACCCATAGATCTAACCCACATCAGCCCCACAGCAGCTCCTGCCCCATAGATCTGTCACACATCATATGTAAAGCAGCTGCAGCACAATAGATATGACCCACAGCAGCTTCAGCCCCAAGGATCTGACACACATCAGCCCCACAGCAACTCCTGCCCCATAGATCTGACCCACATCGGCCCCAAAGCATCTCCTGCCCCATAGATCTTTCCCACATCAGCCCCACAGCAGATCCTGCCCCATAGGTCTGACCCACATATGTCGCACAGCAGCACCTGCCCCATAGATCTGACCCACATCAGCCCCACAGCAGCTCCTACACCATAGATCTGACCCACATCTGCCACACAGCAGCTCCTGCCCCATAGCTCTGACCCACATCTGTACCACAGCAGCTCCTCCCCATAGATCCAACACCCATCAGCCTCACAGCAGCTCCTGCCCCATAGATATGCCCTATATCTGCCCCACAGCAGCTCCTGCACAATAGATCTGACCCACATCTGTAACACAGCAGCTCCTGCTCCATAAATCTGACCATCATCAGGCCCACATCTGTTCCTGCCCCATGGATCTGACCCACAGCAGCTCCTGCCCCATAGATCTGACACACATCAGCCCCACAGCAACTCCTGCCCCATAGATCTGACCCACATCTGCCCCAAAGCATCTCCTGCCCCATAGATCTTTCCCACATCAGCCCCACAGCAGATCCTGCCCCATAGATCTGACCCACATATGTCGCACAGCAGCACCTGCCCCATAGATCTGACCCACATCTGTCGCACAGTAGCTCCTGCCCCATAGATCAGACCAACATCAGCCCCACAGTAGCTCCTGCCCCATAGATCTGACCCACATCAGCTTCACAGCAGCTCCTGCCCCATAGATCTGACCCACATGTTCCCAAGAGCAGCTCTGCCCCATTGATTTGACCCACTTCAGACCCACAGTAGCTCCTGCCCCATAGATCTGACCCCCATCAGCCCCACTGCAGCTCCGGCTCCATAGATCTGACACACATCATATGTAAAGCAGCTGCTGCCCAATAGATATGACCCACAACAGCTCCTGCCCCATAGATCTAACCCACAGCAGCCCCACAGCAGCTCCTGCCCCATAGATCTGACGTACATCATCTCCACTGCAGCTCCTGCCCCATAGATCTGACCCAAATCTGTCGCACAGCAGATCCTGCCAAATAGATCTTAACCACAGCAGCTCCTACACCATAGATCTGACCCACATCTGCCACACACCATCTCCTACCCCATAGATCTTACCCACATCAGCCCCACAGCAGCTCCTGCCCCATAGATCTGACCCACATCTGTCGCACAGCAGCTCCTGCCCTATAGATCTGACCCACATCAGCCCCACAGCAGCTCCTGCCCCATAGATCTGACACACATGTTCCCAAGAGCAGCTCTGCCCCATTGATTTGACCCACATCAGCCCCACAGTAGCTCCTGCCCCATAGATCTGACCCCCATCGGCCCCACTGCATCTCCGGCCCCATAGCTCTGACCCACATCAGCCCCACAGCAGCTCCTCCCCATAGATCTAACACCATCAGCCTCACAGCAGCTCCTGCCCCATAGATAAGCCCTACATCTGCCCCACAGCAGCTCCTGCACCATAGATCTGACCCACATATGTCGCACAGCAGCACCTGCACCATAGATCTGACCCAAATCAGCCTCACAGCAGCTCCTACACCATAGATCTGACCCACATCTGCCACACAGCAGCTCCTGCCCCATTGCTCTGACCCACATCTGCACCACAGCAGCTCCTCCCCATAGATCTAACACCCATCAGCCTCACATCAGCTCCTGCCCCATAGATATGCCCTACATCTGCCCCACAGCAGCTCCTGCACCATAGATCTGACCCACATCTGCAACACAGCAGCTCCTGCTCCATAAATCTGACCAACATCAGGCCCACATCTGTTCCTGCCCCATAGATCTGACCCACAGCAGACCCACAGCAGCTGCTGACTCATAGATCTGACCCACATCTGCCCCACAGCAGCTCCTGCCACATAGACCTGACCCACATGTTCCCCACAGCAGCTCCTGCCCCATAGATCTGACCCACAGCATCTCCTGCCCCATAGATCTGACCCACATGTTCCCAAGAGCAGCTCTGCCCCATTGATTTGACCCACATCAGCCCCAGAGTAGCTCCTGCCCCATAGATCTGACCCAAATCTGCCCCACAGCAGATCCTGCCAAATAGATCTGACACACAGCAGCTCCTGCCCCATAGATCTGACCCACATCAGCCCCACAGCAGCTCCTGACCCATAGATCTGACCCAAATCAGCCCCTCAGCAGCTCCTGGCCCATAGATCTGACCCACATGTGCCCCACAGCAGCTCCAAACTCATAGATCTGACCCACATCAGTCCAACAGCATATTTTGCACCATAGATATGTCCCTCATCTGCCCCACAACCACTCCTGCCCCATAGATCTGACCTACATCATCCCCTCTGCAGCTTCTGCCCCATAGGTCTGACCCACATGTGCCCCTCAGTAGCTCCTCCCCCATAGATCTGACCCCCATCAGCCCCACAACAGCTCCTGCCCCATAGATCTAACCCACATCAGCCCCACAGCAGCTCCTGCCCCATAGATCTGACACACATCATATGTAAAGCAGCTGCTGCCCAATAGATATGACCCACAGCAGCTTCAGCCCCAAGGATCTGACCCACATCAGCCCCACAGCAACTCCTGCCCCATAGATCAGACCCACATCTGCCCCAAAGCATCTCCTGCCCCATAGATCATTCCCACATCAGCCCCACAGCAGATCCTGCCCCATAGATCTGACCCACATATGTCGCACAGCAGCACCTGCCCCATAGATCTGACCCACATCTGTCGCACAGCAGCTCCTGCCCCATAGATCAGACCCCCATCAGCCCCACAGTAGCTCCTGCTCCATAGATCTGACCCCCATCAGCCCCACAACAGCTCCTGCCCCATAGATCTAACCCACATCAGCCCCACAGCAGCTCCTGCCCCATAGATAAGCCCTACATCTGCCCCAACAGCAGCTCCTGCACCATAGATCTGACCCACATCTGCAACACAGCAGCTCCTGCTCCATAAATCTGACCAACATCAGTCCCACATCTGTTCCTGCCCCATAGATCTGACCCACAGCAGCTCCTGCCCCATAGATCTGACCCACATTTGCCCCACAGCAGCTCCTGCCCCATAGATCTAATCCACATATGTCGCACAGCAGCTCCTGCCCCATTGATCAGACCAACATCAGCCCCACAGTAGCTCCTGCCCCATAGACCTGAACCCCATCTGCCCCAAAGTAGCTCCTTCCCCATAGATCTGACCCAAATCAGCCCCGCAGCAGCTCCTGCCCCATAGATCTGACCCACATCTGCCCCAAACCATCTCCTGCCCCATAGATCTTTCCCACATCAGCCCCACAGCAGATCCTGCCCCATAGATCTGACCCCCATCAGCCCCACAACAGCTCCTGCCCCATAGATCTAACCCACATCAGCCCCACAGCAGCTCCTGCCCCATAGATCAGACCAACATCAGCCCCACAGTAGCTCCTGCCCCATAGATCTGACCCCCATCATCCCCACAACAGCTCCTGCCCCATAGATCTAACCCACATCAGCCCCACAGCAGCTCCTCCCCATAGATCTGACCCACATGTTCCCAAGAGCAGCTCTGCCCCATTGATTTGACCCACATCAGCCCCACAGCAGCTCCTGCCCCAGAGATCTGACCCCCATCAGCCCCACTGCAGCTCCGGCCCCATAGTCATGACACACATCATATGTAAAGCAGCTGCTGCCCAATAGATATGACCCACAACAGCTCCTGCCCCATAGATCTAACCCACAGCAGCCCTACAGCAGCTCCTACCCCATAGATCTGATGTACATCATCTCCACTTCAGCTCCTGCCCCATAGATCTGACCCAAATCTGCGCAACAGCAGATCCTGCCTAATAGATCTTAACCACAGCAGCTCCTACCCCATAGATCTGACCCACATCAGCCCCACAGCAGCTCCTACACCATAGTTCTGACCCACATCTGCCACACAGCAGCTCCTGCCCCATAGCTCTGACCCACATCTGCCCCAAAGCATCTCAAGGCCCATAGATCTTTCCCACATCAGCCCCACAGCAGATCCTGCCCCATAGATCTGACCCACATATTTCGCACAGCAGCACCTGCCCCATAGATCTGACCCACATCTGTCGCACAGCAGCTCCTGCCCCATAGATGAGACCAACATCAGCCCCACAGCAGCTCCTGCCCCATAGATCTGACCCACATCAGCCCCACAGCAGCTCCTACACCATAGATCTGACCCACATCTGCCACACACCATCTCCTACCCCATAGATCTTACCCACTTCTGCCCCACAGCAGCTCCTGCCCCATAGCTCTGACCCACATCTGCACCACAGCAGCTCCTCCCCATAGATCTAACACCCATCAGCCTCACAGCAGCTCCTGCCCCATAGATATGCCCTACATCTGCCCCACAGCAGCTCCTGCACCATAGATCTGACCCACATCTGCCCCACAGCAGCTCCTGCTCCATAAATCTGACCAACATCAGGCCCACATCTGTTCCTGCCCCATAGATCTGACCCACAGCAGCTCCTGCCCCATAGATCTGACCCACATCAGCCCCACAGCAGCTCCGGCCCCATAGATCTGACCCAAATCAGCCCCGCAGCAGCTCCTGGCCCATAGATCTGACCCACATGTGCCCCACAGCAGCTCCAAACTCATAGATCTGACCCACATCTGTCCAACAGCAGATTTTGCACCATAGATATGTCCCTCATCTGCCCCACAGCAACTCCTGCCCCATAGATCTGACCTACATCATCCCCTCTGCAGCTTCTGCCCCATAGGTCTGACCCACATGTGCCCCACAGCAGCTGCTGACCCATAGATCTGACCCAAATCAGCCCCGCAGCAGCTCCTGGCCCATAGATCTGACCCACATGTTCCCCACAGCAGCTCCAAACTCATAGATCTGACCCACATCAGTCCAACAGCAGATTTTGCACCATAGATATGTCCCTCATCTGCCCCACAGCAACTCCTGCCCCATAGATCTGACCTACATCATCCCCTCTGCAGCTTCTGCCCCATAGGTCTGACCCACATGTGCCCCACAGTAGCTCCTGCCCCATAGATCTGACCCACATCAGCCCCACAGCAGATCCTGCCCCATAGATCTGACACACATCATATGTAAAGCAGCTGCTGCCCAATAGATATGACCCACAGCAGCTTCAGCCCCAAGGATCTGACACACATCAGCCCCACAGCAACTCCTGCCCCATAGATCTGACCCACATCTGCCCCAAAGCATCTCCTGCCCCATAGATCTTTCCCACATCAGCCCCACAGCAGATCCTGCCCCATAGATCTGACCCACATATGTCGCACAGCAGCACCTGCCCCATAGATCTAACACCCATCAGCCTCACAGCAGCTCCTGCCCCATAGATAAGCCCTACATCTGCCCCACAGCAGCTCCTGCACCATAGATCTGACCAACATCTGCAACACAGCAGCTCCTGCTCCATAAATCTGACCCACATCAGGCCCACATCTGTTCCTGCCCCATAGATCTGACCCACAGCAGCTCCTGCCCCATAGATCTGACCCACATTTGCCACACAGCAGCTCCTGCCCCACAGATCTGACCCAAATCTGCCCTACAGCAGATCCTGCCAAATAGATCTTAACCACAGCAGCTCCTGCCCCATAGATCTGACCCACATCAGCCCCACAGCAGCTCCTACACCATAGATTTGACCCACATCTGCCACACACCATCTCCTACCCCATAGATCTTACCCACTTCTGCCCCACAGCAGCTCCTGCACCATAGATCTGACCCACATCTGCAACACAGCAGCTCCTGCTCCATAAATCTGACCAACATCAGGCCCACATCTGTTCCTGCCACATAGATATTACCCACATCAGCCCCACAGCAGCTCCTGCCCCATAGATCTGACCCACATGTTCCCAAGAGTAGCTCTGCCCCATTGATTTGACCCACATCAGCCCCACAGTAGCTCCTGCCCCATAGATCTGACCCCCATCAGCCCCACTGCAGCTCCGGCCCCATAGATCTTACACACATCATATGTAAAGCAGCTGCTGCCCAATAGATATGACCCACAACAGCTCCTGCCCCACAGATCTAACCCACAGCAGCCCCACAGCAGCTCCTACCCCGTAGATCTGACGTACATCATCTCCACAGCAGCTCATGCCCCATAGATCTGACCCACATCAGCCCCACAGCAGCTCCTACCCCATAGATCTTACCCACTTCTGCCCCACAGCAGCTCCTGCCCCATAGCTCTGACCCACATCTGCACCATAGCAGCTCCTCCCCATAGGTCTAACACCCATCAGCCTCACAGCAGCTCCTGCCCCATAGATATGCCCTACATCTGCCCCACAGCAGCTCCTGCACCATAGATCTGACCCACATCTGCAACACAGCAGCTCCTGCTCCATAAATCTGACCAACATCAGGCCCACATCTGTTCCTGCCCCATAGATCTGACCCACAGCAGCTCCTGCCCCATAGATCTGCCCACATCTGCCCCACAGCAGCTCCTGCCCCATAGACCTGACCCACATGTTCCCCACAGCAGCTCCTGCCCCATAGATCTGACCCACAGCATCTCCTGCCCCATAGATCTGACCCACATGTTCCCAAGAGCAGCTCTGCCCCATTGATTTGACCCACATCAGCCCCACAGTAGCTCCTGCCCCATAGATCTGACCCCCATCAGCCCCACTGCAGCTCCGGCCCCATAGATCTGACACACATCATATGTAAAGCAGCTGCTGCACAATAGATATGACCCACAACAGCTCCTGCCCCATAGATATAACCCACATCTGCACCACAGCAGCTCCTCCCCATAGATCTAACAACCATCAGCCTCACAGCAGCTCCTGCCCCATAGATATGCCCTACATCTGCCCCACAGCAGCTCCTGCCCCATAGACCTGACCCACATGTTCCCCACAGCAGCTCCTGCCCCATAGATCTGACACAAACCATCTCCTGCCCCATAGATCTGACCCCCATCAGCCCCACAGCAGCTTCTACCCCATAGATCTAACCCACATCAGCCCCACAGCAGCTCCTGCCCCATAGATCTTTCCCACATCAGCCCCACAGCAGATCCTGCCCCATTGATCTTACCCACATATGTCGCACAGTAGCAACCGCCCCATAGATCTGACCCACATCTGTCGCACAGCAGCTCCTGCCCCATAGATGAGACCAACATCAGCCCCACAGTAGCTCCTGCCCCATAGATCTGACGCACATCAGCCCCACAGCAGCTCCTACACCATAGATCTGACCCACATCTGCCACACACCATCTCCTACCCCATAGATCTTACCCACTTCTGCCCCACAGCAGCTCCTGCCCCATAGCTCTGACCCACATCTGCACCACAGCAGTTCCTCCCCATAGATCTAACACCCATCAGCCTCACAGCAGCTCCTGCCCCATAGATATGCCCTACATCTGCCCCACAGCAGCTCCTGCACCATAGATCTGACCCACATCTGCAACACAGCATCTCCTGCTCCATAAATCTGACCAACATCAGGCCCACATCTGTTCCTGCCCCATTGATCTGACCCACAGCAGCTCCTGCCCCATAGATCTGACCCACATCAGCCCCACAGCAGCTCCTGCCCCATAGATCTGACACACATCATATGTAAAGCAGCTGCTGCCCAATAGATATGACCCACAGCAGCTTCAGCCCCAAGGATCTGACCCACATCAGCCCCACAGCAACTCCTGCCCCATAGATCTGACCCACATCTGCCCCAAAGCATCTCCTGCCCCAAAGATCTTTCCCACATCAGCCCCACAGCAGATCCTGCCCCATAGATCTGACCCACATGTGCCCCACAGCAGCTCCTCCCCATAGATCTAACACCCATCAGCCTCACAGCAGCCTCTGCCCCATAGATAAGCCCTACATCTGCCCCACAGCAGCTCCTGCACCATAGATCTGACCCACATCTGCAACACAGCAGCTCCTGCTCCATAAATCTGACCAACATCAGGCCCACATCTGTTCCTGCCCCATAGATCTGACCCACAGCAGCTTTTGCCCCATAGATCTGACCCACATCAGCCCCACAGCAGCTCCTACACCATAGATCTGACCCACATCTGCCACACACCATCTCCTACCCCATAGATCTTACCCACTTCTGCCCCACAGCAGCTCCTGCCCCATAGCTCTGACCCACATCTGCACCACAGCAGCTCCTCCCCATAGATCTAACACCCATCAGCCTCACAGCAGCTCCTGCCCCATAGATATGCCCTACATCTGCCCCACAGCAGCTCCTGCACCATAGATCTGACCCACATCTGCAACACAGCAGCTCCTGCTCCATAAATCTGACCAACATCAGGCCCACATCTGTTCCTGCCCCATAGATCTGACCCACAGCAGCTCCTGCCCCATAGATCTGACCCACATCAGCCCCACAGCAGCTCCGGCCCCATAGATCTGACCCAAATCAGCCCCGCAGCAGCTCCTGGCCCATAGATCTGACCCACAAGTGCCCCACAGCAGCTCCAAACTCATAGATCTGACCCACATCAGTCCAACAGCAGATTTTGCACCATAGATATGTCCCTCATCTGCCCCACAACAGCTCCTGCCCCATAGATCTAACCCACAGCAGCCCCACAGCAGATCCTGCCCCATAGATCTGACACACATCATATGTAAAGCAGCTGCTGCCAAATAGATATGACCCACAGCAGCTTCAGCCCCAAGGATCTGACACACATCAGCCCCACAGCAACTCCTGCCCCATAGATCTGACCCACATCTGCCCCAAAGCATCTCCTGCCCCATAGATCTTTCCCACATCAGCCCCACAGCAGATCCTGCCCCATAGATCTGACCCACATATGTCGCACAGCAGCACCGGCCCCATAGATCTGACCCACATATGCCCCACAGCAGCTCCTCCCCATAGATCTAACACCCATCAGCCTCACAGCAGCTCCTGCCCCATAGATAAGCCCTACATCTGCCCCACAGCAGCTCCTGCACCATAGATCTGACCCACATCTGCAACACAGCAGATCCTGCTCCATAAATCTGACCAACATCAGGCCCACATCTGTTCCTGCCCCATAGATCTGACCCACAGCAGCTCCTGCCCCATAGATCTGACCCACATCAGCCCCACAGCAGCTCCTGCCCCATAGATCTGACCCAAATCTGCCCCACAGCAGATCCTGCCAAATAGATCTTAACCACAGCAGCTCCTGCCCCATAGATCTGACCCACATCAGCCCCACAGCAGCTCCTACACCATAGATCTGACCCACATCTGCCACACACCATCTCCTACCCCATAGATCTTACCCACTTCTGCCCCACAGCAGCTCCTGCCCCAAAGCTCTGACCCACATCAGCCCCACAGCAGCTCCTACACCATATATCTGACCCACATCTGCCACACACCATCTCCTACCCCATAGATCTTACCCACTTCTGCCCCACAGCAGCTCCTGCCCCATAGATCTGACCCACATCTGCACCACAGCAGCTCCTCCCCATAGATCTAACACCCATCAGCCTCACAGCAGCTCCTGCCCCATAGATATGCCCTACATCTGCCCCACAGCAGCTCCTGCACCATAGATCTGACCCACTTCTGCAACACAGCAGCTCCTGCTCCATAAATCTGACCAACATCAGGCCCACATCTGTTCCTGCCCCATAGATCTGACCCACAGCAGCTCCTGCCCCATAGATCTGACCCACATCAGCCCCACAGCAGCTCCTGCCCCATAGATCTGACCCAAATCAGCCCCGCAGCAGCTCCTGGCCCATAGATCTGACACACATGTGCCTCACAGCAGCTCCAAACTCATAGATCTGACCCACATCAGTCCAACAGCAGATTTTGCACCATAGATATGTCCCTCATCTGCCCCACAGCAACTCCTGCCCCATAGATCTGACCTACATCATCCCCTCTGCAGCTTCTGCCCCATAGGTCTGACCCACATGTGCCCCACAGCAGCTCCTGCCATATAGATCTGACCAACATATGCCCCACAGCAGCTCCTGCCCCATATATCTGACCCACATCAGCCACACAGCAGCTCCTGACTCATAAATCTGAACCACAGCAGCTCCTGCCCCATAGATCTGACCCAAATCTGACCCACAGCAGCTCCTGCCCCATAGATCTGACCCACATTTTCCCCAAAGCAGCACCTAACCCATAGATCTGACCCACATGTGCCCCACAGCTGCTCCTGCCCCATAGATCTGAACCACAGCAGTTCCTAACCCATAGATCAGACCCAAATCTTCCCTACATCAGCTCCTGCCCATAGATCTGACCCACATCAGCCGCACAGCAGCTCCTACCCCATAGATCTCACCCACATCAGCCCCACAGCTGCTCCACGGCACGGTTTCCCCGGCTCGGTGCGGCTTGCGAGCTTTGCGGCGCCGGCTATGCGTCTGCCTGCGGAGACGCCACGGGAGCGACATTTGGCTGATTCCGAGGAACGTCCGAGCCGAGCGGTGCCCGCCGGGAGCGGTTGGACCGTGCCGGCGCACTTGACCGGGGTCCGTTCGAGCCGGAAATCCGGACTGCGGGCAGGCCGCGTAGCGAGGGATGGCGAAAGAGCGGTGGGAAGCCGCAACCGAAAAAATCCACAGCCCGGCGCTCAACCGCGCTCGCCTGCGCCCGCTTGTTGCCGCCTCTGGAGACGAGCACGCGCTCGCTCCTGCAGACGAAAACGGAAGGCGTAAGAAAAAACGGCTTCGGAAAAGAACGGCGCCGACTACCGGCAGCGGTGCCGAGGGTAAGCGGCGCTCTACGTCGACGTAGCGGTAGGTAAGAAACTACAGCGACCCCCCAGCAAGCTCCGAAGCTTTAGCGCCCCCCCATCTCACAGGGCGGCAAAGCCTAGCCGAAAGCGGGTAGACCTGGAAGCTACACGCAAGACGCACGGGCAGCGACCCCTAGCCGCCGCCGCCGAGCACCACGGTCCGCTCGGAGCCGGGTAGACCGTGCCGACCTAGTCGAGTCGCATATGCAGAGACATATAGCAGAAGCCGCCGAGCACCACGGCCCGCTCGGAGCCGGGTAGACCGTGCCGACCTAGTCGAGCCGCATAGGCAGCGACCTCTAGCAGCCGCCGCCGAGCACCACGGCCCGCTCGGAGCCGGGTAGACCATGAAGACCTAGTCGAGCCGCATAGGCAGCGACCTCTAGCAGCCGCCGCCGAGCAGCTCCTGCCCCATAGATCTGAAACACATCATATGTAAAGCAGCTGCTGCCCAATAGATATGACCCACAGCAGATTCAGCCGCAAGGATCTGACCCACATCAGACCGACAGCAACTTCTGCCCCATAGATCTGACTAAAATCTGCCCCAAAGCAGCTCCTGCCCCGTAGATCTGACCCACATCAGCCCCACAGCAGCTCCTACACCATAGATCTGACCCACATCTGCCACACAGCAGATCCTGCCCCATAGATCTGACCCACATATGTTGCACAGCAGCACCTGCCCCATAGATCTGACCCACATCTGTCGCACAGCAGCTCCTGCCCCATAGATCAGACCAACATCAACCCCACAGTAGCTCCTGACCCATAGACCTGAACCCCATCAGCCCCACAGTAGCTCCTTCCCCATAGATCTGACCCCCATCAGCCCCACAAAAGCTCTTGCCCCATAGATCTAACCCACATCAGCCCCACAGCAGCTCCTGCCCCATAGATCAGACCAACATCAACCCCACAGTAGCTCCTGCCCCATAGACCTGAACACCATCAGCCCCACAGTAGCTCCTTCCCGATAGATCTGACCACCATCAGCCCCACAACAGCTCTTGCCCCATAGATCTAACCCACATCAGCCACACAGCAGCTCCTGCCCCATAGATCTGACCCCCATCAGCCCCACAACAGCTCCTGCCCCATAGATCTAACCCACATCAGCCCCACAGTATCTCCTGCCCCATAGATCTGACACACATCATATGTAAAGCAGCTGCTGCCCAATAGATATGACCCACAGCAGCTTCAGCCCCAAGGATCTGACCCACATCAGCCCCACAGCAACTCCTGCCCCATAGATCTGACCCACATCTGCCCCAGACCATCTCCTGCCCCATAGATCTTTCACACATCAGCACCACAGCAGATCCTGCCCCATAGATCTGACCCACATATGTCGCACAGCAGCACCTGCCCCATAGATCTGACCCACATATGCCCCACAGCAGCTCCTGCCCCATAGATCTGACCCACATCAGCCACACAGCAGCTCCTGACTCATAAATCTGACCCACAGCAGCTCCTGCCCCATAGATCTGACCCAAATCTGACCCACAGCAGCTCCTGCCCCATAGATCTGACCCCCATCAGCCCCACAACAGCTCCTGCCCCATAGATCTAACCCACATCAGCCCCACAGTATCTCCTGCCCCATAGATCTGACACACATCATATGTAAAGCAGCTGCTGCCCAATAGATATGACCCACAGCAGCTTCAGCCCCAAGGATCAGACCCACATCAGCCCCACAGCAACTCCTGCCCCATAGATCTGACCCACATCTGCCCCAAAGCATCTCCTGCCCCATAGATCTTTCCCACATCAGCCCCACAGCAGATCCTGCCCCATAGATCTGACCCACATATGTCGCACAGCAGCACCTGCCCCATAGATCTAACACCCATCAGACTCACAGCAGCTCCTGCCCCATAGATATGCCCTACATCTGCCCCACAGCAGCTCCTGCACCATAGATCTGACCCTCATCTGCAACACAGCAGCTCCTGCTCCATAAATCTGACCAACATCAGGCCCACTCCTGTTCCTGCCCCATAGGACTGACCCACAGCAGCTTCAGCCCCAAGGATCTGACCCACATCAGCCCCACAGCAACTCCTGCCCCATAGATCTGACCCACATCTGCCCCAAAGCATCTCCTGCCACATAGATCTTTCCCACATCAGCCCCACAGCAGATCCTGCCCCATAGATCTGACCCACATATTCCCCACAGCAGCTCCTCCCCAGAGATCTAACACCCATCAGCCTCACAGCAGCTCCTGCCCCATAGATAAGCCCTACATCTGCCCCACAGCAGCTCCTGCACCATAGATCTGACCCACATATGTCGCACAGCAGCACCTGCCCCATAGATCTGACCCACATCTGTCGCACAGCAGCTCCTGCCCCATAGATCAGACCAACATCAACCCCACAGTAGCTCCTGCCCCATAGACCTGAACCCCATCAGCCCCACAGTAGCTCCTTCCCCATAGATCTGACCCCCATCAGCCCCACAACAGCTCTTGCCCCATAGATCTAACCCACATCAGCCCCACAGCAGCTCCTGCCCCATAGATCTGACCCAAATCAGACCCGCAGCAGCTCCTGCCCTATAGATCAGACCAACATCAGCCCCACAGTATCTCCTGCCCCATAGATCTGACACACATCTGCCCCAGACCATCTCCTGCCCCATAGATCTTTCCCACATCAGCCCCACAGCAGATCCTGCCCCATAGATCTGACCCACATATGCCCCACAGCAGCTCCTACCCCATAGATCTGACCCACATCAGCCACACAGCAGCTCTTGACTCATAAATCTGACCAACAGCAGCTCCTGCCCCATAGATCTGACCCACATTTTCCCCAAAGCAGCACCTAACCCATACATCTGACCCACATGTGCCCCACAGCTGCTCCTGCCCCATAGATCTGAACCACAGCAGTTCCTAACCCATAGATCAGACCCAAATCTTCCCTACATCAGCTCCTGCCCATAGATCTGACCCACATCAGCTGCACAGCAGCTCCTACACCATAGATCTCACTCACATCAGCCCCACAGCAGCTCCTACAACATAGATCTGACCCACATCTGCCACACACCATCTCCTACCCCATAGAACTTACCCACTTCTGCCCCAAAGCAGCTCCTGCCCCATAGCTCTGACCCACATCTGCACCACAGCAGCTCCTCCCCATAGATCTAACACCCATCAGCCTCACAGCAGCTCCTGCCCCATAGATATGCCCTACATCTGCCCCACAGCAGCTCCTGCACCATAGAACTGACCCACATCTGCAACACAGCAGCTCCTGCTCCATAAATCTGACCAACATCAGGCCCACATCTGTTCCTGCCCCATAGATCTGACCCACAGCAGCTCCTGCCTCATAGATCTGACCCACATCAGCCCCACAGAAGCTCCTGCCTCATAGATCTGACCCAAATCAGCCCCGCAGCAGCTCCTGGCCCATAGATCTGACCCAAATCAGCCCCGCAGCAGCTCCTGGCCCATAGATCTGACCCACATGTGCCCCACAGCAGCTCCAAACTCATAGATCTGACCTACATCATCCCCTCTGCAGCTTCTGCCCCATAGGTCTGACCCACATGTGCCCCACAGTAGCTCCTGCCCCATAGATCTGACCCCCATCAGCCCCACAACAGCTCCTGACCCATAGATCTAACCCACATCAGCCCCACAGCAGCTCCTGCCCCATAGATCTGACACACATCATATGTAAAGCAGCTGCTGCCCAATAGATATGACCCACAGCAGCTTCAGCCCCAAGGATCTGACCCACATCAGCCCCACAGCAACTCCTGCCCCATAGATCTGACCCACATCTGCCCCAAAGCATCTCCTGCCCCATAGATCTTTCCCACATCAGCCCCACAGCAGATCCTGCCCCATAGATCTGACCCACATATGTCGCACAGCAGCACCTGCCCCATAGATCTGACCCACATCAGCCCCACAGCAGCTCCTACACCATAGATCTGACCCACATCTGCCACACAGCAGCTCCTGCCCCATAGCTCTGACCCACATCTGTACCACAGCAGCTCCTCCCCATAGATCTAACACCCATCAGCATCACAGCAGCTCCTGCCCCATAGATAAGCCCTACATCTGCCCCACAGCAGCTCCTGCACCATAGATCTGACCCACATCTGCAACACAGCAGCTCCTGCTCCATAAATCTGACCAACATCAGGCCCACATCTGTTCCTGCCCCATAGATCTGACCCACAGCAGCTCCTGCCTCATAGATCTGACCCACATCAGCCCCACAGAAGCTCCTGCCTCATAGATCTGACCCACATCAGCCCCACAGAAGCTCCTGCCTCATAGATCTGACCCAAATCAGCCCCGCAGCAGCTCCTGGCCCATAGATCTGACCCAAATCAGCCCCGCAGCAGCTCCTGGCCCATAGATCTGACCCACATGTGCCCCACAGCAGCTCCAAACTCATAGATCTGACCTACATCATCCCCTCTGCAGCTTCTGCCCCATAGGTCTGACCCACATGTGCCCCACAGTAGCTCCTGCCCCATAGATCTGACCCCCATCAGCCCCACAACAGCTCCTGACCCATAGATCTAACCCACATCAGCCCCACAGCAGCTCCTGCCCCATAGATCTGACACACATCATATTTAAAGCAGCTGCAGCACAATAGATATGACCCACAGCAGCTTAAGCCCCAAGGATCTGACACACATCAGCCCCACAGCAACTCCTGCCCCATAGATCTGACCCACATCTGCCCCAAAGCATCTCCTGCCCCATAGATCTTTCCCACATCAGCCCCACAGCAAATCCTGCCGCATAGATCTGACCCACATATGTCGCACAGCAGCACCTGCCCCATAGATCTGACCCACATCAGCCCCACAGCATCTCCTACACCATAGATCTGACCCACATCTGCCACACAGCAGCTCCTGCCCCATAGATCTGACCCACATATGTCGCACAGCAGCACCTGCCCCATAGATCTGACCCACATCAGCCCCACAGCAGCTCCTACACCATAGATCTGACCCACATCTGCCACACAGCAGCTCCTGCCCCATAGCTCTTACCCACATCTGTACCACAGCAGCTCCTCCCCATAGATCTAACACCCATCAGCATCACAGCAGCTCCTGCCCCATAGATAAGCCCTACATCTGCCCCACAGCAGCTCCTGCACCATAGATCTGACCCACATCTGCAACACAGCAGCTCCTGCTCCATAAATCTGACCAACATCAGGCCCACATCTGTTCCTGCCCCATAGATCTGACCCACAGCAGCTCCTGCCCCATAGATCTGACCCACATTTGCCACACAGCAGCTCCTGCCCCATAGATCTGACCCAAATCTGCCCCACAGCAGATCCTGCCAAATAGATCTTAACCACAGCAGCTCCTGCCCCATAGATCTGACCCACATATGTCACACAGCAGCACCTGCCCCATAGATCTGACCCACATATGCCCCACAGCAGCTCCTCCCCATAGATCTAACACCCATCAGCCTCACAGCAGCTCCTGCCCCATAGATATGCCCTACATCTGCCCCACAGCAGCTCCTGCACCATAGATCTGACCCACATCTGCAACACAGCAGCTCCTGCTCCATAAATCTGACCAACATCAGGCCCACATCTGTTCCTGCCCCATAGATCTGACCCACAGCAGCTCCTGCCCCATAGATCTGACCCACATCAGCCCCACAGCAGCTCCTGCCCCATAGATCTGACCCAAATCTACCCCACAGCAGATCCTGCCAAATAGATCTTAACTGCAGCGACTCGGCACGGACTCAGATGTGAACGATCCAAATCGTTTATTACAAGTTCTCACATCCCTTATATACCTTCACAAGTTGTTATTTTCTAACTTTCCCATCCGCCCTTACAACTTTCCCAAACATCTTACATGTCAACAAAGCATTCTACAAAACACTTTTCAACTGTCCATGTAGGCACATAACCAATCAGAGCTGTGAGACTCTTCTTCTCCTTGCAGAGGTGTCCTTGGTTCCGATCCTGTTTATCTTGCTCCACAGCTGCTGCTCTGAACAGCTTTTCTTGTATTCCCACACTTAACCACAGCAGCTCCTGCCCCATAGATCTGACCCACATCAGCCCCACAGCAGCTCCTACACCATAGATCTGACCCACATCTGCCACACACCATCTCCTACCCCATAGATCTTACCCACTTCTGCCCCACAGCAGCTCCTGCCCCATAGCTCTGACCCACATCAGCCCCACAGCAGCTCCTACACCATATATCTGACCCACATCTGCCACACACCATCTCCTACCCCATAGATCTTACCCACTTCTGCCCCACAGCAGCTCCTGCCCCATAGCTCTGACCCACATCTGCACCACAGCAGCTCCTCCCCATAGATCTAACACCCATCAGCCTCACAGCAGGTCCTGCCCCATAGATATGCCCTACATCTGCCCCACAGCAGCTCCTGCACCATAGATCTGACCCACATCTGCAACACAGCAGCTCCTGCCCCATAGATCTGACCCAAATCAGCCCCGCAGCAGCTCCTGGTCCGTAGATCTGACCCACATGTGCCCCACAGCAGCTCCAAACTCATAGATCTGACCCACATCTGTCCAACAGCAGATTTTGCACCATAGATATGTCCCTCATCTGCCCCACAGCAACTCCTGCCCCATAGATCTGACCTACATCATCCCCTCTGCAGCTTCTGCCCCATAGGTCTGACCCACATGTGCCCCACAGTAGCTCCTGCCCCATAGATCTGACCCCCATCAGCCCCACAACAGCTCCTGACCCATAGATCTAACCCACATCAGCCCCACAGCAGCTCCTACCCCATAGATCTGACCCACATCTGCCCCCAAACATCTCCTGCCCCATAGAACTTTCCCACATCAGCCCCACAGCAGATCCTGCCCCATAGATCTCACCCACATATGTCGCACAGCAGCACCTGCCCCATAGATCTGACTCACATCAGCCCCACAGCAACTCCTGCCCCATAGATCTGACCCACATCAGCCCCACAGCAGCTCCTACACCATAGATCTGACCCACATCTGCCACACAGCAGCTCCTGCCCCATAGCTCTGACCCACATCAGCCCCACAGCAGCTCCTACACCATAGATCTGACCCACATCTGCCACACAGCAGCTCCTGCCCCATAGCTCTGACCCACATCTGTACCACAGCAGCTCCTCCCCATAGATCTAACACCCATCAGCCTCACAGCAGCTCCTGCCCCATAGATAAGCCCTACATCTGCCCCACAGCAGCTCCTGCACCATAGATCTGACCCACATCTGCAACACAGCAGCTCCTGCTCCATAAATCTGACCAACATCAGGCCCACATCTGTTCCTGCCCCATAGATCTGACCCACAGCAGCTCCTGCCCCATAGATCTAACCCACATTTGCCACACAGCAGCTCCCGCCCCATAGATCTGACCCAAATCTGCCCCACAGCAGATCCTGCCAAATAGATCTTAAACACAGCAGCTCCTGCCCCATAGATCTTACCCACAGCAGCCCCACAGCAGCTCCTGGCCCATAGATCTGACCCACATGTGCCCCACAGCAGCTCCAAACTCATAGATCTGACCCCCATCAGCCCCACAGCAGCTCCTGTCCCATAGGTCTGACCCACATGTGCCCCACAGCAGCTCCTGCCATATAGATCTGACCCACATTTGCCACACAGCAGCTCCTGCCCCATAGATCTGACCCAAATCTGCCCCACAGCAGATCCTGCCAAATAGATCTTAACCACAGCAGCTCCTGCCCCATAGATCTGACCCACATCAGCCCCACAGCAGCTCCTACACCATAGATCTGACCCACATCTGCCACACACCATCTCCTACCCCATAGATCTTACCCACTTCTGCCCCACAGCAGCTCCTGCCCCATAGCTCTGACCCACATCTGCACCACAGCAGCTCCTCCCCATAGATCTAACACCCATCAGCCTCACAGCAGCTCCTGCCCCATAGATATGCCCTACATCTGCCCCACAGCAGCTCCTGCACCATATATCTGACCCACTTCTGCAACACAGCAGCTCCTGCTCCATAAATCTGACCAACATCAGGCCCACATCTGTTCCTGCCCCATAGATCTGACCCACAGCAGCTCCTGCCCCATAGATCTGACCCACATCAGCCCCACAGCAGCTCCTGCCTCATAGATCTGACCCAAATCAGCCCCGCAGCAGCTCCTGGCCCATAGATCTGACCCACATGTGCCCCACAGCAGCTCCAAACTCATAGATCTGACCCACATCAGTCCAACAGCAGATTTTGCACCATAGATATGTCCCTCATCTGCCCCACAGCAACTCCTGCCCCATAGATCTGACCTACATCATCCCCTCTGCAGCTTCTGCCCCATAGGTCTGACCCACATGTGCCCCACAGCAGCTCCTGCCATATAGATCTGACCCACATATGCCCCACAGCAGCTCCTCCCCATAGATCTGACCCACATCATCCACACAGCAGCTCCTGACTCATAAATCTGACCCACAGCAACTCCTGCCCCATAGATCTGACCCAAATCTGACCCACAGCAGCTCCTGCCCCATAGATCTGACCCACATTTTCCCCAAAGCAGCACCTAACCCATAGATCTGACCCACATGTGCCCCACAGCTGCTCCTGCCCCATAGATCTGAACCACAGCAGTTCCTAACCCATAGATCAGACCCAAATCTTCCCTACATCAGCTCCTGCCCATAGATCTGACCCACATCAGCCGCACAGCAGCTCCTACCCCATAGATCTCACCCACATCAGCCCCACAGCTGCTCCACGGCACGGTTTCCCCGGCTCGGTGCGGCTCGCGAGCTTTGCGGCGCCGGCTATGCGTTTTTGCCTGCGGAGACGCCACGGGAGCGACATTTGGCTGATTCCGAGGAACGTCCGAGCCGAGCGGTGCCCGCCGGGAGCGGTTGGACCGTGCCGGCGCACTTGAGCGGGGTCCGTTCGAGCCGGAAATCCGGACTGCGGGCAGGCCGCGTAGCGAGGGATGGCGAAAGAGCGGCGGGAAGCCGCAACCGAAAAAATCCACAGCCCGGCGCTCAACCGCGCTCGCCTGCGCCCGCTCGTTGCCGCCTCTGGAGACGAGCACGCGCTCGCTCCTGCAGAAGAAAACGGAAGGCGTAAGAAAAAACGGCTTCGGAAAAGAACGGCGCCGACTACCGGCAGCGGCGCCGAGGGTAAGCGGCGCTCTACGTCGACGTAGCGGTAGGGAAGAAACTACAGCGACCCCCCAGCAAGCTCCGGAGCTTTAGCGGCCCCCCATCTCACAGGGCTGCAAAGCCTAGCCGAAAGCGGGTAGACCTGGCAGCTACACGCAAGCGGCACGGGCAGCGACCCCTAGCCGCCGCCGCCGAGCACCACGGTCCGCTCGGAGCCGGGTAGACCGTGCCGACCTAGCCAAGCCGCAAAGAAGCGACCTCTAGCAACCGCTGCCGAGCACCACGGCCCACTCGGAGCCGGGTAGACCGTGCCGACCTAGTCGAGCCGCATAGGCAGCGACCTCTAGCAGCAGCCGCCGAGCAGCTCCTGCCGCATTGATCTGAAACACATCATATGTAAAGCAGCTGCTGCCCAATAGATATGACCCACAGCAGCTTCAGCCCCAAGGATCTGACCCACATCAGCCCCACAGCAACTCCTGCCCCATAGATCTGACTAAAATCTGCCCCAAAGCATCTCCTGCCCCATAGATCTTTCCCACATCAGCCCCACAGCAGATCCTGCCCCATAGATCTGACCCACATCAGCCCCACATCAGCTCCTACACCATAGATCTGACCCACATCTGCAACACAGCAGCTCCTGCTCCATAAATCTGACCAACATCAGGCCCACATCTGTTCCTGCCCCATAGATCTAACACCCATCAGCCTCACAGCAGCTCCTGCCCCATAGATAAGCCCTACATCTGCCCCACAGCAGCTCCTGCACCATAGATCTGACCCTCATCTGCAACACAGCAGCTCCTGCTCCATAAATCTGACCAACATCAGGCCCACATCTGTTCCTGCCCCATAGATCTGACCCACAGCAGCTCCTGCCCCATAGATCTGACCCACATTTGCCACACAGCAGCTCCTGCCTCATAGATCTGACCCAAATCTGCCCCACAGCAGATCCTGCCAAATAGATCTTAACCACAGCAGCTCCTGCACCATAGATCTGACCCACATCTGCAACACAGCAGCTCCTGCTCCATAAATCTGACCAACATCAGGCCCACATCTGTTCCTGCCCCATAGATCTGACCCACAGCAGCTCCTGCCCCATAGATCTGACCCACATTTGCCACACAGCAGCTCCTGACCCATAGATCTTACCCAAATCTTCCCCACAGCAGATCCTGCCAAATAGATCTTAACCACAGCAGATCCTGCCCCATAGATCTGACCCACATCAGCCCCACAGCAGCTCCTCCCCATAGATCTGACCCACATCTGCCACACACCATCTCCTACCACATAGATCTTACCCACTTCTGCCCCACAGCAGCTCCTGCCCCATAGCTCTGACCCACATCTGCACCACAGCAGCTCCTCCCCATAGATCTAACACCCATCAGCCTCACAGCAGCTCCTGCCCCATAGATATGCCCTACATCTGCCCCACAGCAGCTCCTGCACCATAGATCTGACCCACATGTGCCCCACAGCAGCTCCAAACTCATAGATCTGACCCACATCAGTCCAACAGCAGATTTTGCACCATAGATATGTCCCTCATCTGCCCCACATCAGCTCCTGCCCCATAGATCTGACCCCCATCAGCCCCACAACAGCTCCTGACCCATAGATCTAACCCACATCAGCCCCACAGCAGCTCCTGCCCCATAGATCTGACACACATCATATGTAAAGCAGCTGCAGCACAATAGATATGACCCACAGCAGCTTCAGCCCCAAGGATCTGACACACATCAGCCCCACAGCAACTCCTGCCCCATAGATCTGACCCACATCTGCCCCAAAGCATCTCCTGCCCCATAGATCTTTCCCACATCAGCCCCACAGCAGATCCTGCCCCATAGATCTGACCCACATATGTCGCACAGCAGCACCTGCCCCATAGATCTGACCCACATCAGCCCCACAGCAGCTCCTAGACCATAGATCTGACCACCATCTGCCACACAGCAGCTCCTGCCCCATAGCTCTGACCCACATCTGCACCACAGCAGCTCCTCCCCATAGATCTAACACCCATCAGCCTCACAGCAGCTCCTGCTTAAAAGATAAGCCCTACATCTGCCCCACAGCAGCTCCTGCACCATAGATCTGACCCACATCTGCAACACAGCAGCTCCTGCTCCATAAATCAGACCAAAATCAGGCCCACATCTGTTCCTGCCCCATAGATCTGACCCACAGCAGCTCCTGCCCCATAGATCTGACCCACATTTGCCACACAGCAGCTCCTGCCCCATAGATCTGACCCAAATCTGCCCCACAGCAGATCCTGCCAAATAGATCTTAACCACAGCAGCTCCTGCCTTATAGATCTGACCCACATCAGCCCCACAGCAGCTCCTGGCCCATAGATCTGACCCACATGTGCCCCACAGCAGCTCCAAACTCATAGATCTGACCCACATAAGTCCAACAGCAGATTTTGCACCGTAGATATGTCCCTCATATGCCCCACAGCAACTCCTGCCCCATAGATCTGACCTACATCATCCCCTCTGCAGCTTCTGCCCCATAGGTCTGACCCACATGTGCCCCACAGTAGCTCCTGCCCCATAGATCTGACCCCCATCAGCCCCACAACAGCTCCTGACCCATAGATCTAACCCACATCAGTCCCACAGCAGCTCCTGCCCCATAGATCTGACCCCCATCGGCCCCACTGCAGCTCCGGCCCCATAGCTCTGACCCACATCTGCACCACAGCAGTTCCTCCCCATAGATCTAACACCCATCAGCCTCACAGCAGCTCCTGCCCCATAGATAAGCCCTACATCTGCCCCACAGCAGCTCCTGCACCATAGATCTGACCCACATCTGCAACACAGCAGCTCCTGCTCCATAAATGTGACCAACATCAGGCCCACATCTGTTCCTGCCCCATGGATCTGACCCACAGCAGCTCCTGCCCCATAGATCTGACACACATCATATGTAAAGCAGCTGCAGCACAATAGATATGACCCACAGCAGCTTCAGCCCCAAGGATCTGACACACATCAGCCCCAAAGCAACTCCTGCCCCATAGATCTGACCCACATCTGCCCCAAAGCATCTCCTGCCCCATAGATCTTTCCCACATCAGCCCCACAGCAGATCCTGCCCCATAGATCTGACCCACATATGTCGCACAGCAGCACCTGCCCCATAGATCTGACCCACATCTGTCGCACAGTAGCTCCTGCCCCATAGATCAGACCAACATCAGCCCCACAGTAGCTCCTGCCCCATAGATCTGACCCCCATCGGCCACACTGCAGCTCCGGCCCCATAGCTCTGACCCACATCAGCCCCACAGCAGCTCCTCCCCATAGATCTAACACCCATCAGCCTCACAGCAGCTCCTGCCCCATAGATAAGCCCTACATCTGCCCCACAGCAGCTCCTGCACCATATATCTGACCCACATCTGCAACACAGCAGCTCCTGCTCCATAAATCTGACCAACATCAGGCCCACATCTGTTCCTGCCCCATAGATCTGACCCACAGCAGCTCCTGCCCCATAGATCTGACACACATTTGCCACACAGCAGCTCCTGCCCCATAGATCTGACCCAAATATTCCCCACAGCAGATCCTGCCAAATAGATCTTAACCACAGCAGCTCCTGCCCCATAGATCTGACCCACATCTGCCCCACAGCAGCTCCTGCACCATAGATCTGACCCACATCTGCAACACAGCAGCTCCTGCTCCATAAATCTGACCAACATCAGGCCCACATCTGTTCCTGCCCCATGGATCTGACCCACAGCAGCTCCTGCCCCATAGATCTGACACACATCATATGTAAAGCAGCTGCAGCACAATAGATATGACCCACAGCAGCTTCAGCCCCAAGGATCTGACACACATCAGCCCCAAAGCAACTCCTGCCCCATAGATCTGACCCACATCTGCCCCAAAGCATCTCCTGCCTCATAGATCTTTCCCACATCAGCCCCACAGCAGATCCTGCCCCATAGATCTGACCCACATATGTCGCACAGCAGCACCTGCCCCATAGATCTGACCCACATCTGTCGCACAGTAGCTCCTGCCCCATAGATCAGACCAACATCAGCCCCACAGTAGCTCCTGCCCCATAGATCTGACCCCCATCGGCCCCACTGCAGCTCCGGCCCCATAGCTCTGACCCACATCAGCCCCACAGCAGCTCCTCCCCATAGATCTAACACCCATCAGCCTCACAGCAGCTCCTGCCCCATAGATATGCCCTACATCTGCCCCACAGCAGCTCCTGCACCATAGATCTGACCCACATCTGCAACACAGCAGCTCCTGCTCCATAAATCTGACCAACATCAGGCCCACATCTGTTCCTGCCCCATAGATCTGACCCACAGCAGCTCCTGCCCCATAGATCTGACACACATTTGCCACACAGCAGCTCCTGCCCCATAGATCTGACCCAAATATTCCCCACAGCAGATCCTGCCAAATAGATCTTAACCACAGCAGCTCCTGCCCCAAGGATCTGACCCACATCTGCCCCACAGCAGCTCCTGCACCATAGATCTGACCCACATCTGCAACACAGCAGCTCCTGCTCCATAAATCTGACCAACATCAGGCCCACATCTGTTCCTGCCCCATAGATCTGACCCACAGCAGCTCCTGCCCCATAGATCTGACCCCCATCAGCCCCACAGCAGCTCCAGCCCCATAGATCTGACACACAGCAGCCCCACAGCAGCTCCTGCCCCATAGATCTGACGTACATCATCTCCACTGCAGCTCCTGCCCCATAGATCTCACCCACATGTGCCCCACAGCAGCTCCTGCCATATAGACCTGACCCACATATGCCCCTCAGCAGCTCCTGCCCCATAGATCTGACTCAAATCTGCAGCACAGCAGATCCTGCCAAATAGATCTTAACCACAGCAGCTCCTGCCCCATAGATCTGACCCACATCAGCCCCACAGCAGCTCCTACACCATAGATCTGACCCACATCTGCCACACAGCAGCTCCTGCCCCATAGCTCTGACCCACATCTGCACCACAGCAGCTCCTCCCCATAGATCTAACACCCATCAGCCTCACAGCAGCTCCTGCCCCATAGATCTGACCCACATTT
The DNA here is from genome assembly GCF_054131305.1 of Coturnix japonica. Taxonomy (NCBI): domain Eukaryota; kingdom Metazoa; phylum Chordata; class Aves; order Galliformes; family Phasianidae; genus Coturnix; species Coturnix japonica. Next base: position 2,615,046 of record NC_140689.1, read on the forward strand.
GCCACACAGCAGCTCCTGCCCCATAGATCTGACCCAAATCTGCCCCACAGCAGATCCTGCCAAATAGATCTTAACCACAGCAGCTCCTGCCCCATAGATCTGACCCACATCAGCCCCACAGCAGCTCCTACACCATAGATCTCACCCACATCTGCCACACACCATCTCCTACCCCATAGATCTTACCCACTTCTGCCCCACAGCAGCTCCTGCCCCATAGCTCTGACCCACATCTGCACCACAGCAGCTCCTCCCCATAGATCTAACACCCATCACCCTCACAGCAGCTCCTGCCCCATAGATATGCCCTATATCTGCACCACAGCGGCTCCTGCACCATAGATCTGACCCACATCTGCAACACAGCAGCTCCTGCTCCATAAATCTGACCAACATCAGGCCCACATCTGTTCCTGCCCCATAGATCTGACCCACAGCAGCTCCTGCCCCATAGATCTGACCCACATCAGCCCCACAGCAGCTCCTGCCTTATAGATCTGACCCAAATCAGCCCCACAGCATCTCCTGCCCCATAGATCTGACCCACATGTGCCCCACAGCAGCTCCAAACTCATAGATCTGACCCTCATCAGTCCAACAGCAGATTTTGCACCATAGATATGTCCCTCATCTGCCCCACAGCAACTCCTGCCCCATAGGTCTGACCCACATGTGCCCCACAGCAGCTCCTGCCATATAGATCTGACCCACATATGCCCCACAGCAGCTCCTGCCCCATAGATCTGACCCACATCAGCCACACAGCAGCTCCTGCCCCATCGATCTGACCCACATGTTCTCAAGAGCAGCTCTGCCCCATTGATTTGACCCACTTCAGACCCACAGTAGCTCCTGCCCCATAGATCTGACCCCCATCAGCCCCACTGCAGCTCCGGCCCCATAGATCTGACACACATCATATGTAAAGCAGCTGCTGCCCAATAGATATGACCCACAACAGCTCCTGCCACATAGATCTAACCCACAGCAGCCCCACAGCAGCTCCTGCCCCATAGATCTGACGTACATCATCTCCACTGCAGCTCCTGCCCCATAGATCTGACCCAAATCTGTCACACAGCAGATCCTGCCAAATAGATCTTAACCACAGCAGCTCCTGCCCCATAGATCTGACCCACGTCAGCCCCACAGCAGCTCCTACACCATAGATCTGACCCACATCTGCCACACACCATCTCCTACCCCATAGATCTTACCCACTTCTGACCCACAGCTGCTCCTGCACCATAGCTCTGACCCACATCTGCACCACAGCAGCTCCTCCCCATAGATCTAACACCCATCAGCCTCACAGCAGCTCCTGCCCCATAGATAAGCCCTACATCTGCCCCACAGCAGCTCCTGCACCATAGATCTGACCCACATCTGCAACACAGCAGATCCTGCTCCATAAATCTGACCAACATCAGGCCCACATCTGTTCCTGCCCCATAGATCTGACCCACAGCAGCTCCTGCCCCATAGATCTGACCCACATCTGCCCCACAGCAGCTCCTGCCCCATAGATCTGACCCACAGCATCTCCTGCCCCATAGATCTGACCCACATCAGCCCCACAGCAGCTCCTGCCCCATAGATCAGACCAACATCAGCCCCACAGCAGCTCCTGCCCCATAGATCTGACACACATCATATGTAAAGCAGCTGCTGCCCATTAGATATTACCCACAGCAGCTTCAGCCCCAAGGATCTGACCCACATCAGCCCCACAGCAGCTCCTGCCCCATAGATCTGACCCACATCTGCCCCAAAGCATCTCCTGCCCCATAGATCTTTCCCACATCAGCCCCACAGCAGATCCTGCCCCATAGATCTGACACACATATGTCGCACAGCAGCACCTGCCCCATAGATCTGACACACATCTGTCGCACAGCAGCTCCTGCCCCATAGATGAGACCAACATCAGCCCCACAGTAGCTCCTGCCCCATAGATCTGACCCCCATCAGCCCCACAGAAGCTCCTGCCCCATAGATCTGAACCACATCTGTCGCACAGCAGCTCCTGCCCTATAGATCTAACCCACATCAGCCCCACAGCAGCTCCTGCCCCATAGATCTGACCCACATGTTCCCAAGAGCAGCTCTGCCCCATTGATTTTACCCACATCACCCCCACAGTAGCTCCTGCACCATAGATCTGACCCCCATCAGCCCCACAGTAGCTCCAGCCCCATAGATCTGACACACAGCAGCCCCACAGCAGCTCCTGCCCCATAGATCTGACGTACATCATCTCCACTGCAGCTCCTGCCCCATAGATCTCACCCACATGTGCCCCACAGCAGCTCCTGCCATATAGACCTGACCCACATATGCCCCTCAGCAGCTCCTGCCCCATAGATCTGACTCAAATCTGCAGCACAGCAGATCCTGCCAAATAGATCTGAACCACAGCAGCTCCTGCCCCATAGATCTGACCCACATATGCCCCACAGCAGCTCCTGCCCCATAGATCTGACCCACATCAGCCACACAGCAGCTCCTGACTCATAAATCTGACCCACAGCAGCTCCTGCCCCATAGATCTGACCCAAATATTCCCCACAGCAGATCCTGCCAAATAGATCTTAACCACAGCAGCTCCTGCCCCATAGATCTGACCAACATCAGCCCCACAGCAGCTCCTACACCATAGATCTGACCCACATCTGCCACACACCATCTCCTACCCCATAGATCTTACCCACTTCTGCCCCACAGCAGCTCCTGCCCCATAGATCTGACCCACATCTGCAACACAGCAGCTCCTGCCCCATAGATCTGACCCACATCTGCCCAACAGCAGCTGCTGACGCATAGATCTGACCCACATCTGCCCAACAGCAGCTCCTGCCCCATAGATCTAACCCACATCAGTCCCACAGCAGCTCCTGCCCCATAGATCTGACACACATCATATGTAAAGCAGCTGCTGCCCAATAGATATGACCCACAGCAGCTTCAGCCCCAAGGATCTGACCCACATCAGCCCCACAGCAGTTCCTGCCCCATAGATCTGTCCCACATCTGTCGCACAGCAGCTCCTGCCCTATAGATCTGACCCGCATCAGCCCCACAGCAGCTCCTGCCCCATAGATCTGACACACATCTTATGTAAAGCAGCTGCTGCCCAATAGATATGACCCACAGCAGCTTCAGCCCCAAGGATCTGACCCACATCAGCCCCACAGCAGCTCCTGCCCCATAGATCTGACCCACATCTGTCGCACAGCAGCTCCTGCCCTATAGATCTAACCCGCATCAGCCCCACAGCAGCTCCTGCCCCATAGATCTGACCCACAAGTTCCCAAGAGCAGCTCTGCCCCATTGATTTGACCCACATCAGCCCCACAGTAGCTCCTGCCCCATAGATCTGACCCCCATCAGCCCCACTGCAGCTCCGGCCCCATAGATCTGACACACATCATATGTAAAGCAGCTGCTGCCCAATAGATATGACACACAACAGCTCCTGCCCCATAGATCTAACCCACAGCAGCCCCACAGCAGCTCCTACACCATAGATCTAACCCACATCTGCCACACAGCAGCTCCTACCCCATAGATCTTACCCACTTCTGCCCCACAGCAGCTCCTGCCCCATAGCTCTGACCCACATCTGTCCCATAGAAGCTCCTCCCCATAGATCTAACACCCATCAGCCTCACAGCAGCTCCTGCCCCATAGATATGCCCTACATCTGCCCCACAGCAGCTCCTGCACCATAGATCTGACCCACATCTGCAACACAGCATCTCCTGCTCCATAAATCTGACCAACATCAAGCCCACATCTGTTCCTGCCCCATAGATCTGACCCACAGCAGCTCCTGCCCCATAGATCTGCCCACATCTGCCCCACAGCAGCTCCTGCCCCATAGACCTGACCCACATGTTCCCCACAGCAGCTCCTGCCCCATAGATCTGACCCACAGCATCTCCTGCCCCATAGATCTGACCCACATGTTCCCAAGAGCAGCTCTGCCCCATTGATTTGACCCACATCAGCCCCACAGTAGCTCCTGCCCCATAGATCTGACCCCCATCAGCCCCACTGCAGCTCCGGCCCCATAGATCTGACACACATCATATGTAAAGCTGCTGCTGCCCTATAGATATGACCCACAGCAGCTTCCGCCCCAAGGATCTGATACACATCAGCCCCACAGCAACTCCTGCCCCATAGATCTGACCCACATCTGCCCCAAACCATCTCCTGCCCCATAGATCTTTCCCACATCAGCCCCACAGCAGATCCTGCCCCATAGATCTGACCCACATATGTCGCACAGCAGCACCTGCCCCATAGATCTGACCAACATCAGCCCCACAGCAGCTCCTACACCATAGATCTGACCCACATCTGCCACACAGCAGCTCCTGCCCCATAGGTCTGACCCACATCTGTACCACAGCAGCTCCTCCCCATAGATCTAACACCCATCAGCCTCACAGCAGCTCCTGCCCCATAGATAAGCCCTACATCTGCCCCACAGCAGCTCCTGCACCATAGATCTGACCCACATCTGCAACACAGCAGCTCCTGCTCCATAAATCTGACCAACATCAGGCCCACATCTGTTCCTGCCCCATAGATCTCACCCACAGCAGCTCCTGCCCCATAGATCTGACCCACATTTGCCACACAGCAGCTCCTGCCCCATAGATCTGACCCAAATCTGCCCCACAGCAGATCCTGCCAAATAGATCTTAACCACAGAAGCTTTTGCCCCATAGATCTGACCCACATCAGCCCCACAGCAGATCCTGCCCCATAGATATGACCCACATATGTCGCACAGCAGCACCTGCCCCATAGATCTGACCCACATATGCCCCACAGCAGCTCCTGCCCCATAGATCTGACCCACATCAGCCACACAGCAGCTCCTGACTCATAAATCTGACCCACAGCAGCTCCTGCCCCATAGATCTGACCCAAATCTGACCCACAGCAGCTCCTGCCCCATTGATCTGACCCACATGTGCCCCACAGCAGCTCCAAACTCATAGATCTGACCCACATCAGTCCAACAGCAGATTTTGCACCATAGATATGTCCCTCATCTGCCCCACAGCAACTCCTGCCCCATAGGTCTGACACACATGTGCCCCACAGCAGCTCCTGCTATATAGATCTGACCCACATCTGCCCCACAGCAGCTCCTGCACCATAGATCTGACCCACATCTGCAACACAGCAGCTCCTGCTCCATAAATCTGACCAACATCAGGCCCACATCTGTTCCTGCCCCATAGATCTGACCCACAGCAGCTCCTGCCCCATAGATCTGACCCACATTTGCCCCACAGCTGCTCCTGCACCATAGATCTGACCCACAGCATCTCCTGCCCCATAGATCTGACCCACATGTTCCCAGGAGCAGCTCTGCCCAATTGATTTGACTAACATCAGCCCCACAGTAGCTCCTGCCCCATAGATCTGACCTCCATCAGCCCCACAGTAGCTCCTGCCCCATAGATCTGAACCACATCTGTCGCACAGCAGCTCCTGCCCTATAGATCTAACCCACATCAGCCCCACAGCAGCTCCTGCCCCATAGATCTGACCCACATGTTCCCAAGAGCAGCTCTGCCCCATTGATTTGACCCACATCACCCCCACAGTAGCTCCTGCCCATAGATCTGACCCCCATCAGCCCCACAGTAGCTCCGGCCCCATAGATCTGACACACATCATATGTGAAGCAGCTGCTGCCCAATAGATATGACCCACAACAGCTCCTGCCCCATAGATCTAACCCACAGCAGCCCCACAGCAGCTCCTGCCCCATAGATCTGACGTACATCATCTCCACTGCAGCTCCTGCCCCATAGATCTCACCCAAATCTGCCCCACAGCAGCTCCTACACCATAGATCTGACCCACATCTGCCACACAGCAGCTCCTGCCCCATAGCTCTGACCCACATCTGCACCACAGCAGCTCCTCCCCATAGATCTAACACCCATCAGCCTCACAGCAGCTCCTGCCCCATAGATAAGCCCTACATCTGCCCCACAGCAGCTCCTGCACCATAGATCTGACCCACATCTGCAACACAGCAGCTCCTGCTCCAGAAATCTGACCAACATCAGGCCCACATCTGTTCCTGCCCCATAGATCTGACCCACAGCAGCTCCTGCCCCATAGATCTGACCCACATTTGCCCCACAGCAGCTCCTGCCCCATAGATCTGACCCAAATATTCCCCACAGCAGATCCTGCCAAATAGATCTTAACCACAGCAGCTCCTGCCCCATAGATCTGACCCACATCAGCCCCACAGCAGCTCCTACACCATAGATCTGACCCACATCTGCCCCACAGCAGCTCCTGCACCATAGATCTTACCCACATCTGCAACACAGCAGCTCCTGCTCCATAAATCTGACCAACATCGGGCCCACATCTGTTCCTGCCTCATAGATATTACCCACATCAGCCCCACAGCAGCTCCTGCCCCATAGATCTGACCCACATCAGACCCACAGCAGCTGCTGACGCATAGATCTGACCCACATCTACCCAACAGCAGCTCCTGCCCCATAGACCTGACCCACATGTTCCCCACAGCAGCTCCTGCCCCATAGATCTGACCCACAGCATCTCCTGCCCCATAGATCTGACCCCCATCAGCCCCACAACAGCTCCTGCCCCTTAGATCTAACGCACATCAGCCCCACAGCAGCTCCTGCCCCATAGATCTTACCCAAATCAGCCCCGCAGCAGCTCCTGCCCCATAGAACAGACCAACATCAGCCCCACAGTAGCTCCTGCCCCATAGATCTGACCCCATCAGCCCCACAACAGCTCCTGCCACATAGATCTAACCCACATCAGCCCCACAGCAGCTCCTGCCCCATAGATCTGACACACATCATATGTAAAGCAGCTGCTGCCCAATAGATATGACCCACAGCAGCTTCCGCCCCAAGGATCTGACACACATCAGCCCCACAGCAGCTCCTGCCCCATAGATCTGACCCACATCTGCCCCAAAGCATCTCCTGCCCCATAGATCCTTCCCACATCAGCCCCACAGCAGATCTTGCCCCATAGATCTGACCCACATCAGCCCCACAGCAGCTCCTGCCCCATAGATCTGACCCACATCAGCCCCACAACAGCTCCTGCCCTATAGATCTGACCCACATCAGCCCCACAGCAGCTCCTGCCCCATAGATCTGACCCACATCAGACCCAAGGCAGCTGCTGACCCATAGATCTGACCCACATCTGCCCCACAGCAGCTCCTGTCCCATAGACCTGACCCACATGTTCCCCACAGCAGCTCCGGCCCCATAGATCTGACCCACAGCATCTCCTGCCCCATAGATCTGACCCCCATCAGCCCCACAACAGCTCCTGCCCCCTAGATCTAACCCATATCAGCCCCACAGCAGCTCCTGCCCCATAGATCTGACCCAAATCAGCCCCGCAGCAGCTCCTGCCTTATAGATCAGACCAACATCAGCCCCACAGTAGCTCCTGCCCTCTTAGATCTGACCCCATCAGCCCCACAACAGCTCCTGCCCCATAGATCTAACCCACATCAGCCCCACAGCAGCTCCTGCCCCATAGATCTGACCCACATCAGCCCCACAGAAACTCCTGCCCCATAGATCTGACCCACATCTGCCCCAAAGCATCTCCTGCCCCATAGATCTAACCCACATCAGCCCCACAGCAGCTCCTGCCCCATAGATCTGACCCACATCAGCCCCACAGCAGCTCCTGCCCCATAGATCTGACACACATCATATGTAAAGCAGCTGCTGCCCAATAGATATTACCCACAGCAGCTTCAGCCCCAAGGATCTGACCAACATCAGCCCCACAGCAGCTCCTGCCCCATAGATCTGACCCACATGTTCCCAAGAGCAGCTCCTGCCCCATAGGTCTGACCCACATGTGCCCCACAGCAGCTCCTGCCATAAAGATCTGACCCACATATGCCCCACAGCAGCCTCTGCCCCATAGATCTGACTCAAATCTGCCCCACAGCAGATCCTGCCAAATAGATCTTAACCACAGCAGCTCCTGCCCCATAGATCTGACCCACATCAGCCCCACAGCAGCTCCTACACCATAGATCTCACCCACATCTGCCACACACCATCTCCTACCCCATAGATCTTACCCACTTCTGCCCCACAGCAGCTCCTGCCCCATAGCTCTGACCCACATCTGCACCACAGCAGCTCCTCCCCATAGATCTAACACCCATCAGCCTCACAGCAGCTCCTGCCCCATAGATAAGCCCTACATCTGCCCCACAGCAGCTCCTGCCCCATAGATCTGACCCACATCAGCCACACAGCAGCTCCTGACTCATAAATCTGACCCACAGTAGCTCCTGCCCCATAGATCTGACCCCCATCAGCCCCACAACACCTCCTGCCCCATAGATCTAACCCACAGCAGCCTCACAGCAGCTCCTGCCCCATCGATCTGACCCAAATCAGCCCCGCAGCAGCTCCTGCCCCATAGATCAGACCAACATCAGCCAAACAGTAGCTCCTGCCCCATAGATCTGACCCACATCAGCCCCACAGCAGCTCCTGCCCCATAGATCTGACCCACATGTTCCCAAGAGCAGCTCTGCCCCATTGATTTGACCCACTTCAGACCCACAGTAGCTCCTGCCCCATAGATCTGACCCCCATCAGCCCCACTGCAGCTCCGGCCACATAGATCTGACACACATCATATGTAAAGCAGCTGCTGCCCAATAGATATGACCCACAGCAGCTTCAGCCCCAAGGATCTGACCCTCATCAGACCCACAGCAACTCCTGCCCCATAGATCTGACTAAAATCTGTCCCAAAGCATCTCCTGCCCCATAGATCTGACCCACATCAGCCCCACAGCAGCTCCAGCCCCATAGCTCTGACCCACATCTGCACCACAGCAGCTCCTCCCCATAGATCTAACACCCATCAGCCTCACAGCAGCTCCTGCCCCATAGATAAGCCCTACATCTGCCCCACAGCAGCTCCTGCACCATAGATCTGACCCTCATCTGCAACACAGCAGCTCCTGCTCCATAAATCTGACCAACATCAGGCCCACATCTGTTCCTGCCCCATAGATCTGACCCACAGCAGCTCCTGCCCCATAGATCTGACCCACATTTGCCACACAGCAGCTCCTGCCCCATAGATCTGACCCAAATCTGCCCCACTGCAGATCCTGCCAAATAGATCTTAACCACAGCAGCTCCTGCCCCATAGATCTGACCCACATCAGCCCCACAGCAGCTCCTACACCATAGATCTGACCCACATCAGCCCCACAGCAGCTCCTACCCCATAGATCTTACCCACTTCTGACCCACAGCAGCTCCTGCCCCATAGCTCTGACCCACATCTGCACCACAGCAGCTCCTCCCCATAGATCTAACACCCATCAGCCTCACAGCAGCTCCTGCCCCATAGATATGCCCTACATCTGCCCCACAGCAGCTCCTGCACCATAGATCTGACCCACATCTGCAACACAGCAGATCCTGCTCCATAAATCTGACCAACATCAGGCCCACATCTGTTCCTGCCCCATAGATCTGACCCACAGCAGCTCCTGCCCCATAGATCTGAGCCACATTTCCCACACAGCAGCTCCTGCCCCATAGATCTGACACACATCATATGTATAGCAGCTGCTGCCCAATAGATATGACCCACAGCAGCTTCAGCCCCAAGGATCTGACCCTCATCAGACCCACAGCAACTCCTGCCCCATAGATCTGACTAAAATCTGTCCCAAAGCATCTCCTGCCCCATAGATCTGACCCACATCAGCCCCACAGCAGCTCCAGCCCCATAGCTCTGACCCACATCTGCACCACAGCAGCTCCTCCCCATAGATCTAACACCCATCAGCCTCACAGCAGCTCCTGCCCCATAGATAAGCCCTACATCTGCCCCACAGCAGCTCCTGCACCATAGATCTGACCCTCATCTGCAACACAGCAGCTCCTGCTCCATAAATCTTACCAACATCAGGCCCACATCTGTTCCTGCCCCATAGATCTGACCCACAGCAGCTCCTGCCCCATAGATCTGACCCACATTTGCCACACAGCAGCTCCTGCCCCATAGATCTGACCCAAATCTGACCCACTGCAGATCCTGCCAAATAGATCTTAACCACAGCAGCTCCTGCCCCATAGATCTGACCCACATCAGCCCCACAGCAGCTCCTACACCATAGATCTGACCCACATCAGCCCCACAGCAGCTCCTACACCATAGATCTGACCCACATCAGCCCCACAGCAGCTCCTACACCATAGATCTGACCCACATCTTCCACACAGCAGCTCCTGCCCCATAGTTCTGACCCACATCTGCACCACAGCAGCTCCTCCCCATAGATCTAACACCCATCAGCCTCACAGCAGCTCCTGCCCCATAGATAAGCCCTACATCTGCCCCACAGCAGCTCCTGCACCATAGATCTGACCCACATCTGCAACACAGCAGCTCCTGCTCCATAAATCTGACCAACATCAGGCCCACATCTGTTCCTGCCCAATAGATCTGACCCACAGCAGCTCCTGCCCCATAGATCTGACCCACATCAGCCCCACAGCAGCTCCTGCCCCATAGATCTGACCCAAATCAGCCCCGCAGCAGCTCCTGGCCCATAGATCTGACCCACATGTGCCCCACAGCAGCTCCAAACTCATAGATCTGACCCACATCAGTCCAACAGCAGATTTTGCACCATAGATATGTCCCTCATCTGCCCCACAGCAACTCCTGCCCCATAGATCTGACCCACATCATCCCCTCTGCAGCTTCTGCCCCATAGGTCTGACCCACATGTGCCCCACAGCAGCTGCTGAACCATAGATCTGACCCAAATCAGCCCCGCAGCAGCTCCTGGCCCATAGATCTGACCCACATCAGCCACACAGCAGCTCCTGACTCATAAATCTGACCCACAGCAGCTCCTGCCCCATAGATCTGACCCAAATCTGACCCACAGCAGCTCCTGCCCCATAGATCTGACCCACATTTTCCCCAAAGCAGCACCTAACCCATAGATCTGACCCACATGTGCCCCACAGCTGCTCCTGCCCCATAGATCTGAACCACAGCAGTTCCTAACCCATAGATCAGACCCAAATCTTCCCTACATCAGCTCCTGCCCATAGATCTGACCCACATCAGCCGCACAGCAGCTCCTAATCCATAGATCTCACCCACATCAGCCCCACAGCTGCTCCACGGCACGGTTTCCCCGGCTCGGTGTGGCTCGCGAGCTTTGCGGCGCCGGCTATGTGTTTTTGCCTGCAGAGACGCCACGGGAGCGACATTTGGCTGATTCCGAGGAACGTCCGAGCCGAGCGGTGCCCGCCGGGAGCGGTTGGACCGTGCCGGCGCACTTGAGCGGGGTCCGTTCGAGCCGGAAATCCGGACTGCGGGCAGGCCGCGTAGCGAGGGATGGCGAAAGAGCGGCGGGAAGCCGCAACCGAAAAAATCCACAGCCCGGCGCTCAACCGCGCTCGCCTGCGCCCGCTCGTTGCCGCCTCTGGAGACGAGCACGCGCTCGCTCCTGCAGACGAAAACGGAAGGCGTAAGAAAAAACGGCTTCGGAAAAGAACGGCGCCGACTACCGGCAGCGGCGCCGAGGGTAAGCGGCGCTCTACGTCGACGTAGCGGTAGGTAAGAAACTACAGCGACCCCCCAGCAAGCTCCGAAGCTTTAGCGCCCCCCCATCTCACAGGGCTGCAAAGCCTAGCCGAAAGCGGGTAGACCTGGCAGCTACACGCAAGAGGCACGGGCAGCGACCTCTAGCCGCCGCCACCGAGCACCACGGTCCGCTTGGAGCCGGGTAGACCGTGCCGACCTAGTCGAGCCGCATAGGCAGCGACCTCTAGCAGCCGCCGCGGAGCACCACGGCCCGCTCGGAGCCGGGTAGACCGTGCCGACCTAGGCGAGCCGCATAGGCAGCGACATATAGCAGCCACCGCCGAGCACCACGGCTCGCTCGGAGCCGGGTTAGACCATGCCGACCTAGTCGAGCCGCATAGGCAGCGACCTCTAGCAGCCGCCGCCGAGCACCACGGCCCGCTCGGAGCCGGGTTAGACCGTGCCGACCTAGTCGAGCCGCATAGGCAGCGACCTCTAGCAGCCGACGCCGAGCACCACGGCACGCCCTGAGCCGGGTAGACCGTGCCGACCTAGTCGAGCCGCATAGGCAGCGACCTCTAGCAGCCGCCGCCGAGCTCCACGGTCCGCTCGGAGGCGGGTAGACCGTGCCGACCTAGTCGAGCCGCATAGGCAGCGACCTCTAGCAGCCGCCGCCGAGCACCACGGCCCGCTCGGAGCCGGGTAGACCGTGCCGACCTAGTCTAGCCGCATAGGCAGCGACCTCTAGCAGCCGCCGCCGAGCACCACGGCCCGCTCGGAGCCGGGTAGACCGTGCCGACCTGGTCGAGCCGCATAGGCAGCGACCTCTAGCAGCCGCCGCCAAGCACCACGGCCCGCTCGGAGCCGGGTAGACCGTGCCGACCTAGTCGAGCCGCATAGGCAGCGACCTCTAGCAACCGCCGCCGAGCACCACGGCCCGCTCGGAGCCGGGTAGACCGTGCCGACCTAGCCAAGCCGCATAGGCAGCGACCTCTAGCAGCCGCCGCCGAGCAGCACGGCACGCCCTGAGCCGGGTAGACCGTGCCGACCTAGTCGAGCCGCATAGGCAGCGACCTCTAGCAGCCGCCGCCGAGCACCACGGCCCGCTCGGAGCCGGGTAGATTGTGCCAACCTAGTCGAGCCGCATAGGCAGCAACCTCTAGCACCCGCCGCCGAGCAGCTCCTGCCCCATAGATCTGACACACATCATATGTAAAGCAGCTGCTGCCCAATAGATATGACCCACAGCAGCTCCTGCCCCAAGGATCTGACCCACATCAGACCCACAGCAAATCCTGCCCCATAGATCTGACTAAAATCTGCCCCAAAGAATCTCCTGCCCCGTAGATCTGACCCACATCAGCCCCACAGCAGCTCCTACACCATAGATCTGACCCACATCAGCCCCACAACATCTCCTGCCCCATAGATCTGACCCACATCAGCCCCACAGCAGCTCCTGCCCTATAGATCTGACACACATCATTAGTAAGGCAGCTGCTGCCCAATAGATATGACCCACAGCAGGTTCAGCCCCAAGGATCTGACCCACATCAGCCCCAGAGCAGCTCCTGCCCCATAGATCTGACCCACATCTGTCGCACAGCAGCTCCTGCCCCATAGATCTGACCCACATCTGTCTCACAGCAGCTCCTGGCCCATTGATCTGACCCACATCAGCCCCACAGCAGCTCCTGCCCCATAGATCTGACCCACATCAGACCCACAGCAGCTGCTGACCCATAGATCTGACCCACGTCTGCAACACAGCAGCTCCTGCCCCATAGACCTGACCCACATGTTCCCCACAGCAGCTCCGGCCCCATAGATCTGACCCACAGCAGCTCCTGCCCCATATATCTGACCCCCATCAGCCCCACAACAGCTCCTGCCCCATAGATCTGACCCACATCAGCCCCACAGCAGCTCCTGCCCCATAGATCTGACCCACATCAGCCGCACAGCAACTCCTGCCCCATAGATCTGACCCACATCTGCCACACACCATCTCCTACCCGATAGATCTTACCCACTTCTGCCCCACAGCAGCTCCTGCCCCATAGCTCTGACCCACATCTGCACCACAGCAGCTCCTCCCCATAGATCTAACACCCATCAGCCTCACAGCAGCTCCTGCCCCATAGATATGCCCTATATCTGCCCCACAGCAGCTCCTGCACCATAGATCTGACCCACATCTGCAACACAGCAGCTCCTGCTCCATAAATCTGACCAACATCAGGCCCACATCTGTTCCTGCCCCATAGATCTGACCCACAGCAGCTCCTGCCCCATAGATCTGACCCACATCAGCCTCACAGCAGCTCCAAACTCATAGATCTGACCTACATCAGACCCACAGCAGCTGCTGACGCATAGATCTGACCCACATCTGCCCAACAGCAGCTCCTGCCCCATAGACCTGACCCACATGTTCCCCACAGCAGCTCCTGCCCCATAGATCTGACCCACAGCATCTCCTGCCCCATAGATCTGACCCCCATCAGCCCCACAACAGCTCCTGCCCCATAGATCTAACCCACATCAGTCCCACAGCAGCTCCTGCCTCATAGATCTGTCACACATCATATGTAAAGCAGCTGCTGCCCAATAGATATGACACACAGCAGCTTCAGCCCCAAGGATCTGACACACATCAGCCCCACAGCAACTCCTGCCCCATAGATCTGACCCACATCTGCCCCAAAGCATCTCCTGCCCCATAGATCTTTCCCACATCAGCCCCACAGCAGATCCTGCCCCATAGATCTGACCCACATATGTCGCACAGCAGCACCTGCCCCATAGATCTGACCCACATATGTCGCACAGCAGCACCTGCCCCATAGATCTGACCCACATCTGTCGCACAGCAGCTCCTGCCCCATAGATCAGACCAACATCAGCCCCACAGTAGCTCCTGCCCCATAACCTGAACCCCATCTGCCCCACAGTAGCTCCTTCCCCATAGATCTGACCCAAATCAGCCCCGCAGCAGCTCCTGCCCCATAGATCAGACCAACATCAGCCCCACAGTATCTCCTGCCCCATAGATCTGACACACATCATATGTAAAGCAGCTGCAGCCCAATAGATATGACCCACAGCAGCTTCAGCCCCAAGGATCTGACCCACATCAGCCCCACAGCAACTCCTGCCTTATAGATCTGACCCACATCTGCCCCAAACCATCTCCTGCCCCATAGATCTTTCCCACATCAGCCCCACAGCAGATCCTGCCCCATAGATCTGACCCCCATCAGCCCCACAACAGCTCCTGCCCCATAGATCTAACCCACATCAGCCCCACAGCAGCTCCTGCCCCATAGATCTGACCCAAATCTTACCCACAGCAGCTCCTGCACCATAGATCTGACCCACATCTGCCACACAGCAGCTCCTGCCCCATAGATCTTACCCACTTCTGCCCCACAGCAGCTCTTGCCCCATAGCTCTGACCCACATCTGCACCACAGCAGCTCCTCCCCATAGATCTAACACCCATCATCCTCACAGCAGCTCCTGCCCCATAGATAAGCCCTACATCTGCCCCACAGCAGCTCCTGCACCATAGATCTGACCCACATCTGCAACACAGCAGCTCCTGCTCCATAAATCTGACCAACATCAGGCCCACATCTGTTCCTGCCCCATAGATCTGACCCACAGCAGCTCCTGCCCCATAGATCTGACCCACATTTGCCACACAGCAGCTCCTGCCCCATAGATCTGACCCAAATCTGCCCCACAGCAGATCCTGCCAAATAGATCATAACCACAGCAGCTCCTGCCCCATAGATCTGACCCACATCAGCCCCACAGCAGCTCCTGCCCCATAGATCTGACACGCATCATATGTAAAGCAGCTGCTGCCCAATAGATATGACCCACAGCAGCTTCAGCCCCAAGGATCTGACCCACATCAGACCCACAGCAACTCCTGCCCCATAGATCTGACTAAAATCTGCCCCAAAGCATCTCCTGCCCCGTAGATCTGACCCACATCAGCCCCACAGCAGCTCCTACACCATAGATCTGACCCACATCTGCAACACAGCAGCTCCTGCCCCATAGCTCTGACCCACATCTGCACCACAGCAGCTCCTCCCCATAGATCTAACACCCATCAGCCTCACAGCAGCTCCTGCCCCATAGATAAGCCCTACATCTGCCCAACAGCAGCTCCTGCACCATAGATCTGACCCACATCTGCAACACAGCAGCTCCTGCTCCATAAATCTGACCAACATCAGGCCCACATCTGTTCCTGCCCCATAGATCTGACCCACAGCAGCTCCTGCCCCATAGATCTGACCCACATCAGCCCCACAGCAGCTCCTGACCCATAGATCTGACCCAAATCAGCCCCGCAGCAGCTCCTGGCCCATAGATCTGACCCACATGTGCCCCACAGCAGCTCCAAACTCATAGATCTGACCCACATCAGTCCAACAGCAGATTTTGCACCATAGATATGTCCCTCATCTGCCCCACAGCAACTCCTGCCCCATAGATCTGACCCACATCATCCCCTCTGCAGATTCTGCCCCATAGGTCTGACCCACATGTGCGCCACAGCAGCTGCTGACCCATAGATCTGACCCAAATCAGTCCCGCAGCAGCTCCTGGCCCATAGATCTGACCCACATGTGCCCCACAGCAGCTCCAAACTCATAGATCTGACCCACATCAATCCAACAGCAGATTTTGCACCATAGATATGTCCCTCATCTGCCCCACAGCAACTCCATCCCCATAGATCAGACCCACATCATCCCCTCTGCAGCTTCTGCCCCATAGGTCTGACCCACATGTTCCCCACAGCAGCTGCTGAACCATAGATCTGACCCAAATCAGCCCCGCAGCAGCTCCTGGCCCATAGATCTGACCCACATGTGCCCCACAGCAGCTCCAAACTCATAGATCTGACCCACATCAGTCCAACAGCAGATTTTGCACCATAGATATGTCCCTCATCTGCCCCACAGCAACTCCTGCCCCATAGATCTGACCTACATCATCCCCTCTGCAGCTTCTGCCCCATAGGTCTGACCCACATGTGCCCCACAGTAGCTCCTGCCCCATAGATCTGACCCACATATGCCCCACAACAGCTCCTGCCCCATAGATCTAACCCACATCAGCCCTACAGCAGCTCCTGCCCCATAGATCTGTCACACATCATATGTAAAGCAGCTGCTGCCCAAGAGATATGACCCACAGCAGATTCAGCCCCAAGGATCTGACACACATCAGCCCCACAGCAACTCCTGCCCCATAGATCTGACCCACATCTGCCCCAAAGCATCTCCTGCCCCATAGATCTTTCCCACATCAGCCCCACAGCAGATCCTGCCCCATAGATCTGACCCACATATGTCGCACAGCAGCACCTGCCCCATAGATCTGACCCACATCAGCCCCACAGCAGCTCCTACACCATATATCTGACCCACATCTGCACCACAGCAGCTCCTCCCCATATATCTAACACCCATCAGCCCCACAGCAGCTCCTGCCCCATAGATAAGCCCTACATCTGCCCCACAGCGGCTCCTGCACCATAGATCTGACCCACATCTGCAACACAGCAGCTCCTGCTCCATAAATCTGACCAACATCAGGCCCACATCTGTTCCTGCCCCATAGATCTGACCCACAGCAGCTCCTGCCCCATAGATCTGACCCACATTTGCCACACAGCAGCTCCTGCCCCATAGATCTGACCCAAATCTGCCCCACAGCAGATCCTGCCAAATAGATCTTAACCACAGCAGCTTCAGCCCCATAGATCTGACCCACATGTGCCCCACAGCAGCTCCAAACTCATAGATCTGACCCTCATCAGTCCAACAGCAGATTTTGCACCATAGATATGTCCCTCATCTGCCCCACAGCAACTCCTGCCCCATAGATCTGACCTACATCATCCCCTCTGCAGCTTCTGCCCTATAGGTCTGACCCACATGTGCCCCACAGCAGCTCCTGCCATATAGATCTGACCCCCATCAGCCCCACAGCAGCTCCTGCCCCATAGATCTGACCCACATCAGCCACACAGCAGCTCCTGACTCATAAATCTGGCCCACAGCAGCTCCTGCCCCATAGATCTGACCCAAATCTGACCCACAGCAGCTCCTGCCCCATAGATCTGACCCACATTTTCCCCAAAGCAGCACCTAACCCATAGATCTGACCCACATGCTCCCAAGAGCAGCTCTGCCCCATTGATTTGACCCACTTCAGACCCACAGTAGCTCCTGCCCCATAGATCTGACCCCCATCATCCCCACTGCAGCTCCGGCCCCATAGATCTGACACACATCATATGTAAAGCAGCTGCTGCCCAATAGATATGACCCACAACAGCTCCTGCCCCATAGATCTAACCCACAGCAGCCCCACAGCAGCTCCTGCCCCATAGATCTGACGTACATCATCTCCACTGCAGCTCCTGCCCCATAGATCTGACCCAAATCTGTCGCACAGCAGATCCTGCCAAATAGATCTTAACCACAGCAGCTCCTGCCCCATAGATCTGACCCACGTCAGCCCCACAGCAGCTCCTACACCATAGATCTGACACACATCTGCCACACACCATCTCCTACCCCATAGATCTTACCCACATCAGCCCCACAGCAGCTCCTGCCCCATAGATCTGACCCACATCTGTCGCACAGCAGCTCCTGCCCTATAGATCTGACCCACATCAGCCCCACAGCAGCTCCTGCCCCATAGATCTGACCCACATGTTCCCAAGAGCAGCTCTGCCCCATTGATTTGACCCACATCAGCCCCACAGTAGCTCCTGCCCCATAGATCTGACCCCCATCGGCCCCACTGCAGCTCCGGCCCCATAGCTCTGACCCACATCAGCCCCACAGCAGCTCCTCCCCATAGATCTAACACCCATCAGCCTCACAGCAGCTCCTGCCCCATAGATAAGCCCTACATCTGCCCCACAGCAGCTCCTGCACCATAAATCTGACCCACATCTGCAACACAGCAGCTCCTGCTCCATAAATCTGACCAACATCAGGCCCACATCTGTTCCTGCCCCATAGATCTGACCCACAGCAGCTCCTGCCCCATAGATCTGACCCACATTTGCCACACAGCAGATCCTGCCCCATAGATCTGACCCAAATATTCCCCACAGCAGATCCTGCCAAATAGATCTTAACCACAGCAGCTCCTGCCCCATAGATCTGACCCACATCAGCCCCACAGCAGCTCCTACACCATAGATCTGACCCACATCTGCCCCACAGAAGCTCCTGCACCATAGATCTTACCCACATATGCAACAAAGCAGCTCCTGCTCCATAAATCTGACCAACATCAGGCCCACATCTGTTCCTGCCCCATAGATATTACCCACATCAGCCCCACAGCAGCTCCTGCCCCATAGATCTGACCCACATCAGACCCACAGCATCTCCTGCCCCATAGATCTGACCCCCATCAGCCCCACAACAGCTCCTGCCCCTTAGATCTAACGCACATCAGCCCCACAGCAGCTCCTACACCATAGATCTGACCCACATCTGCCACACACCATCTCCTAGCCCATAGATCTTACCCACTTCTGACCCACAGCAGCTCCTGCCCCATAGCTCTGACCCACATCTGCACCACAGCAGCTCCTCCCCATAGATCTAACACCCATCAGCCTCACAGCAGCTCCTGCCCCATAGATATGCCCTACATCTGCCCCACAGCAGCTCCTGCACCATAGATCTGACCCACATCTGCAACACAGCAGCTCCTGCTCCATAAATCTGACCAACATCAGGCCCACATCAGTTCCTGCCCCATAGATCTGACCCACAGCAGCTCCTGCCCCATAGATCTGAACCACATCTGCCCCACAGCAGCTCCTGCCCCATAGATCTGACCCACAGCATCTCCTGCCCCATAGATCTGACCCCCACCAGCCCCACAGCAGCTCCTGCCCCATAGATCTGACCCCCATCAGCCCCGCAGCAGCTCCTGCCCCATAGATCTGACACACATCATATGTAAAGCAGCTGCTGCCTATTAGATATGACCCACAGCAGCTTCAGCCCCAAGGATCTGACCCACATCAGCCCCACAGCAGCTCCTGCCCCATAGATCTTACCCACATCTGCCCCAAAGCATCTCCTGCCCCATAGATCTTTCCCACATCAGCCCCACAGCAGATCCTGCCCCATAGATCTGACACACATTG
This sequence comes from Coturnix japonica, assembly GCF_054131305.1. Classification (NCBI taxonomy): domain Eukaryota; kingdom Metazoa; phylum Chordata; class Aves; order Galliformes; family Phasianidae; genus Coturnix; species Coturnix japonica. Next base: position 2,634,907 of record NC_140689.1, read on the forward strand.
TTCACACAGCAGCACCTGCCCCATAGATCTGACACACATCTGTCGCACAGCAGCTCCTGCCCCATAGATGACACCAACATCAGCCCCACAGTAGCTCCTGCCCCATAGATCTGACCCCCATCAGCCCCACAGTAGCTCCTGCCACATAGATCTGACCCCCATCAGCCCCACAAATGCTCCTGCCCCGTAGATCTAACCCACATCAGCCCCACAGCAGCTCCTGCCCCATAGATCTGACACACATCATATGTAAAGCAGCTGCTGCCGAATAGATATGACCCACAGCAGCTTCAGCCCCAAGGACCTGACCCACATCAGCCCCACAGCAGCTCCTGCCCCATATATCTGAACCACATCTGTCGCACAGCAGCTCCTGCCCTATAGATCTGACCCACATCAGCCCCACAGCAGCTCCTGCCCCATAGATCTGACCCACATGTTCCCAAGAGCAGCTCTGCCCCATAGGTCTGACCCACATGTGCCCCACAGCAGCTCCTGCCATATAGATCTGACCCACATATGCCCCACAGCAGCTCCTGCCCCATAGATCTGACTCAAATCTGCCCCACAGCAGATCCTGCCAAATAGATCTTAACCACAGCAGCTCCTGCCCCATAGATCTGACCCACATGAGCCCCACAGCAGCTCCTACACCATAGATCTGACCCACATCTGCCACACACCATCTCCTACCCCATAGATCTTACCCACTTCTGCCCCACAGCAGCTCCTGCCCATAGATCTGACCCACATCAGCCGCACAGCAGCTCCTACCCCATAGATCTCACCCACATCAGCCTCACAGCAGCTCCTGCCCCATAGATATGCCCTATATCTGCCCCACAGCAGCTCCTGCACCATAGATCTGACCCACATCTGCAACACAGCAGCTCCTGCTCCATAAATCTGACCAACATCAGGCCCACAGCAGCTCTTACACCATACATCTGACCCACATCTGCCACACAACATCTCCTACCCCATCGATCTTACCCACTTCTGCCCCACAGCAGCCCCTGCCCCATAGCTCTGACCTACATCTGCACCACAGCAGCTCCTCCCCATAGATCTAACACCCATCGGCCTCACAGCAGCTCCTGCCCCATAGATATGCCTTACATCTGCCCCACAGCAGCTCCTGCACCATAGATCTGACCCACATCTGCAACACAGCAGCTCCTGCTCCATAAATCTGACCAACATCAGGCCCACATCTGTTCCTGCCCCATAGATCTGACCCACAGCAGCTCCTGACCCATAGATCTGACCCACATGTGCCCCACAGCTGCTCCTGCCCCATAGATCTGAACCACAGCAGTTCCTAACCCATAGATCAGACCCAAATCTTCCCTACATCAGCTCCTGCCCATAGATCTGACCCACATCAGCCGCACAGCAGCTCCTACCCCATAGATCTCACCCACATCAGCCCCACAGCTGCTCCACGGCACGGTTTCCCCGGCTCGGTGCGGCTCGCGAGCTTTGCGGCGCCGGCTATGCGTTTTTGCCTGTGGAGACGCCACATTTGGCTGATTCCGAGGAACGTCCGAGCCGAGCGGTGCCCGCCGGGAGCGGTTGGACCGTGCCGGCGCACTTGAGCGGGGTCCGTTCGAGCCGGAAATCCGGACTGCGGGCAGGCCGCGTAGCGAGGGATGGCGAAAGAGCGGCGGGAAGCCGCAACCGAAAAAATCCACAGCCCGGCGCTCAACCGCGCTCGCCTGCGCCCGCTCGTTGCCGCCTCTGGAGACGAGCACGCGCTCGCTCCTGCAGACGAAAACGGAAGGCGTAAGAAAAAACGGCTTCGGAAAAGAACGGCGCCGACTACCGGCAGCGGCGCCGAGGGTAAGCGGCGCTCTACGTCGACGTAGCGGTAGGTAAGAAACTACAGCGACCCCCCAGCAAGCTCCGAAGCTTTAGCGCCCCCCCATCTCACAGGGCTGCAAAGCCTAGCCGAAAGCGGGTAGACCTGGCAGCTACACGCAAGAGGCGACCCCTAGCCGCCGTCACCGAGCACCACGGTCCGCTCGGAGCCGGGTAGACCGTGCCGACCTAGTCGAGCCGCATAGGCAGCGACCTCTAGCAGCCGCCGCCGAGCACCACGGCACGCCCTGAGCCGGGTAGACCGTGCCGACCTAGGCAAGCCGCATAGGCAGCGACCTCTAGCAGCCGCCGCCGAGCACCACGGCCCGCTCGGAGCCGGGTAGACCGTGCCGACCTGGTCGAGCCGCATAGGCAGCGACCTCTAGCAGCCGCTGCCAAGCACCACGGCCCGCTCGGAGCCGGGTAGACCGTGCCGACCTAGTCGAGCCGCATAGGCAGCGACCTCTAGCAGCCGCCGCTGAGCAGCTCCTGCCCCATAGATCTGACACACATCATATGTAAAGCAGCTGCTGCCCAATAGATATGACCCACAGCAGCTTCAGCCCCAAGGATCTGACCCACATCAGACCCACAGCAACTCCTGCCCCATAGATCTGACTAAAATCTGCCCCAAAGCATCTCCTGCCCCATAGATCTGACCCACATCAGCCCCACAGCAGCTCCTACACCATAGATCTGACCCACATCTGCCACACAGCAGCTCCTGCCCCATAGATCTGACCCAAATCTGACCCACAGCAGCTCCTGCCCCATAGATCTGACCCACAACAGACCCACAGCAGCTCCTGCCCCATAGATCTGACCCACATCAGACCCACAGAAGCTGCTGACCCATAGAACTGACCCACATCTGCCCCACAGCAGCTCCTGCCCCATAGATCTGACCCACATCTGCACCACAGCAGCTCCTCCCCATAGATCTAACACACATCAGCCTCACAGCAGCTCCTGCCCCATAGATATGCCCTATATCTGCCCCACAGCAGCTCCTGCACCATAGTTCTGACCCACATCTGCAACACAGCAGCTCCTGCTCCATAAATCTGATTAACATCAGGCCCACATCTGTTCCTGCCCCATAGATCTGACCCACAGCAGCTCCTGCCCCATAGATCTGACCCACATCAGCCCCACAGCAGCTCCTGCCCCATAGATCTGACCCAAATCAGCCCCGCAGCAGCTCCTGGCCCATAGATCTGACCCACATGTGCCCCACAGCAGCTCCAAACACATAGATCTGACCCACAGCAGTCCAACAGCAGATTTTGCACCATAGATATGTCCCTCATCTGCCCCACAACAACTCCTGCCCCATAGATCTGACCCACATCAGCCCCACAGCAGCTCCTACACCATAGTTCTGACCCACATCTTCCACACAGCAGCTCCTGCCCCATAGCTCTGACCCACATCTGTACCACAGCAGCTCCTCCCCATTGATCTAACACCCATCAGCCTCACATCAGCTCCTGCCCCATAGATAAGCCCTACATCTGCCCCACAGCAGCTCCTGCACCATAGATCTGACCCACATCTGCAACACAGCAGCTCCTGCTCCATAAATCTGACCAACATCAGGCCCACATCTGTTCCTGCCCCATAGATCTGACCCACAGCAGCTCCTGCCCCATAGATCGGACCCACATTTGCAACACAGCAGCTCCTGCCCCATAGATCTGACCCAAATCTGCCCCACAGCAGATCCTGCCAAATAGATCTTAACCACAGCAGCTCCTGCCCCATAAATCTGACCCACATCAGCCCCACAGCAGCTCCTGGCCCATAGATCTGACCCACATGTGCCCCACAGCAGCTCCAAACTCATAGATCTGACCCACATCAGTCCAACAGCAGATTTTGCACCATAGATATGTCCCTCATCTGCCCCACAGCAACTCCTGCCCCATAGATCTGACCTACATCATCCCCTCTGCAGCTTCTGCCCCATAGGTCTGACCCACATGTGCCCCACAGCAGCTCCTGCCATGTAGATCTGACCCACATATGCCCCACAGCAGCTTTTGCCCCATAGATCTGACCCACATCAGCCACACAGCAGCTCCTGCCCCATAGATCTGACCCACAGCAGCTCCTGCCCCATAGATCTGACCCACATCAGCCCCACAGCAGCTCCTGACCCATAGATCTGACCCAAATCAGCCCCGCAGCAGCTCCTGGCCCATAGATCTGACCCACATGTGCCCCACAGCAGCTCCAAACTCATAGATCTGACCCACATCAGTCCAACAGCAGATTTTGCACCATAGATATGTCCCTCATCTGCCCCACAGCAGCTCCTGCCCCATAGATCTGACCTACATCATCCCCTCTGCAGCTTCTGCCCCATAGGTCTGACTCACATGTGCCCCACAGTAGCTCCTGCCCCATATATCTGACCCCCATCAGCCCCACAACAGCTCCTGCCCCATAGATCTAACCCACATCAGCCCCACAGCAGCTCCTGCCCCATAGATCTGACACACATCATATGTAAAGCAGCTGCTGCCCAATAGATATGACCCACAGCAGCTTCAGCCCCAAGGATCTGACACACATCAGCCCCACAGCAACTCCTGCCCCATAGATCTGACCCACATCTGCCCCAAAGCATCTCCTGCCCCATAGATCTTTCCCACATCAGCCCCACAGCAGATCCTGCCCCATAGATCTGACCCACATATGTCGCACAGCAGCACCTGCCCAAAGATCTGACCCACATGTGCCCCACAGCAGCTCCTGCCCCATAGATCAGACCCCCATCAGCCCCACAGTAGCTCCTGCCCCATAGATCTGACCCCCATCAGCCCGACAATAGCTCCTGCCCCATAGATCTAACCCACATCAGCCCCAAAGAAGCTCCTGCCCCATAGATAAGCCCTACATCTGCCCCACAGCAGCTCCTGCCCCATAGCTCTGACCCACATCTGCACCACAGCAGCTCCTCCCCATAGATCTAACACCCATCAGCCTCACAGCAGCTCCTGCCCCATAGATAAGCCCTACATCTGCCCCACAGCAGCTCCTGCACCATAGATCTGACCCACATCTGCAACACAGCAGCTCCTGCTCCATAAATCTGACCAACATCAGGCTCACATCTGTTCCTGCCCCATAGATCTGACCCACAGCAGCTCCTGCCCCATAGATCTGACCCATATTTGCCACACAGCAGCTCCTGCCCCATAGATATGACCCAAATCTGCCCCACAGCAGATCCTGCCAAATAGATCTTAACCACAGCAGCTCCTGCCCCATAGATCTGACCCACATCAGCCCCACAGCAGCTCCTACACCATAGATCTGACCCACATCTGCCACACACCATCCCCTACCCCATAGATCTTACCCACTTCTGCCCCACAGCAGCTCCTGCCTCATAGCTCTGACCCACATCTGCACCACAGCAGCTCCTCCCCATAGATCTAACACCCATCAGCCTCACAGCAGCTCCTGCCCCATAGATATGCCCTACATCTGCCCCACAGCAGCTCCTGCACCATAGATCTGACCCACATCTGCAACACAGCAGCTCCTGCTCCATAAATCTGACCAACATCAGGCCCACATCTGTACCTGCCCCATAGATCTGACCCACATCAGCCCCACAGAAACTCCTGACCCATAGATCTGACCCACATCTGCCCCAAAGCATCTCCTGCCCCATAGATCTAACCCACATCAGCCCCACAGCAGATCCTGCCCCATAGATCTGACCCACATATGTCCCACAGCAGCACCTGCCCCATAGATCTGACCCACATCTGTCGCACAGCAGCTCCTGCCCCATAGATCAGACCAACATCAGCCCCACAGTAGCTCCTGCCACATAGACCTGAACCCCATCTGCCCCACAGTAGCTCCTTCCCCATAGATCTGTCCCAAATCAGCCCCGCAGCAGCTCCTGCCCCATAGATCAGACCAACATCAGCCCCACAGTATCTCCTGCCCCATAGATCTGACACACATCATAAGTAAAGCAGCTGCTGCCCAATAGATATGACCCACAGCAGCTTCAGCCCCAAGGATCTGACCCACATCAGCCCCACAGCAACTCCTGCCTTATAGATCTGACCCACATCTGCCCCAAACCATCTCCTGCGCCATAGATCTTTCCCACATCAGCCCCACAGCAGATCCTGACCCATAGATCTGACCCCCATCAGCCCCACAACAGCTCCTGCCCCATAGATCTAACCCACATCAGCCCCACAGCAGCTCCTGCCCCATAGATCTGACCCAAATCTGAACCACAGCAGCTCCTGCCCCATAGATCTGACCCACATCTGCCACACAGCAGCTCCTGCCCCATAGATCTTACCCACTTCTGCCCCACAGCAGGTCCTGCCCCATAGCTCTGACCCACATCTGCACCACAGCAGCTCCTACCCATAGATCTAACACCCATCAGCCTCACAGCAGCTCCTGCCCCATAGATATGCCCTATATCTGTCGCACAGCAGCTCCTGCACCATAGATCTGACCCACATCTGCAACACAGCAGCTCCTGCTCAATAAATCTGACCAACATCAGGCCCACATCTGTTCCTGCCCCATAGATCTGACCCACAGCAGCTCCTGCCCCATAGATCTGACCCACATTTGCCACACAGCAGCTCCTGCCTCATAGATCTGACCCAAATCAGCCCCGCAGCAGATCCTGGCCCATAGATCTGACCCACATGTGCCCCACAGCAGCTCCAAACTCATAGATCTGACCCACATCAGTCCAACAGCAGATTTTGCACCATAGATATGTCCCTCATCTGCCCCACAGCAACTCCTGCCCCATAGATCTGACCAACATCATCCCCTCTGCAGCTTCTGCCCCATAGGTCTGACCCACATGTGCCCCACAGCAGCTGCTGAACCATAGATCTGACCCAAATCAGCCCCGCAGCAGCTCCTGGCCCATAGATCTGACCCACATGTGCCCCACAGCAGCTCCAAACTCATAGATCTGACCCACATCAGTCCAACAGCAGATTTTGCACCATAGATATGTCCCTCATCTACCCCACAGCAACTCCTGCCCCATTGATCTGACCTACATCATCCCCTCTGCAGCTTCTGCCCCATAGGTCTGACCCACATGTGCCCCACAGTAGCTCCTGCCCCGTAGATCTGACCCACATACGCCGCACAACAGCTCCTGCCCCATAGATCTAACCCACATCAGCCCCACAGCAGCTCCTGCCCCATAGACCTGACACACATCATATGTAAAGCAGCTTCTGCCCAATAGATATGACCCACAGCAGCTTCAGCCCCAAGGATCTGACACACATCAGCCCCACAGCAACTCCTGCCCAATAGATCTGACCCACATCTGCCCCAAAGCATCTCCTGCCCCATAGATCTTTCCCACATCAGCCCCACAGCAGATCCTGCCCCATAGATCTGACCCACATATGTCGCACAGCAGCACCTGCCCCATAGATCTGACCCACATCAGCCCCACAGCAGCTCCTACACCATAGATCTGACCCACATCTGCACCACAGCAGCTCCTCCCCATAGATCTAACACCCATCAGCCTCACAGCAGCTCCTGCCCCATAGATATGCCCTACATCTGCCCCACAGCAGCTCCTGCACCATATATCTGACCCACATCAGCAACACAGCAGCTCCTGCTCCATAAATCTGACCAACATCAGGCCCACATCTGTTCCTGCCCCATAGATCTGACCCACAGCAGCTCCTGCCCCATAGGTCTGACCCACATTTGCCACACAGCAGCTCCTGCCCCATAGATCTGACCCATATCTGCCCCACAGCAGATCCTGCCAAATAGATCTTAAACACAGCAGCTCCTGGCCCATAGATCTGACCCACATGTGCCCCACAGCAGCTCCAAACTCATAGATCTGACCCACATCAGTCCAACAGCAGATTTTGCACCATAGATATGTCCCTCATCTGCCCCACAGCAACTCCTGCCCCATAGATCTGACCTACATCATCCCCTATGCAGCTTCTGCCCCATAGGTCAGACCAACATGTGCCCCACAGCAGCTGCTGACCCATAGATCTGACCCCCATCAGCCCCGCAGCGGCTCCTAACCCATAGATCTAACCCACATCAGCCCCACAGCAGCTCCTGCCCCATAGATCTGTCACACATCATATGTAAAGCAGCTGCAGCACAATAGATATGACCCACAGCAGCTTCAGCCCCAAGGATCTGACACACATCAGCCCCACAGCAACTCCTGCCCCATAGATCTGACCCACATCGGCCCCAAAGCATCTCCTGCCCCATAGATCTTTCCCACATCAGCCCCACAGCAGATCCTGCCCCATAGGTCTGACCCACATATGTCGCACAGCAGCACCTGCCCCATAGATCTGACCCACATCAGCCCCACAGCAGCTCCTACACCATAGATCTGACCCACATCTGCCACACAGCAGCTCCTGCCCCATAGCTCTGACCCACATCTGTACCACAGCAGCTCCTCCCCATAGATCCAACACCCATCAGCCTCACAGCAGCTCCTGCCCCATAGATATGCCCTATATCTGCCCCACAGCAGCTCCTGCACAATAGATCTGACCCACATCTGTAACACAGCAGCTCCTGCTCCATAAATCTGACCATCATCAGGCCCACATCTGTTCCTGCCCCATGGATCTGACCCACAGCAGCTCCTGCCCCATAGATCTGACACACATCAGCCCCACAGCAACTCCTGCCCCATAGATCTGACCCACATCTGCCCCAAAGCATCTCCTGCCCCATAGATCTTTCCCACATCAGCCCCACAGCAGATCCTGCCCCATAGATCTGACCCACATATGTCGCACAGCAGCACCTGCCCCATAGATCTGACCCACATCTGTCGCACAGTAGCTCCTGCCCCATAGATCAGACCAACATCAGCCCCACAGTAGCTCCTGCCCCATAGATCTGACCCACATCAGCTTCACAGCAGCTCCTGCCCCATAGATCTGACCAACATGTTCCCAAGAGCAGCTCTGCCCCATTGATTTGACCCACTTCAGACCCACAGTAGCTCCTGCCCCATAGATCTGACCCCCATCAGCCCCACTGCAGCTCCGGCTCCATAGATCTGACACACATCATATGTAAAGCAGCTGCTGCCCAATAGATATGACCCACAACAGCTCCTGCCCCATAGATCTAACCCACAGCAGCCCCACAGCAGCTCCTGCCCCATAGATCTGACGTACATCATCTCCACTGTAGCTCCTGCCCCATAGATCTGACCCAAATCTGTCGCACAGCAGATCCTGCCAAATAGATCTTAACCACAGCAGCTCCTACACCATAGATCTGACCCACATCTGCCACACACCATCTCCTACCCCATAGATCTTACCCACATCAGCCCCACAGCAGCTCCTGCCCCATAGATCTGACCCACATCTGTCGCACAGCAGCTCCTGCCCTATAGATCTGACCCACATCAGCCCCACAGCAGCTCCTGCCCCATAGATCTGACACACATGTTCCCAAGAGCAGCTCTGCCCCATTGATTTGACCCACATCAGCCCCACAGTAGCTCCTGCCCCATAGATCTGACCCCCATCGGCCCCACTGCATCTCCGGCCCCATAGCTCTGACCCACATCAGCCCCACAGCAGCTCCTCCCCATAGATCTAACACCATCAGCCTCACAGCAGCTCCTGCCCCATAGATAAGCCCTACATCTGCCCCACAGCAGCTCCTGCACCATAGATCTGACCCACATATGTCGCACAGCAGCACCTGCACCATAGATCTGACCCAAATCAGCCTCACAGCAGCTCCTACACCATAGATCTGACCCACATCTGCCACACAGCAGCTCCTGCCCCATTGCTCTGACCCACATCTGCACCACAGCAGCTCCTCCCCATAGATCTAACACCCATCAGCCTCACATCAGCTCCTGCCCCATAGATATGCCCTACATCTGCCCCACAGCAGCTCCTGCACCATAGATCTGACCCACATCTGCAACACAGCAGCTCCTGCTCCATAAATCTGACCAACATCAGGCCCACATCTGTTCCTGCCCCATAGATCTGACCCACAGCAGACCCACAGCAGCTGCTGACTCATAGATCTGACCCACATCTGCCCCACAGCAGCTCCTGCCACATAGACCTGACCCACATGTTCCCCACAGCAGCTCCTGCCCCATAGATCTGACCCACAGCATCTCCTGCCCCATAGATCTGACCCACATGTTCCCAAGAGCAGCTCTGCCCCATTGATTTGACCCACATCAGCCCCAGAGTAGCTCCTGCCCCATAGATCTGACCCAAATCTGCCCCACAGCAGATCCTGCCAAATAGATCTGACACACAGCAGCTCCTGCCCCATAGATCTGACCCACATCAGCCCCACAGCAGCTCCTGACCCATAGATCTGACCCAAATCAGCCCCTCAGCAGCTCCTGGCCCATAGATCTGACCCACATGTGCCCCACAGCAGCTCCAAACTCATAGATCTGACCCACATCAGTCCAACAGCAGATTTTGCACCATAGATATGTCCCTCATCTGCCCCACAGCAACTCCTGCCCCATAGATCTGACCTACATCATCCCCTCTGCAGCTTCTGCCCCATAGGTCTGACCCACATGTGCCCCTCAGTAGCTCCTCCCCCATAGATCTGACCCCCATCAGCCCCACAACAGCTCCTGCCCCATAGATCTAACCCACATCAGCCCCACAGCAGCTCCTGCCCCATAGATCTGACACACATCATATGTAAAGCAGCTGCTGCCCAATAGATATGACCCACAGCAGCTTCAGCCCCAAGGATCTGACCCACATCAGCCCCACAGCAACTCCTGCCCCATAGATCAGACCCACATCTGCCCCAAAGCATCTCCTGCCCCATAGATCATTCCCACATCAGCCCCACAGCAGATCCTGCCCCATAGATCTGACCCACATATGTCGCACAGCAGCACCTGCCCCATAGATCTGACCCACATCTGTCGCACAGCAGCTCCTGCCCCATAGATCAGACCCCCATCAGCCCCACAGTAGCTCCTGCTCCATAGATCTGACCCCCATCAGCCCCACAACAGCTCCTGCCCCATAGATCTAACCCACATCAGCCCCACAGCAGCTCCTGCCCCATAGATAAGCCCTACATCTGCCCCAACAGCAGCTCCTGCACCATAGATCTGACCCACATCTGCAACACAGCAGCTCCTGCTCCATAAATCTGACCAACATCAGTCCCACATCTGTTCCTGCCCCATAGATCTGACCCACAGCAGCTCCTGCCCCATAGATCTGACCCACATTTGCCCCACAGCAGCTCCTGCCCCATAGATCTAACCCACATATGTCGCACAGCAGCTCCTGCCCCATTGATCAGACCAACATCAGCCCCACAGTAGCTCCTGCCCCATAGACCTGAACCCCATCTGCCCCAAAGTAGCTCCTTCCCCATAGATCTGACCCAAATCAGCCCCGCAGCAGCTCCTGCCCCATAGATCTGACCCACATCTGCCCCAAACCATCTCCTGCCCCATAGATCTTTCCCACATCAGCCCCACAGCAGATCCTGCCCCATAGATCTGACCCCCATCAGCCCCACAACAGCTCCTGCCCCATAGATCTAACCCACATCAGCCCCACAGCAGCTCCTGCCCCATAGATCAGACCAACATCAGCCCCACAGTAGCTCCTGCCCCATAGATCTGACCCCCATCATCCCCACAACAGCTCCTGCCCCATAGATCTAACCCACATCAGCCCCACAGCAGCTCCTCCCCATAGATCTGACCCACATGTTCCCAAGAGCAGCTCTGCCCCATTGATTTGACCCACATCAGCCCCACAGCAGCTCCTGCCCCAGAGATCTGACCCCCATCAGCCCCACTGCAGCTCCGGCCCCATAGTCATGACACACATCATATGTAAAGCAGCTGCTGCCCAATAGATATGACCCACAACAGCTCCTGCCCCATAGATCTAACACACAGCAGCCCTACAGCAGCTCCTACCCCATAGATCTGATGTACATCATCTCCACTTCAGCTCCTGCCCCATAGATCTGACCCAAATCTGCGCAACAGCAGATCCTGCCTAATAGATCTTAACCACAGCAGCTCCTACCCCATAGATCTGACCCACATCAGCCCCACAGCAGCTCCTACACCATAGTTCTGACCCACATCTGCCACACAGCAGCTCCTGCCCCATAGCTCTGACCCACATCTGCCCCAAAGCATCTCAAGGCCCATAGATCTTTCCCACATCAGCCCCACAGCAGATCCTGCCCCATAGATCTGACCCACATATTTCGCACAGCAGCACCTGCCCCATAGATCTGACCCACATCTGTCGCACAGCAGCTCCTGCCCCATAGATGAGATCAACATCAGCCCCACAGCAGCTCCTGCCCCATAGATCTGACCCACATCAGCCCCACAGCAGCTCCTACACCATAGATCTGACCCACATCTGCCACACACCATCTCCTACCCCATAGATCTTACCCACTTCTGCCCCACAGCAGCTCCTGCCCCATAGCTCTGACCCACATCTGCACCACAGCAGCTCCTCCCCATAGATCTAACACCCATCAGCCTCACAGCAGCTCCTGCCCCATAGATATGCCCTACATCTGCCCCACAGCAGCTCCTGCACCATAGATCTGACCCACATCTGCAACACAGCAGCTCCTGCTCCATAAATCTGACCAACATCAGGCCCACATCTGTTCCTGCCCCATAGATCTGACCCACAGCAGCTCCTGCCCCATAGATCTGACCCACATCAGCCCCACAGCAGCTCCGGCCCCATAGATCTGACCCAAATCAGCCCCGCAGCAGCTCCTGGCCCATAGATCTGACCCACATGTGCCCCACAGCAGCTCCAAACTCATAGATCTGACCCACATCTGTCCAACAGCAGATTTTGCACCATAGATATGTCCCTCATCTGCCCCACAGAAACTCCTGCCCCATAGATCTGACCTACATCATCCCCTCTGCAGCTTCTGCCCCATAGGTCTGACCCACATGTGCCCCACAGCAGCTGCTGACCCATAGATCTGACCCAAATCAGCCCCGCAGCAGCTCCTGGCCCATAGATCTGACCCACATGTTCCCCACAGCAGCTCCAAACTCATAGATCTGACCCACATCAGTCCAACAGCAGATTTTGCACCATAGATATGTCCCTCATCTGCCCCACAGCAACTCCTGCCCCATAGATCTGACCTACATCATCCCCTCTGCAGCTTCTGCCCCATAGGTCTGACCCACATGTGCCCCACAGTAGCTCCTGCCCCATAGATCTGACCCACATCAGCCCCACAGCAGATCCTGCCCCATAGATCTGACACACATCATATGTAAAGCAGCTGCTGCCCAATAGATATGACCCACAGCAGCTTCAGCCCCAAGGATCTGACACACATCAGCCCCACAGCAACTCCTGCCCCATAGATCTGACCCACATCTGCCCCAAAGCATCTCCTGCCCCATAGATCTTTCCCACATCAGCCCCACAGCAGATCCTGCCCCATAGATCTGACCCACATATGTCGCACAGCAGCACCTGCCCCATAGATCTAACACCCATCAGCCTCACAGCAGCTCCTGCCCCATAGATAAGCCCTACATCTGCCCCACAGCAGCTCCTGCACCATAGATCTGACCAACATCTGCAACACAGCAGCTCCTGCTCCATAAATCTGACCCACATCAGGCCCACATCTGTTCCTGCCCCATAGATCTGACCCACAGCAGCTCCTGCCCCATAGATCTGACCCACATTTGCCACACAGCAGCTCCTGCCCCACAGATCTGACCCAAATCTGCCCTACAGCAGATCCTGCCAAATAGATCTTAACCACAGCAGCTCCTGCCCCATAGATCTGACCCACATCAGCCCCACAGCAGCTCCTACACCATAGATTTGACCCACATCTGCCACACACCATCTCCTACCCCATAGATCTTACCCACTTCTGCCCCACAGCAGCTCCTGCACCATAGATCTGACCCACATCTGCAACACAGCAGCTCCTGCTCCATAAATCTGACCAACATCAGGCCCACATCTGTTCCTGCCACATAGATATTACCCACATCAGCCCCACAGCAGCTCCTGCCCCATAGATCTGACCCACATGTTCCCAAGAGTAGCTCTGCCCCATTGATTTGACCCACATCAGCCCCACAGTAGCTCCTGCCCCATAGATCTGACCCCCATCAGCCCCACTGCAGCTCCGGCCCCATAGATCTTACACACATCATATGTAAAGCAGCTGCTGCCCAATAGATATGACCCACAACAGCTCCTGCCCCACAGATCTAACCCACAGCAGCCCCACAGCAGCTCCTACCCCGTAGATCTGACGTACATCATCTCCACAGCAGCTCATGCCCCATAGATCTGACCCACATCAGCCCCACAGCAGCTCCTACCCCATAGATCTTACCCACTTCTGCCCCACAGCAGCTCCTGCCCCATAGCTCTGACCCACATCTGCACCATAGCAGCTCCTCCCCATAGGTCTAACACCCATCAGCCTCACAGCAGCTCCTGCCCCATAGATATGCCCTACATCTGCCCCACAGCAGCTCCTGCACCATAGATCTGACCCACATCTGCAACACAGCAGCTCCTGCTCCATAAATCTGACCAACATCAGGCCCACATCTGTTCCTGCCCCATAGATCTGACCCACAGCAGCTCCTGCCCCATAGATCTGCCCACATCTGCCCCACAGCAGCTCCTGCCCCATAGACCTGACCCACATGTTCCCCACAGCAGCTCCTGCCCCATAGATCTGACCCACAGCATCTCCTGCCCCATAGATCTGACCCACATGTTCCCAAGAGCAGCTCTGCCCCATTGATTTGACCCACATCAGCCCCACAGTAGCTCCTGCCCCATAGATCTGACCCCCATCAGCCCCACTGCAGCTCCGGCCCCATAGATCTGACACACATCATATGTAAAGCAGCTGCTGCACAATAGATATGACCCACAACAGCTCCTGCCCCATAGATATAACCCACATCTGCACCACAGCAGCTCCTCCCCATAGATCTAACAACCATCAGCCTCACAGCAGCTCCTGCCCCATAGATATGCCCTACATCTGCCCCACAGCAGCTCCTGCCCCATAGACCTGACCCACATGTTCCCCACAGCAGCTCCTGCCCCATAGATCTGACACAAACCATCTCCTGCCCCATAGATCTGACCCCCATCAGCCCCACAGCAGCTTCTACCCCATAGATCTAACCCACATCAGCCCCACAGCAGCTCCTGCCCCATAGATCTTTCCCACATCAGCCCCACAGCAGATCCTGCCCCATTGATCTTACCCACATATGTCGCACAGTAGCAACCGCCCCATAGATCTGACCCACATCTGTCGCACAGCAGCTCCTGCCCCATAGATGAGACCAACATCAGCCCCACAGTAGCTCCTGCCCCATAGATCTGACGCACATCAGCCCCACAGCAGCTCCTACACCATAGATCTGACCCACATCTGCCACACACCATCTCCTACCCCATAGATCTTACCCACTTCTGCCCCACAGCAGCTCCTGCCCCATAGCTCTGACCCACATCTGCACCACAGCAGTTCCTCCCCATAGATCTAACACCCATCAGCCTCACAGCAGCTCCTGCCCCATAGATATGCCATACATCTGCCCCACAGCAGCTCCTGCACCATAGATCTGACCCACATCTGCAACACAGCATCTCCTGCTCCATAAATCTGACCAACATCAGGCCCACATCTGTTCCTGCCCCATTGATCTGACCCACAGCAGCTCCTGCCCCATAGATCTGACCCACATCAGCCCCACAGCAGCTCCTGCCCCATAGATCTGACACACATCATATGTAAAGCAGCTGCTGCCCAATAGATATGACCCACAGCAGCTTCAGCCCCAAGGATCTGACCCACATCAGCCCCACAGCAACTCCTGCCCCATAGATCTGACCCACATCTGCCCCAAAGCATCTCCTGCCCCAAAGATCTTTCCCACATCAGCCCCACAGCAGATCCTGCCCCATAGATCTGACCCACATGTGCCCCACAGCAGCTCCTCCCCATAGATCTAACACCCATCAGCCTCACAGCAGCCTCTGCCCCATAGATAAGCCCTACATCTGCCCCACAGCAGCTCCTGCACCATAGATCTGACCCACATCTGCAACACAGCAGCTCCTGCTCCATAAATCTGACCAACATCAGGCCCACATCTGTTCCTGCCCCATAGATCTGACCCACAGCAGCTTTTGCCCCATAGATCTGACCCACATCAGCCCCACAGCAGCTCCTACACCATAGATCTGACCCACATCTGCCACACACCATCTCCTACCCCATAGATCTTACCCACTTCTGCCCCACAGCAGCTCCTGCCCCATAGCTCTGACCCACATCTGCACCACAGCAGATCCTCCCCATAGATCTAACACCCATCAGCCTCACAGCAGCTCCTGCCCCATAGATATGCCCTACATCTGCCCCACAGCAGCTCCTGCACCATAGATCTGACCCACATCTGCAACACAGCAGCTCCTGCTCCATAAATCTGACCAACATCAGGCCCACATCTGTTCCTGCCCCATAGATCTGACCCACAGCAGCTCCTGCCCCATAGATCTGACCCACATCAGCCCCACAGCAGCTCCGGCCCCATAGATCTGACCCAAATCAGCCCCGCAGCAGCTCCTGGCCCATAGATCTGACCCACAAGTGCCCCACAGCAGCTCCAAACTCATAGATCTGACCCACATCAGTCCAACAGCAGATTTTGCACCATAGATATGTCCCTCATCTGCCCCACAACAGCTCCTGCCCCATAGATCTAACCCACAGCAGCCCCACAGCAGATCCTGCCCCATAGATCTGACACACATCATATGTAAAGCAGCTGCTGCCAAATAGATATGACCCACAGCAGCTTCAGCCCCAAGGATCTGACACACATCAGCCCCACAGCAACTCCTGCCCCATAGATCTGACCCACATCTGCCCCAAAGCATCTCCTGCCCCATAGATCTTTCCCACATCAGCCCCACAGCAGATCCTGCCCCATAGATCTGACCCACATATGTCGCACAGCAGCACCGGCCCCATAGATCTGACCCACATATGCCCCACAGCAGCTCCTCCCCATAGATCTAACACCCATCAGCCTCACAGCAGCTCCTGCCCCATAGATAAGCCCTACATCTGCCCCACAGTAGCTCCTGCACCATAGATCTGACCCACATCTGCAACACAGCAGATCCTGCTCCATAAATCTGACCAACATCAGGCCCACATCTGTTCCTGCCCCATAGATCTGACCCACAGCAGCTCCTGCCCCATAGATCTGACCCACATCAGCCCCACAGCAGCTCCTGCCCCATAGATCTGACCCAAATCTGCCCCACAGCAGATCCTGCCAAATAGATCTTAACCACAGCAGCTCCTGCCCCATAGATCTGACCCACATCAGCCCCACAGCAGCTCCTACACCATAGATCTGACCCACATCTGCCACACACCATCTCCTACCCCATAGATCTTACCCACTTCTGCCCCACAGCAGCTCCTGCCCCAAAGCTCTGACCCACATCAGCCCCACAGCAGCTCCTACACCATATATCTGACCCACATCTGCCACACACCATCTCCTACCCCATAGATCTTACCCACTTCTGCCCCACAGCAGCTCCTGCCCCATAGATCTGACCCACATCTGCACCACAGCAGCTCCTCCCCATAGATCTAACACCCATCAGCCTCACAGCAGCTCCTGCCCCATAGATATGCCCTACATCTGCCCCACAGCAGCTCCTGCACCATAGATCTGACCCACTTCTGCAACACAGCAGCTCCTGCTCCATAAATCTGACCAACATCAGGCCCACATCTGTTCCTGCCCCATAGATCTGACCCACAGCAGCTCCTGCCCCATAGATCTGACCCACATCAGCCCCACAGCAGCTCCTGCCCCATAGATCTGACCCAAATCAGCCCCGCAGCAGCTCCTGGCCCATAGATCTGACACACATGTGCCCCACAGCAGCTCCAAACTCATAGATCTGACCCACATCAGTCCAACAGCAGATTTTGCACCATAGATATGTCCCTCATCTGCCCCACAGCAACTCCTGCCCCATAGATCTGACCTACATCATCCCCTCTGCAGCTTCTGCCCCATAGGTCTGACCCACATGTGCCCCACAGCAGCTCCTGCCATATAGATCTGACCAACATATGCCCCACAGCAGCTCCTGCCCCATATATCTGACCCACATCAGCCACACAGCAGCTCCTGACTCATAAATCTGACCCACAGCAGCTCCTGCCCCATAGATCTGACCCAAATCTGACCCACAGCAGCTCCTGCCCCATAGATCTGACCCACATTTTCCCCAAAGCAGCACCTAACCCATAGATCTGACCCACATGTGCCCCACAGCTGCTCCTGCCCCATAGATCTGAACCACAGCAGTTCCTAACCCATAGATCAGACCCAAATCTTCCCTACATCAGCTCCTGCCCATAGATCTGACCCACATCAGCCGCACAGCAGCTCCTACCCCATAGATCTCACCCACATCAGCCCCACAGCTGCTCCACGGCACGGTTTCCCCGGCTCGGTGCGGCTTGCGAGCTTTGCGGCGCCGGCTATGCGTCTGCCTGCGGAGACGCCACGGGAGCGACATTTGGCTGATTCCGAGGAACGTCCGAGCCGAGCGGTGCCCGCCGGGAGCGGTTGGACCGTGCCGGCGCACTTGAGCGGGGTCCGTTCGAGCCGGAAATCCGGACTGCGGGCAGGCCGCGTAGCGAGGGATGGCGAAAGAGCGGCGGGAAGCCGCAACCGAAAAAATCCACAGCCCGGCGCTCAACCGCGCTCGCCTGCGCCCGCTTGTTGCCGCCTCTGGAGACGAGCACGCGCTCGCTCCTGCAGACGAAAACGGAAGGCGTAAGAAAAAACGGCTTCGGAAAAGAACGGCGCCGACTACCGGCAGCGGTGCCGAGGGTAAGCGGCGCTCTACGTCGACGTAGCGGTAGGTAAGAAACTACAGCGACCCCCCAGCAAGCTCCGAAGCTTTAGCGCCCCCCCATCTCACAGGGCGGCAAAGCCTAGCCGAAAGCGGGTAGACCTGGAAGCTACACGCAAGACGCACGGGCAGCGACCCCTAGCCGCCGCCGCCGAGCACCACGGTCCGCTCGGAGCCGGGTAGACCGTGCCGACCTAGTCGAGTCGCATACGCAGAGACATATAGCAGAAGCCGCCGAGCACCACGGCCCGCTCGGAGCCGGGTAGACCGTGCCGACCTAGTCGAGCCGCATAGGCAGCGACCTCTAGCAGCCGCCGCCGAGCACCACGGCCCGCTCGGAGCCGGGTAGACCATGAAGACCTAGTCGAGCCGCATAGGCAGCGACCTCTAGCAGCCGCCGCCGAGCAGCTCCTGCCCCATAGATCTGAAACACATCATATGTAAAGCAGCTGCTGCCCAATAGATATGACCCACAGCAGATTCAGCCGCAAGGATCTGACCCACATCAGACCGACAGCAACTTCTGCCCCATAGATCTGACTAAAATCTGCCCCAAAGCAGCTCCTGCCCCGTAGATCTGACCCACATCAGCCCCACAGCAGCTCCTACACCATAGATCTGACCCACATCTGCCACACAGCAGATCCTGCCCCATAGATCTGACCCACATATGTTGCACAGCAGCACCTGCCCCATAGATCTGACCCACATCTGTCGCACAGCAGCTCCTGCCCCATAGATCAGACCAACATCAACCCCACAGTAGCTCCTGACCCATAGACCTGAACCCCATCAGCCCCACAGTAGCTCCTTCCCCATAGATCTGACCCCCATCAGCCCCACAAAAGCTCTTGCCCCATAGATCTAACCCACATCAGCCCCACAGCAGCTCCTGCCCCATAGATCAGACCAACATCAACCCCACAGTAGCTCCTGCCCCATAGACCTGAACACCATCAGCCCCACAGTAGCTCCTTCCCGATAGATCTGACCACCATCAGCCCCACAACAGCTCTTGCCCCATAGATCTAACCCACATCAGCCACACAGCAGCTCCTGCCCCATAGATCTGACCCCCATCAGCCCCACAACAGCTCCTGCCCCATAGATCTAACCCACATCAGCCCCACAGTATCTCCTGCCCCATAGATCTGACACACATCATATGTAAAGCAGCTGCTGCCCAATAGATATGACCCACAGCAGCTTCAGCCCCAAGGATCTGACCCACATCAGCCCCACAGCAACTCCTGCCCCATAGATCTGACCCACATCTGCCCCAGACCATCTCCTGCCCCATAGATCTTTCACACATCAGCACCACAGCAGATCCTGCCCCATAGATCTGACCCACATATGTCGCACAGCAGCACCTGCCCCATAGATCTGACCCACATATGCCCCACAGCAGCTCCTGCCCCATAGATCTGACCCACATCAGCCACACAGCAGCTCCTGACTCATAAATCTGACCCACAGCAGCTCCTGCCCCATAGATCTGACCCAAATCTGACCCACAGCAGCTCCTGCCCCATAGATCTGACCCCCATCAGCCCCACAACAGCTCCTGCCCCATAGATCTAACCCACATCAGCCCCACAGTATCTCCTGCCCCATAGATCTGACACACATCATATGTAAAGCAGCTGCTGCCCAATAGATATGACCCACAGCAGCTTCAGCCCCAAGGATCAGACCCACATCAGCCCCACAGCAACTCCTGCCCCATAGATCTGACCCACATCTGCCCCAAAGCATCTCCTGCCCCATAGATCTTTCCCACATCAGCCCCACAGCAGATCCTGCCCCATAGATCTGACCCACATATGTCGCACAGCAGCACCTGCCCCATAGATCTAACACCCATCAGACTCACAGCAGCTCCTGCCCCATAGATATGCCCTACATCTGCCCCACAGCAGCTCCTGCACCATAGATCTGACCCTCATCTGCAACACAGCAGCTCCTGCTCCATAAATCTGACCAACATCAGGCCCACTCCTGTTCCTGCCCCATAGGACTGACCCACAGCAGCTTCAGCCCCAAGGATCTGACCCACATCAGCCCCACAGCAACTCCTGCCCCATAGATCTGACCCACATCTGCCCCAAAGCATCTCCTGCCACATAGATCTTTCCCACATCAGCCCCACAGCAGATCCTGCCCCATAGATCTGACCCACATATTCCCCACAGCAGCTCCTCCCCAGAGATCTAACACCCATCAGCCTCACAGCAGCTCCTGCCCCATAGATAAGCCCTACATCTGCCCCACAGCAGCTCCTGCACCATAGATCTGACCCACATATGTCGCACAGCAGCACCTGCCCCATAGATCTGACCCACATCTGTCGCACAGCAGCTCCTGCCCCATAGATCAGACCAACATCAACCCCACAGTAGCTCCTGCCCCATAGACCTGAACCCCATCAGCCCCACAGTAGCTCCTTCCCCATAGATCTGACCCCCATCAGCCCCACAACAGCTCTTGCCCCATAGATCTAACCCACATCAGCCCCACAGCAGCTCCTGCCCCATAGATCTGACCCAAATCAGACCCGCAGCAGCTCCTGCCCTATAGATCAGACCAACATCAGCCCCACAGTATCTCCTGCCCCATAGATCTGACACACATCATATGTAAAGCAGCTGCTGCCCAATAGATATGACCCACAGCAGCTTCAGCCCCAAGGATCTGACCCACATCAGCCCCACAGCAACTCCTGCCCCATAGATCTGACCCACATCTGCCCCAGACCATCTCCTGCCCCATAGATCTTTCCCACATCAGCCCCACAGCAGATCCTGCCCCATAGATCTGACCCACATATGCCCCACAGCAGCTCCTACCCCATAGATCTGACCCACATCAGCCACACAGCAGCTCTTGACTCATAAATCTGACCAACAGCAGCTCCTGCCCCATAGATCTGACCCACATTTTCCCCAAAGCAGCACCTAACCCATACATCTGACCCACATGTGCCCCACAGCTGCTCCTGCCCCATAGATCTGAACCACAGCAGTTCCTAACCCATAGATCAGACCCAAATCTTCCCTACATCAGCTCCTGCCCATAGATCTGACCCACATCAGCTGCACAGCAGCTCCTACACCATAGATCTCACTCACATCAGCCCCACAGCAGCTCCTACAACATAGATCTGACCCACATCTGCCACACACCATCTCCTACCCCATAGAACTTACCCACTTCTGCCCCAAAGCAGCTCCTGCCCCATAGCTCTGACCCACATCTGCACCACAGCAGCTCCTCCCCATAGATCTAACACCCATCAGCCTCACAGCAGCTCCTGCCCCATAGATATGCCCTACATCTGCCCCACAGCAGCTCCTGCACCATAGAACTGACCCACATCTGCAACACAGCAGCTCCTGCTCCATAAATCTGACCAACATCAGGCCCACATCTGTTCCTGCCCCATAGATCTGACCCACAGCAGCTCCTGCCTCATAGATCTGACCCACATCAGCCCCACAGAAGCTCCTGCCTCATAGATCTGACCCAAATCAGCCCCGCAGCAGCTCCTGGCCCATAGATCTGACCCAAATCAGCCCCGCAGCAGCTCCTGGCCCATAGATCTGACCCACATGTGCCCCACAGCAGCTCCAAACTCATAGATCTGACCTACATCATCCCCTCTGCAGCTTCTGCCCCATAGGTCTGACCCACATGTGCCCCACAGTAGCTCCTGCCCCATAGATCTGACCCCCATCAGCCCCACAACAGCTCCTGACCCATAGATCTAACCCACATCAGCCCCACAGCAGCTCCTGCCCCATAGATCTGACACACATCATATGTAAAGCAGCTGCTGCCCAATAGATATGACCCACAGCAGCTTCAGCCCCAAGGATCTGACCCACATCAGCCCCACAGCAACTCCTGCCCCATAGATCTGACCCACATCTGCCCCAAAGCATCTCCTGCCCCATAGATCTTTCCCACATCAGCCCCACAGCAGATCCTGCCCCATAGATCTGACCCACATATGTCGCACAGCAGCACCTGCCCCATAGATCTGACCCACATCAGCCCCACAGCAGCTCCTACACCATAGATCTGACCCACATCTGCCACACAGCAGCTCCTGCCCCATAGCTCTGACCCACATCTGTACCACAGCAGCTCCTCCCCATAGATCTAACACCCATCAGCATCACAGCAGCTCCTGCCCCATAGATAAGCCCTACATCTGCCCCACAGCAGCTCCTGCACCATAGATCTGACCCACATCTGCAACACAG
Source organism: Coturnix japonica (assembly GCF_054131305.1). Taxonomy (NCBI): domain Eukaryota; kingdom Metazoa; phylum Chordata; class Aves; order Galliformes; family Phasianidae; genus Coturnix; species Coturnix japonica. Next base: position 2,658,068 of record NC_140689.1, read on the forward strand.
CAGCTCCTGCTCCATAAATCTGACCAACATCAGGCCCACATCTGTTCCTGCCCCATAGATCTGACCCACAGCAGCTCCTGCCTCATAGATCTGACCCACATCAGCCCCACAGAAGCTCCTGCCTCATAGATCTGACCCAAATCAGCCCCGCAGCAGCTCCTGGCCCATAGATCTGACCCAAATCAGCCCCGCAGCAGCTCCTGGCCCATAGATCTGACCCACATGTGCCCCACAGCAGCTCCAAACTCATAGATCTGACCTACATCATCCCCTCTGCAGCTTCTGCCCCATAGGTCTGACCCACATGTGCCCCACAGTAGCTCCTGCCCCATAGATCTGACCCCCATCAGCCCCACAACAGCTCCTGACCCATAGATCTAACCCACATCAGCCCCACAGCAGCTCCTGCCCCATAGATCTGACACACATCATATTTAAAGCAGCTGCAGCACAATAGATATGACCCACAGCAGCTTAAGCCCCAAGGATCTGACACACATCAGCCCCACAGCAACTCCTGCCCCATAGATCTGACCCACATCTGCCCCAAAGCATCTCCTGCCCCATAGATCTTTCCCACATCAGCCCCACAGCAAATCCTGCCGCATAGATCTGACCCACATATGTCGCACAGCAGCACCTGCCCCATAGATCTGACCCACATCAGCCCCACAGCAGCTCCTACACCATAGATCTGACCCACATCTGCCACACAGCAGCTCCTGCCCCATAGATCTGACCCACATATGTCGCACAGCAGCACCTGCCCCATAGATCTGACCCACATCAGCCCCACAGCAGCTCCTACACCATAGATCTGACCCACATCTGCCACACAGCAGCTCCTGCCCCATAGCTCTTACCCACATCTGTACCACAGCAGCTCCTCCCCATAGATCTAACACCCATCAGCATCACAGCAGCTCCTGCCCCATAGATAAGCCCTACATCTGCCCCACAGCAGCTCCTGCACCATAGATCTGACCCACATCTGCAACACAGCAGCTCCTGCTCCATAAATCTGACCAACATCAGGCCCACATCTGTTCCTGCCCCATAGATCTGACCCACAGCAGCTCCTGCCCCATAGATCTGACCCACATTTGCCACACAGCAGCTCCTGCCCCATAGATCTGACCCAAATCTGCCCCACAGCAGATCCTGCCAAATAGATCTTAACCACAGCAGCTCCTGCCCCATAGATCTGACCCACATATGTCACACAGCAGCACCTGCCCCATAGATCTGACCCACATATGCCCCACAGCAGCTCCTCCCCATAGATCTAACACCCATCAGCCTCACAGCAGCTCCTGCCCCATAGATATGCCCTACATCTGCCCCACAGCAGCTCCTGCACCATAGATCTGACCCACATCTGCAACACAGCAGCTCCTGCTCCATAAATCTGACCAACATCAGGCCCACATCTGTTCCTGCCCCATAGATCTGACCCACAGCAGCTCCTGCCCCATAGATCTGACCCACATCAGCCCCACAGCAGCTCCTGCCCCATAGATCTGACCCAAATCTACCCCACAGCAGATCCTGCCAAATAGATCTTAACTGCAGCGACTCGGCACGGACTCAGATGTGAACGATCCAAATCGTTTATTACAAGTTCTCACATCCCTTATATACCTTCACAAGTTGTTATTTTCTAACTTTCCCATCCGCCCTTACAACTTTCCCAAACATCTTACATGTCAACAAAGCATTCTACAAAACACTTTTCAACTGTCCATGTAGGCACATAACCAATCAGAGCTGTGAGACTCTTCTTCTCCTTGCAGAGGTGTCCTTGGTTCCGATCCTGTTTATCTTGCTCCACAGCTGCTGCTCTGAACAGCTTTTCTTGTATTCCCACACTTAACCACAGCAGCTCCTGCCCCATAGATCTGACCCACATCAGCCCCACAGCAGCTCCTACACCATAGATCTGACCCACATCTGCCACACACCATCTCCTACCCCATAGATCTTACCCACTTCTGCCCCACAGCAGCTCCTGCCCCATAGCTCTGACCCACATCAGCCCCACAGCAGCTCCTACACCATATATCTGACCCACATCTGCCACACACCATCTCCTACCCCATAGATCTTACCCACTTCTGCCCCACAGCAGCTCCTGCCCCATAGCTCTGACCCACATCTGCACCACAGCAGCTCCTCCCCATAGATCTAACACCCATCAGCCTCACAGCAGGTCCTGCCCCATAGATATGCCCTACATCTGCCCCACAGCAGCTCCTGCACCATAGATCTGACCCACATCTGCAACACAGCAGCTCCTGCCCCATAGATCTGACCCAAATCAGCCCCGCAGCAGCTCCTGGTCCGTAGATCTGACCCACATGTGCCCCACAGCAGCTCCAAACTCATAGATCTGACCCACATCTGTCCAACAGCAGATTTTGCACCATAGATATGTCCCTCATCTGCCCCACAGCAACTCCTGCCCCATAGATCTGACCTACATCATCCCCTCTGCAGCTTCTGCCCCATAGGTCTGACCCACATGTGCCCCACAGTAGCTCCTGCCCCATAGATCTGACCCCCATCAGCCCCACAACAGCTCCTGACCCATAGATCTAACCCACATCAGCCCCACAGCAGCTCCTACCCCATAGATCTGACCCACATCTGCCCCCAAACATCTCCTGCCCCATAGAACTTTCCCACATCAGCCCCACAGCAGATCCTGCCCCATAGATCTCACCCACATATGTCGCACAGCAGCACCTGCCCCATAGATCTGACTCACATCAGCCCCACAGCAACTCCTGCCCCATAGATCTGACCCACATCAGCCCCACAGCAGCTCCTACACCATAGATCTGACCCACATCTGCCACACAGCAGCTCCTGCCCCATAGCTCTGACCCACATCAGCCCCACAGCAGCTCCTACACCATAGATCTGACCCACATCTGCCACACAGCAGCTCCTGCCCCATAGCTCTGACCCACATCTGTACCACAGCAGCTCCTCCCCATAGATCTAACACCCATCAGCCTCACAGCAGCTCCTGCCCCATAGATAAGCCCTACATCTGCCCCACAGCAGCTCCTGCACCATAGATCTGACCCACATCTGCAACACAGCAGCTCCTGCTCCATAAATCTGACCAACATCAGGCCCACATCTGTTCCTGCCCCATAGATCTGACCCACAGCAGCTCCTGCCCCATAGATCTAACCCACATTTGCCACACAGCAGCTCCCGCCCCATAGATCTGACCCAAATCTGCCCCACAGCAGATCCTGCCAAATAGATCTTAAACACAGCAGCTCCTGCCCCATAGATCTTACCCACAGCAGCCCCACAGCAGCTCCTGGCCCATAGATCTGACCCACATGTGCCCCACAGCAGCTCCAAACTCATAGATCTGACCCCCATCAGCCCCACAGCAGCTCCTGTCCCATAGGTCTGACCCACATGTGCCCCACAGCAGCTCCTGCCATATAGATCTGACCCACATTTGCCACACAGCAGCTCCTGCCCCATAGATCTGACCCAAATCTGCCCCACAGCAGATCCTGCCAAATAGATCTTAACCACAGCAGCTCCTGCCCCATAGATCTGACCCACATCAGCCCCACAGCAGCTCCTACACCATAGATCTGACCCACATCTGCCACACACCATCTCCTACCCCATAGATCTTACCCACTTCTGCCCCACAGCAGCTCCTGCCCCATAGCTCTGACCCACATCTGCACCACAGCAGCTCCTCCCCATAGATCTAACACCCATCAGCCTCACAGCAGCTCCTGCCCCATAGATATGCCCTACATCTGCCCCACAGCAGCTCCTGCACCATATATCTGACCCACTTCTGCAACACAGCAGCTCCTGCTCCATAAATCTGACCAACATCAGGCCCACATCTGTTCCTGCCCCATAGATCTGACCCACAGCAGCTCCTGCCCCATAGATCTGACCCACATCAGCCCCACAGCAGCTCCTGCCTCATAGATCTGACCCAAATCAGCCCCGCAGCAGCTCCTGGCCCATAGATCTGACCCACATGTGCCCCACAGCAGCTCCAAACTCATAGATCTGACCCACATCAGTCCAACAGCAGATTTTGCACCATAGATATGTCCCTCATCTGCCCCACAGCAACTCCTGCCCCATAGATCTGACCTACATCATCCCCTCTGCAGCTTCTGCCCCATAGGTCTGACCCACATGTGCCCCACAGCAGCTCCTGCCATATAGATCTGACCCACATATGCCCCACAGCAGCTCCTCCCCATAGATCTGACCCACATCATCCACACAGCAGCTCCTGACTCATAAATCTGACCCACAGCAACTCCTGCCCCATAGATCTGACCCAAATCTGACCCACAGCAGCTCCTGCCCCATAGATCTGACCCACATTTTCCCCAAAGCAGCACCTAACCCATAGATCTGACCCACATGTGCCCCACAGCTGCTCCTGCCCCATAGATCTGAACCACAGCAGTTCCTAACCCATAGATCAGACCCAAATCTTCCCTACATCAGCTCCTGCCCATAGATCTGACCCACATCAGCCGCACAGCAGCTCCTACCCCATAGATCTCACCCACATCAGCCCCACAGCTGCTCCACGGCACGGTTTCCCCGGCTCGGTGCGGCTCGCGAGCTTTGCGGCGCCGGCTATGCGTTTTTGCCTGCGGAGACGCCACGGGAGCGACATTTGGCTGATTCCGAGGAACGTCCGAGCCGAGCGGTGCCCGCCGGGAGCGGTTGGACCGTGCCGGCGCACTTGAGCGGGGTCCGTTCGAGCCGGAAATCCGGACTGCGGGCAGGCCGCGTAGCGAGGGATGGCGAAAGAGCGGCGGGAAGCCGCAACCGAAAAAATCCACAGCCCGGCGCTCAACCGCGCTCGCCTGCGCCCGCTCGTTGCCGCCTCTGGAGACGAGCACGCGCTCGCTCCTGCAGACGAAAACGGAAGGCGTAAGAAAAAACGGCTTCGGAAAAGAACGGCGCCGACTACCGGCAGCGGCGCCGAGGGTAAGCGGCGCTCTACGTCGACGTAGCGGTAGGGAAGAAACTACAGCGACCCCCCAGCAAGCTCCGGAGCTTTAGCGGCCCCCCATCTCACAGGGCTGCAAAGCCTAGCCGAAAGCGGGTAGACCTGGCAGCTACACGCAAGCGGCACGGGCAGCGACCCCTAGCCGCCGCCGCCGAGCACCACGGTCCGCTCGGAGCCGGGTAGACCGTGCCGACCTAGTCGAGCCGCATAGGCAGCGACCTCTAGCAGCAGCCGCCGAGCAGCTCCTGCCGCATTGATCTGAAACACATCATATGTAAAGCAGCTGCTGCCCAATAGATATGACCCACAGCAGCTTCAGCCCCAAGGATCTGACCCACATCAGCCCCACAGCAACTCCTGCCCCATAGATCTGACTAAAATCTGCCCCAAAGCATCTCCTGCCCCATAGATCTTTCCCACATCAGCCCCACAGCAGATCCTGCCCCATAGATCTGACCCACATCAGCCCCACATCAGCTCCTACACCATAGATCTGACCCACATCTGCAACACAGCAGCTCCTGCTCCATAAATCTGACCAACATCAGGCCCACATCTGTTCCTGCCCCATAGATCTAACACCCATCAGCCTCACAGCAGCTCCTGCCCCATAGATAAGCCCTACATCTGCCCCACAGCAGCTCCTGCACCATAGATCTGACCCTCATCTGCAACACAGCAGCTCCTGCTCCATAAATCTGACCAACATCAGGCCCACATCTGTTCCTGCCCCATAGATCTGACCCACAGCAGCTCCTGCCCCATAGATCTGACCCACATTTGCCACACAGCAGCTCCTGCCTCATAGATCTGACCCAAATCTGCCCCACAGCAGATCCTGCCAAATAGATCTTAACCACAGCAGCTCCTGCACCATAGATCTGACCCACATCTGCAACACAGCAGCTCCTGCTCCATAAATCTGACCAACATCAGGCCCACATCTGTTCCTGCCCCATAGATCTGACCCACAGCAGCTCCTGCCCCATAGATCTGACCCACATTTGCCACACAGCAGCTCCTGACCCATAGATCTTACCCAAATCTTCCCCACAGCAGATCCTGCCAAATAGATCTTAACCACAGCAGATCCTGCCCCATAGATCTGACCCACATCAGCCCCACAGCAGCTCCTCCCCATAGATCTGACCCACATCTGCCACACACCATCTCCTACCACATAGATCTTACCCACTTCTGCCCCACAGCAGCTCCTGCCCCATAGCTCTGACCCACATCTGCACCACAGCAGCTCCTCCCCATAGATCTAACACCCATCAGCCTCACAGCAGCTCCTGCCCCATAGATATGCCCTACATCTGCCCCACAGCAGCTCCTGCACCATAGATCTGACCCACATGTGCCCCACAGCAGCTCCAAACTCATAGATCTGACCCACATCAGTCCAACAGCAGATTTTGCACCATAGATATGTCCCTCATCTGCCCCACATCAGCTCCTGCCCCATAGATCTGACCCCCATCAGCCCCACAACAGCTCCTGACCCATAGATCTAACCCACATCAGCCCCACAGCAGCTCCTGCCCCATAGATCTGACACATATCATATGTAAAGCAGCTGCAGCCCAATAGATATGACCCACAGCAGCTTCAGCCCCAAGGATCTGACACACATCAGCCCCACAGCAACTCCTGCCCCATAGATCTGACCCACATCTGCCCCAAAGCATCTCCTGCCCCATAGATCTTTCCCACATCAGCCCCACAGCAGATCCTGCCCCATAGATCTGACCCACATATGTCGCACAGCAGCACCTGCCCCATAGATCTGACCCACATCAGCCCCACAGCAGCTCCTAGACCATAGATCTGACCACCATCTGCCACACAGCAGCTCCTGCCCCATAGCTCTGACCCACATCTGCACCACAGCAGCTCCTCCCCATAGATCTAACACCCATCAGCCTCACAGCAGCTCCTGCTTAAAAGATAAGCCCTACATCTGCCCCACAGCAGCTCCTGCACCATAGATCTGACCCACATCTGCAACACAGCAGCTCCTGCTCCATAAATCAGACCAAAATCAGGCCCACATCTGTTCCTGCCCCATAGATCTGACCCACAGCAGCTCCTGCCCCATAGATCTGACCCACATTTGCCACACAGCAGCTCCTGCCCCATAGATCTGACCCAAATCTGCCCCACAGCAGATCCTGCCAAATAGATCTTAACCACAGCAGCTCCTGCCTTATAGATCTGACCCACATCAGCCCCACAGCAGCTCCTGGCCCATAGATCTGACCCACATGTGCCCCACAGCAGCTCCAAACTCATAGATCTGACCCACATAAGTCCAACAGCAGATTTTGCACCGTAGATATGTCCCTCATATGCCCCACAGCAACTCCTGCCCCATAGATCTGACCTACATCATCCCCTCTGCAGCTTCTGCCCCATAGGTCTGACCCACATGTGCCCCACAGTAGCTCCTGCCCCATAGATCTGACCCCCATCAGCCCCACAACAGCTCCTGACCCATAGATCTAACCCACATCAGTCCCACAGCAGCTCCTGCCCCATAGATCTGACCCCCATCGGCCCCACTGCAGCTCCGGCCCCATAGCTCTGACCCACATCTGCACCACAGCAGTTCCTCCCCATAGATCTAACACCCATCAGCCTCACAGCAGCTCCTGCCCCATAGATAAGCCCTACATCTGCCCCACAGCAGCTCCTGCACCATAGATCTGACCCACATCTGCAACACAGCAGCTCCTGCTCCATAAATGTGACCAACATCAGGCCCACATCTGTTCCTGCCCCATGGATCTGACCCACAGCAGCTCCTGCCCCATAGATCTGACACACATCATATGTAAAGCAGCTGCAGCACAATAGATATGACCCACAGCAGCTTCAGCCCCAAGGATCTGACACACATCAGCCCCAAAGCAACTCCTGCCCCATAGATCTGACCCACATCTGCCCCAAAGCATCTCCTGCCCCATAGATCTTTCCCACATCAGCCCCACAGCAGATCCTGCCCCATAGATCTGACCCACATATGTCGCACAGCAGCACCTGCCCCATAGATCTGACCCACATCTGTCGCACAGTAGCTCCTGCCCCATAGATCAGACCAACATCAGCCCCACAGTAGCTCCTGCCCCATAGATCTGACCCCCATCGGCCCCACTGCAGCTCCGGCCCCATAGCTCTGACCCACATCAGCCCCACAGCAGCTCCTCCCCATAGATCTAACACCCATCAGCCTCACAGCAGCTCCTGCCCCATAGATAAGCCCTACATCTGCCCCACAGCAGCTCCTGCACCATATATCTGAACCACATCTGCAACACAGCAGCTCCTGCTCCATAAATCTGACCAACATCAGGCCCACATCTGTTCCTGCCCCATAGATCTGACCCACAGCAGCTCCTGCCCCATAGATCTGACACACATTTGCCACACAGCAGCTCCTGCCCCATAGATCTGACCCAAATATTCCCCACAGCAGATCCTGCCAAATAGATCTTAACCACAGCAGCTCCTGCCCCATAGATCTGACCCACATCTGCCCCACAGCAGCTCCTGCACCATAGATCTGACCCACATCTGCAACACAGCAGCTCCTGCTCCATAAATCTGACCAACATCAGGCCCACATCTGTTCCTGCCCCATGGATCTGACCCACAGCAGCTCCTGCCCCATAGATCTGACACACATCATATGTAAAGCAGCTGCAGCACAATAGATATGACCCACAGCAGCTTCAGCCCCAAGGATCTGACACACATCAGCCCCAAAGCAACTCCTGCCCCATAGATCTGACCCACATCTGCCCCAAAGCATCTCCTGCCTCATAGATCTTTCCCACATCAGCCCCACAGCAGATCCTGCCCCATAGATCTGACCCACATATGTCGCACAGCAGCACCTGCCCCATAGATCTGACCCACATCTGTCGCACAGTAGCTCCTGCCCCATAGATCAGACCAACATCAGCCCCACAGTAGCTCCTGCCCCATAGATCTGACCCCCATCGGCCCCACTGCAGCTCCGGCCCCATAGCTCTGACCCACATCAGCCCCACAGCAGCTCCTCCCCATAGATCTAACACCCATCAGCCTCACAGCAGCTCCTGCCCCATAGATATGCCCTACATCTGCCCCACAGCAGCTCCTGCACCATAGATCTGACCCACATCTGCAACACAGCAGCTCCTGCTCCATAAATCTGACCAACATCAGGCCCACATCTGTTCCTGCCCCATAGATCTGACCCACAGCAGCTCCTGCCCCATAGATCTGACACACATTTGCCACACAGCAGCTCCTGCCCCATAGATCTGACCCAAATATTCCCCACAGCAGATCCTGCCAAATAGATCTTAACCACAGCAGCTCCTGCCCCAAGGATCTGACCCACATCTGCCCCACAGCAGCTCCTGCACCATAGATCTGACCCACATCTGCAACACAGCAGCTCCTGCTCCATAAATCTGACCAACATCAGGCCCACATCTGTTCCTGCCCCATAGATCTGACCCACAGCAGCTCCTGCCCCATAGATCTGACCCCCATCAGCCCCACAGCAGCTCCAGCCCCATAGATCTGACACACAGCAGCCCCACAGCAGCTCCTGCCCCATAGATCTGACGTACATCATCTCCACTGCAGCTCCTGCCCCATAGATCTCACCCACATGTGCCCCACAGCAGCTCCTGCCATATAGACCTGACCCACATATGCCCCTCAGCAGCTCCTGCCCCATAGATCTGACTCAAATCTGCAGCACAGCAGATCCTGCCAAATAGATCTTAACCACAGCAGCTCCTGCCCCATAGATCTGACCCACATCAGCCCCACAGCATCTCCTACACCATAGATCTGACCCACATCTGCCACACAGCAGCTCCTGCCCCATAGCTCTGACCCACATCTGCACCACAGCAGCTCCTCCCCATAGATCTAACACCCATCAGCCTCACAGCAGCTCCTGCCCCATAGATCTGACCCACATTTGCCACACAGCAGCTCCTGCCCCATAGATCTGACCCAAATCTGCCCCACAGCAGATCCTGCCAAATAGATCTTAACCACAGCAGCTCCTGCCCCATAGATCTGACCCACATCAGCCCCACAGCAGCTCCTACACCATAGATCTCACCCACATCTGCCACACACCATCTCCTACCCCATAGATCTTACCCACTTCTGCCCCACAGCAGCTCCTGCCCCATAGCTCTGACCCACATCTGCACCACAGCAGCTCCTCCCCATAGATCTAACACCCATCACCCTCACAGCAGCTCCTGCCCCATAGATATGCCCTATATCTGCACCACAGCGGCTCCTGCACCATAGATCTGACCCACATCTGCAACACAGCAGCTCCTGCTCCATAAATCTGACCAACATCAGGCCCACATCTGTTCCTGCCCCATAGATCTGACCCACAGCAGCTCCTGCCCCATAGATCTGACCCACATCAGCCCCACAGCAGCTCCTGCCTTATAGATCTGACCCAAATCAGCCCCACAGCATCTCCTGCCCCATAGATCTGACCCACATGTGCCCCACAGCAGCTCCAAACTCATAGATCTGACCCTCATCAGTCCAACAGCAGATTTTGCACCATAGATATGTCCCTCATCTGCCCCACAGCAACTCCTGCCCCATAGGTCTGACCCACATGTGCCCCACAGCAGCTCCTGCCATATAGATCTGACCCACATATGCCCCACAGCAGCTCCTGCCCCATAGATCTGACCCACATCAGCCACACAGCAGCTCCTGCCCCATAGATCTGACCCACATGTTCTCAAGAGCAGCTCTGCCCCATTGATTTGACCCACTTCAGACCCACAGTAGCTCCTGCCCCATAGATCTGACCCCCATCAGCCCCACTGCAGCTCCGGCCCCATAGATCTGACACACATCATATGTAAAGCAGCTGCTGCCCAATAGATATGACCCACAACAGCTCCTGCCACATAGATCTAACCCACAGCAGCCCCACAGCAGCTCCTGCCCCATAGATCTGACGTACATCATCTCCACTGCAGCTCCTGCCCCATAGATCTGACCCAAATCTGTCACACAGCAGATCCTGCCAAATAGATCTTAACCACAGCAGCTCCTGCCCCATAGATCTGACCCACGTCAGCCCCACAGCAGCTCCTACACCATAGATCTGACCCACATCTGCCACACACCATCTCCTACCCCATAGATCTTACCCACTTCTGACCCACAGCTGCTCCTGCCCCATAGCTCTGACCCACATCTGCACCACAGCAGCTCCTCCCCATAGATCTAACACCCATCAGCCTCACAGCAGCTCCTGCCCCATAGATAAGCCCTACATCTGCCCCACAGCAGCTCCTGCACCATAGATCTGACCCACATCTGCAACACAGCAGATCCTGCTCCATAAATCTGACCAACATCAGGCCCACATCTGTTCCTGCCCCATAGATCTGACCCACAGCAGCTCCTGCCCCATAGATCTGACCCACATCTGCCCCACAGCAGCTCCTGCCCCATAGATCTGACCCACAGCATCTCCTGCCCCATAGATCTGACCCACATCAGCCCCACAGCAGCTCCTGCCCCATAGATCAGACCAACATCAGCCCCACAGCAGCTCCTGCCCCATAGATCTGACACACATCATATGTAAAGCAGCTGCTGCCCATTAGATATTACCCACAGCAGCTTCAGCCCCAAGGATCTGAACCACATCAGCCCCACAGCAGCTCCTGCCCCATAGATCTGACCCACATCTGCCCCAAAGCATCTCCTGCCCCATAGATCTTTCCCACATCAGCCCCACAGCAGATCCTGCCCCATAGATCTGACACACATATGTCGCACAGCAGCACCTGCCCCATAGATCTGACACACATCTGTCGCACAGCAGCTCCTGCCCCATAGATGAGACCAACATCAGCCCCACAGTAGCTCCTGCCCCATAGATCTGACCCCCATCAGCCCCACAGAAGCTCCTGCCCCATAGATCTGAACCACATCTGTCGCACAGCAGCTCCTGCCCTATAGATCTAACCCACATCAGCCCCACAGCAGCTCCTGCCCCATAGATCTGACCCACATGTTCCCAAGAGCAGCTCTGCCCCATTGATTTTACCCACATCACCCCCACAGTAGCTCCTGCACCATAGATCTGACCCCCATCAGCCCCACAGTAGCTCCAGCCCCATAGATCTGACACACAGCAGCCCCACAGCAGCTCCTGCCCCATAGATCTGACGTACATCATCTCCACTGCAGCTCCTGCCCCATAGATCTCACCCACATGTGCCCCACAGCAGCTCCTGCCATATAGACCTGACCCACATATGCCCCTCAGCAGCTCCTGCCCCATAGATCTGACTCAAATCTGCAGCACAGCAGATCCTGCCAAATAGATCTTAACCACAGCAGCTCCTGCCCCATAGATCTGACCCACATCAGCCCCACAGCAGCTCCTACACCATAGATCTGACCCACATCTGCCACACAGCAGCTCCTGCCCCATAGCTCTGACCCACATCTGCACCACAGCAGCTCCTCCCCATAGATCTAACACCCATCAGCCTCACAGCAGCTCCTGCCCCATAGATCTGACCCACATTTGCCACACAGCAGCTCCTGCCCCATAGATCTGACCCAAATCTGCCCCACAGCAGATCCTGCCAAATAGATCTTAACCACAGCAGCTCCTGCCCCATAGATCTGACCCACATCAGCCCCACAGCAGCTCCTACACCATAGATCTCACCCACATCTGCCACACACCATCTCCTACCCCATAGATCTTACCCACTTCTGCCCCACAGCAGCTCCTGCCCCATAGCTCTGACCCAGATCTGCGCCACAGCAGCTCCTCCCCATAGATCTAACACCCATCACCCTCACAGCAGCTCCTGCCCCATAGATATGCCCTATATCTGCACCACAGCGGCTCCTGCACCATAGATCTGACCCACATCTGCAACACAGCAGCTCCTGCTCCATAAATCTGACCAACATCAGGCCCACATCTGTTCCTGCCCCATAGATCTGACCCACAGCAGCTCCTGCCCCATAGATCTGACCCACATCAGCCCCACAGCAGCTCCTGCCTTATAGATCTGACCCAAATCAGCCCCACAGCATCTCCTGCCCCATAGATCTGACCCACATGTGCCCCACAGCAGCTCCAAACTCATAGATCTGACCCTCATCAGTCCAACAGCAGATTTTGCACCATAGATATGTCCCTCATCTGCCCCACAGCAACTCCTGCCCCATAGATCTGACCTACATCATCCCCTCTTCAGCTTCTGCCCCATAGGTCTGACCCACATGTGCCCCACAGTAGCTCCTGCCCCATAGATCTGACCCCCATCAGCCCCACAACAGCTCCTGCCCCATAGATCTAACCCACATCAGTCCCACAGCAGCTCCTGCCCCATAGATCTGTCACACATCATATGTAAAGCAGCAGCTGCCCAATAGATATGACCCACAGCAGCTTCAGCCCCAAGGATCTGACACACATCAGCCCCACAGCAACTCCTGCCCCATAGATCTGACCCACATCTGCCCCAAAGCATCTCCTGCCCCATAGATCTTTCCCACATCAGCCCCACAGCAGATCCTGCCCCATAGATCTGACCCACATATGTCGCACAGCAGCACCTGCCCCATAGATCTGACCCACATCTGCCCCAAAGCATCTCCTGCCCCATAGATCTTTCCCACATCAGCCCCACAGCAGATCCTGCCCCATAGATCTGACCCACATATGTCGCACAGCAGCTCCTGCCCCATAGATCTGACCCAAATCTGCCCCACAGCAGATCCTGCCAAATAGATCTTAACCACAGCAGCTCCTGCCTTATAGATCTGACCCACATCAGCCCCACAGCAGCTCCTGGCCCATAGATCTGACCCACATGTGCCCCACAGCAGCTCCAAACTCATAGATCTGACCCACATCAGTCCAACAGCAGATTTTGCACCATAGATATGTCCCTCATCTGCCCCACAGCAACTCCTGCCCCATAGATCTGACCTACATCATCCCCTCTGCAGCTTCTGCCCCATAGGTCTGACCCACATGTGCCCCACAGCAGCTCCTGCCATATAGATCTGACCCACATCTGCCCCACAGCAGCTCCTGCACCATAGATCTGACCCACATCTGCAACACAGCATCTCCTGCTCCATAAATCTGACCAACATCAGGCCCACATCTGTTCCTGCCCCATAGATCTGAACCACAGCAGCTCCTGCCCCATAGATCTGACCCACATATGCCCCACAGCAGCTCCTGCCCCATAGATCTGACCCACATCAGCCACACAGCAGCTCCTGACTCATAAATCTGACCCACAGCAGCTCCTGCCCCATAGATCTGACCCAAATATTCCCCACAGCAGATCCTGCCAAATAGATCTTAACCACAGCAGCTCCTGCCCCATAGATCTGACCAACATCAGCCCCACAGCAGCTCCTACACCATAGATCTGACCCACATCTGCCACACACCATCTCCTACCCCATAGATCTTACCCACTTCTGCCCCACAGCAGCTCCTGCCCCATAGATCTGACCCACATCTGCAACACAGCAGCTCCTGCCCCATAGATCTGACCCACATCTGCCCAACAGCAGCTGCTGACGCATAGATCTGACCCACATCTGCCCAACAGCAGCTCCTGCCCCATAGATCTAACCCACATCAGTCCCACAGCAGCTCCTGCCCCATAGATCTGACACACATCATATGTAAAGCAGCTGCTGCCCAATAGATATGACCCACAGCAGCTTCAGCCCCAAGGATCTGACCCACATCAGCCCCACAGAGTTCCTGCCCCATAGATCTGTCCCACATCTGTCGCACAGCAGCTCCTGCCCTATAGATCTGACCCGCATCAGCCCCACAGCAGCTCCTGCCCCATAGATCTGACACACATCTTATGTAAAGCAGCTGCTGCCCAATAGATATGACCCACAGCAGCTTCAGCCCCAAGGATCTGACCCACATCAGCCCCACAGCAGCTCCTGCCCCATAGATCTGACCCACATCTGTCGCACAGCAGCTCCTGCCCTATAGATCTAACCCGCATCAGCCCCACAGCAGCTCCTGCCCCATAGATCTGACCCACAAGTTCCCAAGAGCAGCTCTGCCCCATTGATTTGACCCACATCAGCCCCACAGTAGCTCCTGCCCCATAGATCTGACCCCCATCAGCCCCACTGCAGCTCCGGCCCCATAGATCTGACACACATCATATGTAAAGCAGCTGCTGCCCAATAGATATGACACACAACAGCTCCTGCCCCATAGATCTAACCCACAGCAGCCCCACAGCAGCTCCTACACCATAGATCTAACCCACATCTGCCACACAGCAGCTCCTACCCCATAGATCTTACCCACTTCTGCCCCACAGCAGCTCCTGCCCCATAGCTCTGACCCACATCTGTCCCATAGAAGCTCCTCCCCATAGATCTAACACCCATCAGCCTCACAGCAGCTCCTGCCCCATAGATATGCCCTACATCTGCCCCACAGCAGCTCCTGCACCATAGATCTGACCCACATCTGCAACACAGCATCTCCTGCTCCATAAATCTGACCAACATCAAGCCCACATCTGTTCCTGCCCCATAGATCTGACCCACAGCAGCTCCTGCCCCATAGATCTGCCCACATCTGCCCCACAGCAGCTCCTGCCCCATAGACCTGACCCACATGTTCCCCACAGCAGCTCCTGCCCCATAGATCTGACCCACAGCATCTCCTGCCCCATAGATCTGACCCACATGTTCCCAAGAGCAGCTCTGCCCCATTGATTTGACCCACATCAGCCCCACAGTAGCTCCTGCCCCATAGATCTGACCCCCATCAGCCCCACTGCAGCTCCGGCCCCATAGATCTGACACACATCATATGTAAAGCTGCTGCTGCCCTATAGATATGACCCACAGCAGCTTCCGCCCCAAGGATCTGATACACATCAGCCCCACAGCAACTCCTGCCCCATAGATCTGACCCACATCTGCCCCAAACCATCTCCTGCCCCATAGATCTTTCCCACATCAGCCCCACAGCAGATCCTGCCCCATAGATCTGACCCACATATGTCGCACAGCAGCACCTGCCCCATAGATCTGACCAACATCAGCCCCACAGCAGCTCCTACACCATAGATCTGACCCACATCTGCCACACAGCAGCTCCTGCCCCATAGGTCTGACCCACATCTGTACCACAGCAGCTCCTCCCCATAGATCTAACACCCATCAGCCTCACAGCAGCTCCTGCCCCATAGATAAGCCCTACATCTGCCCCACAGCAGCTCCTGCACCATAGATCTGACCCACATCTGCAACACAGCAGCTCCTGCTCCATAAATCTGACCAACATCAGGCCCACATCTGTTCCTGCCCCATAGATCTCACCCACAGCAGCTCCTGCCCCATAGATCTGACCCACATTTGCCACACAGCAGCTCCTGCCCCATAGATCTGACCCAAATCTGCCCCACAGCAGATCCTGCCAAATAGATCTTAACCACAGAAGCTTTTGCCCCATAGATCTGACCCACATCAGCCCCACAGCAGATCCTGCCCCATAGATATGACCCACATATGTCGCACAGCAGCACCTGCCCCATAGATCTGACCCACATATGCCCCACAGCAGCTCCTGCCCCATAGATCTGACCCACATCAGCCACACAGCAGCTCCTGACTCATAAATCTGACCCACAGCAGCTCCTGCCCCATAGATCTGACCCAAATCTGACCCACAGCAGCTCCTGCCCCATTGATCTGACCCACATGTGCCCCACAGCAGCTCCAAACTCATAGATCTGACCCACATCAGTCCAACAGCAGATTTTGCACCATAGATATGTCCCTCATCTGCCCCACAGCAACTCCTGCCCCATAGGTCTGACACACATGTGCCCCACAGCAGCTCCTGCTATATAGATCTGACCCACATCTGCCCCACAGCAGCTCCTGCACCATAGATCTGACCCACATCTGCAACACAGCAGCTCCTGCTCCATAAATCTGACCAACATCAGGCCCACATCTGTTCCTGCCCCATAGATCTGACCCACAGCAGCTCCTGCCCCATAGATCTGACCCACATTTGCCCCACAGCAGCTCCTGCACCATAGATCTGACCCACAGCATCTCCTGCCCCATAGATCTGACCCACATGTTCCCAGGAGCAGCTCTGCCCAATTGATTTGACTAACATCAGCCCCACAGTAGCTCCTGCCCCATAGATCTGACCTCCATCAGCCCCACAGTAGCTCCTGCCCCATAGATCTGAACCACATCTGTCGCACAGCAGCTCCTGCCCTATAGATCTAACCCACATCAGCCCCACAGCAGCTCCTGCCCCATAGATCTGACCCACATGTTCCCAAGAGCAGCTCTGCCCCATTGATTTGACCCACATCACCCCCACAGTAGCTCCTGCCCATAGATCTGACCCCCATCAGCCCCACAGTAGCTCCGGCCCCATAGATCTGACACACATCATATGTGAAGCAGCTGCTGCCCAATAGATATGACCCACAACAGCTCCTGCCCCATAGATCTAACCCACAGCAGCCCCACAGCAGCTCCTGCCCCATAGATCTGACGTACATCATCTCCACTGCAGCTCCTGCCCCATAGATCTCACCCAAATCTGCCCCACAGCAGCTCCTACACCATAGATCTGACCCACATCTGCCACACAGCAGCTCCTGCCCCATAGCTCTGACCCACATCTGCACCACAGCAGCTCCTCCCCATAGATCTAACACCCATCAGCCTCACAGCAGCTCCTGCCCCATAGATAAGCCCTACATCTGCCCCACAGCAGCTCCTGCACCATAGATCTGACCCACATCTGCAACACAGCAGCTCCTGCTCCAGAAATCTGACCAACATCAGGCCCACATCTGTTCCTGCCCCATAGATCTGACCCACAGCAGCTCCTGCCCCATAGATCTGACCCACATTTGCCACACAGCAGCTCCTGCCCCATAGATCTGACCCAAATATTCCCCACAGCAGATCCTGCCAAATAGATCTTAACCACAGCAGCTCCTGCCCCATAGATCTGACCCACATCAGCCCCACAGCAGCTCCTACACCATAGATCTGACCCACATCTGCCCCACAGCAGCTCCTGCACCATAGATCTTACCCACATCTGCAACACAGCAGCTCCTGCTCCATAAATCTGACCAACATCGGGCCCACATCTGTTCCTGCCTCATAGATATTACCCACATCAGCCCCACAGCAGCTCCTGCCCCATAGATCTGACCCACATCAGACCCACAGCAGCTGCTGACGCATAGATCTGACCCACATCTACCCAACAGCAGCTCCTGCCCCATAGACCTGACCCACATGTTCCCCACAGCAGCTCCTGCCCCATAGATCTGACCCACAGCATCTCCTGCCCCATAGATCTGACCCCCATCAGCCCCACAACAGCTCCTGCCCCTTAGATCTAACGCACATCAGCCCCACAGCAGCTCCTGCCCCATAGATCTTACCCAAATCAGCCCCGCAGCAGCTCCTGCCCCATAGAACAGACCAACATCAGCCCCACAGTAGCTCCTGCCCCATAGATCTGACCCCATCAGCCCCACAACAGCTCCTGCCACATAGATCTAACCCACATCAGCCCCACAGCAGCTCCTGCCCCATAGATCTGACACACATCATATGTAAAGCAGCTGCTGCCCAATAGATATGACCCACAGCAGCTTCCGCCCCAAGGATCTGACACACATCAGCCCCACAGCAGCTCCTGCCCCATAGATCTGACCCACATCTGCCCCAAAGCAGCTCCTGCCCCATAGATCTGACCCAAATCAGCCCCGCAGCAGCTCCTGCCTTATAGATCAGACCAACATCAGCCCCACAGTAGCTCCTGCCCTCTTAGATCTGACCCCATCAGCCCCACAACAGCTCCTGCCCCATAGATCTAACCCACATCAGCCCCACAGCAGCTCCTGCCCCATAGATCTGACCCACATCAGCCCCACAGAAACTCCTGCCCCATAGATCTGACCCACATCTGCCCCAAAGCATCTCCTGCCCCATAGATCTAACCCACATCAGCCCCACAGCAGATCCTGCCCCATAGATCTGACACACATATGTCACACAGCAGCTCCTGCCCCATAGATCTGACCCACATCAGCCCCACAGCAGCTCCTGCCCCATAGATCTGACACACATCATATGTAAAGCAGCTGCTGCCCAATAGATATTACCCACAGCAGCTTCAGCCCCAAGGATCTGACCAACATCAGCCCCACAGCAGCTCCTGCCCCATAGATCTGACCCACATGTTCCCAAGAGCAGCTCCTGCCCCATAGTTCTGACCCACATCTGCCCCACAGCAGCTCCTGCAACATAGATCTTACTCACATCTGCAACACAGCAGCTCCTGCTCTATAAATCTGACCAACATCAGGCCCACATCTGTTCCTGCCCCATAGATATTACCCACATCAGCCCCACAGCAGCTCCTGCCCCATAGATCTGACCCACATCTGCCCAACAGCAGCTCCTGCCCCATAGACCTGACCCACATGTTCCCCACAGCAGCTCCTGCCCCATAGATCTGACCCACAGCATCTCCTCCCCCATAGATCTGACCCCCATCAGCCCCACAACTGCTCCTGCCCCTTAGATCTAACGCACATCAGCCCCACAGCTGCTCCTGCCCCATAGATCTTACCCAAATCAGCCCCGCAGCAGCTCCTGCCCCATAGAACAGACCAACATCAGCCCCACAGTTGCTCCTGCCCCATAGATCTGACCCCATCAGCCCCACAACAGCTCCTGCCACATAGATCTAACCCACATCAGCCCCACTGCAGCTCCTGCCCCATAGATCTGACACACATCATATGTAAAGCAGATGCTGCCCAATAGATATGACCCACAACAGCTCCTGCCCCATAGATCTGACCCACAGCAGCCCCACAGCAGCTTCCGCCCCAAGGATCTGACACACATCTGTCGCACAGCAGCTCCTGCCCCATAGATCTGACCCACATCTGTCGCACAGCAGCTCCTGCCCTATAGATCTGACCCACATCTGCAACACAGCAGCTCCTGCCCCATAGATCTGACCCACATGTTCCCAAGAGCAGCTCTGCCCCATAGGTCTGACCCACATATGCCCCACAGCAGCTCCTGCTCCATAGATCTGACCCACATCAGCCACACAGCAGCTCCTGACTCATAAATCTGACCCACAGTAGCTCCTACACCATAGATCTGACCCACATCAGCCCCACAGCAGCTCTTGCCCCATAGCTCTGACCCACATCTGCACCACAGCAGCTCCTCCCCATAGATCTAACAACCATCAGCCTCACAGCAGCTCCTGCCCCATAGATATGCCTTACATCTGCCCCACAGCAGCTCCTGCACCTTAGATCTGACCCACATCTGCAACACAGCAGCTCCTGCTCCATAAATCTGACCAACATCAGGCCCACATCTGTTCCTGCCCCATAGATATGACCCACATCAGCCCCACAGCAGCTCCTGCCCCATAGATCTGACCCACATCAGACCCACAGCAGCTGCTGACCCATAGATCTGACCCACATCTGCCCCACAGCAGCTCCTGCCCCATAGACCTGACCCACATGTTCCCCACAGCAGCTCCGGCCCCATAGATCTGACCGACAGCATCTCCTGCCCCATAGATCTGACCCCCATCAGCCCCACAACAGCTCCTGCCCCATAGATCTAACCCACATCAGCCCCACAGCAACTCCTGCCCCATAGATCTGACCCACATCAGCCCCACAGCAACTCCTGCCCCATAGATCTGACCCACATCTGCCCCAAAGCATCTCCTGCCCCATAGATCTAACCCACATCAGCCCCACAGCAGATCCTGCCCCATAGATCTGACCCACATATGTCGCACAGCAGCTCCTGCCCCATAGATCTGACCCACATCTGTCGCACAGCAGCTCCTGCCCCATAGATGAGACCAACATCAGCGCAACAGTAGCTCCTGCCCCATAGATCTGACCCCCAACAGCCCCACAGTAGCTCCTGCCCCATAGATCTGACCCCCATCAGCCCCACAACAGCTCCTGCTCCATAGATCTGACACACATCAGCCCCACAGCAGCTCCTGCCCCATAGATCTGACACACATCATATGTAAAGCATCTGCTGCCCAATAGATATGACCCACAGCAGCTTCAGCCCCAAGGATCTGACCCACATCAGCCCCACAGCAGCTCCTGCCCCATAGATCTGACCCACATGTTCCCAAGAGCAGCTCCTGCCCCATAGGTCTGACCCACATGTGCCCCACAGCAGCTCCTGCCATAAAGATCTGACCCACATATGCCCCACAGCAGCCTCTGCCCCATAGATCTGACTCAAATCTGCCCCACAGCAGATCCTGCCAAATAGATCTTAACCACAGCAGCTCCTGCCCCATAGATCTGACCCACATCAGCCCCACAGCAGCACCTACACCATAGATCTCACCCACATCTGCCACACACCATCTCCTACCCCATAGATCTTACCCACTTCTGCCCCACAGCAGCTCCTGCCCCATAGCTCTGACCCACATCTGCACCACAGCAGCTCCTCCCCATAGATCTAACACCCATCAACCTCACAGCAGCTCCTGCCCCATAGATAAGCCCTACATCTGCCCCACAGCAGCTCCTGCCCCATAGATCTGACCCACATCAGCCACACAGCAGCTCCTGACTCATAAATCTGACCCACAGTAGCTCCTGCCCCATAGATCTGACCCCCATCAGCCCCACAACACCTCCTGCCCCATAGATCTAACCCACAGCAGCCTCACAGCAGCTCCTGCCCCATAGATCTGACCCAAATCAGCCCCGCAGCAGCTCCTGCCCCATAGATCAGACCAACATCAGCCAAACAGTAGCTCCTGCCCCATAGATCTGACCCACATCAGCCCCACAGCAGCTCCTGCCCCATAGATCTGACCCACATGTTCCCAAGAGCAGCTCTGCCCCATTGATTTGACCCACTTCAGACCCACAGTAGCTCCTGCCCCATAGATCTGACCCCCATCAGCCCCACTGCAGCTCCGGCCACATAGATCTGACACACATCATATGTAAAGCAGCTGCTGCCCAATAGATATGACCCACAGCAGCTTCAGCCCCAAGGATCTGACCCTCATCAGACCCACAGCAACTCCTGCCCCATAGATCTGACTAAAATCTGTCCCAAAGCATCTCCTGCCCCATAGATCTGACCCACATCAGCCCCACAGCAGCTCCAGCCCCATAGCTCTGACCCACATCTGCACCACAGCAGCTCCTCCCCATAGATCTAACACCCATCAGCCTCACAGCAGCTCCTGCCCCATAGATAAGCCCTACATCTGCCCCACAGCAGCTCCTGCACCATAGATCTGACCCTCATCTGCAACACAGCAGCTCCTGCTCCATAAATCTGACCAACATCAGGCCCACATCTGTTCCTGCCCCATAGATCTGACCCACAGCAGCTCCTGCCCCATAGATCTGACCCACATTTGCCACACAGCAGCTCCTGCCCCATAGATCTGACCCAAATCTGCCCCACTGCAGATCCTGCCAAATAGATCTTAACCACAGCAGCTCCTGCCCCATAGATCTGACCCACATCAGCCCCACAGCAGCTCCTACACCATAGATCTGACCCACATCAGCCCCACAGCAGCTCCTACCCCATAGATCTTACCCACTTCTGACCCACAGCAGCTCCTGCCCCATAGCTCTGACCCACATCTGCACCACAGCAGCTCCTCCCCATAGATCTAACACCCATCAGCCTCACAGCAGCTCCTGCCCCATAGATATGCCCTACATCTGCCCCACAGCAGCTCCTGCACCATAGATCTGACCCACATCTGCAACACAGCAGATCCTGCTCCATAAATCTGACCAACATCAGGCCCACATCTGTTCCTGCCCCATAGATCTGACCCACAGCAGCTCCTGCCCCATAGATCTGAGCCACATTTCCCACACAGCAGCTCCTGCCCCATAGATCTGACACACATCATATGTATAGCAGCTGCTGCCCAATAGATATGATCCACAGCAGCTTCAGCCCCAAGGATCTGACCCTCATCAGACCCACAGCAACTCCTGCCCCATAGATCTGACTAAAATCTGTCCCAAAGCATCTCCTGCCCCATAGATCTGACCCACATCAGCCCCACAGCAGCTCCAGCCCCATAGCTCTGACCCACATCTGCACCACAGCAGCTCCTCCCCATAGATCTAACACCCATCAGCCTCACAGCAGCTCCTGCCCCATAGATAAGCCCTACATCTGCCCCACAGCAGCTCCTGCACCATAGATCTGACCCTCATCTGCAACACAGCAGCTCCTGCTCCATAAATCTTACCAACATCAGGCCCACATCTGTTCCTGCCCCATAGATCTGACCCACAGCAGCTCCTGCCCCATAGATCTGACCCACATTTGCCACACAGAAGCTCCTGCCCCATAGATCTGACCCAAATCTGACCCACTGCAGATCCTGCCAAATAGATCTTAACCACAGCTGCTCCTGCCCCATAGATCTGACCCACATCAGCCCCACAGCAGCTCCTACACCATAGATCTGACCCACATCAGCCCCACAGCAGCTCCTACACCATAGATCTGACCCACATCAGCCCCACAGCAGCTCCTACACCATAGATCTGACCCACATCTTCCACACAGCAGCTCCTGCCCCATAGTTCTGACCCACATCTGCACCACAGCAGCTCCTCCCCATAGATCTAACACCCATCAGCCTCACAGCAGCTCCTGCCCCATAGATAAGCCCTACATCTGCCCCACAGCAGCTCCTGCACCATAGATCTGACCCACATCTGCAACACAGCAGCTCCTGCTCCATAAATCTGACCAACATCAGGCCCACATCTGTTCCTGCCCAATAGATCTGACCCACAGCAGCTCCTGCCCCATAGATCTGACCCACATCAGCCCCACAGCAGCTCCTGCCCCATAGATCTGACCCAAATCAGCCCCGCAGCAGCTCCTGGCCCATAGATCTGACCCACATGTGCCCCACAGCAGCTCCAAACTCATAGATCTGACCCACATCAGTCCAACAGCAGATTTTGCACCATAGATATGTCCCTCATCTGCCCCACAGCAACTCCTGCCCCATAGATCTGACCCACATCATCCCCTCTGCAGCTTCTGCCCCATAGGTCTGACCCACATGTGCCCCACAGCAGCTGCTGAACCATAGATCTGACCCAAATCAGCCCCGCAGCAGCTCCTGGCCCATAGATCTGACCCACATCAGCCACACAGCAGCTCCTGACTCATAAATCTGACCCACAGCAGCTCCTGCCCCATAGATCTGACCCAAATCTGACCCACAGCAGCTCCTGCCCCATAGATCTGACCCACATTTTCCCCAAAGCAGCACCTAACCCATAGATCTGACCCACATGTGCCCCACAGCTGCTCCTGCCCCATAGATCTGAACCACAGCAGTTCCTAACCCATAGATCAGACCCAAATCTTCCCTACATCAGCTCCTGCCCATAGATCTGACCCACATCAGCCGCACAGCAGCTCCTAATCCATAGATCTCACCCACATCAGCCCCACAGCTGCTCCACGGCACGGTTTCCCCGGCTCGGTGTGGCTCGCGAGCTTTGCGGCGCCGGCTATGTGTTTTTGCCTGCAGAGACGCCACGGGAGCGACATTTGGCTGATTCCGAGGAACGTCCGAGCCGAGCGGTGCCCGCCGGGAGCGGTTGGACCGTGCCGGCGCACTTGAGCGGGGTCCGTTCGAGCCGGAAATCCGGACTGCGGGCAGGCCGCGTAGCGAGGGATGGCGAAAGAGCGGCGGGAAGCCGCAACCGAAAAAATCCACAGCCCGGCGCTCAACCGCGCTCGCCTGCGCCCGCTCGTTGCCGCCTCTGGAGACGAGCACGCGCTCGCTCCTGCAGACGAAAACGGAAGGCGTAAGAAAAAACGGCTTCGGAAAAGAACGGCGCCGACTACCGGCAGCGGCGCCGAGGGTAAGCGGCGCTCTACGTCGACGTAGCGGTAGGTAAGAAACTACAGCGACCCCCCAGCAAGCTCCGAAGCTTTAGCGCCCCCCCATCTCACAGGGCTGCAAAGCCTAGCCGAAAGCGGGTAGACCTGGCAGCTACACGCAAGAGGCACGGGCAGCGACCTCTAGCCGCCGCCACCGAGCACCACGGTCCGCTTGGAGCCGGGTAGACCGTGCCGACCTAGTCGAGCCGCATAGGCAGCGACCTCTAGCAGCCGCCGCGGAGCACCACGGCCCGCTCGGAGCCGGGTAGACCGTGCCGACCTAGGCGAGCCGCATAGGCAGCGACATATAGCAGCCGCCGCCGAGCACCACGGCTCGCTCGGAGCCGGGTTAGACCATGCCGACCTAGTCGAGCCGCATAGGCAGCGACCTCTAGCAGCCGCCGCCGAGCACCACGGCCCGCTCGGAGCCGGGTTAGACCGTGCCGACCTAGTCGAGCCGCATAGGCAGCGACCTCTAGCAGCCGACGCCGAGCACCACGGCACGCCCTGAGCCGGGTAGACCGTGCCGACCTAGTCGAGCCGCATAGGCAGCGACCTCTAGCAGCCGCCGCCGAGCTCCACGGTCCGCTCGGAGGCGGGTAGACCGTGCCGACCTAGTCGAGCCGCATAGGCAGCGACCTCTAGCAGCCGCCGCCGAGCACCACGGCCCGCTCGGAGCCGGGTAGACCGTGCCGACCTAGTCTAGCCGCATAGGCAGCGACCTCTAGCAGCCGCCGCCGAGCACCACGGCCCGCTCGGAGCCGGGTAGACCGTGCCGACCTGGTCGAGCCGCATAGGCAGCGACCTCTAGCAGCCGCCGCCAAGCACCACGGCCCGCTCGGAGCCGGGTAGACCGTGCCGACCTAGTCGAGCCGCATAGGCAGCGACCTCTAGCAACCGCCGCCGAGCACCACGGCCCGCTCGGAGCCGGGTAGACCGTGCCGACCTAGCCAAGCCGCATAGGCAGCGACCTCTAGCAGCCGCCGCCGAGCAGCACGGCACGCCCTGAGCCGGGTAGACCGTGCCGACCTAGTCGAGCCGCATAGGCAGCGACCTCTAGCAGCCGCCGCCGAGCACCACGGCCCGCTCGGAGCCGGGTAGATTGTGCCAACCTAGTCGAGCCGCATAGGCAGCAACCTCTAGCACCCGCCGCCGAGCAGCTCCTGCCCCATAGATCTGACACACATCATATGTAAAGCAGCTGCTGCCCAATAGATATGACCCACAGCAGCTCCTGCCCCAAGGATCTGACCCACATCAGACCCACAGCAAATCCTGCCCCATAGATCTGACTAAAATCTGCCCCAAAGAATCTCCTGCCCCGTAGATCTGACCCACATCAGCCCCACAGCAGCTCCTACACCATAGATCTGACCCACATCAGCCCCACAACATCTCCTGCCCCATAGATCTGACCCACATCAGCCCCACAGCAGCTCCTGCCCTATAGATCTGACACACATCATTAGTAAGGCAGCTGCTGCCCAATAGATATGACCCACAGCAGGTTCAGCCCCAAGGATCTGACCCACATCAGCCCCAGAGCAGCTCCTGCCCCATAGATCTGACCCACATCTGTCGCACAGCAGCTCCTGCCCCATAGATCTGACCCACATCTGTCTCACAGCAGCTCCTGGCCCATTGATCTGACCCACATCAGCCCCACAGCAGCTCCTGCCCCATAGATCTGACCCACATCAGACCCACAGCAGCTGCTGACCCATAGATCTGACCCACGTCTGCAACACAGCAGCTCCTGCCCCATAGACCTGACCCACATGTTCCCCACAGCAGCTCCGGCCCCATAGATCTGACCCACAGCAGCTCCTGCCCCATATATCTGACCCCCATCAGCCCCACAACAGCTCCTGCCCCATAGATCTGACCCACATCAGCCCCACAGCAGCTCCTGCCCCATAGATCTGACCCACATCAGCCGCACAGCAACTCCTGCCCCATAGATCTGACCCACATCTGCCACACACCATCTCCTACCCGATAGATCTTACCCACTTCTGCCCCACAGCAGCTCCTGCCCCATAGCTCTGACCCACATCTGCACCACAGCAGCTCCTCCCCATAGATCTAACACCCATCAGCCTCACAGCAGCTCCTGCCCCATAGATATGCCCTATATCTGCCCCACAGCAGCTCCTGCACCATAGATCTGACCCACATCTGCAACACAGCAGCTCCTGCTCCATAAATCTGACCAACATCAGGCCCACATCTGTTCCTGCCCCATAGATCTGACCCACAGCAGCTCCTGCCCCATAGATCTGACCCACATCAGCCTCACAGCAGCTCCAAACTCATAGATCTGACCTACATCAGACCCACAGCAGCTGCTGACGCATAGATCTGACCCACATCTGCCCAACAGCAGCTCCTGCCCCATAGACCTGACCCACATGTTCCCCACAGCAGCTCCTGCCCCATAGATCTGACCCACAGCATCTCCTGCCCCATAGATCTGACCCCCATCAGCCCCACAACAGCTCCTGCCCCATAGATCTAACCCACATCAGTCCCACAGCAGCTCCTGCCTCATAGATCTGTCACACATCATATGTAAAGCAGCTGCTGCCCAATAGATATGACACACAGCAGCTTCAGCCCCAAGGATCTGACACACATCAGCCCCACAGCAACTCCTGCCCCATAGATCTGACCCACATCTGCCCCAAAGCATCTCCTGCCCCATAGATCTTTCCCACATCAGCCCCACAGCAGATCCTGCCCCATAGATCTGACCCACATATGTCGCACAGCAGCACCTGCCCCATAGATCTGACCCACATATGTCGCACAGCAGCACCTGCCCCATAGATCTGACCCACATCTGTCGCACAGCAGCTCCTGCCCCATAGATCAGACCAACATCAGCCCCACAGTAGCTCCTGCCCCATAACCTGAACCCCATCTGCCCCACAGTAGCTCCTTCCCCATAGATCTGACCCAAATCAGCCCCGCAGCAGCTCCTGCCCCATAGATCAGACCAACATCAGCCCCACAGTATCTCCTGCCCCATAGATCTGACACACATCATATGTAAAGCAGCTGCAGCCCAATAGATATGACCCACAGCAGCTTCAGCCCCAAGGATCTGACCCACATCAGCCCCACAGCAACTCCTGCCTTATAGATCTGACCCACATCTGCCCCAAACCATCTCCTGCCCCATAGATCTTTCCCACATCAGCCCCACAGCAGATCCTGCCCCATAGATCTGACCCCCATCAGCCCCACAACAGCTCCTGCCCCATAGATCTAACCCACATCAGCCCCACAGCAGCTCCTGCCCCATAGATCTGACCCAAATCTTACCCACAGCAGCTCCTGCACCATAGATCTGACCCACATCTGCCACACAGCAGCTCCTGCCCCATAGATCTTACCCACTTCTGCCCCACAGCAGCTCTTGCCCCATAGCTCTGACCCACATCTGCACCACAGCAGCTCCTCCCCATAGATCTAACACCCATCATCCTCACAGCAGCTCCTGCCCCATAGATAAGCCCTACATCTGCCCCACAGCAGCTCCTGCACCATAGATCTGACCCACATCTGCAACACAGCAGCTCCTGCTCCATAAATCTGACCAACATCAGGCCCACATCTGTTCCTGCCCCATAGATATGACCCACAGCAGCTCCTGCCCCATAGATCTGACCCACATTTGCCACACAGCAGCTCCTGCCCCATAGATCTGACCCAAATCTGCCCCACAGCAGATCCTGCCAAATAGATCATAACCACAGCAGCTCCTGCCCCATAGATCTGACCCACATCAGCCCCACAGCAGCTCCTGCCCCATAGATCTGACACGCATCATATGTAAAGCAGCTGCTGCCCAATAGATATGACCCACAGCAGCTTCAGCCCCAAGGATCTGACCCACATCAGACCCACAGCAACTCCTGCCCCATAGATCTGACTAAAATCTGCCCCAAAGCATCTCCTGCCCCGTAGATCTGACCCACATCAGCCCCACAGCAGCTCCTACACCATAGATCTGACCCACATCTGCAACACAGCAGCTCCTGCCCCATAGCTCTGACCCACATCTGCACCACAGCAGCTCCTCCCCATAGATCTAACACCCATCAGCCTCACAGCAGCTCCTGCCCCATAGATAAGCCCTACATCTGCCCAACAGCAGCTCCTGCACCATAGATCTGACCCACATCTGCAACACAGCAGCTCCTGCTCCATAAATCTGACCAACATCAGGCCCACATCTGTTCCTGCCCCATAGATCTGACCCACAGCAGCTCCTGCCCCATAGATCTGACCCACATCAGCCCCACAGCAGCTCCTGACCCATAGATCTGACCCAAATCAGCCCCGCAGCAGCTCCTGGCCCATAGATCTGACCCACATGTGCCCCACAGCAGCTCCAAACTCATAGATCTGACCCACATCAGTCCAACAGCAGATTTTGCACCATAGATATGTCCCTCATCTGCCCCACAGCAACTCCTGCCCCATAGATCTGACCCACATCATCCCCTCTGCAGATTCTGCCCCATAGGTCTGACCCACATGTGCGCCACAGCAGCTGCTGACCCATAGATCTGACCCAAATCAGTCCCGCAGCAGCTCCTGGCCCATAGATCTGACCCACATGTGCCCCACAGCAGCTCCAAACTCATAGATCTGACCCACATCAATCCAACAGCAGATTTTGCACCATAGATATGTCCCTCATCTGCCCCACAGCAACTCCATCCCCATAGATCAGACCCACATCATCCCCTCTGCAGCTTCTGCCCCATAGGTCTGACCCACATGTTCCCCACAGCAGCTGCTGAACCATAGATCTGACCCAAATCAGCCCCGCAGCAGCTCCTGGCCCATAGATCTGACCCACATGTGCCCCACAGCAGCTCCAAACTCATAGATCTGACCCACATCAGTCCAACAGCAGATTTTGCACCATAGATATGTCCCTCATCTGCCCCACAGCAACTCCTGCCCCATAGATCTGACCTACATCATCCCCTCTGCAGCTTCTGCCCCATAGGTCTGACCCACATGTGCCCCACAGTAGCTCCTGCCCCATAGATCTGACCCACATATGCCCCACAACAGCTCCTGCCCCATAGATCTAACCCACATCAGCCCTACAGCAGCTCCTGCCCCATAGATCTGTCACACATCATATGTAAAGCAGCTGCTGCCCAAGAGATATGACCCACAGCAGATTCAGCCCCAAGGATCTGACACACATCAGCCCCACAGCAACTCCTGCCCCATAGATCTGACCCACATCTGCCCCAAAGCATCTCCTGCCCCATAGATCTTTCCCACATCAGCCCCACAGCAGATCCTGCCCCATAGATCTGACCCACATATGTCGCACAGCAGCACCTGCCCCATAGATCTGACCCACATCAGCCCCACAGCAGCTCCTACACCATATATCTGACCCACATCTGCACCACAGCAGCTCCTCCCCATATATCTAACACCCATCAGCCCCACAGCAGCTCCTGCCCCATAGATAAGCCCTACATCTGCCCCACAGCGGCTCCTGCACCATAGATCTGACCCACATCTGCAACACAGCAGCTCCTGCTCCATAAATCTGACCAACATCAGGCCCACATCTGTTCCTGCCCCATAGATCTGACCCACAGCAGCTCCTGCCCCATAGATCTGACCCACATTTGCCACACAGCAGCTCCTGCCCCATAGATCTGACCCAAATCTGCCCCACAGCAGATCCTGCCAAATAGATCTTAACCACAGCAGCTTCAGCCCCATAGATCTGACCCACATGTGCCCCACAGCAGCTCCAAACTCATAGATCTGACCCTCATCAGTCCAACAGCAGATTTTGCACCATAGATATGTCCCTCATCTGCCCCACAGCAACTCCTGCCCCATAGATCTGACCTACATCATCCCCTCTGCAGCTTCTGCCCTATAGGTCTGACCCACATGTGCCCCACAGCAGCTCCTGCCATATAGATCTGACCCCCATCAGCCCCACAGCAGCTCCTGCCCCATAGATCTGACCCACATCAGCCACACAGCAGCTCCTGACTCATAAATCTGGCCCACAGCAGCTCCTGCCCCATAGATCTGACCCAAATCTGACCCACAGCAGCTCCTGCCCCATAGATCTGACCCACATTTTCCCCAAAGCAGCACCTAACCCATAGATCTGACCCACATGCTCCCAAGAGCAGCTCTGCCCCATTGATTT
Source organism: Coturnix japonica (assembly GCF_054131305.1). Taxonomy (NCBI): domain Eukaryota; kingdom Metazoa; phylum Chordata; class Aves; order Galliformes; family Phasianidae; genus Coturnix; species Coturnix japonica. Next base: position 2,689,387 of record NC_140689.1, read on the forward strand.
GACCCACTTCAGACCCACAGTAGCTCCTGCCCCATAGATCTGACCCCCATCATCCCCACTGCAGCTCCGGCCCCATAGATCTGACACACATCATATGTAAAGCAGCTGCTGCCCAATAGATATGACCCACAACAGCTCCTGCCCCATAGATCTAACCCACAGCAGCCCCACAGCAGCTCCTGCCCCATAGATCTGACGTACATCATCTCCACTGCAGCTCCTGCCCCATAGATCTGACCCAAAGCTGTCGCACAGCAGATCCTGCCAAATAGATCTTAACCACAGCAGCTCCTGCCCCATAGATCTGACCCACGTCAGCCCCACAGCAGCTCCTACACCATAGATCTGACACACATCTGCCACACACCATCTCCTACCCCATAGATCTTACCCACATCAGCCCCACAGCAGCTCCTGCCCCATAGATCTGACCCACATCTGTCGCACAGCAGCTCCTGCCCTATAGATCTGACCCACATCAGCCCCACAGCAGCTCCTGCCCCATAGATCTGACCCACATGTTCCCAAGAGCAGCTCTGCCCCATTGATTTGACCCACATCAGCCCCACAGTAGCTCCTGCCCCATAGATCTGACCCCCATCGGCCCCACTGCAGCTCCGGCCCCATAGCTCTGACCCACATCAGCCCCACAGCAGCTCCTCCCCATAGATCTAACACCCATCAGCCTCACAGCAGCTCCTGCCCCATAGATAAGCCCTACATCTGCCCCACAGCAGCTCCTGCACCATAAATCTGACCCACATCTGCAACACAGCAGCTCCTGCTCCATAAATCTGACCAACATCAGGCCCACATCTGTTCCTGCCCCATAGATCTGACCCACAGCAGCTCATGCCCCATAGATCTGACCCACATTTGCCACACAGCAGATCCTGCCCCATAGATCTGACCCAAATATTCCCCACAGCAGATCCTGCCAAATAGATCTTAACCACAGCAGCTCCTGCCCCATAGATCTGACCCACATCAGCCCCACAGCAGCTCCTACACCATAGATCTGACCCACATCTGCCCCACAGAAGCTCCTGCACCATAGATCTTACCCACATATGCAACAAAGCAGCTCCTGCTCCATAAATCTGACCAACATCAGGCCCACATCTGTTCCTGCCCCATAGATATTACCCACATCAGCCCCACAGCAGCTCCTGCCCCATAGATCTGACCCACATCAGACCCACAGCATCTCCTGCCCCATAGATCTGACCCCCATCAGCCCCACAACAGCTCCTGCCCCTTAGATCTAACGCACATCAGCCCCACAGCAGCTCCTACACCATAGATCTGACCCACATCTGCCACACACCATCTCCTAGCCCATAGATCTTACCCACTTCTGACCCACAGCAGCTCCTGCCCCATAGCTCTGACCCACATCTGCACCACAGCAGCTCCTCCCCATAGATCTAACACCCATCAGCCTCACAGCAGCTCCTGCCCCATAGATATGCCCTACATCTGCCCCACAGCAGCTCCTGCACCATAGATCTGACCCACATCTGCAACACAGCAGCTCCTGCTCCATAAATCTGACCAACATCAGGCCCACATCAGTTCCTGCCCCATAGATCTGACCCACAGCAGCTCCTGCCCCATAGATCTGAACCACATCTGCCCCACAGCAGCTCCTGCCCCATAGATCTGACCCACAGCATCTCCTGCCCCATAGATCTGACCCCCACCAGCCCCACAGCAGCTCCTGCCCCATAGATCTGACCCCCATCAGCCCCGCAGCAGCTCCTGCCCCATAGATCTGACACACATCATATGTAAAGCAGCTGCTGCCTATTAGATATGACCCACAGCAGCTTCAGCCCCAAGGATCTGACCCACATCAGCCCCACAGCAGCTCCTGCCCCATAGATCTTACCCACATCTGCCCCAAAGCATCTCCTGCCCCATAGATCTTTCCCACATCAGCCCCACAGCAGATCCTGCCCCATAGATCTGACACACATTGTTCACACAGCAGCACCTGCCCCATAGATCTGACACACATCTGTCGCACAGCAGCTCCTGCCCCATAGATGACACCAACATCAGCCCCACAGTAGCTCCTGCCCCATAGATCTGACCCCCATCAGCCCCACAGTAGCTCCTGCCACATAGATCTGACCCCCATCAGCCCCACAAATGCTCCTGCCCCGTAGATCTAACCCACATCAGCCCCACAGCAGCTCCTGCCCCATAGATCTGACACACATCATATGTAAAGCAGCTGCTGCCGAATAGATATGACCCACAGCAGCTTCAGCCCCAAGGACCTGACCCACATCAGCCCCACAGCAGCTCCTGCCCCATATATCTGAACCACATCTGTCGCACAGCAGCTCCTGCCCTATAGATCTGACCCACATCAGCCCCACAGCAGCTCCTGCCCCATAGATCTGACCCACATGTTCCCAAGAGCAGCTCTGCCCCATAGGTCTGACCCACATGTGCCCCACAGCAGCTCCTGCCATATAGATCTGACCCACATATGCCCCACAGCAGCTCCTGCCCCATAGATCTGACTCAAATCTGCCCCACAGCAGATCCTGCCAAATAGATCTTAACCACAGCAGCTCCTGCCCCATAGATCTGACCCACATGAGCCCCACAGCAGCTCCTACACCATAGATCTGACCCACATCTGCCACACACCATCTCCTACCCCATAGATCTTACCCACTTCTGCCCCACAGCAGCTCCTGCCCATAGATCTGACCCACATCAGCCGCACAGCAGCTCCTACCCCATAGATCTCACCCACATCAGCCTCACAGCAGCTCCTGCCCCATAGATATGCCCTATATCTGCCCCACAGCAGCTCCTGCACCATAGATCTGACCCACATCTGCAACACAGCAGCTCCTGCTCCATAAATCTGACCAACATCATGCCCACAGCAGCTCTTACACCATACATCTGACCCACATCTGCCACACAACATCTCCTACCCCATCGATCTTACCCACTTCTGCCCCACAGCAGCCCCTGCCCCATAGCTCTGACCTACATCTGCACCACAGCAGCTCCTCCCCATAGATCTAACACCCATCGGCCTCACAGCAGCTCCTGCCCCATAGATATGCCTTACATCTGCCCCACAGCAGCTCCTGCACCATAGATCTGACCCACATCTGCAACACAGCAGCTCCTGCTCCATAAATCTGACCAACATCAGGCCCACATCTGTTCCTGCCCCATAGATCTGACCCACAGCAGCTCCTGACCCATAGATCTGACCCACATGTGCCCCACAGCTGCTCCTGCCCCATAGATCTGAACCACAGCAGTTCCTAACCCATAGATCAGACCCAAATCTTCCCTACATCAGCTCCTGCCCATAGATCTGACCCACATCAGCCGCACAGCAGCTCCTACCCCATAGATCTCACCCACATCAGCCCCACAGCTGCTCCACGGCACGGTTTCCCCGGCTCGGTGCGGCTCGCGAGCTTTGCGGCGCCGGCTATGCGTTTTTGCCTGCGGAGACGCCACGGGAGCGACATTTGGCTGATTCCGAGGAACGTCCGAGCCGAGCGGTGCCCGCCGGGAGCGGTTGGACCGTGCCGGCGCACTTGAGCGGGGTCCATTCGAGCCGGAAATCCGGACTGCGGGCAGGCCGCGTAGCGAGGGATGGCGAAAGAGCTGCGGGAAGCCGCAACCGAAAAAATCCACAGCCCGGCGCTCAACCGCGCTCGCCTGCGCCCGCTCGTTGCCGCCTCTGGAGACGAGCACGCGCTCGCTCCTGCAGACGAAAACGGAAGGCGTAAGAAAAAACGGCTTCGGAAAAGAACGGCGCCGACTACCGGCAGCGGCGCCGAGGGTAAGCGGCGCTGTACGTCGACGTAGCGGTAGGTAAGAAACTACAGCGACCCCCCAGCAAGCTCCGAAGCTTTAGCGCCCCCCCATCTCACAGGGCTGCAAAGCCTAGCCGAAAGCGGGTAGACCTGGCAGCTACACGCAAGAGGCGACCCCTAGCCGCCGTCACCGAGCACCACGGTCCGCTCGGAGCCGGGTAGACCGTGCCGACCTAGTCGAGCCGCATAGGCAGCGACCTCTAGCAGCCGCCGCCGAGCACCACGGCACGCCCTGAGCCGGGTAGACCGTGCCGACCTAGGCAAGCCGCATAGGCAGCGACCTCTAGCAGCCGCCGCCGAGCACCACGGCCCGCTCGGAGCCGGGTAGACCGTGCCGACCTGGTCGAGCCGCATAGGCAGCGACCTCTAGCAGCCGCTGCCAAGCACCACGGCCCGCTCGGAGCCGGGTAGACCGTGCCGACCTAGTCGAGCCGCATAGGCAGCGACCTCTAGCAGCCGCCGCTGAGCAGCTCCTGCCCCATAGATCTGACACACATCATATGTAAAGCAGCTGCTGCCCAATAGATATGACCCACAGCAGCTTCAGCCCCAAGGATCTGACCCACATCAGACCCACAGCAACTCCTGCCCCATAGATCTGACTAAAATCTGCCCCAAAGCATCTCCTGCCCCATAGATCTGACCCACATCAGCCCCACAGCAGCTCCTACACCATAGATCTGACCCACATCTGCCACACAGCAGCTCCTGCCCCATAGATCTGACCCAAATCTTACCCACAGCAGCTCCTGCCCCATAGATCTGACCCACAACAGACCCACAGCAGCTCCTACCCCATAGATCTGACCCACATCAGACCCACAGAAGCTGCTGACCCATAGAACTGACCCACATCTGCCCCACAGCAGCTCCTGCCCCATAGATCTGACCCACATCTGCACCACAGCAGCTCCTCCCCATAGATCTAACACACATCAGCCTCACAGCAGCTCCTGCCCCATAGATATGCCCTATATCTGCCCCACAGCAGCTCCTGCACCATAGTTCTGACCCACATCTGCAACACAGCAGCTCCTGCTCCATAAATCTGATTAACATCAGGCCCACATCTGTTCCTGCCCCATAGATCTGACCCACAGCAGCTCCTGCCCCATAGATCTGACCCACATCAGCCCCACAGCAGCTCCTGCCCCATAGATCTGACCCAAATCAGCCCCGCAGCAGCTCCTGGCCCATAGATCTGACCCACATGTGCCCCACAGCAGCTCCAAACACATAGATCTGACCCACAGCAGTCCAACAGCAGATTTTGCACCATAGATATGTCCCTCATCTGCCCCACAACAACTCCTGCCCCATAGATCTGACCCACATCAGCCCCACAGCAGCTCCTACACCATAGTTCTGACCCACATCTTCCACACAGCAGCTCCTGCCCCATAGCTCTGACCCACATCTGTACCACAGCAGCTCCTCCCCATTGATCTAACACCCATCAGCCTCACATCAGCTCCTGCCCCATAGATAAGCCCTACATCTGCCCCACAGCAGCTCCTGCACCATAGATCTGACCCACATCTGCAACACAGCAGCTCCTGCTCCATAAATCTGACCAACATCAGGCCCACATCTGTTCCTGCCCCATAGATCTGACCCACAGCAGCTCCTGCCCCATAGATCGGACCCACATTTGCAACACAGCAGCTCCTGCCCCATAGATCTGACCCAAATCTGCCCCACAGCAGATCCTGCCAAATAGATCTTAACCACAGCAGCTCCTGCCCCATAAATCTGACCCACATCAGCCCCACAGCAGCTCCTGGCCCATAGATCTGACCCACATGTGCCCCACAGCAGCTCCAAACTCATAGATCTGACCCACATCAGTCCAACAGCAGATTTTGCACCATAGATATGTCCCTCATCTGCCCCACAGCAACTCCTGCCCCATAGATCTGACCTACATCATCCCCTCTGCAGCTTCTGCCCCATAGGTCTGACCCACATGTGCCCCACAGCAGCTCCTGCCATGTAGATCTGACCCACATATGCCCCACAGCAGCTTTTGCCCCATAGATCTGACCCACATCAGCCACACAGCAGCTCCTGCCCCATAGATCTGACCCACAGCAGCTCCTGCCCCATAGATCTGACCCACATCAGCCCCACAGCAGCTCCTGACCCATAGATCTGACCCAAATCAGCCCCGCAGCAGCTCCTGGCCCATAGATCTGACCCACATGTGCCCCACAGCAGCTCCAAACTCATAGATCTGACCCACATCAGTCCAACAGCAGATTTTGCACCATAGATATGTCCCTCATCTGCCCCACAGCAGCTCCTGCCCCATAGATCTGACCTACATCATCCCCTCTGCAGCTTCTGCCCCATAGGTCTGACTCACATGTGCCCCACAGTAGCTCCTGCCCCATATATCTGACCCCCATCAGCCCCACAACAGCTCCTGCCCCATAGATCTAACCCACATCAGCCCCACAGCAGCTCCTGCCCCATAGATCTGACACACATCATATGTAAAGCAGCTGCTGCCCAATAGATATGACCCACAGCAGCTTCAGCCCCAAGGATCTGACACACATCAGCCCCACAGCAACTCCTGCCCCATAGATCTGACCCACATCTGCCCCAAAGCATCTCCTGCCCCATAGATCTTTCCCACATCAGCCCCACAGCAGATCCTGCCCCATAGATCTGACCCACATATGTCGCACAGCAGCACCTGCCCAAAGATCTGACCCACATGTGCCCCACAGCAGCTCCTGCCCCATAGATCAGACCCCCATCAGCCCCACAGTAGCTCCTGCCCCATAGATCTGACCCCCATCAGCCCGACAATAGCTCCTGCCCCATAGATCTAACCCACATCAGCCCCAAAGAAGCTCCTGCCCCATAGATAAGCCCTACATCTGCCCCACAGCAGCTCCTGCCCCATAGCTCTGACCCACATCTGCACCACAGCAGCTCCTCCCCATAGATCTAACACCCATCAGCCTCACAGCAGCTCCTGCCCCATAGATAAGCCCTACATCTGCCCCACAGCAGCTCCTGCACCATAGATCTGACCCACATCTGCAACACAGCAGCTCCTGCTCCATAAATCTGACCAACATCAGGCTCACATCTGTTCCTGCCCCATAGATCTGACCCACAGCAGCTCCTGCCCCATAGATCTGACCCATATTTGCCACACAGCAGCTCCTGCCCCATAGATATGACCCAAATCTGCCCCACAGCAGATCCTGCCAAATAGATCTTAACCACAGCAGCTCCTGCCCCATAGATCTGACCCACATCAGCCCCACAGCAGCTCCTACACCATAGATCTGACCCACATCTGCCACACACCATCCCCTACCCCATAGATCTTACCCACTTCTGCCCCACAGCAGCTCCTGCCTCATAGCTCTGACCCACATCTGCACCACAGCAGCTCCTCCCCATAGATCTAACACCCATCAGCCTCACAGCAGCTCCTGCCCCATAGATATGCCCTACATCTGCCCCACAGCAGCTCCTGCACCATAGATCTGACCCACATCTGCAACACAGCAGCTCCTGCTCCATAAATCTGACCAACATCAGGCCCACATCTGTACCTGCCCCATAGATCTGACCCACATCAGCCCCACAGAAACTCCTGACCCATAGATCTGACCCACATCTGCCCCAAAGCATCTCCTGCCCCATAGATCTAACCCACATCAGCCCCACAGCAGATCCTGCCCCATAGATCTGACCCACATATGTCCCACAGCAGCACCTGCCCCATAGATCTGACCCACATCTGTCGCACAGCAGCTCCTGCCCCATAGATCAGACCAACATCAGCCCCACAGTAGCTCCTGCCACATAGACCTGAACCCCATCTGCCCCACAGTAGCTCCTTCCCCATAGATCTGTCCCAAATCAGCCCCGCAGCAGCTCCTGCCCCATAGATCAGACCAACATCAGCCCCACAGTATCTCCTGCCCCATAGATCTGACACACATCATAAGTAAAGCAGCTGCTGCCCAATAGATATGACCCACAGCAGCTTCAGCCCCAAGGATCTGACCCACATCAGCCCCACAGCAACTCCTGCCTTATAGATCTGACCCACATCTGCCCCAAACCATCTCCTGCGCCATAGATCTTTCCCACATCAGCCCCACAGCAGATCCTGACCCATAGATCTGACCCCCATCAGCCCCACAACAGCTCCTGCCCCATAGATCTAACCCACATCAGCCCCACAGCAGCTCCTGCCCCATAGATCTGACCCAAATCTGAACCACAGCAGCTCCTGCCCCATAGATCTGACCCACATCTGCCACACAGCAGCTCCTGCCCCATAGATCTTACCCACTTCTGCCCCACAGCAGGTCCTGCCCCATAGCTCTGACCCACATCTGCACCACAGCAGCTCCTACCCATAGATCTAACACCCATCAGCCTCACAGCAGCTCCTGCCCCATAGATATGCCCTATATCTGTCGCACAGCAGCTCCTGCACCATAGATCTGACCCACATCTGCAACACAGCAGCTCCTGCTCAATAAATCTGACCAACATCAGGCCCACATCTGTTCCTGCCCCATAGATCTGACCCACAGCAGCTCCTGCCCCATAGATCTGACCCACATTTGCCACACAGCAGCTCCTGCCTCATAGATCTGACCCAAATCAGCCCCGCAGCAGATCCTGGCCCATAGATCTGACCCACATGTGCCCCACAGCAGCTCCAAACTCATAGATCTGACCCACATCAGTCCAACAGCAGATTTTGCACCATAGATATGTCCCTCATCTGCCCCACAGCAACTCCTGCCCCATAGATCTGACCCACATCATCCCCTCTGCAGCTTCTGCCCCATAGGTCTGACCCACATGTGCCCCACAGCAGCTGCTGAACCATAGATCTGACCCAAATCAGCCCCGCAGCAGCTCCTGGCCCATAGATCTGACCCACATGTGCCCCACAGCAGCTCCAAACTCATAGATCTGACCCACATCAGTCCAACAGCAGATTTTGCACCATAGATATGTCCCTCATCTACCCCACAGCAACTCCTGCCCCATTGATCTGACCTACATCATCCCCTCTGCAGCTTCTGCCCCATAGGTCTGACCCACATGTGCCCCACAGTAGCTCCTGCCCCGTAGATCTGACCCACATACGCCGCACAACAGCTCCTGCCCCATAGATCTAACCCACATCAGCCCCACAGCAGCTCCTGCCCCATAGACCTGACACACATCATATGTAAAGCAGCTTCTGCCCAATAGATATGACCCACAGCAGCTTCAGCCCCAAGGATCTGACACACATCAGCCCCACAGCAACTCCTGCCCAATAGATCTGACCCACATCTGCCCCAAAGCATCTCCTGCCCCATAGATCTTTCCCACATCAGCCCCACAGCAGATCCTGCCCCATAGATCTGACCCACATATGTCGCACAGCAGCACCTGCCCCATAGATCTGACCCACATCAGCCCCACAGCAGCTCCTACACCATAGATCTGACCCACATCTGCCACACAGCAGCTCCTGCCCCATTGCTCTGACCCACATCTGCACCACAGCAGCTCCTCCCCATAGATCTAACACCCATCAGCCTCACAGCAGCTCCTGCCCCATAGATATGCCCTACATCTGCCCCACAGCAGCTCCTGCACCATATATCTGACCCACATCAGCAACACAGCAGCTCCTGCTCCATAAATCTGACCAACATCAGGCCCACATCTGTTCCTGCCCCATAGATCTGACCCACAGCAGCTCCTGCCCCATAGGTCTGACCCACATTTGCCACACAGCAGCTCCTGCCCCATAGATCTGACCCATATCTGCCCCACAGCAGATCCTGCCAAATAGATCTTAACCACAGCAGCTCCTGGCCCATAGATCTGACCCACATGTGCCCCACAGCAGCTCCAAACTCATAGATCTGACCCACATCAGTCCAACAGCAGATTTTGCACCATAGATATGTCCCTCATCTGCCCCACAGCAACTCCTGCCCCATAGATCTGACCTACATCATCCCCTATGCAGCTTCTGCCCCATAGGTCAGACCAACATGTGCCCCACAGCAGCTGCTGACCCATAGATCTGACCCAAATCAGCCCCGCAGCAGCTCCTAACCCATAGATCTAACCCACATCAGCCCCACAGCAGCTCCTGCCCCATAGATCTGTCACACATCATATGTAAAGCAGCTGCAGCACAATAGATATGACCCACAGCAGCTTCAGCCCCAAGGATCTGACACACATCAGCCCCACAGCAACTCCTGCCCCATAGATCTGACCCACATCGGCCCCAAAGCATCTCCTGCCCCATAGATCTTTCCCACATCAGCCCCACAGCAGATCCTGCCCCATAGGTCTGACCCACATATGTCGCACAGCAGCACCTGCCCCATAGATCTGACCCACATCAGCCCCACAGCAGCTCCTACACCATAGATCTGACCCACATCTGCCACACAGCAGCTCCTGCCCCATAGCTCTGACCCACATCTGTACCACAGCAGCTCCTCCCCATAGATCCAACACCCATCAGCCTCACAGCAGCTCCTGCCCCATAGATATGCCCTATATCTGCCCCACAGCAGCTCCTGCACAATAGATCTGACCCACATCTGTAACACAGCAGCTCCTGCTCCATAAATCTGACCATCATCAGGCCCACATCTGTTCCTGCCCCATGGATCTGACCCACAGCAGCTCCTGCCCCATAGATCTGACACACATCAGCCCCACAGCAACTCCTGCCCCATAGATCTGACCCACATCTGCCCCAAAGCATCTCCTGCCCCATAGATCTTTCCCACATCAGCCCCACAGCAGATCCTGCCCCATAGATCTGACCCACATATGTCGCACAGCAGCACCTGCCCCATAGATCTGACCCACATCTGTCGCACAGTAGCTCCTGCCCCATAGATCAGACCAACATCAGCCCCACAGTAGCTCCTGCCCCATAGATCTGACCCACATCAGCTTGACAGCAGCTCCTGCCCCATAGATCTGACCCACATGTTCCCAAGAGCAGCTCTGCCCCATTGATTTGACCCACTTCAGACCCACAGTAGCTCCTGCCCCATAGATCTGACCCCCATCAGCCCCACTGCAGCTCCGGCTCCATAGATCTGACACACATCATATGTAAAGCAGCTGCTGCCCAATAGATATGACCCACAACAGCTCCTGCCCCATAGATCTAACCCACAGCAGCCCCACAGCAGCTCCTGCCCCATAGATCTGACGTACATCATCTCCACTGCAGCTCCTGCCCCATAGATCTGACCCAAATCTGTCGCACAGCAGATCCTGCCAAATAGATCTTAACCACAGCAGCTCCTACACCATAGATCTGACCCACATCTGCCACACACCATCTCCTACCCCATAGATCTTACCCACATCAGCCCCACAGCAGCTCCTGCCCCATAGATCTGACCCACATCTGTCGCACAGCAGCTCCTGCCCTATAGATCTGACCCACATCAGCCCCACAGCAGCTCCTGCCCCATAGATCTGACACACATGTTCCCAAGAGCAGCTCTGCCCCATTGATTTGACCCACATCAGCCCCACAGTAGCTCCTGCCCCATAGATCTGACCCCCATCGGCCCCACTGCATCTCCGGCCCCATAGCTCTGACCCACATCAGCCCCACAGCAGCTCCTCCCCATAGATCTAACACCATCAGCCTCACAGCAGCTCCTGCCCCATAGATAAGCCCTACATCTGCCCCACAGCAGCTCCTGCACCATAGATCTGACCCACATATGTCGCACAGCAGCACCTGCACCATAGATCTGACCCAAATCAGCCTCACAGCAGCTCCTACACCATAGATCTGACCCACATCTGCCCCACAGCAGCTCCTGCCCCATTGCTCTGACCCACATCTGCACCACAGCAGCTCCTCCCCATAGATCTAACACCCATCAGCCTCACATCAGCTCCTGCCCCATAGATATGCCCTACATCTGCCCCACAGCAGCTCCTGCACCATAGATCTGACCCACATCTGCAACACAGCAGCTCCTGCTCCATAAATCTGACCAACATCAGGCCCACATCTGTTCCTGCCCCATAGATCTGACCCACAGCAGACCCACAGCAGCTGCTGACTCATAGATCTGACCCACATCTGCCCCACAGCAGCTCCTGCCACATAGACCTGACCCACATGTTCCCCACAGCAGCTCCTGCCCCATAGATCTGACCCACAGCATCTCCTGCCCCATAGATCTGACCCACATGTTCCCAAGAGCAGCTCTGCCCCATTGATTTGACCCACATCAGCCCCAGAGTAGCTCCTGCCCCATAGATCTGACCCAAATCTGCCCCACAGCAGATCCTGCCAAATAGATCTGACACACAGCAGCTCCTGCCCCATAGATCTGACCCACATCAGCCCCACAGCAGCTCCTGACCCATAGATCTGACCCAAATCAGCCCCTCAGCAGCTCCTGGCCCATAGATCTGACCCACATGTGCCCCACAGCAGCTCCAAACTCATAGATCTGACCCACATCAGTCCAACAGCATATTTTGCACCATAGATATGTCCCTCATCTGCCCCACAACCACTCCTGCCCCATAGATCTGACCTACATCATCCCCTCTGCAGCTTCTGCCCCATAGGTCTGACCCACATGTGCCCCTCAGTAGCTCCTCCCCCATAGATCTGACCCCCATCAGCCCCACAACAGCTCCTGCCCCATAGATCTAACCCACATCAGCCCCACAGCAGCTCCTGCCCCATAGATCTGACACACATCATATGTAAAGCAGCTGCTGCCCAATAGATATGACCCACAGCAGCTTCAGCCCCAAGGATCTGACCCACATCAGCCCCACAGCAACTCCTGCCCCATAGATCAGACCCACATCTGCCCCAAAGCATCTCCTGCCCCATAGATCATTCCCACATCAGCCCCACAGCAGATCCTGCCCCATAGATCTGACCCACATATGTCGCACAGCAGCACCTGCCCCATAGATCTGACCCACATCTGTCGCACAGCAGCTCCTGCCCCATAGATCAGACCCCCATCAGCCCCACAGCAGCTCCTGCCCCATAGATCTGACCCACATCAGCTTCACAGCAGCTCCTGCCCCATAGATCTGACCCACATGTTCCCAAGAGCAGCTCTGCCCCATTGATTTGACCCACTTCAGACCCACAGTAGCTCCTGCCCCATAGATCTGACCCCCATCAGCCCCACTGCAGCTCCGGCTCCATAGATCTGACACACATCATATGTAAAGCAGCTGCTGCCCAATAGATATGACCCACAACAGCTCCTGCCCCATAGATCTAACCCACAGCAGCCCCACAGCAGCTCCTGCCCCATAGATCTGACGTACATCATCTCCACTGCAGCTCCTGCCCCATAGATCTGACCCAAATCTGTCGCACAGCAGATCCTGCCAAATAGATCTTAACCACAGCAGCTCCTACACCATAGATCTGACCCACATCTGCCACACACCATCTCCTACCCCATAGATCTTACCCACATCAGCCCCACAGCAGCTCCTGCCCCATAGATCTGACCCACATCTGTCGCACAGCAGCTCCTGCCCTATAGATCTGACCCACATCAGCCCCACAGCAGCTCCTGCCCCATAGATCTGACACACATGTTCCCAAGAGCAGCTCTGCCCCATTGATTTGACCCACATCAGCCCCACAGTAGCTCCTGCCCCATAGATCTGACCCCCATCGGCCCCACTGCATCTCCGGCCCCATAGCTCTGACCCACATCAGCCCCACAGCAGCTCCTCCCCATAGATCTAACACCATCAGCCTCACAGCAGCTCCTGCCCCATAGATAAGCCCTACATCTGCCCCACAGCAGCTCCTGCACCATAGATCTGACCCACATATGTCGCACAGCAGCACCTGCACCATAGATCTGACCCAAATCAGCCTCACAGCAGCTCCTACACCATAGATCTGACCCACATCTGCCACACAGCAGCTCCTGCCCCATTGCTCTGACCCACATCTGCACCACAGCAGCTCCTCCCCATAGATCTAACACCCATCAGCCTCACATCAGCTCCTGCCCCATAGATATGCCCTACATCTGCCCCACAGCAGCTCCTGCACCATAGATCTGACCCACATCTGCAACACAGCAGCTCCTGCTCCATAAATCTGACCAACATCAGGCCCACATCTGTTCCTGCCCCATAGATCTGACCCACAGCAGACCCACAGCAGCTGCTGACTCATAGATCTGACCCACATCTGCCCCACAGCAGCTCCTGCCACATAGACCTGACCCACATGTTCCCCACAGCAGCTCCTGCCCCATAGATCTGACCCACAGCATCTCCTGCCCCATAGATCTGACCCACATGTTCCCAAGAGCAGCTCTGCCCCATTGATTTGACCCACATCAGCCCCAGAGTAGCTCCTGCCCCATAGATCTGACCCAAATCTGCCCCACAGCAGATCCTGCCAAATAGATCTGACACACAGCAGCTCCTGCCCCATAGATCTGACCCACATCAGCCCCACAGCAGCTCCTGACCCATAGATCTGACCCAAATCAGCCCCTCAGCAGCTCCTGGCCCATAGATCTGACCCACATGTGCCCCACAGCAGCTCCAAACTCATAGATCTGACCCACATCAGTCCAACAGCATATTTTGCACCATAGATATGTCCCTCATCTGCCCCACAACCACTCCTGCCCCATAGATCTGACCTACATCATCCCCTCTGCAGCTTCTGCCCCATAGGTCTGACCCACATGTGCCCCTCAGTAGCTCCTCCCCCATAGATCTGACCCCCATCAGCCCCACAACAGCTCCTGCCCCATAGATCTAACCCACATCAGCCCCACAGCAGCTCCTGCCCCATAGATCTGACACACATCATATGTAAAGCAGCTGCTGCCCAATAGATATGACCCACAGCAGCTTCAGCCCCAAGGATCTGACCCACATCAGCCCCACAGCAACTCCTGCCCCATAGATCAGACCCACATCTGCCCCAAAGCATCTCCTGCCCCATAGATCATTCCCACATCAGCCCCACAGCAGATCCTGCCCCATAGATCTGACCCACATATGTCGCACAGCAGCACCTGCCCCATAGATCTGACCCACATCTGTCGCACAGCAGCTCCTGCCCCATAGATCAGACCCCCATCAGCCCCACAGTAGCTCCTGCTCCATAGATCTGACCCCCATCAGCCCCACAACAGCTCCTGCCCCATAGATCTAACCCACATCAGCCCCACAGCAGCTCCTGCCCCATAGATAAGCCCTACATCTGCCCCAACAGCAGCTCCTGCACCATAGATCTGACCCACATCTGCAACACAGCAGCTCCTGCTCCATAAATCTGACCAACATCAGTCCCACATCTGTTCCTGCCCCATAGATCTGACCCACAGCAGCTCCTGCCCCATAGATCTGACCCACATTTGCCCCACAGCAGCTCCTGCCCCATAGATCTAACCCACATATGTCGCACAGCAGCTCCTGCCCCATTGATCAGACCAACATCAGCCCCACAGTAGCTCCTGCCCCATAGACCTGAACCCCATCTGCCCCAAAGTAGCTCCTTCCCCATAGATCTGACCCAAATCAGCCCCGCAGCAGCTCCTGCCCCATAGATCTGACCCACATCTGCCCCAAACCATCTCCTGCCCCATAGATCTTTCCCACATCAGCCCCACAGCAGATCCTGCCCCATAGATCTGACCCCCATCAGCCCCACAACAGCTCCTGCCCCATAGATCTAACCCACATCAGCCCCACAGCAGCTCCTGCCCCATAGATCAGACCAACATCAGCCCCACAGTAGCTCCTGCCCCATAGATCTGACCCCCATCATCCCCACAACAGCTCCTGCCCCATAGATCTAACCCACATCAGCCCCACAGCAGCTCCTCCCCATAGATCTGACCCACATGTTCCCAAGAGCAGCTCTGCCCCATTGATTTGACCCACATCAGCCCCACAGCAGCTCCTGCCCCAGAGATCTGACCCCCATCAGCCCCACTGCAGCTCCGGCCCCATAGTCATGACACACATCATATGTAAAGCAGCTGCTGCCCAATAGATATGACCCACAACAGCTCCTGCCCCATAGATCTAACCCACAGCAGCCCTACAGCAGCTCCTACCCCATAGATCTGATGTACATCATTTCCACTTCAGCTCCTGCCCCATAGATCTGACCCAAATCTGCGCAACAGCAGATCCTGCCTAATAGATCTTAACCACAGCAGCTCCTACCCCATAGATCTGACCCACATCAGCCCCACAGCAGCTCCTACACCATAGTTCTGACCCACATCTGCCACACAGCAGCTCCTGCCCCATAGCTCTGACCCACATCTGCCCCAAAGCATCTCAAGGCCCATAGATCTTTCCCACATCAGCCCCACAGCAGATCCTGCCCCATAGATCTGACCCACATATTTCGCACAGCAGCACCTGCCCCATAGATCTGACCCACATCTGTCGCACAGCAGCTCCTGCCCCATAGATGAGACCAACATCAGCCCCACAGCAGCTCCTGCCCCATAGATCTGACCCACATCAGCCCCACAGCAGCTCCTACACCATAGATCTGACCCACATCTGCCACACACCATCTCCTACCCCATAGATCTTACCCACTTCTGCCCCACAGCAGCTCCTGCCCCATAGCTCTGACCCACATCTGCACCACAGCAGCTCCTCCCCATAGATCTAACACCCATCAGCCTCACAGCAGCTCCTGCCCCATAGATATGCCCTACATCTGCCCCACAGCAGCTCCTGCACCATAGATCTGACCCACATCTGCAACACAGCAGCTCCTGCTCCATAAATCTGACCAACATCAGGCCCACATCTGTTCCTGCCCCATAGATCTGACCCACAGCAGCTCCTGCCCCATAGATCTGACCCACATCAGCCCCACAGCAGCTCCGGCCCCATAGATCTGACCCAAATCAGCCCCGCAGCAGCTCCTGGCCCATAGATCTGACCCACATGTGCCCCACAGCAGCTCCAAACTCATAGATCTGACCCACATCTGTCCAACAGCAGATTTTGCACCATAGATATGTCCCTCATCTGCCCCACAGCAACTCCTGCCCCATAGATCTGACCTACATCATCCCCTCTGCAGCTTCTGCCCCATAGGTCTGACCCACATGTGCCCCACAGCAGCTGCTGACCCATAGATCTGACCCAAATCAGCCCCGCAGCAGCTCCTGGCCCATAGATCTGACCCACATGTTCCCCACAGCAGCTCCAAACTCATAGATCTGACCCACATCAGTCCAACAGCAGATTTTGCACCATAGATATGTCCCTCATCTGCCCCACAGCAACTCCTGCCCCATAGATCTGACCTACATCATCCCCTCTGCAGCTTCTGCCCCATAGGTCTGACCCACATGTGCCCCACAGTAGCTCCTGCCCCATAGATCTGACCCACATCAGCCCCACAGCAGATCCTGCCCCATAGATCTGACACACATCATATGTAAAGCAGCTGCTGCCCAATAGATATGACCCACAGCAGCTTCAGCCCCAAGGATCTGACACACATCAGCCCCACAGCAACTCCTGCCCCATAGATCTGACCCACATCTGCCCCAAAGCATCTCCTGCCCCATAGATCTTTCCCACATCAGCCCCACAGCAGATCCTGCCCCATAGATCTGACCCACATATGTCGCACAGCAGCACCTGCCCCATAGATCTAACACCCATCAGCCTCACAGCAGCTCCTGCCCCATAGATAAGCCCTACATCTGCCCCACAGCAGCTCCTGCACCATAGATCTGACCAACATCTGCAACACAGCAGCTCCTGCTCCATAAATCTGACCCACATCAGGCCCACATCTGTTCCTGCCCCATAGATCTGACCCACAGCAGCTCCTGCCCCATAGATCTGACCCACATTTGCCACACAGCAGCTCCTGCCCCACAGATCTGACCCAAATCTGCCCTACAGCAGATCCTGCCAAATAGATCTTAACCACAGCAGCTCCTGCCCCATAGATCTGACCCACATCAGCCCCACAGCAGCTCCTACACCATAGATTTGACCCACATCTGCCACACACCATCTCCTACCCCATAGATCTTACCCACTTCTGCCCCACAGCAGCTCCTGCACCATAGATCTGACCCACATCTGCAACACAGCAGCTCCTGCTCCATAAATCTGACCAACATCAGGCCCACATCTGTTCCTGCCACATAGATATTACCCACATCAGCCCCACAGCAGCTCCTGCCCCATAGATCTGACCCACATGTTCCCAAGAGTAGCTCTGCCCCATTGATTTGACCCACATCAGCCCCACAGTAGCTCCTGCCCCATAGATCTGACCCCCATCAGCCCCACTGCAGCTCCGGCCCCATAGATCTTACACACATCATATGTAAAGCAGCTGCTGCCCAATAGATATGACCCACAACAGCTCCTGCCCCACAGATCTAACCCACAGCAGCCCCACAGCAGCTCCTACCCCGTAGATCTGACGTACATCATCTCCACAGCAGCTCATGCCCCATAGATCTGACCCACATCAGCCCCACAGCAGCTCCTACCCCATAGATCTTACCCACTTCTGCCCCACAGCAGCTCCTGCCCCATAGCTCTGACCCACATCTGCACCATAGCAGCTCCTCCCCATAGGTCTAACACCCATCAGCCTCACAGCAGCTCCTGCCCCATAGATATGCCCTACATCTGCCCCACAGCAGCTCCTGCACCATAGATCTGACCCACATCTGCAACACAGCAGCTCCTGCTCCATAAATCTGACCAACATCAGGCCCACATCTGTTCCTGCCCCATAGATCTGACCCACAGCAGCTCCTGCCCCATAGATCTGCCCACATCTGCCCCACAGCAGCTCCTGCCCCATAGACCTGACCCACATGTTCCCCACAGCAGCTCCTGCCCCATAGATCTGACCCACAGCATCTCCTGCCCCATAGATCTGACCTACATGTTCCCAAGAGCAGCTCTGCCCCATTGATTTGACCCACATCAGCCCCACAGTAGCTCCTGCCCCATAGATCTGACCCCCATCAGCCCCACTGCAGCTCCGGCCCCATAGATCTGACACACATCATATGTAAAGCAGCTGCTGCACAATAGATATGACCCACAACAGCTCCTGCCCCATAGATATAACCCACATCTGCACCACAGCAGCTCCTCCCCATAGATCTAACAACCATCAGCCTCACAGCAGCTCCTGCCCCATAGATATGCCCTACATCTGCCCCACAGCAGCTCCTGCCCCATAGACCTGACCCACATGTTCCCCACAGCAGCTCCTGCCCCATAGATCTGACACAAACCATCTCCTGCCCCATAGATCTGACCCCCATCAGCCCCACAGCAGCTTCTACCCCATAGATCTAACCCACATCAGCCCCACAGCAGCTCCTGCCCCATAGATCTTTCCCACATCAGCCCCACAGCAGATCCTGCCCCATTGATCTTACCCACATATGTCGCACAGTAGCAACCGCCCCATAGATCTGACCCACATCTGTCGCACAGCAGCTCCTGCCCCATAGATGAGACCAACATCAGCCCCACAGTAGCTCCTGCCCCATAGATCTGACGCACATCAGCCCCACAGCAGCTCCTACACCATAGATCTGACCCACATCTGCCACACACCATCTCCTACCCCATAGATCTTACCCACTTCTGCCCCACAGCAGCTCCTGCCCCATAGCTCTGACCCACATCTGCACCACAGCAGTTCCTCCCCATAGATCTAACACCCATCAGCCTCACAGCAGCTCCTGCCCCATAGATATGCCCTACATCTGCCCCACAGCAGCTCCTGCACCATAGATCTGACCCACATCTGCAACACAGCATCTCCTGCTCCATAAATCTGACCAACATCAGGCCCACATCTGTTCCTGCCCCATTGATCTGACCCACAGCAGCTCCTGCCCCATAGATCTGACCCACATCAGCCCCACAGCAGCTCCTGCCCCATAGATCTGACACACATCTGCCCCAAAGCATCTCCTGCCCCAAAGATCTTTCCCACATCAGCCCCACAGCATATCCTGCCCCATAGATCTGACCCACATGTGCCCCACAGCAGCTCCTCCCCATAGATCTAACACCCATCAGCCTCACAGCAGCCTCTGCCCCATAGATAAGCCCTACATCTGCCCCACAGCAGCTCCTGCACCATAGATCTGACCCACATCTGCAACACAGCAGCTCCTGCTCCATAAATCTGACCAACATCAGGCCCACATCTGTTCCTGCCCCATAGATCTGACCCACAGCAGCTTTTGCCCCATAGATCTGACCCACATCAGCCCCACAGCAGCTCCTACACCATAGATCTGACCCACATCTGCCACACACCATCTCCTACCCCATAGATCTTACCCACTTCTGCCCCACAGCAGCTCCTGCCCCATAGCTCTGACCCACATCTGCACCACAGCAGCTCCTCCCCATAGATCTAACACCCATCAGCCTCACAGCAGCTCCTGCCCCATAGATATGCCCTACATCTGCCCCACAGCAGCTCCTGCACCATAGATCTGACCCACATCTGCAACACAGCAGCTCCTGCTCCATAAATCTGACCAACATCAGGCCCACATCTGTTCCTGACCCCTAGATCTGACCCACAGCAGCTCCTGCCCCATAGATCTGACCCACATCAGCCCCACAGCAGCTCCGGCCCCATAGATCTGACCCAAATCAGCCCCGCAGCAGCTCCTGGCCCATAGATCTGACCCACAAGTGCCCCACAGCAGCTCCAAACTCATAGATCTGACCCACATCAGTCCAACAGCAGATTTTGCACCATAGATATGTCCCTCATCTGCCCCACAACAGCTCCTGCCCCATAGATCTAACCCACAGCAGCCCCACAGCAGATCCTGCCCCATAGATCTGACACACATCATATGTAAAGCAGCTGCTGCCAAATAGATATGACCCACAGCAGCTTCAGCCCCAAGGATCTGACACACATCAGCCCCACAGCAACTCCTGCCCCATAGATCTGACCCACATCTGCCCCAAAGCATCTCCTGCCCCATAGATCTTTCCCACATCAGCCCCACAGCAGATCCTGCCCCATAGATCTGACCCACATATGTCGCACAGCAGCACCGGCCCCATAGATCTGACCCACATATGCCCCACAGCAGCTCCTCCCCATAGATCTAACACCCATCAGCCTCACAGCAGCTCCTGCCCCATAGATAAGCCCTACATCTGCCCCACAGCAGCTCCTGCACCATAGATCTGACCCACATGTGCAACACAGCAGATCCTGCTCCATAAATCTGACCAACATCAGGCCCACATCTGTTCCTGCCCCATAGATCTGACCCACAGCAGCTCCTGCCCCATAGATCTGACCCACATCAGCCCCACAGCAGCTCCTGCCCCATAGATCTGACCCAAATCTGCCCCACAGCAGATCCTGCCAAATAGATCTTAACCACAGCAGCTCCTGCCCCATAGATCTGACCCACATCAGCCCCACAGCAGCTCCTACACCATAGATCTGACCCACATCTGCCACACACCATCTCCTACCCCATAGATCTTACCCACTTCTGCCCCACAGCAGCTCCTGCCCCAAAGCTCTGACCCACATCAGCCCCACAGCAGCTCCTACACCATATATCTGACCCACATCTGCCACACACCATCTCCTACCCCATAGATCTTACCCACTTCTGCCCCACAGCAGCTCCTGCCCCATAGATCTGACCCACATCTGCACCACAGCAGCTCCTCCCCATAGATCTAACACCCATCAGCCTCACAGCAGCTCCTGCCCCATAGATATGCCCTACATCTGCCCCACAGCAGCTCCTGCACCATAGATCTGACCCACTTCTGCAACACAGCAGCTCCTGCTCCATAAATCTGACCAACATCAGGCCCACATCTGTTCCTGCCCCATAGATCTGACCCACAGCAGCTCCTGCCCCATAGATCTGACCCACATCAGCCCCACAGCAGCTCCTGCCCCATAGATCTGACCCAAATCAGCCCCGCAGCAGCTCCTGGCAGCAGTTCCTGGCCCCCAGCAAGCTCCGAAGCTTTAGCGCCCCCCCATCTCACAGGGCGGCAAAGCCTAGCCGAAAGCGGGTAGACCTGGAAGCTACACGCAAGACGCACGGGCAGCGACCCCTAGCCGCCGCCGCCGAGCACCACGGTCCGCTCGGAGCCGGGTAGACCGTGCCGACCTAGTCGAGTCGCATACGCAGAGACATATAGCAGAAGCCGCCGAGCACCACGGCCCGCTCGGAGCCGGGTAGACCGTGCCGACCTAGTCGAGCCGCATAGGCAGCGACCTCTAGCAGCCGCCGCCGAGCACCACGGCCCGCTCGGAGCCGGGTAGACCATGAAGACCTAGTCGAGCCGCATAGGCAGCGACCTCTAGCAGCCGCCGCCGAGCAGCTCCTGCCCCATAGATCTGAAACACATCATATGTAAAGCAGCTGCTGCCCAATAGATATGACCCACAGCAGATTCAGCCGCAAGGATCTGACCCACATCAGACCGACAGCAACTTCTGCCCCATAGATCTGACTAAAATCTGCCCCAAAGCAGCTCCTGCCCCGTAGATCTGACCCACATCAGCCCCACAGCAGCTCCTACACCATAGATCGGACCCACATCTGCCACACAGCAGATCCTGCCCCATAGATCTGACCCACATATGTTGCACAGCAGCACCTGCCCCATAGATCTGACCCACATCTGTCGCACAGCAGCTCCTGCCCCATAGATCAGACCAACATCAACCCCACAGTAGCTCCTGACCCATAGACCTGAACCCCATCAGCCCCACAGTAGCTCCTTCCCCATAGATCTGACCCCCATCAGCCCCACAAAAGCTCTTGCCCCATAGATCTAACCCACATCAGCCCCACAGCAGCTCCTGCCCCATAGATCAGACCAACATCAACCCCACAGTAGCTCCTGCCCCATAGACCTGAACACCATCAGCCCCACAGTAGCTCCTTCCCGATAGATCTGACCACCATCAGCCCCACAACAGCTCTTGCCCCATAGATCTAACCCACATCAGCCACACAGCAGCTCCTGCCCCATAGATCTGACCCCCATCAGCCCCACAACAGCTCCTGCCCCATAGATCTAACCCACATCAGCCCCACAGTATCTCCTGCCCCATAGATCTGACACACATCATATGTAAAGCAGCTGCTGCCCAATAGATATGACCCACAGCAGCTTCAGCCCCAAGGATCTGACCCACATCAGCCCCACAGCAACTCCTGCCCCATAGATCTGACCCACATCTGCCCCAGACCATCTCCTGCCCCATAGATCTTTCACACATCAGCACCACAGCAGATCCTGCCCCATAGATCTGACCCACATATGTCGCACAGCAGCACCTGCCCCATAGATCTGACCCACATATGCCCCACAGCAGCTCCTGCCCCATAGATCTGACCCACATCAGCCACACAGCAGCTCCTGACTCATAAATCTGACCCACAGCAGCTCCTGCCCCATAGATCTGACCCAAATCTGACCCACAGCAGCTCCTGCCCCATAGATCTGACCCCCATCAGCCCCACAACAGCTCCTGCCCCATAGATCTAACCCACATCAGCCCCACAGTATCTCCTGCCCCATAGATCTGACACACATCATATGTAAAGCAGCTGCTGCCCAATAGATATGACCCACAGCAGCTTCAGCCCCAAGGATCAGACCCACATCAGCCCCACAGCAACTCCTGCCCCATAGATCTGACC
This sequence comes from Coturnix japonica, assembly GCF_054131305.1. Taxonomy (NCBI): domain Eukaryota; kingdom Metazoa; phylum Chordata; class Aves; order Galliformes; family Phasianidae; genus Coturnix; species Coturnix japonica. The sequence continues at coordinate 2,713,019 of NC_140689.1, forward strand.
CACATCTGCCCCAAAGCATCTCCTGCCCCATAGATCTTTCCCACATCAGCCCCACAGCAGATCCTGCCCCATAGATCTGACCCACATATGTCGCACAGCAGCACCTGCCCCATAGATCTAACACCCATCAGACTCACAGCAGCTCCTGCCCCATAGATATGCCCTACATCTGCCCCACAGCAGCTCCTGCACCATAGATCTGACCCTCATCTGCAACACAGCAGCTCCTGCTCCATAAATCTGACCAACATCAGGCCCACTCCTGTTCCTGCCCCATAGGACTGACCCACAGCAGCTTCAGCCCCAAGGATCTGACCCACATCAGCCCCACAGCAACTCCTGCCCCATAGATCTGACCCACATCTGCCCCAAAGCATCTCCTGCCACATAGATCTTTCCCACATCAGCCCCACAGCAGATCCTGCCCCATAGATCTGACCCACATATTCCCCACAGCAGCTCCTCCCCAGAGATCTAACACCCATCAGCCTCACAGCAGCTCCTGCCCCATAGATAAGCCCTACATCTGCCCCACAGCAGCTCCTGCACCATAGATCTGACCCACATATGTCGCACAGCAGCACCTGCCCCATAGATCTGACCCACATCTGTCGCACAGCAGCTCCTGCCCCATAGATCAGACCAACATCAACCCCACAGTAGCTCCTGCCCCATAGACCTGAACCCCATCAGCCCCACAGTAGCTCCTTCCCCATAGATCTGACCCCCATCAGCCCCACAACAGCTCTTGCCCCATAGATCTAACCCACATCAGCCCCACAGCAGCTCCTGCCCCATAGATCTGACCCAAATCAGACCCGCAGCAGCTCCTGCCCTATAGATCAGACCAACATCAGCCCCACAGTATCTCCTGCCCCATAGATCTGACACACATCATATGTAAAGCAGCTGCTGCCCAATAGATATGACCCACAGCAGCTTCAGCCCCAAGGATCTGACCCACATCAGCCCCACAGCAACTCCTGCCCCATAGATCTGACCCACATCTGCCCCAGACCATCTCCTGCCCCATAGATCTTTCCCACATCAGCCCCACAGCAGATCCTGCCCCATAGATCTGACCCACATATGCCCCACAGCAGCTCCTACCCCATAGATCTGACCCACATCAGCCACACAGCAGCTCTTGACTCATAAATCTGACCAACAGCAGCTCCTGCCCCATAGATCTGACCCACATTTTCCCCAAAGCAGCACCTAACCCATACATCTGACCCACATGTGCCCCACAGCTGCTCCTGCCCCATAGATCTGAACCACAGCAGTTCCTAACCCATAGATCAGACCCAAATCTTCCCTACATCAGCTCCTGCCCATAGATCTGACCCACATCAGCTGCACAGCAGCTCCTACACCATAGATCTCACTCACATCAGCCCCACAGCAGCTCCTACAACATAGATCTGACCCACATCTGCCACACACCATCTCCTACCCCATAGAACTTACCCACTTCTGCCCCAAAGCAGCTCCTGCCCCATAGCTCTGACCCACATCTGCACCACAGCAGCTCCTCCCCATAGATCTAACACCCATCAGCCTCACAGCAGCTCCTGCCCCATAGATATGCCCTACATCTGCCCCACAGCAGCTCCTGCACCATAGAACTGACCCACATCTGCAACACAGCAGCTCCTGCTCCATAAATCTGACCAACATCAGGCCCACATCTGTTCCTGCCCCATAGATCTGACCCACAGCAGCTCCTGCCTCATAGATCTGACCCACATCAGCCCCACAGAAGCTCCTGCCTCATAGATCTGACCCAAATCAGCCCCGCAGCAGCTCCTGGCCCATAGATCTGACCCAAATCAGCCCCGCAGCAGCTCCTGGCCCATAGATCTGACCCACATGTGCCCCACAGCAGCTCCAAACTCATAGATCTGACCTACATCATCCCCTCTGCAGCTTCTGCCCCATAGGTCTGACCCACATGTGCCCCACAGTAGCTCCTGCCCCATAGATCTGACCCCCATCAGCCCCACAACAGCTCCTGACCCATAGATCTAACCCACATCAGCCCCACAGCAGCTCCTGCCCCATAGATCTGACACACATCATATGTAAAGCAGCTGCTGCCCAATAGATATGACCCACAGCAGCTTCAGCCCCAAGGATCTGACCCACATCAGCCCCACAGCAACTCCTGCCCCATAGATCTGACCCACATCTGCCCCAAAGCATCTCCTGCCCCATAGATCTTTCCCACATCAGCCCCACAGCAGATCCTGCCCCATAGATCTGACCCACATATGTCGCACAGCAGCACCTGCCCCATAGATCTGACCCACATCAGCCCCACAGCAGCTCCTACACCATAGATCTGACCCACATCTGCCACACAGCAGCTCCTGCCCCATAGCTCTGACCCACATCTGTACCACAGCAGCTCCTCCCCATAGATCTAACACCCATCAGCATCACAGCAGCTCCTGCCCCATAGATAAGCCCTACATCTGCCCCACAGCAGCTCCTGCACCATAGATCTGACCCACATCTGCAACACAGCAGCTCCTGCTCCATAAATCTGACCAACATCAGGCCCACATCTGTTCCTGCCCCATAGATCTGACCCACAGCAGCTCCTGCCTCATAGATCTGACCCACATCAGCCCCACAGAAGCTCCTGCCTCATAGATCTGACCCAAATCAGCCCCGCAGCAGCTCCTGGCCCATAGATCTGACCCAAATCAGCCCCGCAGCAGCTCCTGGCCCATAGATCTGACCCACATGTGCCCCACAGCAGCTCCAAACTCATAGATCTGACCTACATCATCCCCTCTGCAGCTTCTGCCCCATAGGTCTGACCCACATGTGCCCCACAGTAGCTCCTGCCCCATAGATCTGACCCCCATCAGCCCCACAACAGCTCCTGACCCATAGATCTAACCCACATCAGCCCCACAGCAGCTCCTGCCCCATAGATCTGACACACATCATATTTAAAGCAGCTGCAGCACAATAGATATGACCCACAGCAGCTTAAGCCCCAAGGATCTGACACACATCAGCCCCACAGCAACTCCTGCCCCATAGATCTGACCCACATCTGCCCCAAAGCATCTCCTGCCCCATAGATCTTTCCCACATCAGCCCCACAGCAAATCCTGCCGCATAGATCTGACCCACATATGTCGCACAGCAGCACCTGCCCCATAGATCTGACCCACATCAGCCCCACAGCAGCTCCTACACCATAGATCTGACCCACATCTGCCACACAGCAGCTCCTGCCCCATAGATCTGACCCACATATGTCGCACAGCAGCACCTGCCCCATAGATCTGACCCACATCAGCCCCACAGCAGCTCCTACACCATAGATCTGACCCACATCTGCCACACAGCAGCTCCTGCCCCATAGCTCTTACCCACATCTGTACCACAGCAGCTCCTCCCCATAGATCTAACACCCATCAGCATCACAGCAGCTCCTGCCCCATAGATAAGCCCTACATCTGCCCCACAGCAGCTCCTGCACCATAGATCTGACCCACATCTGCAACACAGCAGCTCCTGCTCCATAAATCTGACCAACATCAGGCCCACATCTGTTCCTGCCCCATAGATCTGACCCACAGCAGCTCCTGCCCCATAGATCTGACCCACATTTGCCACACAGCAGCTCCTGCCCCATAGATCTGACCCAAATCTGCCCCACAGCAGATCCTGCCAAATAGATCTTAACCACAGCAGCTCCTGCCCCATAGATCTGACCCACATATGTCACACAGCAGCACCTGCCCCATAGATCTGACCCACATATGCCCCACAGCAGCTCCTCCCCATAGATCTAACACCCATCAGCCTCACAGCAGCTCCTGCCCCATAGATATGCCCTACATCTGCCCCACAGCAGCTCCTGCACCATAGATCTGACCCACATCTGCAACACAGCAGCTCCTGCTCCATAAATCTGACCAACATCAGGCCCACATCTGTTCCTGCCCCATAGATCTGACCCACAGCAGCTCCTGCCCCATAGATCTGACCCACATCAGCCCCACAGCAGCTCCTGCCCCATAGATCTGACCCAAATCTACCCCACAGCAGATCCTGCCAAATAGATCTTAACTGCAGCGACTCGGCACGGACTCAGATGTGAACGATCCAAATCGTTTATTACAAGTTCTCACATCCCTTATATACCTTCACAAGTTGTTATTTTCTAACTTTCCCATCCGCCCTTACAACTTTCCCAAACATCTTACATGTCAACAAAGCATTCTACAAAACACTTTTCAACTGTCCATGTAGGCACATAACCAATCAGAGCTGTGAGACTCTTCTTCTCCTTGCAGAGGTGTCCTTGGTTCCGATCCTGTTTATCTTGCTCCACAGCTGCTGCTCTGAACAGCTTTTCTTGTATTCCCACACTTAACCACAGCAGCTCCTGCCCCATAGATCTGACCCACATCAGCCCCACAGCAGCTCCTACACCATAGATCTGACCCACATCTGCCACACACCATCTCCTACCCCATAGATCTTACCCACTTCTGCCCCACAGCAGCTCCTGCCCCATAGCTCTGACCCACATCAGCCCCACAGCAGCTCCTACACCATATATCTGACCCACATCTGCCACACACCATCTCCTACCCCATAGATCTTACCCACTTCTGCCCCACAGCAGCTCCTGCCCCATAGCTCTGACCCACATCTGCACCACAGCAGCTCCTCCCCATAGATCTAACACCCATCAGCCTCACAGCAGGTCCTGCCCCATAGATATGCCCTACATCTGCCCCACAGCAGCTCCTGCACCATAGATCTGACCCACATCTGCAACACAGCAGCTCCTGCCCCATAGATCTGACCCAAATCAGCCCCGCAGCAGCTCCTGGTCCGTAGATCTGACCCACATGTGCCCCACAGCAGCTCCAAACTCATAGATCTGACCCACATCTGTCCAACAGCAGATTTTGCACCATAGATATGTCCCTCATCTGCCCCACAGCAACTCCTGCCCCATAGATCTGACCTACATCATCCCCTCTGCAGCTTCTGCCCCATAGGTCTGACCCACATGTGCCCCACAGTAGCTCCTGCCCCATAGATCTGACCCCCATCAGCCCCACAACAGCTCCTGACCCATAGATCTAACCCACATCAGCCCCACAGCAGCTCCTACCCCATAGATCTGACCCACATCTGCCCCCAAACATCTCCTGCCCCATAGAACTTTCCCACATCAGCCCCACAGCAGATCCTGCCCCATAGATCTCACCCACATATGTCGCACAGCAGCACCTGCCCCATAGATCTGACTCACATCAGCCCCACAGCAACTCCTGCCCCATAGATCTGACCCACATCAGCCCCACAGCAGCTCCTACACCATAGATCTGACCCACATCTGCCACACAGCAGCTCCTGCCCCATAGCTCTGACCCACATCAGCCCCACAGCAGCTCCTACACCATAGATCTGACCCACATCTGCCACACAGCAGCTCCTGCCCCATAGCTCTGACCCACATCTGTACCACAGCAGCTCCTCCCCATATATCTAACACCCATCAGCCTCACAGCAGCTCCTGCCCCATAGATAAGCCCTACATCTGCCCCACAGCAGCTCCTGCACCATAGATCTGACCCACATCTGCAACACAGCAGCTCCTGCTCCATAAATCTGACCAACATCAGGCCCACATCTGTTCCTGCCCCATAGATCTGACCCACAGCAGCTCCTGCCCCATAGATCTAACCCACATTTGCCACACAGCAGCTCCCGCCCCATAGATCTGACCCAAATCTGCCCCACAGCAGATCCTGCCAAATAGATCTTAAACACAGCAGCTCCTGCCCCATAGATCTTACCCACAGCAGCCCCACAGCAGCTCCTGGCCCATAGATCTGACCCACATGTGCCCCACAGCAGCTCCAAACTCATAGATCTGACCCCCATCAGCCCCACAGCAGCTCCTGTCCCATAGGTCTGACCCACATGTGCCCCACAGCAGCTCCTGCCATATAGATCTGACCCACATTTGCCACACAGCAGCTCCTGCCCCATAGATCTGACCCAAATCTGCCCCACAGCAGATCCTGCCAAATAGATCTTAACCACAGCAGCTCCTGCCCCATAGATCTGACCCACATCAGCCCCACAGCAGCTCCTACACCATAGATCTGACCCACATCTGCCACACACCATCTCCTACCCCATAGATCTTACCCACTTCTGCCCCACAGCAGCTCCTGCCCCATAGCTCTGACCCACATCTGCACCACAGCAGCTCCTCCCCATAGATCTAACACCCATCAGCCTCACAGCAGCTCCTGCCCCATAGATATGCCCTACATCTGCCCCACAGCAGCTCCTGCACCATATATCTGACCCACTTCTGCAACACAGCAGCTCCTGCTCCATAAATCTGACCAACATCAGGCCCACATCTGTTCCTGCCCCATAGATCTGACCCACAGCAGCTCCTGCCCCATAGATCTGACCCACATCAGCCCCACAGCAGCTCCTGCCTCATAGATCTGACCCAAATCAGCCCCGCAGCAGCTCCTGGCCCATAGATCTGACCCACATGTGCCCCACAGCAGCTCCAAACTCATAGATCTGACCCACATCAGTCCAACAGCAGATTTTGCACCATAGATATGTCCCTCATCTGCCCCACAGCAACTCCTGCCCCATAGATCTGACCTACATCATCCCCTCTGCAGCTTCTGCCCCATAGGTCTGACCCACATGTGCCCCACAGCAGCTCCTGCCATATAGATCTGACCCACATATGCCCCACAGCAGCTCCTCCCCATAGATCTGACCCACATCATCCACACAGCAGCTCCTGACTCATAAATCTGACCCACAGCAACTCCTGCCCCATAGATCTGACCCAAATCTGACCCACAGCAGCTCCTGCCCCATAGATCTGACCCACATTTTCCCCAAAGCAGCACCTAACCCATAGATCTGACCCACATGTGCCCCACAGCTGCTCCTGCCCCATAGATCTGAACCACAGCAGTTCCTAACCCATAGATCAGACCCAAATCTTCCCTACATCAGCTCCTGCCCATAGATCTGACCCACATCAGCCGCACAGCAGCTCCTACCCCATAGATCTCACCCACATAAGCCCCACAGCTGCTCCACGGCACGGTTTCCCCGGCACGGTGCGGCTCGCGAGCTTTGCGGCGCCGGCTATGCGTTTTTGCCTGCGGAGACGCCACGGGAGCGACATTTGGCTGATTCCGAGGAACGTCCGAGCCGAGCGGTGCCCGCCGGGAGCGGTTGGACCGTGCCGGCGCACTTGAGCGGGGTCCGTTCGAGCCGGAAATCCGGACTGCGGGCAGGCCGCGTAGCGAGGGATGGCGAAAGAGCGGCGGGAAGCCGCAACCGAAAAAATCCACAGCCCGGCGCTCAACCGCGCTCGCCTGCGCCCGCTCGTTGCCGCCTCTGGAGACGAGCACGCGCTCGCTCCTGCAGACGAAAACGGAAGGCGTAAGAAAAAACGGCTTCGGAAAAGAACGGCGCCGACTACCGGCAGCGGCGCCGAGGGTAAGCGGCGCTCTACGTCGACGTAGCGGTAGGGAAGAAACTACAGCGACCCCCCAGCAAGCTCCGGAGCTTTAGCGGCCCCCCATCTCACAGGGCTGCAAAGCCTAGCCGAAAGCGGGTAGACCTGGCAGCTACACGCAAGCGGCACGGGCAGCGACCCCTAGCCGCCGCCGCCGAGCACCACGGTCCGCTCGGAGCCGGGTAGACCGTGCCGACCTAGCCAAGCCGCAAAGAAGCGACCTCTAGCAACCGCTGCCGAGCACCACGGCCCACTCGGAGCCGGGTAGACCGTGCCGACCTAGTCGAGCCGCATAGGCAGCGACCTCTAGCAGCAGCCGCCGAGCAGCTCCTGCCGCATTGATCTGAAACACATCATATGTAAAGCAGCTGCTGCCCAATAGATATGACCCACAGCAGCTTCAGCCCCAAGGATCTGACCCACATCAGCCCCACAGCAACTCCTGCCCCATAGATCTGACTAAAATCTGCCCCAAAGCATCTCCTGCCCCATAGATCTTTCCCACATCAGCCCCACAGCAGATCCTGCCCCATAGATCTGACCCACATCAGCCCCACATCAGCTCCTACACCATAGATCTGACCCACATCTGCAACACAGCAGCTCCTGCTCCATAAATCTGACCAACATCAGGCCCACATCTGTTCCTGCCCCATAGATCTAACACCCATCAGCCTCACAGCAGCTCCTGCCCCATAGATAAGCCCTACATCTGCCCCACAGCAGCTCCTGCACCATAGATCTGACCCTCATCTGCAACACAGCAGCTCCTGCTCCATAAATCTGACCAACATCAGGCCCACATCTGTTCCTGCCCCATAGATCTGACCCACAGCAGCTCCTGCCCCATAGATCTGACCCACATTTGCCACACAGCAGCTCCTGCCTCATAGATCTGACCCAAATCTGCCCCACAGCAGATCCTGCCAAATAGATCTTAACCACAGCAGCTCCTGCACCATAGATCTGACCCACATCTGCAACACAGCAGCTCCTGCTCCATAAATCTGACCAACATCAGGCCCACATCTGTTCCTGCCCCATAGATCTGACCCACAGCAGCTCCTGCCCCATAGATCTGACCCACATTTGCCACACAGCAGCTCCTGACCCATAGATCTTACCCAAATCTTCCCCACAGCAGATCCTGCCAAATAGATCTTAACCACAGCAGATCCTGCCCCATAGATCTGACCCACATCAGCCCCACAGCAGCTCCTCCCCATAGATCTGACCCACATCTGCCACACACCATCTCCTACCACATAGATCTTACCCACTTCTGCCCCACAGCAGCTCCTGCCCCATAGCTCTGACCCACATCTGCACCACAGCAGCTCCTCCCCATAGATCTAACACCCATCAGCCTCACAGCAGCTCCTGCCCCATAGATATGCCCTACATCTGCCCCACAGCAGCTCCTGCACCATAGATCTGACCCACATGTGCCCCACAGCAGCTCCAAACTCATAGATCTGACCCACATCAGTCCAACAGCAGATTTTGCACCATAGATATGTCCCTCATCTGCCCCACATCAGCTCCTGCCCCATAGATCTGACCCCCATCAGCCCCACAACAGCTCCTGACCCATAGATCTAACCCACATCAGCCCCACAGCAGCTCCTGCCCCATAGATCTGACACACATCATATGTAAAGCAGCTGCAGCACAATAGATATGACCCACAGCAGCTTCAGCCCCAAGGATCTGACACACATCAGCCCCACAGCAACTCCTGCCCCATAGATCTGACCCACATCTGCCCCAAAGCATCTCCTGCCCCATAGATCTTTCCCACATCAGCCCCACAGCAGATCCTGCCCCATAGATCTGACCCACATATGTCGCACAGCAGCACCTGCCCCATAGATCTGACCCACATCAGCCCCACAGCAGCTCCTAGACCATAGATCTGACCACCATCTGCCACACAGCAGCTCCTGCCCCATAGCTCTGACCCACATCTGCACCACAGCAGCTCCTCCCCATAGATCTAACACCCATCAGCCTCACAGCAGCTCCTGCTTAAAAGATAAGCCCTACATCTGCCCCACAGCAGCTCCTGCACCATAGATCTGACCCACATCTGCAACACAGCAGCTCCTGCTCCATAAATCAGACCAAAATCAGGCCCACATCTGTTCCTGCCCCATAGATCTGACCCACAGCAGCTCCTGCCCCATAGATCTGACCCACATTTGCCACACAGCAGCTCCTGCCCCATAGATCTGACCCAAATCTGCCCCACAGCAGATCCTGCCAAATAGATCTTAACCACAGCAGCTCCTGCCTTATAGATCTGACCCACATCAGCCCCACAGCAGCTCCTGGCCCATAGATCTGACCCACATGTGCCCCACAGCAGCTCCAAACTCATAGATCTGACCCACATAAGTCCAACAGCAGATTTTGCACCGTAGATATGTCCCTCATATGCCCCACAGCAACTCCTGCCCCATAGATCTGACCTACATCATCCCCTCTGCAGCTTCTGCCCCATAGGTCTGACCCACATGTGCCCCACAGTAGCTCCTGCCCCATAGATCTGACCCCCATCAGCCCCACAACAGCTCCTGACCCATAGATCTAACCCACATCAGTCCCACAGCAGCTCCTGCCCCATAGATCTGACCCCCATCGGCCCCACTGCAGCTCCGGCCCCATAGCTCTGACCCACATCTGCACCACAGCAGTTCCTCCCCATAGATCTAACACCCATCAGCCTCACAGCAGCTCCTGCCCCATAGATAAGCCCTACATCTGCCCCACAGCAGCTCCTGCACCATAGATCTGACCCACATCTGCAACACAGCAGCTCCTGCTCCATAAATGTGACCAACATCAGGCCCACATCTGTTCCTGCCCCATGGATCTGACCCACAGCAGCTCCTGCCCCATAGATCTGACACACATCATATGTAAAGCAGCTGCAGCACAATAGATATGACCCACAGCAGCTTCAGCCCCAAGGATCTGACACACATCAGCCCCAAAGCAACTCCTGCCCCATAGATCTGACCCACATCTGCCCCAAAGCATCTCCTGCCCCATAGATCTTTCCCACATCAGCCCCACAGCAGATCCTGCCCCATAGATCTGACCCACATATGTCGCACAGCAGCACCTGCCCCATAGATCTGACCCACATCTGTCGCACAGTAGCTCCTGCCCCATAGATCAGACCAACATCAGCCCCACAGTAGCTCCTGCCCCATAGATCTGACCCCCATCGGCCCCACTGCAGCTCCGGCCCCATAGCTCTGACCCACATCAGCCCCACAGCAGCTCCTCCCCATAGATCTAACACCCATCAGCCTCACAGCAGCTCCTGCCCCATAGATAAGCCCTACATCTGCCCCACAGCAGCTCCTGCACCATATATCTGACCCACATCTGCAACACAGCAGCTCCTGCTCCATAAATCTGACCAACATCAGGCCCACATCTGTTCCTGCCCCATAGATCTGACCCACAGCAGCTCCTGCCCCATAGATCTGACACACATTTGCCACACAGCAGCTCCTGCCCCATAGATCTGACCCAAATATTCCCCACAGCAGATCCTGCCAAATAGATCTTAACCACAGCAGCTCCTGCCCCATAGATCTGACCCACATCTGCCCCACAGCAGCTCCTGCACCATAGATCTGACCCACATCTGCAACACAGCAGCTCCTGCTCCATAAATCTGACCAACATCAGGCCCACATCTGTTCCTGCCCCATGGATCTGACCCACAGCAGCTCCTGCCCCATAGATCTGACACACATCATATGTAAAGCAGCTGCAGCACAATAGATATGACCCACAGCAGCTTCAGCCCCAAGGATCTGACACACATCAGCCCCAAAGCAACTCCTGCCCCATAGATCTGACCCACATCTGCCCCAAAGCATCTCCTGCCTCATAGATCTTTCCCACATCAGCCCCACAGCAGATCCTGCCCCATAGATCTGACCCACATATGTCGCACAGCAGCACCTGCCCCATAGATCTGACCCACATCTGTCGCACAGTAGCTCCTGCCCCATAGATCAGACCAACATCAGCCCCACAGTAGCTCCTGCCCCATAGATCTGACCCCCATCGGCCCCACTGCAGCTCCGGCCCCATAGCTCTGACCCACATCAGCCCCACAGCAGCTCCTCCCCATAGATCTAACACCCATCAGCCTCACAGCAGCTCCTGCCCCATAGATATGCCCTACATCTGCCCCACAGCAGCTCCTGCACCATAGATCTGACCCACATCTGCAACACAGCAGCTCCTGCTCCATAAATCTGACCAACATCAGGCCCACATCTGTTCCTGCCCCATAGATCTGACCCACAGCAGCTCCTGCCCCATAGATCTGACACACATTTGCCACACAGCAGCTCCTGCCCCATAGATCTGACCCAAATATTCCCCACAGCAGATCCTGCCAAATAGATCTTAACCACAGCAGCTCCTGCCCCAAGGATCTGACCCACATCTGCCCCACAGCAGCTCCTGCACCATAGATCTGACCCACATCTGCAACACAGCAGCTCCTGCTCCATAAATCTGACCAACATCAGGCCCACATCTGTTCCTGCCCCATAGATCTGACCCACAGCAGCTCCTGCCCCATAGATCTGACCCCCATCAGCCCCACAGCAGCTCCAGCCCCATAGATCTGACACACAGCAGCCCCACAGCAGCTCCTGCCCCATAGATCTGACGTACATCATCTCCACTGCAGCTCCTGCCCCATAGATCTCACCCACATGTGCCCCACAGCAGCTCCTGCCATATAGACCTGACCCACATATGCCCCTCAGCAGCTCCTGCCCCATAGATCTGACTCAAATCTGCAGCACAGCAGATCCTGCCAAATAGATCTTAACCACAGCAGCTCCTGCCCCATAGATCTGACCCACATCAGCCCCACAGCAGCTCCTCCCCATAGATCTAACACCCATCAGCCTCACAGCAGCCTCTGCCCCATAGATAAGCCCTACATCTGCCCCACAGCAGCTCCTGCACCATAGATCTGACCCACATCTGCAACACAGCAGCTCCTGCTCCATAAATCTGACCAACATCAGGCCCACATCTGTTCCTGCCCCATAGATCTGACCCACAGCAGCTCCTGCCCCATAGATCTGACCCACATCAGCCCCACAGCAGCTCCTGCCTTATAGATCTGACCCAAATCAGCCCCACAGCATCTCCTGCCCCATAGATCTGACCCACATGTGCCCCACAGCAGCTCCAAACTCATAGATCTGACCCTCATCAGTCCAACAGCAGATTTTGCACCATAGATATGTCCCTCATCTGCCCCACAGCAACTCCTGCCCCATAGGTCTGACCCACATGTGCCCCACAGCAGCTCCTGCCATATAGATCTGACCCACATATGCCCCACAGCAGCTCCTGCCCCATAGATCTGACCCACATCAGCCACACAGCAGCTCCTGCCCCATAGATCTGACCCACATGTTCTCAAGAGCAGCTCTGCCCCATTGATTTGACCCACTTCAGACCCACAGTAGCTCCTGCCCCATAGATCTGACCCCCATCAGCCCCACTGCAGCTCCGGCCCCATAGATCTGACACACATCATATGTAAAGCAGCTGCTGCCCAATAGATATGACCCACAACAGCTCCTGCCACATAGATCTAACCCACAGCAGCCCCACAGCAGCTCCTGCCCCATAGATCTGACGTACATCATCTCCACTGCAGCTCCTGCCCCATAGATCTGACCCAAATCTGTCACACAGCAGATCCTGCCAAATAGATCTTAACCACAGCAGCTCCTGCCCCATAGATCTGACCCACGTCAGCCCCACAGCAGCTCCTACACCATAGATCTGACCCACATCTGCCACACACCATCTCCTACCCCATAGATCTTACCCACTTCTGACCCACAGCTGCTCCTGCCCCATAGCTCTGACCCACATCTGCACCACAGCAGCTCCTCCCCATAGATCTAACACCCATCAGCCTCACAGCAGCTCCTGCCCCATAGATAAGCCCTACATCTGCCCCACAGCAGCTCCTGCACCATAGATCTGACCCACATCTGCAACACAGCAGATCCTGCTCCATAAATCTGACCAACATCAGGCCCACAGCTGTTCCTGCCCCATAGATCTGACCCACAGCAGCTCCTGCCCCATAGATCTGACCCACATCTGCCCCACAGCAGCTCCTGCCCCATAGATCTGACCCACAGCATCTCCTGCCCCATAGATCTGACCCACATCAGCCCCACAGCAGCTCCTGCCCCATAGATCAGACCAACATCAGCCCCACAGCAGCTCCTGCCCCATAGATCTGACACACATCATATGTAAAGCAGCTGCTGCCCATTAGATATTACCCACAGCAGCTTCAGCCCCAAGGATCTGACCCACATCAGCCCCACAGCAGCTCCTGCCCCATAGATCTGACCCACATCTGCCCCAAAGCATCTCCTGCCCCATAGATCTTTCCCACATCAGCCCCACAGCAGATCCTGCCCCATAGATCTGACACACATATGTCGCACAGCAGCACCTGCCCCATAGATCTGACACACATCTGTCGCACAGCAGCTCCTGCCCCATAGATGAGACCAACATCAGCCCCACAGTAGCTCCTGCCCCATAGATCTGACCCCCATCAGCCCCACAGAAGCTCCTGCCCCATAGATCTGAACCACATCTGTCGCACAGCAGCTCCTGCCCTATAGATCTAACCCACATCAGCCCCACAGCAGCTCCTGCCCCATAGATCTGACCCACATGTTCCCAAGAGCAGCTCTGCCCCATTGATTTTACCCACATCACCCCCACAGTAGCTCCTGCACCATAGATCTGACCCCCATCAGCCCCACAGTAGCTCCAGCCCCATAGATCTGACACACAGCAGCCCCACAGCAGCTCCTGCCCCATAGATCTGACGTACATCATCTCCACTGCAGCTCCTGCCCCATAGATCTCACCCACATGTGCCCCACAGCAGCTCCTGCCATATAGACCTGACCCACATATGCCCCTCAGCAGCTCCTGCCCCATAGATCTGACTCAAATCTGCAGCACAGCAGATCCTGCCAAATAGATCTTAACCACAGCAGCTCCTGCCCCATAGATCTGACCCACATCAGCCCCACAGCAGCTCCTACACCATAGATCTGACCCACATCTGCCACACAGCAGCTCCTGCCCCATAGCTCTGACCCACATCTGCACCACAGCAGCTCCTCCCCATAGATCTAACACCCATCAGCCTCACAGCAGCTCCTGCCCCATAGATCTGACCCACATTTGCCACACAGCAGCTCCTGCCCCATAGATCTGACCCAAATCTGCCCCACAGCAGATCCTGCCAAATAGATCTTAACCACAGCAGCTCCTGCCCCATAGATCTGACCCACATCAGCCCCACAGCAGCTCCTACACCATAGATCTCACCCACATCTGCCACACACCATCTCCTACCCCATAGATCTTACCCACTTCTGCCCCACAGCAGCTCCTGCCCCATAGCTCTGACCCAGATCTGCGCCACAGCAGCTCCTCCCCATAGATCTAACACCCATCACCCTCACAGCAGCTCCTGCCCCATAGATATGCCCTATATCTGCACCACAGCGGCTCCTGCACCATAGATCTGACCCACATCTGCAACACAGCAGCTCCTGCTCCATAAATCTGACCAACATCAGGCCCACATCTGTTCCTGCCCCATAGATCTGACCCACAGCAGCTCCTGCCCCATAGATCTGACCCACATCAGCCCCACAGCAGCTCCTGCCTTATAGATCTGACCCAAATCAGCCCCACAGCATCTCCTGCCCCATAGATCTGACCCACATGTGCCCCACAGCAGCTCCAAACTCATAGATCTGACCCTCATCAGTCCAACAGCAGATTTTGCACCATAGATATGTCCCTCATCTGCCCCACAGCAACTCCTGCCCCATAGATCTGACCTACATCATCCCCTCTTCAGCTTCTGCCCCATAGGTCTGACCCACATGTGCCCCACAGTAGCTCCTGCCCCATAGATCTGACCCCCATCAGCCCCACAACAGCTCCTGCCCCATAGATCTAACCCACATCAGTCCCACAGCAGCTCCTGCCCCATAGATCTGTCACACATCATATGTAAAGCAGCAGCTGCCCAATAGATATGACCCACAGCAGCTTCAGCCCCAAGGATCTGACACACATCAGCCCCACAGCAACTCCTGCCCCATAGATCTGACCCACATCTGCCCCAAAGCATCTCCTGCCCCATAGATCTTTCCCACATCAGCCCCACAGCAGATCCTGCCCCATAGATCTGACCCACATATGTCGCACAGCAGCACCTGCCCCATAGATCTGACCCACATCTGCCCCAAAGCATCTCCTGCCCCATAGATCTTTCCCACATCAGCCCCACAGCAGATCCTGCCCCATAGATCTGACCCACATATGTCGCACAGCAGCTCCTGCCCCATAGATCTGACCCAAATCTGCCCCACAGCAGATCCTGCCAAATAGATCTTAACCACAGCAGCTCCTGCCTTATAGATCTGACCCACATCAGCCCCACAGCAGCTCCTGGCCCATAGATCTGACCCACATGTGCCCCACAGCAGCTCCAAACTCATAGATCTGACCCACATCAGTCCAACAGCAGATTTTGCACCATAGATATGTCCCTCATCTGCCCCACAGCAACTCCTGCCCCATAGATCTGACCTACATCATCCCCTCTGCAGCTTCTGCCCCATAGGTCTGACCCACATGTGCCCCACAGCAGCTCCTGCCATATAGATCTGACCCACATCTGCCCCACAGCAGCTCCTGCACCATAGATCTGACCCACATCTGCAACACAGCATCTCCTGCTCCATAAATCTGACCAACATCAGGCCCACATCTGTTCCTGCCCCATAGATCTGAACCACAGCAGCTCCTGCCCCATAGATCTGACCCACATATGCCCCACAGCAGCTCCTGCCCCATAGATCTGACCCACATCAGCCACACAGCAGCTCCTGACTCATAAATCTGACCCACAGCAGCTCCTGCCCCATAGATCTGACCCAAATATTCCCCACAGCAGATCCTGCCAAATAGATCTTAACCACAGCAGCTCCTGCCCCATAGATCTGACCAACATCAGCCCCACAGCAGCTCCTACACCATAGATCTGACCCACATCTGCCACACACCATCTCCTACCCCATAGATCTTACCCACTTCTGCCCCACAGCAGCTCCTGCCCCATAGATCTGACCCACATCTGCAACACAGCAGCTCCTGCCCCATAGATCTGACCCACATCTGCCCAACAGCAGCTGCTGACGCATAGATCTGACCCACATCTGCCCAACAGCAGCTCCTGCCCCATAGATCTAACCCACATCAGTCCCACAGCAGCTCCTGCCCCATAGATCTGACACACATCATATGTAAAGCAGCTGCTGCCCAATAGATATGACCCACAGCAGCTTCAGCCCCAAGGATCTGACCCACATCAGCCCCACAGCAGTTCCTGCCCCATAGATCTGTCCCACATCTGTCGCACAGCAGCTCCTGCCCTATAGATCTGACCCGCATCAGCCCCACAGCAGCTCCTGCCCCATAGATCTGACACACATCTTATGTAAAGCAGCTGCTGCCCAATAGATATGACCCACAGCAGCTTCAGCCCCAAGGATCTGACCCACATCAGCCCCACAGCAGCTCCTGCCCCATAGATCTGACCCACATCTGTCGCACAGCAGCTCCTGCCCTATAGATCTAACCCGCATCAGCCCCACAGCAGCTCCTGCCCCATAGATCTGACCCACAAGTTCCCAAGAGCAGCTCTGCCCCATTGATTTGACCCACATCAGCCCCACAGTAGCTCCTGCCCCATAGATCTGACCCCCATCAGCCCCACTGCAGCTCCGGCCCCATAGATCTGACACACATCATATGTAAAGCAGCTGCTGCCCAATAGATATGACACACAACAGCTCCTGCCCCATAGATCTAACCCACAGCAGCCCCACAGCAGCTCCTACACCATAGATCTAACCCACATCTGCCACACAGCAGCTCCTACCCCATAGATCTTACCCACTTCTGCCCCACAGCAGCTCCTGCCCCATAGCTCTGACCCACATCTGTCCCATAGAAGCTCCTCCCCATAGATCTAACACCCATCAGCCTCACAGCAGCTCCTGCCCCATAGATATGCCCTACATCTGCCCCACAGCAGCTCCTGCACCATAGATCTGACCCACATCTGCAACACAGCATCTCCTGCTCCATAAATCTGACCAACATCAAGCCCACATCTGTTCCTGCCCCATAGATCTGACCCACAGCAGCTCCTGCCCCATAGATCTGCCCACATCTGCCCCACAGCAGCTCCTGCCCCATAGACCTGACCCACATGTTCCCCACAGCAGCTCCTGCCCCATAGATCTGACCCACAGCATCTCCTGCCCCATAGATCTGACCCACATGTTCCCAAGAGCAGCTCTGCCCCATTGATTTGACCCACATCAGCCCCACAGTAGCTCCTGCCCCATAGATCTGACCCCCATCAGCCCCACTGCAGCTCCGGCCCCATAGATCTGACACACATCATATGTAAAGCTGCTGCTGCCCTATAGATATGACCCACAGCAGCTTCCGCCCCAAGGATCTGATACACATCAGCCCCACAGCAACTCCTGCCCCATAGATCTGACCCACATCTGCCCCAAACCATCTCCTGCCCCATAGATCTTTCCCACATCAGCCCCACAGCAGATCCTGCCCCATAGATCTGACCCACATATGTCGCACAGCAGCACCTGCCCAATAGATCTGACCAACATCAGCCCCACAGCAGCTCCTACACCATAGATCTGACCCACATCTGCCACACAGCAGCTCCTGCCCCATAGGTCTGACCCACATCTGTACCACAGCAGCTCCTCCCCATAGATCTAACACCCATCAGCCTCACAGCAGCTCCTGCCCCATAGATAAGCCCTACATCTGCCCCACAGCAGCTCCTGCACCATAGATCTGACCCACATCTGCAACACAGCAGCTCCTGCTCCATAAATCTGACCAACATCAGGCCCACATCTGTTCCTGCCCCATAGATCTCACCCACAGCAGCTCCTGCCCCATAGATCTGACCCACATTTGCCACACAGCAGCTCCTGCCCCATAGATCTGACCCAAATCTGCCCCACAGCAGATCCTGCCAAATAGATCTTAACCACAGAAGCTTTTGCCCCATAGATCTGACCCACATCAGCCCCACAGCAGATCCTGCCCCATAGATATGACCCACATATGTCGCACAGCAGCACCTGCCCCATAGATCTGACCCACATATGCCCCACAGCAGCTCCTGCCCCATAGATCTGACCCACATCAGCCACACAGCAGCTCCTGACTCATAAATCTGACCCACAGCAGCTCCTGCCCCATAGATCTGACCCAAATCTGACCCACAGCAGCTCCTGCCCCATTGATCTGACCCACATGTGCCCCACAGCAGCTCCAAACTCATAGATCTGACCCACATCAGTCCAACAGCAGATTTTGCACCATAGATATGTCCCTCATCTGCCCCACAGCAACTCCTGCCCCATAGGTCTGACACACATGTGCCCCACAGCAGCTCCTGCTATATAGATCTGACCCACATCTGCCCCACAGCAGCTCCTGCACCATAGATCTGACCCACATCTGCAACACAGCAGCTCCTGCTCCATAAATCTGACCAACATCAGGCCCACATCTGTTCCTGCCCCATAGATCTGACCCACAGCAGCTCCTGCCCCATAGATCTGACCCACATTTGCCCCACAGCAGCTCCTGCACCATAGATCTGACCCACAGCATCTCCTGCCCCATAGATCTGACCCACATGTTCCCAGGAGCAGCTCTGCCCAATTGATTTGACTAACATCAGCCCCACAGTAGCTCCTGCCCCATAGATCTGACCTCCATCAGCCCCACAGTAGCTCCTGCCCCATAGATCTGAACCACATCTGTCGCACAGCAGCTCCTGCCCTATAGATCTAACCCACATCAGCCCCACAGCAGCTCCTGCCCCATAGATCTGACCCACATGTTCCCAAGAGCAGCTCTGCCCCATTGATTTGACCCACATCACCCCCACAGTAGCTCCTGCCCATAGATCTGACCCCCATCAGCCCCACAGTAGCTCCGGCCCCATAGATCTGACACACATCATATGTGAAGCAGCTGCTGCCCAATAGATATGACCCACAACAGCTCCTGCCCCATAGATCTAACCCACAGCAGCCCCACAGCAGCTCCCGCCCCATAGATCTGACGTACATCATCTCCACTGCAGCTCCTGCCCCATAGATCTCACCCAAATCTGCCCCACAGCAGCTCCTACACCATAGATCTGACCCACATCTGCCACACAGCAGCTCCTGCCCCATAGCTCTGACCCACATCTGCACCACAGCAGCTCCTCCCCATAGATCTAACACCCATCAGCCTCACAGCAGCTCCTGCCCCATAGATAAGCCCTACATCTGCCCCACAGCAGCTCCTGCACCATAGATCTGACCCACATCTGCAACACAGCAGCTCCTGCTCCAGAAATCTGACCAACATCAGGCCCACATCTGTTCCTGCCCCATAGATCTGACCCACAGCAGCTCCTGCCCCATAGATCTGACCCACATTTGCCACACAGCAGCTCCTGCCCCATAGATCTGACCCAAATATTCCCCACAGCAGATCCTGCCAAATAGATCTTAACCACAGCAGCTCCTGCCCCATAGATCTGACCCACATCAGCCCCACAGCAGCTCCTACACCATAGATCTGACCCACATCTGCCCCACAGCAGCTCCTGCACCATAGATCTTACCCACATCTGCAACACAGCAGCTCCTGCTCCATAAATCTGACCAACATCGGGCCCACATCTGTTCCTGCCTCATAGATATTACCCACATCAGCCCCACAGCAGCTCCTGCCCCATAGATCTGACCCACATCAGACCCACAGCAGCTGCTGACGCATAGATCTGACCCACATCTACCCAACAGCAGCTCCTGCCCCATAGACCTGACCCACATGTTCCCCACAGCAGCTCCTGCCCCATAGATCTGACCCACAGCATCTCCTGCCCCATAGATCTGACCCCCATCAGCCCCACAACAGCTCCTGCCCCTTAGATCTAACGCACATCAGCCCCACAGCAGCTCCTGCCCCATAGATCTTACCCAAATCAGCCCCGCAGCAGCTCCTGCCCCATAGAACAGACCAACATCAGCCCCACAGTAGCTCCTGCCCCATAGATCTGACCCCATCAGCCCCACAACAGCTCCTGCCACATAGATCTAACCAACATCAGCCCCACAGCAGCTCCTGCCCCATAGATCTGACACACATCATATGTAAAGCAGCTGCTGCCCAATAGATATGACCCACAGCAGCTTCCGCCCCAAGGATCTGACACACATCAGCCCCACAGCAGCTCCTGCCCCATAGATCTGACCCACATCTGCCCCAAAGCATCTCCTGCCCCATAGATCTTTCCCACATCAGCCCCACAGCAGATCTTGCCCCATAGATCTGACCCACATCAGCCCCACAGCAGCTCCTGCCCCATAGATCTGACCCACATCAGCCCCACAACAGCTCCTGCCCTATAGATCTGACCCACATCAGCCCCACAGCAGCTCCTGCCCCATAGATCTGACCCACATCAGACCCAAGGCAGCTGCTGACCCATAGATCTGACCCACATCTGCCCCACAGCAGCTCCTGTCCCATAGACCTGACCCACATGTTCCCCACAGCAGCTCCGGCCCCATAGATCTGACCCACAGCATCTCCTGCCCCATAGATCTGACCCCCATCAGCCCCACAACAGCTCCTGCCCCCTAGATCTAACCCATATCAGCCCCACAGCAGCTCCTGCCCCATAGATCTGACCCAAATCAGCCCCGCAGCAGCTCCTGCCTTATAGATCAGACCAACATCAGCCCCACAGTAGCTCCTGCCCTCTTAGATCTGACCCCATCAGCCCCACAACAGCTCCTGCCCCATAGATCTAACCCACATCAGCCCCACAGCAGCTCCTGCCCCATAGATCTGACCCACATCAGCCCCACAGAAACTCCTGCCCCATAGATCTGACCCACATCTGCCCCAAAGCATCTCCTGCCCCATAGATCTAACCCACATCAGCCCCACAGCAGATCCTGCCCCATAGATCTGACACACATATGTCACACAGCAGCTCCTGCCCCATAGATCTGACCCACATCAGCCCCACAGCAGCTCCTGCCCCATAGATCTGACACACATCATATGTAAAGCAGCTGCTGCCCAATAGATATTACCCACAGCAGCTTCAGCCCCAAGGATCTGACCAACATCAGCCCCACAGCAGCTCCTGCCCCATAGATCTGACCCACATGTTCCCAAGAGCAGCTCCTGCCCCATAGTTCTGACCCACATCTGCCCCACAGCAGCTCCTGCAACATAGATCTTACTCACATCTGCAACACAGCAGCTCCTGCTCTATAAATCTGACCAACATCAGGCCCACATCTGTTCCTGCCCCATAGATATTACCCACATCAGCCCCACAGCAGCTCCTGCCCCATAGATCTGACCCACATCTGCCCAACAGCAGCTCCTGCCCCATAGACCTGACCCACATGTTCCCCACAGCAGCTCCTGCCCCATAGATCTGACCCACAGCATCTCCTCCCCCATAGATCTGACCCCCATCAGCCCCACAACTGCTCCTGCCCCTTAGATCTAACGCACATCAGCCCCACAGCTGCTCCTGCCCCATAGATCTTACCCAAATCAGCCCCGCAGCAGCTCCTGCCCCATAGAACAGACCAACATCAGCCCCACAGTTGCTCCTGCCCCATAGATCTGACCCCATCAGCCCCACAACAGCTCCTGCCACATAGATCTAACCCACATCAGCCCCACTGCAGCTCCTGCCCCATAGATCTGACACACATCATATGTAAAGCAGATGCTGCCCAATAGATATGACCCACAACAGCTCCTGCCCCATAGATCTGACCCACAGCAGCCCCACAGCAGCTTCCGCCCCAAGGATCTGACACACATCTGTCGCACAGCAGCTCCTGCCCCATAGATCTGACCCACATCTGTCGCACAGCAGCTCCTGCCCTATAGATCTGACCCACATCTGCAACACAGCAGCTCCTGCCCCATAGATCTGACCCACATGTTCCCAAGAGCAGCTCTGCCCCATAGGTCTGACCCACATATGCCCCACAGCAGCTCCTGCTCCATAGATCTGACCCACATCAGCCACACAGCAGCTCCTGACTCATAAATCTGACCCACAGTAGCTCCTACACCATAGATCTGACCCACATCAGCCCCACAGCAGCTCTTGCCCCATAGCTCTGACCCACATCTGCACCACAGCAGCTCCTCCCCATAGATCTAACAACCATCAGCCTCACAGCAGCTCCTGCCCCATAGATATGCCTTACATCTGCCCCACAGCAGCTCCTGCACCTTAGATCTGACCCACATCTGCAACACAGCAGCTCCTGCTCCATAAATCTGACCAACATCAGGCCCACATCTGTTCCTGCCCCATAGATATGACCCACATCAGCCCCACAGCAGCTCCTGCCCCATAGATCTGACCCACATCAGACCCACAGCAGCTGCTGACCCATAGATCTGACCCACATCTGCCCCACAGCAGCTCCTGCCCCATAGACCTGACCCACATGTTCCCCACAGCAGCTCCGGCCCCATAGATCTGACCGACAGCATCTCCTGCCCCATAGATCTGACCCCCATCAGCCCCACAACAGCTCCTGCCCCATAGATCTAACCCACATCAGCCCCACAGCAACTCCTGCCCCATAGATCTGACCCACATCAGCCCCACAGCAACTCCTGCCCCATAGATCTGACCCACATCTGCCCCAAAGCATCTCCTGCCCCATAGATCTAACCCACATCAGCCCCACAGCAGATCCTGCCCCATAGATCTGACCCACATATGTCGCACAGCAGCTCCTGCCCCATAGATCTGACCCACATCTGTCGCACAGCAGCTCCTGCCCCATAGATGAGACCAACATCAGCGCAACAGTAGCTCCTGCCCCATAGATCTGACCCCCAACAGCCCCACAGTAGCTCCTGCCCCATAGATCTGACCCCCATCAGCCCCACAACAGCTCCTGCTCCATAGATCTGACACACATCAGCCCCACAGCAGCTCCTGCCCCATAGATCTGACACACATCATATGTAAAGCATCTGCTGCCCAATAGATATGACCCACAGCAGCTTCAGCCCCAAGGATCTGACCCACATCAGCCCCACAGCAGCTCCTGCCCCATAGATCTGACCCACATGTTCCCAAGAGCAGCTCCTGCCCCATAGGTCTGACCCACATGTGCCCCACAGCAGCTCCTGCCATAAAGATCTGACCCACATATGCCCCACAGCAGCCTCTGCCCCATAGATCTGACTCAAATCTGCCCCACAGCAGATCCTGCCAAATAGATCTTAACCACAGCAGCTCCTGCCCCATAGATCTGACCCACATCAGCCCCACAGCAGCTCCTACACCATAGATCTCACCCACATCTGCCACACACCATCTCCTACCCCATAGATCTTACCCACTTCTGCCCCACAGCAGCTCCTGCCCCATAGCTCTGACCCACATCTGCACCACAGCAGCTCCTCCCCATAGATCTAACACCCATCAGCCTCACAGCAGCTCCTGCCCCATAGATAAGCCCTACATCTGCCCCACAGCAGCTCCTGCCCCATAGATCTGACCCACATCAGCCACACAGCAGCTCCTGACTCATAAATATGACCCACAGTAGCTCCTGCCCCATAGATCTGACCCCCATCAGCCCCACAACACCTCCTGCCCCATAGATCTAACCCACAGCAGCCTCACAGCAGCTCCTGCCCCATAGATCTGACCCAAATCAGCCCCGCAGCAGCTCCTGCCCCATAGATCAGACCAACATCAGCCAAACAGTAGCTCCTGCCCCATAGATCTGACCCACATCCGCCCCACAGCAGCTCCTGCCCCATAGATCTGACCCACATGTTCCCAAGAGCAGCTCTGCCCCATTGATTTGACCCACTTCAGACCCACAGTAGCTCCTGCCCCATAGATCTGACCCCCATCAGCCCCACTGCAGCTCCGGCCACATAGATCTGACACACATCATATGTAAAGCAGCTGCTGCCCAATAGATATGACCCACAGCAGCTTCAGCCCCAAGGATCTGACCCTCATCAGACCCACAGCAACTCCTGCCCCATAGATCTGACTAAAATCTGTCCCAAAGCATCTCCTGCCCCATAGATCTGACCCACATCAGCCCCACAGCAGCTCCAGCCCCATAGCTCTGACCCACATCTGCACCACAGCAGCTCCTCCCCATAGATCTAACACCCATCAGCCTCACAGCAGCTCCTGCCCCATAGATAAGCCCTACATCTGCCCCACAGCAGCTCCTGCACCATAGATCTGACCCTCATCTGCAACACAGCAGCTCCTGCTCCATAAATCTGACCAACATCAGGCCCACATCTGTTCCTGCCCCATAGATCTGACCCACAGCAGCTCCTGCCCCATAGATCTGACCCACATTTGCCACACAGCAGCTCCTGCCCCATAGATCTGACCCAAATCTGCCCCACTGCAGATCCTGCCAAATAGATCTTAACCACAGCAGCTCCTGCCCCATAGATCTGACCCACATCAGCCCCACAGCAGCTCCTACACCATAGATCTGACCCACATCAGCCCCACAGCAGCTCCTACCCCATAGATCTTACCCACTTCTGACCCACAGCAGCTCCTGCCCCATAGCTCTGACCCACATCTGCACCACAGCAGCTCCTCCCCATAGATCTAACACCCATCAGCCTCACAGCAGCTCCTGCCCCATAGATATGCCCTACATCTGCCCCACAGCAGCTCCTGCACCATAGATCTGACCCACATCTGCAACACAGCAGATCCTGCTCCATAAATCTGACCAACATCAGGCCCACATCTGTTCCTGCCCCATAGATCTGACCCACAGCAGCTCCTGCCCCATAGATCTGAGCCACATTTCCCACACAGCAGCTCCTGCCCCATAGATCTGACACACATCATATGTATAGCAGCTGCTGCCCAATAGATATGACCCACAGCAGCTTCAGCCCCAAGGATCTGACCCTCATCAGACCCACAGCAACTCCTGCCCCATAGATCTGACTAAAATCTGTCCCAAAGCATCTCCTGCCCCATAGATCTGACCCACATCAGCCCCACAGCAGCTCCAGCCCCATAGCTCTGACCCACATCTGCACCACAGCAGCTCCTCCCCATAGATCTAACACCCATCAGCCTCACAGCAGCTCCTGCCCCATAGATAAGCCCTACATCTGCCCCACAGCAGCTCCTGCACCATAGATCTGACCCTCATCTGCAACACAGCAGCTCCTGCTCCATAAATCTTACCAACATCAGGCCCACATCTGTTCCTGCCCCATAGATCTGACCCACAGCAGCTCCTGCCCCATAGATCTGACCCACATTTGCCACACAGAAGCTCCTGCCCCATAGATCTGACCCAAATCTGACCCACTGCAGATCCTGCCAAATAGATCTTAACCACAGCAGCTCCTGCCCCATAGATCTGACCCACATCAGCCCCACAGCAGCTCCTACACCATAGATCTGACCCACATCAGCCCCACAGCAGCTCCTACACCATAGATCTGACCCACATCAGCCCCACAGCAGCTCCTACACCATAGATCTGACCCACATCTTCCACACAGCAGCTCCTGCCCCATAGTTCTGACCCACATCTGCACCACAGCAGCTCCTCCCCATAGATCTAACACCCATCAGCCTCACAGCAGCTCCTGCCCCATAGATAAGCCCTACATCTGCCCCACAGCAGCTCCTGCACCATAGATCTGACCCACATCTGCAACACAGCAGCTCCTGCTCCATAAATCTGACCAACATCAGGCCCACATCTGTTCCTGCCCAATAGATCTGACCCACAGCAGCTCCTGCCCCATAGATCTGACCCACATCAGCCCCACAGCAGCTCCTGCCCCATAGATCTGACCCAAATCAGCCCCGCAGCAGCTCCTGGCCCATAGATCTGACCCACATGTGCCCCACAGCAGCTCCAAACTCATAGATCTGACCCACATCAGTCCAACAGCAGATTTTGCACCATAGATATGTCCCTCATCTGCCCCACAGCAACTCCTGCCCCATAGATCTGACCCACATCATCCCCTCTGCAGCTTCTGCCCCATAGGTCTGACCCACATGTGCCCCACAGCAGCTGCTGAACCATAGATCTGACCCAAATCAGCCCCGCAGCAGCTCCTGGCCCATAGATCTGACCCACATCAGCCACACAGCAGCTCCTGACTCATAAATCTGACCCACAGCAGCTCCTGCCCCATAGATCTGACCCAAATCTGACCCACAGCAGCTCCTGCCCCATAGATCTGACCCACATTTTCCCCAAAGCAGCACCTAACCCATAGATCTGACCCACATGTGCCCCACAGCTGCTCCTGCCCCATAGATCTGAACCACAGCAGTTCCTAACCCATAGATCAGACCCAAATCTTCCCTACATCAGCTCCTGCCCATAGATCTGACCCACATCAGCCGCACAGCAGCTCCTAATCCATAGATCTCACCCACATCAGCCCCACAGCTGCTCCACGGCACGGTTTCCCCGGCTCGGTGTGGCTCGCGAGCTTTGCGGCGCCGGCTATGTGTTTTTGCCTGCAGAGACGCCACGGGAGCGACATTTGGCTGATTCCGAGGAACGTCCGAGCCGAGCGGTGCCCGCCGGGAGCGGTTGGACCGTGCCGGCGCACTTGAGCGGGGTCCGTTCGAGCCGGAAATCCGGACTGCGGGCAGGCCGCGTAGCGAGGGATGGCGAAAGAGCGGCGGGAAGCCGCAACCGAAAAAATCCACAGCCCGGCGCTCAACCGCGCTCGCCTGCGCCCGCTCGTTGCCGCCTCTGGAGACGAGCACGCGCTCGCTCCTGCAGACGAAAACGGAAGGCGTAAGAAAAAACGGCTTCGGAAAAGAACGGCGCCGACTACCGGCAGCGGCGCCGAGGGTAAGCGGCGCTCTACGTCGACGTAGCGGTAGGTAAGAAACTACAGCGACCCCCCAGCAAGCTCCGAAGCTTTAGCGCCCCCCCATCTCACAGGGCTGCAAAGCCTAGCCGAAAGCGGGTAGACCTGGCAGCTACACGCAAGAGGCACGGGCAGCGACCTCTAGCCGCCGCCACCGAGCACCACGGTCCGCTTGGAGCCGGGTAGACCGTGCCGACCTAGTCGAGCCGCATAGGCAGCGACCTCTAGCAGCCGCCGCGGAGCACCACGGCCCGCTCGGAGCCGGGTAGACCGTGCCGACCTAGGCGAGCCGCATAGGCAGCGACATATAGCAGCCGCCGCCGAGCACCACGGCTCGCTCGGAGCCGGGTTAGACCATGCCGACCTAGTCGAGCCGCATAGGCAGCGACCTCTAGCAGCCGCCGCCGAGCACCACGGCCCGCTCGGAGCCGGGTTAGACCGTGCCGACCTAGTCGAGCCGCATAGGCAGCGACCTCTAGCAGCCGACGCCGAGCACCACGGCACGCCCTGAGCCGGGTAGACCGTGCCGACCTAGTCGAGCCGCATAGGCAGCGACCTCTAGCAGCCGCCGCCGAGCTCCACGGTCCGCTCGGAGGCGGGTAGACCGTGCCGACCTAGTCGAGCCGCATAGGCAGCGACCTCTAGCAGCCGCCGCCGAGCACCACGGCCCGCTCGGAGCCGGGTAGACCGTGCCGACCTAGTCTAGCCGCATAGGCAGCGACCTCTAGCAGCCGCCGCCGAGCACCACGGCCCGCTCGGAGCCGGGTAGACCGTGCCGACCTGGTCGAGCCGCATAGGCAGCGACCTCTAGCAGCCGCCGCCAAGCACCACGGCCCGCTCGGAGCCGGGTAGACCGTTCCGACCTAGTCGAGCCGCATAGGCAGCGACCTCTAGCAACCGCCGCCGAGCACCACGGCCCGCTCGGAGCCGGGTAGACCGTGCCGACCTAGCCAAGCCGCATAGGCAGCGACCTCTAGCAGCCGCCGCCGAGCAGCACGGCACGCCCTGAGCCGGGTAGACCGTGTCGACCTAGTCGAGCCGCATAGGCAGCGACCTCTAGCAGCCGCCGCCGAGCACCACGGCCCGCTCGGAGCCGGGTAGATTGTGCCAACCTAGTCGAGCCGCATAGGCAGCAACCTCTAGCACCCGCCGCCGAGCAGCTCCTGCCCCATAGATCTGACACACATCATATGTAAAGCAGCTGCTGCCCAATAGATATGACCCACAGCAGCTCCTGCCCCAAGGATCTGACCCACATCAGACCCACAGCAAATCCTGCCCCATAGATCTGACTAAAATCTGCCCCAAAGAATCTCCTGCCCCGTAGATCTGACCCACATCAGCCCCACAGCAGCTCCTACACCATAGATCTGACCCACATCAGCCCCACAACATCTCCTGCCCCATAGATCTGACCCACATCAGCCCCACAGCAGCTCCTGCCCTATAGATCTGACACACATCATTAGTAAGGCAGCTGCTGCCCAATAGATATGACCCACAGCAGGTTCAGCCCCAAGGATCTGACCCACATCAGCCCCAGAGCAGCTCCTGCCCCATAGATCTGACCCACATCTGTCGCACAGCAGCTCCTGCCCCATAGATCTGACCCACATCTGTCTCACAGCAGCTCCTGGCCCATTGATCTGACCCACATCAGCCCCACAGCAGCTCCTGCCCCATAGATCTGACCCACATCAGACCCACAGCAGCTGCTGACCCATAGATCTGACCCACGTCTGCAACACAGCAGCTCCTGCCCCATAGACCTGACCCACATGTTCCCCACAGCAGCTCCGGCCCCATAGATCTGACCCACAGCAGCTCCTGCCCCATATATCTGACCCCCATCAGCCCCACAACAGCTCCTGCCCCATAGATCTGACCCACATCAGCCCCACAGCAGCTCCTGCCCCATAGATCTGACCCACATCAGCCGCACAGCAACTCCTGCCCCATAGATCTGACCCACATCTGCCACACACCATCTCCTACCCGATAGATCTTACCCACTTCTGCCCCACAGCAGCTCCTGCCCCATAGCTCTGACCCACATCTGCACCACAGCAGCTCCTCCCCATAGATCTAACACCCATCAGCCTCACAGCAGCTCCTGCCCCATAGATATGCCCTATATCTGCCCCACAGCAGCTCCTGCACCATAGATCTGACCCACATCTGCAACACAGCAGCTCCTGCTCCATAAATCTGACCAACATCAGGCCCACATCTGTTCCTGCCCCATAGATCTGACCCACAGCAGCTCCTGCCCCATAGATCTGACCCACATCAGCCTCACAGCAGCTCCAAACTCATAGATCTGACCTACATCAGACCCACAGCAGCTGCTGACGCATAGATCTGACCCACATCTGCCCAACAGCAGCTCCTGCCCCATAGACCTGACCCACATGTTCCCCACAGCAGCTCCTGCCCCATAGATCTGACCCACAGCATCTCCTGCCCCATAGATCTGACCCCCATCAGCCCCACAACAGCTCCTGCCCCATAGATCTAACCCACATCAGTCCCACAGCAGCTCCTGCCTCATAGATCTGTCACACATCATATGTAAAGCAGCTGCTGCCCAATAGATATGACACACAGCAGCTTCAGCCCCAAGGATCTGACACACATCAGCCCCACAGCAACTCCTGCCCCATAGATCTGACCCACATCTGCCCCAAAGCATCTCCTGCCCCATAGATCTTTCCCACATCAGCCCCACAGCAGATCCTGCCCCATAGATCTGACCCACATATGTCGCACAGCAGCACCTGCCCCATAGATCTGACCCACATATGTCGCACAGCAGCACCTGCCCCATAGATCTGACCCACATCTGTCGCACAGCAGCTCCTGCCCCATAGATCAGACCAACATCAGCCCCACAGTAGCTCCTGCCCCATAACCTGAACCCCATCTGCCCCACAGTAGCTCCTTCCCCATAGATCTGACCCAAATCAGCCCCGCAGCAGCTCCTGCCCCATAGATCAGACCAACATCAGCCCCACAGTATCTCCTGCCCCATAGATCTGACACACATCATATGTAAAGCAGCTGCAGCCCAATAGATATGACCCACAGCAGCTTCAGCCCCAAGGATCTGACCCACATCAGCCCCACAGCAACTCCTGCCTTATAGATCTGACCCACATCTGCCCCAAACCATCTCCTGCCCCATAGATCTTTCCCACATCAGCCCCACAGCAGATCCTGCCCCATAGATCTGACCCCCATCAGCCCCACAACAGCTCCTGCCCCATAGATCTAACCCACATCAGCCCCACAGCAGCTCCTGCCCCATAGATCTGACCCAAATCTTACCCACAGCAGCTCCTGCACCATAGATCTGACCCACATCTGCCACACAGCAGCTCCTGCCCCATAGATCTTACCCACTTCTGCCCCACAGCAGCTCTTGCCCCATAGCTCTGACCCACATCTGCACCACAGCAGCTCCTCCCCATAGATCTAACACCCATCATCCTCACAGCAGCTCCTGCCCCATAGATAAGCCCTACATCTGCCCCACAGCAGCTCCTGCACCATAGATCTGACCCACATCTGCAACACAGCAGCTCCTGCTCCATAAATCTGACCAACATCAGGCCCACATCTGTTCCTGCCCCATAGATCTGACCCACAGCAGCTCCTGCCCCATAGATCTGACCCACATTTGCCACACAGCAGCTCCTGCCCCATAGATCTGACCCAAATCTGCCCCACAGCAGATCCTGCCAAATAGATCATAACCACAGCAGCTCCTGCCCCATAGATCTGACCCACATCAGCCCCACAGCAGCTCCTGCCCCATAGATCTGACACGCATCATATGTAAAGCAGCTGCTGCCCAATAGATATGACCCACAGCAGCTTCAGCCCCAAGGATCTGACCCACATCAGACCCACAGCAACTCCTGCCCCATAGATCTGACTAAAATCTGCCCCAAAGCATCTCCTGCCCCGTAGATCTGACCCACATCAGCCCCACAGCAGCTCCTACACCATAGATCTGACCCACATCTGCAACACAGCAGCTCCTGCCCCATAGCTCTGACCCACATCTGCACCACAGCAGCTCCTCCCCATAGATCTAACACCCATCAGCCTCACAGCAGCTCCTGCCCCATAGATAAGCCCTACATCTGCCCAACAGCAGCTCCTGCACCATAGATCTGACCCACATCTGCAACACAGCAGCTCCTGCTCCATAAATCTGACCAACATCAGGCCCACATCTGTTCCTGCCCCATAGATCTGACCCACAGCAGCTCCTGCCCCATAGATCTGACCCACATCAGCCCCACAGCAGCTCCTGACCCATAGATCTGACCCAAATCAGCCCCGCAGCAGCTCCTGGCCCATAGATCTGACCCACATGTGCCCCACAGCAGCTCCAAACTCATAGATCTGACCCACATCAGTCCAACAGCAGATTTTGCACCATAGATATGTCCCTCATCTGCCCCACAGCAACTCCTGCCCCATAGATCTGACCCACATCATCCCCTCTGCAGATTCTGCCCCATAGGTCTGACCCACATGTGCGCCACAGCAGCTGCTGACCCATAGATCTGACCCAAATCAGTCCCGCAGCAGCTCCTGGCCCATAGATCTGACCCACATGTGCCCCACAGCAGCTCCAAACTCATAGATCTGACCCACATCAATCCAACAGCAGATTTTGCACCATAGATATGTCCCTCATCTGCCCCACAGCAACTCCATCCCCATAGATCAGACCCACATCATCCCCTCTGCAGCTTCTGCCCCATAGGTCTGACCCACATGTTCCCCACAGCAGCTGCTGAACCATAGATCTGACCCAAATCAGCCCCGCAGCAGCTCCTGGCCCATAGATCTGACCCACATGTGCCCCACAGCAGCTCCAAACTCATAGATCTGACCCACATCAGTCCAACAGCAGATTTTGCACCATAGATATGTCCCTCATCTGCCCCACAGCAACTCCTGCCCCATAGATCTGACCTACATCATCCCCTCTGCAGCTTCTGCCCCATAGGTCTGACCCACATGTGCCCCACAGTAGCTCCTGCCCCATAGATCTGACCCACATATGCCCCACAACAGCTCCTGCCCCATAGATCTAACCCACATCAGCCCTACAGCAGCTCCTGCCCCATAGATCTGTCACACATCATATGTAAAGCAGCTGCTGCCCAAGAGATATGACCCACAGCAGATTCAGCCCCAAGGATCTGACACACATCAGCCCCACAGCAACTCCTGCCCCATAGATCTGACCCACATCTGCCCCAAAGCATCTCCTGCCCCATAGATCTTTCCCACATCAGCCCCACAGCAGATCCTGCCCCATAGATCTGACCCACATATGTCGCACAGCAGCACCTGCCCCATAGATCTGACCCACATCAGCCCCACAGCAGCTCCTACACCATATATCTGACCCACATCTGCACCACAGCAGCTCCTCCCCATATATCTAACACCCATCAGCCCCACAGCAGCTCCTGCCCCATAGATAAGCCCTACATCTGCCCCACAGCGGGTCCTGCACCATAGATCTGACCCACATCTGCAACACAGCAGCTCCTGCTCCATAAATCTGACCAACATCAGGCCCACATCTGTTCCTGCCCCATAGATCTGACCCACAGCAGCTCCTGCCCCATAGATCTGACCCACATTTGCCACACAGCAGCTCCTGCCCCATAGATCTGACCCAAATCTGCCCCACAGCAGATCCTGCCAAATAGATCTTAACCACAGCAGCTTCAGCCCCATAGATCTGACCCACATGTGCCCCACAGCAGCTCCAAACTCATAGATCTGACCCTCATCAGTCCAACAGCAGATTTTGCACCATAGATATGTCCCTCATCTGCCCCACAGCAACTCCTGCCCCATAGATCTGACCTACATCATCCCCTCTGCAGCTTCTGCCCTATAGGTCTGACCCACATGTGCCCCACAGCAGCTCCTGCCATATAGATCTGACCCCCATCAGCCCCACAGCAGCTCCTGCCCCATAGATCTGACCCACATCAGCCACACAGCAGCTCCTGACTCATAAATCTGGCCCACAGCAGCTCCTGCCCCATAGATCTGACCCAAATCTGACCCACAGCAGCTCCTGCCCCATAGATCTGACCCACATTTTCCCCAAAGCAGCACCTAACCCATAGATCTGACCCACATGTGCCCCACAGCTGCTCCTGCCCCATAGATCTGAACCACAGCAGTTCCTAACCCATAGATCAGACCCAAATCTTCCCTACATCAGCTCCTGCCCATAGATCTGACCCACATCAGCCGCACAGCAGCTCCTACCCCATAGATCTCACCCACATCAGCCCCACAGCTGCTCCACGGCACGGTTTCCCCGGCTCGGTGCGGCTCGCGAGCTTTGCGGCGCCGGCTATGCGTTTTTGCCTGCGGAGACGCCACGGGAGCGACATTTGGCTGATTCCGAGGAACGTCCGAGCCGAGCGGTGCCCGCCGGGAGCGGTTGGACCGTGCCGGCGCACTTGAGCGGGGACCGTTCGAGCCGGAAATCCGGACTGCGGGCAGGCCGCGTAGCGAGGGATGGCGAAAGAGCGGCGGGAAGCCGCAACCGAAAAAATCCACAGCCCGGCGCTCAACCGCGCTCGACTGCGCCCGCTCGTTGCCGCCTCTGGAGACGAGCACGCGCTCGCTCCTGCAGACGAAAACGGAAGGCGTAAGAAAAAACGGCTTCGGAAAAGAACGGCGCCGACTACCGGCAGCGGCGCCGAGGGTAAGCGGCGCTCTACGTCGACGTAGCGGTAGGTAAGAAACTACAGCGACCCCCCAGCAAGCTCCGAAGCTTTAGCGCCCCCCCATCTCACAGGGCTGCAAAGCCTATCCGAAAGCGGGTAGACCTGGCAGCTACACGCAAGAGGCACGGGCAGCGACCCCTAGCCGCCGCCACCGAGCTCCACGGTCCGCTCGGAGCCGGGTAGACCGTGCCGACCTAGTCGAGCCGCATAGGCAGCGACCTCTAGCAGCCGCCGCCGAGCAGCACGGCACGCCCTGAGCCGGGTAGACCGTGCCGACCTAGGCGAGCCGCATAGGCAGCGACATATAGCAGCCGCCGCCGAGCACCACGGCTCGCTCGGAGCCGGGTTAGACCATGCCGACCTAGTCGAGCCGCATAGGCAGCGACCTCTAGCAGCCACCGCCGAGCAGCACGGCACGCCCTGAGCCGGGTAGACCGTGCCGACCTAGTCGAGCCGCATAGGCAACGACCTCTAGCAGCCGCCGCCGAGCAGCACGACACGCCCTGAGCCGGGTAGACCGTGCCGACCTAGGCGAGCCGCATAGGCAGCGACCTCTAGCAGTGTCATGGTTTTGTAATTTTGTAATTTTGCTATCAGTATTCCACATCATAACATCATGTAAAGTATGGATACTTCTATTGAATGTGCAGTCCACAGAAGAAGACTACATATCCCAGAGAACAACAGGGTTAATGATAAGTCACGGGACCAGGACTCTATATAATCTCGTTTCCAGGCTGGAGTGCCCTCCTTCTTCTCTCGAACTTCTCGGAGAGTGGGAAGCGTTCCAGCCGTGTCGCCTAGAGTTCACAGTAGGCCTCTCGGTTTTCGGGGACTCTCTCTCTCTGTTTCGTTCGATTTTGTTAGCCTCAATTATATTATATTGTGTTATCTTGTATTTCGGTATCATATTTAGTAAAATAAGTTTTTCCTCCTTAGATTGTCGCTGTTTTATCCCACTCCCTTTTTCCCCCTCCTTTCCGGGCCCCGGGGGGGGGGCCCACGGGGTGGCTTCCCCTGTCACGGGCATAGGTAAATCTAAGTAACCCGTGACAGATTTTTTGGTGGAGAATGCGGGCATAGAGCTTTTTAGCTTTTAGAACGACTCTCTCTTTACTCTTAAAGAGCTTCGTTAGGGGAGTGTTATCTTTTCGTAGCTGCTCACTGAGAACGTGACCTTGAAATACCAGACAAATTGTCAACATTAAGGGCTGCTGTACATTCTCAGCACTGCTATCTAACTTTTGTGTAGAAAACAAAGGGATTTCTTTCTCCCTTAGAGCAAAGCTAGCTAGCTAGCTCTGACTTTTACAGAGCCTGCCAGCTATGAATCCACTCTTCATCCCAGTTGCTCTGTTTAAGGGATTGAAAGCAATTATGATCTTCTTAAAGTATTGGTCAACTATTAACACCATAATTTGGTGTTGTGGAATTGTGCAGGTATATAGCCTAATAAGGTGGATACTGATGGAGACACCTGCCTGGTACTTTTATGAGATGTGGTATGGTCAGAATTTTGGCACCTACACCCCAGATGGAATTGTGAATCTTACAAACACTTGCATCCCAGATGGAATTGCGAATCTTACAAGTACTTGCATCCCAGATGGAACAGGCAATTTTACAAACAGCACCATGTTTAATTCATTGTACAGGCTAAAAAAACCCTTTTTATTTACGTTGTACTCTCAGGTTTCCACACGCCTTTCAGTAACTGAGATAGGGTTCATACTTGCATCCATGTTATCACTATTAATGAATGCATATATGTTCCTATGCATTCGTTCTATGCGGAAGTCTCCTCCAGAACCAGAGAATGATGACTGGCAGGGAATATGGAAAGGTTTAGGAAAAGTCTTGGAAGCATGGGGACCCGCAGTGTCATGGGATTTCACTCTTGAACACCTAAGGGACCCTAAGAAATTAAGTGAGTATTTGGGTCAGAGATCTAAGGAGGTAAACCTTATGTGGGGTTTGGCTTATGCATACCGTGCTTTGTATCATACTATTCTGGAGAGAGAGAGTTTCCGATCTGAGATTCAAGCCCAAGTTAATTCTGATCAGTCACAGGAGGCATCAGTAGCAATATCAGTTGCCCCTGTGGAAGGCAAGAAATGGAAACGGGTGTCCACGCGTCTAGAACGAAAAGAAGGAGAAGCACAGGGGGGGGCTGCAGAAGACCCAGGTGCCGGGCATGGAGCAGTACCGAAAAAAGCAAAGGCAAAAACCAAGAGGCATGAAGAAGAGACTGATGATGAGGAGGAAATCACCTATTGTCGACCTCTGAAGCTGACTGAAATCCAAGGCTCAAGAAAGGAGTTCACACGGCGTCAAGATGAAGGTATCCTTGCTTGGTTGCTTCGCTGCTGGGACAACGGGGCCAACAGCTTGTCTCTAGATGGTAATGAAGCTCGCCAACTAGGAAGCATTGCCCAAGATGCAGGTATCGACAGAGGGATTAGCAGATGTTCGGATGGAGCTGCCACTCTCTGGTTGCGGCTGTTAGAAGCTGTGAGAGAAAGGTACCCTTATAAGGATGCTTTGAAGCCTAAATTTGATAGTTGGAATACCGTCCAAAAAGGTATTCAGCGCTTGAGGGAATTGGCCATGGCGAAAATGTTGTACAGCCCTGATCCAAGCGAACTTGACCCTGAGAGAGTGAGGGCCGATCCTGACATGTGGCAGAAAATCACAAGTACAGCACCAGAGAGAATGGCACAGTCATTGGTAACAGGTTCTAAAGGGTTCGTGGACAGATGGCCCCGAGTTGTTGAACTGATTATAATGCTTCAAACCACCGATCAGCAGCTCCCTCAACTGCATGCCGCAGTTTCTGCCATCTCACGGCTAGAAAACCGAGTAGATGAAATGTGCAAGAAATTGTTTCCATCAACTAATTGCAATGATCCCGTAATAGTATCAGAAACAACTGATGAAGGTCAATCCTCGTACGGGCCACCAGGTCTAATGAAGGATCTGATCAAAGTATTCCAGTCCTACTCCTCACCTGCATCATCAAAAGTCTCAGCTGTTAAACGCACACGCTTCCCAGCTCGAGCAAAGAACAACAGTACGATTGCACCGCGTGTTTCCATGTGGCGCTACCTACGTGACCGTGGAGAAGACATGAGGAAGTGGCATGATCAGCCCACGTCTGCACTACGAGCACGGGTGAAAGAACTACTAGACATACCAACCACCAGTGGAGTTGCTCCAGTCATCACAGGTAACCAATAGAGGGGCCCTGCCCTCAGTCAGGGGAGGGAAAGGGATAATAGAGTTTATTGGACTGTGTGGATTCGATGGCCTGGCACATCAGAACCACAGAAATATAAGGCACTGGTGGATACCGGTGCACAGTGCACCCTAATGCCCTCCAGTCATGAAGGGACAGAATCAATCCATATTTCTGGAGTGACTGGGGGCTCTCAAGAATTGACTGTGCTGGAGGCTGAAATAAGCCTCACTGGCAAAGACTGGCAAAAACATCCTATTGTGACTGGCCCAGGGGCTCCATGTATACTGGGTATTGATTACCTCAGAAGGGGGCATTTCAAGGATCCTAAGGGGTATCGATGGGCCTTTGGGATAGCTGCTGTAGATATGGACAACATTAAGCAGCTGTCTGTTTTGCCTGGCCTGTCAGAGGACCCGTCTGTTGTGGGGCTGCTACGAGTAAAAGAGCAGCAGGTACCGATTGCTACAAAGACAGTGCACAGACGGCAGTATCGCACCAACAGGGATTCCTTGCTCCCCATTCATGATTTGATTCGCCAGTTGGAGAATCAGGGAGTGATCAGTAAAACTCACTCACCTTTTAACAGTCCCATATGGCCAGTGCGTAAAGCCAGTGGAGAATGGAGGCTGACAGTAGACTACCGTGGCCTGAATGAGGTCACACCCCCATTGAGCGCTGCTGTGCCGGACATGTTGGAACTCCAGTACGAGCTGGAGTCAAAAGCAGCCAAATGGTATGCCACCATTGACATTGCCAATGCCTTCTTTTCTATTCCTTTGGCTGCAGAATGTAAGCCACAGTTTGCCTTCACCTGGAGGGGCATTCAGTATACTTGGAACCGTTTGCCCCAGGGGTGGAAACACAGCCCAACCATTTGCCATGGGTTGGTCCAAACTGTATTGGAACAGGGTGGTGCTCCTGAACACCTGCAGTACATTGATGACATTGTTGTGTGGGGTGATACAGCAGAAGAGGTTTTCACAAAAGGAGAGCAGATCATCCAAATTCTTTTACAAGCCGGCTTTGCTATTAAGCGAAGCAAAGTAAAAGGACCTGCCCAGGAAATTCAGTTCTTAGGTATAAAGTGGCAGGATGGACGTCGTCACATCCCAACAGATGTGATCGACAAAATCACTGCCATGTCTCCACCAACTAGCAAGAAAGAGACACAATCTTTCCTGGGTGCAGTAGGCTTTTGGAGGATGCACATTCCAAACTACAGCCTCATTGTAAGCCCCCTTTATCAGGTGACGCGGAAGAAGAATGATTTTGCATGGGGCCCTGAGCAGCAGCAGGCTTTCGAACAGATTAAACAAGAGATAGCCCGAGCTGTAGCTCTGGGGCCAGTACGGACTGGACAGGATGTAAAGAACATCCTCTATACTGCTGCTGGAGAGAAAGGCCCCACTTGGAGTTTGTGGCAAAGAGCCTCAGGAGAGACCCGAGGCCGACCCCTGGGATTCTGGAGTCGATCATATAAGGGGTCTGAAGAGTGCTACACTCCAACTGAGAAGGAGATCTTAGCCGCGTATGAGGGGGTTCGGGCTGCTTCCGAAGTAGTTGGGACTGAAACACAGCTCCTTTTGGCACCTCGACTGCCAGTGCTGAACTGGATGTTCAAAGGACAGGTTCCCTCCACTCATCATGCTACCGATGTCACCTGGAGCAAGTGGATTACGCTGATTACACAGCGAGCGCGAATGGGAAACCTCAATCGTCCAGGAATCCTAGAGGTAATCATGGACTGGCCTGAAGATAAAAGGTTTGGAACATCACCAGCAGAAGAGGTATCACGTGCTAAAGAGGCCCCACCATACAACGAATTACCAGAAAATGAAAAGAAATATGCCCTATTCACAGACGGATCATGTCGCATTGTAGGGAAGCATCGCAAATGGAAAGCTGCTGTGTGGAGCCCCACACGACAGGTTGCAGAGTCTACCGAAGGTAAGGGAGAATCAAGTCAGTTTGCAGAGGTAAAAGCTGTCCAGCTGGCCTTAGATGTTGCTGAACGGGAGAGGTGGCCAATGCTGTATCTTTATACTGACTCATGGATGGTGGCAAATGCCTTATGGGGGTGGTTACAGAGGTGGGAACAAAACAACTGGCAACGGAAGGGTAAATCTGTTTGGGCCGCTGAATTATGGAAGGACATTGCTGCCCGAACAAAGAATATGGTTGTAAAGGTGCGTCATGTGGATGCACATGTGCCCAAAAGTCGGGCTACTGAAGAACAACAAAACAACCATCAGGTAGATAAAGCTGCCAAAATTGAGGTGGCTCAAATTGACTTGGACTGGCAGAATAAGGGTGAATTATTTCTAGCTCGATGGGCTCATGAGACCTCAGGTCATCAAGGAAGAGACGCGACATATAAGTGGGCCAGAGACCGAGGGGTGGACTTAACCATGGACGCTATTGCGCAGATTATTCATGATTGTGAAACATGTGCCATAATTAAACAAGCCAAAAGGATGAAACCTCTCTGGGAGGAAGGGCGGTGGCAAAAGTATAAATATGGGAGGCGTGGCAGGTTGATTATATCACCTTGCCACGATCTCGCAGTGGTAAGTGTTATGTACTCACCATGGTAGAGGCAACCACTGGGTGGCTTGAAACATACGCAGTACCCCATGCAACTGCTCGAAACACCATATTAGGTCTTGAGAAACAAGTCCTATGGCGACATGGCACCCCAGAAAGAATTGAATCTGATAATGGGACACATTTTAAAAATTCCCTTATAAATACTTGGGCCAAAGATCATGGCATTGAGTGGATTTATCATATTCCCTACCATGCACCAGCTTCTGGTAAAATTGAACGATATAATGGGTTGTTGAAAACTATGTTGAAAGCAATGGGTGGTGGAACATTTAAGCACTGGGAGAAGAATCTGGCAGAAGCCACTTGGTTGGTGAATACTAGAGGATCTGTCAATCGTGATGGTCCTAGTCAATCTAGCCCCCTACACACTGTAGAAGGAGATAAGGTCCCTGTTGTACATGTAAAGAACATGTTGGGAAAAGCTGTTTGGGTCCTTCCAGCTTCTGGAAAGGGCAAACCTATCCGTGGAACTGTCTTTGCCCAGGGACCTGGGTGCACTTGGTGGGTAATGCAGAAGGATGGGGATGTTCAATGTGTGCCACAAGGGAATTTAATGCTGGGGGAGTGCAGTCAATAATTTTATGTATTTATATATATATGTTTGCATGTGTAGTGTATTTTAGTTATTATAGTTGTACATTTAGTTATGTTACATGTAATTCTACTGTTTAGCTATCATAATTTTACATATGTGTATATATATGTATATATATATTTACCATGATGTAATAATGTAGAATAAGGGGTGGAATGTCATGGTTTTGTAATTTTGTAATTTTGCTATCAGTATTCCACATCATAACATCATGTAAAGTATGGATACTTCTATTGAATGTGCAGTCCACAGAAGAAGACTACATATCCCAGAGAACAACAGGGTTAATGATAAGTCACGGGACCAGGACTCTATATAATCTCATTTCCAGGCTGGAGTGCCCTCCTTCTTCTCTCGAACTTCTCGGAGAGTGGGAAGCGTTCCAGCCGTGTCGCCTAGAGTTCACAGTAGGCCTCTCGGTTTTCGGGGACTCTCTCTCTCTGTTTCGTTCGATTTTGTTAGCCTCAATTATATTATATTGTGTTATCTTGTATTTCGGTATCATATTTAGTAAAATAAGTTTTTCCTCCTTAGATTGTCGCTGTTTTATCCCACTCCCTTTTTCCCCCTCCTTTCCGGGCCCCGGGGGGGGGGCCCACGGGGTGGCTTCCCCTGTCATGGGCATAGGTAAATCTAAGTAACCCGTGACAAGCAGCCACCGCCGAGCAGCACGGCCCGCTCGGAGCCGGGTAGACTGTGCCGACCTCGGCGAGCCGCATAGGCAGCGACATATAGCAGCCGCCGCCGAGCACCACGGCTCGCTCGGAGCCGGGTTAGACCGTGCCGACCTAGTCGAGCCGCATAGGCAGCGACCTCTATCAGCCGCCGCCGAGCAGCACGGCACGCCCTGAGCCGGGTAGACCGTGCCGACCTAGGCGAGCCGCATAGGCAGCGACCTCTAGCAGCCGCCGCGGAGCACCACGGCCCGCTCGGAGCCGGGTAGACTGTGCCGACCTCGGCGAGCCGCATAGGCAGCGACATATAGCAGCCGCCGCCGAGCTCCACGGCTCGCTCGGAGCCGGGTTAGACCGTGCCGACCTAGTCGAGCCGCATAGGCAGCGACCTCTAGCAGCCGCCGCCGAGCAGCACGGCACGCCCTGAGCCGGGTAGACCGTGCCGACCTAGGCGAGCCGCATAGGCAGCGACCTCTAGCAGCCGCCGCGGAGCACCACGGCCCGCTCGGAGCCGGGTAGACCGTGCCGACCTAGTCGAGCCGCATAGGCAGCGACCTCTAGCAGCCGCCGCCGAGCACCACGGCCCGCTCGGAGCCGGGTAGACCGTGCCGACCTAGTCGAGCCGCATAGGCAACGACCTCTAGAAGCCGCCACCGAGCAGCACGGCACGCCCTGAGCCGGGTAGACCGTGCCGACCTAGGCGAGCCGCATAGGCAGCGACCTCTAGCAGCCACCGCTGAGCACCACGGCCCGCTCGGAGCCGGGTAGACCGTGCCGACCTGGTCGAGCCGCATAGGCAGCGACCTCTAGCAGCCGCGGCCAAGCACAACGGCCCGCTCGGAGCCGGGTAGACCGTGCCGACCTAGTCGAGCCGCATAGGCAGCGACCTCTAGCAGCCGCCGCCGAGCACCACGGCCTGCTCGGAGCCGGGTAGACCGTGCCGACCTAGGCGAGCCGCATAGGCAGCGACATATAGCAGCCGCCGCCGAGCACCACGGCTCGCTCGGAGCTGGGTTAGACCGTGCCGACCTAGTCGAGCCGCATAGGCAGCGACCTCTAGCAGCCGCCGCCGAGCACCACGGCCTGCTCGGAGCCGGGTAGACCGTGCCGACCTAGGCGAGCCGCATAGGCAGCGACATATAGCAGCCGCCGCCGAGCACCACGGCTCGCTCGGAGCCGGGTTAGACCGTGCCGACCTAGTCGAGCCGCATAGGCAGCGACCTCTAGCAGCCGCCGCCGAGCAGCACGGCACGCCCTGTGCCGGGTAGACCGTGCCGGCCTAGTCGAGCCGCATAGGCAGCGACCTCTAGCAGCCGCCGCCGAGCACCACGGCCCGCTCGGAGCCGGGTAGACCGTGCCGACCAAGGCGAGCCGCATAGGCAGCGACCTCTAGCAGCCACCGCCGAGCACCACGGCCCGCTCGGAGCCGGGTAGACCGTGCCGACCTGGTCGAGCCGCATAGGCAGCGACCTCTAGCAGCCGCCGCCAAGCACCACGGCCCGCTCGGAGCCGGGTAGATCGTGCCGACCTAGTCGAGCCGCATAGGCAGCGACCTCTAGCAGCCGCCGCCGAGCTCCACGGTCCGCTCGGAGGCGGGTAGACCGTGCCGACCTAGTCGAGCCGCATAGGAAGCGACCTCTAGAAGCCGTCGCTGAGCAGCTCCTGCCCCATAGATCTGACACACATCATATGTAAAGCAGCTGCTGCCCAATAGATATGACCCACAGCAGCTTCAGCCCCAAGGATGTGACCCACATCAGACCCACAGCAACTCCTGCCCCATAGATCTGACTAAAAACTGCCCCTAAGCATCTCCTTCCCCATAGATCTGACCCACAGCAGCTCCACAGCAGCTCCTACACCATAGATCTGACCCACATCTGCCACACAGCAGCTCCTGCCCCATAGCTCTGACCCACATCTGCACCACAGCAGCTGCTTTCCATAGATCTAATACCCAGCAGCCTCACAGCAGCTCCTGCCCCATAGATATGCCCTATATCTGCCCCACAGCAGCTCCTGCACCATAGATCTGACCCACATCTGCAACACAGCAGCTCCTGCTCCATAAATCTGACCAACATCAGGCCCACATCTGTTCCTGCCCCATAGATCTGACCCACAGCAGCTCCTGCCCCATAGATCTGAGCCACATTTCCCACACAGCAGCTCCTGCACCATAGATCTGACACACATCATATGTAAAGCAGCTGCTGCCCAATAGATATGACCCACAGCAGCTTCAGCCCCAAGGATCTGACCCACATCAGACCCACAGCAACTCCTGCCCCATAGATCTGACTAAAATCTGCCCCAAAAGCATCTCCTGCCCCATAGATCTGATCCACATCAGCCCCAAAGCAGCTCCTACACCATAGATCTGACCCACATCTGCCACACAGCAGCTCCTGCCCCATAGCTCTGACCCACATCTGCACCACAGCAGCTCCTCCCCATAGATCTAACACCCATCAGCCTCACAGCAGATCCTGCCCCATAGATAAGCCCTACATCTGCCCAACAGCAGCTCCTGCACCATAGATCTGACCCACATCTGCAACACAGCAGCTCCTGCTCCATAAATCTGACCAACATCAGGCCCACATCTGTTCCTGCCCCATAGATCTGACCCACAGCAGCTCCTGCCCCATAGATCTGACCCAAATCAGCCCCGCAGCAGCTCCTGGCCCATAGATCTGACCCACATGTGCCCCACAGCAGCTCCAAACTCATAGATCTGACCCACATCAGTCCAACAGCAGATTTTGCACCATAGATATGTCCCTCATCTGCCCCACAGCAACACCTGCCCCATAGATCTGACCCACATCAGCCCCACACCAGCTGCTACACCATAGATCTGACCCACATCTGCCATACAGCAGCTCCTGCCCCATAGCTCTGACCCACATCTGTACCACAGCAGCTCCTCC
This sequence comes from Coturnix japonica, assembly GCF_054131305.1. Lineage (NCBI taxonomy): Eukaryota > Metazoa > Chordata > Aves > Galliformes > Phasianidae > Coturnix > Coturnix japonica. The sequence continues at coordinate 2,757,566 of NC_140689.1, forward strand.
CCATAGATCTAACACCCATCAGCCCCACAGCAGCTCCTGCACCATAGATCTGACCCACATCTGTCGCACAGCAGCTCCTGCCCCATAGATCAGACCAACATCAGCCCCACAGTAGCTCCTGCCCCATAGACCTGAACCCCATCTGCCCCACAGTAGCTCCTTCCCCATAGATCTGAACCAATTCAGCCCCGCAGCAGCTCCTGCCCCATAGATCTGACCCAAATCAGCCCCGCAGCAGCTCCTGGCCCATAGATCTGACCCACATGTGCCCCACAGCAGCTCCAAACACATAGATCTGACCCACATCAGTCCAACAGAATATTTTGCACCATAGATATGTCCCTCATCTGCCCCACAGCAACTCCTGCGCCATAGATCTGACCCACATCATCCCCTCTGCAGCTTCTGCCCCATAGGTCTGACCCACATGTGCCCCACAGCAGCTGCTGAACCATAGATCTGACCCAAATCAGCCCCGCAGCAGCTCCTGGCCCATAGATCTGACCCACATGTGCCCCACAGCAGCTCCAAACTCATAGATCTGACCCACATCAGTCCAACAGCAGATTTTGCACCATAGATATGTCCCTCATCTGCCCCACAGCAACACCTGCCCCATAGATCTGACCCACATCAGCCCCACACCAGCTCCTACACCATAGATCTGACCCACATCTGCCATACAGCAGCTCCTGCCCCATAGCTCTGACCCACATCTGTACCACAGCAGCTCCTCCCCATAGATCTAACACCCATCAGCCCCACAGCAGCTCCTGCACCATAGATCTGACCCACATCTGCAACACAGCAGCTCCTGCTCCATAGATCTGACCCACATCAGGCCCACATCTGTTCCTGCCCCATAGATCTGACCCACAGCAGCTCCTGCACCATAGATCGGACTCACATTTGCCACACAGCAGCTCCTGCCCCATAGATCTGACCCAAATCTGCCCCACAGCAGATCCTGCCAAATAGATCTTAACCACAGCAGCTCCTGCCCCATAGATCTGACCCACATCAGCCCCACAGCAGCTCCTGGCCCATAGATCTGACCCACATGTGCCCCACAGCAGCTCCAAACTCATAGATCTGACCCACATCAGTCCAACAGCAGATTTTGCACCATAGATATGTCCCTCATCTGCCCCACAGCAACTCCTGCCCCATAGATCTGACACACATCATATGTAAAGCAGCTGCAGCACAATAGATATGACCCACAGCAGCTTCAGCCCCAAGGATCTGACACACATCAGCCCCACAGCAACTCCTGCCCCATAGATCTGACCCACATCTGCCCCAAAGCATCTCCTGCCCCATAGATCTTTCCCACATCAGCCCCACAGCAGATCCTGCCCCATAGATCTGACCCACATATGTCGCACAGCGGCACCTGCCCCATAGATCTGACCCACATCTGTCGCACAGTAGCTCCTGCCCCATAGATCAGACCAACATCAGCCCCACAGTAGCTCCTGCCCCATAGATCTGACCCACATCAGCCCCACAGCAGCTCCTGCCCCATAGATCTGACCCACATGTTCCCAAGACCAGCTCTGCCCCATTGATTTTACCCACTTCAGACCCACAGTAGCTCCTGCCCCATAGATCTGACCCCCATCAGCCCCACTGCAGCTCCGGCCCCATAGATCTGACACACATCATATGTAAAGCAGCTGCTGCCCAATAGATATGACCCACAACAGCTCCTGCCCCATAGATCTAAACCACAGCTGCCTCACAGCAGCTCCTGCCCCATAGATCTATCCCACATCAGACCCACAGCAGCTGCTGACGCATAGATCTGACCCACATCTGCCCAACAGCAGCTCCTGCCCCATAGACCTGAACCACATGTTCCCCACAGCAGCTCCTGCCCCATAGATCTGACCCACAGCATCTCCTGCCCCATAGATCTGACCCCCATCAGCCCCACAACAGCTCCTGCCCCTTAGATCTAACGCACATCAGCCCCACAGCAGCTCCTGCCCCATAGATCTTACCCAAATCAGCCCCGCAGCAGCTCCTGCCCCATAGAACAGACCAACATCAGCCCCACAGTAGCTCCTGCCCCATAGATCTGACACACATCATATGTAAAGCAGCTGCTGCCCAATAGATATGACCCACAGCAGCTTCCGCCCCAAGGATCTGACACACATCTATCGCACAGCAGCTCCTGCCCCATAGATCTGACCCACATCTGTCGCACAGCAGCTCCTGCCCTATAGATCTGACCCACATCAGCCCCACAGCAGCTCCTGCTCCATAGATCTGACCCACATCAGCCACACAGCAGCTCCTGACTCATAAATCTGACCCACAGTAGCTCCTGCCCCATAGATCTGACCCCCATCAGCCCCACAACAGCTCCTGCCCCCTAGATCTAACCCATATCAGCCCCACAGCAGCTCCTGCCCCATAGATATGACCCAAATCAGCCCCGCAGCAGCTCCTGCCTTATAGATCAGACCAACATCAGCCCCACAGTAGCTCCTGCCCTCTTAGATCTGACCCCATCAGCCCCACAACAGCTCCTGCCCCATAGATCTAACCCACATCAGCCGCACAGCAGATCCTGCCCCATAGATCTGACACACATCATATGTAAAGCAGCTGCTGCCCAATAGATATGACCCACAGCAGCTTCAGCCCCAAGGATCTGACCCACATCAGCCCCACAGCAGCTCCTGCCCCATAGATCTGACCCACATATGCCCCACAGCAGCCTCTGCCCCATAGATCTGACTCAAATCTGCCCCACAGCAGATCCTGCCAAATAGATCTTAACCACATATGCCCCACAGCAGCCTCTTCCCCATAGATCTGACTCAAATCTGCCCCACAGCAGATCCTGCCAAATAGATCTTAACCACAGCAGTTCCTGCCCCATAGATCTGACCCACATCAGCCCCACAGCAGCTCCTACACCATAGATCTCACCCACATCTGCCACACACCATCTCCTACCCCATAGATCTTACCCACTTCTGCCCCACAGCAGCTCCTGCCCCATAGCTCTGACCCACATCTGCACCACAGCAGCTCCTCCCCATAGATCTAACACCCATCAGCCTCACAGCAGATCCTGCCCCATAGATAAGCCCTACATCTGCCCCACAGCAGCTCCTGCACCATAGATCTGACCCACATCTGCAACACAGCAGCTCCTGCTCCATAAATCTGACCAACATCAGGCACACATCTGTTCCTGCCCCATAGATCTGACCCACAGCAGACCCACAGCAGCTGCTGACCCATAGATCTGACCCACATCTGCCCCACAGCAGCTCCTGCCACATAGACCTGACCCACATGTTCCCCACAGCAGCTCCTGCCCCATCGATCTGACCCACAGCATCTCCTGCCCCATAGATCTGACCCACATGTTCCCAAGAGCAGCTCTGCCCCATTGATTTGACCCACATCAGCCCCAGAGTAGCTCCTGCCCCATAGATCTGACCCCCATCGGCCCCACTGCAGCTCCGGCCCCATAGATCTGACACACATCATATGTACAGCAGCTGCTGCCCAATAGATATGAACCACAACAGCTCCTGCCCCATAGATCTAACCCACAGCAGCCCCACTGCAGCTCCTGCCCCATAGATCTGTCCCACATCAGACCCACAGCAGCTCCTGGCCCATTGATCTGACCCACATGTGCCCCACAGCAGCTCCAAACTCATAGATCTGACCCACATCAGTCCAACAGCAGATTTTGCACCATAGATATTTCCCTCATCTGCCCCACAGCAACTCCTGCCCCATAGATCTGACACACATCATATGTAAAGCAGCTGCAGCACAATAGATATGACCCACAGCAGCTTCAGCCCCAAGGATCTGACACACATCAGCCCCACAGCAACTCCTGCCCCATAGATCTGACCCACATCTGCCCCAAAGCATCTCCTGCCCCATAGATCTTTCCCACATCAGCCCCACAGCAGATCCTGCCCCATTGATCTGACCCACATATGTCGCACAGCAGCACCTGCCCCAGAGATCTGACCCACATCTGTTGCACAGTAGCTCCTGCCCCATAGATCAGACCAACATCAGCCCCACAGTAGCTCCTGCCCCATAGATCAGACCCACATCAGCCCCACAGCAGCTCCTGCCCCATAGATCTGACCCACATGTTCCCAAGACCAGCTCTGCCCCATTGATTTGACCCACTTCAGACCCACAGTAGCTCCTGCCCCATAGATCTGACCCCCATCAGCCCCACTGCAGCTCCGGCCCCATAGATCTGACACACATCATATGTAAAGCAGCTGCTGCCCAATAGATATGACCCACAACAGCTCGTGCCCCATAGATCTAACCCACAGCAGCCCCACAGCAGCTCCTGCCCCATAGATCTGTCCCACATCAGACCCACAGCAGCTGCTGACGCATAGATCTGACCCACATCTGCCCAACAGCAGCTCCTGCCCCATAGACCTGACCCACATCATATGTAAAGCAGCTGCAGCACAATAGATATGACCCACAGCAGCTTCAGCCCCAAGGATCTGACACACATCAGCCCCACAGCAACTCCTGCCTCATAGATCTGACCCACATCTGCCCCAAAGCATCTCCTGCCCCATAGATCTTTCCCACATCAGCCCCACAGCAGATCCTGCCCCATAGATCTGACCCACATATGTCGCACAGCAGCACCTGCCCCATAGATCAGACCAACATCAGCCCCACAGTAGCTCCTGCCCCATAGATCTGACCCACATCAGCCCCACAGCAGCTCCTGCCCCATAGATCTGACCCACATGTTCCCAAGACCAGCTCTGCCCCATTGATTTGACCCACTTCAGACCCACAGTAGCTCCTGCCCCATAGATCTGACCCCCATCAGCCCCACAACAGCTCCTGCTCCATAGATCTGACCCACATCAGCCCCACAGCAGCTCCTGCCCCATAGATCTGACACACATCATATGTAAAGCAGCTGCTGCCCAATAGATATGACCCACAGCAGCTTCAGCCCCAAGGATCTGACCCACATCAGCCCCACAGCAGCTCCTGCCCCATAGATCTGACCCACATATGCCCCACAGCAGCCTCTGCCCCATAGATCTGACTCAAATCTGCCCCACAGCAGATCCTGCCAAATAGATCTTAACCACATATGCCCCACAGCAGCCTCTGCCCCATAGATCTGACTCAAATCTGCCCCACAGCAGATCCTGCCAAATAGATCTTAACCACAGCAGTTCCTGCCCCATAGATCTGACCCACATCAGCCCCACAGCAGCTCCTACACCATAGATCTCACCCACATCTGCCACACACCATCTCCTACCCCATAGATCTTACCCACTTCTGCCCCACAGCAGCTCCTGCCCCATAGCTCTGACCCACATCTGCACCACAGCAGCTCCTCCCCATAGATCTAACACCCATCAGCCTCACAGCAGATCCTGCCCCATAGATAAGCCCTACATCTGCCCCACAGCAGCTCCTGCCCCATAGATCTGACCTACATCATCCCCTCTGCAGCTTCTGCCTTATAGGTCTGACACACATGTGCCCCACAGTAGCTCCTGCCCATAGATCTGACCCCCATCAGCCCCGCAACAGCTCCTGCCCCATAGATCTAACCCACATCAGCCCCACAGCAGCTCCTGCCCCATAGATCTGACCCACATGTTCACAAGAGCAGCTCTGCCCCATTGATTTGACCCACTTCAGACCCACAGTAGCACCTGCCCCATAGATCTGACCCCCATCAGCCCCACTGCAGCTCCGGCCCCATAGATCTGACACACATCATATGTAAAGCAGCTGCTGCCCAATAGATATGACCCACAACAGCTCCTGCCCCATAGATCTAACCCACAGCAGCCCCACAGCAGCTCCTGCCCCATAGATCTGACGTACATCATCTCCACTGCAGCTCCTGCCCCATAGATCTGACCCAAATCTGTCGCACAGCAGATCCTGCCAAATAGATCTTAACCACAGCAGCTCCTGCCCCATAGATCTGACCCACGTCATCCCCACAGCAGCTCCTACACCATAGATCTGACCCACATCTGCAAAACACCATCTCCTACCCCATAGATCTTACACACATCAGCCCCACAGCAGCTCCTGCCCCATAGATCTGACCCACATCTGTCGCACAGCAGCTCCTGCCCTATAGATCTGACCCACATCAGCCCCACAGCAGCTCCTGCCCCATAGATCGGACCCACATGTTCCCAAGAGCAGCTCTGCCCCATTGATTTGACCCACATCAGCCCCACAGTAGCTCCTGCCCCATAGATCTGACCCCCATCGGCCCCACTGCAGCTCCGGCCCCATAGCTCTGACCCACATCAGCCTCACAGCAGCTCCTCCCCATAGATCTAACACCCATCAGCATCACAGCAGCTCCTGCCCCATAGATAAGCCCTACATCTGCCCCACAGCAGCTCCTGCACCATAGATCTGACCCACATTTGCCACACAGCAGCTCCTGCCCCATAGATCTGACCCAAATATTCCCCACAGCAGATCCTGCCAAATAGATCTTAACCACAGCAGCTCCTGCACCATAGATCTGACCCACATCAGCCCCACAGCAGCTCCTACACCATAGATCTGACCCACATCTGCCCCACAGCAGCTCCTGCACCATAGATCTTACCCACATCTGCAACACAGCAGCTCCTGCTCCATAAATCTGACCAACATCAGGCCCACATCTGTTCCTGCCCCATAGATATTACCCACATCAGCCCCACAGCAGCTGCTGACGCATAGATCTGACCCACATCTGCCCAACAGCAGCTCCTGCCCCATAGACCTGACCCACATGTTCCCCACAGCAGCTCCTGCCCCATAGATCTAACCCACATCAGCCCCACAGCAGCTCCTGCCCCATAGATCTGACACACATCATATGTAAAGCAGCTGCTGCCCAATAGATATGACCCACAGCATCTTCCGCCCCAAGGATCTGACACACATCAGCACCACAGCAGCTCATTCCCCATAGATCTGACCCACATCTGCCCCAAAGCATCTCCTGCCCCATAGATCTTTCCCACATCAGCCCCACAGCAGATCCTGCCCCATTGATCTGACCCACATATGTCGCACAGCAGTACCTGCCCCATAGATCTGACCCACATCTGTCGCACAGCAGCTCCTGCCCCATAGATGAGACCAACATCAGCCCCACAGTAGCTCCTGCCCCATAGATCTGACCCCCATCAGCCCCACAGTAGCTCCTGCCCCATAGATCTGACTCCCATCAGCCCCACAGTAGCTCCTGCCCCATAGATCTGACCCACATCAGCCCCACAACAGCTCCTGCCCCATAGATCTAACCCACATCAGCCCCACAGCAGATCCTGCCCCATAGATCTGTCACACATCATATGTAAAGCAGCTGCTGCCCCATAGATCTGACCCACATCTGTCGCACAGCAGCTCCTGCACCATAGATCTGACACACATCATATGTAAAGCCGCTGCTGCAAAATAGATATGACCCACAGCAGCTTCAGCCCCAAGGATCTGACCCACATCAGCCCCACAGCAGCTCCTCCCCATAGATCTGACCCACATCTGTCGCACAGCAGCTTCTGCCGCATAGATCTGACCCACATCTGTCGCACGGCAGCTCCTGCCCTATAGATCTGACCCACATCAGCCCCACAGCAGCTCCTGCCCCATAGATCTGACCCACAGGTTCCCAAGAGCAGCTCTGCCCCATAGGTCTGACCCACATATGCCCCACAGCAGCTCCTGCTCCATAGATCTGACCCACATCAGCCACACAGCAGCTCCTGACTCATAAATCTGACCCACAGTAGCTCCTGCCCCATAGATCTGACCCCCATCAGCCCCACAACAGCTCCTGCCCCATAGATCTAACCCACATCAGCCCCACAGCAGATCCTGCCCCATAGATCAGACCAACATCAGCCCCACAGTAGCTCCTGCCCCATAGATCTGACCCCCATCATCCCCACAACAGCTCCTGCCCCATAGATCTAACCCACATCAGCCCCACAGCAGCTCCTGCCCCATAGATCTGACCCACATGTTCCCAAGAGCAGCTCTGCCCCATTGATTTGACCCACATATGTCGCACAGCAGTACCTGCCCCATAGATCTGACCCACATCTGTCGCACAGCAGCTCCTGCCCCATAGATCAGACCAACATCAGCCCCACAGTAGCTCCTGCCCCATAGACCTGAACCCCATCTGCCCCTCAGTAGCTCCTTCCCCATAGATCTGACCCAAATCAGCCCCGCAGCAGCTCCTGCCCCATAGATCAGACCAACATCAGCCCCACAGTATCTCCTACACCATAGATCTGACACACATCATATGTAAAGCAGCTGCTGCCCAATAGATATGACCCACAGCAGCTCCTGCCCCATAGATCTGACCCAAATCTGACCCACAGCAGATCCTGCCCCATAGATCTGACCCACATATGTCGCACAGCAGCTCCTGCCCCATAGATCTGACCTACATCTGTCGCACAGCAGCTCCTGCCCCATAGATCTTACCCACTTCTGCCCCACAGCAGCTCCTCCCCATAGATCTAACACCCATCAGACTCACAGCAGCTCCTGCCCCATAGATATGCCCTATATCTGCCCCACAGCAGCTCCTGCACCATAGATCTGACCCACATCTGCAACACAGCTGCTCCTGCTCCATAAATCTGACCAACATCAGGCCCACATCTGTTCCTGCCCCATAGATCTGACCCACAGCAGCTCCTGCCCCATAGATCTGACCCACATCAGCCCCACAGCAGCTCCTGACCCATAGATCTGACCCAAATCAGCCCCGCAGCAGCTCCTGGCCCATAGATCTGACGCACATGTGCCCCACAGCAGCTCCAAACTCATAGATCTGACCCACATCAGTCCAACAGCAGATTTTGCACCATAGATATGTCCTCATCTGCCCCACAGCAACTCCTGCCCCATAGATCTGACCCACATATGTCGCACAGCAGCACCTGCCCCATAGGTCTGACCCACATCAGCCCCACAGCAGCTCCTGCCTTATAGATCTGACCCACGTCAGCCACACAGCAGCTCCTGACTCATAAATCTGGCCCACAGCAGCTCCTGCCCCATAGATCTGACCCAAATCTGACCCACAGCAGCTCCTGCCCCATAGATCTGACCCACATTTTCCCCAAAGCGGCACCTAACCCATAGATCTGACCCACATGTGCCCCACAGCTGCTCCTGCCCCATAGATCTGAACCACAGCAGTTCCTAACCCATAGATCAGACCCAAATCTTCCCTACATCAGCTCCTGCCCATAGATCTGACCCACATCAGCCGCACAGCAGCTCCTACCCCATAGATCTCACCCACATCAGCCCCACAGCTGCTCCACGGCACGGTTTCCCCGGCTCGGTGCGGCTCGCGAGCTTTGCGGCGCCGGCTATGCGTTTTTGCCTGCGGAGACGCCACGGGAGCGACATTTGGCTGATTCCGAGGAACGTCCGAGCCGAGCGGTGCCCGCCGGGTGCGGTTGGACCGTGCCGGCGCACTTGAGCGGGGTCCGTTCGAGCCGGAAATCCGGACTGCGGGCAGGCCGCGTAGCGAGGGATGGCGATAGAGCGGCGGGAAGCCGCAACCGAAAAAATCCACAGCCCGGCGCTCAACCGCGCTCGCCTGCGCCCGCTCGTTGCCGCCTCTGGAGACGAGCACGCGCTCGCTCCTGCAGACGAAAACGGAAGGCGTAAGAAAAAACGGCTTCGGAAAAGAACGGCGCCGACTATTGGCAGCGGCGCCGAGGGTAAGCGGCGCTCTACGTCGACGTACCGGTAGGTAAGAAACTACAGCGACCCCCCAGCAAGCTCCGAAGCTTTAGCGCCCCCCCATCTCACAGGGCTGCAAAGCCTAGCCGAAAGCGGGTAGACCTGGCAGCTACACGCAAGAGGCACGGGCAGCGACCTCTAGCCGCCGCCACCGAGCACCACGGTCCGCTTGGAGCCGGGTAGACCGTGCCGACCTAGGCGAGCCGCATAGGCAGCGACATATAGCAGCCGCCGCCGAGCACCACGGCCCGCTCGGAGCCGGGTTAGACCGTGCCGACCTAGTCGAGCCGCATAGGCAGCGACCTCTAGCAGCCGACGCCGAGCACCACGGCACGCCCTGAGCCGGGTAGACCGTGCCGACCTAGTCGAGACGCATAGGCAGCGACCTCTAGCAGCCGCCGCCGAGCACCACGGCCCGCTCGGAGCCGGGTAGACCATGCCGACCTAGTCGAGCCGCATAGGCAGCGACCTCTAGCAGCCGCCGCCGAGCACCACGGCCCGCTCGGAGCCGGGTAGACCGTGCCGACCTTGGCGAGCTGCATAGGCAGCGACCTCTAGCAGCCGCGGCCGAGCACAACGGCCCGCTCGGAGCCAGGTAGACCGTGCCGACCTAGTCAAGCCGCATAGGCAGCGACCTCTAGCAGCCGCCGCGGAGCACCTTGGCCCGCTCGGAGCCGGGTAGACCGTGCCGACCTAGTCAAGCCGCATAGGCAGCGACCTCTAGCAGCCGCCGCCGAGCAGCACGGCACACCCTGAGTCGGGTAGACCGGGCCGACCTAGGCGAGCCGCATAGGCAGCGACCACTAGCAGCCGCCGCCGAGCACCACGGCACGCCGTGAGCCGGGTAGACCGTGCCGACCTAGTTGAGCCGCATAGGCAGCGACCTCTAGCACCCGCCGCCGAGCACCACGGCCCGCTCGGAGCCAGGTAGACCGTGCCGACCTAGTTGAGCCGCATAGGCAGCGACCTCTAGCACCCGCCGCCGAGCACCACGGCCCGCTCGGAGCCAGGTAGACCGTGCCGACCTAGTCGAGCCGCATAGGCAGCGACCTCTAGCAGCCGCCGCCGAACACCACGGCCTGCCCTGAGCCGGGTAGACCTTGCCGACCTAGTCGAGCCGCATAGGCAGCGACCTCTAGCAGCCGCCGCCGAGCAGCTCCTGCCCCATAGATCTGACACACATCATATGTAAAGCAGCTGCTGCCCAATAGATATGACCCACAGCAGCTTCAGCCCCAAGGATCTGAACCACATCAGACCAACAGCAACTCCTGCCCCATAGATCTGACTAAAATCTGCCCCAAAGCATCTCCTGCCCCGTAGATCTGACCCACATCAGCCCCACAGCAGCTCCTACACCATAGATCTGACCCACATCTGCCACACAGCAGCTCCTGCCCCATAGCTCTGACCCACATCTGCACCACAGCAGCTCCTCCCCATAGATCTAACACCCATCAGCCTCACAGCAGCTCCTGCCTCATAGATAAGCCTTACATCTGCCCCACAGCAGCTCCTGCACCATAGATCTGACCCTCATCTGCAACACAGCAGCTCCTGCTCCATAAATCTGACCAACATCAGGCCCACATCTGTTCCTGCCCCATAGATCTGACCCAAAGCAGCTCCTGCCCCACAGATCTGACCCACATTTGCCACACAGCAGCTCTTGCCCAATAGATCTGACCCAAATCTGCCCCACAGCAGATCCTGCCAAATAGATCTTAACCACAGCAGCTCCTGCCCCATAGATCTGACCCACATCAGCCCCACAGCAGCTCCTACACCATCGATCTGACCCACATCTGCCACACACCATCTCCTACCCCATAGATCTTACCCACTTCTGCCCCACAGCAGCTCCTGCCCCATAGCTCTGACCAACATCTGCACCACAGCAGTTCCTCCCCATAGATCTAACACCCATCAGCCTCACAGCAGCTCCTGCCCCATAGATATGCCCTATATCTGCCCCACAGCAGCTCCTGCACCATAGATCTGACCCACATCTGCAACACAGCAGCTCCTGCTCCAAAAATCTGACCAACATCAGGCCCACATCTGTTCCTGCCCCATAGATCTGACCCACAGCAGCTCCTGCCCCATAGATCTAACCCACATCAGCCCCACAGCAGCTCCTGCCTCATAGATCTGACCCAAATCAGCCCCGCAGCAACTCCTGGCCCATAGACCTGAAACACATGTGCCCCACAGCAGCTCCAAACTCATAGATCTGACCCACATCAGTCCAACAGCAGATTTTGCACCATAGATATGTCCCTCATCTGCCCCACAGCAACTCCTGCCCCATAGATCTGACCCACATCATCCCCTCTGCAGCTTCTGCTCCATAGTTCTGACCCACATGTGCCCCACAGTAGCTCCTGCCCCATAGATCTGACCCCCATCAGCCCCACAACAGCTCCTGCCCCATAGATCTTTCCCACATCAGCTCCCACAGCAGATCCTGCCCCATAGATCTGACCCACATATGTCGCACAGCAGGACCTGCCCCATATATCTGACCCACATCTGTCGCACAGCAGCTCCTGCCCCATAGATCAGACCAACATCAGCCCCACAGTAGCTCCTGCCCCATAGACCTGAACCCCATCAGCCCCACAGTAGCTCCTTCCCCATAGATCTGACCCCCATCAGCCCCACAACAGCTCCTGCCCCATAGATCTAACCCACATCAGCCCCACAGCAGCTCCTGCCCCATAGATCTGACCCAAATCAGCCCCGCAGCAGCTCCTGCCCCATAGATCAGACCAACATCAGCCCCACAGTATCTCCTGCCCCATAGATCTGACACACATCATATGTAAAGCAGCTGCTGCCCAATAGATATGACCCACAGCAGCTTCAGCCCCAAGGATCTGACACACAACAGCCCCACAGCAACTCCTGCCCCATAGATCTGACCCACATCTGCCCCAAACCATCTCCTGCCCCATAGATCTTTCCCACATCAGCCCCACAGCAGATCCTGCCCCATAGATCTGACCCACATATGTCGCACAGCAGCACCTGCCCTATAGATATGACCCACATATGCCACACAGCAGCTCCTGCCCCATAGATCTGACCCAAATCTGACCCACAGCAGCTCCTGCCCCATAGATCTGACCCACATTTTCCCCAAAGCAGCACCTAACCCATAGATCTGACCCACATGTGCCCCACAGCTTCTCCTGCCCCATAGATCTGAACCACAGCAGTTCCTAACCCATAGATCAGACCCAAATCTTCCCTACATCAGCTCCTGCCCATAGATCTGACCCACATCAGCTGCACAGCAGCTCCTACACCATAGATCTGACCCACATCTGCCACACACCATCTCCTACCCAATAGATCTTACCCACTTCTGCCCCACAGCAGCTCCTGCCCCATAGCTCTGACCCACATCTGCACCACAGCAGCTCCTCCCCATAGATCTAACACCCATCAGCCTCACAGCAGCTCCTGCCCCATAGATATGCCCTACATCTGCCCCACAGCAGCTCCTGCACCATAGATCTGACCCACATCTGCAACACAGCAGCTCCTGCTCCATAAATCTGACCAATATCAGGCCCACATCTGTTCCTGCCCCATACATCTGACCCACAGCAGCTCCTGCTCCATAGATCTGACCCACATCAGCCCCACAGCAGCTCCTGCCCCATAGATCTGACCCAAATCAGCCCCGCAGCAGCTCCTGGCCTATAGATCTGACCCACATGTGCCCCACAGCAGCTCCAAACTCATAGATCTGACCCACATCAGTCCAACAGCAGATTTTGCACCATAGATATGTCCCTCATCTGCCCCACAGCAGCTCCTGCCCCATAGATCTGACCTACATCATCCCCTCTGCAGCTTCTGCCCCATAGGTCTGACCCACATGTGCCCAACAGTAGCTCCTGCCCCATCGATCTGACCCCCATCAGCCCCACAACAGCTCCTGACCCATAGATCTAACCCACATCAGCCCCACAGCAGCTCCTGCCCCATAGATCTGTCACACATCATATGTAAATCAGCTGCTGCCCAATAGATATGACCCACAGCAGCTTCAGCCCCAAGGATCTGACACACATCAGCCCCACAGCAACTCCTGCCCCATAGATCTGACCCACATCTGCCCCAAAGCATCTCCTGCCCCATAGATCTTTCTCACATCAGCCCCACAGCAGATCCTGCCCCATAGATCTGACCCACATATGTCGCACAGCAGCTCCTGCCCCATAGATAAGCCCTACATCTGCCCCACAGCAGCTCCTGCACCATAGATCTGACCCACATCTGCAACACAGCAGCTCCTGCCCCATAGCTCTGACCCACATCTGTACCACAGCAGCTCCTCCCCATAGATCTAACACCCATCAGCCTCACTGCAGATCCTGCCCCATAGATAAGCCCTACATCTGCCCCACAGCAGCTCCTGCACCATAGATCTGACCCACGTCTGCAACACAGCAGCTCCTGCTCCATAAATCTGACCAACATCAGGCCCACATCTGTTCCTGCCCCATGGATCTGACCCACAGCAGCTCCTGCCCCATAGATCTGACACACATCATATGTAAAGCAGCTGCAGCACAATAGATATGACCCACAGCAGCTTCAGCCCCAAGGATCTGACACACATCAGCCCCACAGCAACTCCTGCCCCATAGATCTGACCCACATCTGCCCCAAAGCATCTCCTGCCCCATAGATCTTTCCCACATCAGCCCCACAGCAGATCCTGCCCCATAGATCTGACCCACATATGTCGCACAGCAGCACCTGCCCCATAGATCTGACCCACATCTGTCGCACAGTAGCTCCTGCCCCATAGATCAGACCAACATCAGCCCCACAGCAGCTCCTGCCCCATAGATCTGACCCACATGTTCCCAAGAGCAGCTCTGCCCCATTGATTTGACCCACTTCAGACCCACAGTAGCTCCTGCCCCATAGATCTGACCCCCATCAGCCCCACTGCAGCTCCGGCCCCATAGATCTGACACACATCATATGTAAAGCAGCTGCTGCAAAATAGATATGACCCACAACAGCTCCTGCCCAATAGATCTGACCCACAGCAGCCCCACTGCAGCTCCTGCCTTATAGATCTGACCCAAATCTGTCGCACAGCAGATCCTGCCAAATAGATCTTAACCACAGCAGCTCCTGCCCCATAGATCTGACCCACGTCAGCCCCACAGCAGCTCCTACACCATAGATCTGACCCACATCTGCCACACACCATCTCCTACCCCATAGATCTTACCCACATCGGCCCCATTGCAGCTCCTGCCCCATAGATCTGACCCACATCTGTCGCACAGCAGCTCCTGCCCTATAGATCTGACCCACAGCAGCCCCACAGCAGCTCCTGCCCCATAGATCTGACCAACATGTTCCCAAGAGCAGCTCTGCCCCATTGATTTGACCCACATCAGCCCCACAGTAGCTCCTGCCCCATAGATCTGACCCCCATCGGCCCCACCGCAGCTCCGGCCCCATAGCTCTGACCCACATCAGCCCCACAGCAGCTCCTCCCCATAGATCTAACACCCATCAGACTCACAGCAGCTCCTGCCCCATAGATAAGCCCTACATCTGCCCCACAGCAGCTCCTGCACCATAGATCTGACCCACATCTGCAACACAGCAGCTCCTGCTCCATAAATCTGACCAACATCAGGCCCACATCTGTTCCTGCCCCATAGATCTGACCCACAGCAGCTCCTGCCCCATAGATCTGACCCACATCTGCCCCACAGCAGCTCCTGCACCATAGATCTTACCCACATCTGCAACACAGCAGCTCCTGCTCCATAAATCTGACCAACATCAGGCCCACATCTGTTCCTGCCCCATAGATATTACCCACATCAGCCCCACAGCAGCTCCTGCCCCATAGATCTGACCCACATCAGACCCACAGCAGCTGCTGACGCATAGATCTGACCCACATCTGCCCAACAGCAGCTCCTGCCCCATAGACCTGACCCACATGTTCCCCACAGCAGCTCCTGCCCCATAGATCTGACCCACAGCATCTCCTGCCCCATAGATCTGACCCCCATCAGCCCCACAACAGCTCCTGCCCCTTAGATCTAACGCAAATCAGCCCCACAGAAGCTTCTGCCCCATAGATCTTACCCAAATCAGCCCCGCAGCAGCTCCTGCCCCATAGAACAGACCAACATCATATGTAAAGCAGCTGCTGCCCAATAGATATGACCCACAACAGCTCCTGCCCCATAGATCTGACCCACAGCAGCCCCACAGCAGCTCCTGCCTTATAGATCTGACACACATCATATGTAAAGCAGCTGCTGCCCAATAGATATGACCCACAGCAGCATCCGCCCCAAGGATCTGACACACATCAGCCCCACAGCAGCTCCTGCCGAATAGATCTGACCCACATCTGCCCCAAAGCATCTCCTGCCCCATAGATCTTTCCCACATCAGCCCCACAGCAGATCCTGCCCCATAGATCTGACCCACATATGTCGCAGAGCAGTACCTGCCCCATAGATCTGACCCACATCTGTCGCACAGCAGCTCCTGCCCCATAGATGAGACCAACATCAGCCCCACAGTAGCTCCTGCCCCATAGATCTGACCCCCATCAGCCCCACAGTAGCTCCTGCCCCATAGATCTGACCCACATCAGCCCCACAACATCTCCTGCCCCATAGATCTGACCCATATCAGCCCCACAGCAGCTCCTGCCCCATAGATCTGACACACATCATATGTAAAGCAGCTGCTGCCCAATAGATATGACCCACAGCAGCTTCAGCCCCAAGGATCTGACCCACATCAGCCCCACAGCAACTCCTGCCCCATAGATCTGACCCACATCTGTCGCACAGCAGCTCCTGCCCCATAGATCTGACCCACATCTGTCGCACAGCAGCTCCTGCCCTATAGATCTGACCCACATCAGCCCCACAGCAGCTCCTGCCCCATAGATCTGACCCACATGTTCCCAAGAGCAGCTCTGCCCCATTGATTTGACCCACATCAGCCCCACAGTAGCTCCTGCCCCAGAGATCTGACCCCCATCAGCCCCACTGCAGCTCCGGCCCCATAGATCTGACACACATCATATGTAAAGCAGCTGCTGCCCAATAGATATGACCCACAACAGCTCCTGCCCCATAGATCTAACCCACAGCAGCCCCACAGCAGCTCCTACCCCATAGATCTGATGTACATCATCTCCACTGCAGCTCCTGCCCCATAGATCTGACCCAAATCTGCCCCACAGCAGATCCTGCCAAATAGATCTTAACCACAGCAGCTCCTGCCCCATAGATCTGACCCACATCAGCCCCACAGCAGCTCCTACACCATAGATCTGACCCACATCTGCCACACACCATCTCCTACCCCATAGATCTTACCCACTTCTGCCCCACAGCAGCTCCTGCCCCATAGCTCTGACCCACATCTGCACCACAGCAGCTCCTCCCCATAGATCTAACACCCATCAGCCTCACAGCAGCTCCTGCCCCATAGATATGCCCTACATCTGCCCCACAGCAGCTCCTGCACCATAGATCTGACCCACATCTGCAACACAGCAGCTCCTGCTCCATAAATCTGACCAACATCAGGCCCACATCTTTTCCTGCCCCATAGATATGACCCACATCAGCCCCACAGCAGCTCCTGCCCCATAGATCTGACTCACATCAGACCCACAGCAGCTGCTGACCCATAGATCTGACCCACATCTGCCCCAAAGCAGCTCCTGCCCCATAGACCTGACCCACATGTTCCCCACAGCAGCTCCGGCCCCATAGATCTGACCCACAGCATCTCCTGCCCCATAGATCTGACCCCCATCAGCCCCACAACAGCTCCTGCCCCCTAGATCTAACCCATATCAGCCCCACAGCAGGTCCTGCCCCATAGATCTGACCCAAATCAGCCCCGCAGCAGCTCCTGCCTTATAGATCAGACCAACATCAGCCCCACAGTAGCTCCTGCCCTCTTAGATCTGACCCCATCAGCCCCACAACAGCTCCTGCCCCATAGATCTAACCCACATCAGCCCCACAGCAGCTCCTGCCCCATAGATCTGACCCACATCAGCCCCACAGCAACTCCTGCCCCATAGATCTGACCCACATCTGCCACACACCATCTCCTACCCGATAGATCTTACCCACTTCTGCCCCACAGCAGCTCCTGCCCCATAGCTCTGACCCACATCTGCACCACAGCAGCTCCTCCCCATAGATCTAACACCCATCAGCCTCACAGCAGCTCCTGCCCCATAGATATGCCCTATATCTGCCCCACAGCAGCTCCTGCACCATAGATCTGACCCACATCTGCAACACAGCAGCTCCTGCTCCATAAATCTGACCAACATCAGGCCCACATCTGTTCCTGCCCCATAGATCTGACCCACAGCAGCTCCTGCCCCATAGATCTGACCCACATCAGCCTCACAGCAGCTCCAAACTCATAGATCTGACCCACATCAGTCCAACAGCAGATTTTTCACCATAGATATGTCCCTCATCTGCCCCACAGCAACTCCTGCCCCATAGATCTGACCTACATCATCCCCTCTTCAGCTTCTGCCCCATAGGTCTGACCCACATGTGCCCCACAGTAGCTCCTGCCCCATAGATCTGACCCCCATCAGCCCCACAACAGCTCCTGCCCCATAGATCTAACCCACATCAGCCCCACAGCAGCTCCTGCCCCATAGATCTGTCACACATCATATGTAAAGCAGCTGCTGCCCAATAGATATGACCCACAGCAGCTTCAGTCCCAAGGATCTGACACACATCAGCCCCACAGCAACTCCTGCCTTATAGATCTGACCCACATCTGCCCCAAACCATCTCCTGCCCCATAGATCTTTCCCACATCAGCCCCACAGCAGATCCTCCCCCATAGATCTGACCCACATCAGCCCCACAGCAGCTCCTGCCCCATAGATCTGACCCAAATCTGACCCACAGCAGCTCCTTCACCATAGATCTGACCCACATCTGCCACACAGCAGCTCCTGCCCCATAGATCATACCCACTTCTGCCCCACAGCAGCTCCTGCCCCATAGCTCTGACCCACATCAGCCCCACAGCAACTCCTGCCCCATAGATCTAACACCCATCTGCCCCACAGCAGCTCCTGCCCCATAGATCTGACCCACATTTGCCACACAGCAGCTCCTGCCCCATTGATCTGACCCAAATCTGCCCCACAGCAGATCCTGCCAAATAGATCTTAACCACAGCAGCTCCTGCCCCATAGATCTGACCCACATCAGCCCCACAGCAGCTCCTACACCATAGATCTGACCCACATCTGCCACACACCATCTCCTACCCGATATATCTTACCCACTTCTGCCCCACAGCAGCTCCTGCCCCATAGCTCTGACCCACATCTGCACCACAGCAGCTCCTCCCCATAGATCTAACACCCATCAGCCTCACAGCAGCTCCTGCCCCATAGATATGCCCTATATCTGCCCCACAGCAGCTCCTGCACCATAGATCTGACCCACATCTGCAACACAGCAGCTCCTGCTCCATAAATCTGACCAACATCAGGCCCACATCTGTTCCTGCCCCATAGATCTGACCCACAGCAGCTCCTGGCCCATAGATCTGACCCACATCAGCCCCACAGCAGCTCCAAACTCATAGATCTGACCCACATCAGTCCAACAGCAGATTTTGCACCATAGATATGTCCCTCATCTGCCCCACAGCAACTCCTGCCCCATAGATCTGACCTACATCATCCCCTCTTCAGCTTCTGCCCCATAGGTCTGACCCACATGTGCCCCACAGTAGCTCCTGCCCCATAGATCTGACCCCCATCAGCCCCACAACAGCTCCTGCCCCATAGATCTAACCCACATCAGCCCCACAGCAGCTCCTGCCCCATAGATCTGTCACACATCATATGTAAAGCAGCTGCTGCCCAATAGATATGACCCACAGCAGCTTCAGTCCCAAGGATCTGACACACATCAGCCCCACAGCAACTCCTGCCCCAAGGATCTGACCCACATCTGCCCAAAGCATCTCCTGCCCCATAGATCTTTCCCACATCAGCCCCACAGCAGATCCTGCCCCATAGATCTGACCCACATATGTCGCACAGCAGCACCTGCCCCATAGATCTGACCCACATCTGTCGCACAGCAGCTCCTGCCCCATAGATCAGACCAACATCAGCCCCACAGTAGCTCCTGCCCCATAGACCTGAACCCCATCTGCCCCACAGTAGCTCCTTCCCCATAGATCTGAACCAATTCAGCCCCGCAGCAGCTCCTGCCCCATAGATCTGACCCAAATAAGCCCCGCAGCAGCTCCTGGCCCATAGATCTGACCCACATGTGCCCCACAGCAGCTCCAAACACATAGATCTGACCCACATCAGTCCAACAGAATATTTTGCACCATAGATATGTCCCTCATCTGCCCCACAGCAACTCCTGCCCCATAGATCTGACCCACATCATCCCCTCTGCAGCTTCTGCCCCATAGGTCTGACCCACATGTGCCCCACAGCAGCTGCTGAACCATAGATCTGACCCAAATCAGCCCCGCAGCAGCTCCTGGCCCATAGATCTGACCCACATGTGCCCCACAGCAGCTCCAAACTCATAGATCTGACCCACATCAGTCCAACAGCAGATTTTGCACCATAGATATGTCCCTCATCTGCCCCACAGCAACTCCTGCCCCATAGATCTGACCTACATCATCCCCTCTGCAGCTTCTGCCCCATAGGTCTGACCCACATGTGCCCCACAGTAGCTCCTGCCCCATAGATCTGACCCACATATGCCCCACAACAGCTCCTGCCCCATAGATCTAACCCACATCAGCCCCACAGCAGCTCCTGCCCCATAGATCTGACACACATCATATGTAAAGCAGCTGCTGCCCAATAGATATGACCCACAGCAGCTTCAGCCCCAAGGATCTGACCCACATCAGACCCACAGCAACTCCTGCCCCATAGATCTGACTAAAATCTGCCCCAAAGCATCTCCTGCCCCATAGATCTGACCCACATCAGCCCCACAGCAGCTCCTACACCATAGATCTGACCCACATCTGCCACACAGCAGCTCCTGCCCCATAGCTCTGACCCACATCTGCACCACAGCAGCTCCTCCCCATAGATCTTACACCCATCAGCCTCACAGCAGCTCCTGCCCCATAGATATGCCCTACATCTGCCCCACAGCAGCTCCTGCACCATAGATCTGACCCACATCTGCAACACAGCAGCTCCTGCTCCATAAATCTGACCAACATCAGGCCCACATCTGTTCCTGCCCCATAGATCTGACCCACAGCAGCTCCTGCCCTATAGATATGACCCACATGTGTCCCACAGCAGCTCCTGACCCATAGATCTGACCCAAATCAGCCCCACAGCAGCTCCTGGCCCATAGATCTGACCCACATGTGCCCCACAGCAGCTCCAAACTCATAGATCTGACCCACATCAGTCCAACAGCAGATTTTGCACTATAGATATGTCCCTCATCTGCCCCACAGCAACTCCTGCCCCATAGATCTGACCCACATCATCCCCTCTGCAGCTTCTGCCCCATAGGTCTGACCCACTTGTGCCCCACAGCAGCTGCTGAAAAATAGATCTGACCCAAATCAGCCCCGCAGCAGCTCCTGGCCCATAGATCTGACCCACATGTGCCCCACAGCAGCTCCAAACTCATAGATCTGACCCACATCAGTCCAACAGCAGATTTTGCACCATAGATATGTCCCTCATCTGCCCCACTGCAACTCCTGCCCCATAGATCTGACCCACATCTGTACCACAGCAGCTCCTCCCCATAGATCTAACACCCATTAGCCTCACAGCAGCTCCTGCCCCATAGATAAGCCCTACATCTGCCCCACAGCAGCTCCTGCACCATAGATCTGACCCACATCTGACCCACAGCAGCTCCTGCTCCATAGATCTGACCCACATCAGGCCCACATCTGTTCCTGCCCCATAGATCTGATCCACAGCAGCTCCTGCCCCATAGATCGGACTCAAATTTGCCACACAGCAGCTCCTGCCCCATAGATCTGACCCAAATCTGCCCCACAGCAGATCCTGCCAAATAGATCTTAACCACAGCAGCTCCTGCCCCATAGATCTGACCCACATTAGCCCCACAGCAGCTCCTGGCCCATAGATCTGACCCACATGTGCCCCACAGCAGCTCCAAACTCATAGATCTGACCCACATCAGTCCAACAGCAGATTTTGCACCATAGATATGTCCCTCATCTGCCCCACAGCAACTCCTGCCCCATAGATCTGACCTACATCATCCCCTCTGCAGCTTCTGCCCCATAGATCTGACCCACATATGCCCCACAGCAGCTCCTGCCCCATAGATCTGACCCACATCAGCCACACAGCAGCTCCTGACTCATAAATCTGACCCACAGCAGCTCCTGCCCCATAGATCTGACCCAAATCTGACCCACAGCAGCTCCTGCCCCATAGATCTGACCCACATTTTCCCCAAAGCAGCACCTAACCCATAGATCTGACCCACATGTGCCCGACAGCTGCTCCTGCCCCATAGATCTGAACCACAGCAGTTCCTAACCCATAGATCAGACCCAAATCTTCCCTACATCAGCTCCTGCCCATAGATCTGACCCACATCAGCCGCACAGCAGCTCCTACCCCATAGATCTCACCCACATCAGCCCCACAGCTGCTCCACGGCACGGTTTCCCCGGCTCGGTGCGGCTCGCGAGCTTTGCGGCGCCGGCTATGCGTTTTTGCCTGTGGAGACGCCACATTTGGCTGATTCCGAGGAACGTCCGAGCCGAGCGGTGCCCGCCGGGAGCGGTTGGACCGTGCCGGCGCACTTGAGCGGGGTCCGTTCGAGCCGGAAATCCGGACTGCGGGCAGGCCGCGTAGCGAGGGATGGCGAAAGAGCGGCGGGAAGCCGCAACCGAAAAAATCCACAGCCCGGCGCTCAACCGCGCTCGCCTGCGCCCGCTCGTTGCCGCCTCTGGAGACGAGCACGCGCTCGCTCCTGCAGACGAAAACGGAAGGCGTAAGAAAAAACGGCTTCGGAAAAGAACGGCGCCGACTACCGGCAGCGGCGCCGAGGGTAAGCGGCGCTCTACGTCGACGTAGCGGTAGGTAAGAAACTACAGCGACCCCCCAGCAAGCTCCGAAGCTTTAGCGCCCCCCCATCTCACAGGGCTGCAAAGCCTAGCCGAAAGCGGGTAGACCTGGCAGCTACACGCAAGAGGCACGGGCAGCGACCCCTAGCCGCCGCCGCCGAGCACCACGGTCCGCTCGGAGCCGGGTAGACCGCGCCGACCTAGCCAAGCCGCATAGGCAGCGACCTCTAGCAGCCGCCGCCGAGCAGCACGGCACGCCCTGAGCCGGGTAGACCGTGCCGACCTAGTCGAGCCGCATAGGCAGCGACCTCTAGCAGCCGCCGCCGAGCACCACGGCCCGCTCGGAGCCGGGTAGACCGTGCCGACCTAGTCGAGCCGCATAGGCAGCGACCTCTAGCAGCCGCCGCCGAGCACCACGGCCTGCCCTGAGCTGGGTAGACCGTGCCGACCTAGTCGAGCCGCATAGGCAGCGACCTCTAGCAGCCGCCGCCGAGCACCACGGCCCGCTCGGAGCCGGGTAGACCGTGCCGACCTAGGCGAGCTGCATAGGTAGCGACCTCTAGCAGCCGCCGCCGAGCACCACGGCCCGCTCGGAGCCGGGTAGACCGTGCCGATTTAGTCGAGCCGCATAGGCAGCGACATCTAGCATCCGCCGCCGAGCACCACGGCCCGCTCGGAGCCGGGTAGACCGTGCCGACCTAGTCGAGCCGCATAGGCAGCGACCTCTAGCAGACGCCGCCGAGCACCACGGCCCGCTCGGAGCCGGGTAGACTGTGCTGACCTAGGCGAGCTGCATAGGCAGCGACCTCTAGCAGCCGCCGCCGAGCACCACGGCCCGCTCGGAGCCGGGTAGACCGTGCTGACCTAGTCGAGCCGCATAGGCAGCGACCTCTAGCAGCCGCCGCCGAGCACCACGGCCCGCTCGGAGCCGGGTAGACCATGCCGACCTAGTCGAGTTGCATAGGCAGCGACCTCTAGCAGCCGCCGCCGAGCACCACGACTCGCCCGGAGCCGGGTAGACCGTGCCGACCTAATCGAGCCGCATAGGCAGCGACCTCTAGCAGCCGCCGCCGAGCAGCTCCTGCCCCATTGATCTGAAACACATCATATATAAAGCAGCTGCTGCCCAATAGATATGACCCACAGCAGCTTCAGCCCCAAGGATCTGACCCACATCAGACCCACAGCAACTCCTGCCCCATAGATCTGACTAAAATCTGCCCCAAAGCATCTCCTGCCCCATAGATCTGACCCACATCAGCCCCACAGCAGCTCCTACACCATAGATCTGACCCACATCTGCCACACAGCAGCTCCTGCCCCATAGCTCTGACCCACATCTGCACCACAGCAGCTCCTCCCCATAGATCTAACACCCATCAGCCTCACAGCAGCTCCTGCCCCATAGATAAGCCCTACATCTGCCCCACAGCAGCTCCTGCACCATGGATCTGACACACATCTGCAACACAGCAGCTCCTGCTCCATAAATCTGACCAACATCAGGCCCACATCTGTTCCTGCCCCATAGATCTGACCCACAGCAGCTCCTGCCCCATAGATCGGACCCACATTTGCCACACAGCAGCTCCTGCCCCATAGATCTCACCCAAATCTGCCCCACAGCAGCTCCTACACCATAGATCTGACCCACATCTGCCACACAGCAGCTCCTGCCCCATAGCTCTGACCCACATCTGCACCACAGCAGCTCCTCCCCATAGATCTAACACCCATCAGCCTCACAGCAGCTCCTGCCCCATAGATAAGCCCTACATCTGCCCCACAGCAGCTCCTGCACCATAGATCTGACCCACATCTGCAACACAGCAGCTCCTGCTCCATAAATCTGACCAACATCAAGCCCACATCTGTTCCTGCCCCATAGATCTGACCCACAGCAGCTCCTGCCCCATAGATCTGACCCACATTTGCCACACAGCAGCTCCTGCCCCATAGATCTGACCCAAATCTGCCCCACAGCAGATCCTGCCAAATAGATCTTAACCACAGCAGATCCTGCCCCATAGATCTGACCCACATCAGCCCCACAGCAGCTCCTACACCATAGATCTGACCCACATCTGCCACACACCATCTCCTACCCCATAGATCTTACCCACTTCTGCCCCACAGCAGCTCCTGCCCCATAGCTCTGACCCACATCTGCACCACAGCAGCTCCTCAACATAGATCTAACAACCATCAGCCTCACAGCAGCTCCTGCCCCATAGATATGCCCTACATCTGCCCCACAGCAGCTCCTGCACCATAGATCTGACCCACATCTGCAACACAGCAGCTCCTGCTCCATAAATCTGACCAACATCAGGCCCACATCTGTTCCTGCCCCATAGATCTGACCCACATCAGCCCCACGGCAGCTCCTGCCCCATAGATCTGACCCACATCAGCCCCACAACAGCTCCTGCCCCATAGATCTTTCCCACATCAGCCCCACAGCAGATCCTGCCCCATAGATCTGACCCACATCTGTCGCACAGCAGCTCCTGCCCCATAGATCAGACCAACATCAGCCCCACAGTAGCTCCTGCCCCATAGACCTGACCCACATCAGCCACACAGCAGCTCCTGACTAATAAATCTGACCCACAGCAGCTCCTGCCCCATAGATCTGACCCAAATCTGACCCACAGCAGCTCCTGCCCCATAGATCTGACCCACATGTGCCCCACAGCTGCTCCTGCCCCTTAGATCTGAACCACAGCAGTTCCTAACCCATAGATCAGACCCAAATCTTCCCTACATCAGCTCCTGCCCATAGATCTGACCCACAACAGCTGCACAGCAGCTCCTACACCATAGATCTCAACCACATCAGCCCCACAGCAGCTCCTACACCATAGATCTGACCCACATCTGCCACACACCATCTCCTACCCCATAGATCTTACCCACTTCTGCCCCACAGCAGCTCCTGCCCCATAGATCTGACCCACATCTGCACCACAGCAGCTCCTCCCCATAGATCTAACACACATCAGCCTCACAGCAGCTCCTGCCCCATAGATATGCCCTATATCTGCCCCACAGCAGCTCCTGCACCATAGATCTGACCCACATCTGCAACACAGCAGCTCCTGCTCCAAAAATCTGACCAACATCAGGCCCACATCTGTTCCTGCCCCATAGATCTGACCCACAGCCGATCCTGCCCCATAGATCTGACCCACATCAGCCCCACAGCAGCTCCTGCCTCATAGATCTGACCCAAATCAGCCCCGCAGCAGCTCCTGGCCCATAGATCTGACCCCCATCAGCAACACAACAGCTCCTGCCCCATAGATCTAACCCACATCAGTCCAACAGCAGATTTTGCACCATAGATATGTCCCTCATCTGCCCCACAACAACTCCTGCCCCATAGATCTGACCTACATCATCCCCTCTGCAGCTTCTGCCCCATAGGTCTGACCCACATGTGCCCCACAGTAGCTCCTGCCCCATAGATCTGACCCCCATCAGCCCCACAACAGCTCCTGCCCCATAGATCTTTCCCACATCAGCCCCACAGCAGATCCTGCTTCATAGATCTGACCCACATATGTCGCACAGCAGCACCTGCCCCGTAGATCTGACCCACATCTGTCGCACAGCAGCTCCTGCCCCATAGATCAGACCAACATCAGCCCCACAGTAGCTCCTGCCCCATAGACCTGAACCCCATCAGCCCCACAGTAGCTCCTTCCCCATAGATCTGACCCCCATCAGCCCCACAACAGCTCTTGCCCCATAGATCTAACCCACATCAGCCCCACAGCAGCTCCTGCCCCATAGATCTGACCCAAATCAGCCCCGCAGCAGCTCCTGCCCCATAGATCAGACCAACATCAGCCCCACAGTATCTCCTGCCCCATAGATCTGACACACATCATATGTAAAGCAGCTGCTGCCCAATAGATATGACCCACAGCAGCTTCAGCCCCAAGGATCTGACCCACATCAGCCCCACAGCAATTCCTGCCCCATAGATCTGACCCACATCTGCCCCAAACCATCTCCTGCCCCATAGATCTTTCCCACATCAGCCCCACAGTAGCTCCTTCCCCATAGATCTGACCCCCATCAGCCCCACAACAGCTCTTGCCCCATAGATCTAACCCACATCAGCCCCACAGCTGCTCCTGCCCCATAGATCTGACCCAAATCAGCCCCGCAGCAGCTCCTGCCCCATAGATCAGACCAACATCAGCCCCACAGTATCTCCTGCCTCATAGATCTGACACACATCATATGTAAAGCAGCTGCTGCCCAATAGATATGACCCACAGCAGCTTCAGCCCCAAGGATCTGACCCACATCAGCCCCACAGCAACTCCTGCCCCATAGATCAGACCCACATCTGCCCCAAACCATCTCCTGCCCCATAGATCTTTCCCACATCAGCCCCACAGCAGATCCTGCCCCATAGATCTGACCCACATATGTCGCACAGCAGCACCTGAAACATAGATCTGACCCACATATGCCCCACAGCAGCTCCTGCCCCATAGATCTGACCCACATCAGCCACACAGCAGCTCCTGCCCCATAGATCTGACACAAATCTGCCCCACAGCAGATCCTGCCCAAATAGATCTTAACCACAGCAGCTCCTGCCCCATAGATCTGACCCACATCAGCCCCACAGCAGCACCTACACCATAGATCTGACCCACATCTGCCACACACCATCTCCTACCTTATAGATCTTACCCACATCAGCCCCACAGCAGATCCTGCTTCATAGATCTGACCCACATATGTCGCACAGCAGCACCTGCCCCGTAGATCTGACCCACATCTGTCGCACAGCAGCTCCTGCCCCATAGATCAGAACAACATCAGCCCCACAGTAGCTCCTGCCCCATAGACCTGAACCCCATCAGCCCCACAGTAGCTCCTTCCCCATAGATCTGACCCCCATCAGCCCCACAACAGCTCTTGCCCCATAGATCTAACCCACATCAGCCCCACAGCTGCTCCTGCCCCATAGATCTGACCCAAATCAGCCCCGCAGCAGCTCCTGCCCCATAGATCAGACCAACATCAGCCCCACAGTATCTCCTGCCCCATAGATCTGACACACATCATATGTAAAGCAGCTGCTGCCCAATAGATATGACCCACAGCAGCTTCAGCCCCAAGGATCTGACCCACATCAGCCCCACAGCAACTCCTACACCATAGATCTGACCCACATCTGCCATACAGCAGCTCCTGCCCCATAGCTCTGACCCACATCTGTACCACAGCAGCTCCTCCCCATAGATCTAACACCCATCAGCCCCACAGCAGCTCCTGCACCATAGATCTAACCCACATCAGCCCCACAGCAGCTCCTGCCCCATAGATCTGACCCAAATCAGCCCCGCAGCAGCTCCTGGCCCATAGATCTGACCCACATGTGCCCCACAGCAGCTCCAAACTCATAGATCTGACCCACATCAGTCCAACAGCAGATTTTGCACCATAGATATGTCCCTCATCTGCCCCACAGCAGATCCTGCCCCATAGATCTGACCCACATATGTCGCACAGCAGCACCTGCCCCATAGATCTGACCCACATCAGCCCCACAGCAGCTCCAACACCATAGATCTGACCCACATCTGCCACACAGCAGCTCCTGCCCCATAGCTCTGACCCACATCTGTACCACAGCAGCTCCTCCCCATAGATCTAACACCCATTAGCCTCACAGCAGCTCCTGACCCATAGATAAGCCCTACATCTGCCCCACAGCAGATCCTGCCCCATAGATCTGACCCACATATGTCGCACAGCAGCACCTGCCCCATAGATCTGACCCACATCAGCCCCACAGCAGCTCCAACACCATAGATCTGACCCACATCTGCAACACAGCAGCTCCTGCTCCATAAATCTGACCAACATCAGGCCCACATCTGTTCCTGCCCCATAGATCTGACCCACAGCAGCTCCTGCCCCATAGATCGGACCCACATTTGCCACACAGCAGCTCCTGCCCCATAGATCTGACCCACATCAGCCCCACAGCAGCTCCTGCCCCATAGATCTGACCCACATCAGCCCCACAGAAACTCCTGCCCCATAGATCTGACCCACATGTGCCCCAAAGCATCTCCTGCCCCATAGATCTAACCCACATCAGCCCCACAGCAGATCCTGCCCCATAGATCTGACACACATATGTCACACAGCAGCTCCTGCCCCATAGATCTGACCCACATCTGTCGCACAGCAGCTCCTGCCCCATAGATGAGACCAACATCAGCACAACAGTAGCTCCTGCCCCATAGATCTGACCCCCAACAGCCCCACAGTAGCTCCTGCCCCATAGATCTGACCCCCACCAGCCCCACAGCAGCTCCTGCCCCATAGATCTGACCCACATGTTCCCAAGAGCAGCTCCTGCCCCATAGGTCTGACCCACATGTGCCCCACAGCAGCTCCTGCCATATAGATCTGACCCACATATGCCCCACAGCAGCTCCTGCCCCATAGATCTTACCCACTTCTGCCCCACAGCAGCTCCTGCCCCATAGCTCTGACCCACATCTGCACCACAGCAGCTCCTCCCCATAGATCTAACACCCATCAGCCTCACATCAGCTCCTGCCCCATAGATATGCCCTACATCTGCCCAACAGCAGCTCCTGCACCATAGATCTGACCCACATCTGCAACACAGCAGCTCCTGCTCCATAAATCTGACCAACATCAGGCCCACATCTGTTCCTGCCCCATAGATCTGACCCACAGCAGACCCACAGCAGCTGCTGACCCAAAGATCTGACCCCCATCAGCCCCACAA
Source organism: Coturnix japonica (assembly GCF_054131305.1). NCBI lineage: Eukaryota > Metazoa > Chordata > Aves > Galliformes > Phasianidae > Coturnix > Coturnix japonica. Next base: position 2,787,312 of record NC_140689.1, read on the forward strand.
CAGCTCCTGCCCCATAGATCTAACCCACAGCAGCCCCACAGCAGCTCCTGCCCCATAGATCTGACGTACATCATCTCCACTGCAGCTCCTGCCCCATAGATCTGACCCAAATCTGTCGCACAGCAGATCCTGCCAAATAGATCTTAACCACAGCAGCTCCTGCCCCATAGATCTGACCCACGTCAGCCCCACAGCAGCTCCTACACCATAGATCTGACCCACATCTGCCACACACCATCTCCTACCCCATAGATCTTACCCACTTCTGACCCACAGCTGCTCCTGCCCCATAGCTCTGACCCACATCTGCACCACAGCAGCTCCTCCCCATAGATCTAACACCCATCAGCCTCACAGCAGCTCCTGCCCCATAGATAAGCCCTATATCTGCCCCACAGCAGCTCCTGCATTATAGATCTGACCCACATCTGCAACACAGCAGCTCCTGCTCCATAAATCTGACCAACATCAGGCCAACATCTGTTCCTGCCCCATAGATCTTACCCACAGGAGCTCCTGCCCCATAGATCTGACCCACATCTGCCCCACAGCAGCTCCTGCCCCATAGATCTGACCCACAGCATCTCCTGCCCCATAGATCTGACCCCCATCAGCCCCACAACAGCTCCTGCCCCATAGATCTGACCCACATCAGCCCCACAGCAGCTCCTGCCCCATAGATCTGACCCCCATCAGCCCCGCAGCAGCTCCTGCCCCATAGATCAGACCAACATCAGCCCCACAGCAGCTCCTGCCCCATAGATCTGACACACATCATATGTAAAGCAGCTGCTGCCCATTAGATATGACCCACAGCAGCTTCAGCCCCAAGGATCTGACCCACATCAGCCCCACAGCAGCTCCTGCCCCATAGATCTGACCCACATCTGCCCCAAAGCATCTCCTGCCCCATAGATCTTTCCCACATCAGCCCCACAGCAGATCCTGCACCATAGATCTGAACCACATCTGTCGCACAGCAGCTCCTGCCCCATAGATCTAACCCACATCAGCCCCACAGCAGCTCCTGCCCCATAGATCTGACCCACATGTTCCCAAGAGCAGCTCTGCCCCATTGATTTGACCCACATCACCCCCACAGTAGCTCCTGCCCCATAGATCTGACCCCCATCAGCCCCACAGTAGCTCCGGCCCTATAGATCTGACACACATCATATGTGAAGCAGCTGCTGCCCAATAGATATGACCCACAGCAGCTCCTGCCCCATAGATCTGACGTACATCATCTCCACTGCAGCTCCTGCCCCATAGATCTCACCCAAATCTGCCCCACAGCAGCTCCTACACCATAGATCTGACCCACATCAGCCCCACATCAGCTCCTACACCATAGATCTGACCCACATCTGCCAAACACCATCTCCTACCCCATAGATCTTACCCACTTCTGCCCCACAGCAGCTCCTGCCCCATAGCTCTGACCCACATCTGCACCACAGCAGCTCCTCCCCATAGATCTAACACCCATCAGCCTCACAGCAGCTCCTGCCCCATAGATATGCCCTATATCTTCCCCACAGCGGCTCCTGCACCATAGATCTGACTCACATCTGCAACACAGCAGCTCCTGCTCCATAAATCTGACCAACATCAGGCCCACATCTGTTCCTGCCCCATAGATCTGACCCACAGCAGCTCCTGCCCCATAGATCTGACCCACATCAGCCCCACAGCAGGTCCTGCCTTATAGATCTGACCCAAATCAGCCCCACAGCATCTCCTGCCCCATAGATCTGACCCACATGTGCCCCACAGCAGCTCCAAACTCATAGATCTGACCCTCATCAGTCCAACAGCAGATTTTGCACCATAGATATGTCCCTCATCTGCCCCACAGCAACTCCTGCCCCATAGATCTGACCTACATCATCCCCTCTTCAGCTTCTGCCCCATAGGTCTGACCCACATGTGCCCCACAGTAGCTCCTGCCCCATAGATCTGACCCCCATCAGCCCCACAACAGCTCCTGCCCCATAGATCTAACCCACATCAGTCCAACAGCAGCTCCTGCCCCATAGATCTGTCACACATCATATGTAAAGCAGCTGCTGCCCAATAGATATGACCCACAGCAGCTTAAGCCCCAAGGATCTGACACACATCAGCCCCACAGCAACTCCTGCCCCATAGATCTGACACACATCTGCCCCAAAGCATCTCCTGCCCCATAGATCTTTCCCACATCAGCCCCACAGCAGATCCTGCCCCATAGATCTGACCCACATATGTCGCACAGCAGCACGTGCCCCATAGATCTGACCCACATCAGCCCCACAGCAGCTCCTACACCATAGATCTGACCCACATCTGCCACACAGCAGCTCCTGCCCCATAGCTCTGACCCACATATGCACCACAGCAGCTCCTCCCCATAGATCTAACACCCATCAGCCTCACAGCAGCTCCTGCCCCATAGATAAGCCCTACATCTGCCCCACAGCAGCTCCTGCACCATAGATCTGACACACATCTGCAACACAGCAGCTCCTGCTCCATAAATCTGACCAACATCAGGCCCACATCTGTTCCTGCCCCATAGATCTGACCCACAGCAGACCCACAGCAGCTCCTGCCCCATAGATCTGACCCACATCTGCCCCACAGCAGCTCCTGCCCCATAGATCTGACCCACAGCATCTCCTGCCCCATAGATCTGACCCCCATCAGCCCCACAACAGCTCCTGCCCCATAGATCTAACCCACATCAGTCCAACAGCAGCTCCTGCCCCATAGATCTGTCACACATCATATGTAAAGCAGCTGCTGCCCAATAGATATGACCCACAGCAGCTTAAGCCCCAAGGATCTGACACACATCAGCCCCACAGCAACTCCTGCCCCATAGATCTGACACACATCTGCCCCAAAGCATCTCCTGCCCCATAGATCTTTCCCACATCAGCCCCACAGCAGATCCTGCCCCATAGATATGACCCACATATGTCGCACAGCAGCACCTGCCCCATAGATCTGACCCACATCAGCCCCACAGCAGCTCCTACACCATAGATCTGACCCACATCTGCCACACAGCAGCTCCTGCCCCATAGCTCTGACCCACATCTGCACCACAGCAGCTCCTCCCCATAGATCTAACACCCATCAGCCTCACAGCAGCTCCTGCCCCATAGATAAGCCCTACATCTGCCTCACAGCAGCTCCTGCACCATAGATCTGACCCACATCTGCAACACAGCAGCTCCTGCTCCATAAATCTGACCAACATCAGGCCCACATCTGTTCCTGCCCCATAGATCTGACCCACAGCAGACCCACAGCAGCTGCTGACCCATAGATCTGACCCACATCTGCCCCACAGCAGCTCCTGCCCCATAGATCTGACCCACAGCATCTCCTGCCCCATAGATCTGACCCACATGTTCCCAAGAGCAGCTCTGCCCCATTGATTTGACCCACATCAGCCCCAGAGTAGCTCCTGCCCCATAGATCTGACCCCCATCAGCCCCACTGCAGCTCCGGCCCCATAGATCTTACACACATCATATGTAAAGCAGCTGCTGCCCAATAGATATGTCCCACAACAGCTCCTGCCCCATATATCTAACCCACAGCAGCCCCACAGCAGCTCCTGGCCCATTGATCTGATTCACATGTGCCCCACAGCAGCTCCAAACTCATAGATCTGACCCACATCAGTCCAACAGCAGATTTTGCACCATAGATATGTCCCTCATCTGCCCCACAGCGACTCCTGCCCCATAGGTCTGACCCACATGTGCCCCACAGCAGCTCCTGCCATATAGATCTGACCCACATATGCCCCACAGCAGCTCCTGCCCCAGAGATCTGACCCACATCAGCCACACAGCAGCTCCTGACTCATAAATCTGACCCACAGTAGCTCCTGCCCCATAGATCTGACCCCCATCAGCCCCACAACAGCTCCTGCCCCATAGATCTAACCCACACCAGCCTCACAGCAGCTCCTGCCCCATAGATCTGACCCAAATCAGCCCCGCAGCAGCTCCTGCCCCATAGATCAGACCAACATCAGCCCCACAGTAGCTGCTGCCCCATAGATCTGACCCACATCAGCCCCACAGCAGCTCCTGCCCCATAGATCTGACCCACATGTTCCCAAGAGCAGCTCTGCCCCATTGATTTGACCCACATCACCCCCACAGTAGCTCCTGCCCCATAGATCTGACCCCCATCAGCCCCACAGTAGCTCCGGCCCTATAGATCTGACACACATCATATGTGAAGCAGCTGCTGCCCAATAGATATGACCCACAGCAGCTCCTGCCCCATAGATCTGACGTACATCATCTCCACTGCAGCTCCTGCCCCATAGATCTCACCCAAATCTGCCCCACAGCAGCTCCTACACCATAGATCTGACCCACATCAGCCCCACATCAGCTCCTACACCATAGATCTGACCCACATCTGCCAAACACCATCTCCTACCCCATAGATCTTACCCACTTCTGCCCCACAGCAGCTCCTGCCCCATAGCTCTGACCCACATCTGCACCACAGCAGCTCCTCCTCATAGATCTAACACCCATCAGCCTCACAGCAGCTCCTGCCCCATAGATATGCCCTATATCTTCCCCACAGCGGCTCCTGCACCATAGATCTGACCCACATCTGCAACACAGCAGCTCCTGCTCCATAAATCTGACCAACATCAGGCCCACATCTGTTCCTGCCCCATAGATCTGACCCACAGCAGCTCCTGCCCCATAGATCTGACCCACATCAGCCCCACAGCAGGTCCTGCCTTATAGATCTGACCCAAATCAGCCCCACAGCATCTCCTGCCCCATAGATCTGACCCACATGTGCCCCACAGCAGCTCCAAACTCATAGATCTGACCCTCATCAGTCCAACAGCAGATTTTGCACCATAGATATGTCCCTCATCTGCCCCACAGCAACTCCTGCCCCATAGATCTGACCTACATCATCCCCTCTTCAGCTTCTGCCCCATAGGTCTGACCCACATGTGCCCCACAGTAGCTCCTGCCCAATAGATCTGACCCCCATCAGCCCCACAACAGCTCCTGCCCCATAGATCTAACCCACATCAGTCCAACAGCAGCTCCTGCCCCATAGATCTGTCACACATCATATGTAAAGCAGCTGCTGCCCAATAGATATGACCCACAGCAGCTTAAGCCCCAAGGATCTGACACACATCAGCCCCACAGCAACTCCTGCCCCATAGATCTGACACACATCTGCCCCAAAGCATCTCCTGCCCCATAGATCTTTCCCACATCAGCCCCACAGCAGATCCTGCCCCATAGATCTGACCCACATATGTCGCACAGCAGCACCTGCCCCATAGATCTGACCCACATCAGCCCCACAGCAGCTCCTACACCATAGATCTGACCCACATCTGCCACACAGCAGCTCCTGCATTATAGATCTGACCCACATCTGCAACACAGCAGATCCTGCTCCATAAATCTGACCAACATCAGGCCCACATCTGTTCCTGCCCCATAGATCTGACCCACAGCAGCTCCTGCCCCATAGATCTGACCCACATCTGCCCCACAGCAGCTCCTGCCCCATAGATCTGACCCACAGCATCTCCTGCCCCATAGATCTGACCCCCATCAGCCCCACAACAGCTCCTGCCCCATAGATCTGACCCACATCAGCCCCACAGCAGCTCCTGCCCCATAGATCTGACACACATCAGCCCCGCAGCAGCTCCTGCCCCATAGATCAGACCAACATCAGCCCCACAGCAGCTCCTGCCCCATAGATCTGACACACATCATATGTAAAGCAGCTGCTGCCCATTAGATATGACCCACAGCAGCTCCTGCCCCAAGGATCTGACCCACATCAGCCCCACAGCAGCTCCTGCCCCATAGATCTGACCCACATCTGCCCCAAAGTATCTCCTGCCCCATAGATCTTTCCCACATCAGCCTCACAGCTGATCCTGCCCCATAGATCTGACACACATATGTCGCACAGCAGCACCTGCCCCATAGATCTGACACACATCTGTCGCACAGCAGCTCCTGCCCCATAGATGAGACCAACATCAGCCCCACAGTAGCTCCTGCCCCATAGATCTGACCCCCATCAGCCCCACAGTAGCTCCTGCCCCATAGATCTGAACCACATCTGTCGCACAGCAGCTCCTGCCCTATAGATCTAACCGACATCAGCCCCACAGCAGCTCCTGCCCCATAGATCTGACCCACATGTTCGCAAGAGCAGCTCTGCCCCATTGATTTGACCCACATCACCCCCACAGTAGCTCCTGCCCCATAGATCTGACCCCCATCAGCCCCACAGTAGCTCCGGCCCCATAGATCTGACACACATCATATGTGAAGCAGCTGCTGCCCAATAGATATGACCCACAACAGCTCCTGCCCCATAGATCTAACCCACAGCAGCCCCACAGCAGCTCCTGCCCCATAGATCTGACGTACATCATCTCCACTGCAGCTCCTGCCCCATAGATCTCACCCAAATCTGCCCCACAGCAGCTCCTACACCATAGATCTGACCCACATCTGCCACACAGCAGCTCCTGCCCCATAGCTCTGACCCACATCTGCACCACAGCAGCTCCTCCCCATAGATCTAACACCCATCAGCCTCACAGCAGCTCCTGCCCCATAGATCTGACCCACATTTGCCACACAGCAGCTCCTGCCTCATAGATCTGACCCACATCAGCCCCACATCAGCTCCTACACCATAGATCGGACCCATATCTGCCACACACCATCTCCTACCCCATAGATCTTACCCACTTCTGCCCCACAGCAGCTCCTGCCCCATAGCTCTGACCCACATCTGCACCACAGCAGCTCCTCCCCATAGATCTAACACCCATCAGCCTCACAGCAGCTCCTGCCCCATAGATATGCCCTATATCTGCCCCACAGCGGCTCCTGCACCATAGATCTGACCCACATCTGCAACACAGCAGCTCCTGCTCCATAAATCTGACCAACATCAGGCCCACATCTGTTCCTGCCCCATAGATCTGACCCACAGCAGCTCCTGCCCCATAGATCTGACCCACATCAGCCCCACAGCAGGTCCTGCCTTATAGATCTGACCCAAATCAGCCCCACAGCATCTCTTGCCCCATAGATCTGACCCACATCAGCCCCACAGCAGCTCCTACACCATAGATCTGACCCACATCTGCCCCACAGCAGCTCCTGCACCATAGATCTTACCCACATCTGCAACACAGCAGCTCCTGCTCCATAAATCTGACCAACATCAGGCCCACATCTGTTCCTGCCCCATAGATATTACCCACATTAGCCCCACAGCAGCTCCTGCCCCATAGATCTGACCCACATCAGACCCACAGCAGCTGCTGACGCATAGATCTGACCCACATCTGCCCAACAGCAGCTCCTGCCCCATAGACCTGACCCACATGTCCCCCACAGCAGCTCCTGCCCCATAGATCTGACCCACAGCATCTCCTGCCCCATAGATCTGACCCCCATCAGCCCCACAACAGCTCCTGCCCCTTAGATCTAACGCACATCAGCCCCACAGCAGCTCCTGCCCCATAGATCTAACCCACATCAGCCCCACAGCAGATCCTGCCCCATAGATCTGACCCACATGTTCCCAAGAGCAGCTCTGCCCCATTGATTTGACCCACTTCAGACCCACAACAGCTCCTGCCACATAGATCTAACCCACAGCAGCCCCACAGCAGCTCCTGCCCCATAGATCTGACGTACATCATCTCCACTGCAGCTCCTGCCCCATAGATCTGACCCAAATCTGTCACACAGCAGATCCTGCCAAATAGATCTTAACCACAGCAGCTCCTGCCCCATAGATCTGACCCACGTCAGCCCCACAGCAGCTCCTACACCATAGATCTGACCCACATCTGCCACACACCATCTCCTACCCCATAGATCTTACCCACTTCTGACCCACAGCTGCTCCTGCCCCATAGCTCTGACCCACATCTGCACCACAGCAGCTCCTCCCCATAGATCTAACACCCATCAGACTCACAGCAGCTCCTGCCCCATAGATATGCCCTACATCTGCCCCACAGCAGCTCCTGCATTATAGATCTGACCCACATCTGCAACACAGCAGATTCTGCTCCATAAATCTGACCAACATCAGGCCCACATCTGTTCCTGCCCCATAGATCTGACCCACAGCAGCTCCTGCCCCATAGATCTGACCCACATCTGCCCCACAGCAGCTCCTGCCCCATAGATCTGACCCACAGCATCTCCTGCCCCATAGATCTGACCCCCATCAGCCCCACAACAGCTCCTGCCCCATAGATCTGACCCACATCAGCCCCACAGCAGCTCCTGCCCCATAGATCTGACACACATCAGCCCCGCAGCAGCTCCTGCCCCATAGATCAGACCAACATCAGCCCCACAGCAGCTCCTGCCCCATAGATCTGACACACATCATATGTAAAGCAGCTGCTGCCCATTAGATATGACCCACAGCAGCTTCAGCCCCAAGGATCTGACCCACATCAGCCCCACAGCAGCTCCTGCCCCATAGATCTGACCCACATCTGCCCCAAAGTATCTCCTGCCCCATAGATCTTTCCCACATCAGCCCCACAGTAGCTCCTGCCCCATAGATCTGACCCCCATCAGCCCCACAGTAGCTCCTGCCCCATAGATATGAACCACATCTGTCGCACAGCAGCTCCTGCCCTATAGATCTAACCGACATCAGCCCCACAGCAGCTCCTGCCCCATACATCTGACCCACATGTTCGCAAGAGCAGCTCTGCCCCATTGATTTGACCCACATCACCCCCACAGTAGCTCCTGCCCCATAGATCTGACCCCCATCAGCCCCACAGTAGCTCCGGCCCCATAGATCTGAGACACATCATATGTGAAGCAGCTGCTGCCCAATAGATATGACCCACAACAGCTCCTGCCCCATAGATCTAACCCACAGCAGACCCACAGCAGCTCCTGCCCCATAGATCTGACGTACATCATCTCCACTGCAGCTCCTGCCCCATAGATCTCACCCAAATCTGCCCCACAGCAGCTCCTACACCATAGATCTGACCCACATCTGCCACACAGCAGCTCCTGCCCCATAGCTCTGACCCACATCTGCACCACAGCAGCTCCTCCCCATAGATCTAACACCCATCAGCCTCACAGCAGCTCCTGCCCCATAGATCTGACCCACATTTGCCACACAGCAGCTCCTGCCCCATAGATCTGACCCACATCAGCCCCACATCAGCTCCTACACCATAGATCGGACCCATATCTGCCACACACCATCTCCTACCCCATAGATCTTACCCACTTCTGCCCCACAGCAGCTCCTGCCCCATAGCTCTGACCCACATCTGCACCACAGCAGCTCCTCCCCATAGATCTAACACCCATCAGCCTCACAGCAGCTCCTGCCCCATAGATATGCCCTATATCTGCCCCACAGCGGCTCCTGCACCATAGATCTGACCCACATCTGCAACACAGCAGCTCCTGCTCCATAAATCTGACCAACATCAGGCCCACATCTGTTCCTGCCCCATAGATCTGACCCACAGCAGCTCCTGCCCCATAGATCTGACCCACATCAGCCCCACAGCAGGTCCTGCCTTATAGATCTGACCCAAATCAGCCCCACAGCATCTCTTGCCCCATAGATCTGACCCACATGTGCCCCACAGCAGCTCCAAACTCATAGATCTGACCCTCATCAGTCCAACAGCAGATTTTGCACCATAGATATGTCCCTCATCTGCCCCACAGCAACTCCTGCCCCATAGATCTGACCTACATCATCCCCTCTTCAGCTTCTGCCCCATAGGTCTGACCCACATGTGCCCCACAGTAGCTCCTGCCCCATAGATCTGACCCCCATCAGCCCCACAACAGCTCCTGCCCCATAGATCTAACCCACATCAGTCCCACAGCAGCTCCTGCCCCATAGATCTGTCACACATCATATGTAAAGCAGCTGCTGCCCAATAGATATGACCCACAGCAGCTTCAGCCCCAAGGATCTGACACACATCAGCCCCACAGCAACTCCTGGCCCATAGATCTGACCCACATCTGCCCCAAAGCATCTCCTGCCCCATAGATCTTTCCCACATCAGCCCCACAGCAGATCCTGCCCCATAGATCTGACCCACATATGTCGCACAGCAGCACCTGCCCCATAGATCTGACCCACATCAGCCCCACAGCAGCTCCTACACCATAGATCTGACCCCCAACAGCCCCACAGCAGCTCCTGCCCCATAGCTCTGACCCACATCTGCACCACAGCAGCTCCTCCCCATAGATCTAACACCCATCAGCCTCACAGCAGCTCCTGCCCCATAGATAAGCCCTACATCTGCCCCACAGCAGCTCCTGCACCATAGATCTGACCCACATCTGCAACACAGCAGCTCCTGCTCCATAAATCTGACCCACATTTGCCACACAGCAGCTCCTGCCCTATAGATCTGACCCAAATCTGCCCCACAGCAGATCCTGCCAAATAGATCTTAACCACAGCAGCTCCTGCCCCATAGATCTGACCCACATCAGCCCCACAGCAGCTCCTGGCCCATAGATCTGACCCACATGTGCCCCACAGCAGCTCCAAACTCATAGATCTGACCCACATCAGTCCAACAGCAGATTTTGCACCATAGATATGTCCCTCATCTGCCCCACAGCAACTCCTGCCCCATAGATCTGACCTACATCATCCCCTCTGCAGCTTCTGCCCCATAGGTCTGACCCACATGTGCCCCACAGCAGCTCCTGCCATATAGATCTGACCCACATATGCCCCACAGCAGCTCCTGCCCCATAGATCTTACCCACATCTGACCCACAGCAGCTCCTGCCCCATAGATCTGACCCACATTTTCCCCAAAGCGGCACCTAACCCATAGATCTGACCCACATGTGCCCCACAGCTGCTCCTGCCCCATAGATCTGAACCACAGCAGTTCCTAACCCATAGATCAGACCCAAATCTTCCCTACATCAGCTCCTGCCCATAGATCTGACCCACATCAGTTGCATAGCAGCTCCTACCCCATAGATCTCACCCACATCAGCCCCACAGCTGCTCCACGGCACGGTTTCCCCGGCTCGGTGCGGCTCGCGAGCTTTGCGGCGCCGGCTATGCGTTTTTGCCTGCGGAGACGCCACGGGAGCGACATTTGGCTGATTCCGAGGAACGTCCGAGCCGAGCGGTGCCCGCCGGGAGCGGTTGGACCGTGCCGGCGCACTTGAGCGGGGTCCGTTCGAGCCGGAAATCCGGACTGCGGGCAGGCCGCGTAGCGAGGGATGGCGAAAGAGCGGCGGGAAGCCGCAACCGAAAAAATCCACAGCCCGGCGCTCAACCGCGCTCGCCTGCGCCCGCTCGTTGCCGCCTCTGGAGACGAGCACGCGCTCGCTCCTGCAGACTAAAACGGAAGGCGTAAGAAAAAACGGCTTCGGAAAAGAACGGCGCCGACTACCGGCAGCGGCGCCGAGGGTAAGCGGCGCTCTACGTCGACGTAGCGGTAGGTAAGAAACTACAGCGACCCCCCAGCAAGCTCCGGAGCTTTAGCGCCCCCCCATCTCACAGGGCTGCAAAGCCTAGCCGAAAGCGGGTAGACCTGGCAGCTACACGCAAGAGGCACGGGCAGCGACCCCTAGCCGCCGCCGCCGAGCACCGCGGTCCGCTCGGAGCCGGGTAGACCGTGCCGACCTAGTCGAGCCGCATAGGCAGAGACCTCTAGCAGCCGCCGCCGAGCACCACGGCCCGCTCGGAGCCGGGTAGACCCTGCCGACCTAGTCGAGCCGCATAGGCAGCGACCTCTAGCAGCCGCCGCCGAGCACCACGGCCCGCTCGGAGCCGGGTAGACCGTGCCGACCTAGTCGAGCCGCATAGGCAGCGACCTCTAGCAGCCGCCGCCGAGCAGCTCCTGCCCCATAGATCTGACACACATCATATGTAAAGCAGCTGCTGCCCAATAGATATGACCCACAGCAGCTTCAGCCCCAAGGATCTGACCCACATCAGACCCACAGCAACTCCTGCCCCATAGATCTGACTAAAATCTGCCCCAAAGCATCTCCTGCCCCATAGATCTGACTCACATCAGCCCCACAGCAGCTCCTACACCATAGATCTGACCCACATCTGCCACACAGCAGCTCCTGCCCCATAGCTCTGACCCACATCTGCACCACAGCAGCTCCTCCCCATAGATCTAACACCCATCAGCCTCACAGCAGCTCCTGCCCCATAGATAAGCCCTACATCTGCCCCACAGCAGCTCCTGCACCATAGATCTGACCCACATCTGCAACACAGCAGCTCCTGCTCCATAAATCTGACCAACATCAGGCCCACATCTGTTCCTGCCCCATAGATCTGACCCACAGCAGCTCCTGCCCTATAGATCTGACCAACATTTGCCACACAGCAGCTCCTGCCCCATAGATCTGACCCAAATCTGCCCCACAGCAGATCCTGCCAAATAGATCTTAACCACAGCAGCTCCTGCCCCATAGATCTGACCCACATCAGCCCCACAGCAGCTCCTACACCATAGATCTCACCCACATCTGCCACACACCATCTCCTACCCCATAGATCTTACCCACTTCTGCCCCACAGCAGCTCCTGCCCCATAGCTCTGACCCACATCTGCACCACAGCAGCTCCTCCCCATAGATCTAACACCCATCAGCCTCACAGCAGCTCCTGTCCCATAGATATGCACTACATCTGCCCCACAGCAGCTCCTGCACCATAGATCTGACCCACATCTGCAACACAGCAGCTCCTGCTCCATAAATCTGACCAACATCAGGCCCACATCTGTTCCTGCCCCATAGATATTACCCACATCAGCCCCACAGCAGCTCCTGCCCCATAGATCTGACCCAGATCAGACCCACAGCAGCTGCTGACGCATAGATCTGACCCACATCTGCCCAACAGCAGCTCCTGCCCCATAGACCTGACCCACTTGTTCCCCACAGCAGCTCCTGCCCTATAGATCTGACCCACAGCATCTCCTGCCCCATAGATCTAACCCACATCAGCCCCACAGCAGCTCCTGCCCGATAGATCTGACACACATCATATGTAAAGCAGCTGCTGCCCAATAGATATGACCCACAGCAGCTTCAGCCCCAAGGATCTGACCCACATCAGCCCCACAGCAGCTCCTGCCCCATAGATCTTTCCCACATCAGCCCCACAGCAGATCCTGCCCCATAGATCTGACCCACATCTGTCGCACAGCAGCTCCTGCCCTATAGATCTGACCCACATCAGCCCCACAGCATCTCCTGCCCCATAGATCTGACCCACATGTTCCCAAGAGCAGCTCTGCCCCATTGATTTGACCCACATCAGCCCCACAGTAGCTCCTGCCCCATAGATCTGACCCCCATCGTCCCCACTGCAGCTCCTGCCCCATAGCACTGACCCACATCAGCCCCACAGCAGCTCCTCCCCATAAATCTAACACCCATCAGCCTCACAGCAGCTCCTGCCCCATAGATAAGCCCTACATCTGCCCCACAGCTGCTCCTGCACCATAGATCTGACCCACATCTGCAACACAGCAGCTCCTGCTCCATAAATCTGACCAACATCAGGCCCACATCTGTTCCTGCCCCATAGATCTGACCCACAGCAGCTCCTGCCCCATAGATCTGACCCACATTTGCCACACAGCAGCTCCTGCCCCATAGATCTGACCCACATCAGCCCCACAGCAGATCCTGCCAAATAGATCTTAACCACAGCAGCTCCTGCCCCATAGATCTGACCCACATCAGCCCCACAGCAGCTCCTACACCATAGATCTGACCCACATCTGCCCCACAGCAGCTCCTGCACCATAGATCTTACCCACATCTGCAACACAGCAGCTCCTGCTCCATAAATCTGACCAACATCAGGCCCACATCTGTTCCTGCCACATAGATATTACCCACATTAGCCCCACAGCAGCTCCTGCCCCATAGATCTGACCCACATCAGACCCACAGCAGCTGCTGACGCATAGATCTGACCCACATCTGCCCAACAGCAGCTCCTGCCCCATAGATCTGACCCACAGCATCTCCTGCCCCATAGATCTGACCCCCATCAGCCCCACAACAGCTCCTGCCCCTTAGATCTAACGCACATCAGCCCCACAGCAGCTCCTGCCCCATAGATCTTACCCAAATCAGCCCCGCAGCAGCTCCTGCCCCATAGAATAGACCAACATCAGCCCCACAGTAGCTCCTGCCCCATAGATCTGACCCCATCAGCCCCACAACAGCTCCTGCCACATAGATCTAACCCACATCAGCCCCACAGCAGCTCCTGCCCCATAGATCTGACACACATCATATGTAAAGCAGCTGCTGCCCAATAGATATGACCCACAACATCTCCTGCCCCATAGATCTGACCTACAGCAGCCCCACAGCAGCTCCTGCCCCATAGATCTGACCCACATCTGCCCCAAAGCATCTCCTGCCCCATAGATCTTTCCCACATCAGCCCCACAGCAGATCCTGCCCCATAGATCTGACCCACATATGTCGCACAGCAGCTCCTGCCCCATAGATGAGACCAACATCAGCCCCACAGTAGCTCCTGCCCCAAAAATCTGACCCCCATCAGCCCCACAGTAGCTCCTGCCCCATAGATCTGACTCCCATCAGCCCCACAGTAGCTCCTGCCCCATAGACCTGACCCACATCAGCCCCACAACAGCTCCTGCCCCATAGATCTGACCCACATCAGCCCCACAGCAGCTCCTGCCCCATAGATCTGACACACATCATATGTAAAGCAGCTGCTGCCCAATAGATATGACCCACAGCAGCTTCAGCCCCAAGGATCTGACCCACATCAGCCCCACAGCAGCTCCTGCCCCATAGATCTGACCCACATCTGTCGCACAGCAGCTCCTGCCCTATAGATCTGACCCATATCAGCCCCACAGCAGCTCCTGCCCCATAGATCTGACCCACATGTTCCCAAGAGCAGCTCTGCCCCATAGGTCTGACCCACATATGCCCCACAGCAGCTCCTGCTCCATAGATCTGACCCACATCAGCCACACAGCAGCTCCTGACTCATAAATCTGACCCACAGTAGCTCCTGCCCCATAGATCTGACCCCCATCAGCCCCACAACAGCTCCTGCCCCATAGATCTAACCCACATCAGCCCCACAGCAGATCCTGCCCCATAGATCAGACCAACATCAGCCCCACAGTAGCTCCTGCCCCATAGATCTGACCCCCATCATCCCCACAACAGCTCCTGCCCCATAGATCTAACCCACATCAGCCCCACAGCAGCTCCTGCCCCATAGATCTGACCCACATGTTCCCAAGAGCAGCTCTGCCCCATTGATTTGACCCACATCAGCCCCACAGTAGCTCCTGCCCCAGAGATTTGACTCCCATCAGCCCCACTGCAGCTCCGGCCCCATAGATCTGACACACATCATATGTAAAGCAGCTGCTGCCCAATAGATATGACCCACAACAGCTCCTGCCCCATAGATCTAACCCACAGCAGCCCCACAGCAGCTCCTACCCCATAGATCTGATGTACATCATCTCCACTGCAGCTCCTGCCCCATAGATCTGACCCAAATCTGCCCCACAGCAGATCCTGCCAAATAGATCTTAACCACAGCAGCTCCTGCCCCATAGATCTGACCCACATCAGCCCCACAGCAGCTCCTACACCATAGATCTGACCCACATCTGCCACACAGCAGCTCCTGCCCCATAGCTCTGACCCACATCTGCACCACAGCAGCTCCTCCCCATAGATCTAACACCCATCAGCCTCACAGCAGCTCCTGCCCCATAGATATGCCCTACATCTGCCCCACAGCAGCTCCTGCACCATAGATCTGACCCACATCTGCAACACAGCAGCTCCTGCTCCATAAATCTGACCAACATCAGGCCCACATCTGTTCCTGCCCCATAGATCTGACCCACATCAGCCCCACAGCAGCTCCTGCCCCATAGATCTGACCCACATCAGACCCACAGCAGCTGCTGACCCATAGATCTGACCCACATCTGCCCCACAGCAGCTCCTGTCCCATAGACCTGACCCACATATTCCCCACAGCAGCTCCGGCCCCATAGATCTGACCCACAGCAGCTCCTGCCCCATAGATCTGACCCCCATCAGCCCCACAACAGCTCCTGCCCCCTAGATCTAACCCATATCAGCCCCACAGCAGCTCCTGCCCCATAGATCTGACCCAAATCAGCCCCGCAGCAGCTCCTGCCTTATAGATCAGACCAACATCAGCCCCACAGTAGCTCCTGCCCTCTTAGATCTGACCCCATCAGCCCCACAACAGCTCCTGCCCCATAGATCTAACACACATCAGCCCCACAGCAGCTCCTGCCCCATAGATCTGACCCACATCAGCCCCACAGAAACTCCTGCCCCATAGATCTGACCCACATCTGCCCCAAAGCATCTCCTGCCCCATAGATCTAACCCACATCAGCCCCACAGCAGATCCTGCCCCATAGATCTGACACACATATGTCACACAGCAGCTCCTGCCCCATAGATCTGACCCACATCTGTCGCACAGCAGCTCCTGCCCCATAGATGAGACCAACATCAGCACAACAGTAGCTCCTGCCCCATAGATCTGACCCCCAACAGCCCCACAGTAGCTCCTGCCCCATAGATCTGACCCCCATCAGCCCCACAACAGCTCCTGCCCCATAGATCTGACCCACATCAGCCCCACAGCAGCTCCTGCCCCATAGATCTGACACACATCATATGTAAAGCAGCTGCTGCCCAATAGATATGACCCACAGCAGCTTCAGCCCCAAGGATCTGACCCACATCAGCCCCACTGCAGCTCCTGCCCCATAGATCTGACCCAGATGTTCCCAAGAGCAGCTCCTGCCCCATAGGTCTGACCCACATGTGCCCCACAGCAGCTCCTGCCATATAGATCTGACCCACATATGCCCCACAGCAGCTCCTGCCCCATAGATCTGACTCAAATCTGCCCCACAGCAGATCCTGCCAAATAGATCTTAACCACAGCAGCTCCTGCCCCATAGATCTGACCCATATCAGCCCCACAGCAGCTCCTACACCATAGATCTCACTCACATCTGCCACACACCATCTCCTACCCCATAGATCTTACCCACTTCTGCCCCACAGCAGCTCCTGCCCCATAGCTCTGACCCACATCTGCACCACAGCAGCTCCTCCCCATAGATCTAACACCCATCAGCCTCTCATCAGCTCCTGCCCCATAGATAAGCCCTACATCTGCCCCACAGCAGCTCCTGCACCATAGATCTGACCCACATCTGCAACACAGCAGCTCCTGCTCCATAAATCTGACCAACATCAGGCCCACATCTGTTCCTGCCCCATAGATCTGACCCACAGCAGACCCACAGCAGCTGCTGACCCATAGATCTGACCCACATCTGCCCCACAGCAGCTCCTGCCACATAGACCTGACCCACATGTTCCCCACAGCAGCTCCTGCCCCATAGATCTGACCCACAGCATCTCCTGCCCCATAGATCTGACCCACATGTTCCCAAGAGCAGCTCTGCCCCATTGATTTGACCCACATCAGCCCCAGAGTAGCTCCTGCCCCATAGATCTGACCCCCATCGGCCCCACTGCAGCTCCGGCCCCATAGATCTGACACACATCATATGTAAAGCAGATGCTGCCCAATAGATATGACCCACAACAGCTCCTGCCCCATAGATCTAACCCACAGCAGCACCTCAGCAGCTCCTGCCCCATAGATCTGACGTACATCACCTCCACTGCAGCTCCTGCCCCATAGATCTGACCCAAATCTGCCCCACAGCAGATCCTGCCAAATAGATCTTAACCACAGCAGCTCCTGCCCCATAGATCTGACCTACATCATCCCCTCTTCAGCTTCTGCCCCATAGGTCTGACCCACATGTGCCCCACAGTAGCTCCTGCCCCATAGATCTGACCCCCATCAGCCCCACAACAGCTCCTGCCCCATAGATCTAACCCACATCAGCCCCACAGCAGCTCCTGCCCCATAGATCTGTCACACATCATATGTAAAGCAGCTGCTACCCAATAGATATGACCCACAGCAGCTTCAGCCCCAAGGATCTGACCCACAGCAGCCCCACAGCAGCTCCTGCCCCATAGATCTGATGTACATCATCTCCACTGCAGCTCCTGCCCCATAGATCTGACCCAAATCTGCCCCACAGCAGATCCTGCCAAATAGATCTTAACCACAGCAGCTCCTGCCCCATAGATCTGACCCACATCAGCCCCACAGCAGCTCCTCCCCATAGATCTAACACCCATCAGCCTCACAGCAGCTCCTGCCCCATAGATATGCCCTACATCTGCCCCACAGAAGCTCCTGCACCATAGATCTGACCCACATCTGCAACACAGCAGCTCCTGCTCCATAAATCTGACCAACATCAGGCCCACATCTGTTCCTGCCCCATAGATCTGACCCACAGCAGACCCACAGCAGCTCCTGCCCCATAGATCTGACCCACATCAGACCCACAGCAGCTGCTGACCCATAGATCTGACCCACATCTGCCCCACAGCAGCTCCTGCCCCATAGACCTGACCCACATGTTCCCCACAGCAGCTCCGGCCCCATAGATCTGACCCACAGCATCTCCTGCCCCATAGATCTGACCCCCATCAGCCCCACAACAGCTCCTGCCCCCTAGATCTAACCCATATCTGCCCCACAGCAGCTCCTGCCCCATAGATCTGACCCAAATCAGCCCCGCAGCAGCTCCTGCCTTATAGATCAGACCAACATCAGCCCCACAGTAGCTCCTGCCCTCTTAGATCTGACCCCATCAGCCCCACAACAGCTCCTGCCCCATAGATCTAACCCACATCAGCCCCACAGCAGCTCCTGCCCCATAGATCTGACCCACATCAGCCCCACAGCAACTCCTGCCCCATAGATCTGACCCACATCTGCCCCAAAGCATCTCCTGCCCCATAGATCTAACACACATCAGCCCCACAGCAGATCCTGCCCCATAGATCTGACCCACATATGTCGCACAGCAGCTCCTGCCCCATAGATCTGACCCACATCTGTCGCACAGCAGCTCCTGCCCCATAGATGAGACCAACATCTGCGCAACAGTAGCTCCTGCCCCATAGATCTGACCCCCAACAGCCCCACAGTAGCTCCTGCCCCATAGATCTGACCCCCATCAGCCCCACAACACTCCTGCCCCATAGATCTGACCCACATCAGCCCCACAGCAGCTCCTGCCCCATAGATCTGACACACATCATATGTAAAGCAGCTGCTGCCCAATAGATATGACCCACAGCAGCTTCAGCCCCAAGGATCTGACTCACATCAGCCCCACAGCAGCTCCTGCCCCATAGATCTGACCCACATGTTCCCAAGAGCAGCTCCTGCCCCATAGGTCTGACCCACATGTGCCCCACAGCAGCTCCTGCCCCATAGATCTGACTCAAATCTGCCCCACAGCAGATCCTGCCAAATAGATCTTAACCACAGCAGCTCCTGCCCCATAGATCTGACCCACATCAGCCCCACAGCAGCTCCTACACCATAGATCTGACCCACATCTGCCACACACCATCTCCTACCCCATAGATCTTACCCACTTCTGCCCCACAGCAGCTCCTGCCCCATATCTCTGACCCATATCTGCACCACAGCAGCTCCTCCCCATAGATCTAACACCCATCAGCCTCACATCAGCTCCTGCCCCATAGATAAGCCCTACATCTGCCCCACAGCAGCTCCTGCACCATAGATCTGACCCACATCTGCAACACAGCAGCTCCTGCTCCATAAATCTGACCAACATCAGGCCCACATCTGTTCCTGCCCCATAGATCTGACCCACAGCAGCTCCTGCCCCATAGATCTGACCCACATCAGCCCCACAACAGCTCCTGCCCCATAGATCTAACCCACATCAGCCCCACAGCAGCTCCTGCCCCATAGATCTGACCCAAATCAGCCCCGCAGCAGCTCCTGCCCCATAGATCAGAACAACATCAGCCCCACAGTAGCTCCTGAACCCATAGATCTGACCCACATCAGCCCCACAGCAGATCCTGCCCCATAGATCTGACCCACATGTTCCCAAGAGCAGCTCTGCCCCATTGATTTGACCCACTTCAGACCCACAGTAGCTCCTGCCCCATAGATCTGACCTCCATCAGCCCCACTGCAGCTCCGGCCCCATAGATCTGACACACATCATATGTAAAGCAGCTGCTGCCCAATAGATATGACCCACAACAGCTCCTGCCCCATAGATCTAACCCACAGCAGCCCCACAGCAGCTCCTGCCCCATAGATCTGACGTACATCATCTCCACTGCAGCTCCTGCCCCATAGATCTGACCCAAATCTGTCGCACAGCAGATCCTGCCAAATAGATCTTAACCACAGCAGCGCCTGCCCCATAGATCTGACCCACGTCAGCCCCACAGCAGCTCCTACACCATAGATCTGACCCACATCTGCCACACACCATCTCCTACCCCATAGATCTTACCAACTTCTGACCCACAGCTGCTCCTGCCCCATAGCTCTGACCCACATCTGCACCACAGCAGCTCCTCCCCATAGATCTAACACCCATCAGCCTCACAGCAGCTCCTGCCCCATAGATATGCCCTACATCTGCCCCACAGCAGCTCCTGCACCATAGATCTGACCCACATCTGCAACACAGCAGATCCTGCTCCATAAATCTGACCAACATCAGGCCCACATCTGTTCCTGCCCCATAGATCTGACCCACAGCAGCTCCTGCCCCATAGATCTGACCCCCATCAGCCCCACAACAGCTCCTGCCCCATAGATCTGACCCACATCAGCCCCACAGCAGCTCCTGCACCATAGATCTGACCCACATCAGCCCCACAGCAGCTCCTACACCATAGATCTGACCCACATCTGCCACACAGCAGCTCCTGCCCCATAGCTCTGACCCACATCTGCACCACAGCAGCTCCTCCCCATAGATCTAACACCCATCAGCCTCACTGCAGCTCCTGCTCCATAGATCTGCCCCACAGCAGATCCTGCCAAATAGATCTGACCCACAGCAGCTCCTGCCCCATAGATCTGACCCACATCAGCCCCACAGCAGCTCCTGCCTTATAGATCTGACCCAAATCAGCCCCGCAGCACATCCTGGCCCATAGATCTGACCCACATGTGCCCCACAGCAGCTCCAAACTCATAGATCTGACCCTCATCAGTCCAACAGCAGATTTTGCACCATAGATATGTCCCTCATCTGCCCCACAGCAACTCCTGCCCCATAGATCTGACCTACATCATCCCCTCTTCAGCTTCTGCCCCATAGGTCTGACCCACATGTGCCCCACAGTAGCTCCTGCCCCATAGATCTGACCCCCATCAGCCCCACAACAGCTCCTGCCCCATAGATCTAACCCACATCAGCCCCACAGCAGCTCCTGCCCCATAGATCTGTCACACATCATATGTAAAGCAGCTGCTGCCCAATAGATATGACCCACAGCAGCTTCAGCCCCAAGGATCTGACACACATCAGCCCCACAGCAACTCCTGCCCCATAGATCTGACCCACATCTGCCCCAAAGCATCTCCTGCCCCATAGATCTTTCCCACATCAGCCCCACAGCAGATCCTGCCCCATAGATCTGACCCACATATGTCGCACAGCAGCTCCTGCCCCATAGATCTGACCCACATCAGCCTCACAGCAGCTCCTACACCATAGATCTGACCCACATCTGCCACACAGCAGCTCCTGCCCCATAGCTCTGACCCACATCTGCACCACAGCAGCTCCTCCCCATAGATCTAACACCCATCAGCCTCACAGCAGCTCCTGCCCCATAGATATGCCCTACATCTGCCCCACAGCAGCTCCTGCACCATAGATCTGACCCACATCTGCAACACAGCAGCTCCTGCTCCATAAATCTGACCAACATCAGGCCCACATCTGTTCCTGCCCCATAGATATGACCCACAGCAGCTCCTGTCCCATAGATCTGACCCACATCAGCCCCACAGCAGCTCCTGCCTCATAGATCTGACCCAAATCAGCCCCGCAGCAGCTCCTGGCCCATAGATCTGACCCCCATCAGCCCCACAACAGCTCCTGCCCCAGAGATATAACCCACATCAGTCCAACAGCAGATTTTGCACCATAGATATGTCCCTCATCTGCCCCACAACAACTCCTGCCCCATAGATCTGACCTACATCATCCCCTCTGCAGCTTCTGCCCCATAGGTCTGACCCACATGTGTTCCACAGTAGCTCCTGCCCCATAGATCTGACAGAAATCTGCCCCACAGCAGATCCTGCCAAATAGATCTTAACCACAGCAGCTCCTGCCCCATAGATCTGACCCACATCAGCCCCACTGCAGCTCCTACACCATAGATCTGACCCACATCTGCCACACACCATCTCCTACCCCATAGATCTTACCCACTTCTGCCCCACAGCAGCTCCTGCCCCATAGCTCTGACCCACATCTGCACCACAGCAGCTCCTCCCCATAGATCTAACACCCATCAACCTCACAGCAGCTCCTGCCCCATAGATATGCCCTACATCTGCCCCACAGCAGCTCCTGCACCATAGATCTGACCCACATCTGCAACACAGCAGCTCCTGTTCCATAAATCTGACCAACATCAGGCCCACATCTGTTCCTGCCCCGTAGATCTGACCCACAGCAGCTCCTGCCCCATAGATCTGACCCACATCAGCCCCACAGCAGGTCCTGCCTTATAGATCTGACCCAAATCAGCCCCACAGCATCTCCTGCCCCATAGATATGACCCACATGTGCCCCACAGCAGCTCCAAACTCTTAGATCTGACCCTCATCAGTCCAACAGCAGATTTTGCACCATAGATATGTCCCTCATCTGCCCCACAGCAACTCCTGCCCAAAAAATCTGACCTACATCATCCCCTCTTCAGCTTCTGCCCCATAGGTCTGATCCACATCTGCCCCACAGCAGCTCCTGCACCATAGATCTGACCCACATCTGCAACACAGCAGCTCCTGCTCCATAAATCTGACCAACATCAGGCCCACATCTGTTCCTGCCCCATAGATCTGACCCACAGCAGCTCCTGCCCCATAGATCTGACCCACATTTGCCCCACAGCAGCTCCTGCACCATAGATCTGACCCACATGTTCCCAAGAGCAGCTCTGCCCCATTGATTTGACCCACATCAGCCCCAGAGTAGCTCCTGCCCCATAGATCTGACCCCCATCGGCCCCACTGCAGCTCCGGCCCCATAGATCTGACACACATCATATGTAAAGCAGCTGCTGCCCAATAGATATGACCCACAACAGCTCCTGCCCCATAGATCTAACCCACAGCAGCCCCACAGCAGCTCCTGGCCCATTGATCTGACCCACATGTGCCCCACAGCAGCTCCAAACTCATAGATCTGACCCACATCAGTCCAACAGCAGATTTTGCACCATAGATATGTCCCTCATCTGCCCCACAGCAACTCCTGCCCCATAGGTCTGACCCACATGTGCCCCACAGCAGCTCCTGCCATATAGATCTGACCCACATCAGCCACACAGCAGCTCCTGCCCCATAGGTCTGACCCAAATCAGCCCCGCAGCAGCTCCTGCCCCATAGATCAGACCAACATCAGCCCCACAGTAGCTCCTGCCCCATAGATCTGACCCACATCAGCCCCACAGCAGCTCCTGCCCCATAGATCTGACCCACATGTTCCCAAGAGCAGCTCTGCCCCATTGATTTGACCCACTTCAGACCCACAGTAGCTCCTGCCCCATAGATCTGACCCCCATCAGCCCCACTGCAGCTTCGGCCCCATGGATCTGACACACATCATATGTAAAGCAGCTGCTGCCCAATAGATATGACCCACAACAGCTCCTGCCACATAGATCTAACCCACAGCAGCCCCACAGCAGCTCCTGCCCCATAGATCTGACGTACATCATCTCCACTGCAGCTCCTGCCCCATAGATCTCACCCAAATCTGCCCCACAGCAGATCCTGCCAAATAGATCTTAACCACAGCAGCTCCTGCCCCATAGATCTGACCCACGTCAGCCCCACAGCAGCTCCTACACCATAGATCTGACCCACATCTGCCACACACCATCTCCTACCCCATAGATCTTACCCACTTCTGACCCACAGCTGCTCCTGCCCCACAGCTCTGACCCACATCTGCAGCACAGCAGATCCTCCCCATAGATCTAACACCCATCAGCCTCACAGCAGCTCCTGCCCCATAGATAAGCCCTACATCTGCCCCACAGCAGCTCCTGCACCAAAGATCTGACCCACATCTGCAACACAGCAGATCCTGCTCCATAAATCTGACCAACATCAGGCCCACATCTGTTCCTGCCCCATAGATCTGACCCACAGCAGCTCCTGCCCCATAGATCTGACCCACATCAGCCCCACAACAGCTCCTGCCCCATAGATCTTTCCCACATCAGCCCCACAGCAGATCCTGCCCCATAGATCTGACCCACATATGTCGCACAGCAGCACCTGCCCCATAGATCTGACCCACATCTGTCGCACAGCAGCTCCTGCCCCATAGATCAGACCAACATCAGCCCCACAGTAGCTCCTGCCCCATAGACCTGAACCCCATCAGCCCCACAGTAGCTCCTTCCCCATAGATCTGACCCCCATCAGCCCCACAGCAGCTCCTGCCCCATAGATCTGACCCAAATCAGCCTCGCAGCAGCTCCTGCCCCATAGATCAGACTATCCTCAGCCCCACAGTATCTCCTGCCCCATAGATCTGACCCACATCAGCCACACAGCAGCTCCTGACTCATAAATCTGACCCACAGTAGCTCCTGCCCCATAGATCTGACCCCCATCAGCCCCACAACAGCTCCTGCCCCATAGATCTAACCCACATCAGCCTCACAGCAGCTCCTGCCCCATAGATCTGACCCAAATCAGCCCCGCAGCAGCTCCTGCCCCATAGATCAGACCAACATCAGCCCCACAGTAGCTCCTGCCCCATAGATCTGACCCACATCAGCCCCACAGCAGCTCCTGCCCCATAGATCTGACCCACATCAGACCCACAGCAGCTGCTGACCCATAGATCTGACCCACATCTGCCCCACAGCAGCTCCTGTCCCATAGACCTGACCCACATATTCCCCACAGCAGCTCCGGCCCCATAGATCTGACCCACAGCAGCTCCTGCCCCATAGATCTGACCCCCATCAGCCCCACAACAGCTCCTGCCCCCTAGATCTAACCCATATCAGCCCCACAGCAGCTCCTGCCCCATAGATCTGACCCAAATCAGCCCCGCAGCAGCTCCTGCCTTATAGATCAGACCAACATCAGCCCCACAGTAGCTCCTGCCCTCGTAGATCTGACCCCATCAGCCCCACAACAGCTCCTGCCCCATAGATCTAACCCACATCAGCCCCACAGCAGCTCCTGCCCCATAGATCTGACCCACATCAGCCCCACAGAAACTCCTGCCCCATAGATCTGACCCACATCTGCCCCAAAGCATCTCCTGCCCCATAGATCTTACCCACATCAGCCCCACAGCAGATCCTGCCCCATAGATCTGACACACATATGTCACACAGCAGCTCCTGCCCCATAGATCTGACCCACATCTGTCGCACAGCAGCTCCTGCCCCATAGATGAGACCAACATCAGCACAACAGTAGCTCCTGCCCCATAGATCTGACCCCCAACAGCCCCACAGTAGCTCCTGCCCCATAGATCTGACCCCCATCAGCCCCACAACAGCTCCTGCCCCATAGATCTGACCCACATCAGCCCCACAGCAGCTCCTGCCCCATAGATCTGACACACATCATATGTAAAGCAGCTGCTGCCCAATAGATATGACCCACAGCAGCTTCAGCCCCAAGGATCTGACCCACATCAGCCCCACTGCAGCTCCTGCCCCATAGATCTGACCCAGATGTTCCCAAGAGCAGCTCCTGCCCCATAGGTCTGACCCACATGTGCCCCACAGCAGCTCCTGCCATATAGATCTGACCCACATATGCCCCACAGCAGCTCCTGCCCCATAGATCTGACTCAAATCTGCCCCACAGCAGATCCTGCCAAATAGATCTTAACCACAGCAGCTCCTGCCCCATAGATCTGACCCACATCAGCCCCACAGCAGCTCCTGCCCCATAGATCTGACCCACATCAGCCCCACAGCAACTCCTGCCCCATAGATCTGACCCACATCTGCCCCAAAGCATCTCCTGCCCCATAGATCTAACCCACATCAGCACCACAGCAGATCCTGCCCCATAGATCTGACCCACATATGTCGCACAGCAGCTCCTGCCCCATAGATCTGACCCACATCTGTCGCACAGCAGCTCCTGCCCCATAGATGAGACCAACATCAGCGCAACAGTAGCTCCTGCCCCATAGATCTGACACCCAACAGCCCCACAGTAGCTCCTGCCCCATAGATCTGACCCCCATCAGCCCCACAACACTCCTGCCCCATAGATCTGACCAACATCAGCCCCACAGCAGCTCCTGCCCCATAGATCTGACACACATCATATGTAAAGCAGCTGCTGCCCAATAGATATGACCCACAGCAGCTTCAGCCCCAAGGATCTGACCCACATCAGCCCCACAGCAGCTCCTGCCCCATAGATCTGACCCACATGTTCCCAAGAGCAGCTCCTGCCCCATAGGTCTGACCCACATGTGCCCCACAGCAGCTCCTGCCATATAGATCTGACCCACATATGCCCCACAGCAGCTCCTGCCCCATAGATCTGACTCAAATCTGCCCCACAGCAGATCCTGCCAAATAGATCTTAACCACAGCAGCTCCTGCCCCATAGATCTGACCCACATCAGCCCCACAGCAGCTCCTACACCATAGATCTCACCCACATCTGCCACACACCATCTCCTACCCCATAGATCTTACCCACTTCTGCCCCACAGCAGCTCCTGCCCCATATCTCTGACCCATATCTGCACCACAGCAGCTCCTCCCCATAGATCTAACACCCATCAGCCTCACATCAGCTCCTGCCCCATAGATAAGCCCTACATCTGCCCCACAGCAGCTCCTGCACCATAGATCTGACCCACATCTGCAACACAGCAGCTCCTGCTCCATAAATCTGACCAACATCAGGCCCACATCTGTTCCTGCCCCATAGATCTGACCCACAGCAGCTCCTGCCCCATAGATCTGACCCACATCAGCCCCACAACAGCTCCTGCCCCATAGATCTAACCCACATCAGCCCCACAGCAGCTCCTGCCCCATAGATCTGACCCAAATCAGCCCCGCAGCAGCTCCTGCCCCATAGATCAGAACAACATCAGCCCCACAGTAGCTCCTGAACCCATAGATCTGACCCACATCAGCCCCACAGCAGATCCTGCCCCATAGATCTGACCCACATGTTCCCAAGAGCAGCTCTGCCCCATTGATTTGACCCACTTCAGACCCACAGTAGCTCCTGCCCCATAGATCTGACCCCCATCAGCCCCACTGCAGCTCCGGCCCCATAGATCTGACACACATCATATGTAAAGCAGCTGCTGCCCAATAGATATGACCCACAGCAGCTCCTGCCCCATAGATCTGACGTACATCATCTCCACTGCAGCTCCTGCCCCATAGATCTGACCCAAATCTGTCGCACAGCAGATCCTGCCAAATAGATCTTAACCACAGCAGCGCCTGCCCCATAGATCTGACCCACGTCAGCCCCACAGCAGCTCCTACACCATAGATCTGACCCACATCTGCCACACACCATCTCCTACCCCATAGATCTTACCAACTTCTGACCCACAGCTGCTCCTGCCCCATAGCTCTGACCCACATCTGCACCACAGCAGCTCCTCCCCATAGATCTAACACCCATCAGCCTCACAGCAGCTCCTGCCCCATAGATATGCCCTACATCTGCCCCACAGCAGCTCCTGCACCATAGATCTGACCCACATCTGCAACACAGCAGATCCTGCTCCATAAATCTGACCAACATCAGGCCCACATCTGTTCCTGCCCCATAGATCTGACCCACAGCAGCTCCTGCCCCATAGATCTGACCCACATCAGCCCCACAACAGCTCCTGCCCCATAGATCTTTCCCACATCAGCCCCACAGCAGATCCTGCACCATAGATCTGACCCACATATGTCGCACAGCACCACCTGCCCCATAGATCTGACCCACATCTGTTGCTCAGCAGCTCCTGCCCCGTAGATCAGACCAACATCAGCCCCACAGTAGCTCCTGCCCCATAGACCTGAACCCCATCAGCCCCACAGTAGCTCCTTCCCCATAGATCTGACCCCCATCAGCCCCACAGCAGCTCCTGCCCCATAGATCTGACCCAAATCAGCCCCGCAGCAGCTCCTGCCCCATAGATCTGACACACATCATATGTAAAGCAGCTGCTGCCCAATAGATATGACCCACAGCAGCTTCAGCCCCAAGGATCTGACCCACATCAGCCCCACAGCAACTCCTGCCCCATAGATCTGACCCACATCTGCCCCAAACCATCTCCTGCCCCATAGATCTGACCCACATCAGCCCCACAGCAGATCCTGCCCCATAGATCTGACCCACATATGTCGCACAGCAGCACCTGCCCCATAGATCTGACCCACATCTGTCGCACAGCAGCTCCTGCCCCATAGATCAGACCAACATCAGCCCCACAGTAGCTCCTGCCCCATAGACCTGACCCACATCAGCCACACAGCAGCTCCTGACTAATAAATCTGACCCACAGCAGCTCCTGCCCCATAGATCTGACCCAAATCTGACCCACATTTTCCCCAAAGCAGCACCTAACCCATAGATCTGACCCACATGTGCCCCACAGCTGCTCCTGCCCCATAGATCTGAACCACAGCAGTTCCTAACCCATAGATCAGACCCAAATCTTCCCTACATCAGCTCCTGCCCATAGATCTGACCCACATCAGCTGCACAGCAGCTCCTACACCATAGATCTCGACCACATCAGCCCCACAGCAGCTCCTACACCATAGATCTGACCCACATCTGCCACACACCATCTCCTACCCCATAGATCTTACCCACTTCTGCCCCACAGCAGCTCCTGCCCCATAGCTCTGACCCACATCTGCACCACAGCAGCTCCTCCCCATAGATCTAACACCCATCAGCCTCACAGCAGCTCCTGCCCCATAGATATGCCCTATATCTGCCCCACATCAGCTCCTGCACCATAGATCTGACCCACATCTGCAACACAGCAGATCCTGCTCCATAAATCTGACCAACATCAGGCCCACATCTGTTCCTGCCCCATAGATCTGACCCACAGCAGCTCCTGCCCCATAGATCTGACCCACATCAGCCCCACAGCAGCTCCTGCCCCATAGATCTGACCCAAATCAGCCCCGCAGCAGCTCCTGGCCCATAGATCTGACCCACATGTGCCCCACAGCAGCTCCAAACTCATAGATCTGACCTACATCAGTCCAACAGCAGATTTTGCACCATAGATATGTCCCTCATCTGCCCCACAGCAGATCCTGCCTCATAGATCTGACCCACATATGTCGCACAGCAGCACCTGCCCCATAGATCTGACCCACATCAGCCCCACAGCAGCTCCTACACCATAGATCTGACCCACATCTGCCACACAGCAGCTCCTGCCCCATAGCTCTGACCCACATCTGTAACACAGCAGCTCCTCCCCATAGATCTAACACCCATCAGCCTCACAGCAGCTCCTGCCCCATAGATAAGCCCTACATCTGCCCCACAGCAGCTCCTGCACCATAGATCTGACCCACATCTGCAACACAGCAGATC
This sequence comes from Coturnix japonica, assembly GCF_054131305.1. Lineage (NCBI taxonomy): Eukaryota > Metazoa > Chordata > Aves > Galliformes > Phasianidae > Coturnix > Coturnix japonica. The sequence continues at coordinate 2,817,225 of NC_140689.1, forward strand.
CTGCTCCATAAATCTGACCAACATCAGGCCCACATCTGTTCCTTCCCCATAGATCTGACCCACAGCAGCTCCTGCCCCATAGATCTGACCCACATCAGCCCCACAGCAGGTCCTGCCTTATAGATCTGACCCAAATCAGCCCCACAGCATCTCCTGCCCCATAGATCTGACCCACATGTGCCCCACAGCAGCTCCAAACTCATAGATCTGACCCTCATCAGTCCAACAGCAGATTTTGCACCATAGATATGTCCCTCATCTGCCCCACAGCAACTCCTGCCCCATAGATCTGACCTACATCATCCCCTCATCAGCTTCTGCCCCATAGGTCTGATCCACATGTGCCCCACAGTAGCTCCTGCCCCATAGATCTGAACCCCATAAGCCCCACAACAGCTCCTGCCCCATAGATCTAACCCACATCAGTCCCACAGCAGCTCCTGCCCCATAGATCTGTCACACATCATATGTAAAGCAGCTGCTGCCCAATAGATATGACCCACAGCAGCTTCAGCCCCAAGGATCTGACACACATCAGCCCCACAGCAACTCCTGCCCCATAGATCTGACCCACATCTGCCCCAAAGCATCTCCTACCCCATAGATCTTTCCCACATCAGCCCCACAGCAGATCCTGCCACATAGATCTGACCCACATATGTCGCACAGCAGCACCTGCCCCATAGATCTGACCCACATCAGCCCCACAGCAGCTCCTACACCATAGATCTGACCCACATCTGCCACACAGCAGCTCCTGCCCCATAGCTCTGACCCACATCTGCACCACAGCAGCTCCTCCCCATAGATCTAACACCCATCAGCCTCACAGCAGCTCCTGCCCCATAGATAAGCCCTACATCTGCCCCACAGCAGCTCCTGCACCATAGATCTGACCCACATCTGCAACACAGCAGCTCCTGCTCCATAAATCTGACCAACATCAGGCCCACATCTGTTCCTGCCCCATAGATCTGACCCACAGCAGCTCCTGCCTCATAGATCTGACCCACATTTGCCACACAGCACCTCCTGCCCCATAAATCTGACCCAAATCTGCCCCACAGCAGATCCTGCCAAATAGATCTTAACCACAGCAGCTCCTGCCTTATAGATCTGACCCACATCAGCCCCACAGCAGCTCCTGGCCCATAGATCTGACCCACATGTGCCTCACAGCAGCTCCAAACTCATAGATCTGACCCACATCAGTCCAACAGCAGATTTTGCACCATAGATATGTCCCTCATCTGCCCCACAGCAACTCCTGCCCCATAGATCTGACCTACATCATCCCCTCTGCAGCTTCTGCCCCATAGGTCTGACCCACATGTGCCCCACAGCAGCTCCTGCCGTATAGATCTGACCCACATCTGCCCCACAGCAGCTCCTGCACCATAGATCTGACCCACATCTGCAACACAGCAGCTCCTGCTCCATAAATCTGACCAACATCAGGCCCACATCTGTTCCTGCCCCATAGATCTGACCCACAGCAGCTCCTGCCACATAGACCTGACCCACATGTTCCCCACAGCAGCTCCTGCCCCATAGATCTGACCCACATGTTCCCAAGAGCAGCTCTGCCCCATTGATTTGACCCACATCAGCCCCAGAGTAGCTCCTGCCCCATAGATCTGACCCCCATCGGCCCCACTGCAGCTCCGGCCCCATAGATCTGACACACATCATATGTAAAGCAGCTGCTGCCCAATAGATATGACCCACAACAGCTCCTGCCCCATAGATCTAACCCACAGCAGCCCCACAGCAGCTCCTGGCCCATTGATCTGACCCACATGTGCCCCACAGCAGCTCCAAACTCATAGATCTGACCCACATCAGTCCAACAGCAGATTTTGCACCATAGATATGTCCCTCATCTGCCCCACAGCAAATCCTGCCCCATAGGTCTGACCCACATGTGCCCCACAGCAGCTCCTGCCATATAGATCTGACCCACATATGCCCCACAGCAGCTCCTGCCCCATAGATCTGACCCACATCAGCCACACAGCAGCTCCTGACTCATAAATCTGACCCACAGTAGCTCCTGCCCCATAGATCTGACCCCCATCAGCCCCACAACAGCTCCTGCCCCATAGATCTAACCCACATCAGCCTCACAGCAGCTCCTGCCCCATAGATTTGACCCAAATCAGCCCCGCAGCAGCTCCTGCCCCATAGATCAGACCAACATCAGCCCCACAGTAGCTCCTGCCCCATAGATCTGACCCACATCAGCCCCAAATCAGCTCCTGCCCCATAGATCTGACCCACATGTGCTCAAGAGCAGCTCTGCCCCATTGATTTGACCCACTTCAGACCCACAGTGTCTTCTGCCCCATAGATCTGACCCCCATCAGCCCCACTGCAGCTCCGGCCCCATAGATCTGACACACATCATATGTAAAGCAGCTGCTGCCCAATAGATATGACCCACAACAGCTCCTGCCACATAGATCTAACCCACAGCAGCCCCACAGCAGCTCCTGCCCCATAGATCTGACGTACATCATCTCCACTGCAGCTCCTGCCCCATAGATCTCACCCAAATCTGCCCCACAGCAGATCCTGCCAAATAGATCTTAACCACAGCAGCTCCTGCCCCATAGATCTGACCCACGTCAGCCCCACAGCAGCTCCTACACCATAGATCTGACCCACATCTGCCACACACCATCTCCTACCCCATAGATCTTACCCACTTCTGACCCACAGCTGCTCCTGCCCCATAGCTCTGACCCACATCTGCACAACAGCAGCTCCTCCCCATAGATCTAACACCCATCAGCCTCACAGCAGCTCCTGCCCCATAGATAAGCCCTACATCTGCCCCACAGCAGCTCCTGCACCATAGATCTGACCCACATCTGCAACACAGCAGATCCTGCTCGATAAATCTGACCAACATCAGGCCCACATCTGTTCCTGCCCCATAGATCTGACCCACAGCAGCTCCTGCCCCATAGATCTGACCCAAATCTGACCCACATTTTCCCCAAAGCAGCACCTAACCCATAGATCTGACCCACATGTGCCCCACAGCTGCTCCTGCCCCATAGATCTGAACCACAGCAGTTCCTAACCCATAGATCAGACCCAAATCTTCCCTACATCAGCTCCTGCCCATAGATCTGACCCACATCAGCTGCACAGCAGCTCCTACACCACAGATCTCGACCACATCAGCCCCACAGCAGCTCCTACACCATAGATCTGACCCACATCTGCCACACACCATCTCCTACCCCATAGATCTTACCCACTTCTGCCCCACAGCAGCTCCTGCCCCATAGCTCTGACCCACATCTGCACCACAGCAGCTCCTCCCCATAGATCTAACACCCATCAGCCTCACAGCAGCTCCTGCCCCATAGATATGCCCTATATCTGCCCCACAGCAGCTCCTGCACCATAGATCTGACCCACATCTGCAACACAGCAGATCCTGCTCCATAAATCTGACCAACATCAGGCCCACATCTGTTCCTGCCCCATAGATCTGACCCACAGCAGCTCCTGCCCCATAGATCTGACCCACATCAGCCCCACAGCAGCTCCTGCCCCATAGATCTGACCCAAATCAGCCCCGCAGCAGCTCCTGGCCCATAGATCTGACCCACATGTGCCCCACAGCAGCTCCAAACTCATAGATCTGACCCACATCAGTCCAACAGCAGATTTTGCACCATAGATATGTCCCTCATCTGCCCCACAGCAGATCCTGCCCCATAGATCTGACCCACATATGTCGCACAGCAGCACCTGCCCCATAGATCTGACCCACATCAGCCCCACAGCAGCTCCTACACCATAGATCTGACCCACATCTGCCACACAGCAGCTCCTGCCCCATAGCTCTGACCCACATCTGTACCACAGCAGCTCCTCCCCATAGATCTAACATCCATCAGCCTCACAGCAGCTCCTGCCCCATAGATAAGCCCTACATCTGCCCCACAGCAGCTCCTGCACCATAGATCTGACCCACATCTGCAACACAGCAGCTCCTGCTCCATAAATCTGACCAACATCAGGCCCACATCTGTTCCTGCCCCATAGATCTGACCCACAGCAGCTCCTGCCCCATAGATCTCACCCACATCAGCCCCACAGCTGCTCCACGGCACGGTTTCCCCGGCTCGGTGCGGCTCGCGAGCCTTGCGGCGCGGGCTATGCGTTTTTGCCTGCGGAGACGCCACGGGAGCGACATTTGGCTGATTCCGAGGAACGTCCGAGCCGAGCGGTGCCCGCCGGGAGCGGTTGGACCGTGCCGGCGCACTTGAGCGGGGTCCGTTCGAGCCGGAAATCCGGACTGCGGGCAGGCCGCGTAGCGAGGGATGGCGAAAGAGCGGCGGGAAGCCGCAACCGAAAAAATCCACAGCCCGGCGCTCAACCGCGCTCGCCTGCGCCCGCTCGTTGCCGCCTCTGGAGACGAGCACGCGCTCGCTCCTGCAGACGAAAACGGAAGGCGTAAAAAAAAACGGCATCGGAAAAGAACGGCGCCGACTACCGGCTGCGGCGCCGAGGGTAAGCGGCGCTCTACGTCGACGTAGCGGTAGGTAAGAAACTACAGCGACCCCCCAGCAAGCTCCGAAGCTTTAGCGCCCCCCCATCTCAAAGGGCTGCAAAGCCTAGCCGAAAGCGGGTAGACCTGGCAGCTACACGCAAGAGGCACGGGCAGCGACCTCTAGCCGCCGCCACCGAGCACCACGGTCCGCTCGGAGCCGGGTAGACCGTGCCGACCTAGTCGAGCCGCATAGGCAGCGACCTCTAGCAGCCGCCGCCGAGCACCACGGCCCGCTCGGAGCCGGGTAGACCGTGCCGACCTAGTCGAGCCGCATAGGCAGCGACCTCTAGCAGCCGCCGCCGAGCACCACGGCCCGCTCGGAGCCGGGTAGACCGTGCCGACCTAGGCGAGCCGCATAGGCAGCGACATATAGCAGCCGCCGCCGAGCACCACGGCTCGCTCGGAGCCGGGTTAGACCATGCCGACCTAGTCGAGCCGCATAGGCAGCGACCTCTAGCAGCCGCCGCCGAGCACCACGGCCCGCTCGGAGCCGGGTAGACCGTGCCGACCTAGTCGAGCCGCATAGGCAGCGACCTCTAGCAGCCGCCGCCGAGCACCACGGCACGCCCTGAGCCGGGTAGACCGTGCCGACCTAGTCGAGCCGCATAGGCAGCGACCTCTAGCAGCCGCCGCCGAGCTCCACGGTCCGCTCGGAGGCGGGTAGACCGTGCCCACCTAGTCAAGCCGCATAGGCAGCGACCTATAGCATCCGCCGCCGAGCACCACGGCTCGCTCGGAGCCGGGTAGACCGTGCCTACCTAGGCGAGCAGCATAGGCAGCGACCTCTAGCAGCCGCCGCCGAGCAGCACGGCACGCCCTGAGCCGGGTAGACCGTGCCGACCTAGTCGAGCCGCATAGGCAGCGACCTCTAGCAGCCGCCGCCGAGCACCACGGCCCGCTCGGAGCCGGGTAGACCGTGCCGACCTAGTCTAGCCGCATAGGCAGCGACCTCTAGCAGCCGCCGCCGAGCACCACGGCCCGCTCGGAGCCGGGTAGACCGTGCCGACCTGGTCGAGCCGCATAGGCAGCGACCTCTAGCAGCCGCCGCCAAGCACCACGGCCCGCTCGGAGCCGGGTAGACCGTGCCGACCTAGTCGAGCCGCATAGGCAGCGACCTCTAGCAGCCGCCGCCGAGCAGCTCCTGCCCCATAGATCTGACACACATCATATGTAAAGCAGCTGCTGCCCAATAGATATGACCCACAGCAGCTTCAGCCCCAAGGATCTGACCCACATCAGACCCACAGCAACTCCTGCCCCATAGATCTGTCTAAAATCTGCCCCAAAGCATCTCCTGCCCCATAGATCTGACCCACATCAGACCCACAGCAGCTCCTACACCATAGATCTGGCCCACATCTGCCACACAGCAGCTCCTGCCCCATAGCTCTGACCCACATCTGCACCACAGCAGCTCCTCCCCATAGATCTAACACCCATCAGCCTCACAGCAGCTCCTGCCCCATAGATAAGCCCTACATCTGCCCCACAGCAGCTCCTGCACCATAGATCTGACCCACATCTGCAACACAGCAGATCCTGCTCCATAAATCTGACCAACATCAGGCCCACATCTGTTCCTGCCCCATAGATCTGACCCACAGCAGCTCCTGCCCCATAGATCTGACCCACATTTGCCACACAGCAGCTCCTGCCCCATAGATCTGACCCAAATCTGCCCCACAGCAGATCCTGCCAAATAGATCTTAACCACAGCAGCTCCTGCCCCATAGATCTGACCCACATCAGCCCCACAGCAGCTCCTACACCATAGATCTGACCCACATCAGCCCCACAGCAGCTCCTACACCATAGATCTGACCCACATCTGCCACACACCATCTCCTACCCCATAGATCTTATCCACTTCTGCCCCACAGCAGCTCCTGCCCCATAGCTCTGACCCGCATCTGCACCACAGCAGCTGCTTTCCATAGATCTAACACCCATCAGCCTCACAGCAGCTCCTGCCCCATAGATATGCCCTATATCTGCCCCACAGCAGCTCCTGCACCATAGATCTGACCCACATCTGCAACACAGCAGCTCCTGCTCCATAAATCTGACCAACATCAGGCCCACATCTGTTCCTGCCCCATAGATCTGACCCACAGCAGCTCCTGCCCCATAGATCTGACCCACATCAGCCCCACAGCAGCTCCTACACCATAGATCTGACCCACATCAGCCCCACAGCAGCTCCTACCCCATAGATCTTACCCACTTCTGACCCACAGCAGCTCCTGCCCCATAGCTCTGACCCACATCTGCACCACAGCAGCTCCTCCCCATAGATCTAACACCCATCAGCCTCACAGCAGCTCCTGCCCCATAGATATGCCCTACATCTGCCCCACAGCAGCTCCTGCACCATAGATCTGACCCTCATCTGCAACACAGCAGCTCCTGCTCCATAAATCTGACCAACATCAGGCCCACATCTGTTCCTGCCCCATAGATCTGACCCACAGCAGCTCCTGCCCCATAGATCTGAGCCACATTTCCCACACAGCAGCTCCTGCCCCATAGATCTGACACACATCATATGTAAAGCAGCTGCTGCCCAATAGATATGACCCACAGCAGCTTCAGCCCCAAGGATCTGACCCTCATCAGACCCACAGCAACTCCTGCCCCATACATCTGACTAAAATCTGTCCCAAAGCATCTCCTGCCCCATAGATCTGACCCACATCAGCCCCACAGCAGCTCCAGCCCCATAGCTCTGACCCACATCTGCACCACAGCAGCTCCACCCCATAGATCTAACACCCATCAGCCTCACAGCAGCTCCTGCCCCATAGATAAGCCCTACATCTGCCCCACAGCAGCTCCTGCACCATAGATCTGACCCTCATCTGCAACACAGCAGCTCCTGCTCCATAAATCTGACCAACATCAGGCCCACATCTGTTCCTGCCCCATAGATCTGACCCACAGCAGCTCCTGCCCCATAGATCTGACCCACATTTGCCACACAGCAGCTCCTGCCCCATAGATCTGACCCAAATCTGCCCCACTGCAGATCCTGCCAAATAGATCTTAACCACAGCAGCTCCTGCCCCATAGATCTGACCCACATCAGCCCCACAGCAGCTCCTACACCATAGATCTGACCCACATCAGCCCCACAGCAGCTCCTACACCATAGATCTGACCCACATCAGCCCCACAGCAGCTCCTACACCATAGATCTGACCTACATCATCCCCTCTGCAGCTTCTGCCCCATAGGTCTGACCCACATGTGCCCCACAGCAGCTCCTGCCGTATAGATCTGACCCACATCTGCCCCACAGCAGCTCCTGCACCATAGATCTGACCCACATCTGCAACACAGCAGCTCCTGCTCCATAAATCTGACCAACATCAGGCCCACATCTGTTCCTGCCCCATAGATCTGACCCACAGCAGCTCCTGCCACATAGACCTGACCCACATGTTCCCCACAGCAGCTCCTGCCCCATAGATCTGACCCACATGTTCCCAAGAGCAGCTCTGCCCCATTGATTTGACCCACATCAGCCCCAGAGTAGCTCCTGCCCCATAGATCTGACCCCCATCGGCCCCACTGCAGCTCCGGCCCCATAGATCTGACACACATCATATGTAAAGCAGCTGCTGCCCAATAGATATGACCCACAACAGCTCCTGCCCCATAGATCTAACCCACAGCAGCCCCACAGCAGCTCCTGGCCCATTGATCTGACCCACATGTGCCCCACAGCAGCTCCAAACTCATAGATCTGACCCACATCAGTCCAACAGCAGATTTTGCACCATAGATATGTCCCTCATCTGCCCCACAGCAAATCCTGCCCCATAGGTCTGACCCACATGTGCCCCACAGCAGCTCCTGCCATATAGATCTGACCCACATATGCCCCACAGCAGCTCCTGCCCCATAGATCTGACCCACATCAGCCACACAGCAGCTCCTGACTCATAAATCTGACCCACAGTAGCTCCTGCCCCATAGATCTGACCCCCATCAGCCCCACAACAGCTCCTGCCCCATAGATCTAACCCACATAAGCCTCACAGCAGCTCCTGCCCCATAGATCTGACCCAAATCAGCCCCGCAGCAGCTCCTGCCCCATAGATCAGACCAACATCAGCCCCACAGTAGCTCCTGCCCCATAGATCTGACCCACATCAGCCCCAAATCAGCTCCTGCCCCATAGATCTGACCCACATGTGCTCAAGAGCAGCTCTGCCCCATTGATTTGACCCACTTCAGACCCACAGTGTCTTCTGCCCCATAGATCTGACCCCCATCAGCCCCACTGCAGCTCCGGCCCCATAGATCTGACACACATCATATGTAAAGCAGCTGCTGCCCAATAGATATGACCCACAACAGCTCCTGCCACATAGATCTAACCCACAGCAGCCCCACAGCAGCTCCTGCCCCATAGATCTGACGTACATCATCTCCACTGCAGCTCCTGCCCCATAGATCTCACCCAAATCTGCCCCACAGCAGATCCTGCCAAATAGATCTTAACCACAGCAGCTCCTGCCCCATAGATCTGACCCACGTCAGCCCCACAGCAGCTCCTACACCATAGATCTGACCCACATCTGCCACACACCATCTCCTACCCCATAGATCTTACCCACTTCTGACCCACAGCTGCTCCTGCCCCATAGCTCTGACCCACATCTGCACAACAGCAGCTCCTCCCCATAGATCTAACACCCATCAGCCTCACAGCAGCTCCTGCCCCATAGATAAGCCCTACATCTGCCCCACAGCAGCTCCTGCACCATAGATCTGACCCACATCTGCAACACAGCAGATCCTGCTCGATAAATCTGACCAACATCAGGCCCACATCTGTTCCTGCCCCATAGATCTGACCCACAGCAGCTCCTGCCCCATAGATCTGACCCAAATCTGACCCACATTTTCCCCAAAGCAGCACCTAACCCATAGATCTGACCCACATGTGCCCCACAGCTGCTCCTGCCCCATAGATCTGAACCACAGCAGTTCCTAACCCATAGATCAGACCCAAATCTTCCCTACATCAGCTCCTGCCCATAGATCTGACCCACATCAGCTGCACAGCAGCTCCTACACCACAGATCTCGACCACATCAGCCCCACAGCAGCTCCTACACCATAGATCTGACCCACATCTGCCACACACCATCTCCTACCCCATAGATCTTACCCACTTCTGCCCCACAGCAGCTCCTGCCCCATAGCTCTGACCCACATCTGCACCACAGCAGCTCCTCCCCATAGATCTAACACCCATCAGCCTCACAGCAGCTCCTGCCCCATAGATATGCCCTATATCTGCCCCACAGCAGCTCCTGCACCATAGATCTGACCCACATCTGCAACACAGCAGATCCTGCTCCATAAATCTGACCAACATCAGGCCCACATCTGTTCCTGCCCCATAGATCTGACCCACAGCAGCTCCTGCCCCATAGATCTGACCCACATCAGCCCCACAGCAGCTCCTGCCCCATAGATCTGACCCACATGTGCCCCACAGCAGCTCCAAACTCATAGATCTGACCCACATCAGTCCAACAGCAGATTTTGCACCATAGATATGTCCCTCATCTGCCCCACAGCAGATCCTGCCCCATAGATCTGACCCACATATGTCGCACAGCAGCACCTGCCCCATAGATCTGACCCACATCAGCCCCACAGCAGCTCCTACACCATAGATCTGACCCACATCTGCCACACAGCAGCTCCTGCCCCATAGCTCTGACCCACATCTGTACCACAGCAGCTCCTCCCCATAGATCTAACATCCATCAGCCTCACAGCAGCTCCTGCCCCATAGATAAGCCCTACATCTGCCCCACAGCAGCTCCTGCACCATAGATCTGACCCACATCTGCAACACAGCAGCTCCTGCTCCATAAATCTGACCAACATCAGGCCCACATCTGTTCCTGCCCCATAGATCTGACCCACAGCAGCTCCTGCCCCATAGATCTCACCCACATCAGCCCCACAGCTGCTCCACGGCACGGTTTCCCCGGCTCGGTGCGGCTCGCGAGCCTTGCGGCGCGGGCTATGCGTTTTTGCCTGCGGAGACGCCACGGGAGCGACATTTGGCTGATTCCGAGGAACGTCCGAGCCGAGCGGTGCCCGCCGGGAGCGGTTGGACCGTGCCGGCGCACTTGAGCGGGGTCCGTTCGAGCCGGAAATCCGGACTGCGGACAGGCCGCGTAGCGAGGGATGGCGAAAGAGCGGCGGGAAGCCGCAACCGAAAAAATCCACAGCCCGGCGCTCAACCGCGCTCGCCTGCGCCCGCTCGTTGCCGCCTCTGGAGACGAGCACGCGCTCGCTCCTGCAGACGAAAACGGAAGGCGTAAAAAAAAACGGCATCGGAAAAGAACGGCGCCGACTACCGGCTGCGGCGCCGAGGGTAAGCGGCGCTCTACGTCGACGTAGCGGTAGGTAAGAAACTACAGCGACCCCCCAGCAAGCTCCGAAGCTTTAGCGCCCCCCCATCTCAAAGGGCTGCAAAGCCTAGCCGAAAGCGGGTAGACCTGGCAGCTACACGCAAGAGGCACGGGCAGCGACCTCTAGCCGCCGCCACCGAGCACCACGGTCCGCTCGGAGCCGGGTAGACCGTGCCGACCTAGTCGAGCCGCATAGGCAGCGACCTCTAGCAGCCGCCGCCGAGCACCACGGCCCGCTCGGAGCCGGGTAGACCGTGCCGACCTAGGCGAGCCGCATAGGCAGCGACATATAGCAGCCGCCGCCGAGCACCACGGCTCGCTCGGAGCCGGGTTAGACCATGCCGACCTAGTCGAGCCGCATAGGCAGCGACCTCTAGCAGCCGCCGCCGAGCACCACGGCCCGCTCGGAGCCGGGTAGACCGTGCCGACCTAGTCGAGCCGCATAGGCAGCGACCTCTAGCAGCCGCCGCCGAGCACCACGGCACGCTCGGAGCCGGGTAGACCGTGCCGACCTAGTCTAGCCGCATAGGCAGCGACCTCTATCAGCCGCCGCCGTACACCACGGCACGCCCTGAGCCGGGTAGACCGTGCCGACCTAGTCGAGCCGCATAGGCAGCGACCTCTAGCAGCCGCCGCCGAGCTCCACGGTCCGCTCGGAGGCGGGTAGACCGTGCCCACCTAGTCAAGCCGCATAGGCAGCGACCTATAGCATCCGCCGCCGAGCACCACGGCTCGCTCGGAGCCGGGTAGACCGTGCCTACCTAGGCGAGCAGCATAGGCAGCGACCTCTAGCAGCCGCCGCCGAGCAGCACGGCACGCCCTGAGCCGGGTAGACCGTGCCGACCTAGTCGAGCCGCATAGGCAGCGACCTCTAGCAGCCGCCGCCGAGCACCACGGCCCGCTCGGAGCCGGGTAGACCGTGCCGACCTAGTCTAGCTGCATAGGCAGCGACCTCTAGCAGCCGCCGCCGAGCACCACGGCCCGCTCGGAGCCGGGTAGACCGTGCCGACCTAGTCGAGCCGCATAGGCAGCGACCTCTAGCAGCCGCCGCCGAGCACCACGGCACGCTCGGAGCCGGGTAGACCGTGCCGACCTAGTCTAGCCGCATAGGCAGCGACCTCTATCAGCCGCCGCCGTACACCACGGCACGCCCTGAGCCGGGTAGACCGTGCCGACCTAGTCGAGCCGCATAGGCAGCGACCTCTAGCAGCCGCCGCCGAGCTCCACGGTCCGCTCGGAGGCGGGTAGACCGTGCCCACCTAGTCAAGCCGCATAGGCAGCGACCTATAGCATCCGCCGCCGAGCACCACGGCTCGCTCGGAGCCGGGTAGACCGTGCCTACCTAGGCGAGCAGCATAGGCAGCGACCTCTAGCAGCCGCCGCCGAGCAGCACGGCACGCCCTGAGCCGGGTAGACCGTGCCGACCTAGTCGAGCCGCATAGGCAGCGACCTCTAGCAGCCGCCGCCGAGCACCACGGCCCGCTCGGAGCCGGGTAGACCGTGCCGACCTAGTCTAGCTGCATAGGCAGCGACCTCTAGCAGCCGCCGCCGAGCACCACGGCCCGCTCGGAGCCGGGTAGACCGTGCCGACCTGGTCGAGCCGCATAGGCAGCGACCTCTAGCAGCCGCCGCCAAGCACCACGGCCCGCTCGGAGCCGGGTAGACCGTGCCGACCTAGTCGAGCCGCATAGGCAGCGACCTCTAGCAGCCGCCGCCGAGCAGCTCCTGCCCCATAGATCTGACACACATCATATGTAAAGCAGCTGCTGCCCAATAGATATGACCCACAGCAGCTTCAGCCCCAAGGATCTGACCCACATCAGACCCACAGCAACTCCTGCCCCATAGATCTGTCTAAAATCTGCCCCAAAGCATCTCCTGCCCCATAGATCTGACCCACATCAGACCCACAGCAGCTCCTACACCATAGATCTGACCCACATCTGCCACACAGCAGCTCCTGCCCCATAGCTCTGACCCACATCTGCACCACAGCAGCTCCTCCCCATAGATCTAACACCCATCAGCCTCACAGCAGCTCCTGCCCCATAGATAAGCCCTACATCTGCCCCACAGCAGCTCCTGCACCATAGATCTGACCCACATCTGCAACACAGCAGATCCTGCTCCATAAATCTGACCAACATCAGGCCCACATCTGTTCCTGCCCCATAGATCTGACCCACAGCAGCTCCTGCCCCATAGATCTGACCCACATTTGCCACACAGCAGCTCCTGCCCCATAGATCTGACCCAAATCTGCCCCACAGCAGATCCTGCCAAATAGATCTTAACCACAGCAGCTCCTGCCCCATAGATCTGACCCACATCAGCCCCACAGCAGCTCCTACACCATAGATCTGACCCACATCAGCCCCACAGCAGCTCCTACACCATAGATCTGACCCACATCTGCCACACACCATCTCCTACCCCATAGATCTTATCCACTTCTGCCCCACAGCAGCTCCTGCCCCATAGCTCTGACCCGCATCTGCACCACAGCAGCTGCTTTCCATAGATCTAACACCCATCAGCCTCACAGCAGCTCCTGCCCCATAGATATGCCCTATATCTGCCCCACAGCAGCTCCTGCACCATAGATCTGACCCACATCTGCAACACAGCAGCTCCTGCTCCATAAATCTGACCAACATCAGGCCCACATCTGTTCCTGCCCCATAGATCTGACCCACAGCAGCTCCTGCCCCATAGATCTGACCCACATCAGCCCCACAGCAGCTCCTACACCATAGATCTGACCCACATCAGCCCCACAGCAGCTCCTACCCCATAGATCTTACCCACTTCTGACCCACAGCAGCTCCTGCCCCATAGCTCTGACCCACATCTGCACCACAGCAGCTCCTCCCCATAGATCTAACACCCATCAGCCTCACAGCAGCTCCTGCCCCATAGATATGCCCTACATCTGCCCCACAGCAGCTCCTGCACCATAGATCTGACCCTCATCTGCAACACAGCAGCTCCTGCTCCATAAATCTGACCAACATCAGGCCCACATCTGTTCCTGCCCCATAGATCTGACCCACAGCAGCTCCTGCCCCATAGATCTGAGCCACATTTCCCACACAGCAGCTCCTGCCCCATAGATCTGACACACATCATATGTAAAGCAGCTGCTGCCCAATAGATATGACCCACAGCAGCTTCAGCCCCAAGGATCTGACCCTCATCAGACCCACAGCAACTCCTGCCCCATACATCTGACTAAAATCTGTCCCAAAGCATCTCCTGCCCCATAGATCTGACCCACATCAGCCCCACAGCAGCTCCAGCCCCATAGCTCTGACCCACATCTGCACCACAGCAGCTCCACCCCATAGATCTAACACCCATCAGCCTCACAGCAGCTCCTGCCCCATAGATAAGCCCTACATCTGCCCCACAGCAGCTCCTGCACCATAGATCTGACCCTCATCTGCAACACAGCAGCTCCTGCTCCATAAATCTGACCAACATCAGGCCCACATCTGTTCCTGCCCCATAGATCTGACCCACAGCAGCTCCTGCCCCATAGATCTGACCCACATTTGCCACACAGCAGCTCCTGCCCCATAGATCTGACCCAAATCTGCCCCACTGCAGATCCTGCCAAATAGATCTTAACCACAGCAGCTCCTGCCCCATAGATCTGACCCACATCAGCCCCACAGCAGCTCCTACACCATAGATCTGACCCACATCAGCCCCACAGCAGCTCCTACACCATAGATCTGACCCACATCAGCCCCACAGCAGCTCCTACACCATAGATCTGACCCACATCTGCCACACAGCAGCTCCTGCCCCATAGCTCTGACCCACATCTGCACCACAGCAGCTCCTCCCCACAGATCTAACACCCATCAGCCTCACAGCAGCTCCTGCCCCATAGATAAGCCCTACATCTGCCCCACAGCAGCTCCTGCACCATAGATCTGACCCACATCTGCAACACAGCAGCTCCTGCTCCATAAATCTGACCAACATCAGGCCCACATCTGTTCCTGCCCCATAGATCTGACCCACAGCAACTCCTGCCCCATAGATCTGACCCACATCAGCCCCACAGCAGCTCCTGCCCCATAGATCTGACCCAAATCAGCCCCGCAGCAGCTCCTGGCCCATAGATCTGACCCACATGTGCCCCACAGCATCTCCAAACTCATAGATCTGACCCACATCAGTCCAACAGCAGATTTTGCACCATAGATATGTCCCTCATCTGCCCCACAGCAACTCCTGCCCCATAGATCTGACCCACATCATCCCCTCTGCAGCTTCTGCCCCATAGGTCTGACCCACATGTGCCCCACAGCAGCTGCTGAACCATAGATCTGACCCAAATCAGCCCCGCAGCAGCTCCTGGCCCATAGATCTGACCCACATCAGCAACACAGCAGCTCCTGACTCATAAATCTGACCCACAGCAGCTCCTGCCCCATAGATCTGACCCACATTTTCCCCAAAGCAGCACCTAACCCATAGATCTGACCCACATGTGCCCCACAGCTGCTCCTGCCCCATAGATCTGAACCACAGCAGTTCCTAACCCATAGATCAGACCCAAATCTTCCCTACATCAGCTCCTGCCCATAGATCTGACCCACATCAGCCGCACAGCAGCTCCTAATCCATAGATCTCACCCACATCAGCCCCACAGCTGCTCCACGGCACGGTTTCCCCGGCTCGGTGCGGCTCGCGAGCTTTGCGGCGCCGGCTATGTGTTTTTGCCTGCAGAGACGCCACGGGAGCGACATTTGGCTGATTCCGAGGAACGTCCGAGCCGAGCGGTGCCCGCCGGGAGCGGTTGGACCCTGCCGGCGCACTTGAGCGGGGTCCGTTCGAGCCGGAAATCCGGACTGCGGGCAGGCCGCGTAGCGAGGGATGGCGAAAGAGCGGCGGGAAGCCGCAACCGAAAAAATCCACAGCCCGGCGCTCAACCGCGCTCGCCTGCGCCCGCTCGTTGCCGCCTCTGGAGACGAGCACGCGCTCGCTCCTGCAGACGAAAACGGAAGGCGTAAGAAAAAACGGCATCGGAAAAGAACGGCGCCGACTACCGGCAGCGGCGCCGAGGGTAAGCGGCGCTCTACGTCGACGTAGCGGTAGGTAAGAAACTACAGCGACCCCCCAGCAAGCTCCGAAGCTTTAGCGCCCCCCCATCTCACAGGGCTGCAAAGCCTAGCCGAAAGCGGGTAGACCTGGCAGCTACACGCAAGAGGCACGGGCAGCGACCTCTAGCCGCCGCCACCGAGCACCATGGTCCGCTCGGAGCCGGGTAGACCGTGCCGACCTAGTCGAGCCGCATAGGCAGCGACCTCTAGCAGCCGCCGCCGAGCACCACGGCCCGCTCGGAGCCGGGTAGACCGTGCCGACCTAGGCGAGCCGCATAGGCAGCGACATATAGCAGCCGCCGCCGAGCACCACGGCTCGCTCGGAGCCGGGTTAGACCATGCCGACCTAGTCGAGCCGCATAGGCAGCGACCTCTAGCAGCCGCCGCCGAGCACCACGGCCCGCTCGGAGCCGGGTTAGACCGTGCCGACCTAGTCGAGCCGCATAGGCAGCGACCTCTAGCAGCCGCCGCCGAGCTCCACGGTCCGCTCGGAGGCGGGTAGACCGTGCCGACCTAGTCAAGCCGCATAGGCAGCGACCTCTAGCATCCGCCGCCGAGCACCACGTCTCGCTCGGAGCCGGGTAGAACGTGCCTACCTAGGCGAGCCGCATAGGCAGCGACCTCTAGCAGCCGCCGCCGAGCAGCACGGCACGCCCTGAGCCGGGTAGACCGTGCCGACCTAGTCGAGCCGCATAGGCAGCGACCTCTAGCAGCCGCCGCCGAGCACCACGGCCCGCTCGGAGCCGGGTAGACCGTGCCGACCTAGTCTAGCCGCATAGGCAGCGACCTCTAGCAGCCGCCGCCGAGCACCACGGCCCGCTCGGAGCCGGGTAGACCGTGCCGACCTAGGCGAGCCGCATAGGCAGCGACCTCTAGCAGCCGCCGCCAAGCACCACGGCCCGCTCGGAGCCGGGTAGACCGTGCCGACCTAGTCGAGCCGCATAGGCAGCGACCTCTAGCAGCCGCCGCCGAGCACCACGGCCCGCTCGGAGCCGGGTAGACCGTGCCGACCTAGTCGAGCCGCATAGGCAGCGACCTCTAGAAGCCGCCGCCGAGCAGCTCCTGCCCCATAGATCTGACACACATCATATGTAAAGCAGCTGCTGCCCAATAGATATGACCCACAGCAGCTTCAGCCCCAAGGATCTGACCCACATCAGACCCACAGCAACTCCTGCCCCATAGATCTGACTAAAATCTGCCCCAAAGCATCTCCTGCCCCATAGATCTGACCCACATCAGACCCACAGCAGCTCCTACACCATAGATCTGACCCACATCTGCCACACAGCAGCTCCTGCCCCATAGCTCTGACCCACATCTGCACCACAGCAGCTCCTCCCCATAGATCTAACACCCATCAGCCTCACAGCAGCTCCTGCCCCATAGATAAGCCCTACATCTGCCCCACAGCAGCTCCTGCACCATAGATCTGACCCACATCTGCAACACAGCAGCTCCTGCTCCATAAATCTGACCAACATCAGGCCCACATCTGTTCCTGCCCCATAGATCTGACCCACAGCAGCTCCTGCCCCATAGATCTGACCCACATTTGCCACACAGCAGCTCCTGCCCCATAGTTCTGACCCAAATCTGCCCCACAGCAGATCCTGCCAAATAGATCTTAACCACAGCAGCTCCTGCCCCATTGATCTGACCCACATCAGCCCCACAGCAGCTCCTACACCATAGATCTGACCCACATCAGCCCCACAGCAGCTCCTACACCATAGATCTGACCCACATCTGCCACACACCATCTCCTACCCCATAGATCTTACCCACTTCTGCCCCACAGCAGCTCCTGCCCCATAGCTCTGACCCACATCTGCACCACAGCAGCTGCTTTCCATAGATCTAACACCCATCAGCCTCACAGCAGCTCCTGCCCCATAGATATGCCCTATATCTGCCCCACAGCAGCTCCTGCACCATAGATCTGACCCACATCTGCAACACAGCAGCTCCTGCTCCATAAATCTGACAAACATCAGGCCCACATCTGTTCCTGCCCCATAGATCTGACCCACAGCAGCTCCTGCCCCATAGATCTGACCCACATTTGCCACACAGCAGCTCCTGCCCCATAGATCTGACACACATCATATGTAAAGCAGCTGCTGCCCAATAGATATGACCCACAGCAGCTTCAGCCCCAAGGATCTGACCCACATCAGACCCACAGCAACTCCTGCCCCATAGATCTGACTAAAATCTGCCCCAAAGCATCTCCTGCCCCATAGATGTGACCCACATCAGCCCCACAGAAGCTCATACACCATAGATCTGACCCACATCTGCCACAGAGCAGCTCCTGCCCCATAGTTCTGACCCACATCTGCACCACAGCAGCTCCTCCCCATAGATCTAACACCCATCAGCCTCACAGCAGCTCCTGCCCCATAGATAAGCCCTACATCTGCCCCACAGCAGCTCCTGCACCACAGATCTGACCCACATCTGCAACACAGCAGCTCCTGCTCCATAAATCTTACCAACATCAGGCCCACATCTGTTCCTGCCCCATAGATCTGACCCACAGCAGCTCCTGCCCCATAGATCTGACCCACATCAGCCCCACAGCAGCTCCTGCCCCATAGATCTGACCCAAATCAGCCCCGCAGCAGCTCCTGGCCCATAGATCTGACCCACATGTGCCCCACAGCAGCTCCAAACTCATAGATCTGACCCACGTCAGTCCAACAGCAGATTTTGCACCATAGATATGTCCCTCATCTGCCCCACAGAAGCTCCTGCCCCATAGATCTGACCCACATCATCCCCTCTGCAGCTTCTGCCCCATAGGTCTGACCCACATGTGCCCAACAGCAGCTGCTGAACCATAGATCTGACCCAAATCAGCCCCGCAGCAGCTCCTGGCCCATAGATCTGACCCACATGTGCCCCACAGCAGCTCCAAACTCATAGATCTGACCCACATCAGTCCAACAGCAGATTTTGCACCATAGATATGTCCCTCATCTGCCCCACAGCAACTCCTGCCCCATAGATCTGACCCACATCAGCCCCACAGCAGCTCCTACACCATAGATCTGACCCACATCTGCCATACAGCAGCTCCTGCCCCATAGCTCTGACCCACATCTGTACCACAGCAGCTCCTCCTCATAGATCTAACACCCATCAGCCTCACAGCAGCTCCTGCCCCATAGATA
Source organism: Coturnix japonica (assembly GCF_054131305.1). Classification (NCBI taxonomy): domain Eukaryota; kingdom Metazoa; phylum Chordata; class Aves; order Galliformes; family Phasianidae; genus Coturnix; species Coturnix japonica. The sequence continues at coordinate 2,836,538 of NC_140689.1, forward strand.
AGCCCTACATCTGCCCCACAGCAGCTCCTGCACCATAGATCTGACCCACATCTGCAACACAGCAGCTCCTGCTCCATATATCTGACCCACATCAGGCCCACATCTGTTCCTGCCCCATATATCTGACCCACAGCAGCTCCTGCCCCATAGATCGGACTCACATTTGCCACACAGCAGCTCCTGCCCCATAGATCTGACCCAAATCTGCCCCACAGCAGATCCTGCCAAATAGTTCTTAACCACAGCAGCTCCTGCCCCATAGTTCTGACCCACATCTGCACCACAGCAGCTCCTCCCCATAGATCTAACACCCATCAGCCTCACAGCAGCTCCTGCCCCATAGATAAGCCCTACATCTGCCCCACAGCAGCCCCTGCACCATAGATCTGACCCACATCTGCAACACAGCAGCTCCTGCTCCATAAATCTGACCAACATCAGGCCCACATCTGTTCCTGCCCCATAGATCTGACCCACAGCAGCTCCTGCCCCATAGATCTGACCCACATCAGCCCCACAGCAGCTCCTACACCATAGATCTGACCCACATCAGCCCCACAGCAGCTCCTACCCCATAGATCTTACCCACTTCTGACCCACAGCAGCTCCAAACTCATAGCTCTGACCCACATCAGTCCAACAGCAGATTTTGCACCATAGATATGTCCCTCATCTGCCCCACAGCAACTCCTGCCCCATAGATCTGACCCACATCATCCCCTCTGCAGCTTCTGCCCCATAGGTCTGACCCACATGTGCCCCACAGCAGCTTCTGACCCATAGATCTGACCCAAATCAGCCCCGCAGCAGCTCCTGGCCCATAGATCTGACCCACATGTGCCCCACAGCAGCTCCAAACTCATAGATCTGACCCACATCAGTCCAACAGCAGATTTTGCACCATAGATATGTCCCTCATCTGCCCCACAGCAACTCCTGCCCCATAGATCTGACCTACATCATCCACTCTGCAGCTTCTGCCCCATAGGTCTGACCCACATGTGCCCCACAGCAGCTCCTGCCATATAGATCTGACCCCCATCAGCCCCACAGCAGCTCCTGCCCCATAGATCTGACCCACATCAGCCACACAGCAGCTCCTGACTCATAAATCTGGCCCACAGCAGCTCCTGCCCCATAGATCTGACCCAAATCTGACCCACAGCAGCTCCTGCCCCATAGATCTGACCCACATTTTCCCCAAAGCAGCACCTAACCCATAGATCTGACCCACATGTGCCCCACAGCTGCTCCTGCCCCATAGATCTGAACCACAGCAGTTCCTAACCCATAGATCAGACCCAAATCTTCCCTACATCAGCTCCTGCCCATAGATCTGACCCACATCAGCCGCACAGCAGCTCCTACCCCATAGATCTCACCCACATCAGCCCCACAGCTGCTCCACGGCACGGTTTCCCCGGCTCGGTGCGGCTCGCGAGCTTTGCGGCGCCGGCTATGCGTTTTTGCCTGCGGAGACGCCACGGGAGCGACATTTGGCTGATTCCGAGGAACGTCCGAGCCGAGCGGTGCCCGCCGGGAGCGGTTGGACCGTGCCGGCGCACTTGAGCGGGGTCCGTTCGAGCCGGAAATCCGGACTGCGGGCAGGCCGCGTAGCGAGGGATGGCGAAAGAGCGGCGGGAAGCCGCAACCGAAAAAATCCACAGCCCGGCGCTCAACCGCGCTCGCCTGCGCCCGCTCGTTGCCGCCTCTGGAGACGAGCACGCGCTCGCTCCTGCAGACGAAAACGGAAGGCGTAAGAAAAAACGGCTTCGGAAAAGAGCGGCGCCGACTACCGGCAGCGGCGCCGAGGGTAAGCGGCGCTCTACGTCGACGTAGCGGTAGGTAAGAAACTACAGCGACCCCCCAGCAAGCTCCGAAGCTTTAGCGCCCCCCCATCTCACAGGGCTGCAAAGCCTATCCGAAAGCGGGTAGACCTGGCAGCTACACGCAAGAGGCACGGGCAGCGACCCCTAGCCGCCGCCACCGAGCACCACGGTCCGCTCGGAGCCGGGTAGACCGTGCCGACCTAGTCGAGCCGCATAGGCAGCGACCTCTAGCAGCCGCCGCCGAGCAGCACGGCACGCCCTGAGCCGGGTAGACCGTGCCGACCTAGGCGAGCCGCATAGGCAGCGACATATAGCAGCCGCCGCCGAGCACCACGGCTCGCTCGGAGCCGGGTTAGACCATGCCGACCTAGTCGAGCCGCATAGGCAGCGACCTCTAGCAGCCGCCGCCGAGCAGCACGGCACGCCCTGAGCCGGGTAGACCGTGCCGACCTAGTCGAGCCGCATAGGCAACGACCTCTAGCAGCCGCCGCCGAGCAGCACGGCACGCCCTGAGCCGGGTAGACCGTGCCGACCTGGTCGAGCCGCATAGGCAGCGACCTCTAGCAGCCGCCGCCGAGCATCACGGCCCGCTCGGAGCCGGGTAGACTGTGCCGACCTCGGCGAGCCGCATAGGCAGCGACATATAGCAGCCGCCGCCGAGCACCACGGCTCGCTCGGAGCCGGGTTAGACCGTGCCGACCTAGTCGAGCCGCATAGGCAGCGACCTCTATCAGCCGCCGCCGAGCAGCACGGCACGCCCTGAGCCGGGTAGACCGTGCCGACCTAGGCGAGCCGCATAGGCAGCGACCTCTAGAAGCCACCGCTGAGCACCACGGCCCGCTCGGAGCCGGGTAGACCGTGCCGACCTGGTCGAGCCGCATAGGCAGCGACCTCTAGCAGCCGTGGCCAAGCACAACGGCCCGCTCGGAGCCGGGTAGACCGTGCCGACCTAGTCGAGCCGCATAGGCAGCGACCTCTAGCAGCCGCCGCCGAGCACTACGGCCTGCTCGGAGCCGGGTAGACCGTGCCGACCTAGGCGAGCCGCATAGGCAGCGACATATAGCAGCCGCCGCCGAGCACCACGGCTCGCTCGGAGCTGGGTTAGACCGTGCCGACCTAGTCGAGCCGCATAGGCAGCGACCTCTAGCAGCCGCCGCCGAGCACCACGGCCTGCTCGGAGCCGGGTAGACCGTGCCGACCTAGGCGAGCCGCATAGGCAGCGACATATAGCAGCCGCCGCCGAGCACCACGGCTCGCTCGGAGCCGGGTTAGACCGTGCCGACCTAGTCGAGCCGCATAGGCAGCGACCTCTAGCAGCCGCCGCCGAGCAGCACGGCACGCCCTGTGCCGGGTAGACCGTGCCGACCTAGTTGAGCCGCATAGGCAGCGACCTCTAGCAGCCGCCGCCGAGCACCACGGCCCGCTCGGAGCCGGGTAGACCGTGCCGACCAAGGCGAGCCGCATAGGCAGCGACCTCTAGCAGCCACCGCCGAGCACCACGGCCCGCTCGGAGCCGGGTAGACCGAGCCGACCTGGTCGAGCCGCATAGGCTGCGACCTCTAGCAGCCGCCGCCAAGCACCACGGCCCGCTCGGAGCCGGGTAGATCGTGCCGACCTAGTCGAGCCGCATAGGCAGCGACCTCTAGCAGCCGCCGCCGAGCTCCACGGTCCGCTCGGAGGCGGGTAGACCGTGCCGACCTAGTCGAGCCGCATAGGAAGCGACCTCTAGAAGCCGCCGCTGAGCAGCTCCTGCCCCATAGATCTGACACACATCATATGTAAAGCAGCTGCTGCCCAATAGATATGACCCACAGCAGCTTCAGCCCCAAGGATGTGACCCACATCAGACCCACAGCAACTCCTGCCCCATAGATCTGACTAAAAACTGCCCCTAAGCATCTCCTGCCCCATAGATCTGACCCACAGCAGCTCCACAGGAGCTCCTACACCATAGATCTGACCCACATCTGCCACACAGCAGCTCCTGCCCCATAGCTCTGACCCACATCTGCACCACAGCAGCTGCTTTCCATAGATCTAATACCCAGCAGCCTCACAGCAGCTCCTGCCCCATAGATATGCCCTATATCTGCCCCACAGCAGCTCCTGCACCATAGATCTGACCCACATCTGCAACACAGCAGCTCCTGCTCCATAAATCTGACCAACATCAGGCCCACATCTGTTCCTGCCCCATAGATCTGACCCACAGCAGCTCCTGCCCCATAGATCTGAGCCACATTTCCCACACAGCAGCACCTGCACCATAGATCTGACACACATCATATGTAAAGCAGCTGCTGCCCAATAGATATGACCCACAGCAGCTTCAGCCCCAAGGATCTGACCCACATCAGACCCACAGCAACTCCTGCCCCATAGATCTGACTAAAATCTGCCCCAAAGCATCTCCTGCCCCATAGATCTGACCCACATCAGCCCCAAAGCAGCTCCTACACCATAGATCTGACCCACATCTGCCACACAGCAGCTCCTGCCCCATAGCTCTGACCCACATCTGCACCACAGCAGCTCCTCCCCATAGATCTAACACCCATCAGCCTCACAGCAGATCCTGCCCCATAGATAAGCCCTACATCTGCCCCACAGCAGCTCGTGCACCATAGATCTGACCCACATCTGCAACACAGCAGCTCCTGCTCCATAAATCTGACCAACATCAGGCCCACATCTGTTCCTGCCCCATAGATCTGACCCACAGCAGCTCCTGCCCCATAGATCTGACCCACATGTGCCCCACAGCAGCTCCTGCCCCATAGATCTGACCCAAATCAGCCCCGCAGCAGCTCCTGGCCCATAGATCTGACCCACATGTGCCCCACAGCAGCTCCAAACTCATAGATCTGACCCACATCAGTCCAACAGCAGATTTTGCACCATAGATATGTCCCTCATCTGCCCCACAGCAACTCCTGCCCCATAGATCTGACCCACATCATCCCCTCTGCAGCTTCTGCCCCATAGGTCTGACCCACATGTGCCCCACAGCAGCTGCTGAACCATAGATCTGACCCAAATCAGCCCCGCAGCAGCTCCTGGCCCATAGATCTGACCCACATGTGCCCCACAGCAGCTCCAAACTCATAGATCTGACCCACATCAGTCCAACAGCAGATTTTGCACCATAGATATGTCCCTCATCTGCCCCACAGCAACACCTGCCCCATAGATCTGACCCACATCAGCCCCACAGCAGCTCCTACACCATAGATCTGACCCACATCTGCCATACAGCAGCTCCTGCCCCATAGCTCTGACCCACATCTGTACCACAGCAGCTCCTCCCCATAGATCTAACACCCATCAGCCCCACAGCAGCTCCTGCACCATAGATCTGACCCACATCTGCAACACAGCAGCTCCTGCTCCATAGATCTGACCCACATCAGGCCCACATCTGTTCCTGCCCCATAGATCTGACCCACAGCAGCTCCTGCCCCATAGATCGGACTCACATTTGCCACACAGCAGCTCCTGCCCCATAGATCTGACCCAAATCTGCCCCACAGCAGATCCTGCCAAATAGATCTTAACCACAGCAGCTCCTGCCCCATAGATCTGACCCACATCAGCCCCACAGCAGCTCCTGGCCCATAGATCTGACCCACATGTGCCCCACAGCAGCTCCAAACTCATAGATCTGACCCACATCAGTCCAACAGCAGATTTTGCACCATAGATATGTCCCTCATCTGCCCCACAGCAACTCCTGCCCCATAGATCTGACACACATCATATGTAAAGCAGCTGCAGCACAATAGATATGACCCACAGCAGCTTCAGCCCCAAGGATCTGACACACATCAGCCCCACAGCAACTCCTGCCCCATAGATCTGACCCACATCTGCCCCAAAGCATCTCCTGCCCCATAGATCTTTCCCACATCAGCCCCACAGCAGATCCTGCCCCATAGATCTGACCCACATATGTCGCACAGCAGCACCTGCCCCATAGATCTGACCCACATCTGTCGCACAGTAGCTCCTGCCCCATAGATCAGACCAACATCAGCCCCACAGTAGCTCCTGCCCCATAGATCTGACCCACATCAGCCCCACAGCAGCTCCTGCCCCATAGATCTGACCCACATGTTCCCAAGACCAGCTCTGCCCCATTGATTTGACCCACTTCAGACCCACAGTAGCTCCTGCCCCATAGATCTGACCCCCATCAGCCCCACTGCAGCTCCGGCCCCATAGATCTGACACACATCATATGTAAAGCAGCTGCTGCCCAATAGATATGACCCACAACAGCTCCTGCCCCATAGATCTAACCCACAGTAGCCCCACAGCAGCTCCTGCCCCATAGATCTGTCCCACATCAGACCCACAGCAGCTGCTGACGCATAGATCTGACCCACATCTGCCCAACAGCAGCTCCTGCCCCATAGACCTGACCCACATGTTCCCCACAGCAGCTCCTGCCCCATAGATCTGACCCACAGCATCTCCTGCCCCATAGATCTGACCCACATGTTCCCAAGAGCAGCTCTGCCCCATTGATTTGACCCACATCAGCCCCACAGTAGCTCCTGCCCCATAGATCTGACCCCCATCGGCCCCACTGCATCTCCTGCCCCATAGATCTAACCCACATCAGCCCCACAGCAGCTCCTACACCATAGATCTCACCCACATCTGCCACACACCATCTCCTACCCCATAGATCTTACCCACTTCTGCCCCACAGCAGCTCCTGCCCCATAGCTCTGACCCACATCTGCACCACAGCAGCTCCTCCCCATAGATCTAACACCCATCAGCCTCACAGCAGCTCCTGCCCCATAGATAAGCCCTACATCTGCCCCACAGCAGCTCCTGCACCATAGATCTGACCCACATCTGCAACACAGCAGCTCCTGCTCCATAAATCTGACCAACATCAGGCCCACATCTGTTCCTGCCCCATAGATCTGACCCACAGCAGACCCACAGCAGCTGCTGACCCATAGATCTGACCCACATCTGCCCCACAGCAGCTCCTGCCACATAGACCTGACCCACATGTTCCCCACAGCAGCTCCTGCCCCATCGATCTGACCCACAGCATCTCCTGCCCCATAGATCTGACCCACATGTTCCCAAGAGCAGCTCTGCCCCATTGATTTGACCCACATCAGCCCCAGAGTAGCTCCTGCCCCATAGATCTGACCCCCATCGGCCCCACTGCAGCTCCGGCCCCATAGATCTGACACACATCATATGTACAGCAGCTGCTGCCCAATAGATATGACCCACAACAGCTCCTGCCCCATAGATCTAACCCACAGCAGCCCCACTGCAGCTCCTGCCCCATAGATCTGTCCCACATCAGACCCACAGCAGCTCCTGGCCCATTGATCTGACCCACATGTGCCCCACAGCAGCTCCAAACTCATAGATCTGACCCACATCAGTCCAACAGCAGATTTTGCACCATAGATATGTCCCTCATCTGCCCCACAGCAACTCCTGCCCCATAGATCTGACACACATCATATGTAAAGCAGCTGCAGCACAATAGATATGACCCACAGCAGCTTCAGCCCCATGGATCTGACACACATCAGCCCCACAGCAACTCCTGCCCCATAGATCTGACCCACATCTGCCCCAAAGCATCTCCTGCCCCATAGATCTTTCCCACATCAGCCCCACAGCAGATCCTGCCCCATAGATCTGACCCACATATGTCGCACAGCAGCACCTGCCCCATAGATCTGACCCACATCTGTCGCACAGTAGCTCCTGCCCCATAGATCAGACCAACATCAGCCCCACAGTAGCTCCTGCCCCATAGATCTGACCCACATCAGCCCCACAGCAGCTCCTGCCCCATAGATCTGACCCACATGTTCCCAAGACCAGCTCTGCCCCATTGATTTGACCCACTTCAGACCCACAGTAGCTCCTTCCCCATAGATCTGACCCCCATCAGCCCCACAACATCTCCTGCTCCATAGATCTGACCCACATCAGCCCCACAGCAGCTCCTGCCCCATAGATCTGACACACATCATATGTAAAGCAGCTGCTGCCCAATAGATATGACCCACAGCAGCTTCAGCCCCAAGGATCTGACCCACATCAGCTTCACAGCAGCTCCTGCCCCATAGATCTGACCCACATATGCCCCACAGCAGCCTCTGCCCCATAGATCTGACTCAAATCTGCCCCACAGCAGATCCTGCCAAATAGATCTTAACCACATATGCCCCACAGCAGCCTCTGCCCCATAGATCTGACTCAAATCTGCCCCACAGCAGATCCTGCCAAATAGATCTTAACCACAGCAGTTCCTGCCCCATAGATCTGACCCACATCAGCCCCACAGCAGCTCCTACACCATAGATCTCACCCACATCTGCCACACACCATCTCCTACCCCATAGATCTTACCCACTTCTGCCCCACAGCAGCTCCTGCCCCATAGCTCTGACCCACATCTGCAGCACAGCAGCTCCTCCCCATAGATCTAACACCCATCAGCCTCACAGCAGCTCCTGCCCCATAGATATGCCCTATATCTGCCCCACAGCAGCTCCTGCACCATAGATCTGACCCACATCTGCAACACAGCAGCTCCTGCTCCATAAATCTGACCAACATCAGGCCCACATCTGTTCCTGCCCCATAGATCTGACCCACAGCAGACCCACAGCAGCTGCTGACCCATAGATCTGACCCACATCTGCCCCACAGCAGCTCCTGCCCCATAGATCTGACCCACAGCATCTCCTGCCCCATAGATCTGAGCCACATTTCCCACACAGCAGCTCCTGCCCCATAGATCTGACAAACATCATATGTAAAGCAGCTGCTGCCCAATAGATATGACCCACAGCAGCTTCCGCCCCAAGGATCTGACACACATCTGTCGCACAGCAGCTCCTGCCCCATAGATCTGACCCACATCTGTCGCACAGCAGCTCCTGCCCTATAGATCTGACCCACATCAGCCCCACAGCAGCTCCTGCCCCATAGATCTGACCCACATGTTCCCAAGAGCAGCTCTGCCCCATAGGTCTGACCCACATCAGCCACACAGCAGCTCCTGACTCATAAATCTGACCCACAGTAGCTCCTGCCCCATAGATCTGACCCCCATCAGCCCCACAACAGCTCCTGCCCCCTAGATCTAACACATATCAGCCCCACAGCAGCTCCTGCCCCATAGATATGACCCAAATCAGCCCCGCAGCAGCTCCTGCCTTATAGGTCAGACCAACATCAGCCCCACAGTAGCTCCTGCCCTCTTAGATCTGACCCCATCAGCCCCACAACAGCTCCTGCCCCATAGATCTAACCCACATCAGCCCCACAGCAGATCCTGCCCCATAGATCTGACCCACATATGTCGCATAGCAGCTCCTGCCCCATAGATCTGACCCACATCTGCCCCAAAGCAGCTCCTGCCCCATAGATGAGACCAACATCAGCGCAACAGTAGCTCCTGCCCATAGATCTGACTAAAATCTGCCCCAAAGCATCTCCTGCCCCGTAGATCTGACCCACATCAGCCCCACAGAAGCTCCTACACCATAGATCTGACCCACATCTGCCACACAGCAGCTCCTGCCCCATAGCTCTGACCCACATCTGCACCACAGCAGCTCCTCCCCATAGATCTAACACCCATCAGCCTCACAGCAGCTCCTGCCCCATAGATAAGCCCTACATCTGCCCCACAGCAGCTCCTGCACCATAGATCTGACCCTCATCTGCAACACAGCAGCTCCTGCTCCATAAATCTGACCAACATCTGGCCCACATCTGTTCCTGCCCCATAGATCTGACCCACAGCAGCTCCTGCCCCATCGATCTCACCAACATTTGCCACACAGCAGCTCTTGCCCAATTGATCTGACCCAAATCTGCCCCACAGCAGATCCTGCCAAATAGATCTTAACCACAGCAGCTCCTGCCCCATAGATCTGACCCACATCAGCCCCACAGCAGCTCCTACACCATCGATCTGACCCACATCTGCCACACACCATCTCCTACCCCATAGATCTTACCCACTTCTGCCCCACAGCAGCTCCTGCCCCATAGCTCTGACCAACATCTGCACCACAGCAGCTCCTCCCCATAGATCTAACACCCATCAGCCTCACAGCAGATCCTGCCCCATAGATATGCCCTATATCTGCCCCACAGCAGCTCCTGCCCCATAGATCTGACCCACATCATCCCCTCTGCAGCTTCTGCCCCATAGGTCTGACCCACATGTGCCCCACAGTAGCTCCTGCCCCATAGATCAGACCAACATCAGCCCCACAACAGCTCCTGACCCATAGATCTGACACACATCATATGTAAAGCAGCTGCTGCCCAATAGATATGACCCACAGCAGCTTCAGCCCCAAGGATCTGACAAACATCAGCCCCACAGCAACTCCTGCCCCATAGATCTGACCCACATCTGCCCCAAACCATCTCCTGCCCCATAGATCTTTCCCACATCAGCCCCACAGCAGATCCTGCCCCATAGATCTGACCCACATATGTCGCACAGTAGCACCTGCCCTATAGATCTGACCCACATTTGCCCCACAGCAGCTCCTGCCCCATAGATCTGACCCACATCAGCCACACAGCAGCTCCTGACTCATAAATCTGACCCAAAGCAGCTCCTGCCCCATAGATGTGACCCACATTTTCCACAAAGCAGCACCTAACCCATAGATCTGACCCACATGTGCCCCACAGCTGCTCCTGCCCCATAGATCTGAACCACAGCAGTTCCTAACCCATAGATCAGACCCAAATCTTCCCTACATCAGCTCCTGCCCATAGATCTGACACACATCAGCCCCACAGCAGCTCCTGCCCCATAGATCTGACCCAAATCAGCCCCGCAGCAGCTCCTGGCCCATATATCTGACCCACATGTGCCCCACAGCAGCTCCAAACTCATAGATCTGACCCACATCAGTCCAACAGCAGATTTTGCACCATAGATATGTCCCTCATCTGCCCCACAGCAGCTCCTGCCCCATAGATCTGACCTACATCATCCCCTCTGCAGCTTCTGCCCCATAGGTCTGACACACATGTGCCCCACAGTAGCTCCTGCCCCATAGATCTGACCCCCATCAGCCCCGCAACAGCTCCTGCCCCATAGATCTAACCCACATCAGCCCCACAGCAGCTCCTGCCCCATAGATCTGACCCACATGTTCCCAAGAGCAGCTCTGCCCCATTGATTTGACCCACATCAGCCCCACAGTAGCTCCTGCCCCAGAGATCTGACCCCCATCAGCCCCACTGCAGCTCCGGCCCCATAGATCTGACACACATCATATGTAAAGCAGCTGCTGCCCAATAGATATGACCCACAACAGCTCCTGCCCCATAGATCTAACCCACAGCAGCCCCACAGCAGCTCCTGCCCCATAGATCTGATGTACATCATCTCCACTGCAGCTCCTGCCCCATAGATCTGACCCAAATCTGCCCCACAGCAGATCCTGCCAAATAGATCTTAACCACAGCAGCTCCTGCCCCATAGATCTGACCCACATCAGCCCCACAGCAGCTCCTACACCATAGATCTGACCCACATCTGCCACACACCATCTCCTACCCCAAAGATCTTACCCACTTCTGCCCCACAGCAGCTCCTGCCCCATAGCTCTGACCCACATCTGCACCACAGCAGCTCCTCCCCATAGATCTAACACCCATCAGCCTCACAGCAGCTCCTGCCCCATAGATATGCCCTACATCTGCCCCACAGCAGCTCCTGCACCATAGATCTGACCCACATCAGCCCCACTGCAGCTCCTGCTCCATAGATCTGACCCACATGTTCCCATGAGCAGCTCCTGCCCCATAGGTCTGACCCACATGTGCCCCACAGCAGCTCCTGCAATATAGATCTGACCTCCATATGCCCCACAGCAGCTCCTGCCCCATAGATCTGACTCAAATCTGCCCCACAGCAGATCCTGCCAAATAGATCTTAACCACAGCAGTTCCTGCCCCATAGATCTGACCCACATCAGCCCCACAGCAGCTCCTACACCATAGATCTCACCCACATCTGCCACACACCATCTCCTACCCCATAGATCTTACCCACTTCTGCCCCACAGCAGCTCCTGCCCCATAGCTCTGACCCACATCTGCACCACAGCAGCTCCTCCCCATAGATCTAACACCCATCAGCCTCACATCAGCTCCTGCTCCATAGATAAGCCCTACATCTGCCCCACAGCAGCTCCTGCACCATAGATCTGACCCACATCTGCAACACAGCAGCTCCTGCTCTATAAATCTGACCAACATCAGGCCCACATCTGTTCCTGCCCCATAGATCTGACCCACAGCAGACCCACAGCAGCTGCTGACCCATAGATCTGACCCACATCTGCCCCACAGCAGCTCCTGCCACATAGACCTGACCCACATGTTCCCCACAGCAGCTCCTGCCCCATAGATCTGACCCACAGCATCTCCTGCCCCATAGATCTGACCCACATGTTCCCAAGAGCAGCTCTGCCCCATTGATTTGACCCACATCAGCCCCAGAGTAGCTCCTGCCCCATAGATCTAACCCCATCGGCCCCACTGCAGCTCCGGCCCCATAGATCTGACACACATCATATGTAAAGCAGCTGCTGCCCAATAGATATGACCCACAGCAGCTTCAGCCCCATTGATCTGACCCACAGCAGCCCCACAGCAGCTCCTGCCCCATAGATCTGACACACATCATATGTAAAGCAGCTGCTGCCCAATAGATATGACCCACAACAGCTCCTGCCCCATAGATCTAACCCACAGCAGCCCCACAGCAGCTCCTGCCCCATAGATCTGATGTACATCATCTCCACTGCAGCTCCTGCCCCATAGATCTGACCCAAATCTGCCCCACTGCAGATCCTGCCAAATAGATCTTAACCACAGCAGCTCCTGCCCCATAGATCTGACCCACATCAGCCCCACAGCAGCTCCTACACCATAGATCTGACCCACATCTGCCACACACCATCTCCTACCCCAAAGATCTTACCCACTTCTGCCCCACAGCAGCTCCTGCCCCATAGCTCTGACCCACATCTGCACCACAGCAGCTCCTCCCCATAGATCTAACACCCATCAGCCTCACAGCAGCTCCTGCCCCATAGATATGCCCTACATCTGCCCCACAGCAGCTCCTGCACCATAGATCTGACCCACATCTGCAACACAGCAGCTCCTGCTCCATAAATCTGACCAACATCAGGCCCACATCTGTTCCTGCCCCATAGATATGACCCACATCAGCCCCACAGCAGCTCCTGCCCCATAGATCTGACCCACATCAGACCCACAGCAGCTGCTGACCCATAGATCTGACCCACATCTGCCCCACAGCAGCTCCTGCCCCATAGACCTGACCCACATGTACCCCACAGCAGCTCCGGCCCCATAGATCTGACCCACAGCATCTCCTGCCCCATAGATCTGACCCCCATCAGCCCCACAACAGCTCCTGCCCCCTAGATCTAACCCATATCAGCCCCACAGCAGCTCCTGCCCCATAGATCTGACCCAAATCAGCCCCGCAGCAGCTCCTGCCTTATAGATCAGACCAACATCAGACCCACAGTAGCTCCTGCCCTCTTAGATCTGACCCCATCAGCCCCACAACAGCTCCTGCCCCATAGATCTAACCCACATCAGCCCCACAGCAGCTCCTGCCCCATAGATCTGACCCACATCAGCCCCACAGCAACTCCCGCCCCATAGATCTGACCCACATCTGCCCCAAAGCATCTCCTGCCCCATAGATCTAACCCACATCAGCCCCACAGCAGATCCTGCCCCATAGATCTGACCCACATATGTCGCACAGCAGCTCCTGCCCCATAGATGAGACCAACATCAGCGCAACAGTAGCTCCTGCCCCATAGATCTGACCCCCATCAGCCACATAACAGCTCCTGCCCCATAGCTCTGACCCACATCAGCCGCACAGCAGCTCCTGCCCCATAGATCTGACACACATCATATGTAAAGCAGCTGCTGCCCAATAGATATGACCCACAGCAGCTTCAGCCCCAAGGATCTGACCCACATCAGCCCCACAGCAGCTCCTGCCCCATAGATCTGACCCACATGTTCCCATGAGCAGCTCCTGCCCCATAGGTCTGACCCACATGTGCCCCACAGCAGCTCCTGCCATATAGATCTGACCTCCATATGCCCCACAGCAGCTCCTGCCCCATAGATCTGACTCAAATCTGCCCCACAGCAGATCCTGCCAAATAGATCTTAACCACAGCACCTCCTGCCCCATAGATCTGACCCACATCAGCCCCACAGCAGCTCCTACACCATAGATCTCACCCACATCTGCCACACACCATCTTTTACCCCATAGATCTTACCCACTTCTGCCCCACAGCAGCTCCTGCCCCATAGCTCTGACCCACATCTGCACCACAGCAGCTCCTCCCCATAGATCTAACACCCATCAGCCTCACATCAGCTCCTGCTCCATAGATAAGCCCTACATCTGCCCCACAGCAGCTCCTGCACCATAGATCTGACCCACATCTGCAACACAGCAGCTCCTGCTCTATAAATCTGACCAACATCAGGCCCACATCTGTTCCTGCCTCATAGATCTGACCCACAGCAGACCCACAGCAGCTGCTGACCCATAGATCTGACCCACATCTGCCCCACAGCAGCTCCTGCCACATAGACCTGACCCACATGTTCCCCACAGCAGCTCCTGCCCCATAGATCTGACCCACAGCATCTCCTGCCCCATAGATCTGACCCACATGTTCCCAAGAGCAGCTCTGCCCCATTGATTTGACCCACATCAGCCCCAGAGTAGCTCCTGCCCCATAGATCTAACCCCATCGGCCCCACTGCAGCTCCGGCCCCATAGATCTGACACACATCATATGTAAAGCAGCTGCTGCCCAATAGATATGACCCACAACAGCTCCTGCCCCATAGATCTAACCCACAGCAGCCCCACAGCAGCTCCTGCCCCATAGATCTGTCCCACATCAGACCCACAGCAGCTCCTGGCCCATTGATCTGACACACATGTGCCCCACAGCAGCTCCAAACTCATAGATATGACCCACATCAGTCCAACAGCAGATTTTGCACCATAGATATGTCCCTCATCTGACCCACAGCAACTCCTGCCCCATAGGTCTGACCCACATGTGCCCCACAGCAGCTCCTGCCATATAGATCTGACCCACATATGCCCCACAGCAGCTCCTGCTCCATAGATCTGACCCACATCAGCCACACAGCAGCTCCTGACTCATAAATCTGACCCACAGTAGCTCCTGCCCCATAGATCTGACCCCCATCAGCCCCACAACAGCTCCTGCCCCATAGATCTAACCCACATCAGCCCCACAGCAGATCCTGCCCCATAGATCTGTCACACATCATATGTAAAGCAGCTGCTGCCCAATAGATATGACCCACAGCAGCTTCAGCCCCAAGGATCTGACACACATCAGCCCCACAGCAACTCCTGCCCCATAGATCTGACCCACATCTGCCCCAAAGCATCTCCTGCCCCATAGATCTTTCCCACATCAGCCCCACAGCAGATCCTGCCCCATAGATCTGACCCACATATGTCGCACAGCAGCACCTGCCCCATAGATCTGACCCACATCTGTCGCACAGCAGCTCCTGCCCCATAGATCAGACCAACATCAGTCCCACAGTAGCTCCTGCCCCATAGACCTGAACCCCATCTGCCCCACAGTAGCTCCTTCCCCATAGATCTGACCCAAATCAGCCCCGCAGCAGCTCCTGCCCCATAGATCAGACCAACATCAGCCCCACAGTATCTCCTACACCATAGATCTGACACACATCATATGTAAAGCAGCTGCTGCCCAATAGATATGACCCACAGCAGCTCCTGCCCCATAGATCTGACCCAAATCTGACCCACAGCAGATCCTGCCCCATAGATCTGACCCACATATGTCGCACAGCAGCTCCTGCCCCATAGATCTGACCTACATCTGTCGCACAGCAGCTACTGCCCTATAGATCTTACCCACTTCTGCCCCACAGCAGCTCCTCCCCATAGATCTAACACCCATCAGCCTCACAGCAGCTCCTGCCCCATAGATATGCCCTATATCTGCCCCACAGCAGCTCCTGCACCATAGATCTGACCCACATCTGCAACACAGCAGCTCCTGCTCCATAAATCTGACCAACATCAGGCCCACATCTGTTCCTGCCCCATAGATCTGACCCACAGCAGCTCCTGCCCCATAGATCTGACCCACATCAGCCCCACAGCAGCTCCTGACCCATAGATCTGACCCAAATCAGCCCCGCAGCAGCTCCTGGCCCATAGATCTGACCCACATGTGCCCCACAGCAGCTCCAAACTCATAGATCTGACCCACATCAGTCCAACAGCAGATTTTGCACCATAGATATGTCCTCATCTGCCCCACAGCAACTCCTGCCCCATAGATCTGACCCACATATGTCGCACAGCAGCACCTGCCCCATAGGTCTGACCCACATGTGCCCCACAGCTGCTCCTGCCCCATAGATCTGAACCACAGCAGTTCCTAACCCATAGATCAGACCCAAATCTTCCCTACATCAGCTCCTGCCCATAGATCTGACCCACATCAGCCGCACAGCAGCTCCTACCCCATAGATCTCACCCACATCAGCCCCACAGCTGCTCCACGGCACGGTTTCCCCGGCTCGGTGCGGCTCGCGAGCTTTGCGGCGCCGGCTATGCGTTTTTGCCTGCGGAGACGCCACGGGAGCGACATTTGGCTGATTCCGAGGAACGTCCGAGCCGAGCGGTGCCCGCCGGGAGCGGTTGGACCGTGCCGGCGCACTTGAGCGGGGTCCGTTCGAGCCGGAAATCCGGACTGCGGGCAGGCCGCGTAGCGAGGGATGGCGAAAGAGCGGCGGGAAGCCGCAACCGAAAAAATCCACAGCCCGGCGCTCAACCGCGCTCGCCTGCGCCCGCTCGTTGCCGCCTCTGGAGACGAGCACGCGCTCGCTCCTGCAGACGAAAACGGAAGGCGTAAGAAAAAACGGCTTCGGAAAAGAACGGCGCCGACTACCGGCAGCGGCGCCGAGGGTAAGCGGCGCTCTACGTCGACGTAGCGGAAGGTAAGAAACTACAGCGACCCCCCAGCAAGCTCCGAAGCTTTAGCGCCCCCCCATCTCACAGGGCTGCAAAGCCTAGCCGAAAGCGGGTAGACCTGGCAGCTACACGCAAGAGGCACGGGCAGCGACCCCTAGCCGCCGCCGCCAAGCACCACGGTTCGCTCGGAGCCGGGTAGACCGTGCCGACCTAGTCGAGCCGCATAGGCAGCGACCTCTAGCAGCCGCCGCCGAGCACCACGGCCCGCTCGGAGCCGGGTAGACCGTGCCGACCTAGGCGAGCCGCATAGGCAGCGACATATAGCAGCCGCCGCCGAGCACCACGGCCCGCTCGGAGCCGGGTTAGACCGTGCCGACCTAGTCGAGCCGCATAGGCAGCGACCTCTAGCAGCCGCCGCCGAGCAGCACGGCACGCCCTGAGCCGGGTAGACCGTGCCGACCTAGTCGAGCCGCATAGGCAGCGACCTCTAGCAGCCGCCGCCGAGCACCACGGCCCGCTCGGAGCCGGGTAGACCATGCCGACCTAGTCGAGCCGCATAGGCAGCGACCTCTAGCAGCCGCCGCCGAGCACCACGGCCCGCTCGGAGCCGGGTAGACCGTGCCGACCTTGGCGAGCTGCATAGGAAGCGACCTCTAGCAGCCGCGGCCGAGCACCACGGCCCTCTCGGAGCCAGGTAGACCGTGCCGACCTAGTCAAGCCGCATAGGCAGAGACCTCTAGCAGCCGCCGCGGAGCACATTGGCCCGCTCGGAGCCGGGTAGACCGTGCCGACCTAGTCAAGCCGCATAGGCAGCGACCTCTAGCAGCCGCCGCCGAGCACCACGGCCCGCTCGGAGCCAGGTAGACCGTGCCGACCTAGTCGAGCCGCATAGGCAGCGACCTCTAGCAGCCGCCGCCGAGCACCACGGCCTGCCCTGAGCCGGGTAGACCTTGCCGACCTAGTCGAGCCGCATAGGCAGCTTCCTCTAGCAGCCGCCGCCGAGCAGCTCCTGCCCCATAGATCTGACACACATCATATGTAAAGCAGCTGCTGCCCAATAGATATGACCCACAGCAGCTTCAGCCCCAAGGATCTGAACCACATCAGACCAACAGCAACTCCTGCCCCATAGATCTGACTAAAATCTGCCCCAAAGCATCTCCTGCCCCGTAGATCTGACCCACATCAGCCCCACAGCAGCTCCTACACCATAGATCTGACCCACATCTGCCACACAGCAGCTCCTGCCCTATAGCTCTGACCCACATCTGCACCACAGCAGCTCCTCCCCATAGATCTAACACCCATCAGCCTCACAGCAGCTCCTGCCTCATAGATAAGCCTTACATCTGCCCCACAGCAGCTCCTGCACCATAGATCTGACCCTCATCTGCAACACAGCAGCTCCTGCTCCATAAATCTGACCAACATCAGGCCCACATCTGTTCCTGCCCCATAGATCTGACCCACAGCAGCTCCTGCCCCACAGATCTGACCCACATTTGCCACACAGCAGCCCTTGCCCAATAGATCTGACCCAAATCTGCCCCACAGCAGATCCTGCCAAATAGATCTTAACCACAGCAGCTCCTGCCCCATAGCTCTGACCAACATCTGCCCCACAGCAGCTCCTGCCCCATAGCTCTGACCAACATCTGCACCACAGCAGTTCCTCCCCATAGATCTAACACCCATCAGCCTCACAGCAGCTCCTGCCCCATAGATATGCCCTATATCTGCCCCACAGCAGCTCCTGCACCATAGATCTGACCCACATCTGCAACACAGCAGCTCCTGCTCCAAAAATCTGACCAACATCAGGCCCACATCTGTTCCTGCCCCATAGATCTGACCCACAGCAGCTCCTGCCCCATAGATCTGACCCACATCAGCCCCACAGCAGCTCCTGCCTCATAGATCTGACCCAAATCAGCCCCGCAGCAGATCCTGGCCCATAGACCTGAAACACATGTGCCCCACAGCAGCTCCAAACTCATAGATCTGACCCACATCAGTCCAACAGCAGATTTTGCACCATAGATATGTCCCTCATCTGCCCCACAGCAACTCCTGCCCCATAGATCTGACCCACATCATCCCCTCTGCAGCTTCTGCTCCATAGTTCTGACCCACATGTGCCCCACAGTAGCTCCTGCCCCATAGATCTGACCCCCATCAGCCCCACAACAGCTCCTGCCTCATAGATCTTTCCCACATCAGCTCCCACAGCAGATCCTGCCCCATAGATCTGACCCACATATGTCGCACAGCAGGACCTGCCCCATAGATCTGACCCACATCTGTCGCACAGCAGCTCCTGCCCCATAGATCAGACCAACATCAGCCCCACAGTAGCTCCTGCCCCATAGACCTGAACCCCATCAGCCCCACAGTAGCTCCTTCCCCATAGATCTGACCCCCATCAGCCCCACAACAGCTCCTGCCCCATAGATCTTACACACATCAGCCCCACAGCAGCTCCTGCCCCATAGATCTGACCCAAATCAGCCCCGCAGCAGCTCCTGCCCCATAGATCAGACCAACATCAGCCCCACAGTATCTCCTGCCCCATAGATCTGACACACATCATATTTAAAGCAGCTGCTGCCCAATAGATATGACCCACAGCAGCTTCAGCCCCAAGGATCTGACACACATCAGCCCCACAGCAACTCCTGCCCCATAGATCTGACCCACATCTGCCCCAAACCATCTCCTGCCCCATAGATCTTTCCCACATCAGCCCCACAGCAGATCCTGCCCCATAGATCTGACCCACATATGTCGCACAGCAGCACCTGCCCTATAGATCTGACCCACATATGCCCCACAGCAGCTCCTGCCCCATAGATCTGACCCAAATCTGACCCACAGCAGCTCCTGCCCCATAGATCTGACCCACATTTTCCCCAAAGCAGCACCTAACCCATAGATCTGACCCACATGTGCCCCACAGCTTCTCCTGCCCCATAGATCTGAACCACAGCAGTTCCTAACCCATAGATCAGACCCAAATCTTCCCTACATCAGCTCCTGCCCATAGATCTGACCCACATCAGCTGCACAGCAGCTCCTACACCATAGATCTGACCCACATCTGCCACACACCATCTCCTACCCCATAGATCTTACCCACTTCTGCCCCACAGCAGCTCCTGCCCCATAGCTCTGACCCACATCTGCACCACAGCAGCTCCTCCCCATAGATCTAACACCCATCAGCCTCACAGCAGCTCCTGCCCCATAGATATGCCCTACATCTGCCCCACAGCAGCTCCTGCACCATAGATCTGACCCACATCTGCAACACAGCAGCTCCTGCTCCATAAATCTGAGCAATATCAGGCCCACATCTGTTCCTGCCCCATACATCTGACCCACAGCAGCTCCTGCTCCATAGATCTGACCCACATCAGCCCCACAGCAGCTCCTGCCCCATAGATCTGACCCAAATCAGCCCCGCAGCAGCTCCTGCCCCATAGATCTGACCCACATTTTCCCCAAAGCAGCACCTAACCCATAGATCTGACCCACATGTGCCCCACAGCTTCTCCTGCCCCATAGATCTGAACCACAGCAGTTCCTAACCCATAGATCAGACCCAAATCTTCCCTACATCAGCTCCTGCCCATAGATCTGACCCACATCAGCTGCACAGCAGCTCCTACACCATAGATCTGACCCACATCTGCCACACACCATCTCCTACCCCATAGATCTTACCCACTTCTGCCCCACAGCAGCTCCTGCCCCATAGCTCTGACCCACATCTGCACCACAGCAGCTCCTCCCCATAGATCTAACACCCATCAGCCTCACAGCAGCTCCTGCCCCATAGATATGCCCTACATCTGCCCCACAGCAGCTCCTGCACCATAGATCTGACCCACATCTGCAACACAGCAGCTCCTGCTCCATAAATCTGAGCAATATCAGGCCCACATCTGTTCCTGCCCCATACATCTGACCCACAGCAGCTCCTGCTCCATAGATCTGACCCACATCAGCCCCACAGCAGCTCCTGCCCCATAGATCTGACCCAAATCAGCCCCGCAGCAGCTCCTGGCCCATAGATCTGACCCACATGTGCCCCACAGCAACTCCAAACTCATAGATCTGACCCACATCAGTCCAACAGCAGATATTGCACCATAGATATGTCCCTCATCTGCCCCACAGCAGCTCCTGCCCCATAGATCTGACCTACATCATCCCCTCTGCAGCTTCTGCCCCATAGGTCTGACCCACATGTGCCCAACAGTAGCTCCTGCCCCATCGATCTGAACCCCATCAGCCCCACAACAGCTCCTGACCCATAGATCTAACCCACATCAGCCCCACAGCAGCTCCTGCCCCATAGATCTGTCACACATCATATGTAAAGCAGCTGCTGCCCAATAGATATGACCCACAGCAGATTCAGCCCCAAGGATCTGACACACATCAGCCCCACAGCAACTCCTGCCCCATAGATCTGACCCACATCTGCCCCACAGCAGATCCTGCCCCATAGATCTGTCCCACATATGTCACACAGCAGCTCCTGCCCCATAGATAAGCCCTACATCTGCCCCACAGCAGCTCCTGCACCATAGATCTGACCCACATCTGCAACACAGCAGCTCCTGCCCCATAGCTCTGACCCACATCTGTACCACAGCAGCTCCTCCCCATAGATCTAACACCCATCAGCCTCACTGCAGATCCTGCCCCATAGATAAGCCCTACATCTGCCCCACAGCAGCTCCTGCACCATAGATCTGACCCACGTCTGCAACACAGCAGCTCCTGCTCCATAAATCTGACCAACATCAGGCCCACATCTGTTCCTGCCCCATGGATCTGACCCACAGCAGCTCCTGCCCCATAGATCTGACACACATCATATGTAAAGCAGCTGCAGCACAATAGATATGACCCACAGCAGCTTCAGCCCCAAGGATCTGACACACATCAGCCCCACAGTAGCTCCTGCACCATAGATCTGACCCCCATCAGCCCCACTGCAGCTCCGGCCCCATAGATCTGACACACATCTTATGTAAAGCAGCTGCTGCCCAATAGATATGACCCACAACAGCTCCTGCCCCATAGATCTAACCCACAGCAGCCCCACTGCAGCTCCTGCCCCATAGATCTGACCCAAATCTGTCGCACAGCAGATCCTGCCAAATAGATCTTAACCACAGCAGCTCCTGCCCCATAGATCTGACCCACGTCAGCCCCACAGCAGCTCCTACACCATAGATCTGACCCACATCTGCCACACACCATCTCCTACCCCATAGATCTTACCCACATCGGCCCCACTGCAGCTCCTGCCCCATAGTTCTGACCCACATCTGTCGCACAGCAGCTCCTGCCCTATAGATCTGACCCACAGCAGCCCCACAGCAGCTCCTGCCCCATAGATCTGACCCACATGTTCCCAAGAGCAGCTCTGCCCCATTGATTTGACCCACATCAGCCCCACAGTAGCTCCTGCCCCATAGATCTGACCCCCATCGGCCCCACTGCAGCTCCGGCCCCATAGCTCTGACCCACATCAGCCCCACAGCAGCTCCTCCCCATAGATCTAACACCCATCAGCCTCACAGCAGCTCCTGCCCCATAGATAAGCCCTACATCTGCCCCACAGCAGCTCCTGCACCATAGATCTGACCCACATCTGCAACACAGCAGCTCCTGCTCCATAAATCTGACCAACATCAGGCCCACATCTGTTCCTGCCCCATAGATCTGACCCACAGCAGCTCCTGCCCCATAGATCTGACCCACATCTGCCCCACAGCAGCTCCTGCACCATAGATCTTACCCACATCTGCAACACAGCAGCTCCTGCTCCATAAATCTGACCAACATCAGGCCCACATCTGTTCCTGCCCCATAGATATTACCCACATCAGCCCCACAGCAGCTCCTGCCCCATAGATCTGACCCACATCAGACCCACAGCAGCTGCTGACGCATAGATCTGACCCACATCTGCCCAACAGCAGCTCCTGCCCCATAGACCTGACCCACATGTTCCCCACAGCAGCTCCTGCCCCATAGATCTGACCCACAGCATCTCCTGCCCCATAGATCTGACCCCCATCAGCCCCACAACAGCTCCTGCCCCATAGATCTTACCCACATCTGCCCCACAGCAGCTCCTGCCCCATAGACCTGACCCACATGTTCCCCACAGCAGCTCCGGCCCCATAGATCTGACCCACAGCATCTCCTGCCCCATAGATCTGACCCCCATCAGCCCCACAACAGCACCTGCCCCCTAGATCTAACCCATATCAGCCCCACAGCAGCTCCTGCCCCATAGATCTGACCCAAATCAGCCCCGCAGCAGCTCCTGCCTTATAGATCAGACCAACATCAGCCCCACAGTAGCTCCTGCCCTCTTAGATCTGACCCCATCAGCCCCACAACAGCTCCTGCCCCATAGATCTAACCCACATCAGCCCCACAGCAGCTCCTGCCCCATAGATCTGACCCACATCAGCCCCACAGCAGCTCCTGCCCCATAGATCTGACCCACATCAGCCCCACAGCAACTCCTGCCCCATAGATCTAACCCACATCAGCCCCACAGCAGATCCTGCCCCATAGATCTGACCCACATATGTCGCACAGCAGCTCCTGCCCCATAGATCTGACCCACATCTGTCGCACAGCAGCTCCTGCCCCATAGATGAGACCAACATCAGCGCAACAGTAGCTCCTGCCCCTTTGATCTAACCCCAACAGCCCCACAGCAGCTCCTGCCCCATAGATCTGACCCCCATCAGCCCCACAACAGCTCCTGCCCCATAGATCTTACCCACATCAGCCCCACAGCAGCTCCTGCCCCATAGATCTGACACACATCATATGTAAAGCAGCTGCTGCCCAATAGATATGACCCACAGCAGCTTCAGCCCCAAGGATCTGACCCACATCAGCCCCACAGCAGCTCCTGCCCCATAGATCTGACCCACATGTTCCCATGAGCAGCTCCTGCCCCATAGGTCTGACCCACATGTGCCCCACAGCAGCTCCTGCCATATAGATCTGACCCACATATGCGCCACAGCAGCTCCTGCCCCATAGATCTGACTCAAATCTGCCCCACAGCAGATCCTGCCAAATAGATCTTAACCACAGCAGCTCCTGCCCCATAGATCTGACCCACATCAGCCCCACAGCAGCTCCTACACCATAGATCTCACCCACATCTGCCACACACCATCTCCTACCCCATAGATCTTACCCACATCTGCCCCACAGCAGCTCCTGCCCCATAGCTCTGACCCACATCTGCACCACAGCAGCTCCTCCCCATAGATCTAACACCCATCAGCCTCACATCAGCTCCTGCTCCATAGATAAGCCCTACATCTGCCCCACAGCAGCTCCTGCACCATAGATCTGACCCACATCTGCAACACAGCAGCTCCTGCTCTATAAATCTGACCAACATCAGGCCCACATCTGTTCCTGCCCCATAGATCTGACCCACAGCAGACCCACAGCAGCTGCTGACCCATAGATCTGACCCACATCTGCCCCACAGCAGCTCCTGCCACATAGACCTGACCCACATGTTCCCCACAGCAGCTCCTGCCCCATAGATCTGACCCACAGCATCTCCTGCCCCATAGATCTGACCCACATGTTCCCAAGAGCAGCTCTGCCCCATTGATTTGACCCACATCAGCCCCAGAGTAGCTCCTGCCCCATAGATCTAACCCCATCGGCCCCACTGCAGCTCCGGCCCCATAGATCTGACACACATCATATGTAAAGCAGCTGCTGCCCAATAGATATGACCCACAACAGCTCCTGCCCCATAGATCTAACCCACAGCAGCCCCACAGCAGCTCCTGCCCCATAGATCTGTCCCACATCAGACCCACAGCATCTCCTGGCGAATTGATCTGACCCACATGTGCCCCACAGCTGCTCCAAACTCATAGATCTGACCCACATCAGTCCAACAGCAGATTTTGCACCATAGATATGTCCCTCATCTGACCCACAGCAACTCCTGCCCCATATGTCTGACCCACATGTGCCCCACAGCAGCTCCTGCCATATAGATCTGACCCACATATGCCCCACAGCAGCTCCTGCTCCATAGATCTGACCCACATCAGCCACACAGCAGCTCCTGACTCATAAATCTGACCCACAGTAGCTCCTGCCCCATAGATCTGACCCCCATCAGCCCCACAACAGCTCCTGCCCCATAGATCTAACCCACATCAGCCCCACAGCAGATCCTGCCCCATAGATCTGTCACACATCATATGTAAAGCAGCTGCTGCCCAATAGATATGACCCACAGCAGCTTCAGCCCCAAGGATCTGACACACATCAGCCCCACAGCAACTCCTGCCCCATAGATCTGACCCACATCTGCCCCAAAGCATCTCCTGCCCCATAGATCTTTCCCACATCAGCCCCACAGCAGATCCTGCCCCATAGATCTGACCCTCATCAGCCCCACAACAGCTCCTGCCCCATAGATCTAACCCACATCAGCCCCACAGCAGCTCCTGCCCCATAGATCTGACCCACATATGTCGCACAGCAGCTCCTGCCCCATAGATCTGACCTACATCTGTCGCACAGCAGCTCCTGCCCCATAGATCTTACCCACTTCTGCCCCACAGTAGCTCCTCCCCATAGATCTAACACCCATCAGCCTCACAGCAGCTCCTGCCCCATAGATATGCCCTATATCTGCCCCACAGCAGCTCCTGCACCATAGATCTGACCCACATCTGCAACACAGCAGCTCCTGCTCCATAAATCTGACCAACATCAGGCCCACATCTGTTCCTGCCCCATAGATCTGACCCACAGCAGCTCCTGCCCCATAGATCTGACCCACATCAGCCCCACAGCAGCTCCTGACCCATAGATCTGACCCAAATCAGCCCCGCAGCAGCTCCTGGCCCATAGATCTGACCCACATGTGCCCCACAGCAGCTCCAAACTCATAGATCTGACCCACATCAGTCCAACAGCAGATTTTGCACCATAGATATGTCCCTCATCTGCCCCACAGCAACTCCTGCCCCATAGATCTGACCCACATATGTCGCACAGCAGCACCTGCCCCATAGGTCTGACCCACATCAGCCCCACAGCAGCTCCTGCCTTATAGATCTGACCCACATCAGCCACACAGCAGCTCCTGACTCATAAATCTGACCCACAGCAGCTCCTGCCCCATAGATCTGACCCAAATCTGACCCAAAGCAGCTCCTGCCCCATAGATCTGACCCACATTTTCCCCAAAGCAGCACCTAACCCATAGATCTGACCCACATGTGCCCCACAGCTGCTCCTGCCCCATAGATCTGAACCACAGCAGTTCCTAACCCATAGATCAGACCCAAATCTTCCCTACATCAGCTCCTGCCCATAGATCTGACCCACATAAGCCGCACAGCAGCTCCTACCCCATAGATCTCACCCACATCAGCCCCACAGCTGCTCCACGGCACGGTTTCCCCGGCTCGGTGCGGCTCGCGAGCCTTGCGGCGCCGGCTATGCGTTTTTGCCTGCGGAGACGCCACGGGAGCGACATTTGGCTGATTCCGAGGAACGTCCGAGCCGAGCGGTGCCCGCCGGGAGCGGTTGGACCGTGCCGGCGCACTTGAGCGGGGTCCGTTCGAGCCGGAAATCCGGACTGCGGGCAGGCCGCGTAGCGAGGGATGGCGAAAGAGCGGCGGGAAGCCGCAACCGAAAAAATCCACAGCCCGGCGCTCAACCGCGCTCGCCTGCGCCCGCTCGTTGCCGCCTCTGGAGACGAGCACACGCTCGCTCCTGCAGACGAAAACGGAAGGCGTAAGAAAAAACGGCTTCGGAAAAGAACGGCGCCGACTATTGGCAGCGGCGCCGAGGGTAAGCGGCGCTCTACGTCGACGTACCGGTAGGTAAGAAACTACAGCGACCCCCCAGCAAGCTCCGAAGCTTTAGCGCCCCCCCATCTCACAGGGCTGCAAAGCCTAGCCGAAAGCGGGTAGACCTGGCAGCTACACGCAAGAGGCACGGGCAGCGACCCCTAGCCGCCGCCGCCAAGCACCACGGTCCGCTCGGAGCCGGGTAGACCGTGCCGACCTAGTCGAGCCGCATAGGCAGCGACCTCTAGCAGCCGCCGCCGAGCACCACGGCCCGCTCGGAGCCGGGTAGACCGTGCCGAACTAGGCGAGCCGCATAGGCAGCGACATATAGCAGCCGCCGCCGAGCACCACGGCCCGCTCGGAGCCGGGTTAGACCATGCCGACCTAGTCGAGCCGCATAGGCAGCGACCTCTAGCAGCCGCCGCCGAGCACCACGGCCCGCTCGGAGCCGGGTTAGA
This sequence comes from Coturnix japonica, assembly GCF_054131305.1. Taxonomy (NCBI): domain Eukaryota; kingdom Metazoa; phylum Chordata; class Aves; order Galliformes; family Phasianidae; genus Coturnix; species Coturnix japonica. The sequence goes on from NC_140689.1 coordinate 2,863,830, forward strand.
CCGTGCCGACCTAGTCGAGCCGCATAGGCAGCGACCTCTAGCAGCCGCCGTCGAGCAGCACGGCACGCCCTGAGCCGGGTAGACCGTGCCGACCTAGGCGAGCCGCATAGGCAGCGACCTCTAGCAGCCGCCGCCGAGCACCACGGCCCGCTCGGAGCCAGGTAGACCGTGCCGACCTAGTCAAGCCGCATAGGCAGAGACCTCTAGCAGCCGCCGCGGAGCACCTTGGCCCGCTCGGAGCCGGGTAGACCGTGCCGACCTAGTCAAGCCGCATAGGCAGCGACCTCTAGCAGCCGCCGCCGAGCAGCACGGCACACCCTGAGCCGGGTAGACCGTGCCGACCTAGGCGAGCCGCATAGGCAGCGACCTCTAGCAGCCGCCGCCGAGCACCACGGCCTGCCCTGAGCCGGGTAGACCTTGCCGACCTAGTCGAGCCGCATAGGCAGCGACCTCTAGCAGCCGCCGCCGAGCAGCTCCTGCCCCATAGATCTGACACACATCATATGTAAAGCATCTGCTGCCCAATAGATATGACCCACAGCAGCTTCAGCCCCAAGGATCTGACCCACATCAGACCCACAGCAACTCCTGCCCCATAGATCTGACTAAAATCTGCCCCAAAGCATCTCCTGCCCCGTAGATCTGACCCACATCAGCCCCACAGCAGCTCCTACACCATAGATCTGACCCACATCTGCCACACAGCAGCTCCTGCCCCATAGCTCTGACCCACATCTGCACCACAGCAGCTCCTCCCCATAGATCTAACACCCATCAGCCTCACAGCAGCTCCTGCCTCATAGATAAGCCTTACATCTGCCCCACAGCAGCTCCTGCACCATAGATCTGACACTCATCTGCAACACAGCAGCTCCTGCTCCATAAATCTGACCAACATCAGGCCCACATCTGTTCCTGCCCCATAGATCTGACCCACAGCAGCACCTGCCCCACAGATCTGACCCACATTTGCCACAGAGCAGCTCTTGCCCAATAGATCTGACCCAAATCTGCCCCACAGCAGATCCTGCCAAATAGATCTTAACCACAGCAGCTCCTGCCCCATAGATCTGACCCACATCAGCCCCACAGCAGCTCCTACACCATCGATCTGACCCACATCTGCCACACACCATCTCCTACCCCATAGATCTTACCCACTTCTGCCCCACAGCAGCTCCTGCCCCATAGCTCTGACCAACATCTGCACCACAGCAGTTCCTCCCCATAGATCTAACACCCATCAGCCTCACAGCAGCTCCTGCCCCATAGATATGCCCTATATCTGCCCCACAGCAGCTCCTGCACCATAGATCTGACACACATCTGCAACACAGCAGCTCCTGCTCCAAAAATCTGACCAACATCAGGCCCACATCTGTTCCTGCCCCATAGATCTGACCCACAGCAGCTCCTGCCACATAGATCTGACCCACATCAGCCCCACAGCAGCTCCTGCCTCATAGATCTGACCCAAATCAGCCCCGCAGCAGCTCCTGGCCCATAGACCTGACACACATGTGCCCCACAGCAGCTCCAAACTCATAGATCTGACCCACATCAGTCCAACAGCAGATTTTGCACCATAGATATGTCCCTCATCTGCCCCACAGCAACTCCTGCCCCATAGATCTGACCCACATCATCCCCTCTGCAGCTTCTGCTCCATATTTCTGACCCACATGTGCCCCACAGTAGCTCCTGCCCCATAGATCTGACCCCCATCAGCCCCACAACAGCTCCTGCCCCATAGATCTTTCCCACATCAGCCCCACAGCAGATCCTGCCCCATAGATCTGACCCACATCTGTCGCACAGCAGCTCCTGCCCCATAGATCAGACCAACATCAGCCCCACAGTAGCTCCTGCCCCATAGACCTGAACCCCATCAGCCCCACAGTAGCTCCTTCCCCATAGATCTGACCCCCATCAGCCCCACAACAGCTCCTGCCCCATAGATCTAACCCACATCAGCCCCACAGCAGCTCCTGCCCCATAGATCTGACCCAAATCAGCCCCGCAGCAGCTCCTGCCCCATAGATCAGACCAACATCAGCCCCACAGTATCTCCTGCCCCATAGATCTGACACACATCATATGTAAAGCAGCTGCTGCCCAATAGATATGACCCACAGCAGCTTCAGCCCCAAGGATCTGACCCACATCAGCCCCACAGCAACTCCTGCCCCATAGATCTTTCCCACATCAGCCCCACAGCAGATCCTGCCCCATAGATCTGACCCACATATGTCGCACAGCAGCACCTGCCCTATAGATCTGACCCACATATGCCCCACAGCAGCTCCTGCCCCATAGATCTGACCCAAATCTGACCCACAGCAGCTCCTGCCCCATAGATCTGACCCACATTTTCCCCAAAGCAGCACCTAACCCATAGATCTGACCCACATGTGCCCCACAGCTTCTCCTGCCCCATAGATCTGAACCACAGCAGTTCCTAACCCATAGATCAGACCCAAATCTTCCCTACATCAGCTCCTGCCCATAGATCTGACCCACATCAGCTGCACAGCAGCTCCTACACCATAGATCTGACCCACATCTGCCACACACCATCTCCTACCCCATAGATCTTACCCACTTCTGCCCCACAGCAGCTCCTGCCCCATAGCTATGACCCACATCTGCACCACAGCAGCTCCTCCCCATAGATCTAACACCCATCAGCCTCACAGCAGCTCCTGCCCCATAGATATGCCCTACATCTGCCCCACAGCAGCTCCTGCACCATAGATCTGACCCACATCTGCAACACAGCAGCTCCTGCTCCATAAATCTGACCAATATCAGGCCCACATCTGTTCCTGCCCCATACATCTGACCCACAGCAGCTCCTGCTCCATAGATCTGACCCACATCAGCCCCACAGCAGCTCCTGCCCCATAGATCTGACCCAAATCAGCCCCGCAGCAGCTCCTGGCCCATAGATCTGACCCACATGTGCCCCACAGCAGCTCCAAACTCATAGATCTGACCCACATCATTCCAACAGCAGATTTTGCACCATAGATATTTCCCTCATCTGCCCCACTGCAGCTCCTGCCCCATAGATCTGACCTACATCATCCCCTCTGCAGCTTCTGCCCCATAGGTCTGACCCACATGTGCCCAACAGTAGCTCCTGCCCCATAGATCTGACCCCCATCAGCCCCACAACAGCTCCTGACCCATAGATCTAACCCACATCAGCCCCACAGCAGCTCCTGCCCCATAGATCTGTCACAAATCATATGTAAAGCAGCTGCTGCCCAATAGATATGACCCACAGCAGCTTCAGCCCCAAGGATCTGACACACATCAGCCCCACAGCAACTCCTGCCCCATAGATCTGACCCACATCTGCCCCAAAGCATCTCCTGCCCCATAGATCTTTCCCACATCAGCCCCACAGCAGATCCTGCCCCATAGATCTGACCCACATATGTCGCACAGCAGCTCCTGCCCCATAGATAAGCCCTACATCTGCCCCACAGCAGCTCCTGCACCATAGATCTGACCCACATCTGCAACACAGCAGCTCCTGCCCCATAGCTCTGACCCACATCTGTACCACATCTGTTCCTGCCCCATGGATCTGTCCCACAGCAGCTCCTGCCCCATAGATCTGACACACATCATATGTAAAGCAGCTGCAGCACAATAGATATGACCCACAGCAGCTTCAGCCCCAAGGATCTGACACACATCAGCCCCACAGCAACTCCTGCCCCATAGATCTGACCCACATCTGCCCCAAAGCATCTCCTGCCCCATAGATCTTTCCCACATCAGCCCCACAGCAGATCCTGCCCCATAGATCTGACCCACATATGTCGCACAGCAGCACCTGCCCCATAGATCTGACCCACATCTGTCGCACAGTAGCTCCTGCCCCATAGATCAGACCAACATCAGCCCCACAGCAGCTCCTGCCCCATAGATCTGACCCACATGTTCCCAAGAGCAGCTCTGCCCCATTGATTTGACCCACTTCAGACCCACAGTAGCTCCTGCCCCATAGATCTGACCCCCATCAGCCCCACTGCAGCTCCGGCCCCATAGATCTGACACACATCATATGTAAAGCAGCTGCTGCCCAATAGATATGACCCACAACAGCTCCTGCCCCATAGATCTAACCCACAGCAGCCCCACTGCAGCTCCTGCCTCATAGATCTGACCCAAATCTGTCGCACAGCAGATCCTGCCAAATAGATCTTAACCACAGCAGCTCCTGCCCCATAGATCTGACCCACGTCAGCCCCACAGCAGCTCCTACACCATAGATCTGACCCACATCTGCCACACACCATCTCCTACCCCATAGATCTTACCCACATCAGCCCCACTGCAGCTTATGCCCCATAGATCTGACCCACATCTGTCGCACAGCAGCTCCTGCCCTATAGATCTGACCCACATCAGCCCCACAGCAGCTCCTGCCCCATAGATCTGACCCACATGTTCCCAAGAGCAGCTCTGCCCCATTGATTTGACCCACATCAGCCACACAGTAGCTCCTGCCCCATAGATCTGACCCCCATCGGCCCCACTGCAGCTCCGGCCCCATAGCTCTGACCCACATCAGCCCCACAGCAGCTCCTCCCCATAGATCTAACACCCATCAGCCTCACAGCAGCTCCTGCCCCATAGATAAGCCCTACATCTGCCCCACAGCAGCTCCTGCACCATAGATCTGACCCACATCTGCAACACAGCAGCTCCTGCTCCATAAATCTGACCAACATCAGGCCCACATCTGTTCCTGCCCCATAGATCTGACCCACAGCAGCTCCTGCCCCATAGATCTGACCCACATCTGCCCCACAGCAGCTCCTGCACCATAGATCTTACCCACATCTGCAACACAGCAGCTCCTGCTCCATAAATCTGACCAACATCAGGCCCACATCTGTTCCTGCCCCATAGATATTACCCACATCAGCCCCACAGCAGCTCCTGCCCCATAGATCTGACCCACATCAGACCCACAGCAGCTGCTGACGCATAGATCTGACCCACATCTGCCCAACAGCAGCTCCTGCCCCATAGACCTGACCCACATGTTCCCCACAGCAGCTCCTGCCCCATAGATCTGACCCACAGCATCTCCTGCCCCATAGATCTGACCCCCATCAGCCCCACAACAGCTCCTGCCCCTTAGATCTAACGCAAATCAGCCCCACAGAAGCTCCTGCCCCATAGATCTTACCCAAATCAGCCCCGCAGCAGCTCCTGCCCCATAGAACAGACCAACATCATATGTAAAGCAGCTGCTGCCCAATAGATATGACCCACAACAGCTCCTGCCCCATAGATCTGACCCACAGCAGCCAAACAGCAGCTCCTGCCTTATAGATCTGACACACATCATATGTAAAGCAGCTGCTGCCCAATAGATATGACCCACAGCAGCTTCCGCCCCATAGATCTGACACACATCAGCCCCACAGCAGATCCTGCCCCATAGATCTGACCCACATTTGTCGCACAGCAGTACCTGCCCCATAGATCTGACCCACATCAGTCGCACAGCAGCTCCTGCCCCATAGATGAGACCAACATCAGCCCCACAGTAGCTCCTGCCCCATAGATCTGACCCCCATCAGCCCCACAGTAGCTCCTGCCCCATAGATCTGACCCACATCAGCCCCACAACATCTCCTGCCCCATAGATCTGACCCACATCAGCCCCACAGCAGCTCCTGCCCCATAGATCTGACACACATCATATGTAAAGCAGCTGCTGCCCAATAGATATGACCCACAGCAGCTTCAGCCCCAAGGATCTGACCCACATCAGCCCCACAGCAGCTCCTGCCCCATAGATCTGACCCACATCTGTCGCACAGCAGCTCCTGCCCCAAAGATCTGACCCACATCTGTCGCACAGCAGCTCCTGCCCTATAGATCTGACCCACATCAGCCCCACAGCAGCTCCTGCCCCATAGATCTGACCCACAGGTTCCCAAGAGCAGCTCTGCCCCATAGGTCTGACCCACATATGCCCCACAGCAGCTCCTGCTCCATAGATCTGACCCACATCAGCCACACAGCAGCTCCTGACTCATAAATCTGACCCACAGTAGCTCCTGCCCCATAGATCTGACCCCCATCAGCCCCACAACAGCTCCTGCCCCATAGATCTAACCCACATCAGCCCCACAGCAGATCCTGCCCCATAGATCAGACCAACATCAGCCCCACAGTAGCTCCTGCCCCATAGATCTGACCCCCATCATCCCCACAACAGCTCCTGCCCCATAGATCTAACCCACATCAGCCCCACAGCAGCTCCTGCCCCATAGATCTGACCCACATGTTCCCAAGAGCAGCTCTGCCCCATTGATTTGACCCACATCAGCCCCACAGTAGCTCCTGCCCCAGAGATCTGACACACATCATATGTAAAGCAGCTGCTGCCCAATAGATATGACCCACAACAGCTCCTGCCCCATAGATCTAACCCACATCAGCCCCACAGCAGGTCCTGCCCCATAGATCTGACCCAAATCAGCCCCGCAGCAGCTCCTGCCTTATAGATCAGACCAACATCAGCCCCACAGTAGCTCCTGCCCTCATAGATCTGACCCCATCAGCCCCACAACAGCTCCTGCCCCATAGATCTAACCCACATCAGCCCCACAGCAGCTCCTGCCCCATAGATCTGACCCACATCAGCCCCACAGCAGCTCCTGCCTTATAGATCAGACCAACATCAGCCCCACAGTAGCTCCTGCCCTCATAGATCTGACCCCATCAGCCCCACAACAGCTCCTGCCCCATAGATCTAACCCACATCAGCCCCACAGCAGCTCCTGCCCCATAGATCTGACCCACATCAGCCCCACAGCAACTCCTGCCCCAGAGATCTGACCCACATCTGCCACACACCATCTCCTACCCGATAGATCTTACCCACTTCTGCCCCACAGCAGCTCCTGCCCCATAGCTCTGACCCACATCTGCACCACAGCAGCTCCTCCCCATAGATCTAACACCCATCAGCCTCACAGCAGCTCCTGCCCCATAGATATGCCCTATATCTGCCCCACAGCAGCTGCTGCACCATAGATCTGACCCACATCTGCAACACAGCAGCTCCTGCTCCATAAATCTGACCAACATCAGGCCCACATCTGTTCCTGCCCCATACATCTGACCCACAGCAGCTCCTGCCCCATAGATCTGACCCACATCAGCCTCACAGCAGCTCCAAACTCATAGATCTGACCCACATCAGTCCAACAGCAGATTTTGCACCATAGATATGTCCCTCATCTGCCCCACAGCAACTCCTGCCCCATAGATCTGACCTACATCATCCCCTCTTCAGCTTCTGCCCCATAGGTCTGACCCCCATCAGCCCCACAGTAGCTCCTGCCCCATAGATCTGACCCCGATCAGCCCCACAACAGCTCCTGCCCCATAGATCTGACACACATCATATGTAAAGCAGCTGCTGCCCTATAGATATGACCCACAGTAGCTTCATCCCCAAGGATCTGACACACATCAGCCCCACAGCAACTCCTGCCCCATAGATCTGACCCACAACTGCCCCAAAGCATCTCCTTCCCCATAGATCTTTCCCACATCAGCCCCACAGCAGATCCTGCCCCATAGATCTGACCCACATATGTCGCACAGCAGCACCTGCCCCATAGATCTGACCCACATATGTCGCACAGCAGCACCTGCCCCATAGATCTGACCCACATCTGTCGCACAGCAGCTCCTGCCCCATAGATCAGACCAACATCAGCCCCACAGTAGCTCCTGCCCCATAGACCTGAACCCCATCTGCCCCACAGTAGCTCCTTCCCCATAGATCTGACCCAAATCAGCCCCGCAGCAGCTCCTGCCCCATAGATCAGACCATCATCAGCCCCACAGTATCTCCTGCCCCATAGATCTGACACACATCATATGTAAAGCAGCTGCTGCCCAATAGATATGACCCACAGCAGCTTCAGCCCCAAGGATCTGACCCACATCAGCCCCACAGCAGATCCTGCCCCATACATCTGACCCACATCAGCCCCACAGCAGCTCCTGCCCCATAGATCTGACCCACATCAGCCCCACAGCAACTCCTGCCTTATAGATCTGACCCACATCTGCCCCAAACCATCTCCTGCCCCATAGATCTTTCCCACATCAGCCCCACAGCAGATCCTGCCCCATACATCTGACCCACATCAGCCCCACAGCAGCTCCTGCCCCATAGATCTGACCCAAATCTGACCCACAGCAGCTCCTGCACCATAGATCTGACCCACATCTGCATCACAGCAGCTCCTGCCCCATAGATCTGACCCACATCAGACCCACAGCAGCTGCTGACCCATAGATCTGACCTACATCTGCCCCACAGCAGCTCCTGCCCCATAGACCGGACCCACATGTTCCCCACAGCAGCTCCTGCCCCATAGATCTGACCCCCATCAGCCTTACAGCAGCTTCTACCCTATAGATCTAACTCACATCAGCCCCACAGCAGCTCCTGCCCCATAGATCTGACCCACATCAGCCCCACAGCAGCTCCTGCCCCATAGATCTGAAACACATCATATGTAAAGCAGCTGCTGCCCAATAGATATGACCCACAGCAGCTTCAGCCCCAAGGATCTGACCCACATCAGCCCCACAGCAACTCCTGCCCCATAGATCTGACCCACATCTGCCCCAATGCATCTCCTGCCCCATAGATCTTTCCCACATCAGCCCCACAGCAGATCCTGCCCCATAGATCTGACCCACATATGTCGCACAGCAGCAACTGCCCCATAGATCTGACCCACATCTGTCGCACAGCAGCTCCTGCCCCATAGATGACACCAACATCAGCCACACAGTAGCTCCTGCCCCATAGATCTGACCCCCATCAGTCCCACAGTAGCTCCTGCCCCATAGATCTGACCCACATCAGCCCCACAGCTGCTCCTACACCATAGATCTGACCCACATCTGCCACACACCATCTCCTACCCCATAGATCTTACCCACTTCTGCCCCACAGCAGCTCCTGCCCCATAGCTCTGACCCACATCTGCACCACAGCAGTTCCTCCCCATAGATCTAACACCCATCAGCCTCACAGCAGCTCCTGCCCCATAGATATGCCCTACATCTGCCCCACAGCAGCTCCTGCACCATAGATCTGACCCACATATGCAACAAAGCATCTCCTGCTCCATGAATCTGACCAACATCAGGCCCACATCTGTTCCTGCCCCATAGATCTGACCCACAGCAGCTCCTGCCCCATAGATCTGACCCACATCAGCCCCACAGCAGCTCCTGCCCCATAGATCTGACCCACATCAGACCCACGGCAGCAGCTGACCCATAGATCGTGCCCACATCTGCCCCACAGCAGCTCCTGCCCCATAGACCTGACTCACATGTTCCCCACAGCAGCTCCTGCCCCATAGATCAGACCAACATCAGCCCCACAGTAGCTCCTGCCCCATAGATCTGACCCCATCAGCCCCACAACAGCTCCTGCCCCATAGATCTGACCCACATACGCCCCACAGCAGCTCCTGCCCCATAGATCTGACACACATCATATGTAAAGCAGCTGCTGCCCAATAAATATGACCCACAGCAGCATCAGCCCCAAGGATCTGACCCACAACAGCCCCACAGGAGCTCCTGCCCCATAGATCTGACCCACATCTGCCCCAAAGCATCTCCTGACCCATAGATCTAACCCACATCAGCCCCACAGCAGCTCCTGCCCCATAGATCTGACCCACATCTGTCGCACAGCAGCTCCTGCCCTATAGATCTGACCCACATCAGCCCCACAGCAGCTCCTGCCCCATAGACCTGACCCACATGTTCCCAAGAGCAGCTCTGCCCCATTGATTTGACCCACATCAGCCCCACAGTAGCTCCTGCTCCATAGATCTGACCCCCATCGGCCCCACTGCAGCTCCTGCCCCATCGCTCTGACCCAAATCTGCACCACAACAGCTCCTGCCCCATAGATCTGACCCACATACGCCCCACAGCAGCTCCTGCCCCATAGATCTGACACACATCATATGTAAAGCAGCTGCTGCCCAATAGATATGACCCACAGCAGCTTCAGCCCCAAGGATCTGACCCACATCAGCCCCACAGCAGCTCCTGCCCCATAGATCTGACCCACATCTGTCGCACAGCAGCTCCTGCCCCATAGATCTGACCCACATCTGTCGCACAGCAGCTCCTGCGCCATAGATCTGACCCACATGTTCCCAAGAGCATCTCTGCCCCATAGGTCTGACCCACATATGCCCCACAGCAGCTCCTGCTCCATAGATCTGACCCACAGTAGCTCCTGCCCCATAGATCTGACCCACATGTTCCCAAGAGCATCTCTGCCCCATAGATCTGACCCACATCAGCCACACAGCAGCTCCTGACTCATAAATCAGACCCACAGTAGCTCCTGCCCCATAGATTTGACACCCATCAGCCCCACAACAGCTCCTGCCCCATAGATCTAACCCACATCATCCCCACAGCAGATCCTGCCACACAGATCAGACCATCATCAGCCCCACAGTAGCTCCTGCCCCATAGATCTGACCCCCATCATCCCCACAACAGCTCCTGCCCCATAGATCTAACCAACATCAGCCCCACAGCAGCTCCTGCCCCATAGATCTGACCCACATGTTCCCAAGAGCAGCTCTGCCCCATTGATTTGACCCACATCAGCCCCACAGTAGCTCCTGCCCCAGAGATCTGACCCCCATCAGCCCCACTGTAGCTCCGGCCCCATAGATCTGACACACATCATATGTAAAGCAGCTGCTGCCCAATAGATATGACCCACAACAGATCCTGCCCCATAGATCTAACCCACAGCAGCCCCACAGCAGCTCCTACCCCATAGATCTGATGTACATCATCTCCACTGCAGCTCCTGCCCCATAGATCTGACCCAAATCTGCCCCACAGCAGATCCTGCCAAATAGATCTTAACCACAGCAGCTCCTGCCCCATAGATCTGACCCATATCAGCCCCACAGCAGCTCCTGCCCCATAGATCTGACACACATCATATGTAAAGCAGCTGCTGCCCAATAGATATGACCCACAGCAGCTTCAGCCCCAATGATCTGACCCACATCAGCCCCACAGATGCTCCTGCCCCATAGATCTGACCCACATGTTCCCAAGAGCAGCTCCTGCCCCATAGATCTGACCCACATCAGCCCCACACCATCTCCTACCCCATAGATCTTACCCACTTCTGCCCCACAGCAGCTCCTGCCCCATAGCTCTGACCCACTTCTGCCCCACAGCAGCTCCTGCCCCATAGATCTGACCCACATCTGCAACACAGCAGCTCCAGCTCCATAAATCTGACCAACATCAGGCCCACATCTGTTCCTGCCCCATAGATCTGACCCACAGCAGCTCCTGCCCCATAGATCTGACCCACATTTGCCACACAGCAACTCCTGCCCCATAGATCTGACCCAAATCTGCCCCACAGCAGATCCTGCCAAATAGATCTTAACCACAGCAGCTCCTGCCCCATAGATCTGACCAACATCAGCCCCACAGCAGCTCCTGCCCCATAGATCTGACACGCATCATATGTAAAGCAGCTGCTGCCAAATAGATATGACCCACAGCAGCATCAGCCCCAAGGATCTGACCCACATCAGACCCACAGCAACTCCTGCCCCATAGATCTGACTAAAATCTGCCCCAAAGCATCTCCTGCCCCATAGATCTGACCCACATCTACACCACAGCAGCTCCTCCCCATAGATCTAACACCCATCAGCCTCACAGCAGCTCCTGCCCCATAGATAAGCCCTACATCTGCCCCACAGCAGCTCCTGCACCATAGATCTGACCCACATCTGTAACACAGCAGCTCCTGCTCCATAAATCTGACCAACATCAGGCCCACATCTGTTCCTGCCCCATAGATCTGACCCACAGCAGCTCCTGACCCATAGATCTGACCCAAATCAGCCCCGCAGCAGCACCTGGCCCATAGATCTGACCCACATGTGCCCCACAGCAGCTCCAAACTCATAGATCTGACCCACATCAGTCCAACAGCAGATTTTGCACCATAGATATGTCCCTCATCTGCCCCACAGCAACTCCTGCCCCATAGATCTGACCCACATCATCCCCTCTGCAGATTCTGCCCAATAGGTCTGACCCACATGTGCGCCACAGCAGCTGCTGACCCATAGATCTGACCCAAATCACTCCCGCAGCAGCTCCTGGCCCATAGATCTGACCCACATGTGCCCCACAGCAGCTCCTGCCCCATAGCTCTGACCCACATCAGTCCAACAGCAGATTTTGCACCATAGATATGTCCCTCATCTGCCCCACAACCACTCCTGCCCCATAGATCTGACCTACATCATCCCCTCTGCAGCTTCTGCCCCATAGGTCTGACCCACATGTGCCCCACAGTATCTCCTGCCCCATAGATCTGACCCCCATCAGCCCCACAACAGCTCCTGCCCCATAGATCTAACCCACATCAGCCCCACAGCAGCTCCTGCCCCATAGATCTGACACACATCATATGTAAAGCAGCTGCTGCCCAATAGATATGACCCACAGCAGCTTCAGCCCCAAGGATCTGACACACATCAGCCCCACAGCAACTCCTGCCCCATAGATCTGACCCACATCTGCCCCAAAGCATCTCCTGCCCCATAGATCTTTCCCACATCAGCCCCACAGCAGATCCTGCCCCATAGATCTGACCCACATATGTCGCACAGCAGCACCTGCCCCATAGATCTGACCCACATCTGTCGCACAGCAGCTCCTGCCCCATAGATCAGACCCCCATCAGCCCCACAGTAGCTCCTGCCCCATAGATCTGACCCCCATCAGCCGCACAACAGCTCCTGCCCCATAGATCTAACCCACATCAGCCCCACAGCAGCTCCTGCCCCATAGATAAGCCCTACATCTGCCCCACAGCAGCTCCTGCCCCATAGATCTGACCCACATTTGCCCCACAGCAGCTCCTGCCCCATAGATCTGACACACATCATATGTAAAGCAGCTGCTGCCCAATAGATATGACCCACAGCAGCTTCAGCCCCAAGGATCTGACACACATCAGCCCCACAGCAACTCCTGCCCCATAGATCTGACCCACATCTGCCACAAAGCATCTCCTGCCCCATAGATCTTTCCCACATCAGCCCCACAGCAGATCCTGCCCCATAGATCTGACCCACATATGTCGCACAGCAGCACCTGCCCCATAGATCTGACCCACATCTTTCGCACAGCAGCTCCTGCCCCATAGATCAGACCCCCATCAGCCCCACAGTAGCTCCTGCCCCATAGATCTGACCCCCATCAGCCGCACAACAGCTCCTGCCCCATAGATCTAACCCACATCAGCCCCACAGCAGCTCCTTCCCCATAGATAAGCCCTACATCTGCCCCACAGCAGCTCCTGCCCCATAGATCTGACCCACATTTGCCCCACAGCAGCTCCTGCCCCATAGATCTGACCCAAATCTGCCCCACAGCAGTTCCTGCCAAATAGATCTTAACCACAGCAGCTCCTGCCCCGTAGATCTGACCCACATCAGCCCCACAGCAGCTCCTACACCATAGATCTGACCCACATCTGCCACACACCATCTCCTACCCCATAGATCTTACCCACGTCTGCCCCACAGCAGCTCCTGCCCCATAGCTCTGACCCACATCTGCACCACAGCAGCTCCTCCCCATAGATCTAACACCCATCAGCCTCACAGCAGCTCCTGCCCCATAGATATGCCCTACATCTGCCCCACAGCAGCTCCTGCACCATAGATCTGACCCACATCTGCATCACAGCAGCTCCTGCCCCATAGATCTGACCCACATCAGACCCACAGCAGCTGCTGACCCATAGATCTGACCTACATCTGCCCCACAGCAGCTCCTGCCCCATAGACCAGACCCACATGTTCCCCACAGCAGCTCCTGCCCCATAGATCTGACACAAACCATCTCCTGCCCCATAGATCTGACCCCCATCAGCCCCACAGCAGCTCCTGCCCCATAGATCTGACCCACATCAGCCCCACAGCAGCTCCTGCCACATAGATCTGACGCACATCATATGTAAAGCAGCTGCTGCCCAATATATATGACCCACAGCAGCTTCAGCCCCAAGGATCTGACCCACATCAGCCCCACAGCAGCTCCTGCCCCATAGATCTGACCCACATCTGCCCCAAAGCTTCTCCTGCCCCATAGATCTTTCCCACATCAGCCCCACAGCAGATCCTGCCCCATAGATCTGACCCACATATGTCGCACAGCAGCAACTGCCCCATAGATCTGACCCACATCTGTCGCACAGCAGCTCCTGCCCCATAGATGAGACCAACATCAGCCCCACAGTAGCTCCTGCCCCATAGATCTGACCCCCATCAGTCCCACAGTAGATCCTGCCCCATAGATCTGACCCACATCTGCCACACACCATCTCCTACCCCTTAGATCTTACCCACTTCTGCCCAACAGCAGCTCCTGCCCCATAGCTCTGACCCACATCTGCACCACAGCAGTTCCTCCCCATAGATCTAACACCCATCAGCCTCACAGCAGCTCCTGCCCCATAGATATGCCCTACATCTGCCCCACAGCAGCTCCTGCACCATAGATCTGACCCACATATGCAACACAGCATCTCCTGCTCCATAAATCTGACCAACATCAGGCCCACATCTGTTCCTGCCCCATAGATCTGACCCACAGCAGCTCCTGCCCCATAGATCTGACCCTCATCAGCCCCACAGCAGCTCCTGCCCCATAGATCTGACCCACATCAGACCCACGGCAGCTGCTGACCCATAGATCGTACCCACATCTGCCCCACAGCAGCTCCTGCCCCATAGACCTGACTCACATGTTCCCCAAAGCAGCTCCTGCCCCATAGATCAGACCAACATCAGCCCCACAGTAGCTCCTGCCCCATAGATCTGACCCCAACAGCCCCACAACAGCTCCTGCCCCATAGATCTGACCCACATACGCCCCACAGCAGCTCCTGCCCCATAGATCTGACACACATCATATGTAAAGCATCTGCTGCCCAATAGATATGACCCACAGTAGCTTCAGCCCCAAGGATCTGACCCACAACAGCCCCACAGCAGCTCCTGCCCCATAGATCTGACCCACATCTGCCCCAAAGCATCTCCTGACCCATAGATCTAACCCACATCAGCCCCACAACAGCTCCTGCCCCATAGATCTGACCCACATCAGCCTCACAGTAGCTCCTGCCCCATAGATCTTTCCCACATCAGCCCCACAGCAGATCCTGCCCCATAGATCTGACCCACATCTGCCACACAGCAGCTCCTGCTCCATAAATCTGACCAACATCAGGCCCACATCTGTTCCTGCCCCATAGATCTGACCCACAGCAGCTCCTGCCCCATAGATCTGACCCACATTTGCCACATAGCAGCTCCTGCCCCATAGATCTGACCCACATCAGCCCCACAGCTGCTTCTGCCCCATAGATCTGACCCAAATCTGCCCCACAGCAGATCCTGCCCCATAGATCTGACCCATATCTGCCCCACAGCAGCTCCTGCCCCATAGATCTGACCCACATCAGACCCACAGCAGCTGCTGACCCATAGATCTGACCCACATCAGCCCCACAGCAGCTCCTGCCCCATAGATCTGACCCACAACAGACCCACAGCAGCTCCTGCCCCATAGATCTGACCCACATCAGACCCACAGAAGCTGCTGACCCATAGAACTGACCCACATCTGCCCCACAGCAGCTCCTGCCCCATAGACCTGACCCACATGTTCCCCACAGCAGCTCCTGCCCCATAGATCTGACCCCCATCAGCCCCACAACAGCTCCTGCCTTATAGATCTAACCCACATCTGCCCCACAGCAGCTCATGCCCCATAGATCACACCAACATCAGCCCCACAGTAGCTCCTGCCCCATAGATCTGACCCCATCAGCCCCACAACATCTCCTGCCCCATAGATCTAACCCACATCTGCCCCACAGCAGCTCCTGCCCCATAGATCTGACACACATCTGCCCCAAAGTATCTCCTGCCCCATAGATCAGACCAACATCAGCCCCACAGCAGATCCTGCCCCATAGATCTGACCCACATATGTCGCACAGCAGCACCTGCCCCATAGATCTGACCGACATCTGTCGCACAGCAGCTCCTGCCCCATAGATGAGACCAACATCAGCCCCACAGTAGCTCCTGCCCCATAGATCTAACCCACATCAGCCCCACAACAGCTCCTGCCCATTGATCTAACCCACATCAGCCCCACAGCAGCTCCTGCCCCATAGATCTGACACACATCATATGTAAAGCAGCTGCTGCCCAATAGATATGACCCACAGCAGCTTCAGCCCCAAGGATCTGACCCACATCAGCCCCACAGCAGCTCCTGCCCCATAGATCTGACCCACATCTGTCGCACAGCAGCTCCTGCCGTATAGATCTGACCCACATCATTCTGACAGCAGCTCCTGCCCCATAGACCTGACCCACATGTTCCCAAGAGCAGCTCTGCCCCATTGATTTGACCCACATCAGCCCCACAGTTGCTCCTGCCCATAGATCTGACCCCCATCGGCCCCACTGCAGCTCCTGACCCATAGATCTGACCCACAGCAGCTCCTGCCCAATAGATCTGACCCACATCAGCCCCACAGCAGCTCCTGACCCATAGATCTGACCCAAATCAGCCCCGCAGCAGCTCCTGGCCCATAGATCTGACCCACATGTGCCCCACAGCAGCTCCAAACTCATAGATCTGACCCACATCAGTCCAACAGCAGATTTTGCACCATAGATATGTCCCTCATCTGCCCCACAGCAACTCCTGCCCCATAGATCTGACCCACATCATCCCCTCTGCAGATTCTGCCCCATAGGTCTGACCCACATGTGCGCCACAGCAGCTGCTGACCCATAGATCTGACCCAAATCAGTCCCGCAGCAGCTCCTGGCCCATAGATCTGACCCACATGTGCCCCACAGCAGCTACAAACTCATAGATCTGACCCACATCAGTCCAACAGCAGATTTTGCACCTTAGATATGTCCCTCATCTGCCCCACAACCACTCCTGCCCCATAGATCTGACCTACATCATCCCCTCTGCAGCTTCTGCCCCATAGGTCTGACCCACATGTGCCCCACAGTAGCTCCTGCCCCATAGATCTGACCCCCATCAGCCCCACAACAGCTCCTGCCCCATAGATCTAACCCACATCAGCCCCACAGCAGCTCCTGCCCCATAGATCTGACACACATCATATGTAAAGCAGCTGCTGCCCAATAGATATGACCCACAGCAGCTTCAGCCCCAAAGATCTGACACACATCAGCCCCACAGCAACTCCTGCCCCATAGATCTGACCCACATCTGCCACAAAGCATCTCCTGCCCCATAGATCTTTCCCACATCAGCCCCACAGCAGATCCTGCCCCATAGATCTGACCCACATATGTCGCACAGCAGCACCTGCCCCATAGATCTGACCCACATCTGTCGCACAGCAGCTCCTGCCCCATAGATCAGACCCCCATCAGCCCCACAGTAGCTCCTGCCCCATAGATCTGACCCCCATCAGCCCCACAACAGCTCCTGCCCCATAGATCTAACCCACATCAGCCCCACAGCAGCTCCTGCCCCATAGATAAGCCCTACATCTGCCCCACAGCAGCTCCTGCACCATAGATCTGACCCACATCTGCAACACAGCAGCTCCTGCTCCATAAATCTGACCATCATCAGGCCCACATCTGTTCCTGCCCCATAGATCTGACCCACAGCAGCTCCTGCCCCATAGATCTGACCCACATTTGCCCCACAGCAGCTCCTGCCCCATAGATCTGACCCAAATCTGCCCCACAGCAGTTCCTGCCAAATAGATCTTAACCACAGCAGCTCCTGCCCCATAGATCTGACCCACATCAGCCCCACAGCAGCTCCTACACCATAGATCTGACCCACATCTGCCACACACCATCTCCTACCCCATAGATCTTACCCACTTCTGCCCCACAGCGGCTCCTGCCCCATAGCTCTGACCCACATCTGCACCACAGCAGCTCCTCCCCATAGATCTAACACCCATCAGCCTCACAGCAGCTCCTGCCCCGTAGATATGCCCTACATCAGCCCCACAGCAACTCCTGACCCATAGATCTGACCCACATCTGCCCCAAAGAATCTCCTGCCCCATAGATCTAACCCACATCAGCCCCACAGCAGCTCCTGCCCCATAGATCTGACCCACATATGTCGCACAGCAGCACCTGCCCCATAGATCTGACCCACATCTGTCGCTCAGCAGCTCCTGCCCATAGATGAGACCAACATCAGCCCCACAGTAGCTCCTGCCCCATAGACCTGAACCCCGTCTGCCCCACAGTAGCTCCTTCCCCATAGATCTGACCCAAATCAGCCCCGCAGCCGCTCCTGCCCCATAGATCAGACCAACATCAGCCCCACAGTATCTCCTGCCCCATAGATCTGACACACATCATATGTAAAGCAGCTGCTGCCCAATAGATATGACCCACAGCAGCTTCAGCCCCAAGGATCTGACCCACATCAGCCCCACAGCAACTCCTGCCCCATAGATCTGACCCACATCTGCCCCAAACCATCTCCTGCCCCATAGATCTTTCCCACATCAGCCCCACAGCAGATCCTGCCCCATAGATCTGACCCCCATCAGCCCCACAACAGCTCCTGCCCCATAGATCTAACCCACATCAGCTCCACAGCAGCTCCTGCCCCATAGATCTGACCCAAATCTGACCCACAGCAGCTCCTGCCCCATAGATCTGACCCACATCTGCCACACAGCAGCTCCTGCCCCATAGATCTTACCCACTTCTGCCCCACAGCAGCTCCTGCCCCATAGCTCTGACCCACATCTACACCACAGCAGCTCCTCCCCATAGATCTAACACCCATCAGCCTCACAGCAGCTCCTGCCCCGTAGATATGCCCTATATCTGCCCCACAGCAGCTCCTGCACCATAGATCTGACGCACATCTGCAACACAGCAGCTCCTGCTCCATAAATCTGACCAACATCAGGCCCACATCTGTTCCTGCCCCATAGATCTTACCCACAGCAGCTCCTGCCCCATAGATCTGACCCACATCAGCCCCACAGCAGCTCCTGCCCCATAGATCTGACCCAAATCAGCCCCGCAGCAGCTCCTGGCCCATAGATCTGACCCACATGTGCCCCACAGCAGCTCCAAACTCATAGATCTGACCCACATCAGTCCAACAGCAGATTTTGCACCATAGATATGTCCCTCATCTGCCCCACAGCAACTCCTGCCCCATAGATCTGACCCACATCATCCCCTCTGCAGCTTCTGCCCCATAGGTCTGACCCACATGTGCCCCACAGCAGCTGCTGAACCATAGATCTGACCCAAATCAGCCCCGCAGCAGCTCCTGGCCCATAGATCTGACCCACATGTGCCCCACAGGAGCTCCAAACTCATAGATCTGACCCACATCAGTCCAACAGCAGATTTTGCACCATAGATATGTCCCTCATCTGCCCCACAGCAAGTCCTGCCCCATAGATCTGACCTACATCATCCCCTCTGCAGCTTCTGCCCCATAGATCTGACACACATCATATGTAAAGCAGCTGCTGCCCAATAGATATGACCCACAGCAGCTTCAGCCCCAAGGATCTGACACACATCTGCCCCACAGCAACTCCTGCCCCATAGATCTGACCCACATCTGCCCCAAAGCATCTCCTGCCCCATAGATCTTTCCCACATCAGCCCCACAGCAGATCCTGCCCCATAGATCTGACCCACATATGTCGCACAGCAGAACCTGCCCCATAGATCTGACCCACATCAGCCCCACAGCAGCTCCTACACCATATATCTGACCCACATCTGCCACACAGCAGCTCCTGCCCCATAGCTCTTACCCACATCTGCACCACAGCAGCTCCTCCCCATATATCTAACACCCATCAGCCTCACAGCAGCTCCTGCCCCATAGATAAGCCCTACATCTGCCCCACAGCAGCTCCTGCACCATAGATCTGACCCACATCTGCAACACAGCAGCTCCTGCTCCATAAATCTGACCAACATCAGGCCCACATCTGTTCCTGCCCCATAGATCTGACCCACAGCAGCTTCAGCCCCAAGGATCTGACACACATCAGCCCCACAGCAACTCCTGCCCCATAGATCTGACCTACATCATCCCCTCTGCAGCTTCTGCCCCATAGGTCTGACCCACATGTGCCCCACAGCAGCTCCTGCCATATAGATCTGACCCACATATGTCCCACAGCAGCTCCTGCCCCATAGATCTGACCCACATCAGCCACACAGCAGCTCCTGACTCATAAATCTGACCCACAGCAGCTCCTGCCCCATAGATCTGACCCAAATCTGACCCACAGCAGCTCCTGCCCCATAGATCTGACCCACATTTTCCCCAAAGCAGCACCTAACCCATAGATCTGACCCACATGTGCCCCACAGCTGCTCCTGCCCCATAGATCTGAACCACAGCAGTTCCTAACCCATAGATCAGACCCAAATCTTCCCTACATCAGCTCCTGCCCATAGATCTGACCCACATCAGCCGCACAGCAGCTCCTACCCCATAGATCTCACCCACATCAGCCCCACAGCTGCTCCACGGCACGGTTTCCCCGGCTCGGTGCGGCTCGCGAGCTTTGCGGCGCCGGCTATGCGTTTTTGCCTGCGGAGACGCCACGGGAGCTACATTTGGCTGATTCCGAGGAATGTCCGAGCCGAGCGGTGCCCGCCGGGAGCGGTTGGACCCTGCCGGCGCACTTGAGCGGGGTCCGTTCGAGCCGGAAATCCGGACTGCGGGCAGGCCGCGTAGCGAGGGATGGCGAAAGAGCGGCAGGAACCTGCAACTGAAAAAATCCACAGCCCGGCGCTCAACCGCGCTCGCCTGCGCCCGCTCGTTGCCGCCTCTGGAGACGAGCACGCGCTCGCTACTGCAGACGAAAACGGAAGGCGTAAGAAAAAACGGCTTTGGAAAAGAACGGCGCCGACTACCGGCAGCGGCGCCGAGGGTAAGCGGCGCTCTACGTCGACGTAGCGGTAGGTAAGAAACTACAGTGACCCCCCAGCAAGCTCCGAAGCTTTAGCGCCCCCCCATCTCACAGGGCGGCAAAGCCTAGCCGAAAGCGGGTAGACCTGGCAGCTACACGCAAGAGGCACGGGCAGCGACCCCTAGCCGCCGCCACCGAGCACCACGGTCCGCTCGGAGCCGGGTAGACCGTGCCGACCTAGTCGAGCCGCATAGGCAGCGACCTCTAGCGGCCGCCGCCGAGCACCACGGCCCGCTCGGAGCCGGGTAGACCGTGCCGACCTAGTCAAGCCGCATAGGCAGAGACCACTAGCAGCCGCCGCCGAGCACCACGGCCTGCCCTGAGCCGGGTAGACCGTGCAGACCTAGTCGAGCCGCATAGGCAGCGACCTCTAGCATCCACCGCCGAGCACCACGGCCCGCTCGGAGCCGGGTAGACCGTGCCGACCTGGTCGAGCCGCATATGCAGCGACCTCTAGCAGCCGCCGCCAAGCACCACGGCCCACTCGGAGCTGGGTAGACCGTGCCGACCTAGTCGAGCCGCATAGGCAGCGACCTCTAGCAGCCGCCGCCGAGCTCCACGGTCCGCTCGGAGGCGGGTAGACCGTTCCGACCTAGTCGAGCCGCATAGGCAGCGATCTCTAGCAGCCGCCGCCGAGCAGCTCCTGCCCCATAGATCTGACACACATCATATGTAAAGCAGCTGCTGCCCAATAGATATGACCCACAGCAGCTTCAGCCCCAAGGATGTGACCCACATCAGACCCACAGCAACTCCTGCGCCATAGATCTGACTAAAAACTGCCCCTAAGCATCTCCTGCCCCATAGATCTGACCCACATCAGCCCCACAGCAGCTCCTACACCATAGATCTGACCCACATCTGCCACACAGCAGCTCCTGCCCCATAGCTCTGACCCACATCTGCACCACAGCAGCTGCTTTCCATAGATCTAACACCCATCAGCCTCACAGCAGCTCCTGCCCCATAGATATGCCCTATATCTGCCCCACAGCAGCTCCTGCACCATAGATCTGACCCACATGTGCAACACAGCAGCTCGTGCTCCATAAATCTGACCAACATCAGGCCCACATCTGTTCCTGCCCCATAGATCTGACCCACAGCAGCTCCTGCCCCATAGATCTGACCCACATTTGCCACACAGCAGCTCCTGCCCCATAGATCTGACACACATCATATGTAAAGCAGCTGCTGCCCAATAGATATGACCCACAGCAGCTTCAGCCCCAAGGATCTGACCCACATCAGACCCACAGCAACTCCTGCCCCATAGATCTGACTAAAATCTGCACCAAAGCATCTCCTGCCCCATAGATCTGACCAACATCAGCCCCACAGCAGCTCCTACACCATAGATCTGACCCACATCTGCCACACAGCAGCTCCTGCCCCATAGTTCTGACCCACATCTGCACCACAGCAGCTCCTCCCCATAGATCTAACACCCATCAGCCTCACAGCAGCTCCTGCCCCATAGATAAGCCCTACATCTGCCCCGCAGCAGCTCCTGCACCATAGATCTGACCCACATCTGCAACACAGCAGCTCCTGCTCCATAAATCTGACCAACATCAGGCCCACATCTGTTCCTGCCCCATAGATCTGACACACAGCAGCTCCTGCCCCATAGGTCTGACCCACATGTGCCCCACAGCAGCTGCTGAACCATAGATCTGACCCAAATCAGCCCCGCAGCAGCTCCTGGCCCATAGATCTGACCCACATGTGCCCCACAGCAGCTCCAAACTCATAGATCTGACCCACATCAGTCCAACAGCAGATTTTGCACCATAGATATGTCCCTCATCTGCCCCACAGCAACTCCTGCCAAATAGATCTGACCCACATCAGCCCCACAGCAGCTCCTACACCATAGATCTGACCCACATCTGCCATACAGCAGCTCCTGCCCCATAGCTCTGACCCACATCTGCCATACAGCAGCTCCTCCCCATAGATCTGACCCACATTTTCCCCAAAGCAGCACCTAACCCATAGATCTGACCCACATGTGCCCCACAGCTGCTCCTGCCCCATAGATCTGAACCACAGCAGTTCCTAACCCATAGATCAGACCCAAATCCTCCCTACATCAGCTCCTGCCCATAGATCTGACCCACATCAGCTGCACAGCAGTTCCTACACCATAGATCTCGACCACATCAGCCCCACAGCAGCTCCTACACCATAGATCTGACCCACATCTGCCACACACCATCTCCTACCCCATAGATCTTACCCACTTCTGCCCCACAGCAGCTCCTGCCCCATAGCTCTGACCCACATCTGCACCACAGCAGCTCCTCCCCATAGATCTAACACCCATCAGCCTCACAGCAGCTTCTGCCCCATAGATATGCCCTATATCTGCCCCACAGCAGCTCCTGCACCATAGATCTGTCCCACATCTGCAACACAGCAGCTCCTGCTCCATAAATCTGACCAACATCAGGCCCACATCTGTTCCTGCCCCATAGATCTGACCCACAGCAGCTCCTGCCCCATAGATCTGACCCACATCAGCCCCACAGCAGCTCCTGCCCCATAGATCTGACCCAAATCAGCCCCGCAGCAGCTCCTGGCCCATATATCTGACCCACATGTGCCCCACAGCAGCTCCAAACTCATAGATCTGACCCACATCAGTCCAACAGCAGATTTTGCACCATAGATATGTCCCTCATCTGCCCCACAGCAACTCCTGCCCCATAGATCTGACCTACATCCTCCCCTCTGCAGCTTCTGCCCCATAGGTCTGACCCACATGTGCCCCACAGCAGCTCCTGCCATATAGATCTGACCCACATATGCCCCACAGCAGCTCCTGCCCCATAGATCTGACCCACATCAGCCACACAGCAGCTCCTGACTCATAAATCTGACCCACAGCAGCTCCTGCCCCATAGATCAAACCCAAATCTGACCCACAGCAGCTCCTGCCCCATAGATCTGACCCACATTTTCCCCAAAGCAGCACCTAACCCATAGATCTGACCCACATGTGCCCCACAGCTGCTCCTGCCCCATAGATCTGAACCACAGCAGTTCCTAACCCATAGATCAGACCCAAATCTTCCCTACATCAGCTCCTGCCCATAGATCTGACCCACATCAGCCGCACAGCAGCTCCTACCCCATAGATCTCACCCACATCAGCCCCACAGCTGCTCCACGGCACGGTTTCCCCGGCTCGGTGCGGCTCGCGAGCTTTGCGGCGCCGGCTATGCGTTTTTGCCTGCGGAGACGCCACGGGAGCGACATTTGGCTGATTCCGAGGAACGTCCGAGCCGAGCGGTGCCCGCCGGGAGCGGTTGGACCGTGCCGGCGCACTTGAGCGGGGTCCGTTCGAGCCGGAAATCCGGACTGCGGGCAGGCCGCGTAGCGAGGGATGGCGAAAGAGCGGCGGGAAGCCGCAACCGAAAAAATCCACAGCCCGGCGCTCAACCGCGCTCGCCTGCGCCCGCTCGTTGCCGCCTCTGGAGACGAGCACGCGCTCGCTCCTGCAGACGAAAACGGAAGGCGTAAGAAAAAACGGCATCGGAAAAGAACGGCGCCGACTACCGGCTGCGGCGCCGAGGGTAAGCGGCGCTCTACGTCGACGTAGCGGTAGGTAAGAAACTACAGCGACCACCCAGCAAGCTCCGAAGCTTTAGCGCCCCCCCATCTCACAGGGCTGCAAATCCTAGCCGAAAGCGGGTAGACCTGGCAGCTACACGCAAGAGGCACGGGCAGCAACCCCTAGCCGCCGCCGCCGAGCACCACGGTCCGCTCGGAGCCGGGTAGACCGTGCCGACCTAGTCGAGACGCATAGGCAGCGACCTCTAGCAGCCGCCGCCGAGCACCACGGCCCGCTCGGAGCCGGGTAGACCGTGCCGACCTAGTCGAGTTGCATAGGCAGCGACCCCTAGCAGCCGCCGCCGAGCACAGCGGCCTGCCCTGAGCCGGGTAGACCGTGCCGACCTAGTCGAGCCGCATAGGCAGAGACCTCTAGCAGCCGCCGCCGAGCACCACGGCCCGCTCGGAGCCGGGTAGACTGTGCCGACCTAGTCGAGCCGCATAGGCAGCGACCCCTTGCAGCCGCCGCCGAGCACCACGGCCTGCCCTGAGCCGGGTAGACCGTGCCGACCTAGTCGAGCCGCATAGGCAGCGACCTCTAGCAGCCGCCGCCGAGCAGCACGGCACGCCCTGAGCCGGGTAGACCGTGCCGACCTAGGCGAGCCGCATAGGCAGCGACATATAGCAGCCGCCGCCGAGCACCACGGCTCGCTCGGAGCTGGGTTAGACCGTGCCGACCTAGTCGAGCCGCATAGGCAGCGACCTCTAGCAGCCGCCGCCGAGCAGCACGGCACGCCCTGAGCCGGGTAGACCGTGCCGACCTAGGCGAGCCGCATAGGCAGCGACCTCTAGCAGCCGCCGCCGAGAACCACGGCCTGCCGGAGCCGGGTAGACCGTGCCGACCTAGGCGAGCCGCATAGGCAGCGACATATAGCAGCCGCCGCCGAGCACCACGGCTCGCTCGGAGCCGGGTTAGACCGTGCCGACCTAGTCGAGCCGCATAGGCAGCGACCTCTAGCAGCCGCCGCCGAGCACCACGGCCCGCTCGGAGCCAGGTAGACCGTGCCGACCTAGGCGAGCCGCATAGGCAGCGACCTCTAGCAGCCGCCGCCGAGCACCACGGCCCGCTCGGAGCCGGGTAGACCGTGCCGACCTAGTCGAGCCGCATAGGCAGCGACCTCTAGCAGCCGCCGCCGAGCTCCACGGTCCGCTGGGAGGCGGGTAGACCGTACCGACCTAGTCGAGCCGCATAGGAAGCGACCTCTAGAAGCCGCCGCTGAGCAGCTCCTGCCCCATAGATCTGACACACATCATATGTAAAGCAGCTGCTGCCCAATAGATATGACCCACAACAGCATCAGCCCCAAGGATGTGACCCACATCAGACCCACAGCAACTCCTGCCCCATAGATCTGACTAAAAACTGCCCCTAAGCATCTCCTGCCCCATAGATCTGACCCACATCAGCCCCACAGCAGCTCCTACACCATAGATCTTACCCACATCTGCCACACAGCAGCTCCTGCCCCATAGCTCTGACCCACATCTCCACCACAGCAGCTGCTTTCCATAGATCTAATACCCAGCAGCCTCACAGCAGCTCCTGCCCCATAGATATGCCCTATATCTGCCCCACAGCAGCTCCTGCACCATAGATCTGACCCACATCTGCAACACAGCAGCTCCTGCTCCATAAATCTGACCAACATCAGGCCCACATCTGTTCCTGCCCCATAGATCTGACCCACAGCAGCTCCTGCCCCATAGATCTGAGCCACATTTCCCACACAGCAGCTCCTGCACCATAGATCTGACACACATCATATGTAAAGCAGCTGCTGCCCAATAGATATGACCCACAGCAGCTTCAGCCCCAAGGATCTGACCCACATCAGACCCACAGCAACTCCTGCCCCATAGATTTGACTAAAATCTGCCCCAAAGCATCTCCTGCCCCATAGATCTGACCCACATCAGCCCCACAGCAGCTCATACACCATAGATCTGACCCACATCTGCCACACAGCAGCTCCTGCCCCATAGCTCTGACCCACATCTGCACCACAGCAGCTCCTCCCCATAGATCTAACACCCATCAGCCTCACAGCAGATCCTGCCCCATAGATAAGCCCTACATCTGCCCCACAGCAGCTCCTGCACCATAGATCTGACCCACATCTGCAACACAGCAGCTCCTGCTCCATAAATCTGACCAACATCAGGCCCACATCTGTTCCTGCCCCATAGATCTGACCCACAGCAGCTCCTGCCCCATAGATCTGACCCACATGTGCCCCACAGCAGCTCCTGCCCCATAGATCTGACCCAAATCAGCCCCGCAGCAGCTCCTGGCCCATATATCTGACCCACATGTGCCCCACAGCAGCTCCAAACTCATAGATCTGACCCACATCAGTCCAACAGCAGATTTTGCACCATAGATATGTCCCTCATCTGCCCCACAGCAACTCCTGCCCCATAGATCTGACCCACATCAGCCCCACAGCAGCTCCTACACCATAGATCTGAACCACATCTGCCATACAGCAGCTCCTGCCCCATAGCTCTGACCCACATCTGTACCACAGCAGCTCCTCCCCATAGATCTAACACCCATCAGCCTCACAGCAGCTCCTGCCCCATAGATATGCCCTACATCTGCCCCACAGCAGCTCCTGCACCATAGATCTGACCCACATCTGAAACACAGCAGCTCCTGCTCCATAGATCTGACCCACATCAGGCCCACGTCTGTTCCTGCCCCATAGATCTGACCCACAGCAGCTCCTGCCCCATAGATCGGACACACATTTGCCACACAGCAGCTCCTGCCCCATAGATGTGACCCAAATCTGCCCCACAGCAGATCCTGCCAAATAGATCTTAACCACAGCAGCTCCTGCCTCATAGATCTGACCCACATCAGCCCCACAGCAGCTCCTGGCCCATAGATCTGACCCACATGTGCCCCACAGCAGCTCCAAAGTCATAGATCTGACCCACATCAGTCCAACAGCAGATTTTGCACCATAGATATGTCCCTCATCTGCCCCACAGCAACTCCTGCCCCATAGATCTGACACTCATCATATGTAAAGCAGCTGCTGCCCAATAGATATGACCCGCAGCAGCTTCAGCCCCAAGGATCTGACACACATCAGCCCCACAGCAACTTCTGCCCCATAGATCTGACCCACATCTGCCCCAAAGCATCTCCTGCCCCATAGATCTTTCCCACATGAGCCCCACAGCAGATCCTGCCCCATAGATCTGACCCACATATGTCGCACAGCAGCACCTGCCCCATAGATCTGACCCACATCTATCGCACAGTAGCTCCTGCCCCATAGATCAGACCAACATCAGCCCCACAGTAGCTCCTGCCCCATAGATCTGACCCACATCAGCCCCACAGCAGCTCCTGCCCCATAAATCTGACCCACATGTTCCCAACACCTGCTCTGCCCCATTGATTTGACCCACTTCAGACCCACAGTAGCTCCTGCCCCATAGATCTGACCCCCATCAGCCCCACTGCAGATCCGGCCTTATAGATCTGACACACATCATATGTAAAGCAGCTGCTGCCCAATAGATATGACCCACAACAGCTCTTGCCCCATAGATCTAACCCACAGCAGCCCCACAGCAGCTCCTGCCCCATAGATCTGTCCCACATCAGACCCACAGCAGCTGCTGACGCATAGATCTGACCCACATCTGCCCAACAGCAGCTCCTGTCCCATAGACCTGACCCACATGTTCCCCACAGCAGCTCCTGCCCCATAGATCTGACCCACAGCATCTCCTGCCCCATAGATCTGACCCCCATCAGCCCCACAACAGCTCCTGCCCCTTAGATCTAACGCACATCAGCCCCACAGCAGCTCCTGCCCCATAGATCTTACCCAAATCAGCCCCGCAGCAGCTCCTGTCCCATAGAACAGACCAACATCAGCCCCACAGCAGCTCCTACACCATAGATCTGACACACATCATATGTAAAGCAGCTGCTGCCCAATAGATATGACCCACAGCAGCTTCAGCCCCAAGGACCTGACCCACATCAGCCCCACAGCCGCTCCTGCCCCATAGATCTGAACCACATCTGTCGCACAGCAGCTCCTGCCCTATAGATCTGACCCACATCAGCCCCACAGCAGCTCCTGCCCCATAGATCTGACCCACATGTTCCCAAGAGCAGCTCTGCCCCATTGATTTGACCCACAGCAGCCCCACAGCAGCTGCTGCCCCATAGATCTGACGTACATCATCTCCACTGCAGCTCCTGCCCCATAGATCTCACCCAAATCTGCCACACAGCAGATCCTGCCAAATAGATCTTAACCACAGCAGCTCCTGCACCATAGATCTGACCCACATCAACCCCACAGCAGCTCCTACACCATAGATCTGACCCACATCTGCCACACAGCAGCTCCTGCCCCTTAGCTCTGACCCACATCTGCACCACAGCAGCTCCTCCCCATAGATCTAACACCCATCAGCCTCACAGCAGCTCCTGCCCCATAGATAAGCCCTACATCTGCCCCAAAGCAGCTCCTGCCCCATAGATCTGACCCACATTTGCCACACAGCAGCTCCTGCCCCTTAGATCTGACCCATATCTGCCCCACAGCAGATCCTGCCAAATAGATCTTAACCACAGCAGCTCCTGCCCCATAGATCTGACCCACATCAGCCCCACAGCAGCTCCTGCCCCATAGATCTGACCCCCATCAGCCCCACAACAGCTCCTGCCCCGTAGATCTGACCCACATCAGCCCCACAGCAGCTCCTGCCCCATAGATCTGACACACATCATATGTAAAGCAGCTGCTGCCCAATAGATATGACCCACAGCAGCTTCAGCCCCAAGGACCTGACCCACATCAGCCCCACAGCAGCTCCTGCCCCATAGATCTGAACCACATCTGTCGCACAGCAGCTCCTGCCCTATAGATCTGACCCACATCAGCCCCACAGCAGCTCCTGCCCCATAGATCTGACCCACATGTTCCCAAGAGCAGCTCTGCCCCATTGATTTGACCCACAGCAGCCCCACAGCAGCTGCTGCCCCATAGATCTGACGTACATCATCTCCACTGCAGCTCCTGCCCCATAGATCTCACCCAAATCTGCCACACAGCAGATCCTGCCAAATAGATCTTAACCACAGCAGCTCCTGCACCATAGATCTGACCCACATGAACCCCACAGCAGCTCCTACACCATAGAACTGACCCACATCTGCCACACAGCAGCTCCTGCCCCATAGCTCTGACCCACATCTGCACCACAGCAGCTCCTCCCCATAGATCTAACACCCATCAGCCTCACAGCAGCTCCTGTCCCATAGATAAGCCCTACATCTGCCCCAAAGCAGCTCCTGCCCCATAGATCTGACCCACATTTGCCACACAGCAGCTCCTGCCCCTTAGATCTGACCCATATCTGCCCCACAGCAGATCCTGCCAAATAGATCTTAACCACAGCAGCTCCTGCCCCAAAGATCTGACCCACATCAGCCCCACAGCAGCTCCTACACCATAGATCTGACCCACATCTGCCACACACCATCTCCTACCCGATAGATCTTACCCACTTCTGCCCCACAGCAGCTCCTGCCCCATAGCTCTGACCCACATCTGCACCACAGCAGCTCCTCCCCATAGATCTAAAACCCATCAGCCTCACAGCAGCTCCTGCCCCATAGATATGCCCTATATCTGCCCCACAGCAGCTCCTGCCCCATAGATCTGACCCACATCTGCAACACAGCAGCTCCTGCTCCATAAATCTGACCAACATCAGGCCCACATCTGTTCCTGCCCCATAGATCTGACCCACAGCAGCTCCTGCCCCATAGATCTGACCCACATCAGCCCCACAGCAGCTCCTGCCCCATAGATCTGTCACACATCATATGTAAAGCAGCTGCTGCCCAATAGATTTGACCCACAGCAGCTTCAGCCCCAAGGATCTGACACACATCAGCCCCACAGCAACTCCTGCCCCATAGATCTGACCCACATCTGCCCAAAGCATCTCCTGCCCCATAGATCTTTCCCACATCAGCCCCACAGCAGATCCTGCCCCATAGATCTGACCCACATATGTCGCACAGCAGCACCTGCCCCATAGATCTGACCCACATCTTTCGCACAGCAGTTCCTGCCCCATAGATCAGACCAACATCTGCCCCACAGTAGCTCCTTCCCCATAGATCTGACCCAAATCAGCCCCGCAGCAGCTCCTGCCCCATAGATCAGACCAACATCAGCCCCACAGTATCTCCTGCCCCATAGATCTGACACACATCATATGTAAAGCAGCTGCTGCCCAATAGATATGACCCACAGCAGCTTCAGCCCCAAGGATCTGACCCACATCAGCCCCACAGCAACTCCTGCCTTATAGATCTGACCCACATCTGCCCCAAACCATCTCCTGCCCCATAGATCTTTCCCACATCAGCCCCACAGCAGATCCTGCCCCATAGATCTGACCCCCATCAGCCCCACAACAGCTCCTGCCCCATAGATCTAACCCACATCAGCCCCACAGCAGCTCTTGCCCCATAGATCTGACCCACATCTGTCGCACAGCAGCTCCTGCCCCATATATCTGACCCACATCTGCCACACAGCAGCTCCTGCCCCATTGATCTTACCCACTTCTGCCCCACAGCAGCTCCTGCCCCATAGCTCTGACCCACATCTGCACCACAGCAGCTCCTCCCCATAGATCTAACACCCATCAGCCTCACAGCAGCTCCTGCCCCATAGATATGCCCTATATCTGCCCCTCAGCAGCTCCTGCACCATAGATCTGACCCACATCTGCAACACAGCAGCTCCTGCTCCATAAATCTGACCAACATCAGGCCCACATCTGTACCTGCCCCATAGATCTGACCCACATCAGCCCCACAGCAACTCCTGACCCATAGATCTGACCCACATCTGCCCCAAAGCATCCCCTGCCCCATAGATCTGACCCACATCAGCCCCACAGCAGCTCCTGCCCCATAGATCTGACCCAAATCAGCCCCGCAGCAGCTCCTGGCCCATAGAATTGACCCACATGTGCCCCACAGCAGCTCCAAACTCATAGATCTGAGCCACATCAGTCCAACAGCAGATTTTGCACCATAGATATGTCCCTCATCTGCCCCACAGCAACTCCTGCCCCATAGATCTGACCTACAACATCCCCTCTGCAGCTTCTGCCCCATAGGTCTGACCCACATGTGCCCCACAGTAGCTCCTGCCCCATAGATCTGACCCACATATGCCCCACAACAGCTCCTGCCCCATAGATCTAACCCACATCAGCCCCACAGCCGCTCCTGCCCCATAGATCTGACACACATCATATGTAAAGCAGCTGCTGCCCAATAGATATGACCCACAGCAGCTTCAGCCCCAAGGATCTGACACACATCAGCCCCACAGCAACTCCTGCCCCATAGATCTGACCCACATCTGCCCCAAAGCATCTCCTGCCCCATAGGTCTTTCCCACATCAGCCCCACAGCAGATCCTGCCCCATAGATCTGACCCACATATGTCGCACAGCAGCACCTGCCCCATAGATCTGACCCACATCAGCCCCACAGCAGCTCCTACACCATAGATCTGACCCACTTCTGCCACTCAGCAGCTCCTGCCCCATTGCTCTGACCCACATCTGCACCACAGCAGCTCCTCCCCATAGATAAGCCCTACATCTGCCCCACAGCAGCTCCTGCACCATAGATCTGACCCACATCTGCAACACAGCAGCTCCTGCTCCATAAATCTGACCAACATCAGGCCCACATCTGTTCCTGCCCCATAGATATTACCCACATCAGCCCCACAGCAGCTCCTGCCCCATAGATCTGACCCACAACAGACCCACAGCAGCTGCTGACGCATAGATCTGACCCACATCTGCCCAACAGCAGCTCCTGCCCCATAGACCTGACCCACATGTTCCCCACAGCAGCTCCTGCCCTATAGATCTGACCCACAGCATCTCCTGCCCCATAGAAGTAACCCACATCAGCCCCACAGCAGCTCCTGCCCGATAGATCTGACACACATCTTATGTAAAGCAGCTGCTGCCCAATAGATATGACCCACAGCAGCTTCAGCCCCAAGGATCTGACCCACATCAGCCCCACAGCAGCTCCTGCCCCATAGATCTTTCCCACATCAGCCCCACAGCAGATCCTGCCCCATAGATCTGACCCACATCTGTCGCACAGCAGCTCCTGCCCCATAGATCTGACCCACATGTTCCCAAGAGCAGCTCTGCCCCATTGATTTGACCCACATCAGCCCCACAGTAGCTCCTGCCCCATAGATCTGACCCCCATCGGCCCCACTGCAGCTCCGGCCCCATAGCTCTGACCCACATCAGCCCCACAGCAGCTCCTCCCCATAGATCTAACACCCATAAGCCTCACAGCAGCTCCTGCCCCATAGATAAGCCCTACATCTGCCCCACAGCAGCTCCTGCACCATAGATCTGACCCACATCTGCAACACAGCAGCTCCTGCTCCATAAATCTGACCAACATCAGGCCCACATCTGTTCCTGCCCCATAGATCTGACCCACAGCAGCTCCTGCCCCATAGATCTGACCCACATTTGCCACACAGCAGCTCCTGCCCCATAGATCTGACCCACATTTGCCACACAGCAGCTCCTGCCCTATAGATCTGACCCAAATATTCCCCACAGCAGATCCTGCCAAATAGATCTTAACCACAGCAGCTCCTGCCCCATATATCTGACCCACATCATCCCCACAGCAGCTCCTACACCATAGATCTGACCCATATCTGCCCCACAGCAGCTCCTGCACCATAGATCTGACCCACATCTGCAACACAGCAGCTCCTGCTCCATAAATCTGACCAACATCAGGCCCACATCTGTTCCTGCCCCATAGATATTACCCACATCAGCCCCACAGCAGCTCCTGCCCCATAGATCTGACCCACATCAGACCCACAGCAGCTGCTGACGCATAGATCTGACCCACATCTGCCCAACAGCAGCTCCTGCCCCATAGACCTGACCCACATGTTCCCCACAGCAGCTCCTGCCCCATAGATCTGACCCCCATCAGCTCCACAACAGATCCTGCCCCTTAGATCTAACGCACATCAGCCCCACAGCAGCTCCTGCCCCATAGATCTTACCCAAATCAGCCCCGCAGCAGCTCCTGCCCCATAGAACAGACCAACATCAGCCCCACAGTAGCTCCTGCCCCATAGATCTGACCCCATCAGCCCCACAACAGCTCCTGCCACATAGATCTAACCCACATCAGCCCCACAGCAGCTCCTGCCCCATAGATCTGACACACATCATATGTAAAGCAGCTGCTGCCCAATAGATATGACCCACAACAGCTCCTGCCCCATAGATCTGACCCACAGCAGCCCCAAAGCAGCTCCTGCCCCATAGATCTGACACACATCATATGTTAAGCAGCTGCTGCCCAATAGATATGACCCACAGCTGCTTCCGCCCCAAGGATCTGACCCACATCAGCCCCACAGCAGCTCCTGCCCCATAGATCTGACCCACATCTGCCCCAAAGCATCTCCTGCCCCATAGATCTTTCCCACATCAGCCCCTCAGCAGATCCTGCCCCATAGATCTGACCCACATATGTCGCACAGCAGTACCTGCCCCATAGATCTGACCCACATCTGTCACACAGCAGCTCCTGCCCCATAGATGAGACCAACATCAGCCCCACAGTAGCTCCTGCCCCATAGATCTGACCCCCATCAGCCCCACAGTAGCTCCTGCCCCATAGATCTGACTCCCATCAGCCCCACAGTAGCTCCTGCCCCATAGATCTGACCCACAACAGCTCCTGCCCCATAGATCTGACCCACATCAGCCCCACAGCAGCTCCTGCCCCATAGATCTGACACACTTCATATGTAAAGCAGCTGCTGCCCAATAGATATGACCCACAGCAGCTTCAGCCCCAAGGATCTGACCCACATCAGCCCCACAGCAGCTCCTGCCCCATAGATCTGACCCACATCTGTCGCACAGCAGCTCCTGCCCCATAGATCTGACCCACATGTGTCGCACAGCAGCTCCTGCCCTATAGATCTGACCCACATCAGCCCCACAGCAGCTCCTGCCCCATAGATCTGACCCACATGTTCCCAAGAGCAGCTCTGCCCCATAGGTCTGACCCACATGTGCCCCACAGCAGCTCCTGCCATATAGATCTGACCCACATATGTCCCACAGCAGCTCCTGCCCCATAGATCTTACCCACTTCTGCCCCACAGCAGCTCCTGCCCCATAGCTCTGACCCACATCTGCACCACAGCAGCTCCTCCCCATAGATCTAACACCCATCATCCTCACATCAGCTCCTGCCCCATAGATATGCCCTACATCTGCCCCACAGCAGCTCCTGCACCATAGATCTGACCCACATCTGCAACACAGCAGCTCCTGCTCCATAAATCTGACCAACATCAGGCCCACATCTGTTCCTGCCCCATAGATCTGACCCACAGCAGACCCACAGCAGCTGCTGACCCATAGATCTGACCCACATCTGCCCCACAGCAGCTCCTGCCACATAGACCTGACCCACATGTTCCCCACAGCAGCTCCTGCCCCATAGATCTGACCCACAGCATCTCCTGCCCCATAGATCTGACCCACATGTTCCCAAGAGCAGCTCTGCCCCATTGATTTGACCCACATCAGCCCCAGAGTAGCTCCTGCCCCATAGATCTGACCCCCATCGGCCCCACTGCAGCTCCGGCCCCATAGATCTGACACACATCATATGTAAAGCAGCTGCTGCCCAATAGATATGACCCACAACAGCTCCTGCCCCATAGATCTAACCCACAGCAGCCCCACAGCAGCTCCTGCCCCATAGATCTGTCCCACATCAGACCCACAGCAGCTCCTGGCCCATTGATCTGACCCACATGTGCCCCACAGCAGCTCCAAACTCATAGATCTGACCCACATCAGTCCAACAGCAGATTTTGCACCATAGATATGTCCCTCATCTGCCCCACAGCAACTCCTGCCCCATAGATCTGACCTACATCATCCCCTCTGCAGCTTCTGCCCCATAGGTCTGACCCACATGTGCCCCACAGCAGCTCCTGCCATATAGATCTGAACCACATATGCCCCACAGCAGCTCCTGCCCTATAGATCTGACCCACATCAGCCCCACAGCAGCTCCTGCCCCATAGATCTGACCCACATGTTCCCAAGAGCAGCTCTGCCCCATTGATTTGACCCACATCAGCCCCACAGTAGCTCCTGCCCCATAGATCTGACCCCCATCAGCCCCACAACAGCTCCTGCCCCATAGATCTAACCCACATCAGCCTCACAGCAGCTCCTGCCCCATAGATCTGACCCAAATCAGCCCCGCAGCAGCTCCTGCCCTATAGATCAGACCAACATCAGCCCCACTGCAGCTCCGGCCCCATAGATCTGACACACATCATATGCAAAGCAGCTACTGCCCAATAGATATGACCCACAACAGCTCCTGCCACATAGATCTAACCCACAGCAGCCCCACAGCAGCTCCTGCCCCATAGATCTGACGTACATCATCTCCACTGCAGCCCCTGCCCCATAGATCTGACCCAAATCTGTCGCACAGCAGATCCTGCCAAATAGATCTTAACCACAGCAGCTCCTGCCCCATAGATCTCACCCACGTCAGCCCCACAGCAGCTCCTACACCATAGATCTGACCCACATCTGCCACACACCATCTCCTACCCCATAGATCTTACCCACTTCTGACCCACAGCTGCTCCTGCCCCATAGCTCTGACCCACATCTGCACCACAGCATCTCCTCCCCATAGATCTAACACCCATCAGCCTCACAGCAGCTCCTGCCCCATAGATAAGCCCTACATCTGTCCCACAGCAGCTCCTGCACCATAGATCTGACCCACATCTGCAACACAGCAGATCCTGCTCCATAAATCTGACCAACATCAGGCCCCCATCTGTTCCTGCCCTATAGATCTGACCCACAGCAGCTCCTGCCCCATAGATCTGACCCACATCTGCCCCACAGCAGCTCCTGCCCCATAGATCTGACCCACAGCATCTCCTGCCCCATAGATCTGACCCCCATCAGCCCCACAACAGCTCCTGCCCCATAGATCTGACCCACATCAGCCCCACAGCAGCTCCTGCCCCATAGATCTGACCCCCATCAGTCCCGCAGCAGCTCCTGCCCCATAGATCAGACCAACATCAGCCCCACAGCAGCTCCTGCCCCATAGATCTGACACACATCATATGTAAAGCAGCTGCTGCCCATTAGATATGACCCACAGCAGCTTCAGCCCCAAGGATCTGACCCACATCAGCCCCACAGCAGCTCCTGCCCCATAGATCTGACCCACATCTGCCCCAAAGCATCTCCTGCCCCATAGATCTTTCCCACATCAGCCCCACAGCAGATCCTGCCCCATAGATCTGACACACATATGTCGCACAGCAGCACCTGCCCCATAGATCTGACACACATCTGTCGCACAGCAGATCCTGCTAAAGAGATCTTAACCACAGCAGCTCCTGCCCCATAGATCTGACCCACGTCAGCCCCACAGCAGCTCCTACACCATAGATCTGACCCACATCTGCCACACACCATCTCCTACCCCATAGATCTTACCCACTTCTTACCCACAGCTGCTCCTGCCCCATAGCTCTGACCCACATCTGCACCACAGCAGCTGCTCCCCATAGATCTAACACCCATCAGCCTCACAGCAGCTCCTGCCCCATAGATAAGCCCTACATCTGCCCCACAGCAGCTCCTGCACCATAGATCTGACCCACATCTGCAACACAGCAGATCCTGCTCCATAAATCTGACCAACATCAGGCCCACATCTGTTCCTGCCCCATAGATCTGACCCACAGCAGCTCCTGCCCCATAGATATGACCCACATCTGCCCCACAGCAGCTCCTGCCCCATAGATCTGACCCACAGCATCTCCTGCCCCATAGATCTGACCCCCATCAGCTCCACAACAGCTCCTGCCCCATAGATCTGACCCACATCAGCCCCACAGCAGCTCCTGCCCCATAGATCTGACCCCCATCAGCCCCGCAGCAGCTCCTGCCCCATAGATCAGACCAACATCAGCCCCACAGCAGCTCCTGCCCCATAGATCTGACACACATCATATGTAAAGCAGCTGCTGCCCAATAGATATGACCCACAGCAGCTTCAGCCCCAAGGATCAGACCCACATCAGCCCCACAGCAGCTCCTGCCCCATAGATCTGACCCACATCTGCCCCAAAGCATCTCCTGCCCCATAGATCTTTCCCACATCAGCCCCACAGCAGATCCTGCCCCATAGATCTGACACACATATGTCGCACAGCAGCACCTGCCCCATAGATCTGACCCACATCTGTCGCACAGCAGCTCCTGCCCCATAGATGAGACCAACATCAGCCCCACAGTAGCTCCTGCCCCATAGATCTGACCCCCATCAGCCCCACAGTAGCTCCTGCCCCATAGATCTGACCCCCATCAGCCCCACAGTAGCTCCTGCCCAATAGATCTGAACCACATCTGTCGCACAGCAGCTCCTGCCCTATAGATCTAACCCACATCAGCCCCACAGCAGCTCCTGCCCCATAGATCTGACCCACATGTTCCCAAGAGCAGCTCTGCCCCATTGATTTGACCCACATCACCCCCACAGTAGCTCCTGCCCCATAGATCTGACCCCCATCAGCCCCACAGTAGCTCCGGCCCCATAGATCTGACACACATCATATGTGAAGCAGCTGCTGCCCAATAGATATGACACACAACAGCTCCTGCCCCATAGATCTAACCCACAGCAGCCCCACAGCAGCTCCTGCCCCATAGATCTGACGTACATCATCTCCACTGCAGCTCCTGCCCCATAGATCTCACCCAAATCTGCCCCACAGCAGCTCCTACACCATAGATCTGACCCACATCTGCCACACAGCAGATCCTGCCAAATAGATCTTAACCACAGCAGCTCCTGCCCCATAGATCTGACCCACATCAGCCCCACATCAGCTCCTACACCATAGATCTGACCCACGTCTGCCACACACCATCTCCTACCCCATAGATCTTACCCACTTCTGCCCCACAGCAGCTCCTGCCCTATAGCTCTGACCCACATCTGCACCACAGCAGCTCCTCCCCATAGATCTAACACCCATCAGCCTCACAGCAGCTCCTGCCCCATAGATATGCCCTATATCTGCCCCACAGCGGCTCCTGCACCATAGATCTGACCCACATCTGCAACACAGCAGCTCCTGCTCCATAAATCTGACCAACATCAGGCCCACATCTGTTCCTGCCCCATAGATCTGACTCACAGCAGGTCCTGCCTTATAGATCTGACCCAAATCAGCCCCACAGCATCTCCTGCCCCATAGATCTGACCCACATGTGCCCCACAGCAGCTCCAAACTCATAGATCTGACCCTCATCAGTCCAACAGCAGATTTTGCACCATTGATATGTCCCTCACCTGCCCCACAGCAGCTCCTGCCCCATAGATCTGACCTACATCATCCCCTCTTCAGCTTCTGCCCCATAGGTCTGACCCACATGTGCCCCACAGTAGCTCCTGCCCCATAGATCTGACCCCCATCAGCCCCACAACAGCTCCTGCCCCATAGATCTAACCCACATCAGTCCCACAGCAGCTCCTGCCCCATAGATCTGTCACACATCATATGTAAAGCAGCTGCTGCCCAATAGATATGACCCACAGCAGCTTCAGCCCCAAGGATCTGACACACATCAGCCCCACAGCAACTCCTGCCCCATAGATCTGACCCACATCTGCCCCAAAGCATCTCCTGCCCCATAGATCTTTCCCACATCAGCCCCACAGCAGATCCTGCCCCATAGATCTGACCCACATATGTCGCACAGCAGCACCTGCCCCATAGATCTGACCCACATCAGCCCCACAGCAGCTCCTACACCATAGATCTTACCCACTTCTGCCCCACAGCAGCTCCTGCCCCATAGCTCTGACCCACATCTGCACCACAGCAGCTCCTCCCCATAGATCTAACACCCATCAGCCTCACAGCAGCTCCTGCCCCATAGATAAGCCCTACATCTGCCCCACAGCAGCTCCTGCACCATAGATCTGATCCACATCTGCAACACAGCAGCTCCTGCTCCATAAATCTGACCAACATCAGGCCCACATCTGTTCCTGCCCCATAGATCTGACCCACAGCAGCTCCTGCCCCATAGATCTGACCCACATTTGCCACACAGCAGCTCCTGCCCCATAGATCTGACCCAAATATTCCCCACAGCAGATCCTGCCAAATAGATCTTAACCACAGCAGCTCCTGCCTTATAGATCTGACCCACATAAGCCCCACAGCAGCTCCTGGCCCATAGATCTGACCCACATGTGCCCCACAGCAGCTCCAAACTCATAGATCTGACCCACATCAGTCCAACAGCAGATTTTGCACCATAGATATGTCCCTCATCTGCCCCACAGCAACTCCTGCCCCATAGATCTGACCTACATCATCCCCTCTGCAGCTTCTGCCCCATAGGTCTGACCCACATCTGCCCCACAGCAGCTCCTGCACCATAGATCTGACCCACATCTGCAACACAGCAGCTCCTGCTCCATAAATCTGACCAACATCAGGCCCACATCTGTTCCTGCCCCATAGATCTGACCCACAGCAGCTCCTGCCCCATAGATCCGACCCACATTTGCCCCACAGCAGCTCCTGCACCATAGATCTGACCCACAGCATCTCCTGCCCCATAGATCTGACCCACATGTTCCCAAGAGCAGCTCTGCCCCATTGATTTGACCTACATCAGCCCCAGAGTAGCTCCTGCCCCATAGATCTGACCCCCATCGGCCCCACTGCAGCTCCGGCCCCATAGATCTGACACACATCATATTTAAAGCAGCTGCTGCCCAATAGATATGACCCACAACAGCTCCTGCCCCATAGATCTAACCCACAGCAGCCCCACAGCAGCTCCTGGCCCATTGATCTGACCCACATGTGCCCCATAGCAGCTCCAAACTCATAGATCTGACCCACATCAGTCCAACAGCAGATTTTGCACCATAGATATGTCCCTCATCTGCCCCACTGCAACTGTGCCCAATAGGTCTGACCCACATGTGCCCCACAGCAGCTCCTGCCATATAGATCTGACCCACATATGCCCCACAGCAGCTCCTGCCCCATAGATCTGACCCACATCAGCCACACAGCAGCTCCTGACTCATAAATCTGACCCACAGTAGCTCCTGCCCCATAGATCTGACCCCCATCAGCCCCACAACAGCTCCTGCCCCATAGATCTAACCCACATCAGCCGCACAGCAGCTCCTGCCCCATAGATCTGACCCAAATCAGCCCCGCAGCAGCTCCTGCCCCATAGATCAGACCAACATCAGCCCCACAGTAGCTCCTGCCCCATAGATCTGACCCACATCAGTCCCACAGCAGCTCCTGCCCCATAGATCTGACCCACATGTTCCCAAGAGCAGCTCTGCCCCATTGATTTGACCCACTTCAGACCCACAGTAGCTCCTGCCCCATAGATCTGACCCCCATCAGCCCCACTGCAGCTCCGGCCCCATAGATCTGACACACATCATATGTAAAGCAGCTGCTGCCCAATAGATATGACCCACAACAGCTGCTGCCACATAGATCTAACCCACAGCAGCCCCACAGCAGCTCCTGCCCCATAGATCTGACGTACATCATCTCCACTGCAGCTCCTGCCCCATAGATCTGACCCAAATCTGTCACACAGCAGATCCTGCCAAATAGATCTTAACCACAGCAGCTCCTGCCCCATAGATCTGACCCACATCTGCACCACAGCAGCTCCTCCCCATAGATCTAACACCCATCAGACTCACAGCAGCTCCTGCCCCATAGATAAGCCCTACATCTGCCCCACAGCAGCTCCTGCACCATAGATCTGACCCACATCTGCAACACAGCAGATCCTGCTCCATAAATCTGACCAACATCAGGCCCACATCTGTTCCTGCCCCATAGATCTGACCCACATCTGCCCCACAGCAGCTCCTGCCCCATAGATCTGACCCACAGCATCTCCTGCCCCATAGATCTGACCCCCATCAGCCCCAAAACAGCTCCTGCCCCATAGATCTGACCCACATGTGCCCCTCAGCAGCTCCTGCCCCATACATCTGACCCCCATCAGCCCCGCAGCAGCTCCTGCCCCATAGATCAGACCAACATCAGCCCCACAGCAGCTCCTGCCCCATAGATCTGACACACATCATATGTAAAGCAGCTGCTGCCAATTAGATATGACCCACAGCAGCTTCAGCCCCAAGGATCTGACCCACATCAGCCCCACAGCAGCTCCTGCCCCATAGATCTGACCCACATCTGCCCCAAAGCATCTCCTGCCCCATAGATCTTTCCCACATCAGCCCCACAGCAGATCCTGCCCCATAGATCTGACCCACATATGTCGCACAGCAGCACCTGCCCCATAGATCTGACACACATCTGTCGCACAGCAGATCCTGCCAAACAGATCTTAACCACAGCAGCTCCTGCCCCATAGATCTGACCCACGTCAGCCCCACAGCAGCTCCTACACCATAGATCTGACCCACATCTGCCACACCCCATCTCCTACCCCATAAGATCTTACCCACTTCTGACCCACAGGTGCTCCTGCCCCATAGCTCTGACCCCCATCAGCCCCACTGCAGCTCCGGCCCCATATATCTGACACACATCATATGTAAAGCAGCTGCTGCCCGATAGATATGACCCACAACAGCTCCTGCCACATAGATCTAACCCACAGCAGCCCCACAGCAGCTCCTGCCCCATAGATCTGACCCAAATCTGTCACACAGCAGATCCTGCCAAATAGATCTTAACCACAGCAGCTCCTGCCCCATAGATCTGACCCACGTCAGCCCCACAGCAGCTCCTACACCATAGATCTGACCCACATCTGCCACACACCATCTCCTACCCCATAGATCTTACCCACTTCTGACCCACAGCTGCTCCTGCCCCATAGCTCTGACCCACATCTGCACCACAGCAGCTCCTCCCCATAGATCTAACACCCATCAGCCTCACAGCAGCTCCTGCCCCATAGATAAGCCCTACATCTGCCCCACAGCAGCTCCTGCAACATAGATCTGACCCACATCTGCAACACAGCAGATCCTGCTCCATAAATCTGACCAACATCAGGCCCACATCTGTTCCTGCCCCATAGATCTGACCCACAGCAGCTCCTGCCCCATAGATCTGACCCACATCTGCCCCACAGCAGCTCCTGCCCCATAGATCTGACCCACAGCATCTCCTGCCCCATAGATCTGACCCCCATCAGCCCCACAACAGCTCCTGCCCCATAGATCTGACCCACATCAGCCCCACAGCAGCTCCTGCCCCATAGATCCGACCCCCATTAGCCCCGCAGCAGCTCCTGCCCCATAGATCAGACCAACATCAGCCCCACAGCAGCTCCTGCCCCATAGATCTGACACACATCATATGTAAAGCAGCTGCTGCCAATTAGATATGACCCACAGCAGCTTCAGCCCCAAGGATCTGACCCACATCAGCCCCAGAGCAGCTCCTGCCCCATAGATCTGACCAACATCTGCCCCAAAGCATCTCCTGCCCCATAGATCCTTTCAACATCAGCCCCACAGCAGATCCTGCCCCATAGATCTGACCCACATATGTCGCACAGCAGCACCTGCCCCACAGATCTGACACACATCTGTCGCACAGCAGATCCTGCCAAATAGATCTTAACCACAGCAGCTCCTGCCCCATAGATCTGACCCCCATCAGCCCCACAACAGCTCCTGCCCCATAGATCTGACCCACATCAGCCCCACAGCAGCTCCTGCCCCATAGATCTGACCCCCATCAGCCCCGCAGC
The DNA here is from genome assembly GCF_054131305.1 of Coturnix japonica. NCBI lineage: Eukaryota > Metazoa > Chordata > Aves > Galliformes > Phasianidae > Coturnix > Coturnix japonica. The sequence continues at coordinate 2,907,571 of NC_140689.1, forward strand.
AGCTCCTGCCCCATAGATCAGACCAACATCAGCCCCACAGCAGCTCCTGCCCCATAGATCTGACACACATCATATGTAAAGCAGCTGCTGCCCATTAGATATGACCCACAGCAGCTTCAGCCCCAAGGATCTGACCCACATCAGCCCCACAGCAGCTCCTGCCCCATAGATCTGACCCACATCTGCCCCAAAGCATCTCCTGCCCCATAGATCTTTCCCACATAAGCCCCACAGCAGATCCTGCCCCATAGATCTGACCCACATATGTCGCACAGCAGCACCTGCCCCATAGATCTGACACACATCTGTCGCACAGCAGCTCCTGCCCCATAGATGAGACCATCATCAGCCCCACAGTAGCTCCTGCCCCATAGATCTGACCCCCATCAGCCCCACAGTAGCTCCTGCCCCATAGATCTGAACCACATCTGTCGCACAGCAGCTCCTGCCCTATAGATCTAACCCACATCAGCCCCACAGCAGCTCCTGCCCCATACATCTGACCCACATGTTCCCAAGAGCAGCTCTGCCCCATTGATTTGACCCACATCACCCCCACAGTAGCTCCTGCCCCATAGATCTGACCCCCATCAGCCCCACAGTAGCTCCGGCCCCATAGATCTGACACACATCATATGTGAAGCAGCTGCTGCCCAATTGATATGACCCACAACAGCTCCTGCCCCATAGATCTAACCCACAGCAGCCCCACAGCAGCTCCTGCCCCATAGATCTGACGTACATCATCTCCACTGCAGCTCCTGCCCCATAGATCTCACCCAAATCTGCCCCACAGCAGCTCCTACACCATAGATCTGACCCACATCTGCCACACAGCAGCTCCTGCCCCATAGCTCTGACCCACATCTGCACCACAGCAGCTCCTCCCCATAGATCTAACAGCCATCAGCCTCACAGCAGCTCCTGCCCCATAGATCTGACCCACATTTGACACACAGCAGCTCCTGCCCCATAGATCTGACCCAAATCTGCCCCATAGCAGATCCTGCCAAATAGATCTTAACCACAGCAGCTCCTGCCCCATAGATCTGACCCACATCAGCCCCACATCAGCTCCTACACCATAGATCTGACCCACATCTGCCACACACCATCTCCTACCCCATAGATCTTACCCACTTCTGCCCCACAGCAGCTCCTGCCCCATAGCTCTGACCCACATCTGCACCACAGCAGCTCCTCCCCATAGATCTAACACCCATCAGCCTCACAGCAGCTCCTGCCCCATAGATATGCCCTATATCTGCCCCACAGCGGCTCCTGCACCATAGATCTGACCCACATCTGCAACACAGCAGCTCCTGCTCCATAAATCTGACCAACATCAGGCCCACATCTGTTCCTGCCCCATAGATCTGACCCACAGCAGCTCCTGCCTTATAGATCTGACCCACATCAGCCCCACAGCAGGTCCTGCCTTATAGATCTGACCCAAATCAGCCCCACAGCATCTCCTGCCCCATAGATCTGACCCACATGTGCCCCACAGCAGCTCCAAACTCATAGATCTGACCCTCATCAGTCCAACAGCAGATTTTGCACCATAGATATGTCCCTCATCTGCCCCACAGCAACTCCTGCCCCATAGATCTGACCTACATCATCCCCTCTTCAGCTTCTGCCCCATAGGTCTGACCCACATGTGCCCCACAGTAGCTCCTGCCCCATAGATCTGACCCCCATCAGCCCCACAACAGCTCCTGCCCCATAGATCTAACCCACATCAGTCCCACAGCAGCTCCTGCCCCATAGATCTGTCACACATCATATGTAAAGCAGCTGCTGCCCAATAGATATGACCCACAGCAGCTTCAGCCGCGAGGATCTGACACACATCAACCCCACAGCAACTCCTGCCCCATAGATCTGACCCACATCTGCCCCAAAGCATCTCCTGCCCCATAGATCTTTCCCACATCAGCCCCACAGCAGATCCTGCCCCATAGATCTGACCCACATATGTCGCACAGCAGCACCTGCCCCATAGATCTGACCCACATCAGCCCCACAGCAGCTCCTACACCATAGATCTGACCCACATCTGCCACACAGCAGCTCCTGCCCCATAGCTCTGACCCACATCTGCACCACAGCAGCTCCTCCCCATAGATCTAACACCCATCAGCCTCACAGCAGCTCCTGCCCCATAGATAAGCCCAACATCTGCCCCACAGCAGCTCCTGCACCATAGATCTGACCCACATCTGCAACACAGCAGCTCCTGCTCCATAAATCTGACCAACATCAGGCCCACATCTGTTCCTGCCCCATAGATCTGACCCACAGCAGCTCCTGCCCCATAGATCTGACCCACATTTGCCACACAGCAGCTCCTGCCCCATAGATCTGACACACATCTGTCGCACAGCAGCTCCTGCCCCATAGATGAGACCAACATCAGCCCCACAGTAGCTCCTGCCCCATAGATCTGACCCCCATCAGCCCCACAGTAGCTCCTGCCCCATAGATCTGAACCACATCTGTCGCACAGCAGCTCCTGCCCTATAGATCTAACCCACATCAGCCCCACAGCAGCTCCTGCCCCATAGATCTGACCCACATGTTCCCAAGAGCAGCTCTGCCCCATTGATTTGACCCACATCACCCCCACAGTAGCTCCTGCCTCATAGATCTGACCCCCATCAGCCCCACAGTAGCTCCGGCCCCATAGATCTGACACACATCATATGTGAAGCAGCTGCTGCCCAATAGATATGACCCACAACAGCTCCTGCCCCATAGATCTAACCCACAGCAGCCCCACAGCAGCTCCTGCCCCATAGATCTGACGTACATCATCTCCACTGCAGCTCCTGCCCCATAGATCTCACCCAAATCTGCCCCACAGCAGCTCCTACACCATAGATCTGACCCACATCTGCCACACAGCAGCTCCTGCCCCATAGCTCTGACCCACATTTGCCACACAGCAGCTCCTGCCCCATAGATCTGACCCAAATCTGCCCCACAGCAGATCCTGCCAAATAGATCTTAACCACAGCAGCTCCTGCCCCATAGATCTGACCCACATCAGCCCCACAGCAGCTCCTACACCATAGATCTGACCCACATCTGCCACACACCATCTCCTACCCCATAGATCTTACCCACTTCTGCCCCACAGCAGATCCTGCCCCATAGCTCTGACCCACATCTGCACCACAGCAGCTCCTGCTCCATAAATCTGACCAATATCAGGCCCACATCTGTTCCTGCCCCATAGATCTGACCCACAGCAGCTCCTGCCCCATAGATCTGACCCACATCAGCCCCACAGCAGGTCCTGCCTTATAGATCTGACCCAAATCAGCCCCACAGCATCTCCTGCCCCATAGATCTGACCCACATGTGCCCCACAGCAGCTCCAAACTCATAGATCTGACCCTCATCAGTCCAACAGCAGATTTTGCACCATAGATATGTCCCTCATCTGCCCCACAGCAACTCCTGCCCCATAGATCTGACCTACATCATCCCCTCTTCAGCTTCTGCCCCATAGGTCTGACCCACATGTGCCCCACAGTAGCTCCTGCCCCATAGATCTGACCCCCATCAGCCCCACAACAGCTCCTGCCCCATAGATCTAACCCACATCAGTCCCACAGCAGCTCCTGCCCCATAGATCTGTCACACATCATATGTAAAGCAGCTGCTGCCCAATAGATATGACCCACAGCAGCTTCAGCCGCAAGGATCTGACACACATCAACCCCACAGCAACTCCTGCCCCATAGATCTGACCCACATCTGCCCCAAAGCATCTCCTGCCCCATAGATCTTTCCCACATCAGCCCCACAGCAGATCCTGCCCCATAGATCTGACCCACATATGTCGCACAGCAGCACCTGCCCCATAGATCTGACCCACATCAGCCCCACAGCAGCTCCTACACCATAGATCTGACCCACATCTGCCACACAGCAGCTCCTGCCCCATAGCTCTGACCCACATCTGCACCACAGCAGCTCCTCCCCATAGATCTAACACCCATCAGCCTCACAGCAGCTCCTGCCCCATAGATAAGCCCAACATCTGCCCCACAGCAGCTCCTGCACCATAGATCTGACCCACATCTGCAACACAGCAGCTCCTGCTCCATAAATCTGACCAACATCAGGCCCACATCTGTTCCTGCCCCATAGATCTGACCCACAGCAGCTCCTGCCCCATAGATCTCACCCACATTTGCCACACAGCAGCTCCTGCCCCATAGATCTGACACACATCTGTCGCACAGCAGCTCCTGCCCCATAGATGAGACCAACATCAGCCCCACAGTAGCTCCTGCCCCATAGATCTGACCCCCATCAGCCCCACAGTAGCTCCTGCCCCATAGATCTGAACCACATCTGTCGCACAGCAGCTCCTGCCCTATAGATCTAACCCACATCAGCCCCACAGCAGCTCCTGCCCCATAGATCTGACCCACATGTTCCCAAGAGCAGCTCTGCCCCATTGAGTTGACCCACATCACCCCCACAGTAGCTCCTGCCCCATAGATCTGACCCCCATCAGCCCCACAGTAGCTCCGGCCCCATAGATCTGACACACATCATATGTGAAGCAGCTGCTGCCCGATAGATATGACCCACAACAGCTCCTGCCCCATAGATCTAACCCACAGCAGCCCCACAGCAGCTCCTGCCCCATAGATCTGACGTACATCATCTCCACTGCAGCTCCTGCCCCATAGATCTCACCCAAATCTGCCCCACAGCAGCTCCTACACCATAGATCTGACCCACATCTGCCACACAGCAGCTCCTGCCCCATAGCTCTGACCCACATTTGCCACACAGCAGCTCCTGCCCCATAGATCTGACCCAAATCTGCCCCACAGCAGATCCTGCCAAATAGATCTTAACCACAGCAGCTCCTGCCCCATAGATCTGACCCACATCAGCCCCACAGCAGCTCCTACACCATAGATCTGACCCACATCTGCCACACACCATCTCCTACCCCATAGATCTTACCCACTTCTGCCCCACAGCAGATCCTGCCCCATAGCTCTGACCCACATCTGCACCACAGCAGCTCCTGCTCCATAAATCTGACCAATATCAGGCCCACATCTGTTCCTGCCCCATAGATCTGACCCACAGCAGCTCCTGCCCCATAGATCTGACCCACATCAGCCCCACAGCAGGTCCTGCCTTATAGATCTGACCCAAATCAGCCCCACAGCATCTCCTGCCCCATAGATCTGACCCACATGTGCCCCACAGCAGCTCCAAACTCATAGATCTGACCCTCATCAGTCCAACAGCAGATTTTGCACCATAGATATGTCCCTCATCTGCCCCACAGCAACTCCTGCCCCATAGATCTGACCTACATCATCCCCTCTTCAGCTTCTGCCCCATAGGTCTGACCCACATGTGCCCCACAGCAGCTCCTGCCATATAGATCTGACCCACATCTGCCCCACAGCAGCTCCTGCACCATAGATCTGACCCACATCTGCAACACAGCAGCTCCTGCTCCATAAATCTGACCAACATCAGGCCCACATCTGTTCCTGCCCCATAGATCTGAACCACAGCAGCTCCTGCCCCATAGATCTGACCCACATTTGCCCCACAGCAGCTCCTGCACCATAGATCTGACCCACAGCATCTCCTGCCCCATAGATCTGACCCACATGTTCCCAAGAGCAGCTCTGCCCCCTTGATTTGACCCACATCAGCCCCAGAGTAGCTCCTGCCCCATAGATCTGACCCCCATCGGCCCCACTGCAGCTCCGGCCCCATAGATCTGACACACATCATATGTAAAGCAGCTGCTGCCCAATAGATATGACCCACAACAGCTCCTGCCCCATAGATCTAACCCACAGCAGCCCCACAGCAGCTCCTGGCCCATTGATCTGACCCACATGTGCCCCACAGCAGCTCCAAACTCATAGATCTGACCCACATCAGTCCAACAGCAGATTTTGCACCATAGATATGTCCCTCATCTGCCCCACAGCAACTCCTGCCCCATAGGTCTGTGTGGGAATACAAGAAAAGCTGTTCAGAGCAGCAGCTGTGGAGCAAGATAAACAGCATGAGAACCAAGGACACCTCTGCAAGGAGAAGAAGAGTCTCACAGCTCTGATTGGTTATGTGCCTGCATGGACAGTTGAAAAGTGTTTTGTAGAATGCTTTGTTGACATGTAAGATGTTTGGGAAAGTTGTAAGGGCGGATGGGAAAGTTAGAAAATAACAACTTGTGAAGGTATATAAGGGATGTGAGAACTTGTAATAAACGATTTGGATCGTTCACATCTGAGTCCGTGCCGAGTCGCTGCAAATGGCGCCCACAACGTGGAGCAAATCAACCCGCGGCTGAGCGAGCCCGGTCCGGCAGCGTCGCCCGACTGAACTTCGGAGAGACTGTTTCGCGCGCACCCGCACCGTTCTGCAGGACAGAAGGTGAGCAGTCGGGAACTATGGGGAGCTCACTACCGAAGGAGCAGAAAGTAAATCTCGAAGTATTGCGGTCAGTGTTACCGTATCAGGATAAGACTGTGTCTACTAAAGCATTAGCTACTCTTCTTAAATGGATAAGCAAAAATGTCCCTGAATTTCCAAAAACTGAGTTCTCTCTCGATGGAGAACTTTGGGACAAAATCGGCTCAAAACTCTACAAGGCTTCTCTCGCTAAAGACAGAAAGGCTGCTAAGCTGCTGCCCGTTTGGAGCCGGATAATGGAAGGGATTAAGCAATCACGACGGGAAAGAATTTATTCCGACCATTCCCTGCCGCCCTCCGTCCCAACCCCGCCGCTGCCTCTCGCTGCGGGAAGCGGCCCGTGCCCGGATCCGACTGGCGGCTCCGACCCCTCCCCGATTCGGGGAGACGAGGGGCCGCGGCCGCCCCCCTTCGCGCTCCCGCCGTTCGCTCCTCCCCCGACGTTCGCCGCGTTGCCGCCCTCTACGGCGCCCTCGCCCTTCGCTCCGCCTACGACGCTCGTCGCGCCGCTTCTGCCCTCCTCCCCCCCCACGTCATGCGCTGCTGCGTCTGTGCAGCCGGCGTGTAACGTGGATAAAGACACGGACGGATCGAAACCAGGGGATCGTTGTGACCCCGGTCCAGAAGATCCAGAACGAGAATCGGACGCATTTCCTCCTGATGATACTTTGAAGGAAGCAGGAATGGCAAATTTCCCTACAGCATACTGTGATGTCTTAGAGCAATGCAAAAAAACAATATTAAGAAGTGATGCTGACACGTTGCACACCTTTCCTAATCAGGTCCCCCGTTTGGAATCTCTGCCTTATGAGGCAGTGAAGGAGCTAAGGGAGTCAGTGAGAACATTCGGAGTTCAGTCAGCCTTTACATACAATCTTTTGGTTACAAACAGTGACACTTACGCTATGACCCCTCACGATTGGAAAACTGTGTTAAGAATGATCCTCTCTCCTATGCAATACACCGTGTTTATGACTGAATATCAGCTACATAATTTGACTGATAGCTCTTTGCCTCAGACTCGGACAAATCCATGTGGCACAGCACCTCTTCAACTGTGTCAGACAAATGTCACTCACGTTCCTGAATTTGGCCGTCTAAAATATGCACATGTAACAATAGATACTCATTCTTCTTACGTATTTTCCACAGCACATACAGGTGAATGCAGTCTCAAGATTTAGAGTTTAAGATATTAGCTAGGATGTTGTGTGCTTCTTCTATTTTAGTAATAGATCAGATGTGTATTAAACAGGATTTGATCTAATCAATGCTAGAATCTACAGGAATAGCTCTTTTAATGTTTTAGTACTGTTTGCTTATGATATTATTAGCCTATTAATTAGCTTTTCTTAATTTGCAAAGACAAAACCTGGAAAGGAATCCCAGGCAAAGAGATGACCCTGTATCATAGAACGGATACCTCTTTTACATCCAATTAATTGGGATCTGAAAATATAACCATGCATCGTTTTAGACAAAAGTGCACGCTAATAGAACTAAATTTGATGGTTTATTCTGTTTTCCAAGCAGGTGTTCCACTTGGGCTCTATATCACGCACTGGCCATGCGGATGTGGTGTACAACTGGAAGAAATCCTTCAGACCCTGAATGCAGGAGAGAATCTGTGATGGGTGAGAGAGGAAATGTGCACCTTGAAGCAGGGGACGCCCTGCTGGCACTACCTGTCACATCCACCACCAACATGGCTTGCTGTTTCTCAAGGGTCAATAAGTATTAATGCCCCTAGTGATACTCTAGTACATTTGTCCTCTAAAATTGGTTCTTTTTGACATGATATTCCATTAAATTGTGCGATCATTAATCAATTATTAGCCCGGATAACTCAGTTGGTAGAGCATGGTTATGAACATCTTAAAAGCATTTACTGCACAAATTTTAGTGGTCATTAAAAATCAATATATCAGAGTATATAAAAATTGAAGACTTTTCCTGATCAGTTACAGATTAACACAATGGGACCCTCATGGATTTATTTTCAGGTTGCAGAAACTTAGGTTGCAGTACAAACATGTTTGTTCTTTTTAGTGGGTTTAACAGTAATGTTGTTATGTTGTATTTGACTTGTCTCTTTTTTCACTTTCAGAGTATTGTCAATCGAGGCCTTGATTGAGTTATAATGATTATGTTATTAATATAATTAGTGTTATTATATTATAGTATGGTAGTAGCTTGTCAATAAACAAAAAAGGGGGAATTGTGGGAATACAAGAAAAGCTGTTCAGAGCAGCAGCTGTGGAGCAAGATAAACAGCATGAGAACCAAGGACACCTCTGCAAGGAGAAGAAGAGTCTCACAGCTCTGATTGGTTATGTGCCTGCATGGACAGTTGAAAAGTGTTTTGTAGAATGCTTTGTTGACATGTAAGATGTTTGGGAAAGTTGTAAGGGCGGATGGGAAAGTTAGAAAATAACTTGTGAAGGTATATAAGGGATGTGAGAACTTGTAATAAACGATTTGGATCGTTCACATCTGAGTCCGTGCCGAGTCGCTGCAGGTCTGACCCACATGTGCCCCACAGCAGCTCCTGCCCCATAGATCTGACCCACATCAGCCACACAGCAGCTCCTGACTCATAAATCTGACCCACAGTAGCTCCTGCCCCATAGATCTGACCCCCATCAGCCCCACAACAGCTCCTGCCCCATAGATCTAACCCACATCAGCCTCACAGCAGCTCCTGCCCCATAGATCTGACCCAAATCAGCCCCGCAGCAGCTCCTGCCCCATAGATCAGACCAACATCAGCCCCACAGTAGCTCCTGCCCCGTAGATCTGACCCACATCAGCCCCACAGCAGCTCCTGCCCCATAGATCTGACCCACATGTTCCCAAGAGCAGCTCTGCCCCATTGATTTGACCCACTTCAGACCCACAGTAGCTCCTGCCCCATAGATCTGACCCCCATCAGCCCCACAGTAGCTCCGGCCCCATAGATCTGACACACATCATATGTAAAGCAGCTGCTGCCCAATAGATATGACCCACAACAGCTCCTGCCACATAGATCTAACCCACAGCAGCCCCACAGCAGCTCCTGCCCCATAGATCTGACGTACATCATCTCCACTGCAGCTCCTGCCCCATAGATCTGACCCAAATCTGTCACACAGCAGATCCTGCCAAATAGATCTTAACCACAGCAGCTCCTGCCCCATAGATCTGACCCACGTCAGCCCCACAGCAGCTCCTACACCATAGATCTGACCCACATCTGCCACACACCATCTCCTACCCCATAGATCTTACCCACTTCTGACCCACAGCTGCTCCTGCCCCATAGCTCTGACCCACATCTGCACCACAGCAGCTCCTGCTCCATAAATCTGACCAATATCAGGCCCACATCTGTTCCTGCCCCATAGATCTGACCCACAGCAGCTCCTGCCTTATAGATCTGACCCACATCAGCCCCACAGCAGGTCCTGCCTTATAGATCTGACCCAAATCAGCCCCACAGCATCTCCTGCCCCATAGATCTGACCCACATGTGCCCCACAGCAGCTCCAAACTCATAGATCTGACCCTCATCAGTCCAACAGCAGATTTTGCACCATAGATATGTCCCTCATCTGCCCCACAGCAACTCCTGCCCCATAGATCTGACCTACATCATCCCCTCTTCAGCTTCTGCCCCATAGGTCTGACCCACATGTGCCCCACAGTAGCTCCTGCCCCATAGATCTGACCCCCATCAGCCCCACAACAGCTCCTGCCCCATAGATCTAACCCACATCAGTCCCACAGCAGCTCCTGCCCCATAGATCTGTCACACATCATATGTAAAGCAGCTGCTGCCCAATAGATATGACCCACAGCAGCTTCAGCCGCAAGGATCTGACACACATCAACCCCACAGCAACTCCTGCCCCATAGATCTGACCCACATCTGCCCCAAAGCATCTCCTGCCCCATAGATCTTTCCCACATCAGCCCCACAGCAGATCCTGCCCCATAGATCTGACCCACATATGTCGCACAGCAGCACCTGCCCCATAGATCTGACCCACATCAGCCCCACAGCAGCTCCTACACCATAGATCTGACCCACATCTGCCACACAGCAGCTCCTGCCCCATAGCTCTGACCCACATCTGCACCACAGCAGCTCCTCCCCATAGATCTAACACCCATCAGCCTCACAGCAGCTCCTGCCCCATAGATAAGCCCAACATCTGCCCCACAGCAGCTCCTGCACCATAGATCTGACCCACATCTGCAACACAGCAGCTCCTGCTCCATAAATCTGACCAACATCAGGCCCACATCTGTTCCTGCCCCATAGATCTGACCCACAGCAGCTCCTGCCCCATAGATCTGACCCACATTTGCCACACAGCAGCTCCTGCCCCATAGATCTGACACACATCTGTCGCACAGCAGCTCCTGCCCCATAGATGAGACCAACATCAGCCCCACAGTAGCTCCTGCCCCATAGATCTGACCCCCATCAGCCCCACAGTAGCTCCTGCCCCATAGATCTGAACCACATCTGTCGCACAGCAGCTCCTGCCCTATAGATCTAACCCACATCAGCCCCACAGCAGCTCCTGCCCCATAGATCTGACCCACATGTTCCCAAGAGCAGCTCTGCCCCATTGATTTGACCCACATCACCCCCACAGTAGCTCCTGTTCCATAGATCTGACCCCCATCAGCCCCACAGTAGCTCCGGCCCCATAGATCTGACACACATCATATGTGAAGCAGCTGCTGCCCGATAGATATGACCCACAACAGCTCCTGCCCCATAGATCTAACCCACAGCAGCCCCACAGCAGCTCCTGCCCCATAGATCTGACGTACATCATCTCCACTGCAGCTCCTGCCCCATAGATCTCACCCAAATCTGCCCCACAGCAGCTCCTACACCATAGATCTGACCCACATCTGCCACACAGCAGCTCCTGCCCCATAGCTCTGACCCACATTTGCCACACAGCAGCTCCTGCCCCATAGATCTGACCCAAATCTGCCCCACAGCAGATCCTGCCAAATAGATCTTAACCACAGCAGCTCCTGCCCCATAGATCTGACCCACATCAGCCCCACAGCAGCTCCTACACCATAGATCTGACCCACATCTGCCACACACCATCTCCTACCCCATAGATCTTACCCACTTCTGCCCCACAGCAGATCCTGCCCCATAGCTCTGACCCACATCTGCACCACAGCAGCTCCTGCTCCATAAATCTGACCAATATCAGGCCCACATCTGTTCCTGCCCCATAGATCTGACCCACAGCAGCTCCTGCCCCATAGATCTGACCCACATCAGCCCCACAGCAGGTCCTGCCTTATAGATCTGACCCAAATCAGCCCCACAGCATCTCCTGCCCCATAGATCTGACCCACATGTGCCCCACAGCAGCTCCAAACTCATAGATCTGACCCTCATCAGTCCAACAGCAGATTTTGCACCATAGATATGTCCCTCATCTGCCCCACAGCAACTCCTGCCCCATAGATCTGACCTACATCATCCCCTCTTCAGCTTCTGCCCCATAGGTCTGACCCACATGTGCCCCACAGCAGCTCCTGCCATATAGATCTGACCCACATCTGCCCCACAGCAGCTCCTGCACCATAGATCTGACCCACATCTGCAACACAGCAGCTCCTGCTCCATAAATCTGACCAACATCAGGCCCACATCTGTTCCTGCCCCATAGATCTGAACCACAGCAGCTCCTGCCCCATAGATCTGACCCACATTTGCCCCACAGCAGCTCCTGCACCATAGATCTGACCCACAGCATCTCCTGCCCCATAGATCTGACCCACATGTTCCCAAGAGCAGCTCTGCCCCCTTGATTTGACCCACATCAGCCCCAGAGTAGCTCCTGCCCCATAGATCTGACCCCCATCGGCCCCACTGCAGCTCCGGCCCCATAGATCTGACACACATCATATGTAAAGCAGCTGCTGCCCAATAGATATGACCCACAACAGCTCCTGCCCCATAGATCTAACCCACAGCAGCCCCACAGCAGCTCCTGGCCCATTGATCTGACCCACATGTGCCCCACAGCAGCTCCAAACTCATAGATCTGACCCACATCAGTCCAACAGCAGATTTTGCACCATAGATATGTCCCTCATCTGCCCCACAGCAACTCCTGCCCCATAGGTCTGTGTGGGAATACAAGAAAAGCTGTTCAGAGCAGCAGCTGTGGAGCAAGATAAACAGCATGAGAACCAAGGACACCTCTGCAAGGAGAAGAAGAGTCTCACAGCTCTGATTGGTTATGTGCCTGCATGGACAGTTGAAAAGTGTTTTGTAGAATGCTTTGTTGACATGTAAGATGTTTGGGAAAGTTGTAAGGGCGGATGGGAAAGTTAGAAAATAACAACTTGTGAAGGTATATAAGGGATGTGAGAACTTGTAATAAACGATTTGGATCGTTCACATCTGAGTCCGTGCCGAGTCGCTGCAAATGGCGCCCACAACGTGGAGCAAATCAACCCGCGGCTGAGCGAGCCCGGTCCGGCAGCGTCGCCCGACTGAACTTCGGAGAGACTGTTTCGCGCGCACCCGCACCGTTCTGCAGGACAGAAGGTGAGCAGTCGGGAACTATGGGGAGCTCACTACCGAAGGAGCAGAAAGTAAATCTCGAAGTATTGCGGTCAGTGTTACCGTATCAGGATAAGACTGTGTCTACTAAAGCATTAGCTACTCTTCTTAAATGGATAAGCAAAAATGTCCCTGAATTTCCAAAAACTGAGTTCTCTCTCGATGGAGAACTTTGGGACAAAATCGGCTCAAAACTCTACAAGGCTTCTCTCGCTAAAGACAGAAAGGCTGCTAAGCTGCTGCCCGTTTGGAGCCGGATAATGGAAGGGATTAAGCAATCACGACGGGAAAGAATTTATTCCGACCATTCCCTGCCGCCCTCCGTCCCAACCCCGCCGCTGCCTCTCGCTGCGGGAAGCGGCCCGTGCCCGGATCCGACTGGCGGCTCCGACCCCTCCCCGATTCGGGGAGACGAGGGGCCGCGGCCGCCCCCCTTCGCGCTCCCGCCGTTCGCTCCTCCCCCGACGTTCGCCGCGTTGCCGCCCTCTACGGCGCCCTCGCCCTTCGCTCCGCCTACGACGCTCGTCGCGCCGCTTCTGCCCTCCTCCCCCCCCACGTCATGCGCTGCTGCGTCTGTGCAGCCGGCGTGTAACGTGGATAAAGACACGGACGGATCGAAACCAGGGGATCGTTGTGACCCCGGTCCAGAAGATCCAGAACGAGAATCGGACGCATTTCCTCCTGATGATACTTTGAAGGAAGCAGGAATGGCAAATTTCCCTACAGCATACTGTGATGTCTTAGAGCAATGCAAAAAAACAATATTAAGAAGTGATGCTGACACGTTGCACACCTTTCCTAATCAGGTCCCCCGTTTGGAATCTCTGCCTTATGAGGCAGTGAAGGAGCTAAGGGAGTCAGTGAGAACATTCGGAGTTCAGTCAGCCTTTACATACAATCTTTTGGTTACAAACAGTGACACTTACGCTATGACCCCTCACGATTGGAAAACTGTGTTAAGAATGATCCTCTCTCCTATGCAATACACCGTGTTTATGACTGAATATCAGCTACATAATTTGACTGATAGCTCTTTGCCTCAGACTCGGACAAATCCATGTGGCACAGCACCTCTTCAACTGTGTCAGACAAATGTCACTCACGTTCCTGAATTTGGCCGTCTAAAATATGCACATGTAACAATAGATACTCATTCTTCTTACGTATTTTCCACAGCACATACAGGTGAATGCAGTCTCAAGATTTAGAGTTTAAGATATTAGCTAGGATGTTGTGTGCTTCTTCTATTTTAGTAATAGATCAGATGTGTATTAAACAGGATTTGATCTAATCAATGCTAGAATCTACAGGAATAGCTCTTTTAATGTTTTAGTACTGTTTGCTTATGATATTATTAGCCTATTAATTAGCTTTTCTTAATTTGCAAAGACAAAACCTGGAAAGGAATCCCAGGCAAAGAGATGACCCTGTATCATAGAACGGATACCTCTTTTACATCCAATTAATTGGGATCTGAAAATATAACCATGCATCGTTTTAGACAAAAGTGCACGCTAATAGAACTAAATTTGATGGTTTATTCTGTTTTCCAAGCAGGTGTTCCACTTGGGCTCTATATCACGCACTGGCCATGCGGATGTGGTGTACAACTGGAAGAAATCCTTCAGACCCTGAATGCAGGAGAGAATCTGTGATGGGTGAGAGAGGAAATGTGCACCTTGAAGCAGGGGACGCCCTGCTGGCACTACCTGTCACATCCACCACCAACATGGCTTGCTGTTTCTCAAGGGTCAATAAGTATTAATGCCCCTAGTGATACTCTAGTACATTTGTCCTCTAAAATTGGTTCTTTTTGACATGATATTCCATTAAATTGTGCGATCATTAATCAATTATTAGCCCGGATAACTCAGTTGGTAGAGCATGGTTATGAACATCTTAAAAGCATTTACTGCACAAATTTTAGTGGTCATTAAATATCAATATATCAGAGTATATAAAAATTGAAGACTTTTCCTGATCAGTTACAGATTAACATAATGGGACCCTCATGGATTTATTTTCAGGTTGCAGAAACTTAGGTTGCAGTACAAACATGTTTGTTCTTTTTAGTGGGTTTAACAGTAATGTTGTTATGTTGTATTTGACTTGTCTCTTTTTTCACTTTCAGAGTATTGTCAATCGAGGCCTTGATTGAGTTATAATGATTATGTTATTAATATAATTAGTGTTATTATATTATAGTATGGTAGTAGCTTGTCAATAAACAAAAAAGGGGGAATTGTGGGAATACAAGAAAAGCTGTTCAGAGCAGCAGCTGTGGAGCAAGATAAACAGCATGAGAACCAAGGACACCTCTGCAAGGAGAAGAAGAGTCTCACAGCTCTGATTGGTTATGTGCCTGCATGGACAGTTGAAAAGTGTTTTGTAGAATGCTTTGTTGACATGTAAGATGTTTGGGAAAGTTGTAAGGGCGGATGGGAAAGTTAGAAAATAACAACTTGTGAAGGTATATAAGGGATGTGAGAACTTGTAATAAACGATTTGGATCGTTCACATCTGAGTCCGTGCCGAGTCGCTGCAGGTCTGACCCACATGTGCCCCACAGCAGCTCCTGCCCCATAGATCTGACCCACATCAGCCACACAGCAGCTCCTGACTCATAAATCTGACCCACAGTAGCTCCTGCCCCATAGATCTGACCCCCATCAGCCCCACAACAGCTCCTGCCCCATAGATCTAACCCACATCAGCCTCACAGCAGCTCCTGCCCCATAGATCTGACCCAAATCAGCCCCGCAGCAGCTCCTGCCCCATAGATCAGACCAACATCAGCCCCACAGTAGCTCCTGCCCCGTAGATCTGACCCACATCAGCCCCACAGCAGCTCCTGCCCCATAGATCTGACCCACATGTTCCCAAGAGCAGCTCTGCCCCATTGATTTGACCCACTTCAGACCCACAGTAGCTCCTGCCCCATAGATCTGACCCCCATCAGCCCCACTGCAGCTCCGGCCCCATAGATCTGACACACATCATATGTAAAGCAGCTGCTGCCCAATAGATATGACCCACAACAGCTCCTGCCACATAGATCTAACCCACAGCAGCCCCACAGCAGCTCCTGCCCCATAGATCTGACGTACATCATCTCCACTGCAGCTCCTGCCCCATAGATCTGACCCAAATCTGTCACACAGCAGATCCTGCCAAATAGATCTTAACCACAGCAGCTCCTGCCCCATAGATCTGACCCACGTCAGCCCCACAGCAGCTCCTACACCATAGATCTGACCCACATCTGCCACACACCATCTCCTACCCCATAGATCTTACCCACTTCTGACCCACAGCTGCTCCTGCCCCATAGCTCTGACCCACATCTGCACCACAGCAGCTCCTCCCCATAGATCTGACACCCATCAGCCTCACAGCAGCTCCTGCCCCATAGATATGCCCAACATCTGCCCCACAGCAGCTCCTGCACCATAGATCTGACCCACATCTGCAACACAGCAGATCCTGCTCCATAAATCTGACCAACATCAGGCCCACATCTGTTCCTGCCCCATAGATCTGACCCACAGCAGCTCCTGCCCCATAGATCTGACCCACATCTGCCCCACAGCAGCTCCTGCCCCATAGATCTGACCCACAGCATCTCCTGCCCCATAGATCTGACCCCCATCAGCCCCACAACAGCTCCTGCCCCATAGATCTGACCCACATCAGCCCCACAGAAGCTCCTGCCCCATAGATCTGACCCCCATCAGCCCCGCAGCAGCTCCTGCCCCATAGATCAGACCAACATCAGCCCCACAGCAGCTCCTGCCCCATAGATCTGACACACATCATATGTGAAGCAGCTGCTGCCCATTAGATATGACCCACAGCAGCTTCAGCCCCAAGGATCTGACCCACATCAGCCCCACAGCAGCTCCTGCCCCATAGATCTGACCCACATCTGCCCCAAAGCATCTCCTACCCCATAGATCTTTCCCACATCAGCCCCACAGCAGATCCTGCCCCATAGATCTGACCCACATATGTCGCACAGCAGCACCTGCCCCATAGATCTGACACACATCTGTCGCACAGCAGATCCTGCCAAATAGATCTTAACCACAGCAGCTCCTGCCCCATAGATCTGACCCACGTCAGCCCCACAGCAGCTCCTACACCATAGATCTGACCCACATCTGCCACACACCATCTCCTACCCCATAAGATCTTACCCACTTCTGACCCACAGCTGCTCCTGCCCCATAGCTCTGACCCCTATCAGCCCCACTGCAGCTCCGGCCCCATATATCTGACACACATCATATGTAAAGCAGCTGCTGCCCGATAGATATGACCCACAACAGCTCCTGCCACATAGATCTAACCCACAGCAGCCCCACAGCAGCTCCTGCCCCATAGATCTGACGTACATCATCTCCACTGCAGCTCCTGCCCCATAGATCTGACCCAAATCTGTCACACAGCAGATCCTGCCAAATAGATCTTAACCACAGCAGCTCCTGCCCCATAGATCTGACCCACGTCAGCCCCACAGCAGCTCCTACACCATAGATCTGACCCACATCTGCCACACACCATCTCCTACCCCATAGATCTCACCCACTTCTGACCCACAGCTGCTCCTGCCCCATAGCTCTGACCCACATCTGCACCACAGCAGCTCCTCCCCATAGATCTAACACCCATCAGCCTCACAGCAGCTCCTGCCCCATAGATAAGCCCTACATCTGCCCCACAGCAGCTCCTGCACCATAGATCTGACCCACATCTGCAACACAGCAGATCCTGATCCATAAATCTGACCAACATCAGGCCCACATCTGTTCCTGCCCCATAGATCTGACCCACAGCAGCTCCTGCCCCATAGATCAGACCCACATCTGCCCCACAGCAGCTCCTGCCCCATAGATCTGACCCACAGCATCTCCTGCCCCATAGATCTGACCCCCATCAGCCCCACAACAGCTCCTGCCCCATAGATCTGACCCACATCAGCCCCACAGCAGCTCCTGCCCCATAGATCTGACCGCTATCAGCCCCGCAGCAGCTCCTGCCCCATAGATCAGACCAACATCAGCCCCACAGCAGCTCCTGCCCCATAGATCTGACACACATCATATGTAAAGCAGCTGCTGCCCATTAGATATGACCCACAGCAGCTTCAGACCCAAGGATCTGACCCTCATCAGCCCCACAGCAGCTCCTGCCCCATAGATCTGACCCACATCTGCCCCAAAGCATATCCTGCCCCATAGATCTTTCCCACATAAGCCCCACAGCAGATCCTGCCCCATAGATCTGACACACATATGTCGCACAGCAGCACCTGCCCCATAGATCTGACACACATCTGTCGCACAGCAGCTCCTGTCCCATAGATGAGACCATCATCAGCCCCACAGTAGCTCCTGCCCCATAGATCTGACCCCCATCAGCCCCACAGTAGCTCCTGCCCCATAGATCTGAACCACATCTGTCGCACAGCAGCTCCTGCCCTATAGATCTAACCCACATCAGCCCCACAGCAGCTCCTGCCCCATACATCTGACCCACATGTTCCCAAGAGCAGCTCTGCCCCATTGATTTGACCCACATCACCCCCACAGTAGCTCCTGCCCCATAGATCTGACCCCCATCAGCCCCACAGTAGCTCCGGCCCCATAGATCTGACACACATCATATGTGAAGCAGCTGCTGCCCAATAGATATGACCCACAACAGCTCCTGCCCCATAGATCTAACCCACAGCAGCCCCACAGCAGCTCCTGCCCCATAGATCTGACGTACATCATCTCCACTGCAGCTCCTGCCCCATAGATCTCACCCAAATCTGCCCCACAGCAGCTCCTACACCATAGATCTGACCCACATCTGCCTCACAGCAGCTCCTGCCCCATAGCTCTGACCCACATCTGCACCACAGCAGCTCCTCCCCATAGATCTAACAGCCATCAGCCTCACAGCAGCTCCTGCCCCATAGATCTGACCCACATTTGCCACACAGCAGCTCCTGCCCCATAGATCTGACCCAAATCTGCCCCACAGCAGATCCTGCCAAATAGATCTTAACCACAGCAGCTCCTGCCCCATAGATCTGACCCACATCAGCCCCACATCAGCTCCTACACCATAGATCTGACCCACATCTGCCACACACCATCTCCAACCCCATAGATCTTACCCACTTCTGCCCCACAGCAGCTCCTGCCCCATAGCTCTGACCCACATCTGCACCACAGCAGCTCCTCCCCATAGATCTAACACCCATCAGCCTCACAGCAGCTCCTGCCCCATAGATATGCCCTATATCTGCCCCACAGCGGCTCCTGCACCATAGATCTGACCCACATCTGCAACACAGCAGCTCCTGCTCCATAAATCTGACCAACATCAGGCCCACATCTGTTCCTGCCCCATTGATCTGACCCACAGCAGCTCCTGCCTTATAGATCTGACCCACATCAGCCCCACAGCAGGTCCTGCCTTATAGATCTGACCCAAATCAGCCCCACAGCATCTCCTGCCCCATAGATCTGACCCACATGTGCCCCACAGCAGCTCCAAACTCATAGATCTGACCCTCATCAGTCCAACAGCAGATTTTGCACCATAGATATGTCCCTCATCTGCCCCACAGCAACTCCTGCCCCATAGATCTGACCTACATCATCCCCTCTTCAGCTTCTGCCCCATAGGTCTGACCCACATGTGCCCCACAGTAGCTCCTGCCCCATAGATCTGACCCCCATCAGCCCCACAACAGCTCCTGCCCCATAGATCTAACCCACATCAGTCCCACAGCAGCTCCTGCCCCATAGATCTGTCACACATCATATGTAAAGCAGCTGCTGCCCAATAGATATGACCCACAGCAGCTTCAGCCCCAAGGATCTGACACACATCAGCCCCACAGCAACTCCTGCCCCATAGATCTGACCCACATCTGCCCCAAAGCATCTCCTGCCCCATAGATCTTTCCCACATCAGCCCCACAGCAGATCCTGCCCCATAGATCTGACCCACATATGTCGCACAGCAGCACCTGCCCCATAGATCTGACCCACATCAGCCCCACAGCAGCTCCTACACCATAGATCTGACCCACATCTGCCACACAGCAGCTCCTGCCCCATAGCTCTGACCCACATCTGCACCACAGCAGCTCCTCCCCATAGATCTAACACCCATCAGCCTCACAGCAGCTCCTGCCCCATAGATAAGCCCTACATCTGCCCCACAGCAGCTCCTGCACCATAGATCTGACCCACATCTGCAACACAGCAGCTCCTGCTCCATAAATCTGACCAACATCAGGCCCACATCTGTTCCTGCCCCATAGATCTGACCCACAGCAGCTCCTGCCCCATAGATCTGACCCACATTTGCCACACAGCAGCTCCTGCCCCATAGATCTGACCCAAATATTCCCCACAGCAGATCCTGCCAAATAGATCTTAACCACAGCAGCTCCTGCCCCATAGATCTGACCCACATCAGCCCCACAGCAGCTCCTACACCATAGATCTGACCCACATGTGCCCCACAGCAGCAAAGAGATGACCCTGTATCATAGAACGGATACCTCTTTTACATCCAATTAATTGGGATCTGAAAATATAACCATGCATCGTTTTAGACAAAAGTGCACGCTAATAGAACTAAATTTGATGGTTTATTCTGTTTTCCAAGCAGGTGTTCCACTTGGGCTCTATATCACGCACTGGCCATGCGGATGTGGTGTACAACTGGAAGAAATCCTTCAGACCCTGAATGCAGGAGAGAATCTGTGATGGGTGAGAGAGGAAATGTGCACCTTGAAGCAGGGGACGCCCTGCTGGCACTACCTGTCACATCCACCACCAACATGGCTTGCTGTTTCTCAAGGGTCAATAAGTATTAATGCCCCTAGTGAT
Source organism: Coturnix japonica (assembly GCF_054131305.1). Taxonomy (NCBI): domain Eukaryota; kingdom Metazoa; phylum Chordata; class Aves; order Galliformes; family Phasianidae; genus Coturnix; species Coturnix japonica. The sequence goes on from NC_140689.1 coordinate 2,928,547, forward strand.
ACTCTAGTACATTTGTCCTCTAAAATTGGTTCTTTTTGACATGATATTCCATTAAATTGTGCGATCATTAATCAATTATTAGCCCGGATAACTCAGTTGGTAGAGCATGGTTATGAACATCTTAAAAGCATTTACTGCACAAATTTTAGTGGTCATTAAAAATCAATATATCAGAGTATATAAAAATTGAAGACTTTTCCTGATCAGTTACAGATTAACACAATGGGACCCTCATGGATTTATTTTCAGGTTGCAGAAACTTAGGTTGCAGTACAAACATGTTTGTTCTTTTTAGTGGGTTTAACAGTAATGTTGTTATGTTGTATTTGACTTGTCTCTTTTTTCACTTTCAGAGTATTGTCAATCGAGGCCTTGATTGAGTTATAATGATTATGTTATTAATATAATTAGTGTTATTATATTATAGTATGGTAGTAGCTTGTCAATAAACAAAAAAGGGGGAATTGTGGGAATACAAGAAAAGCTGTTCAGAGCAGCAGCTGTGGAGCAAGATAAACAGCATGAGAACCAAGGACACCTCTGCAAGGAGAAGAAGAGTCTCACAGCTCTGATTGGTTATGTGCCTGCATGGACAGTTGAAAAGTGTTTTGTAGAATGCTTTGTTGACATGTAAGATGTTTGGGAAAGTTGTAAGGGCGGATGGGAAAGTTAGAAAATAACAACTTGTGAAGGTATATAAGGGATGTGAGAACTTGTAATAAACGATTTGGATCGTTCACATCTGAGTCCGTGCCGAGTCGCTGCAGGTCTGACCCACATGTGCCCCACAGCAGCTCCTGCCCCATAGATCTGACCCACATCAGCCACACAGCAGCTCCTGACTCATAAATCTGACCCACAGTAGCTCCTGCCCCATAGATCTGACCCCCATCAGCCCCACAACAGCTCCTGCCCCATAGATCTAACCCACATCAGCCTCACAGCAGCTCCTGCCCCATAGATCTGACCCAAATCAGCCCCGCAGCAGCTCCTGCCCCATAGATCAGACCAACATCAGCCCCACAGTAGCTCCTGCCCCGTAGATCTGACCCACATCAGCCCCACAGCAGCTCCTGCCCCATAGATCTGACCCACATGTTCCCAAGAGCAGCTCTGCCCCATTGATTTGACCCACTTCAGACCCACAGTAGCTCCTGCCCCATAGATCTGACCCCCATCAGCCCCACTGCAGCTCCGGCCCCATAGATCTGACACACATCATATGTAAAGCAGCTGCTGCCCAATAGATATGACCCACAACAGCTGCTGCCACATAGATCTGACCCACATCAGCCCCACTGCAGCTCCGGCCCCATATATCTGACACACATCATATGTAAAGCAGCTGCTGCCCGATAGATATGACCCACAACAGCTCCTGCCACATAGATCTAACCCACAGCAGCCCCACAGCAGCTCCTGCCCCATAGATCTGACGTACATCATCTCCACTGCAGCTCCTGCCCCATAGATCTGACCCAAATCTGTCACACAGCAGATCCTGCCAAATAGATCTTAACCACAGCAGCTCCTGCCCCATAGATCTGACCCACGTCAGCCCCACAGCAGCTCCTACACCATAGATCTGACCCACATCTGCCACACACCATCTCCTACCCCATAGATCTCACCCACTTCTGACCCACAGCTGCTCCTGCCCCATAGCTCTGACCCACATCTGCACCACAGCAGCTCCTCCCCATAGATCTAACACCCATCAGCCTCACAGCAGCTCCTGCCCCATAGATAAGCCCTACATCTGCCCCACAGCAGCTCCTGCACCATAGATCTGACCCACATCTGCAACACAGCAGATCCTGATCCATAAATCTGACCAACATCAGGCCCACATCTGTTCCTGCCCCATAGATCTGACCCACAGCAGCTCCTGCCCCATAGATCAGACCCACATCTGCCCCACAGCAGCTCCTGCCCCATAGATCTGACCCACAGCATCTCCTGCCCCATAGATCTGACCCCCATCAGCCCCACAACAGCTCCTGCCCCATAGATCTGACCCACATCAGCCCCACAGCAGCTCCTGCCCCATAGATCTGACCCCTATCAGCCCCGCAGCAGCTCCTGCCCCATAGATCAGACCAACATCAGCCCCACAGCAGCTCCTGCCCCATAGATCTGACACACATCATATGTAAAGCAGCTGCTGCCCATTAGATATGACCCACAGCAGCTTCAGACCCAAGGATCTGACCCTCATCAGCCCCACAGCAGCTCCTGCCCCATAGATCTGACCCACATCTGCCCCAAAGCATCTCCTGCCCCATAGATCTTTCCCACATAAGCCCCACAGCAGATCCTGCCCCATAGATCTGACACACATATGTCGCACAGCAGCACCTGCCCCATAGATCTGACACACATCTGTCGCACAGCAGCTCCTGTCCCATAGATGAGACCATCATCAGCCCCACAGTAGCTCCTGCCCCATAGATCTGACCCCCATCAGCCCCACAGTAGCTCCTGCCCCATAGATCTGAACCACATCTGTCGCACAGCAGCTCCTGCCCTATAGATCTAACCCACATCAGCCCCACAGCAGCTCCTGCCCCATACATCTGACCCACATGTTCCCAAGAGCAGTTCTGCCCCATTGATTTGACCCACATCACCCCCACAGTAGCTCCTGCCCCATAGATCTGACCCCCATCAGCCCCACAGTAGCTCCGGCCCCATAGATCTGACACACATCATATGTGAAGCAGCTGCTGCCCAATAGATATGACCCACAACAGCTCCTGCCCCATAGATCTAACCCACAGCAGCCCCACAGCAGCTCCTGCCCCATAGATCTGACGTACATCATCTCCACTGCAGCTCCTGCCCCATAGATCTCACCCAAATCTGCCCCACAGCAGCTCCTACACCATAGATCTGACCCACATCTGCCTCACAGCAGCTCCTGCCCCATAGCTCTGACCCACATCTGCACCACAGCAGCTCCTCCCCATAGATCTAACAGCCATCAGCCTCACAGCAGCTCCTGCCCCATAGATCTGACCCACATTTGCCACACAGCAGCTCCTGCCCCATAGATCTGACCCAAATCTGCCCCACAGCAGATCCTGCCAAATAGATCTTAACCACAGCAGCTCCTGCCCCATAGATCTGACCCACATCAGCCCCACATCAGCTCCTACACCATAGATCTGACCCACATCTGCCACACACCATCTCCAACCCCATAGATCTTACCCACTTCTGCCCCACAGCAGCTCCTGCCCCATAGCTCTGACCCACATCTGCACCACAGCAGCTCCTCCCCATAGATCTAACACCCATCAGCCTCACAGCAGCTCCTGCCCCATAGATATGCCCTATATCTGCCCCACAGCGGCTCCTGCACCATAGATCTGACCCACATCTGCAACACAGCAGCTCCTGCTCCATAAATCTGACCAACATCAGGCCCACATCTGTTCCTGCCCCATTGATCTGACCCACAGCAGCTCCTGCCTTATAGATCTGACCCACATCAGCCCCACAGCAGGTCCTGCCTTATAGATCTGACCCAAATCAGCCCCACAGCATCTCCTGCCCCATAGATCTGACCCACATGTGCCCCACAGCAGCTCCAAACTCATAGATCTGACCCTCATCAGTCCAACAGCAGATTTTGCACCATAGATATGTCCCTCATCTGCCCCACAGCAACTCCTGCCCCATAGATCTGACCTACATCATCCCCTCTTCAGCTTCTGCCCCATAGGTCTGACCCACATGTGCCCCACAGTAGCTCCTGCCCCATAGATCTGACCCCCATCAGCCCCACAACAGCTCCTGCCCCATAGATCTAACCCACATCAGTCCCACAGCAGCTCCTGCCCCATAGATCTGTCACACATCATATGTAAAGCAGCTGCTGCCCAATAGATATGACCCACAGCAGCTTCAGCCCCAAGGATCTGACACACATCAGCCCCACAGCAACTCCTGCCCCATAGATCTGACCCACATCTGCCCCAAAGCATCTCCTGCCCCATAGATCTTTCCCACATCAGCCCCACAGCAGATCCTGCCCCATAGATCTGACCCACATATGTCGCACAGCAGCACCTGCCCCATAGATCTGACCCACATCAGCCCCACAGCAGCTCCTACACCATAGATCTGACCCACATCTGCCACACAGCAGCTCCTGCCCCATAGCTCTGACCCACATGTGCCCCACAGCAGCTCCAAACTCATAGATCTGACCCTCATCAGTCCAACAGCAGATTTTGCACCATAGATATGTCCCTCATCTGCCCCACAGCAACTCCTGCCCCATAGATCTGACCTACATCATCCCCTCTTCAGCTTCTGCCCCATAGGTCTGACCCACATGTGCCCCACAGTAGCTCCTGCCCCATAGATCTGACCCCCATCAGCCCCACAACAGCTCCTGCCCCATAGATCTAACCCACATCAGTCCCACAGCAGCTCCTGCCCCATAGATCTGTCACACATCATATGTAAAGCAGCTGCTGCCCAATAGATATGACCCACAGCAGCTTCAGCCCCAAGGATCTGACACACATCAGCCCCACAGCAACTCCTGCCCCATAGATCTGACCCACATCTGCCCCAAAGCATCTCCTGCCCCATAGATCTTTCCCACATCAGCCCCACAGCAGATCCTGCCCCATAGATCTGACCCACATATGTCGCACAGCAGCACCTGCCCCATAGATCTGACCCACATCAGCCCCACAGCAGCTCCTACACCATAGATCTGACCCACATCTGCCACACAGCAGCTCCTGCCCCATAGCTCTGACCCACATCTGCACCACAGCAGCTCCTCCCCATAGATCTAACACCCATCAGCCTCACAGCAGCTCCTGCCCCATAGATAAGCCCTACATCTGCCCCACAGCAGCTCCTGCACCATAGATCTGACCCACATCTGCAACACAGCAGCTCCTGCTCCATAAATCTGACCAACATCAGGCCCACATCTGTTCCTGCCCCATAGATCTGACCCACAGCAGCTCCTGCCCCATAGATCTGACCCACATTTGCCACACAGCAGCTCCTGCCCCATAGATCTGACCCAAATATTCCCCACAGCAGATCCTGCCAAATAGATCTTAACCACAGCAGCTCCTGCCCCATAGATCTGACCCACATCAGCCCCACAGCAGCTCCTACACCATAGATCTGACCCACATGTGCCCCACAGCAGCAAAGAGATGACCCTGTATCATAGAACGGATACCTCTTTTACATCCAATTAATTGGGATCTGAAAATATAACCATGCATCGTTTTAGACAAAAGTGCACGCTAATAGAACTAAATTTGATGGTTTATTCTGTTTTCCAAGCAGGTGTTCCACTTGGGCTCTATATCACGCACTGGCCATGCGGATGTGGTGTACAACTGGAAGAAATCCTTCAGACCCTGAATGCAGGAGAGAATCTGTGATGGGTGAGAGAGGAAATGTGCACCTTGAAGCAGGGGACGCCCTGCTGGCACTACCTGTCACATCCACCACCAACATGGCTTGCTGTTTCTCAAGGGTCAATAAGTATTAATGCCCCTAGTGATACTCTAGTACATTTGTCCTCTAAAATTGGTTCTTTTTGACATGATATTCCATTAAATTGTGCGATCATTAATCAATTATTAGCCCGGATAACTCAGTTGGTAGAGCATGGTTATGAACATCTTAAAAGCATTTACTGCACAAATTTTAGTGGTCATTAAAAATCAATATATCAGAGTATATAAAAATTGAAGACTTTTCCTGATCAGTTACAGATTAACACAATGGGACCCTCATGGATTTATTTTCAGGTTGCAGAAACTTAGGTTGCAGTACAAACATGTTTGTTCTTTTTAGTGGGTTTAACAGTAATGTTGTTATGTTGTATTTGACTTGTCTCTTTTTTCACTTTCAGAGTATTGTCAATCGAGGCCTTGATTGAGTTATAATGATTATGTTATTAATATAATTAGTGTTATTATATTATAGTATGGTAGTAGCTTGTCAATAAACAAAAAAGGGGGAATTGTGGGAATACAAGAAAAGCTGTTCAGAGCAGCAGCTGTGGAGCAAGATAAACAGCATGAGAACCAAGGACACCTCTGCAAGGAGAAGAAGAGTCTCACAGCTCTGATTGGTTATGTGCCTGCATGGACAGTTGAAAAGTGTTTTGTAGAATGCTTTGTTGACATGTAAGATGTTTGGGAAAGTTGTAAGGGCGGATGGGAAAGTTAGAAAATAACAACTTGTGAAGGTATATAAGGGATGTGAGAACTTGTAATAAACGATTTGGATCGTTCACATCTGAGTCCGTGCCGAGTCGCTGCAGGTCTGACCCACATGTGCCCCACAGCAGCTCCTGCCCCATAGATCTGACCCACATCAGCCACACAGCAGCTCCTGACTCATAAATCTGACCCACAGTAGCTCCTGCCCCATAGATCTGACCCCCATCAGCCCCACAACAGCTCCTGCCCCATAGATCTAACCCACATCAGCCTCACAGCAGCTCCTGCCCCATAGATCTGACCCAAATCAGCCCCGCAGCAGCTCCTGCCCCATAGATCAGACCAACATCAGCCCCACAGTAGCTCCTGCCCCGTAGATCTGACCCACATCAGCCCCACAGCAGCTCCTGCCCCATAGATCTGACCCACATGTTCCCAAGAGCAGCTCTGCCCCATTGATTTGACCCACTTCAGACCCACAGTAGCTCCTGCCCCATAGATCTGACCCCCATCAGCCCCACTGCAGCTCCGGCCCCATAGATCTGACACACATCATATGTAAAGCAGCTGCTGCCCAATAGATATGACCCACAACAGCTGCTGCCACATAGATCTAACCCACAGCAGCCCCACAGCAGCTCCTGCCCCATAGATCTGACGTACATCATCTCCACTGCAGCTCCTGCCCCATAGATCTGACCCAAATCTGTCACACAGCAGATCCTGCCAAATAGATCTTAACCACAGCAGCTCCTGCCCCATAGATCTGACCCACGTCAGCCCCACAGCAGCTCCTACACCATAGATCTGACCCACATCTGCCACACACCATCTCCTACCCCATAGATCTTACCCACTTCTGACCCACAGCTGCTCCTGCCCCATAGCTCTGACCCACATCTGCACCACAGCAGCTCCTCCCCATAGATCTGACACCCATCAGCCTCACAGCAGCTCCTGCCCCATAGATATGCCCTACATCTGCCCCACAGCAGCTCCTGCACCATAGATCTGACCCACATCTGCAACACAGCAGATCCTGCTCCATAAATCTGACCAACATCAGGCCCACATCTGTTCCTGCCCCATAGATCTGACCCACAGCAGCTCCTGCCCCATAGATCTGACCCACATCTGCCCCACAGCAGCTCCTGCCCCATAGATCTGACCCACAGCATCTCCTGCCCCATAGATCTGACCCCCATCAGCCCCACAACAGCTCCTGCCCCATAGATCTGACCCACATCAGCCCCACAGCAGCTCCTGCCCCATAGATCTGACCCCCATCAGCCCCGCAGCAGCTCCTGCCCCATAGATCAGACCAACATCAGCCCCACAGCAGCTCCTGCCCCATAGATCTGACACACATCATATGTAAAGCAGCTGCTGCCCATTAGATATGACCCACAGCAGCTTCAGCCCCAAGGATCTGACCCACATCAGCCCCACAGCAGCTCCTGCCCCATAGATCTGACCCACATCTGCCCCAAAGCATCTCCTGCCCCATAGATCTAACCCACAGCAGCCCCACAGCAGATCCTGCCCCATAGATCTGACACACATATGTCGCACAGCAGCACCTGCCCCATAGATCTGACACACATCTGTCGCACAGCAGCTCCTGCCCCATAGATCTGACCCACTTCTGCCCCAAAGCATCTCCTGCCCCATAGATCTAACCCACATCAGCCCCACAGCAGCTCCTGCCCCATAGATCTGACCCACATCAGCCCCACAGAAACTCCTGCCCCATAGATCTGACCCACATCTGCCCCAAAGCATCTCCTGCCCCATAGATCTAACCCACATCAGCCCCACAGCAGATCCTGCCCCATAGATCTGACACACATATGTCACACAGCAGCTCCTGCCCCATAGATCTGACCCACATCAGTCGCACAGCAGCTCCTGCCCCATACATGAGACCAACATCAGCCCCACAGTAGATCCTGCCCCATAGATCTGACCCCCATCAGCCCCACAGTAGCTCCTGCCCAATAGATCTGAACCACATCTGTCGCACAGCAGCTCCTGCCCTATAGATCTAACCCACATCAGCCCCACAGCAGCTCCTGCCCCATAGATCTGACCCACATGTTCCCAAGAGCAGCTCTGCCCCATTGATTTGACCCACATCACCCCCACAGTAGCTCCTGCCCCATAGATCTGACCCCCATCAGCCCCACTGCAGCTCCGGCCCCATAGATCTGACACACATCATATGTGAAGCAGCTGCTGCCCAATAGATATTACCCACAACAGCTCCTGCCCCATAGATCTAACCCACAGCAGCCCCACAGCAGCTCCTGCCCCATAGATCTCACCCAAATCTGCCCCACAGCAGCTCCTACACCATAGATCTGACCCACATCTGCCACACAGCAGCTCCAGCCCCATAGCTCTGACCCACATCTGCACCACAGCAGCTCCTCCCCATAGATCTAACACCCATCAGCCTCACAGCAGCTCCTGCCCCATAGATCTGACCCACATCAGCCCCACATCAGCTCCTACACCATAGATCTGACCCACATCTGCCACACACCATCTCCTACCCCATAGATCTTACCCACTTCTGCCCCACAGCAGCTCCTGCCCCATAGCTCTGACCCACATCTGCACCACAGCAGCTCCTCCCCATAGATCTAACACCCATCAGCCTCACAGCAGCTCCTGCCCCATAGATATGCCCTATATCTGCCCCACAGCGGCTCCTGCACCATAGATCTGACCCACATCTGCAACACAGCAGCTCCTGCTCCATAAATCTGACCAACATCAGGCCCACATCTGTTCCTGCCCCAAAGATCTGACCCACAGCAGCTCCTGCCCCATAGATCTGACCCACATCAGCCCCACAGCAGGTCCTGCCTTATAGATCTGACCCAAATCAGCCCCACAGCATCTCCTGCCCCATAGATCTGACCCACATGTGCCCCACAGCAGCTCCAAACTCATATATCTGACCCTCATCAGTCCAACAGCAGATTTTGCACCATAGATATGTCCCTCATCTGCCCCACAGCAACTCCTGCCCCATAGATCTGACCTACATCATCCCCTCTTCAGCTTCTGCCCCATAGGTCTGACCCACATGTGCCCCACAGTTGCTCCTGCCCCATAGATCTGACCCCCATCAGTCCCACAGCAGCTCCTGCCCCATAGATCTGTCACACATCATATGTAAAGCAGCTGCTGCCAAATAGATATGACCCACAGCAGCTTCAGCCCCAAGGATCTGACACACATCAGCCCCACAGCAACTCCTGCCCCATAGATCTGACCCACATCTGACCCAAAGCATCTCCTGCCCCATAGATCTTTCCCACATCAGCCCCACAGCAGATCCTGCCCCATAGATCTGACCCACATATGTCGCACAGCAGCACCTGCCCCATAGATCTGACCCACATCAGCCCCACAGCAGCTCCTACACCATAGATCTGACCCCCAACAGCCCCACAGCAGCTCCTGCCCCATAGCTCTGACCCACATCTGCACCACAGCAGCTCCTCCCCATAGATCTAACACCCATCAGCCTCACAGCAGCTCCTGCCCCATAGATAAGCCCTACATCTGCCCCACAGCAGCTCCTGCACCATAGATCTGACCCACATCTGCAACACAGCAGCTCCTGCTCCATAAATCTGACCAACATCAGGCCCACATCTGTTCCTGCCCCATAGATCTGACCCACAGCAGCTCCTGCCCCATAGATCTGACCCACATTTGCCACACAGCAGCTCCTGCCCCATAAATCTGACCCAAATCTGCCCCACAGCAGATCCTGCCAAATAGATCTTAACCACAGCAGCTCCTGCCCCATAGATCTGACCCACATCAGCCCCACAGCAGCTCCTGGCCCATAGATCTGACCCACATGTGCCCCACAGCAGCTCCAAACTCATAGATCTGACCCACATCAGTCCAACAGCAGATTTTGCACCATAGATATGTCCCTCATCTGCCCCACAGCAACTCCTGCCCCATAGATCTGACCTACATCATCCCCTCTGCAGCTTCTGCCCCATAGGTCTGACCCACATGTGCCCCACAGCAGCTCCTGCCATATAGATCTGACCCACATATGCCCCACAGCAGCTCCTGCCCCATAGATCTGACCCACATCAGCCACACAGCAGCTCCTGACTCATAAATCTGACCCACAGCAGCTCCTGCCCCATAGATCTGACCCAAATCTGACCCACAGCAGCTCCTGCCCCATAGATCTGACCCACATTTTCCCCAAAGCAGCACCTAACCCATAGATCTGACCCACATGTGCCCCACAGCTGCTCCTGCCCCGTAGATCTGAACCACAGCAGTTCCTAACCCATAGATCAGACCCAAATCTTCCCTACATCAGCTCCTGCCCATAGATCTGACCCACATCAGCCGCACAGCAGCTCCTACCCCATAGATCTCACCCACATCAGCCCCACAGCTGCTCCACGGCACGGTTTCCCCGGCTCGGTGCGGCTCGCGAGCTTTGCGGCGCCGGCTATGCGTTTTTGCCTGCGGAGACGCCACGGGAGCGACATTTGGCTGATTCCGAGGAACGTCCGAGCCGAGCGGTGCCCGCCGGGAGCGGTTGGACCGTGCCGGCGCACTTGAGCGGGGTCCGTTCGAGCCGGAAATCCGGACTGCGGGCAGGCCGCGTAGCGAGGGATGGCGAAAGAGCGGCGGGAAGCCGCAACCGAAAAAATCCACAGCCCGGCGCTCAACCGCGCTCACCTGCGCCCGCTCGTTGCCGCCTCTGGAGACGAGCACGCGCTCGCTCCTGCAGACGAAAACGGAAGGCGTAAGAAAAAACGGCTTCGGAAAAGAACGGCGCCGACTACCGGCAGCGGCGCCGAGGGTAAGCGGCGCTCTACGTCGACGTAGCGGTAGGTAAGAAACTACAGCGACCCCCCAGCAAGCTCCGAAGCTTTAGCGCCCCCCCATCTCACAGGGCTGCAAAGCCTAGCCGAAAGCGGGTAGACCTGGCAGCTACACGCAAGAGGCACGGGCAGCGACCCCTAGCCGCCGCCGCCGAGCACCACGGTCCGCTCGGAGCCGGGTAGACCGTGCCGACCTAGTCGAGACGCATAGGCAGCGACCTCTAGCAGCCGCCGCCGAGCACCACGGCCCGCTCGGAGCAGGGTAGACCGTGACGACCTGGTCGAGCCGCATAGGCAGCGACCTCTAGCAGCCGCCGCCAAGCACCACGGCCCGCTCGGAGCCGGGTAGACCGTGCCGACCTAGTCAAGCCGCATAGGCAGCGACCTCTAGCAGCCGCCGCAGAGCACCACGGCCCGCTCGGAGCCGGGTAGACCGTGCCGACCTAGGCGAGCTGCATAGGCAGCGACCTCTAGCAGCCGCCGCCGAGCACCACGGCCCGCTCGGAGCCGGGTAGACCGTGCCGACCTAGGCGAGCCGCATAGGCAGCGACCTCTAGCAGCCGCCGCCAAGCACCACGGCTCGCTCGGAGCCGGGTAGATTGTGCCGACCTAGTCGAGCCGCATAGGCAGCGACCTCTAGCAGCCGCCGCCGAGCACAACGGCTCGCTCGGAGCTGGGTAGACCGTGCCGACCTAGTCGAGCCGCATAGGCAGGGTCCTCTAGCAGCCGCCGCCGAGCACCACGGCCTGCCCTGAGCCGGGTAGACCGTGCCGACCTAGTCGAACCGCATAGGCAGCGACCTCTAGCAGCCGCCGCCGAGCACCACGGCCCGCTCGGAGCCGGGTAGACCGTGCTGACCTAGTCGAGCCGCATAGGCAGCGACCTCTAGCAGCCGCCGCCGAGCACCACGGCCCGCTCGGAGCCGGGTAGACCGTGCCGACCTAAACGAGCCGCATAGGCAGCGTCCTCTAGCAGCCGCCGCCGAGCAGCTCCTGCCCCATAGATCTGACACACATCATATGTAAAGCAGCTGCTGCCCAATAGATATGACCCACAGCAGCTTCAGCCCCAAGGATCTGACCCACATCAGACCCACAGCAACTCCTGCCCCATAGATCTGACTAAAATCTGCCCCAAAGCATCTCCTGCCCCGTAGATCTGACCCACATCAGCCCAACAGCAGCTGCTGACGCATAGATCTGACCCACATCTGCCACACAGCAGCTCCTGCCCCATAGCTCTGACCCACATCTGCACCACAGCAGCTCCTCCCCATAGATCTAACACCCATCAGCCTCACAGCAGCTCCTGCCCCATAGATAAGCCCTACATCTGCCCCACAGCAGCTCCTGCACCATAGATCTGACCCACATCATCCCCACAGCAGCTCCTGCCCCATAGATCTGACCCAAATCAGCCCCGCAGCAGCTCCTGGCCCATAGATCTGACCCACATGTGCCCCACAGCAGCTCCAAACTCATAGATCTGACCCACATCAGTCCAACAGCATATTTTGCACCATAGATATTTCCCTCATCTGCCCCACAGCAACTCCTGCCCCATAGATCTGACCCACATCATCCCCTCTGCAGATTCTGCCCCATAGGTCTGACCGACATGTGCGCCACAGCAGCTGCTGACCCATAGATCTGACCCAAATCAGCCCCGCAGCAGCTCCTGCCCCATAGATCTGACCCACATGTGCCCCACAGCAGCTCCTCCCCATAGATCTAACACCCATCAGCCTCACAGCAGCTCCTGCCCCATAGATAAGCCCTACATATGCCCCACAGCAGCTCCTGCACCATAGATCTGACCCACATATGTCGCACAGCAGCTCCTACACCATAGATCTGACCCACATCTGCCACACAGCAGCTCCTGCCCCATAGCTCTGACCCACATCTGCACCACAGCATCTCCTCCCCATAGATCTAACACCCATCAGCCTCACAGCAGCTCCTGCCCCGTAGATAAGCCCTACATCTGCCCCACAGCAGCTCCTGCACCATAGATTTGACCCACATCTGCAACACAGCAGCTCCTGCTCCATAAATCTGACCAACATCAGGCCCACATCTGTTCCTGCCCCATAGATCTGACCCACAGCAGCTCCTGCCCCATAGATCTGACCCACATTTGCCACACAGCAGCTCCTGCCCCATAGATCTGACCCAAATATTCCCCACAGCAGATCCTGCCAAATAGATCTTAACCACAGCAGCTCCTACACCATAGATCTGACCCACATCTGCCACACACCATCTCCTACCCCATAGATCTTACCCACTTCTGCCCCACAGCAGCTCCTGCCCCATAGATCTGACCCACATCTGATACACAGCAGCTCCTGCCCCATAGATCTGACCCACATCTGCCCAACAGCAGCTGCTGACGCATAGATCTGACCCACATCTGCCCAACAGCAGCTCCTGCCTAATAGATCTAACCCACATCAGCCCCACAGCAGCTCCTGCACCATAGATCTGACACACATCATATGTAAAGCAGCTGCTGCCCAATAGATATGACCCACAGCAGATTCAGCCCCAAGGATCTGACCCACATCAGCCCCACAGCAGCTCCTGCCCCATAGATCTGACCCACATCTGTCGCACAGCAGCTCCTGCCCTATAGATCTGACCCGCATCAGCCCCACAGCAGCTCCTGCCCCATAGATCTGACCCACATGTTCCCAAGAGAAGCTCTGCCCCATTGATTTGACCCACATCAGCCCCACAGTAGCTCCTGCCCCATAGATCTGACCCCCATCAGCCCCACTGCAGCTCCGGCCCCATAGATCTGACACACATCATATGTAAAGCAGCTGCTGCCCAATAGATATGACCCACAACAGCTCCTGCCCCATAGATCTAACCCACAGCAGCCCCACAGCAGCTCCTACACCATAGATCTGACCCACATCTGCCACACAGCAGCTCCTACCCCATAGATCTTACCCACTTCTGCCCCACAGCAGCTCCTGCCCCATAGCTCTGACCCACATCTGCACCATAGCAGCTCCTCCCCATAGATCTAACACCCATCAGCCTCACAGCAGCTCCTGCCCCACAGATATGCCCTACATCTGCCCCACAGCAGCTCCTGCACCATAGATCTGACCCACATCTGCAACACAGCATCTCCTGCTCCATAAATCCTGCTCCAACGTCAAGCCCACATCTGTTCCTGCCCCATAGATATGACCCACAGCAGCTCCTGCCCCATAGATCTGCCCACATCAGCCCCACAGCAGCTCCTGCCCCATAGACCTGACCCACATGTTCCCCACAGCAGCTCCTGCCCCATAGATCTGACCCACAGCATCTCCTGCCCCATAGATCTGACCCACATGTTCCCAAGAGCAGCTCTGCCCCATTGATTTGACCCACATCAGCCCCACAGTAGCTCCTGCCCCATAGATCTGACCCCCATCAGCCCCACTGCAGCTCCGGCCCCATAGATCTGACACACATCATATGTAAAGCAGCTGCTGCCCTATAGATATGACCCACAGCAGCTTCAGCCCCAAGGATCTGACCCACATCAGCCCCACAGCAACTCCAGCCCCATAGATCTGACCCACATCTGCCCCAAACCATCTCCTGCCCCATAGATCTTTCCCACATCAGCCCCACAGCAGATCCTGCCCCATAGATCTGACCCACATATGTCGCACAGCAGCACCTGCCCCATAGATCTGACCCACATCAGCCCCACAGCAGCTCCTACACCATAGATCTGACCCACATCTGCCACACAGCAGCTCCTGCCCCATAGCTCTGACCCACATCTGTACCACAGCAGCTCCTCCCCATAGATCTAACACCCATCAGCCTCACAGCAGCTCCTGCCCCATAGATAAGCCCTACATCTGCCCCACAGCAGCTCCTGCACCATAGATCTGACCCACATCTGCAACACAGCAGCTCCTGCTCGATAAATCTGACCAACATCAGGCCCACATCTGTTCCTGCCCCATAGATCTAACCCACAGCAGCTCCTGCCCCATAGATCTGACCCACATTTGCCACACAGCAGCTCCTGCCCCATAGATCTGACCCAAATCTGCCCCACAGCAGATCCTGCCAAATAGATCTTAACCACAGCAGCTTTTGCCCCATAGATCTGACCCACATCAGCCCCACAGCAGATCCTGCCCCATAGATCTGACCCACATATGTCGCACAGCAGCACCTGCCCCATAGATCTGACCCACATATGCCCCACAGCAGCTCCTGCCCCATAGATCTGACCCACATCAGCCACACAGCAGCTCCTGACTCATAAATCTGACCCACAGCAGCTCCTGCCCCATAGATATGACCCAAATCTGACCCACAGATGCTCCTGCCCCATAGATCTGACCCAAATCAGCCCCGCAGCAGCTCCTGGCCCATAGATCTGACCCACATGTGCCCCACAGCAGCTCCAAACTCATAGATCTGACCCACATCAGTCCAACAGCAGATTTTGCACCATAGATATGTCCCTCATCTGCCCCACAGCAACTCCTGCCCCATAGATCTGACCTACATCATCCCCTCTGCAGCTTCTGCCCCATAGGTCTGACCCACATGTGCCCCACAGTAGCTCCTGCCCCATAGATCTGACCCCCATCAGCCCCACAACAGCTCCTGACCCATAGATCTAACCCACATCAGCCCCACAGCAGCTCCTGCCCCATAGATCTGACACACATCATATGTAAAGCAGCTGCTGCCCAATAGATATGACCCACAGCAGCTTCAGCCCCAAGGATCTGACACACATCAGCCCCACAGCAACTCCTGCCCCATAGATCTGACCCACATCTGCCCCAAAGCATCTCCTGCCCCATAGATCTTTCCCACATCAGCCCCACAGCAGATCCTGCCCCATAGATCTGACCCACATATGTCGCACAGCAGCACCTGCCCCATGGATCTGACCCACATCAGCACCACAGCAGCTCCTACACCATAGATCTGACCCACATCTGCCACACAGCAGCTCCTGCCCCATAGCTCTGACCCACATCTGTACCACAGCAGCTCCTCCCCATAGATCTAACACCCATCAGCCTCACAGCAGCTCCTGCCCCATAGATAAGCCCTACATCTGCCCCACAGCAGCTCCTGCACCATAGATCTGACCCACATCTGCAACACAGCAGCTCCTGCTCCATAAATCTGACCAACATCAGGCCCACATCTGTTCCTGCCCCATGGATCTGACCCACAGCAGCTCCTGCCCCATAGATCTGACACACATCATATGTAAAGCAGCTGCAGCACAAGAGATATGACCCACAGCAGCTTCAGCCCCAAGGATCTGACACACATCAGCCCCACAGCAACTCCTGCCCCATAGATCTGACCCACATCTGCCCCTAAGCATCTCCTGCCCCATAGATCTTTCCCACATCAGCCCCACAGCAGATCCTGCCCCATAGATCTGACCCACATATGTCGCACAGCAGCACCTGCCCCATAGATCTGACCCACATCTGTCGCACAGTAGCTCCTGCCCCATAGATCAGACCAACATCAGCCCCACAGTAGCTCCTGCCCCATAGCTCTGACCCACATCAGCCCCACAGCAGCTCCTCCCCATAGATCTAACACCCATCAGCCTCACAGCAGCTCCTGCCCCATAGATAAGCCCTACATCTGCCCCACAGCAGCTCCTGCACTATAGATCAGACCCACATCTGCAACACAGCAGCTCCTGCTCCATAAATCTGACCAACATCAGGCCCACATCTGTTCCTGCCCCATAGATCTGACCCACAGCAGCTCCTGCCCCATAGATCTGACCCACATTTGCCACACAGCAGCTCCTGCCCCATAGATCTGACCCAAATATTCCCCACAGCAGATCCTGCCAAATAGATCTTAACCACAGCAGCTCCTGCCCCATAGATCTGACACACATCAGCCCCACAGCAGCTCCTACACCATAGATCTGACCCACATCTGCCCCACAGCAGCTCCTGCACCATAGATCTGACCCCAATCAGCCCCACAGTAGCTCCTGCCCCATAGATCTGACACACATCAGACCCACAGCAGCTGCTGACGCATAGATCTGACCCACATCTGCCCAACAGCAGCTCCTGCCCCATAGACCTGACCCACATGTTCCCCACAGCAGCTCCTGCCCCATAGATCTGACCCATAGCATCTCCTGCCCCATAGATCTGACCCCCATCAGCCCCACAACAGCTCCTGCCCCTTAGATCTAACGCACATCAGCCCCACAGCAGCTCCTGCCCCATAGATCTTACCCAAATCAGCCCCGCAGCAGCTCCTGCCCCATAGAACAGACCAACATCAGCCCCACAGTAGCTCCTGCCCCATAGATCTGATCCCATCAGCCCCACAACAGCTCCTGCCACATAGATCTAACCCACATCAGCCCCACAGCAGCTCCTGCCCCATAGATCTGACACACATCATATTTAAAGCAGCTGCTGCCCAATAGATATGACCCACAACAGCTCCTGCCCCATAGATCTGACCCACAGCAGCCCCACAGCAGCTCCTGCCCCATTGATCTGACACACATCATATGTAAAGCAGCTGCTACCCAATAGATATGACCCACAGCAGCTTCCGCCCCAAGGATCTGACACACATCAGCCCCACAGCAGCTCCTGCCCCATAGATCTGACCCACATCTGCCCCAAAGCATCTCCTGCCCCATAGATCTTTCCCACATCAGCCCCACAGCAGATCCTGCAGCATAGATCTGACCCACATATGTCGCACAGCAGTACCTGCCCCATAGATCTGACCCACATCTGTCGCACAGCAGCTCCTGCCCCATAGATGAGACCAACATCAGCCCCACAGTAGCTCCTGCCACATAGATCTGACCCCCATCAGCCCCACAGTAGCTCCTGCCCCATAGATCTGACCCACGTCAGCCCCACAGCAGCTCCTACACCATAGATCTGACCCACATCTGCCACACACCATCTCCTACCCCATAGATCTCACCCACTTCTGACCCACAGCTGCTCCTGCCTCATAGCTCTGACCCACATCTGCACCACAGCAGCTCCTCCCCATAGATCTAACACCCATCAGCCTCACAGCAGCTCCTGCCCCATAGATAAGCCCTACATCTGCCCCACAGCAGCTCCTGCACCATAGATCTGACCCACATCTGCAACACAGCAGATCCTGCTCCATAAATCTGACCAACATCAGGCCCACATCTGTTCCTGCCTCATAGATCTGACCCACAGCAGCTCCTGCCCCATAGATCTGACCCACATCTGCCCCACAGCAGCTCCTGCCCCATAGATCTGACCCACAGCATCTCCTGCCCCATAGATCTGACCCCCATCAGCCCCACAACAGCTCCTGCCCCATAGATCTGACCCACATCAGCCCCTCAGCAGCTCCTGCCCCATAGATCTGACCCCCATCAGCCCCGCAGCAGCTCCTGCCCCATAGATCAGACCAACATCAGCCCCACAGCAGCTCCTGCCCCATAGATCTGACACACATCATATGTAAAGCAGCTGCTGCCCAATAGATATGACCCACAGCAGCTTCAGCCCCAAGGATCTGACCCACATCAGCCCCACAGCAGCTCCTGCCCCATAGATCTGACCCACATCTGTCGCACAGCAGCTCCTGCCCCATAGATCTGCCCACATCTGCCCCACAGCAGCTCCTGCCCCATAGACCTGACCCACATGTTCCCCACAGCAGCTCCTGCCCCATAGATCTGACCCACAGCATCTCCTGCCCCATAGATCTGACCCACATGTTCCCAAGAGGAGCTCTGCCCCATTGATTTGACCCACATCAGCCCCACAGTAGCTCCTGCCCCATAGATCTGACCCCCATCAGCCCCACTGCAGCTCCGGCCCCATAGATCTGACACACATCATATGTAAAGCAGCTGCTGCCCTATAGATATGACCCACAGCAGCTTCAGCCCCAAGGATCTGACCCACATCAGCCCCACAGCAACTCCAGCCCCATAGATCTGACCCACATCTGCCCCAAACCATCTCCTGCCCCATAGATCTTTCCCACATCAGCCCCACAGCAGATCCTGCCCCATAGATCTGACCCACATATGTCGCACAGCAGCACCTGCCCCATAGATCTGACCCACATCAGCCCCACAGCAGCTCCTACACCATAGATCTGACCCACATCTGCCACACAGCAGCTCCTGCCCCATAGCTCTGACCCACATCTGTACCACAGCAGCTCCTCCCCATAGATCTAACACCCATCAGCCTCACAGCAGCTCCTGCCCCATAGATAAGCCCTACATCTGCCCCACAGCAGCTCCTGCACCATAGATCTGACCCACATCTGCAACACAGCAGCTCCTGCTCCATAAATCTGACCAACATCAGGCCCACATCTGTTCCTGCCCCATAGATCTAACCCACAGCAGCTCCTGCCCCATAGATCTGACCCACATTTGCCACACAGCAGCTCCTGCCCCATAGATCTGACCCAAATCTGCCCCACAGCATCTCCTGCCCCATAGATCTGACCCACATGTGCCCCACAGCAGCTCCAAACTCATAGATCTGACCCTCATCAGTCCAACAGCAGATTTTGCACCATAGATATGTCCCTCATCTGCCCCACAGTAACTCCTGCCCCATAGATCTGACCTACATCATCCCCTCTTCAGCTTCTGCCCCATAGGTCTGACCCACATGTGCCCCACAGTAGCTCCTGCCCCATAGATCTGACCCCCATCAGCCCCACAACAGCTCCTGCCCCATAGATCTAACCCACATCAGTCCCACAGCAGCTCCTGCCCCATAGATCTGTCACACATCATATGTAAAGCAGCTGCTGCCCAATAGATATGACCCACAGCAGCTTCAGCCCCAAGGATCTGACACACATCAGCCCCACAGCAGCTCCTGCCCCATAGATCTGACCCACATCTGCCCCACAGCAGCTCCTGCCCCATAGATCTTTCCCACATCAGCCCCACAGCAGATCCTGCCCCATAGATCTGACCCACATATGTCGCACAGCAGCACCTGCCCCATGGATCTGACCCACATCAGCCCCACAGCAGCTCCTACACCATAGATCTGACCCACATCTGCCACACAGCAGCTCCTGCCCCATAGCTCTGACCCACATCTGCACCACAGCAGCTCCTCCCCATAGATCTAACACCCATCAGCCTCACAGCAGCTCCTGCCCCATAGATAAGCCCTACATCTGCCCCACAGCAGCTCCTGCACCATAGATCTGACCCACATCTGCAACACAGCAGCTCCTGCTCCATAAATCTGACCAACATCAGGCCCACATCTGTTCCTGCCCCATAGATCTGACCCACAGCAGCTCCTGCCCCATAGATCTGACCCACATTTGCCACACAGCAGCTCCTGCCCCATAGATCTGACCCAAATCTGCCCCACAGCAGATCCTGCCCCATAGATCTTAACCACAGCAGCTCCTGACCCATAGATCTGACCCACATCAGCCCCACAGCAGCTCCTGGCCCATAGATCTGACCCACATGTGCCCCACAGCAGCTCCAAACTCATAGATCTGACCCACATCAGTCCAACAGCAGATTTTGCACCATAGATATGTCCCTCATCTGCCCCACAGCAACTCCTGCCCCATAGATCTGACCTACATCATCCCCTCTGCAGCTTCTGCCCCATAGGTCTGACCCACATGTGCCCCACAGCAGCTCCTGCCATATAGATCTGACCCACATCTGCCCCACAGCAGCTCCTGCACCGTAGATCTGACCCACATCTGCAACACAGCAGCTCCTGCTCCATAAATCTGACCAACATCAGGCCCACATCTGTTCCTGCCCCATAGATCTGAACCACAGCAGCTCCTGCCCCATAGATCTGACCCACATTTGCCCCACAGCAGCTCCTGCACCATAGATCTGACCCACAGCATCTCCTGCCCCATAGATCTGACCCACATGTTCCCAAGAGCAGCTCTGCCCCATTGATTTGACCCACATCAGCCCCAGAGTAGCTCCTGCCCCATAGATCTGACCCCCATCGGCCCCACTGCAGCTCCGGCCCCATAGATCTGACACACATCATATGTAAAGCAGCTGCTGCCCAATAGATATGACCCACAACAGCTCCTGCCCCATAGATCTAACCCACAGCAGCCCCACAGCAGCTCCTGGCCCATTGATCTGACCCACATGTGCCCCACAGCAGCTCCAAACTCATAGATCTGACCCACATCAGTCCAACAGCAGATTTTGCACCATAGATATGTCCCTCATCTGCCCCACAGCAACTCCTGCCCCATAGGTCTGTGTGGGAATACAAGAAAAGCTGTTCAGAGCAGCAGCTGTGGAGCAAGATAAACAGCATGAGAACCAAGGACACCTCTGCAAGGAGAAGAAGAGTCTCACAGCTCTGATTGGTTATGTGCCTGCATGGACAGTTGAAAAGTGTTTTGTAGAATGCTTTGTTGACATGTAGGATGTTTGGGAAAGTTGTAAGGGCGGATGGGAAAGTTAGAAAATAACAACTTGTGAAGGTATATAAGGGATGTGAGAACTTGTAATAAACGATTTGGATCGTTCACATCTGAGTCCGTGCCGAGTCGCTGCAAATGGCGCCCACAACGTGGAGCAAATCAACCCGCGGCTGAGCGAGCCCGGTCCGGCAGCGTCGCCCGACTGAACTTCGGAGAGACTGTTTCGCGCGCACCCGCACCGTTCTGCAGGACAGAAGGTGAGCAGTCGGGAACTATGGGGAGCTCACTACCGAAGGAGCAGAAAGTAAATCTCGAAGTATTGCGGTCAGTGTTACCGTATCAGGATAAGACTGTGTCTACTAAAGCATTAGCTACTCTTCTTAAATGGATAAGCAAAAATGTCCCTGAATTTCCAAAAACTGAGTTCTCTCTCGATGGAGAACTTTGGGACAAAATCGGCTCAAAACTCTACAAGGCTTCTCTCGCTAAAGACAGAAAGGCTGCTAAGCTGCTGCCCGTTTGGAGCCGGATAATGGAAGGGATTAAGCAATCACGACGGGAAAGAATTTATTCCGACCATTCCCTGCCGCCCTCCGTCCCAACCCCGCCGCTGCCTCTCGCTGCGGGAAGCGGCCCGTGCCCGGATCCGACCGGCGGCTCCGACCCCTCCCCGATTCGGGGAGACGAGGGGCCGCGGCCGCCCCCCTTCGCGCTCCCGCCGTTCGCTCCTCCCCCGACGTTCGCCGCGTTGCCGCCCTCTACGGCGCCCTCGCCCTTCGCTCCGCCTACGACGCTCGTCGCGCCGCTTCTGCCCTCCTCCCCCCCCACGTCATGCGCTGCTGCGTCTGTGCAGCCGGCGTGTAACGTGGATAAAGACACGGACGGATCGAAACCAGGGGATCGTTGTGACCCCGGTCCAGAAGATCCAGAACGAGAATCGGACGCATTTCCTCCTGATGATACTTTGAAGGAAGCAGGAATGGCAAATTTCCCTACAGCATACTGTGATGTCTTAGAGCAATGCAAAAAAGAAACAATATTAAGAAGTGATGCTGACACGTTGCACACCTTTCCTAATCAGGTCCCCCGTTTGGAATCTCTGCCTTATGAGGCAGTGAAGGAGCTAAGGGAGTCAGTGAGAACATTCGGAGTTCAGTCAGCCTTTACATACAATCTTTTGGTTACAAACAGTGACACTTACGCTATGACCCCTCACGATTGGAAAACTGTGTTAAGAATGATCCTCTCTCCTATGCAATACACCGTGTTTATGACTGAATATCAGCTACATAATTTGACTGATAGCTCTTTGCCTCAGACTCGGACAAATCCATGTGGCACAGCACCTCTTCAACTGTGTCAGACAAATGTCACTCACGTTCCTGAATTTGGCCGTCTAAAATATGCACATGTAACAATAGATACTCATTCTTCTTACGTATTTTCCACAGCACATACAGGTGAATGCAGTCTCAAGATTTAGAGTTTAAGATATTAGCTAGGATGTTGTGTGCTTCTTCTATTTTAGTAATAGATCAGATGTGTATTAAACAGGATTTGATCTAATCAATGCTAGAATCTACAGGAATAGCTCTTTTAATGTTTTAGTACTGTTTGCTTATGATATTATTAGCCTATTAATTAGCTTTTCTTAATTTGCAAAGACAAAACCTGGAAAGGAATCCCAGGCAAAGAGATGACCCTGTATCATAGAACGGATACCTCTTTTACATCCAATTAATTGGGATCTGAAAATATAACCATGCATCATTTTAGACAAAAGTGCACGCTAATAGAACTAAATTTGATGGTTTATTCTGTTTTCCAAGCAGGTGTTCCACTTGGGCTCTATATCACGCACTGGCCATGCGGATGTGGTGTACAACTGGAAGAAATCCTTCAGACCCTGAATGCAGGAGAGAATCTGTGATGGGTGAGAGAGGAAATGTGCACCTTGAAGCAGGGGACGCCCTGCTGGCACTACCTGTCACATCCACCACCAACATGGCTTGCTGTTTCTCAAGGGTCAATAAGTATTAATGCCCCTAGTGATACTCTAGTACATTTGTCCTCTAAAATTGGTTCTTTTTGACATGATATTCCATTAAATTGTGCGATCATTAATCAATTATTAGCTCGGATAACTCAGTTGGTAGAGCATGGTTATGAACATCTTAAAAGCATTTACTGCACAAATTTTAGTGGTCATTAAAAATCAATATATCAGAGTATATAAAAATTGAAGACTTTTCCTGATCAGTTACAGATTAACACAATGGGACCCTCATGGATTTATTTTCAGGTTGCAGAAACTTAGGTTGCAGTACAAACATGTTTGTTCTTTTTAGTGGGTTTAACAGTAATGTTGTTATGTTGTATTTGACTTGTCTCTTTTTTCACTTTCAGAGTATTGTCAATCGAGGCCTTGATTGAGTTATAATGATTATGTTATTAATATAATTAGTGTTATTATATTATAGTATGGTAGTAGCTTGTCAATAAACAAAAAAGGGGGAATTGTGGGAATACAAGAAAAGCTGTTCAGAGCAGCAGCTGTGGAGCAAGATAAACACAGCATGAGAACCAAGGACACCTCTGCAAGGAGAAGAAGAGTCTCACAGCTCTGATTGGTTATGTGCCTGCATGGACAGTTGAAAAGTGTTTTGTAGAATGCTTTGTTGACATGTAAGATGTTTGGGAAAGTTGTAAGGGCGGATGGGAAAGTTAGAAAATAACAACTTGTGAAGGTATATAAGGGATGTGAGAACTTGTAATAAACGATTTGGATCGTTCACATCTGAGTCCGTGCCGAGTCGCTGCAGGTCTGACCCACATGTGCCCCACAGCAGCTCCTGCCCCATAGATCTGACCCATATTAGCCACACAGCAGCTCCTGACTCATAAATCTGACCCACAGTAGCTCCTGCCCCATAGATCTGACCCCCATCAGCCCCACAACAGCTCCTGCCCCATAGATCTAACCCACATCAGCCTCACAGCAGCTCCTGCCCCATAGATCTGACCCAAATCAGCCCCGCAGCAGCTCCTGCCCCATAGATCAGACCAACATCAGCCCCACAGTAGCTCCTGCCCCATAGATCTGACCCACATCAGCCCCACAGCAGCTCCTGCCCCATAGATCTGACCCACATGTTCCCAAGAGCAGCTCTGCCCCATTGATTTGACCCACTTCAGACCCACAGTAGCTCCTGCCCCATAGATCTGACCCCCATCAGCCCCACTGCAGCTCCGGCCCCATAGATCTGACACACATCATATGTAAAGCAGCTGCTGCCCAATAGATATGACCCACAACAGCTCCTGCCACATAGATCTAACCCACAGCAGCCCCACAGCAGCTCCTGCCCCATAGATCTGACGTACATCATCTCCACTGCAGCTCCTGCCCCATAGATCTGACCCAAATCTGTCACACAGCAGATCCTGCCAAATAGATCTTAACCACAGCAGCTCCTGCCCCATAGATCTGACCCACGTCAGCCCCACAGCAGCTCCTACACCATAGATCTGACCCACATCTGCCACACACCATCTCCTACCCCATAGATCTTACCCACTTCTGACCCACAGCTGCTCCTGCCCCATAGCTCTGACCCACATCTGCACCACAGCAGCTCCTCCCCATAGATCTGACACCCATCAGCCTCACAGCAGCTCCTGCCCCATAGATATGCCCTACATCTGCCCCACAGCAGCTCCTGCACCATAGATCTGACCCACATCTGCAACACAGCAGATCCTGCTCCATAAATCTGACCAACATCAGGCCCACATCTGTTCCTGCCCCATAGATCTGACCCACAGCAGCTCCTGCCCCATAGATCTGACCCACATCTGCCCCACAGCAGCTCCTGCCCCATTGATCTGACCCACAGCGTCTCCTGCCCCATAGATCTGACCCCCATCAGCCCCACAACAGCTCCTGCCCCATAGATCTGACCCACATCAGCCCCACAGCAGCTCCTGCCCCATAGATCTGACCCCCATCAGCCCCGCAGCAGCTCCTGCCCCATAGATCAGACCAAAATCAGCCCCACAGAAGCTCCTGCCCCATAGATCTGACACACATCATATGTAAAGCAGCTACTGCCCATTAGATATTACCCACAGCAGCTTCAGCCCCAAGGATCTGACCCACATCAGCCCCACAGCAGCTCCTGCCCCATAGATCTGACCCACATCTGCCCCAAAGCATCTCCTGCCCCATAGATCTTTCCCACATCAGCCCCACAGCAGATCCTGCCCCATAGATCTGACACACATATGTCGCACAGCAGCACCTGCCCCATAGATCTGACACACATCTGTCGCACAGCAGCTCCTGCCCCATAGATCTGACCAACATCAGCCCCACAGTAGCTCCTGCCCCATAGATCTGACCCCCATCAGCCCCACAGTAGCTCCTGCCCCATAGATCTGAACCACATCTGTCGCACAGCAGCTCCTGCCCTATAGATCTAACCCACATCAGCCCCACAGCAGCTCCTGCCCAATAGATCTGACCCACATGTTCCCAAGAGCAGCTCTGCCCCATTGATTTGACCCACATCACCCCCACAGTAGCTCCTGCCCCATAGATCTGACCCCCATCAGCCCCAGAGTAGCTCCGGCCCCATAGATCTGACACACATCATATGTGAAGCAGCTGCTGCCCAATAGATATGACCCACAACAGCTCCTGCCCCATAGATCTAACCCACAGCAGCCCCACAGCAGCTCCTGCCCCATAGATCTGACGTACATCATCTCCACTGCAGCTCCTGCCCCATAGATCTCACCCAAATCTGCCCCACAGCAGCTCCTACACCATAGATCTGACCCACATCTGCCACACAGCAGCTCCTGCCCCATAGCTCTGACCCACATCTGCACCACAGCAGCTCCTCCCCATAGATCTAACACCCATCAGCCTCACAGCAGCTCCTGCCCCATAGATCTGACCCACATTTGCCACACAGCAGCTCCTGCCCCATAGATCTGACCCAAATCTGCCCCACAGCAGATCCTGCCAAATAGATCTTAACCACAGCAGCTCCTGCCTTATAGATCTGACCCAAATCAGCCCCACAGCAGCTCCTGGCCCATAGATCTGACCCACATGTGCCCCACAGCAGCTCCAAACTCATAGATCTGACCCACATCAGTCCAACAGCAGATTTTGCACCATAGATATGTCCCTCATCTGCCCCACAGCAACTCCTGCCCCATAGATCTGACCTACATCATCCCCTCTGCAGCTTCTGCCCCATAGGTCTGACCCACATGTGCCCCACAGCAGCTCCTGCCATATAGATCTGACCCACATATGCCCCACAGCAGCTCCTGCCCCATAGATCTGACCCACATCAGCCACACAGCAGCTCCTGACTCATAAATCTGACCCACAGCAGCTCCTGCCCCATAGATCTGACCCAAATCTGACCCACAGCAGCTCCTGCCCCATAGATCTGACCCACATTTTCCCCAAAGCAGCACCTAACCCATAGATCTGACCCACATGTGCCCCACAGCTGCTCCTGCCCCATAGATCTGAACCACAGCAGTTCCTAACCCATAGATCAGACCCAAATCTTCCCTACATCAGCTCCTGCCCATAGATCTGACCCACATCAGCCGCACAGCAGCTCCTACCCCATAGATCTCACACACATCAGCCCCACAGCTGCTCCACGGCACGGTTTCCCCGGCTCGGTGCGGCTCGCGAGCTTTGTGGCGCCGGCTATGCGTTTTTGCCTGCGGAGACACCACGGGAGCGACATTTGGCTGATTCCGAGGAACGTCCGAGCTGAGCGGTGCCCGCCGGGAGCGGTTGGACCGTGCCGGCGCACTTGAGCGGGGTCCGTTCGAGCCGGAAATCCGGACTGCGGGCAGGCCGCGTAGCGAGGGATGGCGAAAGAGCGGCGGGAAGCCGCAACCGAAAAAATCCACAGCCCGGCGCTCAACCGCGCTCGCCTGCGCCCGCTCGTTGCCGCCTCTGGAGACGAGCACGCGCTTGCTCCTGCAGACGAAAACGGAAGGCGTAAGAAAAAACGGCTTCGGAAAAGAACGGCGCCGACTACCGGCAGCGGCGCCGAGGGTAAGCGGCGCTCTACGTCGACGTAGCGGTAGGTAAGAAACTACAGCGACCCCCCAGCAAGCTCCGAAGCTTTAGCGCCCCCCCATCTCACAGGGCTGCAAAGCCTAGCCGAAAGCGGGTAGACCTGGCAGCTACACGCAAGAGGCACGGGCAGCGACCCCTAGCCGCCGCCGCCGAACACCACGGTCCGCTCGGAGCCGGGTAGACCGTGCCGACCTAGACGAGACGCATAGGCAGCGACCTCTAGCAGCCGCCGCCGAGCACCACGGCCCGCTCGGAGCAGGGTAGACTGTGACGACCTGGTCGAGCCGCATAGGCAGCGACCTCTAGCAGCCGCCGCCAAGCACCACGGCCCGCTCGGAGCCGGGTAGACCGTGCCGATTTAGTCGAGCCGCATAGGCAGCGACCTCTAGCAGCCGCCGCCGAGCACCACGGCCCGCTCGGAGCCGGGTAGACCGTGACGACCTGGTCGAGAAGCATAGGCAGCGACCTCTAGTAGCCGCCGCCAAGCACCACGGCCCGCTCGGAGCCGGGTAGACCGTGCCGACCTAGTCGAGCCGCATAGGCAGAGACCTCTAGCATCCGCCGCCGAGCACCACGGCCTGCCCTGAGCCGGGTAGACCGTGCCGACCTAGTCGAGCCGCATAGGCAGAGACCTCCAGCAGCCGCCGCCGAGCACCACGGCCCGCTCGGAGCCGGGTAGACCGTGCCGACCTAGTCGAGCCGCATAGGCAGCGACCTCTAGCAGCCGCCGCCGAGCACCACGGCCCGCTCGGAGCCGGGTAGACCGTGCCGACCTAGGCGAGCTGCATAGGCAGCGACCTCTAGCAGCCGCCGCCGAGCACCACGGCCCGCTCGGAGCCGGGTAGACCGTGCCGACCTAGTTGAGCCGCATAGGCAGCGACCTCTAGCAGCCGCCGCCGAGCACCACGGCCTGCTCGGAGCCGGGTAGACCGTGCCGACCTAGTCGAGACGCATAAGCAGCGACCTCTAGCAGACGCCGCCGAGCAGCACGGCACGCCCTGAGCCGGGTAGACCGTGCCGACCTAGGCGAGCCGCATAGGCAGCGACCTCTAGCAGCCGCCGCGGAGCACCACGGCTCGCTCGGAGCCGGGTAGTCCATGCCGACCTAGTCGAGCCGCATAGGCAGTGACCTCTAGCAGCCGCCGCCGAGCACAACGGCTCGCTCGGAGCTGGGTAGACTGTGCCGACCTAGTCGAGCCGCATAGGCAGGGTCCTCTAGCAGCCGCCGCCGAGCACCACGGCCTGCCCTGAGCCGGGTAGACCGTGCCGACCTAGTCGAGCCGCATAGGCAGCGACCTCTAGCAGCCGCCGCCGAGCACCACGGCCCGCTCGGAGCCGGGTAGACCGTGCCGACCTAGTCGAGCCGCATAGGCAGCGACCTCTAGCAGACGCCGCCGAGCACCACGGCCCGCTCGGAGCCGGGTAGACCGTGCCGACCTAAACGAGCCGCATAGGCAGCGACCTCTAGCAGCCGCCGCCGAGCAGCTCCTGCCCCATAGATCTGACACACATCATATGTAAAGCAGCTGCTGCCCAATAGATATGACCCACAGCAGCTTCAACCCCAAGGATCTGACCCACATCAGACCCACAGCAACTCCTGCCCCATAGATCTGACTAAAATCTGCCCCAAAGCATCTCCTGTTCCGTAGATCTGACCCACATCAGCCCCACAGCAGCTCCTACACCATAGATCTGACCCACATCTGCCACACAGCAGCTCCTGCCCCATAGCTCTGACCCACATCTGCACCACAGCAGCTCCTCCCCATAGATCTAACACCCATCAGCCTCACAGCAGCTCCTGCCCCATAGATAAGCCCTACATCTGCCCCACAGCAGCTCCTGCACCATAGATCTGACCCACATCTGCAACACAGCAGCTCCTGCTCCATAAATCTGACCAACATCAGGCCCACATCTGTTCCTGCCCCATAGATCTGACCCACAGCAGCTCCTGCCCCATAGATCTGACCCACATCAGCCCCACAGCAGCTCCTGACCCATAGATCTGACCCAAATCAGCCCCGCAGCAGCTCCTGGCCCATAGATCTGACCCACATGTGCCCCACAGCAGCTCCTCCCCATAGATCTAACATCCATCAGCCTCACAGCAGCTCCTGCCCCATAGATAAGCCCTACATATGCCCCACAGCAGCTCCTGCACCATAGATCTGACCCACATATGTCGCACAGCAGCACCTGCCCCATAGATCTGACCCACATCAGCCCCACAGCAGCTCCTGCCCCATAGCTCTGACCCACATCTGCACCACAGCAGCTCCACCCCATAGATCTAACCCCCATCAGCCTCACAGCAGCTCCTGCCCCGTAGATAAGCCCTACATCTGCCCCACAGCAGCTCCTGCACCATAGATCTGACCCACATCTGCAACACAGCAGATCCTGCTCCATAAATCTGACCAACATCAGGCCCACATCTGTTCCTGCCCCATAGATCTGACCCACAGCAGCTCCTGCCCCATAGATCTGACCCATATTTGCCACACAGCAGCTCCTGCCCCATAGATCTGACCCAAATATTCCCCACAGCAGATCCTGCCAAATAGATCTTAACCACAGCAGCTCCTGCCCCATAGATCTGACAAACATCAGCCCCACAGCAGCTCCTACACCATAGATCTGACCCACATCTGCCACACACCATCTCCTACCCCATAGATCTTACCCACTTCTGCCCCACAGCAGCTCCTGCCCCATAGATCTGACCCACATCTGCAACACAGCAGCTCCTGCCCCATAGGGCTGACCCACATCTGCCCAACAGCAGCTGCTGACGCATAGATCTGACCCACATCTGCCCAACAGCAGCTCCTGCCCCATAGATCTGACACACATCATATGTAAAGCAGCTGCTGCCCAATAGATATGACCCACAGCAGCTTCAGCCCCAAGGATCTGACCCACATCAGCCCCACAGAAGCTCCTGCCCCATAGATCTGACCCCCATCAGCCCCACAACAGCTCCTGCCCCATAGATCTAACCCACATCAGCCCCACAGCAGCTCCTGCCCCATAGATCTGACACACATCATATGTAAAGCAGCTGCTGCCCAATAGATATGACCCACAGCAGCTTCAGCCCCAAGGATCTGACCCACATCAGCCCCACAGCAGCTCCTGCCCCATAGATCTGACCCACATCTGTCGCACAGCAGCTCCTGCCCTATAGATCTTACCCGCATCAGCACCACAGCAGCTCCTGCCACATAGATCTGACCAACATGTTCCCAAGAGCAGCTCTGCCCCATTGATTTGACCCACATCAGCCCCACAGTAGCTCCTGCCCCATAGATCTGACCCCCATCAGCCCCACTGCAGCTCCGGCCCCATAGATCTGACACACATCATATGTAAAGCAGCTGCTGCCCAATAGATATGACCCAGAACAGCACCTGCCCCATAGATCTAACCCACAGCAGCCCCACAGCAGCTCCTACACCATAGATCTGACCCACATCTGCCACACAGCAGCTCCTACCCCATAGATCTTACCCACTTCTGCCCCACAGCAGCTCCTGCCCCATAGCTCTGAACCACATCTGCACCACAGCAGCTCCTCCCCATAGATCTAACACCCATCAGCCTCACAGCAGCTCCTGCCCCATAGATATGCCCTACATCTGCCCCACAGCAGCTCCTGCACCATAGATCTGACCCACATCTGCAACACAGCATCTCCTGCTCCATAAATCTGACCAACATCAAGCCCACATCTGTTCCTGCCCCATAGATCTGACCCACAGCAGCTCCTGCCCCATAGATCTGCCCACATCTGCCCCACAGCAGCTCCTGCCCCATAGACCTGACACACATGTTCCCCACAGCAACTCCTGCCCCATAGATCTGACCCACAGCATCTCCTGCCCCATAGATCTGACCCACATGTTCCCAAGAGCAGCTCTGCCCCATTGATTTGACCCACATCAGCCCCACTGCAGCTCCGGCCCCATAGATATGACACACATCATATGTAAAGCAGCTGCTGCCCTATAGATATGACCCACAGCAGCTTCAGCCCCAAGGATCTGACCCACATCAGCCCCACAGCAACTCCTGCACCATAGATCTGACCCACATCTGCCCCAAACCATCTCCTGCCCCATAGATCTTTCCCACATCAGCCCCACAGCAGATCCTGCCCCATAGATCTGACCCACATATGTCGCACAGCAGCACCTGCCCCATAGATCTGACCCACATCAGCCCCACAGCAGCTCCTACACCATAGATCTGACCCACATCTGCCACACAGCAGCTCCTGCCCCATAGCTCTGACCCACATCTATACCACAGCAGCTCCTCCCCATAGATCTAACACCCATCAGCCTCACAGCAGCTCCTGCCCCGTAGATAAGCCCTACATCTGCCCCACAGCAGCTCCTGCACCATAGATCTGACCCACATCTGCAACACAGCAGCTCCTGCTCCATAAATCTGACCAACATCAGGCCCACATCTGTTCCTGCCCCATAGATCTG
Organism: Coturnix japonica; assembly: GCF_054131305.1. Classification (NCBI taxonomy): domain Eukaryota; kingdom Metazoa; phylum Chordata; class Aves; order Galliformes; family Phasianidae; genus Coturnix; species Coturnix japonica. Next base: position 2,960,719 of record NC_140689.1, read on the forward strand.
ACCCACAGCAGCTCCTGCCCCATAGATCTGACCCACATCTGCACCACAGCAGCTCCTCCCCATAGATCTAACACCCATCAGCCTCACAGCAGCTCCTGCCCCGTAGATAAGCCCTACATCTGCCCCACAGCAGCTCCTGCACCATAGATCTGACCCACATCTGCAACACAGCAGCTCCTGCTCCATAAATCTGACCAACATCAGGCCCACATCTGTTCCTGCCCCATAGATCTGACCCACAGCAGCTCCTGCCCCATAGATCTGACCCACATTTGCCACACAGCAGCTCCTGCCCCATAGATCTGACCCAAATCTGCTCCACAGCAGATCCTGCCAAATAGATCTTAACCACAGCAGCTTTTGCCCCATAGATCTGACCCACATCAGCCCCACAGCAGATCCTGCCCCATAGATCTGACCCACATATGTCGCACAGCAGCACCTGCCCCATAGATCTGACCCACATATGCCCCACAGCAGCTCCTGCCCCATAGATCTGACCCACATCAGCCCCACAGCAGCTCCTACACCATAGATCTGACCCACATCTGCCCCACAGCAGCTCCTGCACCATAGATCTTACCCACATCTGCAACACAGCAGCTCCTGCTCCATAAATCTGACCAACATCAGGCCCACATCTGTTCCTGCCTCATAGATATTACCCACATCAGCCCCACAGCAGCTCCTGCCCCATAGATCTGACCCACATCAGACCCACAGCAGCTGCTGACGCATAGATCTTACCCACATCTGCCCAACAGCAGCTCCTGCCCCATAGACCTGACCCACATGTTCCCCACAGCAGCTCCTGCCCAATAGATCTGACCCACAGCATCTCCTGCCCCATAGATCTGACCCCCATCAGCCCCACAACAGCTCCTGCCCCTTAGATCTAACGCACATCAGCCCCACAGCAGATCCTGCCCCATAGATCTTACCCAAATCAGCCCCGCAGCAGCTCCTGCCCCATAGAACAGACCAACATCAGCCCCACAGTAGCTCCTGCCCCATAGATCTGACCCCATCAGCCCCACAACAGCTCCTGCCACATAGATCTAACCCACATCAGCCCCACAGCAGCTCCTGCCCCATAGATCTGACACACATCATATGTAAAGCAGCTGCTGCCAAATAGATATGACCCACAACAGCTCCTGCCCCATAGATCTGACCCACAGCAGCCCCACAGCAGCTCCTGCCCCATAGATCTTACACACATCATATGTAAAGCAGCTGCTGCCCAATAGATATGACCCACAGCAGCTTCCGCCCCAAGGATCTGACACACATCAGCCCCACAGCAGCTCCTGCCCCATAGATCTGACCCACATCTGCCCCAAAGCATCTCCTGCCCCATAGATCTTTCCCACATCAGCCCCACAGCAGATCCTGCCCCATAGATCTGACCCTCATCTGTCGCACAGCAGCTCCTGCCCCATAGATGAGACCAACATCAGCCCCACAGTATCTCCTGCCCCATAGATCTGACCCCCATCAGCCCCACAGTAGCTCCTGCCCCATAGATCTGACTCCCATCAGCCCCACAGTAGCTCCTGCCCCATAGATCTGACCCCCATCAGCCCCACAACAGCTCCTGCCCCATAGATCTGACCCACATCAGCCCCACAGCAGCTCCTGCCTCATAGATCTGACACACATCATATGTAAAGCAGCTGCTGCCCAATAGATATGACCCACAGCAGCTTCAGCCCCAAGGATCTGACCCACATCAGCCCCACAGCAGCTCCTGCCCCATAGATCTGACCCACATCTGTCGCACAGCTGCTCCTGCCCTATAGATCTTACCCACATCAGCCCCACAGCAGCTCCTGCCCCATAGATCTGACCCACATGTTCCCAAGAGCAGCTCTGCCCCATAGGTCTGACCCACATCAGCCACACAGCAGCTCCTGCTCCATAGATCTCACCCACATCAGCCACACAGCAGCTCCTGACTCATAAATCTGACCCACAGTAGCACCTGCACCATAGATCTGACCCCCATCAGCCCCACAACAGCTCCTGCCCCATAGATCTAACCCACATCAGCCCCACAGCAGATCCTGCCCCATAGATCTAACCCACATCAGCCCCACAGCAGCTCCTGCCCCATAGATCTGACCCACATGTTCCCAAGAGCAGCTCTGCCCCATTGATTTGACCCACATCAGCCCCACAACAGCTCCTGCCCCATAGATCTAACGCACAGCAGCCCCACAGCAGCTCCTACCCCATAGATCTTATGTACATCATCTCCACTGCAGCTCCTGCCCCATAGATCTGACCCAAATCTGCCCCACAGCAGATCCTGCCAAATAGATCTTAACCACAGCAGCTCCTGCCCCATAGATCTGACCCACATCAGCCCCACAGCAGCTCCTACACCATAGATCTCACCCACATCTGCCACACACCATCTCCTACCCCATAGATCTTACCCACTTCTGCCCCACAGCAGCTCCTGCCCCATAGCTCTGACCCACATCTGCACCACAGCAGCTCCTCCCCATAGATCTAACACCCATCAGCCTCTCATCAGCTCCTGCCCCATAGATAAGCCCTACATCTGCCCCACAGCAGCTCCTGCACCATAGATCTGACCCACATCTGCAACACAGCAGCTCCTGCTCCATAAATCTGACCAACATCAGGCCCACATCTGTTCCTGCCCCATAGATCTGACCCACAGCAGACACACAGCAGCTGCTGACCCATAGATCTGACCCACATCTGCCCCACAGCAGCTCCTGCCACATAGACCTGACCCACATGTTCCCCACAGCAGCTCCTGCCCCATAGATCTGACCCACATGTTCCCAAGAGCAGCTCTGCCCCATTGATTTGACCCACATCAGCCCCACAGTAGCTCCTGCCCCATAGATCTGACCCCCATCGGCCCCACTGCAGCTCCGGCCCCATAGATCTGACACACATCATATGTAAAGCAGCTGCTGCCCAATAGATATGACCCACAACAGCTCCTGCCCCATAGATCTAACCCACAGCAGCCCCACAGCAGCTCCTGCCCCATAGATCTGACGTACTTCATCTCCACTGCAGCTCCTGCCCCATAGATCTGACGCAAATCTGTCGCACAGCAGATCCTGCCAAATAGATCTTAACCACAGCAGCTCCTGCCCCATAGATCTGACCCACATCAGCCCCACAGCAGCTCCTACACCATAGATCTGACTCACATCTGCCACACACCATCTCCTACCCCATAGATCTTACCTACTTCTGACCCACAGCTGCTCCTGCCCCATAGCTCTGACCCACATCTGCACCACAGCAGCTCCTCCCCATAGATCTAACACCCATCAGCCTCACAGCAGCTCCTGCCCCATAGATATGCCCTACATCTGCCCCACAGCAGCTCCTGCACCATAGATCTGACCCACATCTGCAACACAGCAGATCCTGCTCCATAAATCTGACCAACATCAGGCCCACATCTGTTCCTGCCCCATAGATCTGACCCACAGCAGCTCCTGCTCCATAGATCTGACCCACAGCATCTCCTGCCCCATAGATCTGACCCCCATCAGCCCCACAACAGCTCCTGCCCCATAGATCTGACCCACATCAGCCCCACAGCAGCTCCTGCCCCATAGATCTGACCCCCGTCAGCCCCGCAGCAGCTCCTGCCCCATAGATCGGACCAACATCAGCCCCGCAGCAGCTCCTGCCCCATAGATCTGACACACATCATATGTAAAGCAGCTGCTGCCCATTAGATATGACCCACAGCAGCTTCAGCCCCAAGGATCTGACCCACATCAGCCCCACAGCAGCTCCTGCCCTATAGATCTGACCCACATCTGCCCCAAAGCATCTCCTGCCCCATAGATCTTTCCCACATCAGCCCCACAGCAGATCCTGCCCCATAGATCTGACCCACATCTGTCGCACAGCAGCTCCTGCCCCATAGATGAGACCAACATCAGCCACACAGTAGCTCCTGCCCCATAGATCTGACCCCCATCAGCCCCACAATAGCTCCTGCCCCGTAGATCTAACCCACATCAGGCCCACAGCAGCTCCTGCCCCATAGATCTGACACACATCATATGTAAAGCAGCTGCTGCCCAATAGATATGACCCACAGCAGCTTCAGCCCCAAGGACCTGACCCACATCAGCCCCACAGCAGCTCCTGCCCCATAGATCTGAACCACATCTGTCGCACAGCAGCTCCTGCCCTATAGATCTGACCCACATCAGCCCCACAGCAGCTCCTGCCCCATAGATCTGACGTACATCATCTCCACTGCAGCTCCTGCCCCATAGATCTAACACCCATCAGCCTCACAGCAGCTCCTTCCCCATAGATATGCCCTATATCTGCCCCACAGCAGCTCCTGCACCATAGATCTGACCCACAGCATCTGCAACACAGCAGCTCCTGCTCCATAAATCTGACCAACATCAGGCCCATATCTGTTCCTGCCCCATAAATCTGACCCACAGCAGCTCCTGCCCCATAGATCTGACCCACATCAGCCCCACAGCAGCTCCTGCCTTATAGATCTGACCCAAATCAGCCCCGCAGCAGCTCCTGGCCCATAGATCTGACCCACATGTGCCCCACAGCAGCTCCAAACTCATAGATCTGACCCACATCATTCCAACAGCAGATTTTGCACCATAGATATGTCCCTCATCTGCCCCACAGCAACTCCTGCCCCATAGATCTGACCTACATCATCCCCTCTTCAGCTTCTGCCCCATAGGTCTGACCCACATGTGCCCCACAGTAGCTCCTGCCCCATAGATCTGACCCCCATCAGCCCCACAGTAGCTCCTGCCCCATAGATCTAACCCACATCAGCCCCACAGCAGCTCCTGCCCCATAGATCTGTCACACATCATATGTAAAGCAGCTGCTGCCCAATAGATATGACCCACAGCAGCTTCAGCCCCAAGGATCTGACCCACAGCAGCCCCACAGCAGCTCCTGCCCCATAGATCTGATGTACATCATCTCCACAGCAGCTCCTGCCCCATAGCTCTGACCCACATCTGCACCACAGCAGCTCCTCCCCATAGATCTAACACCCATCAGCCTCACAGCAGCTCCTGCCCCATAGATAAGCCCTACATCTGCCCCACAGCAGCTCCTGCACCATAGATCTGACCCACATCTGCAACACAGCAGCTCCTGCTCCATAAATCTGACCAACATCAGGCCCACATCTGTTCCTGCCCCATAGATCTGACCCACAGCAGCTCCTGCCCCATAGATCTGACCCACATCAGCCCCACAGCATCTCCTGCCCCATAGATCTGACCCACAGCAGACCCACAGCAGCTGCTGACCCATAGATCTGACCCACATCTGCCCCACAGCAGCTCCTGCCACATAGACCTGACCCACATGTTCCCCACAGCAGCTCCTGCCCCATAGATCTGACCCACAGCATCTCCTGCCCCATAGATCTGACCCAAATCAGCCCCGCAGCTGCTCCTGCCCCATAGATCAGAACAACATCAGCCCCACAGTAGCTCCTGCCCCATAGATCTGACCCACATCAGCCCCACAGCAGATCCTGCCCCATAGATCTGACCCAAATCAGCCCCGCAGCTGCTCCTGCCCCATAGATCAGAACAACATCAGCCCCACAGTAGCTCCTGCCCCATAGATCTGACCCAAATCAGCCCCGCAGCTGCTCCTGCCCCATAGATCAGAACAACATCAGCCCCACAGTAGCTCATGCCCCATAGATCTGACCCACATCAGCCCCACAGCATATCCTGCCCCATAGATCTGACCCACATGTTCCCACGAGCAGCTCTGCCCCATTGATTTGACCCACTTCAGACCCACAGTAGCTCCTGCCCCAGAGATCTGACCCCCATCAGCCCCACTGCAGCTCCGGCCCCATAGATCTAACACCCATCAGCCTCACAGCAGCTCCTGCCCCATAGATATGCCCTACATCTGCCCCACAGCAGCTCCTGCACCATAGATCTGACCCACATCTGCAACACAGCAGATCCTGCTCCATAAATCTGACCAACATCAGGCCCACATCTGTTCCTGCCCCATAGATCTGACCCACAGCAGCTCCTGCCCCATAGATCTGACCCACATCAGCCCCACAGCAGCTCCTGCCCCATAGATCTGACCCCCATCAGCCCCGCAGCAGCTCCTGCCCCATAGATCTGACACACATCATATGTAAAGCAGCTGCTGCCCATTAGATATGACCCACAGCAGCTTCAGCCCCAAGGATCTGACCCACATCAGCCCCACAGCAGCTCCTGCCCTATAGATCTGACCCACATCTGCCCCAAAGCATCTCCTGCCCCATAGATCTTTCCCACATCAGCCCCACAGCAGATCCTGCCCCATAGATCTGACCCACATCTGTCGCACAGCAGCACCTGCCCCATAGATCTGACACACATCTGTCGCACAGCAGCTCCTGCCCCATAGATGAGACCAACATCAGCCCCACAGTAGCTCCTGCCCCATAGATCTGACCCCCATCAGCCCCACAATAGCTCCTGCCCCGTAGATCTAACCCACATCAGGCCCACAGCAGCTCCTGCCCCATAGATCTGACACACATCATATGTAAAGCAGCTGCTGCCCAATAGATATGACCCACAGCAGCTTCAGCCCCAAGGACCTGACCCACATCAGCCCCACAGCAGCTCCTGCCCCATAGATCTGAACCACATCTGTCGCACAGCAGCTCCTGCCCTATAGATCTGACCCACATCAGCCCCACAGCAGCTCCTGCCCCATAGATCTGACGTACATCATCTCCACTGCAGCTCCTGCCCCATAGATCTAACACCCATCAGCCTCACAGCAGCTCCTGCCCCATAGATATGCCCTATATCTGCCCCACAGCAGCTCCTGCACCATAGATCTGACCCACATCTGCCACACAGCAGCTCCTGCCCCATAGCTCTGACCCACATCTGCACCACAGCAGCTCCTCCCCATAGATCTAACACCCATCAGCCTCACAGCAGCTCCTGCCCCATAGATATGCCCTATATCTGCCCCACAGCAGCTCCTGCACCATAGATCTGACCCACAGCATCTGCAACACAGCAGCTCCTGCTCCATAAATCTGACCAACATCAGGCCCATATCTGTTCCTGCCCCATAAATCTGACCCACAGCAGCTCCTGCCCCATAGATCTGACCCACATCAGCCCCACAGCAGCTCCTGCCTTATAGATCTGACCCAAATCAGCCCCGCAGCAGCTCCTGGCCCATAGATCTGACCCACATGTGCCCCACAGCAGCTCCAAACTCATAGATCTGACCCACATCATTCCAACAGCAGATTTTGCACCATAGATATGTCCCTCATCTGCCCCACAGCAACTCCTGCCCCATAGATCTGACCTACATCATCCCCTCTTCAGCTTCTGCCACATAGGTCTGACCCACATGTGCCCCACAGTAGCTCCTGCCCCATGGATCTGACCCCCATCAGCCCCACAGTAGCTCCTGCCCCATAGATCTAACCCACATCAGCCCCACAGCAGCTCCTGCCCCATAGATCTGTCACACATCATATGTAAAGCAGCTGCTGCCCAATAGATATGACCCACAGCAGCTTCAGCCCCAAGGATCTGACCCACAGCAGCCCCACAGCAGCTCCTGCCCCATAGATCTGATGTACATCATCTCCACAGCAGCTCCTGCCCCATAGCTCTGACCCACATCTGCACCACAGCAGCTCCTCCCCATAGATCTAACACCCATCAGCCTCACAGCAGCTCCTGCCCCATAGATAAGCCCTACATCTGCCCCACAGCAGCTCCTGCACCATAGATCTGACCCACATCTGCAACACAGCAGCTCCTGCTCCATAAATCTGACCAACATCAGGCCCACATCTGTTCCTGCCCCATAGATCTGACCCACAGCAGCTCCTGCCCCATAGATCTGACCCACATCAGCCCCACAGCATCTCCTGCCCCATAGATCTGACCCACATGTGCCCCACAGCAGCTGCTGACCCATAGATCTGACCCACATCTGCCCCACAGCAGCTCCTGCCACATAGACCTGACCCACATGTTCCCCACAGCAGCTCCTGCCCCATAGATCTGACCCACAGAATCTCCTGCCCCATAGATCTGACCCAAATCAGCCCCGCAGCTGCTCCTGCCCCATAGATCAGAACAACATCAGCCCCACAGTAGCTCCTGCCCCATAGATCTGACCCACATCAGCCCCACAGCAGATCCTGCCCCATAGATCTGACCCAAATCAGCCCCGCAGCTGCTCCTGCCCCATAGATCAGAACAACATCAGCCCCACAGTAGCTCCTGCCCCATAGATCTGACCCAAATCAGCCCCGCAGCTGCTCCTGCCCCATAGATCAGAACAACATCAGCCCCACAGTAGCTCCTGCCCCATAGATCTGACCCACATCAGCCCCACAGCAGATCCTGCCCCATAGATCTGACCCACATGTTCCCACGAGCAGCTCTGCCCCATTGATTTGACCCACTTCAGACCCACAGTAGCTCCTGCCCCAGAGATCTGACCCCCATCAGCCCCACTGCAGCTCCGGCCCCATAGATCTAACACCCATCAGCCTCACAGCAGCTCCTGCCCCATAGTTATGCCCTACATCTGCCCCACAGCAGCTCCTGCACCATAGATCTGACCCACATCTGCAACACAGCAGATCCTGCTCCATAAATCTGACCAACATCAGGCCCACATCTGTTCCTGCCCCATAGATCTGACCCACAGCAGCTCCTGCCCCATAGATCTGACCCACATCAGCCCCACAGCAGCTCCTGCCCCATAGATCTGACCCCCATCAGCCCCGCAGCAGCTCCTGCCCCATAGATCTGACACACATCATATGTAAAGCAGCTGCTGCCCATTAGATATGACCCACAGCAGCTTCAGCCCCAAGGATCTGACCCACATCAGCCCCACAGCAGCTCCTGCCCCATAGGTCTGACCCACATCTGCCCCAAAGCATCTCCTGCCCCATAGATCTTTCCCACATCAGCCCCACAGCAGATCCTGCCCCATAGATCTGACACACATCTGTCGCACAGCAGCTCCTGCCCCATAGATGAGACCAACATCAGCCCTACAGTAGCTCCTACCCCATAGATCTGACCCCCATCAGCCCCACAACAGTTCCTGCCCCGTAGATCTAACCCACATCAGGCCCACAGCAGCTCCTGCCCCATAGATCTGACACACATCATATGTAAAGCAGCTGCTGCCCAATAGATATGACCAACAGCAGCTTCAGCCCCAAGGACCTGACCCACATCAGCCCCACAGCAGCTCCTGCCCCATAGATCTGAACCACATCTGTCGCACAGCAGCTCCTGCCCTATAGATCTGACCCACATCAGCCCCACAGCAGCTCCTGCCCCATAGATCTGACCCACATGTTCCCAAGAGCAGCTCTGCCCCATTGATTTGACCCACAGCAGCCCCACAGCAGCTCCTACCCCATAGATCTGATGTACATCATCTCCACTGCAGCTCCTGCCCCATAGATCTGACCCAAATCTGCCCCACAGCAGATCCTGCCAAATAGATCTTAACCACAGCAGCTCCTGCCCCATAGATCTGACCCACATCAGCGCCACAGCAGCTCCTACACCATAGATCTGACCCACATCAGCCCCACAGCAGCTCCTGCCCCATAGATCTGACCCACATCAGCCCCACAGAAACTCCTGCCCCATAGATCTGACCCACATCTGCCCCAAAGCATCTCCTGCCCCATAGATCTAACCCACATCAGCCCCACAGCAGATCCTGCCCCATAGATCTGACACACATATGTCACACAGCAGCTCCTGCTTCATAGATCTGACCCACATCTGTCGCACAGCAGCTCCTGCCCCATAGGTCTGACCCACATGTGCCCCACAGCAGCTCCTGCATATAGATCTGACCCACATATGCCCCACAGCAGCTCCTGCCCCATAGATCTGACTCAAATCTGCCCCACAGCAGATCCTGCCAAATAGATATTAACCACAGCAGCTCCTGCCCCATAGATCTGACCCACATCAGCCCCACAGCAGCTCCTACACCATAGATCTCACCCACATCTGCCACACACCATCTCCTACCCCATAGATCTTACCCACTTCTGCCCCACAGCAGCTCCTGCCCCATAGCTCTGACCCACATCTGCACCACAGCAGCTCCTCCCCATAGATCTAACACCCATCAGACTCTCATCAGCTCCTGCCCCATAGATAAGCCCTACATCTGCCCCACAGCAGCTCCTGCACCATAGATCTGACCCACATCTGCAACACAGCAGCTCCTGCTCCATAAATCTGACCAACATCAGGCCCACATCTGTTCCTGCCCCATAGATCTGACCCACAGCAGACCCACAGCAGCTGCTGACCCATAGATCTGACCCACATCTGCCCCACAGCAGCTCCTGCCACATAGACCTGACCCACATGTTCCCCACAGCAGCTCCTGCCCCATAGATCTGACCCACAGCATCTCCTGCCCCATAGATCTGACCCACATGTTCCCAAGAGCAGCTCTGCCCCATTGATTTGACCCACATCAGCCCCAGAGTAGCTCCTGCCCCATAGATCTGACCCCCATCGGCCCCACTGCAGCTCCGGCCCCATAGATCTGACACACATCATATGTAAAGCAGCTGCTGCCCAATAGATATGACCCACAACAGCTCCTGCCCCATAGATCTAACCCACAGCAGCCCCACAGCAGCTCCTGCCCCATAGATCTGACGTACATCATCTCCACTGCAGATCCTGCCCCATAGATCTGACCCAAATCTGTCGCACAGCAGATCCTGCCAAATAGATCTTAACCACAGCAGCTCCTGCCCCATAGATCAGACCCACGTCAGCCCCACAGCAGCTCCTACACCATAGATCTGACTCACATCTGCCATACACCATCTCCTACCCCATAGATCTTACCTACTTCTGACCCACAGCTTCTCCTGCCCCATAGCTCTGACCCACATCTGCACCACAGCAGCTCCTCCCCATAGATCTAACACCCATCAGCCTCACAGCAGGTCCTGCCCCATAGATATGCCCTAGATCTGCCCCACAGCAGCTACTGCACCATAGATCTGACCCACATCTGCAACACAGCAGATCCTGCTCCATAAATCTGACCAACATCAGGCCCACATCTGTTCCTGCCCCATAGATCTGACCCACAGCAGCTCCTGCCCCATAGATCTGACCCACAGCATCTCCTGCCCAATAGATCTGACCCAAATCAGCCCCACAACAGCTCCTGCCCCATAGATCTGACCCACATCAGCCCCACAGCAGCTCCTGCCCCATAGATCTGACCACCATCAGCCCCGCAGCAGCTCCTGCCCAATAGATCAGACCAACATCAGCCCCACAGCAGCTCCTGCCCCATAGATCTGACACACATCATATGTAAAGCAGCTGCTGCCCATTAGATATGACCCACAGCAGCTTCAGCCCCAAGGATCTGACCCACATCAGCCCCACAGCAGCTCCTGCCCCATAGATCTGACACACATATGTCGCACAGCAGCACCTGCCCCATAGATCTGACACACATCTGTCGCACAGCAGCTCCTGCCCCATAGATGAGACCAACATCAGCCCCACAGTAGCTCCTGCCCCATAGATCTGACCCCCATCAGCCCCACAGTAGCTCCTGCCCCGTAGATCTGACACACATCATATGTAAAGCAGCTGCTGCCCAATAGATATGACCCACAGCAGCTTAAGCCCCAAGGACCTGACCCACATCAGCCCCACAGCAGCTCCTGCCCCATAGATCTGAACCACATCTGTCGCACAGCAGCTCCTGCCCCATAGATCTGACCCACATCAGCCCCACAGCAGCTCCTGCCCCATAGATCTGACGTACATCATCTCCACTGCAGCTCCTGCCCCATAGATCTCACCCAAATCTGCCCCACAGCAGATCCTGCCAAATAGATCTTAACCACAGCAGCTCCTGCACCATAGATCTGACCCACATCAGCCCCACAGCAGCTCCTACACCATAGATCTGACCCACATCTGCCACACAGCAGCTCCTGCCCCATAGCTCTGACCCACATCAGCCCCACAGCAGCTCCTGCCTTATAGATCTGACCCAAATCAGCCCCGCAGCACATCCTGGCCCATAGATCTGACCCACATGTGCCCCACAGCAGCTCCAAACTCATAGATCTGACCCTCATCAGTCCAACAGCAGATTTTGCACCATAGATATGTCCCTCATCTGCCCCACAGCAACTCCTGCCCCATAGATCTGACCTACATCATCCCCTCTTCAGCTTCTGCCCCATAGGTCTGACCCACATGTGCCCCACAGTAGCTCCTGCCCCATAGATCTGACCCCCATCAGCCCCACAACAGCTCCTGCCCCATAGTTCTGTCACACATCATATGTAAAGCAGCTGCTGCCCAATAGATATGACCCACAGCAGCTTCAGCCCCAAGGATCTGACTCACAGCAGCCCCAAAGCAGCTCCTGCCCCATAGATCTGATGTACATCATCTCCACTGCAGCTCCTGCCCCATAGATCTGACCCAAATCTGCCCCACAGCAGATCCTGCCAAATAGATCTTAACCACAGCAGCTCCTGCCACATAGATCTGAACCACATCAGCCCCACAGCAGATCCTACACCATAGATCTGACCCACATCTGCCACACACCATCTCCTACCCCATAGATCTTACCCACTTCTGCCCCACAGCAGCTCCTGCCCCATAGCTCTGACCCACATCTGCACCACAGCAGCTCCTCCCCATAGATCTAACACCCATCAGCCTCACAGCAGCTCCTGCCCCATAGATATGCCCTACATCTGCCCCACAGTAGCTCCTGCACCATAGATCTGACCCACATCTGCAACACAGCAGCTCCTGCTCCATAAATCTGACCAACATCAGGCCCACATCTGTTCCTGCCCCATAGATCTGACCCACATCAGCCCCACAGCAGCTCCTGCCCCATAGATCTGACCCACATGTTCCCCACAGCAGCTCCGGCCCCATAGATCTGACCCACAGCATCTCCTGCCCCATAGATCTGACCCCCATCAGCCCCACAACAGCTCCTGCCTTCTAGATCTAACCCATATCAGCCCCACAGCAGCTCCTGCCCCATAGATCTGACCCAAATCAGCCCCGCAGCAGCTCCTGCCTTATAGATCAGACCAACATCAGCCCCACAGCAGCTCCTGCCCCATAGATCTAACCCACATCAGCCCCACAGCAGCTCCTGCCCCATAGATCTGACCCACATCAGCCCCACAGCAACTCCTGCCCCATAGATCTGACCCACATCTGCCCCAAAGCATCTCCTGCCCCATAGATCTAACCCACATCAGCCCCACAGCAGATCCTGCCCCATAGATCTGACCCACATATGTCGCACAGCAGCTCCTGCCCCATAGATCTGACCCACATCTGTCGCACAGCAGCTCCTGCCCCAGATGATGAGACCAACATCAGCGCAACAGTAGCTCCTGCCCCATAGATCTGACCCCCAACAGCCCCACAGTAGCTCCTGCCCCATAGATCTGACCCCCATCAGCCCCACAACAGCTCCTGCCCCATAGATCTGACCCACATCAGCCCCACAGCAGCTCCTGCCCCATAGATCTGACACACATCATATGTAAAGCAGCTGCTGCCCAATAGATATGACCCACAGCAGCTTCAGCCCCAAGGATCTGACCCACATCAGCCCCACAGCAGCTCCTGCCCCATAGATCTGACCCACATGTTCCCAAGAGCAGCTCCTGCCCCATAGGTCTGAACCACATGTGCCCCACAGAAGCTCCTGCCATATAGATCTGACCCACATATGCCCCACAGCAGCTCCTGCCCCATAGATCTGACTCAAATCTGCCCCACAGCAGATCCTGCCAAATAGATCTTAACCACAGCAGCTCCTGCCCCATAGATCTGACCCACATCAGCCCCACAGCAGCTCCTACACCATAGATCTGACCCACATCTGCCACACACCATCTCCTACCCCATAGATCTTACCCACTTCTGCCCCACAGCAGCTCCTGCCCCATAGCTCTGACCCACATCTGCACCACAGCAGCTCCTCCCCATAGATCTAACACCCATCAGCCTCACAGCAGCTCCTGCCCCATAGATAAGCCCTACATCTGCCCCACAGCAGCTCCTGCACCATAGATCTGACCCACATCTGCAACACAGCAGCTCCTGCTCCATAAATCTGACCAACATCAGGCCCACATCTGTTCCTGCCCCATAGATCTGACCCACAGCAGCACCTGCCCCATAGATCTGACCCACATCAGCCCCACAACAGCTCCTGCCCCATAGATCTAACCCACATCAGCCCCACAGCAGCTCCTGCCCCATAGATCTGACCCAAATCAGCCCCGCAGCAGCTCCTGCCCAATAGATCAGAACAACATCAGCCCCACAGTAGCTCCTGCCCCATAGATCTGACCCACATCAGCCCCACAGCAGATCCTGCTCCATAGATCTGACCCACATGTTCCCAAGAGCAGCTCTGCCCCATTGATTTGACCCTCTTCAGACCCACAGTAGCTCCTGCCCCATAGATCTGACCCCCATCAGCCCCACTGCAGCTCCGGCCCCATAGATCTGACACACATCATATGTAAAGCAGCTGCTGCCCAATAGATATGACCCACAACAGCTCCTGCCCCATAGATCTAACCCACAGCAGCCCCACATCAGCTCCTGCCCCATAGATCTGACGTACATCATCTCCACTGCAGCTCCTGCCCCATAGATCTGACCCAAATCTGTCGCACAGCAGATCCTGCCAAATAGATCTTAACCACAGCAGCTCCTGCCCCATAGATCTGACCCACGTCAGCCCCACAGCAGCTCCTACACCATAGATCTGACCCACATCTGCCACACACCATCTCCTACCCCATAGATCTTACCAACTTCTGACCCACAGCTGCTCCTGCCCCATAGCTCTGACCCACATCTGCACCACAGCAGCTCCTCCCCATAGATCTAACACCCATCAGCCTCACAGCAGCTCCTGCCCCATAGATATGCCCTACATCTGCCCCACAGCAGCTCCTGCACCATAGATCTGACCCACATCTGCAACACAGCAGCTCCTGCTCCATAAATCTGACCAACATCAGGCCCACATCTGTTCCTGCCCCATAGATCTGACCCACAGCAGCTCCTGCCCCATAGATCTGACCCCCATCAGCCCCACAACAGCTCCTGCCCCATAGATCTGACCCCCATCAGCCCCGCAGCAGCTCCTGCCCCATAGATCAGACCAACATCAGCCCCACAGCAGCTCCTGCCCCATAGATCTGACACACATCATATGTAAAGCAGCTGCTGCCCATTAGATATGACCCACAGCAGCTTCAGACCCAAGGATCTGACCCACATCAGCCCCACAGCAGCTCCTGCCCCATAGATCTGACCCACATCTGCCCCAAAGCATCTCCTGCCCCATAGATCTTTCCCACATCAGCCCCACAGCAGATCCTGCCCCATAGATCTGACCCACATCAGCCCCACAGCAGCTCCTGCCCCATAGATCTGACCCACATCTGTCGCACAGCAGCTCCTGCCCCATAGATCTGACCCACATCTGTCGCACAGCAGCTCCTGCCCTATAGATCTGACCCACATCAGCCCCACAGCAGCTCCTGCCCCATAGATCTGACCCACATGTTCCCAAGAGCAGCTCTGCCCCATAGGTCTGACCCACATGTGCCCCACAGCAGCTCCTGCCATATAGATCTGACCCACATATGCCCCACAGCAGCTCCTGCCCCATAGATCTTACCCACTTCTGCCCCACAGCAGCTCCTGCCCCATAGCTCTGACCCACATCTGCACCACAGCAGCTCCTCCCCATAGATCTAACACCCATCAGCCTCACAGCAGCTCCTGCCCCATAGATATGCCCTACATCTGCCCCACAGCAGCTCCTGCACCATAGATCTGACCCACATCTGCAACACAGCAGCTCCTGCTCCATAATTCTGACCAACATCAGGCCCACATCTGTTCCTGCCCCATAGATCTGACCCACAGCAGACCCACAGCAGCTGCTGACCCATAGATCTGACCCACATCTGCCCCACAGCAGCTCCTGCCACATAGACCTGACCCACATGTTCCCCACAGCAGCTCCTGCCCCATAGATCTGACCCACAGCATCTACTGCCCCATAGATCTGACCCACATGTTCCCAAGAGCAGCTCTGCCCCATTGATTTTACCCACATCAGCCCCAGAGTAGCTCCTGCCCCATAGATCTGACCCCCATCAGCCCCACTGCAGCTCCGGCCCCATAGATCTGACACACATCATATGTAAAGCAGCTGCTGCCCAATAGATATGACCCACAACAGCTCCTGCCCCATAGATCTAACCCACAGCAGCCCCACAGCAGCTCCTGCCCCATAGATCTGTCCCACATCAGACCCACAGCAGCTCCTGGCCCATTGATCTGACCCACATGTGCCCCACAGCAGCTCCAAACTCATAGATCTGACCCACATCAGTCCAACAGCAGATTTTGCACCATAGATATGTCCCTCATCTGCCCCACAGCAACTCCTGCCCCATAGATCTGACCTACATCATCCCCTCTGCAGCTTCTGCCCCATAGGTCTGACCCACATGTGCCCCACAGCAGCTCCTGCCATATAGATCTGACCCACATCTGCCCCACAGCAGCTCCTGCACCATAGATCTGACCCACATCTGCAACACAGCAACTCCTGCTCCATAAATCTGACAAACATCAGGCCCACATCTGTTCCTGCCCCATAGATCTGACATACAGCAGCTCCTGCCCCATAGATCTGACCCACATGTTCCCAAGAGCAGCTCTGCCCCATTGATTTGACCCACTTCAGACCCACAGTAGCTCCTGCCCCATAGATCTTACCCCCATCAGCCCCACTGCAGCTCCGGCCCCATAGATCTGACACACATCATATGTAAAGCAGATGCTGCCCAATAGATATGACCCACAACAGCTCCTGCCACATAGATCTAACCCACAGCAGCCCCACAGCAGCTCCTGCCCCATAGATCTGACGTACATCATCTCCACTGCAGCTCCTGCCCCATAGATCTGACCCAAATCTGTCGCACAGCAGATCCTGCCAAATAGATCTTAACCACAGCAGCTCCTGCCCCATAGATCTGACCCACGTCAGCCCCACAGCAGCTCCTACACCATAGATCTGACCCACATCTGCCACACACCATCTCCTACCCCATAGATCTTACCCACTTCTGACCCACAGCTGCTCCTGCCCCATAGCTCTGACCCACATCTGCACCACAGCAGCTCCTCCCCATAGATCTAACACCCATCAGCCTGACAGCAGCTCCTGCCCCATAGATAAGCCCTACATCTGCCCCACAGCAGCTCCTGCACCATAGATCTGACCCACATCTGCAACACAGCAGCTCCTGCTCCATAAATCTGACCAACATCAGGCCCACATCTGTTCCTGCCCCATAGATCTGACCCACAGCAGCTCCTGCCCCATAGATCTGACCCACATCTGCCCCACAGCAGCTCCTGCCCCATAGATCTGACCCACAGCATCTCCTGCCCCATAGATCTGACCCCCATCAGCCACACACCAGCTCCTGCCTTATAGATCTGACCCACATCAGCCCCACAGCAGCTCCTGCCCCATAGATCTGACCCCCATCAGCCCCGCAGCAGCTCCTGCCCCATAGATCTGACACACATCATATGTAAAGCAGCTGCTGCCCATTGAATATGACCCACAGCAGCTTCAGCCCCAAGGATCTGACCCACATCAGCCCCACAGCAGCTCCTGCCCCATAGATCTGACCCACATCTGCCCCAAAGCATCTCCTGCCCCATAGATCTTTCCCACATCAGCCCCACAGCAAATCCTGCCCCATAGATCTGACACACATATGTCGCACAGCAGCACCTGCCCCATAGATCTGACACACATCTGTCGCACAGCAGCTCCTGCCCCATAGATGAGACCAACATCAGTCCCACAGTAGCTCCTGCCCCATAGATCTGACCCCCATCAGCCCCACAGTAGCTCCTGCCCCATAGATCTGAACCACATCTGTCGCACAGCAGCTCCTGCCCTATAGATCTAACCCACATCAGCCCCACAGCAGCTCCTGCCCCATAGATCTGACCCACATGTTCCCAAGAGCAGCTCTGCCCCATTGATTTGACCCACATCACCCCCACAGTAGCTCCTGCCCCATAGATCTGACCCCCATCAGCCCCACAGTAGCTCCGGCCCCATAGATCTGACACACATCATATGTGAAGCAGCTGCTGCCCAATAGATATGACCCACAACAGCTCCTGCCCCATAGATCTAACCCACAGCAGCCCCACAGCAGCTCCTCCCCATAGATCTGACGTACATCATCTCCACTGCAGCTCCTGCCCCATAGATCTCACCCAAATCTGCCCCACAGCAGCTCCTACACCATAGATCTGACCCACATCTGCCACACAGCAGCTCCTGCCCCATAGCTCTGACCCACATTTGCCACACAGCAGCTCCTGCCCCATAGATCTGACCCAAATCTGCCCCACAGCAGATCCTGCCAAATAGATCTTAACCACAGCAGCTCCTGCCCCATAGATCTCACCCACATCAGCCCCACATCAGCTCCTACACCATAGATCTGACCCACATCTGCCACACACCATCTCCTACCCCATAGATCTTACCCACTTCTGCCCCACAGCAGCTCCTGCCCCATAGCTCTGACCCACATCTGCACCACAGCAGCTCCTCCCCATAGATCTAACACCCATCAGCCTCACAGCAGCTCCTGCCCCATAGATAAGCCCTACATCTGCCCCACAGCAGCTCCTGCACCATAGATCTGACCCACATCTGCCCCACAGCAGCTCCTGCCCCATAGATCTGACCCACATGTTCCCAAGAGCAGCTCTGCCCCATTGATTTGACCCACATCACCCCCACAGTAGCTCCTGCCCCATAGATCTGACCCCCATAAGCCCCACAGTAGCTCCGGCCCCATAGATCTGACACACATCATATGTGAAGCAGCTGCTGCCCAATAGATATGACCCACAACAGCTCCTGCCCCATAGATCTGACCCACATCAGCCCCACAGCAGGTCCTGCCTTATAGATCTGACCCAAATCAGCCCCACAGCATCTCCTGCCATATAGATCTGACCCACATGTGCCCCACAGCAGCTCCAAACTCATAGATCTGACCCTCATCAGTCCAACAGCAGATTTTGCACCATAGATATGTCCCTCATCTGCCCCACAGCAACTCCTGCCCCATATCTCTGACCCACATCTGCACCACAGCAGCTCCTCCCCATAGATCTAACACCCATCAGCCTCACAGCAGCTCCTGCCCCATAGATAAGCCCTACATCTGCCCCACAGCAGCTCCTGCACCATAGATCTGACCCACATCTGCAACACAGCAGCTCCTGCTCCATAAATCTGACCAACATCAGGCCCACATCTGTTCCTGCCCCATAGATCAGACCCACAGCAGCTCCTGCCCCATAGATCTGACCCACATTTGCCACACAGCAGCTCCTGCCCCATAGATCTGACCCACATCAGCCCCACAGCAGCTCCTGGCCCATAGATCTGACCCACATGTGCCCCACAGCAGCTCCAAACTCATAGATCTGACCCACATCAGTCCAACAGCAGATTTTGCACCATAGATATGTCCCTCATCTGCCCCACAGCAACACCTGCCCCATAGATCTGACCTACATCATCCCCTCTGCAGCTTCTGCCCCATAGGTCTGACCCACATGTGCCCCACAGCAGCTCCTGCCATATAGATCTGACCCAAATATGCCCCACAGCAGCTCCTGCCCCATAGATCTGACCCACATCAGCCACACAGCAGCTCCTGACTCATAAATCTGACCCACAGCAGCTCCTGCCCCATAGATCTGACCCACATGTGCCCCACAGCAGCTCCTGCCTAATAGATCTGACCCACATCAGCCCCACAGAAACTCCTGCCCCATAGATCTGACCCACATCTGCCCCAAAGCATCTCCTGCCCCATAGATCTAACCCACATCAGCCCCACAGCAGATCCTGCCCCATAGATCTGACACACATAAGTCACACAGCAGCTCCTGCCCCATAGATCTGACCCACATCTGTCGCACAGCAGCTCCTGCCCCATAGATGAGACCAACATCAGCACAACAGTAGCTCCTGCCCCATAGATCTGACCCCCAACAGCCCCACAGTAGCTCCTGCCCCATAGATCTGAACCCCATCAGCCCCACAACAGCTCCTGCCCCATAGATCTGACCTACATCAGCCCCACAGCAGCTCCTGCCCCATAGATCTGACACACATCATATGTAAAGCAGCTGCTGCCCAATAGATATGACCCACAGCAGCTTCAGCTCCAAGGATCTGACCCACATCAGCCCCACAGCAGCTCCTGCCCCATAGATCTGACCCACATGTTCCCAAGAGCAGCTCCTGCCCCATAGGTCTGACCCACATGTGCCCCACAGCAGCTCCTGCCATATAGATCTGACCCACATATGCCCCACAGCAGCTCCTGCCCCTTAGATCTGACTCAAATCTGCCCCACAGCAGATCCTGCCAAATAGATCTTAACCACAGCAGCTCCTGCCCCATAGATCTGACCCACATCAGCCCCACAGCAGCTCCTACACCATAGATCTCACCCACATCTGCCACACACCATCTCCTACCCCATAGATCTTACCCACTTCTGCCCCACAGCAGCTCCTGCCCCATAGCTCTGACCCACATCTGCACCACAGTAGCTCCTCCCCATAGATCTAACACCCATCAGCCTCTCATCAGCTCCTGCCCCATAGATAAGCCCTACATCTGCCCCACAGCAGCTCCTGCACCATAAATCTGACCCACATCTGCAACACAGCAGCTCCTGCTCCATAAATCTGACCAACATCAGGCCCACATCTGTTCCTGCCCCATAGATCTGACCCACAGCAGACCCACAGCAGCTGCTGACCCATAGATCTGACCCAAATCAGTCCCGCAGCAGCTCCTGGCCCATAGATCTGACCCACATGTGCCCCACAGCAGCTACAAACTCATAGATCTGACCCACATCAGTCCAGCAGCAGATTTTGCACCATAGATATGTCCCTCATCTGCCCCACAGCAGCTCCTGCCCCATAGATCTGACCTACATCATCCCCTCTGCAGCTTCTGCCCCATAGGTCTGACGCACATGTGCCCCACAGTAGCTCCTGCCCCATAGATCTGACCCCCATCAGCCCCACAACAGCTCCTGACCCATAGATCTGACCCACATCACTCCCACAGCAGCTCCTGCCCCATAGATCTGACACACATCATATGTAAAGCAGCTGCAGCACAATAGATATGACCTACAGCAGCTTCAGCCCCAAGGATCTGACACACATCAGCCCCACAGCAACTCCTGCCCCATAGATCTTTCCCACATCAGCCCCACAGCAGATCCTGCCCCATAGATCTGACCCACATATGTCGCACAGCAGCACCTGCCCCATAGATCTGACCCACATCTGTCGCACAGTAGCTCCTGCCCCATAGATGAGACCAACATCAGCCCCACAGTAGCTCCTGCCCCATAGATCTGACCCACATGTTCCCAAGAGCAGCTCTGCCCCATTGTTTTGACCCACATCAGCCCCACAGTAGCTCCGGCCCCATAGCTCTGACCCACATCAGCCCCACAGCAGCTCCTCCCCATAGATCTAACACCCATCAGCCTCACAGCAGCTCCTGCCCCATAGATAAGCCCTACATCTGCCCCACAGCAGCTCCTGCACCATAGATCTGACCCACATCTGCAACACAGCAGCTCCTGCTCCATAAATCTGACCAACATCTGGCCCACATCTGTTCCTGCCCCATAGATCTGACCCACAGCAGCTCCTGCCCCATAGATCTGACCCACATTTGCCACACAGCAGCTCCTGCCCCATAGATCTGACCCAAATATTCCCCACAGCAGATCCTGCCAAATAGATCTTAACCACAGCAGCTCCTTCCCCATAGATCTGACCCACATCAGCCCCACAGCAGCTCCTACACCATAGATCTGACCCACATCTGCCCCACAGCAGCTCCTGCACCATAGATCTTACCCACATCTGCAACACAGCAGCTCCTGCTCCATAAATCTGACCAACATCAGGCCCACATCTGTTCCTGCCTCATAGATATTACCCACATCAGCCCCACAGCAGCTCCTGCCCCATAGATCTGACCCACATCAGACCCACAGCAGCTGCTGACGCATAGATCTGACCCACATCTGCCCAACAGCAGCTCCTGCCCCATAGACCTGACCCACATGTTCCCCACAGCAGCTCCTGCCCCATAGATCTGACACACAGCATCTCCTGCCCCATAGATCTGACCCCCATCAGCCCCACAACAGCTCCTGCCCCTTAGATCTAACGCACATAAGCCCCACAGCAGCTCCTGCCCCATAGATCTTACCCAAATCAGCCCCGCAGCAGCTCCTGCCCCATAGAACAGACCAACATCAGCCCCACAGTAGCTCCTGACCCATAGATCTGACCCCATCAGCCCCACAACAGCTCCTGCCACATAGATCTAACCCACATCAGCCCCACAGCAGCTCCTGCCCCATAGATCTGACACACATCAGCCCCACAGCAGCTCCTGCCCCATAGATCTGACCCACATGTTCCCAAGAGCAGCTCTGCCCCATTGATTTGACCCACATCAGCCCCACAGTAGCTCCTGCCCCAGAGATCTGACCCCCATCAGCCCCACTGCAGCTCCGGCCCCATAGATCTGACACACATCATATGTAAAGCAGCTGCTGCCCAATAGATATGACCCACAACAGCTCCTGCCCCATAGATCTAACCCACAGCAGCCCCACAGCAGCTCCTACCCCATAGATCTGATGTACATCATCTCCACTGCAGCTCCTGCCCCATAGATCTGACCCAAATCTGCCCCACAGCAGATCCTACACCATAGATCTGACCCACATTTGCCACACACCATCTCCTACCCCATAGATCTTACCCACTTCTGCCCCACAGCAGCTCCTGCCCCATAGCTCTGACCCACATCTGCACCACAGCAGCTCCTCCCCATAGATCTAACACCCATCAGCCTCACAGCAGCTCCTGCCCCATAGATATGCCCTACATCTGCCCCACAGCAGCTCCTGCACCATAGATCTGACCCACATCTGCAACACAGCAGCTCCTGCTCCATAAATCTGACCAACATCAGGCCCACATCTGTTCCTGCCCCATAGATCTGACCCACATCAGCCCCACAGCAGCTCCTGCCCCATAGATCTGACCCACATCAGACCCACAGCAGCTGCTGACCCATAGATCTGACCCACATCTGCCCCACAGCAGCTCCTGTCCCATAGACCTGACCCACATGTTCCCCACAGCAGCTCCTGCCCCATAGATCTGACCCCCATCAGCCCCACAACAGCTTCTGCCCCCTAGATCTAACCCATATCAGCCCCACAGCAGCTCCTGCCCCATAGATCTGACCCAAATCAGCCCCGCAGCAGCTCCTGCCTTATAGATCAGACCAACATCAGCCCCACAGTAGCTCCTGCCCTCTTAGATCTGACCCCATCAGCCCCACAACAGCTCCTGCCCCATAGATCTAACCCACATCAGCCCCACAGCAGCTCCTGCCCCATAGATCTGACCCACATCAGCCCCACAGCAGCTCCTGTCCCATAGATCTGACCCACATCAGCCCCACAGAAACTCCTGCCCCATAGATCTGACCCACATCTGCCCCAAAGCATCTCCTGCCCCATAGATCTAACCCACATCAGCCCCACAGCAGATCCTGCCCCATAGATCTGACACACATATGTCACAAAGCAGCTCCTACCCCATAGATCTGACCCACATCTGTCGCACAGCAGCTCCTGCCCCATAGATCTGACCCCCAACAGCCCCACAGTAGCTCCTGCCCCATAGATCTGAACCCCATCAGCCCCACAACAGCTCCTGCCCCATAGATCTGACCCACATCAGCCCCACAGCAGCTCCTGCCCCATAGATCTGACACACATCATATGTAAAGCAGCTGCTGCCCAATAGATATGACCCAAAGCATCTCCTGCCCCATAGATCTTTCCCACATCAGCCCCACAGCAGCTCCTGCCCCATAGATCTGACACACATCATATGTAAAGCAGCTGCTGCCCAATAGATATGACCCACAGCAGCTTCAGCCCCAAGGATCTGACCCACATCTGCAACACAGCAGCTCCTGCCCCATAGATCTGACCCACATCTACAACACAGCAGCTCCTGCTCCATAAATCTGACCAACATCAGGCCCACATCTGTTCCTGCCCCATAGATCTGACCCACAGCAGCTCCTGCCCCATAGATCTGACCCACATTTGCCACACAGCAGCTCCTGCCCCATAGATCTGACCCAAATATTCCCCACAGCAGATCCTGCCAAATAGATCTTAACCACAGCAGCTCCTGCCCAATAGATCTGACGCACATCAGCCCCACAGCAGCTCCTACACCATAGATCTGACCCACATCTGCCCCACAGCAGCTCCTGCACCATAGATCTTACCCACATCTGCAACACAGCAGCTCCTGCTCTATAAATCTGACCAACATCAGGCCCACATCTGTTCCTGCCTCATAGATATTACCCACATCATCCCCACAGCAGCTCCTGCCCCATAGATCTGACCCACATCAGACCCACAGCAGCTGCTGACGCATAGATCTGACCCACATCTGCCCAACAGCAGCTCCTGCCCCATAGACCTGACCCACATGTTCCCCACAGATGCTCCTGCCCCATAGATCTGACCCACAGCATGTCCTGCCCCATAGATCTGACCCCCATCAGCCCCACAACAGCTCATGCCCCTTAGATCTAAAGCACATCAGCCCCACAGCAGCTCCTGCCCCATAGATCTTACCCAAATCAGCCCCGCAGCAGCTCCTGCCCCATAGAACAGACCAACATCAGCCCCACAGTAGCTCCTGCCCCATAGATCTGACCCCTTCAGCCCCACAACAGCTCCTGCCACATAGATCTAACCCACATCAGCCCCACAGCAGCTCCTGCCCCATAGATCTGACACACATCATATGTAAAGCAGCTGCTGCCCAATAGATGTGACCCACAACAGCTCCTGCCCCATAGATCTGACCCACAGCAGCCCCACAGCAGCTCCTGCCCCATAGATCTGACACACATCATATGTTAAGCAGCTGCTGCCCAATAGATATGACCCACAGCAGCTTCCGCCCCAAGGATCTGACCCACATCAGCCCCACAGCAGCTCCTGCCCCATAGATCTGACCCACATCTGCCCCAAAGCATCTCCTGCCCCATAGATCTTTCCCACATCAGCCCCTCAGCAGATCCTGCCCCATAGATCTGACCCACATATGTCGCACAGCAGCACCTGCCCCATAGATCTGACCCACATCTGTCGCACAGCAGCTCCTGCCCCATAGATGAGACCAACATCAGCCCCACAGTAGCTCCTGCCCCATAGATCTGACCCCCATCAGCCCCACAGTAGCTCCTGCCCCATAGATCTGACTCCCATCGGCCCCACAGTAGCTCCTGCCCCATAGATCTGACCCACAACAGCTCCTGCCCCATAGACCTGACCCACATCAGCCCCACAGCAGCTCCTGCCCCATAGATCTGACACACATCATATGTAAAGCAGCTGCTGCCCAATAGATATGACCCACAGCAGCTTCAGCCCCAAGGATCTGACCCACATCAGCCCCACAGCAGCTCCTGCCCCATAGATCTGACCCACATCTGTCGCACAGCAGCTCCTGCCCCATAGATCTGACACACATCTGTCGCACAGCAGCTCCTGCCCTATAGATCTGACCCACATCAGCCCCACAGCAGCTCCTGCCCCATAGATCTGACCCACATGTTCCCAAGAGCAGCTCTGCCCATAGGTCTGACCCACATGTGCCCCACAGCAGCTCCTGCCATATAGATCTGACCCACATATGCCCCACAGCAGCTCCTGCCCCATAGCTCTGACCCACATCTGCACCACAGCAGCTCCTCCCCATAGATCTAACACCCATCATCCTCACATCAGCTCCTGCCCCATAGATATGCCCTACATCTGCCCCACAGCAGCTCCTGCACCATAGATCTGACCCACATCTGCAACACAGCAGCTCCTGCTCCATAATTCTGACCAACATCAGGCCCACATCTGTTCCTGGCCCATAGATCTGACCCACAGCAGACCCACAGCAGCTGCTGACCCATAGATCTGACCCACATCTGCCCCACAGCAGCTCCTGCCACATAGACCTGACCCACATGTTCCCCACAGCAGCTCCTGCCCCATAGATCTGACCCACAGCATCTCCTGCCCCATAGATCTGACCCACATGTTCCCAAGAGCAGCTCTGCCCCATTGATTTGACCCACATCAGCCCCAGAGTAGCTCCTGCCCCATAGATCTGACCCCCATCAGCCCCACTGCAGCTCTGGCCCCATAGATCTGACACACATCATATGTAAAGCAGCTGCTGCCCAATAGATATGACCCACAACAGCTCCTGTTCCATAGATCTAACCCACAGCAGCCCCACAGCAGCTCCTGCCCCATAGATCTGTCCCACATCAGACCCACAGCAGATCCTGGCCCATAGATCTGACCCACATGTGCCCCACAGCAGCTACAAACTCATAGATCTGACCCACATCAGTCCAACAGCAGATTTTGCACCATAGATATGTCCCTCATCTGCCCCACAGCAACTCCTGCCCCATAGATCTTACCCACATGTGCCCCACAGCAGCTCCTGCCATATAGATCTGACCCACATATGCCCCACAGCAGCTCCTGCCCCATAGATCTGACCCACATCAGCCACACAGCAGCTCCTGACTCATAAATCTGACCCACAGTAGCTCCTGCCCCATAGATCTGACCCCCATCAGCCCCACAACAGCTCCTGCCCCATAGATCTAACCCACATCAGCCTCACAGCAGCTCCTGCCCCATAGATCTGACCCAAATCAGCCCCGCAGCAGCTCCTGCCCCATAGATCAGACCAACATCAGCCCCACAGTAGCTCCTGCCCCATAGATCTGACCCACATCAGCCCCACAGCAGCTCCTGCCCCATAGATCTGACCCACATGTTCCCAAAAGCAGCTCTGCCCCATTGATTTGACCCACTTCAGACCCACAGTAGCTCCTGCCCCATAGATCTGACCCCCATCAGCCCCACTGCAGCTCCGGCCCCATAGATCTGACACACATCATATGTAAAGCAGCTGCTGCCCAATAGATATGACCCACAACAGCTCCTGCCACATAGATCTAACCCACAGCAGCCCCACAGCAGCTCCTGCCCCATAGATCTGACGTACATCATCTCCACTGCAGCTCCTGCCCCATAGATCTGACCCAAATCTGTCGCACAGCAGATCCTGCCAAATAGATCTTAACCACAGCAGCTCCTGCCCCATAGATCTGACCCACGTCAGCCCCACAGCAGCTCCTACACCATAGATCTGACCCACATCTGCCACACACCATCTCCTACCCCATAGATCTTACCCACTTCTGACCCACAGCTGCTCCTGCCCCTTAGCTCTGACCCACATCTGCACCACAGCAGCTCCTCCCCATAGATCTAACACCCATCAGCCTCACAGCAGCTCCTGCCCCATAGATAAGCCCTACATCTGCCCCACAGCAGCTCCTGCACCATAGATCTGACCAACATCTGCAACACAGCAGATCCTGCTCCATAAATCTGACCAACATCAGGCCCACATCTGTTCCTGCCCCATAGATCTGTCCCACAGCAGCTCCTGCCCCATAGATCTGACCCACATCTGCCCCACAGCAGCTCCTGCCCCATAGATCTGTCCCACAGCATCTCCAGCCCCATAGATCTGACACCCATCAGCCCCACAACCGCTCCTGCCCCATAGATCTGACCCACATCAGCCCCACAGCAGCTCCTGCCCCATAGATCTGACCCCCATCAGCCCCGCAGCAGCTCCTGCCCCATAGATCAGACCAACATCAGCCCCGCAGCAGCTCCTGCCCCATAGATCTGACACACATCATATGTAAAGCAGCTGCTGCCCATTAGATATGACCCACAGCAGCTTCAGCCCCAAGGATCTGACCCACATCAGCCCCACAGCAGCTCCTGCCCCATAGATCTGACCCACATCTGCCCCAAAGCATCTCCTGCCCCATAGATCTTTCCCACATCAGCCCCACAGCAGATCCTGCCCCATAGATCTGACACACATATGTCGCACAGCAGCACCTGCCCCATAGATCTGACACACATCTGTCGCACAGCAGCTCCTGCCCCATAGATGAGACCAACATCAGCCCCACAGTAGCTCCTGCCCCATAGATCTGACCCCCATCAGCCCCACAGTAGCTCCTGCCCCATAGATCTGAACCACATCTGTCGCACAGCAGCTCCTGCCCTATAGATCTAACCCACATCAGCCCCACAGCAGCTCCTGCCCCATAGATCTGACCCACATGTTCCCAAGAGCAGCTCTGCCCCATTGATTTGACCCACATCACCCCCACAGTAGCTCCTGCCCCATAGATCTGACCCCCATCAGCCCCACAGTAGCTCCGGCCCCATAGATCTGACACAAATCATATGTGAAGCAGCTGCTGCCCAATAGATATGACCCACAACAGCTCCTGCCCCATAGATCTAACCCACAGCAGCCCCACAGCAGCTCCTGCCCCATAGATCTGACGTACATCATCTCCACTGCAGCTCCTGCCCCATAGATCTCACCCAAATCTGCCCCACAGCAGCTCCTACACCATAGATCTGACCCACATCTGCCACACAGCAGCTCCTGCCCCATAGCTCTGACCCACATTTGCCACACAGCAGCTCCTGCCCCATAGATCTGACCCAAATCTGCCCCACAGCAGATCCTGCCAAATAGATCTTAACCACAGCAGCTCCTGCCCCATAGATCTGACCCACATCAACCCCACATCAGCTCCTACACCATAGATCTGACCCACATCTGCCACACACCATCTCCTACCCCATAGATCTTACCCACTTCTGCCCCACAGCAGCTCCTGCCCCATAGCTCTGACCCACATCTGCACCACAGCAGCTCCTCCCCATAGATCTAACACCCATCAGCCTCACAGCAGCTCCTGCCCCATAGATATGCCCTATATCTGCCCCACAGCGGCTCCTGCACCATAGATCTGACCCACATCTGCAACACAGCAGCTCCTGCTCCATAAATCTGACCAACATCAGGCCCACATCTGTTCCTGCCCCATAGATCTGACCCACAGCAGCTCCTGCCCCATAGATCTGACCCACATCAGCCCCACAGCAGGTCCTGCCTTATAGATCTGACCCAAATCAGCCCCACAGCATCTCCTGCCCCATAGATCTGACCCACATGTGCCCCACAGCAGCTCCAAACTCATAGATCTGACCCTCATCAGTCCAACAGCAGATTTTGCACCATAGATATGTCCCTCATCTGCCCCACAGCAACTCCTGCCCCATAGATCTGACCTACATCATCCCCTCTTCAGCTTCTGCCCCATAGGTCTGACCCACATGTGCCCCACAGTAGCTCCTGCCCCATAGATCTGACCCCCATCAGCCCCACAACAGCTCCTGCCCCATAGATCTAACCCACATCAGTCCCACAGCAGCTCCTGCCCCATAGATCTGTCACACATCATATGTAAAGCAGCTGCTGCCCAATAGATATGACCCACAGCAGCTTCAGCCCCAAGGATCTGACACACATCAGCCCCACAGCAACTCCTGCCCCATAGATCTGACCCACATCTGCCCCAAACCATCTCCTGCCCCATAGATCTTTCCCGCATCAGCCCCACAGCAGATCCTGCCCCATAGATCTGACCCACATATGTCGCACAGCAGCACCTGCCCCATAGATCTGACCCACATCAGCCCCACAGCAGCTCCTACACCATAGATCTGACCCACATCTGCCACACAGCAGCTCCTGCCCCATAGCTCTGACCCACATCTGCACCACAGCAGCTCCTCCCCATAGATCTAACACCCATCAGCCTCACAGCAGCTCCTGCCCCATAGATAAGCCCTACATCTGCCCCACAGCAGCTCCTGCACCATAGATCTGACCCACATCTGCAACACAGCAGCTCCTGCTCCATAAATCTGACCAACATCAGGCCCACATCTGTTCCTGCCCCATAGATCTGACCCACAGCAGCTCCTGCCCCATAGATCTGACCCACATTTGCCACACAGCAGCTCCTGCCCCATAGATCTGACCCAAATCTGCCCCACAGCAGATCCTGCCAAATAGATCTTAACCACAGCAGCTCCTGCCTTATAGATCTGACCCACATCAGCCCCACAGCAGCTCCTGGCCCATAGATCTGACCCACATGTGCCCCACAGCAGCTCCAAACTCATAGATCTGACCCACATCAGTCCAACAGCAGATTTTGCACCATAGATATGTCCCTCATCTGCCCCACAGCAACTCCTGCCCCATAGATCTGACCTACATCATCCCCTCTGCAGCTTCTGCCCCATAGGTCTGACCCGCATGTGCCCCACAGCAGCTCCTGCCATATAGATCTGACCCACATCTGCCCCACAGCAGCTCCTGCACCATAGATCTGACCCACATCTGCAACACAGCAGCTCCTGCTCCATAAATCTGACCAACATCAGGCCCACATCTGTTCCTGCCCCATAGATCTGAACCACAGCAGCTCCTGCCCCATAGATCTGACCCACATTTGCCCCACAGCAGCTCCTGCACCATAGATCTGACCCACAGCATCTCCTGCCCCATAGATCTGACCCACATGTTCCCAAGAGCAGCTCTGCCCCATTGATTTGACCCACATCAGCCCCAGAGTAGCTCCTGCTCCATAGATCTGACCCCCATCGGCCCCACTGCAGCTCCGGCCCCATAGATCTGACACACATCGTATGTAAAGCAGCTGCTGCCCAATAGATATGACCCACAACAGCTCCTGCCCCATAGATCTAACCCACAGCAGCCCCACAGCAGCTCCTGGCCCATTGATCTGACCCACATGTGCCCCACAGCAGCTCCAAACTCATAGATCTGACCCACATCAGTCCAACAGCAGATTTTGCACCATAGATATGTCCCTCATCTGCCCCACAGCAACTCCTGCCCCATAGGTCTGTGTGGGAATACAAGAAAAGCTGTTCAGAGCAGCAGCTGTGGAGCAAGATAAACAGCATGAGAACCAAGGACACCTCTGCAAGGAGAAGAAGAGTCTCACAGCTCTGATTGGTTATGTGCCTGCATGGACAGTTGAAAAGTGTTTTGTAGAATGCTTTGTTGACATGTAAGATGTTTGGGAAAGTTGTAAGGGCGGATGGGAAAGTTAGAAAATAACAACTTGTGAAGGTATATAAGGGATGTGAGAACTTGTAATAAACGATTTGGATCGTTCACATCTGAGTCCGTGCCGAGTCGCTGCAAATGGCGCCCACAACGTGGAGCAAATCAACCCGCGGCTGAGCGAGCCCGGTCCGGCAGCGTCGCCCGACTGAACTTCGGAGAGACTGTTTCGCGCGCACCCGCACCGTTCTGCAGGACAGAAGGTGAGCAGTCGGGAACTATGGGGAGCTCACTACCGAAGGAGCAGAAAGTAAATCTCGAAGTATTGCGGTCAGTGTTACCGTATCAGGATAAGACTGTGTCTACTAAAGCATTAGCTACTCTTCTTAAATGGATAAGCAAAAATGTCCCTGAATTTCCAAAAACTGAGTTCTCTCTCGATGGAGAACTTTGGGACAAAATCGGCTCAAAACTCTACAAGGCTTCTCTTGCTAAAGACAGAAAGGCTGCTAAGCTGCTGCCCGTTTGGAGCCGGATAATGGAAGGGATTAAGCAATCACGACGGGAAAGAATTTATTCCGACCATTCCCTGCCGCCCTCCGTCCCAACCCCGCCGCTGCCTCTCGCTGCGGGAAGCGGCCCGTGCCCGGATCCGACCGGCGGCTCCGACCCCTCCCCGATTCGGGGAGACGAGGGGCCGCGGCCGCCCCCCTTCGCGCTCCCGCCGTTCGCTCCTCCCCCGACGTTCGCCGCGTTGCCGCCCTCTACGGCGCCCTCGCCCTTCGCTCCGCCTACGACGCTCGTCGCGCCGCTTCTGCCCTCCTCCCCCCCCACGTCATGCGCTGCTGCGTCTGTGCAGCCGGCGTGTAACGTGGATAAAGACACGGACGGATCGAAACCAGGGGATCGTTGTGACCCCGGTCCAGAAGATCCAGAACGAGAATCGGACGCATTTCCTCCTGATGATACTTTGAAGGAAGCAGGAATGGCAAATTTGCCTACAGCATACTGTGATGTCTTAGAGCAATGCAAAAAAGAAACAATATTAAGAAGTGATGCTGACACGTTGCACACCTTTCCTAATCAGGTCCCCCGTTTGGAATCTCTGCCTTATGAGGCAGTGAAGGAGCTAAGGGAGTCAGTGAGAACATTCGGAGTTCAGTCAGCCTTTACATACAATCTTTTGGTTACAAACAGTGACACTTACGCTATGACCCCTCACGATTGGAAAACTGTGTTAAGAATGATCCTCTCTCCTATGCAATACACCGTGTTTATGACTGAATATCAGCTACATAATTTGACTGATAGCTCTTTGCCTCAGACTCGGACAAATCCATGTGGCACAGCACCTCTTCAACTGTGTCAGACAAATGTCACTCACGTTCCTGAATTTGGCCGTCTAAAATATGCACATGTAACAATAGATACTCATTCTTCTTACGTATTTTCCACAGCACATACAGGTGAATGCAGTCTCAAGATTTAGAGTTTAAGATATTAGCTAGGATGTTGTGTGCTTCTTCTATTTTAGTAATAGATCAGATGTGTATTAAACAGGATTTGATCTAATCAATGCTAGAATCTACAGGAATAGCTCTTTTAATGTTTTAGTACTGTTTGCTTATGATATTATTAGCCTATTAATTAGCTTTTCTTAATTTGCAAAGACAAAACCTGGAAAGGAATCCCAGGCAAAGAGATGACCCTGTATCATAGAACGGATACCTCTTTTACATCCAATTAATTGGGATCTGAAAATATAACCATGCATCATTTTAGACAAAAGTGCACGCTAATAGAACTAAATTTGATGGTTTATTCTGTTTTCCAAGCAGGTGTTCCACTTGGGCTCTATATCACGCACTGGCCATGCGGATGTGGTGTACAACTGGAAGAAATCCTTCAGACCCTGAATGCAGGAGAGAATCTGTGATGGGTGAGAGAGGAAATGTGCACCTTGAAGCAGGGGACGCCCTGCTGGCACTACCTGTCACATCCACCACCAACATGGCTTGCTGTTTCTCAAGGGTCAATAAGTATTAATGCCCCTAGTGATACTCTAGTACATTTGTCCTCTAAAATTGGTTCTTTTTGACATGATATTCCATTAAATTGTGCGATCATTAATCAATTATTAGCTCGGATAACTCAGTTGGTAGAGCATGGTTATGAACATCTTAAAAGCATTTACTGCACAAATTTTAGTGGTCATTAAAAATCAATATATCAGAGTATATAAAAATTGAAGACTTTTCCTGATCAGTTACAGATTAACACAATGGGACCCTCATGGATTTATTTTCAGGTTGCAGAAACTTAGGTTGCAGTACAAACATGTTTGTTCTTTTTAGTGGGTTTAACAGTAATGTTGTTATGTTGTATTTGACTTGTCTCTTTTTTCACTTTCAGAGTATTGTCAATCGAGGCCTTGATTGAGTTATAATGATTATGTTATTAATATAATTAGTGTTATTATATTATAGTATGGTAGTAGCTTGTCAACAAACAAAAAAGGGGGAATTGGGGGAATACAAGAAAAGCTGTTCAGAGCAGCAGCTGTGGAGCAAGATAAACAGCATGAGAACCAAGGACACCTCTGCAAGGAGAAGAAGAGTCTCACAGCTCTGATTGGTTATGTGCCTGCATGGACAGTTGAAAAGTGTTTTGTAGAATGCTTTGTTGACATGTAAGATGTTTGGGAAAGTTGTAAGGGCGGATGGGAAAGTTAGAAAATAACAACTTGTGAAGGTATATAAGGGATGTGAGAACTTGTAATAAACGATTTGGATCGTTCACATCTGAGTCCGTGCCGAGTCGCTGCAGGTCTGACCCACATGTGCCCCACAGCAGCTCCTGCCCCATAGATCTGACCCACATCAGCCACACAGCAGCTCCTGACTCATAAATCTGACCCACAGTAGCTCCTGCCCCATAGATCTGACCCCCATCAGCCCCACAACAGCTCCTGCCCCATAGATCTAACCCACATCAGCCTCACAGCAGCTCCTGCCCCATAGATCTGACCCAAATCAGCCCCGCAGCAGCTCCTGCCCCATGGATCAGACCAACATCAGCCCCACAGTAGCTCCTGCCCAATAGATCTGACCCACATCAGCCCCACAGCAGCTCCTGCCCCATAGATCTGACCCACATGTTCCCAAGAGCAGCTCTGCCCCAGTGATTTGACCCACTTCAGACCCACAGTAGCTCCTGCCCCATAGATCTGACCCCCATCAACCCCACTGCAGCTCCGGCCCCATAGATCTGACACACATCATATGTAAAGCAGCTGCTGCCCAATAGATATGACCCACAACAGCTCCTGCCACATAGATCTAACCCACAGCAGCCCCACAGCAGCTCCTGCCCCATAGATCTGACGTACATCATCTCCACTGCAGCTCCTGCCCCATAGATCTGACCCAAATCTGTCGCACAGCAGATCCTGCAAATAGATCTTAACCACAGCAGCTCCTGCCCCATAGATCTGACCCACGTCAGCCCCACAGCAGCTCCTACACCATAGATCTGACCCACATCTGCCACACACCATCTCCTACCCCATAGATCTTACCCACTTCTGACCCACAGCTGCTCCTGCCCCATAGCTCTGACCCACATCTGCACCACAGCAGCTCCTCCCCATAGATCTGACACCCATCAGCCTCACAGCAGCTCCTGCCCCATAGATATGCCCTACATCTGCCCCACAGCAGCTCCTGCACCATAGATCTGACCCACATCTGCAACACAGCAGATCCTGCTCCATAAATCTGACCAACATCAGGCCCACATCTGTTCCTGCCCCATAGATCTGACCCACAGCAGCTCCTGCACCATAGATCTGACCCACATCTGCCCCACAGCAGCTCCTGCCCCATAGATCTGACCCACAGCATCTCCTGCCCCATAGATCTGACCCCCATCAGCCCCACAACAGCTCCTGCCCCATAGATCTGACCCACATCAGCCCCACAGCAGCTCCTGCCCCATAGATCTGACCCCCATCAGCCCCGCAGCAGCTCCTGCCCCATAGATCAGACCAACATCAGCCCCACAGCAGCTCCTGCCCCATAGATCTGACACACATCATATGTAAAGCAGCTGCTGCCCATTAGATATGACCCACAGCAGCTTCAGCCCCAAGGATCTGACCCACATCAGCCCCACAGCAGCTCCTGCCCCATACATCTGACCCACATGTTCCCAAGAGCAGCTCTGCCCCATTGATTTGACCCACTTCAGACCCACAGTAGCTCCTGCCCCATAGATCTGACCCCCATCAACCCCACTGCAGCTCCGGCCCCATAGATCTGACACACATCATATGTAAAGCAGCTGCTGCCCAATAGATATGACCCACAACAGCTCCTGCCACATAGATCTAACCCACAGCAGCCCCACAGCAGCTCCTGCCCCATAGATCTGACGTACATCATCTCCACTGCAGCTCCTGCCCCATAGATCTGACCCAAATCTGTCATACAGCAGATCCTGCCAAATAGATCTTAACCACAGCAGCTCCTGCCCCATAGATCTGACCCACGTCAGCCCCACAGCAGCTCCTACACCATAGATCTCACCCACATCTGCCACACACCATCTCCTACCCCATAGATCTTACCCACTTCTGACCCACAGCTGCTCCTGCCCCATAGCTCTGACCCACATCTGCACCACAGCAGCTCCTCCCCATAGATCTGACACCCATCAGCCTCACAGCAGCTCCTGCCCCATAGATATGCCCTACATCTGCCCCACAGCAGCTCCTGCACCATAGATCTGACCCACATCTGCAACACAGCAGATCCTGCTCCATAAATCTGACCAACATCAGGCCCACATCTGTTCCTGCCCCATAGATCTGACCCACAGCAGCTCCTGCACCATAGATCTGACCCACATCTGCCCCACAGCAACTCCTGCCCCATAGATCTGACCCACAGCATCTCCTGCCCCATAGATCTGACCCCCATCAGCCCCACAACAGCTCCTGCCCCATAGATCTGACCCACATCAGCCCCAAAGCAGCTCCTGCCCCATAGATCTGACCCCCATCAGCCCCGCAGCAGCTCCTGCCCCATAGATCAGACCAACATCAGCCCCACAGCAGCTCCTGCCCCATAGATCTGACACACATCATATGTAAAGCAGCTGCTGCCCAATAGATATGACCCACAGCAGCTTCAGCCCCAAGGATCTGACCCACATCAGCCCCACAGCAGCTCCTGCCCAATAGATCTGACCCACATCTGCCCCAAAGCATCTCCTGCCCCATAGATCTTTCCCACATCAGCCCCACAGCACATCCTGCCCCATAGATCTGACACACATATGTCGCACAGCAGCACCTGCCCCATAGCTCTGACCCACATCTGCACCAAAGCAGCTCCTCCCCATAGATCTAACACCCATCAGCCTCACAGCAGCTCCTGCCCCAAGGATCTGACCCACATCAGCCCCACAGCAGCTCCTGCCCTATAGATCTGACCCACATCTGCCCCAAAGCATCTCCTGCCCCATAGATCTTTCCCACATCAGCCCCACAGCAGATCCTGCCCCATAGATCTGACCAACATCAGCCCCACAGTAGCTCCTGCCCCATAGATCTGACCCCCATCAGCCCCACAACAGCTCCTGCCCCGTAGATCTAACCCACATCAGGCCCACAGCAGCTCCTGCCCCATAGATCTGACACACATCATATGTAAAGCAGCTGCTGACCAATAGATATGACCCACAGCAGCTTCAGCCCCAAGGACCTGACCCACATCAGCCCCACAGCAGCTCCTGCCCCATAGATCTGAACCACATCTGTCGCACAGCAGCTCCTGCCCTATAGATCTGACCCACATCAGCCCCACAGCAGCTCCTGCCCCATAGATCTGACGTACATCATCTCCACTGCAGCTCCTGCCCCATAGATCTAACACCCATCAGCCTCACAGCAGCTCCTGCCCCATAGATATGCCCTATATCTGCCCCACAGCAGCTCCTGCACCATAGATCTGACCCACATCTGCCACACAGCAGCTCCTGCCCCATAGCTCTGACCCACATCTGCACCACAGCAGCTCCTCCCCATAGATCTAACACCCATCAGCCTCACAGCAGCTCCTGCCCCATAGATATGCCATATATCTGCCCCACAGCAGCTCCTGCACCATAGATCTGACCCACATCTGCAACACAGCAGCTCCTGCTCCATAAATCTGACCAACATCAGGCCCACAGCAGGTCCTGCCCCATAAATCTGACCCACAGCAGCTCCTGCCCCATAGATCTGACCCACATCAGCCCCACAGCAGCTCCTGCCTTAAAGATCTGACCCAAATCAGCCCCGCAGCAGCTCCTGGCCCATAGATCTGACCCACATGTGCCCCACAGCAGCTCCAAACTCATAGATCTGACCCACATCAGTCCAACAGCAGATTTTGCACCATAGATATGTCCCTCATCTGCCCCACAGCAACTCCTGCCCCATAGATCTGACCTACATCATCCCCTCTTCAGCTTCTGCCCCATAGGTCTGACCCACATGTGCCCCACAGTAGCTCCTGCCCCATAGATCTGACCCCCATCAGCCCCACAGTAGCTCCTGCCCCATAGATCTAACCCACATCAGCCCCACAGCAGCTCCTGCCCCATAGATCTGTCACACATCATATGTAAAGCAGCTGCTGCCCAATAGATATGACCCACAGCAGATCCTGCCCCATAGATCTGATGTACATCATCTCCACTGCAGCTCCTGCCCCATAGATCTGACCCAAATCTGCCCCACAGCAGATCCTGCCAAATAGATCTTAACCACAGCAGCTCCTGCCCCATAGATCTGACCCACATCAGCCCCACAGCAGCTCCTACACCATAGATCTGACCCACATCTGCCACACACCATCTCCTACCCCATAGATCTTACCCACTTCTGCCCCACAGCAGCTCCTGCCCCATAGCTCTGACCCACATCTGCACCACAGCAGCTCCTCCCCATAGATCTAACACCCATCAGCCTCACAGCAGCTCCTGCCCCATAGATATG
This sequence comes from Coturnix japonica, assembly GCF_054131305.1. NCBI lineage: Eukaryota > Metazoa > Chordata > Aves > Galliformes > Phasianidae > Coturnix > Coturnix japonica. Next base: position 2,999,188 of record NC_140689.1, read on the forward strand.
CCCTACATCTGCCCCACAGCAGCTCCTGCACCATAGATCTGACCCACATCTGCAACACAGCAGCTCCTGCTCCATAAATCTGACCAACATCAGGCCCACATCTGTTCCTGCCCCATAGATCTGACCCACATCAGCCCCACAGCAGCTCCTGCCCCAAAGATCTGACCCACATCAGACTAACAGCAGCTGCTGACCCATAGATCTGACCCACATCTGCCCCACAGCAGCTCCTGCCCCATAGACCTGACCCACATGTTCCCCACAGCAGCTCCTGCCCCATAGATCTGACCCACAGCATCTCCTGCCCCATAGATCTGACCCCCATCAGCCCCACAACAGCTCCTGCCCCCTAGATCTAACCCATATCAGCCCCACAGCAGCTCCTGCCCCATAGATCTGACCCAAATCAGCCCCGCAGCAGCTCCTGCCTTATAGATCAGACCAACATCAGCCCCACAGTTGCTCCTGCCCTCTTAGATCTGACCCCATCAGCCCCACAACAGCTCCTGCCCCATAGATCTAACCCACATCAGCCCCACAGCAGCTCCTGCCCCATAGATCTGACCCACATCAGCCCCACAGCAACTCCTGCCCCATAGATCTGACCCACATCTGCCCCAAAGCATCTCCTGCCCCATAGATCTAACCAACATCAGCCCCACAGCAGATCCTGCCCCATAGATCTGACCCACATATGTCGCACAGCAGCTCCTGCCCCATAGATCTGACCCACATCTGTCGCACAGCAGCTCCAGCCCCATAGATGAGACCAACATCAGCGCAACAGTAGCTCCTGCCCCATAGATCTGACCCCCAACAGCCCCACAGTAGCTCCTGCCCCATAGATCTGACCCCCATCAGCCCCACAACAGCTCCTGCCCCATAGATCTGACCCACATCAGCCCCACAGCAGCTCCTGCCCCATAGATCTGACACACATCATATGTAAAGCAGCTGCTGCCCAATAGATATGACCCACAGCAGCTTCAGCCCCAAGGATCTGACCCACATCAGCCCCACAGCAGCTCCTGCCCCATAGATCTGACCCACATGTTCCCAAGAGCAGCTCCTGCCCCATAGATCTGACCCACATATGCCCCACAGCAGCTCCTGCCCCATAGATCTGACTCAAATCTACCCCACAGCAGATCCTGCCAAATAGATCTTAACCACAGCATCTCCTGCCCCATAGATCTGACCCACATCAGCCCCACAGCAGCTCCTACACCATAGATCTCACCCACATCTGCCACACACCATCTCCTACTCCATAGATCTTACCCACTTCTGCCCCACAGCAGCTCCTGCCCCATAGCTCTGACCCACATCTGCACCACAGCAGCTCCTCCCCATAGATCTAACACCCATCAGCCTCACAGCAGCTCCTGCCCCATAGATAAGCCCTACATCTGCCCCACAGCAGCTCCTGCACCATAGATCTGACCCACATCTGCAACACAGCAGCTCCTGCTCCATAAATCTGACCAACATCAGGCCCACATCTGTTCCTGCCCCATAGATCTGACCCACAGCAGGTCCTGCCCCATAGATCTGACCCACATCAGCCCCACAGCAGTCCTGCCCCATAGATCTGACCCACAGCAGACCCACAGCAGCTGCTGACCCATAGATCTGACCCACATCTGCCCCACAGCAGCTCCTGCCACATAGACCTGACCCACATGTTCCCCACAGCAGCTCCTGCCCCATAGATCTGACCCACACCATCTCCTGTCCCATAGATCTGACCCAAATCAGCCCCGCAGCTGCTCCTGCCCCATAGATCAGAACAACATCAGCCCCACAGTAGCTCCTGCCCCATAGATCTGACCCACATCAGCCCCACAGCAGATCCTGCCCCATAGATCTGACCCAAATCAGCCCCGCAGCTGCTCCTGCCCCATAGATCAGAACAACATCAGCCCCACAGTAGCTCCTGCCCCATAGATCTGACCCACATCAGCCCCACAGCAGATCCTGCCCCATAGATCTGACCCACATGTTCCCAAGAGCAGCTCTGCCCCATTGATTTGACCCACTTCAGACCCACAGTATCTCCTGCCCCATAGATCTGACCCCCATCAGCCCCACTGCAGCTCCGGCCCCATAGATCTAACACCCATCAGCCTCACAGCAGCTCCTGCCCCATAGATATGCCCTACATCTGCCCCACAGCAGCTCCTGCACCATAGATCTGACCCACATCTGCAACACAGCAGATCCTGCTCCATAAATCTGACCAACATCAGGCCCACATCTGTTCCTGCCCCATAGATCTGACCCACATCAGCCCCACAGCACATCCTGGCCCATAGATCTGACCCACATGTGCCCCACAGCAGCTCCAAACTCATAGATCTGACCCTCATCAGTCCAACAGCAGATTTTGCACCATAGATATGTCCCTCATCTGCCCCACAGCAACTCCTGCCCCATAGATCTGACCTACATCATCCCCTCTTCAGCATCTGCCCCATAGGTCTGACCCACATGTGCCCCACAGTAGCTCCTGCCCCATAGATCTGACCCCCATCAGCCCCACAACAGCTCCTGCCCCATAGATCTAACCCACATCAGCCCCACAGCAGCTCCTGCCCCATAGATCTGTCACACATCATATGTAAAGCAGCTGCTGCCCAATAGATATGACCCACAGCAGCTTCAGCCCCAAGGATCTGACACACATCAGCCCCACAGCAACTCCTGCCCCATAGATCTGACCCACATCTGCCCCAAAGCATCTCCTGCCCCATAGATCTTTCCCACATCAGCCCCACAGCAGATCCTGCCCCATAGATCTGACCCACATATGTCGCACAGCAGCACCTACCCCATAGATCTGACCCACATCAGCCCCACAGCAGCTCCTGCCCCATAGATCTGACCCACATCAGCCCCACAGCAGCTCCTACACCATAGATCTGACCCACATCTGCCACACAGCAGCTCCTGCCCCATAGCTCTGACCCACATCTGTACCACAGCAGCTCCTCCCCATAGATCTAACACCCATCAGCCTCACATCAGCTCCTGCCCCATAGATAAGCCCTACATCTGCCCCACAGCAGCTCCTGCACCATAGATCTGACCCACATCTGCAACACAGCAGCTCCTGCTCCATAAATCTGACCAACATCAGGCCCACATCTGTTCCTGCCCCATAGCTCTGACCCACATCTGCACCACAGCAGCTCCTCCCCATAGATCTAACACCCATCAGCCTCACAGCAGCTCCTGCCCCATAGTTATGCCCTACATCAGCCCCACAACAGCTCCTGCCCCCTAGATATAACCCATATCAGCCCCACAGCAGCTCCTGCCCCATAGATCTGACCCAAATCAGCCCCGCAGCAGCTCCTGCCTTATAGATCAGACCAACATCAGCCCCACAGTAGCTCCTGCCCTCTTAGATCTGACCCCATCAGCCCCACAACAGCTCCTGCCCCATAGATCTAACCCACATCAGCCCCACGGCAGCTCCTGCCCCATAGATCTGACCCACATCAGCCCCACAGAAACTCCTGCCCCATAGATCTGACCCACATCTGCCCCAAAGCATCTCCTGCCCCATAGATCTAACCCACATCAGCCCCACAGCAGATCCTGCCCCATAGATCTGACACACATATGTCACACAACAGCTCCTGCCCCATAGATCTGACCCACATCTGTCGCACAGCAGCTCCTGCCCCATAGGTCTGACCCACATGTGCCCCACAGCAGCTCCTGCCATATAGATCTGACCCACATATGCCCCACAGCAGCTCCTGCCCCATAGATCTGACTCAAATCTGCCCCACAGCAGATCCTGCCAAATAGATCTTAACCACAGCAGCTCCTGCCCCATAGATCTGACCCACATCAGCCCCACAGCAGCTCCTACACCATAGATCTCACCCACATCTGCCACACACCATCTCCTACCCCATAGATCTTACCCACTTCTGCCCCACAGCAGCTCCTGCCCCATAGCTCTGACCCACATCTGCACCACAGCAGCTCCTCCCCATAGATCTAACACCCATCAGCCTCTCATCAGCTCCTGCCCCATAGATAAGCCCTACATCTGCCCCACAGCAGCTCCTGCACCATAGATCTGACCCACATCTGCAACACAGCAGCTCCTGCTCCATAAATCTGACCAACATCAGGCCCACATCTGTTCCTGCCCCATAGATCTGACCCACAGCAGACCCACAGCAGCTACTGACCCATAGATCTGACCCACATCTGCCCCACAGCAGCTCCTGCCACATAGACCTGACCCACATGTTCCCCACAGCAGCTCCTGCCCCATAGATCTGACCCACAGCATCTCCTGCCCCATAGATCTGACCCACATGTTCCCAAGAGCAGCTCTGCCCCATTGATTTGACCCACATCAGCCCCAGAGTAGCTCCTGCCCCATAGATCTGACCCCCATCGGCCCCACTGCAGCTCCGGCCCCATAGATCTGACACACATCATATGTAAAGCAGCTGCTGCCCAATAGATATGACCCACAACAGCTCCTGCCCCATAGATCTAACCCACAGCAGCCCCACAGCAGATCCTGCCCCATAGATCTGACCCAAATCTGTCGCACAGCAGATCCTGCCAAATAGATCTTAACCACAGCAGCTCCTGCCCCATAGATCAGACCCACGTCAGCCCCACAGCTGCTCCTGCACCATAGATCTGACTCACATCTGCCACACACCATCTCCTACCCCATAGATCTTACCCACTTCTGACCCACAGCTGCTCCTGCCCCATAGCTCTGACCCACATCTGCACCACAGCAGCTCCTCCCCATAGATCTAACACCCATCAGCCTCACAGCAGCTCCTGCCCCATAGAACTGACCCACAGCATCTCCTGCCCCATAGATCTGACCCCCATCAGCCCCACAACAGCTCCTGCCCCATAGATCTGACCCACATCAGCCCCACAGCAGCTCCTGCCCCATAGATCTGACCACCATCAGCCCCGCAGCAGCTCCTGCCCCATAGATCAGACCAACATCAGCCCCACAGCAGCTCCTGCCCCATAGATCTGACACACATCATATGTAAAGCAGCTGCTGCCCATTAGATATGACCCACAGCAGCTTCAGCCCCTAGGATCTGACCCACATCAGCCCCACAGCAGCTCCTGCCCCATAAATCTGACACACATATGTCGCACAGCAGCACCTGCCCCATAGATCTGACACACATCTGTCACACAGCAGCTCCTGTCCCATAGATGAGACCAACATCAGCCCCTCAATAGCTCCTGCCCCATAGATCTGACACCCATCAGCCCCACAGTAGCTCCTGCCCCATAGATCTGACCCCCATCAGCCCCACAACAGCTCCTGCCCCGTAGATCTAACCCACATCAGGCCCACAGCAGCTCCTGCCCCATAGATCTGACACACATCATATGTAAAGCAGCTGCTGCCCAATAGATATGACCCACAGCAGCTTCAGCCCCAAGGACCTGACCCACATCAGCCCCACAGCAGCTCCTGCCCTATAGATCTGAACCACATCTGTCGCACAGCAGCTCCTGCCCCATAGATCTGACCCACATCAGCCCCACAGCAGCTCCTGCCCCATAGATCTGACCCACATGTTCCCAAGAGCAGCTCTGCCCCATTGATTTGACCCACAGCAGCCCCACAGCAGCTCCTGCCCCATAGATCTGACGTACATCATCTCCACTGCAGCTCCTACCCCATAGATCTCACCCACATCAGCCCCACAGCTGCTCCACGGCACGGTTTCCCCGGCTCGGTGCGGCTCGCGAGCTTTGCGGCGCCGGCTATGCGTTTTTGCCTGCGGAGACGCCACGGGAGCGACATTTGGCTGATTCCGAGGAACGTCCGAGCCGAGCGGTGCCCGCCGGGAGCGGTTGGACCGTGCCGGCGCACTTGAGCGGGGTCCGTTCGAGCCGGAAATCCGGACTGCGGGCAGGCCGCGTAGCGAGGGATGGCGAAAGAGCGGCGGGAAGCCGCAACCGAAAAAATCCACAGCCCGGCGCTCAACCGCGCTCGCCTGCGCCCGCTCGTTGCCGCCTCTGGAGACGAGCACGCGCTCGCTTCTGCAGACGAAAACGGAAGGCGTAAGAAAAAACGGCATCGGAAAAGAACGGCGCCGACTACCGGCTGCGGCGCCGAGGGTAAGCGGCGCTCTACGTCGACGTAGCGGTAGGTAAGAAACTACAGCGACCCCCCAGCAAGCTCCGAAGCTTTAGCGCCCCCCCATCTCACAGGGCTGCAAAGCCTAGCCGAAAGCGGGTAGACCTGGCAGCTACACGCAAGCCGCACAGGCAGCGACCCCTAGCCGCCGCCGCCGAGCAGCACGGTCCGCTCGGAGCCGGGTAGACCGTGCCGACCTAGTCGAGCCGCATAGGCAGCGACCTCTAGCAGCCGCCGCCGAGCACCACGGCCCGTTTGGAGCCGGGTAGACCGTGCCGACCTGGTCGAGCCGCATAGGCAGCGACCTCTAGCATCCGCCGCCAAGCACCACGGCCCGCTCGGAGCCGGGTAGACCGTGCCGAACTAGTCGAGCTGCATAGGCAGCGACCTCTAGCAGCCGCCGCCGAGCACCACGGCCCGCTCGGAGCTGGGTAGACCGTGCCGACCTAGTCGAGCCGCATAGGCAGCGACCTCTAGCAGCCGCCGCCGAGCAGCTCCTGCCCAATAGATCTGACACACATCATATGTAAAGCAGCTGCTGCCCAACAGATATGACCCACAGCAGCTTCAGCCCCAAGGATCTGACCCACATCAGACCCACAGCAACTCCTGCCCCATAGATCTGACTAAAATCTGCCCCAAAGCATCTCCTGCCCCATAGATCTGACCAACATCAGCCCCACAGCAGCTCCTACACCATAGATCTGACCCACATCTGCCACACAGCAGCTCCTGCCCCATAGCTCTGACCCACATCTGCACCACAGCAGCTCCTCCCCATAGATCTAACACCCATCAGCCTCACAGCAGCTCCTGCCCCATAGATAAGCCCTACATCTGCCCCACAGCAGCTCCTGCACCATAGATCTGACCCACATCTGCAACACAGCAGCTCCTGCTCCATAAATCTGACCAACATCAGGCCCACATCTGTTCCTGCCCCATAGATATTACCCACATCAGCCCCACAGCAGCTCCTGCCCCATAGATCTGACCCACAACAGACCCACAGCAGCTGCTGACGCATAGATCTGACCCACATCTGCCCAACAGCAGCTCCTGCCCCATAGACCTGACCCACATGTTCCCCACAGCAGCTCCTGCCCTATAGATCTGACCCACAGCATCTCCTGCCCCATAGATGTAACCCACATCAGCCCCACAGCAGCTCCTGCCCGATAGATCTGACACACATCATATGTAAAGCAGCTGCTGCCCAATAGATATGACCCACAGCAGCTTCAGCCCCAAGGATCTGACCCACATCAGCCCCACAGCAGCTCCTGCCCCAAATATCTTTCCCACATCAGCCCCACAGCAGATCCTGCCCCATAGATCTGACCCACATCTGTCGCACAGCAGCTCCTGCCCTATAGATCTGACCCACATCAGCCCCACAGCAGCTCCTGCCCCATAGATCTGACCCACATGTTCCCAAGAGCAGCTCTGCCCCATTGATTTGACCCACATCAGCCCCACAGTAGCTCCTGCCCCATAGATCTGACCCCCATCGGCCCCACTGCAGCTCCGGCCCCATAGCTCTGACCCACATCAGCCCCACAGCAGCTCCTCCCCATAGATCTAACACCCATAAGCCTCACAGCAGCTCCTGCCCCATAGATAAGCCCTACATCTGCCCCACAGCAGCTCCTGCACCATAGATCTGACCCACATCTGCAACACAGCAGCTCCTGCTCCATAAATCTGACCAACATCAGGCCCACATCTGTTCCTGCCCCATAGATCTGACCCACAGCAGCTCCTGCCCCATAGATCTGACCCACATTTGCCACACAGCAGCTCCTGCCCCATAGATCTGACCCAAATATTCCCCACAGCAGATCCTGCCAAATAGATCTTAACCACAGCAGCTCCTGCCCCATAGATCTGACCCACATCTGCCCCACAGCAGCTCCTGCACCATAGATCTGACCCACATCTGCAACACAGCAGCTCCTGCTCCATAAATCTGACCAACATCAGGCCCACATCTGTTCCTGCCCCATAGATATTACCCACATCAGCCCCACAGCAGCTCCTGCCCCATAGATCTGACCCACATCAGACCCACAGCAGCTGCTGACGAATAGATCTGACCCACATCTGCCCAACAGCAGCTCCTGCCCCATAGACCTGACCCACATGTTCCCCACAGCAGCTCCTGCCCCATAGATCTGACCCCCATCAGCTCCACAACAGATCCTGCCCCTTAGATCTAACGCACATCAGCCCCACAGCAGCTCCTGCCCCATAGATCATACCCAAATCAGCCCCGCAGCAGCTCCTGCCCCATAGAACAGACCAACATCAGCCCCACAGTAGCTCCTGCCCCATAGATCTGACCCACATCAGGCCCACAGCAGCTCCTGCCCCATAGATCTGACACACATCATATGTAAAGCAGCTGCTGCCCAATAGATATGACCCACAGCAGCTTCAGCCCCAAGGACCTGACCCACATCAGCCCCACAGCAGCTCCTGCCCTATAGATCTGAACCACATCTGTCGCACAGCAGCTCCTGCCCCATAGATCTGACCCACATCAGCCCCACAGCAGCTCCTGCCCCATAGATCTGACCCACATGTTCCCAAGAGCAGCTCTGCCCCATTGATTTGACCCACAGCAGCCCCACAGCAGCTCCTGCCCCATAGATCTGACGTACATCATCTCCACTGCAGCTCCTACCCCATAGATCTCACCCACATCAGCCCCACAGCTGCTCCACGGCACGGTTTCCCCGGCTCGGTGCGGCTCGCGAGCTTTGCGGCGCCGGCTATGCGTTTTTGCCTGCGGAGACGCCACGGGAGCGACATTTGGCTGATTCCGAGGAACGTCCGAGCCGAGCGGTGCCCGCCGGGAGCGGTTGGACCGTGCCGGCGCACTTGAGCGGGGTCCGTTCGAGCCGGAAATCCGGACTGCGGGCAGGCCGCGTAGCGAGGGATGGCGAAAGAGCGGCGGGAAGCCGCAACCGAAAAAATCCACAGCCCGGCGCTCAACCGCGCTCGCCTGCGCCCGCTCGTTGCCGCCTCTGGAGACGAGCACGCGCTCGCTCCTGCAGACGAAAACGGAAGGCGTAAGAAAAAACGGCATCGGAAAAGAACGGCGCCGACTACCGGCTGCGGCGCCGAGGGTAAGCGGCGCTCTACGTCGACGTAGCGGTAGGTAAGAAACTACAGCGACCCCCCAGCAAGCTCCGAAGCTTTAGCGCCCCCCCATCTCACAGGGCTGCAAAGCCTAGCCGAAAGCGGGTAGACCTGGCAGCTACACGCAAGCCGCACAGGCAGCGACCCCTAGCCGCCGCCGCCGAGCACCACGGTCCGCTCGGAGCCGGGTAGACCGTGCCGACCTAGTCGAGCCGCATAGGCAGCGACCTCTAGCAGCCGCCGCCGAGCACCACGGCCCGTTTGGAGCCGGGTAGACCGTGCCGACCTGGTCGAGCCGCATAGGCAGCGACCTCTAGCATCCGCCGCCAAGCACCACGGCCCGCTCGGAGCCGGGTAGACCGTGCCGAACTAGTCGAGCTGCATAGGCAGCGACCTCTAGCAGCCGCCGCCGAGCACCACGGCCCGCTCGGAGCTGGGTAGACCGTGCCGACCTAGTCGAGCCGCATAGGCAGCGACCTCTAGCAGCCGCCGCCGAGCAGCTCCTGCCCAATAGATCTGACACACATCAGACCCACAGCAGCTGCTGACGAATAGATCTGACACACATCATATGTAAAGCAGCTGCTGCCCAATAGATATGACCCACAGCTGCTTCCGCCCCAAGGATCTGACCCACATCAGCCCCACAGCAGCTCCTGCCCCATAGATCTGACCCACATCTGCCCCAAAGCATCTCCTGCCCCATAGATCTTTCCCACATCAGCCCCTCAGCAGATCCTGCCCCATAGATCTGACCCACATATGTCGCACAGCAGTACCTGCCCCATAGATCTGACCCACATCTGTCGCACAGCAGCTCCTGCCCCATAGATGAGACCAACATCAGCCCCACAGTAGCTCCTGCCCCATAGATCTGACCCCCATCAGCCCCACAGTAGCTCCTGCCCCATAGATCTGACTCCCATCAGCCCCACAGTAGCTCCTGCCCCATAGATCTGACCCACAACAGCTCCTGCCCCATAGATCTGACCCACATCAGCCCCACAGCAGCTCCTGCCCCATAGATCTGACACACATCATATGTAAAGCAGCTGCTGCCCAATAGATATGACCCACAGCAGCTTCAGCCCCAAGGATCTGACCCACATCAGCCCCACAGCAGCTCCTGCCCCATAGATCTGACCCACATCTGTCGCACAGCAGCTCCTGCCCCATAGATCTGACCCACATCTGTCGCACAGCAGCTCCTGCCCTATAGATCTGACCCACATCAGCCCCACAGCAGCTCCTGCCCCATAGATCTGACCCACATGTTCCCAAGAGCAGCTCTGCCCCATAGGTCTGACCCACATGTGCCCCACAGCAGCTCCTGCCATATAGATCTGACCCACATATGCCCCACAGCAGCTCCTGCCCCATAGATCTTACCCACTTCTGCCCCACAGCAGCTCCTGCCCCATAGCTCTGACCCACATCTGCACCACAGCAGCTCCTCCCCATAGATCTAACACCCATCATCCTCACATCAGCTCCTGCCCCATAGATATGCCCTACATCTGCCCCACAGCAGCTCCTGCACCATAGATCTGACCCACATCTGCAACACAGCAGCTCCTGCTCCATAAATCTGACCAACATCAGGCCCACATCTGTTCCTGCCCCATAGATCTGACCCACAGCAGACCCACAGCAGCTGCTGACCCATAGATCTGACCCACATCTGCCCCACAGCAGCTCCTGCCACATAGACCTGACCCACATGTTCCCCACAGCAGCTCCTGCCCCATAGATCTGACCCACAGCATCTCCTGCCCCATAGATCTGACCCACATGTTCCCAAGAGCAGCTCTGCCCCATTGATTTGACCCACATCAGCCCCAGAGTAGCTCCTGCCCCATAGATCTGACCCCCATCGGCCCCACTGCAGCTCCGGCCCCATAGATCTGACACACATCATATGTAAAGCAGCTGCTGCCCAATAGATATGACCCACAACAGCTCCTGCCCCATAGATCTAACCCACAGCAGCCCCACAGCAGCTCCTGCCCCATAGATCTGTCCCACATCAGACCCACAGCAGCTCCTGGCCCATTGATCTGACCCACATGTGCCCCACAGCAGCTCCAAACTCATAGATCTGACCCACATCAGTCCAACAGCAGATTTTGCACCATAGATATGTCCCTCATCTGCCCCACAGCAACTCCTGCCCCATAGATCTGACCTTCATCATCCCCTCTGCAGCTTCTGCCCCATAGGTCTGACCCACATGTGCCCCACAGCAGCTCCTGCCCCATAGATCTGACACACATCAGCTACACAGCAGCTCCTGACTCATAAATCTGACCCACAGTAGCTCCTGCCCCATAGATCTGACCCCCATCAGCCCCACAACAGCTCCTGCCCCATAGATCTAACCCACATCAGCCTCACAGCAGCTCCTGCCCCATAGATCTGACCCAAATCAGCCCCGCAGCAGCTCCTGCCCTATAGATCAGACCAACATCAGCCCCACAGTAGCTCCTGCCCCATAGATCTGACCCACATCAGCCCCACAGCAGCTCCTGCCCCATAGATCTGACCCACATGTTCCCAAGAGCAGCTCTGCCCCATTGATTTGACCCACTTCAGACCCACAGTAGCTCCTGCCCCATAGATCTGACCCCCATCAGCCCCACTGCAGCTCCGGCCCCATAGATCTGACACACATCATATGTAAAGCAGCTGCTGCCCAATAGATATGACCCACAACAGCTCCTGCCACATAGATCTAACCCACAGCAGCCCCACAGCAGCTCCTGCCCCTTAGATCTGACGTACATCATCTCCACTGCAGCTCCTGCCCCATAGATCTGACCCAAATCTGTCGCACAGCAGATCCTGCCAAATAGATCTTAACCACAGCAGCTCCTGCCCCATAGATCTCACCCACGTCAGCCCCACAGCAGCTCCTACACCATAGATCTGACCCACATCTGCCACACACCATCTCCTACCCCATAGATCTTACCCACTTCTGACCCACAGCTGCTCCTGCCCCATAGCTCTGACCCACATCTGCACCACAGCAGCTCCTCCCCTGTCACGGTTTGAACTAAAAATCCACCTGCGTCCGTGACAGGGGGCCGTGGGCCCCGGAGGGGCCCTGGGCCAAAAGGAAAAAGTTAATTAGGAAAAGAAAACAGCGGCAACGATCTAAGGAGGCACACTTATTTACTAAATACTATATCGAAATAACCGAATAACACAATATAATACAATATAATTGAAAATTGAAAATTGGGCTAACGAATCAAGCAAAATAGGAGAGAGAATGAGTCCCGTAACCGAGAGGCCTACTGTGAAATTTAGGCGAGACGGTGAAGGCTCCCACACACTCCCCTGAACGCCAGAACTCGAAAAATGTCAGTCTGTTCTGCGACAGAGTTAATATAGAGTCCAGGTCCCGTGACCTATCGTGTTGTTCCCTGGGAGATGTAGTCTTCTTCTGTAAGTTGCAGATTCAATAAAATTATTCATGCATTAAATGATGTTATGATGTGGAATACTGATAGCAAAAATTACAAAATTATTAAACCATGACATTCCACCCCTTATTCTACATCATTACATTATGTTTATACATACATACACACTCATATGTATAATTGTGAATAATCAGCAACCTTAGTTTTCTCAACAATATATATTTATTCCATACAAATCCCTAAGTTGAGAACAAAACTCTATAACCTAACCTACTATTTATTAATTTTGAGAAAATGGCAAAACTGCCAGAAAAGGAAAACACGTCAGCGGTAGTGGGGAAAGGCAGTGCTAGTAGGGCGTCCCCCACATCAAGGTGCACTCATCCTTTCCCAGCCACCACAGCAGATTCCCTTTTGACTTATACTTCTTTCCATGTGTGCTCTACACATGCATGGCCAGTGCAGGATATAGAGTCCAGATGGAAAACTTGCTTACAGAATGCCTAATTAAGGTATATAGAGAAAAGTGTTTCCTTAACATTAATCCACTCTATCTTAAGTCCTATACCTAATTGAACTATTCTGTACCTAATTGAAATATTTTCTGAGACTCTACCTATATATCTACAGGAAAAAATCATTGGCTGCACTCCCCCAACATCAAATTCCCTTGTGGTACACATTGGACATTCCCATTTTTGTCCATCACCCACCACGTGCACCCAGGTCCCTGGGCAAAGACAGTACCCCGGAGAGGTCTGCCCTTTCCAGACGCTGGAAGGACCCAAACTGTTTTTCCCAACACACTTTTTATGTGTACTACAGGAACCTTATCTCCCTCCACGGTACGTAGGGAGCTGGATTGGTTAGGACCATTACGATTACTAGATCCTCGAGTGTTGACCAACCAGGTGGCTTCTGCTAAATGGTTCTCCCAGTTTTTGTACGTTCCACCACCCATTGCTTTCAACATAGTTTTCAACAACCCATTGAATCGTTCAATCTTACCAGAAGCTGGTGCATGATAGGGAATATGGTAAATCCACTCAATGCCATGATTTTTGGCCCAAGTGGTTACAAGAGAATTTTTGAAATGAGTCCCATTATCTGATTCAATTCTTTCTGGAGTGCCATGCCGCCACAGGATTTGCTTTTCCAACCCTAATATGGTGCTTCGGGCGGTAGCATGGGGTACTGCGTATGTTTCAAGCCACCCAGTGGTTGCTTCCACCATGGTGAGTACATAACGCTTACCATTGCGAGATCGTGGCAAGGTGATATAATCAACCTGCCATGCCTCTCCATATTTATACTTTTGCCATCGCCCTTCCCCCCAAAAAGGTTTCATCCTCTTGGCTTGTTTAATTATGGCGCATGTTTCACAGTCATGAATAACCTGAGCAATAGCGTCCATAGTTAAGTCCACCCCTCGGTCTCTGGCCCACTTGTATGTCGCATCCCTTCCTTGATGACCTGAAGTCTCGTGGGCCCACCGAGCTAGGAATAATTCACCCTTGTTCTGCCAGTCCAAGTCTATTTGAGCCACCTCAATTTTAGCAGCTTGATCAACCTGATGGTTATTTTTATGTTCTTCAGTAGCCTTACTTTTAGGCACATGAGCATCTACATGGCGCACCTTTACAACAATGTTCCTTATTCGGGCAGCAATGTCTTTCCACAGTTCAGCAGCCCAAACAGGTTTACCCTTTCGTTGCCAATTATCATCTTCCCACTGTTGCAACCACCCCCATAAGGCATTTGCCACCATCCATGAATCAGTATAAAGATGAAGCATTGGCCACCTCTCCCGTTCAGCTACATCTAAAGCCAGCTGAACAGCCTTTACCTCTGCGAATTGACTTGATTCTCCTTTACCTTCAGTGGCCTCTGCAACTTGTCGTGTGGGGCTCCATACAGCAGCTTTCCATCTGCGATGCTTCCCTACAATACGACATGATCCATCTGTGAATAGGGCAAATTTCTTTTCGTTTTCTGGTAGCTCATTGTATGGTGGTGCCTCTTTAGCACGTGATACCTCTTCTGTAGGTGGTTTTTCAATTTTTTTACTCTCAGGCCAGTCCATGATCACTTCTAGAATTCCAGGACGGCTGAGTTTTCCCATTCGAGCTCGTTGAGTAATTAATGAAATCCACTTACTCCAAGTGGCATCAGTAGCATGATGGGTGGAGGGAACCTGTCCTTTAAACATCCAGTTTATTACTGGCAAGCGAGGTGCTAGAAGAAGCTGAACCTCTGTCCCAACTACTTCAGAAGCAGCCCGAACCCCCTCATACACGGCTAAGATCTCCTTCTCAGTCGGAGTGTAGCGCTCCTCAGACCCTTTATATGCTCGACTCCAGAATCCCAGGGGTCGGCCTCGGGTCTCTCCTGAGGCTCTTTGCCACAAACTCCAGGTGGGACCTTTCTCTCCAGCAGCAGTGTAGAGGATGTTCTTCACATCCTGTCCCGTCCGTACTGGCCCCAAGGCCACGGCACGGGCTATCTCTTGTTTTACCTGCTCAAAAGCCTGCTGCTGCTCAGGACCCCATGAGAAATTATTCTTCTTCCGTGTTACCTGATAGAGGGGGCTCACTATGTGGCTGTAGTTTGGGACATGCATTCTCCAAAAGCCCACTACTCCCAGAAAAGATTGGGTCTCTGTTTTGTTGGTGGGCGGAGACATAGCAGTGATTTTGTCAATCACATCCGCTGGGATGTGACGACGTCCATCTTGCCATTTTATACCTAAGAACTGGATTTCCTGGGCAGGCCCCTTCACCTTGCTGCTCTTAATGGCAAAACCAGCTTGCAAAAGAATTTGGATTATCTGTTTTCCTTTCTGGAAAACCTCTGCTGCTGTATGGCCCCACACTACAATGTCATCAATATACTGCAAGTGCTCAGGAGCATTACCCTGTTCCAAAACAGCTTGGATCAATCCATGGCAAATTGTTGGGCTGTGCTTCCACCCCTGAGGTAAACGGTTCCAGGTATACTGAATACCTCTCCAGGTAAAAGCAAACTGTGGCCTACATTTTGCAGCCAATGGGATGGAAAAGAAGGCATTAGCAATGTCAATGGTGGCATACCACCTAGCTTCTTTTGACTCCAATTCATACTGGAGTTCTAGCATGTCTGGTACAGCAGCACTTAATGGAGGTGTGACTTCATTCAGGCCACGGTAATCTACCGTCAGCCTCCATTCCCCACTGGTTTTACGCACTGGCCATATGGGGCTGTTAAAAGGCGAGTGAGTTTTGCTAATCACTCCTTGATTTTCTAATTGGCGAATTAGCTTGTGAATGGGGAGCAATGAGTCCCTATTGGTGCGGTACTGCCGTCTGTGAACCACTTTGGTGGCAATTGGTACCACTTGGTCTTTTACCTGGAGCAACCCCACAGCAGAAGGATCATCTGACAGACCAGGTAAAGTTGACAGCTGCTTAACACCGTTTGTGTTAACAGCAGCTATCCCAAAGGCCCATCGATACCCCTTGGGATCCTTAAAATGTCCCATCCTAAGGTAATCGATTCCCAGTATACATGGAGCCTCTGGACCAGTCACAATAGGGTGTTTTTGCCAGTTTTTACCAGTGAGGCTTATTTCGGCCTATATAGATCTAACACCCATCAGCCTCACAGCAGCTCCTGCCCCATAGATAAGCCCTACATCTGTCCCACAGCAGCTCCTGCACCATAGATCTGACCCACATCTGCAACACAGCAGATCCTGCTCCATAAATCTGACCAACATCAGGCCCACATCTGTTCCTGCCCCATAGATCTGACCCACAGCAGCTCCTGCCCCATAGATCTGACCCACATCTGCCCCACAGCAGCTCCTGCCCCATAGATCTGACCCACAGCATCTCCAGCCCCATAGATCTGACCCCCATCAGCCCCACAACAGCTCCTGCCCCATAGATCTGACCCACATCAGCCCCACAGCAGCTCCTGCCCCATAGATCTGACCCCCATCAGCCCCGCAGAAGCTCCTGGCCCATAGATCAGACCAACATCAGCCCCACAGCAGCTCCTGCCCCATAGATCTGACACACATCATATGTAAAGCAGCTGCTGCCCATTAGATATGACCCACAGCAGCTTCAGCCCCAAGGATCTGACCCACATCAGCCCCACAACAGCTCCTGCCCCATAGATCTGACCCACATCTGCCCCAAAGCATCTCCTGCCCCATAGATCTTTCCCACATCAGCCCCACAGCAGATCCTGCCCCATAGATCTGACACACATATGTCGCACAGCAGCACCTGCCCCATAGATCTGACACACATCTGTCGCACAGCAGCTCCTCCCCATAGATCTAACACCCATCAGCCTCACAGCAGCTCCTGCCCCATAGATAAGCCCTACATCTGCCCCACAGCAGCTCCTGCACCATAGATCTGACCCACATCTGCAACACAGCAGCTCCTGCTCCATAAATCTGACCAACATCAGGCCCACATCTGTTCCTGCCCCATAGATCTGACCCACAGCAGCTCCTGCCCCGTAGATCTGACCCAAATCTGCCCCACAGCAGATCCTGCCCCATAGATCTTAACCACAGCAGCTCCTGCCCCATAGATCTGACCCACATCAGCCCCACAGCAGCTCCTACACCATAGATCTCACCCACATCTGCCACACACCATCTCCTACCCCATAGATCTTACCCACTTCTGCCCCACAGCAGCTCCTGCCCCATAGCTCTGACCCACATCTGCACCACAGCAGCTCCTCCCCATAGATCTAACACCCATCAGCCTCACAGCAGCTCCTGCCCCATAGATATGCCCTACATCTGCCCCACAGCAGCTCCTGCACCATAGATCTGACCCACATCTGCAACACAGCAGCTCCTGCTCCATAAATCTGACCAACATCAGGCCCACATCTGTTCCTGCCCCATAGATATTACCCACATCAGCCCCACAGCAGCTCCTGCCCCATAGATCTGACCCACATCAGACCCACAGCAGCTGCTGACGGATAGATCTGACCCACATCTGCCCAACAGCAGCTCCTGCCCCATAGACCTGACCCACATGTTCCCCACAGCAGCTCCTGCCCTATAGATCTGACCCACAGCATCTCCTGCCCCATAGATCTAACCCACATCAGCCCCACAGCAGCTCCTGCCCGATAGATCTGACACACATCATATGTAAAGCAGCTGCTGCCCAATAGATATGACCCACAGCAGCTTCAGCCCCAAGGATCTGACCCACATCAGCCCCACAGCAGCTCCTGCCCCATAGATCTTTCCCACATCAGCCCCACAGCAGATCCTGCCCCATAGATCTGACCCACATCTGTCGCACAGCAGCTCCTGCCCTATAGATCTGACCCACATCAGCCCCACAGCAGCTCCTGCCCCATAGATCTGACCCACATGTTCCCAAGAGCAGCTCTGCCCCATTGATTTGACCCACATCAGCCCCACAGTAGCTCCTGCCCCATAGATCTGACCCCCATCGGCCCCACTGCAGCTCCGGCCCCATTGCTCTGACCCACATCAGCCCCACAGCAGCTCCTCCCCATAGATCTAACACCCATCAGCCTCACAGCAGCTCCTGCCCCATAGATAAGCCCTACATCTGCCCCACAGCAGCTCCTGCACCATAGATCTGACCCACATCTGCAACACAGCAGCTCCTGCTCCATAAATCTGACCAACATCAGGCCCACATCTGTTCCTGCCCCATAGATCTGACCCACAGCAGCTCCTGCCCCATAGATCTGACCCACATTTGCCACACAGCAGCTCCTGCCCCATAGATCTGACCCAAATATTCCCCACAGCAGATCCTGCCAAATAGATCTTAACCACAGCAGCTCCTGCCCCATAGATCTGACCCACATCAGCCCCACAGCAGCTCCTACACCATAGATCTGACCCACATCTGCCCCACAGCAGCTCCTGCACCATAGATCTTACCCACATCTGCAACACAGCAGCTCCTGCTCCATAAATCTGACCAACATAAGGCCCACATCTGTTCCTGCCCCATAGATATTACCCACATCAGCCCCACAGCAGCTCCTGCCCCATAGATCTGACCCACATCAGACCCACAGCAGCTGCTGACGCATAGATCTGACCCACATCTGCCCCACAGCAGCTCCAGCCCCATAGACCTGACCCACATGTTCCCCACAGCAGCTCCTGCCCCATAGATCTGACCCCCATCAGCTCCACAACAGATCCTGCCCCTTAGATCTAACGCACATCAGCCCCGCAGCAGCTCCTGCCCCATAGAACAGACCAACATCAGCCCCACAGTAGCTCCTGCCCCATAGATCGGACCCCATCAGCCCCACAACAGCTCCTGCCACATTGATCTAACCCACATCAGCCCCACAGCAGCTCCTGCCCCATAGATCTGACACACATCATATGTAAAGCAGCTGCTGCCCAATAGATATGACCCACAGCAGCTTCCGCCCCAAGGATCTGACCCACATCAGCCCCACAGCAGCTCCTGCCCCATAGATCTGACCCACATCTGCCCCAAAGCATCTCCTGCCCCATAGATCTTTCCCACATCAGCCCCTCAGCAGATCCTGCCCCATAGATCTGACCCACATATGTCGCACAGCAGTACCTGCCCCATAGATCTGACCCACATCTGTCGCACAGCAGCTCCTGCCCCATAGATGAGACCAACATCAGCCCCACAGTAGCTCCTACCCCATAGATCTGACCCCCATCACCCCCACAGTAGCTCCTGCCCCATAGATCTGACTCCCATCAGCCCCACAGTAGCTCCTGCCCCATAGATCTGACCCACAACAGCTCCTGCCCCATAGATCTGACCCACATCAGCTCCACAGCAGCTCCTGCCCCATAGATCTGACACACATCATATGTAAAGCAGCTGCTGCCCAATAGATATGACCCACAGCAGCTTCAGCCCAAGGATCTGACCCACATCAGCCCCACAGCAGCTCCTGCCCCATAGATCTGACCCACATCTGTCGCACAGCAGCTCCTGCCCTATAGATCTGACCCACATCAGCCCCACAGCAGCTCCTGCCCCATAGATCTGACCCACATGTTCCCAAGAGCAGCTCTGCCCCATAGGTCTGACCAACATGTGCCCCACAGCAGCTCCTCCCATATAGATCTCACCCACATATGCCCCACAGCAGCTCCTGCCCCATAGATCTGACCCACATCTGCACCACAGCAGCTCCTCCCCATAGATCTAACACCCATCATCCTCACATCAGATCCTGCACCATAGATATGCCCTACATCTGCCCCACAGCAGCTCCTGCACCATAGATCTGACCCACATCTGCAACACAGCAGCTCCTGCTCCATAAATCTGACCAACATCAGGCCCACATCTGTTCCTGCCCCATAGATCTGACCCACAGCAGACCCACAGCAGCTGCTGACCCATAGATCTGACCCACATCTGCCCCACAGCAGCTCCTGCCACATAGACCTGACCCACATGTTCCCCACAGCATCTCCTGCCCCATAGATCTGACCCACATGTTCCCAAGAGCAGCTCTGCCCCATTGATTTGACCCACATGTTCCCCAGAGTAGCTCCTGCCCCATAGATCTGACCCCCATCGGCCCCACTGCAGCTCCGGCCCCATAGATCTGACACACATCATATGTAAAGCAGCTGCTGCCCAATAGATATGACCCACAACAGCTCCTGCCCCATAGATCTAACCCACATCAGCCCCACAGCAGCTCCTGCCCCATAGATCTGTCCCACATCAGACCCACAGCAGCTCCTGGCCCATTGATCTGACCCACATGTGCCCCACAGCAGCTCCAAACTCATAGATCTGACCCACATCAGTCCAACAGCAGATTTTGCACCATAGATATGTCCCTCATCTGCCCCACAGCAACTCCTGCCCCATAGGTCTGACCCACATGTGCCCCACAGCAGCTCCTGCCATATAGATCTGACCCACATATGCCCCACAGCAGCTCCTGCCCCATAGATCTGACCCACATCAGCCACACAGCAGCTCCTGACTCATAAATCTGACCCACAGTAGCTCCTGCCCCATAGATCTGACCCCCATCAGCCCCACAACAGCTCCTGCCCCATAGATCTAACCCACATCAGCCTCACAGCAGCTCCTGCCCCATAGATCTGACCCAAATCAGCCCCACAGTAGCTCCTGCCCCATAGATCTGACCCACATCAGCCCCACAGCAGCTCCTGCCCCATAGATCTGACCCACATGTTCCCAAGAGCAGCTCTGCCCCATTGATTTGACCCACTTCAGACCCACAGTAGCTCCTGCCCCATAGATCTGACCCCCATCAGCCCCACTGCAGCTCCGGCCCCATAGATCTGACACACATCATATGTAAAGCAGCTGCTGCCCAATAGATATGACCCACAACAGCTCCTGCCACATAGATCTAACCCACAGCAGCCCCACAGCAGCTCCTGCCCCATAGATCTGACGTACATCATCTCCACTGCAGC
Organism: Coturnix japonica; assembly: GCF_054131305.1. Taxonomy (NCBI): domain Eukaryota; kingdom Metazoa; phylum Chordata; class Aves; order Galliformes; family Phasianidae; genus Coturnix; species Coturnix japonica. The sequence goes on from NC_140689.1 coordinate 3,020,396, forward strand.
TCCTGCCCCATAGATATGACCCAAATCTGTCGCACAGCAGATCCTGCCAAATAGATCTTAACCACAGCAGCTCCTGCCCCATAGATCTGACCCACGTCAGCCCCACAGCAGCTCCTACACCATAGATCTGACCCACATCTGCCACACAACATCTCCTACCCCATAGATCTTACCCACTTCTGACCCACAGCTGCTCCTGCCCCATAGCTCTGACCCACATCTGCACCACAGCAGCTCCTCCCCATAGATCTAACACCCATCAGCCTCACAGCAGCTCCTGCCCCATAGATAAGCCCTACATCTGCCCCACAGCAGCTCCTGCACCATAGATCTGACCCACATCTGCAACACAGCAGATCCTGCTCCATAAATCTGACCAACATCAGGCCCACATCTGTTCCTGCCCCATAGATCTGACCCACAGCAGCTCCTGCCCCATAGATCAGACCCACATCTGCCCCACAGCAGCTCCTGCCCCATAGATCTGACCCACAGCATCTCCTGCCCCATAGATCTGACCCCCATCAGCCCCACAACAGCTCCTGACCCATAGATCTGACCCACATCAGCCCCACAGCAGCTCCTGCCCCATAGATCTGACCCCCATCAGCCCCGCAGCAGCTCCTGCCCCATAGATCAGACCAACATCAGCCCCACAGCAGCTCCTGCCCCATAGATCTGACACACATCATATGTAAAGCAGCTGCTGCCCATTAGATATGACCCACAGCAGCTTCAGCCCCAAGGATCTGACCCACATCAGCCCCACAGCAGCTCCTGCCCCATAGATCTGACCCACATCTGCCCCAAAGCATCTCCTGCCCCATAGATCTTTCCCACATAAGCCCCACAGCAGATCCTGCCCCATAGATCTGACACACATATGTCGCACAGTAGCACCTGCCCCATAGATCTGACACACATCTGTCGCACAGCAGCTCCTGCCCCATAGATGAGACCATCATCAGCCCCACAGTAGCTCCTGCCCCATAGATCTGACCCCCATCAGCCCCACAGTAGCTCCTGCCCCATAGATCTGAACCACATCTGTCGCACAGCAGCTCCTGCCCTATAGATCTAACCCACATCAGCCCCACAGCAGCTCCTGCCCCATAGATCTGACCCCCATATGCCCCACAGTAGCTCCGGCCCCATAGATCTGACACACATCATATGTGAAGCAGCTGCTGCCCAATAGATATGACCCACAACAGCTCCTGCCCCATAGATCTAACCCACAGCAGCCCCACAGCAGCTCCTGCCCCATAGATCTGACGTACATCATCTCCACTGCAGCTCCTGCCCCATAGATCTCACCCAAATCTGCCCCACAGCAGCTCCTACACCATAGATCTGACCCACATCTGCCACACAGCAGCTCCTGCCCCATAGCTCTGACCCACATCTGCACCACAGCAGCTCCTCCCCATAGATCTAACACCCATCAGCCTCACAGCAGCTCCTGCCCCATAGATCTGACCCACATTTGCCACACAGCAGCTCCTGCCCCATAGATCTGACCCAAATCTGCCCCACAGCAGATCCTGCCAAATAGATCTTAACCACAGCAGCTCCTGCCCCATAGATCTGACCCACATCAGCCCCACATCAGCTCCTACACCATAGATCTGACCCACATCTGCCACACACCATCTCCTACCCCATAGATCTTACCCACTTCTGCCCCACAGCAGCTCCTGCCCCATAGCTCTGACCCACATCTGCACCACAGCAGCTCCTCCCCATAGATCTAACACCCATCAGCCTCACAGCAGCTCCTGCCCCATAGATAAGCCCTACATCTGCCCCACAGCAGCTCCTGCACCATAGATCTGACCCACATCTGCAACACAGCAGCTCCTGCTCCATAAATCTGACCAACATCAGGCCCACATCTGTTCCTGCCCCATAGATCTGACCCACAGCAGCTCCTGCCTTATAGATCTGACCCACATCAGCCCCACAGCAGGTCCTGCCTTATAGATCTGACCCAAATCAGCCCCACAGCATCTCCTGCCCCATAGATCTGACCCACATGTGCCCCACAGCAGCTCCAAACTCATAGATCTGACCCTCATCAGTCCAACAGCAGATTTTGCACCATAGATATGTCCCTCATCTGCCCCACAGCAACTCCTGCCCCATAGATCTGACCTACATCATCCCCTCTTCAGCTTCTGCCCCATAGGTCTGACCCACATGTGCCCCACAGTAGCTCCTGCCCCATAGATCTGACCCCCATCAGCCCCACAACAGCTCCTGCCCCATAGATCTAACCCACATCAGTCCCACAGCAGCTCCTGCCCCATAGATCTGTCACACATCATATGTAAAGCAGCTGCTGCCCAATAGATATGACCCACAGCAGCTTCAGCCCCAAGGATCTGACACACATCAGCCCCACAGCAACTCCTGCCCCATAGATCTGACCCACATCTGCCCCAAAGCATCTCCTGCCCCATAGATCTTTCCCACATCAGCCCCACAGCAGATCCTGCCCCATAGATCTGACCCACATATGTCGCACAGCAGCACCTGCCCCATAGATCTGACCCACATCAGCCCCACAGCAGCTCCTACACCATAGATCTGACCCACATCTGCCACACAGCAGCTCCTGCCCCATAGCTCTGACCCACATCTGTACCACAGCAGCTCCTCCCCATAGATCTAACACCCATCAGCCTCACAGCAGCTCCTGCCCCATAGATAAGCCCTACATCTGCCCCACAGCAGCTCCTGCACCATAGATCTGACCCACATCTGCAACACAGCAGCTCCTGCTCCATAAATCTGACCAACATCAGGCCCACATCTGTTCCTGCCCCATAGATCTGACCCACAGCAGCTCCTGCCCCATAGATCTGACCCACATTTGCCACACAGCAGCTCCTGCCCCGATAGATTTGACCCAAATCTGCCCCACAGCAGATCCTGCCAAATAGATCTTAACCACAGCAGCTCCTGCCTTATAGATCTGACCCACATCAGCCCCACAGCAGCTCCTGGCCCATAGATCTGACCCACATGTGCCCCACAGCAGCAAAGAGATGACCCTGTATCATAGAACGGATACCTCTTTTACATCCAATTAATTGGGATCTGAAAATATAACCATGCATCATTTTAGACAAAAGTGCACGCTAATAGAACTAAATTTGATGGTTTATTTTGTTTTCCAAGCAGGTGTTCCACTTGGGCTCTATATCACGCACTGGCCATGCGGATGTGGTGTACAACTGGAAGAAATCCTTCAGACCCTGAATGCAGGAGAGAATCTGTGATGGGTGAGAGAGGAAATGTGCACCTTGAAGCAAGGGACGCCCTGCTGGCACTACCTGTCACATCCACCACCAACATGGCTTGCTGTTTCTCAAGGGTCAATAAGTATTAATGCCCCTAGTGATACTCTAGTACATTTGTCCTCTAAAATTGGTTCTTTTTGACATGATATTCCATTAAATTGTGCGATCATTAATCAATTATTAGCCCGGATAACTCAGTTGGTAGAGCATGGTTATGAACATCTTAAAAGCATTTACTGCACAAATTTTAGTGGTCATTAAAAATCAATATATCAGAGTATATAAAAATTGAAGACTTTTCCTGATCAGTTACAGATTAACACAATGGGACCCTCATGGATTTATTTTCAGGTTGCAGAAACTTAGGTTGCAGTACAAACATGTTTGTTCTTTTTAGTGGGTTTAACAGTAATGTTGTTATGTTGTATTTGACTTGTCTCTTTTTTCACTTTCAGAGTATTGTCAATCGAGGCCTTGATTGAGTTATAATGATTATGTTATTAATATAATTAGTGTTATTATATTATAGTATGGTAGTAGCTTGTCAATAAACAAAAAAGGGGGAATTGTGGGAATACAAGAAAAGCTGTTCAGAGCAGCAGCTGTGGAGCAAGATAAACAGCATGAGAACCAAGGACACCTCTGCAAGGAGAAGAAGAGTCTCACAGCTCTGATTGGTTATGTGCCTGCATGGACAGTTGAAAAGTGTTTTGTAGAATGCTTTGTTGACATGTAAGATGTTTGGGAAAGTTGTAAGGGCGGATGGGAAAGTTAGAAAATAACAACTTGTGAAGGTATATAAGGGATGTGAGAACTTGTAATAAACGATTTGGATCGTTCACATCTGAGTCCGTGCCGAGTCGCTGCAGGTCTGACCCACATGTGCCCCACAGCAGCTCCTGCCCCATAGATCTGACCCACATCAGCCACACAGCAGCTCCTGACTCATAAATCTGACCCACAGTAGCTCCTGCCCCATAGATCTGACCCCCATCAGCCCCACAACAGCTCCTGCCCCATAGATCTAACCCACATCAGCCTCACAGCAGCTCCTGCCCCATAGATCTGACCCAAATCAGCCCCGCAGCAGCTCCTGCCCCATAGATCAGACCAACATCAGCCCCACAGTAGCTCCTGCCCCATAGATCTGACCCACATCAGCCCCACAGCAGCTCCTGCCCCATAGATCTGACCCACATGTTCCCAAGAGCAGCTCTGCCCCATTGATTTGACCCACTTCAGACCGACAGTAGCTCCTGCCCCATAGATCTGACCCCCATCAGCCCCACTGCAGCTCCGGCCCCATAGATCTGACACACATCATATGTAAAGCAGCTGCTGCCCAATAGATATGACCCACAACAGCTCCTGCCACATAGATCTAACCCACAGCAGCCCCACAGCAGCTCCTGCCCCATAGATCTGACGTACATCATCTCCACTGCAGCTCCTGCCCCATAGATCTGACCCAAATCTGTCACACAGCAGATCCTGCCAAATAGATCTTAACCACAGCAGCTCCTGCCCCATAGATCTGACCCACGTCAGCCCCACAGCAGCTCCTACACCATAGATCTGACCCACATCTGCCACACACCATCTCCTACCCCATAGATCTTACCCACTTCTGACCCACAGCTGCTCCTGCCCCATAGCTCTGACCCACATCTGCACCACAGCAGCTCCTCCCCATAGATCTGACACCCATCAGCCTCACAGCAGCTCCTGCCCCATAGATATGCCCGACATCTGCCCCACAGCAGCTCCTGCACCATAGATCTGACCCACATCTGCTACACAGCAGATCCTGCTCCATAAATCTGACCAACATCAGGCCCACATCTGTTCCTGCCCCATAGATCTGACCCACAGCAGCTCCTGCCCCATAGATCTGACCCATATCTGCCCCACAGCAGCTCCTGCCCCATAGATCTGACCCACAGCATCTCCTGCCCCATAGATCTGACCCCCATTAGCCCCACAACAGCTCCTGCCCCATAGATCTGACCCACATAAGCCCCACAGCAGCTCCTGCCCCATAGATCTGACCCCCATCAGCCCCGCAGCAGCTCCTGCCCCATAGATCAGACCAACATCAGCCCCACAGCAGCTCCTGCCCCATAGATCTGACACACATCATATGTAAAGCAGCTGCTGCCCATTAGATATGACCCACAGCAGCTTCAGCCCCAAGGATCTGACCCACATCAGCCCCACAGCAGCTCCTGCCCCATAGATCTGACCCACATCTGCCCCAAAGCATCTCCTGCCCCATAGATCTTTCCCACATCAGCCCCACAGCAGATCCTGCCCCATAGATCTGACACACATATGTCGCACAGCAGCACCTGCCCCATAGATCTGACACACATCTGTCGCACAGGAGCTCCTGTCCCATAGATCTGACCAACATCAGCCCCACAGTAGCTCCTGCCCCATAGATCTGACCCCCATCAGCCCCACAGTAGCTCCTGCCCCATAGATCTGAACCAGATCTGTCGCACAGCAGCTCCTGCCCTATAGATCTAACCCACATCAGCCCCACAGCAGCTCCTGCCCCATAGATCTGACCCACATGTTCCCAAGAGCAGCTCTGCCCCATTGATTTGACCCACATCAGCCCCACAGTAGCTCCTGCCCCATAGATCTGACCCCCATCGGCCCCACTGCATCTCCGGCCCCATAGCACTGACCCACATCAGCCCCACAGCAGCTCCTACACCATAGATCTGACCCACATCTGCCACACACCATCTCCTACCCCATAGATCTTACCCACTTCTGCCCCACAGCAGCTCCTGCCCCATAGATCTGACCCACATCTGCAACACAGCAGCTCCTGCCCCATAGATCTGACCCACATCTGCCCAACAGCAGCTGCTGACGCATAGATCTGACCCACATCTGCCCAACAGCAGCTCCTGCCTAATAGATCTAACCCACATTAGCCCCACAGCAGCTCCTGCCCCATAGATCTGACACACATCATATGTAAAGCAGCTGCTGCCCAATAGATATGACCCACAGCAGCTTCAGCCCCAAGGATCTGAACCACATCAGCCCCACAGCAGCTCCTGCCCCATAGATCTGACCCACATCTGTCGCACAGCAGCTCCTGCCCTATAGATCTGACCCGCATCAGCCCCACAGCAGCTCCTGCCCCATAGATCTGACCCACATGTTCCCAAGAGCAGCTCTGCCCCATTGATTTGACCCACATCAGCCCCACAGTAGCTCCTGCCCCATAGATCTGACCCCCATCAGCCCCACTGCAGCTCCAGCCCCATAGATCTGACACACATCATATGTAAAGCAGCTGCTGCCCAATAGATATGACCCACAGCAGCTTCAGCCCCAAGGATCTGACCCACATCAGCCCCACAGCAACTCCAGCCCCATAGATCTGACCCACATCTGCCCCAAACCATCTCCTGCCCCATAGATCTTTCCCACATCAGCCCCACAGCAGATCCTGCCCCATAGATCTGACCCACATATGTCGCACAGCAGCACCTGCCCCATAGCTCTGACCCACATCTGTACCACAGCAGCTCCTCCCCATAGATCTAACACCCATCAGCCTCACAGCAGCTCCTGCCCCATAGATAAGCCCTACATCTGCCCCACAGCAGCTCCTGCACCATAGATCTGACCCACATCTGCAACACAGCAGCTCCTGCTCCATAAATCTGACCAACATCAGGCCCACATCTGTTCCTGCCCCATAGATCTAACCCAGAGCAGCTCCTGCCCCATAGATCTGACCCACATTTGCCACACAGCAGCTCCTGCCCCATAGATCTGACCCAAATCTGCCCCACAGCAGATCCTGCCAAATAGATCTTAACCACAGCAGCTCCTGCCCCATAGATCTGACCCACATCAGCCCCACAGCAGAACCTGCCCCATAGATCTGACCCACATATGTCGCACAGCAGCACCTGCCCCATAGATCTGACCCACATATGCCCCACAGCAGCTCCTGCCCCATAGATCTGACCCACATCAGCCACACAGCAGCTCCTGATTCATAAATCTGACCCACAGCAGCTCCTGCCCCATAGATATGACCCAAATCTGACCCACAGCAGCTCCTGCCCCATAGATCTGACCCAAATCAGCCCCGCAGCAGCTCCTGGCCCATAGATCTGACCCACATGTGCCCCACAGCAGCTACAAACTCATAGATCTGACCCACATCAGTCCAACTGCAGATTTTGCACCATAGATATGTCCCTCATCTGCCCCACAGCAGCTCCTGCCCCATAGATCTGACCTACATCATCCCCTCTGCAGCTTCTGCCCCATAGGTCTGACCCACATGTGCCCCACAGTAGCTCCTGCCCCATAGATCTGACCCCCATCAGCCCCACAACAGCTCCTGACCCATAGATCTAACCCACATCAGCCCCACAGCAGCTCCTGCCCCATAGATCTTACACACATCATATGTAATGCAGCTGCAGCATAATAGATATGACCCACAGCAGCTTCAGCCCCAAGGATCTGACACACATCAGCCCCACAGCAACTCCTGCCCCATAGATCTGACCCACATCTGCCCCAAAGCATCTCCTGCCCCATAGATCTTTCCCACATCAGCCCCACAGCAGATCCTGCCCCATAGATCTGACCCACATATGTCGCACAGCAGCACCTGCCCCATGGATCTGACCCACATCAGCACCACAGCAGCTCCTACACCATAGATCTGACCCACATCTGCCACACAGCAGCTCCTGCCCCATAGCTCTGACCCACATCTGTACCACAGCAGCTCCTCCCCATAGATCTAACACCCATCAGCCTCACAGCAGCTCCTGCCCCATAGATAAGCCCTACATCTGCCCCACAGCAGCTCCTGCACCATAGATCTGACCCACATCTGCAACACAGCAGCTCCTGTTCCATAAATCTGACCAACATCAGGCCCACATCTGTTCCTGCCCCATGGATCTGACCCACAGCAGCTCCTGTCCCATAGATCTGACACACATCATATGTAAAGCAGCTGCAGCACAAGAGATATGACCCACAGCAGCTTCAGCCCCAAGGATCTGACACACATCAGCCCCACAGCAACTCCTGCCCCATAGATCTGACCCACATCTGCCCCAAAGCATCTCCTGCCCCATAGATCTTTCCCACATCAGCCCCACAGCAGATCCTGCCCCATAGATCTGACCCACATATGTCGCACAGCAGCACCTGCCCCATAGATCTGACCCACATCTGTCGCACAGTAGCTCCTGCCCCATAGATCAGACCAACATCAGCCCCACAGTAGCTCCTGCCCCATAGATCTGACCCACATCAGCCCCACAGCTGCTCCTGCCCCATAGATCTGACACACATGTTCCCAAGAGCAGCTCTGCCCCATTGATTTGACCCACATCAGCCCCACAGTAGCTCCTGACCCATAGATCTGACCCCCATCGGCCCCACTGCAGCTCCGGCCCCATAGCTCTGACCCACATCAGCCCCACAGCAGCTCCTCCCCATAGATCTAACACCCATCAGCCTCACAGCAGCTCCTGCCCCATAGATAAGCCCTACATCTGCCCCACAGCATCTCCTGCACCATAGATCTGACCCACATCTGCAACACAGCAGCTCCTGCTCCATAAATCTGACCAACATCAGGCCCACATCTGTTCCTGCCCCATAGATCTGACCCACAGCAGCTCCTGCCCCATAGATCTGACCCACATTTGCCACACAGCAGCTCCTGCCCCATAGATCTGACCCAAATATTCACCACAGCAGATCCTGCCAAATAGATCTTAACCACAGCAGCTCCTGCCCCATAGATCTGACACACATCAGCCCCACAGCAGCTCCTACACCATAGATCTGACCCACATCTGCCCCACAGCAGCTCCTGCACCATAGATCTTACCCACATCTGCAACACAGCAGCTCCTGCTCCATAAATCTGACCAACATCAGGCCCACATCTGTTCCTGCTTCATAGATATTACCCACATCAGCCCCACAGCAGCTCCTGCCCCATAGATCTGACCCACATCAGACTCACAGCAGCTGCTGACGCATAGATCTGACCCACATCTGCCCAACAGCAGCTCCTGCCCCATAGACCTGACCCACATGTTCCCCACAGCATCTCCTGCCCCATAGATCTGACCCCCATCAGCCCCACAACAGCTCCTGCCCCTTAGATCTAACGCACATCAGCCCCACAGCAGCTCCTGCCCCATAGATCTTACACAAATCAGCCCCGCAGCAGCTCCTGCCCCATAGAAAAGACCAACATCAGCCCCACAGTAGCTCCTGCCCCATAGATCTGACCCCATCAGCCCCACAACAGCTCCTGCCACATAGATCTAACCCACATCAGCCCCACAGCAGCTCCTGCCCCATAGATCTGACACACATCATATTTAAAGCAGCTGCTGCCCAATAGATATGACCCACAACAGCTCCTGCCCCATAGATCTGACCCACAGCAGCCCCACAGCAGCTCCTGCCCCATAGATCTGACACACATCATATGTAAAGCAGCTGCTGCCCAATAGATATGACCCACAGCAGCTTCCGCCCCAAGGATCTGACACACATCAGCCCCACAGCAGCTCCTGCCCCATAGATCTGACCCACATCTGCCCCAAAGCATCTCCTGCCCCATAGATCTTTCCCACATCAGCCCCACAGCAGATCCTGCCCCATAGATCTGACCCACATATGTCGCACAGCAGTACCTGCCCCATAGATCTGACCCACATCTGTCGCACAGCAGCTCCTGCCCCATAGATGAGACCAACATCAGCCCCACAGTAGCTCCTGCCCCATAGATCTGACCCCCATCAGCCCCACAGTAGCTCCTGCCCCATAGATCTGACTCCCATCAGCCCCACAGTAGCTCCTGCCCCATAGATCTGACCCACATCAGCCCCACAACAGCTCCTGCCCCATAGATCTGACCCACATCAGCCCCACAGCAGCTCCTGCCTCATAGATCTGACACACATCATATGTAAAGCAGCTGCTGCCCAATAGATATGACCCACAGCAGCTTCAGCCCCAAGGATCTGACCCACATCAGCCCCACAGCAGCTCCTGCCCCATAGATCTGACCCACATCTGTCGCACAGCAGCTCCTGCCCCATAGATCTGACCCACATCTGTCGCACAGCAGCACCTGCCCTATAGATCTGACCCACATCAGCCCCACAGCAGCTCCTGCCCCATAGATCTGACCCACATGTTCCCAAGAGCAGCTCTGCCCCATAGGTCTGACCCACATATGCCCCACAGCAGCTCCTGCACCATAGATCTGACCCCCATCAGCCCCACAACAGCTCCTGCCCCATAGATCTAACCCACATCAGCCCCACAGCAGATCCTGCCCCATAGATCAGACCAACATCAGCCCCACAGTAGCTCCTGCCCCATAGATCTGACCCCCATCATCCCCACAACAGCTCCTGCCCCATAGATCTAACCCACATCAGCCCCACAGCAGCTCCTGCCCCATAAATCTGACCCACATGTTCCCAAGAGCAGCTCTGCCCCATTGATTTGACCCACATCAGCCCCACAGTAGCTCCTGCCCCAGAGATCTGACCCCCATCGGCCCCACTGCAGCTCCGGCCCCATAGATCTGACACACATCATATGTAAAGCAGCTGCTGCCCAATAGATATGACCCACAACAGCTCCTGCCCCATAGATGTAACCCACATCAGCACCACAGCAGCTCCTACACCATAGATCTGATGTACATCATCTCCACTGCAGCTCCTGCCCCATAGATCTGACCCACATCAGCCCCACAGCAGCTCCTACACCATAGATCTGACCCACATCTGCCACACAGCAGCTCCTGCCCCATAGCTCTGACCCACATCTGCACCAAAGCAGCTCATCCCCATAGATATAACAGCCATCAGCCTCACAGCAGCTCCTGCCCCATAGATATGCCCTACATCTGCCCCACAGCAGCTCCTGCACCATAGATCTGACCCACATCTGCAACACAGCAGCTCCTGCCCCATAGATCTGACCCACATCAGACCCACAGCAGCTGCTGACCCATAGACCTGACCCACATGTTCCCCACAGCAGCTCCTGCCCCATAGATCTGACCCCCATCAGCCCCACAACAGCTCCTGCCTTATAGATCTGACCCCCATCATCCCCACAACAGCTCCTGCCCCATAGATCTAACCCACATCAGCCCCACAGCAGCTCCTGCCCCATAGATCTGACCCACATGTTCCCAAGAGCAGCTCTGCCCCATTGATTTGACCCACATCAGCCCCACAGTAGCTCCTGCCCCAGAGATCTGACCCCCATCAGCCCCACTGCAGCTCCGGCCCCATAGATCTGACACACATCATATGTAAAGCAGCTGCTGCCCAATAGATATGACCCACAACAGCTCCTGCCCCCTAGATCTAACCCATATCAGCCCCACAGCAGCTCCTGCCCCATAGATTTGACCCAAATCAGCCCCGCAGCAGCTCCTGCCTTATAGATCAGACCAACATCAGCCCCACAGTAGCTCCTGCCCTCTTAGATCTGACCCCATCAGCCCCACAACAGCTCCTGCCCCATAGATCTTACCCACATCAGCCCCACAGCAGCTCCTGCCCCATAGATCTGACCCACATCAGCCCCACAGCAGCTCCTGCCCCATAGATCTGACCCACATCAGCCCCACAGAAACTCCTGCCCCATAGATCTGACCCACATCTGCCCCAAAGCATCTCCTGCCCCACAGATCTAATCCACATCAGCCCCACAGCAGATCCTGCCCCATAGATCTGACACACATATGTCACACAGCAGCTCCTGCCCCATAGATCTGACCCACATCTGTCGCACAGCAGCTCCTGCCCCATAGATGAGACCAACATCAGCACAACAGTAGCTCCTGCCCCATAGATCTGACCCCCAACAGCCCCACAGTAGCTCCTGCCCCATAGATCTGAACCCCATCAGCCCCACAACAGCTCCTGCCCCATAGATCTGACCCACATCAGCCCCACAGCAGCTCCTGCCCCATAGATCTGACACACATCATATGTAAAGCAGCTGCTGCCCAATAGATATGACCCACAGCAGCTTCAGCCCCAAGGATCTGACCCACATCAGCCCCACAGCAGCTCCTGCCCCATAGATCTGACCCACATGTTCCCAAGAGCAGCTCCTGCCCCATAGGTCTGACCCACATGTGCCCCACAGCAGCTCCTGCCATATAGATCTGACCCACATATGCCCCACAGCAGCTCCTGCCCCATAGATCTGACTCAAATCTGCCCCACAGCAGATCCTGCCAAATAGATCTTAACCACAGCAGCTCCTGCCCCATAGATCTGACCCACATCAGCCCCACAGCAGCTCCTACACCATAGATCTCACCCACATCTGCCACACACCATCTCCTACCCCATAGATCTTACCCACTTCTGCCCCACAGCAGCTCCTGCCCCATAGCTCTGACCCACATCTGCACCACAGCAGCTCCTCCCCATAGATCTAACACCCATCAGCCTCTCATCAGCTCCTGCCCCATAGATAAGCCCTACATCTGCCCCACAGCAGCTCCTGCCCCATAGATCTGACACACATCATATGTAAAGCGGCTGCTGCCCAATAGATATGACCCACAGCAGCTTCAGCCCCAAGGATCTGACCCACATCTGCAACACAGCAGCTCCTGCTCCATAAATCTGACCAACATCAGACCCACATCTGTTCCTGCCCCATAGATCTGACCCACAGCAGCTCCTGCCCCATAGATCTGACCCACATTTGCCACACAGCAGCTCCTGCCCCATAGATCTGACCCAAATATTCCCCACAGCAGATCCTGCCAAATAGATCTTAACCACAGCAGCTCCTGCCCCATAGATCTGACCCACATCAGCCCCACAGCAGCTCCTACACCATAGATCTGACCCTCATCAGCCCCACAGCAGCTCCTGCACCATAGATCTTACCCACATCTGCAACACAGCAGCTCCTGCTCCATAAATCTGACCAACATCAGGCCCACATCTGTTCCTGCCTCATAGATATTACCCACATCAGCCCCACAGCAGCTCCTGCCCCATAGATCTGACCCACATGAGACCCACAGCAGCTGCTGACGCACAGATCTGACCCACATCTGCCCAACAGCAGCTCCTGCCCCATAGACCTGACCCACATGTTCCCCACAGCAGCTCCTGCCCCATAGATCTGACCCACAGCATCTCCTGCCCCATAGATCTGACCCCCATCAGCCCCGCAACAGCTCCTGCCCCTTAGATCTAACGCACATCAGCCCCACAGCAGCTCCTGCCCCATAGATCTTACCCAAATCAGCCCCGCAGCAGCTCCTGCCCCATAGAACAGACCAACATCAGCCCCACAGTAGCTCCTGCCCCATAGATCTGACCCCATCAGCCCCACAACAGCTCCTGCCACATAGATCTAACCCACATCAGCCCCACAGCAGCTCCTGCCCCATAGATCTGACACACATCTTATGTAAAGCAGCTGCTGCCCAATAGATATGACCCACAACAGCTCCTGCCCCATAGATCTGACCCACAGCAGCCCCACAGCAGCTCCTGCCCCATAGATCTGACACTCATCATATGTAAAGCAGCTGCTGCCCAATAGATATGACCCACAGTAGCTTCCGACCCAAGGATCTGTCACACATCAGCCCCACAGCAGCTCCTGCCCCATAGATCTGACCCACATCTGTCGCACAGCAGCTCCTGCCCCATAGATCTGACCCACATCTGTCGCACAGCAGCTCCTGCCCTATAGATCTGACCCACATCAGCCCCACAGCAGCTCCTGCCCCATAGATCTGACCCACATGTTCCCAAGAGCAGCTCTGCCCCAAAGATCTGACCCACATATGCCCCACAGCAGCTCCTGCTCCATAGATCTGACCCACATCAGCCACACAGCAGCTCCTGACTCATAAATCTGACCCACAGTAGCTCCTGCACCATAGATCTGACCCCCATCAGCCCCACAACAGCTCCTGCCCCATAGATATAACCCACATCAGCCCCACAGCAGATCCTGCCCCATAGATCAGACCAACATCAGCCCCACAGTAGCTCCTGCCCCATAGATCTGACCCCCATCATACCCACAACAGCTCCTGCCCCATAGATCTAACCCACATCAGCCCCACAGCAGCTCCTGCCCCATAGATCTGACCCACATGTTCCCAAGAGCAGCTCTGCCCCATTGATTTGACCCACATTAGCCCCACAGTAGCTCCTGCCCCAGAGATCTGACCCCCATCAGCCCCACTGCAGCTCCGGCCCCATAGATCTGACACACATCATATGTAAAGCAGCTGCTGCCCAATAGATATGACCCACAACAGCTCCTGCCCCATAGATCTAACCCACAGCAGCCCCACAGCAGCTCCTACCCCATAGATCTGATGTACATCATCTCCACTGCAGCTCCGGCCCCATAGATCTGACCAAAATCTGCCCCACAGCAGATCCTGCCAAATAGATCTTAACCACAGCAGCTCCTGCCCCATAGATCTGACCCACATCAGCACCACAGCAGCTCCTACACCATAGATCTGACCCACATCTGGCACACAGCAGCTCCTGCCCCATAGATCTGACCCACATCAGACCCACAGCAGCTGCTGACCCATAGATCTGACCCACATCTGCCCCACAGCAGCTCCTCCCCATAGATCTAACACCCATCATCCTCACATCAGCTCCTGCCCCATAGATATGCCCTACATCTGCCCCACAGCAGCTCCTGCACCATAGATCTGACCCACATCTGCAACACAGCAGCTCCTGCTCCATAAATCTGACCAACATCAGGCCCACATCTGTTCCTGCCCCATAGATCTGACCCACAGCAGGTCCTGCCTTATAGATCTGACCCAAATCAGCCCCACAGCATCTCCTGCCCCATAGATCTGACCCACATGTGCCCCACAGCAGCTCCAAACTCATAGATCTGACCCACATCAGTCCAACAGCAGATTTTGCACCATAGATATTTCCCTCATCTGCCCCACAGCAGCTCCTGCCCCATAGATCTGACCTACATCATCCCCTCTTCAGCTTCTGCCCCATAGGTCTGACCCACATGTGCCCCACAGTAGCTCCTGCCCCATAGATCTGACCCCCATCAGCCCCACAACAGCTCCTGCCCCATAGATCTAACCCACATCAGTCCCACAGCAGCTCCTGCCCCATAGATCTGTCACACATCATATGTAAAGCAGCTGCTGCCCAATAGATATGACCCACAGCAGCTTCAGCCCCAAGGATCTGACACACATCAGCCCCACAGCAACTCCTGCCCCATAGATCTGACCCACATCTGCCCCAAAGCATCTCCTGCCCCATAGATCTTTCCCACATCAGCCCCACAGCAGATCCTGCCCCATAGATCTGACCCACATATGTCGCACAGCAGCACCTGCCCCATAGATCTGACCCACATCAGCCCCACAGCAGCTCCTACACCATAGATCTGACCCACATCTGCCACACAGCAGCTCCTGCCCCATAGCTCTGACCCACATCTGCACCACAGCAGCTCCTCCCCATAGATCTAACACCCATCAGCCTCACAGCAGCTCCTGCCCCATAGATAAGCCCTACATCTGCCCCACAGCAGCTCCTGCACCATAGATCTGACCCACATCTGCAACACAGCAGCTCCTGCTCCATAAATCTGACCAACATCAGGCCCACATCTGTTCCTGCCCCATAGATCTGACCCACAGCAGCTCCTGCCCCATAGATCTGACCCACATTTGCCACACAGCAGCTCCTGCCCCATAGATCTGACCCAAATCTGCCCCAGAGCAGATCCTGCCAAATAGATCTTAACCACAGCAGCTCCTGCCTTATAGATCTGACCCACATCAGCCCCACAGCAGCTCCTGGCCCATAGATCTGACCCACATGTGCCCCACAGCAGCTCCAAACTCATAGATCTGACCCACATCAGTCCAACAGCAGATTTTGCACCATAGATATGTCCCTCATCTGCCCCACAGCAACTCCTGCCCCATAGATCTGACCTACATCATCCCCTCTGCAGCTTCTGCCCCATAGGTCTGACCCACATGTGCCCCACAGCAGCTCCTGCCATATAGATCTGACCCACATCTGCCCCACAGCAGCTCCTGCACCATAGATCTGACCCACATCTGCAACACAGCAGCTCCTGCTCCATAAATCTGAACATCAGGCCCACATCTGTTCCTGCGCCATAGATCTGACCCACAGCAGCTCCTGCC
The DNA here is from genome assembly GCF_054131305.1 of Coturnix japonica. NCBI lineage: Eukaryota > Metazoa > Chordata > Aves > Galliformes > Phasianidae > Coturnix > Coturnix japonica. The sequence goes on from NC_140689.1 coordinate 3,036,968, forward strand.
CCATAGATCTGACCCACATTTGCCCCACAGCAGCTCCTGCACCATAGATCTGACCCACAGCATCTCCTGCCCCATAGATCTGACCCACATGTTCCCAAGAGCAGCTCTGCCCCATTGATTTGACCCACATCAGCCCCAGAGTAGCTCCTGCCCCATAGATCTGACCCCCATCGGCCCCACTGCAGCTCCGGCCCCATAGATCTGACACACATCATATTTAAAGCAGCTGCTGCCCAATAGATATGACCCACAACAGCTCCTGCCCCATAGATCTAACCCACAGCAGCCCCACAGCAGCTCCTGGCCCATTGATCTGACCCACATGTGCCCCACAGCAGCTCCAAACTCATAGATCTTACCCACATCAGTCCAACAGCAGATTTTGCACCATAGATATGTCCCTCATCTGCCCCACAGCAACTCCTGCCCAATAGGTCTGACCCACATGTGCCCCACAGCAGCTCCTGCCATTTAGATCTGACCCACATATGCCCCACAGCAGCTCCTGCCCCATAGATCTGACCCACATCAGCCACACAGCAGCTCCTGACTCATAAATCTGACCCACAGTAGCTCCTGCCCCATAGATCTGACCCCCATCAGCCCCACAACAGCTCCTGCCCCAGAGATCTAACCCACATCAGCCTCACAGCAGCTCCTGCCCCATAGATCTGACCCAAATCAGCCCCGCAGCAGCTCCTGCCCCATAGATCAGACCAACATCAGCCCCACAGTAGCTCCTGCCCCATAGATCTGACCCACATCAGCCCCACAGCAGCTCCTGCCCCATAGATCTGACCCACATGTTCCCAAGAGCAGCTCTGCCCCATTGATTTGACCCACTTCAGACCCACAGTAGCTCCTGCCCCATAGATCTGACCCCCATCAGCCCCACTGCAGCTCCGGCCCCATAGATCTGACACACATCATATGTAAAGCAGCTGCTGCCCAATAGATATGACCCACAACAGCTCCTGCCACATAGATCTAACCCACAGCAGCCCCACAGCAGCTCCTGCCCCATAGATCTGACGTACATCATCTCCACTGCAGCTCCTGCCCCATAGATCTGACCAAAATCTGTCTCAGAGCAGATCCTGCCAAATAGATCTTAACCACAGCAGCTCCTGCCCCATAGATCTGACCCACATCTGACCCACAGCATCTCCTGCCCCATAGATCTGACCCCCATCAGCCCCACAACAGCTCCTGCCCCATAGATCTGACCCACATCAGCCGCACAGCAGCTCCTGCCCCATAGATCTGACCCCCACGAGCCCCGCAGCAGCTCCTGCCCCATAGATCAGACCAACATCAGCCCCACAGCAGCTCCTGCCCCATAGATCTGACCCCCATCAGCCCCAGAACAGCTCCTGCCCCATAGATCTGACCCACATCAGCCCCACAGCAGCTCCTGCCAAATAGATCTGAACCCCATCAGCCCCGCAGCAGCTCCTGCCCCATAGATCAGACCAACATCAGCCCCACAGCAGCTCCTGCCCCATAGATCTGACACACATCATATGTAAAGCAGCTGCTGCCCATTAGATATGACCCACAGCAGCTTCAGCCCCAAGGATCTGACCCACATCAGCCCCACAGCAGCTCCTGCCCCATAGATCTGACCCACATCTGCCCCAAAGCATCTCCTGCCCCATAGATCTTTCCCACATCAGCCCCACAGCAGATCCTGCCCCATAGATCTGACACACATATGTCGCACAGCAGCACCTGCCCCATAGATCTGACACACATCTGTCGCACAGCAGCTCCTGCCCCATAGATGAGACCAACATCAGCCCCACAGTAGCTCCTGCCCCATAGATCTGACCCCCATCAGCCCCACAGTAGCTCCTGCCCCATAGATCTGAACCACATCTGTCGCACAGCATCTCCTGCCCTATAGATCTAACCCACATCAGCCCCACAGCAGCTCCTGCCCCATAGATCTGACCCACATGTTCCCAAGAGCAGCTCTGCCCCATTGATTTGACCCACATCACCCCCACAGTAGCTCCTGCCCCATAGATCTGACCCCCATCAGCCCCACAGTAGCTCCGGCCCCATAGATCTGACACACATCATATGTGAAGCAGCTGCTGCCCAATAGATATGACCCACAACAGCTCCTGCCTCATAGATCTAACCCACAGCAGCCCCACAGCAGCTCCTGCCCCATAGATCTGACGTACATCATCTCCACTGCAGCTCCTGCCCCATAGATCTCACCCAAATCTGCCCCACAGCAGCTCCTACACCATAGATCTGACCCACATCTGCCACACAGCAGCTCCTGCCCCATAGCTCTGACCCACATCTGCACCACAGCAGCTCCTCCCCATAGATCTAACACCCATCAGCCTCAAAGCAGCTCCTGCCCCATAGATCTGACCCACATTTGCCACACAGCAGCTCCTGCCCCATAGATCTGACCCAAATCTGCCCCACAGCAGATCCTGCCAAATAGATCTTAACCACAGCAGCTCCTGCCCCATAGATCTGACCCACATCAGCCCCACATCAGCTCCTACACCATAGATCTGACCCACATCTGCCACACACCATCTCCTACCCCATAGATCTTACCCACTTCTGCCCCACAGCAGCTCCTGCCCCATAGCTCTGACCCACATCTGCACCACAGCAGCTCCTCCCCATAGATCTAACACCCATCAGCCTCACAGCAGCTCCTGCCCCATAGATATGCCCTATATCTGCCCCACAGCGGCTCCTGCACCATAGATCTGACCCACATCTGCAACACAGCAGCTCCTGCTCCATAAATCTGACCAATATCAGGCCCACATCTGTTCCTGCCCCATAGATCTGACCCACAGCAGCTCCTGCCCCATAGATCTGACCCACATCAGCCCCACAGCAGGTCCTGCCTTATAGATCTGACCCAAATCAGCCCCACAGCATCTCCTGCCCCATAGATCTGACCCACATTTTCCCCAAAGCAGCACCTAACCCATAGATCTGACCCACATGTGCCCCACAGCTGCTCCTGCCCCATAGATCTGACCCACATCATCCCCTCTGCAGATTCTGCATCATAGGTCTGACCCACATGTGCGCCACAGCAGCTGCTGACCCATAGATCTGACCCAAATCAGCCCCGCAGCAGCTCCTTGCCCATAGATCTGACCCACATGTGCCCCACAGCAGCTCCTGCCCCATAGATCTGACCCACATCAGCCCCACAGCAGCTCCTACCCCATAGATCTTACCCACTTCTGCCCCACAGCAGCTCCTGCCCCATAGCTCTGACCCACATCTGCACCACAGCAGCTCCTCCCCATAGATCTAACACCCATCAGCCTCACAGCAGCTCCTACACCATAGATATGCCCTACATCTGCCCCACAGCAGCTCCTGCACCATAGATCAGACCCACATCTGCAACACAGCAGCTACTGCTCCATAAATCTGACCAACATCAGGCCCACATCTGTTCCTGCCCCATAGATCTAACCCACAGCAGCTCCTGCCCCATAGATCTGACCCACATTTGCCACACAGCAGCTCCTGCCCCATAGATCTGACCCAAATCTGCCCCACAGCAGATCCTGCCAAATAGATCTTAACCACAGCAGCTTTTGCCCCATAGATCTGACCCACATCAGCCCCACAGCAGATCCTGCCCCATAGATCTGACCCACATATGTCGCACAGCAGCACCTGACCCATAGATCTGACCCACATATGCCCCACAGCAGCTCCTGCCCCACAGATCTGACCCACATCAGCCACACAGCAGCTCCTGACTCATAAATCTGACCCACAGCAGCTCCTGCCCCATAGATCTGACCCAAATCTGACCCACAGCAGCTCCTGCCCCATAGATCTGACCCAAATCTGACCCACAGCAACTCCTGCCCCATAGATCTGACCTACATCATCCCCTCTGCAGCTTCTGCCCCATAGGTCAGACCAACATGTGCCCCACAGCAGCTGCTGACCCATAGATCTGACCCAAATCAGTCCCACAGCAGCTCCTGCACAATAGATCTGACCCACATGTGCCCCACAGCAGCTACAAACTCATAGATCTGACCCACATCAGTCCAACAGCAGATTTTGCACCATAGATATGTCCCTCATCTTCCCCACAGCAGCTCCTGCCCCATAGATCTGACCTACATCATCCCCTCTGCAGCTTCTGCCCCATAGGTCTGACCCACATGTGCCCCACAGTAGCTCCTGCCCCATAGATCTGACCCCCATCTGCCCCACAGCAGCTCCTGCCCCATAGACCTGACCCACATGTTCCCCACAGCAGCTCCTGCCCCATAGATCTGACACACATCATATGTAATGCAGCTGCAGCACAATAGATATGACCCACAGCAGCTTCAGCCCCAAGGATCTGACACACATCAGCCCCACAGCAACTCCTGCCCCATAGATCTGACCCACATCTGCCCCAAAGCATCTCCTGCCCCATAGATCTTTCCCACATCAGCCCCACAGCAGATCCTGCCCCATAGATCTGACCCACATATGTCGCACAGCAGCACCTGCCCCATAGATCTGACCCACAGCAGCACCACAGCAGCTCCTCCCCATAGATCTAACACCCATCAGCCTCACAGCAGCTCCTGCCCCATAGATAAGCCCTACATCTGCCCCACAGCAGCTCCTGCACCATAGATCTGACCCACACCTGCAACACAGCAGCTCCTGCTCCATAAATCTGACCAACATCAGGCCCACATCTGTTCCTGCCCCATGGATCTGACCCACAGCAACTCCTGCCCCATAGATCTGACCCACATCTGCCCCAAAGAATCTCCTGCCCCATAGATCTTTCCCACATCAGCCCCACAGCAGATCCTGCCCCATAGATCTGACCCACATATGTCGCACAGCAGCACCTGCCCCATAGATCTGACCCACATCTGTCGCACAGTAGCTTCTGCCCCATAGATCTGACCCACATCAGCCCCACAGCAGCTCCTGCCCCATAGATCTGACCCACATGTTCCCAAGAGCAGCTCTGCCCCATTGATTTGACCCACATCAGCCCCACAGTAGCTCCTGCCCCATAGATCTGACCCCCATCAGCCCCACTGCAGCTCCTACCCCATAGATCTTACCCACTTCTGCCCCACAGCAGCTCCTGCCCCATAGCTCTGACCCACATCTGCACCACAGCAGCTCCTCCCCATAGATCTAACACCCATCAGCCTCACAGCAGCTCCTACACCATAGATATGCCCTACATCTGCCCCACAGCAGCTCCTGCACCATAGATCAGACCCACATCTGCAACACAGCAGCTACTGCTCCATAAATCTGACCAACATCAGGCCCACATCTGTTCCTGCCCCATAGATCTAACCCACAGCAGCTCCTGCCCCATAGATCTGACCCACATTTGCCACACAGCAGCTCCTGCCCCATAGATCTGACCCAAATCTGCCCCACAGCAGATCCTGCAAAATAGATCTTAACCACAGCAGCTTTTGCCCCATAGATCTGACCCACATCAGCCCCACAGCAGATCCTGCCCCATAGATCTGACCCACATATGTCGCACAGCAGCACCTGACCCATAGATCTGACCCACATATGCCCCACAGCAGCTCCTGCCCCACAGATCTGACCCACATCAGCCACACAGCAGCTCCTGACTCATAAATCTGACCCACAGCAGCTCCTGCCCCATAGATCTGACCCAAATCTGACCCACAGCAGCTCCTGCCCCATAGATCTGACCCAAATCTGACCCACAGCAACTCCTGCCCCATAGATCTGACCTACATCATCCCCTCTGCAGCTTCTGCCCCATAGGTCAGACCAACATGTGCCCCACAGCAGCTGCTGACCCATAGATCTGACCCAAATCAGTCCCACAGCAGCTCCTGCACAATAGATCTGACCCACATGTGCCCCACAGCAGCTACAAACTCATAGATCTGACCCACATCAGTCCAACAGCAGATTTTGCACCATAGATATGTCCCTCATCTGCCCCACAGCAGCTCCTGCCCCATAGATCTGACCTACATCATCCCCTCTGCAGCTTCTGCCCCATAGGTCTGACCCACATGTGCCCCACAGTAGCTCCTGCCCCATAGATCTGACCCCCATCTGCCCCACAGCAGCTCCTGCCCCATAGACCTGACCCACATGTTCCCCACAGCAGCTCCTGCCCCATAGATCTGACACACATCATATGTAATGCAGCTGCAGCACAATAGATATGACCCACAGCAGCTTCAGCCCCAAGGATCTGACACACATCAGCCCCACAGCAACTCCTGCCCCATAGATCTGACCCACATCTGCCCCAAAGCATCTCCTGCCCCATAGATCTTTCCCACATCAGCCCCACAGCAGATCCTGCCCCATAGATCTGACCCACATATGTCGCACAGCAGCACCTGCCCCATAGATCTGACCCACAGCAGCACCACAGCAGCTCCTCCCCATAGATCTAACACCCATCAGCCTCACAGCAGCTCCTGCCCCATAGATAAGCCCTACATCTGCCCCACAGCAGCTCCTGCACCATAGATCTGACCCACACCTGCAACACAGCAGCTCCTGCTCCATAAATCTGACCAACATCAGGCCCACATCTGTTCCTGCCCCATGGATCTGACCCACAGCAACTCCTGCCCCATAGATCTGACCCACATCTGCCCCAAAGAATCTCCTGCCCCATAGATCTTTCCCACATCAGCCCCACAGCAGATCCTGCCCCATAGATCTGACCCACATATGTCGCACAGCAGCACCTGCCCCATAGATCTGACCCACATCTGTCGCACAGTAGCTTCTGCCCCATAGATCTGACCCACATCAGCCCCACAGCAGCTCCTGCCCCATAGATCTGACCCACATGTTCCCAAGAGCAGCTCTGCCCCATTGATTTGACCCACATCAGCCCCACAGTAGCTCCTGCCCCATAGATCTGACCCCCATCAGCCCCACTGCAGCTCCGGCCCCATAGCTCTGACCCACATCAGCCCCACAGCAGCTCCTCCCCATAGATCTAACACCCATCAGCCTTACAGCAGCTCCTGCCCCATAGATAAGCCCTACATCTGCCATACAGCAGCTCCTGCACCATAGATCTGACCCACATCTGCAACACAGCAGCTCCTGCTCCATAAATCTGACCAACATCAGGCCCACATCTGTTCCTGCCCCATAGATCTGACCCACAGCAGCTCCTGCCCCATAGATCTGACCCACATTTGCCACACAGCAGCTCCTGCCCCATAGATCTGACCCAAATATTCCCCACAGCAGATCCTGCCAAATAGATCTTAACCACAGCAGCTCCTGCCCCATAGATCTGACACACATCAGCCCCACAGCAGCTCCTACACCATAGATCTGACCCACATCTGCCCCACAGCAGCTCCTGCACCAAAGATCTTACCCACATCTGCAACACAGCAGCTCCTGCTCCATAAATCTGACCAACATCAGGCCCACATCTGTTCCTGCCTCATAGATATTACCCACATCAGCCCCACAGCAGCTCCTGCCCCATAGATCTGACCCACATCAGACCCACAGCAGCTGCTGACGCATAGATCTGACCCACATCTGCCACACAGCAGCTCCTGCCCCATAGCTCTGACCCACATCTGCACCACAGCAGCTCCTCCCCATAGATCTAACACCCATCAGCCTCACAGCAGCTCCTGCCCCATAGATCTGACCCACATTTGCCACACAGCAGCTCCTGCCCCATAGATCTGACCCAAATCTGCCCCACAGCAGATCCTGCCCCATAGATCTACCCCACATCAGCCCCACAGCAGATCCTGCCCCATAGATCTGACACACATATGTCACACAGCAGCTCCTGCCCCATAGATCTGACCCACATCTGTCGCACAGCAGCTCCTGCCCCATAGATGAGACCAACATCAGCACAACAGTAGCTCCTGCCCCATAGATCTGACCCCCAACAGCCCCACAGTAGCTCCTGCCCCATAGATCTGAACCCCATCAGCCCCACAACAGCTCCTGCCCCATAGATCTGACCCACATCAGCCGCACAGCAGCTCCTGCCCCATAGATCTGACACACATCATATGTAAAGCAGCTGCTGCCCAATAGATATGACCCACAGCAGCTTCAGCCCCAAGGATCTGACCCACATCAGCCCCACAGCAGCTCCTGCCCCATAGATCTGACCCACATTTTAACAAGAGCAGCTCCTGCCCCATAGGTCTGACCCACATGTGCCCCACAGCAGCTCCTGCCATATAGATTTGACCCACATATGCCCCACAGCAGCTCCTGCCCCATAGATCTGACTCAAATCTGCCCCACAGCAGATCCTGCCAAATAGATCTTAACCACAGCAGCTCCTGCCCCATAGCTCTGACCCACATCTGCACCACAGCAGCTCCTCCCCATAGATCTAACACCCATCAGCCTCACAGCAGCTCCTGCCCCATAGATAAGCCCTACATCTGCCCCACAGCAGCTCCTGCACCATAGATCTGACCCACATCTGCAACACAGCAGCTCCTGCTCCATAAATCTGACCAACATCAGGCCCACATCTATTCCTGCCCCATAGATCTGACCCACAGCAGCTCCTGCCCCATTGATCTGACCCACATCAGCCCCACAACAGCTCCTGCCCCATAGATCTAACCCACATCAGCCCCACAGCAGCTCCTGCCCCATAGATCTGTCACACATCATATGTAAAGCAGCTGCTGCCCAATAGATATGACCCACAGCAGCTTCAGCCCCAAGGATCTGACACACATCAGCCCCACAGCAACTCCTGCCCCGTAGATCTGACCCACATCTGCCCCAAAGCATCTCCTGCCCCATAGATCTTTCCCACATCAGCCCCACAGCAGATCCTGCCCCATAGATCTGACCCACATATGTCGCACAGCAGCACCTGCACCATAGATCTGACCCACATCAGCCCCACAGCAGCTCCTGCCCCATAGATCTGACCCACATCAGCCCCACAACAGCTCCTGCCCCATAGATCTTTCCCACATCAGCCCCACAGCAGATCCTGCTCCATAGATCTGACCCACATCTGTCGCACAGCAGCTCCTGCCCCATAGATCAGACCAACATCAGCCCTACAGTAGCTCCTGCCCCATAGACCTGACCCACATCAGCCACACAGCAGCTCCTGACTAATAAATCTGACCCACAGCAGCTCCTGCCCCATAGATCTGACCCAAATCTGACCCACAGCAGCTCCTGCCCCATAGATCTGACCCACATTTTCCCCAAAGCTGCACCTAACCCATAGATCTGACCCACATGTGCCCCACAGCTGCTCCTGCCCCATAGATCTGAACCACAGCAGTTCCTAACCCATAGATCAGACCCAAATCTTCCCTACATCAGCTCCTGCCCATAGATCTGACCATCATCAGCTGCACAGCAGCTCCTACACCATAGATCTCGACCACATCAGCCCCACAGCAGCTCCTACCCCATAGATCTGACCCAAATCAGCCCCGCAGCAGCTCCTTGCCCATAGATCTGACCCACATGTGCCCCACAGCAGCTCCTGCCCCATAGATCTGACCCACATCAGCCGCACAGCAGCTCCTACCCCATAGATCTCACCCACATCAGCCCCACAGCTGCTCCACGGCACGGTTTCCCCGGCTCGGTGCGGCTCGTGAGCTTTGCGGCGCCGGCTATGCGTTTTTGCCTGCGGAGACGCCACGGGAGCGACATTTGGCTGATTCCGAGGAACGTCCGAGCCGAGCGGTTCCCGCCGGGAGCGGTTGGACCGTGCCGGCGCACTTGAGCGGGGTCCGTTCGAGCCGGAAATCCGGACTGCGGGCAGGCCGCGTAGCGAGGGATGGCGAAAGAGCGGCGGGAAGCCGCAACCGAAAAAATCCACAGCCCGGCGCTCAACCGCGCTCGCCTGCGCCCGCTCGTTGCCGCCTCTGGAGACGAGCACGCGCTCGCTCCTGCAGACGAAAACGGAAGGCGTAAGAAAAAACGGCATCGGAAAAGAACGGCGCCGACTACCGGCTGCGGCGCCGAGGGTAAGCGGCGCTCTACGTCGACGTAGCGGTAGGTAAGAAACTACAGCGACCCACCAGCAAGCTCCGAAGCTTTAGCCCCCCCCCATCTCACAGGGCTGCGAAGCCTAGCCGAAAGCGGGTAGACCTGGCAGCTACACGCAAGCCGCACGGGCAGCGACCCCTAGCATCCGCCGCCGAGCACCACGGTCCGCTCGGAGCCGGGTAGACCGTGCCGACCTAGCCAAGCCGCATAGGCAGCGACCCCTAGCCGCCGCCGCCGAGCACCACGGCCCGCTAGGAGCAGGGTAGACTGTGCCGACCTAGTCGAGCCGCATAGGCAGCGACCTCTAGCAGCCGCCGCCGAGCACCACGGCCTGCCCTGAGCCGGGTAGACCGTGCCGACCTAGTCGAGCCGCATAGGCAGTGACCTCTAGCAGCCGCTGCCGAGCACCACGGCCTGCCTTGAGCCGGGTAGACCGTGCCGACCTAGTCGAGCCGCATAGGCAGCGACCTCTAGCATCCGCCGCCGAGCACCATGGCCCGCTCGGAGCCGGGTAGACCATGCCGACCTTGTCGAGGCGCATAGGCAGCGACCTCTAGCAGCCGCCGCCGAGCAGCACGGCACGCCCTGAGCCGGGTAGACCGTGCCGACCTAGGCGAGCCGCATAGGCAGCGACCTCTAGCAGCCGCCGCCGAGCACCACGGCCTGCTCGGAGCCGGGTAGACCGTGCCGACCTGGTCGAGCCGCATAGGCAGCGACCTCTAGCAGCCGCCGCCAAGCACCACGGCCCACTCGGAGCCGGGTAGACCGTGCCGACCTAGTCGAGCCGCATAGGCAGAGACCTCTAGCAGCCGCCGCCGAGCACCACGGCCCGCTCGGAGCCGGGTAGACCGTGCCGACCTAGTCGAGCCGCATAGGCAGCGACCTCTAGCAGCCGCCGCCGAGCAGCTCCTGCCCCATAGATCTGACACACATCATATGTAAAGCAGCTGCTGCCCAATAGATATGACCCACAGCAGCTTCAGCCCCAAGGATCTGACCCACATCAGACCCACAGCAACTCCTGCCCCATAGATCTGACTAAAATCTTCCCCAAAGCATCTCCTGCCCCATAGATCTGACCCACATCAGCCCCACAGCAGCTCCTACACCATAGATCTGACCCACATCTGCCACACAGCAGCTCCTGCCCCATAGCTCTGACCCACATCTGCACCACAGCAGCTCCTCCCCATAGATCTAACACCCATCAGCCTCACAGCAGCTCCTGCCCCATAGATAAGCCCTACATCTGCCCCACAGCAGCTCCTGCCCCATAGATCTGACCTACATCATCCCCTCTGCAGCTTCTGCCCCATAGGTCTGACCCACATGTGCCCCACAGCAGCTCCTGCCATATAGATCTGACCCACATATGCCCCACAGCAGCTCCTGCCCCATAGATCTGACCCACATCAGCCACACAGCAGCTCCTGACTCATAAATCTGACCCACAGCAGCTCCTGCCCCATAGATCTGACCCAAATCTGACCCACAGCAGCTCCTGCCCCATAGATCTGACCCACATTTTCCCCAAAGCAGCACCTAACCCATAGATCTGACCCACATGTGCCCCACAGCTGCTCCTGCCCCATAGATCTGAACCACAGCAGTTCCTAACCCATAGATCAGACCCAAATCTTCCCTACATCAGCTCCTGCTCATAGATCTGACCCACATCAGCCGCACAGCAGCTCCTACCCCATAGATCTCACCCACATCAGCCCCACAGCTGCTCCACGGCACGGTTTCCCCGGCTCGGTGCGGCTCGCGAGCTTTGCGGCGCCGGCTATGCGTTTTTGCCTGCGGAGACGCCACGGGAGCGACATTTGGCTGATTCCGAGGAACGTCCGAGCCGAGCGGTGCCCGCCGGGAGCGGTTGGACCGTGCCGGCGCACTTGAGCGGGGTCCGTTCGAGCCGGAAATCCGGACTGCGGGCAGGCCGCGTAGCGAGGGATGGCGAAAGAGCGGCGGGAAGCCGCAACCGAAAAAATCCACAGCCCGGCGCTCAACCGCGCTCGCCTGCGCCCGCTCGTTGCCGCCTCTGGAGACGAGCACGCGCTCGCTCCTGCAGACGAAAACGGAAGGCGTAAGAAAAAACGGCATCGGAAAAGAACGGCGCCGACTACCGGCTGCGGCGCCGAGGGTAAGCGGCGCTCTACGTCGACGTAGCAGTAGGTAAGAAACTACAGCGACCCACCAGCAAGCTCCGAAGCTTTAGCGCCCCCCCATCTCACAGGGCTGCGAAGCCTAGCCGAAAGCGGGTAGACCTGGCAGCTACACGCAAGCCGCACGGGCAGCGACCCCTAGCATCCGCCGCCGAGCACCACGGTCCGCTCGGAGCCGGGTAGACCGTGCCGACCTAGGCGAGCCGCATAGGCAGCGACCTCTAGCAGCCGCCGCCGAGCACCACGGCCCGCTAGGAGCAGGGTAGACTGTGCCGACCTAGTCGAGCCGCATAGGCAGCGACCTCTAGCAGCCGCCGCCGAGCACCACGGCCTGCCCTGAGCCGGGTAGACCGTGCCGACCTAGTCGAGCCGCATAGGCAGAGACCTCTAGCAGCCGCGGCCGAGCACCACGGCCCGCTCGGAGCCGGGTAGACTGTGCCGACCTAGTCGAGCCGCATAGGCAGCGACCCCTAGCAGCCGCCGCCGAGCACCACGGCCTGCCCTGAGCCGGGTAGACCGTGCCGACCAAGTCGAGCCGCATAGGCAGAGACCTCTAGCAGCCGCCGCGGAGCACCACAGCCCGCTCTGAGCCGGGTAGACTGTGCTGTCCTAGTCGAGCCGCATAGGCAGCGACCTCTAGCAGCCGCCGCCGAGCAGCACGGCACGCCCTGAGCCGGGTAGACCGTGCCGACCTAGTCGAGCCGCATAGGCAGCGACCTCTAGCATCCGCCGCCGAGCACCATGGCCCGCTCGGAGCCGGGTAGACCATGCCGACCTTGTCGAGGCGCATAGGCAGCGACCTCTAGCAGCCGCCGCCGAGCAGCACGGCACGCCCTGAGCCGGGTAGACCGTGCCGACCTAGGCGAGCCGCATAGGCAGCGACCTCTAGCAGCCGCCGCCGAGCACCACGGCCTGCTCGGAGCCGGGTAGACCGTGCCGACCTGGTCGAGCCGCATAGGCAGCGACCTCTAGCAGCCGCCGCCAAGCACCACGGCCCACTCGGAGCCGGGTAGACCGTGCCGACCTAGTCGAGCCGCATAGGCAGCGACCTCTAGCAGCCGCCGCCGAGCACCACGGCCCGCTCGGAGCCGGGTAGACCGTGCCGACCTAGTCGAGCCGCATAGGCAGCGACCTCTAGCAGCCGCCGCCGAGCAGCTCCTGCCCCATAGATCTGACACACATCATATGTAAAGCAGCTGCTGCCCAATAGATATGACCCACAGCAGCTTCAGCCCCAAGGATCTGACCCACATCAGACCCACAGCAACTCCTGCCCCATAGATCTGACTAAAATCTTCCCCAAAGCATATCCTGCCCCATAGATCTGACCCACATCAGCCCCACAGCAGCTCCTACACCATAGATCTGACCCACATCTGCCACACAGCAGCTCCTGCCCCATAGCTCTGACCCACATCTGCACCACAGCAGCTCCTCCCCATAGATCTAACACCCATCAGCCTCACAGCAGCTCCTGCCCCATAGATAAGCCCTACATCTGCCCCACAGCAGCTCCTGCACCATAGATCTGACCCACATCTGCAACACAGCAGCTCCTGCTCCATAAATCTGACCAACATCAGGCCCACATCTGTTCCTGCCCCATAGATCTGACCCACAGCAGCTCCTGCCCCATAGATCGGACCCACATTTGCCACACAGCAGCTCCTGCCCCATAGATCTGACCCAAATCTGCCCCACAGCAGATCCTGCCAAATAGATCTTAACCACAGCAGCTCCTGCCTTATAGATCTGACCCACATCAGCCCCACAGCAGCTCCTGGCCCATAGATCTGACCCACATGTACCCCACAGCAGCTCCAAACTCATAAATCTGACCCACATCAGTCCAACAGCAGATTTTGCACCATAGATATGTCCCTCATCTGCCCCACAGCAACTCCTGCCCCATAGATCTGACCTACATCATCCCCTCTGCAGCTTCTGCCCCATAGGTCTGACCCACATGTGCCCCACAGCAGCTCCTGCCATATAGATCTGACCCACATATGCCCCACAGCAGCTCCTGCCCCATAGATCTGACCCACATCAGCCACACAGCAGCTCCTGACTCATAAATCTGACCCACAGCAGCTCCTGCCCCATAGATCTGACCCAAATCTGACCCACTGCAGCTCCTGCCCCATAGATCTGACCCACATTTTCCCCAAAGCAGCACCTAACCCATAGATCTGACCCACATGTGCCCCACAGCTGCTCCTGCCCCATAGATCTGAACCACAGCAGTTCCTAACCCATAGATCAGACCCAAATCTTCCCTACATCAGCTCCTGCCCATAGATCTGACCCACATCAGCCGCACAGCAGCTCCTACCCCATAGATCTCACCCACATCAGCCCCACAGCTGCTCCACGGCACGGTTTCCCCGGCTTGGTGCGGCTCGCGAGCTTTGCGGCGCCGGCTATGCGTTTTTGCCTGCGGAGACGCCACGGGAGCGACATTTGGCTGATTCCGAGGAACGTCCGAGCCGAGCGGTGCCCGCCGGGAGCGGTTGGACCGTGCCGGCGCACTTGAGCGGGGTCCGTTCGAGCCGGAAATCCGGACTGCGGGCAGGCCGCGTAGCGAGGGATGGCGAAAGAGCGGCGGGAAGCCGCAACCGAAAAAATCCACAGCCCGGCGCTCAACCGCGCTCGCCTGCGCCCGCTCGTTGCCGCCTCTGGAGACGAGCACGCGCTCGCTCCTGCAGACGAAAACGGAAGGCGTAAGAAAAAACGGCTTCGGAAAAGAACGGCGCCGACTACCGGCTGCGGCGCCGAGGGTAAGCGGCGCTCTACGTCGACGTAGAGGTAGGTAAGAAACTACAGCGACCCCCCAGCAAGCTCCGAAGCTTTAGCGCCCCCCCATCTCACAGGGCTGCAAAGCCTAGCCGAAAGCGGGTAGACCTGGCAGCTACACGCAAGAGGCACGGGCAGCAACCCCTAGCCGCCGCCGCCGAGCACCACGGCCCGCTCGGAGCCGGGTAGACCGTGCCGACCTAGTCGAGACGCATAGGCAGCGACCTCTAGCAGCCGCCGCCGAGCACCACGGCCCGCTCGGAGCAGGGTAGACCGTGACGACCTGGTCGAGCTGCATAGGCAGCGACCTCTAGCAGCCGCCGCCAAGCACCACGGCCCGCTCGGAGCCGGGTAGACCGTGCCGATTTAGTCGAGCCGCATAGGCAGCGACCTCTAGCAGCCGCCGCCGAGCACCACGGCCCGCTCGGAGCCGGGTAGACCGTGACGACCTAGGCGAGCCGCATAGGCAGCGACCTCTAGCAGCCGCCGCCGAGCACCACGGCTCGCTCAGAGCCGGGTAGATTGTGCCGACCTAGTCGAGCCGCATAGGCAGCGACCTCTAGCAGCCGCCGCCGAGCACAACGGCTCGCTCGGAGCTGGGTAGACCGTGCCGACCTAGTCGAGCCGCATAGGCAGGGTCCTCTAGCAGCCGCCGCCGAGCACCACGGCCTGCCCTGAGCCGGGTAGACCGTGCCGACCTAGTCGAGCCGCATAGGCAGCGACCTCTAGCAGCCGCCGCCGAGCACCACGGCCCGCTCGGAGCCGGGTAGACTGTGCCGACCTAGTCGAGCCGCATAGGCAGCGACCTCTAGCAGCCGCCGCCGAGCAGCTCCTGCCCCATAGATCTGACACACATCATATGTAAAGCAGCTGCTGCCCAATAGATATGACCCACAGCAGCTTCAGCCCCAAGGATCTGACCCACATCAGACCCACAGCAACTCCTGCCCCATAGATCTGACTAAAATCTGCCCCAAAGCATCTCCTGCCCCGTAGATCTGACCCACATCAGCCCCACAGCAGCTCCTACACCATACTTCTGACCCACATCTGCCACACAGCAGCTCCTGCCCCATAGATAAGCCCTACATCTGCCCCACAGCAGCTCCTGCACCATAGATCTGACCCACATCAGCCCCACAGCAGCTCCTGACCCATAGATCTGACCCAAATCAGCCCCGCAGCAGCTCCTGGCCCATAGATCTGACCCACATGTGCCCCACAGCAGCTCCAAACTCATAGATCTGACCCACATCAGTCCAACAGCATATTTTGTACCATAGATATGTCCCTCATCTGCCCCACAGCAACTCCTGCCCCATAGATCTGACCCACATCATCCCCTCTGCAGATTCTGCCCCATAGGTCTGACCCACATGTGCCCCAGAGCAGCTCTGCCCCATTGATTTGACCCACATCAGCCCCACAGGAGATCCTGCCCCATAGATCTGACCCACATCAGCCCCACTGCAGATCCTGCCCTATAGATCTGACCAACATCAGCCCCATAGCATCTCCCGCTCCATAGATCTTAACCGTATCAGCCCCACAGCAGCTTCTACCACATAGATCTGACCCACATGTGCTCCACTGCAGCTCCAGTCCCGTAGATCTGACCCACACCAGCCCATGCCCCACAGATCTGACCCTCATCAGCCACACAGCAGCTCCTGACCCATACATCTGACCCACATCTGCCCCACACCATCTCATGCCCCATAGATCTAACTCACATCTGACCCACAGCAGCTCCTGCTCCGTAGATCTGACCCACAGCAGCTTCTGCTCTATAGATCTGATTCAAATCTGCCCCACAGCAGCTCCTACTCCATAGATCTGACCCACAGCAGCTCCTGCCCTATAGATCTGATTCAAATCTGCCCCACAGCAGCTCCTGCTCCATAGATCTGACCCACATGTGCCCCAGAGCAGCTCTGCCCCATTGATTTGACCCACATCAGCCCCACAGCATCTCCTGCCCCATAGAACTGACCCACAGCAGCCACAACAGCTCCTGCCCTATAGATCTGACCCACATCTGACCCACAGCAGCTCCTGCTCCATAGATCTGACCCACATCAGCCACAGCAGCTCCTGACCTATAGATCTGACCCACATCTGCCCCATAGCATCTCCCGCTCAATAGATCTTAACCGTATCAGCCCCACAGCAGCTCCTGCCCCATAGATCTGACCCACATCAGACCCACAGCAGCTGCTGACCCATAGATCTGACCCAAATCAGCCCCGCAGCAGCTCCTGGCCCATAGATCTTACCCACATGTGCCCCACAGCAGCTCCAAACTCATAGATCTGACCCACATCAGTCCAACAGCAGATTTTGCACCATAGATATGTCCCTCATCTGCCCCACAGCAACTCTTGCCCCCTAGATCTGACCTACATCACCCCCTCTGCAGCTCCTGCCCCATAGGTCTGACCCACATGTGCCCCACAGCAGCTCCTGCCATATAGATCTGACCCACATGTGCCCCAGAGCAGCACTGCCCCTTTGATTTGACCCACATCAGCCCCACAGGAGATCCTGCCCTATAGATCTGATCCACATCAGCCCCACTGCAGCTCCTGCCCTATAGATCTGACCAACATCAGCCCCACATCAGCTCCTGCCCCATAGATCTGACCCACATGTGCCCCTGAGCAGCTCTGCCCCATTGATTTGACCCACATCAGCCCCACAGGAGATCCTGCCCCATAGATCTGACCCACATCAGCCCCACTGCAGCTCCTGCCCTATAGATCTGACCAACATTAGCCCCACATCAGCTCCTGCCCCATAGATCTGACCCTCATCAGCCCCATAGCATCTCCCACTCCATAGATCTTAACCGTATCAGCCCCACAGCAGCTCCTGCCCCATAGATCTGACCCACATCTGCACCACAGCAGCTCCTGACCCATAGATCTGACCCACATCAACACCACAGAAGCTCCTGCCCCATAGATCTGACCCTCATCAGCCCCATAGCATCTCCCGCTGCATAGATCTTAACCGTATCAGCCCCACAGCAGCTCCTTCCCCATAGATCTGACCCTCATCAGCTCCATAGCATCTCCCGCTCCATAGATCTTAACCGTATCAGCCCCACAGCAGCTCCTGCCCCATAGATCTGACCCACATCTGCACCACAGCAGCTCTTGCCCCATAGAACTGACCCACATCTGCCCCACAGCAGCTCCTGACCCATAGATCTGACCCACATCAACCCCACAGAAGCTCCTGCCCAATAGATCTGAACCACATCTGCCCCACAGCAGATTTTACCCCACAGATCTGACCCACATCATCCCCCAGGAGATCTTGCCCCATAGATCTGACCCACATCTGTCCCACACCATCTCCTGCCCCATAGAACTAACTCACATGTGCCCCACAGCAGCTCCTGCCCATAGATCTGACCCACAGCAGCTCCTGCCCTATAGATCTGATTCAAATCTGCCCCACAGCAGCTCCTGCTCCATAGATCTGACCCACATGTGCCCCACACCATCTCCTGCCTTATAGATCTAACTAACATCTGACCCACAGCAGCTCCTGCCCTATAGATCTGATTCAAATCTGCCCCACAGCATCTCCCGCTCCCTAGATCTTAACCGTATCAGCCCCACAGCAGCTTCTACCCCATAGATCTGACCCACATGTGCTCCACTGCAGCTCCAGTCCCGTAGATCTGACCCACACCAGCCCATGCCCCATAGATCTGACCCTCATCAGCCACACAGCAGCTCCTGCTCCGTAGATCTGACCCACAGCAGCTCCTGCCCTATAGATCTGATTCAAATCTGCCCCACAGCAGCTCCTGCTCCATAGATCTGACCCACATGTGCCCCAGAGCAGCTCTGCCCCATTGATTTGACCCACATCAGCCCCACAGCATCTCCTGCCCCATAGAACTGACCCATATCAGCCACAGCAGCTCCTGACCTATATATCTTACCCACATCTGCCCCATAGCATCTCCCGCTCCATAGATCTTAACCGTATCAGCCCCACAGCAGCTCCTGCCCCATAGATCTGACCCACATCAGACCCACAGCAGCTGCTGACCCATTTATCTTACCCAAATCAGCCCCGCAGCAGCTCCTGGCCCATAGATCTGACCCACATGTGCCCCACAGCAGCTCCAAACTCATAGATCTGACCCACATCAGTCCAACAGCAGATTATGCACCATAGATATGTCCCTCATCTGCCCCACAGCAACTCTTGCCCCCTAGATCTGACCTACATCATCCCCTCTGCAGCTCCTGCCCCATAGATCTGACCCACATCAGCCCCACAGCAGCTCCTGCCATATAGATCTGACCCACATATGCCCCACAGCAGCTCCTGCACCATAGATCTGACCCACATCAGCCACACAGCAGCTCCTGACTCATAAATCTGACACACAGCAGCCCCACAGCAGCTCCTGCCCCATAGATCTGACCCAAATCTGACCCACAGCAGCTCCTGCCCCATAGATCTGACCCACATTTTCCCCAAAGCAGCACCTAACCCATAGATCTGACCCACATGTGCCCCACAGCTGCTCCTGCCCCATAGATCTGAACCACAGCTCTTCCTAACCCATAGATCAGACCCAAATCTTCCCTACATCAGCTCCTGCCCATAGATCTGACCCACATCAGCCGCACAGCAGCTCCTACCCCATAGATCTCACCCACATCAGCCCCACAGCTGCTCCACGGCACGGTTTCCCCGGCTCGGTGCGGCTCGCGAGCTTTGCGGCGCCGGCTATGCGTTTTTGCCTGCGGAGACGCCACGGGAGCGACATTTGGCTGATTCCGAGGAACGTCCGAGCCGAGCGGTGCCCGCCGGGAGCGGTTGGACCGTGCCGGCGCACTTGAGCGGGGTCCGTTCAAGCCGGAAATCCGGACTGCGGGCAGGCCGCGTAGCGAGGGATGGCGAAAGAGCGGCGGGAAGCCGCAACCGAAAAACTCCACAGCCCGGCGCTCAACCGCGCTCGCCTGCGCCCGCTCGTTGCCGCCTCTGGAGACGAGCACGCGCTCGCTCCTGCAGACGAAAACGGAAGGCATAAGAAAAAACGGCTTCGGAAAAGAACGGCGCCGACTACCGGCAGCGGCGCCGAGGGTAAGCGGCGCTCTACGTCGACGTAGCGGTAGGTAAGAAACTACAGCGACCCCCCAGCAAGCTCCGGAGCTTTAGCACCCCCCATCTCACAAAGCGGCAAAGCCTAGCCGAAAGCGGGTAGACCTGGCAGCTACACGCAAGCCGCACGGGCAGCGACCCCTTGCCGCCGCCACCGAGCACCACGGCCCGCTCGGAGCCGGGTAGACCGTGCCGACCTAGTCGAGCCGCATAGGCAGCGACCTCTAGCAGCCGCCGCCGAGCACCACGGCCCGCTCGGAGCCGGGTAGACCGTGCCGACCTAGTCGAGCCGCATAGGCAGCGACCTCTTGCGTCCACCGCCGAGCACCACGGCCCGCTCGGAGCCGGGTAGACCGTGCCGACCTAGTCGAGCCGCATGGGTAGCGACCTCTAGCAGCCGCCGCCGAGCACCACGGCCCGCTCGGATCCAGGTAGACCGTGCCGACCTAGTCGAGACGTATGGGAAGTGACACCTAGCCGCCGATGCCGTGCCCCCCCTCCCCTCCCCCCACCCTCCGGAGACGCTCGGAGCCGGGTAGACAGTGCCAGCGCAGAGGAGCCGCCACGAGAGCGACACTTGGCCACTTCCGCGGAACGTCCGAGCCGAGCGGAGCCCGCCGGGAGAGGCTGGACCGTGCCGGCGCACTCGAGCCGCGATGGCCAGGGGTCGAGCCGTGTTGACCGTGCCGGAGCACCGGAGGCGCCACGGAGACGCCACTCGGCCGCAGCCGCAAAACGACCAGGGTGCACGTATGAGCTGGCCGCTGTTCGCCGGGTCGGGGCGCACCCGGGCTTCTCAGTTCGGACTTGCTTGAAGCTGGCCGTCCCGCCACCGCCACCGCGGTTTTGCCCTTTTGTCTGCGTGTTTGTTTGTTCGTCCATTCGTTCGTACATTGGTCCGTTCGATTGTTTGTCCGTTTCCACGCGCCCTCTCGGTTTTATTATTTTCCGTTTGTTTGTTTGTTTGTTTGTTTGTTTGTTTTTCTTGTGGGTTCTTCTTTACTTTCCCCTTTTTTAGTTTTTGAAAAAGCCGCCCCGCCCCCCCCCCTCCTCCCCGGCTCTGCAGGAAGAGCGTGGGCGCGTGCGCGGGCCCCGCCCACCGGGGTCCGATCGGGCCGGATATCCGGACTGCGGGCAGGCCGCGTGGCGAGGGATGGCGAAAGAGCAGCAGGAAGACGGCAGCGGCGAGAGGTGGGCCGGCGGGAGGCGGCCGCGTCCCCTGCGGGGTTCGCGCCTAGCCTCTCTCCCAGCCGGCAGATGAGGTGGAACGGTACGTGGGATTTTCGGCGGGAGGAGGAGGTGGTGGCGGTGGTGGTGGTGGCGGCGGGGCTGGGTGGTGGCGAGGCATTTTGGCGGGCTCCGGTCGCCGAGTCGAGCCGCCATTGGGCCGAGCCGTCAGAAGCACCCCGGCGGAAAAAGGAAAGAAAAGAAAAAAACCAAACGGGCCAATCAGGTCCAAACAAATAACCGAGCGAGTGACCGACCAAACAAAAAAAAAAAAACAAAAACAAAAACAAACAAACAAATAAAAAAACACGGTCGCGGGCCGGTCGGGCGAGATGCGTCCGGGAGAGGGCGGGTTGTGGGCGAGGGCCGGGGTGGGGGCAGGCGGAGGCGGGACGCCGTCAGGTACGGGTCGGGTTCCCGCTCGTGCGGTGTGGACTGGGGAGGGGAAGGTGGAAGACGGACGCGGGGCCGGGAAGATCTGGCGCCGGCCGGCAGCCAGGTCTACCCGCATACCCGCAACCCCGTCGCGGACCCTCCATCCCTCCCCGGCCACGCAAGCGACCCCCTTCTTCGTGACAGAGGCCGTGCCGGGCCTACTCACACGCGGGCGACGAGGAGAAAGAAAAGAGAAGAGAAGGGAAGAGAAGGGAAGGGAAGGGAAGGGAAGGGAAGGGAAGGGAAGGGAAGGGAAGGGAAGGGAAGGGAAGGGAAGGGAAGGGAAGGGAAGGGAAGGGAAGGGAAGGGAAGGGAAGGGAAGGGAAGGGAAGGGAAGGGAAGGGAAGGGAAGGGAAGGGAAGGGAAGGGAAGGGAAGGGAAGGGAAGGGAAGCCAGAAGTGAAAGAAAGTAGAAGAGAAGAAGGTGTGAAAAAGTACAGATAGATCGTAAAATGTCACGGTAAAATAAAATAATAAAATAAAATAAAGTAAAATAAAAGTAATAAAAAGATGGGGGAGCGGAAGAGCGATATTAATAATTGCATGAAAAACTAAATAAATAATAAGGAAATATGAAGAAAAGAAAATTTAAAAAAAAAAAAGAAAGATAAAAAGAAAGAATAAAATATTTAAAAAGGGGAAAAAAGGGGAAAAAAAAGAAAAAATGGGGAAAAAAGGAGAAAAAAAGGAAAAAAAATTTTAAAGAAACAAAAATATTAAAACAAAAAAAAAACCACCGCAATAATGGAGGAAGCAAGCGTGCCTGAGGGAGGACGAACGGCAGAGACGGTCGTGCGCGAGGACGCCCGAGGTCGAATGCCGGACCCCAGGTCTACCCTACCTATTTTAATAAATTTAAATAACACCACAAGGGAGGGGAGGGGAGAGGAGAGGAGAGGAGGGGAGGGGAGGGGAGGGGGGGGAGGGGAGGGGAGGGGAGGGGAGGGGAGGGGAGGGAAGGGAAGGGGAGGGGAGGGAAGGGGAGGGGAGGGAAGGGGAGGGGAGGGAAGGGGAGGATGTGGGCGGGCGCGAGGGAGGGTCGACGGCGAAAGCGGTCGGGTCGGGTCGGGTCGGGTAGGGTCGGATCGGGTCGGGTCGGGTCGGGTCGGTTCGGGGGTGTCATGGTTTTGTAATTTTGCTATCAGTATCAGTATTCCACATCATAACATCATGTAAAGTATGGATACTTCTATTGAATGTGCAGTCCACAGAAGAAGACTACATATCCCAGAGAACAACAGGGTTAATGATAAGTCACGGGACCAGGACGCTGTATAATCTCGTTCCCAGGCTGGAGTGCCCTCCTTCTTCTCTCGAACTTCTCGGAGAGTGGGAAGCGTTCCAGCCGTGTCGCCTAGAGTTCACAGTAGGCCTCTCGGTTTTCGGGGACTCTCTCTCTCTCTCTCTCTCTGTTTCGTTCAATTTGTTAGCCTCAATTATATTATATTGTGTTATCTTGTATTTCGGTATCATATTTAGTAAAATAAGTTTTTCCTCCTTAGATTGTCGCTGTTTTATCCCACTCCCTTTTTTCCCCCTCCTTTCCGGGCCCCGGGAGGGGGGCCCACGGGGTGGCTTCCCCTGTCACGGGCATAGGTAAATCTAAGTAACCCGTGACAGATTTTTTGGTGGAGGATGAGGGCATAGAGCTTTTTAGCTTTTAGAACAACTCTCTCTTTACTCTTAAAGAGCTTTGTTAGGGGAGTGTTATCTTTTCGTAGCTGCTCACTGAGAACGTGACCTTGAAATACCAGACAAATTGTCAACATTAAGGGCTGCTGTACATTCTCAGCACTGCTATCTAACTTTTGTGTAGAAAACAAAGGGATTTCTTTCTCCCTTAGAGCAAAGCTAGCTAGCTCTGACTTTTACAGAGCCTGCCAGCTATGAATCCACTCTTCATCCCAGTTGCTCTGTTTAAGGGATTGAAAGCAATTATGATCTTCTTAAAGTATTGGTCAACTATTAACACCATAATTTGGTGTTGTGGAATTGTGCAGGTATATAGCCTAATAAGGTGGATACTGATGGAGACACCTGCCTGGTACTTTTATGAGATGTGGTATGGTCAGAATTTTGGCACCTACATCCCAGATGGAATTGTGAATCTTACAAACACTTGCATCCCAGATGGAATTGCGAATCTTACAAGTACTTGCATCCCAGATGGAACAGGCAATTTTACAAACACCACCATGTTTAATTCATTGTACAGGCTAAAAAAACCCTTTTTATTTAGGTTGTACTCTCAGATTTCCACACGCCTTTCAATAACTGAGATAGGGTTCATACTTGCATCCATGTTATCACTATTAATGAATGCATATATGTTCCTATGCATTCGTTCTATGCGGAAGTCTCCTCCAGAACCAGAGAATGATGACTGGCAGGGAATATGGAAAGGTTTAGGAAAAGTCTTAGAAGCATGGGGACCCGCAGTGTCATGGGATTTCACTCTTGAACACCTAAGGGACCCTAAGAAATTAAGTGAGTATTTGGGTCAGAGATCTAAGGAGGTAAACCTTATGTGGGGTTTGGCTTATGCATACCGTGCTTTGTATCATACTATTCTGGAGAGAGAGAGTTTCCGATCTGAGATTCAAGCCCAAGTTGATTCTGATCAGTCACAGGAGGCATCAGTAGCAATATCAGTTGCCCCTGTGGAAGGCAAGAAATGGAAACGGGTGTCCACGCGTCTAGAACGAAAAGAAGGAGAAGCACAGGGGGGGGGCTGCAGAAGACCCAGGTGCCGGGCATGGAGCAGTACCGAAAAAAGCAAAGGCAAAAACCAAGAGGCATGAAGAAGAGACTGATGATGAGGAGGAAATCACCTATTGTCGACCTCTGAAGCTGACTGAAATCCAAGGCTCAAGAAAGGAGTTCACACGGCGTCAAGATGAAGGTATCCTTGCTTGGTTGCTTTGCTGCTGGGACAACGGGGCCAACAGCTTGTCTCTAGATGGTAATGAAGCTCGCCAACTAGGAAACATTGCCCAAGATGCAGGTATCGACAGAGGGATTAGCAGATGTTCGGATGGAGCTGCCACTCTCTGGTTGCGGCTGTTAGAAGCCGTGAGAGAAAGGTACCCCTATAAGGATGCTTTGAAGCCTAAATTTGATAGTTGGAATACCGTCCAAAAAGGTATTCAGCGCCTGAGGGAATTGGCCATGGCGAAAATGTTGTACAGCCCTGATCCAAGCGAACTTGACCCTGAGAGAGTGAGGGCCGATCCTGACATGTGGCAGAAAATCACAAGTACAGCACCAGAGAGAATGGCACAGTCATTGGTAACAGGTTCTAAAGGGTTCGTGGACAGATGGCCCCGAGTTGTTGAGCTGATTATAATGCTTCAAACCACCGATCAGCAGCTCCCTCAACTGCATGCCGCAGTTTCTGCCATCTCACGGCTAGAAAACCGAGTAGATGAAATGTGCAAGAAATTGTTTCCATCAACTAATCGTAATGATGATCCCGTAATAGTATCAGAAACAACTGATGAAGGTCAATCCTCGTATGGGCCACCAGGTCTAATGAAGGATCTGATCAAAGTATTCCAGTCTTACTCGTCACCTGCATCATCAAAAGTCTCAGCTGTTAAACACACACGCTTCCCAGCTCGAGCAAAGAACAACAGTACAATTGCACTGCGTGTTTCCATGTGGCGCTACCTACGTGACCGTGGAGAAGACATGAGGAAGTGGCATGATCAGCCCACTTCTGCACTACGAGCACGGGTGAAAGAACTACTAGACATACCAACCACCAGTGGAGTTGCTCCAGTCATCACAGGTAACCAATAGAGGGGCCCTGCCCTCAGTCAGGGGAGGGAAAGGGATAATAGAGTTTATTGGACTGTGTGGATTCGATGGCCTGGCACATCAGAACCACAGGAATATAAGGCGCTGGTGGATACCGGTGCACAGTGCACCCTAATGCCCTCCAGTCATGAAGGGACAGAATCAATCCATATTTCTGGAGTGACTGGGGGCTCTCAAGAATTGACTGTGCTGGAGGCTGAAATAAGCCTCACTGGCAAAGACTGGCAAAAACATCCTATTGTGACTGGCCCAGGGGCTCCATGTATACTGGGTATTGATTACCTCAGAAGGGGGCATTTCAAGGATCCTAAGGGGTATCGATGGGCCTTTGGGATAGCTGCTGTAGATATGGACAACATTAAGCAGCTGTCTGTTTTGCCTGGCCTGTCAGAGGACCCGTCTGTTGTGGGGCTGCTACGAGTAAAAGAGCAGCAGGTACCGATTGCTACAAAGACAGTGCACAGACGGCAGTATCGCACCAACAGGGATTCCTTGCTCCCCATTCATGATTTGATTCGCCAGTTGGAGAATCAGGGAGTGATCAGTAAAACTCACTCACCTTTTAACAGTCCCATATGGCCAGTGCGTAAAGCCAGTGGAGAATGGAGGCTGACAGTAGACTACCGTGGCCTGAATGAGGTCACACCCCCATTGAGCGCTGCTGTGCCGGACATGTTGGAACTCCAGTACGAGCTGGAGTCAAAAGCAGCCAAATGGTATGCCACCATTGACATTGCCAATGCCTTCTTCTCTATTCCTTTGGCTGCAGAATGTAAGCCACAGTTTGCCTTCACCTGGAGGGGCATTCAGTATACTTGGAACCGTTTGCCCCAGGGGTGGAAACACAGCCCAACCATTTGCCATGGGTTGGTCCAAACTGTACTGGAACAAGGTGGTGCTCCTGAACACCTGCAGTACATTGATGACATTGTTGTGTGGGGTGATACAGCAGAAGAGGTTTTCACAAAAGGAGAGCAGATCATCCAAATTCTTCTACAAGCTGGCTTTGCTATTAAGCGAAGCAAAGTAAAAGGACCTGCCCAGGAAATTCAGTTCTTAGGTATAAAGTGGCAGGATGGACGTCGTCACATCCCAACAGATGTGATCGACAAAATCACTGCCATGTCTCCACCAACTAGCAAGAAAGAGACACAATCTTTCCTGGGTGCAGTAGGCTTTTGGAGGATGCACATTCCAAACTACAGCCTCATTGTAAGCCCCCTTTATCAGGTGACGCGGAAGAAGAACGATTTTGCATGGGGCCCTGAGCAGCAGCAGGCTTTTGAACAGATTAAACAAGAGATAGCCCGAGCTGTAGCTCTGGGGCCAGTACGGACTGGACAGGATGTAAAGAACATCCTCTATACTGCTGCTGGAGAGAAAGGCCCCACTTGGAGTTTGTGGCAAAGAGCCTCAGGAGAGGCCCGAGGCCGACCCCTGGGATTCTGGAGTCGATCATATAAGGGGTCTGAAGAGTGCTACACTCCAACTGAGAAGGAGATCTTAGCCGCGTATGAGGGGGTTCGGGCTGCTTCCGAAGTAGTCGGGACTGAAACACAGCTCCTTTTGGCACCTCGACTGCCAGTGCTGAACTGGATGTTCAAAGGACAGGTTCCCTCCACTCATCATGCTACCGATGTCACCTGGAGCAAGTGGATTACGCTGATTACACAGCGAGCGCGAATGGGAAACCTCAATCGTCCAGGAATCCTAGAGGTAATCATGGACTGGCCTGAAGATAAAAGGTTTGGAACATCACCAGCAGAAGAGGTAGCACGTGCTAAAGAGGCACCACCATACAACGAATTACCAGAAAATGAAAAGAAATATGCCCTATTCACAGACGGATCATGTCGCATTGTAGGGAAGCATCGCAAATGGAAAGCTGCTGTGTGGAGCCCCACACGACAGGTTGCAGAGGCCACCGAAGGTAAGGGAGAATCAAGTCAGTTTGCAGAGGTAAAAGCTGTCCAGCTGGCCTTAGATGTTGCTGAACGGGAGAGGTGGCCAATGCTGTATCTTTATACTGACTCATGGATGGTGGCAAATGCCTTATGGGGGTGGTTACAGAGGTGGGAACAAAACAACTGGCAACGGAAGGGTAAATCTGTTTGGGCCGCTGAATTATGGAAGGACATTGCTGCCCGAACAAAGAATATGGTTGTAAAGGTGCGTCATGTGGATGCACATGTGCCCAAAAGTCGGGCTACTGAAGAACAACAAAACAACCATCAGGTAGATAAAGCTGCCAAAATTGAGGTGGCTCAAATTGACTTGGACTGGCAGAATAAGGGTGAATTATTTCTAGCTCAATGGGCTCATGAGACCTCAGGTCATCAAGGAAGAGACGCGACATATAAGTGGGCCAGAGACCGAGGGGTGGACTTAACCATGAACGCTATTGCGCAGATTATTCATGATTGTGAAACATGTGCCATAATTAAACAAGCCAAAAGGATGAAACCTCTCTGGGAGGAAGGGCGGTGGCAAAAGTATAAATATGGGGAGGCGTGGCAGGTTGATTATATCACCTTGCCACGATCTCGCAGTGGTAAGTGTTATGTACTCACCATGGTAGAGGCAACCACTGGGTGGCTTGAAACATACGCAGTACCCCATGCAACTGCTCGAAACACCATATTAGGTCTTGAGAAACAAGTCCTGTGGCGACATGGCACCCCAGAAAGAATTGAATCTGATAATGGGACACATTTTAAAAATTCCCTTATAAATACTTGGGCCAAAGATCATGGCATTGAGTGGATTTATCATATTCCCTACCATGCACCAGCTTCTGGTAAAATTGAACGATATAATGGGTTGTTGAAAACTATGTTGAAAGCAATGGGTGGCGGAACATTTAAGCACTGGGAGAAGAATCTGGCAGAAGCCACTTGGTTGGTGAATACTAGAGGATCTGTCAATCGTGATGGTCCTAGTCAATCTAGCCCCCTACACACTGTAGAAGGAGATAAGGTCCCTGTTGTACATGTAAAGAACATGTTGGGAAAAGCTGTTTGGGTCCTTCCAGCTTCTGGAAAGGGCAAACCTATCCGTGGAACTGTCTTTGCCCAGGGACCTGGGTGCACTTGGTGGGTAATGCAGAAGGATGGGGATGTTCAATGTGTACCACAAGGGAATTTGATGCTGGGGGAGTGCAGTCAATAATTTTATGTATTTATATGTATATATGTTTGCATGTGTAGTGTATTGTAGTTATTATAGTTGTACATTTAGTTATGTTACATGTAATTCTACTGTTTAGCTATCATAATTTTACATACGTGTATATATATGTATATATATATTTACCATGATGTAATAATGTAGAATAAGGGGTGGAATGTCATGGTTTTGTAATTTTGCTATCAGTATCAGTATTCCACATCATAACATCATGTAAAGTATGGATACTTCTATTGAATGTGCAGTCCACAGAAGAAGACTACATATCCCAGAGAACAACAGGGTTAATGATAAGTCACGGGACCAGGACGCTGTATAATCTCGTTCCCAGGCTGGAGTGCCCTCCTTCTTCTCTCGAACTTCTCGGAGAGTGGGAAGCGTTCCAGCCGTGTCGCCTAGAGTTCACAGTAGGCCTCTCGGTTTTCGGGGACTCTCTCTCTCTCTCTCTCTCTGTTTCGTTCAATTTGTTAGCCTCAATTATATTATATTGTGTTATCTTGTATTTCGGTATCATATTTAGTAAAATAAGTTTTTCCTCCTTAGATTGTCGCTGTTTTATCCCACTCCCTTTTTTCCCCCTCCTTTCCGGGCCCCGGGAGGGGGGCCCACGGGGTGGCTTCCCCTGTCACGGGCATAGGTAAATCTAAGTAACCCGTGACAGGGTGGCGGTTGGCCGTTCGTCGTACCCTTACCGCTTGACATAGCTGCGTGACACGCGGCTACGGCCGACACGTCTACCCGCGGCACGGACGGGAAACGGCACTGGCCGACAGGTCAACCCCGCTACGGCCGACACGTCTACCCGCGGCACGGACGGGAAACTGCACCCGCCGATCGAGCGGGTGGATGGTCGCCCAGGTCTACCCCGCGCCGCCACGAAGCGGGAAGGTGGATGGATGGATGGATGGATGGATGGATGGATGGATGGATGGATGGATGGATGGATGGATGGATGGATGGATGGATGGATGGGGAAAAACCGGGCGAAAAGGGGCCTGGCACGCGCCCGCGCGCGACCAGCCGCACACCCCCTTTCCACGCGCCGGCGCCGGCGCACGGAACCCCCCGAACGGAGGACGGAAGCAACGCAGCGAGCGCCGGGTCTCCCAGCGGGTGCTGGGAGGTTGCACCAGGTAAAAGACCAAGAGGTACCAATTGTCACCAGAGTGGTTCACAGACGGCAGTACCGCACCAATAGGGACTCATTGCTCCCCATTCACAAGCTAATTCGCCAATTAGAGAATCAGGGAGTGATTAGCAAAACTCACTCGCCTTTTAACAGCCCCATATGGCCAGTGTGTAAAACCAGTGGGGAATGGAGGCTGACGGTGGATTACCATGGCCTGAATGAAGTCACACCTCCATTAAGTGCTGCTGTACCAGACATGCTAGAACTCCAGTATGAACTGGAGTCAAAAGAAGCTAGGTGGTATGCCACCATTGACATTGCTAATGCCTTCTTTTCCATCCCATTGGCTGCAAAATGTAGGCCACAGTTTGCTTTTACCTGGAGAGGTATTCAGTACACCTGGAACCGTTTACCTCAAGGGTGGAAGCACAGCCCAACAATTTGCCATGGATTGATCCAAGCTGTTTTGGAACAGGGTGATGCTCCTGAGCACTTGCAGTATATTGATGATATTGTAGTGTGGGGCCATACAGCAGCAGAGGTTTTCAAGAAAGGGAAACAGATAATCCAAATTCTTTTGAAAGCTGGTTTTGCCATTAAGCGCAGCAAGGTGAAGGGGCCTGCCCAGGAAATCCAGTTCTTAGGTATAAAATGGCAAGATGGACGTCGTCACATCCCAGCAGATGTGATTGACAAAATCACTGCTATGTCTCCGCCCACCGACAAGACAGAGACCCAATCTTTTCTGGGAGTAGTGGGCTTTTGGAGAATGCATGTCCCAAACTACAGCCACATAGTGAGCCCCCTCTATCAGGTAACACAGAAGAAGAATAATTTCTCATGGGGTCCTGAGCAGCAGCAGGCTTTTGAGCAGAGAAAACAAGAAATAGCCCGTGCCGTGGCCTTGGGGCCAGTACGGACGGGGCAGGATGTGAGGATCCGAGGCCGACCCCTAGGATTTTGGAGTCAAGCATATAAAGGGTCTGAGGAGCGCTACACTCCGACTAAGAAGGAGATCTTAGCCGTGTATGAGGGGGTTCGGGCTGCTTCTGAAGTAGTTGGGACAGAGGTTCAGCTTCTTCTAGCACCTCGCTTGCCAATAATAAACTGGATGTTTAAAGGACAGGTTCCCTCCACCCATCATGCTACTGTTGCCACTTGGAGTAAGTGGATTTCATTAATTACTCAACGAGCTGGAATGGGAAAACTCAGCCGTCCTGGAATTCTAGAAGTGATCATGGACTGGCCTGAGAGTAAAAAAATTGAAACACCACCTACAGAAGAGGTATCACGTGCTAAAGAGGCACCACCATACAATGAGCTACCAGAAAACGAAAAGTTATTTGCCCTATTCACAGACGGATCATGTCGTATTGTAGGGAAGCATCGCAGATGGAAAGCTGCTGTATGGAGCCCCACACGACAAGTTGCAGAGGCCACTGAAGGTAAAGGAGAATCAAGTCAAATTTGCAGAGGTAAAGGCTGTTCAGCTGGCTTTAGATGTGGCTGAACGGGAGAGGTGGCCAATGCTTCATATCTTTATACTGATTCATGGATGGTGGCAAATGCCTTATGGGGGTGGCTGCAACAGTGGAACCATCCTCTGCTACCAAATCTGTCACGGTTTGAACGAAAAATCCACCTGCGTCAGTGACAAGGGCCGTGGGCCCCTGAAGGGCCCTCAGCCGAAAAGAAAAAGTTAATTAAGAAAAGAAAACAGCGGCAATGATGTAAGGAGGCACACTTATTTACTAAATACTATATCGAAATAAAGGATAACACAATAGAATACAACATAATTGAAAATTGAGCTAATGAATCAAGCAAAATAGGAGAGAGAATGAGTCCCGTAACCGAGAGGCCTACTGTGAATCTGGGCGAACGGCTGAAGGCTCCCACACACTGCCCTGAACGCCAGAACTCGAAAGACGTCAGTCTGTTCTGCGACAGAGTTAATATAGAGTCCAGGTCACGTGACCCATCGTGTTGCTCTCTGGGAGATGTAGTCTTCTTCTGTAAGTTGCAGATTCAGTAAAATTATCCATGCTTTATATGATGTTATGATTTCGAATACTGATAGCAAAATTACAACATTATTAAACCATGACAATCTGACCCACAGCAGCTCCTGCCCCATAGACCTGATACACATGTGCCCCACAGCAGCTCCTGCCCAATAGATCGGACCGACATATGGCCCACAGCAACTCCTGCCCCATAGATCTGACACACATCTGCCCCAAAGCATCTCCTGCCCCATAGATCTTTCCCACATCAGCCCCACAGCAGCTCCTGCCCCATAGATCTGACCCACATATGTCGCACAGCAGCACCTGCCCCATAGATCTGACCCACATCTGTCGCACAGCAGCTCCTGCCCCATAGATCTAACCCACATCAACCCCACAGCAGCTCCTGCCCCATAGATCTGACACACATCATATATAAAGCAGCTGCTGCCCAATAGATATGACCCACAGCACCTTCAGCCCCAAGGATCTGACCCACATCAGCCCCACAGCAGCTCCTGCCCCATAGATCTGACACACATCATATGTAAAGCAGCTGCTGCCCAAATGATATGACCCACAGCAGCTCCTGCCCCATAGATCTGACACACATCATATGTAAAGCAGCTGCTGCCCAAAAGATATGACCCACAGCAGCTCCTGCCCTATAGATCTGACACACATCACCCCACAGCAGCTCCTGCCTCATAGATCTGACCCACATGTTCCCAAGAGCAGCTCTGCCCAATTGATTTGACCCACATCAGCCCCACAGTAGCTTTTGCCCCATAGATCTGACCCCCATCAGCCCCACTGCAGCTCCTGCCCCATAGATCTGACACACATCATATGTAAAGCAGCTGCTGCCCAATAGATATGACCCACAACATCTCCTGCCCCATAGATCTAACCCACAGCAGCCCCACAACAGCTCCTGCCCCATAGATCTGACGTACATCAACTCCACTGCAGCTCCTGCCCCATAGATCTGACCCAAATCTGCCCCACAGCAGATCCTGCCAAATAGATCTTAACCACAGCAGCTCCTGCCCCATAGATCAGACCCACATATGCCCCACAGCAGATCCTGCCCCATAGATCTGACCCACATCTGTCGCACAGCAGCTCCTGCCACATAGATCAGACCCACATCAGCCCCACAGCAGCTCCTGCCCCATACCTCTTTCCCACATCAGCTCCACAGCAGCTGCTGCCCAATAGATATGACCCACAGCAGCTTCAGCCCCAAGGATCTGACCCACATCAGCCCCAGAGCAGCTCCTGCCCCATAGATCTGACCCCAATAAGCCCCACAAAAGCTCCTGCCCCATAGATCTGACCCACATCAGCCCCACAGCAGCTCCTGCATCATAGATCTGACACACATCATATGTAACGCAGCTGCTGCCCAATAGATATGACCCACAGCAGCTTCTGCCCCATAGATCTGACTCACATCAGCCCCACAGCAGCTCCTGCCCTATAGATGTGACCCACATCAGCCCCACAGCAGCTCCTGCCCTATAGATCTGACCCACATCAGCCCCACAGCAGCTCCTGCCTCATAGATCTGACCCACATGTTCCCAAGAGCAGCTCTGCCCCATTGATTTGACCCACATCAGCCCCACAGTAGCTCCTGCCCCATAGATCTGACCCCCATCAGCCCCACAACAGCTCCTGCCCCATAGATCTGACCCACATCTGCCCCACAGTAGCTCCTGCCCCTTAGATCTGACCCCCATCAGCCCCACAACAGCTCCTGCCCCATAGATCTAACCCACATCAGCCCCACAGCAGCTCCTGCCCCATAGATCTGACCCACATATGACCCACAGCAGCTCCTGCCCCATAGATCTGACCCACATCTGTCGCACAGCAGCTCCTGCCCCATAGATCTTTCCCACATCAGCCCCACAGCAGATCCTGCCCCATAGATCTGACCCACAACTTCCGCACAGCAGCTCCTGCCCCATAGATTTAACCCACATCAACCCCACAGCAGCTCCTGCCCCATAGATCTGACACACATCATATGTAAAGCAGCTGCTGCCCAATAGATATGACCCACAGCAGCTTCAGCCCCAAGGATCTGACCCACATCAGCCCCACAGCAGCTCCTGCCTCATAGATCTGACCCACATGTTCCCAAGAGCAGCTCTGCCCCATTGATTTGACCCACATCAGCCCCACAGTAGCTCTAGCCCTATAGATCTGACCCAAATCTGCCCCACAGCAGATCCTGCCAAATAGATCTTAACCACAGCAGCTCCTGCCCCATAGATCTGACCCACATATGTCGCACACCAGCACCTGCCCCATAGATCTGACCCACATCTGTCGCACAGCAGCTCCTGCCCCATAGATCTAACCCACATCAACCCCACAGCAGCTCCTGCCCCATAGATGTGACACACATCATATGTAAAGCAGCTGCTGCCCAATAGATATGACCCACAGCAGCTTCTGCCCCAAGGATCTTACCCACATCAGCCCCACAGCAGCTCCTGCCCCATAGATCAGACCCACATCAGCCCCACAGCAGCTTCTGCCCCATAGATCTTTCCCACATCAGCCCCACAGCAGATCCTGCCCCATAGATCTGACCCACATATGTCGCACAGCAGCACCTGCCACATAGATCTGACCCACATCTGTCGCACAGCAGCTCCTGCCCCTTAGATCAGACCAACATCAGCCCCGCAGTAGCTCCTGCCCCATAGATCTGACCCCCATCAGCCCCACAGTAGCACCTGCCCCATAGATCTTTCCCACATCAGTCCCACAGTAGCTACTGCCCCATAGATCTGACCCCCATCAGCCCCACAACAGCTCCTGCCCCATAGATCTGACCCACATCAGCCCCACAGCAGCTCCTGCCTCATAGATCTGAAACACATCATATGTAAAGCAGCTGCTGCCCAATAGATATGACCCCCAGCAGCTTCAGCCCCAAGGATCTGACCCACATCAGTCCCACAGCAGCTCCTGCCTCATAGATCTGACCCACATGTTCCCAAGAGCAGCTCTGCCCCATTGATTTGACCCACATCAGCCCCACAGTAGCTCCTCCCCATAGATCTGACCCCCATCAGCCCCACAGCAGCTCCTGCCCCATAGATCTGACACACATCATATGTAAAGCAGCTGCTGCCCAATAGATATGACCCACAACAGCTCCTGCCCCATAGATCTGACCCACATCAGCCACACAGTAGCTCCTGCCCCATAGATCTGACCCCCATCAGCCCCACTGCGGCTCCTGCCCCATAGATCTGACACACATCATATGTAAAGCAGCTGCTGCCCAATAGATATGATCCACAACAGCTCCTGCCCAATAGATCTAACCCACAGCAGCCCCACAGCAGCTCCTGCCCCATAGATCTGACGTACATCATCTCCACTGCAGCTCCTGCCCCATAGATCTGACCCAAATCTGCCCCACAGCAGATCCTGCCCCATAGATCTTAACCACAGCAGCTCCTGCCCCATAGATCTGACCCACATATGTCGCACAGCAGCACCTGCCCCATAGATCTGACCCACATCTGTCGCACAGCAGCTCCTGCCACATAGATCTAACCCACATCAACCCCACAGCAGCTCCTGCCCCATAGATCTGACACGCATCATATGTAAAGCAGCTGCTGCCCAATAGATATGACCCCCAGCAGCTTCAGCCCCAAGGATCTGACCCACATCAGCCCCAGAGCAGCTCCTGCCCCATAGATCTGACCCCCATAAGCCCCACAAAAGCTCCTGCCCCATAGACCTGACCCACATCAGCCCCACAGCAGCTCCTGCCCCATAGATCTGACACACATCATATGTAAAGCAGCTGCTGCCCAATAGATATGACCCACAGCAGCTCCTGCCCTATAGATCTGACCCACATCAGCCCCACAGCAGCTCCTGCATCATAGATCTGACCCACATGTTCCCAAGAGCAGCTCTGCCTTATTGATTTGACCCACATCAGCCCCACATTAGCTCCTGCCCCATAGATCTGACCCACATCAGCCCCACTGCAGCTCCTGCCCCATAGATCTGACACACATCATATGTAAAGCAGCTGCCGCCCAATAGATATGACCCACAACAGCTCCTGCCCCATAGATCTAACCACCAGCAGCCCCACAGCAGCTCCTGCCCCATAGATCTGACGTACATCATCTCCACTGCAGCTCCTGCCCCATAGATCTGACCCAAATCTGCCCCACAGCAGATCCTGCCAAATAGATCTTAACCACAGCAGCTCCTGCCCCATAGATCTGACCCACATATGTCGCACAGCAGCACCTGCCCCATAGATCTGACCCACATCTGTCGCACAGCAGCTCCTCCCCCATAGATCAGACCAACATCAGCCCCACAGTAGCTCCTGCCCCATAGATCTGACCCCCATGAGCCCCACAGTAGCTCCTGCCCCATAGATCTGACCCCCATAAGCCTCACAACAGCTCCTGCCCCATAGATCTGACCCACATCAGCCCCACAGCAGCTCCTGCCTCATAGATCTGACACACATCATATGTAAAGCAGCTGCTGCCCAATAGATATGACCCACAGCAGTTCCTGCCCTATAGATCTGACCCACATCAGCCCCACAGCAGCTCCTGCATCATAGATCTGACCCACATGTTCCCAAGAGCAGCTCTGCCCCATTGATTTGACCCACATCAGCCCCACAGTAGCTCTAGCCCTATAGATCTGACCCAAATCTGCCCCACAGCAGATCCTGCCAAATAGATCTTAACCACAGCAGCTCCTGCCCCATAGATCTGACCCACATATGTCGCACAGCAGCACCTGCCCCATAGATCTGACCCACATCTGTCGCACAGCAGCTCCTGCCCCATAGATCTAACCCACATCAACCCCACAGCATCTCCTGCCCCATAGATGTGACACACATCATATGTAAAGCAGCTGCTGCCCAATAGATATGACCCACAGCAGCTTCTGCCCCAAGGATCTGACCCACATCAGCCCCACAGCAGCTCCTGCCCCATAGATCAGACCCACATCAGCCCCACAGCAGCTTCTGCCCCATAGATCTTTCCCACATCAGCCCCACAGCAGATCCTGCCCCATAGATCTGACCCACATATGTCGCACAGCAGCACCTGCCACATAGATCTGACCCACATCTGTCGCACAGCAGCTCCTGCCCCTTAGATCAGACCAACATCAGCCCCGCAGTAGCTCCTGCCCCATAGATCTTTCCCACATCAGTCCCACAGTAGCTACTGCCCCATAGATCTGACCCCCATCAGCCCCACAACAGCTCCTGCCCCATAGATCTGACCCACATCAGCCCCACAGCAGCACCTGCCTCATAGATCTGAAACACATCATATGTAAAGCAGCTGCTGCCCAATAGATATGATCCACAGCAGCTCCTGCCCTATAGATCTGACCCACATCAGCCCCACAGCAGCTCCTGCCTCATAGATCTGACCCACATGTTCCCAAGAGCAGCTCTGCCCCATTGATTTGACCCACATCAGCCCCACAGTAGCTCCTGCCCCATAGATCTGACCCCCATCATACCCACTGCAGCTCCTGCCCCTTAGATCTGACACACATCATATGTAAAGCAGCTGCTGCCCAATAGATATGACCCACAACAACTCCTGCCCCTTAGATCTAACCCACATCAGCCCCACAGTAGCTCCTGCCCCATAGATCTGACCCCCATCAGCCCCACTGCAGCTCCTGCCCCATAGATCTGACACACATCATATGTAAAGAAGCTGCTGCCCAATAGATATGATCCACAACAGCTCCTGCCCCATAGATCTAACCCACAGCAGCCCCACAGCAGCTCCTGCCCCATAGATCTGACGTACATCATCTCCACTGCAGCTCCTGCCCCATAGATCTGACCCACATCTGCCCCACAGCAGATCCTGCCCCATAGATCTTAACCACAGCAGCTCCTGCCCCATAGATCTGACCCACATATGTCGCACAGCAGCACCTGCCCCATAGATCTGACCCACATCTGTCGCACAGCAGCTCCTGCCACATAGATCTAACCCACATCAACCCCACAGCAGCTCCTGCCCCATAGATCTGACACGCATCATATGTAAAGCAGCTGCTGCCCAATAGATATGACCCCCAGCAGCTTCAGCCCCAAGGATCTGACCCACATCAGCCCCAGAGCAGCTCCTGCCCCATAGATCTGACCCCCATAAGCCCCACAAAAGCTCCTCCCCAAAGACCTGACCCACATCAGACCCACAGCAGCTCCTGCATCATAGATCTGACACACATCATATGTAAAGCAGCTGCTGCCCAATAGATATGACCCACAGCAGCTCCTGCCCTATAGATCTGACCCACATCAGCCCCACAGCAGCTCCTGCATCATAGATCTGACCCACATGTTCCCAAGAGCAGCTCTGCCTTATTGATTTGACCCACATCAGCCCCACATTAGCTCCTGCCCCATAGATCTGACCCACATCAGCCCCACTGCAGCTCCTGCCCCATAGATCTGACACACATCATATGTAAAGCAGCTGCCGCCCAATAGATATGACCCACAACAGCTCCTGCCCCATAGATCTAACCCACAGCAGCCCCACAGCAGCTCCTGCCCCATAGATCTGACGTACATCATCTCCACTGCAGCTCCTGCCCCATAGATCTGACCCAAATCAGCCCCACAGCAGATCCTGCCAAATAGATCTTAACCACAGCAGCTCCTGCCCCATAGATCTGACCCACATATGTCGCACAGCAGCACCTGCCCCATAGATCTGACCCACATCTGTCGCACAGCAGCTCCTACCCCATAGATCAGACCAACATCAGCCACACAGTAGCTCCTGCCCCATAGATCTGACCCCCATGAGCCCCACAGTAGCTCCTGCCCCATAGATCTGACCCCCATAAGCCTCACAACAGCTCCTGCCCCATAGATCTGACCCACATCAGCCCCACAGCAGCTCCTGCCTCATAGATCTGACACACATCATATGTAAAGCAGCTGCTGCCCAATAGATATGACCCACAGCAGCTCCTGCCCTATAGATCTGACCCACATCAGCCCCACAGCAGCTCCTGCATCATAGATCTGACCCACATGTTCCCAAGAGCAGCTCTGCCCCATTGATTTGACCCACATCAGCCCCACAGTAGCTCTAGCCCTATAGATCTGACCCAAATCTGCCCCACAGCAGATCCTGCCAAATAGATCTTAACCACAGCAGCTCCTGCCCCATAGATCTGACCCACATATGTCGCACAGCAGCACCTGCCCCATAGATCTGACCCACATCTGTCGCACAGCAGCTCCTGCCCCATAGATCTAACCCACATCAACCCCACAGCATCTCCTGCCCCATAGATGTGACACACATCATATGTAAAGCAGCTGCTGCCCAATAGATATGACCCACAGCAGCTTCTGCCCCAAGGATCTGACCCACATCAGCCCCACAGCAGCTCCTGCCCCATAGATCAGACCCACATCAGCCCCACAGCAGCTTCTGCCCCATAGATCTTTCCCACATCAGCCCCACAGCAGATCCTGCCCCATAGATCTGACCCACATATGTCGCACAGCAGCACCTGCCACATAGATCTGACCCACATCTGTCGCACAGCAGCTCCTGCCCCTTAGATCAGACCAACATCAGCCCCGCAGTAGCTCCTGCCCCATAGATCTTTCCCACATCAGTCCCACAGTAGCTACTGCCCCATAGATCTGACCCCCATCAGCCCCACAACAGCTCCTGCCCCATAGATCTGACCCACATCAGCCCCACAGCAGCACCTGCCTCATAGATCTGAAACACATCATATGTAAAGCAGCTGCTGCCCAATAGATATGATCCACAGCAGCTCCTGCCCTATAGATCTGACCCACATCAGCCCCACAGCAGCTCCTGCCTCATAGATCTGACCCACATGTTCCCAAGAGCAGCTCTGCCCCATTGATTTGACCCACATCAGCCCCACAGTAGCTCCTGCCCCATAGATCTGACCCCCATCATACCCACTGCAGCTCCTGCCCCTTAGATCTGACACACATCATATGTAAAGCAGCTGCTGCCCAATAGATATGACCCACAACAACTCCTGCCCCATAGATCTAACCCACATCAGCCCCACAGTAGCTCCTGCCCCATAGATCTGACCCCCATCAGCCCCACTGCAGCTCCTGCCCCATAGATCTGACACACATCATATGTAAAGAAGCTGCTGCCCAATAGATATGATCCACAACAGCTCCTGCCCCATAGATCTAACCCACAGCAGCCCCACAGCAGCTCCTGCCCCATAGATCTGACGTACATCATGTCCACTGCAGCTCCTGCCCCATAGATCTGACCCACATCTGCCCCACAGCAGATCCTGCCCCATAGATCTTAACCACAGCAGCTCCTGCCCCATAGATCTGACCCACATATGTCGCACAGCAGCACCTGCCCCATAGATCTGACCCACATCTGTCGCACAGCAGCTCCTGCCACATAGATCTAACCCACATCAACCCCACAGCAGCTCCTGCCCCAGAGATCTGACACGCATCATATGTAAAGCAGCTGCTGCCCAATAGATATGACCCCCAGCAGCTTCAGCCCCAAGGATCTGACCCACATCAGCCCCAGAGCAGCTCCTGCCCCATAGATCTGACCCCCATAAGCCCCACAAAAGCTCCTCCCCAAAGACCTGACCCACATCAGCCCCACAGCAGCTCCTGCATCATAGATCTGACACACATCATATGTAAAGCAGCTGCTGCCCAATAGATATGACCCACAGCAGCTCCTGCCCTATAGATCTGACCCACATCAGCCCCACAGCAGCTCCTGCATCATAGATCTGACCCACATGTTCCCAAGAGCAGCTCTGCCTTATTGATTTGACCCACATCAGCCCCACATTAGCTCCTGCCCCATAGATCTGACCCACATCAGCCCCACTGCAGCTCCTGCCCCATAGATCTGACACACATCATATGTAAAGCAGCTGCCGCCCAATAGATATGACCCACAACAGCTCCTGCCCCATAGATCTAACCCACAGCAGCCCCACAGCAGCTCCTGCCCCATAGATCTGACGTACATCATCTCCACTGCAGCTCCTGCCCCATAGATCTGACCCAAATCAGCCCCACAGCAGATCCTGCCAAATAGATCTTAACCACAGCAGCTCCTGCCCCATAGATCTGACCCACATATGTCGCACAGCAGCACCTGCCCCATAGATCTGACCCACATCTGTCGCACAGCAGCTCCTACCCCATAGATCAGACCAACATCAGCCACACAGTAGCTCCTGCCCCATAGATCTGACCCCCATCAGCCCCACAGTAGCTCCTGCCCCATAGATCTGACCCCCATAAGCCCCACAACAGCTCCTGCCCCATAGATCTGACCCACATCAGCCCCACAGCAGCTCCTGCCTCATAGATCTGACACACATCATATGTAAAGCAGCTGCTGCCCAATAGATATGACCCACAACAGCTCCTGCCCCATAGATCTAACCCACACCAGCCCCACAGCAGCTCCTGCCCCATAGATCTGACGTACATCAACTCCACTGCAGCTCCTGCCCCATAGATCTGACCCACATATGTCGCACAGCAGCACCTGCCCCATAGATCTGACCCACATCTGTCGCACAGCAGCTCCTGCCACATAGATCTAACCCACATCAACCCCACAGCAGCTCCTGCCCCATAGATCTGACACGCATCATATGTAAAGCAGCTGCTGCCCAATAGATATGACCCCCAGCAGCTTCAGCCCCAAGGATCTGACCCACATCAGCCCCAGAGCAGCTCCTGCCCCATAGATCTGACCCCCATAAGCCCCACAAAAGCTCCTCCCCAAAGACCTGACCCACATCAGCCCCACAGCAGCTCCTGCATCATAGATCTGACACACATCATATGTAAAGCAGCTGCTGCCCAATAGATATGACCCACAGCAGCTCCTGCCCTATAGATCTGACCCACATCAGCCCCACAGCAGCTCCTGCATCATAGATCTGACCCACATGTTCCCAAGAGCAGCTCTGCCTTATTGATTTGACCCACATCAGCCCCACATTAGCTCCTGCCCCATAGATCTGACCCACATCAGCCCCACTGCAGCTCCTGCCCCATAGATCTGACACACATCATATGTAAAGCAGCTGCCGCCCAATAGATATGACCCACAACAGCTCCTGCCCCATAGATCTAACCCACAGCAGCCCCACAGCAGCTCCTGCCCCATAGATCTGACGTACATCATCTCCACTGCAGCTCCTGCCCCATAGATCTGACCCAAATCAGCCCCACAGCAGATCCTGCCAAATAGATCTTAACCACAGCAGTTCCTGCCCCATAGATCTGACCCACATATGTCGCACAGCAGCACCTGCCCCATAGATCTGACCCACATCTGTCGCACAGCAGCTCCTACCCCATAGATCAGACCAACATCAGCCACACAGTAGCTCCTGCCCCATAGATCTGACCCCCATCAGCCCCACAGTAGCTCCTGCCCCATAGATCTGACCCCCATTAGCCCCACAACAGCTCCTGCCCCATAGATCTGACCCACATCAGCCCCACAGCAGCTCCTGCCTCATAGATCTGACTCACATGTTCCCAAGAGCAGCTCTGCCCCATTGATTTGACCCACATCAGCCCCACAGTAGCTCCTGCCCCATAGATCTGACCCCCATCAGCCCCACTGCAGCTCCTGCTTCATAGATCTGACACACATCATATGTAAAGCAGCTGCTGCCCAATAGATATGATCCACAACAGCTCCTGCCCCATAGATCTAACCCACATCAGCCCCACAGTAGCTCCTGCCCCATAGATCTGACCCACATCTGCACCACAGCAGCTCCTGCCCCATAGCTCTGACCCACATCTGCACCACAGCAGCTCCTCCCCATAGCTCTGACCCACATCTGCCCCACAGCAGCTCCTGCACCATAGATCTGACCCACATCTGCAACACAGCAGCTCCTGCTCCATAAATCTGACCAACATCAGGCCCACATCTGTTCCTGCCCCATTGATCTGACCAACAGCAGCTCCTGCCCCATAGATCTTTCCCACATCAGCCCCACAGCAGCTCCTGCCCCATAGATCTGACCCACATCTGTCGCACAGCAACTCCTGACCCATAGATCAGACCAACATCAGCCCCACAGTAGCTCCTGCCCCATAGATCTTACCCCCAGCAACCCCACAGTAGCTCCTGCCCCTTAGATCTGACACCCATCAGCCCCACAGCAGCTCCTGCCCTATAGATCTGACCCACATCAGCCCCACAGCAGCTCCTGCCTCATAGATCTGACCCAAATGTTCCCAAGAGCAGCTCTGCCCCACTGATTTGACCCACATCAGCCCCACAGTAGCTCCTGCCCCACAGATCTGACCCCCATCAGCCCCACAACAGCTCCTGCCCCATAGATCTAACCCACACCAGACCCACAGCAGCTCCTGCCCCATAGATCTGACACACATCATATGTAAAGCAGCTGCTGCCCAATAGATATGACCCACAACAGCTCCTGCCCCATAGATCTAACCCACAGCAGCCCCACAGCAGCTCCTGCCCCATAGATCTGACGTACATCATCTCCACTGCAGCTCCTGCCCCATAGATCTGACCCAAATCTGCCCCACAGCAGCTCCTGCCCCATAGCTCTGACCCACATATGTCGCACAGCAGCACCTGCCCCATAGATCTGACCCACATCTGTCGCACAGCAGCTCCTGCCCCATAGATCTAACCCACATCAACCCCACAGCAGCTCCTGCCCCATAGATCTGACACACATCATATGTAAAGCAGGTCCTGCCCAATAGATCTGACCCACATCAGACCCACAGCAGCTGCTGACCCATAGATCTGACCCACATCTGCCCCACAGCAGCTCCTGCCCCATAGACCTGACCCACATGTTCCCCACAGCAGCTCCTGACCCATAGATCTGACCCACAGCATCTCCTGCCCCATAGATCTGACCCCCATCAGCCCCACAAATGCTCCTGCCCCATAGATCTAACCCACATCAGCCCCACAGCAGCACCTGCCCCATAGATCTGACCCACATCTGTCGCAAAGCAGCTCCTGCCCCATAGATCTGACTCACATATGTCGCACAGCAGCACCTGCCCCATAGATCTGACCCACATCTGTCGCACAGCAGCTCCTGCCCCATAGATCAGACCAACATCAGCCCCACAGTAGCTCCTGCCCCATAGATCTGACCCACATATGTCGCACAGCAGCACCTGTCCCATAGATCTGACCCACATCTGTCACACAGCAGCTCCTGCCCCATAGATCAGACCAACATCAGCCCCACAGTAGCTCCTGCCCCATAGATCTGGCACACATCATATGTAAAGCAGCTGCTGCCCAATAGATTTGACCCACAGCAGCTTCAGCCCCAAGGATCTGACCCACATCAGCCCCACAGCAGCTCCTGCCCCATAGATCTGACACACATCATATGTAAAGCAGCTCCTGCCCTATAGATCTGACCCACATCAGACCCACAGCAGCTGCTGACCCATAGATCTGACCCACATCTGCCCCACAGCAGCTCCTGCCCCATAGACCTGACCCACATGTTCCCCACAGCAGCTCCTGCCCCATAGATCTGACCCACAGCATCTCCTGCCCCATAGATCTGACCCCCATCAGCCCCACAAATGCTCCTGCCCCATAGATCTAACCCACATCAGCCCCACAGCAGCACCTGCCCCATAGATCTGACACACATCATATGTAAAGCAGCTGCTGCCCAATAGATTTGACCCACAGCAGCTTCAGCCCCAAGGATCTGACCCACATCAGCCCCACAGCAGCTC
The DNA here is from genome assembly GCF_054131305.1 of Coturnix japonica. Lineage (NCBI taxonomy): Eukaryota > Metazoa > Chordata > Aves > Galliformes > Phasianidae > Coturnix > Coturnix japonica. Next base: position 3,081,753 of record NC_140689.1, read on the forward strand.
CTGCCCCATAGATCTGACCCACATATGCCCCACATCAGCTCCTGCCCCATAGATCTGACCCACATCTGTCGCACAGCAGCTCCTGCCCCATAGATCTAACCCACATCTGTCGCACAGCAGCTCCTGCCCCATAGATCAGACCAACATCAGCCCCACAGTAGCTCCTGCCCCATAGATCTGACCACCATCAGCCCCACAGTAGCTCCTGCCCCATAGATCACACACCCATCAGCCCCACAACAGCTCCTGCCCCATAGATCTGACCCGCATCAGCCCCACAGCAGCTCCTGCATCATAGATCTGACTCACATGTTCCCAAGAGCAGCTCTGCCCCATTGATTTGACCCACATCAGCCCCACAGTAGCTCCTGCCCCATAGATCTGACCCCCATCAGCCCCACTGCAGCTCCTGCCCCATAGATCTGACACACATCATATGTAAAGCAGCTGCTGCCCAATAGATATGATCCACAACAGCTCCTGCCCCATAGATCTAACCCACAGCAGCCCCACAGCAGCTCCTGCCCCATAGATCTGACCCACATCTGCACCACAGCAGCTCCTGCCCCATAGCTCTGACCCACATCTGCACCACAGCAGCTCCTCCCCATAGCTCTGAACCACATCTGCCCCACAGCAGCTCCTGCCCCATAGATCTGACCCACATCTGCAACACAGCAGCTCCTGCTCCATAAATCTGACCAACATCAGGCCCACATCTGTTCCTGCCCCATTGATCTGACCAACAGCAGCTCCTGCCCCATAGATCTTTCCCACATCAGCCCCACAGCAGCTCCTGCCCCATAGATCTGACCCACATCAGCCCCACAGTAGCTCCTGCCCCATAGATCTTACCCCCAGCAACCCCACAGTAGCTCCTGCCCCTTAGATCTGACACCCATCAGCCCCACAGCAGCTCCTGCCCTATAGATCTGACCCACATCAGCCCCACAGCAGCTCCTGCCTCATAGATCTGACCCAAATGTTCCCAAGAGCAGCTCTGCCCCACTGATTTGACCCACATCAGCCCCACAGTAGCTCCTGCCCCAAAGATCTGACCCCCATCAGCCCCACAACAGCTCCTGCCCCATAGATCTAACCCGCACCAGACCCACAGCAGCTCCTGCCCCATAGATCTGACACACATCATATGTAAAGCAGCTGCTGCCCAATAGATATGACCCACAACAGCTCCTGCCCCATAGATCTAACCCACAGCAGCCCCACAGCAGCTCCTGCCCCATAGATCTGACGTACATCATCTCCACTGCAGCTCCTGCCCCATAGATCTGACCCAAATCTGCCCCACAGCAGCTCCTGCCCCATAGCTCTGACCCACATATGTCGCACAGCAGCACCTGCCCCATAGATCTGACCCACATCTGTCGCACAGCAGCTCCTGCCCCATAGATCTAACCCACATCAACCCCACAGCAGCTCCTGCCCCATAGATCTGACACACATCATATGTAAAGCAGCTCCTGCCCAATAGATCTGACCCACATCAGACCCACAGCAGCTGCTGACCCATAGATCTGACCCACATCTGCCCCACAGCAGCTCCTGCCCCATAGACCTGACCCACATGTTCCCCACAGCAGCTCCTGACCCATAGATCTGACCCACAGCATCTCCTGCCCCATAGATCTGACCCCCATCAGCCCCACAAATGCTCCTGCCCCATAGATCTAACCCACATCAGCCCCACAGCAGCACCTGCCCCATAGATCTGACCCACATCTGTCGCAAAGCAGCTCCTGCCCCATAGATCTGACTCACATATGTCGTACAGCAGCACCTGCCCCATAGATCTGACCCACATCTGTCGCACAGCAGCTCCTGCCCCATAGATCAGACCAACATCAGCCACACAGTAGCTCCTGCCCCATAGATCTGGCACACATCATATGTAAAGCAGCTGCTGCCCAATAGATTTGACCCACAGCAGCTTCAGCCCCAAGGATCTGACCCACATCAGCCCCACAGCAGCTCCTGCCCCATAGATCTGACACACATCATATGTAAAGCAGCTCCTTCCCTATAGATCTGACCCACATCAGACCCACAGCAGCTGCTGACCCATAGATCTGACCCACATCTGCCCCACAGCAGCTCCTGCCCCATAGACCTGACCCACATGTTCCCCACAGCAGCTCCTGCCCCATAGATCTGACCCACAGCATCTCCTGCCCCATAGATCTGACCCCCATCAGCCCCACAAATGCTCCTGCCCCATAGATCTAACCCACATCAGCCCCACTGCAGCACCTGCCCCATAGATCTGACACACATCATATGTAAAGCAGCTGCTGCCCAATAGATTTGACCCACAGCAGCTTCAGCCCCAAGGATCTGACCCACATCAGCCCCACAGCAGCTCCTGCCCCATAGATCTGACCCAAATATGCCCCACATCAGCTCCTGCCCCATAGATCTGACCCACATCTGTCGCACAGCAGCTCCTGCCCCATAGTTCAGACCCACATCAGCCCCACAGCAGCTCCTGCCCCATAGATCTTTCCCACATCAGCCCCACAGCAGATCCTGCTCCATAGATCTGACTCACATATGTCGCACAGCATCACCTGCCCCATAGATCTGACCCACATCTGTCGCAATGCAGCTCTTGCCCCATAGATCTGACCCACATATGTCGCACAGCAGCACCTGCCCCATAGATCTGACCCACATCTGCAACACAGCAGCTCCTGCTCCATAAATCTGACCAACATCAGGCCCACATCTGTTCCTGCCCCATTGATCTGACCCACAGCAGCTCCTGCCCCATAGATCTTTCCCACATCAGCCCCACAGCAGATCCTGCCCCATAGATCTGACCCACATCTGTCGCACAGCAGCTCCTGCCCCATAGATCAGACCAACATCAGCCCCACAGTAGCTCCTGCCCCATAGATCTGACCCCCAGCAGCCCCACAGTAGCTCCTGCCCCTTAGATCTGACACCCATCAGCCCCACCACAGCTCCTGCCCCATAGATCTAACCCTCATCAGCCCCACAGCAGCTCCTGCCCCATAGATCTGACACACATCATATGTAAAGCAGCTGCTGCCCAATAGATATGACCCACAGAAGCTCCTGCCCTATAGATCTGACCCACATCAGCCCCACAGCAGCTCCTGCCTCATAGATCTGACCCACATCAGCCCCACAGTAGCTCCTGCCCCATAGATCTGACACACATCATATGTAAAGCAGCTGCTGCCCAATAGATATGACCCACAGAAGCTCCTGCCCTATAGATCTAACACACATCAGCCCCACAGTAGCTCCTGCCCCATAGATCTGACCCCCATCAGCCCCACAGTAGCTCCTGCCCCATAGATCTGACCCACATCTGCCCCACAGTAGCTCCTGCCCCATAGATCTGACCCACATCAGCCCCACAGTAGCTCCTGCCCCATAGATCTTTCCCACATCAGTCCCACAGTAGCTACTGCCCCATAGATCTGACCCCCATCAGCCCCACAACAGCTCCTGCCCCATAGATCTGACCCACATCAGCCCCACAGCAGCTCCTGCCTCATAGATCTGACACACATGTTCCCAAGAGCAGCTCTGCCCCATTGATTTGACCCACATCAGCCCCACAGTAGCTCCTGCCCCATAGATCTGACCCCCATCAGAACCACTGCAGCTCCTGCCCCATAGATCTGACACACATCATATGTAAAGCAGCTGCTGCCCAATAGATATGACCCACAACAGCTCCTGCCCCATAGATCTAACCCACATCAGCCCCACAGTAGCTCCTGCCCCATAGATCTGACCCCCATCAGCCCCACTGCAGCTCCTGCCCCATAGATCTGACACACATCATATGTAAAGCAGCTGCTGCCCAATAGATATGATCCACAACAGCTCCTGCCCCATAGATCTAACCCACAGCAGCCCCACAGCAGCTCCTGCCCCATAGATCTGACGTACATCATCTCCACTGCAGCTCCTGCCCCATAGATCTGACCCAAATCTGCCCCACAGCAGATCCTGCCCCATAGATCTTAACCACAGCAGCTCCTGCCCCATAGATCTGACCCACATATGTCGCACAGCAGCACCTGCCCCATAGATCTGACCCACATCTGTCGCACAGCAGCTCCTGCCCCATAGATCTGACCCCCATAAGCCCCACAAATGCTCCTGCCCCATAGATCTGACCCACATCAGCCCCACAGCAGCTCCTGCCCCATAGATCTGACACACATCATATGTAAAGCATCTGCTGCCCAATAGATATGACCCACAGCAGCTCCTGCCCTATAGATCTGACCCACATCAGCCCCACAGCAGCTCCTGCATCATAGATCTGACCCACATGTTCCCAAGAGCAGCTCTGCCTTATTGATTTGACCCACATCAGCCCCACATTAGCTCCTGCCCCATAGATCTGACCCCCATCAGCCCCACTGCAGCTCCTGCCCCATAGATCTGACACACATCATATGTAAAGCAGCTGCTGCCCAATAGATATGATCCACAACAGCTCCTGCCCCATAGATCTAACCCACAGCAGCCCCACAGCAGCTCCTGCCCCATAGATCTGACGTACATCATCTCCACTGCAGCTCCTGCCCCATAGATCTGACCCAAATCTGCCCCACAGCAGATCCTGCCAAATAGATCTTAACCACAGCAGCTCCTGCCCCATAGATCTGACCCACATATGTCGCACAGCAGCACCTGCCCCATAGATCTGACCCACATCTGTCGCACAGCAGCTCCTACCCCATAGATCAGACCAACATCAGCCCCACAGTAGCTCCTGCCCCATAGATCTGACCCCCATGAGCCCCACAGTAGCTCCTGCCCCATAGATCTGACCCACATCAGCCCCACAGCAGCTCCTGCCTCATAGATCTGACACACATCATATGTAAAGCAGCTGCTGCCCAATAGATATGACCCACAGCAGCTCCTGCCCTATAGATCTGACCCACATCAGCCCCACAGCAGCTCCTGCATCATAGATCTGACCCACATGTTCCCAAGAGCAGCTCTGCCCCATTGATTTGACCCACATCAGCCCCACAGTAGCTCCTGCCCCATAGATCTGACCCCCATCAGCCCCACTGCAGCTCCTGCCCCATAGATCTGACACATATCATATGTAAAGCAGCTGCTGCCCAATAGATATGACCCACAACAGCTCCTGCCCCATAGATCTAACCCACACCAGCCCCACAGCAGCTCCTGCCCCATAGATCTGACGTACATCAACTCCACTGCAGCTCCTGCCTCATAGATCTGACCCAAATCTGCCCCACAGCAGATCCAGCCAAATTGATCTTAACCACAGCATTTCCTGCCCCATAGATCTGACCCACATATGTCGCACAGCAGCACCTGCCCCATAGATCTGACCCACATATGTCGCACAGCAGCACCTGCCTTATAGATCTGACCCACATCTGTCGCACAGCAGCTCCTGCCCCATAGATCTGACCCACATCAACCCCAGAGCAGCTCCTGCCCCATAGATCTGACACACATCATATGTAAAGCAGCTGCTGCCCAATAGATATGACCCACAGCAGCTTCAGCCCCAAGGATCTGACCCACATCAGCCCCACAGCAGCTCCGGCCCCATAGATCAGACCCACATCAGCCCCACTGCAGCTCCTGCCCCATAGATCTTTCCCACATCAGCCCCACAGCAGATCCTGCCCCATAGATCTGACCCACATATGTCACACAGCAGCACCTGCCCCATAGATCTGACCCACATCTGTCGCACAGCAGCTCCTGCCTCATAGATCTGACACACATCATATGTAAAGCAGCTGCTGCCCAATAGATATGACCCACAGCAGCTCCTGCCCTATAGATCTGACCCACATCAGCCCCACAGCAGCTCCTGCATCATAGATCTGACCCACATGTTCCCAAGAGCAGCTCTGCTCCATTGATTTGACCCACATCAGCCCCACAGTAGCTCCTGCCCCATAGATCTGACCCCCATCATCCCCACTGCAGCTCCTGCCCCATAGATCTGACACACATCATATGTAAAGCAGCTTCTGCCCAATAGATATGATCCACAACAGCTCCTGCCCCATAGATCTAACCCACAGCAGCCCCACAGCAGCTCCTGCCCCATAGATCTGACCCACATCTGCACCACAGCAGCTCCTGCCCCATAGCTCTGACCCACATCTACACCACAGCAGATCCTCCCCATAGCTCTGACCCACATCTGCCCCACAGCAGCTCCTGCACCATAGATCTGACCCACATCTGCAACACAGCAGCTCCTGCTCCATAAATCTGACCAACATCAGGCCCACATCTGTTCCTGCCCCATTGATCTGACCCACTGCAGCTCCTGCCCCATAGATCTTTCCCACATCAGCCCCACAGCAAATCCTGCCCCATAGATCTGACCCACATCTGTCGCACAGCAGCTCCTGCCCCATAGATCAGACCAACATCAGCCCCACAGTAGCTCCTGCCCCATAGATCTGACCCCCAGCAGCCCCACAGTAGCTCCTGCCCCTTAGATCTGACACCCATCAGCCCCACAACAGCTCCTGCCCCATAGATCTAACCCTCATCAGCCCCACAGCAGCTCCTGCCCCATAGATCTGACACACATCATATGTAAAGCAGCTGCTGCCCAATAGATATGACCCACAGAAGCTCCTGCCCTATAGATCTGACCCACATCAGCCCCACAGCAGCTCCTGCCTCATAGATCTGACCCACATGTTCCCAAGAGCAGCTCTGCCCCATTGATTTGACCCACATCAGCCCCACAGTAGCTCCTGCCCCATAGATCTGACCCCCATCAGCCCCACAGTAGCTCCTGCCCCATAGATCTGACCAACATCAGCCCCACAGTAGCTCCTGCCCCATAGATCTGACCCACATCAGCCCCACAGTAGCTCCTGCCCCATAGATCTGACCCCCATCAGCCCCACTGCAGCTCCTGCTCCATAGATCTGACACACATCATATGTAAAGCAGCTGCTGCCCAATAGATATGACCCACAGCAGCTCCTGCCCCATAGATCTGACGTCCATCATCTCCACTGCAGCTCCTGCCCCATAGATCTGACCCAAATCTGCCCCACAGCAGCTCCTGCCCCATAGCTCTGACCCACATATGTCGCACAGCAGCTCATGCCCCATAGATCTAACCCACATCAACACCACAGCAGCTCCTGCCCCATAGATCTGACACACATCATATGTAAAGCAGCTCCTGCCCTATAGATCTGACCCACATCAGACCCACAGCAGCTGCTGACCCATAGATCTGACCTACATCTGCCCCACAGCAGCTCCTGCCCCATAGACCTGACCCACATGTTCCCCACAGCAGCTCCTGCCCCATAGATCTGACCCACAGCATCTCCTGCCCCATAGATTTGACCCCCATCAGCCCCACAAATGCTCCTGCCCCATAGATCTAACCCACATCAGCCCCACAGCACCTCCTGCCCCATAGATCTGACCCACATATGTCGCACAGCAGCACCTGCCCCATAGATCTGACCCACATCTGTCGCACAGCAGCTCCTGTCCCATAGATCTGACCCACATCAACCCCAGAGCAGCTCCTGCCCCAAAGATCTGACACACATCATATGTAAAGCAGCTGCTGCCCAATAGATATGACCCACAGCACCTTCAGCCCCAAGGATCTGACCCACATCAGCCCCACAGCAGCTCCTGCCCCATAGATCAGACCCACATCAGCCCCACAGCAGCTCCTGCCCCATAGATCTTTCCCACATCAGCCCCACAGCAGCTCCTGCCCCATAGATCTGACCCAAATCTGCCCCACAGCAGCTCCTGCCCCATAGATCTGAACCACATATGTCGCACAGCAGCACCTGCCCCATAGATCTGACCCACATCTGTCGCACAGCAGCTCCTGCCCCATAGATCAGACCAACATCAGCCCCACAGTAGCTCCTGCCCCATAGATCTGACCACCATCAGCCCCACAGTAGCTCCTGCCCCATAGATCTGACCCACATCAGCCCCACAGCAGCTCCTGCCTCATAGATCTGACACACATCATATGTAAAGCAGCTGCTGCCCAATAGATATGACCCGCAGCAGCTCCTGCCCCATAGATCTGACCCACATCAGCCCCACAGCAGCTCCTGCCTCATAGATCTGACACACATCATATGTTAAGCAGCTGCTGCCCAATAGATATGACCCACAGCAGCTCCTGACCCATAGATCTGACCCACAGCAGCCCCACAGCAGCTCCTGCCCCATAGATCTGACACACATCATATTTAAAGCAGCTGCTGCCCAATAGATATGACCCACAGCAGCTCCTGCCCTATAGATCTGACCCACATCAGCCCCACAGCAGCTCCTGCATCATAGATCTGACCCACATGTTCCCAAGAGCAGCTCTGCCCCATTGATTTGACCCACATCAGCCCCACAGTAGCTCCTGCCCCATAGATCTGACCCCCATCAGCCCCACTGCAGCTCCTGCCCCATAGATCTGACACACATCATATGTAAAGCAGCTGCTGCCCAATAGATATGATCCACAACAGCTCCTGCCCCATAGATCTAACCCACAGCAGCCCCACAGCAGCTCCTGCCCCATAGATCTGACCCACATCTGCACCACTGCAGCTCCTGCCCCATAGCTCTGACCCACATCTGCACCACAGCAGCTCCTCCCCATAGCTCTGACCCACATCTGCCCCACAGCAGCTCCTGCACCATAGATCTGACCCACATCTGCAACACAGCAGCTCCTGCTCCATAAATCTGACCAACATCAGGCCCACATCTGTTCCTGCCCCATTGATATGACCCACAGCAGCTCCTGCCCCATAGGTCTTTCCCATATCAGCCCCACAGCAGATCCTGCCTTATCGATCTGACCCACATCTGTCGCACAGTAGCTCCTGCCCCATAGATCTGACCCACATCAGCCCCACAGCAGCTCCTGCCCCATAGATCTGACCCACATCAGCCCCACAACAGCTCCTTCCCCATAGATCTAACCCACATCAGACCCACAGCAGCACCTGCCCCATAGATCTGACCCACATATGTCGCACAGCAGCACCTGCCCCATAGATCTGACCCACATCTGTCGCACAGCAGCTCCTTCCCCATAGATCAGACCAACATCAGCCCCACAGTAGCTCCTGCCCCATAGATCTGACCCCCATCAGCCCCACAGTAGCTCCTGCCCCATAGATCTGACCCCCATCAGCCCCACAACAGCTCCTGCCCCGGAGATCTAACCCACATCAGCCCCACAGCAGCTCCTGCCCCATAGATCTGACACACATCATATGTAAAGCAGTTGCTGCCCAATAGATATGACCCACAGCAGCTCCTGCCCCATAGATCTGACCCACATCAGCCCCAGAGCAGCTCCTGCCCTATAGATCTGACCCACATCAGCCCCACAGCAGCTCCTACACCATAGATCTGACCCACATCAGCCCCACAGCAGCTCCTACACCATAGATCTGACCCACATCTGCCACACACCATCTCCTACCCCATAGATCTTACCCACTTCTGCCCCACAGCAGCTCCTGCCCCATAGATCTTTCCCACATCAGCCCCACATCAGATCCTGCCCCATAGATCTGACCCACATATGTCGCACAGCAGCACCTGCCCCATAGATCTTTCCCACATCAGCCCCACAGCAGATCCTGCCCCATAGATCTGAACCACATATGTCGCACAGAAGCACCTGCCCCATAGATCTGACCCACATCTGTCGCACAGCAGCTCCTGCCCCATAGATCAGACCAACATCAGCCCCACAGTAGCTCCTGCCCCATAGATCTGACCCACATCAGCCCCACAGCAGCTCCTGCCTCATAGATCTGACACACATCATATGTAAAGCAGCTGCTGCCCAATAGATATGACCCACAGCAGCTCCTGACCCATAGATCTGACCCACATCAGCCCCACAGCAGCTCCTGCCCCATAGATCTGACACACATCATATTTAAAGCAGCTGCTGCCCAATAGATATGACCCACAGCAGCTCCTGCCCTATAGATCTGACCCACATCAGCCCCACAGCTCCTGCCCCATAGATCTGACCCACATGTTCCCAAGAGCAGCTCTGCCCCATTGATTTGACCCACATCAGCCCCACAGTAGCTCCTGCCCTATAGATCTGACCCCCATCAGCCCCACTGCAGCTCCTGCCCCATAGATCTGACACACATCATATGTAAAGCAGCTGCTGCCCAATAGATATGATCCACAACAGCTCCTGCCCCATAGATCTAACCCACAGCAGCCCCACAGCAGCTCCTGCCCCATAGATCTGACCCACATCTGCACCACAGCAGCTCCTGCCCCATAGCTCTGACCCACATCTGCACCACAGCAGCTCCTCCCCATAGCTCTGACCCACATCTGCCCCACAGCAGCTCCTGCACCATAGATCTGACCCACATCTGCAACACAGCAGCTCCTGCTCCATAAATCTGACCAACATCAGGCCCACATCTGTTCCTGCCCCATTGATCTGACCCACAGCAGCTCCTGCCCCATAGATCTTTCCCATATCAGCCCCACAGCAGATCCTGCCCCATAGATCTGACCCACATCTGTCGCACAGCAGCTCCTGACCCATAGATCAGACCAACATCAGCCCCACAGTAGCTCCTGCCCCATAGATCTGTCCCCCAGCAGCCCCACAGTAGCTCCTGCCCCTTAGATCTTACACCCATCAGCCCCACAACAGCTCCTGCCCCATAGATCTAACCCTCATCAGCCCCACAGCAGCTCCTGCCCGATAGATCTGACACACATCATATGTAAAGCAGCTGCTGCCCAATAGATATGACCCACAGAAGCTCCTGCCCCATAGATCTGACGTACATCATCTCCACTGCAGCTCCTGCCCCATAGATCTGACCCAAATCTGCCCCACAGCAGCTCCTGCCCCATAGCTCTTACCCACATATGTCGCACAGCAGCACCTGCCCCATAGATCTGACCCACATCTGTCGCACAGCAGCTCATGCCTCATAGATCTAACCCACATCAACCCCACAGCAGCTCCTGCCCCATAGATCTGACACACATCATATGTAAAGCAGCTCCTGCCCTATAGATCTGACCCACATCAGACCCACAGCAGCTGCTGACCCATAGATCTGACCCACATCTGCCCCACAGCAGCTCCTGCCCCATAGACCTGACCCACATGTTCCCCACAGCAGCTCCTGCCCCATAGATCTGACCCACAGCATCTCCTGCCCCATAGATTTGACCCCCATCAGCCCCACAAATGCTCCTGCCCCATAGATCTAACCCACATCAGCCCCACAGCAGCTCCTGCCCCATAGATCTGACCCACATATGTCGCACAGCAGCACCTGCCCCATAGATCTGACCCACATCTGTCGCACAGCAGCTCCTGTCCCATAGATCTGACCCACATCAACCCCAGAGCAGCTCCTGCCCCATAGATCTGACACACATCATATGTAAAGCAGCTGCTGCCCAATAGATATGACCCACAGCACCTTCAGCCCCAAGGATCTGACCCACATCAGCCCCACAGCAGCTCCTGCCCCATAGATCAGACCCACATCAGCCCCACAGCAGCTCCTGCCCTATAGATCTTTCCCACATAAGCCCCACAGCAGATCCTGCCCCATAGATCTGAACCACATATGTCGCACAGCAGCACCTGCCCCATAGATCTGACCCACATCTGTCGGACAGCAGCTCCTGCCCCATAGATCAGACCAACATCAGCCCCACAGTAGCTCCTGCCCCATAGATCTGACCACCATCAGCCCCACAGTAGCTCCTGCCCCATAGATCAGACCCACATCAGCCCCACAGCAGCTCCTGCCTCATAGATCTGACACACATCATATGTAAAGCAGCTGCTGCCCAATAGATATGACCCACAGCAGCTCCTGACCCATAGATCTGACCCACAGCAGCCCCACAGCAGCTCCTGCCCCATAGATCTGACACACATCATATTTAAAGCAGCTGCTGCCCAATAGATATGACCCACAGCAGCTCCTGCCCTATAGATCTGACCCACATCAGCCCCACAGCAGCTCCTGCATCATAGATCTGACCCACATGTTCCCAAGAGCAGCTCTGCCCCATTGATTTGACCCACATCAGCCCCACAGTAGCTCCTGCCCCATAGATCTGACCCCCATCAGCCCCACTGCAGCTCCTGCCCCATAGATCTGACACACATCATATGTAAAGCAGCTGCTGCCCAATAGATATGATCCACAACAGCTCCTGCCCCATAGATCTAACCCACAGCAGCCCCACAGCAGCAGCTCCTGCCCCATAGATCTGACCCACATCTGCACCACAGCAGCTCCTCCCCATAGCTCTGACCCACATCTGCCCCACAGCAGCTCCTGCACCATAGATCTGACCCACATCTGCAACACAGCAGCTCCTGCTCCATAAATCTGACCAACATCAGGCCCACATCTGTTCCTGCCCCATTGATATGACCCACAGCAGCTCCTGCCCCATAGATCTTTCCCATATCAGCCCCACAGCAGATCCTGCCTTATAGATCTGACCCACATCTGTCGCACAGTAGCTCCTGCCCCATAGATCTGACCCACATCAGCCTCACAGCAGCTCCTGCCCCATAGATCTGACCCACATCAGCCCCACAACAGCTCCTGCCCCATAGATCTAACCCACATCAGACCCACAGCAGCTCCTGCCCCATAGATCTGACCCACATATGTCGCACAGCAGCACCTGCCCCATAGATCTGACCCACATCTGTCGCACAGCAGCTCCTTCCCCATAGATCAGACCAACATCAGCCCCACAGTAGCTCCTGCCCCATAGATCTGACCCCCATCAGCCCCACAGTAGCTCCTGCCCCATAGATCTGACCCCCATCAGCCCCACAACAGCTCCTGCCCCGGTGATCTAACCCACATCAGCCCCACAGCAGCTCCTGCCCCATAGATCTGACACACATCATATGTAAAGCAGTTGCTGCCCAATAGATATGACCCACAGCAGCTCCTGCCCCATAGATCTGACCCACATCAGCCCCAGAGCAGCTCCTGCCCTATAGATCTGACCCACATCAGCCCCACAGCAGCTCCTGCCTCATAGATATGACCCACATGTTCCCAAGAGCAGCTCTGCCCCATTGATTTGACCCACATCAGCCACACAACAGCTCCTGCCCCATAGATCTGACCCCCATCAGCCCCACAACAGCTCCTGCCCCATAGATCTGACCCAAATCTGCCCCACAGCAGCTTCTGCCCCATAGATCTGACCCACATCAGCCCCACAGCAGCTCCTACACCATAGATCTGACCCACATCTGCACACACAGCAGCTCCTGCCCCATAGCTCTGACACACATCTGCACCACAGCAGCTCCTCCCCATAGATCTAACACCCATCAGCCTCACAGCAGCTCCTGCCCCATAGATAAGCCCTACATCTACCCCACAGCAGTTCCTGCCCCATAGATCTGACCCACATCTGCAACACAGCAGCTCCTGCTCCATAAATCTGACCAACATCAGGCCCACATCTGTTCCTGCCCCATAGATCTGACCCACAGCAGCTCCTGCCCCATAGATCTGACCCACATTTGCCATACAGCAGCTCCTGCCCCATAGATCTTACCCAAATCTGCCCCACAGGAGATCCTGCCAAATAGATCTTAACCACAGCAGCTCCTGCCCCATAGATCTGACCTACATCAGCCCCACAGCAGCTCCTACACCATAGATCTGACCCACTTCTGCCCCACAGCAGCTCCTGCCCCATAGATCTTTCCCACATCAGCCCCACAGCAGATCCTGCCCCATAGATCTGACCCACATATGTCGCACAGCAGCACCTGCCCCATAGATCTTTCCTACATCAGCCCCACAGCAGATCCTGCCCCATAGATCTGAACCACATATGTCGCACAGCAGCACCTGCCCCATAGATCTGACCCACATCTGTCGCACAGCAGCTCCTGCCCCATAGATCAGACCAACATCAGCCCCACAGTAGCTCCTGCCCCACAGATCTGACCACCATCAGCCCCACAGTAGCTCCTGCCCCATAGATCTGACCCACATCAGCCCCACAGCAGCTCCTGCCTTATAGATCTGACACACATCATATGTAAAGCAGCTGCTGCCCAATAGATATGACCCACAGCAGCTCCTGACCCATAGACCCACATCAGCCCCACAGCAGCTCCTGCCCCATAGATCTGACACACATCATATTTAAAGCAGCTGCTGCCCAATAGATATGACCCACAGAGCTCCTGCCCTATAGATCTGACGCACATCAGCCCCACAGCAGCTCCTGCATCATAGATCTGACCCACATGTTCCCAAGAGCAGCTCTGCTCCATTGATTTGACCCACATCAGCCCCACAGTAGCTCCTGCCCTATAGATCTGACCCCCATCAGCCCCACTGCAGCTCCTGCCCCATAGATCTGACACACATCATATGTAAAGCAGCTGCTGCCCAATAGATATGATCCACAACAGCTCCTGCCCCATAGATCTAACCCACAGCAGCCCCACAGCAGCTCCTGCCCCATAGATCTGACCCACATCTGCACCACAGCAGCTCCTGCCCCATAGCTCTGACCCACATCTGCACCACAGCAGCTCCTCCCCATAGCTCTGACCCACATCTGCCCCACAGCAGCTCCTGCACCATAGATCTGACCCACATCTGCAACACAGCAGCTCCTGCTCCATAAATCTGACCAACATCAGGCCCACATCTGTTCCTGCCCCATTGATCTGACCCACAGCAGCTCCTGCCCCATAGATCTTTCCCATATCAGCCCCACAGCAGATCCTGCCCCATAGATCTGACCCACATCTGTCGCACAGCAGCTCCTGACCCATAGATCAGACCAACATCAGCCCCACAGTTGCTCCTGCCCCATAGATCTGACACCCAGCAGCCCCACAGTAGCTCCTGCCCCTTAGATCTGACACCCATCAGCCCCACAACAGCTCCTGCCCCATAGATCTAACCCTCATCAGCCCCACAGCAGCTCCTGCCCGATAGATCTGACACACATCATATGAAAAGCAGCTGCTGCCCAACAGATATGACCCACAGCAGCTTCAGCCCTAAAGATCTGATCCACATCAGCACCACAGCAGCTCCTGCCCCATAGATCTGACACACATCTGTCGCACAGCAGCTCCTGCCCCATAGATCTGACCCACAACTGTCGCACAGCAGCTCCTGCCCCATAGATCTGACCCACATCAGCCCCACAGCAGCTCCTGCCCCATAGATCTGACCCACATCAGCCCCAAAACAGCTCATGCCCCATAGATCTAACCCACATCAGACCCACAGCAGCACCTGCCCCATAGATCTGACCGACATATGTCGCACAGCAGCACCTGCCCCATAGATCTGACCCACATCTGTCGCACAGCAGCTCCTTCCCCATAGATCAGACCAACATCAGCCCCACAGTAGCTCCTGCCCCATAGATCTGACCCCCATCAGCCCCACAGCAGCTCCTGCCCCGGAGATCTAACCCACATCAGCCCCACAGCAGCTCCTGCCCCATAGATCTGACACACATCATATGTAAAGCAGTTGCTGCCCAATAGATATGACCCACAGCAGCTCCTGCCCCATAGATCTGACCCACATCAGCCCCAGAGCAGCTCCTGCCCTATAGATCTGACCCACATCAGCCCCACAGCAGCTCCTGCCTCATAGATATGACCCACATGTTCCCAAGAGCAGCTCTGCCCCATTGATTTGACCCACATCAGCCACACAACAGCTCCTGCCCCATAGATCTGACCCCCATCAGCCCCACAACAGCTCCTGCCCCATAGATCTGATCGAAATCTGCCCCACAGCAGCTTCTGCCCCATAGATCTGACCCACATCAGCCCCACAGCAGCTCCTACACCATAGATCTGACCCACATCTGCACACACAGCAGCTCCTGCCCCATAGCTCTGACACACATCTGCACCACAGCAGCTCCTCCCCATAGATCTAACACCCATCAGCCTCACAGCAGATCCTGCCCCATAGATCTGACCCACATATGTCGCACAGCAGCACCTGCCCCATAGATCTGACCCACATCTGTCGCAAAGCAGCACCTGCCCCATAGATCTGACCCACATCTGTCGCACAGCAGCTCCTGCCCCATAGATCTAACCCACATCAACCCCACAGCAGCTCCTGCCCCATAGATCTGACACACATCATATGTAAAGCAGCTGCTGCCCAATAGATATGACCCACAGCAGCTTCAGCCCCAAGGATCTGACCCACATCAGCCCCACAGCAGCTCCTGCCCCCTAGATCTGACCCACATATGCCGCACAGCAGCACCTGCTTCATAGATATGACCCACATGTTCCCAAGAGCAGCTCTGCCCCATTGATTTGACCCACATCAGCCCCACAGTAGCTCCTGCTCCATAGATCTGACCCAAATCTGCCCCACAGCAGATCCTGCCAAATAGATCTTAACCACAGCAGCTCCTGACCCTTAGATCTGACCCACATCAGCTCCACAGCAGCTCCTGCCCCATAGTTCTTTCCCACATCAGCCCCACAGCAGCTCCTGCCCCATAGATCTGACCCACATCTGTCGCACAGCAGCTCCTGCCCCATAGATCAGACCAACATCAGCCCCACAGTAGCTCCTGCCCCATAGATCTGACCCGCAGCAGCCCCACAGAAGCTCCTGCCCCTTAGATCTGACCCCCATCAGCCCCACAACAGCTCCTGCCCCATAGATCTAACCCACAGCAGCCCCACAGCAGCTCCTGCCCCATAGATCTGACACACATCATATGTAAAGCAGCTGCTGCCCAATAGATATGACCCACAGCAGCTCCTGCCCTATAGATCTGACCCACATCAGCCCCACAGCAGCTCCTGCCTCATAGATCTGACCCACATGTTCCAAAGAGCAGCTCTGCCCCATTGATTTGACCCACATCAGCCCCACAGTAGCTCCTGCCCCATAGATCTGACCCCCATAAGCCCCACTGCAGCTCCTGCCCCATAGATCTGACACTCATAATATGTAAAGCAGCTGCTGCCCAATAGATATGACCCACAACAGCTCCTGCCCCATAGATCTAACCCACAGCAGCCCCACAGCAGCTCCTGCCCCATAGATCTGACGTACATCATCTCCACTGCAGCTCCTGCCCCATAGATCTGACCCAAATCTGCCCCACAGCAGATCCTGCCAAATAGATCTTAACCACAGCAGCTCCTGCCCCATAGATCTGACCCACATCAGCCCCACAGCAGCTCCTACACCATAGATCTGACCCACATCTGCACACACAGCAGATCCTGCCCCATAGCTCTGACCCACATCTGCAACACAGCAGCTCCTCCCCATAGTTCTAACACCCATCAGCCTCACAGCAGATCCTGCCCCATAGATAAGCCCTACATCTGCCCCACAGCAGCTCCTGCACCATAGATCTGACCCACATCTGCAACACTGCAGCTCCTGATCCATAAATCTGACCAACATCAGGCCCACATCTGTTCCTGCCCCATAGATCTGACCCACAGCAGCTCCTGCCCCATAGATCTGACCCACATCTGTCGCACAGCAGCTCCTGCCCCATAGATCAGACTAACATCAGCCCCACAGTAGCTCCTGCCCCATAGATCAGACCCCCATCAGCCCCACATTAGCTCTTGCCCCATAGATCTGACCCCCATCAGCCCCACAGCAGCTCCTGCCCCATAGATCTAACCCACATCAGCCCCACAGCAGCTCCTGCCTCATAGATCTGACCCACAGCAGCTCCTGCCCCATAGATCTGACCCACATTTTCCGCAAAGCAGCACCTAACCCATAGATCTGACCCACATGTGCCTTACAGCTGCTCCTGTCCCATAGATCTGAACCACAGCAGTTCCTAACCCATAGATCAGACCCAAATCTTCCCTACATCAGCTCCTGCCCATAGATCTGACCCACATCAGCCGCACAGCAGCTCCTACCCCATAGATCTCACCCACATCAGCCCCACAGCTGCTCCACGGCACGGTTTCCCCGGCTCGGTGCGGCTCGCGAGCTTTGCGGCGCCGGCTATGCGTTTTTGCCTGCGGAGACGCCACGGGAGCGACATTTGGCTGATTCCGAGGAACGTCCGAGCCGAGCGGTGCCCGCCGGGAGCGGTTGGACCGTGCCGGCGCACTTGAGCGGGGTCCGTTCGAGCCGGAAATCCGGACTGCGGGCAGGCCGCGTAGCGAGGGATGGCGAAAGAGCGGCGGGAAGCCGCAACCGAAAAACTCCACAGCCCGGCGCTCAACCGCGCTTGCCTGCGCCCGCTCGTTGCCGCCTCTGGAGACGAGCACGCGCTCGCTCCTGCAGACGAAAACGGAAGGCGGAAGAAAAAACGGCTTCGGAAAAGAACGGCGCCGACTACCGGCAGCGGCACCGAGGGTAAGCGGCGCTCTACGTCGACGTAGCAGTAGGTAAGAAACTACAGCGACCCCCCAGCAAGCTTTGGAGCTTTAGCGCCCCCCCATTTCACAGGGCGGCAAAGCCTAGCCGAAAGCGGGTAGACGTGTCAGATACACGCAAGCCGCATGGGCAGCGACCCCTAGACGCCGCCGCCGAGCACCACGGCCCGCTCGGAGCCGGGTAGACCGTGCCGACCTAGCCGAGCCGCATAGGCAGCGACCTCTAGCAGCCGCCGCAGAGAACCACGGCCTGCTCGGAGCCAGGTAGACCGTGCCGACCTAATCGAGCCGCATAGGCAGCGACCTCTAGCAGCCGCCACCGAGCACCACGTCCCGCTCGGAGCCGGGTAGACCGTGCCGACCTAGTCGAGACGCATGGGCAGCGACGCCTAGCCGCCGACGACGTGCCCCCCCCCCCCCCCCCTTACTCCCACCCCACCCACCTCCTCTTCCCCCCCCCACCCCCCCCCTGGAGCCGCTCGGAGCCGGGTACACAGTTCCGGCGCAGCGGAGCAGCCACAAGAGCGGCACTTGGCCACTTCCGCGGAACGTCCGAGCCGAGCTGAGTCCGCCTGGAGAGGCTGGACCGTGCCACCGCGGCTCAGATCGCCCGACTCCGCCGAGGAGCGTCCGAGCCGAGCGGAACCCGCCGGGAGCGGTTGGACCGTGCCGGCGCACTCGAGCCGCCGCGGCTCAGATCGCCGGACGCCGACGCGGAAAGTCCGTGTCGAGCAGAGCCCGCAGGGAGGGGCTGTGCAGTGCCGGCGCACTCGAGCCGCCGCGGCTGAGACCCCCCGGACACCACCGAGGAACGTCCGAACCGAACGGAGCCCACCGGTAGAGGCTGGACCGTGCCGGCGCACACGAGCCTCCGCGCTGGCCAGCGGTCGCTGCACGTCCGGCTCGAGTTGGTCGGCACGGTCTACCCGGCTCCGAGCGGACCGAAGCTCATGCGGCGGCGGCCAGGGGTCGCTGAGCGGCGGCCGGCTCACGTCGGCACGGTCTACCCTGCTCCGCCGCGGACGCTAGAGGTCGCTGACGGACGGGCTGGCAGACGTGCAGCGACACCTAGCGACCGCCGCCGAGCCCTCGCGCACGCACGGAGCAGGGTAGACCGTGCCGACCTATTCGAGCCGCATAGGCAGCGACCTCTAGCAGCCGCCGCCGAGCACCACGGCCCGCTCGGAGCCGGGTAGACCGTGCCGACCTAGTCGAGACGCATAAGCAGCGACCTCTAGCAGCCGCCGCCGAGCACCACGGCCCGCTCGGAGCCGGGTAGACCATGCCGACCTAGTCGAGCCACATAGGCAGCGACCTCTAGCAGCCGCCGCCAAGCACCACGGCCCGCCCTGAGCCGGGTAGACCGTGCCGACGTAGTCGAGCCGCATAGGCAGCGACCTCTAGCAGCCGCCGCCGAGCACCACGGCCCGCTCGGAGCCGGGTAGACCGTGCCGACCTAGTCGAGCCGCATAGGCAGCGACCTCTAGCAGCCGCCGCCGAGCACCACGGCCCGCTCGGAGCCGGGTAGACCGTGCCGACCTAGTCGAGCCGCATAGGCAGCGACCTCTAGCAGCCGCCGCCGAGCACCACGGCCCGCTTGGAGCCGGGTAGACCGTGCCGACCTAGTCGAGCCGCATAGGCAGCGACCTCTCGCAGCCGCCGCCGAGCACCACGGCCCGCTTGGAGCCGGGTAGACCGTGCCGACCTAGTCGAGCCGCATAGGCAGCGACCTCTAGCATCCGCCGCCGAGCACCACGGCCCGCTTGGAGCCGGGTAGACCGTGCCGACCTAGTGAAGATGCATGGGAAGCGACGCCTAGCCGCCGACGCCGTGCCCCCCCCCCCCCCCCCCCTACCCTCCGGAGACGCTCGGAGCCAGGTAGACAGTGCCAGCGCAGAGGAGCCGCCACGAGAGCGACACTTGGCCACTTCCGTGGAACGTCCGAGCCGAGCGGAGCCTGCCAAGAGAGGCTGGACCGTGCCGGCGCACTCGAGCCGCGATGGCCAGGGGTCGAGCCGTGTTGATAGTGCCGGAGCACCGGAGGCGCCACGGAGATGCCACTCGGCCGCAGCCGCGGAACGACCAGGGTGCACGTATGAGCCGGCCTCTGTTCGCCGGGTCGGGGCGCACCCGGGCTTCTCGGTTCGGCCTTGCTTGAAGCTGGCCGTCCCGCCACCGCCACCGCGGTTTTGCCCTTTTGTCTGCGTGTTTGTTTGTTCGTCCGTTCGTTCGTACTTTGGTCCGTTCGATTGTTGGTCCGTGCCCCCACGCGCCCTCTCGGTTTTATTATTTTCCGTTTGTTTGTTTGTTTGTTTGTTTGTTAGTTTTTCTCGTGGGTTCTTCTTTACTTTCCCCTTTTTTAGATTTTGAAAAAGCCGCCCCGCACCCCCCGCCTCCCCGGCTCTGCAGGAAGAGCGTGGGCGCGTGCGCGGTCCCCGCCCACCAAGGTCTGTTCGGGCCAGATATCCGGACTGCGGGCAGGCCGCGTGGCGAGGGATGGCGAAAGAGCGGCGGGAAGACGGCAGCGGCGAGAGGTGGGCCGGCGGGAGGCGGCCGCGTCCCCCGCGGGGTTCGTGCCTAGCCTCTCTCCCAGCCGGCAGATGAGGTAGAACGGTACGTAGGATTTTCGGCGCGAGGAGGAGGTGGTGGCGGTGGTGGCAATGGTGGCGGTGGGGCTCGGGGGTGGCGAGGCGTTTTGGTGGGCTCCGGTCGCCGAGTCGAGCCGCCATTGGGCCGAGCCGTCAGGAGCACCCCGGCGGAAAAAGGAAAGAAAAGAAAAAAACCAAACGGGCCAATCGGGTCCAAACAAATAAGCGAGCGAGTGACTGACCAAACAAAAAAAAAACAAAAACAAAAACAAAGACAAACAAACAAATAAAAAAACACGGTCGCGGGCCGGTCAGGCGAGATGCGTCCGGGAGAGGGCGGGTTGTGGGCGAGAGCCGGGGTGAGGGCAGGCACCCCCGGCCACGCAAGCGACCCCCTTCTTCGTGACAGAGGCCGTGCCGGTCCAGGCCGGGCCGGGCCTACTCACGCGCGGGCGACGAGGAGAAAGAGAAGAAGGGAAGGGAAGGGAAGGGAAGGGAAGGGAAGGGAAGGGAAGGGAAGGGAAGGGAAGGGAAGGGAAGGGAAGGGAAGGGAAGGGAAGGGAAGGGAAGGGAAGGGAAGGGAAGGGAAGGGAAGGGAAGGGAAGGGAAGGGAAGGGAAGGGAAGGGAAGGGAAGGGAAGGGAAGGGAAGGGAAGGGAAGGCAGAAGTCAAAGAAAAGTAGAAGAGAAGAAGGTGTGAAAAAGTACAGATAGATCGTAAAATGTCGCGGTAAAATAAAATAAAATAAAATAAAAGTAATAAAAAGATGGGGGTGGGTCAAGGGCGGAAGCGGTCGGGTCGGGTCGGGTCAGGTCGGGTCGGGTCGGGTCGGGTCGGGGGGCGGCTGGCCGTTCGTCGTACCCTTACCGCTTGACACAGCTGCGTGACGCGCGGCTACGGCCGACACGTCTACCCGCGGCACGGACGGGAAATGGCACCGGCCGACAGGTCAACCCCGCTACGGCCGACACGTCTACCCGCGGCACGGACGGGAAACTGCACCCGCCGATCGAGCGGGTGGATGGTCGCCCAGGTCTACCCCGTGCCGCCACGAAGCGGGAAGGTGGATGCATGGATGGATGGATGGATGGGGAAAAACCGGGCGAAAGGGGGCCTGGCACGCGCCCGCGTGCGACCAGCCGCACACCCCCTTTTCCACGCGCCGGCGCCGGCGCACGGAACCCCCCGAACGGAGGACGGAAGCAACGCAGCGAGCGCCGGGTCTCCCAGCGGGTGCTGGGAGGTTGCACCAGGTAAAAGACCAAGAGGTACCAATTGTCACCAGAGTGGTTCACAGACGGCAGTACCGCACCAATAGGGACTCATTGCTCCCCATTCACAAGCTAATTCACCAATTAGAGAATCAGGGAGTGATTAGCAAGACTCACTCGCCTTTTAACAGCCCCATATGGCCAGTGTGTAAAACCAGTGGGGAATGGAGGCTGACGGTGGATTACCATGGCCTGAATGAAGTCACACCTCCATTAAGTGCTGCTGTACCAGACATGCTAGAACTCCAGTATGAACTGGAGTCAAAAGAAGCTAGGTGGTATGCCACCATTGACATTGCTAATGCCTTCTTTTCCATCCCATTGGCTGCAAAATGTAGGCCACAGTTTGCTTTTACCTGGAGAGGTATTCAGTACACCTGGAACCGTTTACCTCAAGGGTGGAAGCACAGCTCAACAATTTGCCATGGATTGATCCAAGCTGTTTTGGAACAGGGTGATGCTCCTGAGCACTTGCAGTATATTGATGATATTGTAGTGTGGGGCCATACAGCAGCAGAGGTTTTCAAGAAAGGGAAACAGATAATCCAAATTCTTTTGAAAGCTGGTTTTGCCATTAAGCGCAGCAAGGTGAAGGGGCCTGCCCAGGAAATCCAGTTCTTAGGTATAAAATGGCAAGATGGACGTCGTCACATCCCAGCAGATGTGATTGACAAAATCACTGCTATGTCTCCGCCCACCGACAAGACAGAGACCCAATCTTTTCTGGGAGTAGTGGGCTTTTGGAGAATGCATGTCCCAAACTACAGCCACATAGTGAGCCCCCTCTATCAGGTAACACAGAAGAAGAATAATTTCTCATGGGGTCCTGAGCAGCAGCAGGCTTTTGAGCAGAGAAAACAAGAAATAGCCCGTGCCGTGGCCTTGGGGCCAGTACGGACGGGGCAGGATGTGAGGATCCGAGGCCGACCGCTAGGATTTTGGAGTCAAGCATATAAAGGGTCTGAGGAGCGCTACACTCCGACTAAGAAGGAGATCTTAGCCGTGTATGAGGGGGTTCGGGCTGCTTCTGAAGTAGTTGGGACAGAGGTTCAGCTTCTTCTAGCACCTCGCTTGCCAGTAATAAAATGGATGTTTAAAGGACAGGTTCCCTCCACCCATCATGCTACTGATGCCACTTGGAGTAAGTGGATTTCATTAATTACACAACGAGCTTGAATGGGAAAACTCTGCCGTCCTGGAATTCTAGAAGTGATCATGGACTGGCCTGAGAGTAAAAAAATTGAAACACCACCTACAGAAGAGGTATCACGTGCTAAAGAGGCACCACCATAAAATGAGCTACCAGAAAACGAAAAGTAATTTGCCCTATTCACAGACGGATCATGTCGTATTGTAGGGAAGCATCGCAGATGGAAAGCTGCTGTATGGAGCCCCACACGACAAGTTGCAGAGGCCACTGAAGGTAAAGGAGAATCAAGTCAAATTTGCAGAGGTAAAGGCTGTTCAGCTGGCTTTAGATGTGGCTGAACGGGAGAGGTGGCCAATGCTTCATATCTTTATACTGATTCATGGATGGTGGCAAATGCCTTATGGGGGTGGCTGCAACAGTGGAACCATCCTCTGCTACCAAATCTGTCACAGTTTGAACGAAAAATCCACCTGCGTCCGTGACAAGGGCCGTGGGCCCCTGAAGGGCCCTCAGCCGAAAAGAAAAAGTTAATTAAGAAAACAGCGGCAACGATGTAAGGAGGCACACTTATTTACTAAATACTATATCGAAATACAGGATAACACAATAGAATACAATATAATTGAAAATTGAGCTAATGAATCAAGCAAAATAGGAGAGAGAATGAGTCCCGTAACCGAGAGGCCTACTGTGAATCTGGGCGAACGGCTGAAGGCTCCCACACACTGCCCTGAACGCCGAACTCGAAAGACGTCAGTCTGTTCTGCGACAGAGTTAATATAGAGTCCAGGTCCCGTGACCCATCGTGTTGCTCTCTGGGAGATGTAGTTTTCTTCTGTAAGTTGCAGATTCAGTAAAATTATCCATGCTTTATATGATGTTATGATGTGGAATACTGATAGCAAAATTACAACATTATTAAACCATGACAATCTGACCCACAGCAGCTCCTGCCCCATAGACCTGATACACATGTGCCCCACAGCAGCTCCTGCCCAATAGATCGGACCGACATATGGCCCACAGCAACTCCTGCCCCATAGATCTGACCCACATCTGCCCCAAAGCATCTCCTGCCCCATAGATCTTTCCCACATCAGCCCCACAGCAGCTCCTGCCCCATAGATCTGACCCACATATGTCGCACAGCAGCACCTGCCCCATAGATCTGACCCACATATGTCGCACAGCAGCACCTGCCCCATAGATCTGACCCACATCTGTCGCACAGCAGCTCCTGCCCCATAGATCTAACCCACATCAACCCCACAGCAGCTCCTGCCCCATACATCTGACACACATCATATATAAAGCAGCTGCTGCTCAATAGATATGACCCACAGCAGCTTCAGCCCCAAGGATCTGACCGACATCAGCCCCACAGCAGCTCCTGCCCCATAGATCTGACCCACATATGCCCCACAGCAGCTCCTGCCCCATAGATCTGACCCACATCAGCCCCACTGCAGCTCCTGCCCCATAGATCTGACACACATCATATGTAAAGCAGCTGCTGCCCAATAGATATGACCCACAACAGCTCCTGCCCCATAGATCTATCCCACAGCAGCCCCACAGCAGCTCCTGCCCCATAGATCTGACGTACATCATCTCCACTGCAGCTCCTGCCCCATAGATCAGACAAACATCAGCCCCACACAAGCTCCTGCCCCATATATCTGACCCCATCAGCCCCACAGCAGCATCTGCCCCATAGATCTGACACACATCATATGTAAAGCAGCTGCTGCCCAATAGATATGACCCACAGCAGCTTCAGCCCCATAGATCTGACCCATATCAGCCCCACAGCAGCTCCTGCCTCATAGATCTGACCCACATGTTCCCAAGAGCAGCTCTGCCCCATTCATTTGACCCACATCAGCCCCACAGTAGCTCCTGCCCCATAGATCTGACACCCATAAGCCCCACTGCAGCTCCTGCCCCATAGATCTGACCCACATACGTCGCACAGCAGCTCCTGCCCCATAGCTCTGACCCACATCTGTCGCACAGCAGCTCCTGCCCCATAGATCTGACCCACATCTGTCGCACAGCAGCTCCTGCCCCATAGATCTTTCCCACATCAGCCCCACAGCAGATCCTGCCCCATACATCTGACCCACATATGTCGCACAGCAGCACCTGCCCCATTGATCTTACCAACATCAGCCCCACAGTAGCTCCTGCCCCATAGATCTGAACCCCATCAGCCGCACAGCAGCACCTGCCCCATAGATCTGACCCACATCAGCCCCACAGCAGCTCCTGCCCCATAGATCTGACCCACATCAAGCCCACAGCAGCTCCTGCCCCATAGATCTGACACACATCATATGTAAAGCAGCTGCTGCCCAATCGATATGACCCACAGCAGCTTCAGCCCCAAGGATCTGACCCACATCAGCCCCACAGCAGCTCCTGCCCCATAGATCTGACCCACATCAGCCCCACAGTAGCTCCTGCCCCATAGATCTGACCCACATCAGCCCCACTGCAGCTCCTGCCCCATAGATCTGACACACATCATATGTAAAGCAGCTGCTGCCCAATAGATATGACCCACAACAGCTCCTGCCCCATAGATCTAACCCAAACCAGCCCCACAGCAGCTCCTGCCCCATAGATCTGACGTACATCAACTCCACTACAGCTCCTGCCTCATAGATCTGACCCAAATCTGCCCCACAGCAGCTCCTGCCCCATAGCTCTGACCCACATCTGCACCACAGTAGCTCCTCCCCATAGTTCTAACACCCATCAGCCTCACAGCAGCTCCTGCCCCATAGATATGCCCTACATCTGCCCCACAGCAGCTCCTGCACCATAGATCTGACCCACATCAGCAACACAGCAGCTCCTGCTCCATAAATCTGACCAACATCAGGCCCACATCTTTTCCTGCCCCATAGATCTGACCCACAGCAGCTCCTGCCCAATAGATCTTTCCCACATCAGCCCCACAGAAGATCCTGCCCCATAGATCTGACCCACATCTGTCGCACAGCAGCTCCTGCCCCATTGATCAGACCAACATCAGCCCCACAGTAGCTCCTGCCCCATAGATCTGACCCCCATCAGCCCCACAGTAGCTCCTGCCCCATAGATCTGACCTCCATCAGCCCCACAACAGCTCCTGCCCCATAGATCTAACCCACATCAGCCCCACAGCAGCTCCTGCCCCATAGATCTGACACACATCATATGTAAAGCAGCTGCTGCCCAATAGATATGACCCACAGCAGCTTCAGCCCCAAGGATCTGACCCACATATGCCCCACAGCAGCTCCTGCCCCATAGATCTGACATACATCATCTCCACTGCAGCTCCTGCCCCATAGATCTGACCCCCATCAGCCCCACAGTAGCTCCTGCCCCTTAGATCTGACCCCCATCAGCCCCACAACATCTCCTGCCCCATAGATCTAACCCACATGTTCCCCACAGCAGCTCCTGCCCCATAGATCTGACACACATCAGATGTAAAGCAGCTGCTGCCCAATAGATATGACCCACAGCAGCTCCTGCCCTATAGATCTGACCAACATCAGCCCCACAGCAGCTCCTGCCTCATAGATCTGACCCACATGTTCCCAAGAGCAGCTCTGCCCCATTGATTTGACCCACATCAGCCCCACAGTAGCTCCTGCCCCATAGATTAGACCCCCATCACCCCCACTGCAGCTCCTGCCCCATAGATCTGACACACATCATATGTAAAGCAGCTGCTGCCCAATAGATATGACCCACAACAGCTCCTGCCCCTTAGATCTGACGTACATCATCTCCACTGCTGCTCCTGCCCCACAGATCTGACCCAAATCTGCCCCACAGCAGATCCTGCCAAATAGATCTTAACCACAGCAGCTCCTACCCCATAGATCTGACCCACATATGTCCCACAGCAGCACCTGCCCCATAGATCTGACCCACATCTGTCGCACAGCAGCTCCTGCCCCATAGATCTAACACACATCAACCCCACAGCAGCTCCTACCCCATAGATCTGACCCACATCGTATGTAAAGCAGCTGCTGCCCAATAGATATGACCCACAGCAGATTCAGCCCCAAGGATCTGACCCACATCAGACCCACAGCAGCTCCTGCCCGTAGATCTGACCCACATATGCCCCACAGCAGCTCCTGCCCCATAGATCTGACCCACATCTGTCGCACAGCAGCTCCTGCCCCATAGATCAGACCCACATCAGCCCCACAGCAGCTCCTGCCCCATAGATCTTTCCCACATCAGCCCCACAGCAGCTCCTGCCCCATAGATCTGACCCACATATGTCGCACAGCAGCACCTTCCCCATAGATCTGACCCAAATCTGCCCCACAGCTGTTCCTGCCCCATAGATCTTTCCCACATCAGACCCACAGCAGCTGCTGACCCATAGATCTGACCCACATCTGCCCCACAGCATCTCCTGCCCCATAGACCTTTCCCACATCAGCCCCACAGCAAATCCTGCCCCATAGATCTGACCCACATAGGTCGCACAGCAGCACCTGCCCCATAGATCTGACCCACATCTGTCGCACAGCAGCTCCTGCCCCATAGATCAGACCAACATCAGCCCCACAGTAGCTCCTGCCCTATAGATCTGACCCCCATCAGCCCCACAGCAGCTCCTGCCCCATAGATCTTTCCCACATCAGCCCCACAGCAGCTCCTGCCCCATAGATCTGACCCACATCAGACCCACAGCAGCTGCTGATTCATAGATCTGACCCACATCTGCCCCACAGCATCTCCTGCCCCATAGATCTTTCCCACATCAGCCCCACAGCAGATCCTGCCCCATAGATCTGATCCACATCTGTCGCACAGCAGCTCCTGCCCCATAGATCAGACCAACATCAGCCCCACAGTAGCTCCTGCCCCATAGATCTGACCCCCATCAGCTCCACAACAGCTCCTGCCCCATAGATCTTTCCCACATCAGCGCCACAGAAGATCCTGCCCCATAGTTCTGACCCACATATGTCGCACTGCAGAACCTGCCCCATAGATTTGACCCACATCTGCAACACAGCAGCTCCTGCTCCATAAATCTGACCAAAATCAGGCCCACATCTGTTCCTGCCCCATAGATCTGACCCACAGCAGCTCCTGCCCCATAGATCTGACCCACATCAGCCCCACAGCAGCTCCTGCCCTATAGATCTGACCCACATCTGCCCCACAGCAGCTCCTGCCCAATAGACCTGACCCACATGTTCCCCACAGCAGCTCCTGCCCCATAGATCTGACCCACAGCATCTCCTGCCCCATAGATCTGACCCACATCAGACCCACAGCAGCTGCTGACCCATAGATCTGACCCACATCTGCCCCACAGCAGCTCCTGCCCCATTGACCTGACCCACATGTTCCCCACAGCAGCTCCTGCCCCATAGATCTGACCCAAATCAGCTCCGCAGCAGCTCCTGCCCCATAGATCTGACCCCCATCAGCCCCACAACAGCTCCTGCCCCATAGATCCAACCCACATCAGCCCCACAGCAGTTCCTGCCCCATAGATCCGACACACATCATATGTAAAGCAGCTGCTGCCCCATAGATCTGACCCACAGCATCTCCTGCCCCATAGATCTGACCCACATCAGCCCCACAGCAGCTCCTGCCCCATAGATCTGACCAAAATCAGCCCCGCAGCAGCTCCTGCCCCATAGATCTGACCCCCATCAGCCCCACAACAGCTCCTGCCCCATAGATCCAACCCACATCAGCCCCACAGCAGCTCCTGCCCCATAGATCTGACACACATCATATGTAAAGCAGCTGCTGCCCAATAGATATGACCCACAGCAGATCCTGCCCCATAGATCTGACCCACAGCAGCCCCACAGCAGCTCCTGCCCCATAGATCTGACCCACATGTTCCCAAGAGCAGCTCTGCCCAATTGATTTGACCCACATCAGACCCACAGTAGCTCCTGCCCCATAGATCTGACCCCCATCAGCCCCACTGCAGCTCCTGCCCCATAGATCTGACACACATCATATGTAAAGCAGCTGCTGCCCAATAGATATGACCCACAACAGCTCCTGCCCCATAGATCTAACACACAGCAGCCCCACAGCAGCTCCTGCCCCATAGATCTGACGTACATCATCTCCACTGCAGCTCCTGCCCCATAGATCTAACCCACAGCAGCCCCACAGCAGCTCGTGCCCCATAGATCTGACCCACATGTTCCCAAGAGCAGCTATGCCCCATTGATTTGACCCACATCAGCCCCACAGTAGCTCCTGCCCCATAGATCTGACCCCCATCTGCCCCACTGCAGCTCCTGCCCCATAGATCAGACACACATCATATGTAAAGCAGATGCTGCCCAATAGATATGACCCACAACAGCTCCTGCCCCATAGATCTGACGTACATCATCTCCACTACAGCTCCTGCCCCATAGATGTGACCCAAATCTGCCCCACAGCAGATCCTGCCAAATAGATCTTCACCACAGCAGCTCCTGCCCCATAGATCTGACCCACATCTGCCACACAGCAGCTCCTGCCCCATAGCTCTGACCCACATCTGCACAACAGCAGCTCCTCCCCATAGATCTAACACCCATCAGCCTCACTGCAGCTCCTGCCCCATAGTTAAGCCCTACATCTGCCCCACAGCAGCTCCTGCACCATAGATCTGACCAACATCTGCAACACAGCAGCTCCTGCTCCATAAATCTGACCAACATCAGGCCCACATCTGTTCCTGCCCCATAGATCTGACCCACAGCTGCACCTGCCCCATAGATCTGACCCACATTTGCCGCACAGCAGCTCCTACACCATAGATCTGACCCACATCTGCCCCACAGCAGATCCTGCCAAATAGATCTTAACCACAGCAGCTCCTGCCCCATAGATCTGACCCACATCAGCCCCACAGCAGCTCCTACACCATAGATCTGACCCACATCTGCCACACACCATCTCCTACCCCATAGGTCTTACCCACTTCTGCCCCACAGCAGCTCCTGCCCCATAGCTCTGACCCACATCTGCACCACAGCAGCTCCTCCCCATAGATCTAACACCCATCAGCCTCACAGCAGCTCCTGCCCCATAGATATGCCCTACATCTGCCCCACAGCAGCTCCTGCCCCATAGATCTGACCCACATCTGCAACACAGCAGCTCCTGCTCCATAAATCTGACCAACATCAGGCCCACATCTGTTCCTGCCCCATAGATCTGACCCACAGCAGCTCCTGCCCCATAGATCTGACCCACATCAGCCCCACAGCAGCTCCTGCCCCATAGATCTGACCCACATCAGACCCACAGCAGCTCCTGCCCCATAGATCTGACCCAAATCTGCCCCACAGCAGATCCTGCCCCATAGATCTTTCCCACATCAGCCCCACAGCAGATCCTGCCCAATAGATCTGACCCACATATGTCGCACAGCAGCACCTGCCCCATAGATCTGACCCACATCTGTCGCACAGCAGCTCCTGCCCCATAGATCTGACCCCCATCAGCCCCACAACAGCTCCTGCCCCATAGATCTGACACACATCATATGTAAAGCAGCTGCTGCCCAATAGATATGACCCACAGCAGCTTCAGCCCCAAGGATCTGACCCACATCTGCCCCACAGCATCTCCTGCCCTATAGATCTTTCCCACATCAACCCCGACAGCAGATCCTGCCCCATAGATCTGACCCACATCTGCAACACACCAGCTCCTGCTCCATAGATCTGACCCACATCAGACCCACAGCAGCTCCTGCCCCATAGATCTGACCCAAATCTGACCCACAGCATCTCCTGCCCCATAGATCTGACCCACATCTGCAGCAGAGCAGCTCCTGCTCCATAAATCTGACCAACATCAGGCCCACATCTGTTCCTGCCCCATAGATCTGACCCACAGCTGCTCCTGCCCCATAGATCTGACCCACATTTGCCACACAGCAGCTCCTGCCCCATAGATCTGACCAAAATCTGACCCACAGCATCTCCTGCCCCATAGATCTGACCCACATCTGCAGCACAGCAGCTCCTGCTCCATAAATCTGACCAACATCAGGCCCACATCTGTTCCTGCCCCATAGATCTGACCCACAGCAGCTCCTACACCATAGATCTGACCCACATCTGCCACACACCATCTCCTACCCCATAGATCTTACCCACTTCTGCCCCACAGCAGCTCCTGCCCCATAGCTCTGACCCACATCTGCACCACAGCAGCTCCTCCCCATAGATCTAACACCCATCAGCCTCACAGCAGCTCCTGCACCATAGATCTGACCCACATCTGCAACACAGCAGCTCCTGCTCCATAAATCTGACCAACATCAGGCCCACATCTGTTCCTGCCCCATAGATCTGACCCACAGCAGCTCCTGCCCCATAGATCTGACCCACATTTGCCACACAGCAGCTCCTGCCCCATAGATCTGACCCAAATCTGCCCCACAGCAGATCCTGCCCCATAGATCTGACCAACATATGTCGCACAGCAGCACCTGCCCCATAGATGTGACCCACATTTGCCACACAGCAGCTCCTGCCCCATAGATCTGACCCACATCAGACCCACAGCAGCTGCTGACCCATAGATCTGACCCACATCAGCCCCACAGCAGCTCCTACACCATAGATCTGACCCACATCTGCCACACACCATCTCCTACCCCATAAATCTAACACCCATCAGCCTCACAGCAGCTCCTGCCCCATAGATATGCACTACATCTGCCCCACAGCAGCTCCTGCACCATAGATCTGACCCACATCTGCAACACAGCAGCTCCTGCTCCATAAATCTGACCAACATCAGGCCCACATCTGTTCCTGCCCCATAGATCTGACCCACAGCAGCTCCTGCCCCATAGATCTGATCCACATCAGCCCCACAGCAGCTCCTGCCCTATAGCTCTGACCCACATCTGCACCACAGCAGCTCCTCCCCATAGATCTAACACCCATCAGCCTCACAGCAGCTCCTGCCCCATAGATAAGCCCTACATCTGCCCCACAGCAGCTCCTGCACCATAGATCTGACCCATATCTGAAACACAGCAGCTCCTGCTCCATAAATCTGACCAACATCAGGCCCACATCTGTTCCTGCCCCATAGATCTGACCCACATTTGCTACACAGCAGCTCCTGCCCCATAGATCTGACCCAAATCTGCCCCACAGCAGATCCTGCCAAATAGATCTTAACCACAGCAGCTCCTGCCCCATAGATCTGACCCACATCAGCCCCACAGATGCTCCTACACCATAGATCTGACCCACGTCAGCCCCACAGCAGCTCCTGCCCCATAGATCTGACCCACATCAGACCCACAGCAGCTGCTGACCCATAGATCTGACCCACATCTGCCCCACAGCATCTCCTGCCCCATAGATCTTTCCCACATCAGCCCCACAGCAGATCCTGCCCCATAGATCTGACCCACATATGTCGCACAGCAGCTCCTGCCCCATAGATCTGACCCACATCAGCCCCACAGCAGCTCCTGCCCCATAGATCTACCCACATCAGTCCCACAGCAGCTCCTGCCCCATAGATCTGACCCCCATCAGCCCCACAACAGCTCCTTCCCTATAGATCTTTCCCACATCAGCCCCACAGCAGCTCCTGCCCCATAGATCTGACCCACATATGTCGCACAGCAGCACCTGCCCCATAGATCTGACCCACATCTGCAACACAGCAGCTCCTGCTCCATAAATCTGACCAACATCAGGCCCACATCTGTTCCTGCCCCATAGATCTGACCCACAGCAGCTCCTGCCCCATAGATCTGACCCACATTTGCCACACAGCAGCTCCTGCCCCATAGATCTGATCCAAATCTGCCCCACAGCAGATCCTGCCAAATAGATCTTAACCACAGCAGCTCCTGCCCCATAGATCTGACCCACATCAGCCCCACAGCAGCTCCTACACCATAGATCTGACCCACATCTGCCACACACCATCTCCTACCCCATAGATCTTACCCACTTCTGCACCACAGCAACTCCTGCCCCATAGCTCTGACCCACATCTGCACCACAGCAGCTCCTCCCCATAGATCTAACACCCATCAGCCTCACAGCAGCTCCTGCCCCATAGATAAGCCCTACATCTGCCCCACAGCAGCTCCTGCACCATAGATCTGACCCACATCTGCAACACAGCAGCTCCTGCTCCATAAATCTGACCAACATCAGGCCCACATCTGTTCCTGCCCCATAGATCTGACCCACAGCAGCTCCTGCCCCGTAGATCTGACCCACATCAGCCCCACAGCAGCTTCTGCCCCATAGATCTGACCCACATCAGACCCACAGCAGCTGCTGACCCATAGATCTGACCCACATCTGCCCCACAGCAGCACCTGCCCCATAGATCTGACCCACATGTTCCCCACAGCAGCTCCTGCCCCATAGATCTGACCCACAGCATCTCCTGCCCCATAGATCTGACCCAAATCAGCCCCGCAGCAGCTCCTGCCCCATAGATCTGACCCCCATCAGCCCCACAACAGCTCCTGCCCCATAGATCTGACACACATCATATGTAAAGCAGCTGCTGCCCAATAGATATGACCCACAACAGCAACTGCCCCATAGATCTAACCCACAGCAGCCCCACAGCAGCAGCTCCTGCCCCATAGATCTGACGTACATCATCTCCACTGCAGCTCCTGCCCCATAGATCTGACCCACATCAGCCCCACAGCAGCTCCTGCCCCATAGATCTGACACACATCATATGTAAAGCAGCTGCTGCCCAATAGATATGACCCACAGCAGCTTCAGCCCCAAGGATCTGTCACACATCTGCCCCACAGCAGCTCCTGCCCCATAGATCTGACCCACATCTGTAACACAGCATCTCCTGCTCCATAAATCTGACCAACATCAGGCCCACATCTGTTCCTGCCCCATAGATCTGACCCACAGCAGCTCCTGCTTCATAGATCTGACCCACATTTGCCACACAGCAGCTCCTGCCCCAAAGATCTGACCCACATCAGACCCACAGCAGCTGCTGACCCATAGATCTGACCCACATCTGCCCCACAGCAGCTCCTGCCCCATAGACCTGACCCACATGTTCCCCACAGCAGCTCCTGCCCCATAGATCAAACCCACATCAACCCCACAGCAGCTCCTGCCCCATAGATCTGACCCAAATCAGCCCCACAACAGCTCCTGCCCCATAGATCTAACCCACATGTTCCCCACAGCAGCTCCTGCCCCATAGATATGACACACATCATATGTAAAGCAACTGCTGCCCAATAGATATGACCCACAACAGCTCCTGCCCTATAGATCTAACCCACAGCAGCCCCACAGCAGCTCCTGCCAAATAGATCTGACCCACATGTTCCCAAGAGCAGCTCTGCCCCATTGATTTGACCCACATCAGCCCCACAGCAGCTCCTGCCCCATAGATCTGACGTACATCATCTCCACTGCAGCTCCTGCCCCATAGATCTGACCCAAATCTGCCCCACAGCAGATCCTGCCAAATAGATCTTAACCACAGCAGCTCCTGCTCCATAGATCTGACCCACATCAGCCCCACAGCAGCTCCTACACCATAGATCTGACCCACATCTGCAACACACCATCTCCTACCCCATAGATCTTACCCACTTCTGCCCCACAGCAGCTCCTGCCCCATAGCTCTGACCCACATCTGCACCACAGCAGCTCCTCCCCATAGATCTAACAACCATCAGCCTCACAGCAGCTCCTGCGCGATAGATAAGCCCTACATCTGCCCCACAGCAGCTCCTGCCCCATAGATCTGACACACATCATATGTAAAGCAGCTGCTGCCCAATAGATATGACCCACAGCAGCTTCAGCCCCAAGGATCTGACCCACATCAGCCCCACAGCAGATCCTGCCCCATAGATCTGACCCACATATGTCCCACAGCAGCTCCTGCCCCATAGCTCTGACCCACATCTGCACCACAGCAGCTCCTCCCCATAGATCTAACACCCATCAGCCTCACAGCAGCTCCTGCCCCATAGATATGCCCTACATCTGCCCCACAGCAGCTCCTGCACCATAGATCTGACCCACATCTGCAACACAGCAGCTCCTGCTCCATAAATCTGACCAACATCAGCCCCACATCTGTTCCTGCCCCATAGATCTGACCCACAGCAGCTCCTGCCCCATAGATCTGACCCACATAAGCCCAACAGCTGATCCTGCCCCATAGATCTGACCCACATCAGACCCACAGCAGCTGCTGACCCATAGATCTGACCCACATCTGCCCCACAGCAGCTCCTCCCCATAGACCTGACCCACATGTTCCCCACAGCAGCTCCTGCCCCATAGATCTGACAACATCATATGTATAGCAGCTGCTGCCCAATAGATATGACCCACAGCAGCTTCAGCCCCAAGGATCTGACCCACATCTGCCCCACAGATTCTCCTGCCCTATAGATCTTTCCCACATCAGCCCCACAGCAGATCCTGCCCCATAGATCTGACCCACATCAGACCCACAGCAGCTCCTGCCCCATAGATCTGATCCACATCAGACCCACAGCAGCTGCTGACCCATAGATCTGACCCACATCTGCCCCACAGCAGCTCCTGCCCCATAGACCTGACCCACATGTTCCCCACTGCAGCTCCTGCCCCATAGATCTGACCCAAATCAGCCCCGCAGCAGCTCCTACCCCATAGATCTGACCCCCATCAGCCCCACAACAGCTCCTGCCCCATAGATCCAACCCACATCAGCCCCACAGCAGCTCCTGCCCCATAGATCTGACACACATCATATGTAAAGCAGCTGCTGCCCAATAGATATGACCCACAGCATATCCTGACCCATAGATCTAACACACAGCAGCCCCACAGCTGCTCCTGCCCCATAGATCTGACGTACATCATCTCCACTGCAGCTCCTGCCCCATAGATCTAACCCACAGCAGCCCCACAGCAGCTCGTGCCCCATAGATCTGACCCACATGTTCCCAAGAGCAGCTATGCCCCATTGATTTGACCCACATCAGCCCCACAGTAGCTCCTGCCCCATAGATCTGACCACCAAGACCCACTGCAGCTCCTGCCCCATAGATCTGACACACATCATATGTAAAGCAGCTGCTGCCCAATAGATATGACCCACAACAGCTCCTGCCCCATAGATCTGACGTACATCATCTCCACTACAGCTCCTGCCCCATAGATGTGACCAAAATCTGCCCCACAGCAGATCCTGCAAAATAGATCTTCACCACAGCAGATCCTGCCCCATAGATCTGACCCACATATGTCGCACAGCAGCACCTGCCCCAAAGATCTGACCCACATCTGCAACACAGCAGCTCCTGCTCCATAAATCTGACCAACATCAGGCCCACATCTGTTCCTGCCCCATTGATCTGACCCACAGCAGCTCCTGCCCCATAGATCTGACCCACATCTGCCACACAGCAGCTCCTGCCCCATAGATCTGACCCAAATCTGCCCCACAGCAGATCCTGCCAAATAGATCTTAACCACAGCAGCTCCTGCCCCATAGATCTGACCCACATCAGCCCCACAGCAGCTCCTACACCATGGATCTGACCCACATCTGCCACACACCATCTCCTACCCCATAGATCTGACCCAAATCTGCCCCACAGCAGCTCCTGCCCCATAGCTCTGACCCACATCTGCACCACAGCAGCTCCTCCCCATAGATCTAACACCCATCAGCCTCACAGCAGCTCCTGCCCCATAGATATGCCCTACATCTGCCCCACAGCAGCTCCTGCACCATAGATCTGACCCACATCTGCAACACAGCAGCTCCTGCTCCATAAATCTGACCAACATCAGGCCCACATCTGTTCCTGCACCATAGATCTGACCCACAGCAGCTCCTGCCCCATAGATCTGACCCACATTTGCCACACAGCAGCTCCTGCCCCATAGATCTGACCCAAATCTGCCCCACAGCAGATCCTGCCCCATAGATCTTTCCCACATCAGCCCCACAGCAGATCCTGCCCCATAGATCTGACCCACATCTGTCGCACAGCAGCTCCTGCCCAATAGATCAGACCCACATCAGCCCCATAGCAGCTCCTGCCCCATAGATCTTTCCCACATCAGCCCCACAGCAGCTCCTGCCCCATAGATCTGACCCACATATGTCGCACAGCAGCACCTGCCCCTTAGATCTGACCCACATCTGTCGCACAGTAGCTCCTGCCCCATAGATCAAACCCACATCAACCCCACAGCAGCTCCTGCCCCATAGATCTGACACACATCATATGTAAAGCAGCTGCTGCCCAATAGATATGACCCACAGCAGCTTCAGCCCAAAGGATCTGACCCACATCAGCCCCACAGCAGCTCCTGCCCCATAGATCAGACCCACATCAGCCCCACAGCAGCTCCTGCCCCATAGATCTGACGTACATCATCTCCACTGCAGCTCCTGCCCCATAGATCTCACCCACATCTGTCGCAAAGCAGCTCCTGCCCCATAGATCAGACCAACATCAGCCCCACAGTAGCTCCTGCCCCATAGATCTGACCCCCAGCAGCCCCACAGTAGCTCCTGCCCCTTAGATCTGACCCCCATCAGCCCCACAACAGCTCCTGCCCCATAGATCTGACACACATCATATGTAAAGCAGCTGCTGCCCAATAGATCTGACACACATCAGCCCCACAGCAGCTCCTGCCTCATAGATCTGACCCACATGTTTCCAAGAGCAGCTCTGCCCCATTGATTTGACCCACATCAGCCCCACAGTAGCTCCTGCCCCATAGATCTGACCCCCATCAGCCCCACTGCAGCTCCTGCCCCATAGATCTGACACACATCATATGTAAAGCAGCTGCTGCCCAATAGATATGACCCACAACAGCTCCTGCCCCATAGATCTAACCAACAGCAGCCCCACAGCAGCTCCTGCCCCATAGATCTGACGTACATCATCTCCACTGCAGCTCCTGCCCCATAGATCTGACCCAAATCTGCCCCACAGCAGCTCCTGCCCCATAGCTCTGACCCACATCTGTCGCACAGCAGCTCCTGCCCCATAGATCAGACCCACATCAGACCCACAGCAGCTCCTGCCCCATAGATCTTTCCCACATAAGCCCCACAGCAGATCCTGCCCCATAGATCTGACACACATCATATGTAAAGCAGCTGCTGCCCAATAGATATGACCCAAAGCAGCTTCAGCCCCAAGGATCTGACCCACATCAGACCCACAGCAGCTCCTGCCCCATAGATCGGACCCACATCAGCCCCACAGCAGCTCCTGCCCCATAGATCTGACACACATCATATGTAAAGCATCTGCTGCCCAATAGATATGACCCACAGCATCTTCAGCCCTAAGGATCTGATGCACATCAGCCCCACAGCAGCTCCTGCCCCATAGATCTGACCCACATCTGTCGCACAGCAGCTCCTGACCCATAGATCTGACCCACATATGTCGCACAGCAGCACCTGCCCCATAGATCTGACCCACATCTGTCGCACAGCAGCTCCTGCCACATAGATCAGACAAACATCAGCCCCACAGCAGCTCCTGCCCCATAGATCTGACCCACATATGTCGCACAGCAGCACCTGCCCCATAGATCTGACCCACATCAGCCCCACAGCAGCTCCTGCCCCATACATCTGAACCACATATGCCCCACAGCAGCTCCTGCCCCATAGATCTGACCCACATCAGCCCCACAGCAGCTCCTGCCCCATAGATCTGGCCCACATCTCTCGCACAGCAGCTCCTGCCCCATAGATCTGACACACATCATATGTAAAGCAGCTGCTGCCCAATAGATATGACCCACAGCAGCTTAAGCCCCAAGGATCTGACCCACATCAGCCCCACAGCAGCTCCTGCCCCATAGATCGGACCCACATCAGCCCCACAGCAGCTCCAGCCCCATAGATCTGACGTACATAATCTCCACTGCAGCTCCTGCCCCATAGATCTGACCCAAATCTACCCCACAGCAGCTCCTGCCCCATAGATCTGACCCCCATCAGCCCCACTGCAGCTCCTGCCCCAGAGATCTGACACACATCATATGTAAAGCAGCTGCTGCCCAATAGATATGACCCACAACAGCTCCTGCCCCATAGATCTAATCCACAGCAGCCCCACAGCAGCTCCTGCCCCATAGATCTGACCCACATATGCCCCACAGCAGCTCCTGCCCCATAGATCTGACCCACAACTGTCGCACAGCAGCTCCTGCCCCATACATCTGACCCAAGTCAGCCCCACAGCAGCTCCTGCCCCATAGATCTGACCCACATCAGCCCCACAGCAGATCCTGCCCCATAGATCTGACCCACATATGTCGCACAGCAGCACCTGCCCCATAGATCTGACCCACATCTGTCGCACAGCAGCTCCTGCCCCATAGATCAGACCAACATCAGCCTCACAGTAGCTCCTGCCCCATAGATCTGACCCCCATCAGCCCCACTACAGCTCCTGCCCCAGAGATCACACCCACATCAGCCCCACAGCAGCTCCTGCCCCATAGATCTGACACACATCATATGTAAAGCAGCTGCTGCCCAATAGATATGACCCACAGCAGCTTCAGCCCTAAGGATCTGATCCACATCAGCCCCACAGCAGCTCCTGCCCCATAGATCTGACCCACATCTGTCGCACAGCAGCTCCTGCCCCATAGATCTGACACACATCATATGTAAAGCAGCTGCTGCCCAATAGATATGACCCACAGCAGCTTCAGCCCCAAGGATCTGACCCACATCAGCCCCACAGCATCTCCTGCCCCATAGATCTGTCCCACATCAGCCCCACAGCAGATCCTGCCCCACAGATCTGACCCACATATGTCGCACAGCAGCACCTGCCCCATCGATCTGACCCACATCTGCCCCACAGCAGCTCCTACACCATAGATCTGACCCACATCTGCCACACACCATCTCCTACCCCTTAGATCTTACCCACTTCTGCCCCACAGCAGCTCCTGCCCCATAGCTCTGACCCACATCTGCACCACAG
Source organism: Coturnix japonica (assembly GCF_054131305.1). Lineage (NCBI taxonomy): Eukaryota > Metazoa > Chordata > Aves > Galliformes > Phasianidae > Coturnix > Coturnix japonica. The sequence continues at coordinate 3,122,256 of NC_140689.1, forward strand.
CAGCTCCTCCCCATAGATCTAACACCCATCAGCCTCACAGCAGCTCCTGCCCCATAGATATGCCCTACATCTGCCCCACAGCAGCTCCTGCACCATAGATCTGACCCATATCTGCAACACAGCAGCTCCTGCTCCATAAATCTGACCAACATCAGGCCCACATCTGTTCCTGCCCCATAGATCTGACCCACAGATGCTCCTGCCCCATAGATCTGACCCACATCAGCCCCAGAGCAGATCCTGCCCCATAGATCTTTCCCACATCAGCCCCACAGCAGATCCTGCCCCATAGATCTGACCCACATATGTCGCACAGGAGCACATGCCCCATAGATCTGACCCACATCTGCAACACAGCAGCTCCTGCTCCATAAATCTGACCAACATCAGGCCCACATCTGTTCCTGCCCCATAGATCTGACCCACAGCAGCTCCTGCCCCATAGATCTGACACACATTTGCCACACAGCAGCTCCTGACACATACATCTGACCCACATCAGCCCCACAGCAGTTCCTGCCCCATAGATCTTTCCCACATCAGCCCCACAGCAGATCCTGCCCCATAGATCTGACCCACATATGTCGCACAGCAGCACCTGCCCCATAGATCTGACCCACATCTGTCGCACAGCAGCTCCTGCTCCATAGATCAGACCAACATCAGCCCCACAGTAGCTCCTGCCCCATAGATCTGACCCCCATCAGCCCCACAACAGCTCCTGCACCATAGATCTAACCCACATCAGCCCCACAGCAGCTCCTGCCCCATAGATCTGACACACATCATATGTAAAGCAGCTGCTGCCCAATAGATATGACCCAAAGCAGCTTCAGCCCCAAGGATCTGACCCACATCGGCCCCACAGCATCTCCTGCCCCATAGATCTGACCCACATATGTCGCACAGCAGGACCTGCCCCAAAGATCTGACCCACATCTGCAACACAGCAGCTCCTGCTCCATAAATCTGACCAACATCAGGCCCACATCTGTTCCTGCCCCATAGATCTGACCCACAGCAGCTCCTGCCCCATAGATCTGACCCACATTTGCCACACAGCTGCTCCTGCCCCATAGATCTGACCCAAATCTGCCCCACAGCAGATCCTGCCAAATAGATCTTAACCACAGCAGCTCCTGCCCCATAGATCTGACCCACATCAGCCCCACAGCAGCTCCTACACCATAGATCTGACCCACATCTGCCACACACCATCTCCCACACCATAGATCTTACCCACTTCTGCCCCACAGCAGCTCCTGCCCCATAGCTCTGACCCACATCTGCACCACAGCAGCTCCTCCCCATAGATCTAACACCCATCAGCCTCACAGCAGCTCCTGCCCCATAGATATGCCCTACATCTGCCCCACAGCAGCTCCTGCACCATAGATCTGAAACACATCTGCAACACAGCAGCTCCTGCTCCATAAATCTGACCAATATCAGGCCCACATCTGTTCCTGCACCATAGATCTGACCCACAGCAGCTCCTGCCCCATAGATCTGACCCACATTTGCCACACAGCAGCTCCTGCCCCATAGATCTGACCCAAATCTGCCCCACAGCAGATCCTGCCCCATAGATCTTTCCCACATCAGCCCCACAGCAGATCCTGCCCCATAGATCTGACCCACATCTGTCGCACATCAGCTCCTGCCCCAGAGATCAGACCCACAGCAGCCCCACAGCAGCTCCTGCCCCATAGATCTTTCCCACATCAGCCCCACAGCAGATCCTGCCCCATAGATCTGACCCACATCTGTCGCACAGCAGCTCCTGCCCAATAGATCAGACCCACATCAGCCCCACAGCAGCTCCTGCCCCATAGATCTTTCCCACATCAGCCCCACAGCAGCTCCTGCCCCATAGATCTTTCCCACATCAGCCCCACAGCAGATCCTGCCCCATAGATCTGACCCACATATGTCGCACAGCAGCACCTGCCCCATAGATCTGACCCACATCTGTCGCACAGCAGCTCCTGCCCCATAGATCTAACCCACATCAACCCCACAGCAGCTCCTGCCCCATAGATCTGACACACATCATATGTAAAGCAGCACCTGCCCAATAGATATGACCCACAGAAGCTCCTGCCCTATAGATCTGACCCACATCAGCCCTACAGCAGCTTCTACCTCATAGATCTGACCTACATGTTCCCAAGAGCAGCTCTGCCCCATTGATTTGACCCACATCAGCCCCACAGTAGCTCCTGACCCATAGATCTGACCCCCATAAGCCCCACTGCAGCTCCTGCCCCATAGATCTGACACACATCATATGTAAAGCAGCTGCTGCCAAATAGATATGACCCACAACAGCTCCTGCCCCATAGATCTAACCCACAGCAGCCCCACAGCAGCTCCTGCCCCATAGATCTGACCCACATATGCCCCACAGCAGCTCCTGCCCCATAGATCTGACCCACATCTGTCGCACAGCAGCTCCTGCCCCATACATCTGACCCAAGTCAGCCCCACAGCAGCTCCTGCCTTATAGATCTTTCCCACATCAGCCCAACAGCAGATCCTGCCCCATAGATCTGACCCACATATGTCGCACAGCAGCACCTGCCCCATAGATCTGACCCACATCTGTCGCACAGCAGCTCCTGCCCCATAGATCAGACCAACATCAGCCCCACAGTAGCTCCTGCCCCATAGATCTGACCCCCATCAGCCCCACTACAGCTCCTGCCCCAGAGATCAAACCCACATCAGCCCCACAGCAGCTCCTGCCCCATAGATCTGACAACATCATATGTATAGCAGCTGCTGCCCAATAGATATGACCCACAGCAGCTTCAGCCCTAAGGATCTGATCCACATCAGCCCCACAGCAGCTCCTGCCCCATAGATCTGACCCACATCTGTCGCACAGCAGCTCCTGACCCATAGATCTGACCCACATATGTCGCACAGCAGCACCTGCCCCATAGATCTGACCCACATCTGTCGCAAAGCAGCTCCTGCCCCATAGATCTGACCCACATCTGTCGCACAGCAGCTCCTGCCCCATAGATCTGACCCCCATCAGCCCCACAGTAGCTTCTGCCCCATAGATCTGACCAACATCAGCCCCACAACAACGCCTGCCCCATAGATCTAACCCACATCAGCCCCACAGCAGCTCCTGCCCCATAGATCTGACACACATCATATGTAAAGCAGCTGCTGCCCAATAGATATGACCCACAGCAGCTCCTGCCCTATAGATCTGACCCACATCAGCCCTACAGCAGCTTCTGCCTCATAGATCTGACCTACATGTTCCCAAGAGCAGCTCTGCCCCATTGATTTGACCCACATCAGCCCCACAGTAGCTCCTGACCCATAGATCTGACCCCCATAAGCCCCACTGCAGATCCTGCCCCATAGATCTGACACACATCATATGTAAAGCAGCTGCTGCCAAATAGATATGAACCACAACAGCTCCTGCCCCATAGATCTAAATCACAGCAGCCCCACAGCAGCTCCTGCCCCATAGATCTGACCCACATATGCCCCACAGCAGCTCCTGCCCCATAGATCTGACCCACATCTGTCGCACAGCAGCTCCTGCCTCATACATCTGACCCAAGTCAGCCCCACAGCAGCTCCTGCCTTATAGATCTTTCCCACATCAGCCCCACAGCAGATCCTGCCCCATAGATCTGACCCACATATGTCGCACAGCAGCACCTGCCCCATAGATCTGACCCACATCTGTCGCACAGCAGCTCCTGCCCCATAGATCAGACCAACATCAGCCCCACAGTAGCTCCTGCCCCATAGATCTGACCCCCATCAGCCCCACTACAGCTCCTGCCCCAGAGATCAAACCCACATCAGCCCCACAGCAGCTCCTGCCCCATAGATCTGACAACATCATATGTATAGCAGCTGCTGCCCAATAGATATGACCCACAGCAGCTTCAGCCCTAAGGATCTGATCCACATCAGCCCCACAGCAGCTCCTGCCCCATAGATCTGACCCACATCTGTCGCACAGCAGCTCCTGACCCATAGATCTGACCCACATATGTCGCACAGCAGCACCTGCCCCATAGATCTGACCCACATCTGTCGCACAGCAGCTCCTGCCACATAGATCAGACAAACATGAGCCCCACAGCAGCTCCTGCCCCATAGATCTGACCCCCATCAGCCCCACAGCAGCACCTGCCCCATAGATCTGACCCACATATGTCGCACAGCAGCACCTGCCCCATAGATCTGACCCACATATGCCCCACAGCAGCTCCTGCCCCATAGATCTGGCCCACATCTCTCGCACAGCAGCTCCTGCCTCATAGATCTGACACACATCATATGTAAAGCAGCTGCTGCCCAATAGATATGACTCACAGCAGCTTCAGCCCCAAGGATCTGACCCACATCAGCCCCACAGCAGCTCCTGCCCCATAGATCGGACCAACATCAGCCCCACAGCAGCTCCTGCCCCATAGATCTGACGTACATAATCTCCACTGCAGCTCCTGCCCCATAGTTCTGACCCAAATCTGCCCCACAGCAGCTCCTGCCCCATAGATTTGACCCCCATCAGCCCCACTGCAGCTCCTGCTTCATAGATCTGACACACATCATATGTAAAGCAGCTGCTGCCCAATAGATATGACCCACAACAGCTCCTGCCCCATAGATCTAACCCACAGCAGCCCCACAGCAGCTCCTGCCCCATAGATCTGACGTACATCATCTCCACTGCAGCTCCTGCCCCATAGATCTGACCCAAATCTGCCCCACAGCAGATCCTGCCAAATAGATCTTAACCACAGCAGATCCTGTCCCATAGATCTGACCCACATCAGCCCCACAGTAGCTCCTGCCCCATAGATCTGACCCCCATCAGCCCCACTGCAGCTCCTGCCCCATTGATCTGACACACAGCATATGTAAAGCAGCTGCTGCCCAATAGATATGACCCACATATGTCGCACAGCAGCACCTGCCCCATAGATCTGACCCACATCTGTCGCACAGCAGCTCCTGCCCCATAGATCTAACCCACATCAACCCCACAGCAGCTCCTGCCCCATAGATCTGACACACATCATATGTAAAGCAGCTGCTGCCCAATAGATATGACCCACAGCAGCTTCAGCCCCAAGGATCTGACCCACATCAGCCCCACAGCAGCTCCTGCCTCATAGATCTGACCCACATATGCCCCACAGCAGCTCGAGCCCAATAGATCTGACCCACATCTGTCGCACAGCAGCTCCTGCCCCATAGATCAGAACAACGTCAGCCCCACAACAGCTCCTGCCCCATAGATCTGACCCCCATCAGCCCCACAGCAGCTCCTGCCCCATATTTCTAACCCACATCAGCCCCACAACAGCTCCTGCCCTATAGATCTGACCCTCATCAGCCCCACAGCAGCTCCTGCCTCATAGATCTGACCCACATGTTCACAAGAGCAGCTCTGCCCCATTGATTTGACCCACATCAGCCCCACAGTAGCTCCTGCCCCATAGATCTGACCCCCATCAGCCCCACAACAGCTCCTGCCCCATAGATCTGACCCACATCAGCCCCACTGCAGCTCCTGCCCCATAGATCTGACACACATCATATGTAAAGCAGCTGCTGCCCAATAGATATGACCCACAACAGCTCCTGCCCCATAGATCTAACCCACAGCAGCCCCACAGCAGCTCCTGCCCCATAGATCTGACGTACATCATCTCCACTGCAGCTCCTGCCCCATAGATCTGACCCAAATCTGCCCCATAGCAGCTCCTGCCCCATAGCTCTGACCCACATCTGCACCACAGCAGCTCCTCCCCATAGATCTAACACCCATCAGCCTCACAGCAGCTCCTGCCCCATAGATATGCCTTACATCTGCCCCACAGCAGCTCCTGCACCATAGATCTGACCCACATCTGCAACACAGCAGCTCCTGCTCCATAATTCTGACCAACATCAGGCCCACATCTGTTCCTGTCCCATTGATCTGACCCACAGCAGCTCCTGCCCCATAGATCTTTCCCACATCAGCCCCACAGCAGATCCTGCCCCATAGATCTGACCCACATCTGTCGCACAGCAGCTCCTGCCCCATAGATCAGACCAACATCAGCCCCACAGTAGCTCCTGCCCCATAGATCTGACCCCCATCAGCCCCACAACAGCTCCTGCCCCATAGATCTGACACACATCTGCAACACAGCAGCTCCTGCTCCATAGATCAGACCAACATCAGCCCCACAGTAGCTTATGCCCCATAGATCTGACCCCCATCAGCCCCACAGTAGCTCCTGCCCCATAGATCTGACCCCCATCAGCCCCACAACAGCTCCTGCCCCATAGATCTAACCCACATCAGCCCCACAGCAGCTCCTGCCCCATAGATCTGACACACATCATATGTAAAGCAGCTGCTGCCAAATAGATATGACCCACAGCAGCTCCTGCCCCATAGATCTTTCCCACATATGTCGCACAGCAGCTCCTGCCCCATAGATCAGACCCACATATGCCCCACAGCAGCTCCTGCCCCATAGATCTGACGTACATCATCTCCACTGCAGCTCCTGCCCCATAGATCTGACCCAAATCTGCCCCTCAGCAGATCCTGCCAAATAGATCTTAACCACAGCAGCTCCTACCCCATAGATCTGACCCACATATGTCGCACAGCAGCACCTGCCCCATAGATCTGACCCACATCTGTCGCACAGCAGCTCCTGCCCCATAGATCTAACCCACATCAACCCCACAGCAGCTCCTGCCCCATAGATCTGACACACATCATATGTAAAGCAGCTGCTGCCAAATATATATGACCCACAGCAGCTTCAGCCCCAAGGATCTGACCCACATCAGCCCCACAGCAGCTCCTGCCCCGTAGATCTGACCCACATATGCCCCACAGCAGCTCCTGCCCCATAGATCTGACCCACATCTGTCGCACAGCAGCTCCTGCCCCATAGATCAGACCCACATCAGCCCCACAGCAGCTCCTGCCCCATAGATCTTTCCCACATATGTCGCACAGCAGCTCCTGCCCCATAGATCAGACCCACATATGCCCCACAGCAGATCCTGCCCCATAGATCTGGCCCACATATGTCGCACAGCAGCACCTGCCCCATAGATCTGACCCACATCTGTCGCACAGCAGCTCCTGCCCCATAGATCAGACCAACATCAGCCCCACAGTAGCTCCTGCCCCATAGATCTGACCCCCATCAGCCCCACAACAGCTCCTGCCCCATAGATCTGACCCACAGCAGCCCCTCAGCAGCTCCTGCCTCATAGATCTGACCCACATGTTCCCAAGAGCAGCTCTGCCCCATTGATTTGACCCACATCAGCCCCACAGTAGCTCCTGCCCCATAGATCTTACCCCCATCAGCCCCACTGCAGCTCCTGCCCCATAGATCTGACACACATCATATGTAAAGCAGTTGCTGCCCAATAGATATGACCCACAGCAGCTTCAGCCCCAAGGATCTGACCCACATCAGCCCCACTGCAGCTCCTGCCCCATAGATCTGACACACATCATATGTAAAGCAGCTGCTGCCCAATAGATATGACCCACAACAGCTCCTGCCCCATAGATCTAACCCACAGCAGCCCCACAGCAGCTCCTTCCCCATAGATCTGACGTACATCATCTCCACTGCAGCTCCTGCCTCATAGATCTGACCCAAATCTGCCCCACAGGAGCTCCTGCCCCATAGCTCTGACCCACATCTGCACCACAGCAGCTCCTCCTGAAGAGTGAGCAAAGCCTCAAAATGGTGGTAAGGTAACACTTTGCTATAGAAAGGGAAAGGGGAACTTCATAGAAACCAAGACAAAGGGTAACTGTACATTTAAAAGTGCAGGGAAAGGGGGAATTGCAGACACTTAGTCAAAATAAAGCCAGAGAAGAGGGCAATAAAGATAAGAAGAAACTGTCCGGAGACCTCTGACTAGAAGGATTAGATCTCCCCCCCGGGCAAGATGATGCCGACATGGGAGAACAATAACAGCAGATAACACCAAGAAGAAAACAGAAGAAGAATTTCACCCCAAAACATCGGCAAGGGTCGCAGGGAATGGGGTCAGGGGGAATGAGGGAATGGGGTCGCGGGGAACGGGGCCATAGGGAATGTAATGAATATGTAATCAAACTGAGGAGGAGACTATTGATTATGTATTAGCTTAACCTATATCTGTAACACACTTTTCTCTTTACGGTGTGCAAGTTTGGTGGAGCTATCCCCCTTGCACCCGGCGCTGCGCAACGCTGGAATAAACATACCTGCTTTATAACCCATCTCTGGATTATAGAGTTTGATTCCGCAAGTCAATTTGGCACCCCAGATGGGACCCTCTCTGTTCGGCTGCAGGACCAGCTGAGAAGGGGGACGCCTTTGGCGCGCCCCGAGATTTCTCGGAAGGACTCCCCTCCCTCATCTGATCACTGCAGGAGCAGACAAGAACCATCTGTCGGCGGAAAGGTATGTGAAACTGGGAAACGGGGGTCCCGTAAGTCGTGAGGAGACGTCCTGCGCAGGGCACAGTGGAGTCGGCGTGCTCCCCCCCTAGGGACGTGAGCTCACGGGTTAGGTTAGGTTGCCGGCTGGGTTAGGACTCCCTAGGGAGTGCCTACAAAGGGGCCAGTAAGTCGTACGCATGGTAAAAGGGCTGTTGCTCACATTCAGGTGATTGCTAATTGGGCAGAGCTTGTCTGCTCTCTAGTACAGGGTGATTTGGGTAATCCTGGGATAATTGGTATCGTACAGCGCTGTCTATATAGGTGACCTAAGTCAACAACTAGCACCGGTGTTCTTAACATCTTTGGTTAAGCTTAACAAATGATATATGAAAATGTAATTTTGTTTGAATTTGTTTGTTGTGTGAGTGTGGTGTGAGTGAGACGCAGCACAGCTGCGGGGCGAGTGTGGAGTCCCGACCCGCGGTTCCGTCCTCCCGCGAGGGAAACGGCCGGGGACGGACGAAGCGAAAGTTGTCTCCAATACTTGTTTGTCTTTGTTTTAATACGTGTTTATTTTGTATTATTAATTACTGGTTGTTGTAAAGTATGTGGTCATAAGTCATAACAATGCTGTTGTGTCAGAAGTGGTTTTACTTATAAAAGAATACGGTGGTTTATATTAAGTTACGATGGGAAAATCACAGAGCAAAGAGGTCCCTGCGCGCTCACCCCTGGGGTGTATACTGGCACACTGGCGAGATATTGCTGGGAAATCAAGAGAAACCCTGAGTCGGAAAAACTTGATTAAATATTGTAATCAACGGTGGTTGGTGTATAAGCTGGAGGATAGGGACAATGAACATATAGAGGGATGTCTGTGTGGAATGAGTATCAAGCCATTTATGTGATACTGTGTTCTGCCTGCGAAGAGGTGTAAGGAAGGTGGGTCAGTCAGTGCTGGCTCTGTAGCGAGAGGTGTATAACTGAACAATATGGATTGCTAAGGGAAAGTTATAAGGTAGTAAGAGTGTTTATGGAAACTGAAGAACTGTGTTGTTTGATTTGTGGGTTTTGAAGGGAATGGGACAAACTGTTTTGCTGGTATAAGAAAGTGTAGTTGTTAATGTCATACGGAAGTATTGTTGAGGGTACGTGGAAGTGTAAATGAGGGTACAAATAGTGGAATAGTGTACAGAGGAAAAAGGGTTAAAGAGAAAGTGAGTTTATCTGTGCTGGCATGAGAACAACCCCCCCCGCACCGTTCCCCTGCAATCAGAACTCTCAGAGTGGGAGAGGGAGCCAGGGTCAGAGACTGCTGCTGTAAACAGCAAAGGGGAAGGTGGAGAGGACAGGGCACTGGAAGTGAGAATAGCCTTCATGTGCAGAGATCTGGGAAATCTGAAATCTGGGCAGCACTGGATGGCTCTGGAGAGGAGGTGAAATGTAATGATTAGAGTTTGGAAAGTGAGAAAGTTTGGGAAGGACAAAAGTTGAGGAAGGCAAAGATAAAAACAGGGATGTCAGGTCTGAAGAGAGGTGTACAATGAGAAGAAAACAAACAAACAACAACAACAACAACAAATAACAAAACAAACACCTGATTGAGAATCAGAGATGTTCAGGGAATTGAGAATAATAACAGCTGTTTCTGTTGTGGTGCTAGAGTAGGGCCATAGGACCCAGGGATCCCCCACGAGGAAAGCGGGGGGAGGGAGGCTTGAAGAGCCCAGGGAGGGCTCTGCCCCGCTGGAATGAAAGCAGTGTGCAAATGCAGTGGGACACTGGTAGAGAAATCCGACCAAGCTGAGTGAGAAGGAATTGCCTCTGATTGCAGAACTGAACAATGAGAACTTGGGAAGTTAACCCTAGCAGATACACTGATGAAACTGCAGCTAAGGAAGCAGGATAAAGTAGTTCATTTTCTGATGGATATGGGAGCTTCTTACTACCCATAGATGGTTTTGTAACATTAGTAGGTGCTATTGCCCAACAAGAAAAGGCTTACTTTTGGAATTAATTAAATATAAGCTAAGAAAACAAGTAGGAATACAGAAATTCTTGTACCTGTCAGGTTACCCTGGCAAGAAATTTAATAAAACTGGAGCTAAGGGTCAAACAATATTGGCTGATTAAGAATTGTAAGTCTGACTATTAACACAAACTGGGAAAAACAATGTTATACCCCCAGGAGCCACAGCAATCTCAACTACGACACACTTAGGGGTGTGGGCATCAGGGCCAAAATTAAGCCCTAAATACAAGTTAAAAGCAAGAGCTCACCCACTCAGGGTAAAGTGGTGCCCTTTGAGGATATGTGACTGTAGAAGGACAAAAGAAATAATACATAATTTTTTTTGAGTTTGAATTGCTAATTGAATGGGAATCCAAGTACAAAACTCCAGTTTTGCCAATTTGCTAAATTTTCGGTAGTTTGGTAGAAGACATGAGGACAAGTAATAGAATTGTTGAATGGATACACTCAGTGATGGAAAATCTATGCACTTTATCAACCAAGTTAAGGAATGACTAGGTGGAGTTTACCTTCTGGATTTGAGGGATGTCTCTTCTGCCTGGTTTGGCTAAAGGAAGCCTAAGGTTATTTGCCTTTGAATAGGAAAGCCCTAATAAAGGGAGAAGAGACTCAGTTAACCTGGACAGTGTTACCCAGGGTTGTGAGAACAGCTTAATGATCTTTGAGAACTGGTCAACTCATGAGCCTGAGACCTGGGATCCTCCATCCTAGGGTGGAACTTTACTGGAGCATGTGGATGCCACAGCAACAAAAGGACTGTGTACAATAGACTGAGAGTTTGCTGAGTTTCTTGGTTTACAGAAAGCACAAATAACTCAGAAATTACAGCTGGACTTTGGACCTTAAGGACTGCCAAGAAAGAAGCCATCTGCTAAGCCCCTGAGCTGCAAACTGTCAAGGAACTCCATACGTTCCCAGGAATGACAGGAGGGTGCTGACCATGGATACACAGCTACGGACTGATGGTAAACCTCAAACAGCTTGAAGTGAGTAAGGGATGGTGCCTGAGGGCAGTGGCTGCACTAGTGCTCAATATTCAAGAAGCCTATAAATCTACACTGGGCCAAAGGACACCAGTTTTAATATCTCATACAGTGTTTACTGTATTGGAGGCAAAAGGGGGACATTAGTTCATTGGCTCTCACCCCAAAGATTCCTGAAATACCAGGCCATCCTGGTAGAGCAAGGTGATGTAGAAATAATTGTGACTAATATTGTCAACCCAGTATCTTTCCTTAGCGGAACTCCCGGAGAACCACTATTACATGACTGCTTTGAAACAACTGAAGCTGCACATTCCAGCCGGTCAGTCGAACCTGAAGGACGAACCCTTAGAAGATGCAGAAGACGCCTGGTTTACCAGCAACTGCAGTTTTATGAGACAAGGAGACTGTAAGGCAGGACATGCAGTAACTGCTACTGACCAGGTAATCGAAGCACAGCCACCAGCTGTGGGGACTTCCCCTCAGAAGGCTGAAATAACTGCCTTGACGAGAGCTTTAATCATATGGACAGATGCTATATATGTACCACACGCTCATAGTACCATCTGAAAAGAGCAAGGATTGCTCACACACAAGAAAAACAGCCTGATTTAAATCTACCAATGGTTATTATATGTTGTAAAAGACATCAGAAATGTAACACTGTACAGGAAACAGAAAATAAGCTGATAGATCAGATGGCAGAACAGGCAGTTGAAGAAGGCTTCAATTCCAGACGGTAAACTTAAAATCTCTGAAGCCAAGTCAAAACCTGTAAAATATTCTAAAGAGAACAGGAGTCCAATTAATAATTTAGAAAGGAAGAGAGCAAGCTGACAGATGTGTGCATGCCCAAATGGACACATTATTATGCCCTTTAGTATTTTATGGAAATTGGTTATAAGGGAAGATAAGAGAATATATTGAGCAAACCAACACTACAAAGTACAGTCCCAGTACCAGGAACAGGGCACAAGTGGGCCTCATGGGAGAGGGCCTTCCAGGGCAACAACAGCAAATTGAGTTCACAGAACTCCCAAGAAAAGGGGGGTATCGCTGTATGAAAATTTCTGTAACCTTAGAAACAATTGAGGATGCTGCTGCAGATGCCTGATGGACAATCCAAAAGGAGATATCCTGTTTATCCAAAGATGCATTGCAACATGGAGTAGGCAGGGATAACACCGATTGGGGAATAGTTTTCTCTGGATCATGGGATAAACTTACTAGTTCCCAAATTTAGGATGACTAAAACAGCTTTTCTTAGCCTGCATCACCTTGCTACTCTTGGTGTGTTTTACTTGTGTTGTTATAAGATGTCTTTTGTGTCTGTACCAAGGTACTGGAAGGGAATACGAGGTTTAGAAGAGACATGAGCTGAGACAAAAAGGTAGAGAGCGGAGCCTATTTTGAGACCCATTAAGAATCTAGCAGGTAAAAGCCTGCTAGATTAAAGAAAAGGGGGGAATTGAAGAGTGAGCAAAGCCTCAAAATGGTGGTAAGGTAACACTTTGCTATAGAAAGGGAAAGGGGAACTTCATAGAAACCAAGACAAAGGGTAACTGTACATTTAAAAGTGCAGGGAAAGGGGGAATTGCAGACACTTAGTCAAAATAAAGCCAGAGAAGAGGGCAATAAAGATAAGAAGAAACTGTCCGGAGACCTCTGACTAGAAGGATTAGATCCCCCCCCCGGGCAAGATGATGCCGACATGGGAGAACAATAACAGCAGATAACACCAAGAAGAAAACAGAAGAAGAATTTCACCCCAAAACATCGGCAAGGGTCGCGGGGAATGGGGTCAGGGGGAATGAGGGAATGGGGTCGCGGGGAACTGGGCCATAGGGAATGTAATGAATATGTAATCAAACTGAGGAGGAGACTATTGATTATGTATTAGCTTAACCTATATCTGTAACACACTTTTCTCTTTACGGTGTGCAAGTTTGGTGGAGCTATCCCCCTTGCACCCGGCGCTGCGCAACGCTGGAATAAACATACCTGCTTTATAACCCATCTCTGGATTATAGAGTTTGATTCCGCAAGTCACTCCCCATAGATCTAACACCCATCAGCCTCACAGCAGCTCCTGCCCCATAGATATGCCCTACATCTGCCCCACAGCAGCTCCTGCACCATGGATCTGACACACATCATATGTAAAGCAGCTGCTGCCCAAAAGATATGACCCACAGCAGCATCAGCCCCAAGGATCTGACCCACATCAGCCCCACAGCAGCTCCTGCCTCATAGATCTGACCGACATGTTCCCAAGAGCAGCTCTGCCCCATTGATTTGACCCACATCAACCCCACAGTAGCTCCTGCCCCATAGATCTGACCCACATCTGCACCACAGCAGCTCCTCCCCACTGATCTGACACCCATCAGCCCCACTGCAGCTCCTGTCCCATAGATCTGACACACATCTGTCGCACAGCAGCTCCTGCCCCATAGATCTAACCCACATCAACCCCACAGCAGCTCCTGCCCCATAGATCTGACACACATCATATGTAAAGCAGCTGCTGCCCAATAGATATGACCCACAGCAGCTTCATCCCCAAGGATCTGACCCACATCAGCCCCACAGCAGCTCCTGCCCCATAGATCTGACCCACATATGCCCCACAGCAGCTCCTGCCCCATAGACCTGACCCACATCTGTCGCACAGCAGCTCCTGCCCCATAGATCAGACCCACATGTTCCCAAGAGCAGCTCCTGCCCCATAGATCTTTCCCACATCAGCCCCACAGCAGATCCTGTCCCATAGATCTGACCCACATATGTCGCACAGCAGCACCTGCCCCATAGATCTGACCCACATCTGTCGCAAAGCAGCTCCTGCCCCATAGATCTGACCCACATATGTCGCACAGCAGCACCTGCCCCATAAATCTGACCCACATCTGTCACACAGCAGCTCCTGCCCAATAGATCAGACCAACATCAGCCCCACAGTAGCTCCTGCCCCATAGATCTGACCCCCATCAGCCCCACAGTAGCTCCTGCCCCATAGATCTGACCCCCATCAGCCCCACAACAGCTTCTGCCCCATAGATCTAACCCACATCTCTCGCACAGCAGCTCCTGCCCCATAGATCTGACACACATCATATGTAAATCAGCTGCTGCCCAATAGATATGACCCACAACAGCTCCTGCCCCATAGATCTAACCCACAGCAGCCCCACAGCAGCTCCTACCCCATATATCTGACGTACATCATCTCCACTGCAGCTCCTGCCCCATAGATCTGACCCACATCAGCCCCACAGCAGCTCCTACACCATAGATCTGACCCACATCTGCACACACAGCAGCTCCTGCCTCATAGCTCTGACCCACATCTGCACCACAGCAGCACCTGCCCCATAGATCTAACACCCATCAGCCTCACAGCAGCTCCTGCCCCATAGATAAGCCCTACATCTGCCCCACAGCAGCTCCTGCACCATAGATCTGACCCACATCTGCAACACAGCTGCTCCTGCTCCATAAATCTGACCAACATCAGGCCCACATCTGTTCCTGCCCCATAGATCTGACCCACAGCAGCTCCTGCCCCATAGATCTGACCCACATTTGCCACACAGCAGCTCCTGCCCCATAGATCTGACCCAAATCTGCCCCACAGCAGATCCTGCCAAATAGATCTTAACCACAGCAGCTCCTGCCCCATAGATCTGACCCACATCAGCCCCACAGCAGCTCCTACACCATAGATCTGACCCACATCTGCCACACACCATCTCCCACACCATAGATCTTACCCACTTCTGCCCCACAGCAGCTCCTGCCCCATAGCTCTGACCGACATCTGCTCCACAGCAGCTCCTCCCCATAGATCTAACACCCATCAGCCTCACAGCAGCTCCTGCCCCATAGATATTCCCTACATCTGCCCCACAGCAGCTCCTCCCCATAGATCTAACACCCATCAGCCTCACAGCAGCTCCTGCCCCATAGATAACCCTACATCTGCCCCACAGCAGCTCCTGCACCATAGATCTGACCCACATCTGAAACACAGCAGCTCCTGCTCCATAAATCTGACCAACATCAGGCCCACATATGTTCCTGCCCCATAGATCTGACCCACAGCAGCTCCTGCCCCATAGATCTGACCCACATTTGCCACACAGCAGCTCCTGCCCCATAGATCTGATCCAAATCTGCCCCACAGCAGATCCTGCCAAATAGATCTTAACCACAGCAGCTCCTGCCCCATAGATCTGACCCACATCAGCCCCAAAGCAGCTCCTACACCATAGATCTGACCCACATCTGCCACACACCATCTCCTACCCCATAGATCTTACCCACTTCTGCCCAACAGCAGCTCCTGCCCCATAGCTCTGATCCACATCTGCACCACAGCAGCTCCTCCCCATAGATCTAACACCCATCAGCCTCACAGCAGCTCCTGCCTTATAGATATGCCCTACATCTGCCCCACAGCAGCTCCTGCACCATAGATCTGACCCACATCTGCAACACAGCAGCTCCTGCTCCATAAATCTGACCAACATCAGGCCCACATCTGTTCCTGCCCCATAGATCTGACCCACAGCAGCTCCTGCCTCATAGATCTGACCCACATCAGCCCCACAGCAGCTCCTGACCTATAGATCTGACCGACATCAGACCCACAGCAGCTGCTGACCCATAGATCTGACCCACATCTGCCCCACAGCAGCTCCTGCCCCATAGACCTGACCCACATGTTCCCCACAGCAGCTCCTGCCCCATAGATCTGACCCACAGCATCTCCTGCCCCATAGATCTGACCCACATCAGCCCCACAGCAGCTCCTGCCCCATAGATCTGACCCACATCAGACCCACAGCATCTCCTGCCCCATAGATCTGCCCAAATCAGCCCCGCAGCAGCTCCTGGCCCATAGATCTGACCCACATGTGC
The DNA here is from genome assembly GCF_054131305.1 of Coturnix japonica. Taxonomy (NCBI): domain Eukaryota; kingdom Metazoa; phylum Chordata; class Aves; order Galliformes; family Phasianidae; genus Coturnix; species Coturnix japonica. The sequence goes on from NC_140689.1 coordinate 3,138,646, forward strand.
CCCACAGCAGCTCCAAACTCATAGATCTTACCCACATCAGTCCAACAGCAGATTTTGCACCATAGATATGTCCCTCATCTGCCCCACAGCTACTCCTGCCCCTTAGATCTGACCTACATCATCCCCTCTGCAGCTTCTGCCCCATAGGTCTGACCCACATGTGCCCCACAGCAGCTCCTGCCATATAGATCTGACCCACATATGCCCCACAGCAGCTCCTGCCCCATAGATCTGACCCACATCAGCCACACAGCAGCTCCTGACTCATAAATCTGACCCACAGCAGCTCCTGCCCCATAGATCTGACCCAAATCTGACCCATAGCAGCTCCTGCCCCATAGGTCTGACCCACATTTTCCCCAAAGCAGCACCTAACCCATAGATCTGACCCACATGTGCCCCACAGCTGCTCCTGCCCCATAGATCTGAACCACAGCGGTTCCTAACCCATAGATCAGATCCAAATCTTCCCTACATCAGCTCCTGCTCATAGATCTGACCCACATCAGCCGCACAGCAGCTCCACGGCACGGTTTCCCCGGCTCGGTGCGGCTCGCGAGCTTTGCGGCGCCGGCTATGCGTTTTTGCCTGCGGAGACGCCACGGGAGCGACATTTGGCTGATTCCGAGGAACGTCCGAGCCGAGCGGTGCCCGCCGGGAGCGGTTGGACCGTGCCGGCGCACTTGAGCGGGGTCCGTTCGAGCCGGAAATCCGGACTGCGGGCAGGCCGCGTAGCGAGGGATGGCGAAAGAGCGGCGGGAAGCCGCAACCGAAAAACTCCACAGCCCGGCGCTCAACCGCGCTCGCCTGCGCCCGCTCGTTGCCGCCTCTGGAGACGAGCACGCGCTCGCTCCTGCAGACGAAAACGGAAGGCGTAAGAAAAAACGGCCCCGGAAAAGAACGGCGCCGACTACCGGCTGCGGCGCCGAGGGTAAGTGGCGCTCTACGTCGACGTAGCGGTAGGTAAGAAACTACAGCGACCCCCCAGCAACCTCCGAAGCTTTAGCGCCCCCCCATCTCACAGGGCGGCAAAGCCTAGCCGAAAGCGGGTAGACGTGTCAGATACACGCAAGCCGCACGGGCAGCGACCCCTAGACGCCGCCACCGAGCACCACGGCCCGCTCGGAGCCGGGTAGACCGTGCCGACCTAGCCGAGCCGCATAGGCAGCGACCTCTAGCAGCCGCCGCCGAGCACCACGGCCCGCTCGGAGCCGGGTAGACCGTGCCGACCTAGTCGAGCCGCATAGGCAGCGACCTCTAGCAGCCGCCGCCGTGCACCACGGGCCGCTAGGAGCCGGGTAGACCGTGCCGACCTAGTAGAGCCGCATAGGCAGCGACCTCTAGCAGCCGCCGCCGAGCACCACGGCCCGCTCGGAGCCGGGTAGACCGTGCCGACCTAGTCGAGACGCATGGGCAGCGACGCCTAGCCGCCGACGCCGTGCCACCCACCCCCCCCCCCTTACTCCCCCCCCACACCCCCCCTCTTCCCCCCCCCGCACAAGAGCGGCACTTGGTCACTTCCGCGGAACGTCTGAGCCGAGCTGAGTCCGCCTGGAGAGGCTGGACCTTGCCGCCGCGGCTCAGAACGCCCAACTCCGCCCAGGAGCGTCCGAGCCGAGCGGAACCCGCCGGGAGCGGTTGGACCGTGCCGGCGCACTCGAGCCTTTGCGGCTCAGATAGCCGGACGCCGCCGAGGAACGTCCGAGCCGAGCGGAGCCCGCCGGGAGAGGCTGGACCATGCCGGCGCACCCGAGCCTCCGCGGCTGAGACCCCCCAGACGCCGCCGCGGAACGTCCGAGCCTAGCCGAGCCCGCCGAGAGCGGTTGGACCGTGCCGGCGCACTCGAGCCGCCGCGGCTCAGATCGCCCGACTCCGCCCAGGAGCGTCCGAGCCGAGCGGAACCCGCCGGGAGCGGTTGGACCGTGCCGGTGCACTCGAGCCGCCGCGGCTCAGATCGCCGGACGCCGACGAGGAAAGTCCGTGCCGAGCGGAGCCTGCAGGGAGGGGCTGTGCAGTGCCGGCGCACTCGAGCCGCCGCGGCTGAGACCCCCCGGACACCACCGAGGAACGTCCGAACCGAACCGAGCCCGCCGTGAGAGGCTGGACCGTGCCGGCGCACACGAGCCTCTGCGCTGGCCAGCGGTCGCTGCACGTCCGGCTCGAGTTGGTCGGCACGGACTACCCGGCTCCGAGCGGATCGAAGCTCATGCGGCGGTGGCCAGGGGTCGCTGAGCGGCGGCCGGCTCACGTCGGCACGGTCTACCCTGCTCCGCCGCGGACGCTAGAGGTCGCTGACGGACGGGCTGGAAGACGTGCAGCGACACCTAGCGACCGCCGCCGATCCCTCGCGCACGCACGGAGCAGGGTAGACCGTGCCGACCTAGTCGAGCCGCATAGGCAGCGACCTCTAGCAGCCGCCGCCGAGCACCACGTCCCGCTCGGAGCCGGGTAGACCGTGCCGACCTAGTCGAGACGCATGGGAAGCGACGCCTAGCCGCCGACGCAGTGCCCCCCCCCCCCTCCCCTCACCCTCCGTAGACGCTCGGAGCCAGGTAGACAGTGCCAGCGCAGAGGAGCCGCCACGAGAGCGACACTTGGCCACTTCCGCGGAACGTCCGAGCTGAGCGGAGCCCGCCGGGAGAGGCTGGACCGTGCCGGCGCACTCGAGCCGCGATGGCCAGGGGTCGAGCCGTGTTGACCGTGCCGGAGCACCGGAGGCGCCACGGAGATGCCACTCGGCCGCAGCCGCGGAACGACCAGGGTGCACGTATGAGCCGGCCGCTGTTCGCCGGGTCGAGGCGCTCCCGGGCTTCTCGGTTCGGCCTTGCTTGAAGCTGGCCGTCCCGCCACCGCCACCGCGGTTTTGCCCTTTTGTCTGCGTGATTGTTTGTTCGTCCGTTCGTTCGTACTTTGGTCCGTTCGATTGTTTGTCCGTGCCCCCACGCGCCCTCTCGGTTTTATTATTTTCCGTTTGTTTGTTTGTTTGTTAGTTTTTCTCGTGGGTTCTTCTTTACTTTCCCCTTTTTTAGATTTTGAAAAAGCCGCCCCGCACCCCCCGCCTCCCCGGCTCCGCAGGAAGAGCGTGGGCGCGTGCGCGGTCCCCGCCCACCAAGGTCCGTTCGGGCCGGATATCCGGACTGCGGGCAGGCCGCGTGGCGAGGGATGGCGAAAGAGCGGCGGGAAGACGGCAGCGGCGAGAGGTGGGCCGGCGGGAGGCGGCCGCGTCCCCCGCGGGATTCGTGCCTAGCCTCTCTCCCAGCCGGCAGATGAGGTGGAACGGTACGTGGGATTTTCGGCGGGAGGAGGAGGTGGTGGCGGTGGTGGCGGTGGTGGCAGAGGGGCTCGGGGGTGGCGAGGCGTTTTGGCGAGCTCCGGTCGCCGAGTCAAGCCGCCATTGGGCCGAGCCGTCAGGAGCACCCCAGCGGAAAAAGGAAAGAAAAGAAAAAAACCAAACGGGCCAATCGGGTCCAAACAAATAACCGAGCGAGTGACCGACCAAACAAAAAAAAAACAAAAACAAAAACAAAGAAAAACAAACAAATAAAAAAACACGGTCGCGGGCCGGTCGGGCGACATGCGTCCGGGAGAGGGCGGGTTGTGGGCGAGGGCCGGGGTGAGGGCAGGCGGAGGCGGGCCGCCGTCGGGTACGGGTCGGGTTCCCGCTCGTGCGGTGTGGACTGGGGGGGGGGAAGGTGGAAGACGGACGCGGGGCCGGGAAGATCAGGCGCCGGCAGCCAGGTCTACCCGCATACCCGCAACCCCGCCGCGGACCCCCGGCCACGCAAGCGACCCCCTACTTCGTGACAGAGGCCGTGCCGGTCCAGGCCGGGCCGGGCCTACTCACGCGCGGGCGACGAGGAGAAAGAGAAGAAGGGAAGGGAAGGGAAGGGAAGGGAAGGGAAGGGAAGGGAAGGGAAGGGAAGGGAAGGGAAGGGAAGGGAAGGGAAGGGAAGGGAAGGGAAGGGAAGGGAAGGGAAGGGAAGGGAAGGGAAGGGAAGGGAAGGGAAGGGAAGGGAAGGGAAGGGAAGGGAAGGGAAGGGAAGGGAAGGGAAGGGAAGGGAAGGGAAGGGAAGGGAAGGGAAGGGAAGGGAAGGGAAGGGAAGGGAAGGGAAGGGAAGGGAAGGGAAGGGAAGGGAAGGGAAGGGAAGGGAAGGCAGAAGTCAAAGAAAAGTAGAAGAGAAGAAGGTGTGAAAAAGTACAGATAGATCGTAAAATGTCGCGGTAAAATAAAATAAAATAAAAGTAATAAAAAGATGGGGGTGGGTCAAGGGCGGAAGCGGTCGGGTCGGGTCGGTTCGGGTCGGGTCGGGTCGGGTCGGGGGGCGGCTGGACGTTCGTCGTACCCTTACCGCTTGACGCAGCTGCGTGACGCGCGGCTACGGCCGACACGTCTACCCGCGGCACGGACGGGAAACTGCACCCGCCGATCGAGCGGGTGGATGGTCGCCCAGGTCTACCCCGTGCCGCCACGAAGCGGGAAGGTGGATGCATGGATGGATGGATGGATGGGGAAAAACCGGGCGAAAGGGGGCCTGGCACGCGCCCGCGCGCGACCAGCCGCACACCCCCTTTTCCACGCGCCGGCACCGGCGCACGGAACCCCCCGAACGGAGGACGGAAGCAACGCAGCGAGCGCCGGGTCTCCCAGCGGGTGCTGGGAGGTTGCACCAGGTAAAAGACCAAGAGGTACCAATTGTCACCAGAGTGGTTCACAGACGGCAGTACCGCACCAATAGGGACTCATTGCTCCCCATTCACAAGCTAATTCGCCAATTAGAGAATCAGGGAGTGATTAGCAAAACTCACTCGCCTTTTAACAGCCCCATATGGCCAGTGTGTAAAACCAGTGGGGAATGGAGGCTGACGGTGGATTACCATGGCCTGAATGAAGTCACACCTCCATTAAGTGCTGCTGTACCAGACATGCTAGAACTCCAGTATGAACTGGAGTCAAAAGAAGCTAGGTGGTATGCCACCATTGACATTGCTAATGCCTTCTTTTCCATCCCATTGGCTGCAAAATGTAGGCCACAGTTTGCTTTTACCTGGAGAGGTATTCAGTACACCTGGAACCGTTTACCTCAAGGGTGGAAGCACAGCTCAACAATTTGCCATGGATTGATCCAAGCTGTTTTGGAACAGGGTGATGCTCCTGAGCACTTGCAGTATATTGATGATATTGTAGTGTGGGGCCATACAGCAGCAGAGGTTTTCAAGAAAGGGAAACAGATAATCCAAATTCTTTTGAAAGCTTGTTTTGCCATTAAGCGCAGCAAGGTGAAGGGGCCTGCTCAGGAAATCCAGTTCTTAGGTATAAAATGGCAAGATGGACGTCGTCACATCCCAGCAGATGTGATTGACAAAATCACTGCTATGTCTCCGCCCACCGACAAGACAGAGACCCAATCTTTTCTGGGAGTAGTGGGCTTTTGGAGAATGCATGTCCCAAACTACAGCCACATAGTGAGCCCCCTCTATCAGGTAACACAGAAGAAGAATAATTTCTCATGGGGTCCTGAGCAGCAGCATGCTTTTGAGCAGATAAAACAAGAAATAGCCTGTGCCGTGGCATTGGGGCCAGTACGGACGGGGCAGGATGTGAGGATCCGAGGCCGACCGCTAGGATTTTGGAGTCAAGCATATAAAGGGTCTGAGGAGCGCTACACTCCGACTAAGAAGGAGATCTTAGCCGTGTATGAGGGGGTTCGGGCTGCTTCTGAAGTAGTTGGGACAGAGGTTCAGCTTCTTCTAGCACCTCGCTTGCCAGTAATAAATTGGATGTTTAAAGGACAGGTTCCCTCCACCCATCATGCTACTGATGCCACTTGGAGTAAGTGGATTTCATTAATTACACAACGAGCTTGAATGGGAAAACTCAGCCGTCCTGGAATTCTAGAAGTGATCATGGACTGGCCTGAGAGTAAAAAAATTGAAACACCACCTACAGAAGAGGTATCACGTGCTAAAGAGGCACCACCATACAATGAGCTACCAGAAAACGAAAAGTAATTTGCCCTATTCACAGACGGATCATGTCGTATTGTAGGGAAGCATCGCAGATGGAAAGCTGCTGTATGGAGCCCCACACGACAAGTTGCAGAGGCCACTGAAGGTAAAGGAGAATCAAGTCAAATTTGCAGAGGTAAAGGCTGTTCAGCTGGCTTTAGATGTGGCTGAACGGGAGAGGTGGCCAATGCTTCATATCTTTATACTGATTCATGGATGGTGGCAAATGCCTTATGGGGGTGGCTGCAACAGTGGAACCATCCTCTGCTACCAAATCTGTCACGGTTTGAACGAAAAATCCACCTGCGTCCGTGACAAGGGCCGTGGGCCCCTGAAGGGCCCTCAGCCGAAAAGAAAAAGTTAATTAAGAAAACAGCGGCAACGATGTAAGGAGGCACACTTATTTACTAAATACTATATCGAAATACAGGATAACACAATAGAATACAATATAATTGAAAATTGAGCTAATGAATCAAGCAAAATAGGAGAGAGAATGAGTCCCGTAAGCGAGAGGCCTACTGTGAATCTGGGCGAACGGCTGAAGGCTCCCACACACTGCCCTGAACGCCAGAACTCGAAAGACGTCAGTCTGTTCTGCGACAGAGTTAATATAGAGTCCAGGTCCCGTGACCCATCGTGTTGCTCTCTGGGAGATGTAGTCAACTTCTGTAAGTTGCAGATTCAGAAAAATTATCCATGCTTTATATGATGTTATGATGTGGAATACTGATAGCAAAATTACAACATTATTAAACCATGACAATCTGACCCACAGAAGCTCCTGCACCATAGACCTGATACACATGTGCCCCACAGCAGCTCCTGCCCAATAGATCGGACCGACATATGGCCCACAGCAGCTCCTGCCCCATAGACCTGATACACATGTGCCCCACAGCAGCTCCTGACCCAATAGATCGGACCGACATATGGCCCACAGCAACTCCTGCCCCATAGATCTGACACACATCTGCCCCAAAGCATCTCCTGCCCCATAGATCTTTCCCACATCAGCCCAACAGCAGCTCCTGCCCCATAGATCTGACCCACATATGTCGCACAGCAGCACCTGCCCCATAGATCTGACCCACATCAGCCCCACAGCAGCTCCTGCCCATAGATCTAACCCACATCAACCCCACAGCAGCTCCTGCCCCATAGATCTGACACACATCATATATAAAGCAGTTGCTGCTCAATAGATATGACCCACAGCACCTTCAGCCCCAAGGATCTGACCCACATCAGCCCCACAGCAGCTCCTGCCCCATAGATCTGACACACATCATATGTAAAGCAGCTGCTGCCCAAAAGATATGACCCACAGCAGCTCCTGCCTCATAGATCTGACAAACATCATATGTAAAGCAGCTGCTGCCAAATAGATATGAACCACAGCAGCTCCTGCCCTATAGATCTGACCCACATCACCCCACAGCAGCTCCTGCCTCATAGATCTGACCCACATGATCCCAAGAGCAGCTCTGCCCCATTGATTTGACCCACATCAGCCCCACAGTAGCTTTTGCCCCATAGATCTGACCCCCATCAGCCCCACTGCAGCTCCTGCCCCATAGATCTGACACACATCATATGTAAAGCAGCTGCTGCCCAATAGATATGACCCACAACAGCTCCTGCCCCATAGATCTAACCTACAGCAGCCCCACAGCAGCTCCTGCCCCATAGATCTGACGTACATCAACTCCACTGCAACTCCTGCCCCATAGATCTGACCCAAATTTGCCCCACAGCATCTCCTGCCCCATAGATCAGACCCACATATGCCCCACAGCAGCTCCTGCCCCATAGATCTGACCCACATCTGTCGCAAAGCAGCTCCTGCCCTATAGATCAGACCCACATCAGCCCCACAGCAGCTCCTGCCCCATAGATCTTTCCAACATGAGCCCCACAGCAGATCCTGCCCCATAGATCTGACCCACATATGTCGCACAGCAGCACCTGCCCCATAGATCTGACCCACATCTGTCGTACAGCAGCACCTGCCCCATAGATCTGACCCACATCTGTCACACAGCAGCTCCTGCCCCATAGATCAGACCCACATCAGCCCCACAGCAGCTCCTGCCGCATAGATCTTTCCTACATCAGCCCCACAGCTGATCCTGCCCCATAGATCTGACACACATCTGTCGCACAGCAGCTCCTGCCCAATAGATCAGACCCACATCAGCCCCACAGCATCTCCTGCCCCATAGATCTTTCCCACATCAGCCCCACAGCAGCTCCTGCCTCATAGATCTTTCCCACATCAGCCCCACAGCAGATCCTGCCCCATAGATCTGACCCACATATGTCGCACAGCAGCACCTGCCCCATAGATCTGACCCACATCTGTCGCACAGCAGCTCCTGCCCCATAGATCAATCCCACATCAACCCCACAGCAGCTCCTGCCCCATAGATCGGACCCAAATCAGCCTCACAGCAGCTCCTGCCCCATAGATCTGACACACATCATATGTAAAGCAGCTGCTGCCGAATAGATATGACCCACAACAGCTCCTGCCCCATAGATCTAACCCACAGCAGCCCCACAGCAGCTCCTGCCCCATAGATCTGACCCAAATATGCCCCACAGCAGCTCCTGCCCCATAGATCTGACACACATCATATGTAAAGCAGCTGCTGCCCAATAGATATGACCCACAGCAGCTTCAGCCCTAAGGATCTGATCCACAATAGCCCCACAGTAGCTCCTGCCCCATAGATCTGACCCCCATCAGCCCCACAACAGCTCCTGCCCCAGAGATCTAACCCACATCAGCCCCACTGCAGCTCCTGCCCCATAGATCTGACACACATCATATGTAAAGCAGCTGCTGCCCAATAGATATGACCAACAGCAGCTCCTGCCCCATAGATCTGACCCACATCAGCCCCACAGCAGCTCCTGCCCCATAGATCTCACACACATATGCCCCACAGCAGCTCCTGCCCCATAGATCTGACCCACATCTGTCGCACAGCAGCTCCTGCCCCATAGATCAGACCCACGTCAGCCCCACAGCAGCTCCTGCGCTATAGATCTGACCCACATCAGCACCACAGCAGCTCTTGCCTCATAGATCTGACCCACATGTTCCCAAGAGCAGCTCTGCTCCATTGATTTGACCCACATCAGCCCCACAGTAGCTCCTGCCCTATAGATCTGACCCCCATCAGCCCCACAACAGCTCCTGCCCCATAGATCTGACCCACATCAGCCCCACAGTAGCTCCTGCCCCTTAGATCTGACCCCCATCAGCCCCACAACAGCTCCTGCCCCATAGATCTAACCCACATCAGCCACACAGCAGCTCCTGCCCCATAGATCTGACCCACATATGCCCCACAGCAGCTCCTGCTTCATAGATCTGACCCACATCTGTCGCACAGCAGCTCCTGCCCCATAGATCAGACCCACATCAGCCCCACAGCAGCTCCTGCCCCATAGATCTTTCCCACATCAGCCCCACAGCAGATCCTGCCCCATAGATCTGACCCACATATGTCGCACAGCAGCACCTGCCCCATAGATCTGACCCACATCTGTCGCACAGCAGCTCCTGCCCCATAGATCAGACCAACATCAGCCCCACAGTAGCTCCTGCCCCATAGATCTGCCCCCCATCAGCCCCACAGTAGCTCCTGCCCCATAGATCTGACCCCCATCAGCCCCACAGCAGCTCCTGCCCTATAGATCTGACCCACATCAGCCCCACTGCAGCTCCTGCCCCATAGATCTGACACACATCATATGTAAAGCAGCTGCTGCCCAATAGATATGACCCACAACAGCTCCTGCCCCATAGATCTAACCCACATCTGCCCCAGAGCAGCTCCTGACCCATAGATCTGACGTACATCATCTCCACTGCAGCTCCTGCCCCATAGATCTGACCAAAATCTGCCCCACAGCAGCTCCTGCCCCATAGATCTGACCCACATCAGCCCCACAGCAGCTCCTACACCATAGATCTGACCCACATCTGCACACACAGCAGCTCCTGCCCCATAGCTCTGACCCACATCTGCACCACAGCAGCTCCTCCCCATAGATCTAACACCCATCAGCCTTACAGCAGCTCCTGCCCCATAGATATGCCCTACATCTGCCCCACAGCAGCTCCTGCGCCATAGATCTGACCCATATCTGCAACACAGCAGCTCCTGCTCCATAAATCTGACTAACATCAGGCCCACATCTGTTCCTGCCCCATAGATCTGACCGACAGCAGCTCCTGCCCCATAGATCTGACCCACATTTTCCACACAGCAGCTCCTGCCCCATAGATCTGACCCAAATCTGCCCCACAGCAGATCCTGCCAAATAGATCTTAACCACAGCAGCTCCTGCCCCATAGATCTGCCCCACATTTGCCACACAGCAGATCCTGCCCCATAGATCTGACCCACATATGTCGCACAGCAGCACCTGCCCCATAGATCTGACCCACATCTGTCGCACAGCAGCTCCTGCCCCATAGATCTGACCCACATATGTCACACAGCAGCACCTGCCCCATAGATCTGACCCCCATCAGCCCCACAGCAGCACCTGCCCCATAGATCTGACCCACATATGTCGCACAGCAGCTTCTGCCCCATAGATCTGACACACATCATATGTAAAGCAGCTGCTGCCCAATAGATATGACCCACAGCAGCTTCAGCCCCAAGGATCTGACCCACATCAGCCCCACAGCAGCTCCTGCCCCATAGATCGGACCCACATCAGCCCCACAGCAGCTCCTGCCCCATAGATCTGACCCACATATGCCGCACAGCAGCACCTGCCCCATTGATCTGACCCACATGTTCCCAAGAGCAGCTCTGCCCCATTGATTTGACCCACATCAGCCCCGCAGTAGCTCCTGCCCCATAGATCTGACCCCCATCAGCCCCACTGCAGCTCCTGCCCCATAGATCTGACACACATCATATGTAAAGCAGCTGCTGCCCAATACATATGACCCACAGCAGCTCCTGCCCTATAGATCTGACCCACATCAGCCCCACAGCAGGTCCTGCTTCATAGATCTGACCCAAATCTGCCCCACAGCAGATCCTGCCAAATAGATCTTAACCACAGCAGCTCCTGACCCATAGATCTGACCCACAGAAGCCCCACAGCAGCTGCTGCCCCATAGATCTTTTTCACATCAGCCCCACAGCAGATCCTGCCCCATAGATCTGACCCACATATGTCGCACAGCAGCACCTGCCCCATAGATCTGACCCACATCTGTCGCACAGCAGCTCCTGCCCCATAGATCAGACCAACATCAGCCCCACAGTAGCTCCTGCCCCATAGATCTGACCCCCATCAGCCCCACAGTAGCTCCTGCCCCATAGATCTGACCCCTATCAGCCCCACAACAGCTCCTGCCCCATAGATCTAACCCACATCAGCCCCACAGCAGCTCCTGCCCCTTAGATCTAACACACATCATATGTAAAGCAGCTGCTGCCCAATAGATATGACCCACAGCAGCTTCAGCCCTAAGGATCTAACCAACAGCAGCCCCACAGCAGCTCCTGCCCCATAGATCTGACCCACATATGCCCCACAGCAGCTCCTGCCCCATAGATCTGACCCACATCTGTCGCACAGCAGCTCCTGCCCCATAGATCAGACCCACATCAGCCCCACAGCAGCTCCTGCCCCATAGATCTTTCCCACATCAGCCCCACAGCAGATCCTGCCCCATAGATCTGACCCACATATATCGCACAGCAGCACCTGCCCCATAGATCTGACCAACATCAGCCCCACAGCAGCTCCTGCCCCATAGATCTGACCCACATATGCCCCACAGCAGCTCCTGCCCCATAGATCTGACCCACATCTGTCGCACAGCAGCTCCTGCCCCATAGATCTGACCCACATATGCCCCACAGCAGCTCCTGCCCCATAGATCTGACCCACATCGGTCGCAAAGCAGCTCCTGCCCCATAGATCTGACCCACATCTGCAACACAGCAGCTCCTGCTCCATAGATCAGACCAACATCAGCCCCACAGTAGCTCCTGCCCCATAGATCTGACCCCCATCAGCCCCAAAGTAGCTCCTGCCACATAGATCTGACCCCCATCAGCCCCACAACAGCTCCTGCCCCATAGATCTAACCCACATCGGCAACACAGCAGCTCCTGCTCCATAAATCTGAGCAACATCAGGCCCACATCTGTTCCTGCCTCATAGATCTGACCCACAGCAGCTCCTGCCCCATAGATCTGACCCACATTTGCCACACAGCAGCTCCTGCCCCATAGATCTGACCCAAATCTGCCCCACAGCAGATCCTGCTAAATAGATCTTAACCACAGCATCTCCTGCCCCATAGATCTTTCCCCCATCAGCCCCACAACAGCTCCTGCCCCAAAGATCTGACCCATATCAGCCCCACAGTAGCTCCTGCCCCATAGATCTTACATACATCATCTCCACTGCAGCTCCTGCCCAGTAGATCTGACCCCCATCAGCCCCACAACAGCTCCTTCCCCATAGACCTAACCCACATGTTCCCCACAGCAGCTCCTGCCCCATAGATCTGACACACATCATATGTAAAGCAGCTGCTGCCCAATAGATATGACCCACAACAGCTCCTGCCCTATAGATCTGACCCACATCAGCCCCACAGCAGCTCCTGCCCCATAGATCTGACCGCCATCAGCCCCACAGCAACACCTGCCCCATATATCTGACCCACATCTGTCGCACAGCAGCTCCTGCCCCATAGATCTTTCCCACATCAGCCCCACAGCAGCTCCTGCCTCATAGATCTGACCCACATATGTCGCACAGCAGCACCTGCCCCATAGATCTGACCCACATCTGTCGCACAGCAGCTCCTGCCCCATAGATCTGACCCACATCTCTCGCACAGCAGCTCCTGCCCCATAGATCTGACACACATCATATGTAAAGCAGCTGCTGCCCAATAGATATGACCCACAGCAGCTCCTGCCCTATAGATCTGACCCACATCAGCCCCACAGCAGCTCCTGCCCCATAGATCTGACCCACATCAGCCCCACAGCAGCTCCTGCCCCATAGATTTAACCCACATCAGCCCCACAGCAGCTCCTGCCCCATAGATCTGACATACATCATATGTAAATCAGCTGCTGCCCAATAGATATGACCCACAGCAGCTCCTGACCCATAGATCTGACCCACATCAGCCCCACAGCAGCTCCTGCCTCATAGATCTCACCCACATGTTCCCAAGAGCAGCTCTGCCCCATTGATTTGACCCACATCAGCACCACAGTAGCTCCTGCCCTATAGATCTGACCCACATCAGCCCCACAGTAGCTCCTGCCCCATAGATCTGACCCCCATCAGACCCACAACAGCTCCTGCCCCATAGATTTAACCCACATCAGCCCCACAGCAGCTCCTGCCCCATAGATGTGACACACATCATATGTAAAGCAGCTGCTGCCCAATAGATATGACCCACAGCAGCTTCAGCCCCAAGGATCTGACCCACATCAGCCCCACAGCAGCTCCTGCCCCATAGATCTTTCCCACATCAGCCCCACATCAGATTCTGCCCCATAGATCTGACCCACATATGTCGCACAGCAGCACCTGCCCCATAGATCTGACCCACATCTGTCGCACAGCAGCTCCTGCTTCATAGATCAGACCAACATCAGCTCCACAGTAGCTCCTGCCCCATAGATCTGACCCCCATCAGCCCCACAACAGCTCCTGCCCCATAGATCTGACCCCCATCAGCCCAACAACAGCTCCTGCCCCATAGATCTGACCCACATGAGCCCCACAGCAGCTCCTGCCTCATAGATCTGACACACATCATATGTAAAGCAGCTGCTGCCCAATAGATATGACCCACAGCAGCACCTGCCCTATAGATCTGACCCACATCAGCCCCACAGCAGCTCCTGCCCCATAGATCAGACCCACATCAGCCCCACAGCAGCTCCTGCCCCATAGATCAGACCCACATCAGCCACACAGCAGCTCCTGCCCCATAGATCTTTTCCACATCAGCCCCACAGCAGCTCCTGCCCCATAGATCTGACGTACATCATCTCCACTACAGCTCCTGCCCCATAGATCTGACACACATCTTATGTAAAGCAGCTGCTGCCCAATAGATATGACCCACAACAGCTCCTGCCCCATAGATCTAACCCACATCAGCCCCACAGCAGCTCCTGCCCCATAGATCTGACCCACATATGTCGCACAGCAGCACCTGGCCCATAGATCTGACACACATCATATGTAAAGCAGCTGCTGCCAAATAGATATGACCCACAGCAGCTTCAGCCCCAAGGATCTGACCCACATCAGCCCCACAGCAGCTCCTGCCCTATAGATCTGACCCACATTTGCCACACAGCAGCTCCTGCCTCATAGATCTGACCCACATGTTCCCAAGAGCAGCTCTGCCCCATTGATTTGACCCACATCAGCCCCACAGTAGCTCCTGCCCCATAGATCTGACCCCCATCACCCCACTGCAGCTCCTGCCCCATAGATCTGACACACATCATATGTAAAGCAGCTGCTGCCCAATAGATATGACCCACAACAGCTCCTGCCCCATAGATCTAACCCACAGCAGCCCCACAGCAGCTCCTGCCCCATAGATCTGACGTACATCATCTCCACTGCAGCTCCTGCCCCATAGATCTGACCCAAATCTGCCCCACAGCAGCTCCTGCCCCATAGATCTGACCCACATCAGCCCCACAGCAGCTCCTACACCATAGATCTGACCCACATCTGCCACACAGCAGCTCCTGCCCCATAGCTCTGACCCACATCTGCACCACAGCAGCTCCTCCCCATAGATCTAACACCCATCAGCCTCACAGCAGCTCCTGCCCCATAGATATGCCCTACATCTGCCCCACAGCAGCTCCTGCTCCATAAATCTGACTAAAATCAGGCCCACATCTGTTCCTGCCCCATAGATCTGACCGACAGCAGCTCCTGCCCCAAAGATCTGACCCACATTTGCCACACAGCAGCTCCTGCCCCATAGATCTGACCCAAATCTGCCCCACAGCAGATCCTGCCAAATAGATCTTAACCACAGCAGCTCCTGCCCCATAGATCTGACCCACATCAGCCCCACAGCAGCTCCTACACCATAGATCTGACCCACATCTGCCACACACCATCTCCTACCCCATAGATCTTACCCACTTCTGCCCCACAGCAGCTCCTGCCCCATAGCTCTGACCCACATCTGCACCACAGCAGATTTTCCCCATAGATCTAACACCGATCAGCCTCACAGCAGCTCCTGCCCCATAGATATGCCCTACATCTGCCCCACAGCAGCTCCTGCACCATAGATCTGAACCACATCTGCAACACAGCAGCTCCTGCTCCATAAATCTGACCAACATCAGGCCCACATCTATTCCTGCCCCATAGATCTGACCCACAGCAGCTCCTGCCCCATAGATCTGACACACATCATATGTAAAGCAGCTGCTGCCCAATAGATATGACCCACAGCAGCTTCAGCCCCAAGGATCTGACCCACATCTGCCCCACAGCATCTCCTGCCCCATAGATCTTTCCCACATCAGCCCCACAGCAGCTCCTGACCCATAGATCTGACCCCCATCAGCCCCACAACAGCTCCTGCCCCATAGATCTTTCCCACATCAGCCCCACAGCAGATCCTGCCCCATAGATCTGACCCACATATGTAGCACAGCAGCACCTGCCCCATATATCTGACCCACATCTGCAACACTGCAGCTCCTGCTCCATAAATCTGACCCACATCAGGCCCACATCTGTTCCTGCCCCATAGATCTGACCCACAGCAGCTCCTGCCCTATAGATCCGACCCACATCAGCCCCACAGCAGCTCCTGCCCCATAGATCTGACCCACATCAGACCCACAGCAGCTGCTGACCCATAGATCTGACCCACATCTGCCCCACAGCAGCTCCTGCCCCCTAGACCTGACCCACATGTTCCCCACAGCAGCTCCTGCCCCATAGATCTGACCCACAGCATCTCCTGCCCCGTAGATCTGACCCACATCAGCCCCACAGCAGCTCCTGCCCAATAGATCTGACCCACATCAGACCCACAGCAGCTGATGACCCATAGATCTGACCCAAATCTGCCACGCAGCAGCTCCTGCCCCATAGATCTGACCCCCATCAGCCCCACAACAGCTCCTGCCCCATAGATCTAACTCACAGCAGCCCCACAGCAGCTCCTGCCCCATAGATCTGACGTACATCATCTCCACTTCAGCTCCTGCCCCATAGATCTGACCCAAATCTGCCCCACAGCAGATCCTGCCAAATAGATCTTAACCACAGCAGCTCCTGCCCCATAGATCTGACCCACATCAGCCCCACAGCAGCTCCTACACCATAGATCTGACCCACATCTGCCACACACCATCTCCTACCCCATAGATCTTACCCACTTCTGCCCCACAGCAGCTCCTGCCCCATAGCTCTGACCCACATCGGCACCACAGCAGCTCCTCCCCATAGATCTAACACCCATCAGCCTCACAGCAGCTCCTGCCCCATAGATAAGCCCTACATCTGCCCCACAGCAGCTCCTGCACCATAGATCTGACCCACATCTGCAACACAGCAGCTCCTGCTCCATAAATCTGACCAACATCAGGCCCACATCTGTTCCTGCCCCATAGATCTGACCCACAGCAGCTCCTGCCCCATAGATCTAACCCACATCAGATTCTCAGCAGCTGCTGACCCATAGATCTGACCCACATCTGCCCCACAGCAGCTCCTGCCCCATAGACCTGACCCACATGTTCCCCACCGCAGCTCCTGCCCCATAGATCTGACACATAGCATCTCCTGCCCCATAGATCTGACCCACATCAGCCCCACAGCAGCTCCTGCCCCATAGATCTGACCAACATCAGACCCACAGCAGCTGCTGACCCATAGATCTGACCCACATCTGCCACACAGCAGCTCCTGCCCCATAGATCTAACCCACATCAGCCCCACAGCAGCTCCTGCCCCATATATCTGACACACATCATATGTAAAGCAGCTGCTGCCCAATAGATATGACCCACAGCAGCTCATGGCCTATAGATCTGACCCACATCAGCCCCACAGCAGCTCCTGCCCCATAGATCTGACCCACATGTTCCCAAGAGGAGCTCTGCCCCATTGATTTGACCCACATCAGCCCCACAGTAGCTCCTGCCCCATAGATCTGACCCAAATCTGCCCCACAGCAGATCCTGACAAATAGATCTTAACCAC
Organism: Coturnix japonica; assembly: GCF_054131305.1. Taxonomy (NCBI): domain Eukaryota; kingdom Metazoa; phylum Chordata; class Aves; order Galliformes; family Phasianidae; genus Coturnix; species Coturnix japonica. The sequence goes on from NC_140689.1 coordinate 3,155,938, forward strand.
AGCAGCTCCTGCCCCATAGATCTGACCCACATCAGCCCCACAGCAGCTCCTAAAGCATAGATCTCACCCACATCTGCCACACACCATCTCCTACCCCATAGATCTTACCCACTTCTGCCCCACAGCAGCTCCTGCCCCATAGCTCTGAACCACATTAGCCCTACAGCAGCTCCTAAACAATAGATCTGACCCACATCTGCAACACAGCAGCTCCTGCCAAATAGATCTTAACCACAGCAGCTCCTGCCCCATAGATCTGACCCAAATCTGCCCCACAGCAGCTCCTGCCAAATAGATCTTAACCACAGCAGCTCCTGCCCCATAGATCTGACCCAAATCTGCCCCACAGCAGATCCTGCCAAATAGATCTTAACCACAGCAGCTCCTGCCCCATAGATCTGACCCACATCAGCCCCACAGCAGCTCCTACACCATAGATCTGACCCACATCTGCCACACAGCAGCTCCTGCCCCATAGCTCTGACCCACATCTGCACCACAGCAGCTCCTCCCCATAGATCTAACACCCATCAGCCTCACAGCAGCTCCTGCCTCATAGATAAGCCCTACATCTGCCCCACAGCAGCTCCTGCACCATAGATCTGACCCACATCTGCAACACAGCAGCTCCTCCCCATAGATCTAACCCACATCAGACCCACAGCAGCTGCTGACCCATAGATCTGACCCACATCTGCCCCACAGCAGCTCCTGCCCCATAGACCTGACCCACATGTTCCCCACAGCAGCTCCTGCCCCATAGATCTGACCCACATCAGCCCCGAAGCAGCTCCTGCCCCATAGATCTGACCCCCATCAGCCCCACAACAGCTCCTGCCCCATAGATCTAACCCACATCAGCCCCACAGCAGCTCCGGCTTCATATATCTGACACACATCATATGTAAAGCAGCTGCTGCCCAATAGATATGACCCACAACAGCTCCTGCCCCATAGATCTGACCCAAATCTTCCCCACAGCAGATCCTGCCAAATAGATCTTAACCACAGCAGCTCCTGCCCCATAGATCTGACCCACATCAACCCCACAGCAGATCCTACACTATAGATCTGACCCACATCTGCCACACAGCAGCTCCTGCCCCATAGCTCTGACCCACATCTGCACCACAGCAGCTCCTCCCCATAGCTCTAACACCCATCAGCCTCACAGCAGCTCCTGCCCCATAGATATGCCCTACATCTGCCCCACAGCAGCTCCTGCGCCATAGATCTGACCCACATCTGCAACACAGCAGCTCCTGCTCCATAAATCTGACCAACATCAGGCCCACATCTGTTCCTGCCCCATAGATCTGACCAACATCAGACCCACAGCAGCTGCTGACCCATAGATCTGACCCACATCAGCCCCACTGCAGATCCTGCCAAATAGATCTTAACAACAGCAGCTCCTGCCCCATAGATCTGACCCACATCAGCCCCACAGCAGCTCCTACACCATACATCTGACCCACATCTGCCACACACCATCTCCTACCCCATAGATCTTACCCACTTCGGCCCCACAGCAGCTCCTGCCCCATAGCTCTGACCCACATCAGCACCACAGCAGCTCCTCCCCATAGATCTAACACCCATCAGCCTCACAGGAGCTCCTGCCCCATAGATATGCCCTACATCTGCCCCACAGCAACTCCTGCACCATAGATCTGACCCACATCTGCAACACAGCAGCTCCTGCTCCATAAATCTGACCAACATCAGGCCCACATCTGTTCCTGCCCCATAGATCTGACCCACAGCAACTCCTGCCCCATAGATCTGACCCACATCTGCCCCACAGCATCTCCTGCCCCATAGATCTTTCCCACATCAGCCCCACAGCAGATCCTGCCCCATAGATCTGACCCACATATGTCGCACAGCAGAACCTGCCCCATAGATCTGACCCACATCTGCAACACAGCAGCTCCTGCTCCATAAATCTGACCAACATCAGGCCCACATCTGTTCCTGCCCCATAGATCTGACCCACAGCAGCTCCTGCCCCATAGATCTAACCCACATCAGATTCTCAGCAGCTGCTGACCCATAGATCTGACCCACATCTGCCCCACAGCAGCTCCTGCCCCATAGACCTGACCCACATGTTCCCCACCGCAGCTCCTGCCCCATAGATCTGACACATAGCATCTCCTGCCCCATAGATCTGACCCACATCAGCCCCACAGCAGCTCCTGCCCCATAGATCTGACCAACATCAGACCCACAGCAGCTGCTGACCCATAGATCTGACCCACATCTGCCACACAGCAGCTCCTGCCCCATAGATCTAACCCACATCAGCCCCACAGCAGCTCCTGCCCCATATATCTGACACACATCATATGTAAAGCAGCTGCTGCCCAATAGATATGACCCACAGCAGCTCATGGCCTATAGATCTGACCCACATCAGCCCCACAGCAGCTCCTGCCCCATAGATCTGACCCACATGTTCCCAAGAGGAGCTCTGCCCCATTGATTTGACCCACATCAGCCCCACAGTAGCTCCTGCCCCATAGATCTGACCCAAATCTGCCCCACAGCAGATCCTGACAAATAGATCTTAACCACAGCAGCTCCTGCCCCATAGATCTGACCCACATCAGCCCCACAGCAGCTCCTAAAGCATAGATCTGACCCACATCTGCCACACACCATCTCCTACCCCATAGATCTTACCCACTTCTGCCCCACAGCAGCTCCTGCCCCATAGCTCTGAACCACATTAGCCCTACAGCAGCTCCTAAACAATAGATCTGACCCACATCTGCAACACAGCAGCTCCTGCCAAATAGATCTTAACCACAGCAGCTCCTGCCCCATAGATCTGACCCAAATCTGCCCCACAGCAGCTCCTGCCAAATAGATCTTAACCACAGCAGCTCCTGCCCCATAGATCTGACCCAAATCTGCCCCACAGCAGATCCTGCCAAATAGATCTTAACCACAGCAGCTCCTGCCCCATAGATCTGACCCACATCAGCCCCACAGCAGCTCCTACACCATAGATCTGACCCACATCTGCCACACAGCAGCTCCTGCCCCATAGCTCTGACCCACATCTGCACCACAGCAGCTCCTCCCCATAGATCTAACACCCATCAGCCTCACAGCAGCTCCTGCCTCATAGATAAGCCCTACATCTGCCCCACAGCAGCTCCTGCACCATAGATCTGACCCACATCTGCAACACAGCAGCTCCTCCCCATAGATCTAACCCACATCAGACCCACAGCAGCTGCTGACCCATAGATCTGACCCACATCTGCCCCACAGCAGCTCCTGCCCCATAGACCTGACCCACATGTTCCCCACAGCAGCTCCTGCCCCATAGATCTGACCCACATCAGCCCCGAAGCAGCTCCTGCCCCATAGATCTGACCCCCATCAGCCCCACAACAGCTCCTGCCCCATAGATCTAACCCACATCAGCCCCACAGCAGCTCCGGCTTCATATATCTGACACACATCATATGTAAAGCAGCTGCTGCCCAATAGATATGACCCACAACAGCTCCTGCCCCATAGATCTGACCCAAATCTTCCCCACAGCAGATCCTGCCAAATAGATCTTAACCACAGCAGCTCCTGCCCCATAGATCTGACCCACATCAACCCCACAGCAGATCCTACACTATAGATCTGACCCACATCTGCCACACAGCAGCTCCTGCCCCATAGCTCTGACCCACATCTGCACCACAGCAGCTCCTCCCCATAGCTCTAACACCCATCAGCCTCACAGCAGCTCCTGCCCCATAGATATGCCCTACATCTGCCCCACAGCAGCTCCTGCGCCATAGATCTGACCCACATCTGCAACACAGCAGCTCCTGCTCCATAAATCTGACCAACATCAGGCCCACATCTGTTCCTGCCCCATAGATCTGACCAACATCAGACCCACAGCAGCTCCTGCCCCATAGACCTGACCCACATGTTCCCCACAGCAGCTGCTGACCCATAGATCTGACCCAAATCAGCCCCGAAGCAGCTCCTGCCCCATAGATCTGACCCCCATCAGCCCCACAACAGCTCCTGCCCCATAGATCTAACCCACATCAGCCCCACAGCAGCTCCGGCCCCATAGATCTGACACACATCATATGTAAAGCAGCTGCTGCCCAATAGATATGACCCACAGCAGCTCCTGCCCCATAGATCTGACCCACATCAGCCCCACAGCAGCTCCTACACCATAGATCTGACCCACATCTGCCACACACCATCTCCTACCCCATAGATCTTACCCTCTTCTGCCCCACAGCAGCTCCTGCCCCATAGCTCTGACCCACATCTGCACCACAGCAGCTCCTCCCCATAGATCTAACACCCATCAGCCTCACAGCTGCTCCTGCCCCATAGATAAGCCCTACATCTGCCCCACAGCAGCTCCTGCACCATAGATCTGACCCACATCTGCAGCACAGCAGCTCCAGCTCCATAAATCTGACCAACATCAGGCCCACATCTGTTCCTGCCTCATAGATCTGACCCACAGCAGCTCCTGCCCCATAGATCTGACCCACATTTGCCACACAGCAGCTCCTGCCCCATAGATCTGACCCACATCTGCCCCACTGCAGCTCCTGCCCCATAGATCTGACCCACATCAGCCCCACAGCAGCTCCTGCCCCATAGATCTGACCCACATCAGCCCCACAGCAGCTCCTCCCCATAGATCTAACACCCATCAGCCTCACAGCAGCTCCTGCCCCATAGATATGCCCTACATCTGCCCCACAGCAGCTCCTGCACCATAGATCTGACCCACATCTGCAACTCAGCAGCTCCTGCTCCATAAATCTGACCAACATCAGGCCTACATCTGTTCCTGCCCCATAGATCTGACCCACAGCAGCTCCTGCCCCATAGATCTGACCCATATTTGCCACACAGCAGCTCCTGCCCCGTAGATCTGCCTCACTTGCGCCCCACAGCAGCCTTCGCCCAATAGATCTGACCCACATGTGCCCACAGCAGCTCCTACCCCATAGATCTCAGCCACATCAGCCCCACAGCTGCTCCACGGCACGGTTTCCCCTGCTCGGTGCGGCTCGCGAGCTTTGCGGCGCCGGCTATGCATTTTTGCCTGCGGAGACGCCACGGGAGCGACATTTGGCTGATTCCGAGGAACGTCCGAGCCGAGCGGTGCCCGCCGGGAGCGGTTGGACCGTGCCGGCGCACTTGAGCGGGGTCCGTTCGAGCCGGAAATCCGGACTGCGGGCAGGCCGCGTAGCGAGGGATGGCGAAAGAGCGGCGGGAAGCCGCAACCGAAAAACTCCACAGCCCGGCGCTCAACCGCGCTCGCCTGCGCCCGCTCGTTGCCGCCTCTGGAGACGAGCACGCGCTCGCTCCTGCAGACGAAAACGGAAGGCGTAAGAAAAAACGGCTTCGGAAAAGAACGGCGCCGACTACCGGCAGCGGCGCCGAGGGTAAGCGGCGCTCTACGTCGACGTAACGGTAGGTAAGAAACTACAGCGACCCCCCAGCAAGCTTTGGAGCTTTAGCGCACCCCCATCTCACAGGGCGGCAAAGCCTAGCCGAAAGCGGGTAGACGTGTCAGATACACGCAAGCCGCACGGGCAGCAACCCCTAGACGCCGCCGCCGAGCACCACGGCCCGCTCGGAGCCGGGTAGACCGTGCCGACCTAGCCGAGCCGCATAGGCAGAGACCTCTAGCAGCCGCCGCCGAGCACCACGGCCCACTTGGAGCCGGGTAGACCGTGCCGACCTAGTCGAGCCGCATAGGCAGCGACCTCTAGCAGCCGCCGCCGAGCACCATGGCCAGCTCGGAGCCGGGTAGACCGTGCCGACCTAGTCGAGGCGCATAGGCAGCGACCTCTAGCATCTGCCGCCGAGCACCACGGCCCGCTCGGAGCCGGGTAGACCGTGCCGACCTAGTCGAGCCGCATAGGCAGCGACCTCTAGCAGCCGCCGCCGTGCACCACGGGCCGCTAGGAGCCGGGTAGACCGTGCCGACCTAGTCGATCCGCATAGGCAGCGACCTCTAGCAGCCGCCGCCGAGCACCACGGCCTGCTCGGAGCCGGGTAGACCGTGCCGACCTAGTCGAGGCGCATAGGCAGCGACCTCTAGCATCTGCCGCCGAGCACCACGGCCCGCTCGGAGCCGGGTAGACCGTGCCGACCTAGTCAAGCCGCATAGGCAGCGACCTCTAGCAGCCGCCGCCGTGCACCACGGGCCGCTAGGAGCCGGGTAGACCGTGCCGACCTAGTCGATCCGCATAGGCAGCGACCTCTAGCAGCCGCCGCCGAGCACCACGGCCTGCTCGGAGCCGGGTAGACCGTGCCGACCTAGTCGAGCCGCATGGGCAGCGACGCCTAGCCGCCGACGCCGTGCCACCCCCCCCCCTCTTACTCCCCCCCCACCTCCCCCCTCTTCCCCCCCCCGCACAAGAGCGGCACTTGGCCACTTCCGCGGAACGCCCGAGCCGAGCTGAGTCCGCCTGGAGAGGCTGGACCGTGCCGCCGCGGCTCAGAACGCCCGACTCCGCCGAGGAGCGTCCGAGCCGAGCGGAACCCGCCGGGAGCGGTTGGACCGTGCCGGCGCACTCGAGCCTCCGCGGCTCAGATAGCCGGACGCCGCCGAGGAACGTCCGAGCCGAGCGGAGCCCGCCGGGAGAGGCTGGACCATGCCGGCGCACCCGAGCCTCCGCGGCTGAGACCCCCCGGACGCCGCCGCGGAACGTCCGAGCCGAGCCGAGCCCGCCGAGAGCGGTTGGACCGTGCCGGCGCACTCGAGCCGCCGCGGCTCAAATCGCCCGACTCCGCCCAGGAGCGTCCGAGCCGAGCGGAACCCGCCGGGAGCGGTTGGACCGTGCCGGCGCACTCGAGCCGCCGCGGCTCAGATCGCCGGACGCCGACGAGGAAAGTCCGTGCCGAGCGGAGCCTGCAGGGAGGGGCTGTGCAGTGCCGGCGCACTCGAGCCACCGCGGCTGAGACCCCCCGGACACCACCGAGGAACGTCCGAACCGAACGGAGCCCGCCGGGAGAGGCTGGACCGTGCCGGCGCACACGAGCCTCCGCGCTGGCCAGCGGTCGCTGCATGTCCGGCTCGAGTTGGTCGGCACGGTCTACCCGGCTCCGAGCGGATCGAAGCTCATGCGGCGGCGGCCAGGGGTCGCTGAGCGGCGGCCAGCTCATGTCGGCACGGTCTACACTGCTCCGCCGCGGACGCTAGAGGTCGCTGACGGACGGGCTGGCAGACGTGCAGCGACACCTAGCGACCGCCGCCGATCCCTCGCGCACGCACGGAGCAGGGTAGACCGTGCCGACCTAGTCGAGCCGCATAGGCAGCGACCTCTAGCAGCCGCCGCCGAGCACCACGTCCCGCTCGGAGCCGGGTAGACCATGCCGACCTAGTCGAGACGCATGGGAAGCGAAGCCTAGCCGCCGACGCAGTGCCCCCCCCCCCCTCCCCTCACCCTCCGGAGACGCTCGAAGCCAGGTAGACAGTGCCAGCGCAGAGGAGCCGCCACGAGAGCGACACTTGGCCACTTCCGCGGAACGTCCGAGCCGAGCGGAGCCCGCCGGGAGAGGCTGGACCGTGCCGGTGCACTCGAGCCGCGATGGCCAGGGGTCGAGCCGTGTTGACCGTGCCGGAGCACCGGAGGCGCCACGGAGATGCCACTCGGCCGCAGCCGCGGAACGACCAGGGTGCACGTATGAGCCGGCCGCTGTTCGCCGGGTCGGGGCGCACCCGGGCTTCTCGGTTCGGCCTTGCTTGAAGCTGGCCGTCCCGCCACCACCACCGCGGTTTTGCCCTTTTGTCTGCGTGTTTGTTTGTTCGTCCGTTCGTTCGTACTTTGGTCCGTTCGATTGTTTGTCCGTGCCCCCACGCGCCCTCTCGGTTTTATTATTTTCCGTTTGTTTGTTTGTTTGTTTGTTTGTTTTTCTCGTGGGTTCTTCTTTACTTTCCCCTTTTTTAGATTTTGAAAAAGCCGCCCTGCCCCCCCCCGCCTCCCCGGCTCTGCAGGAAGAGCGTGGGCGCGTGCGCAGTCCCCGCCCACCAAGGTCCGTTCGGGCCGGATATCCGGACTGCGAGCAGGCCGCGTGGCGAGGGATGGCGAAAGAGCGGCTGGAAGACGGCAGCGGCGAGAGGTGGGCCAGCGGGAGGCGGCCGCGTCCCCCGCGGGGTTCGTGCCTAGCCTCTCTCCCAGCCGGCAGATGAGGTGGAACGGTACGTGGGATTTTTGGCGGGAGGAGGAGGTGGTGGCGGTGGTGGCGGTGGTGGCAGAGGGGCTCGGGGGTGGCGAGGCATTTTGGCGGGCTCCGGTCGCCGAGTCGAGCCGCCATTGGGCCGAGCCGTCAGGAGCACCCCAGCGGAAAAAGGAAAGAAAAGAAAAAAACCAAACGGGCCAATCGGGTCCAAACAAATAACCGAGCGAGTGGCCGACCAAACAAAAAAAAAACAAAAACAAAAACAAAGACAAACAAACAAATAAAAAAACACGGTCGCGGGCCGGTCGGGCGAGATGCGTCCGGGAGAGGGCGGGTTGTGGGCGAGGGCCGGGGTGGGGGCAGGCGGAGGCGGGCCGCCGTCGGGTACGGGTCGGGTTCCCGCTCGTGCGGTGTGGACTGGGGGGGGGGGAAGGTGGAAGACGGACGCAGGGCCGGGAAGATCAGGCGCCGGCAGCCAGGTCTACCCGCATACCCGCAACCCCGCCGCGGACCCCCGGCCACGGAAGCGACCCCATTCTTCGTGACAGAGGCCGTGCCGGTCCAGGCCGGGCCGGGCCTACTCACGCGCGGGCGACGAGGAGAAAGAGAAGAAGGGAAGGGAAGGGAAGGGAAGGGAAGGGAAGGGAAGGGAAGGGAAGGGAAGGGAAGGGAAGGGAAGGGAAGGGAAGGGAAGGGAAGGGAAGGGAAGGGAAGGGAAGGGAAGGGAAGGGAAGGGAAGGGAAGGGAAGGGAAGGGAAGGGAAGGGAAGGGAAGGGAAGGGAAGTGAAAAGGGAAGGGAAGGGAAGGGAAGGGAAGGGAAGGGAAGGGAAGGGAAGGGAAGGGAAGGGAAGGGAAGGGAAGGGAAGGGAAGGGAAGGGAAGGGAAGGGAAGGGAAGGCAGAAGTCAAAGAAAAGTAGAAGAGAAGAAGGTGTGAAAAAGTACAGATAGATCGTAAAATGTCGCGGTAAAATAAAATAAAATAAAATAAAAGTAATAAAAAGATGGGGGTGGGTCATGGGCGGAAGCGGTCGGGTCGGGTCGGGTCGGGTCGGGTCGGGTCGGGTCGGGTCGGGGGGCGGCTGGCCGTTCGTCGTACCCTTACCGCTTGACACAGCTGCGTGACGCGCGGCTATGGCCGACACGTCTACCCGCGGCACGGACGGGAAACGGCACCGGCCGACAGGTCAACCCCGCTACGGCCGACACGTCTACCCGCGGCACGGACGGGAAACTTCACCCGCCGATCGAGCGGGTGGATGGTCGCCCAGGTCTACCCCGTGCCACCACGAAGCGGGAAGGTGGATGCATGGATGGATGGATGGATGGATGGGGAAAAACCGGGCGAAAGGGGGCCTGGCACGCGCCCGCGCGCGACCAGCCGCACACCCCCTCCCTTTCCACGCGCCGGCGCCGGCGCACGGAACCCCCCGAACGGAGGACGGAAGCAACGCAGCGAGCGCTGGGTCTCCCAGCGGGTGCTGGGAGGTTGCACCAGGTAAAAGACCAAGAGGTACCAATTGTCACCAGAGTGGTTCACAGACGGCAGTACCGCACCAATAGGGACTCATTGCTCCCCATTCACAAGCTAATTCGCCAATTAGAGAATCAGGGAGTGATTAGCAAAACTCACTCGCCTTTTAACAGCCCCATATGGCCAGTGTGTAAAACCAGTGGGGAATGGAGGCTGACGGTGGATTACCATGGCCTGAATGAAGTCACACCTCCATTAAGTGCTGCTGTACCAGACATGCTAGAACTCCAGTATGAACTGGAGTCAAAAGAAGCTAGGTGGTATGCCACCATTGACATTGCTAATGCCTTCTTTTCCATCCCATTGGCTGCAAAATGTAGGCCACAGTTTGCTTTTACCTGGAGAGGTATTCAGTACACCTGGAACCGTTTACCTCAAGGGTGGAAGCACAGCTCAACAATTTGCCATGGATTGATCCAAGCTGTTTTGGAACAGGGTGATGCTCCTGAGCACTTGCAGTATATTGATGATATTGTAGTGTGGGGCCATACAGCAGCAGAGGTTTTCAAGAAAGGGAAACAGATAATCCAAATTCTTTTGCAAGCTGGTTTTGCCATTAAGCGCAGCAAGGTGAAGGGGCCTGCTCAGGAAATCCAGTTCTTAGGTATAAAATGGCAAGATGGACGTCGTCACATCCCAGCAGATGTGATTGACAAAATCACTGCTATGTCTCCGCCCACTGACAAGACAGAGACCCAATCTTTTCTGGGAGTAGTGGGCTTTTGGAGAATGCATGTCCCAAACTACAGCCACATAGTGAGCCCCCTCTATCAGGTAACACAGAAGAAGAATAATTTCTCATGGGGTCCTGAGCAGCAGCAGGCTTTTGAGCAGATAAAACAAGAAATAGCCTGTGCCGTGGCCTTGGGGCCAGTACGGACGGGGCAGGATGTGAGGATCCGAGGCCGACCGCTAGGATTTTGGAGTCAAGCATATAAAGGGTCTGAGGAGCGCTACACTCCGACTAAGAAGGAGATCTTAGCCGTGTATGAGGGGGTTCGGGCTGCTTCTGAAGTAGTTGGGACAGAGGTTCAGCTTCTTCTAGCACCTCGCTTGCCAGTAATAAACTGGATGTTTAAAGGACAGGTTCCCTCCACCCATCATGCTACTGATGCCACTTGGAGTAAGTGGATTTCATTAATTACACAACGAGCTTGAATGGGAAAACTCAGCCGTCCTGGAATTCTAGAAGTGATCATGGACTGGCCTGAGAGTAAAAAAATTGAAACACCACCTACAGAAGAGGTATCACGTGCTAAAGAGGCACCACCATACAATGAGCTACCAGAAAACGAAAAGTAATTTGCCCTATTCACAGACGGATCATGTCGTATTGTAGGGAAGCATCGCAGATGGAAAGCTGCTGTATGGAGCCCCACACAACAAGTTGCAGAGGCCACTGAAGGTAAAGGAGAATCAAGTCAATTTGCAGAGGTAAAGGCTGTTCAGCTGGCTTTAGATGTGGCTGAACGGGAGAGGTGGCCAATGCTTCATATCTTTATACTGATTCATGGATGGTGGCAAATGCCTTATGGGGGTGGCTGCAACAGTGGAACCATCCTCTGCTACCAAATCTGTCACGGTTTGAACGAAAAATCCACCTGCGTCCGTGACAAGGGCCGTGGGCCCCTGAAGGGCCCTCAGCCGAAAAGAAAAAGTTAATTAAGAAAACAGCGGCAACGATGTAAGGAGGCACACTTATTTACTAAATACTATATCGAAATACAGGATAACACAATAGAATACAATATAATTGAAAATTGAGCTAATGAATCAAGCAAAATAGGAGAGAGAATGAGTCCCGTAACCGAGAGGCCTACTGTGAATCTGGGCGAACGGCTGAAGGCTCCCACACACTGCCCTGAACGCCAGAACTCGAAAGACGTCAGTCTGTTCTGCGACACAGTTAATATAGAGTCCAGGTCCCGTGACCCATCGTGTTGCTCTCTGGGAGATGTAGTCTTCTTCTGTAAGTTGCAGATTCAGTAAAATTATCCATGCTTTATATGATGTTATGATGTGGAATACTGATAGCAAAATTACAACATTATTAAACCATGACAATCTGACCCACAGCAGCTCCTGCCCCATAGACCTGATACACATGTGCCCCACAGCAGCTCCTGCCCAATAGATCGGACCGACATATGGCCCACAGCACCTCCTGCCCCATAGACCTGATACACATGTGCCCCACAGCAGCTCCTGCCCAATAGATCGGACCGACATATGGCCCACAGCAACTCCTGCCCCATAGATCTGACACACATCTCCCCCAAAGCATCTCCTGCCCCATAGATCTTTCACACATCAGCCCCACAGCAGCTCCTGCCCCATAGATCTGACCCACATATGTCGCACAGCAGCACCTGGCCCATAGATCTGACCCACATCTGTCGCACAGCAGCTCCTGCCCTATAGATCTAACCCACATCAACCCCACAGCAGCTCCTGCCCCATAGATCTGATACACATCATATATAAAGCAGCTGCTGCTGAATAGATATGACCCACAGCACCTTCAGCCCCATGGATCTGACCCACATCAGCCCCACAGCAGCTCCTGCCCCATAGATCTGACACACATCATATGTAAATCAGCTGCCGCCCAAAGGATATGACCCACAGCAGCTCCTGCCCTATAGATCTGACCCACATCACCCCACAGCAGCTCCTGCCTCATAGATCTGACCCACATGTTCCCAAGAGTAGCTCTGCCCCATTGATTTGACCCACATCAGCCCCACAGTAGCTTTTGCCACATAGATCTGACCCCCATCAGCCCCACTGCAGCTCCTGCCCCATAGATCTGACACACATCATATGTAAAGCAGCTGCTGCCAAATAGATCTTAACCACAGCAGCTCCTGCCCCATAGATCAGACCCACAGCAGCCCCACAGCAGCTCCTGCCCCATAGATCTGACCCACATCTGTCGCACAGCAGCTCCTGCCCCATAGATCTAACCCACATCAACCCCACAGCAGCTCCTGCCCCATAGATCTGACACACATCATATATAAAGCAGCTGCTGCTCAATAGATATGACCCACAGCACCTTCAGCCCCAAGGATCTGACCCACATCAGCCCCACAGCAGCTCCTGCCCCATAGATCTGACACACACCATATGTAAAGCAGCTGCTGCCCAAAAGATATGACCCACAGCAGCTCCTGCCCTATAGATCTGACCCACATCACCCCACAGCAGCTCCTGCCTCATAGATCTGACCCACATGTTCCCAAGAGCAGCTCTGCCCCATTGATTTGAACCACATCAGCCCCACAGTAGCTCCTGCCCCATAGATCTGACCCCCATCAGCCCCACTGCAGCTCCTGCCCCATAGATCTGACACACATCATATGTAAAGCAGCTGCTGCCCAATAGATATGACCCACAACAGCTCCTGCCCCATAGATCTAACCCACAGCAGCCCCACAGCAGCTCCTGCCCCATAGATCTGACGTACATCAACTCCACTGCAGTTCCTGCCCCATAGATCTGACCCAAATCTGCCCCACAGCAGATCCTGCCAAATAGATCTTAACCACAGCAGCTCCTGCCCCATAGATCTGACATACATCATCTCCACTGCAGCTCCTGCCCCATAGATCTGACCCACATCTGTCGCACAGCAGCTCCTGCCCCATAGATCAGACCCACATCAGCCCCACAGCAGCTCCTGCCCCATAGATCTTTCCCACATCAGCCCCACAGCAGATCCTGCCCCATAGATCTGAACCACATCTGTCGCACAGCAGCTCCTGCCCAATAGATCAGACCCACATCAGCCCCACAGCAGCTCCTGCCCCATAGATCTTTCCCACATCAGCCACACAGCAGCTCCTGCCCCATAGATCTTTCCCACATCAGCCCCACAGCAGATCCTGCCCCATAGATCTGACCCACATCTGTCGCACAGCAGCTCCTGCCCAATAGATCAGACTCACATCAGCCCCACAGCAGCTCCTGCCCCATAGATCTTTCCCACATCAGCCACACAGCAGCTCCTGCCCCATAGATCTTTCCCACATCAGCCCCACAGCAGATCCTGCCCCATAGATCTTACCCACATATGTCGCACAGCAGCACCTGACTCATAGATCTGACCAACATCTGCCCCACAGCAGATCCTGCCCCATAGATCAAACCCACATCAACCCCACAGCAGCTCCTGCCCCATAGATCTGACACACATCATATGTAAAGCAGCAGCTGCCCAATAGATATGACCCACAGCAGCTTCAGCCCCAAGGATCTGACCCACATCAGCCCCACAGCAGCTTCTGCCCCATAGATCGGACCCACATCAGCCCCACAGCAGCTCCTGCCTCATAGATCTGACCCACATGTTCCCAAGAGCAGCTCTGCCCCATTGATTTGACCCACATCAGCCCCACAGTAGCTCCTGCCCCATAGATCTGACCCCCATCAGCCCCACTGCAGCTCCTGCCCTATAGATCTGACGTACATCATCTCCACAGCAGATCCTGCCCCATAGATCTGACCCACATATGTCGCAAGCAGCTCCTGCCCCATAGATCAGACCAACATCAGCCCCACAGTAGCTCCTGCCCCATAGATCTGAACCCCATCAGCCCCACAGCAGCACCTGCCCCATAGATCTGACCCACATCTGTCGCACAGCAGCTCCTGCCCCATAGATCTCACCCACATCAACCCCACAGCAGCTCCTGCCTCATAGATCTGACACACATCATATGTAAAGCAGCTGCTGCCCAATAGATCAGACCCACAACAGCTCCTGCCCCATAGATCTAACCCACAGCAGCCCCACAGCAGCTCCTGCCCCATAGATCTGACGTACATCATCTCCACTGCAGCTCCTGCCCCATAGATCTGACCCACATATGTCTCACAGCAGCACCTGCCCCATAGACCTGACCCACATCTGTCGCACAGCAGCTCCTGCCCCATTGATCAAACGAACATCAGCCCCACAGTAGCTCCTGCCCCATAGATCTGACCCCCATCAGCCCCACAGTAGCTCCTGCCCCATAGATCTGACCCCCATCAGCCCCACAACAGCTCCTGCCCCATAGATCTAACCCACATCAGCCCCACAGCAGCTCCTGCCCCATAGATCTAACACACATCATATGTAAAGCAGCTGCTGCCCAATAGATATGACCCACAGCAGCTTCAGCCCCATGGATCTGACCCACATCAGCCCCACAGCAGCTCCTTCCCCATAGATCTGACCCACATATGCCCCACAGCAGCTCCTGCCCCATAGATCTGACATACATCATCTCCACTGCAGCTCCTGCCCCATAGATCTAACCCTCATATGTCGCACAGCAGCACCTGCCCCATAGATCTGACCCACATCTGTCGCACAGCAGCTCCTGCCCCATAGATCTGACCCATATTTGCCACACAGCAGCTCCTGCCCCGTAGATCTGCCTCACTTGCGCCCCACAGCAGCCTTCGCCCAATAGATCTGACCCACATGTGCCCACAGCAGCTCCTACCCCATAGATCTCACCCACATCAGCCCCACAGCTGCTCCACGGCACGGTTTCCCCTGCTCGGTGCGGCTCGCGAGCTTTGCGGCGCCGGCTATGCATTTTTGCCTGCGGAGACGCCACGGGAGCGACATTTGGCTGATTCCGAGGAACGTCCGAGCCGAGCGGTGCCCGCCGGGAGCGGTTGGACCGTGCCGGCGCACTTGAGCGGGGTCCGTTCGAGCCGGAAATCCGGACTGCGGGCAGGCCGCGTAGCGAGGGATGGCGAAAGAGCGGCGGGAAGCCGCAACCGAAAAACTCCACAGCCCGGCGCTCAACCGCGCTCGCCTGCGCCCGCTCGTTGCCGCCTCTGGAGACGAGCACGCGCTCGCTCCTGCAGACGAAAACGGAAGGCGTAAGAAAAAACGGCTTCGGAAAAGAACGGCGCCGACTACCGGCAGCGGCGCCGAGGGTAAGCGGCGCTCTACGTCGACGTAACGGTAGGTAAGAAACTACAGCGACCCCCCAGCAAGCTTTGGAGCTTTAGCGCACCCCCATCTCACAGGGCGGCAAAGCCTAGCCGAAAGCGGGTAGACGTGTCAGATACACGCAAGCCGCACGGGCAGCAACCCCTAGACGCCGCCGCCGAGCACCACGGCCCGCTCGGAGCCGGGTAGACCGTGCCGACCTAGCCGAGCCGCATAGGCAGAGACCTCTAGCAGCCGCCGCCGAGCACCACGGCCCACTTGGAGCCGGGTAGACCGTGCCGACCTAGTCGAGCCGCATAGGCAGCGACCTCTAGCAGCCGCCGCCGAGCACCATGGCCAGCTCGGAGCCGGGTAGACCGTGCCGACCTAGTCGAGGCGCATAGGCAGCGACCTCTAGCATCTGCCGCCGAGCACCACGGCCCGCTCGGAGCCGGGTAGACCGTGCCGACCTAGTCGAGCCGCATAGGCAGCGACCTCTAGCAGCCGCCGCCGTGCACCACGGGCCGCTAGGAGCCGGGTAGACCGTGCCGACCTAGTCGATCCGCATAGGCAGCGACCTCTAGCAGCCGCCGCCGAGCACCACGGCCTGCTCGGAGCCGGGTAGACCGTGCCGACCTAGTCGAGGCGCATAGGCAGCGACCTCTAGCATCTGCCGCCGAGCACCACGGCCCGCTCGGAGCCGGGTAGACCGTGCCGACCTAGTCAAGCCGCATAGGCAGCGACCTCTAGCAGCCGCCGCCGTGCACCACGGGCCGCTAGGAGCCGGGTAGACCGTGCCGACCTAGTCGATCCGCATAGGCAGCGACCTCTAGCAGCCGCCGCCGAGCACCACGGCCTGCTCGGAGCCGGGTAGACCGTGCCGACCTAGTCGAGCCGCATGGGCAGCGACGCCTAGCCGCCGACGCCGTGCCACCCCCCCCCCTCTTACTCCCCCCCCACCTCCCCCCTCTTCCCCCCCCCGCACAAGAGCGGCACTTGGCCACTTCCGCGGAACGCCCGAGCCGAGCTGAGTCCGCCTGGAGAGGCTGGACCGTGCCGCCGCGGCTCAGAACGCCCGACTCCGCCGAGGAGCGTCCGAGCCGAGCGGAACCCGCCGGGAGCGGTTGGACCGTGCCGGCGCACTCGAGCCTCCGCGGCTCAGATAGCCGGACGCCGCCGAGGAACGTCCGAGCCGAGCGGAGCCCGCCGGGAGAGGCTGGACCATGCCGGCGCACCCGAGCCTCCGCGGCTGAGACCCCCCGGACGCCGCCGCGGAACGTCCGAGCCGAGCCGAGCCCGCCGAGAGCGGTTGGACCGTGCCGGCGCACTCGAGCCGCCGCGGCTCAAATCGCCCGACTCCGCCCAGGAGCGTCCGAGCCGAGCGGAACCCGCCGGGAGCGGTTGGACCGTGCCGGCGCACTCGAGCCGCCGCGGCTCAGATCGCCGGACGCCGACGAGGAAAGTCCGTGCCGAGCGGAGCCTGCAGGGAGGGGCTGTGCAGTGCCGGCGCACTCGAGCCACCGCGGCTGAGACCCCCCGGACACCACCGAGGAACGTCCGAACCGAACGGAGCCCGCCGGGAGAGGCTGGACCGTGCCGGCGCACACGAGCCTCCGCGCTGGCCAGCGGTCGCTGCATGTCCGGCTCGAGTTGGTCGGCACGGTCTACCCGGCTCCGAGCGGATCGAAGCTCATGCGGCGGCGGCCAGGGGTCGCTGAGCGGCGGCCAGCTCATGTCGGCACGGTCTACACTGCTCCGCCGCGGACGCTAGAGGTCGCTGACGGACGGGCTGGCAGACGTGCAGCGACACCTAGCGACCGCCGCCGATCCCTCGCGCACGCACGGAGCAGGGTAGACCGTGCCGACCTAGTCGAGCCGCATAGGCAGCGACCTCTAGCAGCCGCCGCCGAGCACCACGTCCCGCTCGGAGCCGGGTAGACCGTGCCGACCTAGTCGAGACGCATGGGAAGCGAAGCCTAGCCGCCGACGCAGTGCCCCCCCCCCCCTCCCCTCACCCTCCGGAGACGCTCGAAGCCAGGTAGACAGTGCCAGCGCAGAGGAGCCGCCACGAGAGCGACACTTGGCCACTTCCGCGGAACGTCCGAGCCGAGCGGAGCCCGCCGGGAGAGGCTGGACCGTGCCGGTGCACTCGAGCCGCGATGGCCAGGGGTCGAGCCGTGTTGACCGTGCCGGAGCACCGGAGGCGCCACGGAGATGCCACTCGGCCGCAGCCGCGGAACGACCAGGGTGCACGTATGAGCCGGCCGCTGTTCGCCGGGTCGGGGCGCACCCGGGCTTCTCGGTTCGGCCTTGCTTGAAGCTGGCCGTCCCGCCACCACCACCGCGGTTTTGCCCTTTTGTCTGCGTGTTTGTTTGTTCGTCCGTTCGTTCGTACTTTGGTCCGTTCGATTGTTTGTCCGTGCCCCCACGCGCCCTCTCGGTTTTATTATTTTCCGTTTGTTTGTTTGTTTGTTTGTTTGTTTTTCTCGTGGGTTCTTCTTTACTTTCCCCTTTTTTAGATTTTGAAAAAGCCGCCCTGCCCCCCCCCGCCTCCCCGGCTCTGCAGGAAGAGCGTGGGCGCGTGCGCAGTCCCCGCCCACCAAGGTCCGTTCGGGCCGGATATCCGGACTGCGAGCAGGCCGCGTGGCGAGGGATGGCGAAAGAGCGGCTGGAAGACGGCAGCGGCGAGAGGTGGGCCAGCGGGAGGCGGCCGCGTCCCCCGCGGGGTTCGTGCCTAGCCTCTCTCCCAGCCGGCAGATGAGGTGGAACGGTACGTGGGATTTTCGGCGGGAGGAGGAGGTGGTGGCGGTGGTGGCGGTGGTGGCAGAGGGGCTCGGGGGTGGCGAGGCATTTTGGCGGGCTCCGGTCGCCGAGTCGAGCCGCCATTGGGCCGAGCCGTCAGGAGCACCCCAGCGGAAAAAGGAAAGAAAAGAAAAAAACCAAACGGGCCAATCGGGTCCAAACAAATAACCGAGCGAGTGGCCGACCAAACAAAAAAAAAACAAAAACAAAAACAAAGACAAACAAACAAATAAAAAAACACGGTCGCGGGCCGGTCGGGCGAGATGCGTCCGGGAGAGGGCGGGTTGTGGGCGAGGGCCGGGGTGGGGGCAGGCGGAGGCGGGCCGCCGTCGGGTACGGGTCGGGTTCCCGCTCGTGCGGTGTGGACTGGGGGGGGGGGAAGGTGGAAGACGGACGCAGGGCCGGGAAGATCAGGCGCCGGCAGCCAGGTCTACCCGCATACCCGCAACCCCGCCGCGGACCCCCGGCCACGGAAGCGACCCCATTCTTCGTGACAGAGGCCGTGCCGGTCCAGGCCGGGCCGGGCCTACTCACGCGCGGGCGACGAGGAGAAAGAGAAGAAGGGAAGGGAAGGGAAGGGAAGGGAAGGGAAGGGAAGGGAAGGGAAGGGAAGGGAAGGGAAGGGAAGGGAAGGGAAGGGAAGGGAAGGGAAGGGAAGGGAAGGGAAGGGAAGGGAAGGGAAGGGAAGGGAAGGGAAGTGAAAAGGGAAGGGAAGGGAAGGGAAGGGAAGGGAAGGGAAGGGAAGGGAAGGGAAGGGAAGGGAAGGGAAGGGAAGGGAAGGGAAGGGAAGGGAAGGGAAGGGAAGGGAAGGGAAGGGAAGGGAAGGGAAGGGAAGGGAAGGGAAGGGAAGGCAGAAGTCAAAGAAAAGTAGAAGAGAAGAAGGTGTGAAAAAGTACAGATAGATCGTAAAATGTCGCGGTAAAATAAAATAAAATAAAATAAAAGTAATAAAAAGATGGGGGTGGGTCATGGGCGGAAGCGGTCGGGTCGGGTCGGGTCGGGTCGGGTCGGGTCGGGTCGGGTCGGGGGGCGGCTGGCCGTTCGTCGTACCCTTACCGCTTGACACAGCTGCGTGACGCGCGGCTATGGCCGACACGTCTACCCGCGGCACGGACGGGAAACGGCACCGGCCGACAGGTCAACCCCGCTACGGCCGACACGTCTACCCGCGGCACGGACGGGAAACTTCACCCGCCGATCGAGCGGGTGGATGGTCGCCCAGGTCTACCCCGTGCCACCACGAAGCGGGAAGGTGGATGCATGGATGGATGGATGGATGGATGGGGAAAAACCGGGCGAAAGGGGGCCTGGCACGCGCCCGCGCGCGACCAGCCGCACACCCCCTCCCTTTCCACGCGCCGGCGCCGGCGCACGGAACCCCCCGAACGGAGGACGGAAGCAACGCAGCGAGCGCTGGGTCTCCCAGCGGGTGCTGGGAGGTTGCACCAGGTAAAAGACCAAGAGGTACCAATTGTCACCAGAGTGGTTCACAGACGGCAGTACCGCACCAATAGGGACTCATTGCTCCCCATTCACAAGCTAATTCGCCAATTAGAGAATCAGGGAGTGATTAGCAAAACTCACTCGCCTTTTAACAGCCCCATATGGCCAGTGTGTAAAACCAGTGGGGAATGGAGGCTGACGGTGGATTACCATGGCCTGAATGAAGTCACACCTCCATTAAGTGCTGCTGTACCAGACATGCTAGAACTCCAGTATGAACTGGAGTCAAAAGAAGCTAGGTGGTATGCCACCATTGACATTGCTAATGCCTTCTTTTCCATCCCATTGGCTGCAAAATGTAGGCCACAGTTTGCTTTTACCTGGAGAGGTATTCAGTACACCTGGAACCGTTTACCTCAAGGGTGGAAGCACAGCTCAACAATTTGCCATGGATTGATCCAAGCTGTTTTGGAACAGGGTGATGCTCCTGAGCACTTGCAGTATATTGATGATATTGTAGTGTGGGGCCATACAGCAGCAGAGGTTTTCAAGAAAGGGAAACAGATAATCCAAATTCTTTTGCAAGCTGGTTTTGCCATTAAGCGCAGCAAGGTGAAGGGGCCTGCTCAGGAAATCCAGTTCTTAGGTATAAAATGGCAAGATGGACGTCGTCACATCCCAGCAGATGTGATTGACAAAATCACTGCTATGTCTCCGCCCACTGACAAGACAGAGACCCAATCTTTTCTGGGAGTAGTGGGCTTTTGGAGAATGCATGTCCCAAACTACAGCCACATAGTGAGCCCCCTCTATCAGGTAACACAGAAGAAGAATAATTTCTCATGGGGTCCTGAGCAGCAGCAGGCTTTTGAGCAGATAAAACAAGAAATAGCCTGTGCCGTGGCCTTGGGGCCAGTACGGACGGGGCAGGATGTGAGGATCCGAGGCCGACCGCTAGGATTTTGGAGTCAAGCATATAAAGGGTCTGAGGAGCGCTACACTCCGACTAAGAAGGAGATCTTAGCCGTGTATGAGGGGGTTCGGGCTGCTTCTGAAGTAGTTGGGACAGAGGTTCAGCTTCTTCTAGCACCTCGCTTGCCAGTAATAAACTGGATGTTTAAAGGACAGGTTCCCTCCACCCATCATGCTACTGATGCCACTTGGAGTAAGTGGATTTCATTAATTACACAACGAGCTTGAATGGGAAAACTCAGCCGTCCTGGAATTCTAGAAGTGATCATGGACTGGCCTGAGAGTAAAAAAATTGAAACACCACCTACAGAAGAGGTATCACGTGCTAAAGAGGCACCACCATACAATGAGCTACCAGAAAACGAAAAGTAATTTGCCCTATTCACAGACGGATCATGTCGTATTGTAGGGAAGCATCGCAGATGGAAAGCTGCTGTATGGAGCCCCACACAACAAGTTGCAGAGGCCACTGAAGGTAAAGGAGAATCAAGTCAATTTGCAGAGGTAAAGGCTGTTCAGCTGGCTTTAGATGTGGCTGAACGGGAGAGGTGGCCAATGCTTCATATCTTTATACTGATTCATGGATGGTGGCAAATGACTTATGGGGGTGGCTGCAACAGTGGAACCATCCTCTGCTACCAAATCTGTCACGGTTTGAACGAAAAATCCACCTGCGTCCGTGACAAGGGCCGTGGGCCCCTGAAGGGCCCTCAGCCGAAAAGAAAAAGTTAATTAAGAAAACAGCGGCAACGATGTAAGGAGGCACACTTATTTACTAAATACTATATCGAAATACAGGATAACACAATAGAATACAATATAATTGAAAATTGAGCTAATGAATCAAGCAAAATAGGAGAGAGAATGAGTCCCGTAACCGAGAGGCCTACTGTGAATCTGGGCGAACGGCTGAAGGCTCCCACACACTGCCCTGAACGCCAGAACTCGAAAGACGTCAGTCTGTTCTGCGACACAGTTAATATAGAGTCCAGGTCCCGTGACCCATCGTGTTGCTCTCTGGGAGATGTAGTCTTCTTCTGTAAGTTGCAGATTCAGTAAAATTATCCATGCTTTATATGATGTTATGATGTGGAATACTGATAGCAAAATTACAACATTATTAAACCATGACAATCTGACCCACAGCAGCTCCTGCCCCATAGACCTGATACACATGTGCCCCACAGCAGCTCCTGCCCAATAGATCGGACCGACATATGGCCCACAGCACCTCCTGCCCCATAGACCTGATACACATGTGCCCCACAGCAGCTCCTGCCCAATAGATCGGACCGACATATGGCCCACAGCAACTCCTGCCCCATAGATCTGACACACATCTCCCCCAAAGCATCTCCTGCCCCATAGATCTTTCACACATCAGCCCCACAGCAGCTCCTGCCCCATAGATCTGACCCACATATGTCGCACAGCAGCACCTGGCCCATAGATCTGACCCACATCTGTCGCACAGCAGCTCCTGCCCTATAGATCTAACCCACATCAACCCCACAGCAGCTCCTGCCCCATAGATCTGATACACATCATATATAAAGCAGCTGCTGCTGAATAGATATGACCCACAGCACCTTCAGCCCCATGGATCTGACCCACATCAGCCCCACAGCAGCTCCTGCCCCATAGATCTGACACACATCATATGTAAATCAGCTGCCGCCCAAAGGATATGACCCACAGCAGCTCCTGCCCTATAGATCTGACCCACATCACCCCACAGCAGCTCCTGCCTCATAGATCTGACCCACATGTTCCCAAGAGTAGCTCTGCCCCATTGATTTGACCCACATCAGCCCCACAGTAGCTTTTGCCACATAGATCTGACCCCCATCAGCCCCACTGCAGCTCCTGCCCCATAGATCTGACACACATCATATGTAAAGCAGCTGCTGCCAAATAGATCTTAACCACAGCAGCTCCTGCCCCATAGATCAGACCCACAGCAGCCCCACAGCAGCTCCTGCCCCATAGATCTGACCCACATCTGTCGCACAGCAGCTCCTGCCCCATAGATCTAACCCACATCAACCCCACAGCAGCTCCTGCCCCATAGATCTGACACACATCATATATAAAGCAGCTGCTGCTCAATAGATATGACCCACAGCACCTTCAGCCCCAAGGATCTGACCCACATCAGCCCCACAGCAGCTCCTGCCCCATAGATCTGACACACACCATATGTAAAGCAGCTGCTGCCCAAAAGATATGACCCACAGCAGCTCCTGCCCTATAGATCTGACCCACATCACCCCACAGCAGCTCCTGCCTCATAGATCTGACCCACATGTTCCCAAGAGCAGCTCTGCCCCATTGATTTGAACCACATCAGCCCCACAGTAGCTCCTGCCCCATAGATCTGACCCCCATCAGCCCCACTGCAGCTCCTGCCCCATAGATCTGACACACATCATATGTAAAGCAGCTGCTGCCCAATAGATATGACCCACAACAGCTCCTGCCCCATAGATCTAACCCACAGCAGCCCCACAGCAGCTCCTGCCCCATAGATCTGACGTACATCAACTCCACTGCAGTTCCTGCCCCATAGATCTGACCCAAATCTGCCCCACAGCAGATCCTGCCAAATAGATCTTAACCACAGCAGCTCCTGCCCCATAGATCTGACATACATCATCTCCACTGCAGCTCCTGCCCCATAGATCTGACCCACATCTGTCGCACAGCAGCTCCTGCCCCATAGATCAGACCCACATCAGCCCCACAGCAGCTCCTGCCCCATAGATCTTTCCCACATCAGCCCCACAGCAGATCCTGCCCCATAGATCTGACCCACATCTGTCGCACAGCAGCTCCTGCCCAATAGATCAGACCCACATCAGCCCCACAGCAGCTCCTGCCCCATAGATCTTTCCCACATCAGCCACACAGCAGCTCCTGCCCCATAGATCTTTCCCACATCAGCCCCACAGCAGATCCTGCCCCATAGATCTGACCCACATCTGTCGCACAGCAGCTCCTGCCCAATAGATCAGACCCACATCAGCCCCACAGCAGCTCCTGCCCCATAGATCTTTCCCACATCAGCCACACAGCAGCTCCTGCCCCATAGATCTTTCCCACATCAGCCCCACAGCAGATCCTGCCCCATAGATCTTACCCACATATGTCGCACAGCAGCACCTGACTCATAGATCTGACCAACATCTGCCCCACAGCAGATCCTGCCCCATAGATCAAACCCACATCAACCCCACAGCAGCTCCTGCCCCATAGATCTGACACACATCATATGTAAAGCAGCAGCTGCCCAATAGATATGACCCACAGCAGCTTCAGCCCCAAGGATCTGACCCACATCAGCCCCACAGCAGCTTCTGCCCCATAGATCGGACCCACATCAGCCCCACAGCAGCTCCTGCCTCATAGATCTGACCCACATGTTCCCAAGAGCAGCTCTGCCCCATTGATTTGACCCACATCAGCCCCACAGTAGCTCCTGCCCCATAGATCTGACCCCCATCAGCCCCACTGCAGCTCCTGCCCTATAGATCTGACGTACATCATCTCCACAGCAGATCCTGCCCCATAGATCTGACCCACATATGTCGCAAGCAGCTCCTGCCCCATAGATCAGACCAACATCAGCCCCACAGTAGCTCCTGCCCCATAGATCTGAACCCCATCAGCCCCACAGCAGCACCTGCCCCATAGATCTGACCCACATCTGTCGCACAGCAGCTCCTGCCCCATAGATCTCACCCACATCAACCCCACAGCAGCTCCTGCCTCATAGATCTGACACACATCATATGTAAAGCAGCTGCTGCCCAATAGATCAGACCCACAACAGCTCCTGCCCCATAGATCTAACCCACAGCAGCCCCACAGCAGCTCCTGCCCCATAGATCTGACGTACATCATCTCCACTGCAGCTCCTGCCCCATAGATCTGACCCACATATGTCTCACAGCAGCACCTGCCCCATAGACCTGACCCACATCTGTCGCACAGCAGCTCCTGCCCCATTGATCAAACGAACATCAGCCCCACAGTAGCTCCTGCCCCATAGATCTGACCCCCATCAGCCCCACAGTAGCTCCTGCCCCATAGATCTGACCCCCATCAGCCCCACAACAGCTCCTGCCCCATAGATCTAACCCACATCAGCCCCACAGCAGCTCCTGCCCCATAGATCTAACACACATCATATGTAAAGCAGCTGCTGCCCAATAGATATGACCCACAGCAGCTTCAGCCCCATGGATCTGACCCACATCAGCCCCACAGCAGCTCCTTCCCCATAGATCTGACCCACATATGCCCCACAGCAGCTCCTGCCCCATAGATCTGACATACATCATCTCCACTGCAGCTCCTGCCCCATAGATCTAACCCTCATATGTCGCACAGCAGCACCTGCCCCATAGATCTGACCCACATCTGTCGCACAGCAGCTCCTGCCCCATAGATCAGACCAACATCAGCCCCACAGTAGCTCCTGCCCCATAGATCTGACCCACATCTGCCCCACAGTAGCTCCTGCCTCTTAGATCTGACCCCCATCAGCCCCACAACAGCTCCTGCCCCATATATCTAACCCACAGCAGCCCCACAGCAGCTCCTGCCCCATAGATCTGACACACATCATATGTAAAGCAGCTGCTGCCCAATAGATATGACCCAGAGCAGCTCCTGCCCTATAGATCTGACCCACATCAGCCCCACAGCAGCTCCTGCCTCATAGATCTGACCCACATGTTCCCAAGAGCAGCTCTGCCCCATTGATTTGACCCACATCAGCCCCACAGTAGCTCCTGCCCCATAGATCTGACCCACATCAGCCCCACTGCAGCTCCTGCCCTATAGATCTGACGTACATCATCTCCACTGCAGCTCCTGCCCCATAGATCTGACCCACATCAGCCCCACAGCAGATCCTGCCCCATAGATCTTTCCCACATCAGCCCCACAGCAGATCCTGCCCCATAGATCTGACCGACATCTGTCGCTCAGCAGCTCCTGCCCCATAGATCAGACCCACATCTGTCGCAAGCAGCTCCTGCCCCATAGATCAGACCAACATCAGCTCCACAGTAGCTCCTGCCCCATAGATCTGAACCCCATCAGCCCCACAGCAGCACCTGCCCCATAGATCTAACCCACATCTGTCGCACAGCAGCTCCTGCCCCATAGATCTCACCCACATCAACCCCACAGCAGCTCCTGCCCCATAGATCTGACACACATCATATGTAAAGCAGCTGCTGCCCAATAGATATGACCCCCAGCAGCTTCAGCCCCAAGGATCTGACCCACATCAGCCCCACAGCAGCTCCTGCCCCATAGATCTGACCCACATCAGCCCCACAGCAGCTCCTGCCCCATAGATCTGACGTACATCATCTCCACTGCAGCTCCTGCCCCATAGATCTGACAAACATCATCTCCACTGCAGCTCCTGCCCCATAGATCTGACCCACATATGTCGCACAGCAGCACCTGCCCCATAGATCTGACCCACATCTCTCGCACAGCAGCTCCTGCCCCATAGATCAGACCAACATCAGCCCCACAGTAGCTCCTGCCCCATAGATCTGACCCCCATCAGCCCCACAGTAGCTCCTGCCTCTTAGATCTGACCCCCATCAGCCCCACAACAGCTCCTGCCCCATATATCTAACCCACATCAGTTCCACAGCAGCTCCTGCCCCATAGATCTGACACACATCATATGTAAAGCAGCTGCTGCCCAATAGACATGACCCACAGCAGCTCCTGCCCTATAGATCTGACCCACATCAGCCCCACAGCAGCTCCTGCCTCATAGATCTGACCCACATGTTCCCAAGAGCAGCTCTGCCCCATTGATTTGACCCACATCAGCCCCACAGTAGCTCCTGCCCCATAGATCTGACCCCCATCAGCCCCACAGCAGCACCTGCCCAATAGATCTAACCCACATCTGTCGCACAGCAGCTCCTGCCCCATAGATCTCACCCACATCAACCCCACAGCAGCTCCTGCCCCATAGATCTGACACACATCATATGTAAAGCAGCTGCTGCCCAATAGATATGACCCACAACAGCTCCTGCCCCATAGATCTGACCCACATATGTCTCACAGCAGCACCTGCCCCATAGACCTGACCCACATCTGTCGCACAGCAGCTCCTGCCCCATTGATCAAACGAACATCAGCCCCACAGTAGCTCCTGCCCCATAGATCTGACCCCCATCAGCCCCACAGCAGCTCCTGCCCAATAGATCAGACCCACATCAGCCCCACAGCAGCTCCTGCCCCATAGATCTTTCCCACATCAGCCACACAGCAGCTCCTGCCCCATAGATCTTTCCCACATCAGCCCCACAGCAGATCCTGCCCCATAGATCTGACCCACATATGTCGCACAGCAGCACCTGACTCATAGATCTGACCAACATCTGCCCCACAGCAGATCCTGCCCCATAGATCAAACCCACATCAACCCCACAGCAGCTCCTGCCCCATAGATCTGACACACATCATATGTAAAGCAGCAGCTGCCCAATAGATATGACCCACAGCAGCTTCAGCCCCAAGGATCTGACCCACATCAGCCCCACAGCAGCTTCTGCCCCATAGATCGGACCCACATCAGCCCCACAGCAGCTCCTGCCTCATAGATCTGACCCACATGTTCCCAAGAGCAGCTCTGCCCCATTGATTTGACCCACATCAGCCCCACAGTAGCTCCTGCCCCATAGATCTGACCCCCATCAGCCCCACAGTAGCTCCTGCCCCATAGATCTGACCCCCATCAGCCCCACAACAGCTCCTGCCCCATAGATCAGACCAACATCAGCCCCACAGCAGCTCCTGCCCCATAGATCTGACCCACATGTTCCCAAGAGCAGCTCTGCCCCATTGATTTGACCCACATCAGCCCCACAGTAGCTCCTGCCCCATAGATCTGACCCCCATCAGCCCCACTGCAGCTCCTGCCCCATAGATCTGACACACATCATATGTAAAGCAGCTGCTGCTCAATAGATATGACCCACAACAGCTCCTGCCCCATAGATCTAACCCACAGCAGCCCCACAGAAGCTCCTGCCCCATAGATCTGACGTACATCAACTCCACTGCAACTCCTGCCCCATAGATCTGACCCAAATTTGCCCCACAGCAGATCCTGTCCCATAGATCAGACCCACATCAGACCCACAGCAGCTGCTGCCCCATAGATCTGACCCACATCAGCCCCACAGCAGCTCCTGCCCCATAGATCTGACCCACATCTGTCGCATAGCAGCTCCTGCCCTATAGATCTGACCCACATCAGCCCCACAGCAGCTCCTGCCCCATAGATCTGACGTACATCATCTCCACTGCAGCTCCTGCCCCATAGATCTGACCCACATATGTCGCACAGCAGCACCTGCCCCATAGATCTAACCCACAGCAGCCCCACAGCAGCTCCTGCCCCATAGATCTAACCCAAATCAAACCCACAGCAGCTCCTGCCCCATAGATCTGACCCACATCATATGTAAAGCAGCTGCTGCCCAATAGATATGACCCACAACAGCTCCTGCCCCATAGATCTAACCCACACCAGCCCCACAGCAGCTCCTGCCCCATAGATCTGACGTACATCATCTCCACTACAGCTCCTGCCTCATAGATCTGACTCAAATCTGCTCAACAGCATCTCCTGCCCCATAGCTCTGACCCACATCTGCACCACAGCAGCTCCTCCCGATAGATCTAACACCCATCAGCCTCACAGCAGCTCCTGCCCCATAGATATGCCCTACATCTGTCCCACAGCAGCTCCTGCACCATAGATCTGACCCACATCTGCAACACAGCAGCTCCTGCTCCATAAATCTGACCAACATCAGGCCCACATCTGTTCCTGCCCCATAGATCTGACCCACAGCAGCTCCTGCCCCATAGATCTGACCCACATCAGCCCCACAGCAGCTCCTGCCCCATAGATCTTTCCCACATCAGCCCCACAGCAGATCCTGCCCCATAGATCTGACCCACATCTGTCGCACAGCAGCTCCTGCCCCATAGATCAGACCCACATCAGCCCCACAGCAGCTCCTGCCCCATAGATCTTTCCCACATCAGCCCCACAGCAGCTCCTGCCCCATAGATCTGACCCACATATGTCGCACAGCAGCGCCTGCCCCATAGATCTGACCCACATCTGTCGCACAGCAGCTCCTGCCCCATAGATCTAACCCACATCAACCCCACAGCAGCTCCTGCCCCATAGTTCTGGCACACATCATATGTAAAACAGCTGCTGCCAAATAGATATGACCCACAGCAGCTTCAGCCCCAAGGATCTGACTCACATCAGCCCCACAGCAGCTCCTGCCTCATAGATCTGACCCACATGTTCCCAAGAGCAGCTCCTGCCCCATAGTTCTGACCCACATCTGTCGCACAGCAGCTCCTGCCCCATAGATCAGACCCACATCAGCCCCACAGCAGCTCCTGCCCCATAGATCAGACCCAAATCTTCCCTACTTCAGCTCCTGCCCATAGATCTGACCCACATCAGCCGCACAGCAGCTCCTACCCCATAGATCTCACCCACATCAGCCCCACAGCTGCTCCACGGCACGGTTTCCCCGGCTCGGTGCGGCTCGCGAGCTTTGCGGCGCCGGCTATGCGTTTTTGCCTGCGGAGACGCCACAGGAGCGACATTTGGCTGATTCCGAGGAACGTCCGAGCCGAGCGGTGCCCGACGGGAGTGGTTGGACCGTGCCGGCGCACTTGAGCGGGGTCCGTTCGAGCCGGAAATCTGGATTGCGGGCAGGCCGCGTAGCGAGGGATGGCGAAAGAGCGGCGGGAAGCCGCAACCGAAAAACTCCACAGCCCGGTGCTCAACCGCGCTCGCCTGCGCCCGCTCGTTGCCGCCTCTGGAGACGAGCACGCGCTCGCTCCTGCAGACGAAAACGGAAGGCGTAAGAAAAAACGGCTTCGGAAAAGAACGGCGCCGACTACCGGAAGCGGCGCCGAGGGTAAGCAGCGCTCTACGTCGACGTAGCGGTAGGTAAGAAACTACAGCGACCCCCCAGCAAGCTTTGGAGCTTTAGCGCCCCCCCATCTCACAGGGCGGCAAAGCCTAGCCGAAAGCGGGTAGACCTGGCAGCTACACGCAAGCCGCACGGGCAGCGACCCCTAGACACCGCCGCCGAGCACCACGGCCCGCTCGGAGCCGGGTAGACCGTGCCGACCTCGTCGAGCCGCATAGGCAGCGACCTCTAGCAGCCGCCGCCGAGCACCACGGCCCGCTCGGAGCCGGGTAGACCGTGGCGACCTAGTCGAGACGCATGGGAAGCGACGCCTAGCCGCCGATGCAGTGCCCCCCCCCCCCTCCCCTCACCCTCCGGAGACGCTCGGAGCCAGGTAGACAGTGCCAGCGCAGAGGAGCCGCCACGAGAGCGACACTTGGCCACTTCCGCGGAACTTCCGAGCCGAGCGGAGCCCGCCGGGAGAGGCTGGACCGTGCCGGCGCACTCGAGCCGCGATGGCCAGGGGTCGAGCCGTGTTGACCGTGCCGGAGCACCGGAGGCGCCACGGAGATGCCACTCGGCCGCAGCCGCGGAACGACCAGGGTGCACGTATGAGCCGGCCGCTGTTCGCCGGGTCGGGGCGCTCCCGGGCTTCTCGGTTCGGCCTTGCTTGAAGCTGGCCGTCCCGCCACCACCACCGCGGTTTTGCCCTTTTGTCTGCGTGTTTGTTTGTTCGTCCGTTCGTTCGTACTTTGGTCCGTTCGATTGTTTGTCCGTGCCCCCACGCGCCCTCTCGGTTTTATTATTTTCCGTTTGTTTGTTTGTTTGTTTGTTTGTTTGTTTTTCTCGTGGGTTCTTCTTTACTTTCCCCTTTTTTAGATTTTGAAAAAGTTGCCCCGCACCCCCCGCCTCCCCGGCTCTGCAGGAAGAGCGTGGGCGAGTGCGCGGTCCCCGCCCACCAAGGTCCGTTCGGGCCGGATATCCGGACTGCGGGCAGGCCGCGTGGCGAGGGATGGCGAAAGAGCGGCGGGAAGACGGCAGCGGCGAGAGGTGGGCCGGCGGGAGGCGGCCGCATCCCCCACGGGGTTCGTACCTAGCCTCTCTCCCAGCCGGCAGATGAGGTGGAACGGTACGTGGGATTTTCGGCGGGAGGAGGAGGTGGTGGCGGTGGTGGCGGTGGTGGCAGAGGGGCTCGGGGGTGGCGAGGCGTTTTGGCGGGCTCCGGTCGCCGAGTCGAGCCGCCATTGGGCCGAGCCATCAGGAGCACCCCAGCAGAAAAAGGAAAGAAAAGAAAAAAACCAAACGGGCCAATCGGGTCCAAACAAATAACCGAGCGAGTGACCGACCAAACAAAAAAAAAACAAAAACAAAGACAAAGACAAACAAACAAATAAAAAAACACGGTCGCGGGCCGGTCGGGCGAGATGCGTCCGGGAGAGGGCGGGTTGTGGGCGAGGGCTGGGGTGGGGGCAGGCGGAGGCGGGCCGCCGTCGGGTACGGGTCGGGTTCCCGCTCGTGCGGTGTGGACTGGGGGGGGGAAGGTGGAAGACGGACGCGGGGCCGGGAAGATCAGGCGCCGGCAGCCAGGTCTACCCGCATACCCGCAACCCCGCCGCGGACCGCCGGCCACGCAAGCGACCCCATTCTTCGTGACAGAGGCCGTGCCGGTCCAGGCCGGGCTGGGCCTACTCACGCGCGGGCGACGAGGAGAAAGAGAAGAAGGGAAGGGAAGGGAAGGGAAGGGAAGGGAAGGGAAGGGAAGGGAAGGGAAGGGAAGGGAAGGGAAGGGAAGGGAAGGGAAGGGAAGGGAAGGGAAGGGAAGGGAAGGGAAGGGAAGGGAAGGGAAGGGAAGGGAAGGGAAGGGAAGGGAAGGGAAGGGAAGGGAAGGGAAGGGAAGGGAAGGGAAGGGAAGTGAAAAGGGAAGGGAAGGGAAGGGAAGGGAAGGGAAGGGAAGGGAAGGGAAGGGAAGGGAAGGGAAGGGAAGGGAAGGGAAGGGAAGGGAAGGGAAGGGAAGGGAAGGGAAGGGAAGGGAAGGGAAGGGAAGGGAAGGGAAGGGAAGTGAAAAGGGAAGGGAAGGGAAGGGAAGGGAAGGGAAGGGAAGGGAAGGGAAGGGAAGGGAAGGGAAGGGAAGGGAAGGGAAGGGAAGGGAAGGGAAGGGAAGGGAAGGGAAGGGAAGGGAAGGGAAGGCAGAAGTCAAAGAAAAGTAGAAGAGAAGAAGGTGTGAAAAAGTACAGATAGATCGTAAAATGTCGCGGTAAAATAAAATAAAATAAAATAAAAGTAATAAAAAGATGGGGGTGGGTCAAGGGCGGAAGCGGTCGGGTCGGGTCGGGTCGGGTCGGGTCGGGTCGGGGGGCGGCTGGCCGTTCGTCGTACACTTACCGCTTGACACAGCTGCGTGACGCGCGGCTACGGCCGACACGTCTACCCACGGCACGGACGGGAAACTGCACCCGCCGATCGAGCGGGTGGATGGTCACCCAGGTCTACCCCGTGCCGCCACGAAGCGGGAAGGTGGATGCATGGATGGATGGATGGATGGGGAAAAACCGGGCGAAAGGGGGCCTGGCACGCGCCCGCGCGCGACCAGCCGCACACCCCCTTTTCCACGCGCCGGCGCCGGCGCACGGAACCCCCCGAACAGAGGACGGAAGCAACGCAGCGAGCGCCGGGTCTCCCAGCGGGTGCTGGGAGGTTGCACCAGGTAAAAGACCAAGAGGTACCAATTGTCACCAGAGTGGTTCACAGACGGCAGTACCGCACCAATAGGGACTCATTGCTCCCCATTCACAAGCTAATTCGCCAATTAGAGAATCAGGGAGTGATTAGCAAAACTCACTCGCCTTTTAACAGCCCCATATGGCCAGTGTGTAAAACCAGTGGGGAATGGAGGCTGACGGTGGATTACCATGGCCTGAATGAAGTCACACCTCCATTAAGTGCTGCTGTACCAGACATGCTAGAACTCCAGTATGAACTGGAGTCAAAAGAAGCTAGGTGGTATGCCACCATTGACATTGCTAATGCCTTCTTTTCCATCCCATTGGCTGCAAAATGTAGGCCACAGTTTGCTTTTACCTGGAGAGGTATTCAGTACACCTGGAACCGTTTACCTCAAGGGTGGAAGCACAGCTCAACAATTTGCCATGGATTGATCCAAGCTGTTTTGGAACAGGGTGATGCTCCTGAGCACTTGCAGTATATTGATGATATTGTAGTGTGGGGCCATACAGCAGCAGAGGTTTTCAAGAAAGGGAAACAGATAATCCAAATTCTTTTGAAAGCTGGTTTTGCCATTAAGCGCAGCAAGGTGAAGGGGCCTGCCCAGGAAATCCAGTTCTTAGGTATAAAATGGCAAGATGGACGTCGTCACATCCCAGCAGATGTGATTGACAAAATCACTGCTATGTCTCCGCCCACCGACAAGACAGAGACCCAATCTTCTCTGGGAGTAGTGGGCTTTTGGAGAATGCATGTCCCAAACTACAGCCACATAGTGAGCCCCCTCTATCAGGTAACACAGAAGAAGAATAATTTCTCATGGGGTCCTGAGCAGCAGCAGGCTTTTGAGCAGATAAAACAAGAAATAGCCCATGCCGTGGCCTTGGGGCCAGTACGGACGGGGCAGGATGTGAGGATCCGAGGCCGACCGCTAGGATTTTGGAGTCAAGCATATAAAGGGTCTGAGGAGCGCTACACTCCGACTAAGAAGGAGATCTTAGCCGTGTATGAGGGGGTTCGGGCTGCTTCTGAAGTAGTTGGGACAGAGGTTCAGCTTCTTCTAGCACCTCGCTTGCCAGTAATAAACTGGATGTTTAAAGGACAGGTTCCCTCCACCCATCATGCTACTGATGCCACTTGGAGTAAGTGGATTTCATTAATTACACAACGAGCTTGAATGGGAAAACTCAGCCGTCCTGGAATTCTAGAAGTGATCATGGACTGGCCTGAGAGTAAAGAAATTGAAACACCACCTACAGAAGAGGTATCACGTGCTAAAGAGGCACCACTATACAATGAGCTACCAGAAAACGAAAAGTAATTTGCCCTATTCACAGACGGATCATGTCGTATTGTAGGGAAGCATCGCAGATGGAAAGCTGCTGTATGGAGCCCCACACAACAAGTTGCAGAGGCCACTGAAGGTAAAGGAGAATCAAGTCAAATTTGCAGAGGTAAAGGCTGTTCAGCTGGCTTTAGATGTGGCTGAACGGGAGAGGTGGCCAATGCTTCATATCTTTATACTGATTCATGGATGGTGGCAAATGCCTTATGGGGGTGGCTGCAACAGTGGAACCATCCTCTGCTACCAAATCTGTCACGGTTTGAACGAAAAATCCACCTGCGTCCGTGACAAGGGCCGTGGGCCCCTGAAGGGCCCTCAGCCGAAAAGAAAAAGTTAATTAAGAAAACAGCGGCAACGATGTAAGGAGGCACACTTATTTACTAAATACTATATCGAAATACAGGATAACACAATAGAATACAATATAATTGAAAATTGAGCTAATGAATCAAGCAAAATAGGAGAGAGAATGAGTCCCGTAACCGAGAGGCCTACTGTGAATCTGGGCGAACGGCTGAAGGCTCCCACACACTGCCCTGAACGCCAGAACTCGAAAGACGTCAGTCTGTTCTGCGACAGAGTTAATATAGAGTCCAGGTCCTGTGACCCATCATGTTGCTCTCTGGGAGATGTAGTCTACTTCTGTAAGTTGCAGATTCAGAAAAATTATCCATGCTTTATATGATGTTATGATGTGGAATACTGATAGCAAAATTACAACATTATTAAACCATGACAATCTGACCCACAGCAGCTCCTGCCCCATAGACCTGATACACATGTGCCCCACAGCAGCTCCTGCCCAATAGATCGGACCGACATATGGCCCACAGCAACTCCTGCCCCATAGATCTGACACACATCTGCCCCAAAGCATCTCCTGCCCCATAGATCTTTCCCACATCAGCCCCACAGCAGCTCCTGCCCCATAGATCTGACCCACATATGTCGCACAGCAGCACCTGCCCCATAGATCTGACCCACATCTGTCGCACAGCAGCTCCTGCCCATAGATCTAACCCACATCAATCCCACAGCAGCTCCTGCCCCATAGATCTGACACACATCATATATAAAGCAGCTGCTGCTCAATAGATATGACCCACAGCAGCTTCAGCCCCAAGGATCTGACCCACATCAGCCCCACAGCAGCTCCTGCCCCATAGATCTTACACACATCATATGTAAAGCAGCTGCTGCCCAAAAGATATGACCCACAGCAGCTCCTGCCCTATAGATCTGACCCACATCACCCCACAGCAGCTCCTGCCTCATAGATCTGACCCACATGTTCCCAAGAGCAGCTCTGCCCCATTGATTTGACCCACATAAGCCCCACAGTAGCTTTTGCCCCATAGATCTGACCCCCATCAGCCCCACTGCAGCTCCTGCCCCATAGATCTGACACACATCATATGTAAAGCAGCTGCTGCCTAATAGATATGACCCACAACATCTCCTGCCCCATAGATCTAACCCACAGCAGCCCCACAGCAGCTCCTGCCCCATAGATCTGACGTACATCAACTCCACTGCAGCTCCTGCCCCATAGATCTGACCCAAATCTGCCCCACAGCAGATCCTGCCAAATAGATCTTAACCACAGCAGCTCCTGCCCCATAGATCAGACCCACATATGCCCCACAGCAGCTCCTGCCCCATAGATCTGACCCACATCTGTCGCACAGCAGCTCCTGCCACATAGATCAGACCAATATCAGCCACACAGCAGCTCCTGCCCCATAGCTCTTTCCCACATCAGCTCCACAGCAGCTCCTGCCCCATAGATCTGACCCACATCTGTCGCACAGCAGCTCCTGCCCCATAGATCAGACAAACATCAGCCCCACAGTCGCACCTGCCCCATAGATCTGACCCCCATCAGCCCCACAGTAGCTCCTGCCCCATAGATCTGACCCCCATCAGCCCCACAACAGCTCCTGCCCCTGAGATCTGACACACATCATATGTAAAGCAGCTGCTGCCCAATAGATATGACCCACAGCAGCTTCTGCCCCATAGATCTGACCCACATCAGCCCCACAGCAGCTCCTGCCCTATAGATGTGACCCACATCAGCCCCACAGCAGCTCCTGCCCTATAGATCTGACCCACATCAGCCCCACAGCAGCTCCTGCCTCATAGATCTGACCCACATGTTCCCAAGAGCAGCTCTGCCCCATTGATTTGACACACATCAGCCCCACAGTAGCTCCTGCCCCATAGATCTGACCCTCATCAGCCCCACAACAGCTCCTGCCCCATAGATCTGACCCACATCAGCCCCACAGTAGCTCCTGCCCCTTAGATCTGACCCCCATCAGCCCCACAACAGCTCCTGCCCCGTAGATCTAACCCACATCAGCCCCACAGCAGCTCCTGCCCCATAGATCTGACCCACATATGACCCACAGCAGCTCCTGCCCCATAGATCTGACCCACATCTGTCGCACAGCAGCTCCTGCCCCATAGATCAGACCCACATCAGCCCAAAGCAGCTCCTGCCCCATAGATCTTTCCCACATCAGCCC
The DNA here is from genome assembly GCF_054131305.1 of Coturnix japonica. Taxonomy (NCBI): domain Eukaryota; kingdom Metazoa; phylum Chordata; class Aves; order Galliformes; family Phasianidae; genus Coturnix; species Coturnix japonica. Next base: position 3,192,407 of record NC_140689.1, read on the forward strand.
CACAGCAGATCCTGCCCCATAGATCTGACCCACAACTGTCGCACAGCAGCTCCTGCCCCATAGATTTAACCCACATCAACACCACAGCAGCTCCTGCCCCATAGATCTGACACACATCATATGTAAAGCAGCTGCTGCCCAATAGATATGACTTACAGCAGCTCCTGCCCCATAGATCTGACCCACATAAGCCCCACAGCAGCTCCTGCCTCATAGATCTGACCCACATGTTCCCAAGAGCAGCTCTGCCCCATTGATTTGACCCACATCAGCCCCACAGTAGCTCTAGCCCTATAGATCTGACCCAAATCTGCCCCACAGCAGATCCTGCCAAATAGATCTTAACCACAGCAGCTCCTGCCCCATAGATCTGACCCACATATGTCGCACAGCAGCACCTGCCCCATAGATCTGACCCACATCTGTCGCACAGCAGCTCCTGTCCCATAGATCTAACCCACATCAACCCCACAGCAGCTCCTGCCCCATAGATGTGACACACATCATATGTAAAGCAGCTGCTGCCCAAAAGATATGACCCACAGCAGCTTCAGCCCCATGGATCTGACCCACATCAGCCCCACAGCAGCTCCTGCCCCATTGATCAGACCCACATCAGCCCCACAGCAGCTTCTGCCCCATAGATCTTTCCCACATCAGCCCCACAGCAGATCCTGCCCCATAGATCTGACCCACATATGTCGCACAGCAGCACCTGCCCCATAGATCTGACCCACATCTGTCGCACAACAGATCCTGCCCCATAGATCAGACCAACATCAGCCCCGCAGTAGCTCCTGCCCCATAGATCTTTCCCACATCAGTCCCACAGTAGCTACTGCCCCATAGATCACACACCCATCAGCCCCACAACAGCTCCTGCCCCATAGATCTGACCCACATCAGCCCCACAGCAGCTCCTGCCTCATAGATCTAAAACACATCATATGTAAAGCAGTTGCTGCCCAATATATATGATCCACAGCAGCTCCTGCCCTATAGATCTGACCCACATCAGCCCCACAGCAGCTCCTGCCTCATAGATCTGACCCACATGTTCCCAAGAGCAGCTCTGCCCCATAGATCTGACCCCCATCAGACCCACTGCAGCTCCTGCCCCATAGATCTGACACACATCATATGTAAAGCAGCTGCTGCCCAATAGATATGACCCACAACAGCTCCTGCCCCATAGATCTAACCCACATCAGCCCCACAGTAGCTCCTGCCCCATAGATCTGACCCCCATCAGCCCCACTGCAGCTCCTGCCACATAGATCTAACCCACATCAGCCCCACAGCAGCTCCTGCCCCATAGATCTGACACACATCATATGTAAAGCAGCTGCTGCCCAATAGATATGACCCACAGCAGCTTCAGCCCCAAGGATCTGACCCACCTCAGCCCCACAGCAGCTCCTGCCCCATAGATCAGACCCACATCAGCCCCACAGCAGCTCCTGCCACATAGATCTTTCCCACATCAGCCCCACAGCAAATCCTGCCCCATAGATCTGACCCACATATGTCACACAGCAGCACCTGCCCCATAGATCTGACCCACATCTGTCGCACAGCAGCTCCTGCCCCATAGATCTGACCACCATCAGCCCCACAGTAGCTCCTGCCCCATAGATCACACACCCATCAGCCCCACAACAGCTCCTGCCCCATAGATCTGACCCACATCAGCCCCACAGCAGCTCCTGCCTCATAGATCTGACACACATCATATGTAAAGCAGCTGCTGACCAATAGATATGACCCACAGCAGCTCCTGCCCTATAGATCTGACCCACATCAGCCCCACAGCAGCTCCTGCCCCATAGATCTGACACACATCATATGTAAAGCAGCTGCTGCCCAATAGATATGATCCACAACAGCTCCTGCCCCATAGTTCTAACCCACAGCAGCCCCACAGCAGCTCCTGCCCAATAGATCTGACCCACATCTGCACCACAGCAGCTCCTGCCCCATAGCTCTGACCCACATCTGCACCACAGCAGCTCCTCCCCATAGCTCTGACCCACATCTGCCCCACAGCAGCTCCTGCACCATAGATCTGACCCACATCTGCAACACAGCAGCTCCTGCTCCATAAATCTGACCAACATCAGGCCCACATCTGTTCCTGCCCCATTGATCTGACCCACAGCAGTTCCTGCCCCATAGATCTTTCCCACATCAGCCCCACAGCAGATCCTGCCCCATAGATCTGACCCACATCTGTCGCACAGCAGCTCCTGACCCATAGATCAGACCAACATCAGCCCCACAGTAGCTCCTGCCCCATAGATCTGACCCCCAGCAGCCCCACAGTAGCTCCTGCCCCTTAGATCTGACACCCATCAGCCCCACAACAGCTCCTGCCCCATAGATCTAACCCTCATCAGCCCCACAGCAGCTCCTGCCCCATAGATCTGACACACATCATATGTAAAGCAGCTGCTGCCCAATAGATATGACCCACAGCAGCTCCTGCCCTATATATCTGTCCCACATCAGCCCCACAGCAGGTCCTCCATCATAGATCTGACCCACATGTTCCCAAGAGCAGCTCTGCCCCATTGATTTGACCCACATCAGCCCCACAGTAGCTCCTGCCCCATAGATCTGACCCCCATCAGCCCCACAGTAGCTCCTGCCCCATAGATCTGACCCACATCAGCCCCACAGTAGCTCCTGCCCCATAGATCTGACCCACATCAGCCCCACAGTAGCTCCTGCCCCATAGATCTGACCCCCATCAGCCCCACAGTAGCTCCTGCCCCATAGATCTGACCCACATCAGCCCCACAGTAGCTCCTGCCCCATAGATCTGACCCACATCAGCCCCACAGTAGCTCCTGCCCCATAGATCTGACCCCCATCAGCCCCACTGCAGCTCCTGCCCCATAGATCTGACACACATCATATGTAAAGCAGCTGCTGCCCAATAGATATGACCCACAACAGCTCCTGCCCCATAGATCTAACCCACAGCAGCCCCACAGCAGCTCCTGCCCCATAGATCTGACGTACATCATCTCCACTGCAGCTCCTGCCCCATAGATCTGACCCAAATCTGCCCCACAGCAGCTCCTGCCCCATAGCTCTGACCCACATATGTCGCACAGCAGCACCTGCCCCATAGATCTGACCCACATCTGTCGCACAGCAGCTCCTGCCCCATAGATCTAACCCACATCAACCCCACAGCAGCTCCTGCCCCATAGATCTGACACACATCATATGTAAAGCAGCTCCTGCCCTATAGATCTGACCCACATCAGACCCACAGCAGCTGCTGACCCATAGATCTGACCCACATCTGCCCCACAGCAGCTCCTGCCCCATAGACCTGACCCACATTTTCCCCACAGCAGCTCCTGCCCCATAGATCTGACCCCCAGCATCCCCTGCCCCATAGATCTGACCCCCATCAGCCCCAGAAATGCTCCTGCCCCATAGATCTTTCCCACATCAGCCCCACAGCAGATCCTGCCCCATAGATCTGACCCACATCTGTCGCAAAGCAGCTCCTGCCCCATAGATCTGACCCACATATGTCGCACAGCAGCACCTGCCCCATAGATCTGACCCACATCTGTCGCACAGCAGCTCCTGCCCCATAGATCAGACCAACATCAGCCCCACAGTAGCTCCTGCCCCATAGATCTGACGCACATATGTCGCATAGCAGCACCTGCCCCATAGATCTGACCCACATCTATCGCACAGCAGCTCCTGCCCCATAGATCAGACCAACATCAGCCCCACAGTAGCTCCTGCCCCATAGATCTGGCACACATCATATGTAAAGCAGCTGCTGCTTAATAGATTTGACCCACAGCAGCTTCAGCCCCAAGGATCTGACCCACATCAGCCCCACAGCAGCTCCTGCCCCATAGATCTGACCCACATATGCCCCACAGCATCTCCTGCCCCATAGATCGGACCCACATCTGTCGCACAGCAGCTCCTGCCCCATAGATCAGACCCACATCAGCCCCACAGCAGCTCCTGCCCCATAGATCTGACCCACATCTGTCGCACAGCAGCTCCTGCCCATAGATCAGACCAACATCAGCCCCACAGTAGCTCCTGCCCCATAGATCTGACCCCCATCAGCCCCACAACAGCTCCTGCCCCATAGATCTGACACACATCTGCAACACAGCAGCTCCTGCTCCATAGATCAGACCAACGTCAGCCCCACAGTAGCTCCTGCCCCATAGATCTGACCCCCATCAGCCCCACAGTAGCTCCTGCCCCATAGATCTGACCCCCATCAGCCCCACAACAGCTCCTGCCCCATAGATCTAACCCACATCAGCCCCACAGCAGCTCCTGCCCCATAGATCTGACACACATCATATGTAAAGCAGCTGCTGCCCAATAGATATGACCCACAGCAGCTTCAGCCCCAAGGATCTGACCCATATCAGACCCACAGCAACTCCTGCCCCATAGATCTGACTAAAATCTGCCCCAAAGCATCTCCTGCCCTCTTAGATCTGACCCACATTAGCCCCACAGCAGCTCCTACACCATAGATCTGACGCACATCTGCAACACAGCAGCTCCTGCCCCATAGCTCTGACCCACATCTGCACCACAGCAGCTCCTCCCCATAGATCTAACACCCATCAGCCTCACAGCAGCTCCTGCCCCATAGATAAGCCCTACATCTGCCCCACAGCAGCTCCTGCACCATAGATCTGACCCACATCTGCAACACAGCAGCTCCTACTCCATAATTCTGACCAACATCAGGCCCACATCTGTTCCTGCCCCATAGATCTGACCCACAGCAGCTCCTGCCCCATAGATCTGACCCACATCTGCCCCACAGCAGCTCCTACACCATAGATCTGACCCAAATCAGCCCCGCAGCAGCTCCTGGCCCATAGATCTGACCCTCATGTGCCCCACAGCAGCTCCAAACTCATAGATCTGACCCACATCAGTCCAACAGCAGATTTTGCACCATAGATATGTCCCTCATCTGCCCCACAACCACTCCTGCCCCATAGATCTGACCTACATCATCCCCTCTGCAGCTTCTGCCCCATAGGTCTGACCCACATGTGCCCCACAGTAGCTCCTGCCCCATAGATCTGACCCCCATCAGCCCCACAACAGCTCCTGCCCCATAGATCTAACCCACATCAGCCCCACAGCAGCTCCTGCCCCATAGATCTGACACACATCATGTGTAAAGCAGCTGCTGCCCAATAGATATGACCCACAGCAGCTTCAGCCCCAAGGATCTGACACACATCAGCCCCACAGCAACTCCTGCCCCATAGATTTGACCCACATCTGCCCCAAAGCATCTCCTGCCCCATAGATCTTTCCCACATCAGCCCCACAGCAGATCCTGCCCCATAGATCTGACCCACATATGTCGCACAGCAGCACCTGCCCAATAGATCTGACCCACATCTGTCACACAGCAGCTCCTACCCCATAGATCAGACCCCCATCAGCCCCACAGTAGCTCCTGCCCCATAGATCTGACCCCCATCAGCCCCACAACAGCTCCTGCCCCATAGATCTAACCCACATCAGCCCCACAGCAGCTCCTGCCCCATAGATAAGCCCTACATCTGCCCCACAGCAGCTCCTGCCCCATAGCTCTGATCCACATCTGCACCACAGCAGCTCCTCCCCATAGATCTAACACCCATCAGCCTCACAGCAGCTCCTGCCCCATACATAAGCCCTACATCTGCCCCACAGCAGCTCCTGCACCATAGATCTGACCCACATCTGCAACACAGCAGATCCTGCTCCATAAATCTGACCAACATCAGGCCCACATCTGTTCCTGCCCCATAGATCTGACCCACAGCAGCTCCTGCCCCATAGATCTGACACACATTTGCCACACAGCAGCTCCTGCCCCATAGATCTGACCCAAATCTGCCCCACAGCAGATCCTGCCAAATAGATCTTAACCACAGCAGCTCCTGCCCCATAGATCTGACCCACATCAGCCCCACAGCAGCTCCTACACCATAGATCTGACCCACATCTGCCACACACCATCTCCTACCCCATAGATCTTACCCACTTCTGTCCCACAGCAGCTCCTGCCCCATAGCTCTGACCCACATCTGCACCACAGCAGCTCCTCCTCATAGATCTAACACCCATCAGCCTCACAGCAGCTCCTGCCCCATAGATATGCCCTATATCTGCCCCACAGCAGCTCCTGCACCATAGATCTGACCCACATCTGCAACACAGCAGCTCCTGCTCCATAAATCTGACCAACATCAGGCCCACATCTGTTCCTGCCCCATAGATCTGACCCACAGCAGCTCCTGCCCCATAGATCTGACCCACATCAGCCCCACAGCAGCTCCTGCCCCATAGATCTGACCCAAATCAGCCCCGCAGTAGCTCCTGGCCCATAGATCTGACCCACATGTGCCACACAGCAGCTCCAAACTCATAGATCTGACCCACATCAGTCCAACAGCAGATTTTGCACCATAGATATGTCCCTCATCTGCCCCACAGCAACTCCTGCCCCATAGATCTGACCTACATCATCCCCTCTGCAGCTTCTGCCCCATAGGTCTGACCCACATGTGCCCCACAGCAGCTCCTGCCATATAGATCTGACCCACATATGCCCCACAGCAGCTCCTGCCCCATAGATCTGACCCACATGTGCCCCACAGCTGCTCCTGCCCCATAGATCTGAACCACAGCAGTTCCTAACCCATAGATCAGACCCAAATCTTCCCTACATCAGCTCCTGCTCATAGATCTGACCCACATCAGCCGCACAGCAGCTCCACGGCACGGTTTCCCCGGCTCGGTGCGGCTTGCGAGATTTGCGGTGCCGGCTATGCGTTTTTGCCTGCGGAGACGCCACGGGAGCGACATTTGGCTGATTCCGAGGAACGTCCGAGCCGAGCGGTGCCCGCCGGGAGCGGTTGGACCGTGCCGGCGCACTTGAGCGGGGTCCGTTCGAGCCGGAAATCCGGACTGCGGGCAGGCCGCGTAGCGAGGGATGGCGAAAGAGCGGCGGGAAGCCGCAACCGAAAAACTCCACAGCCCGGCGCTCAACCGCGCTCGCCTGCGCCCGCTCGTTGCCGCCTCTGGAGACGAGCACGCGCTCGCTCCTGCAGACGAAAACGGAAGGCGTAAGAAAAAACGGCTTCGGAAAAGAACGGCGCCGACTACCGGCAGCGGCGCCGAGGGTAAGCGGCGCTCTACGTCGACGTAGCGGTAGGTAAGAAACTACAGCGACCCCCCAGCAAGCTCCGAAGCTTTAGCGCCCCCCCATCTCACAGGGCGGCAAAGCCTAGCCGAAAGCGGGTAGACGTGTCAGATACACGCAAGCCGCACGGGCAGCGACCCCTAGACGCCGCCGCCAAGCACCACGGCCCGCTCGGAGCCGGGTAGACCGTGCCGACCTAGCCGAGCAGCATAGGCAGCGACCTCTAGTAGCCGCCGCCAAGCACCACGGCCCGCTCGGAGGCGGGTAGACCGTGCCGACCTAGTCGAGCCGCATAGGCAGCGACCTCTAGCAGCCGCCGCCGAGCAGCACGGCACGCCCTGAGCCGGGTAGACCGTGCCGACCTAGGCGAGCCGCATAGGCAGCGACCTCTAGCAGCCGCCGCCGAGCACCACGGCTCGCTCGGAGCCGGGTAGACCATGCCGACCTAGTCGAGCCGCATAGGCAGCGACCTCTAGTAGCCGCCGCTGAGCACCACGGCCCGCTCGGAGCCGAGTAGACCGTGCCGACCTAGGCGAGCGGCATACGCAGCGACCTCTAGCAGCCGCCGCCGAGCACCACGGCCCGCTCGGAGCCGGGTAGACCATGCCGACCTAGTCGAGCCGCATAGGCAGCGACCTCTAGCAGCCGACGCCGAGCACCACGGCCCGCTCGGAGCCGGGTAGACCGTGCCGACCTAGTCGAGCCGCATAGGCAGCGACCTCTAGCAGCCGCCGCCGAGCAGCTCCTGCCCCATAGATCTGACACACATCATATGTAAAGCAGCTGCTGCCCAATAGATATGACCCACAGCAGCTTCAGCCCCAAGGATCTGACCCACAACAGCCCCACAGCCGCTCCTGCCCCATCAATCTGACCCACATCTGACCCAAAGCATCTCCTGCCCCATAGATCTGACCCACATCAGCCCCACAGCAGCTCCTACACCATAGATCTGACCCCCATCAGCCCCACAACAGCTCCTGCCCCATTGATCTTACCCACATCACCCCACAGCAGCTCCTGCCCCATAGATCTGACACACATCATATGTAAAGCAGCTGCTGCCCAATAGATATGACCCACAGCAGCTTCAGCCCCAAGGATCTGACCCACATCAGCCCCAAAGTAACTCCTGCCCCATAGATCTGACCCACATCTGCCCCAAAGCATCTCCTGCCCCAAAGATCTTTCCCACATCAGCCCCACAGCAGATCCTGCCCCATAGATCTGACCCACATATGTCGCACAGCAGCTCCTGCCCCATAGACCTGAACCCCATCAGCCCCACAGTAGCTCCTTCCCCATAGATCTGACCCCCATCAGCCCCACAACAGCTCCTGCCCCATAGATCTAACCCACATCAGCCCCACAGCAGCTCCTGCCCCATAGATCAGACCAACATCAGCCCCACAGTATCTCCTGCCCCATAGATCTGACACACATCATATGTAAAGCAGCTGCTGCCCAATAGATATGACCCACAGCAGCTTCAGCCCCAAGGATCTGACCCACATCAGCCCCACAGCAACTCCTGCCCCATAGATCTTTCCCACATCAGCCCCACAGCAGATCCTGCCCCATAGATCTGACCCACATATGTCGCACAGCAGCTCCTGCCCCATAGACCTGAACCCCATCAGCCCCACAGTAGCTCCTTCCCCATAGATCTGACCCACAACAGCCCCACAACAGCTCCTGCCCCATAGATCTAACCCACATCAGCCCCACAGTATCTCCTGCCCCATAGATCTGACACACATCATATGTAAAGCAGCTGCTGCCCAATAGATATGACCCACAGCAGCTTCAGCCCCAAGGATCTGACCCACATCAGCCCCACAGCAACTCCTGCCCCATAGATCTGACCCACATCTGCCCCAAACCATCTCCTGCCCCATAGATCTTTCCCACATCAGCCCCACAGCAGATCCTGCCCCATAGATCTGACCCACATGTCGCACAGCAGCACCTGCCCCATAGATCTGACCCACATATGCCCCACAGCAGCTCCTGCCCCATAGATCTGACCCAAATCAGCCACAGAGCAGCTCCTGACTCATAAATCTGACCGACAGCAGCTCCTGCCCCATAGATCTGACCCAAATCTGACCCACAGCAGCTCCTGCCCCATAGATCTGACCCACATTTTCCCCAAAGCAGCACCTAACCCATAGATCTGACCCACATGTGCCCATCAGCTGCTCCTGCCCCATAGATCTGAACCACAGCAGTTCCTAACCCATAGATCAGACCCAAATCTTCCCTACATCAGCTCCTGCCCATAGATCTGACCCAAATCTGCCCCACAGCAGCTCCTACACCATAGATCTCACCCACATCAGCCCCACAGCAGCTCCTACACCATAGATCTGACCCACATCTGCCACACACCATCTACTACCCCATAGATCTTACCCACTTCTGCCCCACAGCAGCTCCTGCCCCATAGCTCTGACCCACATCTGCACCACAGCAGCTCCTCCCCATAGATCTAACAACCATCAGCCTCACAGCAGCTCCTGCCCCATAGATATGCCCTATATCTGCCCCACAGCAGCTCCTGCACCATAGATCTGACCCACATCTGCCCCAAAACATCTCCTGCCCCATAGATCTTTCCCACATCAGCCCCACAGCAGATCCTGCCCCATAGATCTGACCCACATATGTCGCACAACAGCACCTGCCCCATAGATCTGACCCACATCAGCCCCACAGCAGCTCCTACACCATAGATCTGACCCACATCTTCCACACAGCAGCTCCTGCCCCATAGCTCTGACCCACATCTGCACCACAGCAGCTCCTCCCCATAGATCTAACACCCATCAGCCTCACAGCAGCTCCTGCCCCATAGATAAGCCCTACATCTGCCCCACAGCAGCTCCTGCACCATAGATCTGACCCTCATCTGCAACACAGCAGCTCCTGCTCCATAAATCTGACCAACATCAGGCCCACATCTGCTCCTGCCCCATAGATCTGACCCACAGCAGCTCCTGCCCCATAGATCTGACCCACATTTGCCACACAGCAGCTCTTGCCCCATAGATCTGACCCAAATCTGCCCCACAGCAGATCCTGCAAATAGATCTTAACCACAGCAGCTCCTGCCCCATAGATCTGACCCACGTCAGCCCCAAAGCAGCTCCTACACCATAGATCTGACCCACATCTGCCACACACCATCTCCTACCCCATAGATCTTACCCACTTCTGCCCCACAGCAGCTCTTGCCCCATAGCTCTGACCCACATCTGCACCACAGCAGCTCCTCCCCATAGATCTAACACCCATCATCCTCACAGCAGCTCCTGCCCCATATATATGCCCTACATCTGCCCCACAGCAGCTCCTGACCCATAGATCTGACCTACATCTGCCCTACAGCAGCTCCTGCCCCATAGACCTGACCCACATGTTCCCCACAGCAGCTCCTGCCCCATAGATCTGACACAAACCATCTCCTGCCCCATAGATCTGACCCCCATCTGCCCCACAGCAGCTTCTACCCCATAGATGTAACCCACATCAGCCCCACAGCAGCTCCTGCCCCATAGGTCTGACCCACATCAGCCCCACAGCAGCTCCTGCCCCATAGATCTGACACACATCATATGTAAAGCAGCTGCTGCCCAATAGATATGACCTACAGCAGCTTCAGCCCCAAGGTTCTGACCCACATCAGCCCCACAGTAGCTCCTGCCCAATAGATCTGACCCCCATCAGTCCCACAGTAGCTCCTGCCCCATAGATCTGACGCACATCAGCCCCACAGCAGCTCCTACACCATAGATCTGACCCACATCTGCCACACACCATCTCCTACCCCATAGATCTTACCCACTTCTGCACCACAGCAGCTCCTGCCCCATAGCTCTGACCCACATCTGCACCACAGCAGTTCCTCCCCATAGATCTAACACCCATCAGCCTCACAGCAGCTCCTGCCCCATAGATATGCCCTACATCTGCCCCACAGCAGCTCCTGCACCATAGATCTGACCCACATCTGCAACACAGCAGCTCCTGCTCCATAAATCTGACCAACATCAGGCCCACATCTGTTCCTGCCCCAGAGATCTGACCCACAGCAGCTCCTGCCCCATAGATCTGACACACATCAGCCCCACAGCAGCTCCTGCCCCATAGATCTGACCCACATCAGACCCACGGCAGCTGCTGACCCGTAGATCGTACCCACGTCTGCCCCACAGCAGCTACTGCCCCATAGACCTGACCCACATGTTCCCCACAGCAGCTCCTGCCCCATAGATCAGACCAACATCAGCCCCACAGTAGCTCCTGCCCCATAGATCTGACCCCATCAGCCCCACAACAGCTTCTGCCCCATAGATCTGACCCACATACGCCCCACAGCAGCTCCTGCCCCATAGATCTGACACACATCATATGTAAAGCAGCTGCTGCCCAATAGATATGACCCACAGCAGCTTCAGCCCCAAGGATCTGACCCACAACAGCCCCACAGCAGCTCCTGCCCCATAGATCTGAACCACATCTGTCGCACAGCAGCTCCTGCCCTATAGATCTAACCCACAGCAGCCCAACAGCAGCTCCTGCCCCATAGATCTGACGTACATCATCTCCACCTCAGCTCCTGCCCCATAGATCTCACCCAAATCTGCCCCACAGCAGATCCTGCCAAATAGATCTTAACCACAGCAGCTCCTGCACCATAGATCTGACCCACATCTGCCACACAGCAGCTCCTGCCCCATAGCTCTGACCCACATCTGCACCACAGCAGCTCCTCCCCATAGATCTAACACCCATCAGCCTCACAGCAGCTCCTGCCCAATAGATAAGCCCTATATCTACCCCACAGCAGCTCCTGCACCATAGATCTGACCCACATCTGCAACACAGCAGCTCCTGCTCCATAAATCTGACCAACATCAGGCCCACATCTGTTCCTGCCCCATAGATCTGACCCACAGCAGCTCCTGCCCCATAGATCTGACCCACATCAGCCCCACAGCAGCTCCTGCCTTATAGATCTGACCCAAATCAGCCCCGCAGCAGATCCTGGCCCATAGATCTGACCCACATGTGCCCCACAGCAGCTCCAAACTCATAGATCTGACCCACATCAGTCCAACAGCAGATTTTGCACCATAGATATGTCCCTCATCTGCCCCACAGCAACTCCTGCCCCATAGATCTGACCTACATCATCCCCTATTCAGCTTCTGCCCCATAGGTCTGACCCACATGTGCCCCACAGTAGCTCCTTCCCCATAGATCTGACCCCCATCAGCCCCACAACAGCTCCTGCCCCATAGATCTAACCCACATCAGTCCCACAGCAGCTCCTGCCCCATAGATCTGTCACACATCATATGTAAAGCAGCTGCTGCCAAATAGATATGACCCACAGCAGCTTCAGCCCCAAGGATCTGACCCACATCAGCCCCACAGCAACTCCTGCCCCATAGATCTGACCCACATCTGCCCCAAAGCATCTCCTGCCCCATAGATCTTTCCCACATCAGCCCCACAGCAGATCCTGCCCCATAGATCTGACCCACATATGTCGCACAGCAGCACCTGCCCCATAGATCTGACAAACATCAGCCCCACAGCAGCTCCTACACCATAGATCTGACCCACATCTGCCACACAGCAGCTCCTGCCCCATAGATCTGACCCACATCTGACACACAGCAGCTCCTGCCCCATAGATCTTACCCACTTCTGCCCCACAGCAGCTCCTGCCCCATAGCTCTGACCCACATCTGCAACACAGCAGCTCCTGCTCCATAAATCTGACCCACATCAGCCCCACAGCAGCTCCTGGCCCATAGATCTGACCCACACGTGCCCCACAGCAGCTCCAAACTCATAGATCTGACCCACATCAGTCCAACAGCAGATTTTGCACCATAGATATGTCCCTCATCTGCCCCACAGCAACTCCTGCCCTATAGATCTGACCTACATCATCCCCTCTGTAGCTTCTGCCCCATAGGTCTGACCCACATGTGCCCCACAGCAGCTCCTGCCATATAGATCTGACCCACATATGCCCCACAGCAGCTCCTGCCCCATAGATCTGACCCACATCAGCCACACAGCAGCACCTGACTCATAAATCTGACCCACAACAGCTCCTGCCCCATAGATCTGACCCAAATCTGACCCACAGCATCTCCTGCCCCATAGATCTGACCCACATTTTCCCCAAAGCAGCACCTAACCCATAGATCTGACCCACATGTGCCCCACAGCTGCTCCTGCGCCATAGATCTGAACCACAGCAGTTCCTAACCCATAGATCAGACCCAAATCTTCCCTACATCAGCTCCTGCCCATAGATCTGACCCACATCAGCCGCACAGCAGCTCCTACCCCATAGATCTCACCCACATCAGCCCCACAGCTGCTCCACGGCACGGTTTCCCCGGCTCAGTGCGGCTCGCGAGCTTTGCGGCGCCGGCTATGCGTTTTTGCCTGCGGAGACGCCACGGGAGCGACATTTGGCTGATTCCGAGGAACGTCCGAGCCGAGCGGTGCCCGCCGGGAGCGGTTGGACCGTGCCGGCGCACTTGAGCGGGGTCCGTTCGAGCCGGAAATCCGGACTGCGGGCAGGCCGCGTAGCGAGGGATGGCGAAAGAGCGGCGGGAAGCCGCAACCGAAAAACTCCACAGCCCGGCGCTCAACCGCGCTCGCCTGCGCCCGCTCGTTGCCGCCTCTGGAGACGAGCACGCGCTCGCTCCTGCAGACGAAAACGGAAGGCGTAAGAAAAAACGGCCCCGGAAAAGAACGGCGCCGACTACCGGCTGCGGCGCCGAGGGTAAGTGGCGCTCTACGTCGACGTAGCGGTAGGTAAGAAACTACAGCGACCCCCCAGCAAGCTCCGAAGCTTTAGCGCCCCCCCATCTCACAGGGCGGCAAAGCCTAGCCGAAAGTGGGTAGACCTGGCAGCTACACGCAAGCCGCACTGGCAGCGACCCCTATCCGCCGCCGCCGAGCACCACGTTCCGCTCGGAGCCGGGTAGACCGTGCCGACCTAGCCAAGCCGCATAGGCAGCGACCTCTAGCAGCCGCCGCCGAGCACCACGGCCCGCTCGGAGCCGGGTAGACCATGCCGACCTAGTCGAGCCGCATAGGCAGCGACCTCTAGCAGCCGCCGCCGAGCACCACGGCCCGCTCGGAGCCGGGTAGACCGTGCCGACCTAGGCGAGCTGCATAGGCAGCGACCTCTAGCAGCCGCGGCCGAGCACCACGGCCCGCTCGGAGCCGGGTAGACCGTGCCGACCTAGTCGAGCCGCATAGGCAGCGACCTCTAGCAGCCGCCGCCGAGCACCACGGCCTGCCCTGAGCCGGGTAGACCGTGCCGACCTAGGCGAGCCGCATAGGCAGCGACCTCTAGCATTTGCCGCCGAGCACCACGGCTCGCTCGGAGCCGGGTAGACCGTGCCGACCTAGGCGAGCCGCATAGGCAGCGACCTCTAGCAGCCGCCGCCGAGCACCACGGCCCGCTCGGAGCCGGGTAGACCGTGCCGACCTAGTCAAGCCGCATAGGCAGCGACCTCTAGCAGCCGCCGCCGAGCACCACGGCCCGCTCGGAGCCGGGTAGACCGTGCCGACCTAGTCGAGCCGCATAGGCAGCGACCTCTAGCAGCCGCCGCCGAGCAGCACGGCACGCCCTGAGCCGGGCAGACCATGCCGACCTAGGCGAGCCGCATAGGCAGCGACCTCTAGCAGCCGCCGCCGAGCACCACGGCCCGCTCGGAGCCGGGTAGACCGTGCCGACCTAGTCAAGCCGCATAGGCAGCGACCTCTAGCAGCCGCCGCCGAGCACCACGGCCCGCTCGGAGCCGGGTAGACCGTGCCGACCTAGTCGAGCCGCATAGGCAGCGACCTCTAGCAGCCGCCGCCGAGCAGCACGGCACGCCCTGAGCCGGGTAGACCGTGCCGACCTAGTCGAGCCGCATACGCAGCGACCTCTAGCAGCCGCCGCCGAGCACCACGGCCTGCCCTGAGCCGGGTAGACCGTGCCGACCTAGGCGAGCTGCATAGGCAGCGACCTCTAGCAGCCGCCGCCGAGCACCACGGCCCGCTCGGAGGCGGGTAGACCGTGCCGACCTAGTCGAGCCGCATAGGCAGCGACCTCTAGCAGCCGCCGCTGAGCAGCTCCTGCCCCATAGATCTGACACACATCATATGTAAAGCAGCTGCTGCCCAATAGATATGACCCACAGCAGCTTCAGCCCCAAGGATGTGACCCACATCAGATCCACAGCAACTCCTGCCCCATAGATCTGACTAAAAACTGCCCCTAAGCATCTCCTGCCCCATAGATCTGACCCACATCAGCCCCACAGCAGCTCCTACACCATAGATCTGACCCACATCTGCCACACAGCAGCTCCTGCCCCATAGATCTGACCCACATCAGCCCCACAACAGCTCCTGCCCCATAGATCTGACCCACATCAGCCCCAGAGCAGCTCCTGCCCCATAGATCTGACACACATCATATGTAAAGCAGCTGCTGCCCCATAGATGAGACCAACATCAGCCCCACAGTAGCTCCTGCCCCATAGATCTGACCCCCATCAGCCCCACAGTAGCTCCTGCCCCATAGATCTGACTCCCATCAGCCCCACAGTAGCTCCTGCCCCATAGATCTGACCCACATCAGCCCCACAACAGCTCCTCCCCCATAGATCTGACCCACATCAGCCCCACAGCAGCTCCTGCCCCATAGATCTGACACACATCATATGTAAAGCAGCTGCTGCCCAATAGATATGACCCACAGCAGCTTCAGCCCCAAGGATCTGACCCACGTCAGCCCCACAGCAGCTCCTGCCCCATAGATTTGACCCACATCTGTCGCACAGCAGCTCCTGCCCCATAGATCTGGCCCACATCTGTCGCACAGCAGCTCCTGCCCTATAGATCTGACCCACATCAGCCCCACAATAGCTCCTACCCCATAGATCTGACCCACATCAGCCCCACAGCAGCTCCTGCCCCATAGATCTGACACACATCATATGTAAAGCAGCTGCTGCCCAATAGATATGACCCACAGCAGCTTCAGCCCCAAGGATGTGACCCACATCAGACCCACAGCAACTCCTGCCCCATAGATCTGACTAAAAACTGCCCCTAAGCATCTCCTGCCCCATAGATCTGACCCACATCAGCCCCACAGCAGCTCCTACACCATAGATCTGACCCACATCTGCCACACAGCAGCTCCTGCCCCATAGATCTGACACACATCATATGTAAAGCAGCTGCTGCCCCATAGATGAGACCAACATCAGCCCCACAGTAGCTCCTGCCCCATAGATCTGACCCCCATCAGCCCCACAGTAGCTCCTGCCCCATAGATCTGACCCACATCAGCCCCACAACAGCTCCTGCCCCATAGATCTGACCCACATCAGCCCCACAGCAGCTCCTGCCCCATAGATCTGACCCACATGTTCCCAAGAGCAGCTCTGCCCCATAGGTCTGACCCACATATGCCCAACAGGAGCTCCTGCTCCATAGATCTGACCCACATCAGCCACACAGCAGCTCCTGACTCATAAATCTGACCCAAAGTAGCTCCTGCCCCATAGATCTGACCCCCATCAGCCCCACAACAGCTCCTGCCCCATAGATCTAACCCACATCAGCCCCACAGCAGATCCTGCCCCATAGATCAGACCAACATCAGCCCCACAGTGGCTCCTGCCCCATAGATCTGACCCCCATCATCCCCACAACAGCTCCTGCCCCATAGATCTAACCCACATCAGCCCCACAGCAGCTCCTGCCCCATAGATCTGACCCACATGTTCCCAAGAGCAGCTCTGCCCCATTGATTTGACCCACATCAGCCCCACAGTAGCTCCTGCCCCAGAGATCTGACCCCCATCAGCCCCACTACAGCTCCGGCCCCATAGATCTGACACACATCATATGTAAAGCAGCTGCTGCCCAATAGATATGACCCACAACAGCTCCTGCCCCATAGATCTAACCCACAGCAGCCCCACAGCAGCTCCTACCCCATAGATCTGATGTACATCATCTCCACTGCAGCTCCTGCCCCATAGATCTGACCCAAATCTGCCCCACAGCAGATCCTGCCAAATAGATCTTAACCACAGCAGCTCCTGCCCATAGATCTGACCCACATCAGCCCCACAGCAGCTCCTACACCATAGATCTGACCCACATCTGCCACACACCATCTCCTACCCCATAGATCTTACCCACTTCTGCCCCACAGCAGCTCCTGCCCCATAGCTCTGACCCACATCTGCACCACAGCAGCTCCTCCCCATAGATCTAACACCCATCAGCCTCACAGCAGCTCCTGCCCCATAGATATGCCCTACATCTGCCCCACAGCAGCTCCTGCACCATAGATCTGACCCACATCTGCAACACAGCAGCTCCTGCTCCATAAATCTGACCAACATCAGGCCCACATGTGTTCCTGCCCCATAGATCTGACCCACAGCAGCTCCTGCCCCATTGATCTGACCCACATCTGCCCCACAGCAGCTCCTGCCCCATAGATCTGACCCACAGCATCTCCTGCCCCATAGATCTGACCCCCATCAGCCCAACAACTGCTCCTGCCCCATAGATCTGACCCACATCAGCCCCACAGCAGCTCCTGCCCCATAGATCTCACCCACATCTGTCGCACAGCAGCTCCTGCCCCATGGATCTGACCCACATCTGTCGCACAGCAGCTCCTGCCCCATAGATCTGACCCACATCAGCCCCACAGCAGCTCCTGCCCCATAGATCTGACCCACATGTTCCCATGAGCAGCTCTGCCCCATAGGTCTGACCCACATATGCCCCACAGCAGCTCCTGCTCCATAGATCTGACCCACATCAGCCACACAGCAGCTCCTGACTCATAAATCTGACCCACAGTAGCTCCTGCCCCATAGATCTGACCACATCAGCCCCACAACAGCTCCTGCCCCACAGATCTAACCCACATCAGCCCCACAGCAGATCCTGCCCCATAGATCAGACCAACATCAGCCCCACAGTAGCTCCTGCCCCATCGATCTGACCCCCATCATCCCCACAACAGCTCCTGCCCCATAGATCTAACCCACATCAGCCCCACAGCAGCTCCTGCCTCATAGATCTGACCCACATGTTTTCAAGAGCAGCTCTGCCCCATTGATTTGACCCACATCAGCCTCACATTAGCTCCTGCCCCAGAGATCTTACCCCCATCAGCCCCACTACAGCTCCGGCCCCATAGATCTGACACACATCATATGTAAAGCAGCTGCTGCCCAATAGATATGACCCACAACAGCTCCTGCCCCATAGATCTAACCCACAGCAGCCCAACAGCAGCTCCTACCCCATAGATCTGATGTACATCATCTCCACTGCAGCTCCTGCCCCATAGATCTGACCCAAATCTGCCCCACAGCAGATCCTCCCAAATAGATCTTAACCACAGCAGCTCCTGCCCCATAGATCTGACCAACGTCAGCCCCACAGCAGCTCCTACACCATAGATCTGACCCACATCTGCCACACACCATCTCCTACCCCATAGATCTTACCCACTTCTGCCCCACAGCAGCTCCTGCCCCATAGCTCTGACCCACATCTGCACCACAGCAGCTCCTCCCCATAGATCTAACACCCATCAGCCTCACAGCAGCTCCTGCCCCATAGATATGCCCTACATCTGCCCCACAGCAGCTCCTGCACCATAGATCTGACCCACATCTGCAACACAGCAGCTCCTGCTCCATAAATCTGACCAACATCAGGCCCACATCTGTTCCTGCCCCATAGATCTGACCCACAGCAGCTCCTGCCCCATAGATCTGACCCATATGTGCCCCACAGCAGCTCCTACCCCATAGATCTGACCCACAGCATCTCCTGCCCCATAGATCTGACCCACATCAGCCCCACAACAGCTCCTGCCCCATAGATCTGACCCACATCAGCCCCACAGCAGCTCCTGCCCCATAGATCTGACCCCAATCAGCCCCGCAGCAGCTCCTGGCCCATAGATCAGACCAACATCAGCCCCACAGCAGCTCCTGCCCCATAGATCTGACCCCCATCAGCCCCACAACAGCTCCTGCACCATAGATCTGACCCACATCAGCCCCACAGCAGCTCCTGCCCCATAGATCTGACACACATCATATGTAAAGCAGCTGCTGCCCAATAGATATGACCCACAGCAGCTTCAGCCCCAAGGACCTGACCCACATCAGCCCCACAGCAGCTCCTGCCCCATAGATCTGAACCACATCTGTCGCACAGCAGCTCCTGCCCCATAGCTCTGACCCACATCTGCACCACAGCAGCTCCTACACCATAGATCTGACCCACATCTGCCACACAGCAGCTCCTGCCCCATAGCTCTGACCCACATCAGCCCCACAGCAGCTCCTGCCCCATAGATCTGAACCACATCTGTCGCACAGCAGCTCCTGCCCTATAGATCTGACCCACATCAGCCCCAAAGCAGCTCCTACACCATAGATCTGACCCACATCTGCCACACAGCAGCTCCTGCCCCATAGCTCTGACCCACATCTGCACCACAGCAGCTCCTCCCCATAGATCTAACACCCATCAGCCTCACAGCAGCTCCTGCCCCATAGATAAGCCCTACATCTGCCCCACAGCAGCTCCTGCACCATAGATCTGACCCACATCTGCAACACAGCAGCTCCTGCTCCATAAATCTGACCAACATCAGGCCCACATCTGTTCCTGCCCCATAGATCTGACACACAGCAGCTCCTGCCCCATAGATCTGACCAAAATCTGCCCCACAGCAGATCCTGCCAAATAGATCTTAACCACAGCAGCTCCTGCCCCATAGATCTGACCCACATAATCCCCACAGCAGCTCCTGGCCCATAGATCTGACCCACATGTGCCCCACAGCAGCTCCAAACTCATAGATCTGACCCACATCAGTCCAACAGCAGATTTTGCACCAGAGATATGTCCCTCATCTGCCCCACAGCAACTCCTGCCCCATAGATCTGACCTACATCATCCCCTCTGCAGCTTCTGCCCCATAGGTCTGACCCACATGTGCCCCACAGCAGCTCCTGCCATATAGATCTGACCCACATATGCCCCACAGCAGCTCCTGCCCCATAGATCTGACCCACATCAGCCACACAGCAGCTCCTGACTCATAAATCTGACCCACAGCAGCTCCTGCCCCATAGATCTTACCCAAATCTGACCCACAGCAGCTCCTGCCCCATTGATCTGACCCACATTTTCCCCAAAGCAGCACCTAACCCATAGATCTGACCCACATGTGCCCCACAGCTGCTCCTGCCCCATAGATCTGAAATACAGCAGTTCCTAACCCATAGATCAGACCCAAATCTTCCCTACATCAGCTCCTGCCCATAGATCTGACCCACATCAGCCGCACAGCAGTTCCTACCCCATAGATCTCACCCACATCAGCCCCACAGCTGCTCCACGGCACGGTTTCCCCGGCTCGGTGCGGCTCGCGAGCTTTGCGGCGCCGGCTACGCGTTTTTGCCTGCGGAGACGCCACGGGAGCGACATTTGGCTGATTCCGAGGAACGTCCGAGCCGAGCGGTGCCCGCCGGGAGCGGTTGGACCGTGCCGGCGCACTTGAGCGGGGTCCGTTCGAGCCGGAAATCCGGACTGCGGGCAGGCCGCGTAGCGAGGGATGGCGAAAGAGCGGCGGGAAGCCGCAACCGAAAAAATCCACAGCCCGGCGCTCAACCGCGCTCGCCTGCGCCTGCTCGTTGCCGCCTCTGGAGACGAGCACGCGCTCGCTCCTGCAGACGAAAACGGAAGGCGTAAGAAAAAACGGCTTCGGAAAAGAACGGCGCCGACTACCGGCAGCGGCGCCGAGGGTAAGCGGCGCTCTACGTCGACGTAGCGGTAGGTAAGAAACTACAGCGACCCCCCAGCAAGCTCCGAAGCTTTAGCGCCCCCCCATCTCACAGGGCGGCAAAGCCTAGCCGAAAGCGGGTAGACGTGTCAGATACACGCAAGCCGCACGGGCAGCGACCCCTAGACGCCGCCGCCAAGCACCACGGCTCGCTCGGAGCCGGGTAGACCGTGCCGACCTAGTCAAGCCGCATAGGCAGCGACCCCTAGCCGCCGCCGCCGAGCACCACGGCCCGCTCGGAGCCGGGTAGACCGTGCCGACCTAGTCAAGCCGCATAGGCAGAGACCTCTAGCAGCCGCCGCCGAGCACCACGGCCCGCTCGGAGCCGGGTAGACCGTGCCGACCTAGTAGAGCCGCATAGGCAGCGACCTCTAGCATCCGCCGCCGAGCACCACGGCCCGCTCGGAGCCGGGTAGACCATGCCGACCTAGTCGAGCCGCATAGGCAGCAACCTCTAGCAGCCGCCGCCGAGCACCACGGCCCGCTCGAAGCCGGGTAGACCGTGCCGACCTAGGCGAGCTGCATAGGCAGCGACCTCTAGCAGCCGCCGCCGAGCACCACGGCCCGCTCGGAGCCGGGTAGACCGTGCCGATTTAGTCGAGCCGCATAGGCAGCGACCTCTAGCAGCCGCCGCCGAGCACCACAGCCCGCTCGGAGCCGGGTAGAGCGTGACGACCTAGTCGAGCCGCATAGGCAGCGACCTCTAGCAGCCGCCGCCGAGCACCACGGCCTGCCCTGAGCCGGGTAGACCGTGCCGACCTAGTCGAGCCGCATAGGCAGCGACCTCTAGCAGCCGCCGCCGAGCACCACGGCCTGCCGTGAGCCGGGTAGACCGTGGCGACCTAGTCGAGCCGCATAGGCAGCGACCTCTAGCAGCCGCCGCCGAGCAGCTCCTGCCCCATAGATCTGACACACATCATATGTAAAGCAGCTGCTGCCAAATAGATATGACCCACAGCAGCTTCAGCCCCAGGGATCTGACCCACATCAGACCCACAGCAACTCCTGACCCATAGATCTGACTAAAATCTGCCCCAAAGCATCTCCTGCCCCGTAGATCTGACCCACATCAGCCCCACAGCAGCTCCTACACCATAGATCTGACCCACATCTGCCACACAGCAGCTCCTGCCCCATAGCTCTGACCCACATCTGCACCACAGCAGCTCCTCCCCATAGATCTAACACCCATCAGCCTCACAGCAGCTCCTGCCCCATAGATAAGCCCTACATCTGCCCCACAGCAGCTCCTGCACCATAGATCTGACCCACATCTGCAACACAGCAGCTCCTGCTCCATAAATCTGACCAACATCAGGCCCACATCTGTTCCTGCCCCATAGATCTGACCCACAGCAGCTCCTGACCCATAGATCTGACCCAAATCAGCCCCGCAGCAGCTCCTGGCCCATAGATCTGACCCAGATCTGCTCCAAAGCATCTCCTGCCCCATAGATCTAACCCACATCAGCCCCACAGCAGCTCCTGCCCCATAGATCTGACCCACATATGTCGCACAGCAGCACCTGCCCCATAGATCTGACCCACATCTGTCGCACAGCAGCTCCTGCCCCATAGATCAGACCCACATCAGCCCCACAGTAGCTCCTGCCCCATAGACCTGAACCCCATCTGCCCCACAGTAGCTCCTTCCCCATAGATCTGACCCAAATCAGCCCCGCAGCAGCTCCTGCCCCATAGATCAGACCAACATCAGCCCCACAGTATCTCCTGCCCCATAGATCTGACACACATCATATGTAAAGCAGCTGCTGCCCAATAGATATGACCCACAGCAGCTTCAGCCCCAAGGATCTGACCCACATCAGCCCCACAGCAACTCCTGCCTTATAGATCTGACCCACATCTGCCCCAAACCATCTCCTGCCCCATAGATCTTTCCCACATCAGCCCCACAGCAGATCCTGCCCTATAGATCTGATCCCCATCAGCCCCACAACAGCTCCTGCCCCATAGATCTAACCCACATCAGCCCCACAGCAGCTCCTGCCCCATAGATCTGACCCAAATCTGACCCACAGCAGCTCCTGCCCCATAGATCTGACCCACATCTGCCACACAGCAGCTCCTGCCCCATAGATCTTACCCACTTCTGCCCCACAGCAGCTCCTGCCCCATAGCTCTGACCCACATCTGCACCACAGCAGCTCCTCCCCATAGATCTAACACCCATCAGCCTCACAGCAGCTCCTGCCCCATAGATATGCCCTATATCTGCCCCACAGCAGCTCCTTCACCATAGATCTGACCCACATCTGCAACACAGCAGCTCCTGCTCCATAAATCTGACCAACATCAGGCCCACATCTGTTCCTGCCCCATAGATCTGAACCACAGCAGCTCCTGCCCCAAAGATCTGACCCACATTTGCCACAAAGCAGCTCCTGCCCCATAGATCTGACCCAAATCTGCCCCACAGCAGATCCTGCCAAATAGATCATAACCACAGCAGCTCCTGCCCCATAGATCTGACTCACATGTGCCCCACAGCAGCTCCAAACTCATAGATCTGACCCACATCAGTCCAACAGCAGATTTTGCACCATAGATATGTCCCTCATCTGCCCCACAGCAACTCCTGCCCCATAGATCTGACCCACATCATCCCCTCTGCAGCTTCTGCCCCATAGGTCTGACCCACATGTGCCCCACAGCAGCTGCTGAACCATAGATCTGACCAAAATCAGCCCCGCAGCAGCTCCTGGCCCATAGATCTGACCCACATGTGCCCCACAGTAGCTCAAGCCCCATAGATCTGACCCACATATGCCCCACAACAGCTCCTGACCCATAGATCTAACCCACATCAGCCCCACAGCAGCTCCTGCCCCATAGATCTGACACACATCATATGTAAAGCAGCAGCTGCCCAATAGATATGACCCACAGCAGCTTCAGCCCCAAGGATCTGACACACATCAGCCCCACAGAAACTCCTGCCCCATAGATCTGACCCACATCTGCCCCAAAGCATCTCCTGCCCCATAGATCTTTCCCACATCAGCCCCACAGCAGATCCTGCCCCATAGATCTGACCCACATATGTCGCACAGCAGCACCTGCCCCATAGATCTGACCCACATCAGCCCCACAGCAGCTCCTACACCCATAGATCTGACCCACATCTGCCACACAGCAGCTCCTGCCCCATTGCTCTGACCCACATCTGCACCACAGCAGCTCCTCCCCATAGATCTAACACCCATCAGCCTCACAGCAGCTCCTGCCCCATAGATAAGCCCTACATCTGCCCCACAGCAGCTCCTGCACCATAGATCTGACCCACATCTGCAACACAGCAGCTCCTGCTCCATAAATCTGACCAACATCAGGCCCACATCTGTTCCTGCCCCATAGATCTGACCCACAGCAGCTCCTGCCCCATAGATCTGACCCACATGTGCCCCACAGCACATCCTGCCAAATAGATCTTAACCACAGCAGCTCCTGCCCCATAGATCTGACCCACATGTGCCCCACAGCAGCTCCAAACTCATAGATCTGACCCACATCAGTCCAACAGCAGATTTTGCACCAGAGATATGTCCCTCATCTGCCCCACAGCAACTCCTGCCCCATAGATCTGACCTACATCATCCCCTCTGCAGCTTCTGCCCGATAGGTCTGACCCACATGTGCCCCACAGCAGCTCCTGCCATATAGATCTGACCCACATATACCCCACAGCAGCTCCTGCCCCATAGATCTGACCCACATCAGCCACACAGCAGCTCCTGACTCATAAATCTGACCCACAGCAGCTCCTGCACCATAGATCTGACCCACATCTGCAACACAGCAGCTCCTGCTCCTTAAATCTGACCAACGTCAGGCCCACATCTGTTCCTGCCCCATAGATCTGACCCACAGCAGCTCCTGCCCCATAGATCTGACCCACATTTGCCACACAGCAGCTCCTGCCCCATAGCTCTGACCCACATCTGCACCACAGCAGTTCCTCCCCATAGATCTAACACCCATCAGCCTCACAGCAGCTCCTGCCCCATAGATATGCCCTACATCTGCCCCACAGCAGCTCCTGCACCATAGATCTGACCCACATCTGCAACACAGCAGCTCCTGCTCCATAAATCTGACCAACATCAGGCCCACATCTGTTCCTGCCCCAGAGATCTGACCCACAGCAGCTCCTGCCCCATAGATCTGACACACATCAGCCCCACAGCAGCTCCTGCCCCATAGATCTGACCCACATCAGACCCACGGCAGCTGCTGACCCGTAGATCGTACCCACGTCTGCCCCACAGCAGCTACTGCCCCATAGACCTGACCCACATGTTCCCCACAGCAGCTCCTGCCCCATAGATCAGACCAACATCAGCCCCACAGTAGCTCCTGCCCCATAGATCTGACCCCATCAGCCCCACAACAGCTTCTGCCCCATAGATCTGACCCACATACGCCCCACAGCAGCTCCTGCCCCATAGATCTGACACACATCATATGTAAAGCAGCTGCTGCCCAATAGATATGACCCACAGCAGCTTCAGCCCCAAGGATCTGACCCACAACAGCCCCACAGCAGCTCCTGCCCCATAGATCTGAACCACATCTGTCGCACAGCAGCTCCTGCCCTATAGATCTAACCCACAGCAGCCCAACAGCAGCTCCTGCCCCATAGATCTGACGTACATCATCTCCACCTCAGCTCCTGCCCCATAGATCTCACCCAAATCTGCCCCACAGCAGATCCTGCCAAATAGATCTTAACCACAGCAGCTCCTGCACCATAGATCTGACCCACATCTGCCACACAGCAGCTCCTGCCCCATAGCTCTGACCCACATCTGCACCACAGCAGCTCCTCCCCATAGATCTAACACCCATCAGCCTCACAGCAGCTCCTGCCCAATAGATAAGCCCTATATCTACCCCACAGCAGCTCCTGCACCATAGATCTGACCCACATCTGCAACACAGCAGCTCCTGCTCCATAAATCTGACCAACATCAGGCCCACATCTGTTCCTGCCCCATAGATCTGACCCACAGCAGCTCCTGCCCCATAGATCTGACCCACATCAGCCCCACAGCAGCTCCTGCCTTATAGATCTGACCCAAATCAGCCCCGCAGCAGATCCTGGCCCATAGATCTGACCCACATGTGCCTCACAGCAGCTCCAAACTCATAGATCTGACCCACATCAGTCCAACAGCAGATTTTGCACCATAGATATGTCCCTCATCTGCCCCACAGCAACTCCTGCCCCATAGATCTGACCTACATAATCCCCTATTCAGCTTCTGCCCCATAGGTCTGACCCACATGTGCCCCACAGTAGCTCCTTCCCCATAGATCTGACCCCCATCAGCCCCACAACAGCTCCTGCCCCATAGATCTAACCCACATCAGTCCCACAGCAGCTCCTGCCCCATAGATCTGTCACACATCATATGTAAAGCAGCTGCTGCCAAATAGATATGACCCACAGCAGCTTCAGCCCCAAGGATCTGACCCACATCAGCCCCACAGCAACTCCTGCCCCATAGATCTGACCCACATCTGCCCCAAAGCATCTCCTGCCCCATAGATCTTTCCCACATCAGCCCCACAGCAGATCCTGCCCCATAGATCTGACCCACATATGTCGCACAGCAGCACCTGCCCCATAGATCTGACAAACATCAGCCCCACAGCAGCTCCTACACCATAGATCTGACCCACATCTGCCACACAGCAGCTCCTGCCCCATAGATCTGACCCACATCTGACACACAGCAGCTCCTGCCCCATAGATCTTACCCACTTCTGCCCCACAGCAGCTCCTGCCCCATAGCTCTGACCCACATCTGCAACACAGCAGCTCCTGCTCCATAAATCTGACCCACATCAGCCCCACAGCAGCTCCTGGCCCATAGATCTGACCCACACGTGCCCCACAGCAGCTCCAAACTCATAGATCTGACCCACATCAGTCCAACAGCAGATTTTGCACCATAGATATGTCCCTCATCTGCCCCACAGCAACTCCTGCCCTATAGATCTGACCTACATCATCCCCTCTGTAGCTTCTGCCCCATAGGTCTGACCCACATGTGCCCCACAGCAGCTCCTGCCATATAGATCTGACCCACATATGCCCCACAGCAGCTCCTGCCCCATAGATCTGACCCACATCAGCCACACAGCAGCACCTGACTCATAAATCTGACCCACAACAGCTCCTGCCCCATAGATCTGACCCAAATCTGACCCACAGCAGCTCCTGCCCCATAGATCTGACCCACATTTTCCCCAAAGCAGCACCTAACCCATAGATCTGACCCACATGTGCCCCACAGCTGCTCCTGCGCCATAGATCTGAACCACAGCAGTTCCTAACCCATAGATCAGACCCAAATCTTCCCTACATCAGCTCCTGCCCATAGATCTGACCCACATCAGCCGCACAGCAGCTCCTACCCCATAGATCTCACCCACATCAGCCCCACAGCTGCTCCACGGCACGGTTTCCCCGGCTCAGTGCGGCTCGCGAGCTTTGCGGCGCCGGCTATGCGTTTTTGCCTGCGGAGACGCCACGGGAGCGACATTTGGCTGATTCCGAGGAACGTCCGAGCCGAGCGGTGCCCGCCGGGAGCGGTTGGACCGTGCCGGCGCACTTGAGCGGGGTCCGTTCGAGCCGGAAATCCGGACTGCGGGCAGGCCGCGTAGCGAGGGATGGCGAAAGAGCGGCGGGAAGCCGCAACCGAAAAACTCCACAGCCCGGCGCTCAACCGCGCTCGCCTGCGCCCGCTCGTTGCCGCCTCTGGAGACGAGCACGCGCTCGCTCCTGCAGACGAAAACGGAAGGCGTAAGAAAAAACGGCCCCGGAAAAGAACGGCGCCGACTACCGGCTGCGGCGCCGAGGGTAAGTGGCGCTCTACGTCGACGTAGCGGTAGGTAAGAAACTACAGCGACCCCCCAGCAACCTCCGAAGCTTTAGCGCCCCCCCATCTCACAGGGCGGCAAAGCCTAGCCGAAAGTGGGTAGACCTGGCAGCTACACGCAAGCCGCACTGGCAGCGACCCCTATCCGCCGCCGCCGAGCACCACGTTCCGCTCGGAGCCGGGTAGACCGTGCCGACCTAGCCAAGCCGCATAGGCAGCGACCTCTAGCAGCCGCCGCCGAGCACCACGGCCCGCTCGGAGCCGGGTAGACCATGCCGACCTAGTCGAGCCGCATAGGCAGCGACCTCTAGCAGCCGCCGCCGAGCACCACGGCCCGCTCGGAGCCGGGTAGACCGTGCCGACCTAGGCGAGCTGCATAGGCAGCGACCTCTAGCAGCCGCGGCCGAGCACCACGGCCCGCTCGGAGCCGGGTAGACCGTGCCGACCTAGTCGAGCCGCATAGGCAGCGACCTCTAGCAGCCGCCGCCGAGCACCACGGCCTGCCCTGAGCCGGGTAGACCGTGCCGACCTAGGCGAGCCGCATAGGCAGCGACCTCTAGCATTTGCCGCCGAGCACCACGGCTCGCTCGGAGCCGGGTAGACCGTGCCGACCTAGGCGAGCCGCATAGGCAGCGACCTCTAGCAGCCGCCGCCGAGCACCACGGCCCGCTCGGAGCCGGGTAGACCGTGCCGACCTAGTCAAGCCGCATAGGCAGCGACCTCTAGCAGCCGCCGCCGAGCACCACGGCCCGCTCGGAGCCGGGTAGACCGTGCCGACCTAGTCGAGCCGCATAGGCAGCGACCTCTAGCAGCCGCCGCCGAGCAGCACGGCACGCCCTGAGCCGGGCAGACCGTGCCGACCTAGGCGAGCCGCATAGGCAGCGACCTCTAGCAGCCGCCGCCGAGCACCACGGCCCGCTCGGAGCCGGGTAGACCGTGTCGACCTAGTCAAGCCGCATAGGCAGCGACCTCTAGCAGCCGCCGCCGAGCACCACGGCCCGCTCGGAGCCGGGTAGACCGTGCCGACCTAGTCGAGCCGCATAGGCAGCGACCTCTAGCAGCCGCCGCCGAGCAGCACGGCACGCCCTGAGCCGGGTAGACCGTGCCGACCTAGTCGAGCCGCATACGCAGCGACCTCTAGCAGCCGCCGCCGAGCACCACGGCCTGCCCTGAGCCGGGTAGACCGTGCCGACCTAGGCGAGCTGCATAGGCAGCGACCTCTAGCAGCCGCCGCCGAGCACCACGGCCCGCTCGGAGGCGGGTAGACCGTGCCGACCTAGTCGAGCCGCATAGGCAGCGACCTCTAGCAGCCGCCGCTGAGCAGCTCCTGCCCCATAGATCTGACACACATCATATGTAAAGCAGCTGCTGCCCAATAGATATGACCCACAGCAGCTTCAGCCCCAAGGATGTGACCCACATCAGATCCACAGCAACTCCTGCCCCATAGATCTGACTAAAAACGGCCCCTAAGCATCTCCTGCCCCATAGATCTGACCCACATCAGCCCCACAACAGCTCCTACACCATAGATCTGACCCACATCTGCCACACAGCAGCTCCTGCCCCATAGATCTGACCCACATCAGCCCCACAACAGCTCCTGCCCCATAGATCTGACCCACATCAGCCCCAGAGCAGCTCCTGCCCCATAGATCTGACACACATCATATGTAAAGCAGCTGCTGCCCCATAGATGAGACCAACATCAGCCCCACAGTAGCTCCTGCCCCATAGATCTGACCCCCATCAGCCCCACAGTAGCTCCTGCCCCATAGATCTGACTCCCATCAGCCCCACAGTAGCTCCTGCCCCATAGATCTGACCCACATCAGCCCCACAACAGCTCCTCCCCCATAGATCTGACCCACATCAGCCCCACAGCAGCTCCTGCCCCATAGATCTGACACACATCATATGTAAAGCAGCTGCTGCCCAATAGATATGACCCACAGCAGCTTCAGCCCCAAGGATCTGACCCACGTCAGCCCCACAGCAGCTCCTGCCCCATAGATTTGACCCACATCTGTCGCACAGCAGCTCCTGCCCCATAGATCTGGCCCACATCTGTCGCACAGCAGCTCCTGCCCTATAGATCTGACCCACATCAGCCCCACAATAGCTCCTACCCCATAGATCTGACCCACATCAGCCCCACAGCAGCTCCTGCACCATAGATCTGACACACATCATATGTAAAGCAGCTGCTGCCCAATAGATATGACCCACAGCAGCTTCAGCCCCAAGGATGTGACCCACATCAGACCCACAGCAACTCCTGCCCCATAGATCTGACTAAAAACTGCCCCTAAGCATCTCCTGCCCCATAGATCTGACCCACATCAGCCCCACAGCAGCTCCTACACCATAGATCTGACCCACATCTGCCACACAGCAGCTCCTGCCCCATAGATCTGACACACATCATATGTAAAGCAGCTGCTGCCCCATAGATGAGACCAACATCAGCCCCACAGTAGCTCCTGCCCCATAGATCTGACCCCCATCAGCCCCACAGTAGCTCCTGCCCCATAGATCTGACCCACATCAGCCCCACAACAGCTCCTGCCCCATAGATCTGACCCACATCAGCCCCACAGCAGCTCCTGCCCCATAGATCTGACCCACATGTTCCCAAGAGCAGCTCTGCCCCATAGGTCTGACCCACATATGCCCAACAGGAGCTCCTGCTCCATAGATCTGACCCACATCAGCCACACAGCAGCTCCTGACTCATAAATCTGACCCAAAGTAGCTCCTGCCCCATAGATCTGACCCCCATCATCCCCACAACAGCTCCTGCCCCATAGATCTAACCCACATCAGCCCCACAGCAGCTCCTGCCCCATAGATCTGACCCACATGTTCCCAAGAGCAGCTCTGCCCCATTGATTTGACCCACATCAGCCCCACAGTAGCTCCTGCCCCAGAGATCTGACCCCCATCAGCCCCACTACAGCTCCGGCCCCATAGATCTGACACACATCATATGTAAAGCAGCTGCTGCCCAATAGATATGACCCACAACAGCTCCTGCCCCATAGATCTAACCCACAGCAGCCCCACAGCAGCTCCTGCCCCATAGATCTGATGTACATCATCTCCACTGCAGCTCCTGCCCCATAGATCTGACCCAAATCTGCCCCACAGCAGATCCTGCCAAATAGATCTTAACCACAGCAGCTCCTGCCCATAGATCTGACCCACATCAGCCCCACAGCAGCTCCTACACCATAGATCTGACCCACATCTGCCACACACCATCTCCTACCCCATAGATCTTACCCACTTCTGCCCCACAGCAGCTCCTGCCCCATAGCTCTGACCCACATCTGCACCACAGCAGCTCCTCCCCATAGATCTAACACCCATCAGCCTCACAGCAGCTCCTGCCCCATAGATATGCCCTACATCTGCCCCACAGCAGCTCCTGCACCATAGATCTGACCCACATCTGCAACACAGCAGCTCCTGCTCCATAAATCTGACCAACATCAGGCCCACATCTGTTCCTGCCCCATAGATCTGACCCACAGCAGCTCCTGCCCCATTGATCTGACCCACATCTGCCCCACAGCAGCTCCTGCCCCATAGATCTGACCCACAGCATCTCCTGCCCCATAGATCTGACCCCCATCAGCCCCACAACAGCTCCTGCCCCATAGATCTGACCCACATCAGCCCCACAGCAGCTCCTGCCCCATAGATCTCACCCACATCTGTCGCACAGCAGCTCCTGCCCCATGGATCTGACCCACATCTGTCGCACAGCAGCTCCTGCCCCATAGATCTGACCCACATCAGCCCCACAGCAGCTCCTGCCCCATAGATCTGACCCACATGTTCCCATGAGCAGCTCTGCCCCATAGGTCTGACCCACATATGCCCCACAGCAGCTCCTGCTCCATAGATCTGACCCACATCAGCCACACAGCAGCTCCTGACTCATAAATCTGACCCACAGTAGCTCCTGCCCCATAGATCTGACCACATCAGCCCCACAACAGCTCCTGCCCCACAGATCTAACCCACATCAGCCCCACAGCAGATCCTGCCCCATAGATCAGACCAACATCAGCCCCACAGTAGCTCCTGCCCCATCGATCTGACCCCCATCATCCCCACAACAGCTCCTGCCCCATAGATCTAACCCACATCAGCCCCACAGCAGCTCCTGCCTCATAGATCTGACCCACATGTTTTCATGAGCAGCTCTGCCCCATTGATTTGACCCACATCAGCCTCACATTAGCTCCTGCCCCAGAGATCTTACCCCCATCAGCCCCACTACAGCTCCGGCCCCATAGATCTGACACACATCATATGTAAAGCAGCTGCTGCCCAATAGATATGACCCACAACAGCTCCTGCCCCATAGATCTAACCCACAGCAGCCCAACAGCAGCTCCTACCCCATAGATCTGATGTACATCATCTCCACTGCAGCTCCTGCCCCATAGATCTGACCCAAATCTGCCCCACAGCAGATCCTCCCAAATAGATCTTAACCACAGCAGCTCCTGCCCCATAGATCTGACCAACGTCAGCCCCACAGCAGCTCCTACACCATAGATCTGACCCACATCTGCCACACACCATCTCCTACCCCATAGATCTTACCCACTTCTGCCCCACAGCAGCTCCTGCCCCATAGCTCTGACCCACATCTGCACCACAGCAGCTCCTCCCCATAGATCTAACACCCATCAGCCTCACAGCAGCTCCTGCCCCATAGATATGCCCTACATCTGCCCCACAGCAGCTCCTGCACCATAGATCTGACCCACATCTGCAACACAGCAGCTCCTGCTCCATAAATCTGACCAACATCAGGCCCACATCTGTTCCTGCCCCATAGATCTGACCCACAGCAGCTCCTGCCCCATAGATCTGACCCATATGTGCCCCACAGCAGCTCCTACCCCATAGATCTGACCCACAGCATCTCCTGCCCCATAGATCTGACCCACATCAGCCCCACAACAGCTCCTGCCCCATAGATCTGACCCACATCAGCCCCACAGCAGCTCCTGCCCCATAGATCTGACCCCAATCAGCCCCGCAGCAGCTCCTGGCCCATAGATCAGACCAACATCAGCCCCACAGCAGCTCCTGCCCCATAGATCTGACCCCCATCAGCCCCACAACAGCTCCTGCACCATAGATCTGACCCACATCAGCCCCACAGCAGCTCCTGCCCCATAGATCTGACACACATCATATGTAAAGCAGCTGCTGCCCAATAGATATGACCCACAGCAGCTTCAGCCCCAAGGACCTGACCCACATCAGCCCCACAGCAGCTCCTGCCCCATAGATCTGAACCACATCTGTCGCACAGCAGCTCCTGCCCCATAGCTCTGACCCACATCTGCACCACAGCAGCTCCTACACCATAGATCTGACCCACATCTGCCACACAGCAGCTCCTGCCCCATAGCTCTGACCCACATCAGCCCCACAGCAGCTCCTGCCCCATAGATCTGAACCACATCTGTCGCACAGCAGCTCCTGCCCTAT
Organism: Coturnix japonica; assembly: GCF_054131305.1. Lineage (NCBI taxonomy): Eukaryota > Metazoa > Chordata > Aves > Galliformes > Phasianidae > Coturnix > Coturnix japonica. The sequence goes on from NC_140689.1 coordinate 3,225,993, forward strand.
AGATCTGACCCACATCAGCCCCAAAGCAGCTCCTACACCATAGATCTGACCCACATCTGCCACACAGCAGCTCCTGCCCCATAGCTCTGACCCACATCTGCACCACAGCAGCTCCTCCCCATAGATCTAACACCCATCAGCCTCACAGCAGCTCCTGCCCCATAGATAAGCCCTACATCTGCCCCACAGCAGCTCCTGCACCATAGATCTGACCCACATCTGCAACACAGCAGCTCCTGCTCCATAAATCTGACCAACATCAGGCCCACATCTGTTCCTGCCCCATAGATCTGACACACAGCAGCTCCTGCCCCATAGATCTGACCAAAATCTGCCCCACAGCAGATCCTGCCAAATAGATCTTAACCACAGCAGCTCCTGCCCCATAGATCTGACCCACATAATCCCCACAGCAGCTCCTGGCCCATAGATCTGACCCACATGTGCCCCACAGCAGCTCCAAACTCATAGATCTGACCCACATCAGTCCAACAGCAGATTTTGCACCAGAGATATGTCCCTCATCTGCCCCACAGCAACTCCTGCCCCATAGATCTGACCTACATCATCCCCTCTGCAGCTTCTGCCCCATAGGTCTGACCCACATGTGCCCCACAGCAGCTCCTGCCATATAGATCTGACCCACATATGCCCCACAGCAGCTCCTGCCCCATAGATCTGACCCACATCAGCCACACAGCAGCTCCTGACTCATAAATCTGACCCACAGCAGCTCCTGCCCCATAGATCTTACCCAAATCTGACCCACAGCAGCTCCTGCCCCATTGATCTGACCCACATTTTCCCCAAAGCAGCACCTAACCCATAGATCTGACCCACATGTGCCCCACAGCTGCTCCTGCCCCATAGATCTGAAATACAGCAGTTCCTAACCCATAGATCAGACCCAAATCTTCCCTACATCAGCTCCTGCCCATAGATCTGACCCACATCAGCCGCACAGCAGTTCCTACCCCATAGATCTCACCCACATCAGCCCCACAGCTGCTCCACGGCACGGTTTCCCCGGCTCGGTGCGGCTCGCGAGCTTTGCGGCGCCGGCTACGCATTTTTGCCTGCGGAGACGCCACGGGAGCGACATTTGGCTGATTCCGAGGAACGTCCGAGCCGAGCGGTGCCCGCCGGGAGCGGTTGGAACGTGCCGGCGCACCTGAGCAGGGTCCGTTCGAGCCGGAAATCCGGACTGCGGGCAGGCCGCGTAGCGAGGGATGGCGAAAGAGCGGCGGGAAGCCGCAACCGAAAAAATCCACAGCCCGGCGCTCAACCGCGCTCGCCTGCGCCTGCTCGTTGCCGCCTCTGGAGACGAGCACGCGCTCGCTCCTGCAGACGAAAACGGAAGGCGTAAGAAAAAACGGCTTCGGAAAAGAACGGCGCCGACTACCGGCAGCGGCGCCGAGGGTAAGCGGCGCTCTACGTCGACGTAGCGGTAGGTAAGAAACTACAGCGACCCCCCAGCAAGCTCCGAAGCTTTAGCGCCCCCCCATCTCACAGGGCGGCAAAGCCTAGCCGAAAGCGGGTAGACGTGTCAGATACACGCAAGCCGCACGGGCAGCGACCCCTAGACGCCGCCGCCAAGCACCACGGCCCGCTCGGAGCCGGGTAGACCGTGCCGACCTAGTCAAGCCGCATAGGCAGCGACCCCTAGCCGCCGCCGCCGAGCACCACGGCCCGCTCGGAGCCGGGTAGACCGTGCCGACCTAGTCAAGCCGCATAGGCAGAGACCTCTAGCAGCCGCCGCCGAGCACCACGGCCCGCTCGGAGCCGGGTAGACCGTGCCGACCTAGTCGAGCCGCATAGGCAGCGACCTCTAGCAGCCGCCGCCGAGCACCACGGCCCGCTCGGAGCCGGGTAGACCATGCCGACCTAGTCGAGCCGCATAGGCAGCAACCTCTAGCAGCCGCCGCCGAGCACCACGGCCCGCTCAAAGCCGGGTAGACCGTGCCGACCTAGGCGAGCTGCATAGGCAGCGACCTCTAGCAGCCGCCGCCGAGCACCACGGCCCGCTCGGAGCCGGGTAGACCGTGCCGATTTAGTCGAGCCGCATAGGCAGCGACCTCTAGCAGCCGCCGCCGAGCACCACAGCCCGCTCGGAGCCGGGTAGAGCGTGACGACCTAGTCGAGCCGCATAGGCAGCGACCTCTAGCAGCCGCCGCCGAGCACCACGGCCTGCCCTGAGCCGGGTAGACCGTGCCGACCTAGTCGAGCCGCATAGGCAGCGACCTCTAGCAGCCGCCGCCGAGCACCACGGCCTGCCGTGAGCCGGGTAGACCGTGGCGACCTAGTCGAGCCGCATAGGCAGCGACCTCTAGCAGCCGCCGCCGAGCAGCTCCTGCCCCATAGATCTGACACACATCATATGTAAAGCAGCTGCTGCCAAATAGATATGACCCACAGCAGCTTCAGCCCCAGGGATCTGACCCACATCAGACCCACAGCAACTCCTGCCCCATAGATCTGACTAAAATCTGCCCCAAAGCATCTCCTGCCCCGTAGATCTGACCCACATCAGCCCCACAGCAGCTCCTACACCATAGATCTGACCCACATCTGCCACACAGCAGCTCCTGCCCCATAGCTCTGACCCACATCTGCACCACAGCAGCTCCTCCCCATAGATCTAACACCCATCAGCCTCACAGCAGCTCCTGCCCCATAGATAAGCCCTACATCTGCCCCACAGCAGCTCCTGCACCATAGATCTGACCCACATCTGCAACACAGCAGCTCCTGCTCCATAAATCTGACCAACATCAGGCCCACATCTGTTCCTGCCCCATAGATCTGACCCACAGCAGCTCCTGACCCATAGATCTGACCCAAATCAGCCCCGCAGCAGCTCCTGGCCCATAGATCTGACCCAGATCTGCTCCAAAGCATCTCCTGCCCCATAGATCTAACCCACATCAGCCCCACAGCAGCTCCTGCCCCATAGATCAGACCCACATCAGCCCCACAGTAGCTCCTGCCCCATAGACCTGAACCCCATCTGCCCCACAGTAGCTCCTTCCCCATAGATCTGACCCAAATCAGCCCCGCAGCAGCTCCTGCCCCATAGATCAGACCAACATCAGCCCCACAGTATCTCCTGCCCCATAGATCTGACACACATCATATGTGAAGCAGCTGCTGCCCAATAGATATGACCCACAGCAGCTTCAGCCCCAAGGATCTGACCCACATCAGCCCCACAGCAACTCCTGCCTTATAGATCTGACCCACATCTGCCCCAAACCATCTCCTGCCCCATAGATCTTTCCCACATCAGCCCCACAGCAGATCCTGCCCTATAGATCTGATCCCCATCAGCCCCACAACAGCTCCTGCCCCATAGATCTAACCCACATCAGCCCCACAGCAGCTCCTGCCCCATAGATCTGACCCAAATCTGACCCACAGCAGCTCCTGCCCCATAGATCTGACCCACATCTGCCACACAGCAGCTCCTGCCCCATAGATCTTACCCACTTCTGCCCCACAGCAGCTCCTGCCCCATAGCTCTGACCCACATCTGCACCACAGCAGCTCCTCCCCATAGATCTAACACCCATCAGCCTCACAGCAGCTCCTGCCCCATAGATATGCCCTATATCTGCCCCACAGCAGCTCCTTCACCATAGATCTGACCCACATCTGCAACACAGCAGCTCCTGCTCCATAAATCTGACCAACATCAGGCCCACATCTGTTCCTGCCCCATAGATCTGAACCACAGCAGCTCCTGCCCCAAAGATCTGACCCACATTTGCCACAAAGCAGCTCCTGCCCCATAGATCTGACCCAAATCTGCCCCACAGCAGATCCTGCCAAATAGATCATAACCACAGCAGCTCCTGCCCCATAGATCTGACTCACATGTGCCCCACAGCAGCTCCAAACTCATAGATCTGACCCACATCAGTCCAACAGCAGATTTTGCACCATAGATATGTCCCTCATCTGCCCCACAGCAACTCCTGCCCCATAGATCTGACCCACATCATCCCCTCTGCAGCTTCTGCCCCATAGGTCTGACCCACATGTGCCCCACAGCAGCTGCTGAACCATAGATCTGACCAAAATCAGCCCCGCAGCAGCTCCTGGCCCATAGATCTGACCCACATGTGCCCCACAGTAGCTCAAGCCCCATAGATCTGACCCACATATGCCCCACAACAGCTCCTGCCCCATAGATCTAACCCACATCAGCCCCACAGCAGCTCCTGCCCCATAGATCTGACACACATCATATGTAAAGCAGCAGCTGCCCAATAGATATGACCCACAGCAGCTTCAGCCCCAAGGATCTGACACACATCAGTCCCACAGAAACTCCTGCCCCATAGATCTGACCCACATCTGCCCCAAAGCATCTCCTGCCCCATAGATCTTTCCCACATCAGCCCCACAGCAGATCCTGCCCCATAGATCTGACCCACATATGTCGCACAGCAGCACCTGCCCCATAGATCTGACCCACATCAGCCCCACAGCAGCTCCTACACCCATAGATCTGACCCACATCTGCCACACAGCAGCTCCTGCCCCATTGCTCTGACCCACATCTGCACCACAGCAGCTCCTCCCCATAGATCTAACACCCATCAGCCTCACAGCAGCTCCTGCCCCATAGATAAGCCCTACATCTGCCCCACAGCAGCTCCTGCACCATAGATCTGACCCACATCTGCAACACAGCAGCTCCTGCTCCATAAATCTGACCAACATCAGGCCCACATCTGTTCCTGCCCCATAGATCTGACCCACAGCAGCTCCTGCCCCATAGATCTGACCCACATGTGCCCCACAGCACATCCTGCCAAATAGATCTTAACCACAGCAGCTCCTGCCCCATAGATCTGACCCACATGTGCCCCACAGCAGCTCCAAACTCATAGATCTGACCCACATCAGTCCAACAGCAGATTTTGCACCAGAGATATGTCCCTCATCTGCCCCACAGCAACTCCTGCCCCATAGATCTGACCTACATCATCCCCTCTGCAGCTTCTGCCCGATAGGTCTGACCCACATGTGCCCCACAGCAGCTCCTGCCATATAGATCTGACCCACATATACCCCACAGCAGCTCCTGCCCCATAGATCTGACCCACATCAGCCACACAGCAGCTCCTGACTCATAAATCTGACCCACAGCAGCTCCTGCACCATAGATCTGACCCACATCTGCAACACAGCAGCTCCTGCTCCTTAAATATGACCAACGTCATGCCCACATCTGTTCCTGCCCCATAGATCTGACCCACAGCAGCTCCTGCCCCATAGATCTGACCCACATTTGCCACACAGCAGCTCCTGCCCCATAGATCTGACCCAAATCTGCCCCACAGCAGATCCTGCCAAATAGATCTTAACCACAGCAGCTCCTGCCCCATAGATCTGACCCACATCAGCCCCACAGCAGCTCCTACACCATAGATCTGACCCACATCTGCCACACACCATCTCCTACCCCATAGATCTTACCCACTTCTGCCCCACAGCAGCTCCTGCCCCATAGCTCTGACCCACATCTGCACCACAGCAGCTCCTCCCCATAGATCTAACACCCATCAGCCTCACAGCAGCTCCTGCCCCATACATAAGCCCTACATCTGCCCCACAGCAGCTCCTGCACCATAGATCTGACCCACATCTGCAACACAGCAGCTCCTGCTCCATAAATCTGACCAACATCAGGCCCACATCTGTTCCTGCCCCATAGATCTGACCCACAGCAGCTCCTGCCCCATAGATCTGACCCACATGTGCCCCACAGCACATCCTGCCAAATAGATCTTAACCACAGCAGCTCCTGCCCCATAGATCTGACCCACATGTGCCCCACAGCAGCTCCAAACTCATAGATCTGACCCACATCAGTCCAACAGCAGATTTTGCACCAGAGATATGTCCCTCATCTGCCCCACAGCAACACCTGCCCCATAGATCTGACCCACATCATCCCCTCTGCAGCTTCTGCCCCATAGGTCTGACACACATGTGCCCCACAGCAGCTGCTGACCCATAGATCTGACCCAAATCAGCCCCGCAGCAGCTCCTGGCCCATAGATCTGACCACCATCAGCCCCGCAACAGCTCCTGCCCCATAGTTCTAACCCACATCAGTCCAACAGCAGATTTTGCACCATAGATATGTCCCTCATCTGCCCCACAACAAATCCTGCCCCATAGATCTGACCTACATCATCCCCTCTGCAGCTTCTGCCCCATAGATCTGACCCACATGTGCCCCACAGTAGCTCCTGCCCCATAGATCTGACCCACATTTGCCACACAGCAGCTCCTGCCCCATAGATCTGACCCAAATCTGCCCCACAGCTGATCCTGCCAAATAGATCTTAACCACAGCAGCTCCTGCCCCATAGATCTGAACCACATCTGCCGCACAGCAGCTCCTGCCCTATAGATCTGACCCACATCAGCCCCAGAGCAGCTCCTACACCATAGATCTGACCCACATCTGCCACACAGCAGCTCCTGCCCCATAGCTCTGACCCACATCTGCACCACAGCAGCTCCTCCCCATAGATCTAACACCCATCAGCCTCACAGCAGCTCCTGCCCCATAGATAAGCCCTATATCTGCCCCACAGCAGCTCCTGCACCATAGATCTGACCCACATCTGCAACACAGCAGCACCTGCTCCAAAAATCTGACCAACATCAGGCCCACATCTGTTCCTGCCCCATAGATCTGACCCACATCTGCCCCAAAGCATCTCCTGCCCCATAGATCTTTCCCACATCAGCCCCACAGCAGATCCTGCCCCATAGATCTGACCCACATCTGTCGCACAGCAGCTCCTGCCCCATAGATCAGACCAAAATCAGCCCCACAGTAGCTCCTGCCCCATAGACCTGAACCCCATCAGCCCCACAGTAGCTCCTTCCCCATAGATCTGACCCCCATCAGCCCCACAACAGCTCTTGCCCCATAGATCTAACCCACATCAGCCCCACAGCAGCTCCTGCCCCATAGATCTGACCCAAATCAGCCCCGCAGCAGCTCCTGCCCCATAGATCAAACCAACATCAGCCCCACAGTATCTCCTGCCCCATAGATCTGACACACATCATATGTAAAGCAGCTGCTGCCCAATAGATATGACCCACAGCAGCTTCAGCCCCAAGGATCTGACCCACATCAGCCCCACAGCAACTCCTGCCCCATAGATCTGACCCACATCTGCCCAAAACCATCTCCTGCCCCATAGATCTTTCCCACATCAGCCCCACAGCAGATCCTGCCCCATAGATCTGACCCACATATGTCGCACAGCAGCACCTGCCCCATAGATCTGACCCAAATCAGCCCCGCAGCAGCTCCTGGCCCATAGATCTGACCCACATCATCCCCTCTGCAGCTTCTGCCCCATAGGTCTGACCCACATGTGCCCCACAGCAGCTGCTGACCCATAGATCTGACCCAAATCAGCCCCGCAGCAGCTCCTGGCCCATAGATCTGACCCACTTGTGCCCCACAGCAGCTCCAAACTCATAGATCTGACCCACATCAGTCCAACAGCAGATTTTGCACCATAGATATGTCCCTCATCTGCCCCACAGCAACTCCTGCCCCATAGATCTGACCTACATCATCCCCTCTGCAGCTTCTGCCCCATAGGTCTGACCCACATGTGCCCCACAGTAGCTCCTGCCCCATGGATCTGACCCCCATCAGCCCCACAACAGCTCCTGCCCCATAGATCTAACCCACATCAGCCCCACAGTATCTTTTGCCCCATAGATCTGACACACATCACATGTAAAGCAGCTGCTGCCCAATAGATATGACCCACAGCAGCTTCAGCCCCAAGGATCTGACCCACATCAGCCCCACAGCAACTCCTGCCCCATAGATCTTTCCCACATCAGCCCCACAGCAGATCCTGCCCCATAGATCTGACCAACATATGTCGCACAGCAGCACCTGCCCCATAGATCTAACACCCATCAGCCTCACAGCAGCTCCTGCCCCATAGATAAGCCCTACATCTGCCCCACAGCAGCTCCTGCACCATAGATCTGACCCACATCTGCAACACAGCAGCTCCTGCTCCATAAATCTGACCAACATCAGGCCCACATCTGTTCCTGCCCCATAGATCTGACCCACAGCAGCTCCTGCCCCATAGATCTGACCCACATTTGCCACACAGCAGCTCCTGCCCCATAGATCTGACCCAAATATTCCCCACAGCAGATCCTGCCAAATAGATCTTAACCACAGCAGCTCCTGCCCCATAGATCTGACCCACATCAGCCCCACAGCAGCTCCTACACCATAGATCTGACCCACATCTGCCACACACCATCTCCTACCCCATAGATCTTACCCACTTCGGCCCCACAGCAGCTCCTGCCCCATAGCTCTGACCCACATCTGCACCACAGCAGCTCCTCCCCATAGATCTAACACCCATCAGCCTCACAGCAGCTCCTGCCCCATAGATATGCCCTACATTTGCCCCACAGCAGCTCCTGCCCCATAGATCTGACCCACATTTGCCACACAGCAGCTCCTGCCCCATAGATCTGACCCACATCAGACCCACAGCAGCTCCTGCCCCATAGACCTGACCCACATGTTCCCCACAGCAGCTCCTGACCTATAGATCTGACCCACATCAGCCCCACAGCAGCTCCTGCCCCATAGCTCTGACCCACATCTGCACCACTGCAGCTCCTCCCCATAGATCTAACACCCATCAGCCTCACAGCTGCTCCTGCCCCATAGATATGCCCTACATCTGCACCACAGCATCTCCTGCCCCATAGATCTAACCCACATCAGCCCCACAGCAGCTCCTGCCCCATAGATCTGACACACATCATATGTAAAGCAGCTGCTGCCCAATAGATATGACCCACAGCAGCTTCAGCCCCAAGGATCTGACCCACATCTGTCACACAGCAGCTCCTGCCCAATAGATCTGACCCACATCTGTCGCACAGCAGCTCCTGCCCTATAGATCTGACCCACAGCAGCTCCTGCCCCATAGATCTGACCCACATGTTCCCATGAGCAGCTCTGCCCCATTGATTTGACCCACATCAGCCCCACAGTAGCTCCTGCCCCATAGATCTGACCCCCATCAGCCCCACTGCAGCTCCGGCCCCATAGATCTGACACACATCATATGTAAAGCAGCTGCTGCCCAATAGATATGACCCACAACAGCTCCTGCCCCATAGATCTAACCCACAGCAGCCCCACAGCAGCTCCTGCCCCATAGATCTGACGTACATCATCTCCACTGCAGCTCCTGCCCCATAGATCTGACCCAAATCTGCCCCACAGCAGATCCTGCAAAATAGATCTTAACCACAGCAGCTCCTGCCCCATAGCTCTGACCCACATCTGCACCACATCAGCTCCTCCCCATAGATCTAACACCCATCAGCCTCATAGCAGCTCCTGCCCCATAGATAAGCCCTACATCTGCCCCACAGCAGCTCCTGCACCATAGATCTGACCCACATCTGCCCCACAGCAGCTCCTGCCCCATAGACCTGACCCACATGTTCCCCACAGTAGCTCCTGCCCCATAGATCTGACCCCATCAGCCCCACAACAGCTCCTGCCCCATAGATCTGACCCACATACGCCCCACAGCAGCTCCAGCCCCATAGATCTGACACACATCATATGTAAAGCAGCTGCTGCCCAATAGTTATGACCCACAACAGCTCCTGCCCCATAGATCTGACATACATCATCTCCACTATAGCTCCTGCCCCATAGATGTGACCCAAATCTGCCCCACAGCAGATCCTGCCAAATAGATCTTCACCACAGCAGCTCCTGCCCCATAGATCTGACCCACATCTGCCACACAGCAGCTCCTGCCCCATAGCTCTGACCCACATCTGCACAACAGCAGCTCCTCCCCATAGATCTAACACCCATCAGCCTCACAGCAGCTCCTGCCCCATAGATAAGCCCTACATCTGCCCCACAGCAGCTCCTGCACCATAGATCTGGCCCACATCTGCAACACAGCAGCTCCTGCTCCATAAATCTGACCAACATCAGGCCCACATCTGTTCCTGCCCCATAGATCTGACCCACAGCTGCACCTGCCCCATAGATCTGACCCACATTTGCCACACAGCAGCTCCTGCCCCATAGATCTGACCCAAATCTGCCCCACAGCAGATCCTGCCAAATAGATCTTAACCACAGCAGCTCCTGCCCCATAGATCTACCCACATCAGCCCCACAGCAGCTCCTACACCATAGATCTGACCCACATCTGCCACACACCATCTCCTACCCCATAGATCTTACCCACTTCTGCCCCACAGCATCTCCTGCCCCATAGCTCTGACCCACATCTGCACCACAGCAGCTCCTCCCCATAGATCTAACACCCATCAGCCTCACAGCAGCTCCTGCCCCATAGATATGCCCTATATCTGCCCCACAGCAGCTCCTGCACCATAGATCTGACCCACATCTGCAACACAGCAGCTCCTGCTCCATAAATCTGACCAACATCAGGCCCACATCTGTTCCTGCCCCATAGATCTGACCCACAGCAGCTCCTGCCGCATAGATCTGACCCACATTTGCCACACAGCAGCTCCTGCCCCATAGATCTGACCCACATCAGCCCCACAGCAGCTCCTGCCCCATTGATCTGACCCAAATCTGCCCCACAGCAGATCCTGCCAAATAGATCTTAACCTCAGCAGCTCCTGCCACATAGATCTGACCCACATCAGCCCCACAGCAGCTCCTACACCATACATCTGACCCACATCTGCCACACACCATCTCCTACCCCATAGATCTTACCCACTTCTGCCCCACAGCAGCTCCTGCCCCATAGCTCTGACCCACATCTGCACCACAGCAGCTCCTCCCCATAGATCTAACACCCATCAGCCTCACAGCAGCTCCTGCCCCATAGATATGCCCTACATCTGCCCCACAGCAGCTCCTGCACCATAGATCTGACCCACATCTGCATCACAGCAGCTCCTGCCCCATAGATCTGACCCACATCAGACCCACAGCAGCTGCTGAACCATAGATCTGACCTACATCTGCCCCACAGCAGCTCCTGCCCCATAGACCTGACCCACATGTTCCCCACAGCAGCTCCTGCCCCATAGATCTGACACAAACCATCTCCTGCCCCATAGATCTGACCCCCATCAGCCCCACAGCAGCTCCTGCCCCATAGATCTGACCCACATCAGCCCCACAGCAGCTCCTGCCCCATAGATCTAACCCACATCAGCCCCACAGCAGCTCCTGCCCCATAGATCTGACAGACATCATATGTAAAGCAGCTGCTGCCCAATAGATATGACCCACAGCAGCTTCAGCCCCAAGGATCTGACCCACATCAGCCCCACAGCAGCTCCTGCCCCATAGATCTTTCCCACATCAGCCCCACAGCAGATCCTGCCCCATAGATCTGACCCACATATGTCGCACAGCAGCACCTGCCCCATAGATCTGACCCACATCTGTCGCACAGCAGCTCCTGCCCCATAGATGAGACCAACATCAGCCCCACAGTAGCTCCTGCCCCATAGATCTGACCCCCATCAGTCCCACAGTAGCTCCTGCCCCATAGATCTGACGCACATCAGCCCCACAGCAGCTCCTACACCATAGATCTGACCCACATCTGCCACACACCATCTCCTACCCCATAGATCTTACCCACTTCTGCCCCACAGCAGCTCCTGCCCCATAGCTCTGACCCACATCTACACCACAGCAGTTCCTCCCCATAGATCTAACACCCATCAGCCTCACAGCAGCTCCTGCCCCATAGATATGCCCTACATCTGCCCCACAGCAGCTCCTGCACCATAGATCTGACCCACATCTGCAACACAGCATCTCCTGCTCCATAAATCTGACCAACATCAGGCCCACATCTGTTCCTGCCCCATAGATCTGACCCACAGCAGCTCCTGCCCCATAGATCTGACCCACATCAGCCCCACAGCAGCTCCTGCCCCATAGATCTGACCCACATCAGACCCACGGCTGCTGCTGACCCATAGATCGTACCCACATCTGCCCCACAGCAGCTCCTGCCCCATAGACCTGACCCACATGTTCCCCACAGCAGCTCCTGCCCCATAGATCAGACCAACATCAGCCCCACAGTAGCTCCTGCCCCATAGATCGGACCCCATCAGCCCCACAACAGCTCCTGCCCCATAGATCTGACCCACATACGCCCCACAGCAGCTGCTGACCCATAGATCTGACCCACATCTGCCCCACAGCATCTCCTGCCCCATAGATCTTTCCCACATCAGGCCCACAGCAGATCCTGCCCCATAGATCTGACCCACATATGTCGCACAGCAGCACCTGCCCCATAGATCTGACCCACATCTGTCGCACAGCAGCTCCTGCCCCATAGATCAGACCAACATCAGCCCCACTGTAGCTCCTGCCCCATAGATCTGACCCCCATCAGCCCCACAACAGCTCCTGCACCATAGATCTTTCCCACATCAGCCCCACAACTGCTCCTGCACCATAGATCTGACCCACATATGTCGCACAGCAGCTCCTGCCCCATAGATCTGACCCACATATGTCGCACAGCAGCTCCTGCCCCATAGATCTGACCCACATCAGCCCCACAGTAGCTCCTGCCCCATAGATCTACCCACATCAGTCCCACAGCAGCTCCTGCCCCATAGATCTGACCCCCATCAGCCCCACAACAGCTCCTGCCCCATTGATCTGACCCACATCTGCAACACAGCAGCTCCTGCTCCATAAATCTGACCAACATCAGGCCCACATCTGTTCCTGCCCCATAGATCTGACCCACAGCAGCTCCTGCCCCATAGATCTGACCCACATTTGCCACACAGCAGCTCCTGCCCCATAGATCTGACCCAAATCTGCCCCACAGCAGATCCTGCCAAATAGATCTTAACCACAGCAGCTCCTGCCCCATAGATCTGACCCACATCAGCCCCACAGCAGCTCCTACACCATAGATCTGACCCACATCTGCCTTACAGCAGCTCCTACACCATAGATCTGACCCACATCTGCCACACAGCAGCTCCTGCCCCATAGCTCTGACCCACATCTGCACCACAGCAGCTCCTCCCCATAGATCTAACACCCATCAGCCTCACAGCAGCTCCTGCCCGATAGATAAGCCCTACATCTGCCCCACAGCAGCTCCTGCACCATAGATCTGACCCACATCTGCAACACAGCAGCTCCTGCTCCATAAATCTGACCAACATCAGGCCCACATCTGTTCCTGCCCCATAGATCTGACCCACAGCAGCTTCAGCCCTAAGGATCTGATCCACATCAGCCCCACAGCAGCTCCTGCCCCATAGATCTTACCCACATATGTCGCACAGCATCACCTGCCCCATAGATCTGACCCACATCTGTCGCACAGCAGCTCCTGCCCCATAGATCTGACCCCCATCAGCCCCACAGCAGCACCTGCCCCATAGATCTGACCCACATATGTCGCACAGCAGCACCTGCCCCATAGATCTGACCCACATGTGCCCCACAGCAGCTCCTGCCCCATAGATCTGGCCCACATCTCTCGCACAGCAGCTCCTGCCCCATAGATCTGACCCACATATGCCCCACAGGAGCTCCTGCCCCATAGATCTGACACACATCATATGTAAAGCAGCTGCTGCCCAATAGATATGACCCACAACAGCTTCAGCCCCAAGGATCTGACCCACATCAGCCCCACAGCAGCTCCTGCCCCATAGATCTGACCCACATCTGTCGCACAGCAGCTCCTGCCCCATAGATCTGACCCACATCTGTCGCACAGCAGCTCCTGCCCTATAGATCTGACCCACATCAGCCCCACAGCAGCTCCTGCCCCATAGATCTGACCCACATGTTCCCAAGAGCAGCTCTGCCCCATAGGTCTGACCCACATATGCCCCACAGGAGCTCCTGCTCCATAGATCTGACCCACATCAGCCACACAGCAGCTCCTGACTCATAAATCTGACCCACAGTAGCTCCTGCCCCATAGATCTGACCCCCATCAGCACCACAACAGCTCCTGCCCCATAGATCTAACCCACATCAGCCCCACAGCAGATCCTGCCCCATAGATCAGACCAACATCAGCCCCACAGTGGCTCCTGCCCCATAGATCTGACCCCCATCATCCCCACAACAGCTCCTGCCCCATAGATCTAACCCACATCAGCCCCACAGCAGCTCCTGCCCCATAGATCTGACCCACATGTTCCCAAGAGCAGCTCTGCCCCATTGATTTGACCCACATCAGCCCCACATTAGCTCCTGCCCCAGAGATCTGACCCCCATCAGCCCCACTACAGCTCCGGCCCCATAGATCTGACACACATCATATGTAAAGCAGCTGCTGCCCAATAGATATGACCCACAACAGCTCCTGCCCCATAGATCTAACCCACAGCAGCCCCACAGCAGCTCCTACCCCATAGATCTGATGTACATCATCTCCACTGCAGCTCCTGCCCCATAGATCTGACCCAAATCTGCCCCACAGCAGATCCTGCCCCATAGATCTGAACCACAGCAGCTCCTGCCCATAGATCTGACCCACATCAGCCCCACAGCAGCTCCTACACCATAGATCTTACCCACTTCTGCCCCACAGCAGCTCCTGCTCCATAGCTCTGACCCACATCTGCACCACAGCAGCTCCTCCCCATAGATCTAACACCCATCAGCCTCACAGCAGCTCCTGCCCCATAGATATGCCCTACATCTGCCCCACAGCAGCTCCTGCACCATAGATCTGACCCACATCTGCAACACAGCAGCTCCTGCTCCATAAATCTGACAAACATCAGGCCCACATCTGTTCCTGCCATATAGATATTACCCACATCAGCCCCACAGCAGCTCCTGCCCCATAGATCTAACCCCCATCAGCCCCACAACAGCTCCTGCCCCATAGATCTGACCCACATCAGCCCCACAGCAGCTCCTGCCCCATAGATCTGACACACATCATATGTAAAGCAGCTGCTGCCCAATAGATATGACCCACAGCAGCTTCAGCCCCAAGGATCTGACCCACATCAGCCCCACAGCAGCTCCTGCCCCATAGATCGGACCCACATCAGCCCCACAGCAGCTCCTGCCCCATAGATCTGACGTACATAATCTCCACTGCAGCTCCTGCCCCATAGATCTGACCCAAATCTGCCCCACAGCAGCTCCTGCCCCATAGATCTGACACCCATCAGCCCCACTGCAGCTCCTGCCCCATAGATCTGACACACATCATATGTAAAGCAGTTGCTGCCCAATAGATATGACCCACAGCAGCTTCAGCCCCAAGGATCTGACCCACATCAGCCCCACTGCAGCTCCTGCCCCATAGATCTGACACACATCATATGTAAAGCAGTTGCTGCCCAATAGATATGACCCACAACAGCTCCTGCCCCATAGATCTAACCCACAGCAGCCGCACAGCAGCTCCTACCCCATAGATCTGACGTACATCAACTCCACTGCAGCTCCTGCCCCATAGATCTGACCCACATATGTCGCACAGCAGCACCTGCCCCATAGATCTGACCCACATCTGTCGCACAGCAGCTTTTGCCCCATAGATCAGACCAACATCAGCCCCACAGTAGCTCCTGCCCCATAGATCTGACCCCCATCAGCCCCACTACAGCTCCTGCCCCAGAGATCACACCCACATCAGCCCCACAGCAGCTCCTGCCCCATAGATCTGACACACATCATATGTAAAGCAGATGCTGCCCAATAGATATGACCCACAGCAGCTTCAGCCCTAAGGATCTGATCCACATCAGCCCCACAGCAGCTCCTGCCCCATAGATCTGACCCACATCTGTCGCACAGCAGCTCCTGCCCCATAGATCTGACCCACATCTTTCGCACAGCAGCTCCTGCCCCATTGATTTGACCCACATCAGCCCCACAATAGCTCCTGCCCCATAGATCTGACACCCATCAGCCCCACAACAGCTCCTGCCCCATAGATCTGACCCACATCAGCCCCACTGCAGCTCCTGCCCCATTGATCTGACACACAGCATATGTAAAGCAGCTGCTGCCCAATAGATATGACCCACAACAGCTCCTGCCCCATAGATCTAACCCACAGCAGCCCCACAGCAGCTCCTGCCCCATAGATCTGACGTACATCATCTCCACTGCAGCTCCTGCCCCATAGATCTGACCCAAATCTGCCCCACTACAGATCTTGCCCCATAGATCTTAACCACAGCAGCTCCTGCCCCATAGATCTGACCCACATATGTCGCACAGCAGCACCTGCCCCATAGATCTGACCCACATCTGTCGCACAGCAGCACCTGCCCCATAGATCTAACCCACATCAACCCCACAGCAGCTCCTGCCCCATAGATCTGACACACATCATATGTAAAGCAGCTGCTGCCCAATAGATATGACCCACAGCAGCTTCAGCCACAACGATCTGACCCACATCAGCCCCACAGCAGCTCCTGCCTCATAGATCTGACCCACATATGCCCCACAGCAGCTCCTGCCCAATAGATCTGACCCTCATCTGTCGCACAGCAGCTCCTGCCCCATAGATCAGACCCACATCAGCCCCACAGCAGCTTCTGCCCCATAGATCTTTCCCACATCATCCCCACAGCAGATCCTGCCCCATAGATCTGACCCACATATGACGCACAGCAGCCCCTGCCCCATAGATCTTACCCACATCTGCCGCACAGCAGCTCCTGCCCCATAGATCAGACCAACGTCAGCCCCACAACAGCTCCTGCCCCATAGATCTGAACCCCAGCAGCCCCACAGTAGCTCCTGCCCCATAGATCTGACCCCCATCAGCCCCACAACAGCTCCTGCCCCATAGATCTAACCCACATCAGCCCCACAGCAGCTCCTGCCCCATAGATCTGACAC
The DNA here is from genome assembly GCF_054131305.1 of Coturnix japonica. Classification (NCBI taxonomy): domain Eukaryota; kingdom Metazoa; phylum Chordata; class Aves; order Galliformes; family Phasianidae; genus Coturnix; species Coturnix japonica. The sequence goes on from NC_140689.1 coordinate 3,242,935, forward strand.
ACATCATATGTAAAGCAGCTGCTGCCCAATAGATATGACCCACAGCAGCTCCTGCCCTATTGATCTGACCCACATCAGCCCCACAGCAGCTCCTGCACCATAGATCTGACCCACATCTGCAACACAGCAGCTCCTGCTCCATAAATCTGACCAACATCAGGCCCACATCTGTTCCTGCCCCATAGATCTGACCCACAGCAGCTCCTGCCCCATAGATCTGACCCACATATGTCGCACAGCAGCACCTGCCCCATAGATCTGACCCACATCTGATACACAGCAGCTCCTGCTCCATAATTCTGACCAACATCAGGCCCACATCTGTTCCTGCCCCATTGATCTCACCCACAGCAGCTCCTGCCCCATAGATCTTTCCCACATCAGCCCCACAGCAGATCCTGCCCTATAGATCTGACCCACATCTGTCGCACAGCAGCTCCTGCCCCATAGATCAGACCAACATCAGCCCCACAGTAGCTCCTGCCCCATAGATCTGACCCCCAGCAGCCCCACAGTAGCTCCTGCCCCTTAGATCTGACCCCCATCAGCCCCACAACAGCTCCTGCCCCATAGATCTAACCCTCATCAGCCCCACAGCAGCTCCTGCCCCATAGATCTGAAACACATCATATGTAAAGTAGCTGCTGCCCAATAGATATGACCCACAGCAGCTCCTGCCCTATAGATCTGACCCACATCAGCCCCACAGCAGCTCCTGCCTCATAGATCTGACCCACATGTTCCCAAGAGCAGCTCTGCCCCATTGATTTGACCCACATCAGCCCCACAGTAGCTCCTGCCCCATAGATCTGACCCACATGTTCCCAAGAGCAGCTCTGCCCCATTGATTTGACCCACATCAGCCCCACAGTAGCTCCTGCCCCATAGATCTGACCCCCATCAGCCCCACAACAGCTCCTGCCCCATAGATCTGACCCAGATCAGCCCCACTGCAGCTCCTGCCCCATAGATCTGACACACATCATATTTAAAGCAGCTGCTGCCCAATAGATATGACCCACAACAGCTCCTGCCCCATAGATCTAACCCACAGCAGCCCCACAGCAGCTCCTGCCCCATAGATCTGACGTACATCATCTCCACTGCAGCTCCTTCCCCATAGATCTGACCCAAATCTGCCCCACGGCAGATCCTGCCAAATAGATCTTAACCACAGCAGATCCTGCCCCATAGATCTGACCCACATATGTCGCACAGCAGCACCTGCCCCATAGATCTGACCCACATCTGTCGCACAGCAGCTCCTGCCCCATAGATCTAACCCACATCAACCCCACAGCAGCTCCTGCCCCATAGATCTGACACACATCATATGTAAAGCAGCTGCTGCCCAATAGATATGACCCACAGCAGCTTCAGCCCCAAGGATCTGACCCACATCAGCCCCACAGCAGCTCCTGCCCCATAGATCTGACCCACATCTGTCGCACAGCAGCTCCTGCCCCATAGATCAGACCAACATCAGCCCCACAGTAGCTCCTGCCCCATAGATCTGACCCCCTTCAGCCCCACAGTAGCTACTGCCCCATAGATCTGACCCCCATCAGCCCCACAACAGCTCCTGCCCCATAGATCTGACCCACATCAGCCCCACAGCAGCTCCTGCCTCATAGATCTGACACACATCATATGTAAAGCAGCTGCTGCCCAATAGATATGACCCACAGCAGCTCCTGCCCTATTGATCTGACCCACATCAGCCCCACAGCAGCTCCTGCATCATAGATCTGACCCACATGTTCCCAAGAGCAGCTCTGCCCCATTGATTTGACCCACATCAGCCCCACAGTAGCTCCTGCCCCATAGATCTGACCCCCATCAGCCCCACTGCAGCTCCTGCCCCATAGATCTGACACACATCATATGTAAAGCAGCTGCTGCCCAATAGATATGACCCACAACAGCTCCTGCCCCATAGATCTAACCCACAGCAGCCCCACAGCAGCTCCTGCCCCATAGATCTGACGTACATCAACTCCACTGCAGCTCCTGCCCCATAGATCTGACACACATCATATGTAAAGCAGCTGCTGCCCAATAGATATGACCCACAACAGCTCCTGCCCCATAGATCTAACCCACAGCAGCCCCACAGCAGCTCCTGCCCCATAGATCTGACGTACATCATCTCCACTGCAGCTCCTGCCTCATAGATCTGACCCAAATCTGCCCCATAGCAGCTCCTGCCCCATAGCTCTGACCCACATCTGCACCACAGCAGCTCCTTCCCATAGATCTAACACCCATCAGCCTCACAGCAGCTCCTGCCCCATAGATATGCCCTACAACTGCCCCACAGCAGCTCCTGCACCATAGATCTGACCCACATCTGCAACACAGCAGCTCCTGCTCCATAAATCTGACCAACATCAGGCCCACATCTGTTCCTGCCCCATAGATCTGACCCACATATGTCGCACAGCAGCACCTGCCCCATAGATCTGACCCACATCTGATACACAGCAGCTCCTGCTCCATAATTCTGACCAACATCAGGCCCACATCTGTTCCTGCCCCATTGATCTGACCCACAGCAGCTCCTGCCCCATAGATCTTTCCCACATCAGCCCCACAGCAGATCCTGCCCCATAGATCTGACCCACATCTGTCGCACAGCAGCTCCTGCCCCATAGATCAGACCAACATCAGCCCCACAGTAGCTCCTGCCCCATAGATCTGACCCCCAGCAGCCCCACAGTAGCTCCTGCCCCATAGATCTGACCCCCAGCAGCCCCACAGCAGCTCCTGCCCTATAGATCTGACCCACATCAGCCCCGCAGCAGATCCTGCCCCATAGATCTGACCCACATCTGTCGCACAGCAGCTCCTGCCCCATAGATCAGACCAACATCAGCCCCACAGTAGCTCCTGCCCCATAGATCTGACCCACATCAGCCCCACAGCAGCTCCTGCCTCATACATCTGAGCCACATGTTCCCAAAAGCAGCTCTGCCCTATTGATTTGACCCACATCAGCCCCACAGTAGCTCCTGCCCCATAGATCTGACCCACATGTTCCCAAGAGCAGCTCTGCCCCATTGATTTGACCCACATCAGCCCCACAGTAGATCCTGCCCCATAGATCTGACCCCCATAAGCCACACAACAGCTCCTGCCCCATAGATCTGACCCACATCAGCCCCACAGTAGCTCCTGCCCCATAGATCTGACCCCCATCAGCTCCACTGCAGCTCCTGCCCCTAGATCTGACACACATCATATGTAAAGCAGCTGCTGCCCAAAAGATATGACCCACAACAGCTCCTGCCCCATAGATCTAACCCACAGCAGCCCCACAGCAGCTCCTGCCCCATAGATCTGACGTAAATCATCTCCACTGCAGCTCCTGCCCCATAGATCTGACCCAAATCTGCCCCACAGCAGATCCTGCCCCATAGATCTTAACCACAGCAGCTCCTGCCCCATAGATCTGACCCACATATGTCGCTCAGCAGCTCCTGCCCCATAGATCTGACCCACATCAACCCCACAGCAGCTCCTGCCCCATAGATCTGACACACATCATATGTAAAGCAGCTGCTGCCCAATAGATATGACCCACAGCAGCTTCAGCCCAAAGGATCTGACTCACATCAGCCCCACAGTAGCTCCTGCCCCATAGATCTGACCCCCAGCAGCCCCACAGTAGCTCCTGCCCCATAGATCTGACCCCCATCAGCCCCACAACAGCTCCTGCCCCATAGATCTGACCCACATCAGCCCCACAGCAGCTCCTGCCCCATAGATCTGACACACATCATATGTAAAGCAGCTGCTGCCCAATAGATATGACCCACAGCAGCTCCTGCCCTATAGATCTGACCCACATCAGCCCCACAGCAGCTCCTGCCTCATAGATCTGACCCACATGTTCCCAAGAGCAGCTCTGCCCCATTGATTTGACCCACATCAGCCCCACAGTAGCTCCTGCCCCATAGATCTGACCCCCATCAGCCCCACTGCAGCTCCTGCCCCATAGATCTGACACACATCTTATGTAAAGCAGCTGCTGCCCAATAGATATGACCCACAACAGCTCCTGCCCCATAGATCTAACCCACAGCAGCCCCACAGCAGCTCCTGCCCCATAGATCTGACGTACATCATCTCCACTGCAGCTCCCGCCCCATAGATCTGACCCAAATCTGCCCCACAGCAGATCCTGCCAAATACATCTTAACCACAGCAGCTCCTGCCCCATAGATCTTACCCACATATGACGCACAGCAGCACCTGCCCCATAGATCTGACCCACATCTGTCGCACAGAAGCTCCTGCCCCATAGATCTAACCCACATCAACCCCACAGCAGCTCCTGCCCCATAGATCTGACACACATCATATGTAAAGCAGCTGCTGCCCAATAGATATGACCCACAGCAGCTTCAGCCCCAAGGATCTGACCCACATCTGCCCCACAGCAGCTCCTGCCCCATAGATCAGACCCACATCAGCCCCACAGCAGCTCCTGCCCCATAGATCTTTCCCACATCAGCCCCACAGCAGATCCTGCCCCATTGATCTGACCCACATATGTCGCACAGCAGCACCTGCCCCATAGATCTGACCCACATCTGTCGCACAGCAGCTCCTGCCCCATAGATCAGACCAACATCAGCCCCACAGTAGCTCCTGCACCATAGATCTGACCCCCAGCAGTCCCGCAGTAGCTCCTGCCCCTTAGATCTGACCCCCATCAGCCCCACAGTAGCTCCTCCCCCATAGATCTGACCCCCATCAGCCCCACTGCAGCTCCTGCCCCATAGATCTGACCCACATCAGCCCCACAGTAGCTCCTGCCCCATAGATCTGACCCCCATCAGCCTCACAAAAGCTCCTGCCCCATAGATCTGACCCACATCAGCCCCACAGTAGCTCCTGCCCCATAGATCTGACCCCCATCAGCCCCACAGCAGCTCCTGCCCCAAAGATCTGACACACATCATATGTAAAGCAGCTGCTGCCCAATAGATATGACCCACAACAGCTCCTGCCCCATAGATCTGACCCACATCAGCCCCACAACAGCTCCTGCCCCATAGATCTGACCCACATCAGCCCCACAGCAGCTCCTGCCCCATAGATCTGACACACATCATATGTAAAGCAGCTGCTGCCCAATAGATATGACCCACAGCAGCTCCTGCCCTATAGATCTGACCCACATCAGCCCCACAGCAGCTACTGCCTCATAGATCTGACCCACATGTTCCCAAGAGCAGCTCTGCCCCATAGATCTGACCCACATCAGCCCCACAGTAGCTCCTGCCCCATAGATCTGACCCCCATCAGCCCCACTGCAGCTCCTGCCCCATAGATCTGACACACATCATATGTAAAGCAGCTGCTGCCCAATAGATATGACCCACAACAGCTCCTGCCCCATAGATCTAACCCACAGCAGCCCCACAGCAGCTCCTGCCCCATAGATCTGACGTACATCATCTCCACTGCAGCTCCTTCCCCATAGATCTGACCCAAATCTGCCCCACAGCAGATATTGCCAAATAGATCTTAACCACAGCAGCTCCTGCCCCATAGATCTTACCCACATATGTCGCACAGCAGCACCTGCCCCATAGATCTGACCCACATCTGTCGCACAGAAGCTCCTGCCCCATAGATCTAACCCACATCAACCCCACAGCAGCTCCTGCCCCATAGATCTGACACACATCATATGTAAAGCAGCTGCTGCCCAATAGATATGACCCACAGCAGCTTCAGCCCCAAGGATCTGACCCACATCAGCCCCACAGCAGCTCCTGCCCCATAGATCAGACCCACATCAGCCCCACAGCAGCTCCTGCCCCATAGATCTTTCCCACATCAGCCCCACAGCAGATCCTGCCCCATTGATCTGACCCACATATGTCGCACAGCAGCACCTGCCCCATAGATCTGACCCACATCTGTCGCACAGCAGCTCCTGCCCCATAGATCAGACCAACATCAGCCCCACAGTAGCTCCTGCACCATAGATCTGACCCCCAGCAGCCCCACAGTAGCTCCTGCCCCTTAGATCTGACCCCCATCAGCCCCACAGTAGCTCCTCCCCCATAGATCTGACCCCCATCAGCCCCTCTGCAGCTCCTGCCCCATAGATCTGACACACATCATATGTAAAGCAGATGCTGCCCAATAGATATGACCCACAGCAGCTCCTGCCCTATAGATCTGACCCACATCAGCCCCACAGCAGCTCCTGCCTCATAGATCTGACCCACATGTTCCCAAGAGCAGCTCTCCCCCATTGATTTGACCCACATCAGCCCCACAGTAGATCCTGCCCCATATATCTGACCCCCATCAGCCTCACAACAGCTCCTGCCCCATAGATCTGACCCACATCAGCCCCACAGTAGCTCCTGCCCCATAGATCTGACCCCCATCAGCCCCACAGCAGCTCCTGCCCCATAGATCTGACCCACATCAGCCCCACAGCAGCTCCTACACCATAGATCTGACCCACATCTGCCACACACCATCTCCTACCCCATAGATCTTACCCACTTCTGCCCCACAGCAGCTCCTGCCCCATAGCTCTGACCAACATCTGCACCACAGCAGCTCCTCCCCATAGATCTAACACCCATCAGCCTCACAGCAGCTCCTGCCCCATAGATATGCCCTACATCTGCCCCACAGCAGCTCCTGCACCATAGATCTGACCCACATCTGCAACACAGCAGCTCCTGCTCCATAAATCTGACCAACATCAGGCCCACATCTGTTCCTGCCCAGTAGATCTGACCCACAGCAGCTCCTGCCCCATAGATCTGACCCACATCAGCCCCACAGCAGCTCCTGCCCTATAGATCTGACCCACATCAGACCCACAGCAGCTGCTGACCCATAGATCTGACCCACATCTGCCCCACAGCAGCTCCTGCCCCATAGACCTTACCCACATGTTCCCCACAGCAGCTCCTGCCCCATAGATCTGACCCACAGTATCTCCTGCCCCATAGATCTGACCCACATCAGCCCCACAGCAGCTCCTGCCCCATAGATCTGACCCACATCAGACCCACAGCATCTCCTGCCCCATAGATCTGACCCCCAGCAGCCCCACAACAGATCCTGCCCCATAGATCTAACCCACATCAGCCCCACTGCAGCTCCTGCCCCATAGATCTGACACACATCATATGTAAAGCAGCTGCTGCCCAATAGATATGACCCACAGCAGCTCCTGCCCTATAGATCTGACCCACATCAGCCCCACAGCAGCTCCTGCCTCATAGATCTGACCCACATGTTCCCAAGAGCAGCTCTGCCCCATTGATTTGACCCACATCAGCCCCACAGTAGCTCCTGCCCCATAGATCTGACGCCCATAAGCCCCACTGCAGCTCCTGCCCCATAGATCTGACACACATCATATGTAAAGCAGCTGCTGCCCAATAGATATGACCCACAACAGCTCCTGCCCCACAGATCTAACCCACATATGTCGCACAGCAGCACCTGCCCCATAGATCTGACCCACATCTGTCGCAAAGCAGCTCCTGCCCCATAGATCTGACCCACATATGTCGCACAGCAGCACCTGCCCCATAGATCTGACCCACATCTGTCGCACAGCAGCTCCGGCCCCATAGATGAGACCAACATCAGCCCCACAGTAGCTCCTGCCCCATAGATCTGACCCCCATCAGCCCCACAGCAGCACCTGCCCCATAGATCTGACCCACATCTGTCGCACAGTAGCTCCTGCCCCATAGATCTGACACACATCATATGTAAAGCAGCTGCTGCCCAATAGATTTGACCCACAGCATCTTCAGCCCCAAGGATCTGACCCACATCAGCTCCACAGCAGCTCCTGCCCAATAGATCTGACCCACATATGCCCCACAGCATCTCCTGCCCCATAGATCTGACCCACATCTGTCGCACAGCAGCTCCTGCCCCATAGATCTGACGTACATCATCTCCACTGCAGCTCCTGCCCCATAGATCTGACCCAAATCTGCCCCACAACAGCTCCTGCCAAATAGATCTTAACCACAGCAGCTCCTACCCCATAGATCTGACCCACATATGTCGCACAGCAGCACCTGCCCCATAGATCTGACCCACATCTGTCGCACAGCAGCTCCTGCCCCATAGATCTAACCCACATCAACCCCACAGTAGCTCCTGCCCCATAGAACTGACCCACATCGTATGTAAAGCAGCTGCTGCCCAATAGATATGACCCACAACAGCTTCAGCCCCAAGGATCTGACCCACATCAGCCCCACAGCAGCTCCTGCCCCGTAGATCTGACCCACATATGCCCCGCAGCAGCTCCTGCCCCATAGATCAGACCCACATCAGCCCCACAGCAGCTCCTGCCCCATAGATCTTTCCCACATATGTCGCACAGCAGCTCCTGCCCCATAGATCAGACCCACATATGCCCCACAGCAGATCCTGCCCCATAGATCTGACCCACATATGTCGCACAGCAGCACCTGCCCCATAGATCTGACCCACATCTGTCGCACAGCAGCTCCTGCCCCATAGGTCAGACCAACATCAGCCCCACAGTAGCTCCTGCCCCATAGATCTGACCCCCATCAGCCCCACAACAGCTCCTGCCCCATAGATCTGACCCACATGTTCCCAAGAGCAGCTCTGCCCCATTGATTTGACCCACATCAGCCCCACAGTAGCTCCTGCCCCATAGATCTGACCCCCATCAGCCCCACAACAGCTCCTGCCTCATAGATCTGACCCACATGTTCCCAAGAGCTGCTCTGCCCCATTGATTTGACCCACATCAGCCCCACAGTAGCTCCTGCCCCATAGATCTTACCCCCATCAGCCCCACTGCAGCTCCTGCCCCATAGATCTGACACACATCATATGTAAAGCAGTTGCTGCCCAATAGATATGACCCACAGCAGCTTCAGCCCCAAGGATCTGACCCACATCAGCCCCACTGCAGCTCCTGCCCCATAGATCTGACACACATCATATGTAAAGCAGCTGCTGCTCAATAGATATGACCCACAACAGCTCCTGCCCCATAGATCTAACCCACAGCAGCCCCACAGCAGCTCCTGCCCCATAGATCTGACGTACATCAACTCCACTGCAGCTCCTGCCCCATAGATCTGACACACATCATATGTAAAGCAGCTGCTGCCCAATAGATATGACCCACAACAGCTCCTGCCCCATAGATCTAACCCACAGCAGCCCCTCAGCAGCTCCTTCCCCATAGATCTGACGTACATCATCTCCACTGCAGCTCCTGCCTCATAGATCTGACCCAAATCTGCCCCACAGCAGCTCCTGCCCCATAGCTCTGACCCACATCTGCACCACAGCAGCTCCTCCTGAAGAGTGAGCAAAGCCTCAAAATGGTGGTAAGGTAACACTTTGCTATAGAAAGGGAAAGGGGAACTTCATAGAAACCAAGACAAAGGGTAACTGTACATTTAAAAGTGCAGGGAAAGGGGGAATTGCAGACACTTAGTCAAAATAAAGCCAGAGAAGAGGGCAATAAAGATAAGAAGAAACTGTCCGGAGACCTCTGACTAGAAGGATTAGATCCCCCCCCCGGGCAAGATGATGCCGACATGGGAGAACAATAACAGCAGATAACACCAAGAAGAAAACAGAAGAAGAATTTCACCCCAAAACATCGGCAAGGGTCACGGGGAATGGGGTCAGGGGGAATGAGGGAATGGGGTCGCGGGGAACGGGGCCATAGGGAATGTAATGAATATGTAATCAAACTGAGGAGGAGACTATTGATTATGTATTAGCTTAACCTATATCTGTAACACACTTTTCTCTTTACGGTGTGCAAGTTTGGTGGAGCTATCCCCCTTGCACCCGGCGCTGCGCAACGCTGGAATAAACATACCTGCTTTATAACCCATCTCTGGATTATAGAGTTTGATTCCGCAAGTCAATTTGGCACCCCAGATGGGACCCTCTCTGTTCGGCTGCAGGTCCAGCTGAGAAGGGGGACGCCTTTGGCGCGCCCCGAGATTTCTCGGAAGGACTCCCCTCCCTCATCTGATCACTGCAGGAGCAGACAAGAACCATCTGTCGGCGGAAAGGTATGTGAAACTGGGAAACGGGGGTCCCGTAAGTCGTGAGGAGACGTCCTGCGCAGGGCACAGTGGAGTCGGCGTGCTCCCCCCCTAGGGACGTGAGCTCACGGGTTAGGTTAGGTTGCCGGCTGGGTTAGGACTCCCTAGGGAGTGCCTACAAAGGGGCCAGTAAGTCGTACGCATGGTAAAAGGGCTGTTGCTCACATTCAGGTGATTGCTAATTGGGCAGAGCTTGTCTGCTCTCTAGTACAGGGTGATTTGGGTAATCCTGGGATAATTGGTATCGTACAGCGCTGTCTATATAGGTGACCTAAGTCAACAACTAGCACCGGTGTTCTTAACATCTTTGGTTAAGCTTAACAAATGATATATGAAAATGTAATTTTGTTTGAATTTGTTTGTTGTGTGAGTGTGGTGTGAGTGAGACGCAGCACAGCTGCGGGGCGAGTGTGGAGTCCCGACCCGCGGTTCCGTCCTCCCGCAAGGGAAACGGCCGGGGACGGACGAAGCGAAAGTTGTCTCCAATACTTGTTTGTCTTTGTTTTAATACGTGTTTATTTTGTATTATTAATTACTGGTTGTTGTAAAGTATGTGGTCATAAGTCATAACAATGCTGTTGTGTCAGAAGTGGTTTTACTTATAAAAGAATACGGTGGTTTATATTAAGTTACGATGGGAAAATCACAGAGCAAAGAGGTCCCTGCGCGCTCACCCCTGGGGTGTATACTGGCACACTGGCGAGATATTGCTGGGAAATCAAGAGAAACCCTGAGTCGGAAAAACTTGATTAAATATTGTAATCAATGGTGGTTGGTGTATAAGCTGGAGGATAGGGACAATGAACATATAGAGGGATGTCTGTGTGGAATGAGTATCAAGCCATTTATGTGATACTGTGTTCTGCCTGCGAAGAGGTGTAAGGAAGGTGGGTCAGTCAGTGCTGGCTCTGTAGCGAGAGGTGTATAACTGAACAATATGGATTGCTAAGGGAAAGTTATAAGGTAGTAAGAGTGTTTATGGAAACTGAAGAACTGTGTTGTTTGATTTGTGGGTTTTGAAGGGAATGGGACAAACTGTTTTGCTGGTATAAGAAAGTGTAGTTGTTAATGTCATACGGAAGTATTGTTGAGGGTACGTGGAAGTGTAAATGAGGGTACAAATAGTGGAATAGTGTACAGAGGAAAAAGGGTTAAAGAGAAAGTGAGTTTATCTGTTGTGGCATGAGAACAACCCCCCCCCGCACCGTTCCCCTGCAATCAGAACTCTCAGAGTGGGAGAGGGAGCCAGGGTCAGAGACTGCTGCTGTAAACAGCAAAGGGGAAGGTGGAGAGGACAGGGCACTGGAAGTGAGAATAGCCTTCATGTGCAGAGATCTGGGAAATCTGAAATCTGGGCAGCACTGGATGGCTCTGGAGAGGAGGTGAAATGTAATGATTAGAGTTTGGAAAGTGAGAAAGTTTGGGAAGGACAAAAGTTGAGGAAGGCAAAGATAAAAACAGGGATGTCAGGTCTGAAGAGAGGTGTACAATGAGAAGAAAACAAACAAACAACAACAACAACAACAAATAACAAAACAAACACCTGATTGAGAATCAGAGATGTTCAGGGAATTGAGAATAATAACAGCTGTTTCTGTTGTGGTGCTAGAGTAGGGCCATAGGACCCAGGGATCCCCCACGAGGAAAGCGGGGGGAGGGAGGCTTGAAGAGCCCAGGGAGGGCTCTGCCCCGCTGGAATGAAAGCAGTGTGCAAATGCAGTGGGACACTGGTAGAGAAATCCGACCAAGCTGAGTGAGAAGGAATTGCCTCTGATTGCAGAACTGAACAATGAGAACTTGGGAAGTTAACCCTAGCAGATACACTGATGAAACTGCAGCTAAGGAAGCAGGATAAAGTAGTTCATTTTCTGATGGATATGGGAGCTTCTTACTACCCATAGATGGTTTTGTAACATTAGTAGGTGCTATTGCCCAACAAGAAAAGGCTTACTTTTGGAATTAATTAAATATAAGCTAAGAAAACAAGTAGGAATACAGAAATTCTTGTACCTGTCAGGTTACCCTGGCAAGAAATTTAATAAAACTGGAGCTAAGGGTCAAACAATATTGGCTGATTAAGAATTGTAAGTCTGACTATTAACACAAACTGGGAAAAACAATGTTATACCCCCAGGAGCCACAGCAATCTCAACTACGACACACTTAGGGGTGTGGGCATCAGGGCCAAAATTAAGCCCTAAATACAAGTTAAAAGCAAGAGCTCACCCACTCAGGGTAAAGTGGTGCCCTTTGAGGATATGTGACTGTAGAAGGACAAAAGAAATAATACATAATTTTTTTGAGTTTGAATTGCTAATTGAATGGGAATCCAAGTACAAAACTCCAGTTTTGCCAATTTGCTAAATTTTCGGTAGTTTGGTAGAAGACATGAGGACAAGTAATAGAATTGTTGAATGGATACACTCAGTGATGGAAAATCTATGCACTTTATCAACCAAGTTAAGGAATGACTAGGTGGAGTTTACCTTCTGGATTTGAGGGATGTCTCTTCTGCCTGGTTTGGCTAAAGGAAGCCTAAGGTTATTTGCCTTTGAATAGGAAAGCCCTAATAAAGGGAGAAGAGACTCAGTTAACCTGGACAGTGTTACCCAGGGTTGTGAGAACAGCTTAATGATCTTTGAGAACTGGTCAACTCATGAGCCTGAGACCTGGGATCCTCCATCCTAGGGTGGAACTTTACTGGAGCATGTGGATGCCACAGCAACAAAAGGACTGTGTACAATAGACTGAGAGTTTGCTGAGTTTCTTGGTTTACAGAAAGCACAAATAACTCAGAAATTACAGCTGGACTTTGGACCTTAAGGACTGCCAAGAAAGAAGCCATCTGCTAAGCCCCTGAGCTGCAAACTGTCAAGGAACTCCATACGTTCCCAGGAATGACAGGAGGGTGCTGACCATGGATACACAGCTACGGACTGATGGTAAACCTCAAACAGCTTGAAGTGAGTAAGGGATGGTGCCTGAGGGCAGTAGCTGCACTAGTGCTCAATATTCAAGAAGCCTATAAATCTACACTGGGCCAAAGGACACCAGTTTTAATATCTCATACAGTGTTTACTGTATTGGAGGCAAAAGGGGGACATTAGTTCATTGGCTCTCACCCCAAAGATTCCTGAAATACCAGGCCATCCTGGTAGAGCAAGGTGATGTAGAAATAATTGTGACTAATATTGTCAACCCAGTATCTTTCCTTAGCGGAACTCCCGGAGAACCACTATTACATGACTGCTTTGAAACAACTGAAGCTGCACATTCCAGCCGGTCAGTCGAACCTGAAGGACGAACCCTTAGAAGATGCAGAAGACGCCTGGTTTACCAGCAACTGCAGTTTTATGAGACAAGGAGACTGTAAGGCAGGACATGCAGTAACTGCTACTGACCAGGTAATCGAAGCACAGCCACCAGCTGTGGGGACTTCCCCTCAGAAGGCTGAAATAACTGCCTTGACGAGAGCTTTAATCATATGGACAGATGCTATATATGTACCACACGCTCATAGTACCATCTGAAAAGAGCAAGGATTGCTCACACACAAGAAAAACAGCCTGATTTAAATCTACCAATGGTTATTATATGTTGTAAAAGACATCAGAAATGTAACACTGTACAGGAAACAGAAAATAAGCTGATAGATCAGATGGCAGAACAGGCAGTTGAAGAAGGCTTCAATTCCAGACGGTAAACTTAAAATCTCTGAAGCCAAGTCAAAACCTGTAAAATATTCTAAAGAGAACAGGAGTCCAATTAATAATTTAGAAAGGAAGAGAGCAAGCTGACAGATGTGTGCATGCCCAAATGGACACATTATTATGCCCTTTAGTATTTTATGGAAATTGGTTATAAGGGAAGATAAGAGAATATATTGAGCAAACCAACACTACAAAGTACAGTCCCAGTACCAGGAACAGGGCACAAGTGGGCCTCATGGGAGAGGGCCTTCCAGGGCAACAACAGCAAATTGAGTTCACAGAACTCCCAAGAAAAGGGGGGTATCGCTGTATGAAAATTTCTGTAACCTTAGAAACAATTGAGGATGCTGCTGCAGATGCCTGATGGACAATCCAAAAGGAGATATCCTGTTTATCCAAAGATGCATTGCAACATGGAGTAGGCAGGGATAACACCGATTGGGGAATAGTTTTCTCTGGATCATGGGATAAACTTACTAGTTCCCAAATTTAGGATGACTAAAACAGCTTTTCTTAGCCTGCATCACCTTGCTACTCTTGGTGTGTTTTACTTGTGTTGTTATAAGATGTCTTTTGTGTCTGTACCAAGGTACTGGAAGGGAATACGAGGTTTAGAAGAGACATGAGCTGAGACAAAAAGGTAGAGAGCGGAGCCTATTTTGAGACCCATTAAGAATCTAGCAGGTAAAAGCCTGCTAGATTAAAGAAAAGGGGGGAATTGAAGAGTGAGCAAAGCCTCAAAATGGTGGTAAGGTAACACTTTGCTATAGAAAGGGAAAGGGGAACTTCATAGAAACCAAGACAAAGGGTAACTGTACATTTAAAAGTGCAGGGAAAGGGGGAATTGCAGACACTTAGTCAAAATAAAGCCAGAGAAGAGGGCAATAAAGATAAGAAGAAACTGTCCGGAGACCTCTGACTAGAAGGATTAGATCCCCCCCCCGGGCAAGATGATGCCGACATGGGAGAACAATAACAGCAGATAACACCAAGAAGAAAACAGAAGAAGAATTTCACCCCAAAATATCGGCAAGGGTCGCGGGGAATGGGGTCAGGGGGAATGAGGGAATGGGGTCGCGGGGAACTGGGCCATAGGGAATGTAATGAATATGTAATCAAACTGAGGAGGAGACTATTGATTATGTATTAGCTTAACCTATATCTGTAACACACTTTTCTCTTTACGGTGTGCAAGTTTGGTGGAGCTATCCCCCTTGCACCCGGCGCTGCGCAACGCTGGAATAAACATACCTGCTTTATAACCCATCTCTGGATTATAGAGTTTGATTCCGCAAGTCACTCCCCATAGATCTAACACCCATCAGCCTCACAGCAGCTCCTGCCCCATAGATATGCCCTACATCTGCCCCACAGCAGCTCCTGCACCATGGATCTGACACACATCATATGTAAAGCAGCTGCTGCCCAAAAGATATGACCCACAGCAGCTTCAGCCCCAAGGATCTGACCCACATCAGCCCCACAGCAGCTCCTGCCTCATAGATCTGACCGACATGTTCCCAAGAGCAGCTCTGCCCAATTGATTTGACCCACATCAGCACCACAGTAGCTCCTGCCCCATAGATCTGACCCACATCTGCACCACAGCAGCACCTCCCCATTGATCTGACACCCATCAGCCCGACTGCAGCTCCTGCCCCATAGATCTGACACACATCTGTCGCACAGCAGCTCCTGCCCCATAGATCTGACCCACATCAGCCCCACAGCAGCTCCTGCCCCATAGATCTGACACACATCATATGTAAAGCAGCTGCTGCCCAATAGATATGACCCACAGCAGCTCCTGCCCTATAGATCTGACCCTCATCAGCCCCACAGCAGCACCTGCCCCATAAATCTGACCCACATCTGTCACACAGCAGCTCCTGCCCAATAGATCAGACCAACATCAGCCCCACAGTAGCTCCTGCCCCATAGATCTGACCCCCATCAGCCCCACAGTAGCTCCTGCTCCATAGATCTGACCCCCATCAGCCCCACAACAGCTCCTGCCCCATAGATCTAACCCACATCTCTCGCACAGCAGCTCCTGCCCCATAGATCTGACACACATCATATGTAAATCAGCTGCTGCCCAATAGATATGACCCACAACAGCTCCTGCCCCATAGATATAACCCACAGCAGCCCCACAGCAGCTCCTACCCCATATATTTGACGTACATCATCTCCACTGCAGCTCCTGCCCAATAGATCTGAACCACATCAGCCCCACAGCAGCTCCTACACCATAGATCTGACCCACATCTGCACACACAGCAGCTCCTGCCTCATAGCTCTGACCCACATCTGCACCACAGCAGCACCTGCCCCATAGATCTAACACCCATCAGCCTCACAGCAGCTCCTGCCCCATAGATAAGCCCTACATCTGCCCCACAGCTGCTCCTGCTCCATAAATCTGACCAACATCAGGCCCACATCTGTTCCTGCCCCATAGATCTGACCCACAGCAGCTCCTGCCCCATAGATCTGACCCACATTTGCCACACAGCAGCTCCTGCCCCATAGATCTGACCCACATTTGCCACACAGCAGCTCCTGCCCCATAGATCTGACCCAAATCTGCCCCACAGCAGATCCTGCCAAATAGATCTTAACCACAGCAGCTCCTGCCCCATAGATCTGACCCACATCAGCCCCACAGCAGCTCCTACACCATAGATCTGACCCACATCTGCCACACACCATCTCCTACCCCATAGATCTTACCCACTTCTGCCCCACAGCAGCTCCTGCCCCATAGCTCTGACCCACATCTGCACCACAGCAGCTCCTCCCCATAGATCTAACACCCATCAGCCTCACAGCAGCTCCTGCCCCATAGATATGCCCTACATCTGCCCCACAGCAGCTCCTCCCCATAGATCTAACACCCATCAGCCTCACAGCAGCTCCTGCCCCATAGATAAGCCCTACATCTGCCCCACAGCAGCTCCGGCACCATAGATCTGACCCACATCTGAAACACAGCAGCTCCTGCTCCATAAATCTGACTAATATCAGGCCCACATCTGTTCCTGCCCCATAGATCTGACCCACAGCAGCTCCTGCCCCATAGATCTGACCCACATTTGCCACACAGCAGCTCCTGCCCCATAGATCTGATCCAAATCTGCCCCACAGCAGATCCTGCCAAATAGATCTTAACCACAGCAGCTCCTGCCCCATAGATCTGACCCACATCAGCCCCAAAGCAGCTCCTACACCATAGATCTGACCCACATCTGCCACACACCATCTCCTACCCCATAGATCTTACCCACTTCTGCCCCACAGCAGCTCCTGCCCCATAGCTCTGACCCACATCTGCACCACAGCAGCTCCTCCCCATAGATCTAACACCCATCAGCCTCACAGCAGCTCCTGCCTTATAGATATGCCCTACATCTGCCCCAAAGCAGCTCCTGCACCATAGATCTGACCCACATCTGCAACACAGCAGCTCCTGCTCCATAAATCTGACCAACATCAGGCCCACATCTGTTCCTGCCCCATAGATCTGACCCAGAGCAGCTCCTGCCCCATAGATCTGACCCACATCAGCCCCACAGCAGCTCCTGCCCTATAGATCTGACCCACATCAGACCCACAGCAGCTGCTGACCCATAGATCTGACCCACATCTGCCCCACAGCAGCTCCTGCCCCAAAGACCTGACCCACATGTTCCCCACAGCAGCTCCTGCCCCATAGATCTGACCCACAGCATCTCCTGCCCCATAGATCTGACCCACATCAGCCCCACAGCAGCTCCTGCCCCATAGATCTGACCCACATCAGACCCACAGCATCTCCTGCCCCATAGATCTGACACAAATCAGCCCCGCAGCAGCTCCTGGCCCATAGATCTGACCCACATGTGCCCCACAGCAGCTCCAAACTCATAGATCTTACCCACATCAGTCCAACAGCAGATTTTGCACCATAGATATGTCCCTCATCTGCCCCACAGCTACTCCTGCCCCATAGATCTGACCTACATCATCCCCTCTGCAGCTTCTGCCCCATAGGTCTGACCCACATGTGCCCCACAGCAGCTCCTGCCATATAGATCTGACCCACATATGCCCCACAGCAGCTCCTGCCCCATAGATCTGACCCACATCAGCCACACAGCAGCTCCTGACTCATAAATCTGACCCACAGCAGCTCCTGCCCCATAGATCTGACCCAAATCTGACCCACAGCAGCTCCTGCCCCATAGATCTGACCCACATTTTCCCCAAAGCAGCACCTAACCCATAGATCTGACCCACATGTGCCCCACAGCTGCTCCTGCCCCATAGATCTGAACCACAGCAGTTCCTAACCCATAGATCAGACCCAAATCTTCCCTACATCAGCTCCTGCTCATAGATCTGACCCACATCAGCCGCACAGCAGCTCCACGGCACGGTTTCCCCGGCTCGGTGCGGCTCGCGAGCTTTGCGGTGCCGGCTATGCGTTTTTGCCTGCGGAGACGCCACGGGAGCGACATTTGGCTGATTCCGAGGAACGTCCGAGCCGAGCGGTGCCTGCCGGGAGCGGTTGGACCGTGCCGGCGCACTTGAGCGGGGTCCGTTCGAGCCGGAAATCCGGACTGCGGGCAGGCCGCGTAGCGAGGGATGGCGAAAGAGCGGCGGGAAGCCGCAACCGAAAAAATCCACAGCCCGGCGCTCAACCGCGCTCGCCTGCGCCCGCTCGTTGCCGCCTCTGGAGACGAGCACGCGCTCGCTCCTGCAGACGAAAACGGAAGGCGTAAGAAAAAACGGCTTCGGAAAAGAACGGCGCCGACTACCGGCAGCGGCGCCGAGGGTAAGCGGCGCTCTACGTCGACGTAGCGGTAGGTAAGAAACTACAGCGACCCCCCAGCAAGCTTTGGAGCTTTAGCACCCCCCCATCTCACAGGGCGGCAAAGCCTAGCCGAAAGCGGGTAGACGTGTCAGATACACGCAAGCCGCACGGGCAGCGACCCCTAGACGCCGCCACCGAGCACCACGGCCCGCTCGGAGCCGGGTAGACCGTGCCGACCTAGCCGAGCAGCATAGGCAGCGACCTCTAGCAGCCGCCGCCGAGCACCACGGCCCGCTCGGAGCCGGGTAGACCGTGCCGACCTAGTCGAGCCGCATAGGCAGCGACCTCTAGCAGCCGCCGCCGAGCACCATGGCCAGCTCGGAGCCGGCTAGACCGTGCCGACCTAGTCGAGCCGCATAGGCAGCGACCTCTAGCAGCCGCCGCCGTGCACCACGGGCCGCTAGGAGCCGGGTAGACCGTGCCGACCTAGGCGAGCTGCATAGGCAGCGACCTCTAGCAGCCGCCGCCGAGCACCACGGCCCGCTCGGAGCCGGGTAGACCGTGCCGACCTAGTCGAGCCGCATGGGCAGCGACGCCAAGCCGCCGACGCCGTGCCACCCCCCCCCCCCCTTACTCCCCCCCCACCCCCCCCTCTTCCCCCCCCCGCACAAGAGCGGCACTTGGTCACTTCCGCGGAACGTCCGAGCCGAGCTGAGTCCGCCTGGAGAGGCTGGACCTTGCCGCCGCGGCTCAGAACGCCCAACTCCGCCGAGGAGCGTCCGAGCCGAGCGGAACCCGCCGGGAGCGGTTGGACCGTGCCGGCGCACTCGAGCCTTTGCAGCTCAGATACCCGGACGCCGCCGAGGAACGTCCGAGCCGAGCGGAGCCCGCCGGGAGAGGCTGGACCATGCCGGCGCACCCGAGCCTCCGCGGCTGAGACCCCCCAGACGCCGCCGCGGAACATCCGAGCCTAGCCGAGCCCGCCGAGAGCGGTTGGACCGTGCCGGCGCACTCGAGCCGCCGCGGCTCAGATCGCCCGACTCCGCCCAGGAGCGTCCGAGCCGAGCGGAACCCGCCGGGAGCGGTTGGACCATGCCGGCGCACTCGAGCCGCCGCGGCTCAGATCGCCGGACGCCGACGAGGAAAGTCCGTGCCGAGCGGAGCCTGCAGGGAGGGGCTGTGCAGTGCCGGCGCACTTGAGCCGCCGCGGCTGAGACCCCCCGGACACCACCGAGGAACGTCCGAACCGAACGGAGCCCGCCGGGTGAGGCTGGACCGTGCCGGCGCACACGAGCCTCTGCGCTGGCCAGCGGTCGCTGCACGTCCGGCTCGAGTTGGTCGGCACGGTCTACCCGGCTCCGAGCGGATCGAAGCTCATGCGGCGGTGGCCAGGGGTCGCTGAGCGGCGGCCGGCTCACGTCGGCACGGTCTACCCTGCTCCGCCGCGGACGCTAGAGGTCGCTGACGGACGGGCTGGCAGACGTGCAGCGACACCTAGCGACCGCCGCCGATCCCTCGCGCACGCACGGAGCAGGGTAGACCGTGCCGACCTAGTCGAGCCGCATAGGCAGCGACCTCTAGCAGCCGCCGCCGAGCACCACGTCCCGCTCGGAGCCGGGTAGACCGTGCCGACCTAGTCGAGACGCATGGGAAGCGACGCCTAGCCGCCGACGCAGTGCCCCCCCCCCCCTCCCCTCACCCTCCGTAGACGCTCGGAGCCAGGTAGACAGTGCCAGCGCAGAGGAGCCGCCACGAGAGCGACACTTGGCCACTTCCGCGGAACGTCCGAGCCGAGCGGAGCCCGCCGGGAGAGGCTGGACCGTGCCGGCGCACTCGAGCCGCGATGGCCAGGGGTCGAGCCGTGTTGACTGTGCCGGAGCACCGGAGGCGCCACGGAGATGCCACTCGGCCGCAGCCGCGGAACGGCCAGGGTGCACGTATGAGCCGGCCGCTGTTCGCCGTGTCGGGGTGCTCCCGGGCTTCTCGGTTCGGCCTTGCTTGAAGCTGGCCGTCCTGCCACCACCACCGCGGTTTTGCCCTTTTGTCTGCGTGTTTGTTTGTTCGTCCGTTCGTTCGTACTTTGGTCCGTTCGATTGTTTGTCCGTGCCCCCACGCGCCCTCTCGGTTTTATTATTTTCCGTTTGTTTGTTTGTTTGTTTGTTTGTTAGTTTTTCTCGTGGGTTCTTCTTTACTTTCCCCTTTTTTAGATTTTGAAAAAGCCGCCCCGCACCCCCCGCCTCCCCGGCTCCGCAGGAAGAGCGTGGGCGCGTGCGCGGTCCCCGCCCACCAAGGTCCGTTCGGGCCAGATATCCGGACTGCGGGCAGGCCGCGTGGCGAGGGATGGCGAAAGAGCGGCGGGAAGACGGCAGCGGCGAGAGGTGGGCCGGCAGGAGGCGGCCGCGTCCCCCGCGGGGTTCGTGCCTAGCCTCTCTCCCAGCCGGCAGATGAGGTGGAACGGTACGTGGGATTTTCGGCGGGAGGAGGAGGTGGTGGCGGTGGTGGCGGTGGTGGCAGAGGGGCTCGGGGGTGGCGAGGCGTTTTGGCGGGCTCCGGTTGCCGAGTCGAGCCGCCATTGGGCCGAGCCGTCAGGAGCACCCCAGCGGAAAAAGGAAAGAAAAGAAAAAAACCAAACGGGCCAATCGGGTCCAAACAAATAACCGAGCGAGTGACCGACCAAACAAAAAAAAAACAAAAACAAAAACAAAGACAAACAAACAAATAAAAAAACACGGTCGCGGGCCGGTCGGGCGAGATGCGTCCGGGAGAGGGCGGGTTGTGGGCGAGGGCCGGGGTGAGGGCAGGCGGAGGCGGGCCGCCGTCGGGTACGGGTCGGGTTCCCGCTCGTGCGGTGTGGACTGGGGGGGGGGAAGGTGGAAGACGGACGCGGGGCCGGGAAGATCAGGCGCCGGCAGCCAGGTCTACCCGCATACCCGCAACCCCGCCGCGGACCCCCGGCCACGCAAGCGACCCCCTTCTTCGTGACAGAGGCCGTGCCGGTCCAGGCCGGGCCGGGCCTACTCACGCGCGGGCGACGAGGAGAAAGAGAAGAAGGGAAGGGAAGGGAAGGGAAGGGAAGGGAAGGGAAGGGAAGGGAAGGGAAGGGAAGGGAAGGGAAGGGAAGGGAAGGGAAGGGAAGGGAAGGGAAGGGAAGGGAAGGGAAGGGAAGGGAAGGGAAGGGAAGGGAAGGGAAGGGAAGGGAAGGGAAGGGAAGGGAAGGGAAGGCAGAAGTCAAAGAAAAGTAGAAGAGAAGAAGGTGTGAAAAAGTACAGATAGATCGTAAAATGTCGCGGTAAAATAAAATAAAATAAAATAAAAGTAATAAAAAGATGGGGGTGGGTCAAGGGCGGAAGCGGTCGGGTCGGGTCGGTTCGGGTCGGGTCGGGTCGGGTCGGGGGGCGGCTGGCCGTTCGTCGTACCCTTACCGCTTGACACAGCTGCGTGACGCGCGGCTACGGCTGACACGTCTACCCGCGGCACGGACGGGAAACTGCACCCGCCGATCGAGCGGGTGGATGGTCGCCCAGGTCTACCCCGTGCCGCCACGAAGCGGGAAGGTGGATGCATGGATGGATGGATGGATGGGGAAAAACCGGGCGAAAGGGGGCCTGGCACGCGCCCGCGCGCGACCAGCCGCACACCCCCTTTTCCACGCGCCGGCGCCGGCGCACGGAACCCCCCGAACGGAGGACGGAAGCAACGCAGCGAGCGCCGGGTCTCCCAGCGGGTGCTGGGAGGTTGCACCAGGTAAAAGACCAAGAGGTACCAATTGTCACCAGAGTGGTTCACAGACGGCAGTACCGCACCAATAGGGACTCATTGCTCCCCATTCACAAGCTAATTCGCCAATTAGAGAATCAGGGAGTGATTAGCAAAACTCACTCGCCTTTTAACAGCCCCATATGGCCAGTGTGTAAAACCAGTGGGGAATGGAGGCTGACGGTGGATTACCATGGCCTGAATGAAGTCACACCTCCATTAAGTGCTGCTGTACCAGACATGCTAGAACTCCAGTATGAACTGGAGTCAAAAGAAGCTAGGTGGTATGCCACCATTGACATTGCTAATGCCTTCTTTTCCATCCCATTGGCTGCAAAATGTAGGCCACAGTTTGCTTTTACCTGGAGAGGTATTCAGTACACCTGGAACCGTTTACCTCAAGGGTGGAAGCACAGCTCAACAATTTGCCATGGATTGATCCAAGCTGTTTTGGAACAGGGTGATGCTCCTGAGCACTTGCAGTATATTGATGATATTGTAGTGTGGGGCCATACAGCAGCAGAGGTTTTCAAGAAAGGGAAACAGATAATCCAAATTCTTTTGCAAGCTGGTTTTGCCATTAAGCGCAGCAAGGTGAAGGGGCCTGCCCAGGAAATCCAGTTCTTAGGTATAAAATGGCAAGATGGACGTCGTCACATCCCAGCAGATGTGATTGACAAAATCACTGCTATGTCTCCGCCCACCGACAAGACAGAGACCCAATCTTTTCTGGGAGTAGTGGGCTTTTGGAGAATGCATGTCCCAAACTACAGCCACATAGTGAGCCCCCTCTATCAGGTAACACGGAAGAAGAATAATTTCTCATGGGGTCCTGAGCAGCAGCAGGCTTTTGAGCAGAGAAAACAAGAAATAGCCCGTGCCGTGGCCTTGGGGCCAGTACGGACGGGGCAGGATGTGAGGATCCGAGGCCGACCGCTAGGATTTTGGAGTCAAGCATATAAAGGGTCTGAGGAGCGCTACACTCCGACTAAGAAGGAGATCTTAGCCGTGTATGAGGGGGTTCGGGCTGCTTCTGAAGTAGTTGGGACAGAGGTTCAGCTTCTTCTAGCACCTCGCTTGCCAGTAATAAACTGGATGTTTAAAGGACAGGTTCCCTCCACCCATCATGCTACTGATGCCACTTGGAGTAAGTGGATTTCATTAATTACACAACGAGCTGGAATGGGAAAACTCAGCCGTCCTGGAATTCTAGAAGTGATCATGGACTGGCCTGAGAGTAAAGAAATTGAAACACCACCTACAGAAGAGGTATCACGTGCTAAAGAGGCACCACCATACAATGAGCTACCAGAAAACGAAAAGTAATTTGCCCTATTCACAGACGGATCATGTCGTATTGTAGGGAAGCATCGCAGATGGAAAGCTGCTGTATGGAGCCCCACACAACAAGTTGCAGAGGCCACTGAAGGTAAAGGAGAATCAAGTCAAATTTGCAGAGGTAAAGGCTGTTCAGCTGGCTTTAGATGTGGCTGAACGGGAGAGGTGGCCAATGCTTCATATCTTTATACTGATTCATGGATGGTGGCAAATGCCTTATGGGGGTGGCTGCAACAGTGGAACCATCCTCTGCTACCAAATCTGTCACGGTTTGAACGAAAAATCCACCTGCGTCCGTGACAAGGGCCGTGGGCCCCTGAAGGGCCCTCAGCCGAAAAGAAAAAGTTAATTAAGAAAAGAAAACAGCGGCAACGATGTAAGGAGGCACACTTATTAACTAAATACTATATCGAAATACAGGATAACACAATAGAATACAATATAATTGAAAATTGAGCTAATGAATCAAGCAAAATAGGAGAGAGAATGAGTCCCGTAACCGAGGCCTACTGTGAATCTGGGCGAACGGCTGAAGGCTCCCACACACTGCCCTGAACGCCAGAACTCGAAAGACGTCAGTCTGTTCTGCGACAGAGTTAATATAGAGTCCAGGTCCCGTGACCCATCGTGTTGCTCTCTGGGAGATGTAGTCTTCTTCTGTAAGTTGCAGATTCAGTAAAATTATCCATGCTTTATATGATGTTATGATGTGGAATACTGATAGCAAAATTACAACATTATTAAACCATGACAATCTGACCCACAGCAGCTCCTGCCCCATAGACCTGATACACATGTGCCCCACAGCAGCTCCTGCCCAATAGATCGGACCGACATATGGCCCACAGCAACTCCTGCCCCATAGATCTGACACACATCTGCCCCAAAGCATCTCCTGCCCCATAGATCTTTCCCACATCAGCCCCACAGCAGCTCCTGCCCCATAGATCTGACCCACATATGTCGCACAGCAGCACCTGCCCCATAGATCTGACCCACATCTGTCGCACAGCAGCTCCTGCCCCATAGATCTAACCCACATCAACCCCACAGCAGCTCCTGCCCCATAGATCTGACACACATCATATATAAAGCAGCTGCTGCTCAATAGATATGACCCACAGCAGCTTCAGCCCCAAGGATCTGACCCACATCAGCCCCACAGCAGCTCCTGCCCCATAGATCTGACACACATCATATGTAAAGCAGCTGCTGCCCAAATGATATGACCCACAGCAGCTCCTGCCCCATAGATCTGACCCACATATTCCCCACAGCAGCTCCTGCCCCATAGATCTGACACACATCATATGTAAAGCAGCTGCTGCCCAAAAGATATGACCCACAGTAGCTCCTGCCCTATAGATCTGACCCACATCACCCCACAGCAGCTCCTGCCTCATAGATCTGACCCACATGTTCCCAAGAGCAGCTCTGCCCCATTGATTTGACCCACATCAGCCCCACAGTAGATTTTGCCCCATAGATCTGACCCCCATCAGCCCCAGAGCAGCTCCTGCCCCATAGATCTGACACACATCATATGTAAAGCAGCTGCTGCCCAATAGATATGACCCACAACATCTCCTGCCCCATAGATCTAACCCACAGCAGCCCCACAGCAGCTCCTGCCCCATAGATCTGACCCAAATCTGCCCCACAGCAGATCCTGCCAAATAGATCTTAACCACAGCAGCTCCTGCCCAATAGATCAGACCCACATATGCCCCACAGCAGCTCCTGCCCCATAGATCTGACCCACATCTGTCGCACAGCAGCTCCTGCCACATAGATCAGACCAATATCAGCCCCACAGCAGCTCCTGCCCCATAGCTCTTTCCCACATCAGCTCCACAGCAGCTCCTGCCCCATAGATCTGACCCACATCTGTCGCACAGCAGCTCCTGCCCAATAGATCAGACAAACATCAGCCCCACAGTCGCACCTGCCCCATAGATCTGACCCCCATCAGCCCCACAGTAGCTCCTGCCCCATAGATCTGACCCCCATCAGCCCCAAAACAGCTCCTGCCCCTGAGATCTGACACACATCATATGTAAAGCAGCTGCTGCCCAATAGATATGACCCACAGTAGCTCCTGCCCCATAGCTCTGACCCACATATGTCGCACAGCAGCTCCTGCCCTATAGATGTGACCCACATCAGCCCCACAGCAGCTCCTGCCCTATAGATCTGACCCACATCAGCCCCACAGCAGCTCCTGCCTCATAGATCTGACCCACATGTTCCCAAGAGCAGCTCTGCCCCATTGATTTGACCCACATCAGCCCCACAGTAGCTCCTGCCCCATAGATCTGACCCTCATCAGCCCCACAACAGCTCCTGCCCCATAGATTTGACCCACATCAGCCCCACAGTTGCTCCTGCCCCTTAGATCTGACCCCCATCAGCCCCACAACAGCTCCTGCCCCGTAGATCTAACCCACATCAGCCCCACAGCAGCTCCTGCCCCATAGATCTGACCCACATCTGTCGCACAGCAGCTCCTGCCCCATAGATCAGACCCACATCAGCCCAAAGCAGCTCCTGCCCCATAGATCTTTCCCACATCAGCCCCACAGCAGCTCCTGCCCCATAGATCTGACACACATCATATGTAAAGCAGCTGCTGCCCAATAGATATGACTTACAGCAGCTCCTGCCCCATAGATCTGACCCACATAAGCCCCACAGCAGCTCCTGCCTCATAGATCTGACCCACATGTTCCCAAGAGCAGCTCTGCCCCATTGATTTGACCCACATCAGCCCCACTGCAGCTCCTGCCCCATAGATCTGACCCAAATCTGCCCCACAGCAGATCCTGCCAAATAGATCTTAACCACAGCAGCTCCTGCCCCATAGATCTGACCCACATATGTCGCACAGCAGCACCTGCCCCATAGATCTGACCCACATCTGTCGCACAGCAGCTCCTGTCCCATAGATCTAACCCACATCAACCCCATAGCAGCTCCTGCCCCATAGATGTGACACACATCATATGTAAAGCAGCTGCTGCCCAATAGATATGACCCACAGCAGCTTCAGCCCCATGGATCTGACCCACATCAGCCCCACAGCAGCTCCTGCCCCATAGATCTGACTCCCATCAGCCCCACAACAGCTCCTGCCCCATAGATCTGACCCACATCAGCCCCACAGCAGCTCCTGCCTCATAGATCTAAAACACATCATATGTAAAGCAGCTGCTGCCCAATATATATGATCCACAGCAGCTCCTGCCCTATAGATCTGACCCACATCAGCCCCACAGCAGCTCCTGCCTCATAGATCTGACCCACATGTTCCCAAGAGCAGCTCTGCCCCATTGATTTGACCCACATCAGCCCCACAGTAGCTCCTGCCCCATAGATCTGACCCCCATCAGCCCCACAGCAGCTCCTGCCCCATAGATCTGACACACATCATATGTAAAGCAGCTGCTGCCCAATAGATATGACCCACAACAGCTCCTGCCCCATAGATCTAACCCACATCAGCCCCACAGTAGCTCCTGCCCCATAGATCTGACCCCCATCAGCCCCACTGCAGCTCCTGCCTCATACATCTGACCCAAATCTGCCCCACAGCAGATCCAGCCAAATTGATCTTAACCACAGCAGCTCCTGCCCCATAGATCTGACCCACATATGTCGCACAGCAGCACCTGCCCCATAGATCTGACCCACATCTGTCGCACAGCAGCTCCTGCCCCATAGATCTGACCCACATCAACCCCAGAGCAGCTCCTGCCCCATAGATCTGACACACATCATATGTAAAGCAGCTGCTGCCCAATAGATATGACCCACAGCAGCTTCAGCCCCAAGGATCTGACCCACATCAGCCCCACAGCAGCTCCTGCCCCATAGATCAGACCCACATCAGCCCCACAGCAGCTCCTGCCCCATAGATCTTTCCCACATCAGCCCCACAGCAGATCCTGCCCCATAGATCTGACCCACATATGTCACACAGCAGCACCTGCCCCATAGATCTGACCCACATCTGTCGCACAGCAGCTCCTGCCCCATAGATCAGACCAACATCAGCCCCACAGTAGCTCCTGCCCCATAGATCTGACCACCATCAGCCCCACAGTAGCTCCTGCCCCATAGATCACACACCCATCAGCCCCACAACAGCTCCTGCCACATACATCTGACCCACATCAGCCCCACAGCAGCTCCTGCCTCATAGATCTGACACACATCATATGTAAAGCAGCTGCTGCCCAATAGATATGACCCACAGCAGCTCCTGCCCCATAGATCTGACCCACATCAGCCCCACAGCAGCTCCTGCCCCATAGATCTGACACACATCATATGTAAAGCAGCTGCTGCCCAATAGATATGACCCACAGCAGCTCCTGCCCTATAGATCTGACCCACATCAGCCCCACAGCAGCTCCTGCATCATAGATCTGACCCACATGTTCCCAAGAGCAGCTCTGCCCCATTGATTTGACCCACATCAGCCCCACAGTAGCTCCTGCCCCATAGATCTGACCCCCATCAGCCCCACTGCAGCTCCTGCCCCATAGATCTGACACACATCATATGTAAAGCAGCTGCTGCCCAATAGATATGATCCACAACAGCTCCTGCCCCATAGATCTAACCCACAGCAGCCCCACAGCAGCTCCTGCCCCATAGATCTGACCCACATCTGCACCACAGCAGCTCCTGCCCCATAGCTCTGACCCACATCTGCACCACAGCAGCTCCTCCCCATAGCTCTGACCTACATCTGCCCCACAGCAGCTCCTGCACCATAGATCTGACCCACATCTGCAACACAGCAGCTCCTGCTCCATAAATCTGACCAACATCAGGCCCACATCTGTTCCTGCCCCATTGATCTGACCCACAGCAGCTCCTGCCCCATAGATCTTTCCCACATCAGCCCCACAGCAGATCCTGCCCCATAGATCTGACCCACATCTGTCGCACAGCAGCTCCTGACCCATAGATCAGACCAACATCAGCCCCACAGCAGCTTCAGCCCCATGGATCTGACCCACATCAGCCCCACAGCAACTCCTGCCCCATAGATCAGACCCACATCAGCCCCACAGCAGCTTCTGCCCCACAGATCTTTCCCAAATCAGCCCCACAGCAGATCCTGCCCCATAGATCTGACCCACATATGTCGCACAGCAGCACCTGCCCCATAGATCTGACCCACATCTGTCGCACAGCAGCTCCTGCCCCATAGATCAGACCAACGTCAGCCCCGCAGTAGCTCCTGCCCCATAGATCTTTCCCACATCAGTCCCACAGTAGCTACTGCCCCATAGATCTGACTCCCATCAGCCCCACAACAGCTCCTGCCCCATAGATCTGACCCACATCAGCCCCACAGCAGCTCCTGCCCCATAGATCTGACACACATCATATGTAAAGCAGCTGCTGCCCAATATATATGATCCACAGCAGCTCCTGCCCTATAGATCTGACCCACATCAGCCCCACAGTAGCTCCTACCTCATAGATCTGACCCACATGTTCCCAAGAGCAGCTCTGCCCCATTGATTTGACCCACATCAGCCCCACAGTAGCTCCTGCCCCATAGATCTGACCCCCATCAGCCCCACAGCAGCTCCTGCCCCATAGATCTGACACACATCATATGTAAAGCAGCTGCTGCCCAATAGATATGACCCACAACAGCTCCTGCCCCATAGATCTAACCCACATCAGCCCCACAGTAGCTCCTGCCCCATAGATCTGACCCCCATCAGCCCCACTGCAGCTCCTGCCTCATAGATCTGACCCAAATCTGCCCCACAGCAGATCCAGCCAAATTGATCTTAACCACAGCAGCTCCTGCCCCATAGATCTGACCCACATATGTCGCACAGCAGCACCTGCCCCATAGATCTGACCCACATCTGTCGCACAGCAGCTCCTGCCCCATAGATCTGAACCACATCAACCCCAGAGCAGCTCCTGCCCCATAGATCTGACACACATCATATGTAAAGCAGCAGCTGCCCAATAGATATGACCCACAGCAGCTTCAGCCCCAAGGATCTGACCCACATCAGCCCCACAGCAGCTCCTGCCCCATAGATCAGACCCACATCAGCCACACAGCAGCTCCTGCCCCATAGATCTTTCCCACATCAGCCCCACAGCAGATCCTGCCCCATAGATCTGACCCACATCTGTCGCACAGCAGCTCCTGCCCCATAGATCAGACCAACATCAGCCCCACAGTAGCTCCTGCCCCATAGATCTGACCACCATCAGCCCCACAGTAGCTCCTGCCCCATAGATCACACACCCATCAGCCCCACAGCAGCTCCTGCCCCATAGATCTGACCCACATCAGCCCCACAGCAGCTCCTGCCCCATAGATCTGACACACATCATATGTAAAGCAGCTGCTGCCCAATAGATATGACCCACAGCAGCTCCTGCCCTATAGATCTGACCCACATCAGCACCACAGCAGCTCCTGCATCATAGATCTGACCCACATGTTCCCAAGAGCAGCTCTGCCCCATTGATTTGACCCACATCAGCCCCACAGTAGCTCCTGCCCCATAGATCTGACCCCCATCAGCCCCACTGCAGCTCCTGCCCCATAGATCTGACACACATCATATGTAAAGCAGCTGCTGCCCAATAGATACGATCCACAACAGCTCCTGCCCCATAGATCTGACCCACATCTGCACCACAGCAGCTCCTGCCCCATAGCTCTGACCCACATCTGCACCACAGCAGCTCCTCCCCATAGCTCTGACCCACATCTGCCCCACAGCAGCTCCTGCACCATAGATCTGACCCACATCTGCAACACAGCAGCTCCTGCCCCATAGATCAGACCCACATCAGCCCCACAGCAGCTCCTGCCCCATAGATCTTTCCCACATCAGCCCCACAGCAGATCCTGCCCCATAGATCTGACCCACATCTGTCGCACAGCAGCTCCTGACCCATAGATCAGACCAACATCAGCCCCACAGTAGCTCCTGCCCCATAGATCTGACCCCCAGCAGCCCCACAGTAGCTCCTGCCCCTTAGATCTGACACCCATCAGCCCCACAACAGCTCCTGCCCCATAGATCTAACCCTCATCAGCCCCACAGCAGCTCCTGCCCCATAGATCTGACACACATCATATGTAAAGCAGCTGCTGCCCAATAGATATGACCCACAGCAGCTCCTGCCCTAT
This sequence comes from Coturnix japonica, assembly GCF_054131305.1. Taxonomy (NCBI): domain Eukaryota; kingdom Metazoa; phylum Chordata; class Aves; order Galliformes; family Phasianidae; genus Coturnix; species Coturnix japonica. Next base: position 3,273,844 of record NC_140689.1, read on the forward strand.
AGATCTGACCCACATCAGCCCCACAGCAGCTCCTCCATCATAGATCTGACCCACATGTTCCCAGGAGCAGCTCTGCCCCATTGATTTGACCCACATCAGCCCCACAGTAGTTCCTGCCCCATAGATCTGACCCCCATCAGCCCCACAGTAGCTCCTGCCCCATAGATCTGACCCACATCAGCCCCACAGTAGCTCCTGCCCCATAGATCTGACCCACATCAGCCCCACAGTAGCTCCTGCCCCATAGATCTGACCCCCATCAGCCCCACTGCAGCTCCTGCCCCATAGATCTGACACACATCATATGTAAAGCAGCTGCTGCCCAATAGATATGACCCACAACAGCTCCTGCCCCATAGATCTAACCCACAGCAGCCCCACAGCAGCTCCTGCCCCATAGATCTGACGTACATCATCTCCACTGCAGCTCCTGCCCCATAGATCTGACCCAAATCTGCCCCACAGTAGCTCCTGCCCCATAGCTCTGACCCACATATGTCGCACAGAAGCACCTGCCCCATAGATCTGACCCACATCTGTCGCACAGCAGCTCCTGCCCCATAGATCTAACCCACATCAACCCCACAGCAGCTCCTGCCCCATAGATCTGACACACATCATATGTAAAGCAGCTCCTGCCCTATAGATCTGACCCACATCAGACCCACAGCAGCTGCTGACCCATAGATCTGACCCACATCTGCCCCACAGCAGCTCCTGCCCATAGACCTGACCCACATGTTCCCCACAGCATCTCCTGCCCCATAGATCTGACCCACAGCATCTCCTGCCCCATAGATTTGACCCCCATCAGCCCCACAAATGCTCCTGCCCCATAGATCTAACCCACATCAGCCCCACAGCAGCACCTGCCCCATAGATCTGACCCACATCTGTCGCAAAGCAGCTCCTGCCCCATAGATCTGACCCACATCTGTCGCACAGCAGCTCCTGCCCCATACATCTGACCCAAGTCAGCCCCACAGCAGCTCCTGCCTTATAGATCTTTCCCACATCAGCCCCACAGCAGATCCTGCCCCATAGATCTGACCCACATATGTCGCACAGCAGCACCTGCCCCATAGATCTGACCCACATCTGTCGCACAGCAGCTCCTGCCCCATAGATCAGACCAACATCAGCCCCACAGTAGCTCCTGCCCCATAGATCTGACCCACATATGTCGCACAGCAGCACCTGCCCCATAGATCTGACCCACATCTGTCGCACAGCAGCTCCTGCCCCATAGATCAGACCAATATCAGCCCCACAGCAGCTCCTGCCCTATAGATCTGTCCCACATCAGCCCCACAGCAGCTCCTCCATCATAGATCTGACCCACATGTTCCCAAGAGCAGCTCTGCCCCATTGATTTGACCCACATCAGCCCCACAGTAGCTCCTGCCCCATAGATCTGACCCCCATCAGCCCCACAGTAGCTCCTGCCCCATAGTTCTGACCCCCATCAGCCCCACTGCAGCTCCTGCCCCATAGATCTGACACACATCATATGTAAAGCAGCTGCTGCCCAATAGATATGACCCACAACAGCTCCTGCCCCATAGATCTTACCCACAGCAGCCCCACAGCAGCTCCTGCCCCATAGATCTGACGTACATCATCTCCACTGCAGCTCCTGCCCCATAGATCTGACCCAAATCTGCCCCACAGCAGATCCTGCCAAATAGATCTTAAACACAGCAGCTCCTGCCCCATAGATCTGACCCACATATGTCGCACAGCAGCTCCTACACCATAGATCAGACCAACATCAGCCCCACAGTAGCTCCTGCCCCATAGATCTGACCCCCATCAGCCCCACAGTAGATCCTGCCCCATAGATCTGACCCCCATAAGCCCCACAACAGCTCCTGCCCCATAGATCTGACCCACATCAGCCCCACAGCAGCTCCTGCCTCATAGATCTGACACACATCATATGTAAAGCAGCTGCTGCCCAATAGATATGACCCACAGCAGCTCCTGCCCTATAGATCTGACCCACATCAGCCCCACAGCAGCTCCTGCATCATAGATCTGACCCACATGTTCCCAAGAGCAGCTCTGCCCCATTGATTTGACCCACATCAGCCCCACAGTAGCTCCTGTCCCATAGATCTGACCCCCATCAGCCCCACTGCAGCTCCTGCCCCATAGATCTGACACACATCATATGTAAAGCAGCTTCTGCCCAATAGATATGACCCACAACAGCTCCTGCCCCATAGATCTAACCCACACCAGCCCCACAGCAGCTCCTGCCCTATAGATCTGACGTACATCAACTCCACTGCAGCTCCTGCCTCATAGATCTGACCCAAATCTGCCCCACAGAAGATCCAGCCAAATTGATCTTAACCACAGCAGCTCCTGCCCCATAGATCTGACCCACATATGTCGCACAGCAGCACCTGCCCCATAGATCTGACCCACATCTGTCGCACAGCAGCTCCTGCCCCATAGATCTGACCCACATCAACCCCAGAGCAGCTCCTGCCCCATAGATCTGACACACATCATATGTAAAGCAGCTGCTGCCCAATAGATATGACCCACAGCAGCTTCAGCCCCAAGGATCTGACCCACATCAGCCCCACAGCAGCTCCTGCCCCATAGATCAGACCCACATCAGCCCCACAGCAGCTCCTGCCCCATAGATCTTTCCCACATCAGCCCCACAGCAGATCCTGCCCCATAGATCTGACCCACATATGTCACACAGCAGCACCTGCCCCATAGATCTGACCCACATCTGTCGCACAGCAGCTCCTGCCCCATAGATCAGACCAACATCAGCCCCACAGTAGCTCCTGCCCCATAGATCTGACCACCATCAGCCCCACAGTAGCTCCTGCCCCATAGATCTGACCCACATCAGCCCCACAGCAGCTCCTGCCTCATAGATCTGACCCACATCAGCCCCACAGCAGCTCCTGCCTCATAGATCTGACACACATCGTATGTAAAGCAGCTGCTGCCCAATAGATATGACACACAGTAGCTCCTGCCCCATAGATCTGACCCCCAGCAGCCCCACAGTAGCTCCTGCCCCTTAGATCTGACACCCATCAGCCCCACAACAGCTCCTGCCCCATAGCTCTGACCCACATCTGCACCACAGCAGCTCCTCCCCATAGATCTAACACCCATCAGCCTCACAGCAGCTCCTGCCCCATAGATATGCCCTATATCTGCCCCACAGCAGCTCCTGCACCATAGATCTGACCCACATCTGCAACACAGCAGCTCCTGCTCCATAAATCTGACCAACATCAGGCCCACATCTGTTCCTGCCCCATAGATCTGACCCACAGCAGCTCCTGCCTTATAGATCTGACCCACATCTGCCCGAAAGCATTTCCTGCCCCATAGATCTTTCCCACATCAGCCCCACAGCAGATCCTGCCCCATAGATCTTACCCACATATGTCGCACAGCAGCACCTGCCCCATAGATCTGACCCACATCTGTCGCACAGCAGCTCCTGCCCCATAAATCTGACCAACATCAGGCCCACATCTGTTCCTGCCCCATAGATCTGACCCACAGCAGCTCCTGCCCCATAGATCTGACCCACATTTGCCACACAGCAGCTCCTGCCCCATAGATCTGACCCAAATCTGCCCCACAGCAGATCCTGCCAAATAGATCTTAACCACAGCATCTCCTGCCCCATAGATCTGACCCACATGTGCCCCACAGCAGCTCCAAACTCATAGATCTGACCCACATCAGTCCAACAGCAGATTTTGCACCATAGATATGTCCCTCATCTGCCCCACAGCAACTCCTGCCCCATAGATCTGACCGACATCATCCCCTCTGTAGCTTCTGCCCCATAGGTCTGACCCACATGTGCCCCACAGCAGCTCCTGCCATATAGATCTGACCCACATATGCCCCACAGCAGCTCCTGCCCCATAGATCTGACCCACATCAGCCACACAGCAGCTCCTGACTCATAAATCTGACCCACAGCAGCTCCTGCCCCATAGATCTGACCCAAATCTGACCCACAGCAGCTCCTGCCCCATAGATCTGACCCACATTTTCCCCAAAGCAGCACCTAACCCATAGATCTGACCCACATGTGCCCCACAGCTGCTCCTGCCCCATAGATCTGAACCACAGCAGTTCCTAACCCATAGATCAGACCCAAATCTTCCCTACATCAGCTCCTGCTCATAGATCTGACCCACATCAGCCGCACAGCAGCTCCTACCCCATAGATCTCACCCACATCAGCCCCACAGCTGCTCCACGGCACGGTTTCCCCGGCTCGGTGCGGCTCGCGAGCTTTGCGGCGCCGGCTATGCGTTTTTGCCTGCGGAGACGCCACGGGAGCGACATTTGGCTGATTCCGAGGAACGTCCGAGCCGAGCGGTGCCCGCCGGGAGCGGTTGGACCGTGCCGGCGCACTTGAGCGGGGTCCGTTCGAGCCGGAAATCCGGACTGCGGGCAGGCCGCGTAGCGAGGGATGGCGAAAGAGCGGCGGGAAGCCGCAACCGAAAAAATCCACAGCCCGGCGCTCAACCGCGCTCACCTGCGCCCGCTCATTGCCGCCTCTGGAGACGAGCACGCGCTCGCTCCTACAGACGAAAACGGAAAGCGTAAGAAAAAACGGCTTCGGAAAAGAACGGCGCCGACTACCGGCTGCGGCGCCGAGGGTAAGCGGCGCTCTACGTCGACGTAGCGGTAGGTAAGAAACTACAGCGACCCCCAGCAAGCTCCGGAGCTTTAGCGCCCCCCATCTCACAGGGCGGCAAAGCCTAGCCGAAAGCGGGTAGACCTGGCAGCTACACGCAAGCCGCACGGGCAGCGACCCCTAGCCGCCGCCGCCGAGCACTACGGTCCGCTCGGAGCCGGGTAGACCATGCCGACCTAGCCAAGCCGCATAGGCAGCGACCTCTAGCAGCCGCCGCCGAGCACCACGGCCCGCTCGGAGCCGGGTACACCATGCCGACCTAGTCGAGCCGCATAGGCAGCGACCTCTAGCAGCCGCCGCCGAGCAGCACGGCACTCCCTGAGCCGGGTAGACTGCGCCGACCTAGTCGAGCCGCATAGGCAGCGACCTCTAGCATTTGCCGCCGAGCACCACGGCTCGCTCGGAGCCGGGTACACCATGCCGACCTAGTCGAGCCGCATAGGCAGCGACCTCTAGCAGCCGCCGCCGAGCACCACGGCCCGCTCGGAGCCGGGTAGACCGTGCCGACCTAGGCGAGCTGCATAGGCAGCGACCTCTAGCAGCCGCCGCCGAGAACCACGGCCCGCTCGGAGCCGGGTAGACCGTGCCGACCTAGTCAAGCCGCATAGGCAGCGACCTCTAGCAGCCGCCGCCGAGCAGCTCCTGCCCCATTGATCTGACACACATCATATGTAAAGCAGCTGCTGCCCAATAGATATGACCCACAGCAGCTTCAGCCCAAAGGATCTGACCCACAACAGCCCCACAGCAGCTCCTGCCCCATCAATCTGACCCACATCTGACCCAAAGCATCTCCTGCCCCATAGATGTGACCCACATCAGCCCCACAGCAGCTCCTACACCATAGATCTGACCCCCATCAGCCCCACAACAGCTCCTGCCCCATAGATCTTACCCACATCAGCCCCACAGCAGCTCCTGCCCCATAGATCTGACACACATCATATGTAAAGCAGCTGCTGCCCAATAGATATGACCCACAGCAGCTTCAGCCCCAAGGATCTGACCCACATCAGCCCCAAAGTAACTCCTGCCCCATAGATCTGACCCACATCTGCCCCAAAGCATCTCCTGCCCCATAGATCTTTCCCACATCAGCCCCACAGCAGATCCTGCCCCATAGATCTGACCCACATATGTCGCACAGCAGCTCCTGCCCCATAGACCTGAACCCCATCAGCCCCACAGTAGCTCCTTCCCCATAGATCTTACCCCCATCAGCCCCACAACAGCTCCTGCCCCATAGATCTAACCCACATCAGCCCCACAGCAGCTCCTGCCCCATAGATCAGACCAACATCAGCCCCACAGTATCTCCTGCCCCATAGATCTGACACACATCATATGTAAAGCAGCTGCTGCCCAATAGATATGACCCACAGCAGCTTCAGCCCCAAGGATCTGACCCACATCAGCCCCACAGCAACTCCTGCCCCATAGATCTGACCCACATCTGCCCCAAACCATCTCCTGCCCCATAGATCTTTCCCACATCAGCCCCACAGCAGATCCTGCCCCATAGATCTGACCCACATGTCGCACAGCAGCACCTGCCCCATAGATCTGACCCACATATGCCCCACAGCAGCTCCTGCCCCATAGATCTGACCCACATCAGCCACAGAGCAGCTCCTGACTCATAAATCTGACCGACAGCAGCTCCTGCCCCATAGATCTGACCCAAATCTGACCCACAGCAGCTCTTGCCCCATAGATCTGACCCACATTTTCCCCAAAGCAGCACCTAACCCATAGATCTGACCCACATGTGCCCCACAGCTGCTCCTGCCCCATAGATCTGAACCACAGCAGTTCCTAACCCATAGATCAGACCCAAATCTTCCCTACATCAGCTCCTGCCCATAGATCTGACCCAAATCTGCCCCACAGCAGCTCCTACACCATAGATCTCACCCACATCAGCCCCACAGCAGCTCCTACACCATAGATCTCACCCACATCTGCCACACACCATCTACTACCCCATAGATCTTACCCACTTCTGCCCCACAGCAGCTCCTGCCCCATAGCTCTGACCCACATCTGCACCACAGCAGCTCCTCCCCATAGATCTTACAACCATCAGCCTCACAGCAGCTCCTGCCCCATAGATATGCCCTATATCTGCCCCACAGCAGCTCCTGCACCATAGATCTGACCCACATCTGCCCCAAAACATCTCCTGCCCCATAGATCTTTCCCACATCAGCCCCACAGCAGATCCTGCCCAATAGATCTGACCCACATATGTCGCACAGCAGCACCTGCCCCATAGATCTGACCCACATCAGCCCCACAGCAGCTCCTACACCATAGATCTGACCCTCATCTGCAACACAGCAGCTCCTGCTCCATAAATCTGACCAACATCAGGCCCACATCTGTTCCTACCCCATAGATCTGAGCCACAGCAGCTCCTGCCCCATAGATCTGACCCACATTTGCCACACAGCAGCTCTTGCCCCATAGATCTGACCCAAATCTGCCCCACAGCAGATCCTGCCAAATAGATCTTAACCACAGCAGCTCCTGTCCCATAGATCTGACCCACATCAGCCCCACAGCAGCTCCTACACCATAGATCTGACCCACATCTGCCACACACCATCTCCTACCCCATAGATCTTACCCACTTCTGCCCCACAGCAGCTCCTGCCCCATAGCTCTGACCCACATCTGCACCACAGCAGCTCCTCCCTATAGATCTAACACCCATCAGCCTCACAGCAGCTCCTGCCCCATAGATATGCCCTATATCTGCCCCACAGCAGCTCCTGCCCCATAGATCTGACCCCCATCAGCCCCACAGTAGCTCCTGCCCCATAGATCTGACCCCCATCAGCCACACAGCAGCTCCTGCCCCATAGATCAGACCCACATCAGCCCCACAGTAGCTCCTGCCCCATAGATCTGACCACCATCAGCCCCACAGTAGCTCCTGCCCCATAGCTCTGACCCACATCTGCACCACAGCAGCTCCTCCCCATAGATCTAACACCCATCAGCCTCACAGCAGCTCCTGCCCCATAGATATGCCCTATATCTGCCCCACAGCAGCTCCTGCACCATAGATTTGACCCACATCTGCAACACAGCAGCTCCTGCTCCATAAATCTGACCAACATCAGGCCCACATCTGTTCCTGCCCCACAGATCTGACCCACATCAGCCCCACAGCAGCTCCTGCCTCATTGATCTGACCCAAATCAGCCCCGCAGCAGCTCCTGGCCCAGAGATCTGACCCACATGTGCCCCACAGCAGCTCCAAACTCATAGATCTGACCCACATCAGTCCAACAGCAGATTTTGCACCATAGATATGTCCCTCATCTGCCCCACAGCAACTCCTGCCCCATAGATCTGACCCACATCATCCCCTCTGCAGCTTCTGCCCAATAGGTCTGACCCACATGTGCCCCACAGTAGCTCCTGCCCCGTAGATCTGACCCCCATCAGCCCCACAACAGCTCCTGCCCCATAGATCTTTCTCACATCAGCCCCACAGCAGATCCTGCCCCATAGATCTGACCCACATATGTCGCACCACAGCTCCTGCCCCATAGATCTGACCCACATCTGTCGCACAGCAGCTCCTGCCCCATAGATCAGACCAACATCAGCCCCACAGTAGCTCCTGCACCATAGACCTGAACCCCATCAGCCCCACAGTACCTCCTTCCCCATAGATCTGACCCCCATCAGCCCCACAGCAGCTCCTACACGATAGATCTAACCCACATCAGCCCCACAGCAGCTCCTGCCCCATAGATCTGACCCATATCAGCCCCGCAGCAGCTCCTGGCCCATAGATCTGACCCACATATGTCGCACAGCAGCACCTGCCCAATAGATCTGACCCACATCAGTCCAACAGCAGATTTTGCACCATAGATCTGACCCAAATCAGCCCCGCAGCAGCTCCTGGCCCATAGATCTGGCCACCATCAGCCCCACAACAGCTCCTGCCCCATAGATCTACCCCACATCAGTCCAACAGCAGATTTTGCACCATAGATATGTCCCTCATCTGCCCCACAATAACTCCTGCCCCATAGATCTGACCTACATCATCCCCTCTGCAGCTTCTGCCCCATAGGTCTGACCCACATGTGCCCTACAGTAGCTCCTGCCCCATAGATCTGACCCACATTTGCCACACAGCAGCTCCTGCCCCATAGATCTGACACAAATCTGCCCCACAGCAGATCCTACACCATAGATCTGACCCAAATCAGCCCCGCAGCAGCTCCTGGCCCATAGATCTGACCAACATGTGCCCCACAGCAGCTCCAAACTCATAGATCTGACCCACATCAGTCCAACAGCAGATTTTGCACCATAGATATGTCCCTCATCTGCCCCACAGCAACTCCTGCCCCATAGATCTGACCTACATCATCCCCTCTGAAGCTTCTGCTACATAGGTCTGACCCACATGTGCCCCACAGTAGCTCCTGCCCCATAGATCTGATCCCCATCAGCCCCACAACAGCTCCTGCCCCATAGATCTTTCCCACATCAGCCCCACAGCAGATTCTGCCCCATAGATCTGACCCACATATGTCGCACAGCAGCACCTGCCCCATAGATCTGACCCACATCTGTCGCACAGCAGCTCCTGCCCCATAGATCAGACCATCATCAGCCCCACAGTAGCTCCTTCCCCATAGATCTGACCCCCATCAGCCCCACAACAGCTCTTGCCCGATAGATCTAACCCACATCAGCCCCACAGCAGCTCCTGCCCCATAGATCTGACCCAAATCAGCCCCGCAGCAGCTCCTGCCCCATAGATCAGACCCACATCAGCCCCACAGTATCTCCTGCCCCATAGATCTGACACACATCATATGTAAAGCAGCTGCTGCCCAATAGATATGACCCACAGCAGCTTCAGCCCCAAGGATCTGACCCACATCAGCCCCACAGCAACTCCTGCCCCATAGATCTGACCCACATCTGCCCCAAACCATCTCCTTCCCCATAGATCTTTCCCACATCAGCCCCACAGCAGATCCTGCCCCATAGATCTGACCCACATATGTCGCACAGCAGCACCTGCCCCATAGATCTGACCCACATATGCCCCACAGCAGCTCCTGCCCCATAGATCTGACCCACATCAGCCACACAGCAGCTCCTGACTCATAAATCTGACCCACAGCAGCTCCTGCCCCATAGATCTTACCCAAATCTGACCCACAGCAGCTCCTGCCCCATAGATCTGACCCACATTTTCCCCAAAGCAGCACCTAACACATAGATCTGACCCACATGTGCCCCACAGCTGCTCCTGCCCCATAGATCTGAACCACAGCAGTTCCAAACCCATAGATCAGACCCAAATCTTCCCTACATCAGCTCCTGCCCATAGATCTGACCCACATCAGCTGCACTACAGCTCCTAAACCATAGATCTCGACCACATCAGCCCCACAGCAGCTCCTACACCATAGATCTGACCCACATCTGCCACACAGCAGCTCCTGCTCCATAAATCTGACCAACATCAGGCCCACATCTGTTCCTGCCCCATAGATCTGACCCACAGCAGCTCCTGCCCCATAGATCTGACCCACATCAGCCACACAGCAGCTCCTGCCCCATAGATCTGACCCAAATCAGCGCCGCAGCAGCTCCTGGCCCATAGATCTGACCCACATGTGCCCCACAGCAGCTCCAAACTCATAGATCTGACCCACATCAGTCCAACAGCAGATTTTGCACCATAGATATATCCCTCATCTGCCCCACAGCAACTCCTGCCCCATAGATCTGACCTACATCATCCCCTCTGCAGCTTCTGCCCCATAGGTCTGACACACATGTGCCCCACAGTAGCTCCTGCCCCATAGATCTGACCCCCATCAGCCCAACAACAGCTCCTGCCCCATAGATCTAACCCACATCAGCCCCACAGCAGCTCCTGCCCCATAGATAGGTAACACATCATATGTAAAGCAGCTGCTGCCCAATAGATATGACCCACAGCAGCTTCAGCCCCAAGGATCTGACCCACATCAGCCCCACAGCAGCTCCTACACCATAGATCTGACCCACATCTGCCACACAGCAGCTCCTGCCCCATAGCTCTGACCCACATCTGCACCACAGCAGCTCCTCCCCATAGATCTAACACCCATCAGCCTCACAGCAGCTCCTGCCCCATAGATAAGCCCTACATCTGCCCAACAGCAGCTCCTGCACCATAGATCTGACCCACATCTGCAACACAGCAGCTCCTGCTCCATAAGTCTGACCAACATCAGGCCCACATCTGTTCCTGCCCCATAGATCTGACCCACAGCAGCTCCTGCCCCATAGATCTGACCCACATTTGCCACACAGCAGCTCCTGCCCCATAGATCTGACACACATCATATGTAAAGCAGCTGCTGCCCAATAGATATGACCCACAGCAGCTTCAGCCCCAAGGATCTGACCCACATCAGCCCCACAGCAACTCCTGCCCCATAGATCTGACCCACATCTGCCCCAATGCATCTCCTGCCCCATAGATCTTTCCCACATCAGCCCCACAGCAGATCCTGCCCCATAGATCTGACCCACATATGTCGCACAGCAGCAACTGCCCCATAGATCTGACCCACATCTGTCGCACAGCAGCTCCTGCCCCATAGATCTGACCCCCATCAGTCTCACTGTAGCTCCTGCCCCATAGATCTGACGCACATCAGCCCCACAGCAGCTCCTACACCATAGATCTGACCCACATCTGCCACACACCATCTCCTACCCCATAGATCTTACCCACTTCTGCCCCACAGCAGCTCCTGCCCCATAGCTCTGACCCACATCTGCACCACAGCAGTTCCTCCCCATATATCTAACACCCATCAGCCTCACAGCAGCTCCTGCCCCATAGATATGCCCTACATCTGCCCCACAGCAGCTCCTGCACCATAGATCTGACCCACATCTGCAACACAGCAGCTCCTGCTCCATAAATCTGACCAACATCAGGCCCACATCTGTCCCTGCCCCATAGATCTGACCCACAGCAGCTCCTGCCCCATAGACCTGACCCACATCTGCCCCACAGCAGCTCCTGCCCCATAGACCTGACCCACATGTTCCCCACAGCAGCTCCTGCCCCATAGATCAGACCAACATCAGCCCCACAGTAGCTCCTGCCCCATAGATCTGACCCCATCAGCCCCACAACAGCTCCTGCCCCATAGATCTGACCCACATACGCCCCACAGCAGCTCCTGCCCCATAGATCTGACACACATCATATGTAAAGCAGCTGCTGCCCAATAGATGTGACCCACAGCAGCTTCAGCCCCAAGGATCTGACCCACAACAGCCCCACAGCAGCTCCTGCCCCATTAATCTGACCCACATCTGCCCCAAAGCATCGCCTGCCCCATAGATCTTTCCCACATCAGCCCCACAGCAGCTCCTGCCCCATAGATCTAACCCACATCAGCCCCACAACTGCTCCTGCCCCATAGATCTGACCCACATCAGCCTCACAGTAGCTCCTGCCCCATAGATCTTTCCCACATCAGCCCCACAGCAGATCCTGCCCCATAGATCTAACCCACATCAGCCCCACAGCAGATCCTGCCCCATAGATCTGACCCACATCTGCCACACATCAGCTCCTGCCCCATAGATCTGACCCACATCAGCCCCACAGCAGCTCCTGCCCCATAGATCTGACCCACATCTGCCACACATCAGCTCCTGCCCCATAGATCTAACCCACATCAGCCCCACAGCAGCTCCTGCCCCATGTATCTGACCCACATCTACACCACAGCAGCTCCTCCCCATAGATCCAACACCCATCAGCCTCACAGCAGCTCCTGCCCCATAGATATGCCCTACATCTGCCCCACAGCTGCTCCTGCACCATAGATCTGACCCACATCTGCAACACAGCAGCTCCTGCTCTATAAATCTGACCAACATCAGGCCCACATCTGTTCCTGCCCCATAGATCTGACCCGCAGCAGCTCCTGCCCCATAGATCTGACCAACATTTGCCACACAGCAGCTCCTGCCCCATAGATCTGACCCACATCAGCCCCACAGCATCTCCTGCCCCATAGATCTGACCCAAATCTGCCCCACAGCAGATCCTGCCCCATAGATCTGACCCATATCTGCCCCACAGCAGCTCCTGCCCCATAGATCTGACCCACATCAGACCCACAGCAGCTGCTGACCCATAGCTCTGTCCCACATCAGCCCCACAGCAGATCCTGCCCCATAGATCTGACCCACATATGTCGCACAGCAGCTCCTGCCCCATAGATCTGACCCACATGTTCCCAAGAGCAGCTCTGCCCCATTGATTTGACCCACATCAGCCCCAGAGTAGCTCCTGCCCCATAGATCTGACCCCCATCAGCCCCACTGCAGCTCCGGCCCCATAGATCTCACCCACATCTGCAACACAGCAGCTCCTGCTCCATAAATCTGACCAACATCAGGCCCACATCTGTTCCTGCCCCATAGATATGACCCACAGCAGCCCCACAACAGCTCCTGCCCCATAGATCTGACCCACATCAGACCCACAGCAGCTGCTGACCCATAGATCTGACCCACATCTGCCCCACAGTAGCTGCTGACCCATAGATCTGACCCACAACAGACCCACAGCAGCTCCTGCCCCATAGATCTGACCCACAACAGACCCACAGCAGCTCCTGCCCCATAGATCTGACCCACATGTTCCCAAGAGCAGCTCTGCCCCATTGATTTGACCCACATCAGCCCCAGAGTAGCTCCTGCCCCATAGATCTGACCCCCATCAGTCTCACTGTAGCTCCTGCCCCATAGATCTGACGCACATCAGCCCCACAGCAGCTCCTACACCATAGATCTGACCCACATCTGCCACACACCATCTCCTACCCCATAGATCTTACCCACTTCTGCCCCACAGCAGCTCCTGCCCCATAGCTCTGACCCACATCTGCACCACAGCAGTTCCTCCCCATATATCTAACACCCATCAGGCCTCACAGCAGCTCCTGCCCCATAGATATGCCCTACATCTGCCCCACAGCAGCTCCTGCACCATAGATCTGACCCACATCTGCAACACAGCAGCTCCTGCTCCATAAATCTGACCAACATCAGGCCCACATCTGTTCCTGCCCCATAGATCTGACCCACAGCAGCTCCTGCCCCATAGATCTGACCCACATCAGCCCCACAGCAGCTCCTGCCCCATAGATCTGACCCACATCAGACCCACGGCAGCTTCTGACCCATAGATCGTACCCACATCTGCCCCACAGCAGCTCCTGCCCCATAGACCTGACCCACATGTTCCCCACAGGAGCTCCTGCCCCATAGATCAGACCAACATCAGCCCCACAGTAGCTCCTGCCCCATAGATCTGACCCCATCAGCCCCACAACAGCTCCTGCCCCATAGATCTGACCCACATACGCCCCACAGCAGCTCCTGCCCCATAGATCTGACACACATCATATGTAAAGCAGCTGCTGCCCAATAGATATGACCCACAGCAGCTTCAGCCCCAAGGATCTGACCCACAACAGCCCCACAGCAGCTCCTGCCCCATTAATCTGACCCACATCTGCCCCAAAGCATCTCCTGCCCCATAGATCTTTCCCACATCAGCCCCACAGCAGCTCCTGCCCCATAGATCTAACCCACATCAGCCCCACAACTGCTCCTGCCCCATAGATCTGACCCACATCAGCCTCACAGTAGCTCCTGCCCCATAGATCTTTCCCACATCAGCCCCACAGCAGATCCTGCCCCATAGATCTAACCCACATCAGCCCCACAGCAGCTCCTGCCCCATAGATCTGACCCACATCTTCCACACATCAGCTCCTGCCCCATAGATCTGACCCACATCAGCCCCACAGCAGCTCCTGCCCCATAGATCTGACCCACATCTGCCACACATCAGCTCCTGCCCCATAGATCTAACCCACATCAGCCCCACAGCAGCTCCTGCCCCATATATCTGACCCACATCTGCCACACATCAGCTCCTCCCCATACATCCAACACCCATCAGCCTCACAGCAGCTCCTGCCCCATAGATATGCCCTACATCTTCCCCACAGCTGCTCCTGCACCATAGATCTGACCCACATCTGCAACACAGCAGCTCCTGCTCTATAAATCTGACCAACATCAGGCCCACATCTGTTCCTGCCTCATAGATCTGACCCACAGCAGCTCCTGCCCCATAGATCTGACCAACATTTGCCACACAGCAGCTCCTGCCCCATAGATCTGACCCACATCAGCCCCACAGCATCTCCTGCCCCATAGATCTGACCCAAATCTGCCCCACAGCAGATCCTGCCCCATAGATCTGACCCATATCTGCCCCACAGCAGCTCCTGCCCCATAGATCTTACCCACATCAGACCCACAGCAGCTGCTGACCCATAGCTCTGTCCCACATCAGCCCCACAGCAGATCCTGCCCCATAGATCTGACCCACATATGTCGCACAGCAGCTCCTGCCCCATAGATCTGACCCACATGTTCCCAAGAGCAGCTCTGCCCCATTGATTTGACCCACATCAGCCCCAGAGTAGCTCCTGCCCCATAGATCTGACCCCCATCAGCCCCACTGCAGCTCCGGCCCCATAGATCTCACCCACATCTGCAACACAGCAGCTCCTGCTCCATAAATCTGACCAACATCAGGCCCACATCTGTTCCTGCCCCATAGATATGACCCACAGCAGCCCCACAACAGCTCCTGCCCCATAGATCTGACCCACATCAGACCCACAGCAGCTGCTGACCCATAGATCTGACCCACATCTGCCCCACAGTAGCTGCTGACCCATAGATCTGACCCACAACAGACCCACAGCAGCTCCTGCCCCATAGATCTGACCCACAACAGACCCACAGCAGCTACTGCCCCATAGATCTGACCCACATCAGACCCACAGAAGCTGCTGACCCATAGAACTGACCCACATCTGCCACACAGCAGCTCCTGCCCCATAGACCTGACCCACATGTTCCCCACAGCAGCTCCTGCCCCATAGATCTGACACACAGCATCTCCTGCCCCATAGATCTGACCCCCATCAGCCCCACAACAGCTCCTGCCCCATCGATCTGACCCACATCTGCCCCAAAGCATCTCCTGCCCCATAGATCTTTCCCACATCAGCCTCACAGCAGATCCTGCCCCATAGATCTGACACACATATGTCGCACAGCAGCACCTGCCCCATAGATCTGACCCACATCTGTCGCACAGCACCTCCTGCCCCATAGATGAGACCAACATCAGCCCCACAGTAGCTCCTGCCCCATACATCTGACCCCCATCAGCCCCACAGTAGCTCCTGCCCCATAGATCTGACCCCCATCAGCCCCACAACAGATCCTGCCCCGTAGATCTAACCCACATCAGGCCCACAGCAGCTCCTGCCCCATAGATCTGTCACACATCATATGTAAAGCAGCTGCTGCCCAATATATATGACCCACAGCAGCTTCAGCCCCAAGGATCTGACCCACATCAGCCCCACAGCAACTCCTGCCCCATAGATCTGACCCACATCTGCCCCAAAGCATCTCCTGCCCCATAGATCTTTCCCACATCAGCCCCACAGCAGATCCTGCCCCATAGATCTGACCCACATATGTCGCACAGCAGCACCTGCCCCATAGATCTGACACACATCAGCCCCACAGCAGCTCCTACACCATAGATCTGACCCACATCTGCCACACAGCAGCTCCTGCCCCATAGCTCTGACCCACATCTGCACCACAGCAGCTCCTCCCCATAGATCTAACACCCATCAGCCTCACAGAAGCTCCTGCCCATAGATAAGCCCTACATCTGCCCCACAGCAGCTCCTGCACCATAGATCTGACCCACATCTGCAACACAGCAGCTCCTGCTCCATAAATCTGACCAACATCAGGCCCACATCTGTTCCTGCCCCATAGATCTGACCCACAGCAGCTCCTGCCCCATGGATCTGTCCCACATTTGCCACATAGCAGCTCCTGCCTCATAGATCTGACCCAAATCTGCCCCACAGCAGATCCTGCCAAATAGATCTTAACCACAGCAGCTCCTGCCTTATAGATCTGACCCACATCAGCCCCACAGCAGCTCCTGCCCCATAGATCTGACCCACATATGCCCCACAGCAGCTCCAAACTCATAGATCTGACCCACATCAGCCCAACAGCAGATTTTGCGCCATAGATATGTCCCTCATCTGCCCCACAGCAACTCCTGCCCCATAGATCTGACCTACATCATCCCCTCTGCAGCTTCTGCCCCATAGGTCTGACCCACATGTGCCCCACAGCAGCTCCTGCCATATAGATCTGACCCACATATGCCCCACAGCAGCTCCTGCCCCATAGATCTGAACCACATTTTCCCCAAAGCAGCACCTAACCCATAGATCTGACCCACATGTGCCCCACAGCTGCTCCTGCCCCATAGATCTGAACCACAGCAGTTCCTAACCCATAGATCAGACCCAAATCTTCCCTACATCAGCTCCTGCCCATAGATCTGACCCACATCAGCCGCACAGCAGCTCCTCCCCCATAGATCTCATCCACATCAGCCCCACAGCTGCTCCACGGCACGGTTTCCCCGGCTCGGTGCGGCTCGCGAGCTTTGCGGCGCCGGTTATGCGTTTTTGCCTGCGGAGACGCCACGGGAGCGACATTTGGCTGATTCCGAGGAACGTCCGAGCCGAGCGGTGCCCGCCGGGAGCGGTTGGACCGTGCCGGCGCACTTGAGCGGGGTCCGTTCGAGCCGGAAATCCGGATTGCGGGCAGGCCGCGTAGCGAGGGATGGCGAAAGAGCGGCGGGAAGCCGCAACCGAAAAAATCCACAGCCCGGCGCTCAACCGCGCACGCCTGCGCCCGCTCGTTGCCGCCTCTGGAGACGAGCACGCGCTCGCTCCTGCAGACGAAAACGGAAGGCGTAAGAA
Source organism: Coturnix japonica (assembly GCF_054131305.1). Taxonomy (NCBI): domain Eukaryota; kingdom Metazoa; phylum Chordata; class Aves; order Galliformes; family Phasianidae; genus Coturnix; species Coturnix japonica. Next base: position 3,291,514 of record NC_140689.1, read on the forward strand.
AAAACGGCTTCGGAAAAGAACGGCGCCGACTACCGGCAGCGGCGCCGAGGGTAAGCGGCGCTCTACGTCGACGTAGCGGTAGGTAAGAAACTACAGCGACCCCCCAGCAAGCTTTGGAGCTTTAGCGCCCCCCCATCTCACAGGGCGGCAAAGCCTAGCCGAAAGCGGGTAGACCTGGCAGCTACACGCAAGCCGCACGGGCAGCGACCCCTAGCCGCCGCCGCCGAGCACCACGGTCCGCTCGGAGCCGGGTACACCGTGCCGACCTAGCCAAGCCGCATAGGCAGCGACCTCTAGCAGCCGCCGCCGAGCACCACGGCCCGCTCGGAGCCGGGTAGACCGTGCCGACCTAGGCGAGCCGCATAGGCAGCGACATATAGCAGCCGCCGCCGAGCACCACGGCCCGCTCGGAGCCGGGTAGACCGTGCCGACCTTGTCGAGCCGCATAGGCAGAGACCTCTAGCAGCAGCCGCTGAGCAGCACGGCCCGCTCAGAGCCGGGTAGACTGTGCCGACCTAGTCGAGCCGCATAGGCAGCGACCTCTAGCAGCCGCCGCCGAGCACCACGGCCTGCCCTGAGCCGGGTAGACCGTGCCGACCTAGTCAAGCCGCATAGGCAGAGACCTCTAGCAGCCGCCGCCGAGCACCACGGCCCGCTCGGAGCCGGGTAGACCGTGTCGACCTAGGCGAGCTGCATAGGCAGCGACCTCTAGCAGCCGCCGCCGAGCACCAGGGCCCGCTCGGAGCCGGGTAGACCGTGGCGACCTAGTCGAGCCGCATAGGCAGCGACCTCTAGCAGCCGCCGCCGAGCAGCACGGCACGCTCTGAGCCGGGTAGACCGTGCCGACCTAGGCGAGCCGCATAGGCAGCGACCACTAGCAGCCGCCGCCGAGCACCACGGCCCGCTCGGAGCCGGGTAGACCGTGCCGACCTAGTCAAGCCGCATAGGCAGCGACCTCTAGCAGCCGCCGCCGAGCACCACGGCCCGCTCGGTACCGGGTAGACCGTGCCGACCTAGTCGAGCCGCATAGGCAGCGACCTCTAGCAGCCGCCGCCGAGCACCACGGCCCGCTCGGAGCCGGGTAGACCGTGCCGACCTAGTCGAGCCGCATAGGCAGCGACCTCTAGCAGCCGCCGCCGAGCAGCTCCTGCCCTATTGATCTGAAACACATCATATGTAAAGCAGCTGCTGCCCAATAGATATGACCCACAGCAGCTTCAGCCCCAAGGATCTGACCCTCATCAGACCCACAGCAACTCCTGCCCCATAGATCTGACTAAAATCTGCCCCAAACCATCTCCTGCCCCATAGATCTGACCCACATCAGCACCACAGCAGCTCCTACACCATAGATCTGACCCACATCTGCCACACAGCAGCTCCTGCCCCATAGCTCTGACCCACATCTGCACCACAGCAGCTCCTGGCCCATAGATCTGACCCACATGTGCCCCACAGCAGCTCCAAACTCATAGATCTGACCCACATCAGTCCAACAGCAGATTTTGCACCATAGATATGTCCCTCATCTGCCCCACAGCAACTCCTGCCCCATAGATCTGACCCACATCATCCCCTCTGCAGCTTCTGCCCCATAGGTCTGACCCACATGTGCCCCACAGTAGCTCCTGCCCCATAGATCTGACCCCCATCAGCCCCACAACAGCTTCTGCCCCATAGATCTTTCCCACATCAGCCCCACAGCATATCCTGCCCCATAGATCTGACCCACATATGTCGCACAGCAGCACCTGCCCCATAGATCTGACCCACATCTGTCGCACGGCAGCTCCTGCCCCATAGATCAGACCAACATCAGCCCCACAGTAGCTCCTGCCCCATAGACCTGAACCCCATCAGCCCCACAGTAGCTCCTTCCCCATAGATCTGACCCCCATCAGCCCCACAACAGCTCTTGCCCCATAGATCTAACCCACATCAGCCCCACAGCAGCTCCTGCCCCATAGATCTGACCCAAATCAGCCCCGCAGCAGCTCCTGCCCCATAGATCAGACCAACATCAGCCCCACAGTATCTCCTGCCCCATAGATCTGACACACATCATATGTAAAGCAGCTGCTGCCGAATAGATATGACCCACAGCAGCTTCAGCCCCAAGGATCTGACCCACATCAGCCCCACAGCAACTCCTGCCCCATAGATCTGACCCACATCTGCCCCAAACCATCTCCTGCCCCATAGATCTTTCCCACATCAGCCCCACAGCAGATCCTGCCCCATAGATCTGACCCCCATCAGCCCCACAACAGCTCCTGCCCCATAGATCTAACCCACATCAGCCCCACAGCAGCTCCTGCACCATAGATCTGACCCAAATCTGACCCACAGCAGCTCCTGCCCCATAGATCTGACCCACATCTGCAACACAGCAGCTCCTGCCCCATAGATCTTACCCACTTCTATCCCACAGCAGCTCCTGCCCCATAGCTCTGACCCACATCTGCAACACAGCAGCTCCTGCTCCATAAATCTGACCAACATCAGGCCCACATCTGTTCCTGCCCCATAGATCTGACCCACAGCAGCTCCTGCCCCACAGATCTGACCCACATCAGCCCCACAGCAGCTCCTGCCCCATAGATCTGACCCAAATCAGCCCCGCAGCAGCTCCTGGCCCATAGATCTGACCCACATGTGCCCCACAGCAGCTCCAAACTCATAGATCTGACCCACATCAGTCCAACAGCAGATTTTGCACCATAGATATGTCCCTCATCTGCCCCACAGCAACTCCTGCCCCAGAGATCTGACCCACATCAGTCCAACAGCAGATTTTGCACCATAGATATGTCCCTCATCTGCCCCACAGCAACTCCTGCCCCATAGATCTGACCTACATCATCCCCTCTGCAGCTTCTGCCCCATAGGTCTGACCCACATGTGCCCCACAGCAGCTCCTGCCATATAGATCTGACCCACATATGCCCCACAGCAGCTCCTGCCCCATAGATCTGACCCACATCAGCCACACAGCAGCTCCTGCCCCATAGCTCTGACCCACAGCAACTCCTGCCCCATAGATCTGACCCAAATCTGACCCACAGCAGGTCCTGCCCCATAGATCTGACCCACATTTTCCCCAAAGCAGCACCTAACCCATAGATCTGACCCACATGTGCCCCACAGCTGCTCCTGCCCCATAGATCTGAACCACAGCAGTTCCTAACCCATAGATCAGACCGAAATCTTCCCTACTTCAGCTCCTGCTCATAGATCTGACCCACATCAGCCGCACAGCAGCTCCACGGCACGGTTTCCCCGGCTCGGTGCGGCTCGCGAGCTTTGCGGTGCCGGCTATGCGTTTTTGCCTGCGGAGACGCCACGGGAGCGACATTTGGCTGATTCCGAGGAACGTCCGAGCCGAGCGGTGCCTGCCGGGAGCGGTTGGACCGTGCCGGCGCACTTGAGCGGGGTCCGTTCGAGCCGGATATCCGGACTGCGGGCAGGCCGCGTAGCGAGGGATGGCGAAAGAGCGGCGGGAAGCCGCAACCGGAAAAATCCACAGCCCGGCGCTCAACCGCGCTCGCCTGCGCCCGCTCGTTGCCGCCTCTGGAGACGAGCACGCGCTCGCTCCTGCAGACGAAAACGGAAGGCGTAAGAAAAAACGGCTTCGGAAAAGAACGGCGCCGACTACCGGCAGCGGCGCCGAGGGTAAGCGGCGCTCTACGTCGACGTAGCGGTAGGTAAGAAACTACAGCGACCCCCCAGCAAGCTCCGAAGCTTTAGCGCCCCCCCATCTCACAGGGCGGCAAAGCCTAGCCGAAAGCGGGTAGACCTGGCAGCTACACGCAAGCCGCACGGGCAGCGACCCCTAGCCGCCGCCGCCGAGCACCACGGTCCGCTCAGAGCCGGGTAGACCGTGCCGACCTAGCCAAGCCGCATAGGCAGCGACCTCTAGCAGCCGCCGCGGAGCACCACGGCCCGCTCGGAGCCGGGTAGACCTTGCCGACCTAGTCGCTCCGCATAGGCAGCGACCTCTAGCAGCCGCCGCCGAGCAGCTCCTGCCCCATTGATCTGAAACACATCATATGTAAAGCAGCTGCTGCCCAATAGATATGACCACAGCAGCTTCAGCCCCAAGGATCTGACCCTCATCAGACCCACAGCAACTCCTGCCCCATAGATCTGACTAAAATCTGCCCCAAAGCATCTCCTGCCCCATAGATCTGACCCACATCAGCACCACAGCAGCTCCTACACCATAGATCTGACCCACATCTGCCACACAGCAGCTCCTGGCCCATAGATCTGACCCACATGTGCCCCACAGCAGCTCCAAACTCATAGATCTGACCCACATCAGTCCAACAGCAGATTTTGCACCATAGATATGTCCCTCATCTGCCCCACAGCAACTCCTGCCCCATAGATCTGACCCACATCATCCCCTCTGCAGCTTCTGCCCCATAGGTCTGACCCACATGTGCCCCACAGTAGCTCCTGCCCCTTAGATCTGACCCCCATCAGCCCCACAACAGCTCCTGCCCCATAGATCTTTCCCACATCAGCCCCACAGCATATCCTGCCCCATAGATCTTACCCACATATGTCGCACAGCAGCACCTGCCCCATAGATCTGACCCACATCTGTCGCACAGCAGCTCCTGCCCCATAGATCAGACCAACATCAGCCCCACAGTAGCTCCAGCCCCATAGACCTGAACCCCATCAGCCCCACAGTAGCTCCTTCCCCATAGATCTGACCCCCATCAGCCCCACAACAGCTCTTGCCCCATAGATCTAACCCACATCAGCCCCACAGCAGCTCCTGCCCCATAGATCTGACCCAAATCAGCCCCGCAGCAGCTCCTGACCCATAGATCAGACCAACATCAGCCCCACAGTATCTCCTGCCCCATAGATCTGACACACATCATATGTAAAGCAGCTGCTGCCCAATAGATATGACCCACAGCAGCTTCAGCCCCAAGGATCTGACCCACATCAGCCCCACAGCAACTCCTGCCCCATAGATCTGACCCACATCTGCCCCAAACCATCTCCTGCCCCATAGATCTTCCCCACATCAGCCCCACAGCAGATCCTGCCCCATAGATCTGACCCCCATCAGCCCCACAACAGCTCCTGCCCCATAGATCTAACCCACATCAGCCCCACAGCAGCTCCTGCACCATAGATCTGACCCAAATCTGACCCACAGCAGCTCCTGCCCCATAGATCTGACCCACATCTGCAACACAGCAGCTCCTGCCCCATAGATCTTACCCACTTCTATCCCACAGCAGCTCCTGCCCCATAGCTCTGACCCTCATCTGCAACACAGCAGCTCCTGCTCCATAAATCTGACCAACATCAGGCCCACATCTGTTCCTGCCCCATAGATCTGACCCACAGCAGCTCCTGCCCCATAGATCTGACCCTCATCAGCCCCACAGCAGCTCCTGCCCCATAGATCTGACCCAAATCAGCCCCGCAGCAGCTCCTGGCCCATAGATCTGACCCACATGTGCCCCACAGCAGCTCCAAACTCATAGATCTGACCCACATCAGTCCAACAGCAGATTTTGCACCATAGATATGTCCCTCATCTGCCCCACAGCAACTCCTGCCCCATAGATCTGACCCACATCAGTCCAACAGCAGATTTTGCACCATAGATATGTCCCTCATCTGCCCCACAGCTACTCCTGCCTCATAGATCTGACCTACATCATCCCCTCTGCAGCTTCTGCCCCATAGGTCTGACCCACATGTGCCCCACAGCAGCTCCTGCCATATAGATCTGACCCACATATGCCCCACAGCAGCTCCTGCCCCATAGATCTGACCTACATCAGCCACACAGCAGCTCCTGCCCCATAGCTCTGACCCACAGCAACTCCTGCCCATAGATCTGACCGAATCTGACCCACAGTAGGTCCTGCCCCATAGATCTGACCCTCATTTTCCCCAAAGCAGCACCTAACCCATAGATCTGACCCACATGTGCCCCACAGCTGCTCCTGCCCCATAGATCTGAACCACAGCAGTTCCTAACCCATATATCAGACCCAAATCTTCCCTACATCAGCTCCTGCCCATAGATCTGACCCACATCAGCCGCACAGCAGCTCCTACCCCATAGATCTCACCCACATCAGCCCCACAGCTGCTCCACGGCACGGTTTCCCCGGCTCGGTGCGGCTCGCGAGCTTTGCGGTGCCGGCTATGCGTTTTTGCCTGCGGAGACGCCACGGGAGCGACATTTGGCTGATTCCGAGGAACGTCCGAGCCGAGCGGTGCCCGCCGGGAGCGGTTGGACCGTGCCGGCGCACTTGAGCGGGGTCCGTTCGAGCCGGAAATCCGGACTGCGGGCAGGCCGCGTAGCGAGGGATGGCGAAAGAGCGGCGGGAAGCCGCAACCGAAAAACTCCACAGCCCGGCGCTCAACCGCGCTCGCCTGCGCCCGCTCGTTGCCGCCTCTGGAGACGAGCACGCGCTCGCTCCTGCAGACGAAAACGGAAGGCGTAAGAAAAAACGGCTTCGGAAAAGAACGGCGCCGACTACCGGCAGCGGCGCCGAGGGTAAGCGGCGCTCTACGTCGACGTAGCGGTAGGTAAGAAACTACAGCGACCCCCCAGCAACCTCCGAAGCTTTAGCGCCCCCCCATCTCACAGGGCGGCAAAGCCTAGCCAAAAGCGGGTAGACCTGGCAGCTACACGCAAGCCGCACTGGCAGCGACCCCTATCCGCCGCCACCGAGCACCACGTTCCGCTCGGAGCCGGGTAGACCGTGCCGACCTAGCCAAGCCGCATAGGCAGCGACCACTAGCAGCCGCCGCCGAGCACCACGTTCCGCTCGGAGCCGGGTAGACCATGCCGACCTAGGCGAGCCGCATAGGCAGCGACCTCTAGCAGCCGCCGCCGAGCACCACGGCCCGCTCGGAGCCGGGTAGACCGTGCCGACCTAGGCGAGCTGCATAGGCAGCGACCTCTAGCAGCCGCCGCCGAGCACCACGGCCCGCTCGGAGCCGGGTAGACCGTGCCGACCTAGTCGAGTCGCATAGGCAGCGACCTCTAGCAGCCGCCGCAGAGCACCACGGCCTGCCCTGAGCCGGGTAGACCGTGCCGACCTAGGCGAGCCGCATAGGCAGCGACCTCTAGCATTTGCCGCCGAGCACCACGGCTCGCTCGGAGCCGGGTAGACCGTGCCGACCTAGGCGAGCCGCATAGGCAGCGACCTCTAGCAGCCGCCGCCGAGCACCACGGCCCGCTCGGAGCCGGGTAGACCGTGCCGACCTAGTCAAGCCGCATAGGCAGCGACCTCTAGCAGCCGCCGCCGAGCACCACGGCCCGCTCGGAGCCGGGTAGACCGTGCCGACCTAGTCGAGCCGCATAGGCAGCGACCTCTAGCAGCCGCCGCCGAGCACCACGGCCCGCTCGGAGCCGGGTAGACCGTGCCGACCTAGTGGAGCCGCATAGGCAGCGACCTCTAGCAGCCGCCGCCGAGCACCACGGCCCGCTCGGAGCCGGGTAGACCGTGCCGACCTAGTCGAGCCGCATAGGCAGCGACCTCTAGCAGCCGCCGCCGAGCAGCACGGCACGCCCTGAGCCGGGTAGACCGTGCCGACCTAGGCAAGCCGCATAGGCAGCAACCTCTAGCAGCCGCCGCCGAGCACCACGGCCCGCTCGGAGCCGGGTAGACCGTGCCGACCTAGTCAAGCCGCATAGGCAGCGACCTCTAGCAGCCGCCGCCGAGCACCACGGCCCGCTCGGAGCCGGGTAGACCGTGCCGACCTAGTCGAGCCGCATAGGCAGCGACCTCTAGCAGCCGCCGCCGAGCACCACGGCCCGCTCGGAGCCGGGTAGACCGTGCCGACCTAGTCGAGCCGCATAGGCAGCAACCTCTAGCAGCCGCCGCCGAGAAGCTCCTGCCCCATAGATCTGACACACATCATATGTAAAGCAGCTGCTGCCCAATAGATATGACCCACAGCAGCTTCAGCCCCAAGGATCTGACCCTCATCAGACCCACAGCAACTCCTGCCCCATAGATCTGACTAAAATCTGCCCCAAAGCATCTCCTGCCCCATAGATCTGACCCACATCAGCCCCACAGCAGCTCCTACACCATAGATCTGACCCCCATCAGCCCCACAACAGCTCCTGCCCCATAGATCTAACCCACATCAGCCCCACAGCAGCTCCTGCCCCATAGATCTGACACACATCATATGTAAAGCAGCTGCTGCCCAATAGATATGATTCACAGCAGCTTCAGCCCCAAGGATCTGACCCACATCAGCCCCAAAGTAACTCCTGCCCCATAGATCTGACCCACATCTGCCCCAAAGCATCTCCTGCCCCATAGATCTTTCCCACATCAGCCCCACAGCAGATCCTGCCCCATAGATCTGACCCACATATGTCGCACAGCAGCACCTGCCCCATAGATCTGACCCACATCTGTCGCACAGCAGCTCCTGCCCCATAGATCAGACCAACATCAGCCCCACAGTAGCTCCTGCCCCATAGACCTGAACCCCATCAGCCCCACAGTAGCTCCTTCCCCATAGATCTGACCCCCATCAGCCCCACAACAGCTCCTGCCCCATAGATCTAACCCACATCAGCCCCACAGCAGCTCCTGCCCCATAGATCAGACCAACATCAGCCCCACAGTATCTCCTGCCCCATAGATCTGACACACATCATATGTAAAGCACCTGCTGCCCAATAGATATGACAAACAGCAGCTTCAGCCCCAAGGATCTGACCCACATCAGCCCCACAGCAACTCCTGCCCCATAGATCTGACCCACATCTGCCCCAAACCATCTCCTGCCCCATAGATTTTTCCCACATCAGCCCCACAGCAGATCCTGCCCCATAGATCTGACCCACATGTCGCACAGCAGCACCTGCCCCATAGATCTGACCCACATATGCCCCATAGCAGCTCCTGCCCCATAGATCTGACCCACATCAGCCACACAGCAGCTCCTGACTCATAAATCTGACCGACAGCAGCTCCTGCCCCATAGATCTGACCCCAATCTGACCCACAGGAGCTCCTGCCCCATAGATCTGACCCACATCTGCAACACAGCAGCTCCTGCCCATAGATCTTACCCACATTTTCCCCAAAGCAGCACCTAACCCATAGATCTGAACCACAGCAGTTCCTAACCCATAGATCAGACCCAAATCTTCCCTACATCAGCTCCTGCCCATAGATCTGACCCAAATCTGCCCCACAGCAGCTGCTACACCATAGATCTCACCCACATCAGCCCCACAGCAGCTCCTACACCATAGATCTGACCCACATCTGCCACACACCATCTCCTACCCCATAGATCTTACCCACTTCTGCCCCACAGCAGCTCCTGCCCCATAGATCTGGCCACCATCAGCCCCACAACAGCTCCTGCCCCATAGATCTTTCCCACATCAGCCCCACAGCAGATTCTGCCCCATAGATCTGACCCACATATGTCGCACAGCAGCACCTGCCCCATAGATCTGACCCACATCTGTCGCACAGCAGCTCCTGCCCCATAGATCAGACCATCATCAGCCCCACAGTAGCTCCTTCCCCATAGATCTAACCACCATCAGCCCCACAACAGCTCTTGCCCGATAGATCTAACCCACATCAGCCCCACAGCAGCTCCTGCCCCATAGATCTGACCCAAATCAGCCCCGCAGCAGCTCCTGCCCCATAGATCAGACCAACATCAGCCCCACAGTATCTCCTGCCCCATAGATCTGACACACATCATATGTAAACCAGCTGCTGCCCAATAGATATGACCCACAGCAGCTTCAGCCCCAAGGATCTGACCCACATCAGCCCCACAGCAACTCCTGCCCCATAGATCTGACCCACATCTGCCCCAAACCATCTCCTTCCCCATAGATCTTTCCCACATCAGCCCCACAGCAGATCCTGCCCCATAGATCTGACCCACATATGTCGCACAGCAGCACCTGCCCCATAGATCTGACCCACATATGCCCCACAGCAGCTCCTGCCCCATAGATCTGACCCACATCAGCCACACAGCAGCTCCTGACTCATAAATCTGACCCACAGCAGCTCCTGCCCCATAGATCTTACCCAAATCTGACCCACAGCAGCTCCTGCCCCATAGATCTGACCCACATTTTCCCCAAAGCAGCACCTAACACATAGATCTGACCCACATGTGCCCCACAGCTGCTCCTGCCCCATAGATCTGAACCACAGCAGTTCCAAACCCATAGATCAGACCCAAATCTTCCCTACATCAGCTCCTGCCCATAGATCTGACCCACATCAGCTGCACAGCAGCTCCTAAACCATAGATCTCGACCACATCAGCCCCACAGCAGCTCCTACACCATAGATCTGACCCACATCTGCCACACAGCAGCTCCTGCTCCATAAATCTGACCAACATCAGGCCCACATCTGTTCCTGCCCCATAGATCTGACCCACAGCAGCTCCTGCCCCATAGATCTGACCCACATCAGCCACACAGCAGCTCCTGCCCCATAGATCTGACCCAAATCAGCCCCGCAGCAGCTCCTGGCCCATAGATCTGACCCACATGTGCCCCACAGTAGCTCCAAACTCATAGATCTGACCCACATCAGTCCAACAGCAGATTTTGCACCATAGATATGTCCCTCATCTGCCCTACAGCAACTCCTGCCCCATAGATCTGACCTACATCATCCCCTCTGCAGCTTCTGCCCCATAGGTCTGACCCACATGTGCCCCACAGTAGCTCCTGCCCCATAGATCTGACCCACATCAGCCCAACAACAGCTCCTGCCCCATAGATCTAACCCACATCAGCCCCACAGCAGCTCCTGCCCCATAGATAGGTCACGCATCATATGTAAAGCAGCTGCTGCCCAATAGATATGACCCACAGCAGCTTCAGCCCCAAGGATCTGACCCACATCAGCCCCACAGCAGCTCCTACACCATAGATCTGACCCACATCTGCCACACAGCAGCTCCTGCCCCATAGCTCTGACCCACATCTGCACCACAGCAGCTCCTCCCCATAGATCTAACACCCATCAGCCTCACAGCAGCTCCTGCCCCATAGATAAGCCCTACATATGCCCCACAGCAGCTACTGCACCATAGATCTGACCCACATATGTCGCACAGCAGCACCTGCCCCATAGATCTGACCCACATTAGCCCCACAGCAGCTCCTGCACCATAGATCTGACCCACATCTGCCACACAGCTGCTCCTGCCCCATAGCTCTGACCCACATCTGCACCACAGCAGCTCCTCCCCATAGATCTAACACCCATCAGCCTCACAGCAGCTCCTGCCGCATAGATAAGCCCTACATCTGCCCAACAGCAGCTCCTGCACCATAGATCTGACCCACATCTGCAACACAGCAGCTCCTGCTCCATAAGTCTGACCAACATCAGGCCCACATCTGTTCCTGCCCCATAGATCTGACCCACAGCAGCTCCTGCCCCATAGATCTGACCCACATTTGCCACACAGCAGCTCCTGCCCCATAGATCTGACTCAAATCTGCCCCACAGCAGATCCTACCAAATAGATCTTAACCACAGAAGCTCCTGCCCCATAAATCTGACCCACATCAGCCCCACAGCAGCTCCTACACCATAGATCTGACCCACATCTGCCACACACCATCTCCTACCCCATAGATCTTACCCACTTCTGCCCCACAGCAGCTCCTGCCCCATAGCTCTGACCCACATGTGCCCCACAGCAGCTCCAAACTCATAGATCTGACCCACATCAGTCCAACAGCAGATTTTGCACCATAGATATGTCCCTCATCTGCCCCACAGCAACTCCTGCCCCATAGATCTGACCTACATCATCCCCTCTGCATCTTCTGCCCCATAGTTCTGACCCACATGTGCCCCACAGCAGCTCCTGCCATATAGATCTGACCCACATATGCCCCACAGCAGCTCCTGCCCCATAGATCTGACCCACATCAGCCACACAGCAGCTCCTGACTCATAAATCTGACCCACAGAGGCTCCTGCCCCATAGATCTGACACAAATCTGACCCACAGCAGCTCCTGCCCCATAGATCTGACCCACATCAGCCCCACAGCAGCTCCTGCCCCATAGATCTGACACACATCATATGTAAAGCAGCTGCTGCCCAATAGATATGACCCACAGCAGCTTCAGCCCCAAGGATCTGACCCACATCAGCCCCACAGCAACTCCTGCCCCATAGATCTGACCCACATCTGCCCCAATGCATCTCCTGCCCCATAGATCTTTCCCACATCAGCCCCACAGCAGATCCTGCCCCATAGATCTGACCCACATATGTCGCACAGCAGCAACTGCCCCATAGATCTGACCCACATCTGTCGCACAGCAGCTCCTGCCCCATAGATCTGACCCCCATCAGTCTCACAGTAGCTCCTGCCCCATAGATCTGACGCACATCAGCCCCACAGCAGCTCCTACACCATAGATCTGACCCACATCTGCCACACACCATCTCCTACCCCATAGATCTTACCCACTTCTGCCCCACAGCAGCTCCTGCCCCATAGCTCTGACCCACATCTGCACCACAGCAGTTCCTCCCCATATATCTAACACCCATCAGCCTCACAGCAGCTCCTGCCCCATAGATATGCCCTACATCTGCCCCACAGCAGCTCCTGCACCATAGATCTGACCCACATCTGCAACACAGCAGCTCCTGCTCCATAAATCTGACCAACATCAGGCCCACATCTGTTCCTGCCCCATAGATCTGACCCACAGCAGCTCCTGCCCCATAGATCTGACCCACATCAGCCCCACAGCAGCTCCTGCCCCATAGATCTGACCCACATCAGACCCACGGCAGCTGCTGACCCATAGATCGTACCCACATCTGCCCCACAGCAGCTCCTGCCCCATAGACCTGACCCACATGTTCCCCACAGCAGCTCCTGCCCCATAGATCAGACCAACATCAGCCCCACAGTAGCTCCTGCCCCATAGATCTGACCCCATCAGCCCCACAACATCTCCTGCCCCATAGATCTGACCCACATACGCCCCACAGCAGCTCCTGCCCCATTAATCTGACCCACATCTGCCCCAAAGCATCTCCTGCCCCATAGATCTAACCCACATCAGCCCCACAACTGCTCCTGCCCCATAGATCTGACCCACATCAGCCTCACAGTAGTTCCTGCCCCATAGATCTTTCCCACATCAGTCCCACAGCAGATCCTGCCCCATAGATCTAACCCACATCAGCCCCACAGCAGCTCCTGCCCCATAGATCTGACCCACATCTGCCACACATCAGCTCCTGCCCCATAGATCTGACCCACATCAGCCCCACAGCAGCTCCTGCCCCATAGATCTGACCCACATCTGCCACACATCAGCTCCTGCCCCATAGATCTAACCCACATCAGCCCCACAGCTGCTCCTGCCCCATAGATCTGACCCACATCTGCCCCACAGCAGCTCCTGCCCCGTAGACCTGACCCACATGTTCCCCACAGCAGCTCCTGCCCCATAGATCTGACCCACAGCATCTCCGGCCCCATAGATCTGAACCACATGTTCCCAAGAGCAGCTCTGCCCCATTGATTTGACCAACATCAGCCCCACAGTAGCTCCTGCCCCATAGATCGGACCCCCATCAGCCCCACTGCAGCTCCGGCCCCATAGATCTGACACACATCATATGTAAAGCAGCTGCTGCCCAATAGATATGACCCACAGCAGCTCCTGCCCCATAGATCTGACGTACATCATCTCCACTGCAGCTCCTGCCCCATAGATCTGACCCACATCAGCCCCACAGCAGCTCCTACACCATAGATCTTACCCACATCTGCCACACAGCAGCTCCTGCCCCATAGCTCTGACCCACATCTGCACCACAGCAGCTCCTCCCCATAGATCTAACCACCATCAACCTCACAGCAGCTCCTGCCCCTTAGATAAGCCCTACATCTGCCCCACAGCAGCTCCTGCACCATAGATCTGACGTACATCATCTCCACTGCAGCTCCTGCACCATAGATCTGACCCACATCTGCAACACAGCAGCTCCTGCTCCATAAATCTGACCAACATCAGGCCCACATCTGTTCCTGCCCCATAGATCTGACCCACAGCAGCTCCTGCCCCATAGATCTGACCCACATTTGCCACACAGCAGCTCCTGCCCCATAGATCTGACCCAAATCTTCCCCACAGCAGATCCTGCCCCATAGATCTGACCCATATCTGCCCCACAGCAGCTCCTGCCCCATAGATCTGACCCACATCAGACCCACAGCAGCTGCTGACCCATAGATCTGTCCCACATCAGCCCCACAGCAGATCCTGCCCCATAGATCTGACCCACATATGTCGCACAGCAGCTCCTGCCCCATAGATCTGACCGACATCTGCCCCACAGCAGCTCCTGCACCATAGATCTGACCCACATCTACAACACAGCAGCTCCTGCTCCATAAATCTGACCAACATCAGGCCCACATCTGTTCCTGCCCCATAGATATTACCCACAGCAGCCCCACAGCAGCACCTGCCGCATAGATCTGACCCACATCAGACCCACAGCAGCTGCTGACCCATAGATCTGACCCACATCTGCCCCACAGCAGCTGCTGACCCAGAGATCTGACCCACAACAGACCCACAGCAGCACCTGCCCCATAGATCTGACCCACATCAGACCCACAGCAGCTGCTGACCCATAGATCTGACCCACATCTGCCCCACAGCAGCTGCTGACCCATAGATCTGACCCACAACAGACCCACAGCAGCTCCTGCCCCATAGATCTAACCCACATCTGCCCCACAGCAGCTCCTGCCCCATAGATCACACCAACATCAGCCCCACAGTAGCACCTGCCCCATAGATCTGACCCCATCAACCCCACAACATCTCCTGCCCCATAGATCTAACCCACATCTGCCCCACAGCAGCTCCTGCCCCATAGATCTGACACACATCTGCCCCAAAGCATCTCCTACCCCATAGATCAGACCAACATCAGCCCCACAGCAGATCCTGCCCCATAGATCTGACCCACATATGTCGCACAGCAGCACCTGCCCCATAGATCTGACCGACATCTGTCGCACAGCAGCTCCTGCCCCATAGATGAGACCAACATCAGCCCCACAGTAGCTCCTGCCCCATAGATCTGACCCCCATCAGACCCACAGTAGCTCCTGCCCCATAGATCTGACCCCCATCAGCCCCACAACAGCTCCTGCCCCATTGATCTAACCCACATCAGCCCCACAGCAGCTCCTGCCCCATAGATCTGAAACACATCATATGTTAAGCAGCTGCTTCCCAATAGATATGACCCACAGCAGCTTCAGCCCCAAGGATCTGACCCACATCAGCCCCACAGCAGCTCCTGCCCCATAGATCTGACCCACATCTGTCGCACAGCAGCTCCTGCCCTATAGATCTGACCCCCATCGGCCCCACTGCAGCTCCGGCCCCATAGCTCTGACCCACATCAGCCCCACAGCAGCTCCTCCCCATAGATCTAACACCCATCAGCCTCACAGCAGCTCCTGCCCCATAGATAAGCCCTACATCTGCCCCACAGCAGCTCCTGCTCCATAAATCTGACCAACATCAGGCCCACATCTGTTCCTGCCCCTTAGATCTGACCCACAGCAGCTCCTGCCCCATAGATCTGACCCACATTTGCCACACAGCAGCTCTTCCCCATAGATCTGACCCAAATATTCCCCACAGCAGAATTTGCCAAATAGATCTTAACCACAGCAGCTCCTGCCCCATAGATCTGACCCAAATCAGCCCCACAGCAGCTCCTACACCATAGATCTGACCCACATCTGCCACACATCATCTCCTACCCCATAGATCTTACCCACTTCTGCCCCACAGCAGCTCCTGCCCCATAGCTCTGACCCACATCTGCACCACAGCAGCTCCTCCCCATAGATCTAACACCCATCAGCCTCACAGCAGCTCCTGCCCCATAGATATGCCCTATATCTGCCCCACAGCAGCTCCTGCACAATAGATCTGACCCACATCTGCAACACAGCAGCTCCTGCTCCATAAATCTGACCAACATCAGGCCCACATCTGTTCCTGCCCAATAGATATTACCCACATCAGCCCCACAGCAGCTCCTGCCCCATAGATCTGACCCACATCAGACCCACAACAGCTGCTGATGCATAGATCTGACCCACATCTGCCCAACAGCAGCTCCTGCCCCATAGACCTGACCCACATGTTCCCCACAGCAGCTCCTGCCCCATAGATCTGACCCACAGCATCTCCTGCCCCATAGATCTTGCCCCATCAGCCCCACAACAGCTCCTGCCACATAGATCTAACCCACATCAGCCCCACAGCAGCTCCTGCCCCATAGATCCGACACACATCATATGTAAAGCAGCTGCTGCCCAATAGATATGACCCACAACAGCTCCTGCCCCATAGATCTGACCCACAGCAGCACCACAGCAGCTCCTGCCCCATAGATCTGACGTACATCATCTCCACTGCAGCTCCTCCCCATAGATCTGACCCAAATCTGCCCCACAGCAGATCCTGCCAAATAGATCTTAACCACAGCAGCTCCTGCCCCATAGATCTGACCCACATCAGCCCCATAGCATCTCCTACACCATAGATCTTACCCACATCTGCCACACAGCAGCTCCTGCCCCATAGCTCTGACCCACATCTGCACCACAGCAGCTTCTCCCCATAGATCTAACACCCATCAGCCTCACAGCAGCTCCTGCCCCATATATAAGCCCTACATCTGCCCCACAGCAGCTCCTGCACCATAGATCTGACCCACATCTGCAACACAGCATCTCCTGCTCCATAAATCTGACCAACATCAGGCCCACATCTGTTCCTGCCCCATAGATCTGACCCACAGCAGCTCCTGCCCCATAGATCTGACCCACATCAGCCCCACAGCAGCTCCTGCCCCATAGATCTGACCCACATCAGACCCACGGCAGCTGCTGACCCATAGATCGTACCCACATCTGCCCCACAGCAGCTCCTGCCCCATAGACCTGACCCACATGTTCCCCACAGCAGCTCCTGCCCCATAGATCAGACCAACATCAGCCCCACAGTAGCTCCTCCCCATAGATCTGACCCCATCAGCCCCACAACAGCTCCTGCCCCATAGATCTGACCCACATACGCCCCACAGCAGCTCCTGCCCCATAGATCTGACACACATCATATGTAAAGCAGCTGCTGCCCAATATATATGACCCACAGCAGCTTCAGCCCCAAGGATCTGACCCACAACAGCCCCACAGCAGCTCCTGCCCCATTAATCTGACCCACATCTGCCCCAAAGCATCTCCTGCCCCATAGATCTTTCCCACATCAGCCCCACAACAGCTCCTGCCCCATAGATCTGACCCACATCAGCCTCACAGTAGCTCCTGCCCCATAGATCTGACCCACATCAGCCCCACAGCAGATCCTGCCCCATAGATCTAACCCACATCAGCCCCACAACAGCTCCTGCCCCATAGATCTGACCCACATCTGCCACACAGCAGCTCCTGCCCCATAGATCTGACCCACATCTACACCACAGCAGATCCTCCCCATAGATCCAACACCCATCAGCCTCACAGCAGCTCCTGCCCCATAGATATGCCCTACATCTGCCCCACAGCAGCTCCTGCACCATAGATCTGACCCACATCTGCAACACAGCAGCTCCTGCTCTATAAATCTGACCAACATCAGGCCCACATCTGTTCCTGCCCCATAGATCTGACCCACAGCAGCTCCTGCCCCATAGATCTGACCCACATTTGCCACACAGCAGCTCCTGCCCCATAGATCTGACCCACATCAGCCCCACAGCAGCTCCTGCCCCATAGATCTGACCCAAATCTGCCCCACAGCAGATCCTGCCCCATAGATCTGACCCATATCTGCCCCACAGCAGCTCCTGCCCTATAGATCTGACCCACATCAGACCCACAGCAGCTGCTGACCCATAGATCTGTCCCACATCAGCCCCACAGCAGATCCTGCCCCATAGATCTGACCCACATATGTCGCACAGCAGCTCCTGCCCCATAGATCTGACCCACATGTTCCCAAGAGCAGCTCTGCCCCATTGATTTGACCCGCATCAGCCCCAGAGTATCTCCTACCCCATAGATCTGACCCCATCAGCCCCACTGCAGCTCCGGCCCCATAGATCTGCCCACATCTGCAACACAGCAGCTCCTGCTCCATAAATCTGACCAACATCAGGCCCACATCTGTTCCTGCCCCATAGATATGACCCACAGCAGCCCCACAGCAGCTCCTGCCCCATAGATCTGACCCACATCAGACCCACAGCAGCTCCTGCCCCATAGATCGTACCCACATCAGACCCACAGAAGCTGCTGACCCATAGAACTGACCCACATCTGCCCCACAGCAGCTCCTGCCCCATAGACCTGACCCACATGTTCCCCACAGCAGCTCCTGCCCCCTAGATCTGACACACAGCATCTCCTGCCCCATAGATCTGACCCCCATCAGCCCCACAACAGCTCCTGCCCCATAGATCTAACCCACATCTGCCCCACAGCAGCTCCTGCCCCATAGATCACACCAACATCAGCCCCACAGTAGCTCCTGCCCCATAGATCTGACCCCATCAGCCCCACAACATCTCCTGCCCCATAGATCTAACCCACATCTGCCCCACAGCAGCTCCTGCCCCATAGATCTGACACACATCTGCCTCAAAGCATCTCCTGCCCCATAGATCAGACCAACATCAGCCCCACAGCAGATCCTGCCCCATAGATCTGACCCACATATGTCGAACAGCAGCACCTGCCCCATAGATCTGACCGACATCTGTCGCACAGCAGCTCCTGCCCCATAGATGAGACCAACATCAGCCCCACAGCAGCTCCTGCCCCATAGATCTGACCCCCATCAGACCCACAGTAGGTCCTGCCCCATAGATCTGACCCCCATCAGCCCCACAACAGCTCCTGCCCCATTGATCTAACCCACATCAGCCCCACAGCAGCTCCTGCCCCATAGATCTGACACACATCATATGTAAAGCAGCTGCTGCCCAATAGATATGATCCACAGCAGCTTCAGCCCCAAGGATCTGACCAACATCAGCCCCACAGCAGCTCCTGCCCCATAGATCAGACCCACATCTGTCGCACAGCAGCTCCTGCCCTATAGATCTGACCAACATCAGCCCCACAGCAGCTCCTGCCCCATAGATCTTACCCACATCTGCCACACAGCAGCTCCTGCCCCATAGCTCTGACCCACATCAGCGCCACAGCAGCTCCTCCCATAGATCTAACACCCATCAGCCTCACAGCAGCTCCTGCCCCATAGATAAGCCCTACATCTGCCCCACAGCAGCTCCTGCACCATAGATCTGACCCACATCTGCAACACAGCAGCTCCTGCTCCATAAATCTGACCAACATCAGGCCCACATCTGTTCCTGCCCCATAGATCTGACCCACAGCAGCTCCTGCCCCATAGATCTGACCCACATCAGCCACACAGCAGCTCCTGCCCCATAGATCTGACCCAAATATTCCCCACAGCAGATCCTGCCAAATAGATCTTAACCACAGCAGCTCCTGCCCCATAGATCTGACCCACATCAGCCCCACAGCAGCTCCTGCACCATAGATTTGACCCACATCAGACCCACAGCAGCTGCTGACGCATAGATCTGACCCACATCTGCCCAACAGCAGCTCCTGCCCCATAGACCTGACCCACATGTTCCCCACAGCAGCTCCTGCCCCATAGATCTGAACCACAGCATTTCCTGCCCCATAGATCTGACCCCCATCAGCTCCACAACAGCTCCTGCCCCTTAGATCTAACGCACATCAGCCCCACAGAAGCTCCTGCCCCATAGATCTTACACAAATCAGCCCCGCAGCAGCTCCTGCCCCATAGAACAGACCAACATCAGCCCCACAGTAGCTCCTGCCCCATAGATCTTTCCCACATCAGCCCCACAGCAGATCCTGCCAAATAGATCTGACCCACATCTGCCCCACAGCAGCTCCTGCCCCATAGATGAGACCAACATCAGCCCCACAGTAGCTCCTGCCCCATAGATCTGACCCCCATCAGCCCCACAGTAGCTCCTGCCCCATAGATCTGACTCCCATCAGCCCCACAGTAGCTCCTGCCCCATAGATCTGACCCACATCAGCCCCACAGCAGCTCCTGCCCCATAGATCTGACCCACATCAGCCCCACAGCAGCTCCTGCCCCATAGATCTGACACACATCATATGTAAAGCAGCTGCTGCCCAATAGATATGACCCACAGCAGCTTCAGCCCCAAGGATCTGACCCACATCAGCCCCACAGCAGCTCCTGCCCCATAGATCTGACCCACATCTGTCGCACAGCAGCTCCTGCCCCATAGATCTGACCCACATCTGTCGCACAGCAGCTCCTGCCCTATAGATCTAACACACATCAGCCCCACAGCAGCTCCTGCCCCATAGATCTGACCCACATGTTCCCAAGAGTAGCTCTGCCCCATAGGTCTGACCCACATATGCCCCACAGCAGCTCCTGCTCCATAGATCTGACCCACATCAGCCACACAGCAGCTCCTGACTCATAAATCTGACCCACAGTAGCTCCTGCCCCATAGATCTGACCCACATCAGACCCACAGCAGCTGCTGACCCATAGATCTGTCCCACATCAGCCCCACAGCAGCTCCTGCCCCATAGATCAGACCAACATCAGCCCCACAGTAGCTCCTGCCCCATAGATCTGACCCCCATCATCCCCACAACAGCTCCTGCCCCATAGATCTAACCCACATCAGCCCCACAGCAGCTCCTGCCCCATAGATCTGACCCACATGTTCCCAAGAGCAGCTCTGCCCCATTGATTTGACCCACATCAGCCCCAGAGTAGCTCCTGCCCCATTGATCTGACCCCCATCGGCCCCACTGCAGCTCCGGCCCCATAGATCTGACACACATCATATGTAAAGCAGCTGCTGCCCAATAGTTATGACCCACAACAGCTCCTGCCCCATACATCTAACCCACAGCAGCCCCACAGCAGCTCCTGCCCCATAGATCTGTCCCACATCAGACCCACAGCAGCTCCTGGCCCATTGATCTGACCCACATGTGCCCCACAGCAGCTCCAAACTCATAGATCTGACCCACATCAGTCCCACAGCAGATTTTGCACCATAGATATGTCCCTCATCTTCCCCACAGCAACTCCTGCCCCATAGGTCTGACCCACATGTGCCCCACAGCAGCTCCTGCCATATAGATCTGACCCACATATGCCCCACAGCAGCTCCTGCCCCATAGATCTGACCCACATCAGCCACACAGCAGCTCCTGACTCATAAATCTGACCCACAGTAGCTCCTGCCCCATAGATGTGACCCCCATCAGCCCCACAACAGCTCCTGCCCCATAGATCTGATCCCCATCAGCCCCACTGCAGCTCCTGCCCCATAGATCTGTCACACATCATATGTAAAGCAGCTGCTGCCCAATAGATATCACCCACAGCAGCTTCAGCCCCAAGGATCTGACACACATCAGCCCCACAGCAACTCCTGCCCCATAGATCTGACCCACATCTGCCCCAAAGCATCTCCTGCCCCATAGATCTTTCCCACATCAGCCCCACAGCAGATCCTGCCCCATAGATCTGACCCACATATGTCGCACAGCAGCACCTGCCCCATAGAACTGACCCACATCAGCCCCACAGCAGTTCCTACACCATAGATCTGACCCACATCTGCCACACAGCAGTTCCTGCCCCATAGCTCTGACCCACATCTGCACCACAGCAGCTCCTCCCCATAGATCTAACAACCATCAGCCTCACAGCAGCTCCTGCCCCAAAGATAAGCCCTACATCTGCCCCACAGCAGCTCCTCCACCAGAGATCTGACCCACATCTGCAACACAGCAGCTCCTGCTCCATAAATCTGACCAACATCAGGCCCACATCTGTTCCTGCCCCATAGATATGACCCACAGCAGCCCCACAGCAGCTCCTGCCCCATAGATCTGACCCACATCAGACCCACAGCAGCTGCTGACCCATAGATCTGACCCACATCTGCCCCACAACAGCTGCTGACCCATAGATCTTACCCACATCAGCCCCACAGCAGCTCCTGCCCCATAGATCTGACCCACAACAGACCCACAGCAGCTCCTGCCCCATAGATCTGACCCACATCAGACCCACAGTAGCTGCTGACCCATAGAACTGACCCACATCTGCCCCACAGCAGCTCCTGCCCCATAGACCTGACCCACATATTCCCCACAGAAGCTCCTGCCCCATAGATCTGACACACATCAGCCCCACAGCAGCTCCTGCCCCATAGATCTGACCCCCATCAGCCCCACAACAGCTCCTGCCCCATAGATCTAACCCACATCTGCCCCACAGCAGCTCCTGCCCCATAGATCTGACACACATCTGCCCCAAAGCATCTCCTGCCCCATAGATCAGACCAACATCAGCCCCACAGCAGATCCTGCCCCATAGATCACACCAACATCAGCCCCACAGTAGCTCCTGCCCCATAGATCTGACCCCATCAGCCCCACAACATCTCCTGCCCCATAGATCTAACCCACATCTGCCCCACAGCAGCTCCTGCCCCATAGATCTGACACACATCTGCCGCAAAGCATCTCCTGCCCCATAGATCAGACCAACATCAGCCCCACAGCAGATCCTGCCCCATAGATCTGACCCACATCAGCCCCACAGCAGCTCCTGCCCCATAGATCTGACCCACATCAGCCCCACAGCAGCTCCTGCCCCATAGATCTGACACACATCATATGTAAAGCAGCTGCTGCCCAATAGATATGACCCACAGCAGCTTCAGCCCCAAGGATCTGACCCACATCAGCCCCACAGCAGCTCCTGCCCCATAGATCTGACCCACATCTGTCGCACAGCAGCTCCTGCCCCATAGATCTGACCCACATCTGTCGCACAGCAGCTCCTGCCCTATAGATCTAACCCACATCAGCCCCACAGCAGCTCCTGCCCCATAGATCTGACCCACATGTTCCCAAGAGTAGCTCTGCCCCATAGGTCTGACCCACATATGCCCCACAGCAGCTCCTGCTCCATAGATCTGACCCACATCAGCCACACAGCAGCTCCTGACTCATAAATCTGACCCACAGTAGCTCCTGCCCCATAGATCTGACCCCCATCAGCCCCACAACAGCTCCTGCCCCATAGATCTAACCCACATCAGCCCCACAGCAGATCCTGCCCCATAGATCAGACCAACATCAGCCCCACAGTAGCTCCTGCCCCATAGATCTGACCCCCATCATCCCCACAACAGCTCCTGCCCCATAGATCTAACCCACATCAGCCCCACAGCAGCTCCTGCCCCATAGATCTGACCCACATGTTCCCAAGAGCAGCTCTGCCCCATTGATTTGACCCACATCAGCCCCAGAGTAGCTCCTGCCCCATTGATCTGACCCCCATCGGCCCCACTGCAGCTCCGGCCCCATAGATCTGACACACATCATATGTAAAGCAGCTGCTGCCCAATAGTTATGACCCACAACAGCTCCTGCCCCATACATCTAACCCACAGCAGCCCCACAGCAGCTCCTGCCCCATAGATCTGTCCCACATCAGACCCACAGCAGCTCCTGGCCCATTGATCTGACCCACATGTGCCCCACAGCAGCTCCAAACTCATAGATCTGACCCACATCAGTCCAACAGCAGATTTTGCACCATAGATATGTCCCTCATCTGCCCCACAGCAACTCCTGCCCCATAGGTCTGACCCACATGTGCCCCACAGCAGCTCCTGCCATATAGATCTGACCCACAAATGCCCCACAGCAGCTCCTGCCCCATAGATCTGACCCACATCAGCCACACAGCAGCTCCTGACTCATAAATCTGACCCACAGTAGCTCCTGCCCCATAGATCTGACCCCCATCAGCCCCACAACAGCTCCTGCCCCATAGATCTGACACACTTCTGCCCCAAAGCATCTCCTGCCCCATAGATCAGACCAACATCAGCCCCACAGCAGATCCTGCCCCATAGATCACACCAACATCAGCCCCACAGTAGCTCCTGCCCCATAGATCTGACCCCATCAGCCCCACAACATCTCCTGCCCCATAGATCTAACCCACATCTGCCCCACAGCATCTCCTGCCCCATAGATCTGACACACATCTGCCGCAAAGCATCTCCTGCCCCATAGATCAGACCAACATCAGCCCCACAGCAGATCCTGCCCCATAGATCTGACCCACATCAGCCCCACAGCAGCTCCTGCCCCATAGATCTGACCCACATCAGCCCCACAGCAGCTCCTGCCCCATAGATCTGACACACATCATATGTAAAGCAGCTGCTGCCCAATAGATATGACCCACAGCAGCTTCAGCCCCAAGGATCTGACCCACATCAGCCCCACAGCAGCTCCTGCCCCATAGATCTGACCCACATCTGTCGCACAGCAGCTCCTGCCCCATAGATCTGACCCACATCTGTCGCACAGCAGCTCCTGCCCTATAGATCTAACCCACATCAGCCCCACAGCAGCTCCTGCCCCATAGATCTGACCCACATGTTCCCAAGAGTAGCTCTGCCCCATAGGTCTGACCCACATATGCCCCACAGCAGCTCCTGCTCCATAGATCTGACCCACATCAGCCACACAGCAGCTCCTGACTCATAAATCTGACCCACAGTAGCTCCTGCCCCATAGATCTGACCCCCATCAGCCCCACAACAGCTCCTGCCCCATAGATCTAACCCACATCAGCCCCACAGCAGATCCTGCCCCATAGATCAGACCAACATCAGCCCCACAGTAGCTCCTGCCCCATAGATCTGACCCCCATCATCCCCACAACAGCTCCTGCCCCATAGATCTAACCCACATCAGCCCCACAGCAGCTCCTGCCCCATAGATCTGACCCACATGTTCCCAAGAGCAGCTCTGCCCCATTGATTTGACCCACATCAGCCCCAGAGTAGCTCCTGCCCCATTGATCTGACCCCCATCGGCCCCACTGCAGCTCCGGCCCCATAGATCTGACACACATCATATGTAAAGCAGCTGCTGCCCAATAGTTATGACCCACAACAGCTCCTGCCCCATACATCTAACCCACAGCAGCCCCACAGCAGCTCCTGCCCCATAGATCTGTCCCACATCAGACCCACAGCAGCTCCTGGCCCATTGATCTGACCCACATGTGCCCCACAGCAGCTCCAAACTCATAGATCTGACCCACATCAGTCCAACAGCAGATTTTGCACCATAGATATGTCCCTCATCTGCCCCACAGCAACTCCTGCCCCATAGGTCTGACCCACATGTGCCCCACAGCAGCTCCTGCCATATAGATCTGACCCACATATGCCCCACAGCAGCTCCTGCCCCATAGATCTGACCCACATCAGCCACACAGCAGCTCCTGACTCATAAATCTGACCCACAGTAGCTCCTGCCCCATAGATCTGACCCCCATCAGCCCCACAACAGCTCCTGCCCCATAGATCTGACCCCCATCAGCCCCACTGCAGCTCCTGCCCCATAGATCTGTCACACATCATATGTAAAGCAGCTGCTGCCCAATAGATATCACCCACAGCAGCTTCAGCCCCAAGGATCTGACACACATCAGCCCCACAGCAACTCCTGCCCCATAGATCTGACCCACATCTGCCCCAAAGCATCTCCTGCCCCATAGATCTTTCCCACATCAGCCCCACAGCAGATCCTGCCCCATAGATCTGACCCACATATGTCGCACAGCAGCACCTGCCCCATAGAACTGACCCACATCAGCCCCACAGCAGTTCCTACACCATAGATCTGACCCACATCTGCCACACAGCAGCTCCTGCCCCATAGCTCTGACCCACATCTGCACCACAGCAGCTCCTCCCCATAGATCTAACACCCATCAGCCTCACAGCAGCTCCTGCCCCAAAGATAAGCCCTACATCTGCCCCACAGCAGCTCCTCCACCAAAGATCTGACCCACATCTGCAACACAGCAGCTCCTGCTCCATAAATCTGACCAACATCAGGCCCACATCTGTTCCTGCCCCATAGATATGACCCACAGCAGCCCCACAGCAGCTCCTGCCCCATAGATCTGACCCACATCTGCCCCACAACAGCTGCTGACCCATAGATCTTACCCACATCAGCCCCACAGCAGCTCCTGCCCCATAGATCTGACCCACAACAGACCCACAGCAGCTCCTGCCCCATAGATCTGACCCACATCAGACCCACAGTAGCTGCTGACCCATAGACCTGACCCACATATTCCCCACAGAAGCTCCTGCCCCATAGATCTGACACACATCAGCCCCACAGCAGCTCCTGCCCCATAGATCTGACCCCCATCAGCCCCACAACAGCTCCTGCCCCATAGATCTAACCCACATCTGCCCCACAGCAGCTCCTGCCCCATAGATCTGACACACATCTGCCCCAAAGCATCTCCTGCCCCATAGATCAGACCAACATCAGCCCCACAGCAGATCCTGCCCCATAGATCACACCAACATCTGCCCCACAGTAGCTCCTGCCCCATAGATCTGACCCCATCAGCCCCACAACATCTCCTGCCCCATAGATCTAACCCACATCTGCCCCACAGCAGCTCCTGCCCCATAGATCTGACACACATCTGCCCCAAAGCATCTCCTGCCCCATAGATCAGACCAACATCAGCCCCACAGCAGATCCTGCCCCATAGATCTGACCCAAATATGTCGCACAGCAGCACCTGCCCCATAGATCTGACCGACATCTGTCGCACAGCAGCTCCTGCCCCATAGATGAGACCAACATTAGCCCCACAGTAGCTCCTGCCCCATAGATCTGACCCCCATCAGACCCACAGTAGCTCCTGCCCCATAGATCTGACCCCCATCAGCCCCACAACAGCTCCTGCCCCATTGATCTAACCCACATCAGCCCCACAGCAGCTCCTGCCCCATAGATCTGACCCACATCTGTCGCACAGCAGCTCCTGCCCCATAGATGAGACCAACATCAGCCCCACAGTAGCTCCTGCCCCATATATCTGACCCCCATCAGCCCCACAGTAGCTCCTGCCCCATAGATCTGACTCCCATCAGCCCCACAGTAGCTCCTGCCCCATAGATCTGACACACATCAGCCCCACAACAGCTCCTGCCCCATAGATCTGACCCACATCAGCCCCACAGCAGCTCCTGCCCCATAGATCTGACACACATCATATGTAAAGCAGCTGCTGCCCAATAGATATGACCCACAGCAGCTTCAGCCCCAAGGATCTGACCCACATCAGCCCCACAGCAGCTCCTGCCCCATAGATCTGACCCACATCTGTCGCACAGCAGCTCCTGCCCTATAGATCTGACCCACATCAGCCCCACAGCAGCTCCTGCCCCATAGATCTGACCCACATGTTCCCAAGAGCAGCTCTGCACCATAGGTATGACCCACATATGCCCCACAGCAGCTCCTGCTCCATAGATCTGACCCACATCAGCCACACAGCAGCTCCTGACTCATAAATCTGACCCACAGCAGCTCCTGCCCCATAGATCTGACACACATCATATGTAAAGCAGCTGCTGCCCAATAGATATGACCCACAACAGCTCCTGCCCCATAGATCTAACCCACAGCAGCCCCACAGCAGCTCCTGCCCCATAGATCTGACGTACATCATCTCCACTGCAGCTCCTGCCCCATAGATCTGACCCAAATCTGCCCCACAGCAGATCCTGCCAAATAGATCTTAAACACAGCAGCTCCTGCCCCATAGATCTGACCCACATCAGCCTCACAGCAGCTCCTCCCCATAGATATGCCCTACATCTGCCCCACAGCAGCTCCTGCACCATAGATCTGACCCACATCTGCAACACAGCAGCTCCTGCTCCATAAATCTGACCAACATCAGGCCCACATTTGTTCCTGCCCCATAGATCTGACGCACAGCAGCTCCTGCCCCATAGATCTGTCACACATCATATGTAAAGCAGCTGCTGCCCAATAGATATGACCCACAGCAGCTTCAGCCCCAAGGATCTGACACACATCAGCCCCACAGCAACTCCTGCCCCATAGATCTGACCCACATCTGCCCCAAAGCATCTCCTGCCCCATAGATCTTTCCCACATCAGCCCCACAGCAGATCCTGCCCCATAGATCTGACCCACATATGTCGCACAGCAGCACCTGCCCCATAGATCTGACCCACATCAGCCCCACAGCAGCTCCTACACCATAGATCTGACCCACATCTGCCACACAGCAGCTCCTGCCCCATAGCTCTGACCCACATCTGCACCACAGCAGCTCCTCCCCATAGATCTAACACCCATCAGCCTCACAGCAGCTCCTGCCCCATAGATAAGCCCTACATCTGCCCCACAGCAGCTCCTCCACCATAGATCTGACCCACATCTGCAACACAGCAGCTCCTGCTCCATAAATCTGACCAACATCAGGCCCACATCTGTTCCTGCCCCATAGATATGACCCACAGCAGCCCCACAGCAGCTCCTGCCCCATAGATCTGACCCACATCAGACCCACAGCAGCTGCTGACCCATAGATCTGACCCACATCTGCCCCACAACAGCTGCTGACCCATAGATCTTACCCACATCAGCCCCACAGCAGCTCCTGCCCCATAGATCTGACCCACAACAGACCCACAGCAGCTCCTGCCCCATAGATCTGACCCACATCAGACCCACAGTAGCTGCTGACCCATAGAACTGACCCACATCTGCCCCACAGCAGCTCCTGCCCCATAGACCTGACCCACATATTCCCCACAGAAGCTCCTGCCCCATAGATCTGACACACAGCATCTCCTGCCCCAAAAATCTGACCCCCATCAGCCCCACAACAGCTCCTGCCCCATAGATCTAACCCACATCTGCCCCACAGCAGCTCCTGCCCCATAGATCTGACACACATCTGCCCCAAAGCATCTCCTGCCCCATAGATCAGACCAACATCAGCCCCACAGCAGATCCTGCCCCATAGATCACACCAACATCAGCCCCACAGTAGCTCCTGCCCCATAGATCTGACCCCATCAGCCCCACAACATCTCCTGCCCCATAGATCTAACCCACATCTGCCCCACAGCAGCTCCTGCCCCATAGATCTGACACACATCTGCCCCAAAGCATCTCCTGCCCCATAGATCAGACCAACATCAGCCCCACAGCAGATCCTGCCCCATAGATCTGACCCAAATATGTCGCACAGCAGCACCTGCCCCATAGATCTGACCGACATCTGTCGCACAGCAGCTCCTGCCCCATAGATGAGACCAACATCAGCCCCACAGTAGCTCCTGCCCCATAGATCTGACCCCCATCAGACCCACAGTAGCTCCTGCCCCATAGATCTGACCCCCATCAGCCCCACAACAGCTCCTGCCCCATTGATCTAACCCACATCAGCCCCACAGCAGCTCCTGCCCCATAGATCTGACACACATCATATGCAAAGCAGCTGCTGCCCAATAGATATGACCCACAGCAGCTTCAGCCCCAAGGATATGACCCACATCAGCCCCACAGCAGCTCCTGTCCCATAGATCTGACCCACATCTGTCGCACAGCAGCTCCTGCCCCATAGATGAGACCAACATCAGCCCCACAGTAGCTCCTGCCCCATAGATCTGACCCCCATCAGCCCCACAGTAGCTCCTGCCCCATAGATCTGACTCCCATCAGCCCCACAGTAGCTCCTGCCCCATAGATCTGACACACATCAGCCCCACAACAGCTCCTGCCCCATAGATCTGACCCACATCAGCCCCACAGCAGCTCCTGCCCCATAGATCTGTCCCACATCAGACCCACAGCAGCTCCTGGCCCATTGATCTGACCCACATCAGCCCCACAGCAGCTCCTGCCCCATAGATCTGACCCACATGTTCCCAAGAGCAGCCCTGCCCCATTGATTTGACCCACTTCAGACCCACAGCAGCTCCGGCCCCATAGATCTGACACACATCATATGTAAAGCAGCTGCTGCCCAATAGATATGACCCACAACAGCTCCTGCCCCATAGATCTAACCCACAGCAGCCCCACAGCAGATCCTGCCCCATAGATCTGACGTACATCATCTCCACTGCAGCTCCTGCCCCATAGATCTGACCCAAATCTGTCGCACAGCAGATCCTGCCAAATAGATCTTAACCACAGCAGCTCCTGCCCCATAGATCTGACAAACGTCAGCCCCACAGCAGCTCCTACACCATAGATCTGACCCACATCTGCCACACACCATCTCCTACCCCATAGATCTTACCCACTTCTGACCCACAGCTGCTCCTGCCCCATAGCTCTGACCCACATCTGCACCACAGCAGCTCCTCCCCATAGATCTAACACCCATCAGCCTCACAGCAGCTCCTGCCCCATAGATATGCCCTACATCTGCCCCACAGCAGCTCCTGCTCCATAAATCTGACCAACATCAGGCCCACATCTGTTCCTGCCCCATAGATCTGACCCACAGCAGCTCCTGCCCCATAGATCTGACCCACATCTGCCCCACAGCAGCTCCTGCCCCATAGATCTGACCACCGGCATCTCCTGCCCCATAGATCTGACCCCCATCAGCTCCACAACAGCTCCTGCCCCATAGATCTGACCCACATCAGCACCACAGCAGCTCCTGCCGCATAGATCTGACCCCCATCAGCCCCGCAGCAGCTCCTGCCCCATAGATCAGACCAACATCAGCCCCACAGCAGCTCCTGCCCCATAGATCTGACCCCCATCAGCCCCACAACAGCTCCTGCCCCATAGATCTGACCCACATCAGCCCCACAGCAGCTCCTGCCCCATAGATCTGACACACATCATATGAAAAGCAGCTGCTGCCCAATAGATATGACCCACAGCAGCTTCAGCCCCAAGGACCTGACCCACATCAGCCCCACAGCAGCTCCTGCCCCATAGATCTGAACCACTTCTGTCGCACAGCAGCTCCTGCCCTATATATCTGACCCACATCAGCCCCACAGCAGCTCCTACACCATAGATCTGACCCACATCTGCCACACAGCAGCTCCTGCCCCATAGCTCTGACCCACATCTGCACCACAGCAGCTCCTCCCCATAGATCTAACACCCATCAGCCTCACAGCAGCTCCTGCCCCATAGATAAGCCCTACATCTGCCCCACAGCAGCTCCTGCACCATAGATCTGACCCACATCTGCAACACAGCAGCTCCTGGCCCATAGATCTGACACACATGTGCCCCACAGCAGCTCCAAACTCATAGATCTGACCCACATCAGTCCAACAGCAGATTTTGCACCATA
Source organism: Coturnix japonica (assembly GCF_054131305.1). Lineage (NCBI taxonomy): Eukaryota > Metazoa > Chordata > Aves > Galliformes > Phasianidae > Coturnix > Coturnix japonica. The sequence goes on from NC_140689.1 coordinate 3,322,910, forward strand.
TATATGTCCCTCATCTGCCCCACAGCAACTCCTGCCCCATAGATCTGACACACATCTGTCGCACAGCAGCTCCTGCCCCATAGATCTGACCCACATCTGTCGCACAGCAGCTCCTGCCCTATAGATCTGACCCACATCAACCCCACAGCAGCTCCTGCCCCATAGATCTGACCCACATGTTCCCAAGAGCAGCTCTGCCCCATTGATTTGACCCACATCAGCCCCACAGTAGCTCCTGCCCCATAGATCTGACCCCCATCAGCCCCACTGCAGCTCCTGCCATATAGATCTGATGTACATCATCTCCACTGCAGCTCCTGCCCCATAGATCTGACACACATCATATGTAAAGCAGCTGCAGCACAATAGATATGACCCACAGCAGCTTCAGCCTTAAGGATCTGACACACATCAGCCCCACAGCAACTCCTGCCCCATAGATCTGACCCACATCTGCCCCAAAGCATCTCCTGCCCCATAGATCTGTCCCACATCAGCCCCACAGCAGATCCTGCCCCATAGATCTGACCCACATATGTCGCACAGCAGCACTTGCCCCATAGATCTGACCCACATCAGCCCCACAGCAGCTCCTACACCATAGATCTTACCCACATCTGCCACACAGCAGCTCCTGCCCCATAGCTCTGACCCACATCTGTACCACAGCAGCTCCTCCCCATAGATCTAACACCCATCAGCCTCACAGCAGCTCCTGCCCCATAGATAAGCCCTACATCTGCCCCACAGCAGCTCCTGCACCATAGATCTGACCCACATTTGCCACACAGCAGCTCCTGCCCCATAGATCTGACCCAAATCTGCCCCACAGCAGATCCTGCCAAATAGATCTTAACCACAGCAGCTCCTGCCCCATAGATCTGACCCACATCAGCCCCACAGCAGCTCCTACACCATATATCTGACCCACATCTGCCACACACCATCTCCTACCCCATAGATCTTACCCACTTCTGCCCCACAGCAGCTCCTGCCCCATAGCTCTGACCCACATCTGCACCACAGCAGCTCCTCCCCATAGATCTAACACCAATCAGCCTCACAGCAGCTCCTGCCCAAAGATATGCCCTACATCTGCCCCACAGCAGCTCCTGCACCATAGATCTGACCCACATCTGCAACACAGCAGCTCCTGCTCCATAAATCTGACCAACATCAGGCCCACATCTGTTCCTGCCCCATAGATCTGACCCACAGCAGCTCCTGCCCCATAGATCTGACCCACATCAGCCCCACAGCAGCTCCTGCCCCATAGATCTGACCCAAATCAGCCCCGCAGCAGCTCCTGGCCCATAGATCTGACCCACATGTGCCCCACAGCAGCTCCAAACTCATAGATCTGACCCACATCAGTCCAACAGCAGATTTTGCACCATAGATATGTCCCTCATCTGCCCCACAGCAACTCCTGCCCCATAGATCTGACCTACATCATCCCCTCTGCAGCTTCTGCCCCATAGGTCTGACCCACATGTGCCCCACAGTAGCTCCTGCCCCATAGATCTGACCCCCATCAGCCCCACAACAGCTCCTGCCCCATAGATCTAACCAACATCAGCCCCACAGTATCTTTTGCCCCATAGATCTGACACACATCATATGTAAAGCAGATACTGCCCAATAGATATGACCCACAGCAGCTTCAGCCCCAAGGATCTGACCCACATCAGCCCCACAGCAACTCCTGCCCCATAGATCTGACCCACATCTGCCCCAAAACATCTCCTGCCCCATAGATCTTTCCCACATCAGCCCCACAGCAGATCCTGCCCCATAGATCTGACCCACATATGTCGCACAGCAGCACCTGCCCCATAGATCTAACACCCATCAGCCACACAGCAGCTCCTGCCCCATAGATCTGACCCACATCAGCCACACAGCAGCTCCTGCCCCATAGATCTGACCCACATCAGACCCACAGCAGCTGCTGACGCATAGATCTGACCCACATCTGCCCAACAGCAGCTCCTGCCCCATAGACCTGACCCACATGTTCCCCACAGCATCTCCTGCCCTATAGATCTGACCCCCATCAGCCCCACAACAGCTCCTGCCCCTTAGATCTAACGCACATCAGCCCCACAGCAGCTCCTGCCCCATAGATCTTACCCAAATCAGCCCCGCAGCAGCTCCTGCCCCATAGAACAGACCAACATCAGCCCCACAGTAGCTCCTGCCCCATAGATCTGACCCCATCAGCCCCACAACAGCTCCTGCCCCATAGATCTGACCCACATCAGCCCCACAGCAGCTCCTGCCCCATAGATCTGAAACACATCATATGTAAAGCAGCTGCTGCCCAATAGATATGACCCACAGCAGCTTCAGCCCCAAGGATCTGACCCACATCAGCCCCACAGCAGCTCCTGCCCCATAGATCTGACCCACATCAGCCCCACAGCAGCTCCTGCCCCATAGATCTGACCCACATGTTCCCAAGAGCAGCTCTGCCCCATAGGTCTGACCCACATATGCCCCACAGCAGCTCCTGCTCCATAGATCTGACCGACAGCAGCCACACAGCAGCTCCTGACTCATAAATCTGACCCACAGTAGCTCCTGCCCCATAGATCTGACCCCCATCAGCCCCACAACAGCTCCTGCCCCATAGATCTAACCCACATCAGCCCCACAGCAGATCCTGCCCCATAGATCAGACCAACATCAGCCCCACAGTAGCTCCTGCCCCATAGATCTGACCCCCATCATCCCCACTACAGCTCCTGCCCCATAGATCTAACCCACATCAGCCCCACAGCAGCTCCTGCCCCATAGATCTGACCCACATGTTTCCAAGAGCAGCTCTGCCCCATTGATTTGACCTACATCAGCCCCACAGCAGCTCCTGCCCCAGAGATCTGACCCCCATCAGCCCCACTGCAGCTCCGGCCCCATAGTCATGACACACATCATATGTAAAGCAGCTGCTGCCCAATAGATATGACCGACAACAGCTCCTGCCCCATAGATCTAACCCACAGCAGCCCTACAGCAGCTCCTACCCCATAGATCTGATGTACATCATCTCCACTTCAGCTCCTGCCCCATAGATCTGACCCAAATCTGCCCCACAGCAGATCCTGCCAAATAGATCTTAACCACAGCAGCTCCTGCCCCATAGATCTGACCCACATCAGCCCCACAGCAGCTCCTACACCATAGATCTGACCCACATCTGCCACACACCATCTCCTACCCCATAGATCTTACCCACTTCTGCCCCACAGCAGCTCCTGCCCCATAGCTCTGACCCACATCTGCACCACAGCAGCTCCTCCCCATAGATCTAACACCCATCAGCCTCACAGCAGCTCCTGCCCCATAGATATGCCCTACATCTGCCCCACAGCAGCTCCTGCACCATAGATCTGACCCACATCTGCAACACAGCAGCTCCTGCTCCATAAATCTGACCAACATCAGGCCTACATCTGTTCCTGCCCCATAGATCTGACCCACAGCAGCTCCTGCCCCATAGATCTGACCCACATCAGCCCCACAGCAGCTCCGGCCCCATAGATCTGACCCAAATCAGCCCCGCAGCAGCTCCTGGCCCATAGATCTGACCCACATGTGCCCCACAGCAGCTCCAAACTCATAGATCTGACCCATATCAGTCCAACAGCAAATTTTGCACCATAGATATGTCCCACATCTGCCCCACAGCAACTCCTGCCCCATAGATCTGACCTACATCATCCCCTCTGCAGCTTCTGCCCCATAGGTCTGACCAACATGTGCCCCACAGCAGCTGCTGACCCATAGATCTGACCCAAATCAGCCCCGCAGCAGCTCCTGGCCCATAGATCTGACCCACATGTGCCCCACAGCAGCTCCAAACTCATAGATCTTACCCACATCAGTCCAACAGCAGATTTTGCACCATAGATATGTCCCTCATCTGCCCCACAGCAACTCCTGCCTCATAGAACTGACCTACATCATCCCCTCTGCAGCTTCTGCCCCATAGGTCTGACCCACATGTGCCCCACAGTAGCTCCTGCCCCATAGATCAGACCCCCATCAGCCCCACAACAGCTCCTGCCCCATAGATCTTTCCCACATCAGCCCCACAGCAGATCCTGCCCCATAGATCTGACCCACATATGTCGCACAGCAGCACCTGCCCCATAGATCTGACCCACATCTGTCGCACAGCAGCTCCTGCCCCATAGATCAGACCAACATCAGCCCCACAGTAGCTCCTGCCCCATAGACCTGAACCCCATCAGCCCCACAGTAGCTCCTTCCCCATAGATCTGACCCCCATCAGCCCCACAACATCTCTTGCCCCATAGATTTAACCCACATCAGCCCCACAGCAGCTCCTGCCCCATAGATCTGACCCACATCTGCCCCAAACCATCTCCTGCCCCATAGATCTTTCCCACATCAGCCCCACAGCAGATCCTGCCCCATAGATCTGACCCACATATGTCGCACAGAAGCACCTGCCCCATAGATCTGACCCACATATGCCCCACAGCAGCTCCTGCCCCATAGATCTGACCCACATCAGCCACACAGCAGCTCCTGACTCATAAATCTTACCCACAGCAGCTCCTGCCCCATAGATCTGACCCAAATCTGACCCACAGCAGCTCCTGCCCCATAGATCTGACCCACATTTTCCCCAAAGCTACACCTAACCCATAGATCTGACCCACATGTGCCCCACAGCTGCTCCTGCCCCATAGATCTGAACCACAGCAGTTCCTAACCCATAGATCAGACCCAAATCTTCTCTACATCAGCTCCAGCCCATTGATCTGACCCACATCAGCTGCACAGCAGCTCCTACACCATAGATCTCGACCACATCAGCCCCACAGCAGCTCCTACACCATAGATCTGACCCACATCTGCCACACACCATCTCCTACCCCATAGATCTTACCCACTTCTGCCCCACAGCAGCTCCTGCCCCATAGCTCTGACCCACATCTGCACCACAGCAGCTCCTCCCCATAGATCTAACACCCATCAGCCTCACAGCAGCTCCTGCCCCATAGATATGCCCTACATCTGCCCCACAGCAGCTCCTGCACCATAGATCTGACCCACATCTGCAACACAGCAGCTCCTGCTCCATAAATCTGACCAACATCAGGCCCACATCTGTTCCTGCCCCATAGATCTGACCCACAGCAGCTCCTGCCCCATAGATCTGACCCACATGTGCCCCACAGCAGCTGCTGACACATAGATCTCACCCAAATCAGCCCCGCAGCAGCTCCTGGCCCATACATCTGACTCACATGTGCCCCACAGCAGCTCCAAACTCATAGATCTAACCCACATCAGTCCAACAGCAGATTTTGCACCATAGATATGTCCCTCATCTGCCCCACAGCAACTTCTGCCCCATAGATCTGACCTACATCATCCCCTCTGCAGCTTCTGCCCCATAGCTCTGACCCACATGTGCCCCACAGTAGCTCCTGCCCCATAGATCTGACCCCCATCAGCCCCACAACAGCTCCTGCCCCATAGATCTAACCCACATCAGCCCCACAGTATCTCCTGCCCCATAGATCTGACACACATCATATGTAAAGCAGCTGCTGCCCAATAGATATGACCCACAGCAGCTTCAGCCCCAAGGATCTGACCCACATCAGCCCCACAGCAACTCCTGCCCCATAGATCTGACCCACATCTGCCCCAAAGCATCTCCTGCCCCATAGATCTTTCCCACATCAGCCCCACAGCAGATCCTACACCATATATCTGACCCACATCTGCCACACACCATCTCCTACCCCATAGATCTTACCCACTTCTGCCCCACAGCAGCTCCTGCCCCATAGCTCTGACCCACATCTGCACCACAGCAGCTCCTCCCCATAGATCTAACACCCATCAGCCTCACAGCAGCTCCTGCCCCATATATATGCCCTATATCTGCCCCACAGCAGCTCCTCCACCATAGATCTGACCCACATTTGCAACACAGCAGCTCCTGCTCCATAAATCTGACCAACATCAGGCCCACATCTGTTCCTGCCCCATAGATATTACCCACATCAGCCCCACAGCAGCTCCTGCCCCATAGATCTGACCCACATCAGACCCACAGCAGCTGCTGACGCATAGATCTGACACACATCATATGTAAAGCAGCTGCTGCCCAATAGATATGACCCACAGCAGCTTCAGCCCCAAGGATCTGACCCACATCTGCCCAACAGCAGCTCCTGCCCCATATACCTGACCCACATGTTCCCCACAGCAGCTCCTGCCCTATAGATCTGACCCACAGCATCTCCTGCCCCATAGATCTAACCCACATCAGCCCCACAGCAGCTCCTGCCCCATAGATCTGACACACATCATATGTAAAGCAGCTGCTGCCCAATAGATATGACCCACAGCAGCTTCAGCCCCAAGGATCTGACCCACATCAGCCCCACAGCAGCTCCTGCCCCATAGATCTGACCCACATCTGTCGCACAGCAGCTCCTGCCCTATAGATCTGACCCGCATCAGCCCCACAGCAGCTCCTGCCCCATAGATCTGACCCACATGTTCCCAAGAGCAGCTCTGCCCCATTGATTTGACCCACATCAGCCCCACAGTAGCTCCTGCCATATAGATCTGACCCCCATCAGCCCCACTGCAGCTCCGGCCCCATAGATCTTACACACATCATATGTAAAGCAGCTGCTGCCCAATAGATATGACCCACAGCAGATTCAGCCCCAAGGATCTGACCCACATCAGCCCCACAGCAACTCCTGCCCCATAGATCTGACCCACATCTGCCCCAATGCATCTCCTGCCCAATAGATCTTTCCCACATCAGCCCCACAGCAGATCCTGCCCCATAGATCTGACCCACATATGTCGCACAGTAGCAACCGCCCCATAGATCTGACCCACATCTGTCGCACAGCAGCTCCTCCCCATAGATGAGACCAACATCAGCCCCACAGTAGCTCCTGCCCCATAGATCTGACGCACATCAGCCCCACAGCAGCTCCTACACCATAGATCTGACCCACATCTGCCACACACCATCTCCTACCCCATAGATCTTACCCACTTCTGCCCCACTGCAGCTCCTGCCCCATAGCTCTGACCCACATCTGCACCACAGCAGTTCCTCCCCATAGATCTAACACCCATCAGCCTCACAGCAGCTCCTGCCCCATAGATATGCCCTACATCTGCCCCACAGCAGCTCCTGCACCATAGATCTGACCCACATCTGCAACACAGCATCTCCTGCTCCATAAATCTGACCAACATCAGGCCCACATCTGTTCCTGCCCCATTGATCTGACCCACAGCAGCTCCTGCCCCATAGATCTGACCCACATCAGCCCCACAGCAGCTCCTGCCCCATAGATGTGAGCCACATCAGACCCACGGCAGCTGCTGACCCATAGATCGTATTCACATCTGCCCCACAGCAGCTCCTGCCCCATAGACCTGACCCACATGTTCCCCACAGCAGCTCCTGCCCCATAGATCAGACCAACATCAGCCCCACAGTAGCTCCTGCCCCATAGATCTGACCCCATCAGCCCCACAACAGCTCCTGCCCCATAGATCTGACCCACATACGCCCCACAGCAGCTCCTGCCCCATAGATCTGACACACATCATATGTAAAGTAGCTGCTGCCCAATAGATATGACCCACAGCAGCTTCAGCCCCAAGGATCTGACCCACATCAGCCCCACAGCAGCTCCTGCCCCATCAATCTGACCCACATCTGCCCCAAAGCATCTCCTGCCCCATATATCTTTCCCACATCAGCCCCACAGCAGCTCCTGCCCCATAGATCTAACCCACATCAGCCCCACAACAGCTCCTTCCCCATAGATCTGACCCACATCAGCCTCACAGTAGCTCCTGCCCCATAGATCTTTCCCACATCAGCCCAACAGCAGATCCTGCTCCATAGATCTAACCCACATCAGCCCCACAGCAGCTCCTGCCCCATAGTTCTGACCCACATCTACACCACAGCAGCTCCTGCTCTATAAATCTGACCAACATCAGGCCCACATCTGTTCCTGCCCCATAGATCTGACCCACAGCAGCTCCTGCCCAATAGATCTGACCCACATTTGCCACACAGCAGCTCCTGCCCCATAGATCTGACCCAAATCTGCCCCACAGCAGATCCTGCCAAATAGATCTTAACCACAGCAGCTCCTGCCCCATAGATCTGACCCAAATCAGCCCCACAGGAGCTCCTGCCCCATAGATCTGACCCAAATCTGCCCCACAGCAGATCCTGCCCCATAGATCTGACCCATATCTGCCCCACAGCATCTCCTGCCCCATAGATCTGACCCCCATCAGCCCCACTGCAGCTCTGGCCCCATAGATCTGACCCACATCTGCAACACAGCAGCTCCTGCTCCATAAATCTGACCAACATCAGGCCCACATCTGTTCCTGCCCCATAGATATGACCCACAGCAGCCCCACAGCAGCTCCTGCCCCATAGATCTGACCCCCATCAGACCCACAGCAGCTGCTGACCCATAGATCTGACCCACATCATATGTAAAGCAGCTGCTGCCCAATAGATATGACCCACAGCAGCTTCAGCCCCAAGGATCTGACCCACATCAGCCCCACAGCAACTCCTGCCCCATAGATCTGACCCACATCAGACCCACAGCAGCTGCTGACGCATAGATCTGACCCACATCTGCACAACAGCAGCTCCTGCCCCATAGACCTGACCCACATGTTCCCCACAGCAGCTCCTGCCCCATAGATCTGACCCACAGCATCTCCTGCCCCATTGATCTGACCCCCATCAGCCCCACAACAGCTCCTGCCCTTTAGATCTTACCCAAATCAGCCCCGCAGCAGCTCCTGCCCCATAGAACAGACCAACATCAGCCCCACAGTAGCTCCCGCCCCATAGATCTGACCCCATCAGCCCCACAACAGCTCCTGCCACATAGATCTAACCCACATCAGCCCCACAGCAGCTCCTGCCCCATAGATCTGACACACATCATATGTAAAGCAGCTGCTGCCCAATAGATATGACCCACAGCAGCTTCAGCCCCAGGGATCCGACCCACATCAGCCCCACAGCAGCTCCTGCCCCATAGATCTGACCCACAGCAGCCCCACAGCAGCTCCTGCCCCATAGATCTGACCCACATCTGCCCCAAAGCATCTCCTGCCCCATAGATCTTTCCCACATCAGCCCCACAGCAGATCCTGCCCCATAGATCTGACCCACATCTGTCGCACAGCAGCTCCTGCCCCATAGATGAGACCAACATCAGCCCCACAGTAGCTCCTGCCCCATAGATCTGACCCCCATCAGCCACACAGTAGCTCCTGCCCCATAGATCTGACTCCCATCAGCCCCACAGTAGCTCCTGCCCCATAGATCTGACCCACATCAGCCCCACAACAGCTCCTGCCCCATAGATCTGACCCACATCAGCCCCACAGCAGCTCCTGCCCCATAGATCTGACACACATCATATGTAAAGCAGCTGCTGCCCAATAGATATGACCCACAGCAGCTTCAGCCCCAAGGATCTGACCCACATCAGCCCCACAGCAGCTCCTGCCCCATAGATCTGACCCACATCTGCCCCAAAGCATCTCCTGCCCCATAGATCTTTCCCACATCAGCCCCACAGCAGATCCTGCCCCATAGATCTGACCCACATATGTCGCACAGCAGCTCCTGCCCCATAGATCTGACCAACATCTGTCGCACAGCAGCTCCTGCCCCATAGATCTTACCCACATGTTCCAAAGAGCAGCTCTGCCCCATAGGTCTGACCCACATATGCCCCACAGCAGCTCCTGCTCCATAGATCTGACCCACATCTGCCACACACCATCTCCTACCCCATAGATCTTACCCACTTCTGACCCACAGCTGCTCCTGCCCCATAGCTCTGACCCACATCTGCACCACAGCAGCTCCTCCCCATAGATCTAACACCCATCAGCCTCACAGCAGCTCCTGCCCCATAGATATGCCCTACATCTGCCCCACAGTAGCTCCTGCCCCATAGATCTGACCCACATCTGCAACACAGCAGATCCTGCTCCATAAATCTGACCAACATCAGGCCTACATCTGTTCCTGCCCCATAGATCTGACCCACAGCAGCTCCTGCCCCATAGATCTGACCCACATCTGCCCCACAGCAGCTCCTGCCCCATAGATCTGACCCACAGCATATCCTGCCCCATAGATCTGACCCCCATCAGCCCCACAACAGCTCCTGCCCCATAGATCTGACCCCCATCAGCCCCGCAGCAGCTCCTGCCCCATAGATCAGACCAACATCAGCACCACAGCAGCTCCTGCCCCATAGATCTGACACACATCATATGTAAAGCAGCTGCTGCCCATTAGATATGACCCACAGCAGCTTCAGCCCCAAGGATCTGACCCACATCAGCCCCACAGCAGCTCCTGCCCCATAGATCTGACCCACATCTGCCCCAAAGCATCTCCTGCCCAATAGATCTTTCCCACATCAGCCCCACAGCAGATCCTGCACCATAGATCTGACCCACATCTGCAACACAGCAGCTCCTGCTCCATAAATCTGACCAACATCAGGCCCACATCTGTTCCTGCCCCATAGATCTGACCCACAGCAGCTCCTGCCCCATAGATCTGACCCACATTTGCCACACAGCAGCTCCTGCCCCATAGATCTGACCCAAATCTGCCCCACAGCAGATCCTGCCAAATAGATCTTAACCACAGCAGCCCCTGCCCTATAGATCTGACCCACATCAGCCACACAGCAGCTCCTACACCATAGATCTGACCCACATCTGCCACACACCATCTCCTACCCCATAGATCTTACCCACTTCTGCCCCACAGCAGCTCCTGCCCCATAGCACTGACCCACATCTGCACCACAGCAGCTCCTCCCCATAGATCTAACACCCATCAGCCTCACAGCAGCTCCTGCCCCATAGATATGCCCTACATCTGCCCCACAGCAGCTCCTGCACCATAGATCTGACCCACATCTGCAACACAGCAGCTCCTGCTCCATAAATCTGACCAACACCAGGCCCACATCTGTTCCTGCCCCATAGATCTGACCCACAGCAGCTCCTGCCCCATAGATCTGACCAACATCAGCCCCGCAGCAGCTCCTGGCCCATAGTTCTGACCCACATGTGCCCCACAGCAGCTCCAAACTCATAGATCTGACCCACATCAGTCCAACAGCAGATTTTGCACCATAGATATGTCCCTCATCTGCCCCACAGCAACTCCTGCCCCATAGATCTGACCCACATCATCCCCTCTGCAGCTTCTGCCCCATAGGTCTGACCCACATGTGCCCCACAGCAGCTGCTGACCCATAGATCTGACACAAATCAGCCACGCAGCAGCTCCTGGCCCATAGATCTGACCCCCATCAGCCCCACAACAGCTCCTGCCCCATAGATCTTTCCCACATCAGCCCCACAGCAGATCCTGCCCCATAGATCTGACCCACATATGTCGCACAGCAGCACCTGCCCCATAGATCAGACCAACATCAACCCCACAGTAGCTCCTGCCCCATAGACCTGAACCCCATCAGCCCCACAGTAGCTCCTTCCCCATAGATCTGACCCCCATCAGCCCCACAACAGCTCTTGCCCCATAGATCTAACCCACATCAGCCCCACAGCAGCTCCTGCCCCATAGATCAGACCAACATCAACCCCACAGTAGCTCCTGCCCCATAGACCTGAACCCCATCAGCCCCACAGTAGCTCCTTCCCCATAGATCTGACACACATCATATGTAAATCAGCTGCTGCCCAATAGATATGACCCACAGCAGCTTCAGCCCCAAGGATCTGACCCACATCAGCCCCACAGCAACTCCTGCCCCATAGATCTGACCCACATCAGCACCACAGCAGCTCCTGCCCCATAGATCTGACTCCCATCAGCCCCACAGTAGCTCCTGCCCCATAGATCTGACCCACATCAGCCCCACAACAGCTCCTGCCCCATAGATCTGACCCACATCAGCCCCACAGCAGCTCCTGCCCCATAGATCTGACACACATCATATGTAAAGCAGCTGCTGCCCAATAGATATGACCCACAGCAGCTTCAGCCCCAAGGATCTGACCCACATCAGCCCCACAGCAGCTCCTGCCCCATAGATCTGACCCACATCTGCCCCAAAGCATCTCCTGCCCCATAGATCTTTCCCACATCAGCCCCACAGCAGATCCTGCCCCATAGATCTGACCCACATATGTCGCACAGCAGCTCCTGCCCCATAGATCTGACCAACATCTGTCGCACAGCAGCTCCTGCCCCATAGATCTTACCCACATGTTCCAAAGAGCAGCTCTGCCCCATAGGTCTGACCCACATATGCCCCACAGCAGCTCCTGCTCCATAGATCTGACCCACATCTGCCACACACCATCTCCTACCCCATAGATCTTACCCACTTCTGACCCACAGCTGCTCCTGCCCCATAGCTCTGACACACATCTGCACCACAGCAGCTCCTCCCCATAGATCTAACACCCATCAGCCTCACAGCAGCTCCTGCCCCATAGATATGCCCTACATCTGCCCCACAGTAGCTCCTGCCCCATAGATCTGACCCACATCTGCAACACAGCAGATCCTGCTCCATAAATCTGACCAACATCAGGCCTACATCTGTTCCTGCCCCATAGATCTGACCCACAGCAGCTCCTGCCCCATAGATCTGACCCACATCTGCCCCACAGCAGCTCCTGCCCCATAGATCTGACCCACAGCATATCCTGCCCCATAGATCTGACCCCCATCAGCCCCACAACAGCTCCTGCCCCATAGATCTGACCCCCATCAGCCCCGCAGCAGCTCCTGCCCCATAGATCAGACCAACATCAGCACCACAGCAGCTCCTGCCCCATAGATCTGACACACATCATATGTAAAGCAGCTGCTGCCCATTAGATATGACCCACAGCAGCTTCAGCCCCAAGGATCTGACCCACATCAGCCCCACAGCAGCTCCTGCCCCATAGATCTGACCCACATCTGCCCCAAAGCATCTCCTGCCCAATAGATCTTTCCCACATCAGCCCCACAGCAGATCCTGCCCCATAGATCTGACCCACATCTGTCGCACAGCAGCTCCTGCCCCATAGATGAGACCAACATCAGCCCCACAGTAGCTCCTGCCCCATAGATCTGACCCCCATCAGCCACACAGTAGCTCCTGCCCCATAGATCTGACTCCCATCAGCCCCACAGTAGCTCCTGCCCCATAGATCTGACCCACATCAGCCCCACAACAGCTCCTGCCCCATAGATCTGACCCACATCAGCCCCACAGCAGCTCCTGCCCCATAGATCTGACACACATCATATGTAAAGCAGCTGCTGCCCAATAGATATGACCCACAGCAGCTTCAGCCCCAAGGATCTGACCCACATCAGCCCCACAGCAGCTCCTGCCCCATAGATCTGACCCACATCTGCCCCAAAGCATCTCCTGCCCCATAGATCTTTCCCACATCAGCCCCACAGCAGATCCTGCCCCATAGATCTGACCCACATATGTCGCACAGCAGCTCCTGCCCCATAGATCTGACCAACATCTGTCGCACAGCAGCTCCTGCCCCATAGATCTTACCCACATGTTCCAAAGAGCAGCTCTGCCCCATAGGTCTGACCCACATATGCCCCACAGCAGCTCCTGCTCCATAGATCTGACCCACATCTGCCACACACCATCTCCTACCCCATAGATCTTACCCACTTCTGACCCACAGCTGCTCCTGCCCCATAGCTCTGACCCACATCTGCACCACAGCAGCTCCTCCCCATAGATCTAACACCCATCAGCCTCACAGCAGCTCCTGCCCCATAGATATGCCCTACATCTGCCCCACAGCAGCTCCTGCACCATAGATCTGACCCACATCTGCAACACAGCAGATCCTGCTCCATAAATCTGACCAACATCAGGCCTACATCTGTTCCTGCCCCATAGATCTGACCCACAGCAGCTCCTGCCCCATAGATCTGACCCACATCTGCCCCACAGCAGCTCCTGCCCCATAGATCTGACCCACAGCATATCCTGCCCCATAGATCTGACCCCCATCAGCCCCACAACAGCTCCTGCCCCATAGATCTGACCCCCATCAGCCCCGCAGCAGCTCCTGCCCCATAGATCAGACCAACATCAGCACCACAGCAGCTCCTGCCCCATAGATCTGACACACATCATATGTAAAGCAGCTGCTGCCCATTAGATATGACCCACAGCAGCTTCAGCCCCAAGGATCTGACCCACATCAGCCCCACAGCAGCTCCTGCCCCATCGATCTGACCCACATCTGCCCCAAAGCATCTCCTGCCCAATAGATCTTTCCTACATCAGCCCCACAGCAGATCCTGCACCATAGATCTGACCCACATCTGCAACACAGCAGCTCCTGCTCCATAAATCTGACCAACATCAGGCCCACATCTGTTCCTGCCCCATAGATCTGACCCACAGCAGCTCCTGCCCCATAGATCTGACCCACATTTGCCACACAGCAGCTCCTGCCCCATAGATCTGACCCAAATCTGCCCCACAGCAGATCCTGCCAAATAGATCTTAACCACAGCAGCCCCTGCCCTATAGATCTGACCCACATCAGCCACACAGCAGCTCCTACACCATAGATCTGACCCACATCTGCCACACACCATCTCCTACCCCATAGATCTTACCCACTTCTGCCCCACAGCAGCTCCTGCCCCATAGCACTGACCCACATCTGCACCACAGCAGCTCCTCCCCATAGATCTAACACCCATCAGCCTCACAGCAGCTCCTGCCCCATAGATATGCCCTACATCTGCCCCACAGCAGCTCCTGCACCATAGATCTGACCCACATCTGCAACACAGCAGCTCCTGCTCCATAAATCTGACCAACACCAGGCCCACATCTGTTCCTGCCCCATAGATCTGACCCACAGCAGCTCCTGCCCCATAGATCTGACCAACATCAGCCCCGCAGCAGCTCCTGGCCCATAGTTCTGACCCACATGTGCCCCACAGCAGCTCCAAACTCATAGATCTGACCCACATCAGTCCAACAGCAGATTTTGCACCATAGATATGTCCCTCATCTGCCCCACAGCAACTCCTGCCCCATAGATCTGACCCACATCATCCCCTCTGCAGCTTCTGCGTCATAGGTCTGACCCACATGTGCCCCACAGCAGCTGCTGACCCATAGATCTGACACAAATCAGCCACGCAGCAGCTCCTGGCCCATAGATCTGACCCCCATCAGCCCCACAACAGCTCCTGCCCCATAGATCTTTCCCACATCAGCCCCACAGCAGATCCTGCCCCATAGATCTGACCCACATATGTCGCACAGCAGCACCTGCCCCATAGATCAGACCAACATCAACCCCACAGTAGCTCCTGCCCCATAGACCTGAACCCCATCAGCCCCACAGTAGCTCCTTCCCCATAGATCTGACCCCCATCAGCCCCACAACAGCTCTTGCCCCATAGATCTAACCCACATCAGCCCCACAGCAGCTCCTGCCCCATAGATCAGACCAACATCAACCCCACAGTAGCTCCTGCCCCATAGACCTGAACCCCATCAGCCCCACAGTAGCTCCTTCCCCATAGATCTGACACACATCATATGTAAATCAGCTGCTGCCCAATAGATATGACCCACAGCAGCTTCAGCCCCAAGGATCTGACCCACATCAGCCCCACAGCAACTCCTGCCCCATAGATCTGACCCACATCTGCCCCAGACCATATCCTGCCCCATAGATCTTTCCCACATCAGCCCCACAGCAGATCCTGCCCCATAGATCTGACCCACATATGTCGCACAGCAGCACCTGCCCCATAGATCTGACCCACATATGCCCCACAGCAGCTCCTGCCCCATAGATCTGACCCACATCAGCCACACAGCAGCTCCTGACTCATAAATCTGACCCACAGCAGCTCCTGCCCCATAGATCTGACCCAAATCTGACCCACAGCAGCTCCTGCCCCATAGATCTGACCCACATTTTCCCCAAAGCAGCTCCTACCCCATAGATCTTACCCACTTCTGCCCCACAGCAGCTCCTGCCCCATAGCTCAGACCCACATCTGCACCACAGCATCTCCTCCCCATAGATCTAACACCCATCAGCCTTACAGCAGCTCCTGTCCCATAGATATGCCCTATATCTGCCCCACAGCAGCTCCTGCACCATAGATCTGACCCACATCTGCAACACAGCAGCTCCTGCTCCATAAATCTGACCAACATCAGGCCCACATCTGTTCCTGCCCCATAGATATGACCCACATCAGCCCCACAGCAGCTCCTGCCCCATAGATCTGACCCACAGCAGCTCCTGCCCCATAGATCTGACCCACATCAGCCCCACAGCAGCTCCTGCCCCATAGATCTGACCCAAATCAGCCCCGCAGCAGCTCCTGGCCCATAGATCTGACACACATGTGCCCCACAGCAGCTCCAAACTCATAGATCTGACCCACATCAGTCCAACAGCAGATTTTGCACCATAGATATGTCCCTCATCTGCCCCACAGCAGCTCCTGCCCCATAGATCTGACCTACATCATCCCCTCTGCAGCTTCTGCCCCATAGGTCTGACCCACATGTGCCCCACAGTAGCTCCTGCCCCATAGATCTGACCCCCATCAGCCCCACAACAGCTCCTGACCCATAGATCTAACCCACAGCAGCCCCACAGCAGCTCCTGCCCCATAGATCTGACACACATCATATGTAAAGCAGCTGCAGCACAATAGATATGACCCACAGCAGCTTCAGCCCCAAGGATCTGACACACATCAGCCCCACAGCAACTCCTGCCCCATAGATCTGACCCACATCTGCCCCAAAGCATCTCCTGCCCCATAGATCTTTCCCACATCAGCCCCACAGCAGATCCTGCCCCTTAGATCTGACCCACATATGTCGCACAGCAGCACCTGCCCCATAGATCTGACCCACATCAGCCCCACAGCAGCTCCTACACCATAGATCTGACCCACATCAGCCCCACAGCAGCTCCTGCCCCATAGCTCTGACCCACATCTGTACCACAGTAGCTCCTCCCCATAGATCTAACACCCATCAGCCTCACAGCAGCTCCTGCCCCATAGATAAGCCCTACATCTGCCCCACAGCAGCTCCTGCACCATAGATCTGACCCACATCTGCAACACAGCAGCTCCTGCTCCATAAATCTTACCAACATCAGGCCCACATCTGTTCCTGCCCCATAGATCTGACCCACAGCAGCTCCTGCCCCATAGATCTGACCCAAATTTGCCACACAGCAGCTCCTGCCCCATAGATCTGACCCAAATCTGCCCCACAGCAGATCCTGCCAAATAGATCTTAACCACAGCAGCTCCTGCCCCATAGATCTGACCCACATCAGCCCCACAGCAGCTCCTGCACCATAGATCTGACCCACATCTGCCACACACCATCTCCTACCCCATAGATCTTACCCACTTCTGCCCCACAGCAGCTCCTGCCCCATAGCTCTGACCCACATCTGCACCACAGCAGCTCCTCCCCATAGATCTAACACCCATCAGCCTCACAGGAGCTCCTGCCCCATAGATATGCCCTACATCTGCCCCACAGCAGTTCCTGCACCATAGATCTGACCCACATCTGCAACACAGCAGCTCCTGCTCCATAAATCTGACCAACATCAGGCCCACATCTGTTCCTGCCCCATAGATCTGACCCACAGCAGCTCCTGCCCCATAGATCTGACCCACATCAGCCCCACAGCAGCTCCTGCCCCATTGATCTGACCCAAATCAGCCCCGCAGCAGCTCCTGCCCCATAGATCTGACCCACATCTGCCACACACCATCTCCTACCCCATAGATCTTACCCACTTCTGCCCCACAGGAGCTCCTGCCCCATAGCTCTAACACCCATGAGCCTCACAGCAGCTCCTCCCCATAGATCTAACACCCATCAGCCTCACAGCAGCTCCTGCCCCATAGATATGCCCTACATCTGCCCCACAGCAGCTCCTGCACCATAGATCTGACCCACATCTGCATCACAGCAGCTCCTGCCCCATAGATCTGACCCACATCAGACCCACAGCAGCTGCTGACCCTTAGATCTGACCTACATCTGCCCCACAGCAGCTCCTGCCCCATAGACCTGACCCACATGTTCCCCACAGCAGCTCCTGCCCCATAGATCTGACACAAACCATCTCCTGCCCCATAGATCTGACCCCCATCAGCCCCACAGCAGCTCCTCCCCATAGATCTAACACCCATCAGCCTCACAGCAGCTCCTGCCCCATAGATATGCCCTACATCTGCCCCACAGCAGCTCCTGCACCATAGATCTGACCAAAATCTGCAACACAGCAGCTCCTGCTCTATAAATCGGACCAACATCAGGCCCACATCTGTTCCTGCCCCATAGATCTGACCCACAGCAGCTCCTGCCCCATAGATCTGACCCACATTTGCCACACAGCAGCTCCTGCCCCATAGATCTGACCCACATCAGCCCCACAGCAGCTCCTGCCCCATAGATCTGACCCAAATCTGCCCCACAGCAGCTGCTGACCCATAGATCTTTCCCACATCTGCCCCACAGCATCTCCTGCCCCATAGACCTGACCCACATGTCCCACAGCAGCTCCTGCGCCATAGATCTGTCCCACAGCATCTCCTGCCCCATAGATCTGACCCACATGTTCCCAAGAGCAGCTCTGCCCCATTGATTTGACCCACATCAGCCCCAGAGTAGCTCCTGCCCCATAGATCTGACCCCCATCAGCCCCACTGCAGCTCCGGCCCCATAGATCTGACCCATATCTGCAACACAGCAGCTCCTGCTCCATAAATCTGACCAACATCAGGCCCACATCTGTTCCTGCCCCATAGATATGACCCACAGCAGCCCCACAGCAGCTCCTGCCCCATAGATCTGACCCACATCAGACCCACAGCAGCTGCTGACCCATAGATCTGACCCACATCTGCCCCACAGCAGCTGCTGACCCATAGATCTGACCCACATCAGCCCCACAGCTGTTGTATTAGGCGAAATCGGACCCTCGGGATGTAACGTGATAGGCCCTCCCCTGCTGGGTCATGCATATGTAAAAAAGGTAAGGATGAAACTGGATACCTATATAAGGGACCCTCACATTCCAATAAACGCCATTTTACCGCTCACCATAATGGTGTAACAAACAGCTGTGACTTGGTCGGGGCCGTCGATACACATTCACAAAGGGACTTGACTTTCCAGGTTACCAGATCGAGGTAACAAATGGTGCCCCGTGTGAGGAAAAGTCCTGGAGGTGAGTGTGCGACGGCTAAAACCGCGCTGACGGACGCGGTATCCACGGTTCGAGCCCGTGGAAGCACTCTCGGTGGGGTGCAAAGGGGAATGCAGCGCTGCGCCTATCCTACGGCCGATAGTTCGTAGAAGACCAGGAAGACTTCAGGTCTCTGGGTAAATGTATTCCGTCATTAGAGTAGTATTGCAACTTTGTAAAACCTACTATGGTAGGAAAGATACGCCTTCTAAGAAGGACATTGCGGCCGTCATTAATTGTCTTGAAAAGGAGAGGGAGCTTTCCTCTCCTCGGGAGATTTTGGATCACAATAAGCGGGACTCTTTAACTTTTTCGCTCTGTGAGCACGCAATGAATGAGCAAAAAGATGCTGAGCTCAAAACGTGGGGGTTGGTGCTTGGGGCGCTGAAAGCGTCTTGGAAAGAAGGGAAGACTGATGCTTGGCTTGGGGCTGCTTTGGGAATTGGGTCGGGAGGCTTTTTCTCTTGCAGATCCGAAGATTTGAAAGACAAAGACAAGGTGGCGCGAGCCATCCCGACCGCACCCATCACTCCGGCTGAACAACGAGCAGATGGCCCCGTCCAGCAGCATTCCACACATTCCACATCCTTATCTCTTGACCCGCAGAAGCCTTCCTCTGAGGCCCCATATCGGTATCCAAAGCAACCGGTATCTTCTGCACTCCTTCGCCCATCCTTCGGGGTGGGGAAGGGGAGTGAGCAGGGGCGGGAGGATGGGTCCCTTCCTCGAGATGGGATGGGTTGTGGGTGTGGTTCCGCCCCGTGGGGCGGGGTGGATAGGACTAACCAAGATGGAAGCCAATCCTCATCAGCGGGGGCGGAGGCAGAGGCGTTCCTAATCATAATAACCCTTCCCCAAGAGGGAGGGCTGCTGGTCCGGCTCTACCTGGGGGGAGGGAGAGGGGAGAACAAGAGCGACCAAATCTCGGATTGGTCAAAGATAAGGGAGGCATTCCTTTTTATCGTTAATTGGGGGCCCGGTCAGGGGGCCCCGGGCTCGAGTGGAGCCTCTGAAGCAGAAACAAGTCCAGCTGACGAGCGAGCCACGGCAGCCCGAGTTGGAGTCGGTTAAACTCCTGCTGATAACTTGGAGGAGAGGAAGAATGCTTAGGATAAACTGTATTGATTATTGTCACTGTCTTTGTGATTGTTAAATGTTTATGGTATGTGAAAGTATAAATGCAAATGGTATATGGAACTGTTAATGTTATAGGAATGTGTAAACATGAATGCTATATGGAAGTGGAATTATTAATGTTACATGGAAGTGTAATTGATGGTACGAGTTGTGGAATTGTGAAAAACAAAAAAACGGGAAAAAGGTTACAAAAGAACAGTGAGTTAAAATACTGAATGTGATCTGCTCTAGCCAGAGAAGTTTAAGTGCCAGCAAGAGAACGCAAACCCCCGCGCTGCCCCTCCTCACTGCTTACCCCCCCCGCCCCTCGGCTCCGGCGCTTGTGAAAGTAAACAAATCGTTACTTCTGAATGGGGACAAAAGCAAAGTATTCTGAGTGCTCGTGCCCCTGGTTCAGTGTTAATCACTTCCCCTTCTGGGATCCGTATTACAGACAAAGTTTTCTCCCTCTTTGTCTGCAGTGCTGTTTAACCTCTGAAGATCTCTTGCTAGTCGGAGCAAGAATGTCTTCATTTTCTCCCAATAATATACACATTTAGGGGACTAGGGTAGGGTACTTGGACAAATTTGTTGATGGAGCTTGAAATTGTATGGAGGGGGAATTGTGGTGGTGGAGTTGGATGGAACGGTGGCAGCCGTACTAGAGCAGGTCCTGAAGATCCCAGGATGAGTTTTGCCCGTAGTGGGCTGAATGCAGTGTGCACACAGCAGTGCAAAGATATTTGTTTTCTGACAGTTTCAGGTGCAACTCACTCTGTACTGCATCAAGAATTATTACCCATTGATGATTTTTGTAACTATAGTAGGAGTAGGTCAACAAGAAAAAGCTTACCAATTAAAAGAAAAAAGGGGGAGCTAAGGGTGAAGCAAGTAACAATAGAAATTAGTGACTATAGCTGTTAATAACTTTTCTGAGTAGTTTGTATTGTAGAGAGATCTAATATAGTGGTTTGTTATCTTTTAAGAACAGGTGTTTCACCTGGGCTCTGTATCATGCACTGGCCATGCATGTGTGGAGCACATGTGAAAAAACCTGCAATCTCTAGCAAGAATTAAAACAGGAGAGAATCTGTGATGGGTGAGAAAGGCAAAGTGCACTTTGAAGCAGGGGACGCCCTGCTGGCACTGCCTATTGCATCCATCACTACTGTGTTCCTTTTTTCTCTCCTTTTGGTGGTTTGCCACCTCATAGTTATCGATAAGTAATAATACATTAGCTTAGAAATTTCCATTTATAGAATTGTCTAAAATGAATGCTTGAATGAGTGTGTATATGTCAACTCAAAAAATTATGACGTTACATGTAATCTTCTGTTTAGTGTATTATCAGTGAAGGTTTTGATTGAGTGATGGTTATGTTAACATTTAAGTACCCTGCAGCTCAGCGACACTGGGCCACTGCCATCATGGTCCTTGGTGTGCTTCGACACATCAAGACAGACAATGGCTCGTGTTTCATCTCGAGATCTACTCAAGGAGCATTGGGGAATATCTCACTCGACAGGCATCCCTGGGAATTCCCAGGGACAAGCATTGTGGAAAGGGCCAACCGTCTCCTGAATGACAAGATACGTGTCCTTGGGGAGCGGGAAGGTCACAGAGAATAGAGCTGCAATAGATTTCCTGCTGCTGGCTCAAGAGGCACAGGTGCAAGGACTTTGAATGAGAAAATGGAGTTCCAGCAGATATATGAGAAGCTTTGAGCAGAACGATGAACTGTATAATATAGCCCAAGATGCCTTGAAAATACTAAATACAGAACCACTAACATTATTACACACTGCACCACATACCTCTGCATGTTTACGTCACTTTTTAAATAACTCACCACAAAAATTTATATAAGTACTAACACTTTTATATACTAGGATTAGGATTGGAGCTTGCGTTGTAACGGGGCATGGTTTTGTTAAGCATGGGGAGAGGGAGATGTTGTATTAGGCGAAATCGGACCCTCGGGATGTAACGTGATAGGCCCTCCCCTGCTGGGTCATGCATATGTAAAAAAGGTAAGGATGAAACTGGATACCTATATAAGGGACCCTCACATTCCAATAAACGCCATTTTACCGCTCACCATAATGGTGTAACAAACAGCTGTGACTTGGTCGGGGCCGTCGATACACATTCACAAAGGGACTTGACTTTCCAGGTTACCAGATCGAGGTAACACACAGCAGCTCCTGCCACATAGATCTGACCCACAACAGACCCACAGCAGCTCCTGCCCCATAGATCTGACCCACATCAGAACCACAGCAGCTGCTGACCCATAGAACAGACCCACATCTGCCCCACAGGAGCTCCTGCCCCATAGAACAGACCAACATCAGCCCCACAGTAGCTCCTGCCCCATAGATCTGACCCCATCAGCCCCACAACAGCTCCTGCCACATAGATCTAACCCACATCAGCCCCACAGCAGCTCCTGCCCCATAGATCTGAAACACATCTGCCCCAAAGCATCTCCTGCCCCATAGATCTTTCCCACATCAGCCCCACAGCAGATCCTGCCCCATAGATCTGGCCCACACATGTCGCACAGCAGTACCTGCCCCATAGATCTGACCCACATCTGTCGCACAGCAGTTCCTGCCCCATACATGAGACCAACATCAGCCCCACAGCAGATCCTGCCCCATAGATCTGACCCACATATGTCGCACAGCAGCACCTGCCCCATAGATCTGACCGACATCTGTCGCACAGCAGCTCCTGCCCCATAGATGAGACCAACATCAGCCCCACAGTAGCTCCTGCCCCATAGATCTGACCCAGATCAGACCCACAGTAGCTCCTGCCCCATAGATCTGACCCCCATCAGCCCCACAACAGCTCCTGCCCCATTGATCTAACCCACATCAGCCCCACAGCAGCTCCTGCCCCATAGATCTGACACACATCATATGTAAAGCAGCTGCTGCCCAATAGATATGACCCAGAGCAGCTTCAGCCCCAAGGATCTGACCCACATCAGCCCCACAGCAGCTCCTGCCCCATAGATATGCCCTACATCTGCCCCACAGCAGCTCCTGCACCATAGATCTGACCCACATCTGCATCACAGCAGCTCCTGCCCCATAGATCTGACCCACATCAGACCCACAGCAGCTGCTGACCCTTAGATCTGACCTACATCTGCCCCACAGCAGCTCCTGCCCCATAGACCTGACCCACATGTTCCCCACAGCAGCTCCTGCCCCATAGATCTGACACAAACCATCTCCTGCCCCATAGATCTGACCCCCATCAGCCCCACAGCAGCTCCTCCCCATAGATCTAACACCCATCAGCCTCACAGCAGCTCCTGCCCCATAGATATGCCCTACATCTGCCCCACAGCAGCTCCTGCACCATAGATCTGACCAAAATCTGCAACACAGCAGCTCCTGCTCTATAAATCGGACCAACATCAGGCCCACATCTGTTCCTGCCCCATAGATCTGACCCACAGCAGCTCCTGCCCCATAGATCTGACCCACATTTGCCACACAGCAGCTCCTGCCCCATAGATCTGACCCACATCAGCCCCACAGCAGCTCCTGCCCCATAGATCTGACCCAAATCTGCCCCACAGCAGCTGCTGACCCATAGATCTTTCCCACATCTGCCCCACAGCATCTCCTGCCCCATAGACCTGACCCACATGTCCCACAGCAGCTCCTGCGCCATAGATCTGTCCCACAGCATCTCCTGCCCCATAGATCTGACCCACATGTTCCCAAGAGCAGCTCTGCCCCATTGATTTGACCCACATCAGCCCCAGAGTAGCTCCTGCCCCATAGATCTGACCCCCATCAGCCCCACTGCAGCTCCGGCCCCATAGATCTGACCCATATCTGCAACACAGCAGCTCCTGCTCCATAAATCTGACCAACATCAGGCCCACATCTGTTCCTGCCCCATAGATATGACCCACAGCAGCCCCACAGCAGCTCCTGCCCCATAGATCTGACCCACATCAGACCCACAGCAGCTGCTGACCCATAGATCTGACCCACATCTGCCCCACAGCAGCTGCTGACCCATAGATCTGACCCACATCAGCCCCACAGCTGTTGTATTAGGCGAAATCGGACCCTCGGGATGTAACGTGATAGGCCCTCCCCTGCTGGGTCATGCATATGTAAAAAAGGTAAGGATGAAACTGGATACCTATATAAGGGACCCTCACATTCCAATAAACGCCATTTTACCGCTCACCATAATGGTGTAACAAACAGCTGTGACTTGGTCGGGGCCGTCGATACACATTCACAAAGGGACTTGACTTTCCAGGTTACCAGATCGAGGTAACAAATGGTGCCCCGTGTGAGGAAAAGTCCTGGAGGTGAGTGTGCGAC
This sequence comes from Coturnix japonica, assembly GCF_054131305.1. Classification (NCBI taxonomy): domain Eukaryota; kingdom Metazoa; phylum Chordata; class Aves; order Galliformes; family Phasianidae; genus Coturnix; species Coturnix japonica. Next base: position 3,347,773 of record NC_140689.1, read on the forward strand.
GGCTAAAACCGCGCTGACGGACGCGGTATCCACGGTTCGAGCCCGTGGAAGCACTCTCGGTGGGGTGCAAAGGGGAATGCAGCGCTGCGCCTATCCTACGGCCGATAGTTCGTAGAAGACCAGGAAGACTTCAGGTCTCTGGGTAAATGTATTCCGTCATTAGAGTAGTATTGCAACTTTGTAAAACCTACTATGGTAGGAAAGATACGCCTTCTAAGAAGGACATTGCGGCCGTCATTAATTGTCTTGAAAAGGAGAGGGAGCTTTCCTCTCCTCGGGAGATTTTGGATCACAATAAGCGGGACTCTTTAACTTTTTCGCTCTGTGAGCACGCAATGAATGAGCAAAAAGATGCTGAGCTCAAAACGTGGGGGTTGGTGCTTGGGGCGCTGAAAGCGTCTTGGAAAGAAGGGAAGACTGATGCTTGGCTTGGGGCTGCTTTGGGAATTGGGTCGGGAGGCTTTTTCTCTTGCAGATCCGAAGATTTGAAAGACAAAGACAAGGTGGCGCGAGCCATCCCGACCGCACCCATCACTCCGGCTGAACAACGAGCAGATGGCCCCGTCCAGCAGCATTCCACACATTCCACATCCTTATCTCTTGACCCGCAGAAGCCTTCCTCTGAGGCCCCATATCGGTATCCAAAGCAACCGGTATCTTCTGCACTCCTTCGCCCATCCTTCGGGGTGGGGAAGGGGAGTGAGCAGGGGCGGGAGGATGGGTCCCTTCCTCGAGATGGGATGGGTTGTGGGTGTGGTTCCGCCCCGTGGGGCGGGGTGGATAGGACTAACCAAGATGGAAGCCAATCCTCATCAGCGGGGGCGGAGGCAGAGGCGTTCCTAATCATAATAACCCTTCCCCAAGAGGGAGGGCTGCTGGTCCGGCTCTACCTGGGGGGAGGGAGAGGGGAGAACAAGAGCGACCAAATCTCGGATTGGTCAAAGATAAGGGAGGCATTCCTTTTTATCGTTAATTGGGGGCCCGGTCAGGGGGCCCCGGGCTCGAGTGGAGCCTCTGAAGCAGAAACAAGTCCAGCTGACGAGCGAGCCACGGCAGCCCGAGTTGGAGTCGGTTAAACTCCTGCTGATAACTTGGAGGAGAGGAAGAATGCTTAGGATAAACTGTATTGATTATTGTCACTGTCTTTGTGATTGTTAAATGTTTATGGTATGTGAAAGTATAAATGCAAATGGTATATGGAACTGTTAATGTTATAGGAATGTGTAAACATGAATGCTATATGGAAGTGGAATTATTAATGTTACATGGAAGTGTAATTGATGGTACGAGTTGTGGAATTGTGAAAAACAAAAAAACGGGAAAAAGGTTACAAAAGAACAGTGAGTTAAAATACTGAATGTGATCTGCTCTAGCCAGAGAAGTTTAAGTGCCAGCAAGAGAACGCAAACCCCCGCGCTGCCCCTCCTCACTGCTTACCCCCCCCGCCCCTCGGCTCCGGCGCTTGTGAAAGTAAACAAATCGTTACTTCTGAATGGGGACAAAAGCAAAGTATTCTGAGTGCTCGTGCCCCTGGTTCAGTGTTAATCACTTCCCCTTCTGGGATCCGTATTACAGACAAAGTTTTCTCCCTCTTTGTCTGCAGTGCTGTTTAACCTCTGAAGATCTCTTGCTAGTCGGAGCAAGAATGTCTTCATTTTCTCCCAATAATATACACATTTAGGGGACTAGGGTAGGGTACTTGGACAAATTTGTTGATGGAGCTTGAAATTGTATGGAGGGGGAATTGTGGTGGTGGAGTTGGATGGAACGGTGGCAGCCGTACTAGAGCAGGTCCTGAAGATCCCAGGATGAGTTTTGCCCGTAGTGGGCTGAATGCAGTGTGCACACAGCAGTGCAAAGATATTTGTTTTCTGACAGTTTCAGGTGCAACTCACTCTGTACTGCATCAAGAATTATTACCCATTGATGATTTTTGTAACTATAGTAGGAGTAGGTCAACAAGAAAAAGCTTACCAATTAAAAGAAAAAAGGGGGAGCTAAGGGTGAAGCAAGTAACAATAGAAATTAGTGACTATAGCTGTTAATAACTTTTCTGAGTAGTTTGTATTGTAGAGAGATCTAATATAGTGGTTTGTTATCTTTTAAGAACAGGTGTTTCACCTGGGCTCTGTATCATGCACTGGCCATGCATGTGTGGAGCACATGTGAAAAAACCTGCAATCTCTAGCAAGAATTAAAACAGGAGAGAATCTGTGATGGGTGAGAAAGGCAAAGTGCACTTTGAAGCAGGGGACGCCCTGCTGGCACTGCCTATTGCATCCATCACTACTGTGTTCCTTTTTTCTCTCCTTTTGGTGGTTTGCCACCTCATAGTTATCGATAAGTAATAATACATTAGCTTAGAAATTTCCATTTATAGAATTGTCTAAAATGAATGCTTGAATGAGTGTGTATATGTCAACTCAAAAAATTATGACGTTACATGTAATCTTCTGTTTAGTGTATTATCAGTGAAGGTTTTGATTGAGTGATGGTTATGTTAACATTTAAGTACCCTGCAGCTCAGCGACACTGGGCCACTGCCATCATGGTCCTTGGTGTGCTTCGACACATCAAGACAGACAATGGCTCGTGTTTCATCTCGAGATCTACTCAAGGAGCATTGGGGAATATCTCACTCGACAGGCATCCCTGGGAATTCCCAGGGACAAGCATTGTGGAAAGGGCCAACCGTCTCCTGAATGACAAGATACGTGTCCTTGGGGAGCGGGAAGGTCACAGAGAATAGAGCTGCAATAGATTTCCTGCTGCTGGCTCAAGAGGCACAGGTGCAAGGACTTTGAATGAGAAAATGGAGTTCCAGCAGATATATGAGAAGCTTTGAGCAGAACGATGAACTGTATAATATAGCCCAAGATGCCTTGAAAATACTAAATACAGAACCACTAACATTATTACACACTGCACCACATACCTCTGCATGTTTACGTCACTTTTTAAATAACTCACCACAAAAATTTATATAAGTACTAACACTTTTATATACTAGGATTAGGATTGGAGCTTGCGTTGTAACGGGGCATGGTTTTGTTAAGCATGGGGAGAGGGAGATGTTGTATTAGGCGAAATCGGACCCTCGGGATGTAACGTGATAGGCCCTCCCCTGCTGGGTCATGCATATGTAAAAAAGGTAAGGATGAAACTGGATACCTATATAAGGGACCCTCACATTCCAATAAACGCCATTTTACCGCTCACCATAATGGTGTAACAAACAGCTGTGACTTGGTCGGGGCCGTCGATACACATTCACAAAGGGACTTGACTTTCCAGGTTACCAGATCGAGGTAACACACAGCAGCTCCTGCCACATAGATCTGACCCACAACAGACCCACAGCAGCTCCTGCCCCATAGATCTGACCCACATCAGAACCACAGCAGCTGCTGACCCATAGAACAGACCCACATCTGCCCCACAGGAGCTCCTGCCCCATAGAACAGACCAACATCAGCCCCACAGTAGCTCCTGCCCCATAGATCTGACCCCATCAGCCCCACAACAGCTCCTGCCACATAGATCTAACCCACATCAGCCCCACAGCAGCTCCTGCCCCATAGATCTGAAACACATCTGCCCCAAAGCATCTCCTGCCCCATAGATCTTTCCCACATCAGCCCCACAGCAGATCCTGCCCCATAGATCTGGCCCACACATGTCGCACAGCAGTACCTGCCCCATAGATCTGACCCACATCTGTCGCACAGCAGTTCCTGCCCCATACATGAGACCAACATCAGCCCCACAGCAGATCCTGCCCCATAGATCTGACCCACATATGTCGCACAGCAGCACCTGCCCCATAGATCTGACCGACATCTGTCGCACAGCAGCTCCTGCCCCATAGATGAGACCAACATCAGCCCCACAGTAGCTCCTGCCCCATAGATCTGACCCAGATCAGACCCACAGTAGCTCCTGCCCCATAGATCTGACCCCCATCAGCCCCACAACAGCTCCTGCCCCATTGATCTAACCCACATCAGCCCCACAGCAGCTCCTGCCCCATAGATCTGACACACATCATATGTAAAGCAGCTGCTGCCCAATAGATATGACCCAGAGCAGCTTCAGCCCCAAGGATCTGACCCACATCAGCCCCACAGCAGCTCCTGCCCCATAGATCTGACCCTCATCTGTCGCACAGCAGCTCCTGCCCTATAGATCTGACCAACATCAGCCCCACAGCAGCTCCTGCCCCATAGATCTGAACCACATGTTCCCAAGAGCAGCTCTGCCCCATTGATTTGACCCCCATCAGCCCCACAGTAGCTCCTGCCCCATAGATCTGACCCCCATCGGCCCCACTGCAGCTCCGGCCCAATAGCTCTGACCCACATCAGCCCCACAGCAGCTCCTCCCCATAGATCTAACACCCATCAGCCTCACAGCAGCTCCTGCCCCATAGATCTGACCCACATCAGACCCACAGCAGCTGCTGACGCATAGATCTGACCCACATCTGCCCAACAGCAGCTCCTGCCCCATAGACCTGACCCACATGTTCCCCACAGCAGCTCCTGCCCCATAGATCTGACACACAACATCTCCTGCCCCATAGATCTGACCCCCATCAGCCCCACAACAGCTCCTGCCCCTTAGATCTAACGCACATCAGCCCCACAGCAGCTCCTGCCCCATAGATCTGACCCAAATCAGCCCCGCAGCAGCTCCTGCCCCATAGAGCAGACCAACATCAGCCCCACAGTAGCTCCTTCCCCATAGATCTGACCCCATCAGCCCCACAACAGCTCCTGCCACATAGATCTAACCCACATCAGCCCCACAGCAGCTCCTGCACCATAGATCTGACACACATCATATGTAAAGCAGCTGCTGCCCAATAGATATGACCCACAACAGCTCCTTCCCCATAGATCTGACCCACAGCAGCCCCACAGCAGCTCCTGCCCCATAGATCTGACACACATCATATGTAAAGCAGCTGCTGCCCAATAGATATGACCCACAGCAGCTTCCGCCCCAGGGATCTGACCCACATCAGCCCCACAGCAGCTCCTGCCCCATAGATCTGACCCACATCTGCCCCAAAGCATCTCCTGCCCCATAGATCTTTCCCACATCAGCCCCACAGCAGATCCTGCCCCATAGATCTGACCCACATATGTCGCACAGCAGTACCTGCCCCATAGATCTGACCCACATCTGTCGCACAGCAGCTCCTGCCCCATAGATGAGACCAACATCAGCCCCACAGTAGCTCCTGCCCCATAGATCTGACTCCCATCAGCCCCACAGTAGCTCCTGCCCCATAGATCTGACTCCCATCAGCCCCACAGTAGCTCCTGCCCCATAGATCTGACCCACATCAGCCCCACAACAGCTCCTGCCCCATAGATCTGACCCACATCAGCCCCACAGCAGCTCCTGCCCCATAGATCTGACACACATCATATGTAAAGCAGCTGCTGCCCAATAGATACGACCCACAGCAGCTTCAGCCCCAAGGATCTGACCCAAATCAGCAACACAGCAGCTCCTGCCCCATAGATCTGACCCACATCTGTCGCACAGCAGCTCCTGCCTATAGATCTGACCCACATCAGCCCCACAGCAGCTCCTGCCCCATAGATCTGACCCACATGTTCCCAAGAGCAGCTCCGCCCCATAGGTCTGACCCACATATGCCCCACAGCAGCTCCTGCTCCATAGATCTGACCCACATCAGCCACACAGCAGCTCCTGACTCATAAATCTGACCCACAGTAGCTCCTGCCCCATAGATCTGACCCACATCAGCCCCACAACAGCTCCTGCCCCATAGATCTAACCCACATCAGCCCCACAGCAGATCCTGCCCCATAGATCAGACCAACATCAGCCCCACAGTAGCTCCTGCCCCATAGATCTGACCCCATCATCCCCACAACAGCTCCTGCCCCGTAGATCTAACCCACATCAGCCCCACAGCAGCTCCTGCCCCATAGATCTGACCCACATCTTCCCAAGAGCAGCTCTGCCCCATTGATTTGACCCACATCAGCCCCACAGTAGCTCCTGCCCCATAGATCTGTCCCCCATCAGCCCCACTGCAGCTCCGGCCCCATAGATCTGACACACATCATATGTAAAGCAGCTGCTGCCCAATAGATATGACCCACAACAGCTCCTGCCCCATAGATCTAACCCAAAGCAGCCCCACAGCAGCTCCTACCCCATAGATCTGATGTACATCATCTCCACTGCAGCTCCTGCCCCATAGATCTTTCCCACATCAGCCCCACAGCAGCTCCTGCCCCATAGATCTGACCCACGTCAGCCCCACAGCAGCTCCTACACCATAGATCTGACCCACATCTGCCACACACCATCTCCTACCCCATAGATCTTACCCACTTCTGCCCCACAGCAGCTCCTGCCCCATAGCTCTGACCCACATCTGCACCAAAGCAGCTCCTCCCCATAGATCTAACACCCATCAGCCTCACAGCAGCTCCTGCCCCATAGATATGCCCTACATCTGCCCCACAGCAGCTCCTGCACCATAGATCTGACCCACATCTGAACACAGCAGCTCCTGCTCCATAAATCTGACCAACATCAGGCCCACATCTGTTCCTGCCCCATAGATATGACCCTCATCAGCCCCACAGCAGCTCCTGCCTTATAGATCTGACCCACATCAGACCCACAGCAGCTGCTGACCCATAGATCTGACCCACATCTGCCCCACAGCAGCTCCTGCCCCATAGACCTGACCCACATGTTCCCCACAGCAGCTCCGGTCCCATAGATCTGACCCACAGCATCTCCTGCCCCATAGATCTGACCCCCATCAGCCCCACAACAGCTCCTGCCCCATAGATCAGACCCACATCAGCCCCACAGCAACTCCTGCCCCATAGATCTGACCCACATCTGCCCCAAAGCATCTCCTGCCCCATAGATCTAACCCACATCAGCCCCACAGCAGATCCTGCCCCATAGATCTGACCCACATATGTCGCACAGCAGCTCCTGCCCCATAGATCTGACCCACATCTGTCGCACAGCAGCTCCTGCCCCATAGATGAGACCAACATCAGCGCAACAGTAGCTCCTGCCCCATAGATCTGACCCCCAACAGCCACACAGTAGCTCCTGCCCCATAGATCTGACCCCCATCAGCCCCACAACAGCTCCTGCCCCATAGATCTGACCCACATCAGCCCCACAGCAGCTCCTGCCCCATAGATCTGACACACATCATATGTAAAGCAGCTGCTGCCCAATAGATATGATCCACAGCAGCTTCAGCCCCAAGGATCTGACCCACATCAGCCCCACAGCAGCTCCTGCCCCATAGATCTGACCCACATGTTCCCAAGAGCAGCTCCTGCCCCATAGGTCTGACCCACATGTGCCCCACAGCAGCTCCTGCCATATAGATCTGACCCACATATGCCCCACAGCAGCTCCTGCCTTATAGATCTTACCCAAATCAGCCCCGCAGCAGATCCTGGCCCATAGATCTGACCCACATGTGCCCCACAGCAGCTCCAAACTCATAGATCTGACCCTCATCAGTCCAACAGCAGATTTTGCACCATAGATATGTCCCTCATCTGTCCCACAGCAACTCCTGCCCCATAGATCTGACCTACATCATCCCCTATTCAGCTTCTGCCCCATAGGTCTGACGCACATGTGCCCCACAGTAGCTCCTGCCCCATAGATCTGACCCCCATCAGCCCCACAACAGCTCCTGCCCCATAGATCTAACCCACATCAGCCCCACAGCAGCTCCTGCCCCATAGATCTGACCCAAATCAGCCCCGCAGCAGCTCCTGCCCCATAGATCAGACCAACATCAGCCCCACAGTATCTCCTGCCCCATAGATCTAACACACATCATATGTAAAGCAGCTGCTGCCCAATAGATATGACCCACAGCAGCTTCAGCCCCAAGGATCTGACACACATCAGCCCCACAGCAACTCCTGCCCCATAGATCTGACCCACATCTGCCCCAAAGCATCTCCTGCCCCATAGATCTTTCCCACATCAGCCCCACAGCAGATCCTGCCCCATAGATCTGACCCACATATGTCGCACAGCAGCACCTGCCCGATAGATCTGACCCACATCAGCCCCACAGCAGCTCCTACACCATAGATCTGACCCACATCTGCAACACAGCAGCTCCTGCCCCATAGCTCTGACCCACATCTGACCCACAGCAGCTCCTGCCCCATAGATCTGACCCACATTTTCCCCAAAGCAGCACCTAACCCATAGATCTGACCCACATCAGCCACACAGCAGCTCCTGACTCATAAATCTGAACCACAGCAGCTCCTGCCCCATAGATCTGACCCAAATCTGACCCACAGCAGCTCCTGCCCCATAGATCTGACCCACATTTTCCCCAAAGCAGCACCTAACCCATAGATCTGACCCACATGTGCCCCACAGCTGCTCCTGCCCCATAGATCTGAACCACAGCAGTTCCTAACCCATAGATCAGACCCAAATCTTCCCTACATCAGCTCCTGCCCATAGATCTGACCCACATCAGCCGCACAGCAGCTCCTACACCATAAATCTCACCCACATCAGCCCCACAGCTGCTCCACGGCACGGTTTCCCCGGCTCGGTGCGGCTCGCGAGCTTTGCGGCGCCGGCTATGCGTTTTTGCCTGCGGAGACGCCACGGGAGCGACATTTGGCTGATTCCGAGGAACGTCCGAGCCGAGCGGTGCCCGCCGGGAGCGATTGGACCGTGCCGGCGCACTTGAGAGGGGTCCGTTCGAGCCGGAAATCCGGACTGCGGGCAGGCCGCGTGGCGAGGGATGGCGAAAGAGCGGCGGGAAGCCGCAACCGAAAAAATCCACAGCCCGTCGCTCAACCGCGCTCGCCTGCGCCCGCTCGTTGCCGCCTCTGGAGACGAGCACGCGCTCGCTCCTGCAGACGAAAACGGAAGGCGTAAGAAAAAACGGCTTCGGAAAAGAACGGCGCCGACTACCGGCAGCGGCGCCGAGGGTAAGCGGCGCTCTACGTCGACGTAGCGGTAGGTAAGAAACTACAGCGACCCCCCAGCAAGCTCCGGAGCTTTAGCGCCCCCCATCTCACAGGGCGGCAAAGCCTAGCCGAAAGCGGGTAGACCTGGCAGCTACACGCAAGCCGCACGGGCAGCGACTCCTAGCCGCCGCCGCCGAGCACCACGGTCCGCTCGGAGCCGGGTACACCGTGCCGACCCAGTCGAGCCGCATAGGCAGCGACCTCTAGCAGCCGCCGCCGAGCACCACGGCCCGCTCGAAGCCGGGTAGACTGTGACGACCTGGTCGAGCCGCATAGGCAGCGACCTCTAGTAGCCGCCGCCGAGCACCACCGCCCGCTCGGAGCCGGGTAGACCGTGCCGACCTAGTCGAGCCGCATAGGCAGCGACCTCTAGCAGCCACCGCCGAGCACCACGGCCTGCCCTGAGCCGGGTAGACCGTGCCGACCTAGGCGAGCCGCATAGGCAGCGACCTCTAGCAGCCGCCGCCGAGCACCACGGCCCGCTCGGAGCCGGGTAGACCGTGACGACCTGGTCGAGCCGCATAGGCAGCGACCTCTAGTAGCCGCCGCCAAGCACCACGGCCCGCTCGGAGCCGGGTAGACCGTGCCGACCTAGTCGAGCCGCATAGGCAGCGACCTCTAGCAGCTGCCGCCGAGCACCACGGCCCGCTCGGATCCGGGTAGACCGTGCCGACCTAGTCGAGCCGCATAGGCAGTGACCTCTAGCACCCGCCGCCGAGCACCACGGCCCGCTCGGAGCCAGGTAGACCGTGCCGATCTAGTCGAGTTGCATAGGCAGCGACCTCTAGCAGCCGCCGCCGAGCACCACGGCCTGCCCTGAGCCGGGTAGACCGTGCCGACCTAGGCGAGCCGCATAGGCAGCGACCTCTAGAATTTGCCGCCGAGCACCACGGCTCGCTCGTAGCCGGGTACACCATGCCGACCCAGTCGAGCCGCATAGGCAGCGACCTCTAGCAGCCGCCGCCGAGCACCACGGCCCGCTCGGAGCCGGGTAAACCGTGCCGACCTAGGCGAGCTGCATAGGCAGCGACCTCTAGCAGCCGCCGCCGAGCACCACGGCCCGCTCGGAGCCGGGTAGACCGTGCCGACCTAGTCGAGCCGCATAGGCAGCGACCTCTAGCAGCCGCCGCCGAGCAGCACGGCACGCCCTGAGCCGGGTAGACCGTGCCGACCTAGTCAAGCCGCATAGGCAGCGACCTCTAGCAGCCGCCGCCGAGCACCATGGCCCGCTCAGAGCCGGGTAGACCGTGCCGACCTAGTCGAGCCGCATAGGCAGAGACCTCTAGCAGCCGCCGCCGAGCACCATGGCCCGCTCGGAGCCGGGTAGACCGTGCCGACCTAGTCAAGCCGCATAGGCAGCGACCTCTAGCAGCCGCCGCCGAGCACCACGGCCCGCTCGGAGCCGGGTAGATTGTGCCGACCTAGTCGAGCCGCATAGGCAGCGACCTCTAGCAGCCGCCGCCGAGCAGCTCCTGCCCCATAGATCTGACTAAAATCTGCCCCAAAGCATCTCCTGCCCCATAGATCTGACCCACATCAGCCCCACAGCAGCTCCTACACCATAGATCTGACCCCCATCAGCCCCACAACAGCTCCTGCCCCATAGATCTAACCCACAGCAGCCCCACAGCAGCTCCTGCCCCATAGATCTGACACACATCATATGTAAAGCAGCTGCTGCCCAATAGATATGACCCACAGCAGCTTCAGCCCCAAGGATCTGACCCACATCAGCCCCAAAGTAACTCCTGCCCCATAGATCTGACCCACATCTGCCCCAAAGCATCTCCTGCCCCATAGATCTTTCCCACATCAGCCCCACAGCAGATCCTGCCCCATAGATCTGACCCACATATGTCGCACAGCAGCACCTGCCCCATAGATCTGACCCACATCTGTCGCACAGCAGCTCCTGCCCCATAGATCAGACCAACATCAGCCCCACAGTAGCTCCTGCCCCATAGACCTGAACCCCATCAGCCCCACAGTAGCTCCTTCCCCATAGATTTGACCCCCATCAGCCCCACAACAGCTCCTGCCCCATAGATCTAACCCACATCAGCCCCACAGCAGCTCCTGCCCCATAGATCAGACCAACATAAGCCCCACAGTATCTCCTGCCCCATAGATATGACACACATCATATGTAAAGCAGCTGCTGCCCAATAGATATGACCCACAGCAGCTTCAGCCCCAAGGATCTGACCCACATCAGCCCCACAGCAACTCCTCCCCCATAGATCGGACCCACATCTGCCCCAAACCATCTCCTGCCCCATAGATCTTTCCCACATCAGTCCTACAGCAGATCCTGCCCCATAGATCTGACCCACATATGTCGCACAGCAGCACCTGCCCCATAGATCTGACCCACATCAGCCCCACAGCAGCTCCTACACCATAGATCTGACCCACATCTGCCACACAGCAGCTCCTGCCCCATAGCTCTGACCCACATCTGTACCACAGCAGCTCCTCCCCATTGATCTAACACCCATCAGCCTCACAGCAGCTCCTGCCCCATAGATAAGCCCTACATCTGCCCCACAGCAGCTCCTGCACCATAGATCTGACCAACATCTGCAACACAGCAGCTCCTGCTCCATAAATCTGACCAACATCAGGCCCACATCTGTTCCTGCCCCATAGATCTGACCCACAGCAGCTCCTGCCCCATAGATCTGACCCACATTTGCCACACAGCAGCTCCTGCCCCATAGATCTGACCCAAATCTGCCCCACAGCAGATCCTGCCAAATAGATCTTAACCACAGCAGCTCCTGCCCCATAGATCTGACCCACATCAGCCCCACAGCAGCTCCTGGCCCATAGATCTGACCCACATGTGCCCCACAGCAGCTCCAAACTCATAGATCTGACCCACATCAGTCCAACAGCAGATTTTGCACCATAGATATGTCCCTCATCTGCCCCACAGCAACTCCTGCCCCATAGATCTGACCTACATCATCCCCTCTGCAGCTTCTGCCCCATAGGTCTGAACCACATGTGCCCCACAGCAGCTCCTGCCATATAGATCTGACCCACATATGCCCCACAGCAGCTCCTGCCCCATAGATCTGACCCACATCAGCCACACAGCAGCTCCTGACTCATAAATCTGACCCACAGCAGCTCCTGCCCCATAGATCTGACCCAAATCTGACCCACAGCAGCTCCTGCCCCATAGATCTGACCCACATTTTCTCCAAAGCAGCACCTAACCCATAGATCTGACCCACATGTGCCCCACAGCTGCTCCTGCCCCATAGATCTGAACCACAGCAGTTCCTAACCCATAGATCAGACCCAAATCTTCCCTACATCAGCTCCTGCCCATAGATCTGACCCACATCAGCCGCACAGCAGCTCCTACCCCATAGATCTCACCCACATCAGCCCCACAGCTGCTCCACGGCACGGTTTCCCCGGCTCGGTGCGGCTCGCGAGCTTTGCGGCGCCGGCTATGCGTTTTTGCCTGCGGAGACGCCACGGGAGCGACATTTGGCTGATTCCGAGGAACGTCCGAGCCGAGCGGTGCCCGCCGGGAGCGGTTGGACTGTGCCGGCGCACTTGAGCTGGGTCCGTTCGAGCCGGAAATCCGGACTGCGGGCAGTCCGCGTAGCGAGGGATGGCGAAAGAGCGGCGGGAAGCCGCAACCGAAAAAATCCACAGCCCGGCGCTCAACCGCGCCCGCCTGCGCCCGCTCGTTGCCGCCTCTGGAGACGAGCACGCGCTCGCTCCTGCAGACGAAAACGGAAGGCGTAAGAAAAAACGGCTTCGGAAAAGAACGGCGCCGACTACCGGCAGCGGCGCCGAGGGTAAGCGGCGCTCTACGTCGACGTAGCGGTAGGTAAGAAACTACAGCGTCCCCCCAGCAAGCTCCGGAGCTTTAGCGCCCCCCCATCTCACAGGGCGGCAAAGCCTAGCCGAAAGCGGGTAGACCTGGCAGCTACACGCAAGCCGCACGGGCAGCGACCCCTAGCCGCCGCCGCCGAGCACCACGGTCCGCTCGGAGCCGGGTACACCGTGCCGACCTAGTCGAGCCGCATAGGCAGCGACCTCTAGCAGCCGCCGCCGAGCACCACGGCCCGCTCGGAGCCGGGTAGACCGTGCCGACCTAGTCGAGTCGCATACGCAGAGACATATAGCAGCCGCCGCCGAGCACCACGGCCTGCCCTGAGCTGGGTAGACCGTGCCGACCTAGTCGAGCCGCATAGGCAGCGACCTCTAGCAGCCGCCGCCGAGCACCACGGCCTGCTCGGAGCCGGGTAGACTGTGCCGACCTAGTCGAGCCGCATAGGCAGAGACCTCTAGCAGCCGCCGCGGAGCACCACGGCCCGCTCGGAGCCGGGTAGACTGTGCCGACCTAGTCGAGCCGCATAGGCAGCGACCTCTAGCAGCCACCGCCGAGCACCACGGCCTGCCCTGAGCCGGGTAGACCGTGCCGACCTAGTCGAGCCGAATAGGCAGCGACCTCTAGCAGCCGCCGCCGAGCACCACGGCCCGCTCGGAGCCGGGTAGACCATGCCGACCTAGTCGAGCCGCATAGGCAGTGACCTCTAGCAGCCGCCGCCGAGCACCACGGCCCGCTCGGAGCCGGGTAGACCGTGCCGACCTAGTCGAGCAGCATAGGCAGCGACCTCTAGCAGCCGCCGCCGAGCAGCTCCTGCCCCATAGATCTGAAACACATCATATGTAAAGCAGCTGCTGCCCTATAGATATGACCAACAGCACCTTCAGCCCCAAGTATCTGACCCACAACAGACCCACAGCAACTCCTGCCCCATAGATCTGACTAAAATCTGCCCCAAAGCATCTCCTGCCCCATAGATCTGACCCACATCAGCCCCACAGCAGCTCCTACACCATAGATCTGACCCACATCTGCAACACAGCAGCTCCTGCCCCATAGCTCTGACCCACATCTGCACCACAGCAGCTCCTCCCCATAGATCTAACACCCATCAGCCTAACAGCAGCTCCTGCCCCATAGATAAGCCCTACATCTGCCCCACAGCAGCTCCTGCACCATAGATCTGACCCTCATCTGCAACACAGCAGCTCCTGCTCCATAAATCTGACCAACATCAGGCCCACATCTGTTCCTGCCCCATAGATCTGACCCACATTTGCCACACAGAAGCTCCTGCCCCATAGATCTGACCCAAATCTGCCCCACAGCAGATCCTGCCAAATAGATCTTAACCACAGCAGATCCTGCCCTACAGATCTGACCCACATCAGCCCCACAGTATCTCCTACACCATAGATCTGACCCACATCTGCCACACACCATCTCCTACCCCATAGATCTTACCCACTTCTGCCACACAGCAGCTCCTGCCCCATAGCTCTGACCCACATCTGCACCACAGCAGCTCCTCCCCATAGATCTAACACCCATCAGCCTCACAGCAGCTCCTGCTTCATAGATATGCACTACATCTGCCCCACAGTAGCTCCTGCCCCATAGATCTGACCCCCATCAGCCCCACAACAGCTCCTGCCCCATAGATCTAACCCACATCAGTCCAAGAGCAGATTTTGCACCATAGATATGTCTCTCATCTGCCCCACAACAACTCCTGCCCCATAGATCTGACCTACATCATCCCCTCTGCAGCTTCTGCCCCATAGATCTGACCCACATATGTCGCACAGCAGCACCTGCCCCATAGATCTGACCCACATCTGTCGCACAGCAGCTCCTGCCCCATAGATCTGACCCACATATGTCGAACAGCAGCACCTGCCCCATAGATCTGATCCCCATCAGCCCCACAACAGCTCCTGCCCCATAGATCTTTCCCACATCAGCCCCACAGCAGATCCTGCCCCATAGATCTGACCCACATATGTCGCACAGCAGCACCTGCCCCATAGATCTGACCCACATCTGTCGCACAGCAGCTCCTGCCCCATAGATCAGACCAACATCACCCCCCAGTAGCTCCTGCCCCATAGACCCGAACCCCATCAGCCCCACAGTAGCTCCTTCCCCATAGATCTGACCCCCATCAGCCCCACAACAGCTCTTGCCCCATAGATCTAACCCACATCAGCCCCACAGCAGCTCCTGCCCCATAGATCAGACCAACATCAACCCCACAATAGCTCCTGCCCCATAGACCTGAACCCCATCAGCCCCACAGTAGCTCCTTCCCCATAGATCTGACCCCCATCAGCCCCACAACAGCTCTTGCCCCATAGATCTAACCCACATCAGCCCCACAGCAGCTCCTGCCCCATAGATCTGACCCCCATCAGCCCCACAACAGCTCCTGCCCCATAGATCTAACCCACATCAGCCCCACAGTATCTCCTGCCCCATAGATCTGACACACATCATATGTAAAGCAGCTGCTGCCCAATAGATATGACCCACAGCAGCTTCAGCCCCAAGGATCTGACCCACATCAGCCCCACAGCAACTCCTGCCCCATAGATCTGACCCACATCTGCCCCAGACCATCTCCTGCCCCATAGATCTTTCCCACATCTGCCCCACAGCAGATCCTGCCCCATAGATCTGACCCACATATGTCGCACAGCAGCACCTGCCCCATAGATCTGACCCACATATGCCCCACAGCAGCTCCTGCCCCATAGATCTGACCCACATCAGCCACACAGCAGCTCCTGACTCATAAATCTGACCCACAGCAGCTCCTGCCCCATAGATCTGACCCAAATCTGACCAACAGCAGCTCCTGCCCCATAGATCTGACCCACATTTTCCCCAAAGCAGCACCTAACCCATAGATCTGACCCACATGTGCCCCACAGCTGCTCCTGCCCCACAGATCTGAACCACAGCAGTTCCTAACCCATAGATCAGACGCAAATCTTCCCTACATCAGCTCCTGCCCATAGATCTGACCCACATCAGCCGCACAGCAGCTCCTACACCATAGATCTCACTCACATCAGCCCCACAGCAGCTCCTACACCATAGATCTGACCCACATCTGCCACACACCATCTCCTACCCCATAGATCTTACCCACTTCTGCCCCACAGCAGCTCCTGCCCCATAGCTCTGACCCACATCTGCACCACAGCAGCTCCTCCCCATAGATCTAACACCCATCAGCCTCACAGCAGCTCCTGCCCCATAGATATGCCCTATATCTGCCCCACAGCAGCTCCTGCACCATAGATTTGACCCACATCTGCAACACAGCAGCTCCTGCTCCATAAATCTGACCAACATCAGGCCCACATCTGTTCCTGACCCATAGATCTGACCCACAGCAGCTCCTGCCCCATAGATCTGACCCTCATCAGCCCCACAGCAGCTCCTGCCTCATAGATCTGACCCAAATCAGCCCCGCAGCAGCTCCTGGCCCATAGATCTGACACACATGTGCCCCACAGCAGCTCCAAACTCATAGATCTGACCCACATCAGTCCAACAGCAGATTTTGCACCATAGATATGTCCCTCATCTGCCCCACAGCAGCTCCTGCCCCATAGATCTGACCTACATCATCCACTCTGCAGCTTCTGCCCCATAGGTCTGACCCACATGTGCCCCACAGTAGCTCCTGCCCCATAGATCTGACCCCCATCAGCCCCACAACAGCTCCTGACCCATAGATCTAACCCACATCAGCCCCACAGCAGCTCCTGCCCCATAGATCTGACACACATCATATGTAAAGCAGCTGCAGCACAATAGATATGACCCACAGCAGCTTCAGCCCCAAGGATCTGACACACATCAGCCCCACAGCAACTCCTGCCCCATAGATCTGACCCACATCAGCCCCACAGCAGCTCCTACACCATAGATCTGACCCACATCTGCCACACAGCAGCTCCTGCCCCATAGCTCTGACCCACATCTGTACCACAGCAGCTCCTCCCCATAGATCTAACACCCATCAGCCTCACAGCAGCTCCTGCCCCATAGATAAGCCCTACAACTGCCCCACAGCAGCTCCTGCACCATAGATCTGACCCACATCTGCAACACAGCAGCTCCTGCTCCATAAATCTGACCAACATCAGGCCCACATCTGTTCATGCCTTATAGATCTGACCCACAGCAGCTCCTGCCCCATAGATCTGACCCACATTTGCCACACAGCAGCTCCTGCCCCATAGATCTGACCCAAATCTGCCCCACAGCAGATCCTGCCAAATAGATCTTAACCACAGCAGATCCTGCCCCATAGATCTGACCCACATCAGCCCCACAGCAGCTCCTACACCATAGATCTGACCCACATCTGCCACACACCATCTCCTACCCCATAGATCTTACCCACTTCTGCCCCACAGCAGCTCCTGCCCCATAGCTCTGACCCACATCTGCACCACAGCAGCTCCTCCCCATAGATCTAACACCCATCAGCCTCACAGCAGCTCCTGCCCCATTGATATGCCCTACATCTGCCCCACAGCAGCTCCTGCACCATAGATCTGACCCACATGTGCCCCACAGCAGCTCCAAACTCATAGATCTGACCCACATCAGTCCAACAGTAGATTTTGCACCATAGATATGTCCCTCATCTGCCCCACAGCAGCTCCTGCCCCATAGATCTGACCTACATCATCCCCTCTGCAGCTTCTGCCCCATAGGTCTGACCCACATGTGCCCCACAGTAGCTCCTGCCCCATAGATCTGACCCCCATCAGCCCCACAACAGCTCCTGACCCATAGATCTAACCCACATCAGCCCCACAGCAGCTCCTGCCCCATAGATCTGACACACATCATATGTAAAGCAGCTGCAGCACAATAGATATGACCCACAGCAGCTTCAGCCCCAAGGATCTGACACACATCAGCCCCACAGCAACTCCTGCCCCATAGATCTGACCCACATCTGCCCCAAAGCATCTCCTGCCCCATAGATCTTTCCCACATCAGCCCCACAGCAGATCCTGCCCCATAGATCTGACCCACATATGTCGCACAGCAGCACCTGCCCCATAGATCTGACCCACATCAGCCCCACAGCAGCTCCTACACCATAGATCTGACCCACATCTGCCACACAGCAGCTCCTGCCCCATAGCTCTGACCCACATCTGTACCACAGCAGCTCCTGCTCCATAAATCTGACCAACATCAGGCCCACATCTGTTCCTGCCCCATAGATCTGACCCACAGCAGCTCCTGCCCCATAGATCTGACCCACATTTGCCACACAGCAGCTCCTGCCCCATAGATCTGACCCAAATCTGCCCCACAGCAGATCCTGCCAAATAGATCTTAACCACAGCAGCTCCTGCCTTATAGATCTGACCCACATCAGCCCCACAGCAGCTCCTGGCCCATAGATCTGACCCACATGTGCCCCACAGCAGCTCCAAACTCATAGATCTGACCCACATCAGTCCAACAGCAGATTTTGCACCATAGATATGTCCCTCATCTGCCCCACAGCAACTCCTGCCCCATAGATCTGACCTACATCATCCCCTCTGCAGCTTCTGCCCCATAGGTCTGACCCACATGTGCCCCACAGTAGCTCCTGCCCCATAGATCTGACCCCCATCAGCCCCACAACAGCTCCTGCCCCATAGATCTAACCCACATCAGCCCCACAGTATCTCCTGCCCCATAGATCTGACACACATCATATGTAAAGCAGCTGCTGCCCAATAGATATGACCCACAGCAGCTTCAGCCCCAAGGATCTGACACACATCAGCCCCACAGCAACTCCTGCCCCATAGATCTGACCCACATCTGCCCCAAAGCATCTCCTGCCCCATAGATCTTTCCCACATCAGCCCCACAGCAGATCCTGCCCCATAGATCTGACCCACATATGCCCCACAGTAGCTCCTCCCCATAGATCTAACACCCATCAGCCTCACAGCAGCCTCTGCCCCATAGATAAGCCCTACATCTGCCCCACAGCAGCTCCTGCACCATAGATCTGACCCACATCTGCAACACAGCAGCTCCTGCTCCATAAATCTGACCAACATCAGGCCCACATCTGTTCCTGCCCCATAGATCTGACCCACAGCAGCTCCTGCCCCATAGATCTGACCCACATCAGCCCCACAGCAGCTCCTGCCCCATAGATCTGACCCAAATCTGCCCCACAGCAGATCCTGCCAAATAGATCTTAACTGCAGCGACTCGGCACGGACTCAGATGTGAACGATCCAAATCGTTTATTACAAGTTCTCACATCCCTTATATACCTTCACAAGTTGTTATTTTCTAACTTTCCCATCCTCCCTTACAACTTTCCCAAACATCTTACATGTCAACAAAGCATTCTACAAAACACTTTTCAACTGTCCATGCAGGCACATAACCAATCAGAGCTGTGAGACTCTTCTTCTCCTTGCAGAGGTGTCCTTGGTTCCCATCCTGTTTATCTTGCTCCACAGCTGCTGCTCTGAACAGCTTTTCTTGTATTCCCACAATTCCCCCTTTTTTGTTTATTGACAAGCTACTACCATACTATAAAATAATAACACTAATTATATTAATAACATAATCATTATAACTCAATCAAGGCCTCGATTGACAATGCTCTAAAAGTGAAAAAAGAGACAAGTCAAATACAACATAACAACATTACTCTTAAACCCACTAAAAAGAACAAACATGTTTGTACTGCAACCTAAGTTTCTGCAACCTGAAAATAAATCCATGAGGGTCCCATTGTGTTAATCTGTAACTGATCAGGAAAAGTCTTCAATTTTTATATACTCTGATATATTGATTTTTAATGACCAATAAAATTTGTGCAGTAAATGCTTTTAAGATGTTCATAACCATGCTCTACCAACTGAGTTATCCGGGCTAATAATTGATTAATGATCGCACAATTTAATGGAATATCATGTCAAAAAGAACCAATTTTAGAGGACAAATGTACTAGAGTATCACTAGGGGCATTAATACTTATTGACCCTTGAGAAACAGCAAGCCATGTTGGTGGTGGATGTGACAGGTAGTGCCAGCAGGGCGTCCCCTGCTTCAAGGTGCACATTTCCTCTCTCACCCATCACAGATTCTCTCCTGCATTCAGGGTCTGAAGGATTTCTTCCAGTTGTACACCACATCCGCATGGCCAGTGCGTGATATAGAGCCCAAGTGGAACACCTGCTTGGAAAACAGAATAAACCATCAAATTTAGTTCTATTAGCGTGCACTTTTGTCTAAAATGATGCATGGTTATATTTTCAGATCCCAATTAATTGGATGTAAAAGAGGTATCCGTTCTATGATACAGGGTCATCTCTTTGCCTGGGATTCCTTTCCAGGTTTTGTCTTTGCAAATTAAGAAAAGCTAATTAATAGGCTAATAACATCATAACCAAACAGTACTAAAACATTAAAAGAGCTATTCCTGTAGACTCTAGCACTGATTAGATCAAATCCTGTTTAATACACATCTGATCTATTACTAAAATAGAAGAAGCACACAACATCCTAGCTAATGCCTTAAACTCTAAATCTTGAGACTGCATTCACCTGTATGTGCTGTGGAAAATACGTAAGAAGAATGAGTATCTATTGTTACAGGTGCATATTTTAGACGGCCAAGTTCAGGAACGTGAGTGACAACTGTCTGACACAGTTGAAGAGGTGCTGTGCCACATGGATTTGTCCGAGTCGGAGGCAAAGAGCTATCAGTCAAATTATGTAGCTGATATTCAGTCATAAACACGGTGTATTGCATAGGAGAGAGGATCATTCTTAACACAGTTTTCCAATCGTGAGGGGTCATAGCGTAACTGTCACTGTTTGCAACCAAAAGATTGTATGTAAAGGCTGACTGAACTCCGAATGTTCTCACTGACTCCCTTAGCTCCTTCACTGCCTCATAAGGCAGAGATTCCAAACGGGGGACCTGATTAGGAAAGGTCTGCAACGTGTCAGCATCACCCCTTAATATTGTTTCTTTTTTGCATTGCTCTAAGACATCACAGTACGCTGTAGGGAAATTTGTCATTCCTGCTTCCTTCAAAGTATCATCAGGAGGAAATGCGTCCGATTCTCTTTCTGGATCTTCTGGACCGGGGTCACAACGATCCCCTGGTTTCGATCCGTCCGTGTCTTTAACCACGTTACACGCCGGCTGCACAGACGCAGCAGCGCATGACGTGGGGGGGGAGGAGGGCAGAAGCGGCGCGACGAGCGTCGTAGGCGGAGCGAAGGGCGAGGGCGCCGTAGAGGGCGGCAACGCGGCGAACGTCGGGGGAGGAGCGAACGGCGGGAGCGCGAGGGGGGGCGGTTGCGGCTTTTCGTCTCCCCGAATCGCGGGGGGGTCGGAGCCGCCGGTCGGATCCGGGCACGGGCCGCTTCCCGCAGCGAGAGGCAGCGGCGGGGTTGGGACGGAGGGCGGCAGGGAATGGTCGGAATAAATTCTTTCCCGTCGTGATTGCTTAATCCCTTCCATTATCCGGCTCCAAACGGGCAACAGCTTAGCAGCCTTTCTGTCTTTAGCGAGAGAAGCCTCGTAGAGTTTTGAGCCGATTTTGTCCCAAAGTTCTCCATCGAGAGAGAACTCAGTTTTTGGAAATTCAGGGACATTTTTGCTTATCCATTTAAGAAGAGTAGCTAATGCTTTAGTAGACACAGTCTTATCCTGATACGGTAACACTGACCGCAATACTTCGAGATTTACTTTCTGCTCCTTCGGTAGTGAGCTCCCCATAGTTCCCGACTGCTCACCTTCTGTCCTGCAGAACGGTGCGGGTGCGCGCGAAACAGTCTCTCCGAAGTTCAGTCGGGCGACGCTGCCGGACCGGGCTCGCTCAGCCGCGGGTTGATTTGCCCCACGTTGGGCGCCATTTGCAGCGACTCGGCACGGACTCAGATGTGAACGATCCAAATCGTTTATTACAAGTTCTCACATCCCTTATATACCTTCACAAGTTGTTATTTTCTAACTTTCCCATCCGCCCTTACAACTTTCCCAAACATCTTACATGTCAACAAAGCATTCTACAAAACACTTTTCAACTGTCCATGCAGGCACATAACCAATCAGAGCTGTGAGACTCTTCTTCTCCTTGCAGAGGTGTCCTTGGTTCCCATCCTGTTTATCTTGCTCCACAGCTGCTGCTCTGAACAGCTTTTCTTGTATTCCCACACTTAACAACAGCAGCTCCTGCCCCATAGATCTGACCCACATCAGCCCCACAGCAGCTCCTACACCATAGATCTGACCCACATCTGCCACACACCATCTCCTACCCCATAGATCTTACCCACTTCTGCCCCACAGCAGCTCCTGCCCCATAGCTCTGACCCACATCAGCCCCACAGCAGCTCCTACACCATATATCTGACCCACATCTGCCACACACCATCTCCTACCCCATAGATCTTACCCACTTCTGCCCCACAGCAGCTCCTGCCCCATAGCTCTGACCCACATCTGCACCACAGCAACTCCTCCCCATAGATCTAACACCCATCAGCCTCACAGCAGGTCCTGCCCCATAGATATGCCCTACATCTGCCCCACAGCAGCTCCTGCACCATAGATCTGACAAACATCTGCAACACAGGAGCTCCTGCTCCATAAATCTGACCAACATCAGGCCCACATCTGTTCCTTCCCCATAGATCTGACCCACAGCAGCTCCTGCCCCATAGATCTGACCCAAATCTGCCCCACAGCAGCTCCTGCCAAATAGATCTTAACCACAGCAGCTCCTGCCCCATAGATCTGACCCACATCAGCCCCACAGCAGCTCCTACACCATAGATCTGACCCACATCTGCCACACACCATCTCCTACCCCATAGATCTTACCCACTTCTGCCCCACAGCAGCTCCTGCCCCATAGCTCTGACCCACATCTGCACCACAGCAGCTCCTCCCCATAGATCTAACACCCATCAGCCTCACAGCAGCTCCTGCCCCATAGATATGCCCTACATCTGCCCCACAGCAGCTCCTGCACCATAGATCTGACCCACATCTGCATCACAGCAGCTCATGCTCCATAGATCTGACCCACATCAGACTCACAGCAGCTGCTGACCCATAGATCTGACCTACATCTGCCCCACAGCAGCTCCTGCCCCATAGACCTGACCCACATGTTCCCCACAGCAGCTCCTGCCCCATAGATCTGACACAAACCATCTCCTGCCCCATAGATCTGACCCCCATCAGCCCCACAGCAGCTTCTACCCCATAGATCTAACCCACATCAGCCCCACAGCAGCTCCTGCCCCATAGATCTGACCCACATCAGCCCCACAGCAGCTCCTGCCCCATAGATCTGACACACATCATATGTAAAGCAGCTGCTGCCCAACAGATATGACCCACAGCAGCTTCAGCCCCAAGGATCTGACCCACATCAGCCCCACAGCAACTCCTGCCCCATAGATCTTACCCACATCTGCCCCAATGCATCTCCTGCCCCATAGATCTTTCCCACATCAGCCCCACAGCAGATCCTGCCCCATAGATCTGACCCACATATG
Source organism: Coturnix japonica (assembly GCF_054131305.1). NCBI lineage: Eukaryota > Metazoa > Chordata > Aves > Galliformes > Phasianidae > Coturnix > Coturnix japonica. The sequence goes on from NC_140689.1 coordinate 3,371,251, forward strand.
TCGCACAGCAGAAACTGCCCCATAGATCTGACCCACATCTGTCGCACAGCAGCTCCTGCCCCATAGATGAGACCAACATCAGCCCCACAGTAGCTCCTGCCCCATAGATCTGACCCCCATCAGTCCAAAATGTAGCTCCTGCCCCATAGATCTGACGCACATCAGCCCAGCAGCAGCTCCTACACCATAGATATGACCCACATCTGCCACACACCATCTCCTACCCCATAGATCTTACCCACTTCTGCCCCACAGCAGCTCCTGCCCCATAGCTCTGACCCACATCTGCACCACAGCAGTTCCTCCCCATAGATCTAACACCCATCAGCCTCACAGCAGCTCCTGCCCCATATATAAGCCCTACATCTGCCCCACAGCAGCTCCTGCACCATAGATCTGACCCACATCTGCAACACAGCATCTCCTGCTCCATAAATCTGACCAACATCAGGCCCACATCTGTTCCTGCCCCATAGATCTGACCCACAGCAGCTCCTGCCCCATAGATCTGACCCACATCAGCCCCACAGCAGCTCCTGCCCCATAGATCTGACCCACATCAGCCCCACAGCAGCTCCTGCCCCATAGATCTGACCCACATCAGACCCACGGCAGCTGCTGACCCATAGATCGTACCCACATCTGCCCCACAGCAGCTCCTGCCCCATAGACCTGACCCACATGTTCCCCACAGCAGCTCCTGCCCCATAGATCAGACCAACATCAGCCCCACAGTAGCTCCTCCCCATAGATCTGACCCCATCAGCCCCACAACAGCTCCTGCCCCATAGATCTGACCCACATACGCCCCACAGCAGCTCCTGCCCCATAGATCTGACACACATCATATGTAAAGCAGCTGCTGCCCAATAGATATGACCCACAGCAGCTTCAGCCCCAAGGATCTGACCCACAACAGCCCCACAGCAGTTCCTGCCCCATCAATCTGACCCACATCTGCCCCAAAGCATCTCCTGCCCCATAGATCTTTCCCACATCAGCCCCACAACAGCTCCTGCCCCATAGATCTGACCCACATCAGCCTCACAGTAGCTCCTGCCCCATAGATCTGACCCACATCAGCCCCACAGCAGATCCTGCCCCATAGATCTAACCCACATCAGCCCCACAACAGCTCCTGCCCCATAGATCTGACCCACATCTGCCACACAGCAGCTCCTGCCCCATAGATCTGACCCACATCTACACCACAGCAGCTCCTCCCCATAGATCCAACACCCATCAGCCTCACAGCAGCTCCTGCCCCATAGATATGCCCTACATCTGCCCCACAGCAGCTCCTGCACCATAGATCTGACCCACATCTGCAAAACAGCAGCTCCTGCTCTATAAATCTGACCAACATCAGGCCCACATCTGTTCCTGCCCCATAGATCTGACCCACAGCAGCTCCTGCCCCATAGATCTGACCCACATTTGCCAAACAGCAGCTCCTGCCCCATAGATCTGACCCACATCAGCCCCACAGCAGCTCCTGCCCCATAGATCTGACCCAAATCTGCCCCACAGCAGATCCTGCCCCATAGATCTGACCCATATCTGCCCCACAGCAGCTCCTGCCCTATAGATCTGACCCACATCAGACCCACAGCAGCTGCTGACCCATAGATCTGTCCCACATCAGCCCCACAGCAGATCCTGCCCCATAGATCTGACCCACATATGTCGCACAGCAGCTCCTGCCCCATAGATCTGACCGACATCTGTCGCACAGCAGCTCCTGCCCCATAGATCTGACCCACATGTTCCCAAGAGCAGCTCTGCCCCATTGATTTGACCCGCATCAGCCCCAGAGTAGCTCCTGCCCCATAGATCTGACCCCCATCAGCCCCACTGCAGCTCCGGCCCCATAGATCTGCCCACATCTGCAACACAGCAGCTCCTGCTCCATAAATCTGACCAACATCAGGCCCACATCTGTTCCTGCCCCATAGATATGACCCACAGCAGCCCCACAGCAGCTCCTGCCCCATAGATCTGACCCACATCAGACCCACAGCAGCTCCTGCCCCATAGATCTGACCCACATCAGACCCACAGCAGCTGCTGACCCATAGATCAGACCAACATCAGCCCCACAGCAGATCCTGCCCCATAGATCTGACCCACATATGTCGAACAGCAGCACCTGCCCCATAGATCTGACCGACATCTGTCGCACAGCAGCTCCTGCCCCATAGATGAGACCAACATCAGCCCCACAGTAGCTCCTGCCCCATAGATCTGACCCCCATCAGACCCACAGTAGCTCCTGCCCCATAGATCTGACCCCCATCAGCCCCACAACAGCTCCTGCCCCATTGATCTAACCCACATCAGCCCCACAGCAGCTCCTGCCCCATAGATCTGACACACATCATATGTAAAGCAGCTGCTGCCCAATAGATATGACCCACAGCAGCTTCAGCCCCAAGGATCTGACCCACATCAGCCCCACAGCAGCTCCTGCCCCATAGATCTGACCCACATCTGTCGCACAGCAGCTCCTGCCCTATAGATCTGACCCACATCAGCCCCACAGCAGCTCCTGCCCTATAGATCTGACCCACATCAGCCACACAGCAGCTCCTGCCCCATAGATCTGACCCAAATATTCCCCACAGCAGATCCTGCCAAATAGATCTTAACCACAGCAGCTCCTGCCCCATAGATCTGACCCACATCAGCCCCACAGCAGCTCCTGCACCATAGATTTGACCCACATCAGACCCACAGCAGCTGCTGACGCATAGATCTGACCCACATCTGCCCAACAGCAGCTCCTGCCCCATAGACCTGACCCACATGTTCCCCACAGCAGCTCCTGCCCCATAGATCTGAACCACAGCATCTCCTGCCCCATAGATCTGACCCCCATCAGCTCCACAACAGCTCCTGCCCCTTAGATCTAACGCACATCAGCCCCACAGCAGCTCCTGCCCCATAGATCTTACACAAATCAGCCCCGCAGCAGCTCCTGCCCCATAGAACAGACCAACATCAGCCCCACAGTAGCTCCTGCCCCATAGATCTGACCCACATCTGCCCCAAAGCATCTCCTGCCCCATAGATCTTTCCCACATCAGCCCCACAGCAGATCCTGCCCCATAGACCTGACCCACATCTGTCGCACAGCAGCTCCTGCCCCATAGATGAGACCAACTTCAGCCCCACAGTAGCTCCTGCCCCATAGATCTGACCCCCATCAGCCCCACAGTAGCTCCTGCCCCATAGATCTGACTCCCATCAGCCCCACAGTAGCTCCTGCCCCATAGATCTGACCCACATCAGCCCCACAGCAGCTCCTGCCCCATAGATCTGACCCACATCAGCCCCACAGCAGCTCCTGCCCCATAGATCTGACACACATCATATGTAAAGCAGCTGCTGCCCAATAAATATGACCCACAGCAGCTTCAGCCCCAAGGATCTGACCCACATCAGCCCCACAGCAGCTCCTGCCCCATAGATCTGACCCACATCTGTCGCACAGCAGCTCCTGCCCCATAGATCTGACCCACATCTGTTGCACAGCAGCTCCTGCCCTATAGATCAACCCACATCAGCCCCACAGCAGCTCCTGCCCCATAGATCTGACCCATATGCTCCCAAGAGCAGCTCTGCCCCATAGGTCTGACCCACATATGCCCCACAGCAGCTCCTGCTCCATAGATCTGACCCACATCAGCCACACAGCAGCTCCTGACTCATAAATCTGACCCACAGTAGCTCCTGCCTCATAGATCTGACCCCCATCAGCCCCACAACAGCTCCTGCCCCATAGATCTAACCCACATCAGCCCCACAGCAGATCCTGCCCCATAGATCAGACCAACATCAGCCCCACAGTAGCTCCTGCCCCATAGATCTGACCCCCATCATCCCCACAACAGCTCCTGCCCCATAGATCTAACCCACATCAGCCCCACAGCAGCTCCTGCCCCATAGATCTGACCCACATGTTCCCAAGAGCAGCTCTGCCCCATTGATTTGACCCACATCAGCCCCAGAGTAGCTCCTGCCCCATAGATCTGACCCCCATCGGCCCCACTGCAGCTCCGGCCCCATAGATCTGACACACATCATATGTAAAGCAGCTGCTGCCCAATAGATATGACCCACAACAGCTCCTGCCCCATAGATCTAACCCACAGCAGCCCCACAGCAGCTCCTGCCCCATAGATCTGTCCCACATCAGACCCACAGCAGCTCCTGGCCCATTGATCTGACCCACATGTGCCCCACAGCAGCTCCAAACTCATAGATCTGACCCACATCAGTCCAACAGCAGATTTTGCACCATAGATATGTCCCTCATCTGCCCCACAGCAACTCCTGCCCCATAGGTCTGACCCACATGTGCCCCACAGCAGCTCCTGCCATATAGATCTGACCCACATATGCCCCACAGCAGCTCCTGCCCCATAGATCTGACCCACATCAGCCACACAGCAGCTCCTGACTCATAAATCTGACCCACAGTAGCTCCTGCCCCATAGATCTGACCCACATCAGCCCCACAGCAGCTCCTGCCCCATAGATCTGACCCAAATCAGCCCCGCAGCAGCTCCTGCCCCATAGATCAGACCAACATCAGCCCCACAGTAGCTCCTGCCCCATAGATCTGACCCACATCAGCCCCACAGCAGCTCCTGCCCCATAGATCTGACCCACATGTTCCCAAGAGCAGCTCTGCCCCATTGATTTGACTCACTTCAGACCCACAGTAGCTCCTGCCCCATAGATCTGACCCCCATCAGCCCCACTGCAGCTCCGGCCCCATAGATCTGACACACATCATATGTAAAGCAGCTGCTGCCCAATAGATATGACCCACAACAGCTCCTGCCCCATAGATCTAACCCACAGCAGCCCCACAGCAGCTCCTGCCCCATAGATCTGACGTACATCATCTCCACTGCAGCTCCTGCCCCATAGATCTGACCCAAATCTGTCGCACAGCAGATCCTGCCAAATAGATCTTAACCACAGCAGATCCTGCCCCATAAATCTGACACACATCATATGTAAAGCAGCTGCTGCCCATTAGATATGACCCACAGCAGCTTCAGCCCCAAGGATCTGACCCACATCAGCCCCACAGCAACTCCTGCCCCATAGATCTGACCCACATGTTCCCAAGAGCAGCTCTGCCCCATTGATTTGACCCACATCAGCCCCACAGTAGCTCCTGCCCCATAGATCTAACCCCGATCAGCCCCACTGCAGCTCCGGCCCCATAGATCTGACACACATCATATGTAAAACAGCTGCTGCCCAATAGATATGACCCACAACAGCTCCTGCCCCATAGATCTAACCCACAGCAGCCCCACAGCAGCTCCTGCCCCATAGATCTGTCCCACATCAGACCCACAGCAGCTCCTGGCCCATTGATCTGACACACATGTACCCCACAGCAGCTCCAAACTCATAGATCTGGCCCACATCAGTCCAACAGCAGATTTTGCACCATAGATATGTCCCTCATCTGCCCCACAGCAACTCCTGCCCCATAGATCTGACCTACATCATCCCCTCTGCAGCTTCTGCCCCATAGGTCTGACCCACATGTGCCCCACAGTAGCTCCTGCCCCATAGATCTGACCCACATATGCCCCACAGCAGCTCCTGCCCCATAGATCTGACCCACATCAGCCACACAGCAGCTCCTGACTCATAAATCTGACCCACAGTAGCTCCTGCCCCATAGATCTGACCCCCATCAGCCCCACAACAGCTCCTGCCCCATAGATCTGACCCAAATCAGCCCCGCAGCAGCTCCTGCCCCATAGATCAGACCAACATCAGCCCCACAGTAGCTCCTGCCCCATAGATCTGACCCACATCAGCCCCACAGCAGCTCCTGCCCCATAGATCTGACCCACATGTTCCCAAGAGCAGCTCTGCCCCATTGATTTGACCCACTGCAGACCCACAGTAGCTCCTGCCCAATAGATCTGACCCCCATCAGCCCCACTGCAGCTCCGGCCCTATAGATCTGAAACACATCATATGTAAAGCAGCTGCTGCCCAATAGATATGACCCACAACAGCTCCTGCCCCATAGATCTAACCCACAGCAGCCCCACAGCAGCTCCTGCCCCATAGATCTGACGTACATCATCTCCACAGCAGCTCCTGCCCCATAGATCTGACCCAAATCTGTCGCACAGCAGATCCTGCCAAATAGATCTTAACCACAGCAGCTCCTGCCCCATAGATCTGACCCACGTCAGCCCCACAGCAGATCCTACACCATAGATCTGACCCACATCTGCCACACACCATCTCCTACCCCATAGATCTTACCCACTTCTGACCCACAGCTGCTCCTGCCCCATAGCTCTGACCCACATCTGCACCACAGCAGCTCCTCCCCATAGATCTAACACCCATCAGCCTCACAGCAGCTACTGCCCCATAGATATGCCCTACATCTGCCCCACAGCAGCTCCTGCACCATAGCTCTGACCCACATCAGCAACACAGCAGCTCCTGCTCCATAAATCTGACCAACATCAGGCCCACATCTGTTCCTGCCCCATAGATCTGACCCACAGCAGCTCCTGCCCCATAGATCTGACCCACATCTGCCCCACAGCAGCTCCTGCCCCATTGATCTGACCCACAGCATCTCCTGCCCCATAGATCTGACCCCCATCAGCCCCACAACAGCTCCTGCCCCATAGATCTGACCCACATCAGCCCCACAGCAGCTCCTGCCCCATAGATCTGACCCACATCTGTCGCACAGCAGCTCCTGCCCCATAGATGAGACCAACATCAGCCCCACAGTAGCTCCTGCCCCATAGATCTGACCCCCATCAGCCCCACAGTAGCTCCTGCCCCATAGATCTGACTCCCATCAGCCCCACAGTAGCTAGTGCCCCATTGATCTGACCCACATCACCCCACAACAGCTCCTGCCCCATAGATCTGACCCACATCAGCCCCACAGCAGCTCCTGCCCCATAGATCTGACACACATCATATGTAAAGCAGCTGCTGCCCAACAGATATGACCCACAGCAGCTTCAGCCCCAAGGATCTGACCCACATCAGCCCCACAGCAGCTCCTGCCCCATAGATCTGACCCACATCTGTCGCACAGCAGCTCCTGCCCCATAGATCTGACCCACATCTGTCGCACAGCAGCTCCTGCCCTATAGATCTAACCCACATCAGCCCCACAGCAGATCCTGCCCCATAGATCAGACCAACATCAGCCCCACAGTAGCTCCTGTCCCATAGATCTGACCCCCATCAGCCCCACTGCAGCTCCGGCCCCATAGATCTGACCCCCATCAACCTCACAGCAGCTCCTGCCCCATAGATATGCCCTACATCTGCCCCACAGCAGCTCCTGCACCATTGATCTGACCCACATCTGCAACAAAGCAGCTCCTGCTCCATAAATCTGACCAACATCAGGCACACATCTGTTCCTGCCATATAGATATTACCCACAGCAGCCCCACAGCAGCTCCTGCCCCATAGATCTGACCCCCATCAGCCCCACAACAGCTCCTGCCCCATAGATCTGACCCACATCAGCCCCACAGCAGCTCCTGCCCCATAGATCTGACACACATCATATGTAAAGCAGCTGCTGCCCAATAGATATGACCCACAGCAGCTTCAGCCCCAAGGATCTGACCCACATCAGCCCCACAGCAGCTCCTGCCCCATAGATCTGACCCACATCAGCCCCACAGCAGCTCCTGCCCCATAGATCTGTCCCACATCAGACCCACAGCAGCTCCTGGCCCATTGATCTGACCCACATCAGCCCCACAGCAGCTCCTGCCCCATAGATCTGACGCACATGTTCCCAAGAGCAGCCCTGCCCCATCGATTTGACCCACTTCAGACCCACAGTAGCTCCTGCCCCATAGATCTGACCCCCATCAGCCCCACTGCAGCTCCGGCCCCATAGATCTGACACACATCATATGTAAAGCAGCTGCTGCCCAATAGATATGACCCACAACAGCTCCTGCCCCATAGATCTAACCCACAGCAGCCCCACAGCAGCTCCTGCCCCATAGATCTGACGTACATCATCTCCACTGCAGCTCCTGCCCCATAGATCTGACCCAAATCTGTCGCACAGCAGATCCTGCCAAATAGATCTTAACCACAGCAGCTCCTGCCCCATAGATCTGACCCACGTCAGCCCCACAGCAGCTCCTACACCATAGATCTGACCCACATCTGCCACACACCATCTCCTACCCCATAGATCTTACCCACTTCTGCCCCACAGCAGCTCCTGCCCCATAGCTCTGACCCACATCTGCACCACAGCAGCTCCTCCCCATAGATCTAACACCCATCAGCCTCACAGCAGCTCCTGCCCCATAGATATGCCCTACATCTGCCCCACAGCAGCTCCAAACTCATAGATCTGACCCACATCAGTCCAACAGCAGATTTTGCACCATAGATATGTCCCTCATCTGCCCCACAGCAACTCCTGCCCCATAGATCTGACCTACATCATCCCCTCTGCAGCTTCTGCCCCATAGGTCTGACCCACATGTGCCCCACAGTAGCTCCTGCCATATAGATCTGACCCACATATGCCCCACAGCAGCTCCTGCCCCATAGATCTGACCCACATCAGCCACACAGCAGCTCCTGACTCATAAATCTGACCCACAGTAGCTCCTGCCCCATAGATCTGACCCCCATCAGCCCCACAACAGCTCCTGCCCCATAGATCTGACCCAAATCAGCCCCGCAGCAGCTCCTGCCCCATAGATCAGACCAACATCAGCCCCACAGTAGCTCCTGCCCCATAGATCTGACCCACATCAGCCCCACAGTAGCTCCTGCCCCATAGATCTGACCCACATCAGCCCCACTGCAGCTCCGGCCCCATAGATCTGACACACATCATATGTAAAGCAGCTGCTGCCCAATAGATATGACCCACAACAGCTCCTGCCCCATAGATCTAACCCACAGCAGCCCCACAGCAGCTCCTGCCCCATAGATCTGACGTACATCATCTCCACAGCAGCTCCTGCCCCATAGATCTGACCCACGTCAGCCCCACAGCAGCTCCTACACCATAGATCTGACCCACATCTGCCACACACCATCTCCTACCCCATAGATCTTACCCACTTCTGACCCACAGCTGCTCCTGCCCCATAGCTCTGACCCACATCTGCACCACAGCAGCTCCTCCCCATAGATCTAACACCCATCAGCCTCACAGCAGCTCCTGCCCCATAGATATGCCCTACATCTGCCCCACAGCAGCTCCTGCACCATAGCTCTGACCCACATCAGCAACACAGCTGCTCCTGCTCCATAAATCTGACCAACATCAGGCCCACATCTGTTCCTGCCCCATAGATCTGACCCACAGCATCTCCTGCCCCATAGATCTGACCCCCATCAGCCCCACAACAGCTCCTGCCCCATAGATCTGACCCACATCAGCCCCACAGCAGCTCCTGCCCCATAGATCTGACCCACATCTGTCGCACAGCAGCTCCTGCCCCATAGATGAGACCAACATCAGCCCCACAGAAGCTCCTGCCCCATAGATCTGACCCCCATCAGCCCCACAGTAGCTCCTGCCCCATAGATCTGACTCCCATCAGCCCCACAGTAGCTCCTGCCCCATTGATCTGACCCACATCAGCCCCACAACAGCTCCTGCCCCATAGATCTGACCCACATCAGCCCCACAGCAGCTCCTGCCCCATAGATCTGACACACATCATATGTAAAGCAGCTGCTGCCCAACAGATATGACCCACAGCAGCTCCAGCCCCAAGGATCTGACCCACATCAGCCCCACAGCAGCTCCTGCCCCATAGATCTGACCCACATCTGTCGCACAGCAGCTCCTGCCCCATAGATCTGACCCACATCTGTCGCACAGCAGCTCCTGCCCTATAGATCTAACCCACATCAGCCCCACAGCAGATCCTGCCCCATAGATCAGACCAACATCAGCCCCACAGTAGCTCCTGCCCCATAAATCTGACCCCCATCATCCCCACAACAGCTCCTGCCCCATAGATCTAACCCACAGCAGCCCCACAGCAGCTCCTGCCCCATAGATCTGACCCACATGTTCCCAAGAGCAGCTCTGCCCCATTGATTTGACCCACATCAGCCCCACAGTAGCTCCTGCCCCATAGATCTGACCCCCATCAGCCCCACTGCAGCTCCGGCCCCATAGATCTGACCCCCATCAGCCTCACAGCAGCTCCTGCCCCATAGATATGCCCTACATCTGCCCCACAGCAGCTCCTGCACCATTGATCTGACCCACATCTGCAACAAAGCAGCTCCTGCTCCATAAATCTGACCAACATCAGGCACACATCTGTTCCTGCCATATAGATATTACCCACATCAGCCCCACAGCAGCTCCTGCCCCATAGATCTGACCCCCATCAGCCCCACAACAGCTCCTGCCCCATAGATCTGACCCACATCAGCCCCACAGCAGCTCCTGCCCCATAGATCTGACACACATCATATGTTAAGCAGCTGCTGCCCAATAGATATGACCCACAGCAGTTTCAGCCCCAAGGATCTGACCCACATCAGCCCCACAGCAGCTCCTGCCCCATAGATCTGACCCACATCAGCCCCACAGCAGCTCCTGCCCCATAGATCTGTCCCACATCAGACCCACAGCAGCTCCTGGCCCATTGATCTGACCCACATCAGCCCCACAGCAGCTCCTGCCCCATAGATCTGACCCACATGTTCCCAAGAGCAGCCCTGCCCCATTGATTTGACCCACTTCAGACCCACAGTAGCTCCTGCCCCATAGATCTGACCCCCATCAGCCCCACTGCAGCTCCGGCCCCATAGATCTGACACACATCATATGTAAAGCAGCTGCTGCCCAATAGATATGACCCACAACAGCTCCTGCCCCATAGATCTAACCCACAGCAGCCCCACAGCAGCTCCTGCCCCATAGATCTGACGTACATCATCTCCACTGCAGCTCCTGCCCCATAGATCTGACCCAAATCTGTCGCACAGCAGATCCTGCCAAATAGATCTTAACCACAGCAGCTCCTGCCCCATAGATCTGACCCACGTCAGCCCCACAGCAGCTCCTACACCATAGATCTGACCCACATCTGCCACACACCATCTCCTACCCCATAGATCTTACCCACTTCTGACCCACAGCTGCTCCTGCCCCATAGCTCTGACCCACATCTGCACCACAGCAGCTCCTCCCCATAGATCTAACACCCATCAGCCTCACAGCAGCTCCTGCCCCATAGATATGCCCTACATCTGCCCCACAGCAGCTCCTGCACCATAGCTCTGACCCACATCAGCAACACAGCAGCTCCTGCTCCATAAATCTGACCAACATCAGGCCCACATCTGTTCCTGCCCCATAGATCTGACCCACAGCAGCTCCTGCCCCATAGATCTGACCCACATCTGCCCCACAGCAGCTCCTGCCCCATAGATCCGACCCACAGCATCTCCTGCCCCATAGATCTGACCCCCATCAGCCCCACAACAGCTCCTGCCCCATAGATCTGACCCACATCAGCCCACAGCAGCTCCTGCCCCATAGATCTGACCCACATCAGCCCCACAGCAGCTCCTGCCCCATAGATCTGACACACATCATATGTAAAGCAGCTGCTGCCCAACAGATATGACCCACAGCAGCTCCAGCCCCAAGGATCTGACCCACATCAGCCCCACAGCAGCTCCTGCCCCATAGATCTGACCCACATCTGTCGCACAGCAGCTCCTGCCCCATAGATCTGACCCACATCTGTCGCACAGCAGCTCCTGCCCTATAGATCTAACCCACATCAGCCCCACAGCAGATCCTGCCCCATAGATCAGACCAACATCAGCCCCACAGTAGCTCCTGCCCCATAAATCTGACCCCCATCATCCCCACAACAGCTCCTGCCCCATAGATCTAACCCACAGCAGCCCCACAGCAGCTCCTGCCCCATAGATCTGACCCACATGTTCCCAAGAGCAGCTCTGCCCCATTGATTTGACCCACATCAGCCCCACAGTAGCTCCTGCCCCATAGATCTGACCCCCATCAGCCCCACTGCAGCTCCGGCCCCATAGATCTGACCCCCATCAGCCTCACAGCAGCTCCTGCCCCATAGATATGCCCTACATCTGCCCCACAGCAGCTCCTGCACCATTGATCTGACCCACATCTGCAACAAAGCAGCTCCTGCTCCATAAATCTGACCAACATCAGGCACACATCTGTTCCTGCCATATAGATATTACCCACATCAGCCCCACAGCAGCTCCTGCCCCATAGATCTGACCCCCATCAGCCCCACAACAGCTCCTGCCCCATAGATCTGACCCACATCAGCCCCACAGCAGCTCCTGCCCCATAGATCTGACACACATCATATGTAAAGCAGCTGCTGCCCAATAGATATGACCCACAGCAGTTTCAGCCCCAAGGATCTGACCCACATCAGCCCCACAGCAGCTCCTGCCCCATAGATCTGACCCACATCAGCCCCACAGCAGCTCCTGCCCCATAGATCTGTCCCACATCAGACCCACAGCAGCTCCTGGCCCATTGATCTGACCCACATCAGCCCCACAGCAGCTCCTGCCCCATAGATCTGACCCACATGTTCCCAAGAGCAGCCCTGCCCCATTGATTTGACCCACTTCAGACCCACAGTAGCTCCTGCCCCATAGATCTGACCCCCATCAGCCCCACTGCAGCTCCGGCCCCATAGATCTGACACACATCATATGTAAAGCAGCTGCTGCCCAATAGATATGACCCACAACAGCTCCTGCCCCATAGATCTAACCCACAGCAGCCCCACAGCAGCTCCTGCCCCATAGATCTGACGTACATCATCTCCACTGCAGCTCCTGCCCCATAGATCTGACCCAAATCTGTCGCACAGCAGATCCTGCCAAATAGATCTTAACCACAGCAGCTCCTGCCCCATAGATCTGACCCACGTCAGCCCCACAGCAGCTCCTACACCATAGATCTGACCCACATCTGCCACACACCATCTCCTACCCCATAGATCTTACCCACTTCTGACCCACAGCTGCTCCTGCCCCATAGCTCTGACCTACATCTGCACCACAGCAGCTCCTCCCCATAGATCTAACACCCATCAGCCTCACAGCAGATCCTTCCCCATAGATATGCCCTACATCTGCCCCACAGCAGCTCCTGCACCATAGCTCTGACCCACATCAGCAACACAGCAGCTCCTGCTCCATAAATCTGACCAACATCAGGCCCACATCTGTTCCTGCCCCATAGATCTGACCCACAGCAGCTCCTGCCCCATAGATCTGACCCACATCTGCCCCACAGCAGCTCCTGCCCCATAGATCCGACCCACAGCATCTCCTGCCCCATAGATCTGACCCCCATCAGCCCCACAACAGCTCCTGCCCCATAGATCTGACCCACATCAGCCCACAGCAGCTCCTGCCCCATAGTTCTGACCCACATCTGTCGCACAGCAGCTCCTGCCCCATAGATGAGACCAACATCAGCCCCACAGTAGCTCCTGCCCCATAGATCTGACCCCCATCAGCCCCACAGTAGCTCCTGCCCCATAGATCTGACTCCCATCAGCCCCACAGTAGCTCCTGCCCCATTGATCTGACCCACATCAGCCCCACAACAGCTCCTGCCCCATAGATCTGACCCACATCAGCCCCACAGCAGCTCCTGCCCCATAGATCTGACACACATCATATGTAAAGCAGCTGCTGCCCAACAGATATGACCCACAGCAGCTTCAGCCCCAAGGATCTGACCCACATCAGCCCCACAGCAGCTCCTGCCCCATAGATCTGACCCACATCTGTCGCACAGCAGCTCCTGCCCCATAGATCTGACCCACATCTGTCGCACAGCAGCTCCTGCCCTATAGATCTGACCCCCATCAGCCCCACAACAGCTCCTGCCCCATAGATCTAACCCACATCAGCCCCACAGCAGCTCCTGCCCCATAGATCTGACCCACATGTTCCCAAGAGCAGCTCTGCCCCATTTATTTGACCCACATCAGCCCCACAGTAGCTCCTGCCCCATAGATCTGACCCCCATCAGCCCCACTGCAGCTCCGGCCCCATAGATCTGACCCCCATCAGCCTCACAGCAGCTCCTGCCCCATAGATATGCCCTACATCTGCCCCACAGCAGCTCCTGCACCATAGATCTGACCCACATCAGCCCCACAGCAGCTCCTGCCCCATAGATCTGTCCCACATCAGACCCACAGCAGCTCCTGGCCCATTGATCTGACCCACATGTTCCCAAGAGCAGCCCTGCCCCATTGATTTGACCCACTTCAGAGCCACAGTAGCTCCTGCCCCATAGATCTGACCCCCATCAGCCCCACTGCAGCTCCGGCCCCATAGATCTGACACACATCATATGTAAAGCAGCTGCTGCCCAATAGATATGACCCACAACAGCTCCTGCCCCATAGATCTAACCCACAGCAGCCCCACAGCAGCTCCTGCCCCATAGATCTGACGTATATCATCTCCACTGCAGCTCCTGCCCCATAGATCTGACCCAAATCTGTCGCACAGCAGATCCTGCCAAATAGATCTTAACCACAGCAGCTCCTGCCCCATAGATCTGACCCACGTCAGCCCCACAGCAGCTCCTACACCATAGATCTGACCCACATCTGCCACACACCATCTCCTACCCCATAGATCTTACCCACTTCTGACCCACAGCAGCTCCTGCCCCATAGCTCTGACCCACATCTGCACCACAGCAGCTCCTCCCCATAGATCTAACACCCATCAGCCTCACAGCAGCTCCTGCCCAATAGATATGCCCTACATCTGCCCCACAGCAGCTCCTGCACCATAGATCTGACCCACATCTGCAACACAGCAGATCCTGCTCCATAAATCTGACCAACATCAGGCCCACATCTTTTCCTGCCCCATAGATCTGACCCACAGCAGCTCCTGCCCCATAGATCTGACCACCAGCATCTCCTGCCCCATAGATCTGACCCCCATAAGCCCCACAACAGCTCCTGCCCCATAGATCTGACCCACATCAGCACCACAGCAGCTCCTGCCCCATAGATCTGACCCCCATCAGCCCCGCAGCAGCTCCTGCCCCATAGATCAGACCAACATCAGCCCCACAGCAGCTCCTGCCCCATAGATCTGACCCCCATCAGCCCCACAACAGCTCCTGCCCCATAGATCTGACCCACATCAGCCCCACAGCAGCTCCTGCTGCATAGATCTGACACACATCATATGTAAAGCAGCTGCTGCCCAATAGATATGACCCACAGCAGCTTCAGCCCCAAGGACCTGACCCACATCAGCCCCACAGCAGCTCCTGCCCCATAGATCTGAACCACTTCTGTCGCACAGCAGCTCCTGCCCTATAGATCTGATCCACATCAGCCACACAGCAGCTCCTACACCATAGATCTGACCCACATCTGCCACACAGCAGCTCCTGCCCCATAGCTCTGACCCACATCTGCACCACAGCAGCTCCTCCCCATAGATCTAACACCCATCAGCCTCACAGCAGCTCCTGCCCCATAGATAAGCCCTACATCTGCCCCACAGCAGCTCCTGCACCATAGATCTGACCCACATCTGCAACACAGCAGCTTCTGCTCCATAAATCTGACCAACATCAGGCCCACATCTGTTCCTGCCCCATAGATCTGACCCACAGCAGCTCCTGCCCCATAGATCTGACCCACATCAGCCCCACAGCAGCTCCTGGCCGATAGATCTGACCCACATGTGCCCCACAGCAGCTCCAAACTCATAGATCTGACCCACATCAGTCCAACAGCAGATTTTGCACCATAGATATGTCCCTCATCTGCCCCACAGCAACTCCTGCCCCATAGATCTGACCCACATCATCCCCTCTGCAGCTTCTGCCCCATAGGTCTGACCCACATGTGCCCCACAGCAGCTGCTGACCCATAGATCTGACCCAAATCAGCCCCGCAGCACCTCCTGGCCCATAGATCTGACCCACATGTGCCCCACAGCAGCTCCAAACTCATAGATCTGAACCACATCAGTCCAACAGCAGATTTTGCACCATAGATATGTCCCTCATCTGCCCCACAGCAACTCCTGCCCCATAGATCTGACCCACATCATCCCCTCTGCAGCTTCTGCCCCATAGGTCTGACCAACATGTGCCCCACAGTAGCTCCTGCCCCATAGATCTGACCCCCCTCAGCCCCACAACAGCTCCTGCCCCATAGATCTAACCCCCATCAGCCCCACAGCAGCTCCTGCCCCATAGATCTGACACACATCATATGTAAAGCAGCTGCTGCCCAATAGATATGACCCACAGCAGCTTCAGCCCCAAGGATCTGACCCACATCAGCCCCACAGCAGCTCCTGCCCCATAGATCTGACCCACATCTGTCACACAGCAGCTCCTGCCCTATAGATCTGACCCACATCAACACCACAGCAGCTCCTGCCCCATAGATCTGACCCACATGTTCCCAAGAGCAGCTCTGCCCCATTGATTTGACCCACATCAGCCCCACAGTAGCTCCTGCCCCATAGATCTGACCCCCATCAGCCCCACTGCAGCTCCTGCCATATAGATCTGATGTACATCATCTCCACTGCAGCTCCTGCCCCATAGATCTGATCCACATCAGCCCCACAGCAGCTCCTGCCCCATAGATCTGACCCAAATCAGCCCCGCAGCAGCTCCTGGCCCATAGATCTTACCCACTTCTGCCCCACAGCAGCTCCTGCCCCATAGCTCTGACCCACATCTGCACCACAGCAGCTCCTCCCCATAGATCTAACACCCATCTGCCCCACAGCAGCTCCTGCACCATAGATCTGACCCACATGTGCCCCACAGCAGCTGCTGACCCATAGATCTGACCCAAATCAGCCCCGCAGCAGCTCCTGGCCCATAGATCTGACACACATCATATGTAAAGCAGCTGCTGCCCAATAGATATGACCCACAGCAGCTTCAGCCCCAAGGATCTGACCCACATCAGCCCCACAGCAGCTCCTGCCCCATAGATCTGACCCACATCTGTCGCACAGCAGCTCCTGCCCTATAGATCTGTCCCACATCAACCCCACAGCAGCTCCTGCCCCATGGATCTGACCCACATGTTCCCAAGAGCAGCTCTGCCCCATTGATTTGACCCACATCAGCCCCACAGTAGCTCCTGCCCCATAGATCTGACCCCCATCAGCACCACTGCAGCTCCTGCCCCATAGATCTGATGTACATCATCTCCACTGCAGCTCCTGCCCCATAGATCTGACCCACATCATCCCCACAGCAGCTCCTACACCATAGATCTGACCCACATCTGCCACACAGCAGCTCCTGCCCCATAGCTCTGACCCACATCTGCACCACAGCAGCTCCTCCCCATAGATCTAACACCCATCAGCCTCACAGCAGCTCCTGCCCCATAGATAAGCCCTACATCTGCCCCACAGCAGCTCCTGCACCATAGATCTGACCCACATCTGCAACACAGCAGCTCCTGCTCCATAAGTCTGACCAACATCAGGCCCACATCTGTTCCTGCCCCATAGATCTGACCCACAGCAGCTCCTGCCCCATAGATTTGACCCACATCAGCCCCACAGCAGCTCCTGCCCCATAGATCTGACCCAAATCAGCCCCGCAGCAGCTCCTGGCCCATAGATCTGACCCACATGTGCCCCACAGCAGCTCCAAACTCATAGATCTGACCCACATCAGTCCAACAGCAGATTTTGCACCATAGATATGTCCCTCATCTGCCCCACAGCAACTCCTGCCCCATAGATCTGACCCACATCATCTTCTCTGCAGCTTCTGCCCCATAGGTCTGACCCACATGTGCCCCACAGTAGCTCCTGCCCCATAGATCTGACCCCCATCAGCCCCACAACAGCTCCTGCCCCATAGATCTAACCCCCATCAGCCCCACAGCAGCTCCTGCCCCATAGATCTGACACACATCATATGTAAAGCAGCTGCTGCCCAATAGATATGACCCACAGCAGCTTCAGCCCCAAGGATCTGACCCACATCAGCCCCACAGCAGCTCCTGCCCCATAGGTCTGACCCACATCTGCCCCAAAGCATCTCCTGCCCCATAGATCTCTCCCACATCAGCCCCACAGCAGATCCTGCCCCATAGATCTGACCCACATATGTCGCACAGCAGCACCTGCCCCATAGATCTGACACTCATCATATGTAAAGCAGCTGCTGCCCAATAGATATGACCCACAGCAGCTTCAGCCCCAAGGATCTGACCCACATCAGACCCACAGCAACTCCTGCCCCATAGATCTGACCCACAGCAGCTCCTGCCCCATAGATCTGACCCACATTTGCCACACAGCAGCTCCTGCCCCATAGATCTGACCCAAATCTGCACCACAGCAGATCGTGCCCCATAGCTCTGACCCACATCTGCACCACAGCAGCTCCTCCCCATAGATCTAACACCCATCAGCCTCACAGCAGCTCCTGCCCCATAGATAAGCCCTACATCTGCCCCACAGCAGCTCCTGCACCATAGATCTGAACCACATTTGCCACACAGCAGCTCCTGCCCCATAGATCTGACCCAAATATTCCCCACAGCAGATCGTGCCAAATAGATCTTAACCACAGTAGCTCCTGCCCCATAGATCTGACCCACATCAGCCCCACAGCAGCTCCTACACCATAGATCTGACCCACATCTGCCACACACCATCTCCTACCCCATAGATCTTACCCACTTCTGCCCCACAGCAGCTCCTGCCCCATAGCTCTGACCCACATCTGCACCACAGCAGCTCCTCCCCATAGATCTAACACCCATCAGCCTCACAGCAGCTCCTGCCCCATAGATATGCCCTACATCTGCCCCACAGCAGCTCCTGCACCATAGATCTGACCCACATCTGCAACACAGCAGCTCCTACTCCATAAATCTGACCAACATCAGGCCCACATCTGTTCCTGCCCCATAGATCTGACCCACAGCAGCTCCTGCCCCATAGATCTGACCCACATCAGCCCCACAGCAGCTCCTGCCCCATAGATCTGACCCACATCAGACCCACGGCAGCTGCTGACCCATAGATCGTACCCACATCTGCCCCACAGCAGCTCCTGCCCCATAGACCTGACCCACATGTTCCCCACAGCAGCTCCTGCCCCATAGATCAGACCAACATCAGCCCCACAGTAGCTCCTGCCCCATAGATCTGACCCCATCAGCCCCACAACAGCTCCTGCCCCATAGATCTGACCAACATCAGCCCCACAGCAGCTCCTGCCCCATAGATCTGACCCCATCAGCCCCACAGCAGCTCCTGCCCCATAGATCTGACACACATCATATGTAAAGCAGCTGCTGCCCAATAGATATGACCCACAGCAGCTTCAGCCCCAAGGATCTGACCCACAACAGCCCCACAGCAGCTCCTGCCCTATCAATCTGACCCACATCTGCCCCAAAGCATCTCCTGCTCCATAGATCTTTCCCACATCAGCCCCACAGCAGCTCCTGCCCCGTAGATCTAACCCACATCAGCCCCACAACAGCTCCTGCCCCATAGATCTGACCCACATCAGCCTCACAGTAGCTCCTGCCCCATAGATCTTTCCCACATCAGCCCCACAGCAGATCCTGCCCCATAGATCTTACCCACATCAGCCCCACAGCAGCTCCTGCCCCATAGATCTGACCGACATATGTCGCACAGAAGCAACTGCCCCATAGATCTGACCCACATCTGTCGCACAGCAGCTCCTGCCCCATAGATGAGACCAACATCAGCCCCACAGTAGATCCTGCCCCATAGATCTGACCCCCATCAGTCCCACAGTAGCTCCTGCCCCATAGATCTGACCCACATCTGCACCACAGCAGTTCCTCCCCATATATCTAACACCCATCAGCCTCACAGCAGCTCCTGCCCCATAGATCTTACCCACTTCTGCCCCACAGCAGCTCCTGCCCCATAGCTCTGACCCACATCTGCACCACAGCAGTTCCTCCCCATATATCTAACACCCATCAGCCTCACAGCAGCTCCTGCCCCATAGATCTTTCCCACATCAGCCCCACAGCAGCTCCTGCCCCATAGATCTAACCCACATCAGCCCCACAGCAGCTCCTGCCCCATAGATCTGACCCACATCTACACCACAGCAGCTCCTCCCCATAGATCCAACACCCATCAGCCTCACAGCAGCTCCTGCCCCATAGATATGCCCTACATCTGCCCCACAGCAGCTCCTGCACCATAGATCTGACCCACATCTGAAACACAGCAGCTCCTGCTCTATAAATCTGACCAACATCAGGCCATCATCTGTTCCTGCCCCATAGATCTGACCCACAGCAGCTCCTGCCCCATAGATCTGACCCACATTTGCCACACAGCAGCTCCTGCCCCATAGATCTGTCCCACATCAGCCCCACAGCATCTCCTGCCCCATAGATCTGACCCAAATCTGCCCCACAGCAGATCCTGCCCCATAAATCTGACCCATATCTGCCCCACAGCAGCTCCTGCCCCATAGATCTGACCCAAATCAGACCCACAGCAGCTGCTGACCCATAGATCTGTCCCACATCAGCCCCACAGCAGATCCTGCCCCATAGATCTGACCCACATGTGTCGCACAGCAGCTCCTGCCCCATAGATCTGACCGACATCTGTCGCACAGCAGCTCCTTCCCCATAGATCTGACCCACATGTTCCCAAGAGCAGCTCTGCCCCATTGATTTGACCCACATCAGCCCCAGAGTAGCTCCTGCCCCATACGTCTGACCCCCATCAGCCCCACTGCAGCTCCGGCCCCATAGATCTGACCCACATCTGCAACACAGCAGCTCCTGCTCCATAAATCTGACCAACATCAGGCCCACATCTGTTCCTGCCCCATAGATATGACCCACAGCAGCCCCACAGCAGCTCCTGCCCCATAGATCGGACCCACATCTGACCCACAGCAGCTGCTGACCCATAGATCTGACCCACATCTGCCCCACAGCAGCTGCTGACCCATAGATCTGACCCACAACAGACCCACAGCAGCTCCTGCCCCACAGATCTGACCCAAATCAGACCCACAGAAGCTGCTGACCCATAGAACTGACCCACATCTGCCCCACAGCAGCTCCTGCCCCATAGACCTGACCCACATGTTCCCCACAGCAGCTCCTGCCCCATAGATCTGACACACAGCATCTCCTGCCCCATGGATTTGACCCCCATCAGCCCCACAACAGCTCCTACCCCATAGTTCTAACCCACATCTGCCCCACAGCAGCTCCTGCCCCATAGATCACACCAACATCAGCCCCACAGTAGCTCCTGCCCCATAGATCTGACCCCATCAGCCCCACAACATCTCCTGCCCCATAGATCTAACCCACATCTGCCCCACAGCAGCTCCTGCCCCATAGATCTGACACACATCTGCCCCAAAGCATCTCCTGCCCCATATATCAGACCAACATCAGCCCCACAGCAGATCCTGCCCCATAGATCTGACCCACATATGTCGCACAGCAGCACCTGCCCCATAGATCTGACCGAAATCTGCCTCACAGCAGCTCCTGCCACATAGATGAGACCAACATCAGCCCCACAGTAGCTCCTGCCCCATAGATCTGACCCCCATCAGACAAACAGTAGCTCGTGCCCCATAGATCTGACCCACATCAGCCCCACAGCAGCTCCTGCCCCATAGATCTGACCCACATGTTCCCAAGAGCAGCTCTGCCCCATTGATTTGACCCACATCAGCCCCACAGTAGCTCCTGCCCCATAGATCTGACCCCCATCGGCCCCACTGCAGCTCCGGCCCCATAGCTCTGACCCACATCAGCGCCACAGCAGCTCCTACACCATAGATATGACCCACATCTGCCCCACAGCATCTCCTGCCCCATAGATCTCACCCACATCTGCCACACACCATCTCCTACCCCATAGATCTTACCCACTTCTGCCCCACAGCAGCTCCTGCCCCATTGCTCTGACCCACATCTGCACCACAGCAGTTCCTCCCCATATATCTAACACCCATCAGCCTCACAGCAGCTCCTGCCCCATAGATATGCCCTACATCTGCCCCACAGCAGCTCCTGCACCATAGATCAGACCCACATCTGCAACACAGCATCTCCTGCTCCATAAATCTGACCAACATCAGGCCCACATCTGTTCCTGCCCCATAGATCTGACCCACAGCAGCTCCTGCCCCATAGATCTGACCCACATCAGCCCCACAGCAGCTCCTGCCCCATAGATCTGACCCACATCAGTCCCACGGCAGCTGCTGACCCATAGATCGTACCCACATCTGCCCCAGAGCAGCTCCTGCCCCATAGACCTGACCCACATGTTCCCCACAGCAGCTCCTGCCCCATAGATCAGACCAACATCAGCCCCACAGTAGCTCCTGCCCCATAGATCTGACCCCATCAGCCCCACAACAGCTCCTGCCCCATAGATCTGACCCACATACGCCCCACAGCAGCTCCTGCTCCATAGATCTGACCCCATCAGCCCCACAGCAGCTCCTGCCCCATAGATCTGACACACATCATATGTAAAGCAGCTGCTGCCCAATAGATATGACCCACAACAGCTCCTGCCCCATAGATCTAACCCACATCAGCCCCACAGCAGCTCCTGCCCCATAGATCTGACCCACATGTTCCCAAGAGCAGCTCTGCCCCATTGATTTGACCCACATCAGCCCCACAGTAGCTCCTGCCCCATAGATCTGACCCCCATCAGCCCCACTGCAGCTCCGGCCCCATAGATCTGACACACATCATATGTAAAGCAGCTGCTGCCGAATAGATATGACCCACAACAGCTCCTGCCCCATAGATCTAACCCACAGCAGCCCCACAGCAGCTCCTACCCCATAGATCTGACGTACATCATCTCCACTGCAGCTCCTGCCCCATATATCTGACCCAAATCTGCCCCACAGCAGATCCTGCCAAATAGATCTTAACCACAGCAGCTCCTGCCCCATAGATCTGACCCACATCAGCCCCACAGCAGCTCCTACACCATAGATATGACCCACATCTGCCCCACAGCAGCTCCTACCCCATAGATCTTACCCACTTCTGCCCCACAGCAGCTCCTGCCCCATAGCTCTGACCCACATCTGCACCATAGCAGCTCCTCCCCATAGATCTAACACCCATCAGCCTCACAGCAGCTCCTGCCCCATAGATATGCCCTACATCTGCCCCACAGCAGCTCCTGCACCATAGATCTGACCCACATCTGCAACACAGCAGCTCCTGCTCCATAAATCTGACCAACATCAGGCCCACATCTGTTCCTGCCCCATAGATCTGACCCACAGCAGCTCCTGCCCCATAGATCTGCCCACATCTGCCCCACAGCAGCTCCTGCCATATAGACCTGACCCACATGTTCCCCACAGCAGCTCCTGCCCCATAGATCTGACCCACAGCAGCTCCTGCCCCATAGATCTGACCCACATGTTCCCAAGAGCAGCTCTGCCCCATTGATTTGACCCACATCAGCCCCACAGTAGCTCCTGCCCCATAGATCTGACCCCCATCAGCCCCACTGCAGCTCCGGCCCCATAGATCTGACCCACATCAGCCCCACAGCAGCTCCTACAGTATAGATCAGACCCACATCTGCCACACACCATCTCCTACCCCATAGATCTTACCCACTTCTGCCCCACAGCAGCTCCTGCCCCATTGCTCTGACCCACATCTGCACCACAGCAGTTCCTCCCCATATATCTAAAATCCATCAGCCTCACAGCAGCTCCTGCCCCATAGATATGCCCTACATCTGCCCCACAGCAGCTCCTGCACCATAGATCAGACCCACATCTGCAACACAGCATCTCCTGCTCCATAAATCTGACCAACGTCAGGCCCACATCTGTTCCTGCCCCATAGATCTGACCCACAGCAGCTCCTGCCCCATAGATCTGACCCACATCAGCCCCACAGCAGCTCCTGCCCCATAGATCTGACCCACATCAGTCCCACGGCAGCTGCTGACCCATAGATCGTACCCACATCTGCCCCACAGCAGCTCCTGCCCCATAGACCTGACCCACATGTTCCCCACAGCAGCTCCCGCCCCATAGATCTGACCCACAGCATCTCCTGCCCCATAGATCTGACCCCCAAAAGCCCCACAACAGCTCCTGCCCCATAGATGTAACCCACATCAGCCCCACAGCAGCTCCTGCCCCATAGATCTGTCCCAAATCAGCCCCGCAGCAGCTCCTGCCCCATTGATCTAACCCACAACAGCCCCACAGCAGCTCCTGCCCCATAGATCTGACCCCCATCAGCCCCACAACAGCTCCTGCCCCATAGATCTAACCCACATCAGCCCCACAGCAGCTCCTGCCCCATAGATCTGACACACATCATATGTAAAGCAGCTGCTGCCCAATAGATATGACCCACAGCAGCTTCAGCCCCAAGGATCTGACCCACATCAGCCCCACAGCAACTCCTGCCCCATAGATCTGACCCACATCTGCCCCAAAGCATCTCCTGCATCATAGATCTTTCCCACATCAGCCCCACAGCAGATCCTGCCCCATAGATCTGACCCACATATGTCGCACAGCAGAACCTTCCCCATAGATCTGACCTTCATCTGTCGCACAGCATCTCCTGCCCCATAGATGAGACCAACATCAGCCCCACAGTAGCTCCTGCCCCATAGATCTGACCCCCATCAGCCCCACAGCAGCTCCTGCCTTATAGATCTGACCCACATCTGTCGCACAGCAGCTCCTGCCCTATAGATCTGACCCACATCAGCCCCACAGCAGCTCCAGCCCCGTAGATCTGACCCACATGTTCCCAAGAGCAGCTCTGCCCCATTGATTTGACCCACATCACCCCCACAGTAGCTCCTGCCCCATAGATCTGACCCCCATCAGCCCCACTGCAGCTCCGGCCCCATAGATCTGACACACATCATATGTAAAGCAGCTGCTGCCCAATAGATATGACCCACAACAGCTCCTGCCCAATAGATCTAACCCACAGCAGCCCCACAGCAGCTCCTGCCCCATAGATCTGACCCACATCTGCCCCACAGCAGCTCCTGCCCCATAGACCTGACACACATGTTCCCCACAGCAGCTCCTGCCCCATAGATCTGACCAACATCAGCCCCACAGCAGCTCCTGCCCCATAGATCTGACCCAAATCAGCCCCACAGCAGATCCTGCCCCATAGATCTGACCCACATATGTCGCACAGCAGCACCTGCCCCATAGATCTGACCCACATCTGTCGCACAGCAGCTCCTGCCCCATACATCAGACCAACATCAGCCCCACAGTAGCTCCTGCCCCATAGATCTGTCCCCCATCAGCCCCACAGCAGCTCCTGTCCCATAGATCTGACACACATCATATGTAAAGCAGCTGCTGCCCAATAGATATGACCCACAACAGCTCCTGCCCCATAGATCTAACCCACAGCAGCCCCACAGCAGCTCCTGCCCCATAGATCTGACGTACATCATCTCCACTGCAGCTCCTGCCCCATAGATCTGACCCAAATCTGCCCCACAGTAGATCCTGCCAAATAGATCTTAACCACAGCAGCTCCTGCCCCATAGATCTGACCCACATCAGCCCCACAGCAGCTCCTACACCATAGATCTGACCCACATCTGCCCCACAGCAGCTCCTGCCCCATAGATCTGACCCACATCTGAACCACAGCAGCTCATCCCCATAGATCTAACACCCATAAGCCTCACAGCTGCTCCTGCCCCATAGATAAGCCCTACATCTGCCCCACAGCAGCTCCTGCACCATAGATCTGACCCACATCTGCAATACAGCAGCTCCTGCTCCATAAATCTGAACAACATCAGGCCCACATCTGTTCCTGCCCTAAGGATCTGACCCCCATCAGCCCCACAACAGCTGCTGACCCATAGATCCGACCCACATCTGCCCCACAGCAGCTCCGGCCCCATTGACCTGACCCACATGTTCCCCACTGCAGCTCCTGCCCCATAGATCTGACCCCCATCAGCCCCACAACAGCTCCTGCCCCATTGATCTAGCCCACATCAGCCCCACAGCAGCTCCTGCCCCATAGATCTGACCCACATCAGACCCACAGCAGCTGCTGACCCATAGATCTGACCCACATCTGCAACACAACAGCTCCTGCCCCATAGACCTGACACACATGTTCCCCACAGCAGCTCCGACCCATAGATCTGACCCACAGCATCTCCTGCCCCATAGATCTGACCCCCATCAGCCCCACAACAGCTCCTGCCCCATAGATTTAACCCACATCAGCCCCACAGCAGCTCCTGCCCCATAGATCTGACCCAAATCAGCCCCGCAGCAGCTCCTGCCCCATAGATCAGACCAACATCAGCCCCACAGTAGTTCCTGCCCTAAGGATCTGACCCCAATCAGCCCCACAACAGCTCCTGCCCCATAGATCTGACCCACATCTGCCCCAAAGCATCTCCTGCCCCATAGATCTTTCCCACATCAGCCCCACAGCAGATCCTGCCCCGTAGATCTGACCCACATATGTCGCACAGCAGCACCTGCCCCATAGATCTGACCCACATCTGTCGCACAGCAGCTCCTGCCCCATAGATCAGACCAACATCAGCCCCACAGTAGCTCCTGCCCCATAGATCTGACCCCATCAGCCCCACAGCAGCTCCTGCCCCATAGATCTAACCCACATCAGACCCACAGCAGCTGCTGACCCATATATCTGACCCACATCAGACCCACAGCAGCTGCTGACCAATAGATCAGACCCACATATGCCCCACAGCAGCTCCTGCCCCATAGACCTGACACACATGTTCCCCACAGCAGCTCCTGCCCCATAGATCTGACCCACAGCATCTCCTGCCCCATAGATCTGACCCCCATCAGCCCCACAATAGCTCCTGCCCCATAGATCTAACCCACATCAGCCCCACAGCAGCTCCTGCCCCATAGATCTGACCCAAATCAGCCCCGCAGCAGCTCCTGCCCCATAGATCAGACCAACATCAGCCCCACAGTAGCTCCTGCCCCATAGATCTGACCCCCATCATCTCCACAACAGCTCCTGCCCCATAGATCTAACCCACATCAGCCCCACAGCAACTCCTGCCCCATAGATCTGACCCACATCTGTCGCTCAGCAGCTCCTGCCCTATAGATCTGACCCACATCAGCCCCACAGCAGATCCTGCCCCATAGATCTGACCCACATGTTCCCAAGAGCAGCTCTGCCCCATTGATTTGACCCACATCAGCCCCACAGTAGCTCCTGCCCCATAGATCTGACCCCCATCAGCCCCACTGCAGCTCCGGCACCATAGATCTGACACACATCATATGTAAAGCAGCTGCTGCCCAATAGATATGACCCACAACAGCTCCTGCCCCATAGATCTAACCCACAGCAGCCCCACAGCAGCTCCTGCCCCATAGATCTGACGTACATCATCTCCACTGCAGCTCCTGCCCCATAGATCTGACCCAAATCTGCCCCACAGCAGATCCTGCCAAATAGATCTTAACCACAGCATCTCCTGCCCCATAGATCTGACCCACATCAGCCCCACAGCAGCTCCTGCCCCGTAGATCTGACCCACATCAGACCCACAGCATCTGCTGACCCATAGATCTGACACACATCTGCCCCAAAGCAGCTCCTGCCCCATAGATCTAACTCACATATGCCCCACAGTAGCTCCTGCCCCATAGATCTAACCCAAATCAGCCCCGCAGCAGCTCCTGCCCCATAGATCCGACCAACATCAGCCCCACAGTAGCTCCTGCCCCATAGATCTGACCCCCATCTGCCCCACAACAGCTCCTGCTCCATAGATCTGACCCCCATCAGCCCCACAGCAGCCCCTGCCCCATAGATCTGACACACATCATATGTAAAGCAGCTGCTGCCCAATAGATATGACCCACATCTGTTCCTGCCCCATAGATCTCACCCACAGCATCTCCTGCCACATAGATCTGACCCACATCAGACCCACAGCAGCTGCTGACCCATAGATCTGACCCACATCTGCCCCACAGCAGCTCCTGCCCCATAGACCTGACACACATGTTCCCCACAGCAGCTCCTGCCCCATAGATCTGACCCACAGCATCTCCTGCCCCATAGATCTGACCCACAGCATCTCCTGCCCCATAGATCTGACCCCCATCAGCCCCACAACAGCTCCTGCCCCATAGATCTAACCCACATCTGCCCCACAGCAGCTCCTGCCCCATAGATCTGACCAAAATCAGCCCCGCAGCAGCTCCTGCCCCATAGATCAGACCAACATCAGCCCCACAGTAGCTCCTGCCCCATAGATCTGACCCCCATCAGCCCCACAACAGCTCCTGCCGCATAGATCTAACCCACATCAGCTCCACAGCAGCTCCTGCCCCATAGATCTGACACACATCATATGTAAAGCAGCTGCTGCCCAATAGATATGACCCACAGCAGCTTCAGCCCCAAGGATCTGACCCACATCAGCCCCACAGCAACTCCTGCCCCATAGATCTGACCCACATCTGCCCCAAAGCATCTCCTGCCCCATAGATCATTCCCACATCAGCCCCACAGCAGATCCTGCCCCATAGATCTGACCCACATATGTCGCACAGCAGCACCTGCCCCATAGATCTGACCCACATCTGTCGCACAGCAGCTCCTGCCCCATAGATCAGACAAACATCAGCCCCTCAGTAGCTCCTGCCCCATAGATCTGACCCCCATAAGCCCCACAGTAGCTCCTGCCCCATAGATCTGACCCCCATCAGCCCCACAACAGCTCCTGCCCCATAGATCTAACCCACATCAGCCCCACAGCAGCTCCTGCCCCATAGATCTGACACACATCATATGTAAAGCAGCTGCTGCCCAATAGATATGACCCACAGCAGCTTCAGCTTCAAGGATCTGACCCACATCAGCCCCACAGCAGCTCCTGCCCCATAGATCTGACCCGCATCTGTCGCACAGCAGCTCCTGCCGTATAGATCTGACCCACATCAGCCCCACAGCAGCTCCTGCCCCATAGATCTGACCCACATTTTCCCAAGAGCAGCTCTGCCCCATTGATTTGACCCACATCAGCCCCACAGTAGCTCCTGCCCCATAGATCTGACCCCCATCAGCCCCACTGCAGCTCCGGCCCCATAGATCTGACACACATCATATGTAAAGCAGCTGCTGCCCAATAGATATGACCCACAGCAGCTTCAGCCCCAAGGATCTGACCCACATCAGCCCCACAGCAGCTCCTGCCCCATAGATCTGACCCACATATGCCCCACAGCAGCTCCTGCCCCATAGATCTGACCCACATCTGCCCCAAAGCATCTCCTGCCCCATAGATCATTCCCACATCAGCCCCACAGCAGATCCTGCCCCATAGATCTGACCCACATATGTCGCACAGCAGCACCTGCCCCATAGATCTGACCCACATCTGTCGCACAGCAGCTCCTGCCCCATAGATCAGACAAACATCAGCCCCTCAGTAGCTCCTGCCCCATAGATCTGACCCCCATAAGCCCCACAGTAGCTCCTGCCCCATAGATCTGACCCCCATCAGCCCCACAACAGCTCCTGCCTCATAGATCTAACCCACATCAGCCCCACAGCAGCTCCTGCCCCATAGATCTGACACACATCATATGTAAAGCAGCTGCTGCCCAATAGATATGACCCACAGCAGCTTCAGCCCCATTGATCTGACCCACAGCAGCCCCACAGCAGCTCCTGTCCCATAGATCTGACGTACATCGTCTCCACTGCAGCTCCTGACCCATAGATCTGACCACATCTGCCCCACTGCTGCTCCTGCCCCATAGATCTGACCCAAATCTTCCCCACAGCAGATCATGCCAAATAGATCTTAACCACAGCAGCTCCTGCCCCATAGATCTGACCCACATCAGCCCCACAGCAGCTCCTACACCATAGATCTGACCCACATCTGCCACACACCATTTCCTACCCCATAGATCTTACCCACTTCTGCCCCACAGCAGCTCCTGCACCATAGCTCTGACCCACATCTGCACCACAGCAGCTCCTCCCCATAGATATGCCCTACATCTGCCCCACAGCAGCTCCTGCACCATAGATCTGATCCACATCTGCAGCACAGCAGCTCCTGCTCCATAAATCTGACCAACATCAGGCCCACATTGTTCCTGCCCCATAGATCTGACCCACAGCAGCTCCTGCCCCATAGATCTGACCCACATTTGCCACACAGCAGCTCCTGCCCCGTAGATCTGCCTCACTTGCGCCCCACAGCAGCCTTCGCCCAATAGATCTGACCCACATGTGCCCACAGCAGCTACTACCTCATAGATCTGACCCACATCAGCCCCACAGCCGCTCCTGCCTTATAGATCTTACCCAAATCTGCCCCACTGCTGCTCCTGCCCCATTGATCAGACCAACAGCAGCTCTTCCCCATAGATCTGACCCACATCAACCCCACAGCAGCTCCTGCTCCATAGATCTGACCCACAGCATCTCCTGCCCTATAGATCTGACCAACATCAGCCCCACATCAGCTTCTGCCCCATAGATCTGACCAACATCAGCCCAACAGCAGCTCCTGCCCCATAGATCTGACCCAATCTCCCCCACAGCAGCTCTTGCCTCATAGATCTGACCCACGTCAGCCCCACAGCAGCTCCTGCCTTATAGATATGACCCCCATCAGCCCCACAGCAGCTTCTACCCCATAGATCTGACCCACATGTGCTCCACTGCAGCTCCACTCCCGTAGATTTGACCCACAGCAGACCATGCCCCATAGATCTTACCCTCATCAGCAACACAGCAGCTCCTGCCCCATAGATCTGACCCACATCTGCCCCACACCATCTCCTGCCCCATAGATCTAACTCACATGTGCCCCACAGCAGCTCCTGCTCCATAGATCTGACCCACAGTAGCTCCTGCCCTATAGATCTGATTCAAATCTGCCCCACAGCAGCTCCTGCTCCATAGATCTGACCCACATGTGCCCCAGAGCAGCTCTGCCCCATAGATCTGACCCACATCAGCACCACAGCAGCTCCTGCCCCATAGATCTGACACAAATCTGCCCCACAGCAGCTCCTGCCACATAGATCGGACCAACATCAGCCCCACATCAGCTCCTGCCCCATAGATCTGACCCACATCTGCACCACAGCAGCTCTTGCCCCATAGAACTGACCCACATCTGCCCCACAGCAGCTCCTGACCCATAGCTCTGACCCACATCTGCACCACAGCAGCTCCTCCCCATAGATCTAACACCCATCAGCCTCACAGCAGATCCTGCCCCATAGATAAGCCCTACATCTGCCCCACAGCAGCTCCTGCCCCATAGATCTGACCCACATCTGCAACACAGCAGCTCCTGCTCCATAAATCTGACCAACATCAGGCCCACATCTGTTCCTGTCCCATAGATCTGACCCACATCTGCCCCACAGCAGCTCCTGCCCCATAGACCTGTCCCACATGTTCCCCACAGCAGCTCCTTCCCCATAGATCTGACCCACAGCATCTCCTGCCCAATAGATCTGACCCACATCTGTCGCACAGCAGCTCCTGCCTATAGATCAGACCAACATGAGCCCCACAGTAGCTCCTGCCCCATAGATCTGACCCCCATCAGCCCCACAGTAGCTCCTGCCCCATAGATCTGACACACATCATATGTAAAGCAGCTGCTGCCCAATAGATACGACCCACAGCAGCTTCAGCCCCAAGGATCTGACCCACATCAGCCCCACAGCAGCTCCTGCCCCATAGATCTGACCCACATCTGTCGCACAGCAACTCCTGCCCTATAGATCAGACCAACATCAGCCCCACAACAGCTCCTGCCCCATAGATCTAACCCACAGCAACCCCACTGCAGCTCCTGCCCCTTAGATCTGACCCACATCTGCAACACAGCAGCTCCTGCTCCATAGATCTGACCCACATCAGCCCCACATCAGCTCCTGCCCCCATAGATCTGACCCACATGTTCCCAAGAGCAGCTCTGCCCCATTGATTTGACCCACATCAGCCCCACAGTAGCTCCTGCCCCAAAGATCTGACCCCCATCAGCCCCACTGCAGCTCCTGCCCCATAGATCTGACACACATCATATGTAAAGCAGCTGCTGCCCAATAGATATGACTCACAACAGCTCCTGCCCCATAGATCTGACCCACATCAGCCCCACAGCAGATCCTGCCCCATAGATCTAACCCACAGCAGCCCCACAGCAGCTGCTGACCCATAGATCTGACCCACATCTGCCCCACAGCAGCTCCTGCCCCATAGATCTGACCCACATCAGACCCACAGCAGCTGCTGACCCATAGATCTCACCCACATCTGCCCCACAGCAGCTCCTGCCCCATAGATCTGACCCACAGCATCTCCTGCCCAAAGATCTGACCCACATCAGACCCACAGCATCTCCTGCCCCATAGAGCTGACCCACATCAGCCCCACAGCAGCTCCTGCCCCATAGGTCTGACCCCCATCAGCCCAACAGTAGCTCCTGCCCCATAGATCTGACACACATCATATGTAAAGCAGCTGCTGCCGAATAGATACGACCCACAGCAGCTTCAGCCCCAAGGATCTGACCCACATCAGCCCCACAGTAGCTCCTGCCCCATAGATCTGACCCCCATCAGCCCCACAACAGCTCCTGCCCCATAGATCTAACCCACATCAGCCCCACAGCAGCTCCTCCCCATAGATCTGACACATATCATATGTAAAGCAGCTGCTGCCCAATAGATATGACCCACAGCAGCTTCAGCCCCAAGGATCTGACCCACATCAGCCCCACAGCAACTCCTGCCCCATAGATCTAACCCACAGCAGCCCCACAGCAGCTCCTACACCATAGATCTTACCCACATCTGCCACACAGCAGCTCCTGCCCCATAGCTCTGACCCACATCTGCACCACAGCAGCTCCTCCCCACAGATCTAACACCCATCAGCCTAACAGCAGCTCCTGCCCCATAGATATGCCCTACATCTGCCCCACAGCAGCTCCTGCACCATAGATCTCACCCACATCTGCAACACAGCAGCTCCTGCTCCATAAATCTGACCAACATCAGGCCCACATCTGTTCCTGCCCCATAGATCTGACCCACAGCAGCTCCTGCCCCATAGACCTGACACACATCAGCCCCACAGCAGCTCCTGCCTCATAGATCTGACCCACATCAGACCCACAGCAGCTGCTGACCCATAGATCTGACCCACATCTGCCCCACAGCAGCTCCTGCCCCATAGACCTGACCCACATGTTCCCCACAGCAGCTCCTGCCCCATAGATCTGACCCACATCTGCCCCAAAGCATCTCCTGCCCCATAGATCTTTCCCACATCAGCCCCACAGCAGATCCTGCCCCATAGATCTGACCCACATATGTCGCACAGCAGCACCTGCCCCATAGATCTGACCCACATATGTCGCACAGCAGCACCTGCCCCATAGATCTGACCCACATCTGTCGCACAGCAGCTCCTGCCCCATAGAACAGACCAACATCAGCCCCACAGTAGCTCCTGCCCCATAGATCTTACCCCCATCAGCCCCACAGTAGCTCCTGCCCCATAGATCTGACACACATCATATGTAAAGCAGCTGCTGCCCAATAGATATGACCCACAACAGTAGCTCCTGCCCCATAGATCTAACACACAGCAGCACCACAGCAGCTCCTGCCCCATAGATCTGACCCACATCAGACCCACAGCAGCTGCTGACCCATAGATCTGACCCACATCTGCCCCACAGCAGCTCCTGCCCCGTAGACCTGACCCACATGTTCCCCACAGCAGCTCCTGCCCCATAGATCTGACCCACAGCATCTCCTGCCCCATAGATCTTTCCCACATCAGCCCCACAGCAGATCCTGCCCCATAGATCTGACCCACATATGTCGCACAGCAGCACCTGCCCCATAGATCTGACACACATCATATGTAAAGCAGCTGCTGCCCAATAGATATGACCCACAGCAGCTTCAGCCCCAAGGATCTGACACACATCAGCCCCACAGTAGCTCTTGCCCCATAGATCTGACCCACATCTGTCGCACAGCAGCTCCTGCCCCATAGATCAGACCAACATCAGCCCCACAATAGCTCCTGCCCCATAGGTCTGACGTACATCAGCCCCACAGTAGCTCCTGCCCCATAGATCTGACACACATCATATGTAAAGCAGCTGCTGCCGAATAGATACGACCCACAGCAGATCCTGCCCCATCGATCTGACCCACAGCTGTCGCACAGCAGCTCCCGCCCCATAAATCTGACCCACATCAGCCCCACAGCAGCTCCTACACCATAGATCTGACCCACATCTCCCACACACCATCTCCTACCCCATAGATCTTACCCACTTCTGCCCCACAGCAGCTCCTGCCCCATAGCTCTGACCCACATCTGCACCACAGCAGCTCCTCCCCATAGATCTAACACCCATCAGCCTCACAGCAGCTCCTGCCCCATAGATATGCCCTACATCTGCCCCACAGCAGCTCCTGCACCATAGATCTGACCCACATCTGCAACACAGCAGCTCCTGCTCCATAAATCTGACCAACATCAGGCCCACATCTGTTCCTGCCCCATAGATCTGACCCACGGCAGCTCCTGCCCCATAGATCTGACCCACATCAGCCCCACAGCAGATCCTGTCCCATAGATCTGACCCACATCAAACCCAGAGCAGCTGCTTACCCATAGATCTGACCCACATCTGCCCCACAGCAGCTCCTGCCCCATAGATCTGACACACATCATATGTAAAGGAGATGCTGCCAAATAGATATGACCCACAACAGCTCCTGCCCCATAGATCTAACCCACAGCAGCCCCACAGCAGCTCCTGCCCCATAGATCTGACCCACATCTGAGACACAGCAGCTCCTGGTCCATAGATCTGACCCACATCAGCCCCACAGCAGCTCCTGCCCCATAGATCTGACCCACATCTGTCGCACAGCAGCTCCTGCCCTATAGATCTGACCCACATCAGCCCCACAGCAGCTCCTGCCCCCATAGATCTGACCCACATGCTCCCAAGAGCAGCTCTGCCCCATTGATTTGACCCACATCAGCCCCACAGTAGCTCCTGCCCCATAGATCTGACACACATCAGCCCCACAGCAGCTCCTGCCCCATAGATCTGACCCACATCAGACCCACAGCAGCTGCTGACCCATAGATCTGACCCACATCTGCCCCACAGCAGCTCCTGCCCCATAGTCCTGACCCACATGTTCCCCACAGCAGCTCCTGCCCCATAGATCTGACCCCCATCAGCCCCACAACAGCTCCTGCCCCATAGATCTGACCCCCATCAGCCCCACTGCAGCTCCTGCCCCATAGATCTGACACACATCATATGTAAAGCAGCTGCTGCCCAATAGATATGTCTCACAACAGCTCCTGCCCCATAGATCTGATCCACATCAGCCCCACAGCAGATCCTGCCCCATAGATCTAACCCACAGCAGCCCCACAGTAGCTCCTGCCCCATAGATCTGACGTACATCATCTCCACTGCAGCTCCTGCCGCATAGATCTGACCACAATCTCCCCACAGCAGATCCTGCCAAATAGATCTTAACCACAGCAGCTCCTGCCCCATAGATCTGACCCACATCAGCCCCACAGTAGCTCCTGCCCCATAGATCTTACCCCCATCAGCCCCACAGTAGCTCCTGCCCCATAGGTCTGACCCCCATCAGCCTCACAACAGCTCCTGCCCCATCGATCTAACCTACATCAGCCCCACAGCAGCTCCTGCCCCATAGATCTGACACACATCATATGTAAAGCAGCTGCTGCCCAATAGATACGACCCACAGCAGCTTCAGCCCCAAGGATCTGACCCACATCAGCCCCACGGCAGCTCCTGCCCCATAGATCTGACCCACATCAGACCCACAGCAGCTCCTGCCCCATAGACCTGACCCACATGTTCCCCACAGCAGCTCCTGCCCCATAGACCTGACCCACATATGTCACACAGCAGAACCTGCCCCATAGATATGACCTACATCTGTCGCACAGCATCTCCTGCCCCATAGATAAGACCAACATAAGCCCCACAGTAGCTCATGCCCCATAGATCTGACCCACATATGTCGCACAGCAGCATTTGCCCCATAGATCTGACCCACATCTGTCGCACAGCAGCTCCTGCCCCATAGATCTGACCCCCATCAGCCCCACAGTAGCTCCTGCCCATAGATCTGACCCCCATCAGCCCCACAACAGCTCCTGCTCCATAGATCTAACCCACATCAGCCCCACAGCAGCTCCTGCCCCATAGATCTGACACACATCATACTTAAAGCAGCTGCTGCCCAATAGATACGACCCACAGCAGCTTCAGCCCCAAGGATCTGACCCACATCAGCCCCACAGAAGCTCCTGCCCCATAGATCTGACCCACAAATGTCGCACAGCAGCTCCTGC
The DNA here is from genome assembly GCF_054131305.1 of Coturnix japonica. Lineage (NCBI taxonomy): Eukaryota > Metazoa > Chordata > Aves > Galliformes > Phasianidae > Coturnix > Coturnix japonica. The sequence continues at coordinate 3,407,829 of NC_140689.1, forward strand.
CCCATAGATCAGACCAACATCAGCCCCACATCAGCTCCTGCCCCATAGATCTGACCCACATCAGCCCCACAGCAGCTCCTGCCCCATAGATCTGACACACATCAGCCCCACAGCAGCTCCTGCCCCATAGATCTGACACACATCATATGTAAAGCAGCTGCTGCCGAATAGATACGACCCACAGCAGCTTCAGCCCCAAGGATCTGACCCACATCAGCCCCACAGTAGCTCCTGCCCCATAGATCTGACCCCCATCAGCCCCACAACAGCTCCTGCCCCATAGATCTAACCCACATCAGCCCCACAGCAGCTCCTCCCCATAGATCTGACACATATCATATGTAAAGCAGCTGCTGCCCTATAGATATGACCCACAGCAGCTTCAGCCCCAAGGATCTGACCCACATCAGCCCCACAGCAACTCCTGCCCCATAGATCTAACCCACAGCAGCCCCACAGCAGCTCCTACACCATAGATCTTACCCACATCTGCCACACAGCAGCTCCTGCCCCATAGCTCTGACCCACATCTGCACCACAGCAGCTCCTCCCCATAGATCTAACACCCATCAGCCTAACAGCAGCTCCTGCCCCATAGATATGCCCTACATCTGCCCAACAGCAGCTCCTGCACCATAGATCTGACCCACATCTGCAACACAGCAGCTCCTGCTCCATAAATCTGACCAACATCAGGCCCACATCTGTTCCTGCCCCATAGATCTGACCCACAGCAGCTCCTGCCCCATAGACCTGACACACATCAGCCCCACAGCAGCTCCTGCCTCATAGATCTGACCCACATCAGACCCACAGCAGCTGCTGACCCATAGATCTGACCCACATCTGCCCCACAGCAGCTCCTGCCCCATAGACCTGACCCACATGTTCCCCACAGCAGCTCCTGCCCCATAGATCTGACCCACATCTGCCCCAAAGCATCTCCTGCCCCATAGATCTTTCCCACATCAGCCCCACAGCAGATCCTGCCCCATAGATCTGACCCACATATGTCGCACAGCAGCACCTGCCCCATAGATCTGACCCACATATGTCGCACAGCAGCACCTGCCCCATAGATCTGACCCACATCTGTCGCACAGCAGCTCCTGCCCCATAGAACAGACCAACATCAGCCCCACAGTAGCTCCTGCCCCATAGATCTTACCCCCATCAGCCCCACAGTAGCTCCTGCCCCATAGATCTGACACACATCATATGTAAAGCAGCTGCTGCCCAATAGATATGACCCACAACAGTAGCTCCTGCCCCATAGATCTAACACACAGCAGCACCACAGCAGCTCCTGCCCCATAGATCTGACCCACATCAGACCCACAGCAGCTGCTGACCCATAGATCTGACCCACATCTGCCCCACAGCAGCTCCTGCCCCATAGACCTGACCCACATGTTCCCCACAGCAGCTCCTGCCCCATAGATCTGACCCACAGCATCTCCTGCCCCATAGATCTTTCCCACATCAGCCCCACAGCAGATCCTGCCCCATAGATCTGACCCACATATGTCGCACAGCAGCACCTGCCCCATAGATCAGACCAACATCAGCCCCACAATAGCTCCTGCCCCATAGGTCTGACGTACATCAGCCCCACAGTAGCTCCTGCCCCATAGATCTGACACACATCATATGTAAAGCAGCTGCTGCCGAATAGATACGACCCACAGCAGATCCTGCCCCATCGATCTGACCCACAGCTGTCGCACAGCAGCTCCTGCCCCATAGATCTGACCCACATCAGCCCCACAGCAGCTCCTACACCATAGATCTGACCCACATCTCCCACACACCATCTCCTACCCCATAGATCTTACCCACTTCTGCCCCACAGCAGCTCCTGCCCCATAGCTCTGACCCACATCTGTACCACAGCAGCTCCTCCCCATAGATCTAACACCCATCAGCCTCACAGCAGCTCCTGCCACACAGATATGCCCTACATCTGCCCCACAGCAGCTCCTGCACCATAGATCTGACCCACATCTGCAACACAGCAGCTCCTGCTCCATAAATCTGACCAACATCAGGCCCACATCTGTTCCTGCCCCATAGATCTGACCCACGGCAGCTCCTGCCCCATAGATCTGACCCACATCAGCCCCACAGCAGATCCTGTCCCATAGATCTCACCCACATCAAACCCAGAGCAGCTGCTTACCCATAGATCTGACCCACATCTGCCCCACAGCAGCTCCTGCCCCATAGATCTGACACACATCATATGTAAAGGAGATGCTGCCAAATAGATATGACCCACAACAGCTCCTGCCCCCTAGATCTAACCCACAGCAGCCCCACAGCAGCTCCTGCCCCATAGATCTGACCCACATCTGAGACACAGCAGCTCCTGGTCCATAGATCTGACCCACATCAGCCCCACAGCAGCTCCTGCCCCATAGATCTGACCCACATCTGTCGCACAGCAGCTCCTGCCCTATAGATCTGACCCACATCAGCCCCACAGCAGCTCCTGCCCCCATAGATCTGACCCACATGCTCCCAAGAGCAGCTCTGCCCCATTGATTTGACCCACATCAGCCCCACAGTAGCTCCTGCCCCATAGATCTGACACACATCAGCCCCACAGCAGCTCCTGCCCCATAGATCTGACCCACATCAGACCCACAGCAGCTGCTGACCCATAGATCTGACCCACATCTGCCCCACAGCAGCTCCTGCCCCATAGTCCTGACCCACATGTTCCCCACAGCAGCTCCTGCCCCATAGATCTGACCCCCATCAGCCCCACAACAGCTCCTGCCCCATAGATCTGACCCCCATCAGCCCCACTGCAGCTCCTACCCCATAGATCTGACACACATCATATGTAAAGCAGCTGCTGCCCAATAGATATGTCTCACAACAGCTCCTGCCCCATAGATCTGATCCACATCAGCCCCACAGCAGATCCTGCCCCATAGATCTAACCCACAGCAGCCCCACAGTAGCTCCTGCCCCATAGATCTGACGTACATCATCTCCACTGCAGCTCCTGCCGCATAGATCTGACCACAATCTCCCCACAGCAGATCCTGCCAAATAGATCTTAACCACAGCAGCTCCTGCCCCATAGATCTGACCCACATCAGCCCCACAGTAGCTCCTGCCCCATAGATCTTACCCCCATCAGCCCCACAGTAGCTCCTGCCCCATAGGTCTGACCCCCATCAGCCTCAAAACAGCTCCTGCCCCATCGATCTAACCTACATCAGCCCCACAGCAGCTCCTGCCCCATAGATCTGACACACATCATATGTAAAGCAGCTGCTGCCCAATAGATACGACCCACAGCAGCTTCAGCCCCAAGGATCTGACCCACATCAGCCCCACGGCAGCTCCTGCCCCATAGATCTGACCCACATCAGACCCACAGCAGCTCCTGCCCCATAGACCTGACCCACATGTTCCCCACAGCAGCTCCTGCCCCATAGACCTGACCCACATATGTCACACAGCAGAACCTGCCCCATAGATATGACCCACATCTGTCGCACAGCATCTCCTGCCCCATAGATAAGACCAACATAAGCCCCACAGTAGCTCCTGCCCCATAGATCTGACCCACATATGTCGCACAGCAGCATTTGCCCCATAGATCTGACCCACATCTGTCGCACAGCAGCTCCTGCCCCATAGATCAGACCAACATCAGCCCCACAGTAGCTCCTGCCTCATAGATCTGACCCCCATCAGCCCCACAGTAGCTCCTGCCCATAGATCTGACCCCCATCAGCCCCACAACAGCTCCTGCTCCATAGATCTAACCCACATCAGCCCCACAGCAGCTCCTGCCCCATAGATCTGACACACATCATACTTAAAGCAGCTGCTGCCCAATAGATACGACCCACAGCAGCTTCAGCCCCAAGGATCTGACCCACATCAGCCCCACAGAAGCTCCTGCCCCATAGATCTGACCCACAAATGTCGCACAGCAGCTCCTGCCCCATAGATCAGACCAACATCAGCCCCACAGTAGCTCCTGCCCCATAGATCTGACCCCCATCAGCCCCACATCAGCTCCTGCCCCATAGATCTGACCCACATCAGCCCCACAGCAGCTCCTGCCCCATAGATCTGACACACATCATACGTAAAGCAGCTGCTGCCAAATAGATATGACCCACAACAGCTCCTGCCCCATAGATCTAACACACAGCAGCACCACAGCAGCTCCTGCCCCATAGATCTGACCTACATCTGCAACACAGCAGCTCCTGCTCCATAAATCTGACCAACATCAGGCCCACATCAGTTCCTGCCCCATAGATCTGACCCACAGCAGCTCCTGCCCCATAGATCTGACCCACATCAGCCCCACAGCAGCTCCTGCCCCATAGATCTGACCCACATCAAACCCAGAGCAGCTGCTTACCCATAGATCTGACCCACATCTGCCCCACAGCAGCTCCTGCCCCATAGATCTGACACACATCATATGTAAAGCAGATGCTGCCAAATAGATATGACCCACAACAGCTCCTGCCCCATAGATCTAACCCACAGCAGCCCCACAGCAGCTCCTGCCCCATAGATCTGACCCACATCTGAGACACAGCAGCTCCTGCTCCATATATCTGACCCACATCAGCCCCACAGCAGCTCCTGCCCCATAGATCTGACCCACATCTGTCGTACAGCAGCTCCTGCCCTATAGATCTGACCCACATCAGCCCCACAGCAGCTCCTGCCCCCATAGATCTGACCCACATGCTCCCAAGAGCAGCTCTGCCCCATTGATTTGACCCACATCAGCCCCACAGTAGCTCCTGCCCCATAGATCTGACACACATCAGCCCCACAGCAGCTCCTGCCCCATAGATCTGACCCACATCAGACCCTCAGCAGCTGCTGACCCATAGATCTGACCCACATCTGCCCCACAGCAGCTCCTGCCCCATAGACCTGACCCACATGTTCCCCACAGCAGCTCCTGCCCCATAGATCTGACCCCCATCAGCCCCACAACAGCTCCTGCCCCATAGATCTGACCCCCATCAGCCCCACTGCAGCTCCTGCCCCATAGATCTGACACACATCATATGTAAAGCAGCTGCTGCCCAATAGATATGTCTCACAACAGCTCCTGCCCCATAGATCTGATCCACATCAGCCCCACAGCAGATCCTGCCCCATAGATCTAACCCACAGCAGCCCCACAGTAGCTCCTGCCCCATAGATCTGACGTACATCATCTCCACTGCAGCTCCTGCCGCATAGATCTGACACACATCATATGTAAAGCAGCTGCTGCCCAATAGATACGACCCACAGCAGCTTCAGCCCCAAGGATCTGACCCACATCAGCCCCACAGCAGATCCTGCCCCATAGATCTGACCCACATCTGCCCCACAGCAGCTCCTGCCCCATAGACCTGACCCACATGTTCCCCCCAGCAGCTCCTTCCCCATAGATCTGACCCACATCTGTCGCACAGCAGCTCCTGCCTATAGATCATACCAACATCAGCCCCACAGTAGCTCCTGCCCCATGGATCTGACCCCCATCAGCTCCACAGTAGCTCCTGCCCCATAGATCTGACCCCCATCAGCCCCACAACAGCTCCTGCCCCATAGATCTAAACCACATCAGCCCCACAGCAGCTTCTGCCCCATAGATCTGACACACATCATATGTAAAGCAGCTGCTGCCCAATAGATACGACCCACAACAGCTTCAGCCCCAAGGATCTGACCCACATCAGCCCCACAGCAGCTCCTGCCCCATAGATCTGACCCACATCTGTCGCACAGCAGCTCCTGCCCCATAGATCAGACCAACATCAGCCCCACAGCAGCTCCTGCCCCATAGATCTGACACACATCATATGTAAAGCAGCTGCTGCCCAATAGATATGACCCACAACAGCTCCTGCCCCATAGATCTAACCCACAGCAGCCCCACAGCAGATCCTGCCCCATAGATCTTACCCACATCTGCACCACAGCAGCTCCTCCCCATAGATCTAACATTCATCAGCCTCACAGCAGCTGCTACCCATAGATCTGACCCACATCTGCCCCACAGCAGCTCCTGCCCCATAGACCTGACCCACATGTTCCCCACAGCATCTCCTGCCCCATAGATCTTTCCCACATCAGCCCCACAGCAGATCCTGCCCCATAGATCTGACCCACATATGTCGCACAGCAGCACCTGCCCCATAGATCTGACACACATCATATGTAAAGCAGCTGCTGCCCAATAGATATGACCCACAGCAGCTTCAGCCCCAAGAATCTGACCCACATCAGCCCCACAGTAGCTCCTGCCCCATAGATCTGACCCACATCTGTCGCACAGCAGCTCCTGACCCATAGATCTGACCCACATCAGCCCCACAGCAGATCCTGCCCCATAGATCTAACCCACAGCAGCCCCACAGCAGCTCCTGCCCCATAGATCTGACGTACATCATCTCCACTGCAGCTCTTGCCCCATAGATCTGACCCAAATCTGCCCCACAGCAGATCCTGCCAAATAGATCTTAACCACAGCAGCTCCTGCCCCATAGATCTGACCCACATCAGACCCACAGCAGCTGCTGACCCATAGATCTGACCCACATGTTCCCCACAGCAGCTCCTGCCCCATAGATCTGACCCACAGCATCTCCTGCCCAAAGATCTGACCCACGTCAGCCCCACAGCATCTCCTGCCCCATAGATCTGACCCACATCAGCCCCACAGCAGCTCCTGCCCCATAGATCTGACCCACATCTTCCCCACAGCAGCTCCTGCCGCAAAGACCTGACCCACATGTTCCCCACAGCAGCTCCTGCCCCATAGATCTTTCCCACATCTGCCCCACAGCAGATCCTGCCCCATAGATCAGACCAACATCAGCACCACAGTAGCTCCTGCCCCATAGATCTGACCCACATGTTCCCCACAGCAGCTCCTGCCCCATAGATCTTACCCACTTCTGCCCCACAGCAGCTCCTGCCCCATAGCTCTGACCCACATCTGCACCACAGCAGCTCCTCCCCATAGATCTAACACCCATCAGCCTCACAGCAGCTCCTGCCACATAGATATGCCCTACATCTGCCCCACAGCAGCTCCTGCACCATAGATCTGACCCACATCTGCAACACAGCAGCTCCTGCCCCATAGATATGCCCTACATCTGCCTCACAGCAGCTCCTGCCCCATAGATCTGACCCACATCAGCCCCACAGCAGCTGCTGACCCATAGATCTGACCCAAATCAGCCCCGCAGCAGCTCCTGGCCCATAGATCTGACCCAAATCAGCCCCGCAGCAGCTCCTGGCAGATAGATCTGACCCACATGTGCCCCACAGCAGCTCCAAACTCATAGATCAGACCCACATCAGTCCAACAGCAGATTTTGCACCATAGATATGTCCCTCATCTGCCCCACAGCAACTCCTGCCCCATAGATCTGACCTACATCATCCCCTCTGCAGCTTCTGCCCCATAGGTCTGACCCGCATGTGCCCCACAGCAGCTCCTGCCATATAGATCTGACCCACATATGCCCCACAGCAGCTCCTGCCCCATAGATCTGACCCACATCAGCCACACAGCAGCTCCTGACTCATAAATCTGACCCACAGCAGCTCCTGCCCCATAGATCTGACCCACATTTTCCCCAAAGCAGAACCTAACCCATAGATCTGACCCACATGTGCCCCACTGCTGCTCCTGCCCCATAGATCTGAACCACAGCAGTTCCTAACCCATAGATCAGACCCAAATCTTCCCTACATCAGCTCCTGCCCATAGATCTGACCCACATCAGCCGCACAGCAGCTCCTACCCCATAGATCTCACCCACATCAGCCCCACAGCTGCTCCACGGCACGGTTTCCCCGGCTCGGTGCGGCTCGCGAGCTTTGCGGCGCCGGCTATGCGTTTTTGCCTGCGGAGACGCCACGGGAGCGACATTTGGCTGATTCCGAGGAACGTCCGAGCCGAGCGGTGCCCGCCGGGAGCGGTTGGACCGTGCCGGCACACTTGAGCGGGGTCCGTTCGAGCCGGAAATCCGGACTGCGGGCAGGCCGCGTGGCGAGGGATGGCGAAAGAGCGGCGGGAAGCCGCAACCGAAAAAATCCACAGCCCGGCGCTCAACCGCGCTCGCCTGCGCCCGCTCGTTGCCACCTCTGGAGATGAGCACGCGCTCGCTCCTGCAGACGAAAACGGAAGGCGTAAGAAAAAACGGCTTCGGAAAAGAACGGCGCCGACTACCGGCAGCGGCGCCGAGGGTAAGCGGCGCTCTACGTTGACGTAGCGGTAGGTAAGAAACTACAGCGACCCCCCAGCAAGCTCCGGAGCTTTAGCGCCCCCCCATCTCACAGGGCGGCAAAGCCTAGCCGAAAGCGGGTAGACCTGGCAGCTACACGCAAGCCGCACGGGCAGCGACCCCTAGCCGCCGCCGCCGAGCACCACGGCCCGCTCGGAGCCGGGTAGACCGTGCCGACCTAGTCGAGGCGCATGGGCAGCGGCCTCTAGCAGCCGCCGCCGAGCACCACGGCCCGCTCGGAGCCGGGTAGACCGTGCCGACCTAGTCGAGCCGCATAGGCGGCGACCTCTAGCAGCCGCCGCCGAGCACCACGGCCCGCTCGGAGCCGGGTAGACCTTGCCGACCTAGTCGAGCCGCATGGGCAGCGACGCCTAGCCGCCGTGCCCGCCCCCCCCCCCCCTTACTCCCCCCCCCAACCCCTTCTCTTCCCCCCCCCACCCCCCCCCTCTTCCCCCCTCCCCACAAGAGCGGCACTTGGCCACATCCGCGGAACGTCCTAGCCGAGCTGAGTCCGCCTGGAGAGGCTGGACTGTGCCGCCGCGGCTCAGATCGCCCGACTCCGCCGAGGACCGTCCGAGCTGAGCGTCAACCGCCGGGAGCGGTTGGACCGTGCCGGCGCAATCGAGCCGCCACGGCTCAGATCGCCGGACGCCGCCGAGGAACGTCCGAGCCGAGCGGAGCCCGCCGGGATAGGCTGGACCGTGCCGGCGCACCCGAGCCTCCGTGGCTGAGACCCCCCGGACGCCGCCGTGGAACGTCCGAGCCGAGCCGAGCCCGCCGAGAGCGGTTGGACCGTGCCGGCGCACTCGAGCCGCCGCGGCTCAGATCGCCCGACTCCGCCCAGGAGCGTCCGAGCCGAGCAGAACCCGCCGGGAGCGGTTGGACCGTGCCGGCGCACTCGAGCCGCCGCGGCTCAGATTGCCGGACGCCGACGAGGAAAGTCCGTGCCGAGCAGAGCCCGCAGGGAGGGGATGTGCAGTGCCGGCGCACTCGAGCCGCTGCGGCTGAGACCCCCCGGACACCACCGAGGAACGTCCGAACCGAACGGAGCCCGCCGGGAGAGGCTGGACCGTGCCGGCACACACGAGCCTCCGCGCTGGCCAGCGGTCGCTGCACGTCCGGCTCGAGTTGGTCAGCACGGTCTCCCCGGCTCCGAGCGGACTGAAGCTCATGCGGCGGAGGCCAGGGGTCGCTGAGCGGCTTCCGGCTCACGTCGGCACGGTCTACCCTGCTTCGCAGCGGACACTAGAGGTCGCTGACGGACGGGCTGGCAGACGTGCAGCGACACCTAGCGACCGCCGCTGAGCCCTCGCGCATGCACGGAGCAGGGTAGACCGTGCCGACCTAGTCGAGCCGCATAGGCAGCGACCTCTAGCAGCCGCCGCCGAGCACCACGGCCCGCTCGGAGCCGGGTAGACCGTGCCGACCTAGTCGAGACGCATGGGCAGCGACGCCTAGCCGCCGATGCCGTGCCCCCCCCCCCCCCCCCTTACTCCCCCCCCCCCTCTTCCCCCCCCCCCACAAGAGCGGCACTTGGCCACTTCCGCGGAACGTCCGAGTAGAGCGGAGCCCACCGGGAGAGGCTGGACAGTGCTGGCGCACTCGAGCCGCGATGGCCAGGGTTCGAGCCGTGTTGACCGTGCCGGAGCACTGGAGGCGCCACGGAGACGCCACTCGGCCACAGCCGCGGAACGACCAGGGTGCACGTATGAGCCGGCCGCTGTTCGGCGGGTCGGGGCGCACCCGGGCTTCTCGGCTCGGCCTTGCTTGAAGCTGGCCGTCCCGCCACCACCACCGCGGTTTTGCCCTTTTGTCTGCGTGTTTGTTTGTTCGTCCGTTCGTTCGTACTTTGGTCCGTTCGATTGTTTGTCCGTGCCCCCACGCGCCCTCTCGGTTTTATTATTTTCTGTTTGTTTGTTTGTTTGTTTGTTTGTTTGATCTTCTCGTGGGTTCTTCTTTACTTTCCCCTTTTTTAGATTTTTAAAAGGCCGCCCCGCCCCCCCCGCCTCCCCGGCTCTGCAGGAAGAGCGTGGGCGCGTGCGCGGGCCCCGCCCACCAAGGTCCGTTCGGGCCGGATATCCGGACTGCGGGCAGGCCGCGTGGCGAGGGATGGCGAAAGAGCGGCGGGAAGACGGCAGCGGCGAGAGGTGGGCCGGCGGGAGGCGGCCGCGTCCCCCGCGGGGTTCGCGCCTAGCCTCTCTCCCAGCCGGCAGATGAGGTGGAACGGTACGTGGGATTTTCGGCAGGAGGAGGAGGTGGTGGCGGTGGTGGCGGTGGTGGCGGTGGGGCTCGGGGGTGGCGAGGCGTTTTGGCGGGCTCCGGTCGCCGAGTCGAGCCGCCATTGGGCCGAGCCGTCAGGAGCACCCCGGCGGAAAAAGGAAAGAAAAGAAAAAAACCAAACGGGCCAATCGGGTCCAAACAAATAACCGAGCGAGTGACCGACCAAAACAAAAAAACAAAAACAAAAACTAAAACAAACAAACAAATAAAAAAACACGGTCGCGGGCCGGTCGGGCGAGATGCGTCCGGGAGAGGGCGGGTTGTGGGCGAGGGCCGGGCTGGGGGCAGGCGGAGGCGGGCCGCCGTCGGGTACGGGTCGGGTTCCCGCTTGTGCGGTGTGGACTGCGGGGGGGGGAAGGTGGAAGACGGACGCGGGGCCGGGAAGATCAGGCGCCGGCAGCCAGGTCTACCCGCATACCCGCAACCCCGCCGCGGACCCCCGGCCACGCAAGCGACCCCCTTCTTCGTGACAGAGGCCATGCCGGTCCAGGCCGGGCCGGGCCTACTCACGCGCGGGCGACGAGGAGAAAGAGCAGAGAAGGGAAGGGAAGGGAAGGGAAGGGAAGGGAAGGGAAGGGAAGGGAAGGGAAGGGAAGGGAAGGGAAGGGAAGGGAAGGGAAGGGAAGGGAAGGGAAGGGAAGGGAAGGGAAGGGAAGGGAAGGGAAGGGAAGGGAAGGCAGAAGTCAAAGAAAAGTAGAAGAGAAAAAGGTGTGAAAAAGTACAGATAGATCGTAAAATGTCGCGGTAAAATAAAATAAAATAAAATAAAAGTAATAAAAAGATGGGGGTGGGTCAAGGGCGGAAGCGGTCGGGTCGGGTCGGGTCGGGTCGGGTCGGGTCGGGGGGCGGCTGGCCGTTCGTCGTACCCTTACCGCTTGACACAGCTGCGTGACGCGCGGCTACGGCCGACACGTCTACCTGCGGCACGGACGGGAAACGGCACCTGCCGACAGGTCAACCCCGCTACGGCCGACACGTCTACCGGCGGCACGGACGGGAAACTGCACCCGCCGATCGAGCGGGTGGATGGTCGCCCAGGTCTACCCCGCGCCGCCACGAAGCGGGAAGGTGGATGCATGGATGGATGGATGGATGGGGAAAAACCGGGCGAAAGGGGGCCTGGCACGCGCCCGCGCGCGACCAGCCGCACACCCCCTTTCCACGCGCCGGCGCCGGCACACGGAACCCCCCGAACGGAGCACGGAAGCAACGCAGCGAGCGCCGGGTCTCCCAGCGGGTGCTGGGAGGTTGCACCAGGTAAAAGACCAAGAGGTACCAATTGTCACCAGAGTGGTTCACAGACGGCAGTACCGCACCAATAGGGACTCATTGCTCCCCATTCACAAGCTAATTCGCCAATTAGAGAATCAGGGAGTGATTAGCAAAACTCACTCGCCTTTTAACAGCCCCATATGGCCAGTGTGTAAAACCAGTGGGGAATGGAGGCTGACGGTGGATTACCATGGCCTGAATGAAGTCACACCTCCATTAAGTGCTGCTGTACCAGACATGCTAGAACTCCAGTATGAACTGGAGTCAAAAGAAGCTAGGTGGTATGCCACCATTGACATTGCTAATGCCTTCTTTTCCATCCCATTGGCTGCAAAATGTAGGCCACAGTTTGCTTTTACCTGGAGAGGTATTCAGTACACCTGGAACCGTTTACCTCAAGGGTGGAAGCACAGCCCAACAATTTGCCATGGATTGATCCAAGCTGTTTTGGAACAGGGTGATGCTCCTGAGCACTTGCAGTATATTGATGATATTGTAGTGTGGGGCCATACAGCAGCAGAGGTTTTCAAGAAAGGGAAACAGATAATCCAAATTCTTTTGAAAGCTGGTTTTGCCATTAAGCGCAGCAAGGTGAAGGGGCCTGCCCAGGAAATCCAGTTCTTAGGTATAAAATGGCAAGATGGACGTCGTCACATCCCAGCAGATGTGATTGACAAAATCACTGCTATGTCTCCGCCCACCGACAAGACAGAGACCCAATCTTTTCTGGGAGTAGTGGGCTTTTGGAGAATGCATGTCCCAAACTACAGCCACATAGTGAGCCCCCTCTATCAGGTAACACAGAAGAAGAATAATTTCTCATGGGGTCCTGAGCAGCAGCAGGCTTTTGAGCAGAGAAAACAAGAAATAGCCCGTGCCGTGGCCTTGGGGCCAGTACGGACGGGGCAGGATGTGAGGATCCGAGGCCGACCCCTAGGATTTTGGAGTCAAGCATATAAAAGGGTCTGAGGAGCGCTACACTCCGACTAAGAAGGAGATCTTAGCCGTGTATGAGGGGGTTCGGGCTGCTTCTGAAGTAGTTGGGACAGAGGTTCAGCTTCTTCTAGCACCTCGCTTGCCAGTAATAAACTGGATGTTTAAAGGACAGGTTCCCTCCACCCATCATGCTACTGATGCCACTTGGAGTAAGTGGATTTCATTAATTACTCAATGAGCTGGAATGGGAAAACTCAGCCGTCCTGGAATTCTAGAAGTGATCATGGACTGGCCTGAGAGTAAAAAAATTGAAACAACACCTACAGAAGAGGTATCACGTGCTAAAGAGGCACCACCATACAATGAGCTACCAGAAAACGAAAAGTAATTTGCCCTATTCACAGACGGATCATGTCGTACTGTAGGGAAGCATCGCAGATGGAAAGCTGCTGTATGGAGCCCCACACGACAAGTTGCAGAGGCCACTGAAGGTAAAGGAGAATCAAGTCAATTTGCAGAGGTAAAGGCTGTTCAGCTGGCTTTAGATGTGGCTGAACGGGAGAGGTGGCCAATGCTTCATCTTTATACTGATTCATGGATGGTGGCAAATGCCTTATGGGGGTGGCTGCAACAGTGGAACCATCCTCTGCTACCAAATCTGTCACGGTTTGAACGAAAAATCCACCTGCGTCCGTGACAAGGGCCGTGGGCCCCTGAAGGGCCCTCAGCCGAAAAGAAAAAGTTAATTAAGAAAACAGCGGCAACGATGTAAGGAGGCACACTTATTTACTAAATACTATATCGAAATACAGGATAATACAATAGAATACAATATAATTGAAAATTGAGCTAATGAATCAAGCAAAATAGGAGAGAGAATGAGTCCCGTAACCGAGAGGCCTACTGTGAATCTGGGCGAACGGCTGAAGGCTCCCACACACTGCCCTGAACGCCAGAACTCGAAAGACGTCAGTCTGTTCTGCGACCGAGTTAATATAGAGTCCAGGTCCCGTGACCCATCGTGTTGCTCTCTGGGAGATGTAGTCTTCTTCTGTAAGTTTCAGATTCAGTAAAATTATTCATGCTTTATATGATGTTATGATGTGGAATACTGATAGCAAAATTACAAAATTATTAAACCATGACACTGTTAAAATCAGCTTTTGGATATGTAGAGGGAGAATTTTTTCGGTGAATAACTGTGTGTTTAGGGCAGGAATGGATGATCCTTGATTTCACATGGTAGATGTTCTTTACCTGCTCTGTACTCATTTTACAAATCATTTCATGCTGTAACAGTAAACAAATGGTGAATTCTTCATCAGATACGTCTGCTACTGTAAGGTCTTTGTCTGATTTCAAAGTTAAAGTCAGGAGTCAAACTAAAAGAAGAAAAAACTAGTTTGATAAGGACGTATAGAAATTCTGCCTTTCTGTAACACAGTTTTGTTGGAAGTAACCGCGGGAGACAAGTCTCATGCTATCATGGTCAACAAGTCTCGTTTATTAGGTGTTACAGCATCTCATTTTTGGGGGGGGGGCCGTAGAGGCCGACAACGCAGCGAGCGACGTGTGCGGGGGGGGGCAGGCGGCCGCTGGCTGGGAACGGCTGCTTGTGTCAGAGCGCGGCCGCTGTTCTTTCGTGCGCTGCTTCTCACGTTTCCCGACTTCCTATAGCATACAGCAGCGTTGTGGGCGTTGGATTGACACTTGCTGCGCCAAATCCCAGTGGCTTGGCACTCGTGACGGATGTGGCCATTTTTTTCACAACGGAAACATTTCATGCGGGAGCTGTTCTGCGAGCGTGGGCTTGTAGCGACTGCAACTTGGAGGGGTGCAAGGGCTGCTAACACTTGATTCTGAGAAGCCTCAGCCTGTGCCTTTAATCCTGCCCCTAGCTCTTTAATAGCCTCCACTATGAAAGCCTGAGCCCCCGTGGGCACGCTCGATAATCTGTCTAACGCCTCCTCTATTGTCCAGTTACTCCTCAAAGTACTTAGAATGCCACGAGCTGTAGCATTACAATTCTGAAGTTCACAATGTTTTAGCATTATTTCCCTCATGTACTCTGGTACTCCAGCCTTCTCTATGGCTCCAGCTACCTTATCTAGAAACGCTCCAAAATCCTCATTTCTTCCCTGCCGGATTCCCATATAAGACGGCAGCCCACCTGGTGCCTTGATCTTATCCATAGCCTGCCTGGCCAGATACATTGACTCCCTACATTTAACTGGTCCTAATAAAGCCTGGGCCTCTGTCCGGATGAAAGGACCCACCCCTAAAAGTTCTTCAACGGTTACGTTATACAAGGGATCTCCGGGCTGCCTAACTATCACAGCGCTCTGTTGGCACGTCTCTTCCCAATAAGCATTAAATAGCAGTTGTTCGTGCTGCGAAAAAATCAACCTAGCTATAGCCCGACGATCAGATGGCAACAAAACCTGAGTACTCCAGATATAATCCAGTATCTGTCTCGCTGGCTCACTTTTTACTCCAAACTGACTGACCGTAGACCGCAATAGTGACAACAACTTCCAATCTAAAGCACTGATAGCAGCCTGTGTCCTGCCTGCAGGATCAGGCGAATAACCCACCGACAGCACCGCCTGTTGCAGCGCTTCCAACGCCTCACCGTCTCCCGCCTCTAAACAAGCCCGCGCCAGCGCAGCCCAAGCCCCCCCCCGCTCCCGCGTGACGGCCTCCGCCAGGTCACTCTGTGCCCCAGGGAGCGGCTCATTGCAAAGGGGGGTCGAGGGGGCCGGCTGTAGCGCCATGGTCGATGCAGGCGGCTCATCTGATACGGACGTGCTGGGAGACGGAGACGGGGCACTCGGCTCCACAGCCACCGGCAACGCAGGCTCGGCGGCCGGCAGCAACTTTACGGTGGACACTGCAGGGGGCACCGGGCAATCTGACCATTCATTATAATTCTTATTCCTCCCCTGCACAGCTGCAGCTCTTCTCTCCTCATTATTGCTACCATTACTATTAATAAAAATAACATTTTTAGTGACAGGTGAGGGCAGGGGGCTGCGTTGGGCCCTATGGGAGCCCCCCCCCCATCCTGGCACACTCCCCCAGGCTGATCCAGCACTTCCATGTGGGTGATTGCAGCAAATCATTGTAAACCACACGCCACCACTTCCCACATTTTTTAGCCATTTTCTCCCCATCTATCATTCCCTGAAAAATTGCATCTCCAAATTTACGCCACTCAGCAAGATCATGAACTAAATGCGGATTCTGAAATAACCCTTTAGCATACCCATACACTAATAACTTAGGGAATTCCTTTTCCAAGTCTATCCCGTTAAACTGTCTCCACCTAAGAAAAGCGGTAAATAAATTATATGCTGCTTGCCCGTCCATATTTACTCA
Organism: Coturnix japonica; assembly: GCF_054131305.1. Taxonomy (NCBI): domain Eukaryota; kingdom Metazoa; phylum Chordata; class Aves; order Galliformes; family Phasianidae; genus Coturnix; species Coturnix japonica. The sequence goes on from NC_140689.1 coordinate 3,423,983, forward strand.
CGTCGGTACCGTTGCAGCCCTCCAGGCTTCGGCAGCACGTATCGCTCGAGCCCACCTCTGTGGTCACTCGAGACACGGAGCTCCAAGTTTAGCTCTTTCGTCGTCCGTCTAGCTGCGGGACCCAAACCCAACGCAGTTCTTCGCTCGTGGCAGCCCCTTTTTCCTTATCACGTCGAGGGTCACCATTTGTTGGAAGTAACCGCGGGAGACAAGTCTCATGCTATCATGGTCAACAAGTCTCGTTTATTAGGTGTTACAGCATCTCATTTATACAATCAGTAATAAGTTCATGCATATTGCAAAAGTAAAGCTCAGGATTGGTGGGTTACACATTACTTCATCTGAGCTTTGTGGTTAGTCTTATGGATACTTTTTCTTTGCAGCTCTGTCTACACCTTGCTACACATCTTGCTTTTCCCTCAGGCCGTCCTTGCCTCTAGATACATATTTCGCCTTTAGCTACATACCCTGTCTTTTCACATCCTGATTTCTCCAGAGCTGCTTAGCCCGTGATCGGCCCTAGGATAGACCGTCTTTGTCTTTAATCACGTTCATTCTTTTACAAATTAACTAGTGGAATCTCTTCATGTCCTTTCTCATGAAGCCATACTGCATAAACATTCTCCACATAGATCTGACCCACATCAGACGCACAGCAGCTCCGGCCCCAAAGATCTGACCCACATCAGACACACAGCAGCTCCGGCCCCAAAGATCTGACCCACATCAGCCCCAAAGAAGCTCCTGCCCCATAGATCAGACCCACATCAGCCAAACAGCAGCTCCTGCCCCATAGATCTAGCCCCATCAGACCCACAGCAGCTCCAGTCCCATAGATCTGACCCACATCTACACCACAGCAGCTCCTGCCCCAAAGATCTGACCAAAATGTGCCCCAGAGCAGCTCCTGTCCAAGAGATCTGCCCCACAGCAGCTCCTGCCACATAGATCTGACCCACATCTGCCCCACAGCAGCTCCTGCCCCATAGATCTGACCCACATCTACCCACAGCTACTCCTGCCCCACAGATCTTACCCCAATCAGCCCCACAGCAGCTCCTGACTCATAGATCTGACCAACATGTGCCCCACAGCAGCTCCTACACCATAGATCTGACCCACATTAGCCCCACAGCATCTTCTGCCCCATTGATCTGACGCACATCTGCCCCACAGAGCCTTCTGCCCTAAAAATCTGAACCACATCTGCCCCACAGCAGCTCCTGTCTCATAGATCAGAACAACATCAGCACCACAGCAGCTCCTGCCCCATAGATCTGACCCACATCAGCCACACAGCAGCTCCTGCCCCATACATGTGACCCACATGTGCCCCACAGCAGCTCCTGCCCTATACATCTGACCCAAATGCGCCACACAGAAGCTCCTGCCTTATAGATCAGACCATCATCAGCCTCACAAAAGCTCCTGCCCCATAGATCTGACCCTCATCATCCCCACAGCAGCTCCTGCCCCATAGATCTGACCCACATCAGGCCGACAGCAGCTCCTGCCCCATAGATCTGACCCACATCAGGCCGACAGCAGCTCCTGCCCCATAGATCTGACCCTCATCAGCCCCACAGCAGCTCCTGCCCCATAGATCAGACCCACATCTGCCCCACAGCAGCTCCTGCCCCATAGATCTGACCAACTTCAGCCCCACAGCAGCTCCTGCCCGATAGATCTTACCCACATCTGCCCCACAGCATCTCCTGCCCCATAGATCTGACCCACATGCACCCCACAGCAGCTCCTGCCCAATAAATCTGAAACACATATGCTCCACTGCAGCTCCTGCCTTACAGATCAGACCCTCATCAGCCTCACAACAGCTCCTGCTCCATAGATGTGACCCTCATCATCCCCACAGCATCTTCTGCCCCATAGATCTGACCCTCAGCAGCAACACAGCAGCACCTGCCCCACAGATATGACCCACATATAACCCACAGCAGCTCCTGCCCCATAGATCTTACCAACATCAGCTCCACAGCAGCACCTACCCCATAGATCTGACCCACATCTGCCCCAAAGCAGCTCCTGCCCATAGATCTGACCCACATGTGCCCCACAGCAGCTCCTGCCCATAGATCAGACCCACATCAGCCCCACCGCAGATCCCGCCCCACAGATCTGACGCTCATCAGCCCCACAGCAGCTCCTGACCCATAGATCAGACCCACAGCAGCTCCTGCCTCATAGATCTGTCCCCCCTGAGCCCCACAGCAGCTCCTGTCCCGTAGATTTGAACCTCATCAGCCACACAGCAGCTCCTGCCCCAATTGATCTGACACACATAAACCCACAGCAGCACCTGTTCCGTAGATCTGACACACATCATCCCCACAACTGCTCCTGCCCCAAAGATCTGATACCCATGTGCCCCACAGGAGCTCCTGCCTCATAGATCTGACCCAAATCTGCCCCACAGCAGCTCCTGCCCAGTAGATCTGACCCACAGCAGCTCCTGCCCCATAGATCTGACCAACATGTGCCCCAGAGCAGCTTCTGCCCCATTGATCTGACCCACACCAGCTCCACAGCAGCTCCTGACCCATAGATCTGACCCACATCTGCCCCAAAGCAGCTCCTGCCCATAGATCTGCCCCACATCTGCCCCACAGTAGCTCCTGCCCCATAGATCTGACCCACATCAGCCACACAGCAGCTCCTGCCCCATACATCTGACCCACATGTGCCCCACCGCAGCTCCTGCCCCATAGATCTGACCCGCATCAGCCACACAGCAGCTCCTGCCCCATACATCTGACCCACTTGCGCCCCACAGCAGCTCCTGCCTTATAGATCAGAGCATCATCAGCCTCACAACAGCTCCTGCCCCATAGATCTACCCCACAGGAGCTCCTCCCCCATAGATCTGACACTCATCATCCCCATAGCAGCTCCTGCCCCATATATCTGACCCATATCAGATCCACAGCAATGCCTGCCCCATAGATCTCAACCACATGAGCCCCACAGCAGCTCCTGTCCCACAGATCTGACCCACATAGGCCCCACAGCAGCTCCTGCCCCATAGATCTGACCCTCAGCAGCAACACAGAAGCTCCTGCCCCACAGATCTGACAAACACCAGCCCCACAGCAGCTCCTGCCCCATAGATTTGACCAACATCAGATCCACTGCAGCACCTACCTCATAGATCTGACCCACATCTGCCCCACAGCAGCTCCTGCCACATAGATCTACCGACATGTGCCCCACAACAGCTCCTGCCCCAAAGATCTGATACCCATGTGCCCCACAACAGCTCCTGCCCCATAGATGTGACCAACATGTGCCCCACAGCAGCTCCTGTCTCATAGATCTTACCCACATCAGCACCACAACAGCTCCTGCCCCATAGATCAGACCCTCATCAGCCCCACAGTAGCTCCTGCCCCATAGATCTGACCCACATCAGCCCCACAGCATCTCCTGCCCCATAGATCCGACCCAAATCAGCCCCTTAGGAGCTCCAACCCCATAGATCTGACCCACAGCTGCCCCTGCCACATAGATCTGACCCACATCTGCCCCAGAACAGCTCCCGCCCCATAGATCTGACCCACATCAGCCCCAAAGAAGCTCCTGCCCCATAGATCAGACCCACATCAGCCACACAGCAGCTCCTGACCCATAGATCTGATCCCAATCAGCCCCACAGCATCTCCTGCCCCATAGATCTGACCCACATCAGCCCCACAGCAGCTCCTGCCCCATAGATCAGACCCACATCTGCCCCACAGCAGCTCCTGCCCCACAGATCTGACCCACATCTGCCCCATACCAGATCCTACCCAATCGATCTGACCCACATTATCCCCACAGCAACTCCTGCCCCATAGATCTGACCTACATCAGCCTCAAAGAAGTTCCTGCCCCATAGATCAGACCCACGTCAGCCACACAGCAGCTCCCGCCCCATAGATGTGACCCACATCAGACCCACAACAGCTCCTGCCCCGTAGATCAGACCCACATCTACCCCACAGCCGCTCCTGCCCCATATATCTTACCAACATCAGCGCCATAGCCTCTCCTGCCCCATAGATCAGACACACATCACCCCCACAGCAGCTCCTGCCCCATAGATCTAGCCCTTATCAGACCCACAGCAGCTCCAGTCCCATAGATCTGACCCACATCTACCCCACAGCAGCTCCTGCCCCATAGATCTGACACTCAGCACCTCCACAGCAGCTCCTGCCCCATAGATCTGACCCACATAGGCCCCACAGCAGCTCCTGCCCCATAGATCTAACCAACAGCAGCTCCACAGCAGCTCCTTCCCTATAGATCTGACCCACATAAGACCCACAGCAGCTCCTGTTCCGTAGATCTGACACACATCATCCCCACAACTGCTCCTGCCCCAAAGATCTGATATACATGTGCCCCACAGGAGCTCCTGCCCCATAGATCTGACCCACATCAGCCCCACAGCAGCTCCAGCCCAGTAGATCTGACCCACAGCAGCTCCTGCCCCATTGATCTGACCCACATGCGCCCCACTGCAGCTCCTGCCTTACAGATCAGACCCTCATCAGCCTCACAACAGCTCCTGCCCCATAGATCTACCCCACAGCATCTTCTGCCCCATAGATCTGACCATCAGCAGCAACACAGCAGCACCTGCCCCACAGATATGACACACATATACCCCACAGCAGCTCCTGCCCCATAGATCTTACCAACATCGGCTCCACAACAGCACCTACCCCATAGATCTGACCCACATCTGCCCCAAAGCAGCTCCTGCCCCATACATCTGACCCACATGTGCCCCACAGCAGCTCCTGCCCCATTGATCTGACCCACATCAGCCACACAGCAGCTCCTGCCTTATAGATCAGACCATCATCAGGCTCACAGCAGCTCCTGCCCCATAGATCTGACCCTCATCATCCCCACAGAAGCTCCTGCCCCATTGATCTGACTCACATCTGCCCCACTGCATCTCCTGCCCCATAGATCTGACCCACATCTGCCCCATAGCAGCTCCTGCCCCATATATCTGACCCATATCAGATCCACAGCAACGCCTGCCCCATAGATCTCAACCACATGAGCCCCACAGCAGCTCCTGTCCCACAGATCTGACCCACATAGGCCCCACAGCAGCTCCTGCCCCATAGATCTGACCCTCAGCAGCAACACAGAAGCTCCCGCCCCACAGATCTGACCAACACCAGCCCCACAGCAGCTCCTGCCCCATACATCTGACCCACAGCAGTTCCTGCCCCATAGATCTGACCCTCATCATCCCCACAGCAGCTCCTGCCCCATTGATCTGACTCACATCTGCCCCACTGTAGCTCCTGCCCCATAGATCAGACCCACATCTGCCCCATAGCAGCTCCTGCCCCATATATCTGACCCATATCAGCCACACAGCAGCTCCTGACCCATAGATCTGACCCACATTGGACCCACAACAGCTCCCGCCCAATAGATCTGACCCACATCGGACCCACAACAGCTCCTGCCCCATAGATCAGACCCGCATCTACCCCACTGCAGCTCCTGCCCCATATATCTTACCAACATCAGCGCCATAGCATCTCCTGCCCCATAGATCTGACACACATCACCCCACAGCAGCTCCTGCCCCATTGATCTAGCCCCCATCAGACCCACAGCAGCTCCAGTCCCATAGATGTGACCCACATCTACCCCACAGCAGCTCCTGCCCCATAGATCTGACACACAGCACCTCCAAAGCAGCTCCTGCCCCATAGATCTGAACCACATAGGCCCCACAGCAGCTCCTTCCCCATAGATCTAACCAACATCAGCCACACAGCAGCTCCTTCCCTATAGATCTGACCCACATAAGACCCACAGCAGCACCTGTTCCGTAGATCTGACACACATCATTCCCACAACTGCTCCTGCCCCAAAGATCTGATATACATGTGCCCCACAGCAGCTCCTGCCCCATAGATCTGACCCACATCTGCCCCTCAGCAGCTCCTGCCAAGTAGATCTGACCCACAGCAGCTCCTGCCCCATAGATCTGACCAACATGTGCCCCACAGCAGCTCCTGCCCCATAGACCTTACCCACATCAGCCGCACAGCAGTTCCTGTCCCATAGATCTGACCCACATCTGCACTACAGCAGCTCCTGCCCCATAGATCCCACTCACATGTGCCACAGAGCAGATATTGCCCCATAGATCTGACCCACAACTACCCCACAGCAGCTCCTGCCCCATAGATCTGACCCAAATCTGCACTACAGTAGCTCCTGCCGCATACATCTGACTCACATATGCCCCACAGCTACTCCTGCCCCATAGATCTGACCAACATCTACCCCACAGCAGCTCCAGCCCCATAGATCTCACATGTGCCCCATAGCAGCTTCTGCCCCATAGATCTGACCCACAACTACCCCACAGCAGCTCCTGCCCCACAGATCTGATCCAAATCAGCCCCACACCAGCTCCTGCCCCATAGATCTGGCCCACATCAGCCCCACACCAGCTCCTGCCCCATTGATCTGACCCACACCAGCCCCACAGCAGCTCCTGCCCCATAGATCTGACACACACCTGCCCCACAGCAGCTCCTGCCCCATAGATATGACACACACCTGCCCCACAGCAGCTCCTTCCCTATCGATCTGACCCACATAAGCCCCACAGCAGCACCTGTTCCGTAGATCTGACGTACATCAGCCCCACAGCAGCTCCTGCCCCATAGATATGACACACCTCAGCCCCTGGCCCATTGATCTGACCCACATGTACCCCTTAGCAGCTCCTGCCCCATAGATCTGACCCACAGCAGCTCCTAACTCATAGATCTGACCCTCATATGACCCACAGCAGATCCTGCCCCATAGATCTGACCCACAGCAGCTCCTGCCCCATAGATCAGACCCACATCAGCCCCACCGCAGATCCTGCCCCATAGATCTGACCTTCATCAGCCCCACAGCAGCTCCTGACCCATTGATCAGACCCACAGCAGCTCCTGCCTCATAGATCTGTCCCCCCTGAGCCCCACAGCAGCTCCTGTCCCGTAGATTTGAACCTCATCAGCCACACAGCAGCTCCTGCCCCATTGATCTGACACACATAAACCCACAGCAGCACCTGTTCCGTAGATCTGACACACATCATCCCCACAACTGCTCCTGCCCCAAAGATTTGATATACATGTGCCCCACAGGAGCTCCTGCCCCATAGATCTGACCCAAATCTGCCCCACAGCAGCTCCTGCCCAGTAGATCTGACCCACAGCAGCTCCTGCCCCATAGATCTGACCAACATGTGCCCCAGAGCAGCTCCTGCCCCATTGATCTGACCCACACCAGCCCCACAGCAGCTCCTGCCCCATAGATCTGACCCGCATCAGCCCCACAGCAGCTCCTGCCCCATACATCTGACCCACATGCGCCCCACGGCAGCTCCTGCCTTATAGATCAGACCATCATCAGCCTCACAACAGCTCCTGCCCCATAGATCTACCCCACAGCAGCTCCTGCCCCATAGATCTGACCCTCATCATCCCCACAGCAGCTCCTGCCCCATTGATCTGACTCACATCTGCCCCACTGCAGCTCCTGCCCCATAGATCAGACCCACATCTGCCCCACAGCAGCTTCTGCCCCATATATCTGACCCACATCAGCACCACAGCAGTTCCTGCCCCATATATCTGACCCACATCAGCACCACAGCAACGCCTGCCCCATAGATCTCAACCACATGAGCCCCACAGCAGCTCCTGTCCCACAGATCTGACCCACATAGCCCCCACAGCAGCTCCTGCCCCATAGATCTGACCAACACCAGCCCCACAGCAGCTCCTGCCCCATAGATCTGACCCACATCAGCTCCACAGCAGCACCTACCCCATAGATCTGACCCACATCAGCCCCACAGCAGCTCCTTCCTCATAGATCTACCGACATGTGCCCCACAACAGCTCCTGCCCCGAAGATCTGATACCCATGTGCCCCACAACAGCTCCTGCCCAATAGATCTGACCCACATCAGCCCCACAGCATCTCCTGCACCATAGATCCGACCAACATCAGCCACACAGCAGCTCCTGCCCCATAGATCTGATCCCAATCAGCCCCACAGCAGCTCCTGCCCCATAGATCTGACCCACATCTGCCCCACAGCAGCTCCTGCCTTATAGATCTGACCCACATCTGCCCCATACCAGATCCTGCCCAATTGATCTGACCCACATCTACCCCACAGAAGCTCCTGCCCCATATATCTTACCAACATCAGCGCCATAGCCTCTCCTGCCCCATAGATCTGACACACATCACCCCCACAGCAGCTCCTGCCCCATAGATCTAGCCCCCATCAGTCCCACAGCAGCTCCAGTCCCATAAATCTGACCCACATCTACCCCACAGAAGCTCCTGCCCCATAGATCTGACACACAGCACCCCCACAGCAGCTCCTGCCCCATAGATCTGACCCACGTCTTCCCCACAGCAGCTCCTGCCCCATAGATCTGACCCACGTCTTCCCCACAGCACCTCCTGCCCCATAGATCTCAACCACATGAGCCACACTGCAGCTCCTGTCCCAGAGATCTGACCCGCATAGGGCCCACAGCAGCTCCTGCCCCATAGATCTAACCAACATCAGCTCCACAGCAGCTCCTGCCCCATAGATATGACCCACCTCAGCCCCTGCCTCATAGATCTGACCCACATGTGCCCCTTTGCAGGGGGGCTCCTCTGCCTGGTGGTCATGGCGGGCCCCCTCCTCCTTCTCACTCCTAGGGCCCCCAGCTCCATCCTCCCGCCTGAAACAGGGAAAACTTCTACCCTAGCCCTCTTAGCTGCCGACATGGCTGCTAACTGCCACAGCTGTCAGAGGCGAGTGCGTTGCGCGCGGCAGCGGTGACCAAGGTGACGTGGAGAGGGTTCTAAAATGGCGGCCGCACTGCTGGCACTGGTGTTCCACATAGGATGAGGAGGGGGCTGGTAATAGCAGGACAAGGGGAAACTGATTGAAGTTGAAAGAGGGAAGATTTAGGTTGGATGTTAGGGGGAAAGTTGTTTACTAGGATAGTGGTTAGGCCCTGGAACGGGCTGCCCAGGGAGGTTGTGGATGCCCCGTCCTTGGGGGTGTTCAGGGCCAGGTTGGACAGGGCCCTGGGACACCTGATCTAGTAAAGGTGTATGTTTGGTGGCCCTGCCAGGCAGGGGGGTTTGTTCTTCATGATCCATGAGGTCCCTTCCAACCTGGGTCATTCTGTGACTCTGTGATACTGGTGTGTGGCTGCTTGTCCCAGAGCGCTGACCTTTTGTCTTCAGGTTCACCAACAAGACTGTAACTGATTTATGGAGGAGGCAAGTGATGGGTGCTACTGTGTGACAATCAACATCACTTTGTGGACATTTGAAAGCACCTTCCTCCAGAGCTGTTCACCTCTAGAAGAGGGTGCTCAGAAGTGTTTACTGGCAGAAGATCTGGTTCCAGCTTGGTATGGGAAAACTGGGGAATGATACCATCGTGCCCTGTGAAGAACAAGAAGCAGGTGGGCGTCCCTGCTCCCTCTTGTCTGCTGGCAAGGTCCAGATGAGATCCCAGAGCCAGAAGCTGCCATTCCAAGGAGAGCTTACTCAACCATTTTGGATTTGAGCTGTCACACCAAGGAGAGCTGACTGAACCACGTTGGACTTATTTGTAAGTTTATACTATCATTGGAAACTGTTGCCGTGGTCACAGTCATCGTCAGCGGAAAAACAACTCCTGATGACCCACCACTACTGAAGATCAATGACTGAACTACTAAACACGTCAGATCCATGGTGGTGACTCTCTCTCCCTCTTGCTTCCTATAAAGACTCCTTGATTCTTTTTCCTGTCTTTTCTATTGCCCGCCTTCCCTTCCTAATCACCCTAAATCGTAATAGCGTCCGTCCTCCAACATTTGAACCATGCTCAGGCATACACGTATGGACCTCCTCTCCTTCCTATAAATTGGAGCAGGACAGAGAACCACAAGGATTGTCAGCTCCCAAGTCATACAAGTATTGCACACAACACAGATAACTTCATCTGTTGGCCCCGCTGTCTCTGCATACCACCAAGCGAGGACCTGCAGTGCCCAGGCGAGACGATGTGCCTGGCAGTGCAAAGCCAGCCCACGTGTGTGCAGATGGCAAGGAGCGTGTGGCACTGTGCACCGACAGCCCTTGCCTGCCCAGGACTGCGTGTGGAGGGCGTTCTCCACTGCAGCTTTGCCCAACAGTCAGTAGGGGTGTGCGGCCATGATGGCAGTAATGAACAAACTGCTGCTTCACAAAGATCTTGGCCTGATTAGAAATCTTTGAGTAGTGCTGTTACAGCAGACAGAATGTGATAAGCGCAAGTAGTCTCCTGCACTTCACATCCTTGCTACTTCATTCTGGGTGTTGTCACTGAGCAGCATCTAACACAAGTTCTGCCCTGGTCAGCTGGCTGCCTTAGCTTGTGCCCTGAAGGCAACGCTGTGACGTGATGTTAGTATTGCTGTTTTCTCCTCGTCAGAATACTCTGCCTTTTGAAGGAAGCAGCTTCTTGGTTATTTTGTTTTGTTGTTGAATTTTATTAATTTACAATATCTATATTCCATATAGTTATAGATGTTTTGAATATGATCATCTGTGGTGCTGAGAATTTTTGTAGAAAAGGTATACTCAGTTCGGAAGGTGTAATAAGGATGTTAAAGAAAGAACCCCCTGTTGTGTTGACCAGTGATGATGCTCCCACCACCTGACCAATGGTGGAGAGGAGCATGAAGAGAGAGGTGGTGCTGGGGGGATCTTGGGGCTGCTGGGCCTGTCATACCTTTTCCAGGCAGAGGTTTTACAGGTGTTGCCCCCATGCCGACCCTGTGGGGGGGGGCCACTCCCACATCCTGAAGGATGGAGGAGAGGAGCGGGAGGGCAGAGTTGGTGCTGTGGGGGGCTGGGAGCTGTGGGGCCTGGTATGCTTTCCCCTGGCTGTAGTTTTCTGGGTGTCGGATGATGCCCTCAAACTGCCACCCTGTGGGGGCTGCTCCAACCTCCTGAAGGATGGCGAAGGAAAGTTGGTGACAGTTCCTGGGGGGGACAGGGGGCTGCTGGGCCAGTTGGCTTCCCCCAGGCAATGGTCGTCCGTCTGTTGGATGATGTCCCCAGGTCTATACTCTGCTGGGGTCGCTTCCATCCCCTGATGGATGGTGGAGGGGAGGGTGAGGGCAGAGATGGTGCTGGAGGCTGACAGGCCTCTCAGGCTTCCCTGAGGCAGTGGCTGCCTGTGGGTGACACTTTGAGGGAGCCACTGCCAACCCCTGAAGGATGGTGGTGGGGGACGGGAGGGTGGTGTTGATGCCAGGGTGCTGCTGTTTGGGTGCCAGCCGATGACTGCAAGCTTCCAAACCAGGTGGGTCCCTCCTGTCCCCTGAAAGAGGTGTTGATGCCCAAGGTGGATAGGGGCCACTGGGCATGATGTACTTCCCAGGGGCCACGGAGCCTGGGCTGGTGGGCTACGGGGGCTGCACTGGGGGCAGCTGAGCCCAACAGCCGTCAGGCCTGGCAGGGGCCGCTCTGGTGGTGCTCTGCGGCTGGTGGGCAGATTGTCACTGCACAGGCACCGGTTGTTTGTGCCACGTCTTTTCTGTGCGGCGCACTGAGGCGAGCAAGCTGTTTGTCCAAGCGTGAGTTTGCTGCGGGCAATATGCTGGACTGCAGCATCTTCAGCAAGGCGCCTGCAGGGAGAGAAACGTGCTGAGGGCACAGGAGAACCCCCTGCTCTCCTTCCTCACAGTGCATGATAGAGCCACCCTCAGCTCCCGGCCTGTCTCAGGCCCAGCAGTAAGAACATGCAGCAGGAATGGCGAGGCCAGTTAAATGTCTGACAGTGTCAATCTCAGACAGTGTTAGGCAACAACTAACTGGCTTCTCTATGCTGCTTTAACTAGAAATGCCTCCTTGCTCACAGGATCCCTATAGTAAAGAGAGGGGGCAGGATGGGGTTGGGGGTGAACAAGAACTCACTGGTTTATCTGCCTCCGTTGTCGGACAAGACGATAGCACGAAAACATTGCCATCAGCATGGTAACGAAGATAGCTGCACCGAATCCCAGGCAGTACTTCTCGATAAAATAGTCAGTGTGCGAACTCTGCCGTTCCAAAATGCAAGCCAGCGCATAGGTGCTCCACCTGTCTCTTTAGAAAGGAGGTAAGGGAGTGGGACTGTAAGTAACTGCTTCTCATCAGGATGATGGTGCAGTTTCTCCACATGTATTTCTAGAAGTTCAGTTTCACAAGCCTTTCAGGGAACAGACGGAAATACACCTACCACGTGCTTTGTCCTTCATGATTTTCATTAGCAGAGGGGGCAGTGTCTGCAGATATTTTCCTGTTTCCAGGGCCTCTTTCTGTTTCTCAGGACCTAAACAGAAAGCATTAAGATAACTTTCAGACAAACAAGATATTAAACTGAATGGTCTTTTCAGTGAAGTCAGTAACGACAACAGCCACCCCTGGGATGCCTGTGGGGTTCCAGCACAACTAAGGATTTAGCACGGCCTTCCCTGGAGGCACTTCTGCGACCAAAGAATGAGAACTTTTCACCACACACTGCAGCTTACCTAAACGCATAACGGCATCACTGAATGGGACCAGGGCATTGTGCGAGGGCAGGGCACACACACACAGGTGTGCATTCTCACTCACACCTGCAGACGCTCCTGGCTGACATTAGGACTGTGAGCTGGCATCTCTCAAAGGAAGTAAAATCTCATGACATGGTATGCTGTAATTTCTCTCTTCCTTAGGGACCTGCAGTGACTGGAAGGGGCTCAGGTGATGACATGGCACTCAGACCTGGGTCAAAAGTTGCAAAGCTGCAGAGAAGCCAGGTGGGCAGTTGGCTGGCACTCAGCAGCTTTCCAGATACTCTCTCCAGGCCATGTAAAACAATCTTCAGAGAAGGCATAGAAGAACATTTGGCCCCTCAAGGTTTTTTTAGTGGGGAGATCTCTGATGTATGGAGACAAAGTCAACGGGATGCTGGGAGCATGCAGCACCCAAGAAACAGTGACTACCCAAGCTTCTCATGGAGAAGAAATCACCAGGCAGTGAAAAGATGAACCCCTCCTGAACTTCCACAACCAAATATGAGCAAAGATCATGAGATGAAGACTGGTGACTTACCTCTGGCATCCACCCCAGGCTCAGGGACGCGACTTTGCTTTTGAAATGCACCAAAGGGGCCTGCAGGCACAAGAGTGATCAGACACAGGTGAGGAGAGCTTCCGCTGTGCACTGGGGTCTGCCTTGTTTTTTTTCCTGCAGTGACCTGTGAGGACTGGCTGCAGGTCAGGGAATGACATGGACCAAACAGCAAAGGAATAGGAGCAAAGACTGGCAAGGGCCGCCTTCCCACTGAAATGTGACAATTCTCCAAGTAAAGAAATATTAATGACTGATCTGTGTACGACCTTCAAAGCACAAAGAGACTTGAAAGACCTTTGGAGAGCCTTACGTACCCAAATAAGCTATTATAGCACTAATTTTTCGACTTCCAAGGAAACAGACACTCACAACTTACCTCGGAGTTTCCCCTGAGGCACAAAAGCAGTCTCCTTCCAGTCATCTGAGGAAGGAGTACCAATGTCATCATCTAGAAGAAAGAACAGAAGAGGGATGTTCCCATTGCATGCTGTGATCTTCCTCTCCCTTAGTGACAGGGAAGGGGCCAGGGAAGGGGACAGGTAACAGGATGGGAGACTCAGGCCTTGATCGCCAAAGCTATAGAGGGGCCAGGGTGACCTGGAGCCTAGCACTCGGCAGCTTTACAAATGCTCCCTCCTGGCCACACGCAGCACCCCTCCGGGACCGCGTGGAAGAGCATACAAAGAAAAGGTGCCTGAAACACACTGGGCTACAGCTGGGGGTCTCTGTTGGGAACCAGGATTTTTCTATGGGGAGCATCAGGCAGCTGGAGCAGAAATGCTCATGCTTTTCCCAGCACACACCTTCCACGTTCTCCCCTGGGACACCCCCAGGATGAAGAGCATGCTCCACCCAGCCAGCGGCAGAGCCGTGGGAGCACAGGGCTTCCTCATGCCCTTGCCCAGCTCCTGTGGTGCTGCCTGTCCCCCTTTTCCAATACCCCCCCACTCCCATCGAAGGCAGCCTTAGGCCTATAAGGCACAGAGCCACTGGAACCAGAACCTGGGCTTCTCACTCACATTTCCGCTTATTTTTTACCCCATCTCTGCCCACCCACCTACTTCTGCTGCTCGCCCTGGAGCAGCACAAGTCTCCTGACAACACATGGCTATCAGTAGGAGGACGGCAAGGCAGGTGGGGGCCGTGGCCCCCAGTACTCGTGCCATGCTGCTACCACCACTGCTACAGCCACAACGAGTGCTGCTATTGGGGCACAGAACACCTAGAGCACGCAGCTGGGCATTGTGATCTTGTGGCACAAGGCAGCAATGTGGCAGGGCATAGTGACCTCACATCCCCAGGCTGCTGGCTGGGCCTCCCCACGGGCTGCTCCTCCTGTGCAGCAGGGCTGCATAGAGTGGGTGCTTGTGGCACCCCTTAGTGGGTGAGTGCCAGGCTGCTGGGGAAGAATTACTGGGAGCGTGTCCCACTGGGTAGATCTGTTCCACCGCAAGGACCAGGCTCCCCCTGGGCTTGTTATGGACGCTGAGGATTCCCAGTCATGTAGAGCAGCAGGAGACCATGGCAGATATTTTCACCTTTACATTGTGGAAATATATTATTGTGGAATGGTTTGGGTGGGAAGGGACATTAAAGACCCAGAGACTCTGTCAAAGGATAAAGAAAATCGCTCCAGTGTTGTTTTTACTGCTTTGTGCAAATCAAAAGATTGCATTTTGTCTTTTAATGGCCAAAAAAGCCATTTCTTCAGGGACACTGTATTTGTTGTCACAGACTCTAACAAAAATGCAAACTGAGCTTTATCTGTAGCATCAATACTTTAGTATTTCGTATCTTGTATTTGACAGTTCCCTCCCAGCCAGTTGCCCGTGCCTTTCTCTCAGCCCATGAGAGCACCACTTACTGCCTCTGGGAACTTGGAAACTGGCAGCATGATGGCCAGCACACACACAAGGTGCTCGTGACGCAGCTCCAGGCGGCTCTCCTGAGGCCCAGCTTCATTTCACGGCCACTCACGCTCTGCTGCTGGACATTCTGCAACAGAAAAGCCACCGGATGCAAATCCCATCCCTCACAGATGGTATCAGACCCCTGCTCTCATGGCAGTCACCACCGCCCGGCATTGGGCAGCGCTTCCACTGCCCTTGCTCCTGCCACAAGACACCAAAGTCTGCTTCTAGTTCGGCTCCACCATGGGATCCTGTTTGCAACAGAAAAACACACGGAGGCTGCCAGCCACTGCAACACGCGCTGTGAAACCCCTGGCACTGCTGAGTCCCATGAGCAGAGGAGAGAAGCGTCTGCCTGCCATGGACGGGCTGCGGCGGGATTGAATCCTGCCTTCCAATCGGGACACCCCCAGGGAGAGCCTCCCTGGGGACCCAAAGACTTACGGCAGCGCCAACACAGCAGGCAGAAATGCGACGTGCTCCTGACTGCCCGCACTGTTCAAAGCTCCCTCCCTCTCCCTCTCCCTCCCTCCACCCTATGACGGCAGCCCTTCAAAGCAACCAACACAACCACGCCAAACCGCAGCCCGGACTCGTCCCGCTCACTGCAATCCAGACCCACTCCATCCGTACAAACCTTCATCCACGCCGTTTCTTAACCGGGCCTCGGCGCCACCCGGATCTTACAGCCAGTGAGCGGCCAGCAAACGAACGGACGTCTTCCTCTTGGTGCCGCACAGCCCAGCACGGCCGGAGCCAAACCACACAATCCGGGCCGGGGCCGGCTCAGGCTCTGCCTCCAGGCTTTTGGGGCCGGCCGGGTGACTCCGCAGCACAGCGAGACCGTGGAGCCGCCCGGGAGCCACCTCTGGGTGCCGGCAGCGCCGCGAGCTCCTCCCCCGACAGCCCCTCCGTGCCCCCGCACCGAGGCCCAACACCGTTCGCAGCACAGAGCCCGCTCCTCCCGGCCCCGCTCATGGCCGCCATGGCCCGGAAGTGCTCTCCGCCGCCTGCAGGAAGCACTTCCTGTCACTGTCACGTGGCTCAGGCCGGGCTGGGGCCTGTTGGGGGGGGGGCAGCTGCCAGATCTTCTGCCAGTAAACACTTCTGAGCACCCTCTTCTGGAGGTGAACAGCTCTGGAGGAAGGTGCTTTCAAATGTCCACAAAGTGATGTTGATTGTCACACAGTAGCACCCATCACTTGCCTCCTCCATAAATCAGTTACAGTCTTGTTGGTGAACCTGAAGACAAAAGGTCAGCGCTCTGGGACAAGCAGCCACACACCAGTATCACAGAGTCACAGAATGACCCAGGTTGGAAGGGACCTCATGGATCATGAAGAACAAACCCCCCTGCCTGGCAGGGCCACCAAACATACACCTTTACTAGATCAGGTGTCCCAGGGCCCTGTCCAACCTGGCCCTGAACACCCCCAAGGACGGGGCATCCACAACCTCCCTGGGCAGCCCGTTCCAGGGCCTAACCACTCTCCTAGTAAACAACTTTCCCCCTAACATCCAACCTAAATCTTCCCTCTTTCAACTTAATCAGTTTCCCCTTGTCCTGCTATTACCAGCCCCCTCCTCATCCTATGTGGAACACCAGTGCCAGCAGTGCGGCCGCCATTTTAGAACCCTCTCCACGTCACCTTGGTCACCGCTGCCGCGCGCAACGCACTCGCCTCTGACAGTTGTGGCAGTTAGCAGCCATGTCGGCAGCTAAGAGGGCTAGGGTAGAAGTTTTCCCTGTTTCAGGCGGGAGGATGGAGCTGGGTGCCCTAGGAGTGAGAAGGAGGAGGGGGCCCGCCATGACCACCAGGCAGAGGAGGGGTAAGAGAGCCATATTCCATCATGCCTGGACCAGCCCCGTGACCACCACCCATGTGGAGCCTATGGAGGTGGATCCACCTCCAGATGAGCGAATGGAGGTGGATCCACCTGCAGAGGAGCCCATGGAGGTGGATCCACCTGCAGAGGAGCCCATGGAGGTGGATCCGCCCGCGGCATAGCTGGCCTGGCACCACACCACCGTGCCAGGCCCCACGCTGGGATGGTCACAGCTCCACCGTGGCTGGTCCAGGCGCTGAGCTCCTTACCCGCTGCACGGCCCCCGCCCCCTGCATTAGCTGGGTGGCATTTTTGTAACATCTGTTCCTCCTTTGGGCCTATTCTGCAGCCACATTCTGTGGGCCCCCAGTCCCATCTTTACCCTGTTTGTTCCAGTCCCTGTTTCTATAGTTGGTTTTTGGGTTTAGTTTAGTTTTAGAGTTAGGTGTAGGTTGTTGTTAGTGTTTTTGTGTTAGGCATAGGTTATTGTTTGTGTTTTTGAGTTAGGCATTGCTTATTGTTCATTTTTTAGTGTTAGGAGTAGGTTAGGAGTAGGCTTAGTGTTAGTAGTTGGTGTTTTCCTGTTAGGAGTTTGTTCCTCTTCATTCTTTAGTGTTAGGAGTAGATTGTTGTTCCCATAGTAGAGTTAGGCATAGGTTACTGTTGGTACTGTAGGGTTGGGCGTGGGTTCCTACCAGCAGCTGGCAGCAAACAGCGCTCGCTCGGTAAGCACACGTCTGCTTTCTCCCCCGGAGCCGTGAGTGCGACTGCCATGAGAGCGGAGGTCTGATACCATCTGCGAGGGATGGGATTTGCATCCGGTGGCTTTTCCGTTGCAGAATGTCCAGCAGCAGAGCGTGAGTGGCCGTGAAATGAAGCTGGGCCTCAGGAGAGCCGTCTGGAGCTGCGTCACGAGCTTCCTGCATGGCCAGCGCAAGGTAGGTGTGCCTTACTGTAAGCGTGTGCTGAAGCAGTGTTGGTTAAGCACAGCTCACTCCTCTGTCTGCAACAGATGGGCTTTCTGCACGCTTTATTGCTGTGGCCGGCGTTGAACAGCACAGCAGCAGCGAGGCCTCGAACATGTCCACAACCAGGTACATGAATGTGAGTAAATTTAGCTGTGAGAATGATGTTATTGTTCATATTAGTAAGGCAGTATTCACATGTGTGTGATGGGGCTCAGGGATAGGTTTATTCTTGCCTGGTAAATTTTCCCTTCTTTGACACCCACCCGTCCTCTTGCTTCTCTTCCCCTCACCTGTAAGTGCAGCAATACTGAAGGCTGAGGGCTGTTCTCCGAGGCAGGCGCTAAAGGGCAATTGAAATGCAAGTTTGTTGTCCCTCTTTGTTCTTGGGTCGGTAGCCCAAGGTGACCAAGCTTCAGAGCACTTCTCTAAGTCAGCCTGGAAATGTTTCTAGCAGGAAGTAACTCCATCACAGTGCCTGAGAGTAATAATAGCAATAGTAATAGTAATAGTCTCGTGCGGGTTGGAAGGGACCTTAGAGATCATCGAGTCCAACCCCCGGGATTCCAGCCTCTGTGCTACAGGGTGGCACTTCTACCACTTGCACCACAGGGGGATTCGAACACCCGGGCCCCAGTGTTGCAATGCAGCATTCCTACCACCTGCGCCACGGGGGCACACAAAAAGATGCCTCTTTTTCCCCCCTCACAGCAGGCAGCCTCCGTGAGTGCAGTAGAGCAGCAGGCTGTCTGTGCTATGGCTGCTGAACTGCATTTCTGGCCACCTGAGATCCCTGAGCCCATGCTAATGAAGAACATGCTGCGCCACAGACTCTTCTACGGAGCCGTTTTGCAGCTTCTCTGTGCTGGCCATCATGCTGCAAGTTTCCAAGTTCCCAAAGGCAGTAAGTGGTGCTCTCATGGGATAGGAGAAAGGCACGGGCAACTGGGTGGGAGGGAACCATCTGTAACTGTTGCCAGCAGCCTGGAGGTGCCAGCTCAGTCTTACCCTGTGGCTACTGCTGCTCCCTATGAGCTACCAGGCACAGGGTCCTCCCGCCCGTGCAGGGACCGCCTTGCAGGAAAGGGCTTTAGGCTCTGGTTTGTGTGGGATTTGGGGAACGAGACAGGGGTGGAGTTTCTTGTGTTCCTGACTGTCAGGAAGGAGGTTCCCAGTTCTGGCAGCCCAACGTGCCCAGCAGGGTGACTTGAGCTCCCAAAGCGAGCCGCCAACCAGTTGTTAGCTGAGAAGGTTCCCTGAGCGTTTCCGAATTGATTCTTGTAGGACTCGGAGAGTTTGGGGACTGAGACTTGGGAGAGAGTGAAGAAAGCTGAGGCAAGGCAAGCGCTGCTCAGCTGAGGAAGAAAGCCGAGAAGGAAAGCAGAAAGCAACGATGATGGCCTGAGCAAGAAGCTACAAAGGACAGCAGAACCACCTGCATCGCTTTCTCGGAGGTGGCACCAAAACCTGCTGACTGAACAGTCCAGTTTACCGGCACAGCCGTGCTTTCCCTGTCATGGACGGTGGAGATGATGGAAGTGAACTGGACAGGAAGGACTTGTGCTGCGTTAGAGGCAAAGAGGGCTTCACCTGTGCAGGACTTGGTGTACGGCAAGAGCTGGAGACGCTGCATTCCTTCAGGGTGTGTCTCTAGAGATCCAGGCCTAGTGTAGGGTTAGGTTGAAATAGGGCTGGCTGGGACTGGAGAGGGAGGAGGTGACGTAGCCCTGGGGTTTGGCTTCTCCTTGGGTCTGACTGGAGGCTGAGTGACTGATTGCTAAGCGGAAATCCTGGGCACTGGGGCTTCATTTTGGGGTGTGGGCGGGGTAATAAATACAAGCCAAATCTTCTTGTACGCAATAAAATTGAAGCAAACTTTCTAAACCTGGTGCTGCCTCTTTCAGTAGCTGGTCAGAACGTCCCTCGCTCGGGCTGGCAATCACAGGGCGATGAAGCGGTCGGCTTCACGTCTCTCCCTTGACATGGTGCAGGTTTTCCCCCGTTTCCTTGTTGGTCTTCCCAACCTGTGGCCTTTCAGCCAACCCGTAAGTGCTGGTGACAGGCTGTGAGCATCTCCTTGCTCTCTGAGGACTGACAGAAAGAAACCAGAGGAGGGGAAGCAGCCTGGCAGGAAGAAGGGTGTCCCGTGCTCAGCCCCTTGAGTTGGCCTCTCTTCCCTGAGGGTTCTTTCAGCTTCTGATGCACCGTGTGCTGCTGTTTGCCCTGGGAAGCCCAGCTGCACGCTGGCAGCCGTGGCCTGTGCATCATCCTCCCCTTGAGGCCCAAGGAGTTGTTTGTTTTTATGTATTCAGTATTGGTGTGGCATTTTGTTGTTTTGTTCAGCTTTGAGATCAAGGGGTAATTTAACACCGTTGGAAGTAATTGGGGTTCAGGAGTAGCACATGCAGAATTTTGATCACGCAGCAAGTTGTGATTTCTACTGTGTTAAAGAACTGGCACACACATATACGCCTGCAGCCGGAGCTTGATTGACTCTCGTCAATACGGCCTTCCAAAGCCCGGCCCTGGGGAGCTGTCCAAAAATTTTCCAACCTTTTGTATTACCTAAGTTTATTTTAAACAGCCAAGGAGGAGTAATCTCTTAAAGGCTTTTTTAAAGGCATTGGACTAGGTTTTGATTATCACGTCTCAGGAAGCTTCTGCATTCCACCTAGTGCTAATGGGATAAATCAAGAGCAGATTACACAAGAGATTCAGGCCTTGCTGCCAGTCTTTTATGAATCAGAACATTGCTTCATGTTGCCAGATATTCTGGTTTCCTTTTCAGGAGATTCCTTTGCTGTATATTAAGAAGGCCAAGGGCATCCTGGCCTGCATCAGAAACAGTGTTGCCAGCAGGAGCAGAGAGGTGATTGTCCCCCTGTTGTCAGCACTGATGAGGCCGCAGCTCGAGTGCTGTGTTCAGTTTTGGGCCCCTCAGTGCAAGGAAGACATGGAGGCCCCGGAACGCGTTCAGAGGAGGGCAACAAAGCTGGTGAGGGGTCTGGAGCACAGGCCGTATGAGTTGAGGCTGAGGGAGCTGGGATTGTTCAGCCTGGAGAAGAGGAGGCTCAGGGGAGACCTCATTGCTCTCTCTAACTTCCTGAAGGGAGGCTGTAGTGAGATCCGGATGTAGTGTGTAGGTCAGATCTATGAGGCAGGAGCTGCTGTGGGGCAGATGTAAGTCAGATCTATGGGGCAGGAGCTGTTGTGGGGATGATGAGGGTCAGATCTATGTGTCAGAAGCTGCTGTGGGACAGATCTAAGGGGCAGGAGCTGCTGTGGGGCACATGTGGGTCAGATCTATAAGGCAGGAGCTGCTGTGGGGCACATGTGGGTCAGATCTATGAGGCAGGAGTTGCTGTGGGGCAGATGTGGGTCTGATCTATGGGGCAGGAGCTGCTGAGGGTCAGATCTATGGGGCAGGAGTTGCTGTGGGGCACATATGGGTCAGATCTATGGGACATAAGCTGCTGTGGGGCTACTGTGGGTCATATCTATGGGGCAGGAGCTGCTGTGGGGATGATGTGGCTCAGATCTATGAGGCAGGAGCTGCTATGGGGCAGATGTGGGTGAAACATATTGAACAGGAGCTGCTGTGGGGCTTATGTGGATCAGATCTATAGGGCAGGAACTCCTGTGGGGCAGATGTGGGTCAGATCTATGAAGCAGCAGCTGCTGTGGGGCACATGTATGTCAGATCTATGGGGCAGGAGCTGCTGTGGAGATTATTTGGGTGAGATCTCTGGGGCAGGAGCTGCAGAGGGGCTTATGTGGGTCAGATCTATGGGACAGGAGCTGCTGTGAGGCTGATGAGGGTCACATCTATGGGCCAGGAATTGCTGTGGAGTAGATATGGCTCATATCAATGGAGCAGGAGATGCTGTGGGGCAGATCTATGGGGCAGAAGCTGCTGTCGGGTATATTTGAGTCAGATGTATGGGGCAGGAGCTGCTATGGGGAGATGTGAATCTGATCTATGGGGCAGGAGCTGCTGTGGGACAGATCTATGGGACAGGAGCTGATGTCGGGATAATATGGGTCAGATCTATGGGAAAGGAGCTGCTGTGGGGCAGATGTGGGTCAGATCTATGGGGCAGGAGCAGCTGTGCATCAGATCTATAGGACAGGAGCTGCTGTGGGGCTGATGTGCGTCAGATCTATAGGACAGGAGCTGCTGTGGGGCTGCTGTGGGTCAGATCTATGGGGCAGGAGCTGCTGTGGGGCAGATCTATGGGACTGGAGCTGCTGTGGGGCACAAGTGAGTCAGATCAATGGGGCAGGAGCTGCTGTGGGGCACACGTCGATCAGATCTTTGGGGCAGGAGCTGCTGTGGGGCTCATGTGGGACAGATCTATGGGGCAGGAGCTGCTGTGGGGCTGAAGTGGGTCAGATCTATGGGGCAGAAGCTACTGTGGGGTAGATGTGGGTCTGATCTATGGGGCAGGAGCTGCTGTGTGGCTGATGTGGGTCAGATCTATGGGGCAGGAGCTGCTGTGGGTCTGATTAAAGTCAGATCTATGGGTTAGGAGCTGCTGTGGGGCAGATGTGGTTCAGATCTATGGGGCAGGAGCTGCTGTGGAGATGATTTGGTTCAGAAGTATGGGTCAGGAACTGCTATGTGACAGATGTGGGTGAGAGATTTTGAACAGGAGCTGCTGTGGGGCTTCAGTGGGTCAGATCTATAGGGCAGGAGCTCATGTGGGGCAGATGTGGGTCAGATCTATGGAAAGGAGCTACTGTGGGTCTGATGAGGGTCAGATCTATGGGGCAGGAGCTGCTGTGGTGCTGATGTGGTTAAGATCTATGAGACAGGAGCTGCTGTGGGGCAGATGTGGGTCAGATCTATTGGGCAGGAGCTGTTGTGGGGCACATCGGTATCAGATCTTTGGGGCAGGAGCTGTTGTGGGGCACATGTCGGTAGATCTATGTGGCAGGAGCTGCTGTGGGGCAGATGTGGGTCAGATCTATGGGGTAGGTGCTGCTGTGGAGCTGATGTTGGTCAGATCTATGGGGCAGGAGCTGCTATGGGTCAGATCTATGGGGCAGGATCTGCTGTGGGTCATATGTGGGTCAGATCTATGAGTTAGGAGCTGCTGTGGGTCAGATCCATGGGGCAGGAGCTGCTAAGGGGCACATGTGGGTCAGATCTCTGAGGCAGGGGCTGAGGTGGGTCATATCTATGGGGCAGGAGCTGCTGTGGGGCTGATGTGGGTCAGATCTATGGAACAGGTGCTGCTGTGGGGCTTATGTGGGTCAGATCTATAGGGAAGGAGCTGCTGTGGGGCAGGTGTGTGTCATATCTATGGGGCAGGAGCTGCTGTGGGGCTGGTGTGGGTCAGATCAATGGGGCAGGTGCTGGTGTGGGGCAGATGTGGGTCAGATCTATGGGGCAGGAGCTGCTGTGGGGTAGATGTTGGTCAGATCTATGGGGCAGGAGTAGCTGTGGGGCATATGTGAGTCAGATCTATGGGGCAGGAGCTGCTGTAGTGCAGATGTGGGTCAGATCTATCGGGCAGTATCTGCTCTGGGGCACATGTGAGTGAGATCTATGGGGCAGGAGCTGCTGTGGGGCAAATGCGGGTCAGATCTATGGGGCAGGAGCTGTTGTGGGGATGATGAGGGTCAGATCTATGTGTCAGAAGCTGCTGTGGGACAGATCTAAGGGGCAGGCGCTGCTGTGGGATAGATCTAAAGGGCAGGAGCTGCTGTGGGGCACATGTGGGTCAGATCTATGAGGCAGGAGTTGCTGTGGGGCAGATGTGGGTCTGATCTATGGGGCAGGAGCTGCTGAGGGTCAGATCTATGGGGCAGGAGTTGCTGTGGGGCACATATGGGTCAGATCTATGGGACATAAGCTGCTGTGGGGCTGCTGTGGGTCATATCTATGGGGCAGGAGCTGCTGTGGGGATGATGTGGCTCAGATCTATGAGGCAGGAGCTGCTATGGGGCAGATGTGGGTGAGACATATTGAACAGGAGCTGCTGTGGGGCTTATGTGGATCAGATCTATAGGGCAGGAGCTCCTGTGGGGCAGATGTGGGTCAGATCTATGAAGCAGCAGCTGCTGTGGGGCACATGTATGTCAGATCTATAGGGCAGGAGCTGCTGTGGAGATGATTTGGGTGAGATCTCTGGGGCAGGAGCTGCAGAGGGGCTTATGTGTGTCAGATCTATGGGGCAGGAGCTGCTGTGAGGCTGATGAGGGTCACATCTATGGGCCAGGAATTGCTGTGGGGTAGATATGGCTCATATCAATGGAGCAGGAGATGCTGTGGGGCAGATCTATGGGGCAGAAGCTGCTGTCGGGTATATTTGAGTCAGATGTATGGGGCAGGAGCTGCTATGGGGAGATATGAATCTGATCTATGGGGCAGGAGCTGCTGTGGGATAGATCTATGGGACAGGAGCTGATGTGGGGCTGATATGGGTCAGATCTATGGGGAAGGAGCTGCTGTGGGGCAGATGTGGGTCAGATCTATGGGGCAGGAGCGGCTGTGCGTCAGATCTATAGGACAGCAGCTGCTGTGGGGCTGATGTGCATCAGATCTATAGGACAGGAGCAGCTGTGGGGCTGCTGTGGGTCAGATCTATGGGGCAGGAGCTGCTGTGGGGCAGATCTATGGGACTGGAGCTGCTGTGGGGCACAAGTGATTCAGATCTATGGGGCAGGAGCTGCTGTGCGGCTCATGTGGGACAGATCTATGGGGCAGGAGCTGCTGTGGGGCTGATGTGGGTCACATCTATGGGGCAGGAGCTACTGTGGGGTAGATGTGGGTCTGATCTATGGAGCAGGAGCTGCTGTGTGGCTGATGTGGGTCAGATCTATGGGGCAGGAGCTGCTGTGGCGCTGATGTTTGTCAGATCTATGGGTCAGGAGCTCCTGTCGGGCAGATGTGGGTCAGATCTATGGGTCAGGAGCTGCTGTGGGGCAGATGTGGTTCAGATCTCTGAGGCAGGGGCTGTTGTGGGGCACATGGGTATCAGATCTTTGGGGCAGGAGCTGTTGTGGGGCACATGTCGGTAGATCTATGTGGCAGGAGCTGCTGTGGGGCAGATGTGGGTCAGATCTATGGGGTAGGTGCTGCTGTGGAGCTGATGTTGGTCATATCTATGGGGCAGGAGCTGCTGTGGGTCAGATCTATGGGGCAGGAGCTGCTGTGGGTCAGATCTATGGGGCAGGAGCTGCTGTGGGTCAGATCTATAGGGCAGGAGCTGCTAAGGGGCAGATGTGGGTCAGATCTATGGGGTAGGTGCTGCTGTGGAGCTGCTGTGGGTCAGATCTCTGAGGCAGGGGCTGAGGTGGGTCATATCTATGGGGCAGGAGCTGCTGTGGGGCTGATGTGGGTCAGATCTACGGAACAGGTGCTGCTGTGGGGCTTATGTGGGTGAGATCTATCGGGAAGGAGCTGCTGTGGGGCAGGTGTGTGTCATATCTATGGGGCAGGAGCTGCTGTGGGGCTGGTGTGGGTCAGATCAATGGGGCAGGTGCTGGTGTGGGGCTGATGTGGGTCAGATCTATGGGGCAGGAGCTGGTGGGGGGCTGATGTGGGTCAGATCTATGGGGCAGGAACTGCTGTGGGGTAGTTGTGGGTCAGATCTATGGGGCAGGATCTGCTCTGGGGCACATGTGAGTGAGATCTATGGGGCAGGAGCTGCTGTGGGGCTGGTGTGGGTCAGATCAATGGGGCAGGTGCTGGTGTGGGGCTGATGTGGGTCAGATCTATGGGGCAGGGGCTGGTGTGGGGCTGATTTGGGTCAGATCTATGGGGCAGGAGGTGCTGTGGGGTAGTTGTGGGTCAGATCTATGGGGCAGGATCTGCTCTGGGGCACATGTGAGTGAGATCTATGGGGCAGGAGATGCTGTGGGGTAGATGTTGGTCAGATCTATGGGGCAGGAGTAGCTGTGGGGCATATGTGAGTCAGATGTATGGGGCAGGAGCTGCTGTAGTGCAGATGTGGGTCAGATCTATGGGGCAGGAGCTGCTGTGGGGTAGTTGTGGGTCAGATCTATCGGGCAGTATCTGCTCTGGGGCACATGTGAGTGAGATCTATGGGGCAGGAGCTGCTGTGGGGCAGATGTGGGTCAGATCTATGGGGCAGGAGCACCTGTGGGGCACATGTATATCAGATCTTTGGGGCAGGAGCAGTTGTGGGGATGATGTGTGTCAGATCTACGGAACAGGTGCTGCTGTGGGTTTATGTGGGTCAGATCTATAGGGAAGGAGCTGCTGTGGAGCTGATGTTTGTCAGATCTGTGGGACAGGAGCTGGTGTGTGGCTCATGTGGTTGAGATCTATGGGGCAGGAGCTGCTGTGGGGGTGATGTGTGTCAGATCTATGGGGCTGGAGCTTCTGTGGTGTAGATGTGGGTCAGATCTATGGGACTGGAGCTGCTTTGGGTCTGATGGGGGCTAGATCTATGGGGCAGGAGCTGCTGTGGGGGTGATGTGTGTCAGATCTATGGGGCAGGAGATGCTATGGCGCTGATGTTGGTAAGATATATGGGGCAGGAGCTGATGTGGGGTAGATGTGGGTGTGATCTATGGGGCAGGAGCTGTTGTGGGTCCGATGTGGGTCAGATCTATGGGGCGGGGTTGTTCTCGGGCAGATGTGGGTCAGATCTATGTGGCAGGAGCAGCTGTCGGTCAGATCTATGGGGTTGGAGCTCCTAAGGGGCAGATGTGGGTCGGATCTATGGGGCAGGAGATGCTGTGGGGCTGATGTGGGTCTGATGTATGGGGCAGGAGCTGTTGTGTGGCTGATGAGGGTCAGATCTATTGGGCAGGAGCTGCTGTGGTGCTGATGTGTTTAAGATCTATGAGACAGGAGCTGCTGTGGGGCAGATGTGGGTCAGATCTATTTGGCAGTTGCTGCTGTGGGGCAGTCGTTGGTCAGATCTATGGGAGAGGTGCTGCTGTCGTGCTGATGTGGGTCAGATCAATTTGGCAGGAGCTGCTGTGTGTCAGATGTGGGTCAGATCTATGGGGCAGGAACAGCTGTGGTGCTGATATGGGTCAGATCTATGGGGCTGGAGGTGCTGTGGGGCAGATCTGTGGGACAGGAGCTGCTCTGGGGTAGATGTGGGTCGGATCTATGGGGCTGGAGCTGCTGTGGTGCTGATATGGGTCAGATCTATGGGGCTGGAGCTGCTGTGTGGCTGATGGGGATTAGATCACAGAATCACAGAATCGCAGAATCACAGAATGACCCAGGTTGGAAGGGACCTCATGGATCATGAAGAACAAACCCCCCTGCCTGGCAGGGCCACCAAACATACACCTTTACTAGATCAGGTGTCCCAGGGCCCTGTCCAACCTGGCCCTGAACACCCCGAAGGACGAGGCATCCACAACCTCCCTGGGCAGCCTGTTCCAGGGCCTAACCACTCTCCTAGTAAACAACTTTCCCCCTAACATCCAACCTAAATCTTCCCTCTTTCAACTTAAATCAGTTTCCCCTAGTCCTGCTATTATCAGCCCTTTCCAAGAGTTTACTCCCCTCCTGGCAGTAAGTTCCCTTCAGGTACTGAAAGGCTGCAATGAGGTCACCCCGCAACCTTCTCTTCTCCAGGCTGAACAAACCCAACTCCCTCAGCCTGTCCTCATAGGGGAGGTGCTCCAGCCCCCTGATCATCTTCGTGACCCTCCTCTGGGCCCCTTCCAACAGCTCCATGTCTTTTTTGTACTGAGGGCTCCACACCTGGACACGGTACAACAGATGGGGCCTCACAAGAGCAGAGTAGAGAGGGACGATCACCTCCCTATCCCTGCTGACCACCCCTCTCCTGATGGAGCCCAGGATCCCGTTTGCTTTCCGGGCTGCCGGAGCGCACTGCTGGCTCATGTTAAGTTTCTCACCCATCAGGACCCCCAGGTCCTTCTCCGCCGAGCTGCTCTCAAGGACAACTCCTCCCAGCCTGTACAGGTGCCTGGGGTTCTTCCAACCTAAGTGCAAAACCTTGCACTTTGCCGTGTTGAACCTCATTAGGTTCACTCAGGCCCACCTTTCAAGCCTGTCAAGGTCCCTCTGAATGGCATTCCTTCAACTGCACCACTCAGCTTAGTGTCATCATGCACACACACCCATGTGGACAAATTCTGTATAATCATCTCCTCACTCTGGTGATAAAATCTCCCCGAAGAAGGATCCTGCAGCTCCACCATGGAACCTTCTAACTGAGGAAGAGGATCTTTGGTGAAGAAAAGAGCACTTGGGCAGTATGAGTCTCCAAGCACATGTGCTTCGTGTCTCCAGGCTGCTGCTGAGACCCAAAGGTGCTGTAAATCCATATAACTACCTTCACTTTTGCAGTATGACTGAATTAGGCACAGAAATATGGATAAAAGAGGCATTAAAATCAGAGCAGTTGGCCTTCAAGGCACACAGCTTTCAAAATGGCTCGGAGAGCAGAGCAAACTCTTTGCAAGTAACTATTACCACACAGTTCCATTTGGCTAAGTCAAAACATGTGCATTCTATTCGAGTATGATGATCTTTACATGCAGTTTATAACTGTAAAAAGGTATGTTTCAACTTGGGGAGAGGGGAGCTGTGGTGAGAGCCATGGTTTGGAATCCTTCAGGGCCAGCATGCTTATCTGTGAGTCTGAGGGAGACGCCTCCAGGCCAAAGCAGGTGCTACAGAGAGAAAGGTTTGACACAAATGGTTTTATTTGACTGCTAGAGACAAATGAGTAGGAAGAAGCTATGATTTCTTTGCTGACTGCTGGTAAATCAGAACTGCAGACTGTAGGAGAGCTTAAAGGAGCAGTAGTAGGAGTGTGAATGAATGCTCTCTGTTCTGCACTAGGATGGATGTGTGACCAGCATGACATACCAATCTTCCACTCCCAAATCATGCTTTCCTGGAGGGCCTTCAAAACACTCTCACTGAGCCAAAAAAGACACTTTCTGGGCAGGGAAGGTCCCCAGAATGCCCATAGCCCCACCTGAGCACCTGACACTGGCACTCTGTGCCTGCCTCACTGAGCCTCTTTGTATTTTCACCTCTGCCCAGCATCATGTAGAAGGGCTGCCAAGGGCTGTGTGCCTGCGTGCTCCCCTTGTGACAGCATTGTGTTGTAGGTGCCAACAAAGGG
Source organism: Coturnix japonica (assembly GCF_054131305.1). Lineage (NCBI taxonomy): Eukaryota > Metazoa > Chordata > Aves > Galliformes > Phasianidae > Coturnix > Coturnix japonica. Next base: position 3,452,978 of record NC_140689.1, read on the forward strand.
AAAGCACGGACAGTGCAAAGTAGCTGATAATTGCATTAAATGGGACTGTTTTGGCAGCACTTTGATTGTGTGCTGAACATACTTACACGGATCTTCATTAATTTAGGGGCTGAAGAGAGGCTGCAGCTCATTGCACAACATTCAGAGGTTCCCTCCCACATGCAAACGCATCTTTTGAAAAGCCAAGCCTTGATCTCGTTTGAGGTACCTTAGAAAATGTAACTGCAGTGGATCTGCTGAAGCTGAATTATTTGTGGAGAGAACATATTACATGTCTTCCCTTAGATCTAGTCACTAGTTATCTCACATGTGCTGTTGTATTAGACAGAAAAAGCACAAAATGGTGTACTTCCTCTTGTTCCAAAGGAAGTGACAGTCGTTATTCTTTCCAGCAAATGTAATTGCATCAATTGTTTCTCACACAATACTCACAATTAAGGTTTCCAAAAGAACAGCTAAACTATAAAGCAGAGGGGAGCTGTTATTCACAGGTGTTGGATTAGATCTAATTTATGAGTGTAGCAGAAGCTACTTAGATGCGGGTGCTTAAAGCACATTCCTTCCTCCTATATTCTGAAAGAATACTTAGACCACTCAAGGATATTTCAATACCCTGAGCTTTTCCTGGAAATGCTTGAATATGGCGTAGGCAAACGAGAGATAAAGGAGAATCTTATAGCACAGGCAGATGACTAATGATGGTGCAAGCCATAAAAAAACACAGGACTACTAACAAGGGAATGGAGATCAGCTGAGTAACCAAAAGAACAGGGTTTCAAATATTCATTTTTACACAAATGCAATTGTGATAGAGTAGGTGCATTATTCCGAGGGAAGGCAGAAAGTGAGATAGAGTAAAAGCTCTGCACTGTGCTGGTCACAGCACATTCAGCATTTTGCAAGCAGCTCCCAGCTGCATAGAATTGAGCAACACACCCATGAGCAGCCCACAGCACTGGAGGTGCTGCTGCCCTGCTGTCACCTACAGGTTGTGCTTAACAGTACTACTATATGTGAATACTTATGCTGCAGCTCTCTCCAGCTCCTCCAGATCTGAGCAAGACTGGATCAAAGAAGGGTAAGGTGCCCTGTTTCTTGAGGCAGCAAGGTTTTTTATTCATAGGGGAAAAGAGGTGTAGTCCAACATGAACATGTGCCTCTAAAATCTTTGTCAGTCTTCAAGGCAGGGAGCTGGAATTTCATCTGATTAATTTTTCCCCACTCTCAGTTCTCAGGAGGGTCACCGGCTGAGGAACTGGCAAAACTCTTTTCCCATTTTGTTTTCAACCTTTACCTTTTGTCAGCTCACTCTGCATCTTCTAGATCCCAGCCACCCCCAGTTTCCAAACACACCACCTTCTCACCCATCCTCTGCTCATACATGAGGTACCGCCAGCTGATGTTTATTCAGCTCAGAGAACAGCAGCGTATCTAACGGTCTTTAGTTATTAACACAAAAATCTTACCATGTGCTCACACCAAGACAATCTGGTACCATCACCCTTTCAGGTCATGCAGCAAAGCACTTGTTTGACTGCTTTTGAAAGATTCTTTTTCTTGCACTATCCCCTCAATACTCTTCATGTTATCTAGATGAGAACAAGCCACATCTGCTTACATCTCCTTCCAGATGTAACAGCCCTGGCAATCCTAAGGCATACTTCCTGATTGCACTGCTGCAACCAGCATTACACATACAGTATTGCATAATGTAGCCAAGTATGGGAACAACCACACAGCCACAGGCAAGCTGTCACCTCAAAAGGAAACTTCCTTCATGTTTTTCATGGCGCTGGGACTGCAGAGTGCATAAGTGAATTCAACATTCTCTGTATTATTACCAGAATTCAACAGGGATGGAACCTTTACAGCACAAATAATTTTGTTTGAGCACAGGCTTTGAAGACTATAAACTATTTGACCATTGCACGAGTTAGAAAATAAATTCTAAGTCTTGAAATATTCTCTACATACTTAGGAGTAAAATGCCCTACATTTTGAGCAGTTCTGTTGGCAACACTGTGAGGTTGCTACCTCTGGCTTTGCACGTGCTCTTGAACCAGGAGGAGGATCTGTGCTCTTGTCCACTTAGAGAGCATTTGTGCTTTTTCTCATGAGTTTCCATTCTTTCCATGCTAAAGAGGGAAGGTGATGTGCCTGTAAACATGTTGTAGTTTAAACCTTCTGGTGCTGCACGCAGGTGCTGTGGGAGGGATTACCTTGTTTGTGGCAGTCTGGGCTGGGGGTGTGTTTGTGTGAAGATCTGCAAGGTGATATTTGCTCCTCCCAGACTTCTTATGGGACATGCACGCATGCAAGCAAATATGTAAAAGAAAACCCACTTCAGGTGTGTTGCATTGCTCCAAAGGAGTGTAAGAAAGGAAAACACCAGTTACATAATAGAAGTATTCTCAAGAAGGAATTGTTTAATCACAAACACCTTTCAGTCTTAATAAAACTAAATTAGATCTTCTCTAACAGATCAGCATTTTATCCACAGTTGTTACACACACAAAAAAAAGAGAAAAAAGTAGATTATCGTTTTAAAATGTAGCATTGCTATTATAAAAGGAAGGCTGGATGTTCTGCTGGTACAGCTTCTCCCTCACAGTTTAGCATTAAACTGTGTCAGCATCTTCTCTAGCTTCAATGTTAGTGCCATGTTACCTTTAATCCTTAATTTTCCTGACATGAAGGCCATGGTTGGCTTTAGTTTACCTAAAAAGAAGACACAGAATCATCAGGAAAAGGAAAGGAACTGGAGATTGCGATATCATATAGTAGTTACTTTGCTACCAAGTTCTACTGTAAAAGCATCAGAAAAGAGGTTCAACAGATTGACTGGATGCTTTCTGAAGCTACGCTCTGAAAAGTTCAATAGCTACTGAACAAAGCAGTAGATATTTTTATTATAAAATCATGGACTCACAGAGTGACTTACGTTGGAAGGGAATTTAAAGGCCATGCACTTCCAGCTACAGCTCATCCAATTCCAAGACCACAAAGAGAGGTGAGCCTGTCAGCTCATCCATCAGCAAGATGTTTCCTGCCACCAGTAGCTGCCTCAGTTCTGCCAAACCCGTTTGTTACTCACCAGTGAACATCTTCACAAAGTCGCCACTCGACATGCTCATCACAACATCAGCTGCTGCAGGAGGCTTCCCAAACCCAGCACTCCCACTGCTGGTTTTCAGGTCAAGGTACCAAGTGCCTCCTTCATCACCTGAGTGGAACAGGGAGAACCTGTGGCAGCACCACAAGGACTGATGTGCCCTGCCCTTTGCTACCCCCGCCTGCTTTTCTCTCCCATCTTCGTGCTAGACGTGCTGGAGGTGCTGTGCCAGAAGCTGCCCCGCGCTCTCTGTGCAGACAAGGTCAGCCCCAGCAGATGCCCCACAGTGCCACAGTGTCAGGGGACAAGGCAGTGGCTGCTGGTGGAGCTGGAGGCAGCAGGGGTTTGGAACAGAACTACCATGCTGACCCTGTGCAGCACGGCCAGCAGGGTGACACAGCAGAAATGAAACACCACGAAAACACACCACAGTCCCCAAAAGAGCAGCACATGCTGCTGATGCAGAAAGCATCTCCCTGTGACAACAGCAGCAGGGTAAATCCCACATGTGCTGAAGTTGGCTCTGAAAGGCAGCATCTTATAGAGCACACCCAAAGATGTCCCTGTTCCTAGACCAGTTATAAAAGACAAGTATTTACATGTGAAAATACAGACTGACTCTTGCTAGAAAAGTGAGCATTTGAGAATTTTACAAGTGATGGTCTTACCTGACAATTCAAACTGAAAGACGCCCTGCGTGGATTTCGCTATTTCTTTATTGAGTTCTCCCTGAATAACTCTGAATGTTTCTGCAACAGGCCCCGCTGAAGCTGATTCTTTATTAAGCTTGGCTCCACCTGATGCCTGTGAAGCACCTAAAAGAAACAGATGGATTCTCTGTAAAATGCTGGAACGCTCTATCTCACTTATCTTTCTAAGAATATATATGTTTTCAGCAGTTCTTCTGCAAAAGCTTCTAAGGTGTGAATCAATTCACTACTTTAATCAGCAACTTTCTACACTGCAGTGAATGTGCTCATTTAACATTAAGAAAGAGCATTTGCAATTTATAAGGCATGTAATGCTTAGCAGCCCCTAAAAGCCATGCAGAAGGTCAGTGTATCAGGAAATAATTATTCTACTCAGTGAATTGCTACTGTGTTGGAGATCTGGGCAGTTGGCAGTATCAGTTCCTGGCAGAAAAGTCTAAGTGCGCACTCACAAATAGTATTTTCAAGGGAACTGGGCTCTTTTCAAACTTAGCCTCTTTCTTTCCTATATTTGTTTTGGCACTCCTATAAAACATATCCAGTATTCCTATTTGCCCTCCAATAGAAACATCACTATTCTGAAAAAGTGAACCTGATGCTTTTGTAAAAAAACAACTTCTCTATTTCATCTTGTAGACATTCACATCATGTACGACTGTGAGAACTTCATGTAGGAATAGAAGCTTCTCAAGTTCTCACACTGCAAGAAAGATGTAACACTCCTGCAAAATATGCTGATTGCTTGTGATTTTTTTACAGCAATATTTACTCATAATCTTCATACCACTTAACTCTGGTGGTAAAAAGCAAAAAGGTTGTTCAAAACAAGGTGCTGATTATGAACTGTGAAAGTTGCAGACACTAAAGTCACTTCCATAAATCAAACAGCCCAAATACAAGAGATTTTGCCACATAGCTTGAATGTAGTCCAAAAGTAACTTGAAATAGAGGAGGCATTCATTATCATCACAAATAATCGACATGTACATGCAGAGGTTGCCCTTCCACGGCCTTCTGATTATGTGGCTGTCATGTCAGTTTCAGCATCCAAGAAGAAGTCAGGCATCAGGGGGTGACCTAAAGGGGAGTTGAACAATAACAGTAAGCCCAAGTAAGGGTGAACAGCACAAACAGGAATCCATTCTGAAGGCAACAGCACCTCAATTTACCAGTAAATGAACTACAGGTTGAAAGAAGACGAGGTGACATGTTTAGGTTCTGGTACATTTAAAATCAGACCCAGAAGCCTCTTACAAATTCAGTCAGAAACATCTGAAGATGAAGAAACACTATCTCACTATTTGGTAAATAGTAATACATGCGCTTGTGGTGCAGGTCTATTTTCTTTTTGCTAATGGGTTTTAAATATATATATATATTTATATAGGCATTGATTATTAGAGCCTCAGTGGACTATTATGTGCTTTCCCAGAATCCACATTCTCAAACGTGAGGCAAAGCATCTTTTGACTGAGTCAAAGGAATATATGCATATTCCCCATATGGCCTTCCTTCCTTCCTTCGCAAACTTCTCATTTTAAAGATCTCTTTTACCTGGTGCAATTGCATAGACATCAAAATCCTTAACGCCTTCTTCTCTCAGTAGAACTTCATCAATAATGAAGTTTCCAGTGAAAGTTTTCGGCTTTGTTAAAATGCAATATGCAGCATCTGCAATTATGTCAGTTTTTCTGCACTGCTTCTCTATTCCGGATCCTCCCAGCATATCCATAGCAGCTGTATGTATGGCTGGAAAATTCAGAGGACAGGAAATTACAAGTTTAACACTAATGACATCACATACTCATCTCTTTGGCAAATGCATAAACTTTATTCTCCTCTCACATGAAAGTAAATCATGAGAAGACTAAACTGTGAAATACCATCAACCAGCGAAGAATGGTCAACCAGCAAACAATCCTCAAAGTGTAAAGATTCCCTTACTTGAAAAGTATTAAAGGAACCAAAAGAGGAATAAAGGGAAGAACTCCTTGTAATATTCATAGTATTCAATGCTTCTATCAATACTTTCCACACAAAGACTTCCTCTGGCTTTATTCAGGACATGAAAAACTAACAGGACAACTATCTTTCTCAAAGTGAATGTGCATCAGCAATTAACATTTTCTGCAGCCATTACCATACTGAAAATCTCAATTTTAGCCCCACAATAACTTGTGAGATAACAAAGTGACTCTAAGTTAAAGATGAGAAACCCAATAGCACAAACTCAAACTTTTCCTGGCTTATGCTCCTCTACTTTCACATTACAGCCAATTATTATTGTTCTAAATATAGCAAAACTATGGGCAAAGACTGATATGAAAAACCATCTACTGTCCTGCAATCTGCACATCCTTCCATCTATTTCATACAAAGTGCTGCTGGTTTTCCATTAATTCATACATACAGCATCTTCCACTTTGACCCTGCAGTACCTCTACTACTCATTCACACTCTTACATCCTTTTGGCAGGCTACCTCTTTCACTTTTAGTTAAATCGAGAGCTCATAACATCTCACTATCAGCATATTTTCTTGTTTCAAGGAGCTGGATGAACCAATAGAACCATACTAGCACAGGGTTAATCTCCAGCATTGAAGCTGATCACATATATATGATGTTCTTTAAATTAAAAACTTTGTAATTGTAATGTAGATACTACAGAAGTCACCTCTCTCACTCTCTAAAGTAGTTAACTTTTGTTTTGGCAGATAAACCTTTCAAAACAACATTTTTCTTCCTAGACTGAACATTACAAACTTTTATACTTCAGAACATGAACAGTTTTCATCAAGGAAACACTGATACATACAAATTTTGAAAGCTCACTTGCTGCTTCTAATGCTTTCAAGACACTGGTCTCTTTGTTCAGCAGCTACCAAACCTTCAACAGCAGCTCTGGTCCTCACTGACCCATGGACAATAAACTGGAGCTAGTATAAGATGGGCACACCAAGTTATTTTTCTGCTATGCGGCCCTTCAATGTGCTGTGACTTGCAAGAAGTGTTGGATGGTTGTGTGAAGAAGCAATTGATTTCCCACTCAGCCAAAACTTTTTTTTTTTTTACATCTACAGAGGTACATATCTTGTCAGCTTCATCTATTTCCTGGCAATCTAACTAGCTGGGGATTCTAAATATTGACATAAATGTCCAATACTACTCAGGGATGGTGTGCAAACCAAAGTTTGAGTCATGTTGAAAGGAGCAGTGACAAGACAGGAGAAAAAGCAGAATGTGCTCAGGCTGAAGGCAAGTTTAAGTGAAAATAGGAAGGCAACAGTGAGAACTAGGAAAGAAAGCCAATACCCACACAACATCTTTGATCACAAAAAAAATACACAGAAGTGCTCGGTGTTCTGAATCAGTCCTAAATAAGACCACCTGTATAGGACAAAACACAACAATTCAAAATAATCACCTGTTTTAGGCCATAAAGCATTGACAGCAACTTCTCCTTTAAATTCTTCTGCCATTCCCAAGACACACATGGACATGCCATATTTACAAATTGTGTAGGCTACAAAAAGCACACAAAAATCCCATATTTAGTAGGATACATATTTAGTCTACACATAGAATTTTACTTTTGAAGGATGTAAGTCACGGAAAAATCAACTTTCTGGGGTCAAAGCATCATCTTCCTAGAGTACAGAAACTCTCCCAGCTCCTACCACCCCCTTCAGATACAAACTGACCCTTTTACATGAGTATTGAATTGGGGAGGGAAAAAAAAAAGGAATAAAGCACGTTGTAAATCCTTTTTGTATACTCTGAGAAGGGGATGTTGCAGAGAAGGAACATGGACCTGCAAGAGGAGTTTAACCATGTTCCAAGTGTTGAAGTTTAAAAGATAATCCACAGGTTTAAGATGAGCAACATATGTTCTAGCCCAAAGACGCAATTGGGGCCTCCTTCACTCCTCAAAGATAATTTCTATTTAAAAAGACAGCAATGAGCTTTATCGCTATCAAATCAAATGTGGAAGCATAGAGAAAAAAAGATTTTGCCTTCCTATCTCTATTGGGAATAGAAAACATGGTGTAGTATTAAGAAATCCTATGAAAAACTCTTAACTCTTACCTGCAGAACCTTCTTGGAAATATAAGCCTTTCACCACCACTGAAGACTTTTTGTACAATAATCCAAGGCTGCCCACAACAGAACTGCTGCATTCTCCAAAAGCAGAAAAGGAGTGACTTCTAAAAACAACAAAACCAACCAATTCTAACGTTTTGATACTCAGTGCAGCTCTCTGTAATTTAATTCTTTTGGCCCTCTGAACACAGAGGACCAGTAGCTCAACACGCTGTAAAGGCAAAGTCCAGGATCACAATCCCAATGCAGGGTGCCAAAGACAAGAGCTAAAAATCAGATTTTCAAAAATGACCATGATTTTCCTTAAGGCTTTCACAGTAAAACTCAGTTTGCAAGTAACTGCATTTAACCCAATAAATCCCCACAAGTCTGTCCAACCAACCAGCAGGCTGACACAGCTGTGCAAACGACTTGTGACTGAGCCCCTGTGTACAAAGGTGTCACACAGAGTGGAAGCACCAGTGAGATAAAAACGAACTGGGAATATTGCATGAGCATATCAGCACAGTGTGAGGAGAACCAAAGTTCACCTGCAGCTGAGACTTGCAAGGGAAGCCAGTGGCAACTTGTTTATCTGCTATAATGTGGGTAGGAAGAGCATGAACAAGGGAAAGGCGTTGCTGAGTGGCATGGGTGATTCAGTGAGAGCAGACACTGGTAGTGCCTTGCTTAGGAACATGGTTTACCAGGACATGAGAAACTAGCCATAGATGAGAGGTAATCTTAGAACTTGGAAGGTTGGAAAAGACAATATAGTCCAACCTTCAACCCATCCCCACTATGGCCACTAAACCATGTCCTTCAGTGCCACATCTAAACCCTTCCTGAACATCACCAGGGATGGTGACTTCACCACTTCCCTGGGCAGCATGTTCCAATGCATCATCAATCTCAGTAGGTAAAATCAAGCCTGGTGAACCTGATTGACTTCTGTGATAGAATGAAAGGATTTGAGGCCAAAGTGATAACAGCTGACACCATTCACATTAGCAAGGCTTTCATTACCATCTCTCAAAATACTTTTGTATCCAAGTAAATACATAATAGTCTGGATGGTTGAACAGCCTAAGGGGTAAGAGAAATGTTAACTGGACAGGTTCAGGGAGTTAGAATCATGCAGGTGGGCTCCTTTTGCAGCAGGCACGGCCGCAACCAGGGCAGCCCACAGGCTGCACCGTGGGCGCTTTCTGCACTCGTACAGGATCTCATGACTACTGCTTGCAACACACGGGAACGAATAAGGTCAACGTATGTCCCCGTTCATTAGCAGCGCAGAAATAACGCCGCAGCAGTCACTCAATTCAGATTCCACAGCACACCCACAGCCGCACTTTGCCCTCCGGACGTGCACACAGCTCGGCCCGTGAGCAAACAGCACCGAGCGGGACTCCGGGTCCGACCCAGCCGCTCCGGGGCCACCGTGCCCGGCCGCGGCCTCCACCCCGCGTCCCATCGCCCTCAAGGGGCTGCGGAGCACGCGTCTGTCCCTCCGCCCTGCCCCAGCCCCGGCCCCGGCCCCGGCCCCGGCTCCGGCTCCGGCCCCGGCCCCAGCTCTGCCCTGGCAGCTCCTTTGGCTCGGAGCTCGCGGCCCCGCCGAAGGAAGGAGGAAAGCCCAGGTCGCCTTACCCAGTGTTGGGCAGCATGGCGGCACGGCCATGGGGCGGCTGTCGGCTCGGCACGGGACGCGCTCCCCGCTCACACCGCCCTCCGCGCAGCCGCGGCCCGGGGAGCCGGGCGGAGCCAGGGCCGAGCGGGGCGGGATGAGGGGCGGGTGATGGAAGTATCGGGATGAGTTCCCTGCGGGAGTACACCTCGTTCAACCAAGCCAAAGCCTTGCACATTTTCACTGACAAAATTAAAATCGCATCTGAGATCTCGCCCTCAAGGAAAGGACTGAATGACCAAACTGAAGTGACAACTGAAACGATTTATTATTGAAACAACCTGTCCTTATAACTATCGGTCTATCCACTACCACCTCGGGCCACTATGCGGGCGCCGACATGACCCCACTGCAGGGCGCTCACTCGTCATCTTCATCACTGTCATCTTCATCGGTGCGCAGCCAGCAGCCTTCCTCTACCCAGACAGAGCTGGTGAAAGATGGGCGCTGCGGGTCCTCCCAAGGCTCCCACTCCTCTGGCATCACTGGCATCATGCTGTATGTTCACCGTGAGCGATAAGGAGTGGAAAAGCAGGCCGGCCTCAGGAGCACGCTCCTCTTGCTCTCTTGGGCGCCAGGGAAGTTCCTGCAGCGCTGGGTTGTGTGGCAAGCTGTCTCCCATGTAAGATGAAGCGGTGAACGACAAGGAAGTAGAAATGTCTCCAGGGCTCCAGTCGCTGTTTGGTGGCAGCAGGGACGGGTCCAGAGGCTGGTTCATTCCCCAAGCTGCTGCAGCACGCATTGGCCGGCTGTGAGAGGCTCGAGCTCGGCGTCGGCTGCGGTTTCTCCTTCGGCGCTTGGGAGGCCGGGGTCCCCTGGCTGCAGCCGCCTGGGGGCCGGCTGCTGGACCCGCTGCCTGCAGGCAGCCCCTGCGGGAGCAGGAACAGCAGCAGGGGCCCATCTCGGCTCTCCTTCTCCGGGCAGATCTCGGCCTGCGCTGCTCGAGGTGCCGAGAGCTCTGTCCTCCAAAGTCTGGGTTCCAGTTGACGAGAGGCTGCAAAAGGCAAAGGAGAAGAGTCAGTTGTTATCACCTTGCGCTTGAAAGACAGCAAGGTACAGGAGATTTTCAATTGCTAAAGACGGACATGGGAGTGAGCAGCATCACAAGCCGATCCTTGACCACCTCTTGCAGGGTGGGAGCGTCTTTGCTCAGTCCAATTGAAGTTTGTCCTTGCAGACATTTCTGCGACAAAGCGGTTTTCGCTGTGCCACTCGGCAAGTGAAATCCTTCTGAACACCCTGGGGGTTCTGATGGGGTGTCATTGTGATGGCACGTGTTTGTGATGGGGGCTTCGGCCACTCCCAGCATGGAGTCACAGTGATCACCCGAAGGTGATGCCCAGCCCTTTTCACCAGAGCTGTGCTCTGTCCTTTCATCCCCATCTTGTCTCAATGCAGTGCTGCTTATAAATCAGATTATAAATCAGATATAATTCCATGGGCTTTTCTGAACTCTCATGATCTGCAAACAAGAAGAGAGCAAGAGTTTCTACTGCTTTGTCCAGTATTTAATGAAATGTTCATCTCTGATCTGTGGTTTCATCTCAGTTTAAAGCTGGTTCTTTTTTTGCCTGTTTAAATGTACAAAGTATTTGTTGAGCGAGGGTCAAATCGCAGCTTTTACAATGTTGAGTTCTGGCCATGTTTTGGATCTGTGATATCCACATTTACTGCCATTCAAATCATTCCTCAGTTCCCTTCAGCAAAACTTTGGAACAGAGCAATTAAACATGAGGCAAAGTGACAAAAAGCAAAACATAGAACACATACATAAAAATGTTATTCAACAAGTAAAGCAACTGTTATGGGTTAGCCCTCAGCTGTACCTTCAGAAATGGCCTGGAAAAGCACATTCTTTTTCAGTCAGTCAGCCTCCTTGATGATGATTCTCTTTCTTCTTATTTAGAGACTTAAAGCCATCCCTGTCTTTCCTCACATGGCTTCCTAACATTGCATCTGTGTTAGGAAAGCTGGGATTTAAATGTGATGCAGTATTTGAAATGAGGCTGGAAAAGGTGCTGCCTTCAAACCTTGGGAGGAAAGCATTACTAACAGAATATTGGCCTCTCATACCACGCATCTACAAAATGCCCGTCCTCATTTTGACTTGACATGGTGTAAGCATGAATAAGATGTGGATCTCTAAGAGAAGACGTAACTAAATCCTGCTGCAGTGCCCAGCAAGGAGAACATTTTTTCTGTAATGACTGTGTATAATGACTTAAAGAGAAGACATATAACAGTATTTCTTTATGTTTTGTGAATAATACTTCTTTTGGTTTTCACCTTTTCTGCAGATAGCAAACTGCCCTCTGTTACTGTGAGATGTATGCCACCTAACTGAACGTGATTTTGCTGGAGATGCATCCAGAGCAGAACAAAGCTGTCTCTGGCTGCCCCCTGTGTTTTCCCCTCTCCATTAAAGCAGTAGTTCATCCTGTGGGATGAAAGCTTACTGTGCTGCCCTGGGGGATAGTGATTGTGAATGGCAACTGTGTCAGGGCTGTGTCTGGCTGCTTGTGTGGTTGTACACATGTTTAGAGGGGAGAGAGGACAGGACTGTCATATCCATATATAAGCCATTATGGATTCGAGCCCAATGGAACAAGAAATTCAGTAGCAATAGACAAGGAAAAACAGAAAGATGGAATCTTTGTTTTCTGATGATGTGTTTTTGCTATACTGCTTATCCAGGGATGAGCATGTGTCCTTGAGGCAGCATCATGGGAACATAGACAGGTATCCCACCACCTTCCACTCAGGTCCTCAGTGCTGTGCTGTGGGATATTGTGGGAGCTGATGGTGCTGACTATGAGGGGTACTTGATCCTTGCATTACAAACTTTCATGTGGTGCCATTCTTGGACTTTATGCTCTAAACAGACAAGGCTGAACAATGTGCCAGTCTGCTCTGCACTGGAAGGACAAACCCCACAGTGGGTGCTAAAATTCTTCTGGACATTTGCATTCCACAGGATTTTTACATGAGTGTAGAAATGCTCTGCTTATAAATCCGTTCCTCAGGTCACAGCTTTTGTAAAAAAGAAGTGACTAAACAAACTTGTTGCCCTGTTATCAGAAACTGAAGAAAAACTTCAGATTCTTTTACTGGCCGTTCCAGTTAATAAGAAAACCAGCTCTAAGGCCTGTGTAAAATACAGGCGCTATCTGCATGGTGCTGAAGGTAATGAACGACGCTGATCGCTAACTGTACCAAGAAGAAAAGGTAAGCTCAGCCTTCAAGTCCCCACGGGCTCTGTTTCGATGACCTCTTTCATTTCATCAGCTCCACTGGCACGTTTTTTTCCCAGCCTGAGTAGGGAAAAATCCAGCTATGTGTGTGTGCCAGCAGAGGGAGCGCTCAGCACACGAGATTGAATCACGGAATATCCCGATTTGGAAGGGGCTCTCAAGGATCATAGAACCACAGAATAGTTGGGTTGGAAGGGACCTCAGGGCCCACCCAACCCCTGCCATGGGAGCGCTGCTACCCAGCAGGTCAGGTTAGAACAGGGCCATCCAACCTGGCTGACCCCTTTACTTTAACCCTTTGAGGCTGATCTGTCAGCCCATGGTTCACCCATATTTTGCCTGGATTTTATTTATTGTGGTGGTGGCCCAAATGTGGTTTGACTCCCCACCCCCAGTTTCTTTTAAGGCTAGGGCCCCTACTTGTTCTTAGGCTTGTGGCTGGATTCTCTGACACACACTGAGAGAGCTTGACATGCATTTACTACATATTTCCTACATTTAAAGTCAATGATTGACGGGATTAACAGACTACAAGCTGTGAAAGCTGAAAGGAATGAGGGTTTATTTAAAGCAATCAGTAGATAAAGCTTATCTTTGTTATAGGTAACATTCCTTTTCCATCAGTAACTCAGTGGTGCAAATGTAAGCTGAAAAGTAGAGAAACAAAATCTGTCCCTCTCAAAGAACTAGCATAGATTTCTCACAACTTATAAGCCAATATGATAAACTGAAAAGGCCAGATTTTTTATTTCTCTACTCATTGGTGTTTCTGCACATCTCATTATTTAAAGGGACTCTTCCTTGCTCAAGTATGATGGTCTTCTGAGTTCCCAACCTGAAGTCATGGCTGTGTGGTACCCTCCTGCACCAGCTCTGCTTTGGGGTCTGGCAGTTCCTTCTGTAACTGCCTCCTGCCATTCCCACCTGGAGATTATGCTAAAGAATGGAGAGGGAACTTTGCCAATGAGTGAGGACAGTAGCACAGCACCTCCTGAGAAAGGCTTACTTCCACAGACTTTTATTGGTGGGCTGCACACATCAGCTTGATGTTACCTTAAGGAAATGAGAAAGTGAAGAGAAGGGACAACTGCACAGTAGACAGCCAAGAAACAAAGCCATGTAGTCCCCAGAGGATTTTCTTCTCCAGTGTCAGCAAGTAGTAAGGATGAGGAAGGTGACAATAACTCTTCTTGTCAGACTTTTCCCTCTGTTAGCAAGGGAAAATGAGGAAGAAAAGTGTATGCATTTCCTCCATAGCAGAATAAAGCTTAAGCAAGGCAACCTCTGTGCAGGAAAACAAAAAAAATCTTCTCTTGTATTTCCTTAATGTGAACAGTACCTTCTAGCTTTCTCCCTTACTTTCTCCCACTGATAGGAACCACATGGCATGAGCACTAGGTTGTGGAACACACCTTTTTCATCAATGGATGAAGTTTTATCAGGGTGGAGGATAACTGCCACATCATTATTTCCAGTTGTAATCTTTGTCCTAAGGGTGTGTTAGCATGTGTGGGATATGGTACTGGGAGACTACAGAGCACAAAGTTCTGGATCTTTTTTCCCTATAAATATGAACTGTACTCCATAAAAACGCTTTGTCCAGAAGGTTGTTGTCAGCTATTTCTTCATAAGCTGAGAGCTTGCTTTTTTATTATTATTAATTTTTGTTTTTATTTATTTATTTATTTATTTGGGGGGGGGAGGGGGAAAGAAAGCATTAATGTGATATGGGGGAATGCAGAGATTCAGACTTTGGAGTAAAAGGAGAATACTGAAGGCCACATCTATTCACCAAAAACCACATCTCTCAGAACTCCAAGATTACCAGGCCCAAAATGGAGGGAATAAAAGATTAATGCTGTTGCCTCATTCAAAACTGGGAAGAGACAAGCCCAGATGGCTCGTTTTCTTATTTTCTTTGCCTGAGGAATAAGTGTTACACTGCTGTTGACTGTTAAACACATCCTAACTAAGCAATGTCCTATGTTTGTGTTTATCATTTTGATTGCTGTCATTTTCCTTTCTTTGTAGAAAGGGAGAGACCCAAACAGAGTGAGGTTTTCTCCATAGGAAATGAACCCTGCTCCAAGAATTCTGCAGCCTGAACAGATGTGACGCACAAGACAAGTTTGTCAGCCTATTACAAATGGGCAGTTGCCTGAAGGACTGCAAATGGCCCTGGGATTTCTGTGACAGAACTGAAAATCAGCCCCTCAGCAGCCCAGCTTTGTCACCACAGACTTTCAGCCCTTCCCTCTGCCTTTCTGTGGGTGCAGCAACTGGCTAAGCCTGAGCTCTCTAAAGCATCTTATAGAACAGTACATCTGCGCTCACAGGTCAGCAGTAGGAGGGCAGAAGTGGAAGGACTGTGGGTCTGCCATAGCATCTGTGCATCACTCATTGATAGCTAATCCAATTCTGAACAGAGGATCTCACACTTAGCAACGCAAGAGGGCTAAGAGAATGATCCAGTTCCACATTCTTAGTGTTGTGAAGCACACTAGGGAATAACTTGGGGAGACAGCCTGGAGACCCAAGTGTCAGGGTCTCTTAAACATAGAAAACAGCCTATTGTACTTATCTGACACATAAAAATTACACATTGCACATTCTTACTGACGTCAGCCAAATATCCATTCTATAATTAGCATATATTCACACTGCCAGATCCCCTGCTTTCTTTCAAGTGGTTTTCTTGTTGAGCTGTTATTACACAGTTTTTAATCATATTCATTGTACAGGCTCTCGTTTAATTTACCCTGCATTACCTGTGTATGTCTGCCTTGTGACAGCTGACACATACCTGCTGTGACCACAGATATTTCATGTCCCACCAAAACCCAGGGGTCTCTCCCATCATTATTTACCTTCCCAGCACAAAGAGGGAGCTGCCATCAATCTAAGAAGGGAATGATGAACCATACTCCTGCCCTTGTTACCCATTCCTGTAGGGTAATAAAGAAGATGGTTACCCTAAGGAAACTCTGCCATACTCTTCATGTGCAGCTCATCAGGAACTTTTCTGACTCCTATTTCATATTTTCCAGATTAGTATTTTTTGCCTGTAAGACATTCATGTTATTCATCTAAAGCAGAAGTCATTTTCAGTCCTGAAAGGGGCTCGTTCTTCACACTTTAGAACATTTTTCTATGAGCTTTGTCTTCCAGACAAATACTGAAGAAATCAGAAATATTTTCTGCATAGCAGCAGTTTATATTCTGACTTATGGTGCACTGTCAATCTTATTTGTCCTTCCACAAGAGAAAGCAACTGGAACAGGTTACTTTGTGTGGTAAAAGCGTAAGGAGAGCTGAAAATGAGACTTCTTGGACTTCAAGGAGCCACAAGAAGAGCCTAGAAAGTGAATGACATTCATGTCTCTGAACATTTAGGTGGACACCAGGGGAGCAAAATCCTTCCTACTGTAAGAGACGAGCAAGTCCAAGACCTCCTCATAAGACTGGATATGTCCAAGTCCATGGGGCAGGATGACGTGCTTCCCAGAGTCATGAGGGAGCTGGTTGATACGCTCACCCAGCCATTCTCCACCGTATTTGAAAAGTCATGGCTGTCAGAAGAAGGCAGGAGAAGTCCCTGGGGTCTGGAAAAGGGAAACATCACTCCCAGTTTTTAGAAAGGCAGGAAGGAAATCACATGGGAAACTACAGGCCAGTGAGCCTTACCTCTGTGCCTGGGAAGATCATGGAGCTGTTCCTCATGGAAGAAATGTGGAGAACGATTTGGAGGTTCTGGTGGACAAAAAGATGGACATGAACCAGCAGTGTGTGCTTGCAGTCTGGAAGACCAACTGTATCCACAGAGAAGTGGCAGCATGGAGAAGTAGGCTCTTGCTCCCCTCCACTCTGCCTTCATGAGTCCCCATCTGCAGTACTGTGTCCAGATCTGGAGCCCACAGCACAAGAAAAGTGCAGAGCTTCTGGATTAGCTCCAGAGGAAGGTCAGAATGATAATTAGAGGTCTAGAGCACATCTCCTGTGAATAAAGAGAGGAGAATTAGGCTACATGTTAGGTTAGATACTAGGGGGAAACTTTTTCAGACAGAGGGTGGTGAGGCAATGGCACAGGCTGCCCAGAGAGGCTGTAGATGTGTTACCAACAGTGGAGTCTGGGAAGGACAAGAATCTTCCATTAATCGGTGACTGCTGGAAGGCGACAAAAATAGTGCTCTGCATTACAGTGGTTGAATTCCTGTTCCTCAAATTGTCCCACACTGCCTTCTATTTAGGAAACAAGCTCAGGGCACTCCTTTCCTCATTGCTCCTTTTAATTCAGACCTGCTGCTTCCTAGAGGACCAGAAAGACGTCTGCTTAAACACTTGCGTAAGCCTGCCCTGCCCCAGTCAGGCAGAGTAGTATTTGCAACGCCAAGCCATAGCAACCTTAATGCAGATGGCTGCACCCTCAAGCTTCTCTGCCTGAATCTGGCTTCTTGTGGTCTTGTGTCCTCCATTGCTGTTCCAGCAGGGAAGACGCCCCAGACCCTTGTGGATCCCTTATACTTTCTGTGCCTTGGTTTCTGGCCTGTGTAGGAGGGATGTAGGACAGAGTGTTGAGCAGGAGACAACCAGATGCTGCGGCGATCGACTGGCAGAGAAGGACCAAAGTACTTCAAAGGTGGGTAGATGTGGATCAGATCTATGGGGCAGGAGCTGCTGTGGTTCTGAGGGGGGTCAGATCTATGGGGCAGGAGCTGCTGTGGGGCAGATGTGGGTCAGATCTATGGTGCTGGAGCTGCTGTGGGGCTGATGGGGGATAGATCAATTGGGCAGGATCTGCTGTGGGGCAGATGTCGGTCTGATCTATGGGGCAGGATCTGTTGTGGGTCAGATGTATGGGGCAGGAGATGCAGTGGGGCAGATGTGGATCAGATCTTTGGGGCAGGAGCTGCTCTGGAGCACATGTGAGTCAGATCTATGGGGCAGGAGCTTCTGTGGGGCAGATGTGGGTCTGATCTATGGGGCATGAGCAGCTGTGGGGCAGATGTGGGTCAGATCTATGGGGCATGAGCTGCTGTGGGGCACATGTGGATCAGATCTATGGGGCAGGAGTTGCTGTGGAGCTGCTGTGGGTAAGATATATGGGGTAGGAGCTGCTGTAGGGCTGATTGGGGTCAGATCTATTGTGCAGGACCAGATCTGGGGTATATGTGTGTCAGATCTATGGGGCAGGAGCTGCTGTGGGGCACATGTGGGTCAGATCTATGGGGCCAGAGTTGCTGTGGGGTAGATGTGAGTCAGATCTACGGGGCAGGAAATGCTGTGGGGCTGATTGCGGTAAGATCTATAGGGCAGGAGCTGCTGTGAGGCAGATGTGGGTCAGATCTATTGGGAAGGATCTGCTGTGGGGTGATGTTGGTCATATATATGGGGCAGGAGATGCTGTGTGTCTGATGAGGGTCATATCAATGGGGCAGGAGATGCTGTGGGTTAGATCTTTGGGTCAGGATCAGCTGTAAGGCTGTGGGGGGTCAGATCTATGGGGCAGTAGCTTCTCTGGGGCTGATGTGGGTCAGACCTAAGAGGCAAATCAGCTGTGGGGCAGGCGTGAGTCAGATCTATGGGGCAGGAGCTTCTTTGGGGCTCTTGTGGGTCAGATCTATGGGGCAGGAGTTGCTGTGGGCAGATGTGGGTCTGATCTATGGGGCAGGAGCTGCTGTGGGTCAGATCTATGGGGCAGGAGTTGCTGTGGGGCACATGTGGGTCAGATCTATGGGGCATAACCTGCTGAGGGGTATATGTGGGTCATATCTATTGGGCTGGAGCAGCTGTGGGTCTGATGAGGGTCATATCAATGGGGAAGGAGATGCTGTGGGTTAGATCTATGGGGCAGAAGCTGCTGTCGGGCATATGTGAGTCAGATCTATGGGGCAGGAGCTGCTGTTGGTCAGATGTGGTTCAGATCTATGGGGCAGGAGCTGCTGTGGGGCTGATGTTGGTCAGATCTATGGGGCAGGAGCTGCTGTGAGGCTGATGAGGGTCACATCTATGGGCCAGGTATTGCTATACATCTGACTCACATATGCCCGAAAGGAGATTCTGCCCCATAGATCTAACCCACAGCAACAGCTACCCCATTGATATGACCCACATCTGCCCCACAGCAGCTCCTTCCCAATAGATATGAACCACATGTGCCCCACAGCAGCTCCTGTCCCATAGATCTGACCCACAGCTTCTCGTGCCCCATATATCTGACACACAGCAGCTCCTGCCCCATAGATCAGACCCACATCTGCCCCACAGCAGCTCCTGCCCCATAGATCTGACCCACATCAGCCCGACAGCAGCTCCTGCCACATAGATCTTACCCACGTCTACCCCACAGCAGCTCCTGCCCTACAGATCTGACCCACATCAGCCCCACAGCAGCTCCTGCCACATAGATCTGACCCTCATCTGCAACACAACAGCTTCTGCCCCATAGATCTGACCCACATCAGCTCCTGACACATAGATCTGACCCAGATCAGCTCCAGCCTTAGTGATCTGACCCTCATCAGTCCCACAAGAGCTCCTGCCCCATAGATCTGACCCAAATCATCCCCACAGCAGCTCCTGCCCCATAGATCTGACCCACATCTACGCCACAGCAGCTGCTGCCCCATAGATCTTACCCAGATGTGCCCCAGAGCAGAGCCTGTTCCATAGATCTGCCCCACAGCAGCTCCTGCCCCATAGATCTGACCCAAATCAGCCCCACACCAGCTCCTGCCCCATAGATCTGACCCACATCAGCCCCACACCAGCTCCTGCCCCATAGATCTGACCCCCCTCAGAACCACAGCAGCTCCTGCCCCATAGATCTGACCCACATGAGCCCCACAGCTACACCTACCCATAAATCTGAACCACATGTGTCCCAAAGCATCTCCTGCCCCATAGATCTGACCCACAGCAGCTCGTGCCCCATAGATCTGACCCACCTCTGCCTCACAGCAGCTCCTGCCCCATAGTTCTGACCGACAGCAGCTCCTGCTCAATTGATCTAAACCCCATCAGTCCCACAGCTGCTCCCTCCCCATAGATCTGACCCACATGTGCCACAGAGAAGCTCCTGACAAATAGATCTGACTCACATCAGTCCCACAGCAGCTCCTGCCCCATAGATCTTACACCAATGAGACCAACAGCACCACCTGCCCCATAGATCTGACCCACATCAGCCCCAAAGCAGCACCTTTCCCAAAAAACTGACCCAAATCAGCCCCAGAGCAGCTTCTGCCCCATAGATCTGACCCACAACATCTCCTGCCCCATAGATCTGACCCACTACTGCCCCACTGCATCTCCTGCCCCATATATCTGACCCACAGCAGCTCCTACCGAAATGATCTAACCCCCATAAGCCCCAAAGCGGCTCCTGCCCCATTGATCTGACCCACATCTACCCCACAGCAGCTCCTGCCCCATAGATGTGACCCACATCAGCCCCAAAGACTCTCCTGTCCCATAGATCTGTCCCACAGCAGCTCCTTCCCCATAGATCTGCCCCACAGCAGCTCCTGTCCCATACATCTGACTCATATTTGCCTGACAGCAGCATCTGCCCCATAGATCTTACCCACATAATCTCCACAGTAGCTCCTGCCCCATTGTTCGGACCCACATCTGCCCCACATCAGCTACTGCCCCATATATCTGACCCACGTCAGCCCCACAGCAGCTCCTGCCCCATAGATCTGACCCACATCAGCCCCACAGCAGCTCCTGCCACATAGATCTGAATCACATCTGCCCCACAGCAGCTCCTGCCCCATAGATCTTACCCACATCAGCCCCACAGCAGCTCCTGCCCCATAGATCTGAACCACAGAATCTCCTGCCCCAAATATCTGACCCACATCATCTCCACAGCATCTCCTGCCCCATAGATTTGAACCACAGCATCTCCTGCCCCAAATATCTGACCCACATCTGCCCCACAGCAGCTCCTGCCCCATAGATCTGACCTACATCAGGCCCACAGCAGCTCCTGCCCCATAGATCTGACCCACATCTGCCCCACAGCAGCTCCTGCCCCATATATCTGACCCACATCATCTCCACAGCATCTCGTGCCCCATAGTTCTGACCCACATCTGACCCACAGCAGCTCCTGCCCCATAGATCTGACCCTCATCAGTCACACAGCAGCTCCTGCCCCATAGATCTGACCCACATCATCCCCACAGCAGATCCTTCCCCATTGATCAGACCCACATCTTCCCCACAGCAACTCCTGCCCCAGAGATCTGACTCACATGTGCCCCACAGCAGCTCCTGCCCATAGATCTGACCCACATTGTCTCACATAATCTCCTACCACATAGTTATGACCCACATCATATCCACAGTAGCTCCTGCCCCATAGATCTGACCCACAGCAGCTACTGCCCCATAGATCAGACCCACATCTGCCCCACATCAGCTCCTGCCCCATAGACCTGAACCACATCAGCCACACAGCAGCTCCTGCTCCATAGATCGGATCCACATGAGCCGCACTGCATCTCTTGCCCCATAGATCTGAGCCACAGCAGCTCCTGCCCCATAGATCTGATGCCAATCAGCCCCACAGCAGCTCCTGCTCCATAGATCTTACCCACATCAACTTCACAGCACCTCCTGACCCATAGATCTGACCCGTCATGGACTTTGAGTGTCCTCTGTTTTCACGCACGTAATGTTCTTTTGTGATTAGTAATTTCTGTCTTTTGTCGCATCCATTTCATTTGTCAAAAGAGTTATTAATCCCTCTGAGCAATCTAAGTGTTGCATGGATATGCTCTTTGAATTTTTTGGGTGCAATCATTATATTCCTTGTAGAAGGACCATGGATTGAAAAATTTAACTTGAAAGCCGTTTTTGCAATTACTGTTAATACACACTGTACCAAGTTCTGATTAGATTTAAATGGAACCAATAGTATATGTGGATATTATTTCTGAATACTTTAGATATCACATCAATTGACGCTGTGAAGTAGAGCTCATGTATTTGTTGCCCAAGGCATGCATTTGCTGGGTAGTGTTAATATCCATCTTGTACTCCTGAAGAGCTCACTGTTTACAAATGGCACCTGTTCTACTGCTCTTCTGATGGTCTAGAAATGGAATTCAGCTAACTGTAAAGACTGCAAGTACTGCAGTGTTGCAAGGATCGAGTTGCAATGCTTTAATGTAGTAGGTGCCTTCTCTCTGACAGCCTTAAAGTATTTTCTTGTATGTATGTGTCATCTTCTTTCCTGAGAGTTTAAGCTCTAGGGTACAATGTTTTGGAGGTCTTGATGCTCTTTGATACAGATTTGAGAGGGTTTTTGACATTTATTGTTTCTGAAATGGTTTGATCTTGTCTTAGAGAGTCGAATGCCACAGATAGGTAAATACTATCTCCTGTTGCTGAATCAGTGCAACATTTATGGCATCCTGCTGGTTTTTTATTTGTTTTTTAATTTCCTGATTGATCTATACATTATTGCTGCATATGAGCTCGCAGATGAGTTAACAGGTGATGAGAACTCTAATGCCGGGCAGGGCATGACTGCTCCTCATCTTGTGTAACAAAACAGGGGCTGCTACTGTGACCTGATATTTAAAGGATATGTTGAGTGAATAAAAAGATGCCTGAAGTTGAACCCAATAATTGTGAGGAAATAGAATGTATTTTTTTTGTTAATCATCTCTTCCTCTTTTTATGAAGGGTATTGGTTTGCCAGATATTTTCAGATTCATTTCAGATAAATGATTTTGTGCTTCTGTCATTTGGTAGGTTGATCGCACAGTTTGTTTTGGGGCAGTGCCTTTGCTGAGGGATGGTGAGAGAAAGCACCTCTGGTACTATGTGTTCGTGCCACCTGGTGGCTTTGCTGGGCAGCCTGGGCTTCAGATACACAGTTAAAAACACAGGTGTAAAGTGTCTGTAAAATCCTCTACATTCCAGTACTGTAGTTTTTTTCTACTAACCCAGTGAGAGTTAAACTTTTAGTATATGCAGATCGACTTAAGCTGGTTCTTATCTTTGTTAGCAGTTTTTAGCTTGTGGTTCTTTTGATCTGATATCAATGACATAAGTCAGAGCATTTGTAAATACAGATTCTGAGTGGAATGCACAGATGGTTTGTCTCCAGAACAAAACAAGCCTTCAGTAAAAGGATTTTGTAGGTATTTATAGATAACTATTATCCTGTTGCTAATTACATACTGTGAATTTAAAGTGGAAAATATTCTTTCTTGTCTCACTTAGAATACAAAGAGGTGCCTAATGTTGTGCTGTTTCCCAGCTTCATTAATTGACCTTTTTTTTTTTTTTTTTTCCCCAGGCGTCAGTATAGGGGTAGGTCCTGTTTAATATCTTTATTGATGATCTGGATGGGGGGATTGAGTGTATCCTCAGTGAGTTTGCAGATGACTCCTCACTGGAAGGAAGTGTTGATTTGCCTGAGAGTAGGAAGGCCTTACAGAGGGATCTGAATTGGCTGGATCAATGAGCTGAAGGCAATTGTATAAGCTTCAACAAAGTCAAGTGCCAGCTACTGCACTTTGATCACAATATCATGACACTCCATTTTGCAGGCTTGTGGCTAGAATCTAGATTCTGGTGGTGTTAGTTGACAGCCAGATGAATGTGAGCCAGCAGTGTGCCTGGTAGCCAAGAAGGTTTGCCCAGGGTGATGGTGGAATCACCATCCCTGCAGACGTCCAAGAAACGTGTAGATGTGGCTCTGAGGGACATAGTGGGCATGCTGGGAGTGGGTTGATGGTTGAACTAGATGACCTTCAGTGGTCTTTTCCAACCTTAAGTCACAGAATCATAGAACCATAGAGTCATTCGTTCTTCTAAGAACCAGCTACACTCTGAAATGCTATACAGCTTGGTTGGTCCTTCTGATCATTCTCATTTATGGCTCTGTATTATCTTATCATCAGTGATCCTGCCGTCCTTCAAGAAAGGTGCTTTAGATATACTTCTGTTATACTTCAGCTTGATTGCTTTAAGTGTATCTCTCAATACCACAGTCCAAGGAAATGTGTGTGTACATTCTTCCGGCTAGATAAATAAATAAAAACACAAAGCATCTCTGAAGCTCGGACTCACTGTGTTTATTAAATGCTTTATTAACTTCATAATGACTCACAAAGAAACATTTTAATTTTGATTGTGTGTTTCTGTCTATGCTCTGATTTCTGTTAAAATCAGCTTTTGGATATGTAGAGGGAGAATTTTTTCGGTGAATAAGTGTGTGTTTAGGACAGGAATGGATGATCCTTGATTTCACATGGTAGATGTTCTTTACCTGCTCTGTACTCATTTTACAAATCATTTCATGCTGTAACAGTAAACAAATGGTGAATTCTTCATCAGATACGTCTGCTACTGTAAGGTCTTTGTCTGATTTCAAAGTTAAAGTCAGGAGTCAAACTAAAAGAAGAAAAAACTAGTTTGATAAGGACGTATAGAAATTCTGCCTTTCTGTAACACAGCTTTGTTGGAAGTAACCGCGGGAGACAAGTCTCATGCTATCATGGTCAACAAGTCTCGTTTATTAGGTGTTACAGCATCTCATTTATACAATCAGTAATAAGTTCATGCATATTGCAGAAGTAAAGCTCAGGATTGGTGGGTTACACATTACTTCATCTGAGCTTTGTGGTTAGTCTTATGGATACTTTTTCTTTGCAGCTCTGTCTACACCTTGCTACACATCTTGCTTTTCCCTCAGGCCGTCCTTGCCTCTAGATACATATTTCGTCTTTAGCTACATACCCTGTCTTTTCACATTCTGATTTCTCCATAGCTGCTTAGCCCGTGATCGGCCCTAGGATAGACCGTCTTTGTCTTTAATCACGTTCATTCTTTTACAATTTAACTAGTGGAATCTCTTCATGTCCTTTCTCAAGAAGCCATTCTGCATAAACGTTCACCACATAGATCTGACCCACATCAGACGCACAGCAGCTCCCGCCCCATAGATCTGACCCACATCAGCCCCAAAGAAGCTCCTGCCCCATAGATCAGACCCACATCAGCCAAACAGCAGCTCCTGTCCCATAGATCGGACCCACATCACCCCCACAGCAGCTCCAGCCCCATAGATCTAGACCCATCAGACCCACAGCAGCTCCAGTCCCATAGATCTGACCCACATCTACACCACAGCAGCTCCTGCCCCATAGATCTGACCAAAATGTGCCCCAGAGCAGCTCCTGTCCAAGAGATCTGCCCCACAGCAGCTCCTGCCCCATAGATCTGACCCGCATCAGCCACACAGCAGCTCCTGCCCCATACATCTGACCCACTTGCGCCCCACAGCAGCTTCTGCCTTATAGATCAGACCATCATCAGCCTCACAACAGCTCCTGTCCCATAGATCTACTCCACAGCAGCTCCTGCCCCATAGATCTGACACACATCAGACGCACAGCAGCTCCTGACCCATAGATCTGATCCCAATCTGCCCCACAGCAGCTCCTGACCCATAGATCTGACCCACATCTGCCCCATACCAGATCCTGCCCAATCGATCTGACCCACATTATCCCCACAGCAGCTCCTGCCCCATAGATCTTACAAACATCAGCTCCACAGCAGCACCTACCCCATAGATCTGACCCACATCTGCCCCAAAGCAGCTCCTGCCCCATAGATCTGACCCACATCAGCCACACAGCAGCTCCTGCCCCATACATCTGACCCTCATCATCCCCACAGAAGCTCCTGCCCCATAGATCTGACCCACATCAGCCCCAAAGAAGCTCCTGCCCCATAGATCAGACCCACATCAGCCACACAGCAGCTTCTGACCCATAGATCTGATCCGAATCAGCCCCACAGCAGCTCCTGCCCTATAGATCTGACCCTCATCAGCCCCACAGCAGCTCCTGACCCATAGATCAGACCCACATCTGCCCCACAGCAGCTCCTGCCCCATAGATCTGACCCACATCTTCCCCATACCAGATCCTGCCCAATCGATCTGACCCACATTATCCACACAGCAGCTCCTGCCCCATTGATCTGACCCACATCTGCCCCATAGCAGCTCCTGCCCCATATATCTGACCCATATCAGCACCACAGCAACGCCTGCCCCATAGATCTCAACCACATGAGCCCCACAGCAGCTCCTGTCCCAGAGATCTGACCCACATAGGCCCCACAGCAGCTCCTGCCCCATAGATCTGACCCACATCAGCAACACAGCAGCTCCCGCCCCACTGATCTGACCAACACCAGCCCCACAGCAGCACCTGCCCCATACATCTGACCCACAGCAGCTCCTGCCCCATTGATCTGACTCACATCTGCCCCACTGCAGCTCCCGCCCCAAAGATCTGACCTACATCTGCCCCATACCAGCTCCTGCCCCATATATCTGACCCACATCAGCCACACAGCAGCTCCTGACCCATAGATCTGACCCACATCGGACCCACAACAGCTCCCGCCCCATAGATCTGACCCACACCAGCCCCACAGCAGCTCCTGCCCCATAGATATGACACACTCCTGCCCCACAGCAGCTCCTTCCCTATAGATCTGACCCACATAAGCCCCACAGCCGCACCTGTTCCGTAGATGTGACACACATCAGCCCCACAGCAGCTCCTGCCCCATAGATATGACCCACCTCAGCCCCTGCCTCATAGATCTGACCCACATGTGCCCCTTTGCAGGGGGGCTCCTCTGCTTGTGGTCATGGCGGGCCCCCTCCTCCTTCTCACTCCTAGGGCCCCCAGCTCCATCCTCCCGCCTGAAACAGGGAAAACTTCTACCCTAGCCCTCTTAGCTGCCGACATGGCTGCTAACTGCCACAGCTGTCAGAGGCGAGTGCGTTGCGCGCGGCAGCGGTGACCAAGGTGACGTGGAGAGGGTTCTAAAATGGCGGCCGCACTGCTGGCACTGGTGTTCCACATAGGATGAGGAGGGGGCTGGTAATAGCAGGACAAGGGGAAACTGATTGAAGTTGAAAGAGGGAAGATTTAGGTTGGATGTTAGGGGGAAAGTTGTTTACTAGGATAGTGGTTAGGCCCTGGAACGGGCTGCCCAGGGAGGTGGTGGATGCCCCGTCCTTGGGGGTGTTCAGGGCCAGGTTGGACAGGGCCCTGGGCAACCTGATCTAGTAAAGGTGTATGTTTGGTGGCCCTGCCAGGCAGGGGGGTTTGTTCTTCATGATCCATGAGGTCCCTTCCAACCTGGGTCATTCTGTGACTCTGTGATACTGGTGTGTGGCTGCTTGTCCCAGCGCGCTGACCTTTTGTCTTCAGGTTCACCAACAAGACTGTAACTGATTTATGGAGGAGGCAAGTGATGGGTGCTACTGTGTGACAATCAACATCACTTTGTGGACATTTGAAAGCACCTTCCTCCAGAGCTGTTCACCTCCAGAAGAGGGTGCTCAGAAGTGTTTACTGGCAGAAGATCTGGCTCCAGCTTGGTATGGAAAAACTGGGGAATGATACCATCGTGTCCGGTGAAGAACAAGAAGCAGGTGGGCGTCCCTGCTCCCTCTTGTCTGCTGGCAAGGTCCAGATGAGATCCCAGAGCCAGAAGCTGCCATTCCAAGGAGAGCTTACTCAACCATTTTGGATTTGAGCTGTCACACCAAGGAGAGCTGACTGAACCACGTTGGACTTATTTGTAAGTTTATACTATCATTGGAAACTGTTGCTGTGGTCACAGTCATCGTCAGCGGAACAACAACTCCTGATGACCCACCACTACTGAAGATCAATGACTGAACTACTAAACACGTCAGATCCATGGTGGTGACTCTCTCTC
This sequence comes from Coturnix japonica, assembly GCF_054131305.1. Taxonomy (NCBI): domain Eukaryota; kingdom Metazoa; phylum Chordata; class Aves; order Galliformes; family Phasianidae; genus Coturnix; species Coturnix japonica. The sequence continues at coordinate 3,480,594 of NC_140689.1, forward strand.
CCTCTTGCTTCCTATAAAGACTCCTTGATTCTTTTTCCTGTCTTTTCTATTGCCCGCCTTCCCTTCCTAATCACCCTAAATCGTAATAGCGTCCGTCCTCCAACATTTGAACCATGCTCAGGCATACACGTATGGACCTCCTCTCCTTCCTATAAATTGGAGCAGGACAGAGAACCACAAGGATTGTCAGCTCCCAAGTCATGCAAGTATTGCACACAACACAGATAACTTCATCTGTTGGCCCCGCTGTCTCTGCATACCACCAAGCGAGGACCTGCAGTGCCCACGCGAGACGATGTGCCTGGCAGTGCAAAGCCAGCCCACGTGTGTGCAGATGGCAAGGAGCGGTTGGCACTGTGTACCGACAGCCCTTGCCTGCCCAGGACTGCGTGTGGAGGGCGTTCTCCACTGCAGCCCTGCCCAACAGTCAGTAAGGGTGTGCGGCCATGATGGCAGTAATGAACAAACTGCTGCTTCACAAAGATCTTGGCCCGATTAGAAATCTTTGAGTAGTGCTGTTACAGCAGACAGAATGTGATAAGCGCAAGTAGTCTCCTACACTTCACATCCTTGCTACTTCATTCTGGGTGTTGTCACTGAGCAGCATCTAACACAAGTTCTGCCCTGGTCAGCTGGCTGCCTTAGCTTGAGCCCTGATGGCAACGCTGTGACGTGATGTTAGTATTGCTGTTTTCTCCTCGTCAGAATACTCTGCCTTTTGAAGGAAGCAGCTTCTTGGTTATTTTGTTTTGTTGTTGAATTTTATTGAATTAATTTACAATATCTATATTCCATATAGTTATAGATGTTTTGAATATGATCATCTGTGGTGCTGAGAATTTTTGTAGAAAAGGTATACTCAGTTCGGAAGGTGTAATAAGGATGTTAAAGAAAGAACCCCCTGTTGTGTTGACCAGTGATGATGCTCCCACCCCCTGACCAATGGTGGAGAGGAGCATGAAGAGAGAGGTGGTGCTGGGGGGATCTTGGGGCTGCTGGGCCTGTCATACTTTTTCCAGGCAGAGGTTTTACAGGTGTTGCCCCCATGCCGACCCTGTGGGGGGGGGCACTCCCACATCCTGAAGGATGGAGGAGAGGAGCGGGAGGGCAGAGTTGGTGCTGTGGGGGGCTGGGAGCTGTGGGGCCTGGTATGCTTTCCCCTGGCTGTAGTTTTCTGGGTGTCGGATGATGCCCTCAAACTGCCACCCTGTGGGGGCTGCTCCAACCTCCTGAAGGATGGTGAAGGAAAGTTGGTGACAGTTCCTGGGGGGGTCAGGGGGCTGCTGGGCCAGTTGGCTTCCCCCAGGCAATGGTCGTCCGTCTGTTGGATGATGTCCCCAGGTCTATACTCTGCTGGGGTCGCTTCCATCCCCTGATGGATGGTGGAGGGGAGGGTGAGGGCAGAGATGGTGCTGGAGGCTGACAGGCCTCTCAAGCTTCCCTGAGGCAGTGGCTGCCTGCGGGTGACACTTTGAGGGAGCCACTGCCAACCCCTGAAGAATGGTGGTGGGGGACAGGAGGGTGGTGTTGATGCCAGGGTGCTGCTGTTTGGGTGCCAGCCGATGACTGCAAGCTTCCAAACCAGGTGGGTCCCTCCTGTCCCCTGAAAGAGGTGTTGATGCCCAAGGTGGATAGGGGCCACTGGGCATGATGTACTTCCCAGGGGCCACGGAGCCTGGGCTGGTGGGCTACGGGGGCTGCACTGGGGGCAGTTGAGCCCGACAGCCGTCAGGCCTGGCAGGGGCCGCTCTGGTGGTGCTCTGCGGCTGGTGGGCAGATTGTCACTGCACAGGCACCGGTTGTTTGTGCCACGTCTTTTCTGTGCGGCGCACTGAGGCAAGCAAGCAGTTTGTCCAAGCGTGAGGTGTTGCTGCGGGCAATATGCTGGACTGCAGCATCTTCAGCAAGGCGCCTGCAGGGAGAGAAACGTGCTGAGGGCACAGGAGAACCCCCTTCTCTCCTTCCTCACAGTGCATGATAGAGTCACTCTCAGCTCCGGGCCTGTCTCAGGCCCAGCAGTAAGAACATGCAGCAGGAATGGCGAGGCCAGTTAAATGTCTGACAGTGTCAATCTCAGACAGTGTTAGGCAACAACTAACTGGCTTCTCTATGCTGCTTTAACTAGAAATGCCTCCTTGCTCACAGGATCCCTATAGTAAAGAGAGGGGGCAGGATGGGGTTGGGGGTGAACAAGAACTCACTGGTTTATCTGCCTCCGTTGTCGGACAAGACGATAGCACGAAAACATTGCCATCAGCATGGTAACGAAGATAGCCACACCAAATCCCAGGCAGTACTTCTTGATAAAATTATTGTCTGCGGCATTTGCGTGTTCCTCACCATCCGCACCTGGAAAAACAATGTGGATCTGTTTCACCAGCTGCTGCTTTGAGTGACGTGGACAAGAACAACCACAGGAAGGATCCCGCTCCGGGCTGCTGTTGTGCCTGGTGGCTCAGGGGAAGCACAGCAAGCTCTGGAATGTGCACAGGTCTGTGCACAGGAGGTACTATGGAGGGTCCTGTTTCCTCTCCTTATCTGCTGAATGTGGTTCTGGTGGCCTAGTTCCCAAAAGGACAAAGTTCCTAAGTCCCTGGGAACTGGCTGCAGTGGGAGGGGAGCAACCTCTAACCACGGCCACGGAGCTCTATGAGCGGCCCTTACCTGGAGTGACAGTTGTTGTGTACATGGCCTCTATTACTCTCAGGGGGACAGTCAGTGTGCGAACTCTGCCGTTCCAAAATGCAAGCCAGCGCATAGGTGCTCCACCTGTCTCTTTAGAAAGGAGGTAAGGGAGTGGGACTGTAAGTAACTGCTTCTCATCAGGAAGATGGTGCAGTTTCTCCACATGTATTTCTAGAAATTCAGTTTCACAAGCCTTTCAGGGAACAGACGGAAATACACCTACCACGTGCTTTGTCCTTCATGATTTTCATTAGCAGAGGGGGCAGTGTCTGCAGATATTTTCCTGTTTCCAGGGCCTCTTTCTGTTTCTCAGGACCTAAACAGAAAGCATTAAGATAACTTTCAGACAAACAAGATATTAAACTGAACGGTCTTTTCAGTGAAGTCAGTAACGACAACAGCCACCCCTGGGATGCCTGTGGGGTTCCAGCACAACTAAGGATTTAGCACGGCCTTCCCTGGAGGCACTTCTGCAACCAAAGAATGAGAACTTTTCACCACACACTGCAGCTTACCTAAACGCATAACGGCATCACTGAATGGGACCAGGGCATTGTGCGAGGGCAGGGCACACACACACAGGTGTGCATTCTCACTCACACCTGCAGATGCGCCTGGCTGACATTAGGACTGTGAGCTGGCATCTCTCAAAGGAAGTAAAATCTCATGACATGGTATGCTGTAATTTCTCTCTTCCTTAGGGACCTGCAGTGACTGCAAGGGGCTCAGGTGATGACATGGCACTCAGACCTGGGTCAAAAGTTGCAAAGCTGCAGAGAAGCCAGGTGGGCAGTTGGCTGGCACTCAGCAGCTTTCCAGATACTCTCTCCAGGCCATGTAAAACAATCTTCAGAGAAGGCATAGAAGAACATTTGGCCCCTCAAGGTTTTTTTAGTGGGGAGATCTCTGATGTATGGAGACAAAGTCAACGGGATGCTGGGAGCATGCAGCACCCAAGAAACAGTGACTACCCAAGCTTCTCATGGAGAAGAAATCACCAGGCAGTGAAAAGATGAACCCCTCCTGAACTTCCACAACCAAATATGAGCAAAGATCATGAGATGAAGACTGGTGACTTACCTCTGGCATCCACCCCAGGCTCAGGGACGCGACTTTGCTTTCGAAATGCACCAAAGGGGCCTGCAGGCACAAGAGTGATCAGACACAGGTGAGGAGAGCTTCCGCTGTGCACTGGGGTCTGCCTTGTTTTTTTTCCTGCAGTGACCTGTGAGGACTGGCTGCAGGTCAGGGAATGACATGGCCCAAACAGCAAAGGAATAGGAGCAAAGACTGGCAAGGGCCGCCTTCCCACTGAAATGTGACAATTCTCCAAGTAAAGAAATACTAATGACTGATCTGTGTACGACCTTCAAAGCACAAAGAGACTTGAAAGACCTTTGGAGAGCCTTACGTACCCAAATAAGCTATTATAGCACTAATTTTTCGACTTCCAAGGAAACAGACACTCACAACTTACCTCGGAGTTTCCCCTGAGGCACAAAAGCAGTCTCCTTCCAGTCATCTGAGGAAGGAGTACCAATGTCATCATCTAGAAGAAAGAACAGAAGAGGGATGTTCCCATTGCATGCTGTGATCTTCCTCTCCCTTAGTGACAGGGAAGGGGCCAGGGAAGGGGCCAGGTAACAGGATGGGAGACTCAGGCCTTGATCGCCAAAGCTATAGAGGGGCCAGGGTGACCTGGAGCCTAGCACTCGGCAGCTTTACAAATGCTCGCTCCTGGCCACATGCAGCACCCCTCCGGGACCGCGTGGAAGAGCATACAAAGAAAAGGTGCCTGAAACACACTGGGCTACAGCTGGGGGTCTCTGTTGGGAACCAGGATTTTTCTATGGGGAGCATCAGGCAGCTGGAGCAGAAATGCTCATGCTTTTCCCAGCACACACCTTCCACGTTCTCCCCTGGGACACCCCCAGGATGAAGAGCATGCTCCACCCAGCCAGCGGCAGAGCCGTGGGAGCACAGGGCTTCCTCATGCCCTTGCCCAGCTCCTGTGGTGCTGCCTGTCCCCCTTTTCCAATACCCCCCCACTCCCATCGAAGGCAGCCTTAGGGCTATAAGGCACAGAGCCACTGGAACCAGAACCTGGGCTTCTCACTCTCATTTCCGCTTATTTTTTACCCCATCTCTGCCCACCCACCTGCTCCTGCTGCTCGCCCTGGAGCAGCACAAGTCTCCTGACAACACATGGCTATCAGTAGGAGGACGGCAAGGCAGCTGGGGGCCGTGGCCCCCAGTACTCGTGCCATGCTGCTACCACCACTGCTACAGCCACAACGAGTGCTGCTATTGGGGCACAGAACACCTAGAGCACGCAGCTGGGCATTGTGATCTTGTGGCACAAGGCAGCAATGTGGCAGGGCATAGTGACCTCACATCCCCAGGCTGCTGGCTGGGCCTCCCCACGGGCTGCTCCTCCTGTGACGCAGGGCTGCATAGAGTGGGTGCTTGTGGCACCTTTTAGTGGGTGAGTGCCAGGCTGCTGGGGAAGAATTACTGGGAGCGTGTCCCACTGGGTAGATCTGTTCCACCGCAAGGACCAGGCTCCCCCTGGGCTTGTTATGGACGCTGAGGATTCCCAGTCATCTAGAGCAGCAGGAGACCATGGCAGATATTTTCACCTTTACATTGTGGAAATATATTATTGTGGAATGGTTTGGGTGGGAAGGGACATTAAAGACCCAGAGACTCTGTCAAAGGATAAAGAAAATCGCTCCAGTGTTGTTTTTACTGCTTTGTGCAAATCAAAAGATTGCATTTTGTCTTTTAATGGCCAAAAAAGCCATTTCTTCAGGGACACTGTATTTGTTGTCACAGACTCTAACAAAAATGCAAACTGAGCTTTATCTGTAGCATCAATACTTTAGTATTTCGTATCTTGTATTTGACAGTTCCCTCTCAGCCAGTTGCCCGTGCCTTTCTCTCAGCCCATGAGAGCACCACTTACTGCCTCTGGGAACTTGGAAACTGGCAGCATGATGGCCAGCACACACACAAGGTGCTCGTGACGCAGCTCCAGACGGCTCTCCTGAGGCCCAGCTTCATTTCACGGCCACTCACGCTCTGCTGCTGGACATTCTGCAACGGAAAAGCCACCGGATGCAAATCCCATCCCTCACAGATGGTATCAGACCCCTGCTCTCATGGCAGTCACCACCGCCCAGCATTGGACAGCGCTTCCACTGCCCTTGCTCCTGCCACAAGACACCAACGTCTGCTTCTAGTTCGGCTCCACCATGGGATCCTGTTTGCAACAGAAAAACACACGGAGGCTGCCAGCCACTGCAACACGCGCTGTGAAACCCCTGGCACTGCTGAGTCCCATGAGCAGAGGAGAGAAGCGTCTGCCTGCCATGGACGGGCTGCGGCGGGATTGAATCCTGCCTTCCAATCGGGACACCCCCAGGGAGAGCCTCCCTGGGGACCCAAAGACTTACGGCAGCGCCAACACAGCAGGCAGAAACGCGATGTGCTCCTGACTGCCCGCACTGTTCAAAGCTCCCTGACTTGCGGAATCAAACTCTATAATCCAGAGATGGGTTATAAAGCAGGTATGTTTTATTCCAGCGCTGGGTGCAAGGGGGATAGCTCCTCCAAACTTGCACACCAACTTGTAAAACCGTGATACAGATATAGGTAAACCTCATGCATAGTCAATGATTTCCCGTAATTCTAACATGCATCCCTTAATTCTAATACGCATTCTTTATCATGCAGACCCCCACTTGTTATCGCCCATCTTGTCAGGGCGATGCAAATATCAAAAGAGGAGTTGCAACACCTAATCCCCTTCTCACTAGGTGTCTCAGGGAGTTCTCACTCCTTAATCTTCATCCTTCCTGCTCTTCCAGACCCACTGTCTCCATTCCTTGTTATTCTAACTAAATCATTTTCTGTAAACTACCTTTAACTATCCCCCTTTTAGCCCCCCTTTATTCTGAATTCCAGCAGAGCATCTCTTTTCTGCTTCCCTGTTCATCCCTCCCTCTCCCTCTCCCTCCCTCCGCCCTATGACGGCAGCCCTTCAAAGGAACCAACACAACCACGCCAAACCGCAGCCCGGACTCGTCCCGCTCACTGCAATCCAGACCCACTCCATCCGTACAAACCTTCATCCACGCCGTTTCTTAACCGGGCCTCGGCGCCACCCGGATCTTACAGCCAGCGAGCGGCCGGCAAACGAACGGCCGTCTTCCTCTTGGTGCCGCACAGCCCAGCACGGCCGGAGCCGCACCACACGATCCGGGCCGGGGCCGGCTCAGGCTCTACCTCCAGGCTTTTGGGGCCGGCCGGGTGACTCCGCAGCACAGCGAGACCGTGGAGCCGCCCGGGAGCCGCCTCTGGGTGCTGGCAGCGCCGCGAGCTCCTCCCCTGACAGCCCCTCCGTGCCCCCGCACCCAGGCCCGACCCCGTTCGCAGCACAGAGCCCGCTCCTCCCGGCCCCGCTCATGGCCGCCATGGCCCGGAAGTGCTCTCCGCCACCTGCAGGAAGCACTTCCTGTCACTGTCACGTGGCTCAGACCGGGCTGGGGCCTGTTGGGGAGGGGGGCAGCTGCCAGATCTTCTGCCAGTAAACACTTCTGAGCACCCTCTTCTGGAGGTGAACAGCTCTGGAGGAAGGTGCTTTCAAATGTCCACAAAGTGATGTTGATTGTCACTCAGTAGCACCCATCACTTGCCTCCTCCATAAATCAGTTACAGTCTTGTTGGTGAACCTGAAGACAAAAGGTCAGCGCGCTGGGACAAGCAGCCACACACCAGTATCACAGAGTCACAGAATGACCCAGGTTGGAAGGGACCTCATGGATCATGAAGAACAAACCCCCCTGCCTGGCAGGGCCACCAAACATACACCTTTACTAGATCAGGTTGCCCAGGGCCCTGTCCAACCTGGCCCTGAACACCCCCAAGGACGGGGCATCCACAACCTCACTGGGCAGCCCGTTCCAGGGCCTAACCACTCTGCTAGTAAACAACTTTCCCCCTAACATCCAACCTAAATCTTCCCTCTTTCAACTTCAATCAGTTTCCCCTTGTCCTGCTATTACCAGCCCCCTCCTCATCCTATGTGGAACACCAGTGCCAGCAGTGCGGCCGCCATTTTAGAACCCTCTCCACGTCACCTTGGTCACCGCTGCCGCGCGCAACGCACTCGCCTCTGACAGCTGTGGCAGTTAGCAGCCATGTCGGCAGCTAAGAGGGCTAGGGTAGAAGTTTTCCCTGTTTAAGGCGGGAGGATGGAGCTGGGGGCCCTAGGAGTGAGAAGGAGGAGGGGGCCCGCCATGACCACCAGGCAGAGGATGGGTAAGAGAGCCATATTCCATCATGCCTGGACCAGCCCCGTGACCACCACCCATGTGGAGCCTATGGAGGTGGATCCACCTCCAGATGAGCGAATGGAGGTGGATCCACATGCAGAGGAGCCCATGGAGGTGGATCCACCTGCAGAGGAGCCCATGGAGGTGGATCCGCCCGCGGCATAGCTGGCCTGGCACCACACCACCGTGCCAGGCCCCGCGCTGGCATGGTCACAGCTCCACCGTGGCTGTTCCAGGCGCTGAGCTCCTTACCCGCTGCACAGCCCCCGCCCCCTGCATTAGCTGGGTGGCATTTTTGTAACATCTGTTCCTCCTTTGGGCCTATTCTGCAGCCACATTCTGTGGGCCCCCAGTCCCATCTTTACCCTGTTTGTTCCAGTCCCTGTTTCTATAGTTGGTTTTTGGGTTTAGTTTAGTTTTAGAGTTAGGTGTAGGTTGTTGTTAGTGTTTTTGAGTTAGGCATAGGTTATTGTTTGTGTTTTTGAGTTAGGCATTGCTTATTGTTCATTTTTTAGTGTTAGGAGTAGGTTAGGAGTAGGTTTAGTGTTAGTAGTTGGTGTTTTCCTGTTAGGAGTTTGTTCCTCTTCATTCTTTAGTGTTAGGAGTAGATTGTTGTTCCCATAGTAGAGTTAGGCATAGGTTACTGTTGGTACTGTAGGGTTAGGCGTGGGTTCCTACCAGCAGCTGGCAGCAAACAGCGCTCGCTCGGTAAGCACATGTCTGCTTTCTCCCCCGGAGCCGTGAGTGCGACTGCCATGAGAGCGGAGGTCTGATGCCATCTGCGAGGGATGGGATTTGCATCCGGTGGCTTTTCCGTTGCAGAATGTCCAGCAGCAGAGCGTGAGTGGCTGTGAAATGAAGCTGGGCCTCAGGAGAGCCGTCTGGAGCTGCGTCACAAGCTTCCTGCATGGCCAGCGCAAGGTAGGTGTGCCTTACTGTAAGCGTGCGCTGAAGCAGTGTTGGTTAAGCACGGCTCACTCCTCTGTCTGCAACAGATGGGCATTCTGCGCGCTTTATTGCTGTGGCCGGTGTTGAACAGCACAGCAGCAGCGAGGCCTCGAACATGTCCACAACCAGGTACGTGAATGTGAGTAAATTTAGCTGTGTGAATGATGTTATTGTTCATATTAGTAAGGCAGTATTCACATGTGTGTGATGGAGCTCAGGGATAGGTTTATTCTTGCCTGGTAAATTTTCCCTTCTTTGACACCCACCCGTCCTCTTGCTTCTCTTCCCCTCACCTGTAAGTGCAGCAATACTGAAGGCTGAGGGCTCTTCTCCGAGGCGGGCGCTAAAGGGCAATTGAAATGCAAGTTTGTTGTCCCTCTTTGTTCTTGGGTCGGTAGCCCAAGGTGACCAAGCTTCAGAGCACTTCTCTAAGTCAGCCTGGAAATGTTTCTAGCAGGAAGTAACTCCATCACAGTGCCTGAGAGTAATGATGCCTCTTTTTCCCCCCTCACAGCAGGCAGCCTCCATAAGAGAGCAGTAGAGCAGCAGGCTGTCTGTGCTATGGCTGCTGAACTGCATTTCTGGCCACCTGAGATCCCTGAGCCCATGCTAATGAAGAACATGCTGCGCCACAGACTCTTCTACGGAGCCGTTTTGCAGCTTCTCTGTGCTGGCCATCATGCTGCCAGTTTCCAAGTTCCCAAAGGCAGTAAGTGGTGCTCTCATGGGATAGGAGAAAGGCACGGGCAACTGGGTGGGAGGGAACCATCTGTAACTGTTGCCAGCAGCCTGGAGGTGCCAGCTCAGTCTTCTCCTGTGGCTACTGCTGCTCCCTATGAGCTGCCAGGCACAGGGTCCTCCCGCCCGTGCAGGGACCGCCTTGCAGGAAAGGGCTTTAGGCTCTGGTTTGTGTGGGATTTGGGGAACGAGACAGGGGTGGAGTTTCTTGTGTGCCCGACTGTCAGGAAGGCGGTTCCCAGTTCTGGCAGCCCAACGTGCCCAGCAGGGTGACTTGAGCTCCCAAAGCGAGCCGCCAACCAGTTGTTAGCTGAGAAGGTTCCCTGAGCGTTTCCGAATTGATTCTTGTAGGACTCGGAGAGTCTGGGGACTGAGACTTGGGAGAGAGTGAAGAAAGCTGAGGCAAGGCAAGCGCTGCTCAGCTGAGGAAGAAAGCCGAGAAGGAAAGCAGAAAGCAACGATGATGGCCTGAGCAAGAAGCTACAAAGGACAGCAGAACCACCTGCAGCGCTTCCTCGGAGGTGGCACCAAAACCTGCTGACTGAACAGTCCAGTTTACTGGCACAGCCGTGCTTTCCCTGTCATGGACGGTGGAGATGATGGAAGTGAACTGGACAGGAAGGACTTGTGCTGCGTTAGAAGCAAAGAGGGCTTCACCTGTGCAGGACTTGGTGTACGGCAAGAGCTGGAGACGCTGCGTTCCTTCAGGGTGTGTCTCTTGAGGTCCAGGCCTGGTGTAGGGTTAGGTTGAAATAGGGCTGGCTGGGACTGGAGAGGGAGGAGGTGACGTAGCCCTGGGGTTTGGCTTCTCCTTGGGTCTGACTGGAGGCTGAGTGACTGATTGCTAAGCGGCAATCCTGGGCACTGGGGCTTCATTTTGGGGTGTGGGCGGGGTAATAAATAGAAGCCGAGTCCTTTTGTATGCAATAAAATTGAAGCGAACTTTCTAAACCTGGTGCTGCCTCTTTCAGTAGCTGGTCAGAACGTCCCTCGCTCGGGCTGGCAATCACAGGGCGATGAAGCGGTCGGCTTCACGTCTCTCCCTTGACATGGTGCAGTGCAGGTTTTCCCCCGTTTCCTTGTTGGTCTTCCCAACCTGTGGCCTTTCAGCCAACCCGTAAGTGCTGGTGACAGGCTGTGAGCATCTCCTTGCTCTCTGAGGACTGACAGAAAGAAACCAGAGGAGGGGAAGCAGCCCGGCAGGAAGAAGGGTGTCCCGTGCTCAGCCCGTTGAGTTGGCCTCTCTTCCCTGAGGGTTCTTTCAGCTTCTGATGCACCGTGTGCTGCTGTTTGCCCTGGGAAGCCCAGCTGCACGCTGGCAGCCGTGGCCTGTGCATCAGCCTCCCCTTGAGGCCCAAGGAGTTGTTTGTTTTTATGTATTCAGTATTGGTGTGGCATTTTGTTGTTTTGTTCAGCTTTGAGATCAAGGGGTAATTTAACACCGTTGGAAGTAATTGGGGTTCAGGAGTAGCACATGCAGAATTTTGATCACGCAGCAAGTTGTGATTTCTACTGTGTTGAAGAACTGGCACACACATATACGCCTGCAGCCGGAGCTTGATTGACTCTCGTCAATACGGCCTTCCAAAGCCCGGCCCTGGGGAGCTGTCCAAAAATTTTCCAACCTTTTGTATTACCTAAGTTTATTTTAAACAGCCAAGGAGGAGTAATCTCTTAAAGGCTTTTTTAAAGGCATTGGACTAGGTTTTGATTATCACGTCTCAGGAAGCTTCTGCATTCCACCTAGTGCTAATGGGATAAATCAAGAGCAGATTACACAAGAGATTCAGGCCTTGCTGCCAGTCTTTTATGAATCAGAACTTTGTTTCATGTTGCCAGATATTCTGGTTTCCTTTTCAGGAGATTCCTTTGCTGTATATTAAGAAGGCCAAGGGCATCCTGGCCTGCATCAGAAACAGTGTTGCCAGCAGGAGCAGAGAGGTGATTGTCCCCCTGTTGTCAGCACTGATGAGGCCGCAGCTCGAGTGCTGTGTTCAGTTTTGGGCCCCTCAGTGCAAGGAAGACATGGAGGCCCCGGAACGCGTTCAGAGGAGGGCAACAAAGCTGGTGAGGGGTCTGGAGCACAGGCCGTATGAGTTGAGGCTGAGGGAGCTGGGAGTGTTCAGCCTGGAGAAGAGGAGGCTCAGGGGAGACCTCATTGCTCTCTCTAACTTCCTGAAGGGAGGCTGTAGTGAGATCCGGATGTAGTGTGTAGGTCAGATCTATGAGGCAGGAGCTGCTGTGGGGCAGATGTGGGTCAGATCTATGGGGCAGGAACTGTTGTGGGGATGATGTGGGTCAGATCTATGGGACTGGAGCTGCTGTGGGTCTGATGGGGGCTAGATCTATGGGGCAGTAGCTGCTGTGGGGAAGACGTGGGTCAGATCTATGGGGCAGGAGATGCTGAGGGGGTGATGTGTGTCAGATCTATGGGGCAGGAGAAGCTATGGCACTGATGTTGGTAAGATATATGGGGCAGGAGCTGCTGTGGGGTAGATGTGGGTCTGATCTATGGGGCAAGAGCTGTGGTGGGTCCGATGTGGGTCAGATCTATGGGGCGGGAGCTGCTGTGTGGCTGATGCGGGTCTGATCTATGGGGCAGGAGCTTCTTTGGGGCTGATGTGGGTCAGATCTATGGGGCAGGAGCTGTTCTGGGGCAGATATGAGTGAGATCTATGTGGCAGGAGCAGCTGTCGGTCAGATCTATGGGGTTGGAGCTCCTAAGGGGCAGATGTGGGTCGGATCTATGGGGCAGGAGCTGCTGTGGGGCTGGTGTTGGTCAGATCTGTGGGGCGGGAGCTGCTGTGTGGCTGATGTGGGTCAGACCTATGGGGCAGGAGCTGCTGTGGGGCCTATGTGGGTCAGATCTGTGGGACAGGAGCTGCTGTGGGGCTCATGTGGTTGAGATCTATGGGGCAGGCGTTGCTGTGGATCTGATATGGGTCAGATATATGAGGCAGGAGCTGCTATGGGGCAGATGTGGGTCAGATCTATGGGGCAGGAGCTGCAGTGGGGCAGATGTGAGTCAGATCAATGGGGCAGGAGCTGCTGTGTGTCAGATCTATGGGGCAGGATATCCTATGGCGCTGATGTTGGTAAGATCTATGGGGCAGGAGCAGCTGTCAGTCAGATCTATGGGGTTGGAGCTCCTAAGGGGCAGATGTGGGTCGGATCTATGGGGCAGGAGCTGCTGTGGGGCTGGTGTTGGTCAGATCTATGGGGCAGGAGCTGCTGTGGGGCTGATGTGCGTCAGATCTATAGGACAGGAGCTACTGTGGGGCTGCTGTGGGTCAGATCTATGGGGCAGGAGCGGCTGTGGGGCAGATCTATGGGACTGGAGCTGCTGTGGGGCACAAGTGAGTCAGATCAATGGGGCAGGAGCTGCTGTGGGGCACACGTCGATCAGATCTATGGGGCAGGAGCTGCTGTGGGGCTCATGTGGGACAGATCTATGGGGCAGGAGCTGCTGTGGTGCTGATATGGTTAAGATCTATGAGACAAGAGCTGCTGTGGGGCAGATGTGGGTCAGATCTATTGGGCAGGAGCTGTTGTGGGGCACATGGGTATCAGATCTTTGGGGCAGGAGCTGTTGTGGGGCACATGTCGGTAGATCTATGTGGCAGGAGCTGCTGTGGGGCAGATGTGGGTCAGATCTATGGGGTAGGTGCTGCTATGGAGCTGCTGTGGGTCAGATCTATGGGGCAGGATCTGCTGTGGGTCATATGTGGGTCAGATCTATGAGTTAGGAGCTGCTGTGGGTCAGATCTATGGGGCAGGAGCTGCTAAGGGGCACATGTGGGTAAGATCTCTGAGGCAGGGGCTGAGGTGGGTCATATCTATGGGGCAGGAGCTGCTGTGGGGCTGATGTGGGTCAGATCTACGGAACAGGTGCTGCTGTGGGGCTTATGTGGGTCAGATCTATAGGGAAGTTGCTGCTGTGGGGCAGGTGTGTGTCATATCTATGGGGCAGGAGCTGCTGTGGGGCTGGTGTGGGTCAGATCAATGGGGCAGGTGCTGGTGTGGGGCTGATGTGGGTCAGATCTATGGGGCAGGAGCTGGTGTGGGGCTGATTTGGGTCAGATCTATGGGGCAGGAGCTGCTGTGGGGTAGTTGTGGGTCTGATCTATGGGGCAGGATCTGCTCTGGGGCACATGTGAGTGAGATCTATGGGGCAGGAGCTGCTGTGGGGTAGATGTTGGTCAGATCTATGGGGCAGGAGTAGCTGTGGGGCATATGTGAGTCAGATGTATGGGGCAGGAGCTGCTGTAGTGCAGATGTGGGTCAGATCTATGGGGCAGGAGCTGCTGTGGGGTAGTTGTGGGTCAGATCTATCGGGCAGTATCTGCTCTGGGGCACATGTGACTGAGATCTATGGGGCAGGAGCTGCTGTGGGGTAGATGTTGGTCAGATCTATTGTGCAGGACCAGCTCTGGGGTATATGTGTGTCAGATCTATGGGGCAGGAGCTGCTGTGGGGCACATGTGGGTCAGATCTATGGGGCCAGAGTTTCTGTGGGGTAGATGTGGGTCAGATCTATGGGGCAGGAAATGCTGTGGGGCTGATTGCGGTAAGATCTATAGGGCAGGAGCTGCTGTGAGGCAGATGTGGGTCAGATCTATTGGGAAGGATCTGCTGTGGGGTAGAGGTGGGACTGATCTACTGGGCAGGAGCTGCTGTGGGGCTGATGAGGGTCAGATCTATGGAGCAGGACCAGCTGTGGGGCACATGTGGGTCAGGTCTATGGGACAGGTTCTGCTGTGGGGCTAATTGGGGTATGATCTATTGAGGCAGGAGCTGCTGTGGGTCAGATCTACGGGGCAGGAGCTGCTGTGGGGTTGCTGTGGGTCAGATCTATGGGGCAGGAGCTGCTATGGGGCACATGTGTATCAGATCTATGGGGCAGGAGCTGTTGTGGGGCACATGTGGGTCAGATCGATGGGGCAGGAGCTGCTGTGGTGCACATATGGGTTAGATCTATGGGGCAGGAGTTGCTGTGGGGCACATGTGGGTCTGATCTATTGGGCAGGAGCTTCTGTGGGTCAGATCTTTGGGCAGGAGTTGCTGTGGGGCAGATGTGGGTCAGATCTATGGGGCATAACCTGCTGAGGGGTATATGTGGGTCATATCTATTGGGCTGGAGCAGCTGTGGGTCTGATGAGGCTCATATCAATGGGGAAGGAGATGCTGTGGGTTAGATCTATGGGGCAGAAGCTGCTGTCGGGCATATGTGAGTCAGATCTATGGGGCAGGAGCTGCTGTTGGTCAGATGTGGTTCAGATCTATGGGGCAGGAGCTGCTGTGGGGCTGATGTTGGTCAGATCTATGGGGCAGGAGCTGCTGTGTGGCTGATGAGGGTCAGATCTATGGGGCAGGAGCTGCTGTGTGGTTGATGATTTGGGTCAGATCTATGGGGCAGTAGCTGCTGTGGGGCTGATGTTGGTCAGATCTATGGGGCAGGAGCTGCTGTGGGGTAGATGTGGGTCAGATCAATGGGGCAGTAGTTCATTTCCCGCGAGGGAAACGGCCGGGGACGGACGAAGCGAAAGTTGTCTCCAATACTTGTTTGTCTTTGTTTTAATACATGTTTATTTTGTATTATTAATTACTGGTTGTTGTAAAGTATGTGGTTATAAGTCATAACAATGCTGTTGTGTCAGAAGTGGTTTTACTTATAAAAGAATACGGTGGTTTATATTAAGTTATGATGGGAAAATTACAGAGCAAAGAGGTCCCTGCGCGCTCACCCCTGGGGTGTATACTGGCACATTGGCGAGATATCGCTGGGGAACCAGGAGGAACCCTGAGCCGAAAAAAAAAAAGTCCTGATTAAATATTGTAATCAGTGGTGGTTGATGTATAAGCTAGAGGACAGGGACAATGAACATATAGAGGGATGTCTATGTGGAATGAGTATCAAGCCATTTATGTGATACTGTGTTCTGCCTGCGAAGAGGTGTAAGGGAGGTGGGTCAGTCAGTGCTGGCTCTGTGGCGAGGGGTGTATAACTGAACGATATGGATTGCTAAGGGAAAGTTATAAGGTAGTAAGAGTGTTTATGGAAACTGAAGAACTGTGTTGTTTGATTTGTGGGTTTTGAAGGGAATGGGACAAACTGTTTGGCTGGTATAAGAAAGTGTAGTTGTTAATGTCATACGGAAGTATTGTTGAGGGTACGTGGAAGTGTAAATGAGGGTACAAATAGTGGAATAGTGTACAGAGGAAAAAGGGTTAAAGAGAAAGTGAGTTTATCTGTGCTGGCATGAGAACAACCCCCCCGCACTGTTCCCCTGCAATCAGAACTCTCAGAGTGGGAGAGGGAGCCAGGGTCAGAGACTGCTGCTGTAAACAGCAAAGGGGAAGGTGGAGAGGACAGGGCACTGGAAGTGAGAATAGCCTTCATATGCAGAGATCTGGGAAATCTGAAATCTGGGCAGCACTGGATGGTTCTGGAGAGGAGGTGAAATGTAATGATTAGAGTTTGGAAAGTGAGAAAGTTTGGGAAGGACACAGGTTGAGGAAGGCAAAGATAAAAACAGGGATGTCAGGTCTGAAGAGAGGTGTACAATAAGAAGAAAACAAAACAAACACCTGATTGAGAATCAGAGATGTTCAGGAAACTGAAAATAATAACAGCTGTTACTGTTGTGGTGCTAGAGTAGGGCCATAGGACCCAGAAGATCCCCCATGAGGAAAGGGGGGGAGGGAGGCTTGAAGAGCCCAGGGAGGACTCTGCCCCGCGGGAATGAAAGCAGTGTGCAAACTGCAATGGGACACTGGTAGAGAAATCCGACCAAGCTGAGTGAGAAGGAATTGTCTCTGATTGCAGAACTGAACAATGAGAACTTGGGAAGTTAACCCTAGCAGATACACCGATGAAACTGCAGCTAAGGAAGCAGGATAAAGTAGTTCATTTTCTGATGGATATGGGAGCTTCTTACTACCCATAGATGGTTTTGTAACATTAGTAGGTGCTACTGCCCAACAAGAAAAGGCTTACTTTTGGAATTAATTAAATATAAGCTAAGAAAACAAGTAGGAATACAGAAATTCTTGTACCTGTCAGGTTACCCTGGCAAGAAATTTAATAAAACTGGAGCTAAGGGTCAAACAATATTGGCTGATTAAGAATTGTAAGTCTGACTATTAACACAAACTGGGAAAAACAATGTTATACCCCCAGGAGCCACAGCAATCTCAAATAAGACACACTTAGGGGTGTGGGCATCAGGGCCAAAAATTAAGCCCTAAATACAAGTTAAAAGCAAGAGCTCACCCACTCAGGGTAAAGTGGTGCCCTTTGAGGATATGTGACTGTAGAAGGACAAAAGAAATAATAGATAATTTTTTTTGAGTTTGAATTACTAATTGAATGGGAATCCAAGTACAAAACTCCAATTTTGCCAATTTGCTAAATTTTCGGATAGCAAGTGCTTTAGTTTGGTAGAAGACATGAGGACAAGTAATGGAATTGTTGAATGGATACACTCAGTGATGGAAAATCCATGCACTTTATCAACCAAGTTAAGGAATGACTAGGTGGAGTTTACCTTCTGGATTTGAGGGATGTCTCTTCTGCCTGGTTTGGCTAAAGGAAGCCTAAGGTTATTTGCCTTTGAATTGGAAAACCCTAATAGAGGGAGAAGAGACTCAGTTAACCTGGACAGTGTTACCCAGGGTTGTGAGAACAGCTTAATGATTTTTGAGAACCGGTCAACTTGTGAGCCTGAGACCTGGGATCCTCCATCCTAGGGTGGAACTTTACTGGAGCGTGTGGATGCCACAGCAACAAAAGGACTGTGTACAATAGACTGAGAGTTTGCTGAGTTTCTTGGTTTCCAGAAAGCACAAATAACTCAGAAATTACAGCTGGACTTTGGACCTTAAGGACTGCCAAGAAAGAAGCCATCTGCTAAGCCCCTGAGCTGCTAACTGTCAAGGAACTCCATACGTTCCCAGGAATGACAGGAGGATGCTGACCATGGATACACAGCTACGGACTGATGGTAAACCTCAAACAGCTTGAAGTGAGTAAGGGATGGTGCCTGAGGGCAGTGGCTGCACTAGTGCTCAATATTCAAGAAGCCTATAAATCTACACTGGGCCAAAGGACACCAGTTTTAATATCTCATACAGTGTTTACTGTATTGGAGGCAAAAGGGGGACATTAGTTCATTGGCTCTCACCCCAAAGATTCCTGAAATACCAGGCCATCCTGGTAGAGCAGGGTGATGTAGAAATAATTGTGACTAATATTGTCAACCCAGTATCTTTCCTTAGCGGAACTCCCGGAGAACCACTATTACATGACTGCTTTGAATCAACTGAAGCTGCACATTGCAGCCGGTCAGTCGAACCTGAAGGACGAACCCTTAGAAGATGCAGAAGACGCCTGGTTTACCAGCAACTGCAGTTTTATGAGACAAGGAGACTGTAAGGCAGGACATGCAGTAACTGCTACTGACCAGGTAATCGAAGCACAACCACCAGCTGTGGGGACTTCCCCTCAGAAGGCTGAAATAACTGCCTTGACAAGAGCTTTAATCATATGGACAGATGCTAAATATGTGCCACACGCTCATAGTACCATCTGAAAAGAGCAAGGATTGCTCACACACAAGAAAAACAGCCTGATTTAAATCTACCAATGGTTATTATATGTTGTAAAAGACATCAGAAATGTAACACTGTACAGGAAACAGAAAATAAGATGATAGATCAGGTGGCAGAACAGGCAGTTGAAGAGGGCTTCAATTCCAGACGGTAAACTTAAAATCTCTGAAGCCAAGTCAAAACCTGTAAAATATTCTAAAGAGAACAGGAGTCCAATTAATAATTTAGAAAGGAAGAGAGCAAGCTGACAGATGTGTGCATGCCCAAATGGACACATTGTTATGCCCTTTAGTATTTTATGGAAATTGGTTATAAGGGAAGATAAGAGAATATATTGAGCAAACCAACACTACAAAGTACAGTCTCAGTACCAGGAACAGGGCACAAGTGGGCCTCATGGGAGAGGGCCTTCCAGGGCAACAACGGCAAATTGAGTTCACAGAACTCCCAAGAAAAGGGGGGTACCGCTGTATGAAAATTTCTGTAACCTTAGAAACAATTGAGGATGCTGCTGCAGATGCTTGATGGACAATCCAAAAGGAGATATCCTGTTTATCCAAAGATGCATTGCAACATGGAGTAGGCAGGGATAACACCGATTAGGGAATAGTTTTCTCTGGATCATGGGATAAACTTACTAGTTGCCAAATTTAGGATGACTAAAACAGCTTTTCTTAGCCTGCATCACCTTGCTACTCTTGGTGTGTTTTACTTGTGTTGTTATAAGATGTCTTTTGTGTCTGTACCAAGGTACTGGAAGGGAATACGAGGTTTGGAAGAGACATGAGCTGAGACAAAAGGTAGAGAGCGGAGCCTATTTTGAGACCCATTAAGAATCTAGCAGGTAAAAGCCTGCTAGATTAAAGAAAAGGGGGGAATTGAAGAGTGAGCAAAGCCTCAAAATGGTGGTAAGGTAACACTTTGCTATAGAAAGGAAAAGGGGAACTTCACAGAAACCAAGACAAAGGGTAACTGTACATTTAAAAGTGCAGGGAAAGGGGGAATTACAGACACTTAGTCAAAATAAAGCCAGAGAAGAGGGCAATAAAGATAAGAAGAAACTGTCCGGAGACCTCTGACAAGAAGGATTAGATCCCCCGCGGGCAAGATGATGCCGACATGGGAGAACAATAACAGCAGATAACTCCAAGAAGAAAACAGAAGAAGAATTTCACCCCAAAACATCGGCAAGGGTCGCGGGGAATGGGGTCAGGGGGAATGAGGGAATGGGGTCGCGGGGAACGGGGCCATAGGGAATGTAATGAATATGTAATCAAACTGAGGAGGAGACTATTGATTATGTATTAGCTTAACCTATATCTGTAACACACTTTTCTCTTTACGGTGTGCAAGTTTGGAGGAGCTATCCCCCTTGCACCCGGCGCTGTGCAACGCTGGAATAAACATACCTCTTTATAACCCATCTCTGGATTATAGAGTTTGATTCCGCAAGTCAATTTGGCACCCCAGATGGGACCCTCTCTGTTCGGCTGCAGGACCAGCTGAGAAGGGGGACGCCTTTGGCGCGCCCCGAGATTTCTCGGAAGGACTCCCCTCCCTCATCTGATCACTGCAGGAGCAGACAAGAACCATCTATCGGCGGACCAGGTATGTGAAATGGGGGACCCGTAAGTCGTGAGGAGACGTCCTACGCAGGGCACAGTGGAGTCGGCGTGCTCCCCCCCCAAGGGACGTGAGCTCACGGGTTAGGTTAGGTTGCCGGCTGGGTTAGGACTCCCTAGGGAGTGCCTACAAAGGGGCCAGTAAGTCGTACGCATGGTAAAAGAGCTATTGCTCACATTCAGGTGATTGTTAATTGGGCAGAGCTTGTCTGCTCTCTGGTACAGGGTGATTTGGGTAATCCTGGGATAATTGGTATCGTACAGCGCTGTTTATATAGGTGACCTAAGTCAACAACTAGCACCGGTGTTCTTAACATCTTTGGTTAAGCTTAACAAATGATATATTGTAATTGTGCTTGAATTGTCGTGTGAGTGTGGTGTGAGTGAGACGCAGCACAGCTGCGGGGCGAGTGCGGAGTCCCGACCCGCGGTTCCGTCCTCCCGCGAGGGAAACGGCCGGGGACGGACGAAGCGAAAGTTGTCTCCAATACTTGTTTGTCTTTGTTTTAATACATGTTTATTTTGTATTATTAATTACTGGTTGTTGTAAAGTATGTGGTTATAAGTCATAACAATGCTGTTGTGTCAGAAGTGGTTTTACTTATAAAAGAATACGGTGGTTTATATTAAGTTATGATGGGAAAATTACAGAGCAAAGAGGTCCCTGCGCGCTCACCCCTGGGGTGTATACTGGCACATTGGCGAGATATCGCTGGGGAACCAGGAGGAACCCTGAGCCGAAAAAAAAAAAGTCCTGATTAAATATTGTAATCAGTGGTGGTTGATGTATAAGCTAGAGGACAGGGACAATGAACATATAGAGGGATGTCTATGTGGAATGAGTATCAAGCCATTTATGTGATACTGTGTTCTGCCTGTGAAGAGGTGTAAGGGAGGTGGGTCAGTCAGTGCTGGCTCTGTGGCGAGGGGTGTATAACTGAACGATATGGATTGCTAAGGGAAAGTTATAAGGTAGTAAGAGTGTTTATGGAAACTGAAGAACTGTGTTGTTTGATTTGTGGGTTTTGAAGGGAATGGGACAAACTGTTTGGCTGGTATAAGAAAGTGTAGTTGTTAATGTCATACGGAAGTATTGTTGAGGGTACGTGGAAGTGTAAATGAGGGTACAAATAGTGGAATAGTGTACAGAGGAAAAAGGGTTAAAGAGAAAGTGAGTTTATCTGTGCTGGCATGAGAACAACCCCCCCGCACTGTTCCCCTGCAATCAGAACTCTCAGAGTGGGAGAGGGAGCCAGGGTCAGAGACTGCTGCTGTAAACAGCAAAGGGGAAGGTGGAGAGGACAGGGCACTGGAAGTGAGAATAGCCTTCATATGCAGAGATCTGGGAAATCTGAAATCTGGGCAGCACTGGATGGTTCTGGAGAGGAGGTGAAATGTAATGATTAGAGTTTGGAAAGTGAGAAAGTTTGGGAAGGACACAGGTTGAGGAAGGCAAAGATAAAAACAGGGATGTCAGGTCTGAAGAGAGGTGTACAATAAGAAGAAAACAAAACAAACACCTGATTGAGAATCAGAGATGTTCAGGAAACTGAAAATAATAACAGCTGTTACTGTTGTGGTGCTAGAGTAGGGCCATAGGACCCAGAAGATCCCCCATGAGGAAAGGGGGGGAGGGAGGCTTGAAGAGCCCAGGGAGGACTCTGCCCCGCGGGAATGAAAGCAGTGTGCAAACTGCAATGGGACACTGGTAGAGAAATCCGACCAAGCTGAGTGAGAAGGAATTGTCTCTGATTGCAGAACTGAACAATGAGAACTTGGGAAGTTAACCCTAGCAGATACACCGATGAAACTGCAGCTAAGGAAGCAGGATAAAGTAGTTCATTTTCTGATGGATATGGGAGCTTCTTACTACCCATAGATGGTTTTGTAACATTAGTAGGTGCTACTGCCCAACAAGAAAAGGCTTACTTTTGGAATTAATTAAATATAAGCTAAGAAAACAAGTAGGAATACAGAAATTCTTGTACCTGTCAGGTTACCCTGGCAAGAAATTTAATAAAACTGGAGCTAAGGGTCAAACAATATTGGCTGATTAAGAATTGTAAGTCTGACTATTAACACAAACTGGGAAAAACAATGTTATACCCCCAGGAGCCACAGCAATCTCAAATAAGACACACTTAGGGGTGTGGGCATCAGGGCCAAAAATTAAGCCCTAAATACAAGTTAAAAGCAAGAGCTCACCCACTCAGGGTAAAGTGGTGCCCTTTGAGGATATGTGACTGTAGAAGGACAAAAGAAATAATAGATAATTTTTTTTGAGTTTGAATTACTAATTGAATGGGAATCCAAGTACAAAACTCCAATTTTGCCAATTTGCTAAATTTTCGGATAGCAAGTGCTTTAGTTTGGTAGAAGACATGAGGACAAGTAATGGAATTGTTGAATGGATACACTCAGTGATGGAAAATCCATGCACTTTATCAACCAAGTTAAGGAATGACTAGGTGGAGTTTACCTTCTGGATTTGAGGGATGTCTCTTCTGCCTGGTTTGGCTAAAGGAAGCCTAAGGTTATTTGCCTTTGAATTGGAAAACCCTAATAGAGGGAGAAGAGACTCAGTTAACCTGGACAGTGTTACCCAGGGTTGTGAGAACAGCTTAATGATTTTTGAGAACCGGTCAACTTGTGAGCCTGAGACCTGGGATCCTCCATCCTAGGGTGGAACTTTACTGGAGCGTGTGGATGCCACAGCAACAAAAGGACTGTGTACAATAGACTGAGAGTTTGCTGAGTTTCTTGGTTTCCAGAAAGCACAAATAACTCAGAAATTACAGCTGGACTTTGGACCTTAAGGACTGCCAAGAAAGAAGCCATCTGCTAAGCCCCTGAGCTGCTAACTGTCAAGGAACTCCATACGTTCCCAGGAATGACAGGAGGATGCTGACCATGGATACACAGCTACGGACTGATGGTAAACCTCAAACAGCTTGAAGTGAGTAAGGGATGGTGCCTGAGGGCAGTGGCTGCACTAGTGCTCAATATTCAAGAAGCCTATAAATCTACACTGGGCCAAAGGACACCAGTTTTAATATCTCATACAGTGTTTACTGTATTGGAGGCAAAAGGGGGACATTAGTTCATTGGCTCTCACCCCAAAGATTCCTGAAATACCAGGCCATCCTGGTAGAGCAGGGTGATGTAGAAATAATTGTGACTAATATTGTCAACCCAGTATCTTTCCTTAGCGGAACTCCCGGAGAACCACTATTACATGACTGCTTTGAATCAACTGAAGCTGCACATTGCAGCCGGTCAGTCGAACCTGAAGGACGAACCCTTAGAAGATGCAGAAGACGCCTGGTTTACCAGCAACTGCAGTTTTATGAGACAAGGAGACTGTAAGGCAGGACATGCAGTAACTGCTACTGACCAGGTAATCGAAGCACAACCACCAGCTGTGGGGACTTCCCCTCAGAAGGCTGAAATAACTGCCTTGACAAGAGCTTTAATCATATGGACAGATGCTAAATATGTGCCACACGCTCATAGTACCATCTGAAAAGAGCAAGGATTGCTCACACACAAGAAAAACAGCCTGATTTAAATCTACCAATGGTTATTATATGTTGTAAAAGACATCAGAAATGTAACACTGTACAGGAAACAGAAAATAAGATGATAGATCAGGTGGCAGAACAGGCAGTTGAAGAGGGCTTCAATTCCAGACGGTAAACTTAAAATCTCTGAAGCCAAGTCAAAACCTGTAAAATATTCTAAAGAGAACAGGAGTCCAATTAATAATTTAGAAAGGAAGAGAGCAAGCTGACAGATGTGTGCATGCCCAAATGGACACATTGTTATGCCCTTTAGTATTTTATGGAAATTGGTTATAAGGGAAGATAAGAGAATATATTGAGCAAACCAACACTACAAAGTACAGTCTCAGTACCAGGAACAGGGCACAAGTGGGCCTCATGGGAGAGGGCCTTCCAGGGCAACAACGGCAAATTGAGTTCACAGAACTCCCAAGAAAAGGGGGGTACCGCTGTATGAAAATTTCTGTAACCTTAGAAACAATTGAGGATGCTGCTGCAGATGCTTGATGGACAATCCAAAAGGAGATATCCTGTTTATCCAAAGATGCATTGCAACATGGAGTAGGCAGGGATAACACCGATTAGGGAATAGTTTTCTCTGGATCATGGGATAAACTTACTAGTTGCCAAATTTAGGATGACTAAAACAGCTTTTCTTAGCCTGCATCACCTTGCTACTCTTGGTGTGTTTTACTTGTGTTGTTATAAGATGTCTTTTGTGTCTGTACCAAGGTACTGGAAGGGAATACGAGGTTTGGAAGAGACATGAGCTGAGACAAAAGGTAGAGAGCGGAGCCTATTTTGAGACCCATTAAGAATCTAGCAGGTAAAAGCCTGCTAGATTAAAGAAAAGGGGGGAATTGAAGAGTGAGCAAAGCCTCAAAATGGTGGTAAGGTAACACTTTGCTATAGAAAGGAAAAGGGGAACTTCACAGAAACCAAGACAAAGGGTAACTGTACATTTAAAAGTGCAGGGAAAGGGGGAATTACAGACACTTAGTCAAAATAAAGCCAGAGAAGAGGGCAATAAAGATAAGAAGAAACTGTCCGGAGACCTCTGACAAGAAGGATTAGATCCCCCGCGGGCAAGATGATGCCGACATGGGAGAACAATAACAGCAGATAACTCCAAGAAGAAAACAGAAGAAGAATTTCACCCCAAAACATCGGCAAGGGTCGCGGGGAATGGGGTCAGGGGGAATGAGGGAATGGGGTCGCGGGGAACGGGGCCATAGGGAATGTAATGAATATGTAATCAAACTGAGGAGGAGACTATTGATTATGTATTAGCTTAACCTATATCTGTAACACACTTTTCTCTTTACGGTGTGCAAGTTTGGAGGAGCTATCCCCCTTGCACCCGGCGCTGTGCAACGCTGGAATAAACATACCTCTTTATAACCCATCTCTGGATTATAGAGTTTGATTCCGCAAGTCAATTTGGCACCCCAGATGGGACCCTCTCTGTTCGGCTGCAGGACCAGCTGAGAAGGGGGACGCCTTTGGCGCGCCCCGAGATTTCTCGGAAGGACTCCCCTCCCTCATCTGATCACTGCAGGAGCAGACAAGAACCATCTATCGGCGGACCAGGTATGTGAAATGGGGGACCCGTAAGTCGTGAGGAGACGTCCTACGCAGGGCACAGTGGAGTCGGCGTGCTCCCCCCCCAAGGGACGTGAGCTCACGGGTTAGGTTAGGTTGCCGGCTGGGTTAGGACTCCCTAGGGAGTGCCTACAAAGGGGCCAGTAAGTCGTACGCATGGTAAAAGAGCTATTGCTCACATTCAGGTGATTGTTAATTGGGCAGAGCTTGTCTGCTCTCTGGTACAGGGTGATTTGGGTAATCCTGGGATAATTGGTATCGTACAGCGCTGTTTATATAGGTGACCTAAGTCAACAACTAGCACCGGTGTTCTTAACATCTTTGGTTAAGCTTAACAAATGATATATTGTAATTGTGCTTGAATTGTCGTGTGAGTGTGGTGTGAGTGAGACGCAGCACAGCTGCGGGGCGAGTGCGGAGTCCCGACCCGCGGTTCCGTCCTCCCGCGAGGGAAACGGCCGGGGACGGACGAAGCGAAAGTTGTCTCCAATACTTGTTTGTCTTTGTTTTAATACATGTTTATTTTGTATTATTAATTACTGGTTGTTGTAAAGTATGTGGTTATAAGTCATAACAATGCTGTTGTGTCAGAAGTGGTTTTACTTATAAAAGAATACGGTGGTTTATATTAAGTTATGATGGGAAAATTACAGAGCAAAGAGGTCCCTGCGCGCTCACCCCTGGGGTGTATACTGGCACATTGGCGAGATATCGCTGGGGAACCAGGAGGAACCCTGAGCCGAAAAAAAAAAAGTCCTGATTAAATATTGTAATCAGTGGTGGTTGATGTATAAGCTAGAGGACAGGGACAATGAACATATAGAGGGATGTCTATGTGGAATGAGTATCAAGCCATTTATGTGATACTGTGTTCTGCCTGCGAAGAGGTGTAAGGGAGGTGGGTCAGTCAGTGCTGGCTCTGTGGCGAGGGGTGTATAACTGAACGATATGGATTGCTAAGGGAAAGTTATAAGGTAGTAAGAGTGTTTATGGAAACTGAAGAACTGTGTTGTTTGATTTGTGGGTTTTGAAGGGAATGGGACAAACTGTTTGGCTGGTATAAGAAAGTGTAGTTGTTAATGTCATACGGAAGTATTGTTGAGGGTACGTGGAAGTGTAAATGAGGGTACAAATAGTGGAATAGTGTACAGAGGAAAAAGGGTTAAAGAGAAAGTGAGTTTATCTGTGCTGGCATGAGAACAACCCCCCCGCACTGTTCCCCTGCAATCAGAACTCTCAGAGTGGGAGAGGGAGCCAGGGTCAGAGACTGCTGCTGTAAACAGCAAAGGGGAAGGTGGAGAGGACAGGGCACTGGAAGTGAGAATAGCCTTCATATGCAGAGATCTGGGAAATCTGAAATCTGGGCAGCACTGGATGGTTCTGGAGAGGAGGTGAAATGTAATGATTAGAGTTTGGAAAGTGAGAAAGTTTGGGAAGGACACAGGTTGAGGAAGGCAAAGATAAAAACAGGGATGTCAGGTCTGAAGAGAGGTGTACAATAAGAAGAAAACAAAACAAACACCTGATTGAGAATCAGAGATGTTCAGGAAACTGAAAATAATAACAGCTGTTACTGTTGTGGTGCTAGAGTAGGGCCATAGGACCCAGAAGATCCCCCATGAGGAAAGGGGGGGAGGGAGGCTTGAAGAGCCCAGGGAGGACTCTGCCCCGCGGGAATGAAAGCAGTGTGCAAACTGCAATGGGACACTGGTAGAGAAATCCGACCAAGCTGAGTGAGAAGGAATTGTCTCTGATTGCAGAACTGAACAATGAGAACTTGGGAAGTTAACCCTAGCAGATACACCGATGAAACTGCAGCTAAGGAAGCAGGATAAAGTAGTTCATTTTCTGATGGATATGGGAGCTTCTTACTACCCATAGATGGTTTTGTAACATTAGTAGGTGCTACTGCCCAACAAGAAAAGGCTTACTTTTGGAATTAATTAAATATAAGCTAAGAAAACAAGTAGGAATACAGAAATTCTTGTACCTGTCAGGTTACCCTGGCAAGAAATTTAATAAAACTGGAGCTAAGGGTCAAACAATATTGGCTGATTAAGAATTGTAAGTCTGACTATTAACACAAACTGGGAAAAACAATGTTATACCCCCAGGAGCCACAGCAATCTCAAATAAGACACACTTAGGGGTGTGGGCATCAGGGCCAAAAATTAAGCCCTAAATACAAGTTAAAAGCAAGAGCTCACCCACTCAGGGTAAAGTGGTGCCCTTTGAGGATATGTGACTGTAGAAGGACAAAAGAAATAATAGATAATTTTTTTTGAGTTTGAATTACTAATTGAATGGGAATCCAAGTACAAAACTCCAATTTTGCCAATTTGCTAAATTTTCGGATAGCAAGTGCTTTAGTTTGGT
Organism: Coturnix japonica; assembly: GCF_054131305.1. NCBI lineage: Eukaryota > Metazoa > Chordata > Aves > Galliformes > Phasianidae > Coturnix > Coturnix japonica. The sequence goes on from NC_140689.1 coordinate 3,508,071, forward strand.
AGAAGACATGAGGACAAGTAATGGAATTGTTGAATGGATACACTCAGTGATGGAAAATCCATGCACTTTATCAACCAAGTTAAGGAATGACTAGGTGGAGTTTACCTTCTGGATTTGAGGGATGTCTCTTCTGCCTGGTTTGGCTAAAGGAAGCCTAAGGTTATTTGCCTTTGAATTGGAAAACCCTAATAGAGGGAGAAGAGACTCAGTTAACCTGGACAGTGTTACCCAGGGTTGTGAGAACAGCTTAATGATTTTTGAGAACCGGTCAACTTGTGAGCCTGAGACCTGGGATCCTCCATCCTAGGGTGGAACTTTACTGGAGCGTGTGGATGCCACAGCAACAAAAGGACTGTGTACAATAGACTGAGAGTTTGCTGAGTTTCTTGGTTTCCAGAAAGCACAAATAACTCAGAAATTACAGCTGGACTTTGGACCTTAAGGACTGCCAAGAAAGAAGCCATCTGCTAAGCCCCTGAGCTGCTAACTGTCAAGGAACTCCATACGTTCCCAGGAATGACAGGAGGATGCTGACCATGGATACACAGCTACGGACTGATGGTAAACCTCAAACAGCTTGAAGTGAGTAAGGGATGGTGCCTGAGGGCAGTGGCTGCACTAGTGCTCAATATTCAAGAAGCCTATAAATCTACACTGGGCCAAAGGACACCAGTTTTAATATCTCATACAGTGTTTACTGTATTGGAGGCAAAAGGGGGACATTAGTTCATTGGCTCTCACCCCAAAGATTCCTGAAATACCAGGCCATCCTGGTAGAGCAGGGTGATGTAGAAATAATTGTGACTAATATTGTCAACCCAGTATCTTTCCTTAGCGGAACTCCCGGAGAACCACTATTACATGACTGCTTTGAATCAACTGAAGCTGCACATTGCAGCCGGTCAGTCGAACCTGAAGGACGAACCCTTAGAAGATGCAGAAGACGCCTGGTTTACCAGCAACTGCAGTTTTATGAGACAAGGAGACTGTAAGGCAGGACATGCAGTAACTGCTACTGACCAGGTAATCGAAGCACAACCACCAGCTGTGGGGACTTCCCCTCAGAAGGCTGAAATAACTGCCTTGACAAGAGCTTTAATCATATGGACAGATGCTAAATATGTGCCACACGCTCATAGTACCATCTGAAAAGAGCAAGGATTGCTCACACACAAGAAAAACAGCCTGATTTAAATCTACCAATGGTTATTATATGTTGTAAAAGACATCAGAAATGTAACACTGTACAGGAAACAGAAAATAAGATGATAGATCAGGTGGCAGAACAGGCAGTTGAAGAGGGCTTCAATTCCAGACGGTAAACTTAAAATCTCTGAAGCCAAGTCAAAACCTGTAAAATATTCTAAAGAGAACAGGAGTCCAATTAATAATTTAGAAAGGAAGAGAGCAAGCTGACAGATGTGTGCATGCCCAAATGGACACATTGTTATGCCCTTTAGTATTTTATGGAAATTGGTTATAAGGGAAGATAAGAGAATATATTGAGCAAACCAACACTACAAAGTACAGTCTCAGTACCAGGAACAGGGCACAAGTGGGCCTCATGGGAGAGGGCCTTCCAGGGCAACAACGGCAAATTGAGTTCACAGAACTCCCAAGAAAAGGGGGGTACCGCTGTATGAAAATTTCTGTAACCTTAGAAACAATTGAGGATGCTGCTGCAGATGCTTGATGGACAATCCAAAAGGAGATATCCTGTTTATCCAAAGATGCATTGCAACATGGAGTAGGCAGGGATAACACCGATTAGGGAATAGTTTTCTCTGGATCATGGGATAAACTTACTAGTTGCCAAATTTAGGATGACTAAAACAGCTTTTCTTAGCCTGCATCACCTTGCTACTCTTGGTGTGTTTTACTTGTGTTGTTATAAGATGTCTTTTGTGTCTGTACCAAGGTACTGGAAGGGAATACGAGGTTTGGAAGAGACATGAGCTGAGACAAAAGGTAGAGAGCGGAGCCTATTTTGAGACCCATTAAGAATCTAGCAGGTAAAAGCCTGCTAGATTAAAGAAAAGGGGGGAATTGAAGAGTGAGCAAAGCCTCAAAATGGTGGTAAGGTAACACTTTGCTATAGAAAGGAAAAGGGGAACTTCACAGAAACCAAGACAAAGGGTAACTGTACATTTAAAAGTGCAGGGAAAGGGGGAATTACAGACACTTAGTCAAAATAAAGCCAGAGAAGAGGGCAATAAAGATAAGAAGAAACTGTCCGGAGACCTCTGACAAGAAGGATTAGATCCCCCGCGGGCAAGATGATGCCGACATGGGAGAACAATAACAGCAGATAACTCCAAGAAGAAAACAGAAGAAGAATTTCACCCCAAAACATCGGCAAGGGTCGCGGGGAATGGGGTCAGGGGGAATGAGGGAATGGGGTCGCGGGGAACGGGGCCATAGGGAATGTAATGAATATGTAATCAAACTGAGGAGGAGACTATTGATTATGTATTAGCTTAACCTATATCTGTAACACACTTTTCTCTTTACGGTGTGCAAGTTTGGAGGAGCTATCCCCCTTGCACCCGGCGCTGCGCAACGCTGGAATAAACATACCTCTTTATAACCCATCTCTGGATTATAGAGTTTGATTCCGCAAGTCAATGCTATCATGGTCAACAAGTCTCGTTTATTAGGTGTTACAGCATCTCATTTATACAATCAGTAATAAGTTCATGCATATTGCAAAAGTAAAGCTCAGGATTGGTGGGTTACACATTACTTCATCTGACCTTTGTGGTTAGTCTTATGGATACTTTTTCTTTGCAGCTCTGTCTACACCTTGCTACACATCTTGCTTTTCCCTCAGGCCGTCCTTGCCTCTAGATACATATTTCGTCTTTAGCTACATACCCTGTCTTTTCACATCCTGATTTCTCCACAGCTGCTTAGCCCGTGATCGGCCCTAGGATAGACCGTCTTTGTCTTTAATCACGTTCATTCTTTTACAATTTAACTAGTGGAATCTCTTCATGTCCTTTCTCATGAAGCCATTCTGCATAAACATTCACCACATAGATCTGACCCACATCAGACGCACAGCAGCTCCGGCCCCAAAAATCTGACCCACATCAGCCCCAAAGAAGCTCCTGCCCAATAGATCAGACCCACATCAGCCAAACAGCAGCTCCTGCCCCATAGATCGGACCCACATCACCCCCACAGCAGCTCCAGCCCCATAGATCTAGCCCCATCAGACCCACAGCAGCTCCAGTCCCATAGATCTGACCCACATCTACACCACAGCAGCTCCTGCCCCATAGATCTGACCAAAATGTGCCCCAGAGCAGCTCCTGTCCAAGAGATCTGCCCCACAGCAGCTCCTGCCACATAGATCTGACCCACATCTGCCCCAACAGCAGCTCCTGCCCCATAGATCTGACCAACATGTGCCCCACAGCAGCTCCTACACCATAGATCTAACCCACATTAGCCCCACAGCATCTTCTGCCCCATCGATCTGACGCACATCTGCCCCACAGAGCCTTCTGCCCTAAAAATCTGAACCACATCTGCCCCACAGCAGCTCCTGTCTCATAGATCAGAACAACATCAGCACCACAGCAGCTCCTGCCCCATAGATCTGACCCACATCAGCCACACAGCAGCTCCTGCCCCATACATCTGACAAACATGTGCCCCACAGCAGCTCCTGCCCCATACATCTGACCCAAATGCGCCCCACAGAAGCTCCTGCCTTATAGATCAGACCATCATCAGCCTCACAAAAGCTCCTGCCCCATAGATCTGACCCTCATCATCCCCACAGCAGCTCCTGCCCCATAGATCTGACCCACATCAGGCCGACAGCAGCTCCTGCCCCATAGATCTGACCCTCATCAGCCCCACAGCAGCTCCTGCATCATAGATCAGACCCACATCTGCCCCACAGCAGCTCCTGCCCCATAGATCTGACCTACTTCAGCCCCACAGCAGCTCCTGCCCGATAGATCTGAACCACATCTGCCCCACAGCATCTCCTGACCCATAGATCTGACCCACATGCGCCCTACAGCAGCTCCTGCCCAATAAATCTGACACACATATACCCCACTGCAGCTCCTGCCTTACAGATCAGACCCTCATCAGCCTCACAACAGCTCCAGCCCAATAGATCTACCACACAGCAGCTCCTGCTCCATAGATGTGACCCTCATCATCCCCACAGCATCTACTGCCCCATAGATCTGACCCTCAGCAGCAACACAGCAGCACCTGCCCCACAGATATGACCCACATATACCCCACAGCAGCTCCTGCCTTATAGATCAGACCATCATCAGCCTCACAGCAGCTCCTGCCCCATAGATCTGACCCTCATCATCCCCACAGAAGCTCCTGCCCCATTGATCTGACTCACATCTGCCCCACTGCAGCTCCTGCCCCATAGATCTGACCCACATCTGCCCCATAGCAGCTCCTGCCCCATATATCTGACCCATATCAGATCCACAGCAACGCCTGCCCCATTGATCTCAACCACATGAGCCCCACAGCAGCTCCTGTCCCACAGATCTGACCCACATAGGCCCCACAGCAGCTCCTGCCCCATAGATCTGACGCTCAGCAGCAACACAGCAGCTCCCGCCCCACAGATCTGACCAACACCAGCCCCACAGCAGCTCCTGCCCCATACATCTGACCCACTGCAGGTCCTGCCCCATAGATCTGACCCTCATCATCCCCACAGCATCTCCTGCCCCATAGATCTGACACACATCACCCCCACAGCAGCTCCTGCCCCATAGATCTAGCCCCCATCAGACCCACAGCAGCTCCAGTCCCATAGATCTGACCCACATCTACCCCACAGCAGCTCCTGCCCCATAGATCTAGCCCCCATCAGACCCACAGCAGCTCCAGTCCCATAGATCTGACCCACATCTACCCCACAGCAGCTCCTGCCCCATAGATCTGACCAACATGTACCCCAGAGCAGCTCCTGCCCCATTGATCTGACCCACATGTGCCCCACAGCAGCTCCTGCCGCATAGATCTGACCCGCATCATCCACACAGCAGCTCCTGCCCCATACATCTGACCCACATGCGCCCCACAGCAGCTCCTGCCTTATAGATCAGACCATCATCAGCCTCACAACAGCTCCTGCCCCATAGATCTACCCCACAGCAGCTCCTGCCCCATAGATCTGACCCTCATCATCCCCACAGCAGCTCCTGCCCCATTGATCTGACTCACATCTCCCCACTGCAGCTCCTGCCCCATAGATCAGACCCACATCTGCCCCACAGCAGCTTCTGACCCATATATCTGACCGACATCAGCACCACAGCAGTTCCTGCCCCATATATCTGACCCACATCAGCACCACAGCAACGCCTGCCCCATAGATCTCAACCACATGAGCCCCACAGCAGCTCCTGTCCCACAGATCTGACCCACATAGCCCCCACAGCAGTTCCTGCCCCATAGATCTGACCAACACCAGCCCCACAGCAGCTCCTGCCCCATAGATCTGACCAACATCAGCTCCACAGCAGCACCTACCCCATAGATCTGACCCACATCTGCCCCACAGCAGCTCCTGCCACATAGATCTACCGACATGTGCCCCACAACAGCTCCTGCCAAATAGATCTGACCCACATCAGCCCCACAGCATCTCCTGCCCCATAGATCCGACCCACATCAGCCACACAGCAGCTCCTGCCCCATAGATCTGACCCACATCTGCCCCATACCAGATCCTGCCCAATCGATCTGACCCACATTATCCCCACAGCAGCTCCTTCCCCATAGATCTGACCCACATGTGCCCCACAGCAGCTCCTGCCCCATAGATCTGACCCACATCAGCCACACAGCAGCTCCTGCCCCATACATCTGACCCACATCTGCCCCACAGCAGCTCCTGCCCCATAGATCTGACCCACATCAGCCACACAGCAGCTCCTGCCCCATACATCTGACCCACATGCGCCCCACAGCAGCTCCTGCCTTATAGATCAGACCATCATCAGCCTCACAACAGCTCCTGCCCCATAGATCTACCCCACAGCAGCTAATGCCCCATAGATCTGACCCTCATCATCCCCACAGCAGCTCCTGCCCCATTGATCTGACTCACATCTGCCCCACTGCAGCTCCTGCCCCATAGATCAGACCCACATCTGCCCCACAGCAGCTTCTGACCCATATATCTGACCGACATCAGCACCACAGCAGTTCCTGCCCCATATATCTGACCCACATAAGCACCACAGCAACGCCTGCCCCATAGATCTCAACCACATGAGCCCCACAGCAGCTCCTGTCCCACAGATCTGACCCACATAGCCCCCACAGCAGTTCCTGCCCCATAGATCTGACCAACACCAGCCCCACAGCAGCTCCTGCCCCATAGATCTGACCAACATCAGCTCCACAGCAGCACCTACCCCATAGATCTGACCCACATCTGCCCCACAGCAGCTCCTGCCACATAGATCTACCGACATGTGCCCCACAACAGCTCCTGCCAAATAGATCTGACCCACATCAGCCCCACAGCATCTCCTGCCCCATAGATCCGACCCACATCAGCCACACAGCAGCTCCTGCCCCATAGATCTGACCCACATCTGCCCCATACCAGATCCTGCCCAATCGATCTGACCCACATTATCCCCACAGCAGCTCCTTCCCCATAGATCTGACCCACATGTGCCCCACAGCAGCTCCTGCCCCATAGATCTGACCCACATCAGCCACACAGCAGCTCCTGCCCCATACATCTGACCCACATCTGCCCCACAGCAGCTCCTGCCCCATAGATCTGACCCACATCAGCCACACAGCAGCTCCTGCCCCATACATCTGACCCACATGCGCCCCACAGCAGCTCCTGCCTTATAGATCAGACCATCATCAGCCTCACAACAGCTCCTGCCCCATAGATCTACCCCACAGCAGCTAATGCCCCATAGATCTGACCCTCATCATCCCCACAGCAGCTCCTGCCCCATTGATCTGACTCACATCTGCCCCACTGCAGCTCCTGCCCCATAGATCTGACCCACATCTGCCCCATAGCAGATCCTGCCCCATATATCTGACGCATATCAGATCCACAGCAACGCCTGCCCCATAGATGTCAACCACATGAGCCCCACAGCAGCTCCTGTCCCACAGATCTGACCCACAAAGGCCCCACAGCAGCTCCTGCCCCATAGATCTGACCCACATCAGCCACACAGAACCTCCCGCCCCACAGATCTGACCAACACCAGCCCCACAGCAGCTCCTGCCCCATAGATCCGACCCACATCTGCCCCTTAGGAGCTCCAACCCCATAGATCTGACCGACAGCTGCTCCTGCCACATAGATCTCACCCATATCTGCCCCAGAACAGCTCCTGCTCCATAGATCTGACCCACATCAGCCCCAAACAAGCTCCTGCCTCATAGATCAGACACACATCAGCCACACAGCAGCTCCCTCCCCATAGATCTGACCCACATCGTACCCACAACAGCTCCTGCCAATAGATCAGACCCACATCTACCCCACAGCAGCTCCTGCCCCATATATCTTACCATCATCAGTGCCATAGCATCTCCTGCCCCATAGATCTGACACACATCACCCCCACAGCAGCTCCTGCCCCATAGATCTAGCCCCCATCAGACCCACAGCAGCTCCAGTCCCATAGATCTGACCCACATCTACCCCACAGAAGCTCCTGCCCCATAGATCTGACACACAGCACCCCCACAGCAGCTCCTGCCCCATAGATCTGACCCACGTCTTCCCCACAGCAGCTCCTGCCCCATAGATCTGACCCACGTCTTCCCCACAGCAGCTCCTGCCCCATAGATCTGACCAACATCAGCTCCGCAGCAGCTCCTTCCCTATAGATCTGACCCACATAAGACCCACAGCAGCACCTGTTCCGTAGATGTGAAACACATCAGCCCCACAGCAGCTCCTGCCCCAAGATCTGACCCACCTCAGCCCTTGCCTCATAGATCTGACCCACATGTGCCCCTTTGCAGGGGGGCTCCTCTGCCTGGTGGTCATGGCGGGCCCCCTCCTCCTTCTCACTCCTAGGGCCCCCAGCTCCATCCTCCCGCCTGAAACAGGGAAAACTTCTACCCTAGCCCTCTTAGCTGCCGACATGGCTGCTAACTGCCACAGCTGTCAGAGGCGAGTGCGTTGCGCGCGGCAGCGGTGACCAAGGTGACGTGGAGAGGGTTCTAAAATGGCGGCCGCACTGCTGGCACTGGTGTTCCACATAGGATGAGGAGGGGGCTGGTAATAGCAGGACAAGGGGAAACTGATTGAAGTTGAAAGAGGGAAGATTTAGGTTAGAAGTTAGGGGGAAAGTTGTTTACTAAGAGAGTGGTTAGGCCCTGGAACGGGCTGCCCAGGGAGGTTGTGACGCCCAGCAGTTTGGCCAAGCCATGGTTGGAGACATCACCAGGCAACGGATTGTGACCCCATAGGCCGCGCCGGCTTTGACGCGGGCGCAGCAGCTCAGCCCAGCAGTTCGTGCCTGGCCTCCGACCGAGCGTGTGTGCGAGGACTGGAGTGTGGACAGGGCGAGCTTTGGTGCTGGAAAGTGCTCTGGGTGCTGTTAGCACAGCTCCCAGCGGCCTTCTCAGAGCCATTTGTTCTTTCCCCGAGCCTGCCGGGAGCAGGCAGACAGGACATCCTAGAGAAAAAAGCGTGTGCAGCAGCACAGGTAGGCGGCACAGAGACTGGCAGCGGGGGGGCACAACTTGAGGGACCCTTCCCAGGCCGGAGTCTGACTAATGTCTCTTGTCCTCTTCCAGCGTGTCACCTGCTGCTGCTGCTGCAGCGTTAGTGCTGGGGAGCACGTTACCATCTCCCGCTCCCACTGGCCCACCGCAACTGGTGGAAGGATGGAGGCAGAGTTTGAGACCCGCTGCCCCGTGTGCCTGGAGAACTGGGACAGCACAGCATACGCCATGCCTTGCTGCCACCAGTTCTGCTTCCGCTGCATCCAGCGGTGGACAAGCACCAGGCCCCAGTGTCCGCTGTGCAAACGGGATGTGAAGACTATCATTCACTCCGTGCAAGCGGACGACAACTACAAGGAGGTGGAGGTCAGACCAGCTGCACAGGCATCCGTTGCTACACGGAGACCCGCACTCCACCACGCAGCCCGGCCATGGCCTGCAGTGCCCACGCATCCTCTGGGCGGCCTCTCCCCTGCCACCTGGGCTTCCCTCTTCAGGGAGCAGCCGGCCCTGCTGCGGCCCCTGCGGTCCTGGCTGCGCCAGAACCTGCACCGCATCCTGGGCACCGAGGGGCCACAGGCAAATATCCTGGTTGACAGTGTCATCTGGGCCCTGCTCCTCATAGGCTTGGCAGAGGGGATCCTGATAGAAATGCTGGATCCTGACCTGCACGGCCACACGGTGACCTTTGTGAGGCACTTCATCGCCTTTGCGGTGCGGAGGTGCAGCCGGGTGGCAGGCCGCTTCCTGGGCCTCAACATCCCCCCTGCTCCTGGGGCACAGGAGGCCACAGCAGCAGAGCCCAGAGCTGCCACACCAGAGGAGCCACCTGTCCCTGGCTCAGCACCCTCCAGCAGCCCTGCCAGCTCCAACAGGGACGAAATGCTGGGCAGGGCAACACAAGAGGTTCGTGGGCATCCCAGCCACCCACACGGCAACCCTGCAACTGTCACCACAGAGCAGGCAGCGCCTCAGGAGGAGCCAGGAGAGCCTGTGGCAGGGCCCTCCGGCACCAGCCCACCTGAGGGGACCCGGCGAGCCCCGAAGAGGAAGGCCGGCGACTCACAGGCCTCAGCACCATCAAAGAAGAGGCCACCCCGCCGGCAGCAATAGAAGAGCCCATGGGGCAGCTGAGGAGGCTGGGGCCAGGCAGCACCCGGGACACACACTGGCCCCAACGGACCCTTGTCATCACCGTCCAATTCAACCTCAAATAAAAAACAGAAAGACTGCAAACAATAAATTAACATTGAAAAAAACTGAAAAACAAAGTGTTGGTATTGAGTGTTGGTATTGATATCAGCACAGCTGTTGACGCTTCCCCATCCTTGACGCTCTCTCCCCTTTTTCCTACTGCCGTGCAACTGCTGCCACTGTTGCATTCCAGACACGAACCCCACGGGCTTCAGAGAGGGCAATGGCAAATCTCTGCTCCTGGGGACCAACATCCACAGGCCGTGCTACAGCTGGGGTCAGCCAGCTGGAGCAGAACCACCAGTCCTGCTGGACACCAGGCTGAACCTGCAAGGAACCCACCCGGGCTGCCTTGCCGAACGCTGTCCTGGGCTGCGTGAGGCCAGGTGCCACCCGTGGGTGAAGGGCGGTTATCCCGCCCTCTGCTCAGCCCTGAGGAGGTCACAGCTGGAGCGCTGGGACCGCAGCTGGGCTACCCAGCACAGGGGATAACAACACACTTCTTCCCATTACGAGTGGACCATTCGCTTCTACCACTCCAGATCCGCAGCCCATCCCAGTACAACCGCTCTTAAGTAGGGACCTATACACTTCCTTCTTTCACTAAGATCATCACGTCCATCTATCAGAGACAAACATGAACTTTTATTGAATACTACACGCCATACGTGTTTTGCATGTGTGTAATGGCCAGGGAGACCTGTCAGATCTATGGGGCAGGAGCTACTGTGGGGCAGATGTGCATCAGATCTATGGGGCAGGAGCTGCTGTGGGGCTGATTGGCGTCAGATCTATGGGGCAGGAGCTGCTCTGCGGCATATGTGGGTCAGATCTATGGGGCAGGAGCTGCTGTGGGGCAGATGTGCATCAGATCTATGGGGCAGGAGCTGCTGTGTGGCTGATGTGGTTCAGATCTATGGGGCAGAAGCTCATGTGGGGCTGATATGGGTCAGATCTATGGAGCAGGAGCAGCTTTGGTGCAGATGAGAGTCAGATCTATGGGGCAGTAGCTGCTGTGGGTCAGATCTATGGGGCAGGAGCAACTGTGGAGATGATGTGGGTCAGAACTATGTGGTAGGAGATGATGTGAGACAATGTGGGTCAGATCTATGTGGCAGGAGCTGCTGTGGAGCTGATGCGGCTCCGATCTATGGGGCAGCAGCTGCTGTAGGGCTGATTGTGGTCAGATCTATTGGGCAGGAGGTGCTCTGGGGCATATGTGTGTCAGATCTATGGGGCAGGAGCTGCTGTGGGGCACATGTGGGTCAGATATACGGGGCAGGAGTTGCTGTGGGGTAGATGTGGGTCAGATCTATGGGGCAGGTGCTGCTGTGGGGATGTTGTGGCTCAGATCTATGGGGCAGGAGATGCTATGGGGCATATATGGATGAGATATATGGGGCAGGAGCTGCTACGGGGATGATTGCGCTAAGATGAATAGGGCAGGAGCTGCTGTGAGGCAGATGTGGGTCAGATTTATTGGGAAGGATCTGCTGTGGGGTAGAGGTGGGTCAGATCAATGGGACAGAAGCTGCTGTGGGGCAGAGGTGGGTCTGATCTATTGGGCAGGAGCTGCTGTGGGGCTGATGTGGGTCAGATCTACGGAGCAGGAGCTGCTCTGGGGCACATGTGGTTCAGGTCTGTGGGGCAGGTGCTGCTGTGGGGAAGATGTGGGTCAGATCTATGGGGCAGGAGCTGCTATGGGGCACATGTGTATCAGATCTATGGGGCAGGAGCTGCTGTGGGGCAGATGTAGGTCAGATCTATGGGTCAGTAACTGCTGTGGAGCTGATGTGGGTCAGATCTATGGGGCAGGAGCTGCTGTGGTGCAGATGTGGGTCAGATCTATGGGGCAGGAGATGCTATGGCGCTGATGTTGGTAAGATCTATGGGGCAGGAGCTGCTGTGTGGCTGATATGGGTCAGATCTATGTGGCACGCGCTGCTGTGGGGTATATGTGGGTCAGATCTATGGGGCAGGAATTGCTGTGTGGATGATGTGGCTCAGATCTATGGGGCAGGAGCTGCTATGGGGCAGATGTGGGTCAGATCTATGGGGCAGGAGCTGCAGTGGGGATGATTGCGGTAAGATCTATAGGGCAGGAGCTGCTGTGAGGCAGATGTGGGTCAGATCTATTGAGAAGGATCTGCTGTGGGGTAGAGGTGGGTCACATCAATGAGGCACGAGCTGCTGTGGGCAGATGTGGGTCTGATCTATGGGGCAGAAGCTGCTGTGGGTCAGATCTATGGGGCAGGAGTTGCTGTGGGGCACATGTGGGTCGGATCTATGGGTCAGGAGCTGCTGTGGGGTAGATGTGGGTCAGATCTATGGTACAGAAGCAGCTTTGGGGATGATGTGGCTAAGATATATGGGGCAGGAGCTGCTATGGGGCAGATGTGGGTGAGATATATGGGGCAGGATCTGATCTGGGAATGATTGCGGTAAGATCTATAGGGCAGGAGCTGCTGTGGGGTAGAGGTGGGTCAGATCAATGGGGCAGGACCTATGTGGGGCAGAGGGGGTTCTTATCTATTGGGCAGGAGCTGCTGTGGGGAACATGTGGGTCAGGTCTATAAGGCAGGTGCTGCTGTGGGGCTAATTGGGGTAAGATCTATGGGGCAGGAGCTGATGTGGGTCAGATATATGGGGCAGGAGCTGCTGCGGGGCTGATGTGGGTCAGATCTATGGGGTAGAAGCTGCTATGGGGCACATGTGTATCAGATCTATGGGGCAGTAGCTGTTGTGGGGCACATGTGGGTAAGATCTATGGGCCTGGAGCTGCTGTGGGGCAGATGTAGGTCAGATCAATGGGTCAGGAGCTGCTGTGGAGCTGATGTGGGTCAGATCTATGGGGCAGGATCTGCTGTGGGGCTGATTGGCATCAGATCTATGGGACAGGAGCTGCTGTGGTGCACATGTGGGTCAGATCGATGGGGCAGGAGCTGCTCTGCGGTATATGTGGGTCAGATCTATGGGGCAGGAGCTGCTGTGGGGCAGGTATGGTTCATATCTATGGGGCAGGAGATGTAGTGGGGCGGATGTGGATCAGATCTATGGGGCAGGAGCTGCTGTGGGGCTGATTTGGGTCAGATCTATGTGGCAGAAGCTGCTGTGGGTCAGATCTATGGGGCAGGAGCTGGTGTGGAGATGATGTGGGTCAGAACTATGTGGTAGGAGATGATGTGGGACAATGTGGGGAAGATCTATGGGGCAGGAACTGCTGTGTGGCTGCTAAGGGTCACATCTATGGGGCAGGAGCTGCTGTGGGGCACATGTGGTTCAGATCTATGGGGCAGGAGCTGCTGTGGAGCTGATGTGGGTCAGATCTATGGGGCAGGAGCTGCTGTAGGGCTGAATGGGGTCAGATCTATGGGGCAGGAGATGCTGTGGGTCACATGTGCGTCAGATCTATGGGGCAGGAGCTGCTGTGGGGCACATGTGGGTCAGATCCAAGGGGGAGGCGCTGCTGTGGGGTAGATGTGGGTCAGATCTATGGGGCAGGAGCTGCTGTGGGGATGATGTGGCTCAGATCTATGGGGTAGGAGCTGCTATGGGGCAGATTTGGGTCAGGTATATGGGGCAGGAGCTGCTGTGGGGCTGATTGCGGTAAGTTCTATAGGGCAGGAGCTGCTGTGAGGCAGATGTGGGTCAGATCTATTGGGAAGGATCTGCTGTGGGGTAGAGGTGGGTCAGATCTATGGGGCAGAAGCTGCTGTGGGGTAGATGTGGGTCAGATCTATGGGGCAGGCGCTGCTGTGGGGCAGAAGTGGGTCAGATTTAACGGGCAGGAGTAGCTGTTGGGGTGATGTGGGTCAGATCTATGGGGAGTAGCTGCTGTGGGGCAGATGTGGGTCAGATCTATGAGGCACGAGGTGCTGTGGGGCTGATGGGGGTCAGATCTATGGGGCAGGTGGTGCTGTGGGGCTGATGTGCTTCTGATCTGTTGGGCAGGAGCTGCTGTGGGGCGTATGTGTGTCAGATCTATGGGGGTGGAAATGCTGTGGGGCACTTGTGGGTCAAATCTTAGGGGCAGGAAATTCTGTGGGTCAGATGTGGGTCAGATCTTAGGGGCAGGAAATTCTGTGGGGCAGATCTCTGGGACAGGATCTGCTGTGGGTCAGATCCATGGGGCAGGAGCTGCTGTGGGGTAGAGGTTGGTCAGATCTATGGTGCAGGTGCTGCTATGGGGCACATGTGTGTCAGGTAAATGGGGCAGGAGCTGCTGTGGGGCACATGTGGGTCAGATCTATGGGGCAGAACGCTGCTGTGGTGAAGATGGTGGTCAGATCTATGGGGCAGGAGCTGCTCTGGGGCATATGTGGGTCAGATCTATGGGGCAGGAGCTTCTGTGGGGTAGATGTGGGTCATATCTTTGGGAAAGGAGTTGCTGTGGGTCAGATCTATGTGGCAATAGCTGCTGTGGGACTGATATGGGTCAGATCTATGGGGCAGGAGCTGCTGTGGGGCAGATTTGGCTCAGGTATATGGGGCAGGAGCTGATGTTTGCCTGCTGAGGTTCAGATATATGAGGCAGGAGCTGCTATGGGGCACATGTGTATCATATATATGGGGTAGGAGCTGTTGTGGGGCACAAGGGGGTCAGATCTATGGGGCAGGAGATGCTCTGATGAAGATGTGGTTCAGATGTATGGGGCAGGAGATGCTGTGGGTCACATGTGCGTCAGATCTATGTGGCAGGAGCTGTGTGGGGCTCATGTGGGTTAGATCTATGGTGCAGGAGCTGCTCTGGGGCATATGTGGGTCAGATCTATGTGGCAGGAGCTGCTGTGGGGCAGATCTATGGGGCAGGAGCTACTGTGGAGATAATGTGGATCAGAACTATATGGTAGGAGATGCGGTGGGACAATGTGGGCTAGATCTATAGGGCAGGAGCTGATGTTTGCCTGCTGGGGTTCAGATATATGAGGCAGGAGCTGCTGTGGGGCACATGTGGATCAGATCTATGGGGCAGGAGCTTCTATAGGGCTGATGTGGGCCAGATCTATGGGGCAGGATCTGCTGTCGGGTAGATATGGGTCAGATCTATGGGGCAGGAACTGCTGTGGGGGAGATGTGGATCTGATCTATTGGGCAGGAGCTGCTGTGGGGCTGATGTGGGTCAGATCTATGAGGCAGGAGCTGCTGTGGGGCACATGTGGATCAGACCTATGGGGCAGGAGCTTCTGTGGGGCTGATGTGGGTCAGATCTATGGGGCAGGAGCTTCTATGGGGCTGATGTGGGACATTTCTATGGGGCAGGAGATGCTGTGGGTCACATGTACGTCAGATCTATGGGGCAGGAGCTGCTGTGGGGCAGATGTGGGTCAGATCAATAGGGCAGGAGCTGAAGTGGGGCAGATGTGGGTCAGATCTATGGGCAGGAGCTGCTGTGGGGCAGATGTGGGTCTGATCTATGGGGCAGGAGCTGCTCTGGATCACATGTGGGTCAGATATGTGGGGCAGGAGCTGCTGTGGGGATGATTTGGGTCAGATCTATGGGCCAGGAGCTGTTATGGGGCAGATGTGGGTCTGATCTATGGGGCAAGAGTTGCTGTGGGGCTGATATGGGTCAGTTCTATTGGGCAGGAGCTGCTGTGTGGCTGATGAGGGTCAGATCTATGGGGAGGAGCTGCTGTGTGGCTGATGATTTGGGTCAGATCTATGGGGCAGTAGCTGCTGTGGGGCTGATGTTGGTAAGATCTATGGGGCAGGAGATGCTGTGGGTCAGATCTATTGGGCAGGAGCTGCTGTGGGGCAGATATGGGTCATCTTGATGGGCCAGGAGCTGCTGTGGTGCAGATGTGGGTCAGATCTATGGGGCAGTAGCTGCTGTGGGGCAGATGTGGGTCAGATCGATGGGGCTGGAGATGCTGTGGGTCAGATCTATGGGGCAGGTGATGCTGTGGGTCAGATCTATGGGGCAGGATCTGCTGTGGGGCACATGTGGATGAGATCCAAGGGGCAGGAGCTTCTATGTGGCTGATGTGGGCCAGATCTATGGGGCAGGATCTGCTGTCGGGTAGATATGGGTCAGATCTATGGGGCAGGAACTGCTGTGGGGGAGATGTGGATCTGATCTATTGGGCAGGAGCTGCTGTGGGGCTGATGTGGGTCAGATCTATGGGGCAGGAGCTTCTATGGGGCTGATGTGGGACATTTCTATGGGGCAGGAGATGCTGTGGGTCACATGTGCGTCAGATCTATGGGGCTGGATCTGCTGTGGGGCACATGTGGGTCAGGTCTATGGGCAGTAGCTGCTGTGGGGCAGATGTGGGTCTGATCTATGGGGCAGGAGCTGCTCTGGATCACATGTTGTTCAGATATATGGGGCAGGAGCTGCTGTGGGTCACATGTGCGTCAGATCTATGGGGCTGGAGCTGCTGTGGGGCAGATGTGGGTCAGATCTATGGGCAGTAGCTGCTGTGGGGCAGATGTGGGTCTGATCTATGGGGCAGGAGCTGCTCTGGATCACATGTTGTTCAGATATATGGGGCAGGAGCTGCTGTGGGGATGATTTGGGTCAGATCTATGGGGCAGGAGCTGCTATGGGGCAGATGTGGGTCTGATCTATGGGGCAGGAGTTGCTGTGGGGCAGATGTGGGTCAGATATATGGGGCAGGTGATGCGGTGGGTCAGATCTATGGGGCAGGAATTGCTGTGGGGCACATGTGTGTACGATGTATAGGGCAGGAGCTGCTCTGGGGCTGATGTGGGTCAGATCTATGGGACAGGAGCTGCTGTGGGGCTGATGTGGGTGAGATCTATGTGGCAGGAGCTGCTCTGGGGCATATGTGGGTCAGATCTATGGGGCAGGAGCTGCTGTGGGGCTGATTTGGGTCAGATCTATGGGGCAGGAGTTGCTGTGGGGCTGATGAGGGACAGATCTATGGGGCAGGAACTTCTGTGGGGCATATGTGGGTCAGATCTATTGG
The DNA here is from genome assembly GCF_054131305.1 of Coturnix japonica. Taxonomy (NCBI): domain Eukaryota; kingdom Metazoa; phylum Chordata; class Aves; order Galliformes; family Phasianidae; genus Coturnix; species Coturnix japonica. The sequence goes on from NC_140689.1 coordinate 3,524,921, forward strand.
GCAGGAGCTGCTCTGGGGCACATGTGGGTCAGATCTATAGGGCAGGAGCTGCTGTGGAAATGATGTGGGTCAGTTCTATGGGGCAGGAGCTGCTGTGGGGCAGATGTGGGTCAGATCTATGGGGCAGGAGCTGCTGTGGGGCAGATGTGGGTCAGAACAATGGGGCAGGAGCTGCTGTGGGGCAGATTTTCATCACATCTATGTGGGAGAAGATGGTTTCGGGCTGATGGGGGTCTCATCTATGCGGCAGGAGCTGCTGTGGGGATGATGTGGGTCAGATCTATGGGGCAGGAGCTGCTGTGTGACTGATGAGGGTCAGATCTATTTGTCAGGAGCTTCTCTGTGGCACATGTGGGTCAGATCTATGGGGAGGGAGCAGCTGTGGGACTGATGGGGTTTAGATCAATTGAGCAGGAGCTGCTGTCGGTCAGTTCTATGGGGCAGGATCTGCTGTGTGGCTGATGAGGGTCAGATCTATGGGGCAGGAGCTGCTGTGTGGCTGATGATTTGGGTCAGATCTATGGGGCAGTAGCTGCTGTGGGGCTGATGTTGGTCAGATCTATGGGGCAGGAGCTGCTGTGGGGTAGATGTGGGTCAGATCTATGGGGCAGGTGATGCTGTGGGTCAGATCAGTGGGGCAGGAGTTGCTGTGGGGCACATGTGGGTACGATGTATAGGGCAGGAGCTGCTGTGGGGCTGATGTGGGTCAGATCTATGGGACAGGAGCTGCTGTGGGGCTGATGTGGGTCAGATCTATGTGGCAGGAGCTGCTCTGGGGCATATGTGGGTCAGATCTATGGGGCAGGAGTTGCTGTGGGGCTGATGAGGGACAGATCTATGGGGCAGGAACTTCTGTGGGGCATATGTGGGTCAGATCTTTTGGTCAGGAGCTGCTCTGGGGCACATGTGGGTCAGATCTATAGGGCAGGAGCTGCTCTGGGGAACATGTGGGTCAGATCTATGGGGCAGGAGCTGCTGTGGAACTGATGTGGGTCAGTTCTATGGGGCAGGAGCTGCTGTGGGGCAGATGTAGGTCAGATCTATGGGGCAGGAGCTGCTGTGGGTCACATGTGCGTCAGATCTATGGGGCTGGAGCTGCTGTGGGGCAGATGTGGGTCAGTTCTATTGGGCAGGAGCTGCTGTGTGGCTGATGAGGGTCAGATCTATGGGGAGGAGCTGCTGTGTGGCTGATGATTTGGGTCAGATCTATGGGGCAGTAGCTGCTGTGGGGCTGATGTTGGTAAGATCTATGGGGCAGGAGATGCTGTGGGTCAGATCTATTGGGCAGGAGCTGCTGTGGGGCAGATATGGGTCATCTTGATGGGCCAGGAGCTGCTGTGGTGCAGATGTGGGTCAGATCTATGGGGCAGTAGCTGCTGTGGGGCAGATGTGGGTCAGATCGATGGGGCTGGAGATGCTGTGGGTCAGATCTATGGGGCAGGTGATGCTGTGGGTCAGATCTATGGGGCAGGATCTGCTGTGGGGCACATGTGGATGAGATCCAAGGGGCAGGAGCTTCTATGTGGCTGATGTGGGCCAGATCTATGGGGCAGGATCTGCTGTCGGGTAGATATGGGTCAGATCTATGGGGCAGGAACTGCTGTGGGGGAGATGTGGATCTGATCTATTGGGCAGGAGCTGCTGTGGGGCTGATGTGGGTCAGATCTATGGGGCAGGAGCTTCTATGGGGCTGATGTGGGACATTTCTATGGGGCAGGAGATGCTGTGGGTCACATGTGCGTCAGATCTATGGGGCTGGATCTGCTGTGGGGCACATGTGGGTCAGGTCTATGGGCAGTAGCTGCTGTGGGGCAGATGTGGGTCTGATCTATGGGGCAGGAGCTGCTCTGGATCACATGTTGTTCAGATATATGGGGCAGGAGCTGCTGTGGGTCACATGTGCGTCAGATCTATGGGGCAGGAGCTGCTGTGGGGATGATTTGGGTCAGATCTATGGGGCAGGAGCTGCTATGGGGCAGATGTGGGTCTGATCTATGGGGCAGGAGTTGCTGTGGGGCAGATGTGGGTCAGATATATGGGGCAGGTGATGCGGTGGGTCAGATCTATGGGGCAGGAATTGCTGTGGGGCACATGTGTGTACGATGTATAGGGCAGGAGCTGCTCTGGGGCTGATGTGGGTCAGATCTATGGGACAGGAGCTGCTGTGGGGCTGATGTGGGTGAGATCTATGTGGCAGGAGCTGCTCTGGGGCATATGTGGGTCAGATCTATGGGGCAGGAGCTGCTGTGGGGCTGATTTGGGTCAGATCTATGGGGCAGGAGTTGCTGTGGGGCTGATGAGGGACAGATCTATGGGGCAGGAACTTCTGTGGGGCATATGTGGGTCAGATCTATTGGGCAGGAGCTGCTCTGGGGCACATGTGGGTCAGATCTATAGGGCAGGAGCTGCTGTGGAAATGATGTGGGTCAGTTCTATGGGGCAGGAGCTGCTGTGGGGCAGATGTGGGTCAGATCTATGGGGCAGGAGCTGCTGTGGGGCAGATGTGGGTCAGAACAATGGGGCAGGAGCTGCTGTGGGGCAGATTTTCATCACATCTATGTGGGAGAAGATGGTTTCGGTCTGATGGGGGTCTCATCTATGCGGCAGGAGCTGCTGTGGGGATGATGTGGGTCAGATCTATGGGGCAGGAGCTGCTGTGTGACTGATGAGGGTCAGATCTATTTGTCAGGAGCTTCTCTGTGGCACATGTGGGTCAGATCTATGGGGAGGGAGCAGCTGTGGGACTGATGGGGTTTAGATCAATTGAGCAGGAGCTGCTGTCGGTCAGTTCTATGGGGCAGGATCTGCTGTGTGGCTGATGAGGGTCAGATCTATGGGGCAGGAGCTGCTGTGTGGCTGATGATTTGGGTCAGATCTATGGGGCAGTAGCTGCTGTGGGGCTGATGTTGGTCAGATCTATGGGGCAGGAGCTGCTGTGGGGTAGATGTGGGTCAGATCTATGGGGCAGGTGATGCTGTGGGTCAGATCAATGGGGCAGGAGTTGCTGTGGGGCACATGTGGGTACGATGTATAGGGCAGGAGCTGCTGTGGGGCTGATGTGGGTCAGATCTATGGGACAGGAGCTGCTGTGGGGCTGATGTGGGTCAGATCTATGTGGCAGGAGCTGCTCTGGGGCATATGTGGGTCAGATCTATGGGGCAGGAGTTGCTGTGGGGCTGATGAGGGACAGATCTATGGGGCAGGAACTTCTGTGGGGCATATGTGGGTCAGATCTTTTGGTCAGGAGCTGCTCTGGGGCACATGTGGGTCAGATCTATAGGGCAGGAGCTGCTCTGGGGAACATGTGGGTCAGATCTATGGGGCAGGAGCTGCTGTGAAACTGATGTGGGTCAGTTCTATGGGGCAGGAGCTGCTGTGGGGCAGATGTAGGTCAGATCTATGGGGCAGGAGCTGCTGTGGGGCAGATGTGGGTCAGATCTATGGGGCAGGAGCTGCTGTGGGGCAGATGTGGGTCAGGACAATGGGGCAGGATCTGCTGTGGGGCAGATTTTCATCACATCTATGTGGGAGAAGATGGTTTCGGGCTGATGGGGGTCTCATCTATGCGGCAGGAGCTGCTGTGGGGCTGATGTGGGTCGTATCTTTAGGGCAGGAGCTGCTGTGGGTCAGATCTATGGGGCAGGATATGCAGTGGGGTAGATGTGGATCAGATCTATGGGGCAGGCGCTGCTGTGTGTCTGATATGGGTCAGATCTATGGGGCAGGAGCTGCCATGGGGCAGATCTATTGGGCAGGAGCTGCAGTGGGTCTCATGTTGTTCAGATCTATGGGGCAGGAACTGCAGTGGGTCTCATGTTGTTCAGATCTATGGGGTTGGAGCTGCTGTGGGGCACATGTGGGTCAGATCTATGAGGCAGGAGTTGCTTTGGGAAAGATGTGGGTCTGATCTATGGGGCAGGAGTAGCTGTGGGGCAGATGAGGGTCAGAATTATGGGGAAGGAGCTGCTGTGGGGCTGAGGGGGGTCGGATCTATGGGGCAGGAGCTGTTGTGGGGCATATGTGTGTCAGATCTATGGGGCAGGAGCTGCTGTGGGGCAGATGTGGGTCAGAACAATGGGGCAGGATCTGCTGTGGGGCAGATTTTCATCACATCTATGTAGGAGAAGATGGTTTCAGGCTGATGGGGGTCTCATCTATGCGGCAGGAGCTGCTGTGGGGCTGATGTGGGTCGTATCTTTAGGGCAGGAGCTGCTGTGGGTCAGATCTATGGGGCAGGATATGCAGTGGGGTAGATGTGGATCAGATCTATGGGGCAGGCGCTGCTGTGTGTCTGATATGGGTCAGATCTATGGGGCAGGAGCTGCCATGGGGCTGATCTATTGGGCAGGAGCTGCAGTGGGTCTCATGTTGTTCAGATCTATGGGGCAGGAACTGCAGTGGGTCTCATGTTGTTCAGATATATGGGGTTCGAGCTGCTGTGGAGCACATGTGGGTCTGATCTATGGGGGACGAGCTGCTGTGGGGCTGATGTGGGTCAGATCTATGAGGCAGGAGCTGCTTTGGGAAAGATGTGGGTCTGATCTATGGGGCAGGAGTAGCTGTGGGGCAGATGAGGGTCAGAATTATGGGGAAGGAGCTGCTGTGGGGCTGAGGGGGGTCGGATCTATGGGGCAGGAGCTGTTGTGGGGCATATGTGTGTCAGATCTATGGGGCAGGAGCTGCTGTGGGGCTGATGTTGGTCTTATCAATGGGTCAGGAGATGCTGTGGGTGTAGGTCTATGGGGCAGAAGCTGCTGTCGGGCATATGTGAGCCAGATGTATCGGGCAGCAGCTGCTGTGGGTCAGATGTGGGTCACATCTTTGGGGCAGGAGCTGAGGTGGGGCAGAGGTGGGACTGATCTATTGGGCAGGAGCTACTGTGGATATGATGTGAGTCAGATCTATAGGGAAGGTGCTGCTGTGGGGCTGATGTGGGTCACATCTATGGAGCAGGAGCTGCTGTGAGGCACATGTGGGTCGGGTCTATGGGGGAGGTGCTGCTGTGGGGAAGATGTGGGTCTGATCAATGGGGAAGGATCTGCTGTGGGGATGATGTGGGTCAGATCTATGAGGCAGGAGCTGCTGTGTGACTGATGAGGGTCAGATCTATGGGGCAGGAGCTGCTGTGGGTTAAATCTATGGGGCAGGAGCTGCTGTGGGACACATGTGGTTCAGATTTATGGGTAGGTGTAGCTGTGGGGCTCATGTGGGTCAGATCTATGGGGCAGGAGCTGCTGTGTGGCTGATATGGTTCAGATCAATGGGGCAGGAGCTGGTGTGGGGCTGACGTGGGTCAGATCTATGGGGCAGGAGCTGGTGTGGGGCTGATTTGGGTCAGATCTATGGGGCAGGAGCTGCTGTGGGGCAGATCTAAAAGACAGGCTCTGCTCTGGGGCACATCTGGGTAAGATCTATGGGGCAGCAGCTGCTGTGGGGTAGATGTGGGTCAGATCTATGGGGCAGGAGCTGCTGTGGGGCAGATGTAGGTCAGATCTATGGGGCAGGAGCTCTTGTGGGACTGATGAGGGTCAGACCTCTAAGGCTGGAGCTGATCTGGGTCAGATCTATGTGTAAGGAGCTGATGTGGGTCAGATCTATGGGGCAGAAGCTGTTGTGTTGCAGATGAGGGTCAGATCTATGTGGCAGGAGCTGCTGTGGGGCTGATGTGGGTCAGATCTGTAGGGCAGGAGCTGCTGTGGGGTAGACGTGGGTAAGATCTATGTGGCAGGAGCTGCTGTGTGTCAGATATATGGGGCAGGAGAAGCTGTGGGTCAGATCTATGGGGCAGGAGCTGCTGTGGGGCACATGTGGTTCATATCTATTGGGAAGGAGCTGCTGTGGGGCAGATGTGGGTCATATCAATGGGGTAGCTGTTGCTGTGGGTTAGATCTATGGGGCAGAAGCTCCTTTCGGGCATATGTGAGTCAGATGTATAGCAATACCTGGCCCATAGATGTGACCCTCATCAGCCTCACAGCAGCTCCTGCCCCATAGATCTGACCAACATCAGCCCCACAGCAGCTCCTGCTCCATAGATCTGAACCACATCTGACCAACAGCAGCTCCTGCCCCATAGATCTGACTCACATATGCCCGACAGCAGCTTCTGCCCCATAGATCTAACCCACAGCATCTCCTTCCCCATTGATATGACCCTCATCAGACCCACAGCTGCTCCAGCCCAATAGATATGACCCACATATACCCCTCAGCAGGTTATGCCCCATAGATCTGACCCACATGTGCCCCACAGCAACTCCTGCCCCATAGATCTGACCCACAGCAGCTCCTGCCACATAGATCAGACCCACATGTGCCCCACAGCAACTCCTGCCCCGTAGATCTGACCCACAGCAGCTCCTGCCTCAATAGATCATACCCCAATTAGCCCCACAGAAGAACCTGTCCCATAGATCTGACCCTCATGTGCCCCACAGCTGCTCCTGCTCCATAGATCTGACCCTCATCAGCCCCACAGCAGCTCCTGCCCAATAGATCAGTCCCACCTCTACCCCACAGCAGATCCTTCCCAATAGATCTGACCCACATCTGCCTCACAGCAGCTCCTGCCCTATAGATCTTACCGCAATCAGCCCCACAGCATTTCCTGCCCCATAGATCTGACCAACATCTACTCCACAGCAACTCTGGCCCCATAGATCTGACCCACATGTGCCCCACAGCAGCTCCTGCCCTATAGATCTGACACACATATACCCCAGAGCAGCTCCTGCACAATAGATCTGACCAACATCTACCCCACAGCAGCTCCTGCCCCATAGATCTTACCAACATCAGCGCCATAGCATCTCCTGCCCCATAGATCTGACACACAGCAGCTCCTGCCCCATAGATCTGACCCACATCTGCACTACAGCAGCTCCTGCCCCATAGATCTCACTCACATGTGCCCCAGAGCAGATACTGCCCGATAGATCTGACCCACAACTACCCCACAGCAGCTCCTGCCCCATAGATCTGACCCACATCTGCACTACAGCAGCTCCTGCCCCATACATCTGACTCACATATGCCCCACAGCTACTCCTGCCCCATAGATCTGACCAACATCTACCCCACAGAAGCTCCTGCCCCATAGATCTCACTCACATGTGCCCCAGAGCAGATCCTGCCCCATTGATCAGACCCACAACTACCCCACAGCAGCTCCTGCCCCATAGATCTGACCCAAATCAGCCCCACACCAGCTCCTGCCCCATAGATCTGACCCACATCAGCCCCACACCAGCACCTGCCCCATTGATCTGACCCACACCAGCCCCACAGCAGCACCTGCCCCATAGATATGACACACACCTGCCCCACAGCAGCTCCTTCCCTATAGATCTGACCCACACAAGCCCCACAGCAGCACCTGTTCCGTAGATCTGACCCACATCAGCCCCACAGCAGCTCCTGCCCCATAGATATGACCCACCTCAGCCCCTGCCTCAGAGATCTTACCCACATGTGCCCCTTAGCAGCTCCTGCCTCAGAGATCTGACCCACAGCAGTTCCTAACTCATAGATCTGACCCACATATGACCCACAGCAGATCCTGCCCCATAGATCTGACCCACAGCAGCTCCATAGCAGCACCTACCCCATAGATCTGACCCACATCTGCCCCACAGCAGCTCCTGCCACATAGATCTACCGACATGTGCCCCACAACAGCTCCTGCCCCAAAGATCTGATACCCATGTGCCCCACAACAGCTCCTGCCCAATAGATCTGACCCACATCTGCCCCACAGCAGCTCTTGTCTCATAGATCTTAACCACATCAGCACCACAGCAACTCCTGCCCCATAGATCTGTCCCACATGAGCCCCACAGCAGCTCCTGCCCCATAGATCTGATCGACGTGTGCCCCACAGCAGCTCCTGCCCCATTGATCTGACTCACTTGTGCTCCACAGCAGCTCCAGTCCCATAGATCAGCCCCACAGCCGCTCCTGCCCCATAGATCTGACCCACAGCAGCCCCACAGTAGCTCCTGTCCTATAGATCTGACGCACATCAGCCCCACAGCAGCTCCTGTCCTATAGATCTGACGCACATCAGCCCCACAGCAGCTCCTGTCCTATAGATCTGACGCACAGCCGCTCCTGCCCCGTACATCTGACCCACATCTGCCCCACAGCAGCTCCTTCCCCATAGATCTGACCCATATCAGCCCCACATCAGCTCCTGTCCCATAGATCTGTCCCACAGCAGCTGCTGCCCCATAGATCAGATTCATATCTCCCCATAGCAGCTCCTGCCCCATACATCTGACTCAAATATACCCGACAGCAGCTTCTGCCCCATAGATCTGCCCCACAGCATCTCCTGCTCCATTGATATGAGCCATATCTACCCCACAGCAATTCCTGGCCCATAGATGTGACCCTCATCAGCCTCACAGCAGCTCCTGCCCCATAGATCTTACCCACATAAGCCCCTCTGCAGCTCCTGCCCCAGAGATCTCACCCAAATCATCTCCATAGCAGCTCCTGCCCCATAGATCTTACATGCATGTGCCCCACAGCAGCTGCTGCTTCATAGATCTGACCCACATCTGCCCCACAGCAGCTCTTGTCTCATAGATCTTAACCACATCAGCACCACAGCAACTCCTGCCCCATAGATCTGTCCCACATGAGCCCCACAGCAGCTCCTGCCCCATAGATCTGATCGACGTGTGCCCCACAGCAGCTCCTGCCCCATTGATCTGACTCACTTGTGCTCCACAGCAGCTCCAGTCCCATAGATCAGCCCCACAGCCGCTCCTGCCCCATAGATCTGACCCACAGCAGCCCCACAGTAGCTCCTGTCCTATAGATCTGACGCACATCAGCCCCACAGCAGCTCCTGTCCTATAGATCTGACGCACATCAGCCCCACAGCAGCTCCTGTCCTATAGATCTGACGCACAGCCGCTCCTGCCCCGTAGATCTGACCCACATCTGCCCCACAGCAGCTCCTTCCCCATAGATCTGACCCATATCAACCCCACATCAGCTCCTGTCCCATAGATCTGTCCCACAGCAGCTCCTGCCCCATAGATCAGATTCATATCTCCCCATAGCAGCTCCTGCCCCATACATCTGACTCAAATATACCCGACAGCAGCTTCTGCCCCATAGATCTGCCCCACAGCATCTCCTGCTCCATTGATATGAGCCATATCTACCCCACAGCAAATCCTGGCCCATAGATGTGACCCTCATCAGCCTCACAGCAGCTCCTGCCCCATAGATCTGACCCACATAAGCCCCTCTGCAGCTCCTGCCCCAGAGATCTCACCCAAATCATCTCCATAGCAGCTCCTGCCCCATAGATCCGTCATGCATGTGCCCCACAGCAGCTGCTGCTTCATAGATCTGACCCACATCTGCCCCACAGGAGCTCCTGCCCTATAGATCTGATCCACATAAGCCCCACAGCAGCTCCTGTTCAATATGTCTCACCCACATCTGCCCCATATCAGCTCCTGCCTCATAGATCTGAGCCACATCATCCCCACAGCAGCTCCTGCCCCATAGATATGACCCACAGCAGCCCCACAGCAGCTTATGTCCCATAGATCTGACCCATATGTGCCCCACAGCAACTCCTGCCCCATAGATCTGACCCTCAGCAGCTCCTGCCCCAGAGATCAGACCCACATCTGCCCCACAGCAACTCCTGCCTCATAGATCTGACCCACATGTGCCCCACAGCAGCACCTGCCTTATAGATCTGACCCACATGTGCCCCACAGCAGCTCCTGCCCCTTAGATCTGTCCCACAGCAGCTCCTGCCTCATAGATCTGACCCTCATCATCCCCACAGCAGCTCCTGCCCCATTGATCTCACTCACATCTGCCCCACTGCAGCTTTTGCCCCATAGATCTGACCCACATCTGCCCCATAGCAGCTCCTGCCCCATATATCTGACCCATATCAGATCCACAGCAACGCCTGCCCCATAGATCTCAACCACATGAGCCCCACAGCAGCTCCTGTCCCACAGATCTGACCCACATAGGCCCCACAGCAGCTCCTGCCCCATAGGTCTGACCCACATCAGCCACACAGCAGCTCCCGCCCCACAGATCTGACCAACACCAGCCCCACAGCAGCTCCTGCCCCATACATCCGACCCACATCTGCCCCTTAGGAGCTCCAACCCCATAGATCTGACCGACAGCTGCTCCTGCCACATAGATCTCACCCACATCTGCCCCAGAACAGCTCCCGCCCCATAGATCTGACCCACATCAGCCCCAAAGAAGCTCCTGCCACATAGATCTGACCCACATCAGCCACACAGCAGCTCCCGACCCATAGATCTGACCCACATCGGACCCACCACAACTCTTGCCCCATAGATCAGACCCACATCTACCCCACAGCAGCTCCTGCCCCATATATCTTACCAACATCAGCGCCATAGCATCTCCTGCCCCATAGATCTGACACACATCACCCCCACAGCAGCTCCTGCCCATAGATTTGACACACACCTGCCCCACAACAGCTCCTGCCCCATAGATCTAGCCCCCATCAGACCCACAGCAGCTCCAGTCCCATAGATCTGACCCACATCATCCCCACAACAGCTCCTGCCCCATAGATCTGACCCACATCTGCCCCACAGCAGCTCCTGCCTCATAGATCTGACCTACACACTACATCCGGATCTCACTGCAGCCTCCCTTCAGGAAGTTAGAGAGAGCAATGAGGTCTCCCCTGAGCCTCCTCTTCTCCAGGCTGAACAATCCCAGCTCCCTCAGCCTCAACTCATACGGCCTGTGCTCCAGACCCCTCACCAGCTTTGTTGCCCTCCTCTGAACGCGTTCCGGGGCCTCCATGTCTTCCTTGCACTGAGGGGCCCAAAACTGAACACAGCACTCGAGCTGCGGCCTCATCAGTGCTGACAACAGGGGGACAATCACCTCTCTGCTCCTGCTGGCAACACTGTTTCTGATGCAGGCCAGGATGCCCTTGGCCTTCTTAATATACAGCAAAGGAATCTCCTGAAAAGGAAACCAGAATATCTGGCAACATGAAGCAAAGTTCTGATTCATAAAAGACTGGCAGCAAGGCCTGAATCTCTTGTGTAATCTGCTCTTGATTTATCCCATTAGCACTAGGTGGAATGCAGAAGCTTCCTGAGACGTGATAATCAAAACCTAGTCCAATGCCTTTAAAAAAGCCTTTAAGAGATTACTCCTCCTTGGCTGTTTAAAATAAACTTAGGTAATACAAAATGTTGGAAAATTTTTGGACAGCTCCCCAGGGCCGGGCTTTGGAAGGCCGTATTGACGAGAGTCAATCAAGCTCCGGCTGCAGGCGTATATGTGTGTGCCAGTTCTTCAACACAGTAGAAATCACAACTTGCTGCGTGATCAAAATTCTGCATGTGCTACTCCTGAACCCCAATTACTTCCAACGGTGTTAAATTACCCCTTGATCTCAAAGCTGAACAAAACAACAAAATGCCACACCAATACTGAATACATAAAAACAAACAACTCCTTGGGCCTCAAGGGGAGGCTGATGCACAGGCCACGGCTGCCAGCGTGCAGCTGGGCTTCCCAGGGCAAACAGCAGCACACGGTGCATCAGAAGCTGAAAGAACCCTCAGGGAAGAGAGGCCAACTCAACGGGCTGAGCACGGGACACCCTTCTTCCTGCCGGGCTGCTTCCCCTCCTCTGGTTTCTTTCTGTCAGTCCTCAGAGAGCAAGGAGATGCTCACAGCCTGTCACCAGCACTTACGGGTTGGCTGAAAGGCCACAGGTTGGGAAGACCAACAAGGAAACGGGGGAAAACCTGCACTGCACCATGTCAAGGGAGAGACGTGAAGCCGACCGCTTCATCGCCCTGTGATTGCCAGCCCGAGCGAGGGACGTTCTGACCAGCTACTGAAAGAGGCAGCACCAGGTTTAGAAAGTTCGCTTCAGTTTTATTGCGTACAAAAGGACTCGGCTTCTATTTATTACCCCGCCCACACCCCAAAATGAAGCCCCAGTGCCCAGGATTTCCGCTTAGCAATCAGTCACTCAACCTCCAGTCAGACCCAAGGAGAAGCCAAACCCCAGGGCTACGTCACCTCCTCCCTCTCCAGTCCCAGCCAGCCCTATTTCAACCTAACCCTACACCAGGCCTGGACCTCAAGAGACACACCCTGAAGGAACGCAGCGTCTCCAGCTCTTGCCGTACACCAAGTCCTGCACAGGTGAAGCCCTCTTTGCTTCTAACGCAGCACAAGTCCTTCCTGTCCAGTTCACTTCCATCATCTCCACCGTCCATGACAGGGAAAGCACGGCTGTGCCGGTAAACTGGACTGTTCAGTCAGCAGGTTTTGGTGCCACCTCCGAGGAAGCGCTGCAGGTGGTTCTGCTGTCCTTTGTAGCTTCTTGCTCAGGCCATCATCGTTGCTTTCTGCTTTCCTTCTCGGCTTTCTTCCTCAGCTGAGCAGCGCTTGCCTTGCCTCAGCTTTCTTCACTCTCTCCCAAGTCTCAGTCCCCAGACTCTCCGAGTCCTACAAGAATCAATTCGGAAACGCTCAGGGAACCTTCTCAGCTAACAACTGGTTGGCGGCTCGCTTTGGGAGCTCAAGTCACCCTGCTGGGCACGTTGGGCTGCCAGAACTGGGAACCGCCTTCCTGACAGTCGGGCACACAAGAAACTCCACCCCTGTCTCGTTCCCCAAATCCCACACAAACCAGAGCCTAAAGCCCTTTCCTGCAAGGCGGTCCCTGCACGGGCGGGAGGACCCTGTGCCTGGCAGCTCATAGGGAGCAGCAGTAGCCACAGGAGAAGACTGAGCTGGCACCTCCAGGCTGCTGGCAACAGTTACAGATGGTTCCCTCCCACCCAGTTGCCCGTGCCTTTCTCCTATCCCATGAGAGCACCACTTACTGCCTTTGGGAACTTGGAAACTGGCAGCATGATGGCCAGCACAGAGAAGCTGCAAAACGGCTCCGTAGAAGAGTCTGTGGCGCAGCATGTTCTTCATTAGCATGGGCTCAGGGATCTCAGGTGGCCAGAAATGCAGTTCAGCAGCCATAGCACAGACAGCCTGCTGCTCTACTGCTCTCTTATGGAGGCTGCCTGCTGTGAGGGGGGAAAAAGAGGCATCATTACTCTCAGGCACTGTGATGGAGTTACTTCCTGCTAGAAACATTTCCAGGCTGACTTAGAGAAGTGCTCTGAAGCTTGGTCACCTTGGGCTACCGACCCAAGAACAAAGAGGGACAACAAACTTGCATTTCAATTGCCCTTTAGCGCCCGCCTCGGAGAAGAGCCCTCAGCCTTCAGTATTGCTGCACTTACAGGTGAGGGGAAGAGAAGCAAGAGGACGGGTGGGTGTCAAAGAAGGGAAAATTTACCAGGCAAGAATAAACCTATCCCTGAGCTCCATCACACACATGTGAATACTGCCTTACTAATATGAACAATAACATCATTCACACAGCTAAATTTACTCACATTCACGTACCTGGTTGTGGACATGTTCGAGGCCTCGCTGCTGCTGTGCTGTTCAACGCTGGCCACAGCAATAAAGCGCGCAGAAAGCCCATCTGTTGCAGACAGAGGAGTGAGCCGTGCTTAACCAACACTGCTTCAGCGCACGCTTACAGTAAGGCACACCTACCTTGCGCTGGCCATGCAGGAAGCTCGTGACGCAGCTCCAGACGGCTCTCCTGAGGCCCAGCTTCATTTCACGGCCACTCACGCTCTGCTGCTGGACATTCTGCAACGGAAAAGCCACCGGATGCAAATCCCATCCCTCGCAGATGGCATCAGACCTCCGCTCTCATGGCAGTCGCACTCACGGCTCCGGGGGAGAAAGCAGACATGTGCTTACCGAGCGAGCGCTGTTTGCTGCCAGCTGCTGGTAGGAACCCACGCCTAACCCTACAGTACCAACAGTAACCTATGCCTAACTCTACTATGGGAACAACAATCTACTCCTAACACTAAAGAATGAAGAGGAACAAACTCCTAACAGGAAAACACCAACTACTAACACTAAACCTACTCCTAACCTACTCCTAACACTAAAAAATGAACAATAAGCAATGCCTAACTCAAAAACACAAACAATAACCTATGCCTAACTCAAAAACACTAACAACAACCTACACCTAACTCTAAAACTAAACTAAACCCAAAAACCAACTATAGAAACAGGGACTGGAACAAACAGGGTAAAGATGGGACTGGGGGCCCACAGAATGTGGCTGCAGAATAGGCCCAAAGGAGGAACAGATGTTACAAAAATGCCACCCAGCTAATGCAGGGGGCGGGGGCCGTGCAGCGGGTAAGGAGCTCAGCGCCTGGACCAGCCACGGTGGAGCTGTGACCATGCCAGCGCAGGGCCTGGCACGGTGGTGTGGTGCCAGGCCAGCTATGCCGCGGGCGGATCCACCTCCATGGGCTCCTCTGCAGGTGGATCCACCTCCATGGGCTCCTCTTCAGGTGGATCCACCTCCATTCGCTCATCTGGAGGTGGATCCACCTCCATAGGCTCCACATGGGTGGTGGTCACGGGGCTGGTCCAGGCATGATGGAATATGGCTCTCTTACCCATCCTCTGCCTGGTGGTCATGGCGGGCCCCCTCCTCCTTCTCACTCCTAGGGCCCCCAGCTCCATCCTCCCGCCTGAAACAGGGAAAACTTCTACCCTAGCCCTCTTAGCTGCCGACATGGCTGCTAACTGCCACAGCTGTCAGAGGCGAGTGCGTTGCGCGCGGCAGCGGTGACCAAGGTGACGTGGAGAGGGTTCTAAAATGGCGGCCGCACTGCTGGCACTGGTGTTCCACATAGGATGAGGAGGGGGCTGGTAATAGCAGGACAAGGGGAAACTGATTGAAGTTGAAAGAGGGAAGATTTAGGTTGGATGTTAGGGGGAAAGTTGTTTACTAGCAGAGTGGTTAGGCCCTGGAACGGGCTGCCCAGGGAGGTGGTGGATGCCCCGTCCTTGGGGGTGTTCAGGGCCAGGTTGGACAGGGCCCTGGGCAACCTGATCTAGTAAAGGTGTATGTTTGGTGGCCCTGCCAGGCAGGGGGGTTTGTTCTTCATGATCCATGAGGTCCCTTCCAACCTGGGTCATTCTGTGACTCTGTGATACTGGTGTGTGGCTGCTTGTCCCAGCGCGCTGACCTTTTGTCTTCAGGTTCACCAACAAGACTGTAACTGATTTATGGAGGAGGCAAGTGATGGGTGCTACTGTGTGACAATCAACATCACTTTGTGGACATTTGAAAGCACCTTCCTCCAGAGCTGTTCACCTCCAGAAGAGGGTGCTCAGAAGTGTTTACTGGCAGAAGATCTGGCAGCTGCCCTCCCCCCCAACAGGCCCCAGCCCGGTCTGAGCCACGTGACAGTGACAGGAAGTGCTTCCTGCAGGCGGCGGAGAGCAATTCCGGGCCATGGCGGCCATGAGCGGGGCTGGGAGGAGCGGGCTCTGTGCTGCGAACGGGGTCGGGCCTCGGTGCGGGGGCACGGAGGGGCTGTTGGTGGAGGAGCTCGTGGCGCTGCCGGCACCCAGAGGCGGCTCCCGGGCGGCTCCACGGTCTCGCTGTGCTGCGGAGTCACCCGGCCGGCCCCAAAAGCCTGGAGGCAGAGCCTGAGCCGGCCCCGGCCCGGATCGTGTGGTGCGGCTCCGGCCGTGCTGGGCTGTGCGGCACCAAGAGGAAGACGTCCGTTCGTTTGCCGGCCGCTCGCTGGCTGTAAGATCCGGGTGGCGCCGAGGCTCGGTTAAGAAACGGCGTGGATGAAGGTTTGTACGGATGGAGTGGGTCTGGATTGCAGTGAGCGGGACGAGTCCGGGCTGCGGTTTGGCGTGGTTGTGTTGGTTGCTTTGAAGGGCTGCCGTCATAGGGCGGAGGGAGGGAGAGGGAGAGGAAGGGATGAACAGGGAAGCAGAAAACAGATGCTCTGCTGGAATTCAGAATAAAGGGGGGCTAGAAGGGGGATAGTTAAAGGTAGTTTACAGAAAATGATTTAGTTAGAATAACAAGGAATGGAGACAGTGGGTCTGGAAGAGCAGGAAGGATGAAGATTAAGGAGTGAGAACTCCCTGAGACACCTGGCGAGAAGGGGATTAGGTGTTGCAACTCCTCTTTTGATATTTGCATCTCCCTGACAATATGGGCGATAACAAGAGGGGGTCTGCATGATAAAGAATGTGTATTAGAATTAAGGGATGCATGTTAGAATTACGGGAAATCATTGACTATGCATGAGGTGTACCTATATCTGTATCACAGTTTTACAAGTTGGTGTGCAAGTTTGGAGGAGCTATCCCCCTTGCACCCAGCGCTGGAATAAAACATACCTGCTTTATAACCCATCTCTGGATTATAGAGTTTGATTCCGCAAGTCAGGGAGCTTTGAACAGTGCGGGCAGTCAGGAGCACGTCGCGTTTCTGCCTGCTGTGTTGGCGCTGCCGTAAGTCTTTGGGTCCCCAGGGAGGCTCTCCCTGGGGGTGTCCCGATTGGAAGGCAGGATTCAATCCCGCCGCAGCCCGTCCATGGCAGGCAGACGCTTCTCTCCTCTGCTCATGGGACTCAGCAGTGCCAGGGGTTTCACAGCGCGTGTTGCAGTGGCTGGCAGCCTCCGTGTGTTTTTCTGTTGCAAACAGGATCCCATGGTGGAGCCGAACTAGAAGCAGACGTTGGTGTCTTGTGGCAGGAGCAAGGGCAGTGGAAGCGCTGTCCAATGCTGGGCGGAGGTGACTGCCATGAGAGCAGGGGTCTGATACCATCTGTGAGGGATGGGATTTGCATCCGGTGGCTTTTCCGTTGCAGAATGTCCAGCAGCAGAGCGTGAGTGGCCGTGAAATGAAGCTGGGCCTCAGGAGAGCCGTCTGGAGCTGCGTCACGAGCACCTTGTGTGTGTGCTGGCCATCATGCTGCCAGTTTCCAAGTTCCCAGAGGCAGTAAGTGGTGCTCTCATGGGCTGAGAGAAAGGCACGGGCAACTGGCTGGGAGGGAACTGTCAAATACAAGATACGAAATACTAAAGTATTGATGCTACAGATAAAGCTCAGTTTGCATTTTTGTTAGAGTCTGTGACAACAAATACAGTGTCCCTGAAGAAATGGCTTTTTTGGCCATTAAAAGACAAAATGCAATCTTTTGATTTGCACAAAGCAGTAAAAACAACACTGGAGCGATTTTCTTTATCCTTTGACAGAGTCTCTGGGTCTTTAATGTCCCTTCCCACCCAAACCATTCCACAATAATATATTTCCACAATGTAAAGGTGAAAATATCTGCCATGGTCTCCTGCTGCTCTACATGACTGGGAATCCTCAGCGTCCATAACAAGCCCAGGGGGAGCCTGGTCCTTGCGGTGGAACAGATCTACCCAGTGGGACACGCTCCCAGTAATTCTTCCCCAGCAGCCTGGCACTCACCCACTAAGGGGTGCCACAAGCACCCACTCTATGCAGTCCTGCGTCACAGGAGGAGCAGCCCGTGGGGAGGCCCAGCCAGCAGCCTGGGGATGTGAGGTCACTATGCTCTGCCACATTGCTGCCTTGTGCCACAAGATCACAATGCCCAGCTGCGTGCTCTAGGTGTTCTGTGCCCCAATAGCAGCACTCGTTGTGGCTGTAGCAGTGGTGGTAGCAGCATGGCACGAGTACTGGGGGCCACGGCCCCCACCTGCCTTGCCGTCCTCCTACTGATAGCCATGTGTTGTCAGGAGACTTGTGCTGCTCCAGGGCGAGCAGCAGGAGCAGGTGGGTGGGCAGAGATGGGGTAAAAAATAAGCGGAAATGAGAGTGAGAAGCCCAGGTTCTGGTTCCAGTGGCTCTGTGCCTTATAGCCCTAAGGCTGCCTTCGATGGGGGCGGGGGGTATTGGAAAAGGGGGACAGGCAGCACCACAGGAGCTGGGCAAGGGCATGAGGAAGCCCTGTGCTCCCACGGCTCTGCCGCTGGATGGCTGGAGCATGCTCTTCATCCTGGGGGTGTCCCAGGGGAGAACGTGGAAGGTGTGTGCTGGGAAAAGCATGAGCATTTCTGCTCCAGCTGCCTGATGCTCCCCATAGAAAAATCCTGGTTCCCAACAGAGACCCCCAGCTGTAGCCCAGTGTGTCTCAGGCACCTTTTCTTTGTATGCTCTTCCACGCGGTCCCGGAGGGGTGCTGCATGTGGCCAGGAGGGAGCATTTGTAAAGCTGCCGAGTGCTAGGCTCCAGGTCACCCTGGCCCCTCTATAGCTTTGGCGATCAAGGCCTGAGTCTCCCATCCTGTTACCTGGCCCCTTTTCTGGCCCCTTCCCTGTCACTAAGGGAGAGGAAGATCACAGCATGCAATGGGAACATCCCTCTTCTGTTCTTTCTTCTAGATGATGACATTGGTACTCCTTCCTCAGATGACTGGAAGGAGACTGCTTTTGTGCCTCAGGGGAAACTCCGAGGTAAGTTGTGAGTGTCTGTTTCCTTGGAAGTCAAAAAATTAGTGCTATAATAGCTTATTTGGGTACGTAAGGCTCTCCAAAGGTCTTTCAAGTCTCTTTGTGCTTTGAAGGTCGTACACAGATCAGTCATTAGTATTTCTTTACTTGGAGAATTGTCACATTTCAGTGGGAAGGCGGCCCTTGCCAGTCTTTGCTCCTATTCCTTTGCTGTTTGGGCCATGTCATTCCCTGACCTGCAGCCAGTCCTCACAGGTCACTGCAGGAAAAAAAACAAGGCAGACCCCAGTGCACAGCGGAAGCTCTCCTCACCTGTGTCTGATCACTCTTGTGCCTGCAGGCCCCTTTGGTGCATTTCGAAAGCAAAGTCGCGTCCCTGAGCCTGGGGTGGATGCCAGAGGTAAGTCACCAGTCTTCATCTCATGATCTTTGCTCATATTTGGTTGTGGAAGTTCAGGAGGGGTTCATCTTTTCACTGCCTGGTGATTTCTTCTCCATGAGAAGCTTGGGTAGTCACTGTTTCTTGGGTGCTGCATGCTCCCAGCATCCCGTTGACTTTGTCTCCATACATCAGAGATCTCCCCACTAAAAAAACCTTGAGGGGCCAAATGTTCTTCTATGCCTTCTCTGAAGATTGTTTTACATGGCCTGGAGAGAGTATCTGGAAAGCTGCTGAGTGCCAGCCAACTGCCCACCTGGCTTCTCTGCAGCTTTGCAACTTTTGACCCAGGTCTGAGTGCCATGTCATCACCTGAGCCCCTTCCAGTCACTGCAGGTCCCTAAGGAAGAGAGAAATTACAGCATACCATGTCATGAGATTTTACTTCCTTTGAGAGATGCCAGCTCACAGTCCTAATGTCAGCCAGGCGCGTCTGCAGGTGTGAGTGAGAATGCACACCTGTGTGTGTGTGCCCTGCCCTCGCACAATGCCCTTGTCCCATTCAGTGATGCCGTTATGCGTTTAGGTAAGCTGCAGTGTGTGGTGAAAAGTTCTCATTCTTTGGTTGCAGAAGTGCCTCCAGGGAAGGCCGTGCTAAATCCTTAGTTGTGCTGGAACCCCACAGGCATCCCAGGGGTGGCTGTTGTCGTTACTGACTTCACTGAAAAGACCGTTCAGTTTAATATCTTGTTTGTCTGAAAGTTATCTTAATGCTTTCTGTTTAGGTCCTGAGAAACAGAAAGAGGCCCTGGAAACAGGAAAATATCTGCAGACACTGCCCCCTCTGCTAATGAAAATCATGAAGGACAAAGCACATGGTAGGTGTATTTCCGTCTGTTCCCTGAAAGGCTTGTGAAACTGAATTTCTAGAAATACATGTGGAGAAACTGCACCATCTTCCTGATGAGAAGCAGTTACTTACAGTCCCACTCCCTTACCTCCTTTCTAAAGAGACAGGTGGAGCACCTATGCGCTGGCTTGCATTTTGGAACGGCAGAGTTCGCACACTGACTGTCCCCCTGAGAGTAATAGAGGCCATGCACACAACAACTGTCACTCCAGGTAAGGGCCGCTCATAGAGCTCCGTGGCCGTGGTTAGAGGTTGCTCCCCTCCCACTGCAGCCAGTTCCCAGGGACTTAGGAACTTTGTCCTTTTGGGAACTAGGCCACCAGAACCACATTCAGCAGATAAGGAGAGGAAACAGGACCCTCCATAGTACCTCCTGTGCACAGACCTGTGCACATTCCAGAGCTTGCTGTGCTTCCCCTGAGCCACCAGGCACAACAGCAGCCCGGAGCGGGATCCTTCCTGTGGTTGTTCTTGTCCACGTCACTCAAAGCAGCAGCTGGTGAAACAGATCCACATTGTTTTTCCAGGTGCGGATGGTGAGGAACACGCAAATGCCGCAGACAATAATTTTATCAAGAAGTACTGCCTGGGATTTGGTGTGGCTATCTTCGTTACCATGCTGATGGCAATGTTTTCGTGCTATCGTCTTGTCCGACAACGGAGGCAGATAAACCAGTGAGTTCTTGTTCACCCCCAACCCCATCCTGCCCCCTCTCTTTACTATAGGGATCCTGTGAGCAAGGAGGCATTTCTAGTTAAAGCAGCATAGAGAAGCCAGTTAGTTGTTGCCTAACACTGTCTGAGATTGACACTGTCAGACATTTAACTGGCCTCGCCATTCCTGCTGCATGTTCTTACTGCTGGGCCTGAGACAGGCCCGGAGCTGAGAGTGACTCTATCATGCACTGTGAGGAAGGAGAGAAGGGGGTTCTCCTGTGCCCTCAGCACGTTTCTCTCCCTGCAGGCGCCTTGCTGAAGATGCTGCAGTCCAGCATATTGCCCGCAGCAACACCTCACGCTTGGACAAACAGCTTGCTCGCCTCAGTGCGCCGGACAGAAAAGACGTGGCACAAACAACCGGTGCCTGTGCAGTGACAATCTGCCCACCAGCCGCAGAGCACCACCAGAGCGGCCCCTGCCAGGCCTGACGGCTGTCGGGCTCAGCTGCCCCCAGTGCAGCCCCCGTAGCCCACCAGCCCAGGCTCCGTGGCCCCTGGGAAGTACATCATGCCCAGTGGCCCCTATCCACCTTGGGCATCAACACCTCTTTCAGGGGACAGGAGGGACCCACCTGGTTTGGAAGCTTGCAGTCATCGGCTGGCACCCAAACAGCAGCACCCTGGCATCAACACCACCCTCCTGTCCCCCACCACCATTCTTCAGGGGTTGGCAGTGGCTCCCTCAAAGTGTCACCCGCAGGCAGCCACTGCCTCAGGGAAGCTTGAGAGGCCTGTCAGCCTCCAGCACCATCTCTGCCCTCACCCTCCCCTCCACCATCCATCAGGGGATGGAAGCGACCCCAGCAGAGTATAGACCTGGGGACATCATCCAACAGACGGACGACCATTGCCTGGGGGAAGCCAACTGGCCCAGCAGCCCCCTGTCCCCCCCAGGAACTGTCACCAACTTTCCTTCACCATCCTTCAGGAGGTTGGAGCAGCCCCCACAGGGTGGCAGTTTGAGGGCATCATCCGACACCCAGAAAACTACAGCCAGGGGAAAGCATACCAGGCCCCACAGCTCCCAGCCCCCCACAGCACCAACTCTGCCCTCCCGCTCCTCTCCTCCATCCTTCAGGATGTGGGAGTGCCCCCCCCCACAGGGTCGGCATGGGGGCAACACCTGTAAAACCTCTGCCTGGAAAAAGTATGACAGGCCCAGCAGCCCCAAGATCCCCCCAGCACCACCTCTCTCTTCATGCTCCTCTCCACCATTGGTCAGGGGGTGGGAGCATCATCACTGGTCAACACAACAGGGGGTTCTTTCTTTAACATCCTTATTACACCTTCCGAACTGAGTATACCTTTTCTACAAAAATTCTCAGCACCACAGATGATCATATTCAAAACATCTATAACTATATGGAATATAGATATTGTAAATTAATTCAATAAAATTCAACAACAAAACAAAATAACCAAGAAGCTGCTTCCTTCAAAAGGCAGAGTATTCTGACGAGGAGAAAACAGCAATACTAACATCACGTCACAGCGTTGCCATCAGGGCTCAAGCTAAGGCAGCCAGCTGACCAGGGCAGAACTTGTGTTAGATGCTGCTCAGTGACAACACCCAGAATGAAGTAGCAAGGATGTGAAGTGTAGGAGACTACTTGCGCTTATCACATTCTGTCTGCTGTAACAGCACTACTCAAAGATTTCTAATCGGGCCAAGATCTTTGTGAAGCAGCAGTTTGTTCATTACTGCCATCATGGCCGCACACCCCTACTGACTGTTGGGCAGGGCTGCAGTGGAGAACGCCCTCCACACGCAGTCCTGGGCAGGCAAGGGCTGTCGGTGCACAGTGCCACACGCTCCTTGCCATCTGCACACACGTGGGCTGGCTTTGCACTGCCAGGCACATCGTCTCGCGTGGGCACTGCAGGTCCTCGCTTGGTGGTATGCAGAGACAGCGGGGCCAACAGATGAAGTTATCTGTGTTGTGTGCAATACTTGCATGACTTGGGAGCTGACAATCCTTGTGGTTCTCTGTCCTGCTCCAATTTATAGGAAGGAGAGGAGGTCCATACGTGTATGCCTGAGCATGGTTCAAATGTTGGAGGACGGACGCTATTACGATTTAGGGTGATTAGGAAGGGAAGGCGGGCAATAGAAAAGACAGGAAAAAGAATCAAGGAGTCTTTATAGGAAGCAAGAGGGAGAGAGAGTCACCACCATGGATCTGACGTGTTTAGTAGTTCAGTCATTGATCTTCAGTAGTGGTGGGTCATCAGGAGTTGTTGTTCCGCTGACGATGACTGTGACCACGGCAACAGTTTCCAATGATAGTATAAACTTACAAATAAGTCCAACGTGGTTCAGTCAGCTCTCCTTGGCGTGACAGCTCAAATCCAAAATTGTTGAGTAAGCTCTCCTTGGAATGGCAGCTTCTGGCTCTGGGATCTCATCTGGACCTTGCCAGCAGACAAGAGGGAGCAGGGACGCCCACCTGCTTCTTGTTCTTCACCGGACACGATGGTATCATTCCCCAGTTTTTCCATACCAAGCTGGAGCCAGATCTTCTGCCAGTAAACACTTCTGAGCACCCTCTTCTGGAGGTGAACAGCTCTGGAGGAAGGTGCTTTCAAATGTCCACAAAGTGATGTTGATTGTCACACAGTAGCACCCATCACTTGCCTCCTCCATAAATCAGTTACAGTCTTGTTGGTGAACCTGAAGACAAAAGGTCAGCGCGCTGGGACAAGCAGCCACACACCAGTATCACAGAGTCACAGAATGACCCAGGTTGGAAGGGACCTCATGGATCATGAAGAACAAACCCCCCTGCCTGGCAGGGCCACCAAACATACACCTTTACTAGATCAGGTTGCCCAGGGCCCTGTCCAACCTGGCCCTGAACACCCCCAAGGACGGGGCATCCACCACCTCCCTGGGCAGCCCGTTCCAGGGCCTAACCACTCTGCTAGTAAACAACTTTCCCCCTAACATCCAACCTAAATCTTCCCTCTTTCAACTTCAATCAGTTTCCCCTTGTCCTGCTATTACCAGCCCCCTCCTCATCCTATGTGGAACACCAGTGCCAGCAGTGCGGCCGCCATTTTAGAACCCTCTCCACGTCACCTTGGTCACCGCTGCCGCGTGCAACGCACTCGCCTCTGACAGCTGTGGCAGTTAGCAGCCATGTCGGCAGCTAAGAGGGTTAGGGTAGAAGTTTTCCCTGTTTCAGGCAGGAGGATGGAGCTGGGGGCCCTAGGAGTGAGAAGGAGGAGGGGGCCCGCCATGACCACCAGGCAGAGGAGCCCCCCTGCAAAGGGGCACATGTGGGTCAGATCTATGAGGCAGGGGCTGATGTGTGTCACATCTACGGAACAGGTGCTGCTGTGGGGATTATGTGGGTCAGATCTATAGGGAAGGAGCTGCTGTGGGGCAGGTGTGTGTCATATCTATGGGGCAGGAGCTGCTGTGGGGCTGGTGTGGGTCAGATCTATGGGGCAGGAGCTGCTGTGGGGTAGTTGTGGGTCAGATCTATGGGGCAGGATCTGCTCTGGGGCACATGTGAGTGAGATCTATGGGGCAGGAGCTGCTGTAGTGCAGATGTGGGTCAGATCTATGGGGCAGGAGCTGCTGTGAGGCAGATCTATGGGACAGGAAGTGCTGTGGTGCACATGTGGGTCAGATCTATAGACCAGGAGCTGCTGTGCGGCTGATGTGGGTAAGGTCTATGGGGCAGGACCTGCTCTGGGGCACATGTTGGTCAGATCTATGGGGCAGGAGCTGCTGTGGGTCAGATGTACTGGGCAGGAGCTGCTGTGGGGCTGATGTGGGTCAGATCTATGGGGCAGGAGCTCCTGTGGGGCACATGTATATCAGATCTTTGGGGCAGGAGCAGTTGTGGGGATGATGTGTGTCAGATCTACGGAACAGGTGCTGCTCTGGGTCTTATGTGGGTCAGATCTATAGGGAAGGAGCTGCTGTGGAGCTGATGTTGGTTAGATCTATGGGGCAGGAGCTGCTGTGGGGCCTATGTGGGTCAGATCTGTGGGACAGGAGCTGCTGTGTGGCTCATGTGGTTGAGATCTATGGGGCAGGAGCTGCTGTGGGGATGACGTGGGTCAGATCTATGGAGCAGGAGCTGCTGTGGGGGTGCTGTGTGTCAGATCTATGGGGCAGGAGCTTCTGTGGGGTAGATGTGGGTCAGATCTATGGGACTGGAGCTGCTGTGGGTCTGATGGGGGCTAGATCTATGGGGCAGGAGCTGCTGTGGGGGTGATGTGTGTCAGATCTATGGGGCAGGAGCTGGTGTGGGGCTGATTTGGGTCACATCTCTGGGGCAGGAGCTGCTGTGGGGTAGATGTGGGTCAGATCTATGGGGCAGGATCTGCTCTGGGGCACATGTGAGTGAGATCTATGGGGCAGGAGCTGCTTTGGGGTAGATGTTGGTCAGATCTATGGGGCAGGAGTAGCTGTGGGGAATATGTGAACCAGATGTATGGGGCAGGAGCTGCTGTGGGGCACATGTGGGTCAGATGTATGGGGCAGGAGCTGCTGTGTGGCTGATGTGGGTCAGATCTATGGGGCAGGAGCTGCTGTGGGGATAATGTGGGTCAGATCTATGGGGTAGGTGCTGCTGTGGAGCTGATGTTGGTAAGATCTATGGGGCAGGAGCTGCTGTGGGGTATATGTGGGTCAGATGTATGGGGCAGGAGCTGCTGTGGGGATAATGTGGGTCAGAACGATTGGGCAGGATCTGGTATGGGGCAGATGTGGGTCAGATCTATGGGGCAGGAGTTGCTGTGGGGCAGATTGGGATCAGATCTGTGGGTCAGGAGCTGCTGTGTGGCTGATGTGGGTCGGATCTATGGGGCAGGAGATGTTATGTGGCTGATGAGGGTCAGATCTATTGGGCAGGAGCTGCTGTGGTGCTGATGTGTTTAAGATCTATGAGACATGAGCTGCTGTGGGGCAGATGTGGGTCAGATCTATTGGGCAGGAGCTGTTGTGGGGCACATGGGTATCAGATCTTTGGGGCAGGAGCTGTTGTGGGGCACATGTCGGTAGATCTATGTGGCAGGAGCTGCTGTGGTGCAGATGTGGGTCAGATCTATGGGGTAGGTGCTGCTGTGGAGCTGATGTTGGTCAGATCTATGGGGCAGGAGCGGCTGTGGGGCTGGTGTTGGTCAGATCTATGGGGCAGGAGCTGCTGTAGGGGCTATGTGGGTCAGATCTATGGTACAGGAGCTGCTGTGGGGCTCATGTGGTTGAGGTCTATGGGGCAGGCGTTGCTGTGGTGCTGATGTGGGTCAGATATATGGGGCAGGAACTGCTGTGGGGCTGTCTGGGGTCAGATCTATGGGGCAGAAGCTGCTATGGGGCAGATGTGGGTCAGATCTATGGGGCAGGAGCTGCTGTGGGGCAGATATGGGTCTGATCTATGGGGCAGGAGCTGCAGTGGGGCAGATGTGAGTCAGATCAATGGGGCAGGAGCTGCTGTGGGGATGATAAGGGTCAGATCTATGGGGCAGGAGCTGCTGTGGGGTAGATCTATGGGGCAGGAGCTGTTGTGAGGCTGATGATGGTGTGATCTATAAGGCAGGAGCTGCTGCGGGGCGCATGTGGGTCAGATATATGGGGCAGGAGCTGCTGTGGGGCTGATGCGGGTCAGATCTATGGGGCAGGAGCTGCTGTGGGGCTGGTGTGGGTCAGATCAATGGGGCAGGAGCTGCTCTGGGGCACATGTTGGTCAGATCTATAGGGCAGGAGCTGCTGTGGGCCAGATCTATGGGGCAGGAGCTGCTGTGGGGCAGATGTGGGTCAGATCTATGGGGCAGGAGCTCCTGTGGGGCACATGTATATCAAATCTTTGGGGCAGGAGCAGTTGTGGGGATTATGTTTCAGATCTACGGAACAGGTGCTGCTGTGGGTTTATGTGGGTCAGATCAATGGGGCGGGAGCTGCTGTGGGTCATATGAGGGTCAGATCTATGAGTTAGGAGCTGATTTGGGTCAGATCTATGGGGCAGGAGCTGGTGTGGGGCTGATTTGGATCAGATCTATGGGGCAGGAGCTGCTGTGGGGTAGTTGTGTGTCAGATCTATGGGGCAGGATCTGCTCTGGGGCACATGTGAGTGAGATCTATGGGGCAGGAGCTGCTGTGGGGTAGATGTTGGTCAAATCTATGGGGCAGGAGTAGCTGTGGGGCATATGTGAGTCAGATGTATGGGGCAGGAGCTACTGTAGTGCAGATGTGAGTCAGATCTATGGGGCAGGAGCTGCTGTGGGGTAGTTGTGGGTCAGATCTCTCGGGCAGTATCTGCTCTGGGGCACATGTTGGTCAGATCTATGGGGCAGGAGCTGCTGTGGGTCAGATGTACTGGGCAGGAGCTGCTGTGGGGCAGATGTGGGTCAGATCTATGGGGCAGGAGCTCCTGTGGGGCACATGTATATCAGATCTTTGGGGCAGGAGCAGTTGTGGGGATGATGTTTGTCAGATCTACGGAACAGGTGCTGCTGTGGGTTTATGTGGGTCAGATCTATAGGGAAGGAGCTGCTGTGGAGCTGATGTTGGTTAGATCTGTGGGGCAGGAGCTGCTGTGGGGCCTATGTGGGTCAGATCTATAGGGAAGGAGCTGCTGTGGAGGTGCTGTGTGTCAGATATATGGGGCATGAGCTGCTTTGGGGTAGATGGGGTCAGATCTATGGGGCAGGAGCTGCTGTGGGGCAGATGTGAGTCAGATCTATGGGGCAGGAGTAGCTGTGGGGCAGATGTGGGTCAGATCTATGGGGCAGGAGATGCTATGGCGCTGATGTTGGTAAGATATATGGGGCAGGAGCTGCAGTGGGGTAGATGTGGGTCTGATCTATGGGGCAGGAGCTGTTGTGGGTCCGATGTGGGTCAGATCTATGGGGCGGGAGCTGTTGTGGGTCCGATGTGGGTCAGATCTATGGGTCAGGAGCTGCTGTGTGGCTGATATGGGTCAGATATATGGAGCAGGAGCTGATATGGGGCAGATGTAGGTCAGATCTTTAGGGCAGGAGCTGCAGTGGGGCAGATGTGAGTCAGATCAATGGGGCAGGAGCTGCTGTGGGTCAGATGTATGGGGCAGGAGCTGCTGTGGGGCTGGTGTTGGTCAGATCTGTGGGGCGGGAGCTGCTGTGTTGCTGCTGAGGGTCAGATCTATGGGGCAGGAGCTGCTGTGGGGATAATGTGGGTCAGATCGATTGGGCAGGATCTGGTATGGGGCAGATGTGGGTAAGATCTACGGGGCAGGAGCTGCTGTGGGGGTGATGTGTGTCAGATCTATGGGGCAGGAGATGCTATGGCGCTGATGTTGGTAAATATATGGGGCAGGAGCTGCAGTGGGGTAGATGTGGGTCAGATCTATGGGGTGGGAGCTGCTGTGTGGCTGACGTGGGTCTGATCTATGGGGCAGGAGCTGCTATGGGGCAGATGTGGGTCAGATCTATGGGGCAGGAGCTGCTATGGGGCAGATGTGGGTCTGATCTATGGGGCAGGAGCTGCTGTGGGGCTGATGAGGGTCAGATCTATGGGGCAGGAGCTGCTGTGGGGCTGATTGGGATCAGATCTATGGGTCAGGAGCTGCTGTGTGGCTGATGTGGGTCTGATCTATGGGGCAGGAGCTTCTTTGGGGCTGATGTGGGTCAGATCTATGGGGCGGGAGCTGTTCTGGGGCAGATGTGGGTCAGATCTATGTGTCAGGAGAAGCTGTTGGTCAGAGCTATGGGGTTGGTGCTCCTAAGGGGCAGATGTGGGTCGGATCTATGGGGCAGGAGATGCTGTGGGGTTGATGTGGGACAGATCTATGGGGCAGGAGCTGCTGTGGTGCTGATGTGGGTAAGATCTATGAGACCGGAGCTGCTGTGGGGCACATGTGGGTCAGATCTATGGGGCAGGAGCTGTTGTGGGGCACATGGGTATCAGATCTTTGGGGCAGGAGCTGTTGTGGGGCACATGTCGGTAGATCTATGTGGCAGGAGCTGCTGTGGGGCTCATGTGGTTGAGATCTATGGGGCAGGCGTTGCTGTGGATCTGAGATGGGTCAGATATATGGGGCAGGAGCTGCTACGGGGCAGATGTGGGTCAGGTCTATGGGGCAGGAGCTGCAGTGGGGCAGATGTGAGTCAGATCAATGGGGCAGGAGCTGCTGTGGGGATGATGAGGGTCAGATCTATGGGGCAGGAGTTGCTGTGGAGTAGATCTATGGGGCAGGAGCTGTTGTGAGGCTGATGATGGTCTGATCTATAAGGCAGAAGCTGCTGTGGGTCGCAAGTGGGTCAGATGTATGGGGCAGGAGCTGCTGTGTGGCTGATGCGGGTCAGATCTATGGGGCAGGAGCTGCTGTGGGGCAGATGTGGGTCAGATCAATGGGCAGGAGCTGCTTTGGGGCAGATGTGGGTCAGATCTATTGGGTAGGTGCTGCTGTGGAGCTGATGTTGTTAAGATCTATGGGGCAGGAGCTGCTGTGGGGTATATGTGGGTCATATCTGTGGGGCAGGTGCTGCTGTGTTGCTGCTGAGGGTCAGATCTATGGGGCAGAAGATGCTGTGGGGATGATGAGGGTCACATCTATGGAGCAGGAGATGCTGTGGGGTAGATCTATGGGGCAGGAGCTGTTGTGAGGCTGATGAGGGTCTGATCTGTAAGGCAGGAGCTGCAGTGGGGCATATGTGTGTCAGATTTATTGGGCAGGAGCTGCTGTAGGGCGCATGTGGGTCAGATCTATGGGGCAGGAGATGCTGTGGGGCAGATGTGGGTAAGATCTATGGGGCAGGAGCTGCTGTGGGGCTGAAGTGGGTCAGATCTATTGGGGCAGGAGCTGCTGTGGGGCAGATGTGGGTCTGATCTATGGGGCAGGAGCTGCTGTGGGGCTGATGAGGGTCAGATCTATGGGGCAGGAGCTGTTCTGTGGCTGATGTGGGTCAGATTTTTAGGGCAGAAGGCTCTGTGGGGCAGATGTGGGTCAGATCGATGGGGCAGAAGATGCTGTGGGGTTGATGGGCGTCAGATCTATGGGGCAGGAGCTGCTGTGGGGATGATGAGGGTCAGATCTCTGGGGCAGGAGCTGTTGTGAGGCTGATGATGGTCTGTTCTATAAGGCAGGAGCTTTTGTGGGGCGCATTTGGGTCAGATGTATGGGGCAGGAGCTGCTGTGGGGCACATGTGGGTCAGATGTATGGGGTAGGAGCTGCTGTGTGGCTGATGTGGGTCAGATCTGTGGGGCAGGAGCTGCTGTGGTGCTGATGTTGTTCTGATCTATGAGACAGGAGCTGGTGTGGGGCAGATGTGGGTCAGATTTTTAGGGCAGAAGGCTCTGTGGGGCAGATGTGGGTCAGATCGATGGGGCAGAAGATGCTGTGGGGCTAATGGGCGTCAGATCTATGGGGCAGAAGATGCTGTGGGGCTAATGTGTGTCAGATCTATGGTGTAGGAGCTGCTGTGGGGCACATGTTGGTCAGATCTATGTGGCAGGAGCTGCTGTGGGGCAGATGTGGGTCAGATCTATGTGGCAGGAGCTGCTGTGGGGCAGAAGTGGGTCAGATCTATGTGGCAGGAGCTGCTGTGGGGCAGATCTCTTGGACAGGAGCTGCTCTGGGGCACATTTTGGTCAGATCTATGGGACTGGAGCTGCTGTGGGTCTGATGGGGCTAGATCTATGGGGCTGGAGCTGCTGTGGGGGTGATGTGGGTCCGATCTATGGGACAGGAGCTGCTGTTTGGCTGATGTGGGTCTGATCTATGGGGCAGGAGCTTCTTTGGGGCTGATGTGGGTCAGATCTATGGGGCGGGAGCTGCTGTGTGTCTGATGTGGGTCAGATCTATGTGGAGAATGTTTATGCAGAATGGCTTCATGAGAAAGGACATGAAGAGATTCCACTAGTTAAATTGTTAAAGAATGAACGTGATTAAAGACAAAGACGGTCTATCCTAGGGCCGATCACGGGCTAAGCAGCTGTGGAGAAATCAGGATGTGAAAAGACAGGGTATGTAGCTAAAGACGAAATATGTATCTAGAGGCAAGGACGGCCTGAGGGAAAAGCAAGATGTGTAGCAAGGTGTAGACAGAGCTGCAAAGAAAAAGTATCCATAAGACTAACCACAAAGGTCAGATGAAGTAATGTGTAACCCACCAATCCTGAGCTTTACTTTTGCAATATGCATGAACTTATTACTGATTGTATAAATGAGATGCTGTAACACCTAATAAACGAGACTTGTTGACCATGATAGCATGAGACTTGTCTCCCGCGGTTACTTCCAACAAAGCTGTGTTACAGAAAGGCAGAATTTCTATACATCCTTATCAAACTAGTTTTTTCTTCTTTTAGTTTGACTCCTGACTTTAACTTTGAAATCAGACAAAGACCTTACAGTAGCAGACGTATCTGATGAAGAATTCACCATTTGTTTACTGTTACAGCATGAAATGATTTGTAAAATGAGTACAGAGCAGGTAAAGAACATCTACCATGTGAAATCAAGGATCATCCATTCCTGCCCTAAACACACAGTTATTCACCGAAAAAATTCTCCCTCTACATATCCAAAAGCTGATTTTAACAGAAATCAGAGCATAGACAGAAACACACAATCAAAATTAAAATGTTTCTTTGTGAGTCATTATGAAGTTAATAAAACATTTAATAAACACAGTGAGTCCGAGCTTCAGAGATGCTTTGTGTTTTTATTTATTTATCTAGCCGGAAGAATGTACACACACATTTCCTTGGACTGTGGTATTGAGAGATACACTTAAAGCAATCAAGCTGAAGTATAACAGAAGTATATCTAAAGCACCTTTCTTGAAGGACGGCAGGATCACTGAGGATAAGATAATACAGAGCCATAAATGAGAAGGATCAGAAGGACCAACCAACCTGTATAGCATTTCAGAGTGTAGCTGGTTCTTAGAAGAACGAATGACTCTATGGTTCTATGATTCTGTGACTTAAGGTTGGAAAAGACCACTGAAGGTCATCTAGTTCAACCATCAACCCACTCCCAGCATGCCCACTATGTCCCTCAGAGCCACATCTACACGTTTCTTGGACGTCTGCAGGGATGGTGATTCCACCATCACCCTGGGCAAACCTTTCCAATACCTAATGACTATTTTTGAGAAGTTGTTTCTCCGAACATCCAGTAGAACCTCTCCTGGCACAACTCTAAGCCACTCCCTCTTGTCCTGTCACTAGTTACACACAAAAAGAGGTTGAACCTCACCTCACCACAACCCCCCTTCAGGAAGTTGTAGAGAGCAATGAGGTCTCCCCCCAAGCCTCCTCTTCGCCAGACTAAATACCCCCAGCTTCCTCAGCTGCTCCTCACAAGACTTATGCTCCAGACCCCACACCAGCCTCATTACCATTCTATGAACATGTGCCAGGGTCTTTCTTGTAGTGAGGGGGCCCAAAAATGAACACAGTGCTCAAGTCACAGCTTCACCAGTGCCAAGTACTGAGAGATTATCACCTCCCTGGTCCTGCTGGCAACACTATTTCTGATACAAGCCAGGCCTTCTAGGCTACCAGGCACACTGCTGGCTCACATTCATCTGGCTGTCAACGAACACCACCAGAATCTAGATTCTAGCCACAAGCCTGCAAAATGGAGTGGCATGATATTGTGATCAAAGTGCAGTAGCTGGCACTTGACTTTGTTGAAGCTTATACAATTGCCTTCAGCCCATTGATCCAGCCAATTCAGATCCCTCTGTAAGGCCTTTCTACTCTCAGGCAAATCAACACTTCCTTCCAGTGAGGAGTCATCTGCAAACTCACTGAGGATACACTCAATCCCCCCATCCAGATCATCAATAAAGATATTAAACAGGACCTACCCCTATACTGACGCCTGGGGAAAAAAAAAAAAAAAAAAGTCAATTAATGAAGCTGGGAAACAGCACAACATTAGGCACCTCTTTGTATTCTAAGTGAGACAAGAAAGAATATTTTCCACTTTAAATTCACAGTATGTAATTAGCAACAGGATAATAGTTATCTATAAATACCTACAAAATCCTTTTACTGAAGGCTTGTTTTGTTCTGGAGACAAACCATCTGTGCATTCCACTCAGAATCTGTATTTACAAATGCTCTGACTTATGTCATTGATATCAGATCAAAAGAACCACAAGCTAAAAACTGCTAACAAAGATAAGAACCAGCTTAAGTCGATCTGCATATACTAAAAGTTTAACTCTCACTGGGTTAGTAGAAAAAAACTACAGTACTGGAATGTAGAGGATTTTACAGACACTTTACACCTGTGTTTTTAACTGTGTATCTGAAGCCCAGGCTGCCCAGCAAAGCCACCAGGTGGCACGAACACATAGTACCAGAGGTGCTTTCTCTCACCATCCCTCAGCAAAGGCACTGCCCCAAAACAAACTGTGCGATCAACCTACCAAATGACAGAAGCACAAAATCATTTATCTGAAATGAATCTGAAAATATCTGGCAAACCAATACCCTTCATAAAAAGAGGAAGAGATGATTAACAAAAAAAATACATTCTATTTCCTCACAATTATTGGGTTCAACTTCAGGCATCTTTTTATTCACTCAACATATCCTTTAAAAATCAGGTCACAGTAGCAGCCCCTGTTTTGTTACACAAGATGAAGAGCAGTCATGCCCTGCCCGGCATTAGAGTTCTCATCACCTGTTAACTCATCTGTGAGCTCATATGCAGCAATAATGTATAGATCAATCAGGAAATTAAAAAACAAATAAAAAACCAGCAGGATGCCATAAATGTTGTAATGATTCAGCAACAGGAGATAGTATTTAACTATTTGTGGCATTCGACTCTCTAAGACAAGATCAAACCATTTCAGAAACAATAAATGTCAAAAACCCTCTCAAATCTGTATCAAAGAGCATCAAGACCTCCAAAACATTGTACCCTAGAGCTTAAACTCTCAGGAAAGAAGATGACACATACATACAAGAAAATACTTTAAGGCTGTCAGAGAGAAGGCACCTACTACATTAAAGCATTGCAACTCGATCCTTGCAACACTGCAGTACTTGCAGTCTTTACAGTTAGCTGAATTCCATTTCTAGACCATCAGAAGAGCAGTAGAACAGGTGCCATTTGTAAACAGTGAGCTCTTCAGGAGTACAAGATGGATATTAACACTACCCAGCAAATGCATGCCTTGGGCAACAAATACATGAGCTCTACTTCACAGCGTCAATTGATGTGATATCTAAAGTATTCAGAAATAATATCCACATATACTATTGGTTCCATTTAAATCTAATCAGAACTTGGTACAGTGTATATTAACAGTAATTGCAAAAACGGCTTTCAAGTTACATTTTTCAATACATGGTCCTTCTACAAGGAATATAATGATTGCACCCAAAAAATTCAAATAGCATATCCATGCAACACTTAGATTGCTCAGAGGGATTAATAATTCTTTTGACAAATGAAATGGATGCGACAAAAGACAGAAAGTACTGATCACACAAGAACATTACGTGCGTGAAAACAGGACACTCAAAGTCCATGACGTGTTAAATCACCACTAAGATCATCACGTCCATCTATCAGAGACAAACATGAACTTTTATTGAATACTACACGCCATACGTGTTTTGCATGTGTGTAATGGCCGGGGAGACCTGAGGGGGATCATGGGATCACATGGCTGAGGCCCCACTCTGGTAGGAAACACCCATGCCAAGCACATGAGATGTGGGGAAGGGAGAGGGCAGCGGCACTGGGAAAAGCCCAGAAACTTGAGCTGGGGCTGGAGCACGTGCTGCGGGTGAGGACGGCTCACTGTGATGAGCCAGCAGTGGACTGCGGCATCGCTGTGAGACGGGCAGTGATGTACCCAAGCGAAGGTCAAGCGAAGGTGACGCCCAGCAGCTTGGCCAAGCCATGGTTGGAGACATCACCAGGCAACGGATTGTGATCCGATAGGCCGCGCCGGCTTTGACGCGGGCGCAGCAGCTCAGCCCAGCAGTTCGTGCCTGGCCTCCGACCGAGCGTGTGTGTGAAGACTGGAGTGTGGACAGGGCGAGCTTTGGTGCTGGAAAGTGCTCTGGGTGCTGTTAGCACAGCTCCCAGCGGCCTTCTCAGAGCCATTTGTTCTTTCCCCGAGCCTGCCGGGAGCAGGCAGACGGGACATCCTAGAGAAAAAAGCGTGTGCAGCAGCACAGGTAGGCGGCACAGAGACTGGCAGCGGGGGGGCACAACTTGAGGGACCCTTCCCAGGCCGGAGTCTGACTAATGTCTCTTGTCCTCTTCCAGCGTGTCACCTGCTGCTGCTGCTGCAGCGTTAGTGCTGGGGAGCACGTTACCATCTCCCGCTCCCACTGGCCCACCGCAACTGGTGGAAGGATGGAGGCAGAGTTTGAGACCCGCTGCCCCGTGTGCCTGGAGAACTGGGACAGCGCAGCATACGCCATGCCTTGCTGCCACCAGTTCTGCTTCCGCTGCATCCAGCGGTGGACAAGCACCAGGCCCCAGTGTCCGCTGTGCAAACGGGATGTGAAGACCATCATTCACTCCGTGCAAGCGGACGACAACTACAAGGAGGTGGAGGTCAGACCAGCTGCACAGGCATCCGTTGCTACACGGAGACCCGCACTCCACCACGCAGCCCGGCCATGGCCTGCAGTGCCCACGCATCCTCTGGGCGGCCTCTCCCCTGCCACCTGGGCTTCCCTCTTCAGGGAGCAGCCGGCCCTGCTGCGGCCCCTGCGGTCCTGGCTGCGCCAGAACCTGCACCGCATCCTGGGCACCGAGGGGCCACAGGCAAATATCCTGGTTGACAGTGTCATCTGGGCCCTGCTCCTCGTAGGCTTGGCAGAGGGGATCCTGATAGAAATGCTGGATCCTGACCTGCACGGCCACACGGTGACCTTTGTGAGGCACTTGATCGCCTTTGCGGTGCGGAGGTGCAGCCGGGTGGCAGGCCGCTTCCTGGGCCTCAACATCCCCCCTGCTCCTGGGGCCACAGCAGCAGAGCCCAGAGCTGCCACACCAGAGGAGCCACCTGTCCCTGGCTCAGCACCCTCCAGCAGCCCTGCCAGCTCCAACAGGGACGAAATGCTGGGCAGGGCAACACAAGAGGTTCGTGGGCATCCCAGCCGCCCACACGGCAACCCTGCAACTGTCACCACAGAGCAGGCAGCGCCTCAGGAGGAGCCAGGAGAGCCTGTGGCAGGGCCCTCCGGCACCAGCCCACCTGAGGGGACCCGGCGAGCCCCGAAGAGGAAGGCCGGCGACTCACAGGCCTCAGCACCATCAAAGAAGAGGCCACCCCGCCGGCAGCAATAGAAGAGCCCATGGGGCAGCTGAGGAGGCTGGGGCCAGGCAGCACCTGGGACACACACTGGCCCCAACGGACCCTTGTCATCACCGTCCAATTCAACCTCAAATAGAAAACAGAAAGACTGCGAACAATAAATTAACATTGAAAAAAACTGAAAAACAAAGTGTTGGTATTGAGTGTTGGTATTGATAACAGCACAGCTGTTGACGCTTCCCCATCCTTGACGCTCTCTCCCCTTTTTCCTACTGCCATGCAACTGCTGCCACTGTTGCATTCCAGACACGAACCCCACGGGCTTCAGAGAGGGCAATGGCAAATCTCTGCTCCTGGGGACCAACATCCACAGGCCGTGCTACAGCTGGGGTCAGCCAGCTGGAGCAGAACCACCAGTCCTGCTGGACACCAGGCTGAACCTGCAAGGAACCCACCCGGGCTGCCTTGCCGAACGCTGTCCTGGGCTGCGTGAGGCCAGGTGCCACCCGTGGGTGAAGGGCGGTTATCCCGCCCTCTGCTCAGCCCTGAGGAGGTCACAGCTGGAGCGCTGGGACCGCAGCTGGGCTACCCAGCACAGGGGATAACAACACACTTCTTCCCATTACGAGTGGACCATTCGCTTCTACCACTCCAGATCCGCAGCCCATCCCTGTACAACCGCTCTTAAGTAGGGACCTATACACTTCCTTATTTCACTAAGATCATCACGTCCATCTATCAGAGACAAACATGAACTTTTATTGAATACTACACGCCATACGTGTTTTGCATGTGTGTAATGGCCAGGGAGACCTGTCAGATCTATGGGGCAGGAGCTACTGTGGGGCAGATGTGCATCAGATCTATGGGGCAGGAGCTGCTGTGGGGCTGATTGGCGTCAGATCTATGGGGCAGGAGCTGCTCTGCGGCATATGTGGGTCAGATCTATGGGGCAGGAGCTGCTGTGGGGCAGATGTGCATCAGATCTATGGGGCAGGAGCTGCTGTGTGGCTGATGTGGTTCAGATCTATGGGGCAGAAGCTCATGTGGGGCTGATATGGGTCAGATCTACGGAGCAGGAGCAGCTTTGGTGCAGATGAGAGTCAGATCTATGGGGCAGTAGCTGCTGTGGGTCAGATCTATGGGGCAGGAGCAACTGTGGAGATGATGTGGGTCAGAACTATGTGGTAGGAGATGATGTGAGACAATGTGGGTCAGATCTATGTGGCAGGAGCTGCTGTGGAGCTGATGCGGCTCCGATCTATGGGGCAGCAGCTGCTGTAGGGCTGATTGTGGTCAGATCTATTGGGCAGGAGGTGCTCTGGGGCATATGTGTGTCAGATCTATGGGGCAGGAGCTGCTGTGGGGCACATGTGGGTCAGATATACGGGGCAGGAGTTGCTGTGGGGTAGATGTGGGTCAGATCTATGGGGCAGGTGCTGCTGTGGGGATGTTGTGGCTCAGATCTATGGGGCAGGAGCTGCTATGGGGTATATATGGATGAGATATATGGGGCAGGAGCTGCTACGGGGATGATTGCGCTAAGATGAATAGGGCAGGAGCTGCTGTGAGGCAGATGTGGGTCAGATTTATTTGGAAGGATCTGCTGTGGGGTAGAGGTGGGTCAGATCAATGGGGCAGAAGCTGCTGTGGGGCAGAGGTGGGTCTGATCTATTGGGCAGGAGCTGCTGTGGGGCTGATGTGGGTCAGATCTACGGAGCAGGAGCTGCTCTGGGGCACATGTGGTTCAGGTCTGTGGGGCAGGTGCTGCTGTGGGGAAGATGTGGGTCAGATCTATGGGGCAGGAGCTGCTATGGGGCACATGTGTATCAGATCTATGGGGGAGGAGCTGCTGTGGGGCAGATGTAGGTCAGATCTATGGGTCAGAAACTGCTGTGGAGCTGATGTGGGTCAGATCTATGGGGCAGGAGCTGCTGTGGTGCTGCTTGGCGTCAGATCTATGGACAGGAGCTTCTTTGGTGCACATGTGGGTCAGATCTATGGGGCAGGAGCTGCTGTGTGGCTGATATGGGTCAGATCTATGTGGCATGCGCTGCTGTGGGGTATATGTGGGTCAGATCTATGGGGCAGGAATTGCTGTGTGGATGATGTGGCTCAGATCTATGGGGCAGGAGCTGCTATGGGGCAGATGTGGGTCAGATCTATGGGGCAGGAGCTGCAGTGGGGATGATTGCGGTAAGATCTATAGGGCAGGAGCTGCTGTGAGGCAGATGTGGGTCAGATCTATTTGGAAGGATCTGCTGTGGGGTAGAGGTGGGTCACATCAATGAGGCACGAGCTGCTGTGGGCAGATGTGGGTCTGATCTATGGGGCAGAAGCTGCTGTGGGTCAGATCTATGGGGCAGGAGTTGCTGTGGGGCACATGTGGGTCGGATCTATGGGTCAGGAGCTGCTGTGGGGTAGATGTGGGTCAGATCTATGGTACAGAAGCAGCTTTGGGGATGATGTGGCTAAGATATATGGGGCAGGAGCTGCTATGGGGCAGATGTGGGTGAGATATATGGGGCAGGATCTGATCTGGGAATGATTGCGGTAAGATCTATAGGGCAGGAGCTGCTGTGGGGTAGAGGTGGGTCAGATCAATGGGGCAGGACCTATGTGGGGCAGAGGGGGTTCTTATCTATTGGGCAGGAGCTGCTGTGGGGAACATGTGGGTCAGGTCTATAAGGCAGGTGCTGCTGTGGGGCTAATTGGGGTAAGATCTATGGGGCAGGAGCTGCTGTGGGTCAGATATATGGGGCAGGAGCTGCTGCGGGGCTGATGTGGGTCAGATCTATGGGGTAGAAGCTGCTATGGGGCACATGTGTATCAGATCTATGGGGCAGTAGCTGTTGTGGGGCACATGTGGGTAAGATCTATGGGCCTGGAGCTGCTGTGGGGCAGATGTAGGTCAGATCAATGGGTCAGGAGCTGCTGTGGAGCTGATGTGGGTCAGATCTATGGGGCAGGATCTGCTTTGGGGCTGATTGGCATCAGATCTATGGGACAGGAGCTGCTGTGGTGCACATGTGGGTCAGATCGATGGGGCAGGAGCTGCTCTGCGGTATATGTGGGTCAGATTTATGGGGCAGGAGCTGCTGTGGGGCAGGTATGGTTCATATCTATGGGGCAGGAGATGTAGTGGGGCGGATGTGGATCAGATCTATGGGGCAGGAGCTGCTGTGGGTCAGATCTATGGGGCAGGAGCTGCTGTGGAGATGATGTGGGTCAGAACTATGTGGTAGGAGATGATGTGGGACAATGTGGGTCAGATCTATGGGGCAGGAGCTGCTGTAGGGCTGATTAGGGTCAGATCTATGGGGCAGGAGATGATGTGGGGCACATTTGTGTCAGATCTATGGGGCAGGAGTTGCTGTGGTGCACATGTGGGTCAGATCGATGGGGCAGGAGCTGCTCTGCGGTATATGTGGGTCAGATCTATGGGGCAGGAACTGCTGTGTGGCTGCTAAGGGTCACATCTATGGGGCAGGAGCTGCTGTGGGGCACATGTGGTTCAGATCTATGGGGCAGGAGCTGCTGTGGAGCTGATGTGGGTCAGATCTATGGGGCAGGAGCTGCTGTAGGGCTGATTGGGGTCAGATCTATTGGGCAGGAGATGCTGTGGGTCACATGTGTGTCAGATCTATGGGGCAGGAGCTGCTGTGGGGCACATGTGGGTCAGATCCAAGAGGGAGGCGCTGCTGTGGGGTAGATGTGGGTCAGATCTATGGGGCAGGAGCTGCTGTGGGGATGATGTGGCTCAGATCTATGGGGTAGGAGCTGCTATGGGGCAGATTTGGGTCAGGTATATGGGGCAGGAGCTGCTGTGGGGCTGATTGCGGTAAGTTCTATAGGGCAGGAGCTGCTGTGAGGCAGATGTGGGTCAGATCTATTGGGAAGGATCTGCTGTGGGGTAGAGGTGGGTCAGATCTATGGGGCAGAAGCTGCTGTGGGGTAGATGTGGGTCAGATCTATGGGGCAGGCGCTGCTGTGGGGCAGAAGTGGGTCAGATTTAACGGGCAGGAGTAGCTGTTGGGGTGATGTGGGTCAGATCTATGGGGAGTAGCTGCTGTGGGGCAGATGTGGGTCAGATCTATGAGGCACGAGGTGCTGTGGGGCTGATGGGGGTCAGATCTATGGGGCAGGAGCTGCTGTGGGGATGATGAGGGTCAGATCTCTGGGGCAGGAGCTGTTGTGAGGCTGATGATGGTCTGTTCTATAAGGCAGGAGCTTTTGTGGGGCGCATTTGGGTCAGATGTATGGGGCAGGAGCTGCTGTGGGGCACATGTGGGTCAGATGTATGGGGTAGGAGCTGCTGTGTGGCTGATGTGGGTCAGATCTATGGGGCAGGAGCTGCTGTGGTGCTGATGTTGTTCTGATCTATGAGACAGGAGCTGGTGTGGGGCAGATGTGGGTCAGATTTTTAGGGCAGAAGGCTCTGTGGGGCAGATGTGGGTCAGATCGATGGGGCAGAAGATGCTGTGGGGCTAATGGGCGTCAGATCTATGGGGCAGAAGATGCTGTGGGGCTAATGTGTGTCAGATCTATGGTGTAGGAGCTGCTGTGGGGCACATGTTGGTCAGATCTATGTGGCAGGAGCTGCTGTGGGGCAGATGTGGGTCAGATCTATGTGGCAGGAGCTGCTGTGGGGCAGAAGTGGGTCAGATCTATGTGGCAGGAGCTGCTGTGGGGCAGATCTCTTGGACAGGAGCTGCTCTGGGGCACATTTTGGTCAGATCTATGGGACTGGAGCTGCTGTGGGTCTGATGGGGCTAGATCTATGGGGCTGGAGCTGCTGTGGGGGTGATGTGGGTCCGATCTATGGGACAGGAGCTGCTGTTTGGCTGATGTGGGTCTGATCTATGGGGCAGGAGCTTCTTTGGGGCTGATGTGGGTCAGATCTATGGGGCGGGAGCTGCTGTGTGTCTGATGTGGGTCAGATCTATGTGGAGAATGTTTATGCAGAATGGCTTCATGAGAAAGGACATGAAGAGATTCCACTAGTTAAATTGTTAAAGAATGAACGTGATTAAAGACAAAGACGGTCTATCCTAGGGCCGATCACGGGCTAAGCAGCTGTGGAGAAATCAGGATGTGAAAAGACAGGGTATGTAGCTAAAGACGAAATATGTATCTAGAGGCAAGGACGGCCTGAGGGAAAAGCAAGATGTGTAGCAAGGTGTAGACAGAGCTGCAAAGAAAAAGTATCCATAAGACTAACCACAAAGGTCAGATGAAGTAATGTGTAACCCACCAATCCTGAGCTTTACTTTTGCAATATGCATGAACTTATTACTGATTGTATAAATGAGATGCTGTAACACCTAATAAACGAGACTTGTTGACCATGATAGCATGAGACTTGTCTCCCGCGGTTACTTCCAACAAAGCTGTGTTACAGAAAGGCAGAATTTCTATACGTCCTTATCAAACTAGTTTTTTCTTCTTTTAGTTTGACTCCTGACTTTAACTTTGAAATCAGACAAAGACCTTACAGTAGCAGACGTATCTGATGAAGAATTCACCATTTGTTTACTGTTACAGCATGAAATGATTTGTAAAATGAGTACAGAGCAGGTAAAGAACATCTACCATGTGAAATCAAGGATCATCCATTCCTGCCCTAAACACACACTTATTCACCGAAAAAATTCTCCCTCTACATATCCAAAAGCTGATTTTAACAGAAATCAGAGCATAGACAGAAACACACAATCAAAATTAAAATGTTTCTTTGTGAGTCATTATGAAGTTAATAAAACATTTAATAAACACAGTGAGTCCGAGCTTCAGAGATGCTTTGTGTTTTTATTTATTTATCTAGCCGGAAGAATGTACACACACATTTCCTTGGACTGTGGTATTGAGAGATACACTTAAAGCAATCAAGCTGAAGTATAACAGAAGTATATCTAAAGCACCTTTCTTGAAGGACGGCAGGATCACTGAGGATAAGATAATACAGAGCCATAAATGAGAAGGATCAGAAGGACCAACCAACCTGTATAGCATTTCAGAGTGTAGCTGGTTCTTAGAAGAACGAATGACTCTATGGTTCTATGATTCTGTGACTTAAGGTTGGAAAAGACCACTGAAGGTCATCTAGTTCAACCATCAACCCACTCCCAGCATGCCCACTATGTCCCTCAGAGCCACATCTACACGTTTCTTGGACGTCTGCAGGGATGGTGATTCCAC
The DNA here is from genome assembly GCF_054131305.1 of Coturnix japonica. Lineage (NCBI taxonomy): Eukaryota > Metazoa > Chordata > Aves > Galliformes > Phasianidae > Coturnix > Coturnix japonica. The sequence goes on from NC_140689.1 coordinate 3,566,773, forward strand.
CATCACCCTGGGCAAACCTTTCCAATACCTAATGACTATTTTTGAGAAGTTGTTTCTCCGAACATCCAGTAGAACCTCTCCTGGCACAACTCTAAGCCACTCCCTCTTGTCCTGTCACTAGTTACACACAAAAAGAGGTTGAACCTCACCTCACCACAACCCCCCTTCAGGAAGTTGTAGAGAGCAATGAGGTCTCCCCCCAAGCCTCCTCTTCGCCAGACTAAATACCCCCAGCTTCCTCAGCTGCTCCTCACAAGACTTATGCTCCAGACCCCACACCAGCCTCATTACCATTCTATGAACATGTGCCAGGGTCTTTCTTGTAGTGAGGGGGCCCAAAAATGAACACAGTGCTCAAGTCACAGCTTCACCAGTGCCAAGTACTGAGAGATTATCACCTCCCTGGTCCTGCTGGCAACACTATTTCTGATACAAGCCAGGCCTTCTAGGCTACCAGGCACACTGCTGGCTCACATTCATCTGGCTGTCAACGAACACCACCAGAATCTAGATTCTAGCCACAAGCCTGCAAAATGGAGTGGCATGATATTGTGATCAAAGTGCAGTAGCTGGCACTTGACTTTGTTGAAGCTTATACAATTGCCTTCAGCCCATTGATCCAGCCAATTCAGATCCCTCTGTAAGGCCTTTCTACTCTCAGGCAAATCAACACTTCCTTCCAGTGAGGAGTCATCTGCAAACTCACTGAGGATACACTCAATCCCCCCATCCAGATCATCAATAAAGATATTAAACAGGACCTACCCCTATACTGACGCCTGGGGAAAAAAAAAAAAAAAAAAAGTCAATTAATGAAGCTGGGAAACAGCACAACATTAGGCACCTCTTTGTATTCTAAGTGAGACAAGAAAGAATATTTTCCACTTTAAATTCACAGTATGTAATTAGCAACTGGATAATAGTTATCTATAAATACCTACAAAATCCTTTTACTGAAGGCTTGTTTTGTTCTGGAGACAAACCATCTGTGCATTCCACTCAGAATCTGTATTTACAAATGCTCTGACTTATGTCATTGATATCAGATCAAAAGAACCACAAGCTAAAAACTGCTAACAAAGATAAGAACCAGCTTAAGTCGATCTGCATATACTAAAAGTTTAACTCTCACTGGGTTAGTAGAAAAAAACTACAGTACTGGAATGTAGAGGATTTTACAGACACTTTACACCTGTGTTTTTAACTGTGTATCTGAAGCCCAGGCTGCCCAGCAAAGCCACCAGGTGGCACGAACACATAGTACCAGAGGTGCTTTCTCTCACCATCCCTCAGCAAAGGCACTGCCCCAAAACAAACTGTGCGATCAACCTACCAAATGACAGAAGCACAAAATCATTTATCTGAAATGAATCTGAAAATATCTGGCAAACCAATACCCTTCATAAAAAGAGGAAGAGATGATTAACAAAAAAAATACATTCTATTTCCTCACAATTATTGGGTTCAACTTCAGGCATCTTTTTATTCACTCAACATATCCTTTAAAAATCAGGTCACAGTAGCAGCCCCTGTTTTGTTACACAAGATGAAGAGCAGTCATGCCCTGCCCGGCATTAGAGTTCTCATCACCTGTTAACTCATCTGTGAGCTCATATGCAGCAATAATGTATAGATCAATCAGGAAATTAAAAAACAAATAAAAAACCAGCAGGATGCCATAAATGTTGTAATGATTCAGCAACAGGAGATAGTATTTAACTATTTGTGGCATTCGACTCTCTAAGACAAGATCAAACCATTTCAGAAACAATAAATGTCAAAAACCCTCTCAAATCTGTATCAAAGAGCATCAAGACCTCCAAAACATTGTACCCTAGAGCTTAAACTCTCAGGAAAGAAGATGACACATACATACAAGAAAATACTTTAAGGCTGTCAGAGAGAAGGCACCTACTACATTAAAGCATTGCAACTCGATCCTTGCAACACTGCAGTACTTGCAGTCTTTACAGTTAGCTGAATTCCATTTCTAGACCATCAGAAGAGCAGTAGAACAGGTGCCATTTGTAAACAGTGAGCTCTTCAGGAGTACAAGATGGATATTAACACTACCCAGCAAATGCATGCCTTGGGCAACAAATACATGAGCTCTACTTCACAGCGTCAATTGATGTGATATCTAAAGTATTCAGAAATAATATCCACATATACTATTGGTTCCATTTAAATCTAATCAGAACTTGGTACAGTGTATATTAACAGTAATTGCAAAAACGGCTTTCAAGTTACATTTTTCAATACATGGTCCTTCTACAAGGAATATAATGATTGCACCCAAAAAATTCAAATAGCATATCCATGCAACACTTAGATTGCTCAGAGGGATTAATAATTCTTTTGACAAATGAAATGGATGCGACAAAAGACAGAAAGTACTGATCACACAAGAACATTACGTGCGTGAAAACAGGACACTCAAAGTCCATGACGTGTTAAATCACCACTAAGATCATCACGTCCATCTATCAGAGACAAACATGAACTTTTATTGAATACTACACGCCATACGTGTTTTGCATGTGTGTAATGGCCGGGGAGACCTGAGGGGGATCATGGGATCACATGGCTGAGGCCCCACTCTGGTAGGAAACACCCATGCCAAGCACATGAGATGTGGGGAAGGGAGAGGGCAGCGGCACTGGGAAAAGCCCAGAAACTTGAGCTGGGGCTGGAGCACGTGCTGCGGGTGAGGACGGCTCACTGTGATGAGCCAGCAGTGGACTGCGGCATCGCTGTGAGACGGGCAGTGATGTACCCAAGCGAAGGTCAAGCGAAGGTGACGCCCAGCAGCTTGGCCAAGCCATGGTTGGAGACATCACCAGGCAACGGATTGTGATCCGATAGGCCGCGCCGGCTTTGACGCAGGCGCAGCAGCTCAGCCCAGCAGTTCGTGCCTGGCCTCCGACCGAGCGTGTGTGTGAAGACTGGAGTGTGGACAGGGCGAGCTTTGGTGCTGGAAAGTGCTCTGGGTGCTGTTAGCACAGCTCCCAGCGGCCTTCTCAGAGCCATTTGTTCTTTCCCCGAGCCTGCCGGGAGCAGGCAGACGGGACATCCTAGAGAAAAAAGCGTGTGCAGCAGCACAGGTAGGCGGCACAGAGACTGGCAGCGGGGGGGCACAACTTGAGGGACCCTTCCCAGGCCGGAGTCTGACTAATGTCTCTTGTCCTCTTCCAGCGTGTCACCTGCTGCTGCTGCTGCAGCGTTAGTGCTGGGGAGCACGTTACCATCTCCCGCTCCCACTGGCCCACCGCAACTGGTGGAAGGATGGAGGCAGAGTTTGAGACCCGCTGCCCCGTGTGCCTGGAGAACTGGGACAGCGCAGCATACGCCATGCCTTGCTGCCACCAGTTCTGCTTCCGCTGCATCCAGCGGTGGACAAGCACCAGGCCCCAGTGTCCGCTGTGCAAACGGGATGTGAAGACCATCATTCACTCCGTGCAAGCGGACGACAACTACAAGGAGGTGGAGGTCAGACCAGCTGCACAGGCATCCGTTGCTACACGGAGACCCGCACTCCACCACGCAGCCCGGCCATGGCCTGCAGTGCCCACGCATCCTCTGGGCGGCCTCTCCCCTGCCACCTGGGCTTCCCTCTTCAGGGAGCAGCCGGCCCTGCTGCGGCCCCTGCGGTCCTGGCTGCGCCAGAACCTGCACCGCATCCTGGGCACCGAGGGGCCACAGGCAAATATCCTGGTTGACAGTGTCATCTGGGCCCTGCTCCTCGTAGGCTTGGCAGAGGGGATCCTGATAGAAATGCTGGATCCTGACCTGCACGGCCACACGGTGACCTTTGTGAGGCACTTGATCGCCTTTGCGGTGCGGAGGTGCAGCCGGGTGGCAGGCCGCTTCCTGGGCCTCAACATCCCCCCTGCTCCTGGGGCCACAGCAGCAGAGCCCAGAGCTGCCACACCAGAGGAGCCACCTGTCCCTGGCTCAGCACCCTCCAGCAGCCCTGCCAGCTCCAACAGGGACGAAATGCTGGGCAGGGCAACACAAGAGGTTCGTGGGCATCCCAGCCGCCCACACGGCAACCCTGCAACTGTCACCACAGAGCAGGCAGCGCCTCAGGAGGAGCCAGGAGAGCCTGTGGCAGGGCCCTCCGGCACCAGCCCACCTGAGGGGACCCGGCGAGCCCCGAAGAGGAAGGCCGGCGACTCACAGGCCTCAGCACCATCAAAGAAGAGGCCACCCCGCCGGCAGCAATAGAAGAGCCCATGGGGCAGCTGAGGAGGCTGGGGCCAGGCAGCACCTGGGACACACACTGGCCCCAACGGACCCTTGTCATCACCGTCCAATTCAACCTCAAATAGAAAACAGAAAGACTGCGAACAATAAATTAACATTGAAAAAAACTGAAAAACAAAGTGTTGGTATTGAGTGTTGGTATTGATAACAGCACAGCTGTTGACGCTTCCCCATCCTTGACGCTCTCTCCCCTTTTTCCTACTGCCATGCAACTGCTGCCACTGTTGCATTCCAGACACGAACCCCACGGGCTTCAGAGAGGGCAATGGCAAATCTCTGCTCCTGGGGACCAACATCCACAGGCCGTGCTACAGCTGGGGTCAGCCAGCTGGAGCAGAACCACCAGTCCTGCTGGACACCAGGCTGAACCTGCAAGGAACCCACCCGGGCTGCCTTGCCGAACGCTGTCCTGGGCTGCGTGAGGCCAGGTGCCACCCGTGGGTGAAGGGCGGTTATCCCGCCCTCTGCTCAGCCCTGAGGAGGTCACAGCTGGAGCGCTGGGACCGCAGCTGGGCTACCCAGCACAGGGGATAACAACACACTTCTTCCCATTACGAGTGGACCATTCGCTTCTACCACTCCAGATCCGCAGCCCATCCCTGTACAACCGCTCTTAAGTAGGGACCTATACACTTCCTTATTTCACTAAGATCATCACGTCCATCTATCAGAGACAAACATGAACTTTTATTGAATACTACACGCCATACGTGTTTTGCATGTGTGTAATGGCCAGGGAGACCTGTCAGATCTATGGGGCAGGAGCTACTGTGGGGCAGATGTGCATCAGATCTATGGGGCAGGAGCTGCTGTGGGGCTGATTGGCGTCAGATCTATGGGGCAGGAGCTGCTCTGCGGCATATGTGGGTCAGATCTATGGGGCAGGAGCTGCTGTGGGGCAGATGTGCATCAGATCTATGGGGCAGGAGCTGCTGTGTGGCTGATGTGGTTCAGATCTATGGGGCAGAAGCTCATGTGGGGCTGATATGGGTCAGATCTACGGAGCAGGAGCAGCTTTGGTGCAGATGAGAGTCAGATCTATGGGGCAGTAGCTGCTGTGGGTCAGATCTATGGGGCAGGAGCAACTGTGGAGATGATGTGGGTCAGAACTATGTGGTAGGAGATGATGTGAGACAATGTGGGTCAGATCTATGTGGCAGGAGCTGCTGTGGAGCTGATGCGGCTCCGATCTATGGGGCAGCAGCTGCTGTAGGGCTGATTGTGGTCAGATCTATTGGGCAGGAGGTGCTCTGGGGCATATGTGTGTCAGATCTATGGGGCAGGAGCTGCTGTGGGGCACATGTGGGTCAGATATACGGGGCAGGAGTTGCTGTGGGGTAGATGTGGGTCAGATCTATGGGGCAGGTGCTGCTGTGGGGATGTTGTGGCTCAGATCTATGGGGCAGGAGCTGCTATGGGGTATATATGGATGAGATATATGGGGCAGGAGCTGCTACGGGGATGATTGCGCTAAGATGAATAGGGCAGGAGCTGCTGTGAGGCAGATGTGGGTCAGATTTATTTGGAAGGATCTGCTGTGGGGTAGAGGTGGGTCAGATCAATGGGGCAGAAGCTGCTGTGGGGCAGAGGTGGGTCTGATCTATTGGGCAGGAGCTGCTGTGGGGCTGATGTGGGTCAGATCTACGGAGCAGGAGCTGCTCTGGGGCACATGTGGTTCAGGTCTGTGGGGCAGGTGCTGCTGTGGGGAAGATGTGGGTCAGATCTATGGGGCAGGAGCTGCTATGGGGCACATGTGTATCAGATCTATGGGGGAGGAGCTGCTGTGGGGCAGATGTAGGTCAGATCTATGGGTCAGAAACTGCTGTGGAGCTGATGTGGGTCAGATCTATGGGGCAGGAGCTGCTGTGGTGCTGCTTGGCGTCAGATCTATGGACAGGAGCTTCTTTGGTGCACATGTGGGTCAGATCTATGGGGCAGGAGCTGCTGTGTGGCTGATATGGGTCAGATCTATGTGGCATGCGCTGCTGTGGGGTATATGTGGGTCAGATCTATGGGGCAGGAATTGCTGTGTGGATGATGTGGCTCAGATCTATGGGGCAGGAGCTGCTATGGGGCAGATGTGGGTCAGATCTATGGGGCAGGAGCTGCAGTGGGGATGATTGCGGTAAGATCTATAGGGCAGGAGCTGCTGTGAGGCAGATGTGGGTCAGATCTATTTGGAAGGATCTGCTGTGGGGTAGAGGTGGGTCACATCAATGAGGCACGAGCTGCTGTGGGCAGATGTGGGTCTGATCTATGGGGCAGAAGCTGCTGTGGGTCAGATCTATGGGGCAGGAGTTGCTGTGGGGCACATGTGGGTCGGATCTATGGGTCAGGAGCTGCTGTGGGGTAGATGTGGGTCAGATCTATGGTACAGAAGCAGCTTTGGGGATGATGTGGCTAAGATATATGGGGCAGGAGCTGCTATGGGGCAGATGTGGGTGAGATATATGGGGCAGGATCTGATCTGGGAATGATTGCGGTAAGATCTATAGGGCAGGAGCTGCTGTGGGGTAGAGGTGGGTCAGATCAATGGGGCAGGACCTATGTGGGGCAGAGGGGGTTCTTATCTATTGGGCAGGAGCTGCTGTGGGGAACATGTGGGTCAGGTCTATAAGGCAGGTGCTGCTGTGGGGCTAATTGGGGTAAGATCTATGGGGCAGGAGCTGCTGTGGGTCAGATATATGGGGCAGGAGCTGCTGCGGGGCTGATGTGGGTCAGATCTATGGGGTAGAAGCTGCTATGGGGCACATGTGTATCAGATCTATGGGGCAGTAGCTGTTGTGGGGCACATGTGGGTAAGATCTATGGGCCTGGAGCTGCTGTGGGGCAGATGTAGGTCAGATCAATGGGTCAGGAGCTGCTGTGGAGCTGATGTGGGTCAGATCTATGGGGCAGGATCTGCTTTGGGGCTGATTGGCATCAGATCTATGGGACAGGAGCTGCTGTGGTGCACATGTGGGTCAGATCGATGGGGCAGGAGCTGCTCTGCGGTATATGTGGGTCAGATTTATGGGGCAGGAGCTGCTGTGGGGCAGGTATGGTTCATATCTATGGGGCAGGAGATGTAGTGGGGCGGATGTGGATCAGATCTATGGGGCAGGAGCTGCTGTGGGTCAGATCTATGGGGCAGGAGCTGCTGTGGAGATGATGTGGGTCAGAACTATGTGGTAGGAGATGATGTGGGACAATGTGGGTCAGATCTATGGGGCAGGAGCTGCTGTAGGGCTGATTAGGGTCAGATCTATGGGGCAGGAGATGATGTGGGGCACATTTGTGTCAGATCTATGGGGCAGGAGTTGCTGTGGTGCACATGTGGGTCAGATCGATGGGGCAGGAGCTGCTCTGCGGTATATGTGGGTCAGATCTATGGGGCAGGAACTGCTGTGTGGCTGCTAAGGGTCACATCTATGGGGCAGGAGCTGCTGTGGGGCACATGTGGTTCAGATCTATGGGGCAGGAGCTGCTGTGGAGCTGATGTGGGTCAGATCTATGGGGCAGGAGCTGCTGTAGGGCTGATTGGGGTCAGATCTATTGGGCAGGAGATGCTGTGGGTCACATGTGTGTCAGATCTATGGGGCAGGAGCTGCTGTGGGGCACATGTGGGTCAGATCCAAGAGGGAGGCTCTGCTGTGGGGTAGATGTGGGTCAGATCTATGGGGCAGGAGCTGCTGTGGGGATGATGTGGCTCAGATCTATGGGGTAGGAGCTGCTATGGGGCAGATTTGGGTCAGGTATATGGGGCAGGAGCTGCTGTGGGGCTGATTGCGGTAAGTTCTATAGGGCAGGAGCTGCTGTGAGGCAGATGTGGGTCAGATCTATTGGGAAGGATCTGCTGTGGGGTAGAGGTGGGTCAGATCTATGGGGCAGAAGCTGCTGTGGGGTAGATGTGGGTCAGATCTATGGGGCAGGCGCTGCTGTGGGGCAGAAGTGGGTCAGATTTAACGGGCAGGAGTAGCTGTTGGGGTGATGTGGGTCAGATCTATGGGGAGTAGCTGCTGTGGGGCAGATGTGGGTCAGATCTATGAGGCACGAGGTGCTGTGGGGCTGATGGGGGTCAGATCTATGGGGCAGGTGGTGCTGTGGGGCTGATGTGCTTCTGATCTGTTGGGCAGGAGCTGCTGTGGGGCGTATGTGTGTCAGATCTATGGGGGTGGAACTGCTGTGGAACTGCTGTGGGTCAAATCTTAGGGGCAGGAAATTCTGTGGGTCAGATGTGGGTCAGATCTTAGGGGCAGGAAATTCTGTGGGGCAGATCTCTGGGACAGGATCTGCTGTGGGTCAGATCCATGGGGCAGGAGCTGCTGTGGGGTAGAGGTGGGTCAGATCTATGGTGCAGGTGCTGCTATGGGTCACATGTGTGTCAGGTAAATGGGGCAGGAGCTGCTGTGGGGCACATGTGGGTCAGATCTATGGGGCAGAAGGCTGCTGTGGTGAAGATGGTGGTCAGATCTATGGGGCAGAAGATGCTATGGGGCTGATGGGGGTAACTTCTATTGGGCAGGAGCTGCTCTGGGGCATATGTGGGTCAGATCTATGGGGCAGGAGCTTCTGTGGGGTAGATGTGGGTTATATCTTTGGGAAAGGAGTTGCTGTGGGTCAGATCTATGTGGCAATAGCTGCTGTGGGACTGATATGGGTCAGATCTATGGGGCAGGAGCTGCTGTGGGGCAGATTTGGCTCAGGTATATGGGGCAGGAGCTGATGTTTGCCTGCTGAGGTTCAGATATATGAGGCAGGAGCTGCTATGGGGCACATGTGTATCAGATATATGGGGTAGGAGCTGTTGTGGGGCACAAGGGGGTCAGATCTATGGGGCAGGAGATGCTCTGATGAAGATGTGGTTCAGATGTATGGGGCAGGAGATGCTGTGGTTCACATGTGCGTCAGATCTATGTGGCAGGAGCTGTGTGGGGCACATGTGGGTTAGATCTATGGGGCAGGAGCTGCTCTGGGGCATATGTGGGTCAGATCTATGTGGCAGGAGCTGTGTGGGGCTCATGTGGGTTAGATCTATGGGGCAGGAGCTGCTCTGGGGCATATGTGGGTCAGATCTATGTGGCAGGAGTTGTGTGGGGCACATGTGGGTTAGATCTATGGGGCAGGAGCTGCTCTGGGGCATATGTGGGTCAGATCTATGTGGAAGGAGCTGTGTGGGACAATGTGGGCTAGATCTATGGGGCAGGAGCTGATGTTTGCCTGCTGGGGTTCAGATATATGAGGCAGGAGCTGCTGTGGGGCACATGTGGATCAGATCTATGGGGCAGAAGCTTCTATAGGGCTGATGTGGGCCAGATCTATGGGGCAGGATCTGCTGTCGGGTAGATATGGGTCAGATCTATGGGGCAGGTGGTGCTGTGGGGCTGATGTGCTTCTGATCTGTTGGGCAGGAGCTGCTGTGGGGCATATGTGTGTCAGATCTATGGGGGTGGAACTGCTGTGGGGCACTTGTGGGTCAAATCTTAGGGGCAGGAAATTCTGTGGGTCAGATGTGGGTCAGATCTTAGGGGCAGGAAATTCTGTGGGGCAGATCTCTGGGACAGGATCTGCTGTGGGTCAGATCCATGGGGCAGGAGCTGCTGTGGGGTAGAGGTGGGTCAGATCTATGGTGCAGGTGCTGCTATGGGGCACATGTGTGTCAGGTAAATGGGGCAGGAGCTGCTGTGGGGCACATGTGGGTCAGATCTATGGGGCAGAAGGCTGCTGTGGTGAAGATGGTGGTCAGATCTATGGGGCAGAAGATGCTATGGGGCTGATGGGGGTAACTTCTATTGGGCAGGAGCTGCTCTGGGGCATATGTGGGTCAGATCTATGGGGCAGGAGCTTCTGTGGGGTAAATGTGGGTTATATCTTTGGGAAAGGAGTTGCTGTGGGTCAGATCTATGTGGCAATAGCTGCTGTGGGACTGATATGGGTCAGATCTATGGGGCAGGAGCTGCTGTGGGGCAGATTTGGCTCAGGTATATGGGGCAGGAGCTGATGTTTGCCTGCTGAGGTTCAGATATATGAGGCAGGAGCTGCTATGGGGCACATGTGTATCAGATATATGGGGTAGGAGCTGTTGTGGGGCACAAGGGGGTCAGATCTATGGGGCAGGAGATGCTCTGATGAAGATGTGGTTCAGATGTATGGGGCAGGAGATGCTGTGGTTCACATGTGCGTCAGATCTATGTGGCAGGAGCTGTGTGGGGCACATGTGGGTTAGATCTATGGGGCAGGAGCTGCTCTGGGGCATATGTGGGTCAGATCTATGTGGCAGGAGCTGTGTGGGGCTCATGTGGGTTAGATCTATGGGGCAGGAGCTGCTCTGGGGCATATGTGGGTCAGATCTATGTGGCAGGAGCTGTGTGGGGCACATGTGGGTTAGATCTATGGGGCAGGAGCTACTGTGGAGATAATGTGGATCAGAACTATATGGTAGGAGATGCGGTGGGACAATGTGGGCTAGATCTATGGGGCAGGAGCTGATGTTTGCCTGCTGGGGTTCAGATATATGAGGCAGGAGCTGCTGTGGGGCACATGTGGATCAGATCTATGGGGCAGAAGCTTCTATAGGGCTGATGTGGGCCAGATCTATGGGGCAGGATCTGCTGTCGGGTAGATATGGGTCAGATCTATGGGGCAGGAACTGCTGTGGGGGAGATGTGGATCTGATCTATTGGGCAGGAGCTGCTGTGGGGCTGATGTGGGTCAGATCTATGAGGCAGGAGCTGCTGTGGGGCACATGTGGATCAGACCTATGGGGCAGGAGCTTCTGTGGGGCTGATGTGGGTCAGATCTATGGGGCAGGAGCTTCTATGGGGCTGATGTGGGACATTTCTATGGGGCAGGAGATGCTGTGGGTCACATGTGCGTCAGATCTATGGGGCAGGAGCTGCTGTGGGGCAGATGTGGGTCAGATCAATAGGGCAGGAGCTGAAGTGGGGCAGATGTGGGTCAGATCTATGGGCAGTAGCTGCTGTGGGGCAGATGTGGGTCTGATCTATGGGGCAGGAGCTGCTCTGGATCACATGTGGGTCAGATATATGGGGCAGGAGCTGCTGTGGGGATGATTTGGGTCAGATCTGTGGGGCAGGAGCTGCTATGGGGCAGATGTGGGTCTGATCTATGGGGCAAGAGTTGCTGTGGGGCTGATATGGGTCAGTTCTATTGGGCAGGAGCTGCTGTGTGGCTGATGATGGTCAGATCTATGGGGCAGGAGCTGCTGTGTGGCTGATGATTTGGGTCAGATCTATGGGGCAGTAGCTGCTGTGGGGCTGATGTTGGTAAGATCTATGGGGCAGGAGATGCTGTGGGTCAGATCTATTGGGCAGGAGCTGCTGTGGGGCAGATATGGGTCATCTTGATGGGCCAGGAGCTGCTGTGGTGCAGATGTGGGTCAGATCTATGGGGCATTAGCTGCTGTGGGGCAGATGTGGGTCAGATCTATGGGGCTGGAGATGCTGTGGGTCAGATCTATGGGGCAGGTGATGCTGTGGGTCAGATCTATGGGGCAGGATCTGCTGTGGGGCACATGTGGATCAGATCCAAGTGGCAGGAGCTTCTATGGGGCTGATGTGGGCCAGATCTATGGGGCAGGATCTGCTGTCGGGTAGATATGGGTCAGATCTATGGGACAGGAACTGCTGTGGGGGAGATGTGGATCTGATCTATTGGGCAGGAGCTGCTGTGGGGCTGATGTGGGTCAGATCTATGGGGCAGGAGCTTCTATGGGGCTGATGTGGGACATTTCTATGGGGCAGGAGATGCTGTGGGTCACATGTGCGTCAGATCTATGGGGCTGGATCTGCTGTGGGGAAGATTTGGGTCAGGTCTATGGGCAGTAGCTGCTGTTGGGCAGATGTGGGTCTGATCTATGGGGCAGGAGCTGCTCTGGATCACATGTTGTTCAGATATATGGGGCAGGAGCTGCTGTGGGTCACATGTGCGTCAGATCTATGGGGCTGGAGCTGCTGTGGGGCAGATGTGGGTCAGATCTATGGGGCTGGAGATGCTGTGGGTCAGATCTATGGGGCAGGTGATGCTGTGGGTCAGATCTATGGGGCAGGATCTGCTGTGGGGCACATGTGGATCAGATCTAAGGGGCAGGAGCTTCTATGGGGCTGATGTGGGCCAGATCTATGGGGCAGGATCTGCTGTCGGGTAGATATGGGTCAGATCTATGGGGCAGGAACTGCTGTGGGGGAGATGTGGATCTGATCTATTGGGCAGGAGCTGCTGTGGGGCTGATGTGGGTCAGATCTATGGGGCAGGAGCTTCTATGGGGCTGATGTGGGACATTTCTATGGGGCAGGAGATGCTGTGGGTCACATGTGCGTCAGATCTATGGGGCTGGATCTGCTGTGGGGCAGATGTGGGTCAGGTCTATGGGCAGTAGCTGCTGTGGGGCAGATGTGGGTCTGATCTATGGGGCAGGAGCTGCTCTGGATCACATGTTGTTCAGATATATGGGGCAGGAGCTGCTGTGGGTCACATGTGCGTCAGATCTATGGGGCTGGAGCTGCTGTGGGGCAGATGTGGGTCAGATCTATGGGCAGTAGCTGCTGTGGGGCAGATGTGGGTCTGATCTATGGGGCAGGAGCTGCTCTGGATCACATGTTGTTCAGATATATGGGGCAGGAGCTGCTGTGGGGATGATTTGGGTCAGATCTATGGGGCAGGAGCTGCTACGGGGCAGATGTGGGTCTGATCTATGGGGCAGGAGTTGTGTGGGGCTGATGTGGGTCAGTTCTATGGGGCAGGAGCTGCTGTGGGGAAGATGTGGGTCAGATCTATGGGGCAGGAGCTGCTGTGGGGCAGATGTGGGTCAGATATATTGGGCAGTAGCTGATGTGGGGCTGATGTGGGACATTTCTATGGGGCAGGAGATGCTGTGGGTCACATGTGCGTCAGATGAGGGTCAGATCTATGGGGCAGGAGCTGCTGTGTGGCTGATGATTTGGGTCAGATCTATGGGGCAGTAGCTGCTGTGGGGCTGATGTTGGTCAGATCTATGGGGCAGGAGCTGCTGTGGGGTAGATATGGGTCATCTTGATGGGCCAGGAGCTGCTGTGGTGCAGATGTGGGTCAGATCTATGGGTCAGTAGCTGCTGTGGGGCACATGTGTGTACGATGTATAGTGCAGGAGCTGCTCTGGGGCTGATGTGGGTCAGATCTATGGGACAGGAGCTGCTGTGGGGCTGATGTGGGTCAGATCTATGTGGCAGGAGCTGCTCTGGGGCATATGTGGGTCAGATCTATGGGGCAGGAGCTGCTGTGGGGCTGATTTGGGTCAGATCTATGGGGCAGGAGTTGCTGTGGGGCTGATGAGGGACAGATCCATGGGGCAGGAACTTCTGTGGGGCATATGTGGGTCAGATCTATTGGTCAGGAGCTGCTCTGGGGCACATGTGGGTCAGATCTATAGGGCAGGAGCTGCTGTGGAAATGATGTGGGTCAGTTCTATGGGGCAGGAGCTGCTGTGGGGCAGATGTGGGTCAGATCTATGGGGCAGGAGCTGCTGTGGGGCAGATTTGAGTCAGAACAATGGGGCAGGATCTGCTGTGGGGCAGATTTTCATCACATCTATGTGAAAGAAGATGGTTTCGGGCTGATGGGGGTCTCATCTATGCGGCAGGAGCTGCTGTGGGGCTGATGTGGGTCGTATCTTTAGGGCAGGAGCTGCTGTGGGTCAGATCTATGGGGCAGGATATGCAGTGGGGTAGATGTGGATCAGATCTATGGGGCAGGCGCTGCTGTGTGTCTGATATGGGTCAGATCTATGGGGCAGGAGCTGCCATGGGGCAGATCTATTGGGCAGGAGCTGCAGTGGGTCTCATGTTGTTCAGATCTATGGGGCAGGAACTGCAGTGGGTCTCATGTTGTTCAGATCTATGGGGTTGGAGCTGCTGTGGGGCACATGTGGGTCAGATCTATGGTGGACGAGCTGCTGTGGGGCTGATGTGGGTCAGATCTATGAGGCAGGAGCTGCTTTGGGAAAGATGTGGGTCTGATCTATGGGGCAGGAGTAGCTGTGGGGCAGATGAGGGTCAGAATTATGGGGAAGGAGCTGCTGTGGGGCTGAGGGGGGTCGGATCTATGGGGCAGGAGCTGTTGTGGGGCATATGTGTGTCAGATCTATGGGGCAGGAGCTGCTGTGGGGCTGATGTTGGTCTTATCAATGGGTCAGGAGATGCTGTGGGTGTAGGTCTATGGGGCAGAAGCTGCTGTCGGGCATATGTGAGCCAGATGTATCGGGCAGGAGCTGCTGTGGGTCAGATGTGGGTCACATCTTTGGGGCAGGAGCTGAGGTGGGGCAGAGGTGGGACTGATCTATTGGGCAGGAGCTACTGTGGATATGATGTGGGTCAGATCTATAGGGAAGGTGCTGCTGTGGGGCTGATGTGGGTCACATCTATGGAGCAGGAGCTGCTGTGAGGCACATGTGGGTCGGGTCTATGAAGGAGGTGCTGCTGTGGGGAAGATGTGGGTCTGATCAATGGGGAAGGATCTGCTGTGGGGATGATGTGGGTCAGATCTATGGGGCAGGAGCTGCTGTGTGACTGATGAGGGTCAGATCTATGGGGCAGGAGCTGCTGTGGGTTAGATCTATGGGGCAGGAGCTGCTGTGGGACACATGTGGTTCAGATTTATGGGTAGGTGTAGCTGTGGGGCTCATGTGGGTCAGATCTATGGGGCAGGAGCTGCTGTGTGGCTGATATGGTTCAGATCAATGGGGCAGGAGCTGGTGTGGGGCTGATGTGGGTCAGATCTATGGGGCAGGAGCTGCTGTGGGGCAGATCTAAAAGACAGGCTCTGCTCTGGGGCACATCTGGGTAAGATCTATGGGGCAGCAGCTGCTGTGGGGTAGATGTGGGTCAGATCTATGGGGCAGGAGCTGCTGTGGGGCAGATGTAGGTCAGATCTATGAGGCAGGAGCTCTTGTGGGACTGATGAGGGTCAGACCTCTAAGGCTGGAGCTGATCTGGGTGAGATCTATGTGTCAGGAGCTGATGTGGGTCAGATCTATGGGGCAGAAGCTGTTGTGTTGCAGATGAGGGTCAGATCTATGTGGCAGGAGCTGCTGTGGGGCTGATGTGGGTCAGATCTGTAGGGCAGGAGCTGCTGTGGGGTAGACGTGGGTAAGATCTATGTGGCAGGAGCTGCTGTGTGTCAGATATATGGGGCAGGAGAAGCTGTGGGTCAGATCTATGGGGCAGGAGCTGCTGTGGGGCACATGTGGTTCATATCTATTGGGAAGGAGCTGCTGTGGGGCAGATGTGGGTCAGATCTATGGGCAGTAGCTGCTGTGGGGCAGATGTGGGTCTGATCTATGGGGCAGGAGCTGCTCTGGATCACATGTTGTTCAGATATATGGGGCAGGAGCTGCTGTGGGGATGATTTGGGTCAGATCTATGGGGCAGGAGCTGCTACGGGGCAGATGTGGGTCTGATCTATGGGGCAGGAGTTGTGTGGGGCTGATGTGGGTCAGTTCTATGGGGCAGGAGCTGCTGTGGGGAAGATGTGGGTCAGATCTATGGGGCAGGAGCTGCTGTGGGGCAGATGTGGGTCAGATATATTGGGCAGTAGCTGATGTGGGGCTGATGTGGGACATTTCTATGGGGCAGGAGATGCTGTGGGTCACATGTGCGTCAGATGAGGGTCAGATCTATGGGGCAGGAGCTGCTGTGTGGCTGATGATTTGGGTCAGATCTATGGGGCAGTAGCTGCTGTGGGGCTGATGTTGGTCAGATCTATGGGGCAGGAGCTGCTGTGGGGTAGATATGGGTCATCTTGATGGGCCAGGAGCTGCTGTGGTGCAGATGTGGGTCAGATCTATGGGTCAGTAGCTGCTGTGGGTCACATGTGCGTCAGATCTATGGGGCAGGAGTTGCTGTGGGGCACATGTGTGTACGATGTATAGTGCAGGAGCTGCTCTGGGGCTGATGTGGGTCAGATCTATGGGACAGGAGCTGCTGTGGGGCTGATGTGGGTCAGATCTATGTGGCAGGAGCTGCTCTGGGGCATATGTGGGTCAGATCTATGGGGCAGGAGCTGCTGTGGGGCTGATTTGGGTCAGATCTATGGGGCAGGAGTTGCTGTGGGGCTGATGAGGGACAGATCCATGGGGCAGGAACTTCTGTGGGGCATATGTGGGTCAGATCTATTGGTCAGGAGCTGCTCTGGGGCACATGTGGGTCAGATCTATAGGGCAGGAGCTGCTGTGGAAATGATGTGGGTCAGTTCTATGGGGCAGGAGCTGCTGTGGGGCAGATGTGGGTCAGATCTATGGGGCAGGAGCTGCTGTGGGGCAGATTTGAGTCAGAACAATGGGGCAGGATCTGCTGTGGGGCAGATTTTCATCACATCTATGTGAAAGAAGATGGTTTCGGGCTGATGGGGGTCTCATCTATGCGGCAGGAGCTGCTGTGGGGCTGATGTGGGTCGTATCTTTAGGGCAGGAGCTGCTGTGGGTCAGATCTATGGGGCAGGATATGCAGTGGGGTAGATGTGGATCAGATCTATGGGGCAGGCGCTGCTGTGTGTCTGATATGGGTCAGATCTATGGGGCAGGAGCTGCCATGGGGCAGATCTATTGGGCAGGAGCTGCAGTGGGTCTCATGTTGTTCAGATCTATGGGGCAGGAACTGCAGTGGGTCTCATGTTGTTCAGATCTATGGGGTTGGAGCTGCTGTGGGGCACATGTGGGTCAGATCTATGGTGGACGAGCTGCTGTGGGGCTGATGTGGGTCAGATCTATGAGGCAGGAGCTGCTTTGGGAAAGATGTGGGTCTGATCTATGGGGCAGGAGTAGCTGTGGGGCAGATGAGGGTCAGAATTATGGGGAAGGAGCTGCTGTGGGGCTGAGGGGGGTCGGATCTATGGGGCAGGAGCTGTTGTGGGGCATATGTGTGTCAGATCTATGGGGCAGGAGCTGCTGTGGGGCTGATGTTGGTCTTATCAATGGGTCAGGAGATGCTGTGGGTGTAGGTCTATGGGGCAGAAGCTGCTGTCGGGCATATGTGAGCCAGATGTATCGGGCAGGAGCTGCTGTGGGTCAGATGTGGGTCACATCTTTGGGGCAGGAGCTGAGGTGGGGCAGAGGTGGGACTGATCTATTGGGCAGGAGCTACTGTGGATATGATGTGGGTCAGATCTATAGGGAAGGTGCTGCTGTGGGGCTGATGTGGGTCACATCTATGGAGCAGGAGCTGC
Source organism: Coturnix japonica (assembly GCF_054131305.1). NCBI lineage: Eukaryota > Metazoa > Chordata > Aves > Galliformes > Phasianidae > Coturnix > Coturnix japonica. The sequence continues at coordinate 3,584,233 of NC_140689.1, forward strand.
TGTGAGGCACATGTGGGTCGGGTCTATGAAGGAGGTGCTGCTGTGGGGAAGATGTGGGTCTGATCAATGGGGAAGGATCTGCTGTGGGGATGATGTGGGTCAGATCTATGGGGCAGGAGCTGCTGTGTGACTGATGAGGGTCAGATCTATGGGGCAGGAGCTGCTGTGGGTTAGATCTATGGGGCAGGAGCTGCTGTGGGACACATGTGGTTCAGATTTATGGGTAGGTGTAGCTGTGGGGCTCATGTGGGTCAGATCTATGGGGCAGGAGCTGCTGTGTGGCTGATATGGTTCAGATCAATGGGGCAGGAGCTGGTGTGGGGCTGATGTGGGTCAGATCTATGGGGCAGGAGCTGCTGTGGGGCAGATCTAAAAGACAGGCTCTGCTCTGGGGCACATCTGGGTAAGATCTATGGGGCAGCAGCTGCTGTGGGGTAGATGTGGGTCAGATCTATGGGGCAGGAGCTGCTGTGGGGCAGATGTAGGTCAGATCTATGAGGCAGGAGCTCTTGTGGGACTGATGAGGGTCAGACCTCTAAGGCTGGAGCTGATCTGGGTGAGATCTATGTGTCAGGAGCTGATGTGGGTCAGATCTATGGGGCAGAAGCTGTTGTGTTGCAGATGAGGGTCAGATCTATGTGGCAGGAGCTGCTGTGGGGCTGATGTGGGTCAGATCTGTAGGGCAGGAGCTGCTGTGGGGTAGACGTGGGTAAGATCTATGTGGCAGGAGCTGCTGTGTGTCAGATATATGGGGCAGGAGAAGCTGTGGGTCAGATCTATGGGGCAGGAGCTGCTGTGGGGCACATGTGGTTCATATCTATTGGGAAGGAGCTGCTGTGGGGCAGATGTGGGTCAGATCTATGGGCAGTAGCTGCTGTGGGGCAGATGTGGGTCTGATCTATGGGGCAGGAGCTGCTCTGGATCACATGTTGTTCAGATATATGGGGCAGGAGCTGCTGTGGGGATGATTTGGGTCAGATCTATGGGGCAGGAGCTGCTACGGGGCAGATGTGGGTCTGATCTATGGGGCAGGAGTTGTGTGGGGCTGATGTGGGTCAGTTCTATGGGGCAGGAGCTGCTGTGGGGAAGATGTGGGTCAGATCTATGGGGCAGGAGCTGCTGTGGGGCAGATGTGGGTCAGATATATTGGGCAGTAGCTGATGTGGGGCTGATGTGGGACATTTCTATGGGGCAGGAGATGCTGTGGGTCACATGTGCGTCAGATGAGGGTCAGATCTATGGGGCAGGAGCTGCTGTGTGGCTGATGATTTGGGTCAGATCTATGGGGCAGTAGCTGCTGTGGGGCTGATGTTGGTCAGATCTATGGGGCAGGAGCTGCTGTGGGGTAGATATGGGTCATCTTGATGGGCCAGGAGCTGCTGTGGTGCAGATGTGGGTCAGATCTATGGGTCAGTAGCTGCTGTGGGTCACATGTGCGTCAGATCTATGGGGCAGGAGTTGCTGTGGGGCACATGTGTGTACGATGTATAGTGCAGGAGCTGCTCTGGGGCTGATGTGGGTCAGATCTATGGGACAGGAGCTGCTGTGGGGCTGATGTGGGTCAGATCTATGTGGCAGGAGCTGCTCTGGGGCATATGTGGGTCAGATCTATGGGGCAGGAGCTGCTGTGGGGCTGATTTGGGTCAGATCTATGGGGCAGGAGTTGCTGTGGGGCTGATGAGGGACAGATCCATGGGGCAGGAACTTCTGTGGGGCATATGTGGGTCAGATCTATTGGTCAGGAGCTGCTCTGGGGCACATGTGGGTCAGATCTATAGGGCAGGAGCTGCTGTGGAAATGATGTGGGTCAGTTCTATGGGGCAGGAGCTGCTGTGGGGCAGATGTGGGTCAGATCTATGGGGCAGGAGCTGCTGTGGGGCAGATTTGAGTCAGAACAATGGGGCAGGATCTGCTGTGGGGCAGATTTTCATCACATCTATGTGAAAGAAGATGGTTTCGGGCTGATGGGGGTCTCATCTATGCGGCAGGAGCTGCTGTGGGGCTGATGTGGGTCGTATCTTTAGGGCAGGAGCTGCTGTGGGTCAGATCTATGGGGCAGGATATGCAGTGGGGTAGATGTGGATCAGATCTATGGGGCAGGCGCTGCTGTGTGTCTGATATGGGTCAGATCTATGGGGCAGGAGCTGCCATGGGGCAGATCTATTGGGCAGGAGCTGCAGTGGGTCTCATGTTGTTCAGATCTATGGGGCAGGAACTGCAGTGGGTCTCATGTTGTTCAGATCTATGGGGTTGGAGCTGCTGTGGGGCACATGTGGGTCAGATCTATGGTGGACGAGCTGCTGTGGGGCTGATGTGGGTCAGATCTATGAGGCAGGAGCTGCTTTGGGAAAGATGTGGGTCTGATCTATGGGGCAGGAGTAGCTGTGGGGCAGATGAGGGTCAGAATTATGGGGAAGGAGCTGCTGTGGGGCTGAGGGGGGTCGGATCTATGGGGCAGGAGCTGTTGTGGGGCATATGTGTGTCAGATCTATGGGGCAGGAGCTGCTGTGGGGCTGATGTTGGTCTTATCAATGGGTCAGGAGATGCTGTGGGTGTAGGTCTATGGGGCAGAAGCTGCTGTCGGGCATATGTGAGCCAGATGTATCGGGCAGGAGCTGCTGTGGGTCAGATGTGGGTCACATCTTTGGGGCAGGAGCTGAGGTGGGGCAGAGGTGGGACTGATCTATTGGGCAGGAGCTACTGTGGATATGATGTGGGTCAGATCTATAGGGAAGGTGCTGCTGTGGGGCTGATGTGGGTCACATCTATGGAGCAGGAGCTGCTGTGAGGCACATGTGGGTCGGGTCTATGAAGGAGGTGCTGCTGTGGGGAAGATGTGGGTCTGATCAATGGGGAAGGATCTGCTGTGGGGATGATGTGGGTCAGATCTATGGGGCAGGAGCTGCTGTGTGACTGATGAGGGTCAGATCTATGGGGCAGGAGCTGCTGTGGGTTAGATCTATGGGGCAGGAGCTGCTGTGGGACACATGTGGTTCAGATTTATGGGTAGGTGTAGCTGTGGGGCTCATGTGGGTCAGATCTATGGGGCAGGAGCTGCTGTGTGGCTGATATGGTTCAGATCAATGGGGCAGGAGCTGGTGTGGGGCTGATGTGGGTCAGATCTATGGGGCAGGAGCTGCTGTGGGGCAGATCTAAAAGACAGGCTCTGCTCTGGGGCACATCTGGGTAAGATCTATGGGGCAGCAGCTGCTGTGGGGTAGATGTGGGTCAGATCTATGGGGCAGGAGCTGCTGTGGGGCAGATGTAGGTCAGATCTATGAGGCAGGAGCTCTTGTGGGACTGATGAGGGTCAGACCTCTAAGGCTGGAGCTGATCTGGGTGAGATCTATGTGTCAGGAGCTGATGTGGGTCAGATCTATGGGGCAGAAGCTGTTGTGTTGCAGATGAGGGTCAGATCTATGTGGCAGGAGCTGCTGTGGGGCTGATGTGGGTCAGATCTGTAGGGCAGGAGCTGCTGTGGGGTAGACGTGGGTAAGATCTATGTGGCAGGAGCTGCTGTGTGTCAGATATATGGGGCAGGAGAAGCTGTGGGTCAGATCTATGGGGCAGGAGCTGCTGTGGGGCACATGTGGTTCATATCTATTGGGAAGGAGCTGCTGTGGGGCAGATGTGGGTCAGATCTATGGGCAGTAGCTGCTGTGGGGCAGATGTGGGTCTGATCTATGGGGCAGGAGCTGCTCTGGATCACATGTTGTTCAGATATATGGGGCAGGAGCTGCTGTGGGGATGATTTGGGTCAGATCTATGGGGCAGGAGCTGCTACGGGGCAGATGTGGGTCTGATCTATGGGGCAGGAGTTGTGTGGGGCTGATGTGGGTCAGTTCTATGGGGCAGGAGCTGCTGTGGGGAAGATGTGGGTCAGATCTATGGGGCAGGAGCTGCTGTGGGGCAGATGTGGGTCAGATATATTGGGCAGTAGCTGATGTGGGGCTGATGTGGGACATTTCTATGGGGCAGGAGATGCTGTGGGTCACATGTGCGTCAGATGAGGGTCAGATCTATGGGGCAGGAGCTGCTGTGTGGCTGATGATTTGGGTCAGATCTATGGGGCAGTAGCTGCTGTGGGGCTGATGTTGGTCAGATCTATGGGGCAGGAGCTGCTGTGGGGTAGATATGGGTCATCTTGATGGGCCAGGAGCTGCTGTGGTGCAGATGTGGGTCAGATCTATGGGTCAGTAGCTGCTGTGGGTCACATGTGCGTCAGATCTATGGGGCAGGAGTTGCTGTGGGGCACATGTGTGTACGATGTATAGTGCAGGAGCTGCTCTGGGGCTGATGTGGGTCAGATCTATGGGACAGGAGCTGCTGTGGGGCTGATGTGGGTCAGATCTATGTGGCAGGAGCTGCTCTGGGGCATATGTGGGTCAGATCTATGGGGCAGGAGCTGCTGTGGGGCTGATTTGGGTCAGATCTATGGGGCAGGAGTTGCTGTGGGGCTGATGAGGGACAGATCCATGGGGCAGGAACTTCTGTGGGGCATATGTGGGTCAGATCTATTGGTCAGGAGCTGCTCTGGGGCACATGTGGGTCAGATCTATAGGGCAGGAGCTGCTGTGGAAATGATGTGGGTCAGTTCTATGGGGCAGGAGCTGCTGTGGGGCAGATGTGGGTCAGATCTATGGGGCAGGAGCTGCTGTGGGGCAGATTTGAGTCAGAACAATGGGGCAGGATCTGCTGTGGGGCAGATTTTCATCACATCTATGTGAAAGAAGATGGTTTCGGGCTGATGGGGGTCTCATCTATGCGGCAGGAGCTGCTGTGGGGCTGATGTGGGTCGTATCTTTAGGGCAGGAGCTGCTGTGGGTCAGATCTATGGGGCAGGATATGCAGTGGGGTAGATGTGGATCAGATCTATGGGGCAGGCGCTGCTGTGTGTCTGATATGGGTCAGATCTATGGGGCAGGAGCTGCCATGGGGCAGATCTATTGGGCAGGAGCTGCAGTGGGTCTCATGTTGTTCAGATCTATGGGGCAGGAACTGCAGTGGGTCTCATGTTGTTCAGATCTATGGGGTTGGAGCTGCTGTGGGGCACATGTGGGTCAGATCTATGGTGGACGAGCTGCTGTGGGGCTGATGTGGGTCAGATCTATGAGGCAGGAGCTGCTTTGGGAAAGATGTGGGTCTGATCTATGGGGCAGGAGTAGCTGTGGGGCAGATGAGGGTCAGAATTATGGGGAAGGAGCTGCTGTGGGGCTGAGGGGGGTCGGATCTATGGGGCAGGAGCTGTTGTGGGGCATATGTGTGTCAGATCTATGGGGCAGGAGCTGCTGTGGGGCTGATGTTGGTCTTATCAATGGGTCAGGAGATGCTGTGGGTGTAGGTCTATGGGGCAGAAGCTGCTGTCGGGCATATGTGAGCCAGATGTATCGGGCAGGAGCTGCTGTGGGTCAGATGTGGGTCACATCTTTGGGGCAGGAGCTGAGGTGGGGCAGAGGTGGGACTGATCTATTGGGCAGGAGCTACTGTGGATATGATGTGGGTCAGATCTATAGGGAAGGTGCTGCTGTGGGGCTGATGTGGGTCACATCTATGGAGCAGGAGCTGCTGTGAGGCACATGTGGGTCGGGTCTATGAAGGAGGTGCTGCTGTGGGGAAGATGTGGGTCTGATCAATGGGGAAGGATCTGCTGTGGGGATGATGTGGGTCAGATCTATGGGGCAGGAGCTGCTGTGTGACTGATGAGGGTCAGATCTATGGGGCAGGAGCTGCTGTGGGTTAGATCTATGGGGCAGGAGCTGCTGTGGGACACATGTGGTTCAGATTTATGGGTAGGTGTAGCTGTGGGGCTCATGTGGGTCAGATCTATGGGGCAGGAGCTGCTGTGTGGCTGATATGGTTCAGATCAATGGGGCAGGAGCTGGTGTGGGGCTGATGTGGGTCAGATCTATGGGGCAGGAGCTGCTGTGGGGCAGATCTAAAAGACAGGCTCTGCTCTGGGGCACATCTGGGTAAGATCTATGGGGCAGCAGCTGCTGTGGGGTAGATGTGGGTCAGATCTATGGGGCAGGAGCTGCTGTGGGGCAGATGTAGGTCAGATCTATGAGGCAGGAGCTCTTGTGGGACTGATGAGGGTCAGACCTCTAAGGCTGGAGCTGATCTGGGTGAGATCTATGTGTCAGGAGCTGATGTGGGTCAGATCTATGGGGCAGAAGCTGTTGTGTTGCAGATGAGGGTCAGATCTATGTGGCAGGAGCTGCTGTGGGGCTGATGTGGGTCAGATCTGTAGGGCAGGAGCTGCTGTGGGGTAGACGTGGGTAAGATCTATGTGGCAGGAGCTGCTGTGTGTCAGATATATGGGGCAGGAGAAGCTGTGGGTCAGATCTATGGGGCAGGAGCTGCTGTGGGGCACATGTGGTTCATATCTATTGGGAAGGAGCTGCTGTGGGGCAGATGTGGGTCATATCAATGGGGTAGCTGTTGCTGTGGGTTAGATCTATGGGGCAGAAGCTCCTTTCGGGCATATGTGAGTCAGATGTATAGCAATACCTGGCCCATAGATGTGACCCTCATCAGCCTCACAGCAGCTCCTGCCCCATAGATCTGACCAACATCAGCCCCACAGCAGCTCCTGCCCCATAGATCGGAACCACATCTGACCAACAGCAGCTCCTGCCCCATAGATCTGACCCACATGTGCCCCACAGCAACTCCTGCCCCATAGATCTTACCCACAGCAGCTCCTGCCCCATAGATCAGACCCACATGTGCCCCACAGCAACTCCTGCCCCATAGATCTGACCCACATGTGCACCACAGCAGCTCCTGCCCCATCGATCTGACCCACATGTGCCCCACAACAGCTCCTGCCCCATAGATCTGATACACATGTGCCCCATAGCAGCTCCTGCCCCATAGATCTGACCCACAGCAACCCCACAGCAGCTCCTGCCCCGTAGATCTGACCCACAGCAGCTCCTGCCTCAATAGATCATACCCCAATTAGCCCCACAGAAGAACCTGTCCCATAGACCTGACCCACATGGGCCCCACAGCTGCTCCTGCTCCATAGATCTGACCCTCATCAGCCCCACTGCAGCTCCTGCCCAATAGATCAGTCCCACCTCTACCCCACAGCAGATCCTTCCCAATAGATTTGACCCACATCTGCCTCACAGCAGCTCCTGCCCTATAGATTTTACCGCAATCAGCCCCACAGCATTTCCTGCCCCATAGATCTGACCCACATCTACCCCACAGCAACTCTGGCCCCATAGATCAGACCCACATGTGCCCCACAGCAGCTCCTGCCCTATAGATCTGACACACATATACCCCAGAGCAGCTCCTGCACAATAGATCTGACCAACATCTACCCCACAGCAGCTCCTGCCCCATAGATCTTACCAACATCAGCGCCATAGCATCTCCTACCCCATAGATCTGACACACAGCAGCTCCTGCCCCATAGATCTGACCCACATCTGCACTACAGCAGCTCCTGCCCCATAGATCTGACCCACATCTGCACTACAGCAGCTCCTGCCCCATAGATCTCACTCACATGTGCCCCAGAGCAGATACTGCCTGATAGATCTGACCCACAACTACCCCACAGCAGCTCCTGCCCCATACATCTGACTCACATATGCCCCACAGCTACTCCTGCCCCATAGATCTGACCAACATCTACCCCACAGAAGATCCTGCCCCATAGATCTCACTCACATGTGCCCCAGAGCAGATCCTGCCCCATTGATCAGACCCACAACTACCCCACAGCAGCTCCTGCCCCATAGATCTGACCCAAATCAGCCCCACACCAGCTCCTGCCCCATAGATCTGACCCACATCAGCCCCACACCAGCACCTGCCCCATTGATCTGACCCACACCAGCCCCACAGCAGCACCTGCCCCATAGATATGACACACACCTGCCCCACAGCAGCTCCTTCCCTATAGATCTGACCCACATAAGCCCCACAGCAGCACCTGTTCCGTAGATCTGACCCACATCAGCCCCACAGCAGCTCCTGCCCCGTAGATATGACCCACCTCAGCCCCTGCCTCAGAGATCTTACCCACATGTGCCCCTTAGCAGCTCCTGCCCCATAGATCTGACCCACAGCTGTTCCTAACTCATAGATCTGACCCACATATGACCCACAGCAGATCCTGCCCCATAGATCTGACCCACAGCAGCTCCATAGCAGCACCTACCCCATAGATCTGACCCACATCTGCACCACAGCAGCTCCTGCCCCATTGATCTGAACCATATCAGCCACACAGCAGCTTCTGCCCCATAGATCTGAACCACCTCAGCCCCTGCCTCAGAGATCTTACCCACATGTGCCCCTTAGCAGCTCCTGCCCCATAGATCTGACCCACAGCAGTTCCTAACTCATAGATCTGACCCACATATGACCCACAGCAGATCCTGCCCCATAGATCTGACCCACAGCAGCTCCATAGCAGCACCTACCCCATAGATCTGACCCACATCTGCACCACAGCAGCTCCTGCCACATAGATCTACCGACATGTGCCCCACAACAGCTCCTGCCCCAAAGATCTGATACCCATGTGCCCCACAACAGCTCCTGCCCAATAGATCTGACCCACATCTGCCCCACAGCAGCTCTTGTCTCATAGATCTTAACCACATCAGCACCACAGCAGCTCCTGCCCCATAGATCTGTCCCACATGAGCCCCACAGCAGCTCCTGCCCCATAGATCTGATCGACGTGTGCCCCACAGCAGCTCCTGCCCCATTGATCTGACTCACTTGTGCCCCACAGCAGCTCCAGTCCCATAGATCTGCCCCACAGCCGCTCCTGCCCCATAGATCTGACCCACAGCAGCCCCACAGTAGCTCCTGTCCTATAGATCTGACGCACATCAGCCCCACAGCAACTCCTGTCCTATAGATCTGACGCACATCAGCCCCACAGCAGCTCCTGTCCTATAGATCTGACGCACAGCCGCTCCTGCCCCGTAGATCTGACCCACATCTGCCCCACAGCAGCTCCTTCCCCATAGATCTGACCCATATCAGCCCCACATCAGCTCCTGTCCCATAGATCTGTCCCACAGCAGCTCCTGCCCCATAGATCAGATTCATATCTCCCCATAGCAGCTCCTGCCCCATACATCTGACTCAAATATACCCGACAGCAAGTTGTGCCCCATAGATCTGCCCCACAGCATCTCCTGCTCCATTGATATGAGCCATATCTACCCCACAGCAATTCCTGGCCCATAGATGTGACCCTCATCAGCCTCACAGCAGCTCCTGCCCCATAGATCTGACCCACATAAGCCCCTCTGCAGCTCCTGCCCCAGAGATCTCACCCAAATCATCTCCACAGCAGCTCCTGCCCCATAGATCTGACATGCATGTGCCCCACAGCAGCTGCTGCTTCATAGATCTGACCCACATCTGCCCCACAGGAGCTCCTGCCCTATAGATCTGATCCACATAAGCCCCACAGCAGCTCCTGTTCAATATGTCTCACCCACATCTGCCCCATAGCAGCTCCTGCCTCATAGATCTGAGCCACATCATCCCCACAGCAGCTCCTGCCCCATAGATATGACCCACAGCAGCCCCACAGCAGCTTGTGTCCCATAGATCTGACCCATATGTGCCCCACAGCAACTCCTGCCCCATAGATCTGACCCTCAGCAGCTCCTGCCCCATAGATCTGTCCCACATCTGCCCCACAGCAACTCCTGCCTCATAGATCTGACCCACATGTGCCCCACAGCAGCTCCTGCCTTATAGATCTGACCCACATGTGCCCCACAGCAGCTCCTGCCCCTTAGATCTGTCCCACAACAGCTCCTGCCTCATAGATCTGACCCTCATCATCCCCACAGCAGCTCCTGCCCCATTGATCTGACTCACATCTGCCCCACTGCAGCTCCTGCCCCATAGATCTGACCCACATCTGCCCCATAGCAGCTCCTGCCCCATATATCTGACCCATATCAGATCCACAGCAACGCCTGCCCCATAGATCTCAACCACATGAGCCCCACAGCAGCTCCTGTCCCACAGATCTGACCCACATAGGCCCCACAGCAGCTCCTGCCCCATAGGTCTGACCCACATCAGCCACACAGCAGCTCCCGCCCCACAGATCTGACCAACACCAGCCCCACAGCAGCTCCTGCCCCATACATCCGACCCACATCTGCCCCTTAGGAGCTCCAACCCCATAGATCTGACCGACAGCTGCTCCTGCCACATAGATCTCACCCACATCTGCCCCAGAACAGCTCCCGCCCCATAGATCTGACCCACATCAGCCCCAAAGAAGCTCCTGCCCCATAGATCAGACCCACATCAGCCACACAGCAGCTCCCGCCCCATAGATCTGACCCACATCGGACCCACCACAGCTCTTGCCCCATAGATCAGACCCACATCTGCCCCACAGCAGCTCCTGCCCCATATATCTTACCAACATCGGCGCCATAGCATCTCCTGCCCCATAGATCTGACACACATCACCCCCACAGCAGCTCCTGCCCCATAGATATGACACACACCTGCCCCACAGCAGCTCCTGCCCCATAGATCTAGCCCACATCAGACTCACAGCAGCTCCAGTCCCATAGATCTGACCCACATCATCCCCACAACAGCTCCTGCCCCATAGATCTGACCCACATCTGCCCCACAGCAGCTCCTGCCTCATAGATCTGACCTACACACTACATCCGGATCTCACTACAGCCTCCGTTCAGGAAGTTAGAGAGAGCAATGAGGTCTCCCCTGAGCCTCCTCTTCTCCAGGCTGAACAATCCCAGCTCCCTCAGCCTCAACTCATACGGCCTGTGCTCCAGACCCCTCACCAGCTTTGTTGCCCTCCTCTGAACGCGTTCCGGGGCCTCCATGTCTTCCTTGCACTGAGGGGCCCAAAACTGAACACAGCACTCGAGCTGCGGCCTCATCAGTGCTGACAACAGGGGGACAATCACCTCTCTGCTCCTGCTGGCAACACTGTTTCTGATGCAGGCCAGGATGCCCTTGGCCTTCTTAATATACAGCAAAGGAATCTCCTGAAAAGGAAACCAGAATATCTGGCAACATGAAACAAAGTTCTGATTCATAAAAGACTGGCAGCAAGGCCTGAATCTCTTGTGTAATCTGCTCTTGATTTATCCCATTAGCACTAGGTGGAATGCAGAAGCTTCCTGAGACGTGATAATCAAAACCTAGTCCAATGCCTTTAAAAAAGCCTTTAAGAGATTACTCCTCCTTGGCTGTTTAAAATAAACTTAGGTAATACAAAATGTTGGAAAATTTTTGGACAGCTCCCCAGGGCCGGGCTTTGGAAGGCCGTATTGACGAGAGTCAATCAAGCTCCGGCTGCAGGCATATATGTGTGTGCCAGTTCTTCAACACAGTAGAAATCACAACTTGCTGCGTGATCAAAATTCTGCATGTGCTACTCCTGAACCCCAATTACTTCCAACGGTGTTAAATTACCCCTTGATCTCAAAGCTGAACAAAACAACAAAATGCCACACCAATACTGAATACATAAAAACAAACAACTCCTTGGGCCTCAAGGGGAGGCTGATGCACAGGCCACGGCTGCCAGCGTGCAGCTGGGCTTCCCAGGGCAAACAGCAGCACACGGTGCATCAGAAGCTGAAAGAACCCTCAGGGAAGAGAGGCCAACTCAAGGGGCTGAGCACGGGACACCCTTCTTCCTGCCGGGCTGCTTCCCCTCCTCTGGTTTCTTTCTGTCAGTCCTCAGAGAGCAAGGAGATGCTCACAGCCTGTCACCAGCACTTACGGGTTGGCTGAAAGGCCACAGGTTGGGAAGACCAACAAGGAAACGGGGGAAAACCTGCACTGCACCATGTCAAGGGAGAGACGTGAAGCCGACCGCTTCATCGCCCTGTGATTGCCAGCCCGAGCGAGGGACGTTCTGACCAGCTACTGAAAGAGGCAGCACCAGGTTTAGAAAGTTCGCTTCAATTTTATTGCGTACAAAAGGACTCGGCTTCTATTTATTACCCCGCCCACACCCCAAAATGAAGCCCCAGTGCCCAGGATTTCCGCTTAGCAATCAGTCACTCAACCTCCAGTCAGACCCAAGGAGAAGCCAAACCCCAGGGCTACGTCACCTCCTCCCTCTCCAGTCCCAGCCAGCCCTATTTCAACCTAACCCTACACCAGGCCTGGACCTCAAGAGACACACCCTGAAGGAACGCAGCGTCTCCAGCTCTTGCCGTACACCAAGTCCTGCACAGGTGAAGCCCTCTTTGCTTCTAACGCAGCACAAGTCCTTCCTGTCCAGTTCACTTCCATCATCTCCACCGTCCATGACAGGGAAAGCACGGCTGTGCCGGTAAACTGGACTGTTCAGTCAGCAGGTTTTGGTGCCACCTCCGAGGAAGCGCTGCAGGTGGTTCTGCTGTCCTTTGTAGCTTCTTGCTCAGGCCATCATCGTTGCTTTCTGCTTTCCTTCTCGGCTTTCTTCCTCAGCTGAGCAGCGCTTGCCTTGCCTCAGCTTTCTTCACTCTCTCCCAAGTCTCAGTCCCCAGACTCTCCGAGTCCTACAAGAATCAATTCGGAAACGCTCAGGGAACCTTCTCAGCTAACAACTGGTTGGCGGCTCGCTTTGGGAGCTCAAGTCACCTTGCTGGGCACGTTGGGCTGCCAGAACTGGGAACCGCCTTCCTGACAGTCGGGCACACAAGAAACTCCACCCCTGTCTCGTTCCCCAAATCCCACACAAACCAGAGCCTAAAGCCCTTTCCTGCAAGGCGGTCCCTGCACGGGCGGGAGGACCCTGTGCCTGGCAGCTCATAGGGAGCAGCAGTAGCCACAGGAGAAGACTGAGCTGGCACCTCCAGGCTGCTGGCAACAGTTACAGATGGTTCCCTCCCACCCAGTTGCCCGTGCCTTTCTCCTATCCCATGAGAGCACCACTTACTGCCTTTGGGAACTTGGAAACTGGCAGCATGATGGCCAGCACAGAGAAGCTGCAAAACGGCTCCGTAGAAGAGTCTGTGGCGCAGCATGTTCTTCATTAGCATGGGCTCAGGGATCTCAGGTGGCCAGAAATGCAGTTCAGCAGCCATAGCACAAACAGCCTGCTGCTCTACTGCTCTCTTATGGAGGCTGCCTGCTGTGAGGGGGGAAAAAGAGGCATCATTACTCTCAGGCACTGTGATGGAGTTACTTCCTGCTAGAAACATTTCCAGGCTGACTTAGAGAAGTGCTCTGAAGCTTGGTCACCTTGGGCTACCGACCCAAGAACAAAGAGGGACAACAAACTTGCATTTCAATTGCCCTTTAGCGCCCGCCTCGGAGAAGAGCCCTCAGCCTTCAGTATTGCTGCACTTACAGGTGAGGGGAAGAGAAGCAAGAGGACGGGTGGGTGTCAAAGAAGGGAAAATTTACCAGGCAAGAATAAACCTATCCCTGAGCTCCATCACACACATGTGAATACTGCCTTACTAATATGAACAATAACATCATTCACACAGCTAAATTTACTCACATTCACGTACCTGGTTGTGGACATGTTCGAGGCCTCGCTGCTGCTGTGCTGTTCAACACCGGCCACAGCAATAAAGCGCGCAGAAAGCCCATCTGTTGCAGACAGAGGAGTGAGCCGTGCTTAACCAACACTGCTTCAGCGCACGCTTACAGTAAGGCACACCTACCTTGCGCTGGCCATGCAGGAAGCTCGTGACGCAGTTCCAGACGGCTCTCCTGAGGCCCAGCTTCATTTCACGGCCACTCACGCTCTGCTGCTGGACATTCTGCAACGGAAAAGCCACCGGATGCAAATCCCATCCCTCGCAGATGGCATCAGACCTCCGCTCTCATGGCAGTCGCACTCACGGCTCCGGGGGAGAAAGCAGACGTGTGCTTACCGAGCGAGCGCTGTTTGCTGCCAGCTGCTGGTAGGAACCCACGCCTAACCCTACAGTACCAACAGTAACCTATGCCTAACTCTACTATGGGAACAACAATCTACTCCTAACACTAAAGAATGAAGAGGAACAAACTCCTAACAGGAAAACACCAACTACTAACACTAAACCTACTCCTAACCTACTCCTAACACTAAAAAATGAACAATAAGCAATGCCTAACTCAAAAACACAAACAATAACCTATGCCTAACTCAAAAACACTAACAACAACCTACACCTAACTCTAAAACTAAACTAAACCCAAAAACCAACTATAGAAACAGGGACTGGAACAAACAGGGTAAAGATGGGACTGGGGGCCCACAGAATGTGGCTGCAGAATAGGCCCAAAGGAGGAACAGATGTTACAAAAATGCCACCCAGCTAATGCAGGGGGCGGGGGCCGTGCAGCGGGTAAGGAGCTCAGCGCCTGGACCAGCCACGGTGGAGCTGTGACCATGCCAGCGCGGGGCCTGGCACGGTGGTGTGGTGCCAGGCCAGCTATGCCGCGGGCGGATCCACCTCCATGGGCTCCTCTGCAGGTGGATCCACCTCCATTCGCTCATCTGGAGGTGGATCCACCTCCATAGGCTCCACATGGGTGGTGGTCACGGGGCTGGTCCAGGCATGATGGAATATGGCTCTCTTACCCATCCTCTGCCTGGTGGTCATGGCGGGCCCCCTCCTCCTTCTCACTCCTAGGGCCCCCAGCTCCATCCTCCCGCCTGAAACAGGGAAAACTTCTACCCTAACCCTCTTAGCTGCCGACATGGCTGCTAACTGCCACAGCTGTCAGAGGCGAGTGCGTTGCACGCGGCAGCGGTGACCAAGGTGACGTGGAGAGGGTTCTAAAATGGCTGCCGCACTGCTGGCACTGGTGTTCCACATAGGATGAGGAGGGGGCTGGTAATAGCAGGACAAGGGGAAACTGATTTAAGTTGAAAGAGGGAAGATTTAGGTTGGATGTTAGGGGGAAAGTTGTTTACTAGCAGAGTGGTTAGGCCCTGGAACGGGCTGCCCAGGGAGGTTGTGGATGCCCCGTCCTTGGGGGTGTTCAGGGCCAGGTTGGACAGGGCCCTGGGCAACCTGATCTAGTAAAGGTGTATGTTTGGTGGCCCTGCCAGGCAGGGGGGTTTGTTCTTCATGATCCATGAGGTCCCTTCCAACCTGGGTCATTCTGTGACTCTGTGATACTGGTGTGTGGCTGCTTGTCCCAGCGCGCTGACCTTTTGTCTTCAGGTTCACCAACAAGACTGTAACTGATTTATGGAGGAGGCAAGTGATGGGTGCTACTGTGTGACAATCAACATCACTTTGTGGACATTTGAAAGCACCTTCCTCCAGAGCTGTTCACCTCCAGAAGAGGGTGCTCAGAAGTGTTTACTGGCAGAAGATCTGGCTCCAGCTTGGTATGGAAAAACTGGGGAATGATACCATCGTGTCCGGTGAAGTACAAGAAGCAGGTGGGCGTCCCTGCTCCCTCTTGTCTGCTGGCAAGGTCCAGATGAGATCCCAGAGCCAGAAGCTGCCATTCCAAGGAGAGCTTACTCAACAATTTTGGATTTGAGCTGTCACACCAAGGAGAGCTGACTGAACCACGTTGGACTTATTTGTAAGTTTATACTATCATTGGAAACTGTTGCCGTGGTCACAGTCATCGTCAGCGGAACAACAACTCCTGATGACCCACCACTACTGAAGATCAATGACTGAACTACTAAACACGTCAGATCCATGGTGGTGACTCTCTCTCCCTCTTGCTTCCTATAAAGACTCCTTGATTCTTTTTCCTGTCTTTTCTATTGCCCGCCTTCCCTTCCTAATCACCCTAAATCGTAATAGCGTCCGTCCTCCAACATTTGAACCATGCTCAGGCATACACGTATGGACCTCCTCTCCTTCCTATAAATTGGAGCAGGACAGAGAACCACAAGGATTGTCAGCTCCCAAGTCATGCAAGTATTGCACACAACACAGATAACTTCATCTGTTGGCCCCGCTGTCTCTGCATACCACCAAGCGAGGACCTGCAGTGCCCACGCGAGACGATGTGCCTGGCAGTGCAAAGCCAGCCCACGTGTGTGCAGATGGCAAGGAGCGTGTGGCACTGTGCACCGACAGCCCTTGCCTGCCCAGGACTGCGTGTGGAGGGCGTTCTCCACTGCAGCCCTGCCCAACAGTCAGTAGGGGTGTGCGGCCATGATGGCAGTAATGAACAAACTGCTGCTTCACAAAGATCTTGGCCCGATTAGAAATCTTTGAGTAGTGCTGTTACAGCAGACAGAATGTGATAAGCGCAAGTAGTCTCCTACACTTCACATCCTTGCTACTTCATTCTGGGTGTTGTCACTGAGCAGCATCTAACACAAGTTCTGCCCTGGTCAGCTGGCTGCCTTAGCTTGAGCCCTGATGGCAACGCTGTGACGTGATGTTAGTATTGCTGTTTTCTCCTCGTCAGAATACTCTGCCTTTTGAAGGAAGCAGCTTCTTGGTTATTTTGTTTTGTTGTTGAATTTTATTGAATTAATTTACAATATCTATATTCCATATAGTTATAGATGTTTTGAATATGATCATCTGTGGTGCTGAGAATTTTTGTAGAAAAGGTATACTCAGTTCGGAAGGTGTAATAAGGATGTTAAAGAAAGAACCCCCTGTTGTGTTGACCAGTGATGATGCTCCCACCCCCTGACCAATGGTGGAGAGGAGCATGAAGAGAGAGGTGGTGCTGGGGGGATCTTGGGGCTGCTGGGCCTGTCATACTTTTTCCAGGCAGAGGTTTTACAGGTGTTGCCCCCATGCCGACCCTGTGGGGGGGGGCACTCCCACATCCTGAAGGATGGAGGAGAGGAGTGGGAGGGCAGAGTTGGTGCTGTGGGGGGCTGGGAGCTGTGGGGCCTGGTATGCTTTCCCCTGGCTGTAGTTTTCTGGGTGTCGGATGAAGCCCTCAAACTGCCACCCTGTGGGGGCTGCTCCAACCTCCTGAAGGATGGTGAAGGAAAGTTGGTGACAGTTCCTGGGGGGGACAGGGGGCTGCTGGGCCAGTTGGCTTCCCCCAGGCAATGGTCGTCCGTCTGTTGGATGATGTCCCCAGGTCTATACTCTGCTGGGGTCGCTTCCATCCCCTGATGGATGGTGGAGGGGAGGGTGAGGGCAGAGATGGTGCTGGAGGCTGACAGGCCTCTCAAGCTTCCCTGAGGCAGTGGCTGCCTGCGGGTGACACTTTGAGGGAGCCACTGCCAACCCCTGAAGAATGGTGGTGGGGGACGGGAGGGTGGTGTTGATGCCAGGGTGCTGCTGTTTGGGTGCCAGCCGATGACTGCAAGCTTCCAAACCAGGTGGGTCCCTCCTGTCCCCTGAAAGAGGTGTTGATGCCCAAGGTGGATAGGGGCCACTGGGCATGATGTACTTCCCAGGGGCCACGGAGCCTGGGCTGGTGGGCTACGGGGGCTGCACTGGGGGCAGCTGAGCCCGACAGCCGTCAGGCCTGGCAGGGGCCGCTCTGGTGGTTCTCTGCGGCTCGTGGGCAGATTGTCATTGCACAGGCACCGGTTGTTTGTGCCACGTCTTTTCTGTCCGGCGCACTGAGGCGAGCAAGCTGTTTGTCCAAGCGTGAGGTGTTGCTGCGGGCAATATGCTGGACTGCAGCATCTTCAGCAAGGCGCCTGCAGGGAGAGAAACGTGCTGAGGGCACAGGAGAACCCCCTGCTCTCCTTCCTCACAGTGCATGATAGAGTCACTCTCAGCTCCGGGCCTGTCTCAGGCCCAGCAGTAAGAACATGCAGCAGGAATGGCGAGGCCAGTTAAATGTCTGACAGTGTCAATCTCAGACAGTGTTAGGCAACAACTAACTGGCTTCTCTATGCTGCTTTAAGTAGAAATGCCTCCTTGCTCACAGGATCCCTATAGTAAAGAGAGGGGGCAGGATGGGGTTGGGGGTGAACAAGAACTCACTGGTTTATCTGCCTCCGTTGTCGGACAAGACGATAGCACGAAAACATTGCCATCAGCATGGTAACGAAGATAGCCACACCAAATCCCAGGCAGTACTTCTTGATAAAATTATTGTCTGCGGCATTTGCGTGTTCCTCACCATCCGCACCTGGAAAAACAATGTGGATCTGTTTCACCAGCTGCTGCTTTGAGTGACGTGGACAAGAACAACCACAGGAAGGATCCCGCTCCGGGCTGCTGTTGTGCCTGGTGGCTCAGGGGAAGCACAGCAAGCTCTGGAATGTGCACAGGTCTGTGCACAGGAGGTACTATGGAGGGTCCTGTTTCCTCTCCTTATCTGCTGAATGTGGTTCTGGTGGCCTAGTTCCCAAAAGGACAAAGTTCCTAAGTCCCTGGGAACTGGCTGCAGTGGGAGGGGAGCAACCTCTAACCACGGCCACGGAGCTCTATGAGCGGCCCTTACCTGGAGTGACAGTTGTTGTGTGCATGGCCTCTATTACTCTCAGGGGGACAGTCAGTGTGCGAACTCTGCCGTTCCAAAATGCAAGCCAGCGCATAGGTGCTCCACCTGTCTCTTTAGAAAGGAGGTAAGGGAGTGGGACTGTAAGTAACTGCTTCTCATCAGGAAGATGGTGCAGTTTCTCCACATGTATTTCTAGAAATTCAGTTTCACAAGCCTTTCAGGGAACAGACGGAAATACACCTACCACGTGCTTTGTCCTTCATGATTTTCATTAGCAGAGGGGGCAGTGTCTGCAGATATTTTCCTGTTTCCAGGGCCTCTTTCTGTTTCTCAGGACCTAAACAGAAAGCATTAAGATAACTTTCAGACAAACAAGATATTAAACTGAACGGTCTTTTCAGTGAAGTCAGTAACGACAACAGCCACCCCTGGGATGCCTGTGGGGTTCCAGCACAACTAAGGATTTAGCACGGCCTTCCCTGGAGGCACTTCTGCAACCAAAGAATGAGAACTTTTCACCACACACTGCAGCTTACCTAAACGCATAACGGCATCACTGAATGGGACCAGGGCATTGTGCGAGGGCAGGGCACACACACACAGGTGTGCATTCTCACTCACACCTGCAGACGCGCCTGGCTGACATTAGGACTGTGAGCTGGCATCTCTCAAAGGAAGTAAAATCTCATGACATGGTATGCTGTAATTTCTCTCTTCCTTAGGGACCTGCAGTGACTGCAAGGGGCTCAGGTGATGACATGGCACTCAGACCTGGGTCAAAAGTTGCAAAGCTGCAGAGAAGCCAGGTGGGCAGTTGGCTGGCACTCAGCAGCTTTCCAGATACTCTCTCCAGGCCATGTAAAACAATCTTCAGAGAAGGCATAGAAGAACATTTGGCCCCTCAAGGTTTTTTTAGTGGGGAGATCTCTGATGTATGGAGACAAAGTCAACGGGATGCTGGGAGCATGCAGCACCCAAGAAACAGTGACTACCCAAGCTTCTCATGGAGAAGAAATCACCAGGCAGTGAAAAGATGAACCCCTCCTGAACTTCCACAACCAAATATGAGCAAAGATCATGAGATGAAGACTGGTGACTTACCTCTGGCATCCACCCCAGGCTCAGGGACGCGACTTTGCTTTCGAAATGCACCAAAGGGGCCTGCAGGCACAAGAGTGATCAGACACAGGTGAGGAGAGCTTCCGCTGTGCACTGGGGTCTGCCTTGTTTTTTTTCCTGCAGTGACCTGTGAGGACTGGCTGCAGGTCAGGGAATGACATGGCCCAAACAGCAAAGGAATAGGAGCAAAGACTGGCAAGGGCCGCCTTCCCACTGAAATGTGACAATTCTCCAAGTAAAGAAATACTAATGACTGATCTGTGTACGACCTTCAAAGCACAAAGAGACTTGAAAGACCTTTGGAGAGCCTTACGTACCCAAATAAGCTATTATAGCACTAATTTTTCGACTTCCAAGGAAACAGACACTCACAACTTACCTCGGAGTTTCCCCTGAGGCACAAAAGCAGTCTCCTTCCAGTCATCTGAGGAAGGAGTACCAATGTCATCATCTAGAAGAAAGAACAGAAGAGGGATGTTCCCATTGCATGCTGTGATCTTCCTCTCCCTTAGTGACAGGGAAGGGGCCAGGGAAGGGAACAGGTAACAGGATGGGAGACTCAGGCCTTGATCGCCAAAGCTATAGAGGGGCCAGGGTGACCTGGAGCCTAGCACTCGGCAGCTTTACAAATGCTCCCTCCTGGCCACATGCAGCACCCCTCCGGGACCGCGTGGAAGAGCATACAAAGAAAAGGTGCCTGAGACACACTGGGCTACAGCTGGGGGTCTCTGTTGGGAACCAGGATTTTTCTATGGGGAGCATCAGGCAGCTGGAGCAGAAATGCTCATGTTTTTCCCAGCACACACCTTCCACGTTCTCCCCTGGGACACCCCCAGGATGAAGAGCATGCTCCACCCAGCCAGCGGCAGAGCCGTGGGAGCACAGGGCTTCCTCATGCCCTTGCCCAGCTCCTGTGGTGCTGCCTGTCCCCCTTTTCCAATACCCCCCCACTCCCATCGAAGGCAGCCTTAGGGCTATAAGGCACAGAGCCACTGGAACCAGAACCTGGGCTTCTCACTCTCATTTCCGCTTATTTTTTACCCCATCTCTGCCCACCCACCTGCTCCTGCTGCTCACCCTGGAGCAGCACAAGTCTCCTGACAACACATGGCTATCAGTAGGAGGACGGCAAGGCAGGTGGGGGCCGTGGCCCCCAGTACTCGTGCCATGCTGCAACCACCACTGCTACAGCCACAACGAGTGCTGCTATTGGGGCACAGAACACCTAGAGCACGCAGCTGGGCATTGTGATCTTGTGGCACAAGGCAGCAATGTGGCAGGGCATAGTGACCTCACATCCCCAGGCTGCTGGCTGGGCCTCCCCACGGGCTGCTCCTCCTGTGACGCAGGGCTGCATAGAGTGGGTGCTTGTGGCACCCCTTAGTGGGTGAGTGCCAGGCTGCTGGGGAAGAATTACTGGGAGCGTGTCCCACTGGGTAGATCTGTTCCACCGCAAGGACCAGGCTCCCCCTGGGCTTGTTATGGACGCTGAGGATTCCCAGTCATGTAGAGCAGCAGGAGACCATGGCAGATATTTTCACCTTTACATTGTGGAAATATATTATTGTGGAATGGTTTGGGTGGGAAGGGACATTAAAGACCCAGAGACTCTGTCAAAGGATAAAGAAAATCGCTCCAGTGTTGTTTTTACTGCTTTGTGCAAATCAAAAGATTGCATTTTGTCTTTTAATGGCCAAAAAAGCCATTTCTTCAGGGACACTGTATTTGTTGTCACAGACTCTAACAAAAATGCAAACTGAGCTTTATCTGTAGCATCAATACTTTAGTATTTCGTATCTTGTATTTGACAGTTCCCTCCCAGCCAGTTGCCCGTGCCTTTCTCTCAGCCCATGAGAGCACCACTTACTGCCTCTGGGAACTTGGAAACTGGCAGCATGATGGCCAGCACACACACAAGGTGCTCGTGACGCAGCTCCAGACGGCTCTCCTGAGGCCCAGCTTCATTTCACGGCCACTCACGCTCTGCTGCTGGACATTCTGCAACGGAAAAGCCACCAGATGCAAATCCCATCCCTCACAGATGGTATCAGACCCCTGCTCTCATGGCAGTCACCACCGCCCGGCATTGGACAGCGCTTCCACTGCCCTTGCTCCTGCCACAAGACACCAACGTCTGCTTCTAGTTCGGCTCCACCATGGGATCCTGTTTGCAACAGAAAAACACACAGAGGCTGCCAGCCACTGCAACACGCGCTGTGAAACCCCTGGCACTGCTGAGTCCCATGAGCAGAGGAGAGAAGCGTCTGCCTGCCATGGACGGGCTGCGGCGGGATTGAATCCTGCCTTCCAATCGGGACACCCCCAGGGAGAGCCTCCCTGGGGACCCAAAGACTTACGGCAGCGCCAACACAGCAGGCAGAAACGCGACGTGCTCCTGACTGCCCGCACTGTTCAATGCTCCCTGACTTGCGGAATCAAACTCTATAATCCAGAGATGGGTTATAAAGCAGGTATGTTTTATTCCAGCGCTGGGTGCAAGGGGGATAGCTCCTCCAAACTTGCACACCAACTTGTAAAACCGTGATACAGATATAGGTACACCTCATGCATGGTCAATAATTTCCCGTAATTCTAACATGCATCCCTTAATTCTAATACACATTCTTTATCATGCAGACCCCCTCTTGTTATCGCCCATCTTGTCAGGGAGATGCAAATATCAAAAGAGGAGTTGCAACACCTAATCCCCTTCTCGCCAGGTGTCTCAGGGAGTTCTCACTCCTTAATCTTCATCCTTCCTGCTCTTCCAGACCCACTGTCTCCATTCCTTGTTATTCTAACTAAATCATTTTCTGTAAACTACCTTTAACTATCCCCCTTTTAGCCCCCCTTTATTCTGAATTCCAGCAGAGCATCTGTTTTCTGCTTCCCTGTTCATCCCTTCCTCTCCCTCTCCCTCCCTCCGCCCTATGACGGCAGCCCTTCAAAGCAACCAACACAACCACGCCAAACCGCAGCCCGGACTCGTCCCGCTCACTGCAATCCAGACCCACTCCATCCGTACAAACCTTCATCCACGCCGTTTCTTAACCGAGCCTCGGCGCCACCCGGATCTTAC
This sequence comes from Coturnix japonica, assembly GCF_054131305.1. Lineage (NCBI taxonomy): Eukaryota > Metazoa > Chordata > Aves > Galliformes > Phasianidae > Coturnix > Coturnix japonica. The sequence continues at coordinate 3,606,758 of NC_140689.1, forward strand.
AGCCAGCGAGCGGCCGGCAAACGAACGGACGTCTTCCTCTTGGTGCCGCACAGCCCAGCACGGCCGGAGCCGCACCACACGATCCGGGCCGGGGCCGGCTCAGGCTCTGCCTCCAGGCTTTTGGGGCCGGCCGGGTGACTCCGCAGCACAGCGAGACCGTGGAGCCGCCCGGGAGCCGCCTCTGGGTGCCGGCAGCGCCACGAGCTCCTCCACCAACAGCCCCTCCGTGCCCCCGCACCGAGGCCCGACCCCGTTCGCAGCACAGAGCCCGCTCCTCCCAGCCCCGCTCATGGCCGCCATGGCCCGGAATTGCTCTCCGCCGCCTGCAGGAAGCACTTCCTGTCACTGTCACGTGGCTCAGACCGGGCTGGAGCCTGTTGGGGGGGAGGGCAGCTGCCAGATCTTCTGCCAGTAAACACTTCTGAGCACCCTCTTCTGGAGGTGAACAGCTCTGGAGGAAGGTGCTTTCAAATGTCCACAAAGTGATGTTGATTGTCACACAGTAGCACCCATCACTTGCCTCCTCCATAAATCAGTTACAGTCTTGTTGGTGAACCTGAAGACAAAAGGTCAGCGCGCTGGGACAAGCAGCCACACACCAGTATCACAGAGTCACAGAATGACCCAGGTTGGAAGGGACCTCATGGATCATGAAGAACAAACCCCCCTGCCTGGCAGGGCCACCAAACATACACCTTTACTAGATCAGGTGTCCCAGGGCCCTGTCCAACCTGGCCCTGAACACCCCCAAGGACGGGGCATCCACCACCTCCCTGGGCAGCCCGTTCCAGGGCCTAACCACTCTGCTAGTAAACAACTTTCCCCCTAACATCCAACCTAAATCTTCCCTCTTTCAACTTCAATCAGTTTCTCCTTGTCCTGCTATTACCAGCCCCCTCCTCATCCTATGTGGAACACCAGTGCCAGCAGTGCGGCTGCCATTTTAGAACCCTCTCCACGTCACCTTGGTCACCGCTGCCGCGCGCAACGCACTCGCCTCTGACAGCTGTGGCAGTTAGCAGCCATGTCGGCAGCTAAGAGGGCTAGGGTAGAAGTTTTCCCTGTTTCAGGCGGGAGGATGGAGCTGGGGGCCCTAGGAGTGAGAAGAAGGAGGGGGCCCGCCATGACCACCAGGCAGAGGATGGGTAAGAGAGCCATATTCCATCATGCCTGGACCAGCCCCGTGACCACCACCCATGTGGAGCCTATGGAGGTGGATCCACCTCCAGATGAGCGAATGGAGGTGGATCCACCTGCAGAGGAGCCCATGGAGGTGGATCCACCTGCAGAGGAGACCATGGAGGTGGATCCGCCCGCGGCATAGCTGGCCTGGCACCACACCACCGTGCCAGGCCCCGCGCTGGCATGGTCACAGCTCCACCGTGGCTGGTCCAGGCGCTGAGCTCCTTACCCGCTGCACGGCCCCCGCCCCCTGCATTAGCTGGGTGGCATTTTTGTAACATCTGTTCCTCCTTTGGGCCTATTCTGCAGCCACATTCTGTGGGCCCCCAGTCCCATCTTTACCCTGTTTGTTCCAGTCCCTGTTTCTATAGTTGGTTTTTGGGTTTAGTTTAGTTTTAGAGTTAGGTGTAGGTTGTTGTTAGTGTTTTTGAGTTAGGCATAGGTTATTGTTTGTGTTTTTGAGTTAGGCATTGCTTATTGTTCATTTTTTAGTGTTAGGAGTAGGTTAGGAGTAGGTTTAGTGTTAGTAGTTGGTGTTTTCCTGTTAGGAGTTTGTTCCTCTTCATTCTTTAGTGTTAGGAGTAGATTGTTGTTCCCATAGTAGAGTTAGGCATAGGTTACTGTTGGTACTGTAGGGTTAGGCGTGGGTTCCTACCAGCAGCTGGCAGCAAACAGCGCTCGCTCGGTAAGCACACGTCTGCTTTCTCCCCCGGAGCCGTGAGTGCGACTGCCATGAGAGTGGAGGTCTGATGCCATCTGCGAGGGATGGGATTTGCATCCGGTGGCTTTTCCGTTGCAGAATGTCCAGCAGCAGAGCGTGAGTGGCCGTGAAATGAAGCTGGGCCTCAGGAGAGCCGTCTGGAGCTGCGTCACGAGCTTCCTGCATGGCCAGCGCAAGGTAGGTGTGCCTTACTGTAAGCGTGCGCTGAAGCAGTGTTGGTTAAGCACGGCTCACTCCTCTGTCTGCAACAGATGGGCTTTCTGCGCGCTTTATTGCTGTGGCCGGCGTTGAACAGCACAGCAGCAGCGAGGCCTCGAACATGTCCACAACCAGGTACGTGAATGTGAGTAAATTTAGCTGTGTGAATGATGTTATTGTTCATATTAGTAAGGCAGTATTCACATGTGTGTGATGGAGCTCAGGGATAGGTTTATTCTTGCCTGGTAAATTTTCCCTTCTTTGACACCCACCCGTCCTCTTGCTTCTCTTCCCCTCACCTGTAAGTGCAGCAATACTGAAGGCTGAGGGCTCTTCTCCGAGGCGGGCGCTAAAGGGCAATTGAAATGCAAGTTTGTTGTCCCTCTTTGTTCTTGGGTCGGTAGCCCAAGGTGACCAAGCTTCAGAGCACTTCTCTAAGTCAGCCTGGAAATGTTTCTAGCAGGAAGTAACTCCATCACAGTGCCTGAGAGTAATGATGCCTCTTTTTCCCCCCTCACAGCAGGCAGCCTCCATAAGAGAGCAGTAGAGCAGCAGGCTGTCTGTGCTATGGCTGCTGAACTGCATTTCTGGCCACCTGAGATCCCTGAGCCCATGCTAATGAAGAACATGCTGCGCCACAGACTCTTCTACGGAGCCGTTTTGCAGCTTCTCTGTGCTGGCCATCATGCTGCCAGTTTCCAAGTTCCCAAAGGCAGTAAGTGGTGCTCTCATGGGATAGGAGAAAGGCACGGGCAACTGGGTGGGAGGGAACCATCTGTAACTGTTGCCAGCAGCCTGGAGGTGCCAGCTCAGTCTTCTCCTGTGGCTACTGCTGCTCCCTATGAGCTGCCAGGCACAGGGTCCTCCCGCCCGTGCAGGGACCGCCTTGCAGGAAAGGGCTTTAGGCTCTGGTTTGTGTGGGATTTGGGGAACGAGACAGGGGTGGAGTTTCTTGTGTGCCCGACTGTCAGGAAGGCGGTTCCCAGTTCTGGCAGCCCAACGTGCCCAGCAGGGTGACTTGAGCTCCCAAAGCGAGCCGCCAACCAGTTGTTAGCTGAGAAGGTTCCCTGAGCGTTTCCGAATTGATTCTTGTAGGACTCGGAGAGTCTGGGGACTGAGACTTGGGAGAGAGTGAAGAAAGCTGAGGCAAGGCAAGCGCTGCTCAGCTGAGGAAGAAAGCCGAGAAGGAAAGCAGAAAGCAACGATGATGGCCTGAGCAAGAAGCTACAAAGGACAGCAGAACCACCTGCAGCGCTTCCTCGGAGGTGGCACCAAAACCTGCTGACTGAACAGTCCAGTTTACCGGCACAGCCGTGCTTTCCCTGTCATGGACGGTGGAGATGATGGAAGTGAACTGGACAGGAAGGACTTGTGCTGCGTTAGAAGCAAAGAGGGCTTCACCTGTGCAGGACTTGGTGTACGGCAAGAGCTGGAGACGCTGCGTTCCTTCAGGGTGTGTCTCTTGAGGTCCAGGCCTGGTGTAGGGTTAGGTTGAAATAGGGCTGGCTGGGACTGGAGAGGGAGGAGGTGACGTAGCCCTGGGGTTTGGCTTCTCCTTGGGTCTGACTGGAGGTTGAGTGACTGATTGCTAAGCGGAAATCCTGGGCACTGGGGCTTCATTTTGGGGTGTGGGCGGGGTAATAAATAGAAGCCGAGTCCTTTTGTACGCAATAAAACTGAAGCGAACTTTCTAAACCTGGTGCTGCCTCTTTCAGTAGCTGGTCAGAACGTCCCTCGCTCGGGCTGGCAATCACAGGGCGATGAAGCGGTCGGCTTCACGTCTCTCCCTTGACATGGTGCAGTGCAGGTTTTCCCCCGTTTCCTTGTTGGTCTTCCCAACCTGTGGCCTTTCAGCCAACCCGTAAGTGCTGGTGACAGGCTGTGAGCATCTCCTTGCTCTCTGAGGACTGACAGAAAGAAACCAGAGGAGGGGAAGCAGCCCGGCAGGAAGAAGGGTGTCCCGTGCTCAGCCCCTTGAGTTGGCCTCTCTTCCCTGAGGGTTCTTTCAGCTTCTGATGCACCGTGTGCTGCTGTTTGCCCTGGGAAGCCCAGCTGCACGCTGGCAGCCGTGGCCTGTGCATCAGCCTCCCCTTGAGGCCCAAGGAGTTGTTTGTTTTTATGTATTCAGTATTGGTGTGGCATTTTGTTGTTTTGTTCAGCTTTGAGATCAAGGGGTAATTTAACACCGTTGGAAGTAATTGGGGTTCAGGAGTAGCACATGCAGAATTTTGATCACGCAGCAAGTTGTGATTTCTACTGTGTTGAAGAACTGGCACACACATATACGCCTGCAGCCGGAGCTTGATTGACTCTCGTCAATACGGCCTTCCAAAGCCCGGCCCTGGGGAGCTGTCCAAAAATTTTCCAACATTTTGTATTACCTAAGTTTATTTTAAACAGCCAAGGAGGAGTAATCTCTTAAAGGCTTTTTTAAAGGCATTGGACTAGGTTTTGATTATCACGTCTCAGGAAGCTTCTGCATTCCACCTAGTGCTAATGGGATAAATCAAGAGCAGATTACACAAGAGATTCAGGCCTTGCTGCCAGTCTTTTATGAATCAGAACTTTGTTTCATGTTGCCAGATATTCTGGTTTCCTTTTCAGGAGATTCCTTTGCTGTATATTAAGAAGGCCAAGGGCATCCTGGCCTGCATCAGAAACAGTGTTGCCAGCAGGAGCAGAGAGGTGATTGTCCCCCTGTTGTCAGCACTGATGAGGCCGCAGCTCGAGTGCTGTGTTCAGTTTTGGGCCCCTCAGTGCAAGGAAGACATGGAGGCCCCGGAACGCGTTCAGAGGAGGGCAACAAAGCTGGTGAGGGGTCTGGAGCACAGGCCGTATGAGTTGAGGCTGAGGGAGCTGGGATTGTTCAGCCTGGAGAAGAGGAGGCTCAGGGGAGACCTCATTGCTCTCTCTAACTTCCTGAAGGGAGGCTGTAGTGAGATCCGGATGTAGTGTGTAGGTCAGATCTATGAGGCAGGAGCTGCTGTGGGGCAGATGTGGGTCAGATCTATGGGGCAGGAGCTGTTGTGGGGATGATGTGGGTCAGATCTATGGGACTGGAGCTGCTGTGGGTCTGATGGGGGCTAGATCTATGGGGCAGTAGCTGCTGTGGGGAAGACGTGGGTCAGATCTATGGGGCAGGAGCTGCTGAGGGGGTGATGTGTGTCAGATCTATGGGGCAGGAGATGCTATGGCGCTGATGTTGGTAAGATATATGGGGCAGGAGCTGCTGTGGGGCAGATGTGGGTCTGATCTATGGGGCAAGAGCTGTGGTGGGTCCGATGTGGGTCAGATCTATGGGGCGGGAGCTGCTGTGTGGCTGATGTGGGTCTGATCTATGGGGCAGGAGCTTCTTTGGGGCTGATGTGGGTCAGATCTATGGGGCGGGAGCTGTTCTGGGGCAGATGTGGGTGAGATCTATGTGGCAGGAGCAGCTGTCGGTCAGATCTATGGGGTTGGAGCTCCTAAGGGGCAGATGTGGGTCGGATGTATGGGGCAGGAGCTGCTGTGGGGCTGGTGTTGGTCAGATCTGTGGGGCGGGAGCTGCTGTGTGGCTGATGTGGGTCAGACCTATGGGGCAGGAGCTGCTGTGGGGCCTATGTGGGTCAGATCTGTGGGACAGGAGCTGCTGTGGGGCTCATGTGGTTGAGAAATATGGGGCAGGCGTTGCTGTGGATCTGATATGGGTCAGATATATGGGGCAGGAGCTGCTATGGGGCAGATGTGGGTCAGATCTATGGGGCAGGAGCTGCAGTGGGGCAGATGTGAGTCAGATCAATGGGGCAGGAGCTGCTGTGGGGATGATGAGGGTCAGATCTATGAGGCAGGAGCTGCTGTGGGACAGATCTAAGGGGCAGGAGCTGCTGTGGGGCACATGTGGGTCAGATCTATAAGGCAGGTGCTGCTGTGGGGCACATGTGGGTCAGATCTATGAGGCAGGAGTTGCTATGGGGCAGATGTGGGTCTGATCTATGGAGCAGGAGCTGCTGAGGGTCAGATCTATGGGGCAGGAGTTGCTGTGGGGCACATATGGGTCAGATCTATGGGACATAAGCTGCTGTGGGGCTGCTGTGGGTCATATCTATGGGGCAGGAGCTGCTGTGGGGATGATGTGGCTCAGATCTATGAGGCAGGAGCTGCTATGGGGCAGATGTGGGTGAGACATATTGAACAGGAGCTGCTGTGGGGCTTATGTGGATCAGATCTATAGGGCAGGAGCTCCTGTGGGGCAGATGTGGGTCAGATCTATGAAGCAGCAGCTGCTGTGGGGCACATGCATGTCAGATCTATGGGGCAGGAGCTGCTATGGAGATGATTTGGGTGAGATCTCTGGGGCAGGAGCTGCAGAGGGGCTTATGTGGGTCAGATCTATGGGGCAGGAGCTGCTGTGAGGCTGATGAGGGTCACATCTATGGGCCAGGATTTGCTGTGGGGTAGATATGGCTCATATCAATGGAGCAGGAGATGCTGTGGGGCAGATCTATGGGGCAGAAGCTGCTGTCGGGTATATTTGAGTCAGATGTATGGGGCAGGAGCTGCTATGGGGAGATATGAATCTGATCTATGGGGCAGGAGCTGCTGTGGGACAGATCTATGGGACAGGAGCTGATGTGGGGCTGATATGGGTCAGATCTATGGGGAAGGAGCTGCTGTGGGGCAGATGTGGGTCAGATCTATGGGGTAGGTGCTGCTATGGAGCTGCTGTGGGTCAGATCTATGGGGCAGGATCTGCTGCGGGTCATATGTGGGTCAGATCTATGAGTTAGGAGCTGCTGTGGGGCACATGCATGTCAGATCTATGGGGCAGGAGCTGCTATGGAGATGATTTGGGTGAGATCTCTGGGGCAGGAGCTGCAGAGGGGCTTATGTGGGTCAGATCTATGGGGCAGGAGCTGCTGTGAGGCTGATGAGGGTCACATCTATGGGCCAGGAATTGCTGTGGGGTAGATATGGCTCATATCAATGGAGCAGGAGATGCTGTGGGGCAGATCTATGGGGCAGAAGCTGCTGTCGGGTATATTTGAGTCAGATGTATGGGGCAGGAGCTGCTATGGGGAGATATGAATCTGATCTATGGGGCAGCAGCTGCTGTGGGACAGATCTATGGGACAGGAGCTGATGTGGGGCTGATATGGGTCAGATCTATGGGGAAGGAGCTGCTGTGGGGCAGATGTGGGTCAGATCTACGGGGCAGGAGCGGCTGTGCGTCAGATCTATAGGACAGGAGCTGCTGTGGGGCTGATGTGCGTCAGATCTATAGGACAGGAGCTGCTGTGGGGCTGATGTGGGTCAGATCTATGGGGCAGGAGCGGCTGTGGGGCTGATCTATGGGACTGGAGCTGCTGTGGGGCACAAGTGAGTCAGATCAATGGGGCAGGAGCTGCTGTGGGGCACACGTCGATCAGATCTATGGGGCAGGAGCTGCTGTGGGGCTCATGTGGGACAGATCTATGGGGCAGGAGTTGCTGTGTTGCTGATGTGGTTAAGATCTATGAGACAAGAGCTGCTGTGGGGCAGATGTGGGTCAGATCTATTGGGCAGGAGCTGTTGTGGGGCACATGGGTATCAGATCTTTGGGGCAGGAGCTGTTGTGGGGCACATGTCGGTAGATCTATGTGGCAGGAGCTGCTGTGGGGCAGATGTGGGTCAGATCTATGGGGTAGGTGCTGCTATGGAGCTGCTGTGGGTCAGATCTATGGGGCAGGATCTGCTGTGGGTCATATGTGGGTCAGATCTATGAGTTAGGAGCTGCTGTGGGGCACATGCATGTCAGATCTATGGGGCAGGAGCTGCTAAGGGGCACATGTGGGTAAGATCTCTGAGGCAGGGGCTGAGGTGGGTCATATCTATGGGGCAGGAGCTGCTGTGGGGCTGATGTGGGTCAGATCTACGGAACAGGTGCTGCTGTGGGGCTTATGTGGGTCAGATCTATAGGGAAGGAGCTGCTGTGGGGCAGGTGTGTGTCATATCTATGGGGCAGGAGCTGCTGTGGGGCTGGTGTGGGTCAGATCTATGGGGCAGGAGCTGCTGTGGGGCTGATTTGGGTCAGATCTATGGGCAGGAGCTGCTGTGGGGTAGTTGTGGGTCTGATCTATGGGGCAGGATCTGCTCTGGGGCACATGTGAGTGAGATCTATGGGGCAGGAGCTGCTGTGGGGTAGATGTTGGTCAGATCTATGGGGCAGGAGTAGCTGTGGGGCATATGTGAGTCAGATGTATGGGGCAGGAGCTGCTGTAGTGCAGATGTGGGTCAGATCTATGGGGCAGGAGCTGCTGTGGGGTAGTTGTGGGTCAGATCTATCGGGCAGTATCTGCTCTGGGGCACATGTGACTGAGATCTATGGGGCAGGAGCTGCTGTAGTGCAGATGTGGGTCAGATCTATGGGACAGGAGCTGCTGTGTGTCAGATCTATGGGGCAGGAGATGCTATGGCGCTGATGTTGGTAAGATCTATGGGGCAGGAGCTGCTGTGGGGCAGATGTTGGTCAGATCTATTGTGCAGGACCAGCTCTGGGGTATATGTGTGTCAGATCTATAGGGCAGGAGCTGCTGTGGGGCACATGTGGGTCAGATCTATGGGGCCAGAGTTGCTGTGGGGTAGATGTGGGTCAGATCTATGGGGCAGGAAATGCTGTGGGGCTGATTGCGGTAAGATCTATAGGGCAGGAGCTGCTGTGAGGCAGATGTGGGTCAGATCTATTGGGAAGGATCTGCTGTGGGGTAGAGGTGGGACTGATCCATTGGGCAGGAGCTGCTGTGGAACTGATGAGGGTCAGATCTATGGAGCAGGAGCAGCTGTGGGGCACATGTGGGTCAGGTCTATGGAACAGGTTCTGCTGTGGGGCTAATTGGGGTATGATCTATTGAGGCAGGAGCTGCTGTGGGTCAGATCTACGGGGCAGGAGCTGCTGTGGGGTTGCTGTGGGTCAGATCTATGGGGCAGGAGCTGCTATGGGGCACATGTGTATCAGATCTATGGGGCAGGAGCTGTTGTGGGGCACATGTGGGTCAGATCGATGGGGCAGGAGCTGCTGTGGGGCAGATGTGGGTCTGATCTATGGGGCAGGAGCTGCTGTGGGTCAGATCTATGGGGCAGGAGTTGCTGTGGGGCACATGTGGGTCAGATCTATGGGGCATAACCTGCTGAGGGGTATATGTGGGTCATATCTATTGGGCTGGAGCAGCTGTGGGTCTGATGAGGGTCATATCAATGGGGAAGGAGATGCTGTGGGTTAGATCTATGGGGCAGAAGCTGCTGTCGGGCATATGTGAGTCAGATCTATGGGGCAGGAGCTGCTGTTGGTCAGATGTGGTTCAGATCTATGGGGCAGGAGCTGCTGTGGGGCTGATGTTGGTCAGATCTATGGGGCAGGAGCTGCTGTGAGGCTGATGAGGGTCACATCTATGGGCCAGGTATTGCTATACATCTGACTCACATATGCCCGAAAGGAGCATCTGCCCCATAGATCTAAACCGCAGCAACAGCTACCCCATTGATATGACCCACATCTGCCCCACAGCAGCTCCTTCCCAATAGATATGAACCACATGTGCCCCACAGCAGCTCCTGCCCCATAGATTTGACCCACAGCTTCTCCTGCCCCATATATCTGACACACAGCAGCTCCTGCCTCATAGATAAGACCCACATCTGCACCACAGCAGCTCCTGCCCCATAGATCTGACCCACATCAGCCCGACAGCAGCTCCTGCCACATAGATCTTACCCACGTCTACCCCACAGCAGCTCCTGCCCTACAGATCTGACCCACATCAACCCCACAGCAGCTCCTGCCACATAGATCTGACCCTCATCTGCAACACAACAGCTTCTGCCCCATAGATCTGACCCACATCAGCTCCTGACACATAGATCTGACCCAGATCAGCTCCAGATTAGAGGTCTGACCCTCATCAGACCCACAAGAGCTCCTGCCCAATAGATCTGACCTACATTTGCCCCACAGCAGTTCCTGCCCCATAGATCTGACCCACATCTACCCCACAGCAGCTGCTGCCCCATAGATCTTACCCAGATGTGCCCCAGAGCAGAGCCTGTCCCATAGATCTGCCCCACAGCAGCTCCTGCCCCATAGATCTGACCCACATCAGCCCCACACCAGCTCCTGCCCCATTGATCTGAACCATATCAGCCACACAGCAGCTCCTGCCCCATATATCTGACCCACAGCAGCTCCTACCGAAATGATCTAACCCCCATAAGCCCCAAAGCGGCTCCTGCCCCATAGATCTGACCCACATCTACCCCACAGCAGCTCCTGCCCCATAGATGGGACCCACATCAGCCCCAGAGACTCTCCTGTCCCATAGATCTGTCCCACAGCAACTCCTTCCCCATAGATCTGACACACAGCAGCACCTGCCCCATAGATCTGACCCACATCAGCCACACAGCAGCTCCTGTCCCATAGATTTGCCCCACAGCAGCTCCTGTCCCATAGATCTGACTCATATTTCCTGACAGCAGCATCTGCCCCATAGATCTTACCCACATAATCTCCACAGTAGCTCCTGCCCCATTGTTCGGACCCACATCTGCCCCACATCAGCTACTGCCCCATATATCTGACCCACGTCAGCCCCACAGCAGCTCCTGCCCCATAGATCTGACACACATATGCCCCACAACAGCCCCTGCCCCATAGATCCGACCCCCCTCAGCCCCACAGCAGCTCCTTCCCCATAATTCTGACCCTCATCTGCCCCACAGCTACTCCTGCCCCATAGATCAGACCCACATCTTTCCCAAAGCAGCTCCTGCCTCATAGATCTGACCCACATAAGCCCCACAGCAGCTCGTCCCCCATAGATCTGACCCACATGTCCCCCACAGCAGCTCCAACCCCATAGATCTGAACAACATGAGACCCACTGCAGTTCCTGCCCCATAGATCTGAACAACATGAGACCCACTGCAGCTCCTGCCCAATAGATCTGCCCCATGGCAGCTCCTGCCCCATAGATCTGACCCATATCAGACACACAGCAGCGCCTGCCCCATAGATCTGATCCACATCTACCCCACTGCATATCCTGCCCCATAGATCTGACCCACAGCAGCTCCTGCACCATAGATACGACCCACATCAGCCCCACAGCAGCTCCTGCCGCATAGATGAGACCCCCATCAGCCCAAAACCATCTTCTCCCACATAGATGTGATGAAAATCTGCCCCACAGCAGATCCTGCCCCATTGTTCTGACCCACATCTGCCCCACAGCAGCTCCTGCCCCATAGATCTGACACACATATGCCCCACAACAGCTCCTGCCGCATAGATCCGACCCCCCTCAGCCCCACAGCAGCTTCTTCCCCATAATTCTGACCCTCATCTGCCCCACAGCTACTCCTGCCCCATAGATAAGACCCACATCTGCACCAAAGCAGCTCCTGCCTCATAGATCTGACCCACATATGCCCCACAGCAGCTCCAACCCCATAGATCTGAACAACATGAGACCCACAGCAACTCCTGCCCCATAGATCTGAACAACATGAGACCCACTGCAGCTCCTGCCCAATAGATCTGCCCCATGGCAGCTCCTGCCCCATAGATCTGACCCATATCAGACACACAGCAGCGCCTGCCCCATAGATCTGATCCACATCTACCCCACTGCATATCCTGCCCTATAGATCTGACCCACAGCAGCTCCTGCCCTAAAGATACGACCCACATCAGCCCCACAGCAGCTCCTGCCGCATAGATGAGACCCCCATCAGCCTGAAACCATCTTCTCCCACATAGATGTGATGAAAATCTGCCCCACAGCAGATCCTGCCCCATTGTTCTGACCCACATCTGCCCCACAGCAGCTCCTGCCCCATAGATCTGACCCACATATGCCCCACAGCAGCTCCTGCCCCATAGAACTGACCCACATCAGTTCCACAGCAGCTCCTGCCCTATAGATCTGACCCACATGTGCCCCAGAGCAGCTCCTGACCAATAGATCTGACCCACATATGCCCCACAGAAGTTCCTGCCCCATAGATCTGTCCCTCATCAGCCCCACAGCAACTCCTGCCCCATAGATCTGACCCAAATCAGCCCCACAGCAGCTCCTGTCCCATAGATCTGACCCACATATGCCCCAGAGCAGCTCCTGCCCTATACATCGTACCCACATGTGCCCCACAGCAACTCCTGCCCCATAGATCTAACCCACAGCATCACCTGCCCCATAGATCTGACCCACATCTGCCCCACAGCAGCTACTGCCCCATAGATCTGACCCACATCTGCACCACAGCAGCTCCTGGCCCATCAAGATGACCCATATCTACAACACAGCAGCTCCTGCCCCATAGATCTGACCAACATCAGCCCCACAGCAGCTACTGCCCCATAGATCTGACCCAACTCATCAGCCACACAGCAGCTCCTGCCCCATAGATCTGACCCTCATCAGCCACACAGCAGCTCCTGCCCCATAGAACTGACCCACATCAGCCCCACAGCACCTCCTGCCCCATAGATCAGACCCACATCTGCCCCATAGAAGCTCCTGCCCCATAGATCTGACCCAAATCATCCCCACAGCAGCTCCTGCCCCATATATCTGACCCACATGTGATCCAGAGCAGCTCCTGCCCCATAGATCAGACCCACATCTGCCCCACAGCAGCTACTGCCCATAGAACTGACCCACATCAGCCCCACAGCACCTCCTGCCCCATAGATCAGACCCACATCTGCCCCATAGAAGCTCCTGCCCCATAGATCTGACCCAAATCATCCCCACAGCAGCTCCTGCCCCATAGATCAGACCCACATCTGCCCCACAGCAGCTACTGCCCATAGATCTGACCCACATCTGCCCCACAGCAGCTCCTGCACCATAGATCTGACGCACATGTGACCCACAGCATCTCCTGCCCCATTGCAATGTCCCATATCAGCCCCATAGAAGCTCCTGCCCCATAGATCTGACCCACATCAGCCCCACAGAAGCTCCTGCCCCATAGGTCTGATCCACATGTGCCCCACAGCAGCTCCTGCCTCATAGATCTGACCCACATATGCCCCACAGCAGCTCCTGCCCAATAGATCAGATCCACATCTCCCCCACAGCAGTTCCTGCCCCATAGATCTGACCCATATCTACCCGACAGCAGATCCTGCCCCATAGATCTGGCCCACATTAGCCCCATAGAAGCTCCTGCCCCATAGATCTGATCCACATGTGCCCCACAGCAGATCCTGCCCCATAGATCTGACCCACAGCATCACCTGCCCCATAGATCTGACCCACAGCATCTCCAGCCCCATAGATCTGACCCACATCTGCCCCACAGCAGCTACTGCCCCATAGATCTGACCCACATCTGCACCACAGCAGCTCCTGTCCCATCAAGATGACCCATATCTGCCCCACAGCAGCTCCTGCCCCATAGATCTTACCAACATCAGCCCCACAGCAGCTCCTGCCCCATAGATCTGACCCACATCATCCCCACAGCAGATCCTTCCCCATTGATCAGACCCACATCTTCCCCACAGCAGCACCTCCTTCATAGACCCGACCCACATGTGCCTCACAGCAGCTCCTGCTCCATAGATGTGACCCACATCAGCCCCACAGCAGCACCTTCCCTATAGATCTGACCCACATCATATCCACAGTAGCTCCTGCCCAATAGATCAGTCCCACCTCTGCCCCACCTCAGCTCCTGCCCCAAAGATGTGACCCACATCTGACCCACAGCAGCTCCTGCCCGATACATCTGGCTCACATATGCCCGACAGCAGCTTCTGCCCCATAGACCTACACCCACAGCATCTCCTGACCCATTGATAAGACCAACATCAGCCCCACAGCAGCTCCTGCCCCATAGATCTGACACACATATGCCCCACAACAGCTCCTGCCCCATAGATCCGACCCCCCTCAGCCCCACAGCAGCTCCTTCCCCATAATTCTGACCCTCATCTGCCCCACAGCTACTCCTGCCCCATAGATCAGACCCACATCTTTCCCAAAGCAGCTCCTGCCTCATAGATCTGACCCACATCAGCCCCACAGCAGCTCGTCCACCATAGATCTGACCCACATGTGCCCCACAGCAGCTCCAACCCCATAGATCTGAACAACATGAGACCCACTGCAGTTCCTGCCCCATAGATCTGAACAACATGAGACCCACTGCAGCTCCTGCCCAATAGATCTGCCCCATGGCAGCTCCTGCCCCATAGATCTGACCCATATCAGACACACAGCAGCGCCTGCCCCATAGATCTGATCCACATCTACCCCACTGCATATCCTGCCCCATAGATCTGACCCACAGCAGCTCCTGCCCTAAAGATACGACCCACATCAGCCCCACAGCAGCTCCTGCCGCATAGATGAGACCCCCATCAGCCCGAAACCATCTTCTTTCACATAGATGTGATGAAAATCTGCCCCACAGCAGATCCTGCCCCATTGTTCTGACTCAAATCTGCCCCACAGCAGCTCCTGCCCCATAGATCTGACCCACATCTGCCCCACAGCAGCTCCTGCCCCATAGAACTGACCCACATCATTTCCACAGCAGCTCCTGCCCTATAGATCTGACCCAAATCAGCCCCACAGCAGCTCCTGACCAATAGATCTGACCCACATATGCCCCACAGAAGTTCCTGCCCCATGGATCTGTCCCTCATCAGCCCCACAGCAACTCCTGCCCCATAGATCTGACCCAAATCAGCCCCACAGCAGCTCCTGCCCCATAGATCTGACCCACATATGCCCCAGAGCAGCTCCTGCCACATAGATCTGACCCACATCAGCCCCACAGCAGCTCCTGTCCCATAGATCTGACCCACATCAGCCCCAGAGCAGCTCCTGCACTATACATCGTACACACATGTGCCCCACAGCAACTCCTGCCCCATAGATCTGACGCACATGTGACCCACAGCAGCTACTGACCCATAGATCTGACCCACATCTGCACCACAGCAGCTCCTGGCCCATCAAGATGACCCATATCTACCCCACAGCAGCTCCTGCCCCATAGATCTGACCAACATCAGCCCCACAGCAGCTACTGCCCCATAGATCTGACCCAAATCATCAGCCACACAGCAGCTCCTGCCCCATAGATCTGACCCTCATCTGACGCACATGTGACCCACAGCATCTCCTGCCCCATAGAAATGTCCCACATCAGCCCCACATCAGCTACTGCCCAATATATCTGACCCACATCTGCCCCACAGCAGCTCCTGCCCCATAGATCTGACCCACATCTTCCCCACAGCAGCTCCTGCCCCATAGAACTGACCCACATCAGCCCCACACAACTCCTGCCCCATAGATCAGACCCACATCTGCCCCGTAGCAGCTCCTGCCCCATAGATCTGACCCAAATCATCCCCACAGCAGCTCCTGCCCCATATATCTGAACAACATGTGATCCAGAGCAGCTCCTGCCCCATAGATCAGACCCACATCTGCCCCACAGCAGCTACTGCCCATAGATCTGACCCACATCTGCCCCACAGCAGCTCCTTCCCAATAGATATGAACCACATGTGCCCCACAGCAGCTCCTGCCCCATAGATCTGACCCACAGCTTCTCCTGCCCCATATATCTGACACACAGCAGCTCCTGCCACATAGATCTTACCCACGTCTACCCCACAGCAGCTCCTGCCCTACAGATCTGACCCACATCAGCCCCACAGCAGCTCCTGCCACATAGATCTGACCCTCATCTGCAACACAACAGCTTCTGCCCCATAGATCTGACCCACATCAGCTCCTGACACATAGATCTCACCCAGATCAGCTCCAGCCTTAGAGGTCTGACCCTCATCAGTCCCACAAGAGCTCCTGCCTCATAGATCTGACCTACATCTGCCCCACAGCAGCTCCTGCCCCATAGATCTGACCCACATCTACCCCACAGCAGCTGCTGCCCCATAGATCTTACCCTGATGTGCCCCAGAGCAGAGCCTGTCTTTTAGATCTGCCCCACAGCAGCTCCTGCCCCATAGATCTGACCCACATCAGCCCCACACCAGCTCCTGCCCCATTGATCTGAACCATATCAGCCACACAGCAGCTCCTGCCCCATAGATCTGACCCACATGAGCCCCACAGCTACACCTACCCATAAATCTGAACCACATGTGTCCCACAGCAGCTCCTGCCCCATAGATCTAACCCACAGCAGCTCCTGCCCCATAGATCTGACCCTCATCAGTCACACAGCAGCTCCTGCCCCATAGATCTGACCCACATCATCCCCACAGCAGATCCTTCCCCATTGATCAGACCCACATCTTCCCCACAGCAGCACCTCCTTCATAGACCCGACCCACATGTGCCTCACAGCAGCTCCTGCTCCATAGATGTGACCCACATCAGCCCCACAGCAGCACCTTCCCTATAGATCTGACCCACATCATATCCACAGTAGCTCCTGCCCAATAGATCAGTCCCACCTCTGCCCCACCTCAGCTCCTGCCCCAAAGATGTGACCCACATCTGACCCACAGCAGCTCCTGCCCGATACATCTGGCTCACATATGCCCGACAGCAGCTTCTGCCCCATAGACCTACACCCACAGCATCTCCTGACCCATTGATAAGACCAACATCAGCCCCACAGCAGCTCCTGCCCCATAGATCTGACACACATATGCCCCACAACAGCTCCTGCCCCATAGATCCGACCCCCCTCAGCCCCACAGCAGCTCCTTCCCCATAATTCTGACCCTCATCTGCCCCACAGCTACTCCTGCCCCATAGATCAGACCCACATCTTTCCCAAAGCAGCTCCTGCCTCATAGATCTGACCCACATCAGCCCCACAGCAGCTCGTCCACCATAGATCTGACCCACATGTGCCCCACAGCAGCTCCAACCCCATAGATCTGAACAACATGAGACCCACTGCAGTTCCTGCCCCATAGATCTGAACAACATGAGACCCACTGCAGCTCCTGCCCAATAGATCTGCCCCATGGCAGCTCCTGCCCCATAGATCTGACCCATATCAGACACACAGCAGCGCCTGCCCCATAGATCTGATCCACATCTACCCCACTGCATATCCTGCCCCATAGATCTGACCCACAGCAGCTCCTGCCCTAAAGATACGACCCACATCAGCCCCACAGCAGCTCCTGCCGCATAGATGAGACCCCCATCAGCCCGAAACCATCTTCTTTCACATAGATGTGATGAAAATCTGCCCCACAGCAGATCCTGCCCCATTGTTCTGACTCAAATCTGCCCCACAGCAGCTCCTGCCCCATAGATCTGACCCACATCTGCCCCACAGCAGCTCCTGCCCCATAGAACTGACCCACATCATTTCCACAGCAGCTCCTGCCCTATAGATCTGACCCACATGTGCCCCAGAGCAGCTCCTGACCAATAGATCTGACCCACATATGCCCCACAGAAGTTCCTGCCCCATGGATCTGTCCCTCATCAGCCCCACAGCAACTCCTGCCCCATAGATCTGACCCAAATCAGCCCCACAGCAGCTCCTGCCCCATAGATCTGACCCACATATGCCCCAGAGCAGCTCCTGCCACATAGATCTGACCCACATCAGCCCCACAGCAGCTCCTGTCCCATAGATCTGACCCACATCAGCCCCAGAGCAGCTCCTGCACTATACATCGTACACACATGTGCCCCACAGCAACTCCTGCCCCATAGATCTGACGCACATGTGACCCACAGCAGCTACTGACCCATAGATCTGACCCACATCTGCACCACAGCAGCTCCTGGCCCATCAAGATGACCCATATCTACCCCACAGCAGCTCCTGCCCCATAGATCTGACCAACATCAGCCCCACAGCAGCTACTGCCCCATAGATCTGACCCAAATCATCAGCCACACAGCAGCTCCTGCCCCATAGATCTGACCCTCATCTGACGCACATGTGACCCACAGCATCTCCTGCCCCATAGAAATGTCCCACATCAGCCCCACATCAGCTACTGCCCAATATATCTGACCCACATCTGCCCCACAGCAGCTCCTGCCCCATAGATCTGACCCACATCTTCCCCACAGCAGCTCCTGCCCCATAGAACTGACCCACATCAGCCCCACACAACTCCTGCCCCATAGATCAGACCCACATCTGCCCCGTAGCAGCTCCTGCCCCATAGATCTGACCCAAATCATCCCCACAGCAGCTCCTGCCCCATATATCTGAACAACATGTGATCCAGAGCAGCTCCTGCCCCATAGATCAGACCCACATCTGCCCCACAGCAGCTACTGCCCATAGATCTGACCCACATCTGCCCCACAGCAGCTCCTTCCCAATAGATATGAACCACATGTGCCCCACAGCAGCTCCTGCCCCATAGATCTGACCCACAGCTTCTCCTGCCCCATATATCTGACACACAGCAGCTCCTGCCACATAGATCTTACCCACGTCTACCCCACAGCAGCTCCTGCCCTACAGATCTGACCCACATCAGCCCCACAGCAGCTCCTGCCACATAGATCTGACCCTCATCTGCAACACAACAGCTTCTGCCCCATAGATCTGACCCACATCAGCTCCTGACACATAGATCTCACCCAGATCAGCTCCAGCCTTAGAGGTCTGACCCTCATCAGTCCCACAAGAGCTCCTGCCTCATAGATCTGACCTACATCTGCCCCACAGCAGCTCCTGCCCCATAGATCTGACCCACATCTACCCCACAGCAGCTGCTGCCCCATAGATCTTACCCAGATGTGCCCCAGAGCAGAGCCTGTCTTTTAGATCTGCCCCACAGCAGCTCCTGCCCCATAGATCTGACCCACATCAGCCCCACACCAGCTCCTGCCCCATTGATCTGAACCATATCAGCCACACAGCAGCTCCTGCCCCATAGATCTGACCCACATGAGCCCCACAGCTACACCTACCCATAAATCTGAACCACATGTGTCCCACAGCAGCTCCTGCCCCATAGATCTAACCCACAGCAGCTCCTGCCCCATAGATCTGACCCTCATCAGTCACACAGCAGCTCCTGCCCCATAGATCTGACCCACATCATCCCCACAGCAGATCCTTCCCCATTGATCAGACCCACATCTTCCCCACAGCAGCACCTCCTTCATAGACCCGACCCACATGTGCCTCACAGCAGCTCCTGCTCCATAGATGTGACCCACATCAGCCCCACAGCAGCACCTTCCCTATAGATCTGACCCACATCATATCCACAGTAGCTCCTGCCCAATAGATCAGTCCCACCTCTGCCCCACCTCAGCTCCTGCCCCAAAGATGTGACCCACATCTGACCCACAGCAGCTCCTGCCCGATACATCTGGCTCACATATGCCCGACAGCAGCTTCTGCCCCATAGACCTACACCCACAGCATCTCCTGACCCATTGATAAGACCAACATCAGCCCCACAGCAGCTCCTGCCCCATAGATCTGACACACATATGCCCCACAACAGCTCCTGCCCCATAGATCCGACCCCCCTCAGCCCCACAGCAGCTCCTTCCCCATAATTCTGACCCTCATCTGCCCCACAGCTACTCCTGCCCCATAGATCAGACCCACATCTTTCCCAAAGCAGCTCCTGCCTCATAGATCTGACCCACATCAGCCCCACAGCAGCTCGTCCACCATAGATCTGACCCACATGTGCCCCACAGCAGCTCCAACCCCATAGATCTGAACAACATGAGACCCACTGCAGTTCCTGCCCCATAGATCTGAACAACATGAGACCCACTGCAGCTCCTGCCCAATAGATCTGCCCCATGGCAGCTCCTGCCCCATAGATCTGACCCATATCAGACACACAGCAGCGCCTGCCCCATAGATCTGATCCACATCTACCCCACTGCATATCCTGCCCCATAGATCTGACCCACAGCAGCTCCTGCCCTAAAGATACGACCCACATCAGCCCCACAGCAGCTCCTGCCGCATAGATGAGACCCCCATCAGCCCGAAACCATCTTCTCCCACATAGATGTGATGAAAATCTGCCCCACAGCAGATCCTGCCCCATTGTTCTGACCCACATCTGCCCCACAGCAGCTCCAGCCCCATAGATCTGACCCACATCTGCCCCACAGCAGCTCCTGCCCCATAGATCTGACCCACATCTGCCCCACAGCAGCTCCTGCTCCATAGAACTGACCCACATCAGTTCCACAGCAGCTCCTGCCCTATAGATCTGACCCACATGTGCCCCAGAGCAGCTCCTGACCAATAGATCTGACCCACATATGCCCCACAGAAGCTCCTGCCCCATACATCTGTCCCTCATCAGCCCCACAGCAACTCCTGCCCCATAGATCTGACCCAAATCAGCCCCACAGCAGCTCCTGCCCCATAGATCTGACCCACATATGCCCCAGAGCAGCTCCTGCCACATAGATCTGACCCACATCAGTTCCACAGCAGCTCCTGCCCTATACATCGTACCCACATGTTCCCCAGAGCAGCTCCTGCCCTATAGATCTGACCCACATGTGCCCCAGAGCAGCTCCTGACCAAAAGATCTGACCCACATATGCCCCACAGAAGTTCCTGCCCCATAGATCTGTCCCTCATCAGCCCCACAGCAACTCCTGCCCCATAGATCTGACCCACATATGCCCCAGAGCAGCTCCTGCCACATAGATCTGACCCACATCAGCCCCACAGCAGCTACTGCCCCATTGATCTGACCCACATCTGCACCACAGCAGCTCCTGGCCCATCAAGATGACCCATATCTACCCCACAGCAGCTCCTGCCCCATAGATCTGACCAACATCAGCCCCACAGCAGCTACTGCCCCATAGATCTGACCCACATCATCAGCCACACAGCAGCTCCTGCCCCATAGATCTGACCCTCATCAGCCACACAGCAGCTCCTGCCCCATAGAACTGACCCACATCAGCCCCACAGCAACTCCTGCCCCATAGATCAGACCCACATCTGCCCCATAGCAGCTCCTGCCCCATCGATCTGACCCAAATCATCCTCACAGCAGCTCCTGCCCCATATATCTGACCAACATGTGGTCCAGAGCAGCTCCTGCCCCATAGATCAGACCCACATCTGCCCCACAGCAGCTACTGCCCATAGATCTGACCCACATCTGCCCCATAGCAGCTCCAGCCCCATAGATCTGACGCACATGTGACCCACAGCATCTCCTGCCGCATAGAAATGTCCCACATCAGCCCCACAGCAGCTCCTGCCCAATAGATCAGATCCACATCTCCCCCACAGCAGTTCCTGCCCCATAGATCTGACCCATATCTACCCGACAGCAGATCCTGCCCCATAGATCTGGCCCACATCAGCCCCATAGAAGCTCCTGCCCCATAGATCTGATCCACATCAGCCCCACAGCACCTCGTGCCTCATAGATCTGACCCACATCTGCCCCACAGCAGCTACTCCCCATAGATCTGACCCACATCACCCCAACAGCTACTCCTGCCCGTTAAATCTGACCCACTTCTGCCCCACAGCAGCGCCTGCCCCATAGATCTGACCCACATCTACCCCACAACAGCTTCTGCCCCATAGATCTGACCCACCTCTACTCCACAGCAGATCCTTCCCAATAGATCTGACCCACATCTGCCTCACAGCAGCTCCTGCCCTATAGAACTTACCGCAATCAGCCCCACAGCAGCTCCTGCCCCATATACCTGACCCAAATCTGCCCCATAGCAGCTCCTACCCCATAGATCTGAGCCACATCATCCCCACAGCAGCTCCTGCCCCATAGATCTGACCCACATCTACCCCACAGCAGCGCCTCCCCCTTGGATCTGACCCACATGTGCCCCACAGCAGCTCCTGCCCCATAGATCTGACGCACATGTGACCCACAGCATCTCCTGCCCCATAGATCTGACCCCATTCAGCCCTACAGCAGCTCCTGCCCCATAGATTTGACCCACATCAGCTCCACAGCAGCTCCTGCCCCATAGATCTGAACCACATGGGCCCCACAGCAGCTCCTGCCCCATAGATCTGAACCACATGTGCCCCACAGCAGCTCCTGCCCCATAGATGTGACCCTTAGGAGCCACACAGCAGTTCCTGCCCCATAGATCTTACCCACATTGTCCCACATCATCTCCTACCACATAGTTCTGACCCACATCATCTCCACAGCAGCTCCTGCCCCATAGATCTGATCCACAACAGCTCCTGCCCCATAGATCTGACCCAAATCAGCCCCACAGCAGCTCCTGCCCCATAGATCTGATCCACATCCGCCCCACTACATCTCCTGCCCCATAGATATGAACCATACCTGCCCCACAGCAGCTCCTGCCCCATAGATCTGACCCACATATACCACAGAGCAGCTCCTGCCCCATCGATCTGACCCACATGTGCACCACATCAGCTCCTGTCCAATAGATCTGATGACAATCAGCCCCACAGCAGATCCTGCCCCATAGATCTGACCCACATCAGCTCCACAGCAGCTCCTGACCCATTGATCTGACCTACATCTGCCCCACAGCAGCTCCAGGCCCATAGATCTTACCCACATGTGCCCCACAACAGCTACTGCCCCATAGATCTGATACACATGTGCCCCATAGCAGCTTCTACCCCATAGATCTGACCCACATCAGCCCCGCAGCAGCTCCTGCCCCATATATCTGACCCACATCAGCTCCTGCCCCATAGATCTTACCCCAATTAGCCCCACAGCAGCACCTGCCTTATAGACCTGACCCACATGTTCCCCACAGCAGCTCCTGCCCAATAGATAAGAACCCCCTCTGCCCCACATAGGTCCTGCCCCATTGATCTGACCCACCTCTACCCCACAGCAGCTCCTGCCCTATAGATCTTACCGCAATCATTCCCAGATCAGATCCTGCCCCATATATCTCACCCACATCTGCCCCATAGCAGCTCCTGCCCCATATATCTTAGCCACATCATCCCCAAAGCTGCTTCTGTACCATAGATCTGACCCACATCTACCCCACAGCAGCTCCTGACCCATAGATCCGACCCACATGTGCCCCACAGCAACTCCTGCCCCATAGATCTGACCCACAGCAGCTTCTGCCCCATAGATCAGACCCACATCTGCCCACAGCAGCTCGTGCCTCATTGATGTGACCCACCTCTACCCCACAGCAGATCCTTCCCAATAGATCTGACCCACATCTGCCTCACAGCAGCTCCTGCCCTATAGATCTTACCGCAATCATCCCCACTGCAGCTCCTGCCCCATAGATCTGACCCACATCTGCCCCATAGCAGCTCCTGCCCCATAGATCTGAGCCACATCATCCACACAGCAATTCCTGCCCCATAGATCTGACCCACATATACCCCACAGCAGCGCATGCCACATAGATCTGACCCATATCAGCCACACAGCAGCTCCTGCCCCATAGATCTGACCCACATGTGCACCAAAGAAGCTCCTGTCCATAGATCTGACGCCAAGCAGCACCACAGCAGCTCCTGCCCCATAGATCTGACCCACATCAGCTCCACAGCAGTTCCTGACCCATAGATCTGACCTACATCTGCCCCACAGCAGCACCTGCCTTATAGACCTGACCCACATGTTCCCCATAGCAGCTCCTGCCCCATAGATCTGACCCACATCTTCCCCACAGCAGCACCTGCCCCACAGACCTGAACCACATGTGCCCCAGAGCAGCTCCTGCTCTGTAGATCTGACCCACATCAGCCCCACAGCAGCTCCTGCCCAATAGATCAGACCCACCTCTGCCCCACAGCAGCTTCTGCCCCATTGATCTGACCCACCTCTACCCCACAGCAGATCCTTCCCAATAAATCTGACCCACATCTGCCTCACAGCAGCTCCTGCCCTATTGATCTTAGCGCAATCATCCCCGTAGCAGCTCCTGCCCCATATATCTCATCCATATATGCCCCATAGCAGCTCCTGCCCCATAGATCTGAGCCACAACATCCCCACAGCAGCACCTGCCCCATAGATCTGACCCACATCTACCCCACAGCAACTCCTGCCCCGTATATCTGACCCACATGTGCCCCACAGCAGCTCCTGCCCCATAGATCTGACACACATATGCCCCAGAGCACCTCCTGCCCAATAGATCTGACCACAATCAGCCCTACACCAGCTGCTGCCCCATAGATCGGAGCCGCATCAGCTCCACAGCAGCTCCTGCCACATAGATCTGACCCACATTGTCTCACATCATCTCTTACCACATAGTTCTGATCCACATCATCTCCACAGTTGCTCCTGCCCCATATATCTGACCCACAGCAGCTACTGCCCCATAGATATGACTCTCATCTGCACCAAAGCTGCTCCTGCTCCGTAGATCTGACCCATATCAGCCCCACATGAGCTTCTGCCCCATAGATCTGAACCACATCAGCCACACAGCAGCTCCTGCCCCATAGATCTGATGCACATCTGCCCCACAGCAGCTCCTGCCCCATAGATCTGACCCACATATGCCGCAGAGCAGCTCCTGCCCCATAGATCTGACGCCAATCAGCCCCACAGCAGCTCCTGCCCCATAGATCTGAACTACATCTGTCCCACTGCAGCTCCTGCCCCATAGATCTGACCCACATGTGCACCACAACAGCTCCTGCCCCATAAATCTGACATACATGTGCCCCACAGCAGCTCCTGCCCCATAGATCTGACCAACATCAGCCCCAAAGCAGCTCCTCCTCCGTAGATCTGACCCACAAGAGCTCCTGCCCCATAAATCTTACCCCAATTAGCCCCACAGATGCAACTGCCCCATAGATCTGACCCACATTGTCCCACATCATCTCCTACCACATAGTTCTGACCCTCATCATCTCCACAGCTGCTCCTGCTCCATAGATCTGATCCAGATCATCCCCACAGCATCTCCTGCCCCATAGATCTGATGCACATCTGCCCCACAGTAGCTCCTGCCCCATAGATCTGACAGGTCTCCCTGGCCATTACACACATGCAAAACACGTATGGCGTGTAGTATTCAATAAAAGTTCATGTTTGTCTCTGATAGATGGACGTGATGATCTTAGTGGCGATTTAACACGTCATGGACTTTGAGTGTCCTCTGTTTTCACGCACGTCAAGTTCTTTTGTGATTAGTAATTTCTGTCTTTTGTCGCATCCATTTCATTTGTCAAAAGAGTTATTAATCCCATCGGTTCTTCCAGTGGTTATCTTCGATGTCTATGGTGCTCCTTGTGTCATTATCCCCGTTCTCTCATGAAATTCTTTCATTCCTACGAGCCAACTTCTAATGTTTTGCATGCCATCTGACACTCCAGTTCTTCAGGCATTGTTGCCTGTAGGTAATATGAGAAGTAGTGGTTGTTGGTTGTTGAATTGTTTCATTTTTGAATGAATTCTGATGGCAAACAAGCAGCGTTCCCTTTGATGAGACTGTACACCAGGCTGTGACAGCTTGTGTTGTGATGTGAGGTGGAATTAGATGGAAGAACATTAGCGGGGGGAAGATTGAGTGAGGGACTGAGTGAGTTTTGGAGCTCAGTATGCTTCATAGGGAGCATGGGAATGACGGTGGAGTTCTTTATTCCGTAGTGAGGCTGGAGAATTTTCTGTTCACCAGATGTGCAGTAAACCAAGGGTACGTACTACCGTGTTTAAGAACCAGCTGTGTTGTCTTAGGAACGTGGTGTGGATAGGCACGGAAAGATTTTTGTCTGGTTTTGTCTTCTGTAGAGACATTTCAAATGCCTGCAAAGAAGGAAGTGTATAGGTCCCTACTTAAGAGTGGTTGTACAGGAATGGGCTGCGGATCTGGAGTGGTAGAAGCGAATGGTCCACTCGTAATGGGAAGAAGTGTGTTGTTATCCCCTGTGCTGGGTAGCCCAGCTGCGGTCCCAGCGCTCCAGCTGTGACCTCCTCAGGGCTGAGCAGAGGGCGGGATAACCGCCCTTCACCCACGGGTGGCACCTGGCCTCACGCAGCCCAGGACAGCGTTCGGCAAGGCAGCCCGGGTGGGTTCCTTGCAGGTTCAGCCTGGTGTCCAGCAGGACTGGTGATTCTGCTCCAGCTGGCTGACCCCAGCTGTAGCACGGCCTGTGGATGTTGGTCCCCAGGAGCAGAGATTTGCCATTGCCCTCTCTGAAGCCCGTGGGGTTCGTGTCTGGAATGCAACAGTGGCAGCAGTTGCACGGCAGTAGGAAAAAGGGGAGAGAGCGTCAAGGATGGGGAAGCGTCAACAGCTGTGCTGTTATCAATAACAACACTCAATACCAACACTTTGTTTTTCAGTTTTTTTCAATGTTAATTTATTGTTTGCAGTCTTTCTGTTTTCTATTTGAGGTTGAATTGGACGGTGATGACAAGGGTCCGTTGGGGCCAGTGTGTGTCCCGGGTGCTGCCTGGCCCCAGCCTCCTCAGCTGCCCCATGGGCTCTTCTATTGCTGCCGGCGGGGTGGCCTCTCCTTTGATGGTGCTGAGGCCTGTGAGTCGCCGGCCTTCCTCTTCGGGGCTCGCCGGGTCCCCTCAGGTGGGCTGGTGCCGGAGGGCCCTGCCACAGGCTCTCCTGGCTCCTCCTGAGGCGCTGCCTGCTCTGTGGTGACAGTTGCAGGGTTGCTGTGTGGGCGGCTGGGATGCCCACAAACCTCTTGTGTTGCCCTGCCCAGCATTTCGTCCCTGTTGGAGCTGGCAGGGCTGCTGGAGGGTGCTGAGCCAGGGACAGGTGGCTCCTCTGGTGTGGCAGCTCTCGGCTCTGCTGCTGTGGCCTCCTGTGCCCCAGGAGCAGGGGGGATGTTGAGGCCCAGGAAGCGGCCTGCCACCCGGCTGCACCTCCGCACCGCAAAGGCGATCAAGTGCCTCACAAAGGTCACCGTGTGGCCGTGCAGGTCAGGATCCAGCATTTCTATCAGGATCCCCTCTGCCAAGCCTACGAGGAGCAGGGCCCAGATGACACTGTCAACCAGGATATTTGCCTGTGGCCCCTCGGTGCCCAGGATGCGGTGCAGGTTCTGGCGCAGCCAGGACCGCAGGGGCCGCAGCAGGGCCGGCTGCTCCCTGAAGAGGGAAGCCCAGGTGGCAGGGGAGAGGCCGCCCAGAGGATGCGTGGGCACTGCAGGCCATGGCCGGGCTGCGTGGTGGAGTGCGGGTCTCCGTGTAGCAACGGATGCCTGTGCAGCTGGTCTGACCTCCACCTCCTTGTAGTTGTCGTCCGCTTGCACGGAGTGAATGATGGTCTTCACATCCCGTTTGCACAGCGGACACTGGGGCCTGGTGCTTGTCCACCGCTGGATGCAGCGGAAGCAGAACTGGTGGCAGCAAGGCATGGCGTATGCTGCGCTGTCCCAGTTCTCCAGGCACACGGGGCAGCGGGTCTCAAACTCTGCCTCCATCCTTCCACCAGTTGCGGTGGGCCAGTGGGAGCGGGAGATGGTAACGTGCTCCCCAGCACTAACGCTGCAGCAGCAGCAGCAGGTGACACGCTGGAAGAGGACAAGAGACATTAGTCAGACTCCGGCCTGGGAAGGGTCCCTCAAGTTGTGCCCCCCCGCTGCCAGTCTCTGTGCCGCCTACCTGTGCTGCTGCACACGCTTTTTTCTCTAGGATGTCCCGTCTGCCTGCTCCCGGCAGGCTCGGGGAAAGAACAAATGGCTCTGAGAAGGCCGCTGGGAGCTGTGCTAACAGCACCCAGAGCACTTTCCAGCACCAAAGCTCGCCCTGTCCACACTCCAGTCTTCACACACACGCTCGGTCGGAGGCCAGGCACGAACTGCTGGGCTGAGCTGCTGCGCCCGCGTCAAAGCCGGCGCGGCCTATCGGATCACAATCCGTTGCCTGGTGATGTCTCCAACCATGGCTTGGCCAAACTGCTGGGCGTCACCTTTGCTTGACCTTCGCTTGGGTACATCACTGCCCGTCTCACAGCGATGCCGCAGTCCACTGCTGGCTCATCACAGTGAGCCGTCCTCACCCGCAGCACGTGCTCCAGCCCCAGCTCAAGTTTCTGGGCTTTTCCCAGTGCCGCTGCCCTCTCCCTTCCCCACATCTCATGTGCTTGGCATGGGTGTTTCCTACCAGAGTGGGGCCTCAGCCATGTGATCCCATGATCCCCCTCAGGTCTCCCCGGCCATTACACACATGCAAAACACGTATGGCGTGTAGTATTCAATAAAAGTTCATGTTTGTCTCTGATAGATGGACGTGATGATCTTAGTGGTGATTTAACACGTCATGGACTTTGAGTGTCCTGTTTTCACGCACGTAATGTTCTTGTGTGATCAGTACTTTCTGTCTTTTGTCGCCTCCATTTCATTTGTCAAAAGAATTATTAATCCCTCTGAGCAATCTAAGTGTTGCATGGATATGCTATTTGAATTTTTTGGGTGCAATTATTATATTCCTTGTAGAAGGACCATGTATTGAAAAATGTAACTTGAAAGCCGTTTTTGCAATTACTGTTAATATACACTGTACCAAGTTCTGATTAGATTTAAATGGAACCAATAGTATATGTGGATATTATTTCTGAATACTTTAGATATCACATCAATTGACGCTGTGAAGTAGAGCTCATGTATTTGTTGCCCAAGGCATGCATTTGCTGGGTAGTGTTAATATCCATCTTGTACTCCTGAAGAGCTCACTGTTTACAAATGGCACCTGTTCTACTGCTCTTCTGATGGTCTAGAAATGGAATTCAGCTAACTGTAAAGACTGCAAGTACTGCAGTGTTGCAAGGATCGAGTTGCAATGCTTTAATGTAGTAGGTGCCTTCTCTCTGACAGCCTTAAAGTATTTTCTTGTATGTATGTGTCATCTTCTTTCCTGAGAGTTTAAGCTCTAGGGTACAATGTTTTGGAGGTCTTGATGCTCTTTGATACAGATTTGAGAGGGTTTTTGACATTTATTGTTTCTGAAATGGTTTGATCTTGTCTTAGAGAGTCGAATGCCACAAATAGTTAAATACTATCTCCTGTTGCTGAATCATTACAACATTTATGGCATCCTGCTGGTTTTTTATTTGTTTTTTAATTTCCTGATTGATCGATACATTATTGCTGCATATGAGCTCACAGATGAGTTAACAGGTGATGAGAACTCTAATGCCGGGCAGGGCATGACTGCTCTTCATCTTGTGTAACAAAACAGGGGCTGCTACTGTGACCTGATATTTAAAGGATATGTTGAGTGAATAAAAAGATGCCTGAAGTTGAACCCAATAATTGTGAGGAAATAGAATGTATTTTTTTTTGTTAATCATCTCTTCCTCTTTTTATGAAGGGTATTGGTTTGCCAGATATTTTCAGATTCATTTCAGATAAATGATTTTGTGCTTCTGTCATTTGGTAGGTTGATCGCACAGTTTGTTTTGGGGCAGTGCCTTTGCTGAGGGATGGTGAGAGAAAGCACCTCTGGTACTATGTGTTCGTGCCACCTGGTGGCTTTGCTGGGCAGCCTGGGCTTCAGATACACAGTTCAAAACACAGGTGTAAAGTGTCTGTAAAATCCTCTACATTCCAGTACTGTAGTTTTTTTCTACTAACCCAGTGAGAGTTAAACTTTTAGTATATGCAGATCGATTTAAGCTGGTTCTTATCTTTGTTAGTAGTTTTTAGCTTGTGGTTCTTTTGATCTGATATCAATGACATAAGTCAGAGCATTTGTAAATACAGATTCTGAGTGGAATGCACAGATGGTTTGTCTCCAGAACAAAACAAGCCTTCAGTAAAAGTATTTTGTAGGTATTTATAGATAACTATTATCCTGTTGCTAATTACATACTGTGAATTTAAAGTGGAAAATATTCTTTCTTGTCTCACTTAGAATACAAAGAGGTGCCTAATGTTGTGCTGTTTCCCAGCTTCATTAATTGACTTTTTTTTTTTTTTTTTCCCCAGGCGTCAGTATAGGGGTAGGTCCTGTTTAATATCTTTATTGATGATCTGGATGGGGGGATTGAGTGTATCCTCAGTGAGTTTGCAGATGACTCCTCACTGGAAGGAAGTGTTGATTTGCCTGAGAGTAGGAAGGCCTTACAGAGGGATCTGAATTGGCTGGATCAATGAGCTGAAGGCAATTGTATAAGCTTCAACAAAGTCAAGTGCCAGCTACTGCACTTTGATCACAATATCATGCCACTCCATTTTGCAGGCTTGTGGCTAGAATCTAGATTCTGGTGGTGTTCGTTGACAGCCAGATGAATGTGAGCCAGCAGTGTGCCTGGTAGCCTAGAAGGCCTGGCTTGTATCAGAAATAGTGTTGCCAGCAGGACCAGGGAGGTGATAATCTCTCAGTACTTGGCACTGGTAAAGCTGTGGCTTGAGCACTGTGTTCATTTTTGGGCCCCCTCACTACAAGAAAGACCCTGGCACATGTTCATAGAATGGTAATGAGGCTGGTGTGGGGTCTGGAGCATAAGTCTTGTGAGGAGCAGCTGGGGAGGAGGAAGCTGGGGGTATTTAGTCTGGCGAAGAGGAGGCTTGGGGGGAGACCTCATTGCTCTCTACAACTTCCTGAAGGGGGGTTGTGGTGAGGTGAGGTTCAACCTCTTTTTGTGTGTAACTAGTGACAGGACAAGAGGGAGTGGCTTAGAGTTGTGCCAGGAGAGGTTCTACTGGATGTTCGGAGAAACAACTTCTCAAAAATAGTCATTAGGTATTGGAAAGGTTTGCCCAGGGTGATGGTGGAATCACCATCCCTGCAGACGTCCAAGAAACGTGTAGATGTGGCTCTGAGGGACATAGTGGGCATGCTGGGAGTGGGTTGATGGTTGAACTAGATGACCTTCAGTGGTCTTTTCCAACCTTAAGTCACAGAATCATAGAACCATAGAGTCATTCGTTCTTCTAAGAACCAGCTACACTCTGAAATGCTATACAGGTTGGTTGGTCCTTCTGATCCTTCTCATTTATGGCTCTGTATTATCTTATCCTCAGTGATCCTGCCGTCCTTCAAGAAAGGTGCTTTAGATATACTTCTGTTATACTTCAGCTTGATTGCTTTAAGTGTATCTCTCAATACCACAGTCCAAGGAAATGTGTGTGTACATTCTTCCGGCTAGATAAATAAATAAAAACACAAAGCATCTCTGAAGCTCGGACTCACTGTGTTTATTAAATGTTTTATTAACTTCATAATGACTCACAAAGAAACATTTTAATTTTGATTGTGTGTTTCTGTCTATGCTCTGATTTCTGTTAAAATCAGCTTTTGGATATGTAGAGGGAGAATTTTTTCGGTGAATAAGTGTGTGTTTAGGGCAGGAATGGATGATCCTTGATTTCACATGGTAGATGTTCTTTACCTGCTCTGTACTCATTTTACAAATCATTTCATGCTGTAACAGTAAACAAATGGTGAATTCTTCATCAGATACGTCTGCTACTGTAAGGTCTTTGTCTGATTTCAAAGTTAAAGTCAGGAGTCAAACTAAAAGAAGAAAAAACTAGTTTGATAAGGACGTATAGAAATTCTGCCTTTCTGTAACACAGCTTTGTTGGAAGTAACCGCGGGAGACAAGTCTCATGCTATCATGGTCAACAAGTCTCGTTTATTAGGTGTTACAGCATCTCATTTATACAATCAGTAATAAGTTCATGCATATTGCAAAAGTAAAGCTCAGGATTGGTGGGTTACACATTACTTCATCTGACCTTTGTGGTTAGTCTTATGGATACTTTTTCTTTGCAGCTCTGTCTACACCTTGCTACACATCTTGCTTTTCCCTCAGGCCGTCCTTGCCTCTAGATACATATTTCGTCTTTAGCTACATACCCTGTCTTTTCACATCCTGATTTCTCCATAGCTGCTTAGCCCGTGATCGGCCCTAGGATAGACCGTCTTTGTCTTTAATCACGTTCATTCTTTTACAATTTAACTAGTGGAATCTCTTCATGTCCTTTCTCATGAAGCCATTCTGCATAAACATTCTCCACATAGATCTGACCCACATCAGACGCACAGCAGCTCCCGCCCCATAGATCTGACCCACATCAGCCCCAAAGAAGCTCCTGCCCCATAGATCAGACCCACATCAGCCAAACAGCAGCTCCTGTCCCATAGATCGGACCCATATCACCCACACAGCAGCTCCAGCCCCATAGATCTAGCCCCATCAGACCCACAGCAGCTCCAGTCCCATAGATCTGACCCACATCTACACCACAGCAGCTCCTGCCCCATAGATCTGACCAAAATGTGCCCCAGAGCAGCTCCTGTCCAAGAGATCTGCCCCACAGCAGCTCCTGCCACATAGATCTGACCAACATGTGCCCCACAGCAGCTCCTACACCATAGATCTGACCCACATTAGCCCCACAGCATCTTCTGCCCCATAGATCTGACGCCCATTAGCCCCACAGCATCTTCTGCCCCATCGATCTGACCCACATCTGCCCCACAGAGCCTTCTGCCCTAAAAATCTGACCCACATATGCCCCACACCAGCTCCTGTCTCATAGATCAGAACAACATCAGCACCACAGCAGCTCCTGCCCCATAGATCTGACCCACATCAGCCACACAGCAGCTCCTACCCCATACATCTGACCCACATGTGCCCCACAGCAGCTCCTGCCCCATACATCTGACCCAAATGCGCCCCACAAAAGCTCCTGCCTTATAGATCAGACCATCATCAGCCTCACAACAGCTCCTGCCCCAGAGATCTGACCCTCATCATCCCCACAGCAGCTCCTGCCCCATAGATCTGACGCCCATCAACCCCACAGCATCTTCTGCCCCATCGATCTGACCCACATCTGCCCCACAGAGCCTTCTGCCCTAAAAATCTGACCCACATCAGCCACAGAACAGCTCCTGCCCCATAGATCTGATCCCAATCAGCACCACAGCAGCTCCTGCCCCATAGATCTGACCCTCATCAGCCCCATAGCAGCTCCTGCCCCATAGATCAGACCCACATCTGCCCCAGAGCAGCTCCTGCCCCAATAGATCTGACCCACTTCAGCCCCACAGCAGCTCCTGCCCCATAGATCTTTCCCACATCTGCCCCACAGCATCTCCTGCCCCATAGATCTGACCCACATGCGCCCTACAGCAGCTCCTGCCCAATAAATCTGACAAACATATGCTTCACTGCAGCTCCTGCCTTACAGATCAGACCCTCATCAGCCTCACAACAGCTCCTGCCCCATAGATCTACCCCACAGCATCTCCTGCTACATAGATGTGACCCTCATCATCGCCACAGCATCTTCTGCCCCATAGATCTGACCCTCAGCAGAAACACAGCAGCACCTGCCCCACAGATATGACCCATATATACCCCACAGCAGCTCCTGCCCCATAGATCTTAACAACATCAGCTCCACAGCAGCACCTACCCCATAGATCTGACCCACATCTGCCCCAAAGCAGCTTCTGCCCACAGATCTGACCCACATCTGCCCCACAGCAGCTCCTGCCCCATAGATCTGACCCGCATCAGCCTCACAACAGCTCCTGCCCCATAGATCTACTCCACAGCAGCTCCTGCCCCATAGATCTGACCCTCATCATCCCCACAGCAGCTCCTGCCCCATTGATCTGACTCACATCTGCCCCACTGCAGCTCCTGCCCCATAGATCTGACCCACATCTGCCCCGTAGCAGCTCCTGCCCCATATATCTGACCCATATCAGATCCACAGCAACGCCTGCCCCATAGATCTCAACCACATGAGCCCCACAGCAGCTCCTGACCCACAGATCTGACCCACATAGGCCCCACAGCAGCTCCTGCCCCATAGATATGACCCTCAGCAGCAACACAGCAGCTCCTGCCCCACAGATCTGACCAACACCAGCACCACAGCAGCTCCTGCCCCATAGATCTGACCAACATCAGCTCCACAGCAGCACCTAACCCATAGATCTGACCCACATCAGCCACACAGCAGCTCCTGCCCCATACATCTGACCCACATGTGCCCCACAGCAGCTCCTGCCCCATACATCTGGTTCACATATGCCCCACAGCTACTCCTGCCCCATAGATCTGACCAACATCTACCCCACAGCAGCTCCTGCCCCATAGATCTAACTCACATGTGCCCCAGAGCAGATCCTGCCCCATAGATCTGACCCACAACTACCCCACAGCAGCTCCTGCCCCTAGATGTGACCCAAATCAGCCCCACAACATCTCCTGCCCCATAGATCCGACCCACATCTGCCCCTTAGAAGCACCAACCCCATAGATCTGACCAACAGCTTCTCCTGCCACATAGATCTGACCCACATCTCCCCCAGAACACTCCCGCCCCATAGATCTGACCCACATCAGCCCCAAAGAAGCTCCTGCCCCATAGAGCAGACCCACATCAGCCACACAGCAGCTCCTGACCCATAGATCTGATCCCAATCAGCCCCACAGCAGCTCCTGCCCCATAGATCTGACCCTCATCAGCCCCACAGCAGCTCCTGCCCCATAGATCAGACCCACATCTGCCCCACAGCAGCTCCTGCCCCATAGATCTGACCCACATCTGCTCCATAGCAGCTCCTGCCCAATTGATCTGACCCACATTATCCACACAGCAGAACCTGTTCCGTAGATCTGACCCACATCAGCCCCAAAGAAGCTCCTGCCCCATAGATCAGACCCACGTCAGCCACACAGCATCTCCCGCCCCATAGATCTGACCCACATCGGACCCACAACAGCTCGTGCCTAATTGATGTGACCCACCTCTACCCCACAGCAGATCCTTCCCAATAGATCTGACCCACATCTGCCTCACAGCAGCTCCTGCCCTATAGATCTTACCGCAATCATCCCCACTGCAGCTCCTGCCCCATAGATCTGACCCACGTCTTCCCCACAGCAGCTCCTGCCCCATAGATCTCAACCACATGAGCTGCACAGCAGCTCCTGTCCCACAGATCTGACCCACATAGGCCCCACAGCAGCTCCTGCCCCATAGATCTAACCAACATCAGCTCCACAGCAGCTCCTTCCCTATAGATCTGACCCACATAAGACCCAGAGCAGCACCTGTTCCGTAGATCTGACACACATCATCCCCACAACTTCTCCTGCCCCAAAGATCTGATATACATGTGCCCCACAGGAGCTCCTGCCCCATTCATCTTACCCACATCAGCCCCACAGCAGCTCCAGCCCAGTAGATCTGACCCACAGCGGCTCCTGCCCCATAGATCTGACCCACATGCACCCCACTGCAGCTCCTGCCTTAAAGATCAGTCCCTCATCAGCCTCACAACAGTTCCTGCCCCATAGATCTACCCCACAGCATCTTCTGCCCCATAGATCTGACCCTCAGCAGCAACACAGCAGCACCTGCCCCACAGATATGACCCACATATACCCCACAGCAGCTCCTGCCCCATAGATCTTACCAACATCAGCTCCAGAGCAGTACCTACCCCATAGATCTGACCCACATCTGCCCCACAGCAGCTCCTGCCCCATAGATCTGACCCACATGTGCCCCACAGCAGCTCCTGCCCCATAGATCTGACCCACATCTGCAACACAGCAGCTCCTGCCCCATACATCTGACCCACATGTGCCTCACAGCAGCTCCTGCCCCATAGATCTGACTCACATCAGCCACACAGCAGCTCCTGCCCCATAGATCTGACCCTCATCATCCCCACAGAAGCTCCTGCCCCATTGATCTGACCCACATCTGCCCCATAGCAGCTCCTGCCCCATATATCTGACCCATATCAGCACCACACCAACGCCTGCCCCATAGATCTCAACCACATGAGCCCCACAGCAGCTCCTGTCCCACAGATCTGAACCACATAGGCCCCACAGCAGCTCCTGCCCCATAGATCTGACCCTCAGCAGCAACACAGCAGCTCCCACCCCACAGATCTGACCAACACTATCCCCACAGCAGCTCCTGCCCCATACATCTGACCCACAGCAGCTCCTGCCCCATTGATCTGACTCACATCTGCCCCACTGCAGCTCCTGCCACATAGATCTGACCCACATCTGCCCCATATCAGCTCCTGCCCCATATATCTGACCCATATCAGCCACACAGCAGCTCCTGACCCATAGATCTGACCCACATCGGACCCACAACAGCTCCCGCCCCATAGATCTGACCCACATCGGACCCACAACAGCTCCTGCCCCATAGATCAGACCCACATTTACCCCACTGCAGCTCCTGCCCCATATATCTTACCAACATCAGCGCCATAGCATCTCCTGCCCCATAGATCTGACACACATCACCCCCACAGCAGCTCCTGCCCCATAGATCTAGCCCCCATCTGACCCACAGCAGCTCCAGTCCCATAGATCTGACCCACATCTACCCCAAAGCAGCTCCTGCCCCATAGATCTGACACAGCACCTCCACAGCAGCTCCTGCCCCATAGATCTGACCCACATAGGCCCCACAGCAGCTCCTGCCCCACAGATCTAACCAACATCAGCTCCACAGCAGCTCCTTCCCTATAGATCTGACCCACATAAACCCACAGCAGCACCTGTTCCGTAGATCTGACACACATCATCCCCACAACTGCTCCTGCCCCAACGATCTGATATACATGTGCCCCACAGGAGCTCCTGCCCCATAGATCTGACCCACATCTGCCCCACAGCTGCTCCTGCCCAGTAGATCTGACCCACAGCAGCTCCTGCCCCATAGATCTGACCAACATGTGCCCAAGAGCATATACTGCCTGATAGATCTGACCCACAACTACCCCACAGCAGCTCCAGTCCCATAGATCTGACCCACATCTGCACTACAGTAGCTCCTGCCGCATACATCTGACTTACATATGCCCCACAGCAGCTCCTGCCCCATAGATCTCACTCACATGTGCCCCAGAGCAGATCCTGCCCTTTAGATCTGACACACAACTACCCCACAGCAGCTCCTGCCCCATAGATCTGATCCAAATCAGCCCCACAGCAGCTCCTGCCCCATAGATCTGACCCACATCAGCCCCACACCAGTTCCTGGCCCATTGATCTGACCCACACCAGCCCCACAGCAGCTCCTGCCCCATAGATATGACACACCCCTGCCCAACAGCAGCTCCTTCCCTATCGATCTGGCCCACATAAGCCCCACAGCAGAACCTGTTCCGTAGATCTGACACACATCAGCCCCACAGCAGCTCCTGCCCCATAGATATGACCCACCTCAGCCCCTGCCTCATAGATCTGACCCACATGTGCCCCACAGGAGCTCCTGCCCCATAGATCTGACCCACATCAGCCCCACAGCAGCTCCTGCCCAGTACATCTGACCCACAGCAGCTCCTGCTTCATAGATCTGACCAACATGTGCCCCAGAGCAGGTCCTGCCCCATAGACCTTACCCACATCAGCCGCACAGCAGCTCCTGGTTTATAGATCTGACCCACATGTGCACCACAGCACCTCCTGTCCCATAGATCTGCCCCACAGCAGCTCCTGCCCCATAGATCTGACCCACATCTGCACTACAGCAGCTCCTGCCCCATAGATCTCACTCACATGTGCCCCAGAGCAGATCCTGCCCCATAGATCTGACCCACAACTACCCCACAGCAGCTCCTGCCCCATAGATCTGACCCACACCAGCCCCACAGCAGCTCCTGCCCCATAGATATGACACACACCTGCCCCACAGCAGCTCCTTCCCTATAGATCTGACCCACAGAAGCCCCACAGCAGCACCTGTTCCGTAGATCTGACACACATCAGCCCCACAGCAGCTCCTGCCCCATAGATATGACCCACCTCAGCCCCTGCCTCATAGATCTGACCCACATGTGCCCCTTTGCAGGGGGGCTCCTCTGCCTGTTGGTCATGGCGGGCCCCCTCCTCCTTCTCACTCCTAGGGCCCCCAGCTCCATCCTCCCGCCTGAAACAGGGTGTCATGGTTTAATAATTTTGTATTTTTTTGCTATCAGTATTCCACATCATAACATCATATAAAGCATGAATAATTTTACTGAATCTGCAACTTACAGAAGAAGACTACATCTCCCAGGGAACAACACGATAGGTCACGGGACCTGGACTCTATATTAACTCTGTCGCAGAACAGACTGACGTCTTTCGAGTTCTGGCGTTCAGGAGAGTGTGTGGGAGCCTTCAGCCGTTCGCCTAGATTCACAATAGGCCTCTCGGTTACGGGACTCATTCTCTCTCCTATTTTGCTTGATTCGTTAGCTCAATTTTCAATTATATTGTATTATATTGTGTTATCCTGTATTTCGATATAGTATTTAGTAAATAAGTGTGCCTCCTTAGATCGTTGCCGCTGTTTTCTTTTCCTAATTAACTTTTTCCTTTCGGCCTAGGGCCCCTCCGGGGCCTACGGCCCCCTGTCACGGACGCAGGTGGATTTTTAGTTCAAACCGTGACAGATTTTGGTGGAGAATGCGGGCAAATTGAGTTGCTGTTTTTCTGTGTTTTCTTCTGTTGCTCTTTTAGCTTTTAACAGAGCTACGAGTTTTTTTTCCCTGTTAAGGAGCTATCTCGTGTTTGCGATTCTGCACCTGCGAGCTTGACCTTGAAAGTCCAGGCGGACTGCCAATACTCCGGTATATTTTATAAACACTGCTGAGCTTTGTTTTCTTTTACTTTTTTTCTCTCTATTGGAGGAAAAAAAAATGTTTTCTCTACTAAATTTGTTTTACCAGGGACTGTGTGCCATTGGTTCCTTTTTTGAGACGCTCCGAACATATTGGGTCATGTTTAAGCTAGCCACTTTTTCTTATGGAGCTATACAATTGTATAATGGATTGAAAGCATGGTTAGCAATGCTCACTTCGTATCTGTATACAGCTCCAGAGGGAGCAACTAATGCAACTAATTATACAGAAATGGTGATTTTTAAGCGTGCTCCTCTTTCTTTCTATGAATCCTTTATGCAGTTTTTGAATGATCAGTGGGCCACACTCTTAATCTCCCTTATCTTACTGTTGATTATTGTAATAATCTCACTCAGTATCTGGATTTATAACATCCGGAGGAAGTCTTCCCTAGAACCAGAGAATACTGAGTGGCAGGGAGTGTGGAGAGGCTTTGAAGAGATTCTCAAAGGACAGACATCTTCAGTGTTATGGAGCTTCACTCCTGAACACTTGAAGAATCCTGAGAGTTTGATTGCATATTTGAGGCAGGAATGTTGTGGCTCAGGCAGATCTCAGGAGGCACAAATGATTTTGGGCCTAGCTAATGCTTATCGGGCCTTAGTCAATACCATTCCTAAGAGGGAAGTTTTTGAAGCTGAGAGAGAGAGTCTCAGGGCCGAGAAGGAGAGTCTTAGAGCTGAGGCAGAAAAACTTTGGACTGAGAAGGTAGAGAGAGAAAAAGCTTTTGAAGCTGAGAGAAAAGATCTCCTGTACCAACGAGACTCAATCTGGTACGAGAAAGAGAGTCTTAGAGCTGACGCAGAAAAACTTTGGGATGAGAAGGTAGAGAGAGAAAAAGTTTTTGAAGCTGAGAGAAAAGATCTCCTGTACCAATGAGACTCAATCTGGAACGAGAAAGAGAATCTTAGAGCTGACGCAGAAAAACTTTGGGATGAGAAAAGCTCCCTGCAATCCCAACTCAACACTCTCCAGTCCGAGCACAGCGCCCTCCGGTCCGAGCACGACACTCTCCAGTCCGAGCACGGCGCCCTCCAGTCCGAGCACGACACTCTCCAGACTGAGCGCAATGCCCTCCGGTCCGAGCACGACACTCTCCAGTCCGAGCACAGCGCCCTCCGGTCCGAGCACGACACTCTCCAGTCTGAGCACAGCGCCCTCCGGTCCGAGTATAACACTCTCCAGATTGAGCGCGATGCCCTCCGGACCGAGCACAATGCCCTCCAGACCGAGCACAACACTCTCCAGTCCAAGTATGACGCCGTCCAGTCTGAGTGCGGCACCCTCCAGGCCAAGCATGATGCCTTCCAATCCAACTGCGACACCCTCCAGTCCGAGCACAACACTCTTCAGTCCGAGCATAATGCCCTCCGGTCCGAGCATAACGCTCTTCAGACCGAGCACAATGCCCTCTAGACCAAGCTCAACACTCTCCAGACTGAGCACACTGCCCTCCAGGCCGAGCATAACGTCCTCCGGCTCGGGTACAACACTCTCCAGTCCAACTACAACAGCCTCCAGACTGAGCTTGGTGCTGTCCAGTTTGAGCGGAACGCTCTCCGAGACCAGCTATGTGCCCTCCAGGGTGAGTTGAATGTATTTAACCAACTACCAGGGGCACATGTAGTCCAATTTGGCCAGCCACTGGGGGCACATGTAGTCCAATCTGACCAGCCACCGGGGGCACAGGTAGTCCAATTGGACCAACCATCTGGGACACCAGATACAATGTTGGTTGCCCCTGTAAGAGGGCGAAAGACAAAACAAGTTTCAACTCAGTTAGAGAAAATGCAGAAGGAGTTAGAAGAGCGGAGGGAATTAGGAGAGCAGGACTCAGGAGACTCAGGGGAGCAGGGGGAGTCAGAAGACCAGAAGAAGTTGGAGGAGCAGAGGATGTTAGAGGGGTATAAGAAGATGATAGAGGAGCAGAAGATGATAGAGGAGCAGAAGATGATAGAGGAGCAGAAGAAGTTAGAGGAGCAGAGAAAGTTAGGAGAGAGGAAAAAGAAGGAGGGTTACCTGGAGGAAATAACACAAGCATCAGGGTCAGAGTCAGAAGAGGAGCCAAAAGCTACTTTTTCTTTACGAGAATTTCTCAAGTCCAAACTTGTAGATGGGGCAGCCTCATCAACACAGTTGCCACCATCAACACCTGGGACTCTTGATAGAGCAAAAGGTGAGCAAAGTATTACGACCATTATTGATCGATCTTTTAAACTGAGTGAAATTCGAGATCTAAGAAAGGATTACACACGTCAGCCAAAAGAAAATATGGTCACTTGGTTACTTCGCTGCTGGGACAATGGTGCCAACAGTGCATGGCTCGATGGCAGTGAAGCTCGCCAACTGGGTAGCATTTCCAGGGACCCACGTGTGGACAGAGGTATTGGCACATGCCAAAATCGGTCTTACACCCTCTGGAAGCGGATGTTGATAGCGGTAAGAGATAGATTCCCCTTTAAACGGGACTTGGAGCCTGAGAGAAAGAAATGGACTGATATTGAGAAAGGTATCCAATTTTTGAGAGAAAATGCTCTGGTGGAAATGCTATACAGCCGCGAGTTCAATCGTAACGATCCAGACCAATTACATGATCCTGAAGCAGTCCGCGTTCCACGACAAATGTGGCGTGACTTTACAAAAGCAGCTCCAGAAAAGCATGCCAGTGCACTTGCATTAGTATATGGCAAAGGGGACAGGAAACCCTTTGTGAATGAACTAATTGGCAGACTTCAGGAACTTGAATTATTTATAAGCGCCACAGAAGTTAATCTGTATACTTCAGCCATTGTCAAAATTGTGGAAAGGTTAAACGAAGTGGAGGGAACACAAAATGATATTATTGACAAATTGGCTAATGTGCCTGATGTAGATGAATCCACGGTGGTACAAGATGATGGAAACCAGGATTTCCACAATCGCCTATTGAGGAAGCTAAACAACATGAGTTCCTCTCGACCTGTATCATCGAAAATCTCAACCATTAAAAAGAGACGTCCTCGTATTCAAGCAAATGACGATGATAAGTCACCTCGAATCAACAATGAGACTACACGTCTTGCCTTGTTGCTTTTCCTCTGTAGTCATGGGGAGGACATGAAGAAGTGGTGTAATTCATCCACATCTGCACTTCAGGCACGAGTGAAAGAATTACAAGGTGAAACAACTACCAAGGTGAACTCTTCCAAGAAGGGGAGAGTTCCAGTTGCTGCAAGTCAACGAGGTAAACAATAGAGGGGCCCTGCCCCCAGCCAGGGGGGGGAAAGGGACAACAGAGTATACTGGACTGTGTGGATTAAGTGGCCTGGCACATCTCAACCACAGAAATATAAAGCCTTGGTGGACACTGGTGCACAATGCACCCTAATGCCCTCAAGTCACCAAGGGACACAACCAATATATATCCATGGAGTGACTGGGGGTTCCCAAGAATTGACTATGTTGGAGGCCGAAATAAGCCTCACTGGTAAAAACTGGCGAAGGCACCCTATTGTGACTGGTCCAGAGGCTCCATGTATACTGGGAATCGATTACCTTAGGATGGGATATTTCAAGGATCCCAAGGGGTATCGATGGGCCTTTGGGATAGCTGCTGTAAACACAAATGGTGTTAAGCAGCTGTCAACTTTACCTGGTCTGTCAGATGATCCTTCTGCTGTGGGGTTGCTCCAGGTAAAAGACCAAGAGGTACCAATTGTCACCAGAGTGGTTCACAGACGGCAGTACCGCACCAATAGGGACTCATTGCTCCCCATTCACAAGCTAATTCGCCAATTAGAGAATCAGGGAGTGATTAGCAAAACTCACTCGCCTTTTAACAGCCCCATATGGCCAGTGTGTAAAACCAGTGGGGAATGGAGGCTGACAGTGGATTACCATGGCCTGAATGAAGTCACACCTCCATTAAGTGCTGCTGTACCAGACATGCTAGAACTCCAGTATGAACTGGAGTCAAAAGAAGCTAGGTGGTATGCCACCATTGACATTGCTAATGCCTTCTTTTCCATCCCATTGGCTGCAAAATGTAGGCCACAGTTTGCTTTTACCTGGAGAGGTATTCAGTACACCTGGAACCGTTTACCTCAGGGGTGGA
This sequence comes from Coturnix japonica, assembly GCF_054131305.1. Classification (NCBI taxonomy): domain Eukaryota; kingdom Metazoa; phylum Chordata; class Aves; order Galliformes; family Phasianidae; genus Coturnix; species Coturnix japonica. The sequence continues at coordinate 3,649,490 of NC_140689.1, forward strand.
AGCACAGCCCAACAATTTGCCATGGATTGATCCAAGCTGTTTTGGAACAGGGTGATGCTCCTGAGCACTTGCAGTATATTGATGATATTGTAGTGTGGGGCCATACAGCAGCAGAGGTTTTCAAGAAAGGGAAACAGATAATCCAAATTCTTTTGAAAGCTGGTTTTGCCATTAAGCGCAGCAAGGTGAAGGGGCCTGCCCAGGAAATCCAGTTCTTAGGCATAAAATGGCAAGATGGACGTCGTCACATCCCAGCAGATGTGATTGACAAAATCACTGCTATGTCTCCGCCCACAAATAAAACAGAGACCCAATCTTTTCTGGGAGTAGTGGGCTTTTGGAGAATGCATGTCCCAAACTACAGCCACATAGTGAGCCCTCTCTATCAGGTAACACGGAAGAAGAATAATTTCTCATGGGGTCCTGAGCAGCAGCAGGCTTTTGAGCAGATAAAACAAGAAATAGCCCGTGCCGTGGCCTTGGGGCCAGTACGGCCGGGACAGGATGTGAAGAACATCCTCTACACTGCTGCTGGAGAGAAAGGTCCCACCTGGAGTTTGTGGCAAAGAGCCTCAGGAGAGACCCGAGGCCGACCCCTAGGATTCTGGAGTCGAGCATATAAAGGGTCTGAGGAGCGCTACACTCCGACTGAGAAGGAGATCTTAGCCGTGTATGAGGGGGTTCGGGCTGCTTCTGAAGTAGTTGGGACAGAGGTTCAGCTTCTTCTAGCACCTTGCTTGCCAGTAATAAACTGGATGTTTAAAGGACAGGTTCCCTCCACCCATCATGCTACTGATGCCACTTGGAGTAAGTGGATTTCATTAATTACTCAACGAGCTCGAATGGGAAAACTCAGCCGTCCTGGAATTCTAGAAGTGATCATGGACTGGCCTGAGAGTAAAAAAATTGAAACACCACCTACAGAAGAGGTATCACGTGCTAAAGAGGCACCACCATACAATGAGCTACCAGAAAACGAAAAGAAATTTGCCCTATTCACAGACGGATCATGTCGTATTGTAGGGAAGCATCGCAGATGGAAAGCTGCTGTATGGAGCCCCACACGACAAGTTGCAGAGGCCACTGAAGGTAAAGGAGAATCAAGTCAATTTGCAGAGGTAAAGGCTGTTCAGCTGGCTTTAGATGTGGCTGAACGGGAGAGGTGGCCAATGCTTCATCTTTATACTGATTCATGGATGGTGGCAAATGCCTTATGGGGGTGGTTGCAACAGTGGGAAGATGATAATTGGCAACGAAAGGGTAAACCTGTTTGGGCTGCTGAACTGTGGAAAGACATTGCTGCCCGAATAAGGAACATTGTTGTAAAGGTGCGCCATGTAGATGCTCATGTGCCTAAAAGTAAGGCTACTGAAGAACATAAAAATAACCATCAGGTTGATCGAGCTGCCAAAATTGAGGTGGCTCAAATAGACTTGGACTGGCAGAACAAGGGTGAATTATTCCTAGCTCGGTGGGCCCATGAGACTTCAGGTCATCAAGGAAGGGATGCAACATATAAGTGGGCCAGAGACCGAGGGGTGGACTTAACTATGGACGCTATTGCTCAGGTTATTCATGATTGTGAAACATGCGCCATAATTAAACAAGCCAAGAGGATGAAACCACTTTGGGGGGAAGGGCGATGGCAAAAGTATAAATATGGAGAGGCATGGCAGGTTGATTATATCACCTTGCCACGATCTCGCAATGGTAAGCGTTATGTACTCACCATGGTGGAGGCAACCACTGGGTGGCTCGAAACATACGCAGTACCCCATGCTACCGCCCGAAACACCATATTAGGGTTGGAAAAGCAAATCCTGTGGCGGCATGGCACTCCAGAAAGAATTGAATCAGATAATGGGACCCATTTTAAAAATTCCCTTGTAACCACTTGGGCCAAAAATCATGGCATTGAGTGGATTTACCATATTCCCTATCATGCACCAGCTTCTGGTAAGACTGAACGATTCAATGGGTTGTTGAAAACTATGTTGAAAGCAATGGGTGGTGGAACGTATAAAAACTGGGAGAACCATTTAGCAGAAGCCACCTGGTTGGTCAACACTCGAGGATCTATTAATCGTAATGGTCCTAACCAATCCAGCTCCCTACGTACCATGGAGGGAGATAAGGTTCCTGTAGTACACATAAAGAGTGTGTTGGGAAAAACAGTTTGGGTCCTTCCAGCATCTGGAAAGGGCAAACCTCTCCGGGGTACTGTCTTTGCCCAGGGACCTGGGTGCACATGGTGGGTGATGGACAAAAATGGGAATGTTCAATGTGTACCACAAGGGAATTTGATGTTGGGGGAGTGCAGCCAATGATTTTCCTGTAAATATATAGGTAGAGTCTCAGAAAATATTTCAATTAGGTACAGAATAGTTCAATTAGGTATAGGACTTAAGATAGAGTGGGTTAATGTTAAGGAAACACTTTTTCTCTATATACCTTAATTAGGCATTCTGTAAGCAAGTTTTCCATCTGGACTCTATATCCTGCACTGGCCATGCATGTGTAGAGCACACATGGAAAGAAGTATAAGTCAAAAGGGAATCTGCTGTGGTGGCTGGGAAAGGATGAGTGCACCTTGATGTGGGGGACGCCCTACTAGCACTGCCTTTCCCCTCTACCGCTGACGTGTTTTCCTTTTCTGGCAGTTTTGCCATTTTCTCAAAATTAATAAATAGTAGGTTAGGTTATAGAGTTTTGTTCTCAACTTAGGGATTTGTATGGAATAAATATAAATTGTTGAGGAAAATAAGGTTGCTGATTATTCACAATTATACATATGAGTGTGTATGTATGTATAAACATAATGTAATGATGTAGAATAAGGGGTGGAATGTCATGGTTTAATAATTTTGTAATTTTTGCTATCAGTATTCCACATCATAACATCATATAAAGCATGAATAATTTTACTGAATCTGCAACTTACAGAAGAAGACTACATCTCCCAGGGAACAACAGGATGGGTCACGGGACCTGGACTCTATATTAACTCTGTCGCAGAACAGACTGATTTCTTTCGAGTTCTGGCGTTCAGGGGAGTGTGTGGGAGCCTTCACCGTCTCGCCTAAATTTCACAGTAGGCCTCTCGGTTACGGGACTCATTCTCTGTCTTATTTTGTCTGATTCGTTAGCTCAATTTTCAATTATATTATATTATATTTTATTATCCTGTATTTCGATATAGTATTTAGTAAATAAGTGTGCCTCCTTAGATCGTTGCCGCTGTTTTCTTTTCCTAATTAACTTTTTCCTTTCGGCCCAGGGCACCTCCGGGGCCCACGGCCCCCTGTCACGGACGTAGGTGGATTTTTAGTTCAAACCGTGACAGTGGGGCACATGTGGGTCAGATCTATGGGGGAAGAGCTGCTGTGGGGCTGATGTGGGTCAGATCTATGAGGCAGGAGCTGCTTTGGGAAAGATGTGGGTCTGATCTATGGGGCAGGAGTAGCTGTGGGGCAGATGAGGGTCAGAATTATGGGGAAGGAGCTGCTGTGGGGCTAAGGGGGGTCGGATCTATGGGGCAGGAGCTGTTGTGGGGCATATGTGTGTCAGATCTATGGGGCAGGAGCTGCTGTGGGGCTGATGTTGGTCTTGTCAATGGGGCAGGAGATGCTGTGGGTGTAGGTCTATGGGGCAGAAGCTGCTGTCGGGCATATGTGAGCCAGATGTATCGGGCAGGAGCTGCTGTGGGTCAGATGTGGGTCACATCTTTGGGGCAGGAGCTGAGGTGGGGCAGAGGTGGGACTGATCTATTGGGCAGGAGCTACTGTGGATATGATGTGGGTCAGATCTATAGGGAAGGTGCTGCTGTGGGGCTGCTGTGGGTCACATCTATGGAGCAGGAGCTGCTGTGAGGCACATGTGGGTCGGGTCTATGGGGGAGGTGCTGCTGTGGGGAAGATGTGGGTCTGATCAATGGGGAAGGATCTGCTGTGGGGATGTTGTGGGTCAGATCTATGGGGCAGGAGCTGCTGTGTGACTGATGAGGGTCAGATCTATGGGGCAGGAGCTGCTGTGGGTCAGATGTGGGTCAGAACTATGGGGCACGAGATGCTGTGGAGATGATGTGGGTAAGATCTATGGGCCAGGAGCTGCTGGGGGCTGATGTAGGTCAGATCTATGGGGCAGGAGCTGCTGTGGGGCAGATGTGGGTCAGATATTTGGGGCAGGAGATGCTGTGGTTCAAATCTATGGGGCAGGAGATGCAGTGGAGATGATGTGGGTCAGATATTTGGGGCAGGAGATGCTGTGGTTCAGATCTATGGGGCAGAAGCTGCTGTGGGGCTGATGTGGGTAAGATCTATGGGGCAGGAGCTGCTGTGGGGCAGATGTGATTCAGATCTATGTGGCAGGAGCTGCTGTGGGGCTGATGTGGGTCAGATCTATGGGGCAGGAGCTGCTGTGTGGCTGACGTGGGTCAGATATATGGAGCAGTAGCTGATGTGGGGCAGATGTGGGTCCGAACAATGGGGCAGGAGCTACTGTGGAGATTATGTGGGTAAGATCTATGGGGCAGATGCTGCTGTCAGGCAAATATGAGTCAGATCTATGGGACAGGAGCTGCTGTGGGGCAGATCTATGGGACAGGAGCTGCTGTGTGGCTGATGTGGGTCAAATCTATGGGGCAGGTGCTGCTGTGTGTCAGATCTATGGGGAAGGAGTTGCTGTGGGACAGATCTATGGGACAGGAGAGTCTCTGGGGCTGATGTGGGTCACATCTATGGGGCAGGAGCTGCTGTGGGGTAGATGTGGGTCAGATCTATGGGGCAGGAGCTGCTGTGGGGTAGTTGTTGGTCAGATCTATTGTGCAGGACCAGCTCTGGGGTATATGTGTGTCAGATCTATGGGGCAGGAATTGCTGTGTGGATGATGTGGCTCAGATCTATGGGGCAGGAGCTGCTATGGGGCAGATGTGGGTCAGATCTATGGGGCAGGAGCTGCAGTGGGGATGATTGCGGTAAGATCTATAGGGCAGGAGCTGCTGTGAGGAAGATGTGGGTCAGATCTATTGGGAAGGATCTGCTGTGGGGTAGAGGTTGGTCACATCAATGAGGCAGGAGCTGCTGTGGGCAGATGTGGGTCTGATCTATGGGGCAGATGCTGCTGTGGGTAAGATCTATGGGGCAGGAGCTGCTGTGGGGCAGATGTGATTCAGATCTATGTGGCAGGAGCTGCTGTGGGGCTGATGTGGGTCAGATCTATGGGGCAGGAGCTGCTGTGTGGCTGACGTGGGTCAGATATATGGAGCAGTAGCTGATGTGGGGCAGATGTGGGTCCGAACAATGGGGCAGGAGCTACTGTGGAGATTATGTGGGTAAGATCTATGGGGCAGATGCTGCTGTCAGGCAAATATGAGTCAGATCTATGGGACAGGAGCTGCTGTGGGGCAGATCTATGGGACAGGAGCTGCTGTGTGGCTGATGTGGGTCAAATCTATGGGGCAGGTGCTGCTGTGTGTCAGATCTATGGGGAAGGAGTTGCTGTGGGACAGATCTATGGGACAGGAGAGTCTCTGGGGCTGATGTGGGTCACATCTATGGGGCAGGAGCTGCTGTGGGGTAGATGTGGGTCAGATCTATGGGGCAGGAGCTGCTGTGGGGTAGTTGTTGGTCAGATCTATTGTGCAGGACCAGCTCTGGGGTATATGTGTGTCAGATCTATGGGGCAGGAATTGCTGTGTGGATGATGTGGCTCAGATCTATGGGGCAGGAGCTGCTATGGGGCAGATGTGGGTCAGATCTATGGGGCAGGAGCTGCAGTGGGGATGATTGCGGTAAGATCTATAGGGCAGGAGCTGCTGTGAGGAAGATGTGGGTCAGATCTATTGGGAAGGATCTGCTGTGGGGTAGAGGTTGGTCACATCAATGAGGCAGGAGCTGCTGTGGGCAGATGTGGGTCTGATCTATGGGGCAGATGCTGCTGTGGGTCAGATCTATGGGGCAGGAGTTGCTGTGGGGCACATGTGGGTCGGATCTATGGGTCAGGAGCTGCTGTGGGGTAGATGTGGGTCAGATCTATGGTACAGAAGCAGCTTTGGGGATGATGTGGCTAAGATATATGGGGCAGGAGCTGCTATGGGGCAGATGTGGGTGAGATATATGGGGCAGGATCTGATCTGGGAATGATTGCGGTAAGATCTATAGGGCAGGAGCTGCTGTGGGGTAGAGGTGGGTCAGATCAGTGGGGCAGGACCTATGTGGGGCAGAGGGGGTTCTTATCTGTTGGGCAGGAGCTGCTGTGGGGAACATGTGGGTCAGGTCTATAAGGCAGGTGCTGCTGTGGGGCTAATTGGGGTAAGATCTATGGGGCAGGAGCTGATGTGGGTCAGATATATGGGGCAGGAGCTGCTGCGGGGCTGATGTGGGTCAGATCTATGGGGTAGAAGCTGCTATGGGGCACATGTGTATCAGATCTATGGGGCAGTAGCTGTTGTGGGGCACATGTGGGTAAGATCTATGGGCCTGGAGCTGCTGTGGGGCAGATGTAGGTCAGATCAATGGGTCAGGAGCTGCTGTGGAGCTGATGTGGGTCAGATCTATGGGGCAGGATCTGCTGTGGGGCTGATTGGCATCAGATCTATGGGACAGGAGCTGCTGTGGTGCACATGTGGGTCAGATCTATGGGGCAGGAGCTGCTCTGCGGTATATGTGGGTCAGATCTATGGGGCAGGAGCTGCTGTGGGGCAGGTATGGTTCATATCTATGGGGCAGGAGATGTAGTGGGGCGGATGTGGATCAGATCTATGGGGCAGGAGCTGCTGTGGGGCTGATTTGGGTCAGATCTATGGGGCAGGAGCTGCTGTGGGTCAGATCTATGGGGCAGGAGCTGCTGTGGAGATGATGTGGGTCAGAACTATGTGGTAGGAGATGATGTGGTACACTGTGGGTCAGATCTATGGGGCAGGAACTGCTGTGTGGCTGCTAAGGGTCACATCTATGGGGCAGGAGCTGCTGTGGGGCACATGTGGGTAAGATCTATGGGGCAGGAGCTGCTGTGGAGCTGATGTGGGTCAGATCTATGAGGCAGGAACTGCTGTGGGGCACATGTGGATCAGACCTATGGGGCAGGAGTTTCTGTGGGGCAGATGTGGGTCAGAACAATGGGGCAGGATCTGCTGTGGGGCAGATTTTCGTCACATCTATGTGGGAGAAGATGGTTTCTGGCTGATGGGGGTCTCATCTATGCGGCAGGAGCTGCTGTGGGGCTGATGTGGGTCGTATCTTTAGGGCAGGAGCTGCTCTGGGTCAGATCTATGGGGCAGGACATGCAGTGGGGTAGATGTGGATCAGATCTATGGGGCAGGCGCTGCTGTGTGTCTGATATGGGTCAGATCTATGGGGCAGGAGCTGCCATGGGGCAGATCTATTGGGCAGGAGCTGCAGTGGGTCTCATGTTGTTCAGATCTATGGGGCAGGAGTTGCTGTGGGTCTCATGTTGTTCAGATCTATGGGGTTGGAGCTGCTGTGGGGCTGATGTTGGTCTTATCAATGGGTCAGGAGATGCTGTGGGTGTAGGTCTATGGGGCAGAAGCTGCTGTCGGGCATATGTGAGCCAGATGTATCGGGCAGGAGCTGCTGTGGGTCAGATGTGGGTCACATCTTTGGGGCAGGAGCTGAGGTGGGGCAGAGGTGGGACTGATCTATTGGGCAGGAGCTACTGTGGATATGATGTGGGTCAGATCTATAGGGAAGGTGCTGCTGTGGGGCTGCTGTGGGTCAAATCTATGGAGCAGGAGCTGCTGTGAGGCACATGTGGGTCGGGTCTATGGGGGAGGTGCTGCTGTGGGGAAGATGTGGGTCTGATCAATGGGGAAGGATCTGCTGTGGGGATGATGTGGGTCAGATCTATGGGGCAGGAGCTGCTGTGTGACTGATGAGGGTCAGATCTATGGGGCAGGAGCTGCTGTGGGTCAGAACTATGGGGCACGAGATGCTGTGGAGATGATGTGGGTAAGATCTATGGGCCAGGAGCTGCTGGGGGCTGATGTAGGTCAGATCTATGGGGCAGGAGCTGCTGTGGGGCAGATGTGGGTCAGATATTTGGGGCAGGAGATGCTGTGGTTCAAATCTATGGGGCAGGAGATGCAGTGGAGATGATGTGGGTCAGATATTTGGGGCAGGAGATGCTGTGGTTCAGATCTAAGGGACAGAAGCTGCTGTGGGGCTGATGTGGGTAAGATCTATGGGGCAGGTGCTGCTGTGTGTCAGATCTATGGGGAAGGAGTTGCTGTGGGACAGATCTATGGGACAGGAGAGTCTCTGGGGCTGATGTGGGTCACATCTATGGGGCAGGAGCTGCTGTGGGGTAGATGTGGGTCAGATCTATCGGGCAGGAGCTGCTGTGGGGTAGTTGTTGGTCAGATCTATTGTGCAGGACCAGCTCTGGGGTATATGTGTGTCAGATCTATGGGGCAGGAATTGCTGTGTGGATGATGTGGCTCAGATCTATGGGGCAGGAGCTGCTATGGGGCAGATGTGGGTCAGATCTATGGGGCAGGAGCTGCAGTGGGGATGATTGCGGTAAGATCTATAGGGCAGGAGCTGCTGTGAGGAAGATGTGGGTCAGATCTATTGGGAAGGATCTGCTGTGGGGTAGAGGTTGGTCACATCAATGAGGCAGGAGCTGCTGTGGGCAGATGTGGGTCTGATCTATGGGGCAGAAGCTGCTGTGGGTCAGATCTATGGGGCAGGAGTTGCTGTGGGGCACATGTGGGTCGGATCTATGGGTCAGGAGCTGCTGTGGGGTAGATGTGGGTCAGATCTATGGTACAGAAGCAGCTTTGGGGATGATGTGGCTAAGATATATGGGGCAGGAGCTGCTATGGGGCAGATGTGGGTGAGATATATGGGGCAGGATCTGATCTGGGAATGATTGCGGTAAGATCTATAGGGCAGGAGCTGCTGTGGGGTAGAGGTGGGTCAGATCAATGGGGCAGGACCTATGTGGGGCAGAGGGGGTTCTTATCTATTGGGTAGGAGCTGCTGTGGGGAACATGTGGGTCAGGTCTATAAGGCAGGTGCTGCTGTGGGGCTAATTGGGGTAAGATCTATGGGGCAGGAGCTGATGTGGGTCAGATATATGGGGCAGGAGCTGCTGCGGGGATGATGTGGGTCAGATCTATGGGGTAGAAGCTGCTATGGGGCACATGTGTATCAGATCTATGGGGCAGTAGCTGTTGTGGGGCACATGTGGGTAAGATCTATGGGCCTGGAGCTGCTGTGGGGCAGATGTGTGTCAGATCTATGAGGCAGGAACTGCTGTGGGGCACATGTGGATCAGACCTATGGGGCAGGAGCTTCTGTGGGGCTGATGTGGGTCTGATCTATGGGGCAGGAGCTTCTATGGGGCTGATGTGGGACATTTCTATGGGGCAGGAGATGCTGTGGATCACATGTGCGTCAGATCTATGGGGCAGGAGCTGCTGTGGGGCAGATGTGGGTCAGATCAATAGGGCAGGAGCTGAAGTGGGGCAGATGTGGGTCAGATCTATGGGCAGTAGCTGCTGTGGGGCAGATGTGGGTCTGATCTATGGGGCAGGAGCTGCTCTTGATCACATGTGGGTCAGATATATGGGGCAGGAGCTGCTGTGGGGATGATTTGGGTCAGATCTATGGGGCAGGAGCTGCTATGGGGCAGATGTGGGTCTGATCTATGGGGCAAGAGTTGCTGTGGGTCTGATATGGGTCAGTTCTATTGGGCAGGAGCTGCTGTGTGGCTGATGAGGGTCAGATCTATGGGGCAGGAGCTGCTGTGTGGCTGATGATTTGGGTCAGATCTATGGGGCAGGAGCTGCTGTGGGGCAGATATGGGTCATCTTGATGGGCCAGGAGCTGCTGTGGTGCAGATGTGGGTCAGATCTATGGGGCAGTAGCTGCTGTGGGGCAGATGTGGGTCAGATCTATGGGGCTGGAGATGCTGTGGGTCAGATCTATGGGGCAGGTGATGCTGTGGGTCAGATCTATGGGGCAGGATCTGCTGTGGGGCACATGTGGATCAGATCTATGGGGCAGGAGCTTCTATGGGGCTAATGTGGGCCAGAACTATGGGGCAGGATCTGCTGTCGGGTAGATATTGGTCAGATCTATGGGGCAGGAACTGCTGTGGGGGAGATGTGGGTCAGATCTATGGGGCAGTAGCTGCTGTGGGGCAGATGTGGGTCAGATCTATGAGGCAGGAGCTGCTGTGGGGCACATGTGGATCAGACCTATGGGGCAGGAGCTTCTGTGGGGCTGATGTGGGTCAGATCTATGGGGCAGGAGCTGCTGTGGGGTAGATATGGGTCAGATCTATGGGCCAGGAGCTGCTGTGGTGCAGATGTGGGTCAGATCTATGGGGCAGTAGCTGCTGTGGGGCATATGTGGGTCAGATCTATGGGCAGGTGATGCTGTGGGTCAGATCTATGGGGCAGGAGTTGCTGTGGGGCACATGTGGGTACGATGTATAGGGCAGGAGCTGCTGTGGGGCTGATGAGGGACAGATCTATGGGGCAGGAGTTGCTGTGGGGCTGATGAGGGACAGATCTATGGGGCAGGAACTTCTGTGGGGCATATGTGGGTCAGATCTATTGGTCAGGAGCTGTTCTTGGGCACATGTGGGTCAGATCTATAGGGCAGGAGCTGCTGTGGAACTGATGTGGGTCAGTTCTATGGAGCAGGAGCTGCTGTGGGGCAGATGTGGGTCAGATCTATGGGGCAGGAGCTGCTGTGGGGCAGATGTGGGTCAGATCTATGGGGCAGGAGCTGCTGTGGGTCAGATGTGGGTCAGAACTATGGGGCACGAGATGCTGTGGAGATGATGTGGGTAAGATCTATGGGCCAGGAGCTGCTGGGGGTTGATGTAGGTCAGATCTATGGGGCAGGATCTGCTGTGGGGCAGATGTGGGTCAGATATTTGGGGCAGGAGATGCTGTGGTTCAGATCTATGGGGCAGAAGCTGCTGTGGGGCTGATGTGGGTAAGATCTATGGGGCAGGAGCTGCTGTGGGGCAGATGTGATTCAGATCTACGTGGCAGGAGCTGCTGTGGGGCTGATGTGGGTCAGATCTATGGGGCAGGAGCTGCTGTGGGGCTGACGTGGGTCAGATATATGGGGCAGTAGCTGATGTGGGGCAGATGTGGGTCCGAACAATGGGGCAGGAGCTACTGTGGAGATTATGTGGGTAAGATCTATGGGGCAGATGCTGCTGTCAGGCAAATATGAGTCAGATCTATGGGACAGGAGCTGCTGTGGGGCAGATCTATGGGACAGGAGCTGCTGTGTGGCTGATGTGGGTCAGATCTATGGGGCAGGTGTTGCTGTGTGTCAGATCTATGGGGAAGGAGTTGCTGTGGGACAGATCTATGGGACAGGAGAGTCTCTGGGGCTGATGTGGGTCACATCTATGGGGCAGGAGCTGCTGTGGGGTAGATGTGGGTCAGATCTATGGGGCAGGAGCCGCTTTGGGGCTTATGGGGGTTAGATCATTTCGGTAGGAGCTGCTGTGGGTCAGATATATGGGGCAGGAGATGCAGTGGGGCAGTAGTGGGTCAGATCTATTGAGAAGGATCTGCTGTGGGGTAGATGTGGGTCAGATATATGGGGCAGGAGCTGCTGTGGGGTAGATGTGGGTCAGATATATGGGGCAGGAGCTGCTGTGGGGCATATGTGGGTCTGATCTATGGGGCAGGAGATGTTGTGGGTCAGATCTATGGGGCAGAAGCTGCTCTGGGGCTGATTTGGGTCAGTTTTTTGGGAAAGGTGCTGCTTTGGGGCTGATGTGGGTCAGATCTATGGGGCAGGTGGTGCTGTTGGTCTCAATGGTGTAAGATCTATGGGGCAGGAGCTGCTGTGGGACTGATGTGGGTCAGATCTATTTGTCAGGAGCTTCTCTGTGGCACATGTGGGTCAGATCTATGGGGAGGGAGCAGCTGTGGGACTGATGGGGTTTAGATCAATTGAGCAGGAGCTGCTGTCGGTCAGAACTATGGGGCAGGAGCTGCTGTGAGGCAGAAGTGGGTCAGATCTATGGGGCACGAGCTACTGTGGGTCAGATCTATGGGGCAGGAGCTGCTGTGGGACACATGTGGTTCAGATTTACGGGTAGGTGCTGCTGTGGGGCTCATGTGGGTCAGATCTATGGGGCAGGAGCTGCTGTGTGGCTGATATGGTTCAGATCAATGGGGCAGGAGCTGGTGTGGGGCTGATGTGGGTCAGATCTATGGGGCAGGAGCTGGTGTGGGGCTGATTTGGGTCAGATCTATGGGGCAGAAGGCTGCTGTGGTGAAGATGGTGGTCAGATCTATGGGGCCGAAGATGCTGCGGGGCTGATGGGGGTAAATTCTATTGGGCAGGAGCTGCTCTGGGGCATATGTGGGTCAGATCTATGGGGCAGGAGCTTCTGTGGGGTAGATGTGGGTCTTATCATTGGGACAGGAGTTGCTGTGGGTCAGATCTATGTGGCAATAGCTGCTGTGGGACTGATATGGGTCAGATCTATGGGGCAGGAGCTGCTGTGGGGCAGATTTGGCTCAGGTATATGGGGCAGGAGCTGATGTTTGCCTGCTGAGGTTCAGATATATGAGGCAGGAGCTGCTATGGGGCACATGTGTATCAGATATATGGGGTAGGAGCTGTTGTGGGGCACAAGGGGGTCAGATCTATGGGGCAGGAGATGCTCTGATGAAGATGTGGTTCAGATGTATGGGGCAGGAGATGCTGTGGATCACATGTGCGTCAGATCTATGTGGCAGGAGCTGTGTGGGGCACATGTGGGTTAGATCTATGGGGCAGGAGCTGCTCTGGGGCATATGTGGGTCAGATCTATGTGGCAGGAGCTGCTGTGGGGCAGATCTATGGGGCAGGAGCTACTGTGGAGATTATGTGGATCAGAACTATATGGTAGGAGATGCTGTGGGACAATGTGGGCTAGATCTATGGGGCAGGAGCTGATGTTTGCCTGCTGGGGTTCAGATATATGAGGCAGGAGCTGCTGTGGGGCACATGTGGATCAGATCTATGGGGCAGGAGCTTCTATAGGGCTGATGTGGGCCAGATCTATGGGGCAGGATCTGCTGTCGGGTAGATATGGGTCAGATCTATGGGGCAGGAACTGCTGTGGGGGAGATGTGGATCTGATCTATTGGGCAGGAGCTGCTGTGGGGCTGATGTGGGTCAGATCTATGAGGCAGGAGCTGCTGTGGGGCACATGTGGATCAGACCTATGGGGCAGGAGCTTCTGTGGGGCTGATGTGGGTCAGATCTATGGGGCAGGAGCTTCTATGGGGCTGATGTGGGACATTTCTATGGGGCAGGAGATGCTGTGGGTCACATGTGCGTCAGATCTATGGGGCAGGAGCTGCTGTGGGGCAGATGTGGGTCAGATCAATAGGGCAGGAGCTGCTGTGGGGCAGATGTGGGTCAGATCTATGGGGCAAGAGTTGCTGTGGGGCGGATATGGGTCAGTTCTATTGGGCAGGAGCTGCTGTGTGGCTGATGAGGGTCAGATCTATGGGGCAGTAGCTGCTGTGTGGCTGATGATTTGGGTCAGATCTATGGGGCAGTAGCTGCTGTGGGGCTGATGTTGGTAAGATCTATGGGGCAGGAGCTGCTGTGGGGCAGATATGGGTCATCTTGATGGGACAGGAGCTGCTGTGGTGCAGATGTGGGTCAGATCTATGGGGCAGTAGCTGCTGTGGGGCAGATGTGGGTCAGATCTATGGGGCTGGAGATGCTGTGGGTCAGATCTATGGGGCAGGTGATGCTGTGGGTCAGATCTATGGGGCAGGATCTGCTGTGGGGCACATGTGGATCAGATCTATGGGGCAGGAGCTTCTATGGGGCTAATGTGGGCCAGATCTATGGGGCAGGATCTGCTGTCGGGTAGATATGGGTCAGATCTATGGGGCAGGAACTGCTGTGGGGGAGATGTGGATCTGATCTATTGGGCAGGAGCTGCTGTGGGGCATATGTGGGTCAGATCTATGAGGCAGGAGCTGCTGTGGGGCACATGTGGATCAGACCTATGGGGCAGGAGCTTCTGTGGGGCTGATGTGGGTCAGATCTATGGGGCAGGAGCTTCTATGGGGCTGATATGGGACATTGCAATGGGGCAGGAGATGCTGTGGGTCACATGTGCGTCAGATCTATGGTGCAGGAGCTGCTGTGGGGCAGATGTGGGTCAGATCTATGGGCAGTAGCTGCTGTGGGGCAGATGTGGGTCTGATCTATGGGGCAGGAGCTGCTGTGGGGATGATTTGGGTCAGATCTATGGGGCAGGAGCTTCTATGGGGCAGATGTGGGTCTGATCTATGGGGCAGGAGGTGCTGTGGGGCTGATGTGGGTCAGTTCTATGGGCAGTAGCTGCTGTGGGGCAGATGTGGGTCTGATCTATGGGGCAGGAGCTGCTCTGGATCACATGTGGGTCAGATATATGGGGCAGGAGCTGCTGTGGGGATGATTTGGGTCAGATCTATGGGGCAGGAGCTTCTATGGGGCAGATGTGGGTCTGATCTATGGGGCAGGAGGTGCTGTGGGGCTGATGTGGGTCAGTTCTATGGGGCAGGAGCTGCTGTGTGGCTGATGAGGGTCAGATCTATGGGGCAGGAGCTGCTGTGTGGCTGATGAGTTGGGTCAGATCTATGGGGCAGTAGCTGCTGTGGGGCTGATGTTGGTCAGATCTATGGGGCAGGAGCTGCTGTGTTGTAGATATGGGTCATCTTGATGGGCCAGGAGCTGCTGTGGTGCAGATGTGGGTCAGATCTATGGGGCAGTAGCTGCTGTGGGGCAGATGTGGGTCAGATCTATGGGGCAGGTGATGCTGTGGGTTAGATCTATGGGGCAGGAGTTGCTGTGGGGCACATGTGGGTACGATGTATAGGGCAGGAGCTGCTCTGGGGCATATGTGGGTCAGATCTATGGGACAGGAGCTGCTGTGGGGCTGATTTGGGTCAGATCTATGGGGCAGGAGTTGCTGTGGGGCTGATGAGGGACAGATCTATGGGGCAGGAACTTCTGTGGGGCATATGTGGGTCAGATCTATTGGTCAGGAGCTGCTCTGGGGCACATGTGGGTCAGATCTATAGGGCAGGAGCTGCTGTGGAACTGATGTGGGTCAGTTCTATGGGGCAGGAGCTGCTGTGGGGCATATGTGGGTCAGATCTATGGGGCAGGAGCTGCTGTGAAGCAGATGTGGGTCAGAACAATGGGGCAGGATCTGCTGTGGGGCAGATTTTCATCACATCTATGTGGGAGAAGATGGTTTCAGGCTGATGGGGGTCTCATCTATGCGGCAGGAGCTGCTGTGGGGCTGATGTGGGTCGTATCTTTAGGGCAGGAGCTGCTGTGGGTCAGATCTATAGGGCAGGATATGCAGTGGGGTAGATGTGGATCAGATCTATGGGGCAGGCGCTGCTGTGTGTCTGATATGGGTCAGATCTATGGGGCAGGAGCTGCCATGGGGCAGATCTATTGGGCAGGAGCTGCAGTGGGTCTCATGTTGTTCAGATCTATGGGGTTGGAGCTGCTGTGGGGCACATGTGGGTCAGATCTATGGGGGACGAGCTGCTGTGGGGCTGATGTGGGTCAGATCTATGAGGCAGGAGCTGCTTTGGGAAAGATGTGGGTCTGATCTATGGGGCAGGAGTAGCTGTGGGGCAGATGAGGGTCAGAATTA
Source organism: Coturnix japonica (assembly GCF_054131305.1). Taxonomy (NCBI): domain Eukaryota; kingdom Metazoa; phylum Chordata; class Aves; order Galliformes; family Phasianidae; genus Coturnix; species Coturnix japonica. The sequence continues at coordinate 3,665,153 of NC_140689.1, forward strand.
TGGGGAAGGAGCTGCTGTGGGGCTGAGGGGGGTCGGATCTATGGGGCAGGAGCTGTTGTGGGGCATATGTGTGTCAGATCTATGGGGCAGGAGCTGCTGTGGGGCTGATGTTGGTCTTATCAATGGGGCAGGAGATGCTGTGGGTGTAGGTCTATGGGACAGAAGCTGCTGTCGGGCATATGTGAGCCAGATGTATCGGGCAGGAGCTGCTGTGGGTCAGATGTGGGTCACATCTTTGGGGCAGGAGCTGAGGTGGGGCAGAGGTGGGACTGATCTATTGGGCAGGAGCTACTGTGGATATGATGTGGGTCAGATCTATAGGGAAGGTGCTGCTGTGGGGCTGATGTGGGTCACATCTATGGAGCAGGAGCTGCTGTGAGGCACATGTGGGTCGGGTCTATGGGGGAGGTGCTGCTGTGGGGAAGATGTGGGTCTGATCAATGGGGAAGGATCTGCTGTGGGGATGATGTGGGTCAGATCTATGGGGCAGGAGCTGCTGTGTGACTGATGAGGGTCAGATCTATGGGGCAGGAGCTGCTGTGGGTCAGATGTGGGTCAGAACTATGGGGCACGAGATGCTGTGGAGATGATGTGGGTAAGATCTATGGGACAGGAGCTGCTGGGGGTTGATGTAGGTCAGATCTATGGGGCAGGAGCTGCTGTGGGGCAGTTGTGATTCAGATCTATGTGGCAGGAGCTGCTGTGGGGCTGATGTGGGTCAGATCTATGGGGCAGGAGCTGCTGTGGGGCTGACGTGGGTCAGATATATGGGGCAGTAGCTGATGTGGGGCAGATGTGGGTCCGAACAATGGGGCAGGAGCTACTGTGGAGATTATGTGGGTAGTGATCTATGGGGCAGATGCTGCTGTCAGGCAAATATGAGTCAGATCTATGGGACAGGAGCTGCTGTGGGGCAGATCTATGGGACAGGAGCTGCTGTGTGGCTGATGTGGGTCAGATCTATGGGGCAGGTGCTGCTGTGTGTCAGATCTATGGGGAAGGAGTTGCTGTGGGACAGATCTATGGGACAGGAGAGTCTCTGGGGCTGATGTGGGTCACATCTATGGGGCAGGAGCTGCTGTGGGGTAGATGTGGGTCAGATCTATGGGGCAGGAGCCGCTTTGGGGCTTATGGGGGTTAGATCATTTCGGTAGGAGCTGCTGTGGGTCAGATATATGGGGCAGGAGATGCAGTGGGGCAGTAGTGGGTCAGATCTATTGAGAAGGATCTGCTGTGGGGTAGATGTGGGTCAGATATATGGGGCAGGAGCTGCTGTGGGGTAGATGTGGGTCAGATATATGGGGCAGGAGCTGCTGTGGGGCATATGTGGGTCTGATCTATGGGGCAGGAGATGTTGTGGGTCAGATCTATGGGGCAGAAGCTGCTCTGGGGCTGATTTGGGTCAGTTTTTTGGGAAAGGTGCTGCTTTGGGGCTGATGTGGGTCAGATCAATGGGGCAGGTGGTGCTGTTGGTCTCAATGGTGTAAGATCTATGGGGCAGGAGCTGCTGTGGGACTGATGTGGGTCAGATCTATTTGTCAGGAGCTTCTCTGTGGCACATGTGGGTCAGATCTATGGGGAGGGAGCAGCTGTGGGAACGATGGGGTTTAGATCAATTGAGCAGGAGCTGCTGTCGGTCAGAACTATGGGGCAGGAGCTGCTGTGAGGCAGAGGTTGGTCAGATCTATGGGGCACGAGCTGCTGTGGGTCAGATCTATGGGGCAGGAGCTGCTGTGGGTCAGATCTATGGGGCAGGAGCTGCTGTGGGACACATGTGGTTCAGATTTATGGGTAGGTGCTGCTGTGGGGCTCATGTGGGTCAGATCTATGGGGCAGGAGCTGCTGTGTGGCTGATACGGTTCAGATCAATGGGGCAGGAGCTGGTGTGGGGCTGATGTGGGTCAGATCTATGGGGCAGGAGCTGGTGTGGGGCTTATGTGGGTCAGATCTATGGGGCAGGAGCTGCTGTGGTGCAGATCTATGGGACAGGCTCTGCTCTGGGGCACATCTGGGTAAGATCTATGGGGCAGCAGCTGCTGTGGGGTAGATGTGGGTCAGATCTATGGGGCAGGAGCTGCTGTGGGGCAGATGTAGGTCAGATCTGTGGGGCAGGAGCTCTTGTGGGACTGATGAGGATCAGACCTCTAAGGCTGGAGCTGATCTGGGTCAGATCTATGTGTCAGGAGCTGATGTGGGTCAGATCTATGGGGCAGAAGCTGTTGTGTTGCAGATGAGGGTCAGATCTATGTGGCAGGAGCTGCTGTGGGGCTGATGTGGGTCAGATCTGTAGGGCAGGAGCTGCTGTGGGGTAGACGTGGGTAAGATCTATGTGGCAGGAGCTGCTGTCGGGCTGATGTGGGTCAGATCTATGGGGCAGGAGCTGCTGTGGGGCAGATGTTGGTCTGATCTATGGGGCAGGAGCTGCTGTGTGTCAGATATATGGGGCAGGAGAAGCTGTGGGTCAGATCTATGGGGCAGGAGCTGCTGTGGGGCACATGTGGTTCATATGTATTGGGAAGGAGCTGCTGTGGGGCAGATGTGGGTCATATCAATGGGGTAGCTGTTGCTGTGGGTTAGATCTATGGGGCAGAAGCTCCTTTCGGGCATATGTGAGTCAGATGTATAGCAATACCTGGCCCATAGATGTGACCCTCATCAGCCTCACAGCAGCTCCTGCCCCATAGATCTGACCAACATCAGCCCCACAGAAGCTCCTGCCCCATAGATCTGAACCACATCCGACCAACAGCAGCTCCTGCCCATAGATCTGACTCACATATGCTCGACAGCAGCTTCTGCCCCATAGATCTAACCCACAGCATCTCCTTCCCCATTGATATGACCCTCATCAGACCCACAGCTGCTCCAGCCCAATAGATATGACCCACATATACCCCTCAGCAGGTTATGCCCCATAGATCTGACCGACATGTGCCCCACAGCAACTCCTGCCCCATAGATCTGACCCACAGCAGCTCCTGCCCCATAGATCAGACCCACATCTGCCCCACAGCAACTCCTGCCCCATAGATCTGACCCACATGTGCACCACAGCAGCTCCTGCCCCATCGATCTGACCCACATGTGCCCCACAACAGCTCCTGCCCCATAGATCTGATACACATGTGCCCCATAGCAGCTCCTGCCCCATAGATCTGACCCACAGCAACCCCACAGCAGCTCCTGCCCCGTAGATCTGACCCACAGCAGCTCCTGCCTCAATAGATCATACCCCAATTAGCCCCACAGCAGAACCTGTCCCATAGACCTGACCCACATGTGCCCCACAGCTGCTCCTGCTCCATAGATCTGACCCTCATCAGCCCCACAGCAGCTCCTGCCCAATAGATCAGTCCCACCTCTACCCCACAGCAGATCCTTCCCAATAGATCTGACCCACATCTGCCTCACAGCAGCTCCTGCCCTATAGATCTTACCGCAATCAGCCCCACAGCATTTCCTGCCCCATAGATCTGACCCACATCTACCCCACAGCAACTCTGGCCCCATAGATCTGACCCACATGTGCCCCACAGAAGCTCCTGCCCCATAGATCTGACACACATATACCCCAGAGCTGGTCCTGCACAATAGATCTGACCAACATCTACCCCACAGCAGCTCCTGCCCCATAGATCTTACCAACATCAGCGCCATAGCATCTCCTGCCCCATAGATCTGACACACAGCAGCTCCTGCCCCATAGATCTCACTCACATGTGCCCCAGAGCAGATACTGCCCGATAGATCTGACCCACAACTACCCCACAGCAGCTCCTGCCCCATAGATCTCACTCACATGTGCCCCAGAGCAGATCCTGCCCCATAGATCAGACCCACAACTACCCCACACCAGCTCCTGCCCCATAGATCTGACCCAAATCAGCCCCATAGAAGCTCCTGCCCCATAGATCTGACCCACATCAGCCCCACACCAGCACCTGCCCCATTGATCTGACCCACACCAGCCCCACAGCAGCTCCTGCCCCATAGATATGACACACACCTGCCCCACAGCAGCTCCTTCCCTATCGATCTGACCCACATAAGCCCCACAGCAGCACCTGTTCCGTAGATCTGACCCACCTCAGCCCCTGCCTCAGAGATCTTACCCACATGTGCTCCTTAGCAGCTCCTGCCCCATAGATCTGACCCACAGCAGCTCCTAACTCATAGATCTGACCCACATATGACCCACAGCAGATCCTGCCCCATAGATCTGACCCACAGCAGCTCCATAGCAGCACCTACCCCATAGATCTGACTCACATCTGCCCCACAGCAGCTCCTGCCACATAGATCTACCGACATGTGCCCCACAACAGCTCCTGCCCCAAAGATCTGATACCCATGTGCCCCACAACAGCTCCTGCCCAATAGATCTGACCCACAGCAGCTCCTGCCCCATAGATCAGATTCATATCTCCCTATAGCAGCTCCTGCCCCATACATCTGACTCAAATATACCCGACAGCAGCTTCTGCCCAATAGATCTGCCCCACAGCATCTCCTGCTCCATTGATATGAGCCATATCTACCCCACAGCAATTCCTGGCCCATAGATGTGACCCTCATCAGCCTAACAGCAGCTCCTGCCCCATAGATCTGACCCACATAAGCCCCTCTGCAGCTCCTGCCCCAGAGATCTCACCCAAATCATCTCCAAAGCAGCTCCTGCCCCATAGATCTGACATGCATGTGCCCCACAGCAGCTGCTGCTTCATAGATCTGACCCACATCTGCCCCACAGGAGCTCCTGCCCTATAGATCTGATCCACATAAGCCCCACAGCAGCTCCTGTTCAATATGTCTCACCCACATCTGCCCCATAGCAGCTCCTGCCTCATAGATCTGAGCCACATCATCCCCACAGCAGCTCCTGCCCCATAGATACGACCCACAGCAGCCCCACAGCAGCTTATGTCCCATAGATCTGACCCATATGTGCCCCACAGCAACTCCTGCCCCATAGATCTGACCCTCAGCAGCTCCTGCCCCATAAATCAGACCCACATCTGCCCCACAGCAACTCCTGCCTCATAGATCTGACCCACATGTGCCCCACAGCAACTCCTGCCTCATAGATCTGACCCACATGTGCCCCACAGCAGCTCCTGCCTTATAGATCTGACCCACATGTGCCCCACAGCAGCTCCTGCCCCTTAGATCTGTCCCACAGCAGCTCCTGCCCCATTGATCTGACTCACATCTGCCCCACTGCAGCTCCTACCCCATAGATCTGAGCCACATCAGCCCCAGAGACTCTCCTGTCCCATAGATATGACCCACAGCAGCCCCACAGTGCCTTATGTCCCATAGATCTGACCCATATGTGCCCCACAGCAACTCCTGCCCCATAGATCTGACCCTCAGCAGCTCCTGCCCCATAGATCAGACCCACATCTGCCCCACAGCGACTCCTGCCTCATAGATCTGACCCACATGTGCCCCACAGCAGCTCCTGCCTTATAGATCAGACCATCATCAGCCTCACAACAGCTCCTGCCCCATAGATCTACTCCACAGCAGCTCCTGCCCCATAGATCTGACCCTCATCATCCCCACAGCAGCTCCTGCCCCATTGATCTGACTCACATCTGCCCCACTGCAGCTCCTGCCCCATTTATCTGACCCACATCTGCCCCGTAGCAGCTCCTGCCCCATATATCTGACCCATATCAGATCCACAGCAACGCCTGCCCCATAGATCTCAACCACATGAGCCCCACAGCAGCTCCTGTCCCACAGATCTGACCCACATAGGCCCCACAGCAGCTCCTGCCCCATAGGTCTGACCCACATCAGCCACACAGCAGCTCCCGCCCCACAGATCTGACCAACACCAGCCCCACAGCAGCTCCTGCCCCATACATCCGACCCACATCTGCCCCTTAGGAGCTCCAACCCCATAGATCTGACCGACAGCTGCTCCTGCCACATAGATCTCACCCACATCTGCCCCAGAACAGCTCCCGCCCCATAGATCTGACCCACATCAGCCCCAAAGAAGCTCCTGCCCCATAGATCAGACCCACATCAGCCACACAGCAGCTCCCGCCCCATAGATCTGACCCACATCGGACCCACCACAGCTCTTGCCCCATAGATCAGACCCACATCTACCCCACAGCAGCTCCTGCCCCATATATCTTACCAACATCAGCGCCATAGCATCTCCTGCCCCATAGATCTGACACACATCACCCCCACAGCAGCTCCTGCCCCATAGATCTGACCCACGTCTTCCCCACAGCAGCTCCTGCCCCATAGATCTAGCCCCCATCAGACCCACAGCAGCTCCAGTCCCATAGATCTGACCCACATAATCCCCACAACAGTTCCTGCCCCATAGATCTGACCCACATCTGCCCCACAGCAGCTCCTGCCTCATAGATCTGACCTACACACTACATCCGGATCTCACTACAGCCTCCCTTCAGGAAGTTAGAGAGAGCAATGAGGTCTCCCCTGAGCCTCCTCTTCTCCAGGCTGAACAATCCCAGCTCCCTCAGCCTCAACTCATACGGCCTGTGCTCCAGACCCCTCACCAGCTTTGTTGCCCTCCTCTGAACGCGTTCCGGGGCCTCCATGTCTTCCTTGCACTGAGGGGCCCAAAACTGAACACAGCACTCGAGCTGCGGCCTCATCAGTGCTGACAACAGGGGGACAATCACCTCTCTGCTCCTGCTGGCAACACTGTTTCTGATGCAGGCCAGGATGCCCTTGGCCTTCTTAATATACAGCAAAGGAGTCTCCTGAAAAGGAAACCAGAATATCTGGCAACATGAAACAAAGTTCTGATTCATAAAAGACTGGCAGCAAGGCCTGAATCTCTTGTGTAATCTGCTCTTGATTTATCCCATTAGCACTAGGTGGAATGCAGAAGCTTCCTGAGACGTGATAATCAAAACCTAGTCCAATGCCTTTAAAAAAGCCTTTAAGAGATTACTCCTCCTTGGCTGTTTAAAATAAACTTAGGTAATACAAAATGTTGGAAAATTTTTGGACAGCTCCCCAGGGCCGGGCTTTGGAAGGCCGTATTGACGAGAGTCAATCAAGCTCCGGCTGCAGGCGTATATGTGTGTGCCAGTTCTTCAACACAGTAGAAATCACAACTTGCTGCGTGATCAAAATTCTGCATGTGCTACTCCTGAACCCCAATTACTTCCAACGGTGTTAAATTACCCCTTGATCTCAAAGCTGAACAAAACAACAAAATGCCACACCAATACTGAATACATAAAAACAAACAACTCCTTGGGCCTCAAGGGGAGGCTGATGCACAGGCCACGGCTGCCAGCGTGCAGCTGGGCTTCCCAGGGCAAACAGCAGCACACGGTGCATCAGAAGCTGAAAGAACCCTCAGGGAAGAGAGGCCAACTCAACGGGCTGAGCACGGGACACCCTTCTTCCTGCCGGGCTGCTTCCCCTCCTCTGGTTTCTTTCTGTCAGTCCTCAGAGAGCAAGGAGATGCTCACAGCCTGTCACCAGCACTTACGGGTTGGCTGAAAGGCCACAGGTTGGGAAGACCAACAAGGAAACGGGGGAAAACCTGCACTGCACCATGTCAAGGGAGAGACGTGAAGCCGACCGCTTCATCGCCCTGTGATTGCCAGCCCGAGCGAGGGACGTTCTGACCAGCTACTGAAAGAGGCAGCACCAGGTTTAGAAAGTTCGCTTCAATTTTATTGCGTACAAAAGGACTCGGCTTCTATTTATTACCCCGCCCACACCCCAAAATGAAGCCCCAGTGCCCAGGATTTCCGCTTAGCAATCAGTCACTCAGCCTCCAGTCAGACCCAAGGAGAAGCCAAACCCCAGGGCTACGTCACCTCCTCCCTCTCCAGTCCCAGCCAGCCCTATTTCAACCTAACCCTACACCAGGCCTGGACCTCAAGAGACACACCCTGAAGGAACGCAGCGTCTCCAGCTCTTGCCGTACACCAAGTCCTGCACAGGTGAAGCCCTCTTTGCTTCTAACACAGCACAAGTCCTTCCTGTCCAGTTCACTTCCATCATCTCCACCGTCCATGACAGGGAAAGCACGGCTGTGCCGGTAAACTGGACTGTTCAGTCAGCAGGTTTTGGTGCCACCTCCGAGGAAGCGCTGCAGGTGGTTCTGCTGTCCTTTGTAGCTTCTTGCTCAGGCCATCATCGTTGCTTTCTGCTTTCCTTCTCGGCTTTCTTCCTCAGCTGAGCAGCGCTTGCCTTGCCTCAGCTTTCTTCACTCTCTCCCAAGTCTCAGTCCCCAGACTCTCCGAGTCCTACAAGAATCAATTCGGAAACGCTCAGGGAACCTTCTCAGCTAACAACTGGTTGGCGGCTCGCTTTGGGAGCTCAAGTCACCCTGCTGGGCACGTTGGGCTGCCAGAACTGGGAACCGCCTTCCTGACAGTCGGGCACACAAGAAACTCCACCCCTGTCTCGTTCCCCAAATCCCACACAAACCAGAGCCTAAAGCCCTTTCCTGCAAGGCGGTCCCTGCACGGGCGGGAGGACCCTGTGCCTGGCAGCTCATAGGGAGCAGCAGTAGCCACAGGAGAAGACTGAGCTGGCACCTCCAGGCTGCTGGCAACAGTTACAGATGGTTCCCTCCCACCCAGTTGCCCGTGCCTTTCTCCTATCCCATGAGAGCACCACTTACTGCCTTTGGGAACTTGGAAACTGGCAGCATGATGGCCAGCACAGAGAAGCTGCAAAACGGCTCCGTAGAAGAGTCTGTGGCGCAGCATGTTCTTCATTAGCATGGGCTCAGGGATCTCAGGTGGCCAGAAATGCAGTTCAGCAGCCATAGCACAGACAGCCTGCTGCTCTACTGCTCTCTTATGGAGGCTGCCTGCTGTGAGGGGGGAAAAAGAGGCATCATTACTCTCAGGCACTGTGATGGAGTTACTTCCTGCTAGAAACATTTCCAGGCTGACTTAGAGAAGTGCTCTGAAGCTTGGTCACCTTGGGCTACCGACCCAAGAACAAAGAGGGACAACAAACTTGCATTTCAATTGCCCTTTAGCGCCCGCCTCGGAGAAGAGCCCTCAGCCTTCAGTATTGCTGCACTTACAGGTGAGGGGAAGAGAAGCAAGAGGACGGGTGGGTGTCAAAGAAGGGAAAATTTACCAGGCAAGAATAAACCTATCCCTGAGCTCCATCACACACATGTGAATACTGCCTTACTAATATGAACAATAACATCATTCACACAGCTAAATTTACTCACATTCACGTACCTGGTTGTGGACATGTTCGAGGCCTCGCTGCTGCTGTGCTGTTCAACGCCGGCCACAGCAATAAAGCGCGCAGAAAGCCCATCTGTTGCAGACAGAGGAGTGAGCCGTGCTTAACCAACACTGCTTCAGCGCACGCTTACAGTAAGGCACACCTACCTTGCGCTGGCCATGCAGGAAGCTCGTGACGCAGCTCCAGACGGCTCTCCTGAGGCCCAGCTTCATTTCACGGCCACTCACGCTCTGCTGCTGGACATTCTGCAACGGAAAAGCCACCGGATGCAAATCCCATCCCTCGCAGATGGCATCAGACCTCCACTCTCATGGCAGTCGCACTCACGGCTCCGGGGGAGAAAGCAGACGTGTGCTTACCGAGCGAGCGCTGTTTGCTGCCAGCTGCTGGTAGGAACCCACGCCTAACCCTACAGTACCAACAGTAACCTATGCCTAACTCTACTATGGGAACAACAATCTACTCCTAACACTAAAGAATGAAGAGGAACAAACTCCTAACAGGAAAACACCAACTACTAACACTAAACCTACTCCTAACCTACTCCTAACACTAAAAAATGAACAATAAGCAATGCCTAACTCAAAAACACAAACAATAACCTATGCCTAACTCAAAAACACTAACAACAACCTACACCTAACTCTAAAACTAAACTAAACCCAAAAACCAACTATAGAAACAGGGACTGGAACAAACAGGGTAAAGATGGGACTGGGGGCCCACAGAATGTGGCTGCAGAATAGGCCCAAAGGAGGAACAGATGTTACAAAAATGCCACCCAGCTAATGCAGGGGGCGGGGGCCGTGCAGCGGGTAAGGAGCTCAGCGCCTGGACCAGCCACGGTGGAGCTGTGACCATGCCAGCGCGGGGCCTGGCACGGTGGTGTGGTGCCAGGCCAGCTATGCCGCGGGCGGATCCACCTCCATGGTCTCCTCTGCAGGTGGATCCACCTCCATGGGCTCCTCTGCAGGTGGATCCACCTCCATTCGCTCATCTGGAGGTGGATCCACCTCCATAGGCTCCACATGGGTGGTGGTCACGGGGCTGGTCCAGGCATGATGGAATATGGCTCTCTTACCCATCCTCTGCCTGGTGGTCATGGCGGGCCCCCTCCTTCTTCTCACTCCTAGGGCCCCCAGCTCCATCCTCCCGCCTGAAACAGGGAAAACTTCTACCCTAGCCCTCTTAGCTGCCGACATGGCTGCTAACTGCCACAGCTGTCAGAGGCGAGTGCGTTGCGCGCGGCAGCGGTGACCAAGGTGACGTGGAGAGGGTTCTAAAATGGCAGCCGCACTGCTGGCACTGGTGTTCCACATAGGATGAGGAGGGGGCTGGTAATAGCAGGACAAGGAGAAACTGATTGAAGTTGAAAGAGGGAAGATTTAGGTTGGATGTTAGGGGGAAAGTTGTTTACTAGCAGAGTGGTTAGGCCCTGGAACGGGCTGCCCAGGGAGGTGGTGGATGCCCCGTCCTTGGGGGTGTTCAGGGCCAGGTTGGACAGGGCCCTGGGACACCTGATCTAGTAAAGGTGTATGTTTGGTGGCCCTGCCAGGCAGGGGGGTTTGTTCTTCATGATCCATGAGGTCCCTTCCAACCTGGGTCATTCTGTGACTCTGTGATACTGGTGTGTGGCTGCTTGTCCCAGCGCGCTGACCTTTTGTCTTCAGGTTCACCAACAAGACTGTAACTGATTTATGGAGGAGGCAAGTGATGGGTGCTACTGTGTGACAATCAACATCACTTTGTGGACATTTGAAAGCACCTTCCTCCAGAGCTGTTCACCTCCAGAAGAGGGTGCTCAGAAGTGTTTACTGGCAGAAGATCTGGCAGCTGCCCTCCCCCCCAACAGGCTCCAGCCCGGTCTGAGCCACGTGACAGTGACAGGAAGTGCTTCCTGCAGGCGGCGGAGAGCAATTCCGGGCCATGGCGGCCATGAGCGGGGCTGGGAGGAGCGGGCTCTGTGCTGCGAACGGGGTCGGGCCTCGGTGCGGGGGCACGGAGGGGCTGTTGGTGGAGGAGCTCGTGGCGCTGCCGGCACCCAGAGGCGGCTCCCGGGCGGCTCCACGGTCTCGCTGTGCTGCGGAGTCACCCGGCCGGCCCCAAAAGCCTGGAGGCAGAGCCTGAGCCGGCCCCGGCCCGGATCGTGTGGTGCGGCTCCGGCCGTGCTGGGCTGTGCGGCACCAAGAGGAAGACGTCCGTTCGTTTGCCGGCCGCTCGCTGGCTGTAAGATCCGGGTGGCGCCGAGGCTCGGTTAAGAAACGGCGTGGATGAAGGTTTGTACGGATGGAGTGGGTCTGGATTGCAGTGAGCGGGACGAGTCCGGGCTGCGGTTTGGCGTGGTTGTGTTGGTTGCTTTGAAGGGCTGCCGTCATAGGGCGGAGGGAGGGAGAGGGAGAGGAAGGGATGAACAGGGAAGCAGAAAACAGATGCTCTGCTGGAATTCAGAATAAAGGGGGGCTAAAAGGGGGATAGTTAAAGGTAGTTTACAGAAAATGATTTAGTTAGAATAACAAGGAATGGAGACAGTGGGTCTGGAAGAGCAGGAAGGATGAAGATTAAGGAGTGAGAACTCCCTGAGACACCTGGCGAGAAGGGGATTAGGTGTTGCAACTCCTCTTTTGATATTTGCATCTCCCTGACAAGATGGGCGATAACAAGAGGGGGTCTGCATGATAAAGAATGTGTATTAGAATTAAGGGATGCATGTTAGAATTACGGGAAATCATTGACCATGCATGAGGTGTACCTATATCTGTATCACGGTTTTACAAGTTGGTGTGCAAGTTTGGAGGAGCTATCCCCCTTGCACCCAGCGCTGGAATAAAACATACCTGCTTTATAACCCATCTCTGGATTATAGAGTTTGATTCCGCAAGTCAGGGAGCATTGAACAGTGCGGGCAGTCAGGAGCACGTCGCGTTTCTGCCTGCTGTGTTGGCGCTGCCGTAAGTCTTTGGGTCCCCAGGGAGGCTCTCCCTGGGGGTGTCCCGATTGGAAGGCAGGATTCAATCCCGCCGCAGCCCGTCCATGGCAGGCAGACGCTTCTCTCCTCTGCTCATGGGACTCAGCAGTGCCAGGGGTTTCACAGCGCGTGTTGCAGTGGCTGGCAGCCTCTGTGTGTTTTTCTGTTGCAAACAGGATCCCATGGTGGAGCCGAACTAGAAGCAGACGTTGGTGTCTTGTGGCAGGAGCAAGGGCAGTGGAAGCGCTGTCCAATGCCGGGCGGTGGTGACTGCCATGAGAGCAGGGGTCTGATACCATCTGTGAGGGATGGGATTTGCATCTGGTGGCTTTTCCGTTGCAGAATGTCCAGCAGCAGAGCGTGAGTGGCCGTGAAATGAAGCTGGGCCTCAGGAGAGCCGTCTGGAGCTGCGTCACGAGCACCTTGTGTGTGTGCTGGCCATCATGCTGCCAGTTTCCAAGTTCCCAGAGGCAGTAAGTGGTGCTCTCATGGGCTGAGAGAAAGGCACGGGCAACTGGCTGGGAGGGAACTGTCAAATACAAGATACGAAATACTAAAGTATTGATGCTACAGATAAAGCTCAGTTTGCATTTTTGTTAGAGTCTGTGACAACAAATACAGTGTCCCTGAAGAAATGGCTTTTTTGGCCATTAAAAGACAAAATGCAATCTTTTGATTTGCACAAAGCAGTAAAAACAACACTGGAGCGATTTTCTTTATCCTTTGACAGAGTCTCTGGGTCTTTAATGTCCCTTCCCACCCAAACCATTCCACAATAATATATTTCCACAATGTAAAGGTGAAAATATCTGCCATGGTCTCCTGCTGCTCTACATGACTGGGAATCCTCAGCGTCCATAACAAGCCCAGGGGGAGCCTGGTCCTTGCGGTGGAACAGATCTACCCAGTGGGACACGCTCCCAGTAATTCTTCCCCAGCAGCCTGGCACTCACCCACTAAGGGGTGCCACAAGCACCCACTCTATGCAGCCCTGCGTCACAGGAGGAGCAGCCCGTGGGGAGGCCCAGCCAGCAGCCTGGGGATGTGAGGTCACTATGCCCTGCCACATTGCTGCCTTGTGCCACAAGATCACAATGCCCAGCTGCGTGCTCTAGGTGTTCTGTGCCCCAATAGCAGCACTCGTTGTGGCTGTAGCAGTGGTGGTTGCAGCATGGCACGAGTACTGGGGGCCACGGCCCCCACCTGCCTTGCCGTCCTCCTACTGATAGCCATGTGTTGTCAGGAGACTTGTGCTGCTCCAGGGTGAGCAGCAGGAGCAGGTGGGTGGGCAGAGATGGGGTAAAAAATAAGCGGAAATGAGAGTGAGAAGCCCAGGTTCTGGTTCCAGTGGCTCTGTGCCTTATAGCCCTAAGGCTGCCTTCGATGGGAGTGGGGGGGTATTGGAAAAGGGGGACAGGCAGCACCACAGGAGCTGGGCAAGGGCATGAGGAAGCCCTGTGCTCCCACGGCTCTGCCGCTGGCTGGGTGGAGCATGCTCTTCATCCTGGGGGTGTCCCAGGGGAGAACGTGGAAGGTGTGTGCTGGGAAAAACATGAGCATTTCTGCTCCAGCTGCCTGATGCTCCCCATAGAAAAATCCTGGTTCCCAACAGAGACCCCCAGCTGTAGCCCAGTGTGTTTCAGGCACCTTTTCTTTGTATGCTCTTCCACGCGGTCCCGGAGGGGTGCTGCATGTGGCCAGGAGGGAGCATTTGTAAAGCTGCCGAGTGCTAGGCTCCAGGTCACCCTGGCCCCTCTATAGCTTTGGCGATCAAGGCCTGAGTCTCCCATCCTGTTACCTGTTCCCTTCCCTGGCCCCTTCCCTGTCACTAAGGGAGAGGAAGATCACAGCATGCAATGGGAACATCCCTCTTCTGTTCTTTCTTCTAGATGATGACATTGGTACTCCTTCCTCAGATGACTGGAAGGAGACTGCTTTTGTGCCTCAGGGGAAACTCCGAGGTAAGTTGTGAGTGTCTGTTTCCTTGGAAGTCAAAAAATTAGTGCTATAATAGCTTATTTGGGTACGTAAGGCTCTCCAAAGGTCTTTCAAGTCTCTTTGTGCTTTGAAGGTCGTACACAGATCAGTCATTAGTATTTCTTTACTTGGAGAATTGTCACATTTCAGTGGGAAGGTGGCCCTTGCCAGTCTTTGCTCCTATTCCTTTGCTGTTTGGGCCATGTCATTCCCTGACCTGCAGCCAGTCCTCACAGGTCACTGCAGGAAAAAAAACAAGGCAGACCCCAGTGCACAGCGGAAGCTCTCCTCACCTGTGTCTGATCACTCTTGTGCCTGCAGGCCCCTTTGGTGCATTTCGAAAGCAAAGTCGCGTCCCTGAGCCTGGGGTGAATGCCAGACGTAAGTCACCAGTCTTCACCTCATGATCTTTGCTCATATTTGGTTGTGGAAGTTCAGGAGGGGTTCATCTTTTCACTGCCTGGTGATTTCTTCTCCATGAGAAGCTTGGGTAGTCACTGTTTCTTGGGTGCTGCATGCTCCCAGCATCCCGTTGACTTTGTCTCCATACATCAGAGATCTCCCCACTAAAAAAACCTTGAGGGGCCAAATGTTCTTCTATGCCTTCTCTGAAGATTGTTTTACATGGCCTGGAGAGAGTATCTGGAAAGCTGCTGAGTGCCAGCCAACTGCCCACCTGGCTTCTCTGCAGCTTTGCAACTTTTGACCCCGGTCTGAGTGCCATGTCATCACCTGAGCCCCTTCCAGTCACTGCAGGTCCCTAAGGAAGAGAGAAATTACAGCATACCATGTCATGAGATTTTACTTCCTTTGACAGATGCCAGCTCACAGTCCTAATGTCAGCCAGGCGCGTCTGCAGGTGTGAGTGAGAATGCACACCTGTGTGTGTGTGCCCTGCCCTCGCACAATGCCCTGGTCCCATTCAGTGATGCCGTTATGCGTTTAGGTAAGCTGCAGTGTGTGGTGAAAAGTTCTCATTCTTTGGTTGCAGAAGTGCCTCCAGGGAAGGCCGTGCTAAATCCTTAGTTGTGCTGGAACCCCACAGGCATCCCAGGGGTGGCTGTTGTCGTTACTGACTTCACTGAAAAGACCGTTCAGTTTAATATCTTGTTTGTCTGAAAGTTATCTTAATGCTTTCTGTTTAGGTCCTGAGAAACAGAAAGAGGCCCTGGAAACAGGAAAATATCTGCAGACACTGCCCCCTCTGCTAATGAAAATCATGAAGGACAAAGCACGTGGTAGGTGTATTTCCGTCTGTTCCCTGAAAGGCTTGTGAAACTGAATTTCTAGAAATACATGTGGAGAAACTGCACCATCTTCCTGATGAGAAGCAGTTACTTACAGTCCCACTCCCTTACCTCCTTTCTAAAGAGACAGGTGGAGCACCTATGCGCTGGCTTGCATTTTGGAACGGCAGAATTCGCAAACTGACTGTCCCGCTGAGAGTAATAGAGGCCATGCACACAACAACTGTCACCCCAGGTAAGGGCCGCTCATAGAGCTCCGTGGCCGTGGTTAGAGGTTGCTCCCCTCCCACTGCAGCCAGTTCCCAGGGACTTAGGAACTTTGTCCTTTTGGGAACTAGGCCACCAGAACCACATTCAGCAGATAAGGAGAGGAAACAGGACCCTCCATAGTACCTCCTGTGCACAGACCCTGCATTCCAGAGCTTGCTGTGCTTCCCCTGAGCCACCAGGCACAACAGCAGCCCGGAGCGGGATCCTTCCTGTGGTTGTTCTTGTCCACGTCACTCAAAGCAGCAGCTGGTGAAACAGATCCACATTGTTTTTCCAGGTGCGGATGGTGAGGAACACGCAAATGCCGCAGACAATAATTTTATCAAGAAGTACTGCCTGGGATTTGGTGTGGCTATCTTCGTTACCATGCTGATGGCAATGTTTTCGTGCTATCGTCTTGTCCGACAACGGAGGCAGATAAACCAGTGAGTTCTTGTTCACCCCCAACCCCATCCTGCCCCCTCTCTTTACTATAGGGATCCTGTGAGCAAGGAGGCATTTCTAGTTAAAGCAGCATAGAGAAGCCAGTTAGTTGTTGCCTAACACTGTCTGAGATTGACACTGTCAGACATTTAACTGGCCTCGCCATTCCTGCTGCATGTTCTTACTGCTGGGCCTGAGACAGGCCCGGAGCTGAGAGTGACTCTATCATGCACTGTGAGGAAGGAGAGCAGGGGGTTCTCCTGTGCCCTCAGCACATTTCTCTCCCTGCAGGCGCCTTGCTGAAGATGCTGCAGTCCAGCATATTGCCCGCAGCAACACCTCACGCTTGGACAAACAGCTTGCTCGCCTCAGTGCGCCGGACAGAAAAGATGTGGCACAAACAACCGGTGCCTGTGCAGTGACAATCTGCCCACCAGCCGCAGAGCACCACCAGAGCGGCCCCTGGCAGGCCTGACGGCTGTCGGGCTCAGCTGCCCCCAGTGCAGCCCCCGTAGCCCACCAGCCCAGGCTCCGTGGCCCCTGGGAAGTACATCATGCCCAGTGGCCCCTATCCACCTTGGGCATCAACACCTCTTTCAGGGGACAGGAGGGACCCACCTGGTTTGGAAGCTTGCAGTCATCGGCTGGCACCCAAACAGCAGCACCCTGGCATCAACACCACCCTCCTGTCCCCCACCACCATTCTTCAGGGGTTGGCAGTGGCTCCCTCAAAGTGTCACCCGCAGGCAGCCACTGCCTCAGGGAAGCTTGAGAGGCCTGTCAGCCTCCAGCACCATCTCTGCCCTCACCCTCCCCTCCACCATCCATCAGGGGATGGAAGCGACCCCAGCAGAGTATAGACCTGGGGACATCATCCAACAGACGGACGACCATTGCCTGGGGGAAGCCAACTGGCCCAGCAGCCCCCTGTCCCCCCCAGGAACTGTCACCAACTTTCCTTCACCATCCTTCAGGAGGTTGGAGCAGCCCCCACAGGGTGGCAGTTTGAGGGCATCATCCGACACCCAGAAAACTACAGCCAGGGGAAAGCATACCAGGCCCCACAGCTCCCAGCCCCCCACAGCACCAACTCTGCCCTCCCGCTCCTCTCCTCCATCCTTCAGGATGTGGGAGTGCCCCCCCCCACAGGGTCGGCATGGGGGCAACACCTGTAAAACCTCTGCCTGGAAAAAGTACGACAGGCCCAGCAGCCCCAAAATCCCCCCAGCACCACCTCTCTCTTCATGCTCCTCTCCACCATTGGTCAGGGGGTGGGAGCATCATCACTGGTCAACACAACAGGGGGTTCTTTCTTTAACATCCTTATTACACCTTCCGAACTGAGTATACCTTTTCTACAAAAATTCTCAGCACCACAGATGATCATATTCAAAACATCTATAACTATATGGAATATAGATATTGTAAATTAATTCAATAAAATTCAACAACAAAACAAAATAACCAAGAAGCTGCTTCCTTCAAAAGGCAGAGTATTCTGACGAGGAGAAAACAGCAATACTAACATCACGTCACAGCGTTGCCATCAGGGCTCAAGCTAAGGCAGCCAGCTGACCAGGGCAGAACTTGTGTTAGATGCTGCTCAGTGACAACACCCAGAATGAAGTAGCAAGGATGTGAAGTGTAGGAGACTACTTGCGCTTATCACATTCTGTCTGCTGTAACAGCACTACTCAAAGATTTCTAATCGGGCCAAGATCTTTGTGAAGCAGCAGTTTGTTCATTACTGCCATCATGGCCGCACACCCCTACTGACTGTTGGGCAGGGCTGCAGTGGAGAACGCCCTCCACACGCAGTCCTGGGCAGGCAAGGGCTGTCGGTGCACAGTGCCACACGCTCCTTGCCATCTGCACACACGTGGGCTGGCTTTGCACTGCCAGGCACATCGTCTCGCCTGGGCACTGCAGGTCCTCGCTTGGTGGTATGCAGAGACAGCGGGGCCAACAGATGAAGTTATCTGTGTTGTGTGCAATACTTGCATGACTTGGGAGCTGACAATCCTTGTGGTTCTCTGTCCTGCTCCAATTTATAGGAAGGAGAGGAGGTCCATACGTGTATGCCTGAGCATGGTTCAAATGTTGGAGGACGGACGCTATTACGATTTAGGGTGATTAGGAAGGGAAGGCGGGCAATAGAAAAGACAGGAAAAAGAATCAAGGAGTCTTTATAGGAAGCAAGAGGGAGAGAGAGTCACCACCATGGATCTGACGTGTTTAGTAGTTCAGTCATTGATCTTCAGTAGTGGTGGGTCATCAGGAGTTGTTGTTCCGCTGACGATGACTGTGACCACGGCAACAGTTTCCAATGATAGTATAAACTTACAAATAAGTCCAACGTGGTTCAGTCAGCTCTCCTTGGCGTGACAGCTCAAATCCAAAATGGTTGAGTAAGCTCTCCTTGGAATGGCAGCTTCTGGCTCTGGGATCTCATCTGGACCTTGCCAGCAGAAAAGAGGGAGCAGGGACGCCCACCTGCTTCTTGTTCTTCACCGGACACGATGGTATCATTCCCCAGTTTTTCCATACCAAGCTGGAGCCAGATCTTCTGCCAGTAAACACTTCTGAGCACCCTCTTCTGGAGGTGAACAGCTCTGGAGGAAGGTGCTTTCAAATGTCCACAAAGTGATGTTGATTGTCACACAGTAGCACCCATCACTTGCCTCCTCCATAAATCAGTTACAGTCTTGTTGGTGAACCTGAAGACAAAAGGTCAGCGCGCTGGGACAAGCAGCCACACACCAGTATCACAGAGTCACAGAATGACCCAGGTTGGAAGGGACCTCATGGATCATGAAGAACAAACCCCCCTGCCTGGCAGGGCCACCAAACATACACCTTTACTAGATCAGGTTGCCCAGGGCCCTGTCCAACCTGGCCCTGAACACCCCCAAGGACGGGGCATCCACAACCTTCCTGGGCAGCCCGTTCCAGGGCCTAACCACTCTGCTAGTAAACAACTTTCCCCCTAACATCCAACCTAAATCTTCCCTCTTTCAACTTCAATCAGTTTCCCCTTGTCCTGCTATTACCAGCCCCCTCCTCATCCTATGTGGAACACCAGTGCCAGCAGTGCGGCCGCCATTTTAGAACCCTCTCCACGTCACCTTGGTCACCGCTGCCACGCGCAACGCACTCGCCTCTGACAGCTGTGGCAGTTAGCAGCCATGTCGGCAGCTAAGAGGGCTAGGGTAGAAGTTTTCCCTGTTTCAGGCAGGAGGATGGAGCTGGGGGCCCTAGGAGTGAGAAGGAGGAGGGGGCCCGCCATGACCACCAGGCAGAGGAGCCCCCCTGCAAAGGGGCACATGTGGGTCAGATCTATGAGGCAGGGGCTGAGGTGGGTCATATCTATGGGGCAGGAGCTGCTGTGGGGCTGATGTGTGTCACATCTACGGAACAGGTGCTGCTGTGGGGCTTCTGTGGGTCAGATCTATAGGGAAGGAGCTGCTGTGGGGCAGGTGTGTGTCATATCTATGGGGCAGGAGCTGCTGTGGGGCTGGTGTGGTTCAGATCTATGGGGCAGGAGTTGCTGTGGGGTAGTTGTGGGTCAGATCTATGGGGCAGGATCTGCTCTGGGGCACATGTGAGTGAGATCTATGGGGCAGGAGCTGCTGTAGTGCAGATGTGGGTCAGATCTATGGGGCAGGAGCTGCTGTGGGGCAGATCTATGGGACAGGAGGTGCTGTGGTGCACATGTGGGTCAGATCTATAGACCAGGAGCTGCTGTGCGGCTGATGTGGGTAAGGTCTATGGGGCAGGACCTGCTCTGGGGCACATGTTGGTCAGATCTATGGGGCAGGAGCTGCTGTGGGTCAGATGTACTGGGCAGGAGCTGCTGTGGGGCTGATGTGGGTCAGATCTATGGGGCAGGAGCTCCTGTGGGGCACATGTATATCAGATCGTTGGGGCAGGAGCAGTTGTGGGGATGATGTGTGTCAGATCTACGGAACAGGTGCTGCTGTGGTCTTATGTGGGTCAGATCTATAGGGAAGGAGCTGCTGTGGAGCTGAGGTTGGTTAGATCTATGGGGCAGGAGCTGCTGTGGGGCCTATGTGGGTCAGATCCGTGGGACAGGAGCTGCTGTGTGGCTCATGTGGTTGAGATCTATGGGGCAGGAGCTTCTGTGGGGAAGACGTGGGTCAGATCTATGGAGCAGGAGCTGCTGTGGGGGTGCTGTGTGTCAGATCTATTGGGCAGGAGCTTCTGTGGGGTAGATGTGGGTCAGATCTATGGGACTGGAGCTGCTGTGGGTCTGATGGGGGCTAGATCTATGGGGCAGGAGCTGCTGTGGGGGTGATGTGTGTCCGATCTATGGGGCAGGAGCTGGTGTGGGGCTGATTTGGGTCACATCTCTGGGGCAGGAGCTGCTGTGGGGTAGTTGTGGGTCAGATCTATGGGGCAGGATCTGCTCTGGGGCACATGTGAGTGAGATCTCTGGGGCAGGAGCTGCTGTGGGGTAGATGTTGGTCAGATCTATGGGGCAGGAGTAGCTGTGGGGCATATGTGAGTCAGATGTATGGGGCAGGAGCTGCTGTGGGGCACATGTGGGTCAGATGTATGGGGCAGGAGCTGCTGTGTGGCTGATATGGGTCAGATATATGGGGCAGGAGCTGATATGGGGCAGTTGTGGGTCAGATCTTTGGGGCAGGAGCTGCAGTGGGGCAGATGTGAGTCAGATCAATGGGGCAGGAGCTGCTGTGGGTCAGATGTATGGGGCAGGAGCTGCTGTGGGGCTGGTGTTGGTTAGATCAATGGGGCAGGAGCTGCTGTGGGGCAGATGTATGGGGCAGGAGCAGCTGTGGGGTAGATGTTGGTCAGATCTATGGGGCAGGAGTAGCTGTGGGGCATATGTGAGTCCGATCTTTGGGGCAGGAGCTGCAGTGGGGCAGATGTGAGTCAGATCAATGGGGCAGGAGCTGCTGTGGGTCAGATGTATGGGGCAGGAGCTGCTGTGGGGCTGGTGTTGGTCAGATCTGTGGGGCGGGAGCTGCTGTGTTGCTGCTGAGGGTCAGATCTATGGGGCAGGAGCTGCTGTGGGGCCTATGTGGGTCAGATCTGTGGGACAGGAGCTGCTGTGGGGCTCATGTGGTTGAGATCTATGGGGCAGGCGTTGCTGTGGTGCTGATATGGGTCAGATATATGGGGCAGGAGCTGCTGTGGGGCAGATGTGGGTCAGATCTATGGGGCAGGAGCTGCAGTGGGGCAGATGTGAGTCAGATCAATGGGGCAGGAGCTTCTGTGGGGATGATGAGGGTCAGATCTATGGGGCAGGAGCTGCTGTGTGGCTGATGTGGGTCAGATCTATGGGGCAGGAGCTGCTGTGTGGCTGATGTGGGTCAGATCTATGGGGCAGGAGCTGCTGTGAGGCACATGTGAGTCAGATGTATGGGGCAGGAGCAGCTGTGTGGCTGATGTGGGTCAGATCTATGGGGCAGGAGCTGCTGTGGGGCACATGTGGGTCAGATCTATGGGGTAGGTACTCCTGTGGAGCTGATGTTGGTAAGATCTATGGGGCAGGAGCTGCTGTGGGGTATATGTGGGTCATATCTGTGGGGCAGGTGCTGCTGTGTTGCTGTTGCTGCTGAGGGTCAGATCTATGGGGCAGAAGATGCTGTGGGGTAGATCTATGGGGCAGGAGCTGTTGTGAGGCTGATGAGGGACTGATCTTTAAGGCAGGAGCTGCAGTGGGGTGCATGTGGGTCAGATCTATGCGGCAGGAGCCGCTGTGGGTCAGATCTACTGGGCTGGAGCTGCTGTGGGGCTGATGTGGGTCAGATTTTTAGGGCAGAAGGCTCTGTGGGGCAGATGTGGGTCAGATCGATGGGGCAGAAGATGCTGTGGGGTTGATGGGCGTCAGATCTATGGGGCAGGAGCTGCTATGGGGATGATGAGGGTCAGATCTCTGGGGCAGGAGCTGTTGTGAGGCTGATGATGGTCTGATCTATAAGGCAGGAGCTTTTGTGGGGCGCATTTGGGTCAGATGTATGGGGCAGGAGCTGCTGTGGGGCACATGTGGGTCAGATGTATGGGGTAGGAGCTGCTGTGTTGCTGATGTGGGTCAGATCTATGGAGCAGGAGCTGCTGTGGTGCTGATGTTGTTCTGATCTATGAGACAGGAGCTGGTGTGGGGCAGATGTGGGTCAGATTTTTAGGGCAGAAGGCTCTGTGGGGCAGATGTGGGTCAGATCGATGGGGCAGAAGATGCTGTGGGGCTAATGGGCGTCAGATCTATGGGGCAGAAGATGCTGTGGGGCTAATGTGGGTCAGATCTATGGTGTAGGAGCTGCTGTGGGGCACATGTTGGTCAGATCTATGGGGCAGGAGCTGCTGTGGTGTAGATGTGGGTCAGATCTATGTGCTCCCAGGCTTCATGAGAAAGGACATGAAGAGATTTTACTAGTTAAATTGTAAAAGAATGAACGTGATTAAAGACAAAGACGGTCTATCCTAGGGCCGATCACGGGCTAAGCAGCTGTGGAGAAATCAGGATGTGAAAAGACAGGGTATTTAGCTAAAGACGAAATATGTATCTAGAGGCAAGGACGGCCTGAGGGAAAAGCAAGATGTGTAGCAAGGTGTAGACAGAGCTGCAAAGAAAAAGTATCCATAAGACTAACCACAAAGGTCAGATGAAGTAATGTGTAACCCACCAATCCTGAGCTTTACTTTTGCAATATGCATGAACTTATTACTGATTGTATAAATGAGATGCTGTAACACCTAATAAACGAGACTTGTTGACCATGATAGCATGAGACTTGTCTCCCGCGGTTACTTCCAACAAAGCTGTGTTACAGAAAGGCAGAATTTCTATACGTCCTTATCAAACTAGTTTTTTCTTCTTTTAGTTTGACTCCTGACTTTAACTTTGAAATCAGACAAAGACCTTACAGTAGCAGACGTATCTGATGAAGAATTCACCATTTGTTTACTGTTACAGCATGAAATGATTTGTAAAATGAGTACAGAGCAGGTAAAGAACATCTACCATGTGAAATCAAGGATCATCCATTCCTGCCCTAAACACACACTTATTCACCGAAAAAATTCTCCCTCTACATATCCAAAAGCTGATTTTAACAGAAATCAGAGCATAGACAGAAACACACAATCAAAATTAAAATGTTTCTTTGTGAGTCATTATGAAGTTAATAAAACATTTAATAAACACAGTGAGTCCGAGCTTCAGAGATGCTTTGTGTTTTTATTTATTTATCTAGCCGGAAGAATGTACACACACATTTCCTTGGACTGTGGTATTGAGAGATACACTTAAAGCAATCAAGCTGAAGTATAACAGAAGTATATCTAAAGCACCTTTCTTGAAGGACGGCAGGATCACTGAGGATAAGATAATACAGAGCCATAAATGAGAAGGATCAGAAGGACCAACCAACCTGTATAGCATTTCAGAGTGTAGCTGGTTCTTAGAAGAACGAATGACTCTATGGTTCTATGATTCTGTGACTTAAGGTTGGAAAAGACCACTGAAGGTCATCTAGTTCAACCATCAACCCACTCCCAGCATGCCCACTATGTCCCTCAGAGCCACATCTACACGTTTCTTGGACGTCTGCAGGGATGGTGATTCCACCATCACCCTGGGCAAACCTTTCCAATACCTAATGACTATTTTTGAGAAGTTGTTTCTCCGAACATCCAGTAGAACCTCTCCTGGCACAACTCTAAGCCACTCCCTCTTGTCCTGTCACTAGTTACACACAAAAAGAGGTTGAACCTCACCTCACCACAACCCCCCTTCAGGAAGTTGTAGAGAGCAATGAGGTCTCCCCCCAAGCCTCCTCTTCGCCGGACTAAATACCCCCAGCTTCCTCAGCTGCTCCTCACAAGACTTATGCTCCAGACCCCACACCAGCCTCATTACCATTCTATGAACATGTGCCAGGGTCTTTCTTGTAGTGAGGGGGCCCAAAAATGAACACAGTGCTCAAGTCACAGCTTCACCAGTGCCAAGTACTGAGAGATTATCACCTCCCTGGTCCTGCTGGCAACACTATTTCTGATACAAGCCAGGCCTTCTAGGCTACCAGGCACACTGCTGGCTCACATTCATCTGGCTGTCAACGAACACCACCAGAATCTAGATTCTAGCCACAAGCCTGCAAAATGGAGTGGCATGATATTGTGATCAAAGTGCAGTAGCTGGCACTTGACTTTGTTGAAGCTTATACAATTGCCTTCAGCCCATTGATCCAGCCAATTCAGATCCCTCTGTAAGGCCTTCCTACTCTCAGGCAAATCAACACTTCCTTCCAGTGAGGAGTCATCTGCAAACTCACTGAGGATACACTCAATCCCCCCATCCAGATCATCAATAAAGATATTAAACAGGACCTACCCCTATACTGACGCCTGGGGAAAAAAAAAAAAAAAAAGTCAATTAATGAAGCTGGGAAACAGCACAACATTAGGCACCTCTTTGTATTCTAAGTGAGACAAGAAAGAATATTTTCCACTTTAAATTCACAGTATGTAATTAGCAACAGGATAATAGTTATCTATAAATACCTACAAAATCCTTTTACTGAAGGCTTGTTTTGTTCTGGAGACAAACCATCTGTGCATTCCACTCAGAATCTGTATTTACAAATGCTCTGACTTATGTCATTGATATCAGATCAAAAGAACCACAAGCTAAAAACTGCTAACAAAGATAAGAACCAGCTTAAGTCGATCTGCATATACTAAAAGTTTAACTCTCACTGGGTTAGTAGAAAAAAACTACAGTACTGGAATGTAGAGGATTTTACAGACACTTTACACCTGTGTTTTGAACTGTGTATCTGAAGCCCAGGCTGCCCAGCAAAGCCACCAGGTGGCACGAACACATAGTACCAGAGGTGCTTTCTCTCACCATCCCTCAGCAAAGGCACTGCCCCAAAACAAACTGTGCGATCAACCTACCAAATGACAGAAGCACAAAATCATTTATCTGAAATGAATCTGAAAATATCTGGCAAACCAATACCCTTCATAAAAAGAGGAAGAGATGATTAACAAAAAAAATACATTCTATTTCCTCACAATTATTGGGTTCAACTTCAGGCATCTTTTTATTCACTCAACATATCCTTTAAAAATCAGGTCACAGTAGCAGCCCCTGTTTTGTTACACAAGATGAAGAGCAGTCATGCCCTGCCCGGCATTAGAGTTCTCATCACCTGTTAACTCATCTGCGAGCTCATATGCAGCAATAATGTATAGATCAATCAGGAAATTAAAAAACAAATAAAAAACCAGCAGGATGCCATAAATGTTGCACTGATTCAGCAACAGGAGATAGTATTTACCTATTTGTGGCATTCGACTCTCTAAGACAAGATCAAACAATTTCAGAAACAATAAATGTCAAAAACCCTCTCAAATCTGTACCAAAGAGCATCAAGACCTCCAAAACATTGTACCCTAGAGCTTAAACTCTCAGGAAAGAAGATGACACATACATACAAGAAAATACTTTAAGGCTGTCAGAGAGAAGGCACCTACTACATTAAAGCATTGCAACTCGATCCTTGCAACACTGCAGTACTTGCAGTCTTTAAAGTTAGCTGAATTCCATTTCTAGACCATCAGAAGAGCAGTAGAACAGGTGCCATTTGTAAACAGTGAGCTCTTCAGGAGTACAAGATGGATATTAACACTACCCAGCAAATGCATGCCTTGGGCAACAAATACATGAGCTCTACTTCACAGCGTCAATTGATGTGATATCTAAAGAATTCATAAATAATATCCACGTATACTATTGGTTCCATTTAAATATAATGAGAACTTGGTACAGTGTATATAAACACTACAAAATTGCAAAAATGGCTTTCAAGTTAAATTTTTCAATACATGGTCCTTCTACAAGGAATATAATGATTGCACCCTAAAACTTCATATAGAATATCCATGCATCATTTAGATTGCTCAGAGGGATTAATAACTCTTTTGACAAATGAAATGGTTGTGATAAAAACAGAAAGTACTGATCACAAAAGAACATTACGTGCGTGAAAACAGAGGACACTCAAAGTCCATGACGTGTTAAATGACCACTAAGATCATCACGTCCATCTATCAGAGACAAACATGAACTTTTATTGAATACTACACACCATACGTGTTTTGCATGTGTGTAATGGCCAGGGAGACCTGAGGGGGATCATGGGATCACATGGCTGAGGCCCCACTCTGGTAGGAAACACCCATGCCAAGCACATGAGATGTGGGGAAGGGAGAGGGCAGCAGCACTGGGAAAAGCCCAGAAACTTGAGCTGGGGCTGGAGCACGTGCTGCGGGTGAGGACGGCTCACTGTGATGACCCAGCAGTGGACTGCAGCATCGCTGTGAGACGGGCAGTGATGTACCCAAGCGAAGGTCAAGCGAAGGTGACGCCCAGCAGCTTGGCCAAGCCATGGTTGGAGACATCACCAGGCAACAATGGATTGTGACCCCATAGGCCACGCCGGCTTTGATGCGGGCGCAGCAGCTCAGCCCAGCAGTTCGTGCCTGGCCTCCGACCGAGCGTGTGTGTGAAGACTGGAGTGTGGACAGGGCGAGCTTTGGTGCTGGAAAGTGCTCTGGGTGCTGTTAGCACAGCTCCCAGCGGCCTTCTCAGAGCCATTTGTTCTTTCCCCGAGCCTGCTGGGAGCAGGCAGACGGGACATCCTAGAGAAAAAAGCGTGTGCAGCAGCACAGGTAGGCGGCACAGAGACTGGCAGCAGGGGGGCACAACTTGAGGGACCCTTCCCAGGCCGGAGTCTGACTAATGTCTCTTGTTCTCTTCCAGCGTGTCACCTGCTGCTGCTGCTGCAGCGTTAGTGCTGGGGAGCACGTTACCATCTCCCGCTCCCACTGGCCCACCGCAACTGGTGGAAGGATGGAGGCAGAGTTTGAGACCCGCTGCCCCGTGTGCCTGGAGAACTGGGACAGCGCAGCATACGCCATGCCTTGCTGCCACCAGTTCTGCTTCCGCTGCATCCAGCGGTGGACAAGCACCAGGCCCCAGTGTCCGCTGTGCAAACGGGACGTGAAGACCATCACTCACTCCGTGCAAGCGGACGACAACTACAAGGAGGTGGAGGTCAGACCAGCTGCACAGGCATCCGTTGCTACACGGAGACCCGCACTCCACCACGCAGCCCGGCCATGGCCTGCAGTGCCCACGCATCCTCTGGGCGGCCTCTCCCCTGCCACCTGGGCTTCCCTCTTCAGGGAGCAGCCGGCCCTGCTGCGGCCCCTGCGGTCCTGGCTGCGCCAGAACCTGCACCGCATCCTGGGCACCGAGGGGCCACAGGCAAATATCCTGGTTGACAGTGTCATCTGGGCCCTGCTCCTCGTAGGCTTGGCAGAGGGGATCCTGATAGAAATGCTGGATCCTGACCTGCACGGCCACACGGTGACCTTTGTGAGGCACTTCATCGCCTTTGCGGTGCGGAGGTGCAGCCGGGTGGCAGGCCGCTTCCTGGGCCTCAACATCCCCCCTGCTCCTGGGGCACAGAAGGCCACAGCAGCAGAGCCCAGAGCTGCCACACCAGAGGAGCCACCTGTCCCTGGCTCAGCACCCTCCAGCAGCCCTGCCAGCTCCAACAGGGACGAAATGCTGGGCAGGGCAACACAAGAGGTTCGTGGGCATCCCAGCCGCCCACACGGCAACCCTGCAACTGTCACCACAGAGCAGGCAGCGCCTCAGGAGGAGCCAGGAGAGCCTGTGGCAGGGCCCTCCGGCACCAGCCCACCTGAGGGGACCCGGCGAGCCCTGAAGAGGAAGGCCGGCGACTCACAGGCCTCAGCACCATCAAAGAAGAGGCCACCCCACCGGCAGCAATAGAAGAGCCCATGGGGCAGCTGAGGAGGCTGGAACCAGGCAGAAACTTGGGACACACACTGGCCCCAACGGACCCTTGTCATCACCGTCCAATTCAACCTCAAATAAAAAACAGAAAGACTGCAAACAATAAATTAACATTGAAAAAAACTGAAAAACAAAGTGTTGGTATTGAGTGTTGGTATTGATAACGGCACAGCTGTTGACGCTTCCCCATCCTTGACGCTCTCTCCCCTTTTTCCTACTGCCGTGCAACTGCTGCCACTGTTGCATTCCAGACACGAACCCCACAGGCTTCAGAGAGGGCAATGGCAAATCTCTGCTCCTGGGGACCAACATCCACAGGCCGTGCTACAGCTGGGGTCAGCCAGCTGGAGCAGAACCACCAGTCCTGCTGGACACCAGGCTGAACCTGCAAGGAACCCACCCGGGCTGCCTTGCCGAACGCTGTCCTGGGCTGCGTGAGGCCAGGTGCCACCCGTGGGTGAAGGGCGGTTATCCCGCCCTCTGCTCAGCCCTGAGGAGGTCACAGCTGGAGCGCTGGGACCGCAGCTGGGCTACCCAGCACAGGGGATAACAACACACTTCTTCCCATTACGAGTGGACCATTCGCTTCTACCACTCCAGATCCGCAGCCCATCCCTGTACAACCGCTCTTAAGTAGGGACCTATACACTTCCTTCTTTGCAGGCATTTGAAATCACAGAATCAAAGAATTACCCAGGTTGGAAGGGACCTCAAGGATCATGTAGTTCCAGCCCCCCTGCCTAGCAGGGCCACCAAACATACGCCTTTACTAGATCAGGTTGCCCAGGGCCCCGTCCAACCTGGTCTTGAACGCCTCCAAGGACGGGGCATCCACAACCTCCCTGGGCAGCCTATTCCAGGACCTAACCACTCTTCTAGTAAAGAACTTTCCCCTAACATCCAACCTAAATCTTCCCTCTTTCAACTTAAATCAGTTTCCCCTAGTCCTGCTATTATCAGCCCTTTCGAAGATTTTACTCTTCTCCTGGGAGTAAGTTCCCTTCAGGTACTAACAGGCTGCAATGAGGTCACCCCGCAACCTTCTCTTCTCTAGGCTGAACAAACCCAACTCCCTCAGCCTGTCCTCATAGTTGAGGTGCTCCAGCCCCCTGATCATCTTCGTGGCCCTCCTCTGGACCCTTTCCAAAATTTCCATATCTTTTTTGTACTGAGGGCTCCACACCTGGACACAGTACAACAGATGGGGCCTCACAAGAGCAGAGTAGAGAGGGACGATCACCTCCCTATCCCTGCTGACCACCCCTCTCCTGATGGAGCCCAGGATCCCATTTGCTTTCCAGGCTGCCAGAGCGCACTGCTGGCTCATGTTAAGTTTCTCATCTATCAGGACCCCTAGGTCTTTTTCTGCCGAGCTGCTCTCAAGGACCACTCCTCCCAGCCTGTACAGGTGCCTGGGGCTCTTCCGGCCCAAGTGCAAAATCTTGCACTTTGCCGTGTTGAACCTCATTAGGTTCACCCGAGCCCAGCTTTCCAGCCTGTCCAGGTCCCTCTGAATGGCATCCGTTCCCTCCACCGTATCAACTGCACCACTCAGCTTGGTGTCATCAGCAAACTTGCTGAGGGTGCACTCCATTCCCTCATTGATGTCATTAATAAAGATGTTAAAGAGCACCGGTCCCAAGACAGACCCTTGAGGGACACCGCTCGTTACCGGCCTCCACCTGGACCACCAGCCATTGACCACCACCCTCTGTCTGCGGCCTTTGAACCAATTGCTTATCCATCGAGTTGTCCACCCATCAAATCCACCTCCCTCCAATTTGGAGATGAGGATGTGATGGGGGACCATGTCAAAGGCCTTGCTCAGGTCCAGGTAAATGACATCGGTCGCCTTCCCTTCATCCACCAACGCCGTCACTCCATCATAGAAGGCCACAGGATTAGTTAAGCATGACCTTCCCCTGGTGAAGCCATGCTGGCTGTCTCGGATCACATGCTCGTTCTTTATGTGATCAAGCATGTTGTCCAGGAGGATCTGTTCCATGATCTTCCCAGGCACAGAGGTGAGACTCACCGGCCTGTAGTTCCCCGGGTCCTCCCTGCTCCCCTTCTTGTAAATGGGAGTGACGTGACCCTTCCTCCAATCATCCGGGACCTCACCTGACAGCCACGACTTCTCAAATATGATGGAGAGCGGCTCAGCAACCACCTCAGCCAGCTCCTTCAGGACCCTGGGATGCACGCCATCTGGCCCCATAGACTTATACTCATTCAGTCTAAGGAGGCACTCTCGGACTTGCTCTACCCTTACAGTGGGGAGGGATTTACCTCCTTGGTCCCCACATAGAAGTATGGGGGTGCAAGACTTAGGGACGTGAAAAAGACTAGAATCCTGGCCACCAGTGAAGACCGAGGTGAAGAACTCATTCAGCACCTCAGCTTTCTCTTCATCTGTTGAAGCCATTTCTCCTTTTAAATTTACCAGAGTAGGTACGCCCATTTTGGCCTGTCTCTTCTGGCCAATGTACCTGTAGAAGGTTTTCTTATTGTTTTTCACATCCCTCGCCAAGTTCAGTTCTGCCTGTGCCTTGGCTTCCCTGATCCCACATCTGCAAGTTCGGACGGCATCCCTGTATTCTTCCTGGGTGACACAGCCTTGTTTCCAGAGCTTGTACACCCCTTTCTTCACCCTCAGTTCTCTTAGCAGGTCCTTGCTGAGCCATGCCGGTTTTCTACCTCTCCTGCCCACTTTCTTAATCAGGGGAATGGAGACCTCTTGTGCTGCCAGGAGGGCATCCTTGAAGAGCAGCCAGCTCTCCTCAACGTCCTTATCTTTGAGGGCAGCGCGCCAGGGGATCTTGGCCAGCATTCCATTGAGAAGCTTGAAGTCAGCTCTTCTAAAGTTCAGCATCCTGGTCCTGCTCTTTGCCAGGCCCACATCGCTTGAGATCACAAACTCAACCAGGGCATGATCGCTGGAGCCCAGGCAGCCTCCAACCTTGACGCCTTTGATGATCTCCTCAGCGTTGGTGAGCAGCAGGTCCAGCAATGCTTGACCTCTGGTCGGTCTGTCCAATACCTGAACCAGAAAGCTATCATCAATGGATTCCAAGAGCCTTCTGGAGCTCTTGCAGCTCGCTGTGTGGTTTTCCCAACAGATGTCAGGATGGTTGAAGTCCCCCACCAGGACAAGAGCCTGTGAGCCAGACGCCTCACGCATCTGGAGCAAGAAAGCCTCATCAGCAGCCTCCCCTTGATCAGGTGGCCTGTAGTATACCCCTAATACCAGCTGACCTTTATTAGTCCCATCTCTAATCCTAACCCACAGGCTCTCAACCTGTTCTTGACTGTTTCTCATGGGGAGCTCCTCACAGTTTATCCAATCTCTGACATAAAGGGCGACTCCCCCAACCTTCCTACCTCGCCTATCTCTCCTGAAGAGCCTATAGCCATCGATGGTAGTATCCCAATTGTGGGAGTCATCCCACCATGTTTCTGTGATAGCAACAATGTCATAATTTTCAGAGTGCATCACAGTTTCCAGTTCCTCCTGCTTGTTACTCAGGCTCCATGCATTAGTATAAAGGCACTTCAGCCGGGCTGTCCCTGTGTGCAGCCCAACTCCTCAGCACAGCCCTGTGCAAGCACACATTTGTTGCACCGCATCCACGCACTATCTATGTGCTCACACACACTCACACAACCACATCCCTTAGTGCAGCCCTGTGCGCACACACACTCACACATGTCCTCGAGGGGTCACTTACTTAGGACAGGAGTGCAGGGGAGCAGCCAGAAGCTGTTTGCATTCCCTGCTGTCTGCTGGGCAGCTTTGCTGGAGATGCTTGAGTTGCTTTGTTTTTCCTTGGGAGGTGGGAAGGAGCTTTGGGTTGGAGGCACATCCCGTGCCAGAGCATCCTGATGGCACGTGTGGGGCACTGATCTGCAGCAGAGGAAGGGGAGGAGGTCCCAGCACAGCTCTGCACCATGCTCTGCCACACTGGGCAGCTTGTTCCTGGCTCAGCAGCGCCATCAGACAAGAAGCACGGAAGGAAATCAAGGATGGGGGGTACTATCAAACGCAGTTAGTGCATGCCTTTGCAAGACAAACAGACCCAGAGCTTGCGGGTTGTTCCTGCTTTTGTAGCATTTGTGTGCTGTAGCTGAGCAAAAGGTTCTGCTGCTTGAATCTTCTTCTGCAAGAGCCGACTACCGGTAAATGTCTGCGGGGATGTACTCGGTGTGCACTTCTGAAGCCATTTGAGAACCTAGTCGTTCTTGCTGCAGGACCCCTGTCTTCTGTTAAAAGCTGAACGGTCCCCAGAGCACCTGTTTCCATCAGCTGCCACCATCCAAAACTGCCAGCCTTCTTGCGGTCACCTGTCCCAAATATCCCTTTTGCTCTACACTTGATTCCTGCAAGAGATGGGAGCTTGGCACGCACACCATCCTTCCAACACCCCACCCCAGCAGCAAGGGATCACAGCGCTGGCACAGCTGAAACAAAAAGGGTGTGCGAGTTTCCTGTTAGCACTCAGTGTAAACAAATCTACCACTGAGCAACACCGTGAGCCCCCACTCACCTCAGCACAGGTCAACCTGTAACCCCAGCCTTCCCCTGTCCATGTACACACGCACACCCATTCACCACCCTGCCTGCTTTGCACACCCCCATGCACGCACTGCATCATGTGCCCTCCTTTGCATTCACAGACGTGTGCCAACCACCCCTGGGAACACCTACGTGCCTACACCTTCCACAAACACCCCTTTGTGTGCACCTGTGTGCAACCCAACTCCTCAGCACACGCACACGTTTGTGCCACACTGTCCACGCACTCACCATGTGCCCTCCAGCACCCAAGGATTGCAGAGATGCTCCAGACTGTGCCAGAGATGAAATATCACAGTGCTGGGACATGATTGATCACTAAGGAAAACACTTGGAAGCATATTCAATCTGCGGAAGCTGAAATTACTGGGCACAGTTAGCTTTCCTATGGCTCAGCTGGAGGAGGCGGGTGCTCTCAGACATCTGAGACACTTCCACAATGCTGGGATCATTCTGACGGAAACTATGTCTTCAGATATCATGGTTAAAACCATCCAAGATGATCATGCAGAGCCTTAGCTCTTGAGCAGCACTTCTTCCCCACCCTTCACTACTCCAAGCAGCTCCAACAAACTTCTCAGAAGAAATCCAGGCCAGCACAGACCTAGCAGACCAGAACCAAGTGCAGCTTGTGGGACGGCAGTGCCCACTCCTTGCTTCCACCCTGCTCCAGCAGGTTAAGGAGTCTGAGCCTCACTGGCCTTTGACAGCTCAAGAATTTCAGCACCTCATGCCAACATTTCTCACTAAGATACACCTCAGGCATTGAATTCTCTTCTCACTACCTCCTCCCAGTCCCCCCCTAACAACAGAAACAATTCAGATTCTACAGCAAACACATCTACCTTGCGAAAGCACACTGAACCACCTGCAACAATGAAACGTGGTTTTGGAGAGTGGGTTTGAAAACACACCTTTAGACAGCTGTCTCCCTGTAGCCAAAAGGAAACCAAGTAGCAAAAGATGAGTCCAGCCTGAAACATGCCCATGCTACTAGCTCAGGTTTTTCACAGTCAATGCAGAATCCATCCTGTTCTTGAGGTAACAAATGACCAGTGGGTCTCCCCTTGCTCCACGCCTTCTCCTTCAAAGCCAGAAAAAGAAAGAAAAACAAGCAGAAGAAACCCAGACGTACCTTTCCACACACAAAGCAGAAAGTGGAACAGCAGTTGTCTCCTTCCTGAGACATGGTGGGGAGCATCCCAGAGGAAGCCCAAGTTCTTTCCTTCTCTCCACAGGGACTTCAAGCACTCTTGGCAAGAGCTGCTTTGGTTCTTTCTTCAACTGCTTCCATCACCAGAATCTCCTTTGGAAAAGGAACCCTAGAGAAAGAATCAGCAAATGTAAAAGAATGAGCAATAACCACTTTCCCAGCATTCTTCTGACATGCAATTAATACTCTTGACTCGGGCAAGGTCTTAAAATCAGCTGGTTACAAGAACTGTCCCAAAATATATCCAGCTTCTGTACAGCTGCCATTATTTCTGACAGCGAGTGTAATCACAGAATCATAGATTGGCCTGGGTTGGAAGGGACCTCAAGGATCATGAAGATCAATCACCTCCCTGTCCCTGCTGGCCATCCCCTCTTCTGATGGAGCCCAGGGGACCATTTGCTCTCTGAGCTGCAAGAGCACGCTGATGGCTCACGTTCTGTTTTTCATCCACCAGGACCCCCAGTTCCTTCTCTGTGGGGCTTCTCTTAAGGACTGCTCCTCCCAGTCTGTAGAAATGCCTGGGATTCCTCCAGCCCAAGTGCAAAACCTTGCACTTTGCTGTGTTGAACCTCATTAGATTCACCTAGGCCAACCTCTCGGTTGAGCTCCCTCTGAATGGCATCCCTTCCTTCCACTGCGTCAGCCGTAACACTCAGCAAACAGCAGAGGGTGCACGCGATTGCATCATTGGTGTCACTGATAACCATGTAAAAAAGCACTGGTCCCAAGACAGATTCCTGGATGACACCACTTGTTATCGGCCTCCACCTGGACATCGAACCATGAATCACCACCCTCTGTCTGTGGCCTTTCAACCAATCCCTTATCCACCAGGTGGTCCACCTGTCAAATCCACATCCCTCCAGTTTAGAGATAAGGATGTGGTGGAGGGCCATGTCAAAGATCTTGCTCAAGTCCAGGTCAATGACATCTGTTACCTTCCTTTTGTCCACAAATGCCATCACTCCATCATAGAAGGCCACCAGACTGGTTCGGCATGGCCTTCCCCTGCTAAAGCCACGCTGGCTGTCTTGGATCACATGCTCATTCCTTATGTGATCAAGCATGTCTTTGAGGCGGATCTGTTCTTCACCATCTTCATCACAGTTACACATTTGAATCAAATAATTGGTGTTCCTGTCATGAAGAAAACCTCTTTATCTTCTACTCCTGCTGCACTTCTGTGCTTTCACCAGAAGCAAAGGGAGAGGCCACCTCCTAGATCCAAATTTTAAGAAACCAACACCCAATAGGTGTCATCTGAAGTAAAATAGCAGAGAAATTAAGATGACTCTTCTGCATCCAGCTTGGATCACTCCCTCACTCAGGCACACCACCATCAGATCAAGGAGATGCTGCCTTCAGCTTAGAGACTGTATGGGAAATCACAGCTTGAACCTCTGATTAATCAGCTGAGGCAAGTGTTGGGTCAGCTGCGGGAGCACAGGTGAGAGTAATCTAGCTGTGCTCCCAGAAGGGGTGGACCTCGACTCAACCTCCTCTGAGACCTCATTTAAGGGCTGACCACCACTGAGGCAGCAACTCTTGGAGATTGCTCCCCAGTTGAGACTGCCTCAGCTTTCTGGTCAAGGTATCGATATTGGTGAGTTTCCCTTTGCTAATAACCTTTGACTATTTACCACCATCTTGGTTAACATCTTTTTATTAGCCACCCTTACAGAGACCATAAGGGTTTGGGCTTCCAAACTCTCAGCAAGCATTTGGATCAGCCAGCTTCCTGCTGGGGAGCCCCCTGCATCACTGCTGCCTATTCTGGTACCGGACCCGCAGATGCTTCAGAGCTCATTAGCATGGACTTCCTTCCTCCCCTCAGCAGCTGCTCCTGCGCTCACCTTCATTCCTACTCAGATACCGGCCGCTTCCAGCACCAGCTGACCTGCAAGACACAGAAAGGAAAGGTGGGAGTCATGCAAACGCACAAGCCCAAGGCTGCGTCACCACCACGTATGGCAGCCTCGGGAAGTCAGCTGAAACTACAGCCTTTGTCAGAATGGAGACAGGCACTGTCAATTCAGTGTGACCTCTGAACTCACTGCCACCATCAGAAATGGGCACTGAAATCGCTCACTTCACTGCAGCTGGTTACCTCCAAATTCTTTTGCTTTTGGGAAAATGCGGACACGGAATTGAAGGACACTAGAAAAATGACATCAACTTCATTGTAGGTGGTTAAGCAGGACTTGAGCAAGAAAAGCTTCTCAGCTCCTTGTAAGGCACTAAGTGATGGGATATATCCCATACCTGCAGAAATCCTGACCTCTGCCACAGGTGCCTGAGTGACACAAAAGTTGTGCTGCCCATTCAGAAGCTCGTGGGGCAGGCCATGGAGCGGTTACATACCAACACATGAACAGGCACTTTCCCATTGGAAGGGAAATCCCTTCTCCCTGCCATGCCATGCCCACACCGCTCCTCAGGGCTGCACTGACAGCACAGACAGAATTGAAACATCTTTTGTCATCATTGTGGTTTTTCACAGACCCAGACAATGAGATACTGGGTTGCTGTGTGGGTTCCCAGGCGGCACTGCCATTTCCAAGCCATTGCTTCCTAGGGGCACAGAAAGGAAAACGCCTGAACAAAATTTCACCCAGAGATTGCTATTTTACCATTCTTCCATGCAAAACAGGAGGACAGTACAGCGGATTTGTGCAGCTGCATCAACACCCTGGGTGCTAAAGGAATGCAAAGACAGAAATATCAAACCTACAAGGAGGGAAGCTATGTTTAGTAATATCTTTTCTCATTTACAACAGGCAGTTGGCACTACTAAAGGAAAATCCCAGGCCTCAGGTTCTGACAGTGCGACAATCTGGTACGGACTCAGATGTGAGTGATCCAAATGGTTTATTCCAGGTTCTAATACCACTTCTGTGAATTCACACGTTTTCTCTCTTAACTTTCCCACAGCCTTCACATGTCCACAGAACATCCCACAAACTCTCCTTTACGGTGCACGTAGGCACTCATCCCACCAGAGCCATCAGTCATTCCTAGCCATGTGCTTCTCCTTCAGTCACGGACAGTATCACACGCCCATCATGCATCTTAAATGACTTAGTTTTTCTGTTCTTTCTGGAGGTGTCCATGGTTCCTAGCCTTACCTTCTCATGCCGTTCATCTTGCTCTGCAGCTCCTGCTCTGAAGAGTCTTCTTATGTTCCCACATGACAGGAAGAAAATGAAGACACAACCCCTGCCACCAAGGTCAGCTCTGCAGCACACGTTACCTGAGGAGCACTTGGCTACTCATGCAAACTGCACAGTGCAAGGAAGATTGTTACATGTTGCACTTCTTCTTCTCCTGGCTCAGAAATTAAATTTTCTACCTAGAAAATGGAAAACAAACAAACAAGCAAACAAAAAACAACAACAACAAAAAACACCTCACCTGACATAAAGGAAACATGATTGTTACTATGGAATTCCGGAGGGCAAGGTATTTGCCCTCTCTATGAAGAAGCTGACTGCAAAGGACTAAGAACAGCCACGATCACGTTGAGAACTTGCGGGTAAAATTCGGGACTGAACCAATAATGGGCTTCTGGAGGTGAGGGTCTGCTCCAGGCCGCCTGGTCAAGGGAGCCTGTTGATGGGCCCTGCTTACTGCAGCTACCAGAAGCACTGCGCTCACTGACTCTCAACTTGATGGGGGATTCCAGTCAGGCTGGGAAATCAGCATGGCTGGCTGCAAGCTGTCTGAGAGACTGCTGGACTGCACTGGGAATAACTTTGTGGGCCAAGCATTAAGCACACCAAGCAGAAGGGAAGCATTACTGGACATGCTGCACAGCAGGGGTTAAGACTGGAGGTGATCAGGGCTGTAGTGACCATGCCCTCCTAGAGTTCCTCATCTCAAGGAATGCGGGCCTGGCAAAAAGCAAAGTCAGGACCCTGAGCTTCAGGAGAGTCAGCTGCAGGCTGTTCAAAGAATTCTTGGACGAGGGACACTGGAAAACTGTTCTTAGGGGCAAAGGGTTCAAACATCCCTTTGTGTGCACCTGTGTGCAGCCCAACTCCTCAGCACAGCCCTGTGCAAGCACACATTTGTTGCACCGCATCCACGCACTATCTATGTGCTCACACACACTCACACAACCACATCCCTTAGTGCAGCCCTGTGCGCACACACACTCACACATGTGTAACCCCTTCCTTTCACTCCCAAAGTGCACGCACACACTGGTACCACAATGTCCTTGTGCAGCTCCAACACTCTGCACACCCCTGTGCACGTACATATATGTGCATGCTCGTCCTTGCACACATACCCACAGACCTACACGCACCTGAGCAACACCACTGGTTTGTACACTCATGGACACAAATGTGTGTACAACACCATCCATGCACAAATACACACACACACACACACATGGATCCCCACTGCTTTGCACAATTCTGTGCACACTCACGTGTGTCATGCACTGATTTCCCATCCAGTCCTTGAGGGGTCACTTACTTAGGACAGGAGTGCAGGAGAGCAGCCAAAAGCTGTTTGCATTCCCTGCTGTCTGCTGGGCAGCTTTGCTGGAGATGCTTGAGTTGCTTTGCTTTTCCTTGGGAGGTGGGAAGGAGCTTTGAATTTGAGGCACATCCCGTGCCAGAGCATCCCGATGGCACAAGGGGGATCAGGGCCCCTCTATTGGTTACCTCGGTGGCTTGCAGCAACTGGAACTTTTTGCCTATTGAGAAAGCTAAAAAGTGTGAGTTCCTCCTGACCCATATCAACAAAAATCTCAACCATAAAAAAGAGACGTCTTCGTATTCAAGCAAATGACAACAGTAAGACCATGCATGTTGTTTTGTTGTATTTCCTCTGTAATCATGGGGAGGATATGAAGAAGTGGTATAATTCATCCACTTCTGCACTTCAGGCACAAGTTCCTTAGAATTGGAAGAGACCCTTAAAGGCCATCTAGCCCAGCTCCCCTGCAATAAACAGGGACATTCACAGCTAGATCAGGTTGCTCACAGCCTGGTCATTAGTCATCCCAGAGGCAAAACACACACTGAATGATCTCTCCTTCAGTCATAAATCCTTGGAGACAACAGCATTGACACTGCATGTTACTGAAGCAGTAAAAGAAATTGCTCCTGTAACTCTCCTTGTGTTAAGTAAAATGATGATAAAAAGCAATGGAATGCTTTGGCAGGACACCAAAACCATCCTCCTTCCTTGATATCTGCTGCAATGGAACCTTCCACTGGAAGAAAGCCTCTGATGACTTGTCACCCCAGAGAGGTCAGCTTTAGAAGCAGGACTGCTGCACAATAGAATGAACTGGAGCTCCTTAGCATCTCTTACATCCAGGAGGGGTGTGATCAGACCCACCTATCACCTTCAGGTGCGCTTTCTGACACCTTGTCTGACTTCACTGTCACTGTGCCAGCATCCTCAGGCTTAACCTGCTTCATTGTCAGTGTGCAGCAATTGCCAACGTTCTTGATGTCATTGTAATTGTTGGTGTAAAGGAGGTTGCCATTCAGGAACCATTCCATGTCCTCGTCATTATGGGACAGCTCGCAGGAGAAGACAGCAGAGCTCTCTTCTTCAATTTCTACATCCTGCATGTGCTTCGTTACTTCTACATTGCGAGCTGTGGGGAAACAAGGTGAACTGTTACCACTGTTACTATAAATCATACTGGGATGTGGTAGAATGGTTGGACTAGATGATCTTTGTGTAATCATCTATGTGAAGATAATACATTTATAAAGTTAGCAGGAGAGAACGGCAGAAGTCAACCTCAAGAAGAGAAATCTGAGGTGAAATAGGACATGGAAGAGGCCACCCTCCCTGCTCATACCTTCAGCTGTCAGCGTGGCCTCAGTCTCTGCAATTCCTGCCTTGCACTTGTACACACCACCATCATTGGGCTTCAGCTTCAGAATTCTGAGCTCTACTGAATGCTTATCCCTCTTGATCTTGTACTTCTCAGAGGGCTCGATGGGTGTGCGGACCTTGAACCATTTCACAACCTTTGGAGAAGGCCTGAAGTCACAGGACAGGATGACAGAATGACGTTCCAAAGCTGTCTTGTCCTCCAACTTCCTGTTGATTTCTATATGGTAATCTGCAAAGCAGGGGTGGAAGAGAAGAAAGGATGAGGACAATTGGAAGAAGAGGAAAGTCCCTTGCGTGTATTGCATTCCATTTAATTTCATGTTCACATCGGTTCTTTGAACGACTCTAAAGATAAAACAAACGATTGTCTATAGGGAATGCCATTGACTACATTTCTATGAAGTAATACTGTACAGTATCTACCAAATGCAAGGTCCATCTCTTGTTTTGTGCTTATTAAATTGCTCCCAGTTGAGGCTTTTATTCAAATAAGAGTGAGTTGAAAATATAACAAGTACTTTAGGATGTGAATGGATAATCTTACGCTGGGGACAACAGCAGATAAAAAGCCTGCAAGTTTCTTTCAGATGAAATCAATGACAAACCGCACCAAATTTAGGTGCTACCAAACTTAAACTTGTCTAGTTCAGAAATACAATTAATTTCACCTGATTTGACTTCTTTGGTATAGCCAAGGACAAAACCTCAGCTCTGTAAATCTGAATAGTAAACACATCACAGCTATTCAAACACATCTTTTACTGAGATGCAGCTGTCTCATTTAGTGTCCAACGACTTTGAACTGGAAATGGAGCAGACCAAAGCAGAATCTAAACATGGCTTCTACAAGGACTGATCAAATGCGGCCACCGTCAAATTCAAAGTATCTGATACAGAAGGATCACACTCACTGTCAGACAAAACCTCTTTGGAGAGGTGAACTGACTGCCCTGTTCACCCCCACTTTGGAAATAACTGCACTCATTTCCTACCTGCTCCCGGCAGTGTGGGATGGTGGGATAGCATCACACTTCCCACACTAAGCATCCCACCATGTCACTTGTTCCACCTAAACCTCAGTCCCAAAACAAAAGGGGAACTCCCTTCTGAACAATCTTCACTTCATTTCAGATGTCTTATATGCTTGATCTCCAACCCACCCCCCACTCAGGAGAAAAATCCCCCTCTTACACCCTACCATCTTGCCGCATTCTGATGTTGTCATCAGCCTTCAGCTTGTCCTCTTTGTACCACTGGGTCTGAACCTCATCGTGTGAAATCTCACAGACAAAAGATGCACTCCCATATTCATTCACTTCCACATCTTCCAGTGGTTTAACAATCTTGATATCTCCAGCTGTGAAACAGTAGAGACATATTTGTCAGGGTATTTCCAGAACTGAGTGCAGCATCTTTTCCTTACACATATTTGCATAGAAAATAAGTAGGATTATGTTTTATTCTAAACCATTATCCATTCCTGAGTCATTTCTCTCTTCAACACAGTCAATGCATTATTGCCCTTGAACTTAAAGATAGACTTACTAGCTACAATGGACCTCCCTGCAAACAGTTTTCATGGAAACCAGAATCTCATTTATTCTAAAACCTTTCAAGCAAAATTAAGGGTAGAAAAACAATAGAACTGACTGAATCTTTAAGGTCATTTAGTTCCAGTCCCCCTGTTATAGGCAGGGACACCTCCCTCCAGACCATCTCTTCTCCTCAGGGTCAAGGCTTCTCTCAAATCATTCTCCTCTAAGCCTGTGCCTGTGCTTGGGATTGCCCTGACCCAGGTGCAGGGCCTTGTACTTGGCCACACTCAAGTTCATGAGGCTGCCAAGGGCCCACCTCTCCAGCCTGTCCAGGTCCCTCTGGGTAGCATCCCTTCCCTCTAGCACATCAACAGCACCGCTCAGCTTGGTGTCATCTGCAAACTTGCTGAGGCTGCATTTGATTCCACTGTCCATGTTGCCTACAAAAATGTTAAATAACACTGGTCCCAACACCACCCTCCACCTGGACACTCAGCTACTCACTGCAACTCTCTGAGTGTGACCATCCAGACAGTTCCCTATCCTGCAACTGGTCCATCCATCAAAACCATTATTCTCCACTTTGGTGACCAGGATGTCATGCAGGACGGGATCAAATGCTCTGCACAAGTCCAAGTAGATGATGTCAGTTGCTCTCCCATTATCCACTGATGCTGTTACTCCATCATGAAAGGCCACCAAGTTTGTCAGACATGGCTTGACCTTGATGAAGCCATATTGGTTACCACCAATTACCTCATCTTTATTTTCCAAACTATGCCAAGGAGAACTAGACAGAACTCTACAGTGTTGTGTCACTACAAACCTGTCTGAACCATTGGCTTCTCTGCATGCTCATCACTAGTCTCTCCTTAGCTTGTGTGCCTACAAACAATGTATGGGGAATGTCAGCCACAAATCTTACCTAGGGGACATCTTTGCTTCAAAATCCTTTGAACATCACACAATCCCTTTTAACTCTCCAGGTCTGCATTTATTTATGTCAGAATCAGGCCATATTTCTGTGCTGCTATATCCCTTTCCTTCTGAAGGGCCTGGATACAACTTGGATTAACCTCAGGAGAAGAGTTCCTGCATAGAATCATAGATTTACCCAGGTTGGAAAAGACATTGAAGATCATCAAGTCCAACCGCAGCCTAACCAGTACCCTAACTCTAAAAACCCTACACTAAATCATATCCCTGAGTACCACATCCAAAAGGCTCTTAAACACAACCAGGGATGGTGATTCAACCACCTTTCTGGGGAGCCTATTCCAGTACCTAAAATCTCTAGTATCTAAATCTCTCTAAAAGAGCACAGGTATTAATCTGACCAGAAAGGTTCCTGTTTGTTCATAAAATGAGCCTTTTCCGCTCCATCTTGCATAGGCCACTGGGCACAGGGTAGCTGGGAGACCACAGAAAAAGTGGTTCTGTGAGCAATAGGGAAACTACTGCCTAATCCAACTCCTCCAATCTCTGCGCTCTGCCAGCATGTCTAAATAGGGTGGCAGATACACACAGGAGATAAATATTTCCACTTCCCTCAGCCAACACTGCTCTGAATTTCTATGGGACACACAGTTAGATGAAAAGGCATTTGACAGAGAAGGAAATGAAAGAGTTTAATCTGCTGTGTCATTCTCTCGGTAGCCAGAATAACTAACCCTCGCCAGTGTTAGTTCAAAGAATAGGCAGATTTTATCTCCTGACATGAGCAGTAATTCAAAGAAGCTGGTATATGATCCAGTATCCTGCATATTCACTGCAGGCAGGCAAAGACATTATGAGATAAGGGAGATCTACACATCACTTGTTATGAACACCTCATAAAGATAAAACCACACACAAGAGGAGAGTTTATGAAGAGGACCACTCTTGGACTACTTTCCAAGAGGCATCAATTAGTAACTCTCTTCGCTCATTTTTCACACTACTCTACAGTGTCCTCCTGAGCCCTCTTACTCCTGTTGCCAACTGCTGATGCAGGGAATCCTGAGGAACCAAGGATTCATAGTTGTTCCATCAGTAGTCCTTGGTCAGCTCTCCCTCCCTGCCCCTTCTGTTTTGATCCCACTAACCAAATTTTAGTTAGTCTGAAAAGAGGATGGAAACCTCCGCAGCAATTAGTTTCTAAATATCTTGCAATGGGCAGCTTGTAGGAGCCCCATCTCAATGCCCACAGCACAGGAGGCAGGACTGCTTAGCCCATGCACTAGTGCATTTACCAGCACAGATGTAAGCCCAGATCTATGCACACCAAATCCAGGCTCTCAGTTTGCACAAGGAGGAATCCATGGAGCTGAAGTATTAGGCAGATATTGTGGTGGGGCAGCAGTTATTGAGACGCCAGACAGAAAGGACACAGATAACGTGGCAACTCAGCTTTACCATTATGACTGATGATGGAACATCTAATTTCACTGCTCAAAAGAGAACTTACATATAACTGGAAAGAATGAAATTCACAGGGGAAACCACACACAGACACACACAAAAGCAATACAAAGGAGATGAAGGATGGTTCACATACTAGTGATTCACTCTGAGACGCAAGCAAATGAAAGAGTATCCCCAACCATTTGCCTCCTGAAATGCTAAGTATATAAACTAATTGCTGTGATAACTCTGCCAGACGTGAGTCATACACTGTAAAACCTTATGGGGTCAATCAGTTTAACTTCATAAATTCATTACACCAACAAAAACAGACCATCGTGTCCAGGCTGGTTCATTTCAGCTCTTCAAAGCTGTTGGTAAAACTGCCTGAGAGCTGAAATGCTTACCAGCAAAAGCTAAAAACTGTAAATCAAATGTAATAAGCTGGCTTTGTCTACTGTATAGAAATGATGTCTGAAAAAAAGAAAAAAAAAAAAAAAAAGAACCTAAACCAGAACAAATGGAATGGCTGCATAAAACAGCCAGTACTGAAACAGCAACCCAACCTGGTTGCAGAATGAGAGAGAAAATGAGAGTTCACCAAAGTCATGGGACAGGACAGATGTTCATGTTCATGCTAACACTGAACCCAAGTGGCCACATGAGGACAGCATCTAGTAGGAAATCAGAAAAAAGCATCCTTTCATACGTCCCTTGGGAAGGTGGCATCTATCAGGGCACAGCAGACCCGTGTGTTCAGTAACCAGTCTGATGCTTCAGAGCCCAATGATGAGCTACAAACTGGGGTTTAACCAATGCAACACATGGAGGGAAAATCTGTCTTGAGCATAAAGA
This sequence comes from Coturnix japonica, assembly GCF_054131305.1. Taxonomy (NCBI): domain Eukaryota; kingdom Metazoa; phylum Chordata; class Aves; order Galliformes; family Phasianidae; genus Coturnix; species Coturnix japonica. The sequence goes on from NC_140689.1 coordinate 3,709,576, forward strand.
AGAAAGAGAAAGGTATCCAAAAGGACTAACCAAGAAATGCCCAAACTGCCCATGAAGCATTTCTTCCCGTGGTGCAAAATACCACAAGAGGATTTATTTGCTCTTTCAGTTAAACATAAAATGAACCTTTAGGGTAGCTGATGTCTTGTCTTAGGCTGCTCAGCATGTGGATGTTCCCTGATCTTCATATTCACACTTGTGAATAATGAGACTTCTCTTATTTCCCTGGGAAGTAATGCCCACTTTTTTACTTTGACAGAGCTCCTTCCCATCCTAGAAGGGAAAATATCAAGTCAAATCTACATTAGTCCTTCCATCTCTGCACTCAGCAAAGGGAGCCTTCAGATCTATGCTTAATTCACCCACTCCCCTAGAATTAATGGAACTGTGCTTACTGGAACATATGCTGAAGCTTAAGCACAGTGCAGTGTTTTCAACATGAAGGAATGGCTATAGAACATGCATAAATTCTGGCTGACCTATGACAGCTTAAAGCACTGCGGAGGACTGTTAACAAGCCTGTTTGGACATCACCTTGAATAAATGACGTTATCCCCAAGTAAGGGAAGGAACAGCTGAGCACCGGGGAGGTACACAAAGTGCCAGAGCAAATTCTCACACTGTCAGGTGCAAAGAAAACTGAGATTTCACCCCAAAAACCCAGTTCACAACAAGGCGACAAAATCCCGGCTGAGAATTTCTGTGTTAGACTTGAAGCTCAAGACTGTACTGTAGTTCAACCAACAATATTTTGTGCAGCATGACCTAAAAAGTTCACAATAAAACCAAAACAAACTTCAATTTCAACTTGATAGATGAACTCAGGACATAATAACAAAGAGTGCTGATCTGGGCAAATAAAAGAGCATAAAGAAAAGAGAGCAGTGAAAAAGCTATCAAGGAAAAGCTCAGACTCGCATCCCTTGGAAGTGAAATTAAAGGCTCTCATTCATTTCCAGAGAAGTCAGAAAGGAAAATACCATTACATGCCATACCTTGAACCACTTGACGTCCATGTTGGGCCTGGACAGCTCACACTCAAATGTGACCTTGTCCTTCTCAATGACGCTACTGTCTGCCAATGGTTTGCTGATTTTCACAGGCAATTCTGAGAAGGAGAAAGAAGAATGTGGATTTAGTTGGGAACTTAGTTTTGTTCATAACCAGGTCCATGGGTGCTGTTAAATGGATCCTTCCAGATGGAAAAAACATTTCAGGTGGCCTCCTAGATTTTACCCCTTTTTGTGTTGCACGCAAGACTGAAAAAAAAAATTACTTCTGCAAAGTTCTTCTTGTCATAAGGAAACAAATATTTGGGGAATGGCAGAACCAGGTAAAATTTTCCTTCACGTCAAGAAAGTATAAATTTCACTCTCATGCTCTTGGTGTGGTTTCTGCTATGATTATTTGGACTAATTAAGCTTCTCCCTGATGAAAGCCTAGAAGTATATCACAAGAAGGACCAACTTACCCGTGACCTTTTATTTGTCTTACTCAAGCATCTCCTCCTGACCAAAACTGACGATAAAAGATTCAGCCAGACTACAGGTTTGAGCAGCTGAGTTGTTTCTAGGATCTCCTGCAATCTCAAGCTTGGAACACACACTTGTCTTTTGACTAAGTGTCTCTTATAGTGCAGTAAAACAACAGGTTTTCACACGGCGATTCCTCATTTACCTTGATCTGAAATCATTCTCAAACCATGTGGGATCAGTCCAGGGAGAAGGGGAGGAGAGGGGAAGGGAAAGGGGAAGTCCACAGTCCTCTAAAATCAGGCTTCTTAGCCTAAAGCTCAACAGCAAATAGCAGTCCACTTCTCCACATTGCTAGACTCCGAGCATTTAAAGAACATCAGCTGACCTCATTATGAGCTCTAACATAGCCAAAGGAATTCATATATTCAAATATTCTCTTGAGTGATGAGAAATATGGAGCATAACTTCAGACTTCTGCTGTTAAACTCTCACTTCTATCATAAACCAGAGTAAGAGTTCAATGCTGTTTTAGATGGAGGACTCATATTTTAAATAACTCATCTCATTAAGGCTTGGATTCCCTACTACAATTAGTTAAATTCCAGTTTGGATCATGCTTCACCTTGGATCACTTAGGGCTTCAGCCACTTATTGGAACTAACTCAATTTGTCTACAGAGAAGCTGTTTTCTATAGCAACAATAAGCTGTGATTGCAACTGGATGTCGGGAGAGCACAAATCCCGCAGTTATCCTGTACCAACATCCTCTCCTTCCATCAGAACAGCAAGTTTTTAAACCAGACTCATGCAAGCTTGCATGACACACCTTGTGTAAAACTGTTGGCAGCCATCAGGACAGCCAGTTGCTTCCTGTATAGACACTGTTCCATCAGTTTTGGTTTTTTGTCTCGCTAGAACAACAGCCAGTGTCTGAAAACTCCCACAACTGAAGCAACCACGCTGATATACCGCAGTCACTGGAGGTGCTCAAGAGCCACGGGTATGTGGCACTGGGGACGTGGTTAGTAAGTCCAGTGAGGGTGGGCTGGGTTGGACTCAGCTATCTCAGTGGTCTTTTCCAGCCTTGGGTGCAACTTGTAAGAGGGAATGAAGCAGCAAACTGCCCAGCACTGAGCTGCATTCTTCTGACACATGGTATCAGTGAACTGCTGTATTTCCCTATCTTCTCTGGAGCTATTGATCTAACCTAACTGAAAAAGTAAGCCTGAACCTAGATATAAATCAGGATCATAGTCACCCATGGTTGCTTATATATTCAGAAAGACACTCTAGAGGGTAATTCAGCGCATCTAGAAATTAAAGTAGAAGTTCCTTAGTCAAAAATATTCCACAGCCAGATTTTCACCTCGCTACCACTACATTAAAAAGGAGAATCCAACTTGTGGTGTGGGTCATTGATGTTGTTCCGGGGGGAATTGTGGCTGTTCCATGCCCACAGGGTAGAAGACAGCCAGTCTTCCTCTAAGCCACATAAAAAGCTGCTTAGTGCTCCCAAAGCGAATGCTCACCAGTTGTTTCCAACTTGAAGGTCATCTTCTGGCCAGCAGCCTCGCAGATGTATTCTCCAGCATCTTTCTTCTCCAGCTGCTCCACAACCAGACGCCGTGTTTTGCCCACAGATTCCATTCTGAACTTTCTGGAGGAGGCAAGCAGTCTTCCATCCTTGTACCATTTTACTTCGGTTGGATCCTGTGCTACTTCACAGCTCAGGGAGGCACTTGCTGCCAGGGCAGCACTCACCTCTTTCTGCACCTGCTCCTGGTTTATAAACACAGGTTTTGGCTCTGAGGGAAGAAAAAGTATTGACTGAGGGACTGAAATGAGACCAACTTGTAGGTTTGTATGTACAGGTTGGAACAGGTTTAGGTTACCACTTGTGCCCAAACTAATAGCCTTCACTAGAGAATATCAGCTCTTCTGTTGAAACAAAGTGTCAAATCTAGGCAAGAAAGAACCTAGGAACTGAAGGAACCAAGAGGGTCCTTGAACACCAGTCCCATGGTTGCAAGTCACTATGCAAACATATTGAACCCAAAAGAACATCTGTCCTGCAGGCAACCAAAACCTGAGTTCCTTTTACTTAAGACCCACTGTGAAACATCAAAACACATAAACATGTGATAGTCAAACCACTGGCTGCCTTTTCATGACCCAGAACAGTACTCCTGGCTTCCTGAACAGACTCCTCATGGCCTCTACCATTGCCACAACTGTGACTGTCAAAGGCACAAAGGAAATATGCTCACCAACGCAGTCCTTTGTTCTTTGTGTGTGATTTGCAGATATCTATCTTACTTTGAGCTCTGGCAATAGTCAGCTCTACCAGGTCTCTTACTGTGAGTAGCAGACTCACCTATCCAGATGCAGCCTCCAACATAAAGACATATGTCTCGCTCCAATTTGTAGGAGGGAGGCAAGGTTCTTTGATATGTGTATACCCGGCGTGAGATTAAGAAGCAACGGTTCAAATGTTGGTCCAACCAGTTTATTAGAGTCCTAGCTATTTTTAGGGAGATGGGGAAGGGAAGGTAGGCGATAGAAAAAGTAGGAAATGTAAGCAAGGAGTCTTTGCAGAGAGCGAAAGAGATAGTCACCACCGTGGGTCCAGCGAGGTAGGTCCGTTGATCTCAGGAACTCGTCTGATCACCGCGGGGGATGGGAGACAGCCAGGGAGCTCCGCAGCAAGCCGGTCCCGGGGGTTCTTCCGACGAGGTTTTCCCCTCAGGGAATTCTCCGTCAAAGGTGTCTTTGGGAGTTTGTCTCCAAAGTCCCCAGTTTAGCGAGGGCCTTTTATCCCCCATTTCGGTGGGGGTTCTTCTTCTTCTTAACAAACGCTTCTTTGTAAAAAGATTTAAAACTAACTTTTCTGACATTCCTGCCCCACAGATAAGCCAGCAAGGGTTGGAGGTCTCTGTTGCCTGACACAAGATTTACCACCTTCTGCAGGGGTCTGCTCCTCCCAGCAGCACCCCTGGAAAAGACTGCTTGTCTTGTTCCTGCTTATCTTTGCAGTCCTAAGCAGGGATGGCACGATAACACCCACCATTCACCCTCCTGGATAGTTAGCAGTTGCCTGACAGAGTCTTATCATCAGAAAGGCCTCATGAAAGCAAACTTTGAGACAATAAAAGAAAAACAGTTCTGTCTTTCACAACATAGTAAAAAGGCAGTGTACTACTAGGAGAAGTTCCTGCTTCTCCTGCCATGAAAGGCTGCACGTACAACATGCACTCCAGCCTCACTGCACATACTTATCTTAGTCAAATGTTTAGGTGAACAAGAATTACAGTTTGGGATCTCAGGCACAGGAGAGATTTGAATAATATCTTGAATATTGCTTCCAATGTACATATATTACTAATTATTGCTCTACAGACAGACTGAAACAGGTCTTTGTTTCATACTGAAACCAAATACTTTCTACAAACCCAGGCAATCAAGTCTAGGGAAAAAACCTCAGCACAGACTACTGCACCTGGATCACTGTATAATAGAAACTAGATTTTACTTTACTGTTCTCTGCTGTATTTCATACAACACCTGTCTTACCTGTGACATGAATCTTGAAGGTGAGTTTCTGGCCAGCAGCCTCGCAGCTGTACTCCCCTGCATCTTTCTTCTCCACCTGGCTCACCACCAGCCGACGCTGTTTGCCCTCTGACTCTACCTTGAACTTCTTGCTCAAGGTGATCAGTTTCCCCTCCTTTTATCACTTGACCTCTGTGATAAAATGTTTGCTCATTAAGACCAGGATGTGGTAGCATTGTGGTGGAGTGCTTTTTCATTAGGACCGGGATATGATGGTGGAATATGGAGGCCACAAGGGTTGCAGAACACTCTAATTTTATGGGTAGATTGTGTACTCTGCATAGTTACAGGCAAAGCGCGCCCCGATGGATACAAAGTTCCACGGAAGGACCAACCAAGGAACGACACACCAAGTCGCACGATCACAACCGACCAATTAAAGGACAATACGCTCGGGATGGACAATACAAAAGAAGTTGCAAGGGACGGGACGGCGCAGCAGTTGGAGGAACAATAATCCCCCTGTCGCCCAGCGCTGAATTGCCTTTTTGTTTTACCCGCTACAATTAATAAAAGTTTATAATTGGAACATTATTGGCTCATTGCTTATAAATTGATGACAACCTCCATCTTCTCCTGGGCCACCTCGCAGCTCAGCGTGGCATTTTCTGTTGTTGCAGCCTTCACCACCTTCTGTACCTTCTCCTTGTTTGTAAATACAAATTCTGGCTCTGAAAAGACAGAGATACATTAGTTTGGCCTCTTGAAAGAAGAGCAGGTTTTGGGGAAGGAGTCAGAAAAATGAATCAGTTCTCCCAGTCTGATGCCCCAAGAGAATGATGTGGAGAGAAGTTGTGCAATTTATGGATGCCCCATCCCTGAAAACGTTCAAGTCTAGGCTGGATGGGTGTTAGAGCAACCTAGTCTCAAAGAATGTGTTCCTTTCCAGGACAGAGATTGGAACTGGATGATCCTCCAGGTCCCTTCCAACAAAAGGCATTCTGTGATGCTTCTTGTATGACTCTCATGACTCTTTCGTCCCCTAGCTGCCATTTACTTATGTCTTCAAAACATCAACTTATACAAAACATTCCTGTAGTATTCTCTCCCATGCTAAATGAGCCCTTCCAAGACAAAAACATGTTACATAGAGCACACCCCCTAGTGCTTGACACAAAGCCCCTGTTCTGAAACTTCCTGAGACGCAGCTGCATTGCAGAGTTGTTCTAGTGGTACAGGCACGTGGGAATGGAGAAGTGCAATCAGAACTTTCTTGTCTATGGCCTCATTCCCACAGCAAAAGGAAATTCCTGAAGATTTTAAAAGATGGAGCTGCCTCACAACTGTATTTAGAATAATTTGTTCAATTTCCTCATCAGAAATTAACCACCCCAAAGTTCAGCTCCAAAAATTTTAAGCATAGCAGGGAAAACTTATAAACTAATGACCGTTTTCTAAAACATTCTAGAATGAAAGGCCAAAATGTGTTCTCTCTCACCTGTGACATGAATCTTGAAGGTGAGTTTCTGGCCAGCAGCCTCGCAGCTGTACTCCCCTGCATCTTTCTTCTCTACCTGGATCACCACCAGCCGACACTGTTTGCCCTCTGACTCCACCTTGAACTTCTTGCTCGAGGTGATCAGTTTCCCCTCCTTGTACCACTTCACCTCCATCTTCTCCTGGGCCACCTCGCAGCTCAGCGTGGCATTTTGAGTCAGTGCAGCCTTCACCTCCTTTTGTACCTTGTCCTTGTTTGTAAACACGTCTTCTTTCTCTGCAGGGACATCACAACAGTCACACCATTTTGCTGTAGTCTGCTGCAGAGCTTACTCCAGTTCCCCATTTTCATTATACTTGCCCTTCACAGGGACCATCATGATGCCTCGTTAAGACAGGAAAATACTTCCCCCTCTATTTTGCCTTGGGAAATGAATAGGCATATCATTTCATATCATATCATAAATCTAAACATTTCGCAGTCTGATAGCAGATTTGGACATGAGATTTAGAACACCTGCATGCACTGCTGAACCTCCTCCCTTCTCTTTGTTTCTTCTGATGTCTCTCTACATTTCCAGTAAATCAGAAGGGAATGGCCCTCTAGAACAGGTTGCCCAAGGAGACTGTGGATGCTCCATCCCTGCAGGCATTCAAGGCCAGGCTGGATGTGGTTCTGGGCAGCCTGGGTTGCTGGTTGGCAACCCTGCACATAGGAAGAAGGGGGTTGGAACTGGATGAGCACTGTGGGCCTTTGCAACCCAGGCCATTTATGAGTCTGATTAGTGGCATTTTCCACCTCATTGTGTCATTCAAATTTTGTAACCAGATCTCATCAAACACCTCCCCTTTTCTCACTCCTTGCATGCCTGGTGTGCTCTTGCACTGTAACCCTGCAGACACCAGATGACTACAAGAGCTGCACAAGTTACCCTCCTTGCCTATTGTTTGTTGCAGTAATTCATTCCTGGATGGAAAAGCACATGTAGAAAAGTGTTGCTATGACACTAGATGACAAAGAAAGTCCTATAGCCAAAATGTTTTGCACCAGAGAGGCTGTAAGTTGATCCTCCAAATGCAAGACACACAAAATGAAGTGTTCCTTTATCTCTGGGATTCCAAGCATTTTCTCACCTCTGACTTTCACTTGGAATGTTGCTTTGTCATCTTTTGTTTCACAGCTGTAGCTCCCTTGGTCTTTCAGGGTCACATTTTTGACCATGAGCTTGCGGTGCGTCCCCTGGGAGATGATGGTTGTCCTCTGGTCCTGCTTCACCTCTATTTGATCTTTCTTCTATATGACAGCTCCGCTTGCAGCTGACACCTCACACACCAGCTCCAGGTCTTCAGAAGGACTGACTGATATTTCTGGAGTCGTTTTGGACTTGCTGACAAAATTAATGGCTTCATCTGAAGAAAAAAAGAGAAAGTGGTTTACATCCTGACTCAGGCTTATTCAGCACAGCATGAAGATACAGTTAGAACTGATTGTAATGTCTCTGCTCATTACATCTGGGGGATCAAGTTTCACCTCTGGAGGTACTCACATACAAACGTGTGCTTGATTCTCCTGTGTAAGGAAAGAGTAAGTTCTATGCAGACAGTTCTTATTTCTTTTAATAAATTCTGTATTCTGCACATGTTCTTCTGAAGCTAAAATGAAGGCAGCTAAGTAACCTGTTTGCAATACATGAACAAACCAATTCAACACCTTGTCTCTAAGCTAACAAGCAGCGTTTGATGAGCACATCAGTATTTCATGCCCTTCATTCCATCCAGACTGTATTGGCAATAACTATGCTGGTATTAACAAGGATAGCAATTACAAGCAAAATGGTAGAAATACAGAAGATATAAGGAAAAGGGAACTCACCAGAGCTGAGGCGATCCTCCCTGGTGAGCGATCTCCAAGAGATGCTGCTTCAGTGAGGGTCAGCCCTTAAATGAGGTCTCAGAGGAGGTGGAGTCGAACTCCACCCCTCCAGGGAGCACAGCTACATAACTTTCACCTGTGCTCCCACAGCTGACCCCACACTTGCCTCAGCTGATCAATCAGTGGTTCACATTGTGATCTCCCATACACTCCACCCCTTCACAACGTGAACCAATGATTAGGTGAGTTCCCCTTATTACAGAGACCCAATCACGACGCTGATACAATCTCCCGTCGCATTAGATGTTGATATTATTCAAATGATGATGATTGGATGGGTGTTTATGATCTTCCATGGGCCAGTGCTTGATAGATGTTACCGGAGACAAATCATCTTGAAGTGCAGGTCCGTCTGCGTTTCATCAGTCCAGAGTAATGGTCCTAGAGGCTTAGAATCAATCTTAAGGGGAGTAATATAGATGTTTCAAGGGTACTAGGAGGGGAAGATCCGCCCTCCAGGGCAAGATACAGGCCGTATTCTTATCTTGGGTCAATACTTCTGCTTGTACTGGATTATGTCCCGGCCTCCGATACCATACCCTCTGGCCAGATATCTGTGGCTGTATAACTATATCTGGCACCAGAGGAGGAGTCTTGATCTGCCATAGGGACATAATAGGTGTTCCTTTAGCAATAAAGGCCGGAGTATTGACCACGATGTCAGTAGGCCATGTACCTATCACCGAGGGGGTGACTGAACCTCCCACCTCCAATAATCTCCCCCAAGGTGCAAGTAGGCCACACCATTTGGGTCCTACCTGCACCTTCCAAGGCCAATTTATCTTATGGATTCCCGGTTCTAAATTCTCAGGGGCAGGGAGCAGAAGATTATTTTCAGTACCAACCTGCGGTTTTACCTTATTATCGGTGCCTGTAATTTGGATCCTAAGAGGGGAGGCCCATATAGTTTGTAACATTTTCAGGGCACTGGGTCTGCCATCCCGAGGTCTTTCATTCAGGTCCCGCACGGTTTCATATAATCTTTTTGTCCACCCCTGCAGGGACTGAGAGTCTGTTTTCAGGGCAGCCTTAAGGATACCATTATAACGTTCAATAAGGCCTGCCCCTGTTGGGTTATATGGCAGGTGGAATCGCCATTCAATGTTGTTTTCTTCTGCCCAGCGCTGTATCATCGCTCCAGTGAAGTGAGTCCCTTGGTCACTCTCGATAACTTGAGGTGTCCCGTATGCAGACATCAGTTTAGTAAGTGCCTTAATTGTGTATGCTTGATTTGCCTTTGGTACAGGATAGGCTTGCAGCAGTCCACTTACAGTGTCAACGCAGGTCAGGGCATATCTCGCCCCCTCAGACCGAGGGAGGGGCCCAATGTAGTCGACCTGCCATCTCTGAAGAGGACTATATCCTCTAGCAATGTGGGATGTTGTTTCAGGCAACGGTCTCGGTCTCATCTTTGAGCAAGCATCGCAATCCTGACATGCTTGAACGATATCAGATAGTTGTACAGGCAGCCCCCATGCTTTAGCAGCTGCCCACATTATCTTCTGTCCAGCATGCCGTAGCTTCTGATGTAACCAACGGGCAATATTTTCAGATTGTGAATTCTCAATCCATCGGATTCGGGCCAGTGTGTCAGCTTCATCATTTCCTGGTGACTGCAAGGGTTGATGACCAGAGACATGGTAGACACATACTGTCCTGTGTTTGACCGTATTCCAAATGTCTACCCACATGTCTTTACCCCAAATCGGTCGGGCGTGGATAGTCCATTCCTGGGTAGCCCATTGCGTAATCCACAGAGTGAGCCCCCAGTACACAGCCCAACTATCTGTACAGATGTTCAGGACGCCGTCACCAGGTTCTTTAGTTATAACCATCCACACGGCTCACAATTCTGCCCATTGGCTGCTTTGACCATCCCCCTCATCAAACCAGATGGTCTCAGTAGAGGGATGGTATGCTATTGCTCGCCACTTGCTCAGGTTGCCTCTGCTGGACCCATCCGTATACCAGGCATCTTCAGGAATAGGATATCTTCCTTCCTGAACGGGACTCTTCTCTGGTGGAGCAACCATCGGTTCTTTTGATGTATCACTGTGATACGTCACTGGGCCTAGGATCTTCTGTAGTTCTTCTTTAAGTGGAGATGAAGACAGACTGCTTCTCTGGCTTAGATAGGCGACCCATCGTGCCACCGTTTGTGCTTGGGTCACCCCCGTCTTAGGAAGGTGAGTCAAATCTCTCACCCACCCCTGGATTGGTAATGAAGTCTTAACTATGACCTCTGCTGTTTGCGTTATCGGCTCTACTGCTTGTAATGCCGAATAGGCAGCCAATAACTGTTTCTCAATCATGCTATATCGTTCTTCTGCTCCGTGCCAAATCTGAGACCAGAATCCAATGGGGGTTCGAACAGAACTCTGGCGTTGCCACAGGCCCCAGCCAAAACCATCTTGAGTAACATGAACATCTAGTTCAGCTGGGAGGGTCGGATCAAATATACCCAACGCCTGAGCTTGTTTAACTGCCAGTTTTGCCTGTTGGAAAGCATCCTGTTCTATCTTTCCCCAATTCCATGATTGACCCTTCTTTGTAAGCTTGTATAATGGCCTTAATAGCTGAGCTAAATGAGGTATAAAGGAGTGCCAATACCCCAATATACCCAAACATTCTTGCAATTGTTTTGATGTTGTAGGGACTGGAAACGCTTGGACTTTATCTACTACCGCACTGGGTAGTACTTTGGTTTTCCCGGACCAAATTACTCCCAGGAATTTTACAGATAGCCCCGGACCTTGCACCTTCTGTGGGTTTATAGCCCACCCTCTTTTCTGCAGGTAAGCTATCAACAAATCTGCTGCTTGTCTCACCGCCTCTAACGAATCGGATGTTAACAGGAGGTCATCAATATAATGATATAAATTGACATTATTTGGCTTTTCCCACTTAGCCAGATCACGTGCCACTAAATTATGACAAAAAGTGGGCGAATGTACGTACCCTTGGGGTAGGACCTGGAAAGTCCATTGCCTCCCTTCCCATGTAAATGCAAACTGATCTTGCGATTCTTCACTGATTGGAATACTGAAGAATGCATTCGCCAAATCCAAGACACAGTGGTATGTTTTGATTTCCCTGCTTAGTGTGTCCATTAGGGAGGCAATATTGGGTACAGCCGCATGAACAGGTGGCGTGACCTTATTTAATTCCCTCTAGTCTACTGTCATCCTCCATGTTCCATCCGGTTTTCGCACTGGCCATATTGGGGAGTTATATGGGCTATGTGCAGGCCTTATAATACCCACTCTTTCTAATTCCTGCACCGTCTTTGTTATTTCATCCTGCCCACCCGGGTGTCTGTACTGTTTCACATTAGTAATCCGGCGTGGCTTCGGCAAACAAATAGGCTCATGTTTTGCATGGCCTCTCAATATTGTCTGGATTGCCCGGATACTAATGCATCTCTGCCGCAATCGGAACTCTCCCACTGTTGTATGGAGAGCCAGACCCCACAGGATATCAATTCCTAATATATACTCTGGAACTGGGGCAATGGATACCTTGTACTCCCGTGGTGGAAGACGCCCGACCCCCAGTTTTACCCAGGTTTGGGTGACCGGAATGGTTTGTCCCCCAAAACCTCCAATCATCACTCTATTACCTTTAAATTTAGTTGGGTCTCCATATATTATAGATGTCTCTGCCCCGGTATCAACTAGGGCCATAACCTTCTGTATATTCTTTCGGGACCAGTATATCGTCAGTTCCACATAGGGCCTCCGGTCCCGTCTAGAGGCCCTAGGAGGACTGACATCCCTCGTCAAGCCATGAACTGAGCCAGATTCAAGTCTTTTACCTCCGATACCTCCGGTGTCATAACCCGAGGCACCTGAGGTGGCTTCTTTTTCCTATTTGGAACTATAAAATCTTCTAAATTCCATGTTGTTGTTGGTCGCCGCTCTATAAATCTTATCCCTGGCCTTTTGGGTTTATTCTGAAATTTTTGTTCATCCTTCAGTTGCTTCCACAACTGAAGGAGAACCTGATTGGGCTGCCCATCAATTTTTGAAAACTGAACGCCTGCCCGGAGCAGATCATTAAACATTTGTTTCCGGGATACCCTAACAGGCCCTGCCCGAGAAGTTCGCGGGGCCGATCTTCTGGCTCGCACTATTGGAAAAGCCTCGGCATCCTCAATCACCCTGATATTGCGCTTAGCTCGTAAACGCTCAGTTTCTCCGAGGTCTGCTACCAATTGGGCGGCTTGTTGGACTACTGCCTCTGCGGATACTACTGGATTAAGTATGGAAACCAAGGTTCCATACATATGAGAGGGTGCTTGCTGTAAAATTAGGTCCCTCATTCCCGCAGAAAATTTAACCATATCAGGGCTATCGAATGTGTCTTCGTAGATAGCCTCTCTCATACCTAATTCGCGTATATAATTTTGAAGGTCTTCCATAGAAGACCACATCCCTGTGTTTACTGGCATGTCAGTTTTATTTGTCCACACCATGCGGCAAGCAGCCATTATCCATTCTACAATTGAATGGTTTTCTTCAGGGAACTGAGTCCCAGCATACAGTCTCTGCCGAAGGGCAGGATGTACTGTTATTGTGGCCAACTTAGATACTTCGGGGCCACTAATCAGTACACTATCTGCCCCTGAATCCCATAACCGTAATAACCAAGCCAGAACACTTTCCCTTGGCCTTTGCCTAAATCGTTGCACTAGGTCCATGAGTTCAGTAGGCGTATATGGACGGGCTGTTACATGTAAAACAGATTCGGCAGGGGGCCATTGATCAGGAGGCACTCCTGCTGGTCGATCTTGAATTTTCTTTGTTTTTTGAGTTATTACTGGACGGACTTCTAGTGAGTCCGTCTCAGATGGTTTTTCTAGATCAGATTTAGTGATCTTATTTTGATTCATTTCTTCAGGATCTTGATCGTCATTAAATGAAATGTATCTAATTTGAGGGTTGGAGGAAGAAAATGACGGTTTTTTTCCTGTCAATAGATTGATCTCACCCTCCAATTTTTCAATACGGGCCTTTAACAATTCATTTTCATGTGCAATGTTGTTTGATTTTATCTCTGCCCGATTTAAAGCATTTAATAATGGCCAGGCAGCCATAGATGCAGCCATTCGCTTTTCTTTTGTAATTAAGATATCTTTTTGTAGTCCTAGAAAGTAATCAGTTAGACAATAGGCGTCCATGTTATTTGGTACTCTTAAAGGGCCCCATTGTTCAATAATTGTTGCTAATTGGTAATATGGGGACGCCTCAAAACCTGGAATTTGTCCAGGAAGGCATGTCCCTAAGGGGGTGGTCTTCTCCCCCTTGTACCAATTAAAGATTTTCCACACAAAGGACATTTTTTTTTTCCTTATATTTCTAGATGCCAAGTCAGTGGCTCCTGCCTGGCTCGCCAAATGTATTGGCAATAACTATGCTGGTATTAACAAGGATAGCAATTACAAGCAAAATGGTAGAAATACAGAAGATATAAGGAAAAGGGAACTCACCAGAGCTGAGGCAATCCTCCCTGGTGAGCAATCTCCAAGAGATGCTGCCTCAGTGAGGGTCAGCCCTTAAATGAGGTCTCAGAGGAGGTGGAGTCGAACTCCACCCCTCCAGGGAGCACAGCTACATAACTTTAACCTGTGCTCCCACAGCTGACCCCACACTTGCCTCAGCTGATCAATCAGTGGTTCACATTGTGATCTCCCATACACAGACAGAACCTGCCTGAGGAGCAAGCTGATGGCTGTCAGCTACAGGCAGACCTAGCTTTGTACTGCATTTCTTAGAGCAACAACTGTTGCTTTCAGTCACTGAATATACCAAGGCCAATTACTATGCCAGGAACATTTATGGCATCAGTGAACAAAAAATGCGTTAAAAATTGTAATAGACAGGAGCCATTTATTCTTTTATAACTAGGTGACAAAAGAACAACAGTCCTTCTAGAGTCAAGCTGTTAAGAACTAATAGCATCAATCAATATCACATAGATAGATTACTTCCCTGCCCTAAGACCATCTTGCGACCATTTGGTGCTCCTAATTAAGCCCTCTTGATGGCATTTTGTCTGAGCCATGCGACATTTTGTGATAGGAGTTACTGCTAGTGTTCCCTTAACCCTACACCAAAGTAGGAGGTATCCATTCTCAGGGAATCATGCAGGCTTCCTCTGTATTTGATGCTCAGAGACAGCCCCAGAACTTTTTAAATCTTAGCTTAGCTCTCATCCAATAATGTTCATCAAACAGTGCAACTTGTCCTTTGGGGATGCCTTTGTTCTGCATCAACCAGTTCCAACGGAGTCTTCTTGGCTTGTTTTAGATCAGTTTTTCAACAGATAAAGCCAGGGTCTTTGAATTACAAAGTGAAATTGCAGAATGCATGATTCTCAACCAAACAGAACAGCAGGTGGGATGCAGGGTGAATACCTGAGCCAACACCACCTGCAAGCAATCCTTCAGTATCTTAGGAATCTCTAGCCACCCCAAATCCAGTGTTGTGCTTGATCTATCATCTCTGCTGAGTTTTTAGCTAAGCTGATGGTGAGCATCATGGTGGTGATGGGTGAGCAGTCGGACTAGAGGGTCTTAATCAACCGTAAGGATCCTGTGATCAGAGGAACGTGAATGTGCTGTTAAAGGTCACAAGCGCTGCACTGCAGCATGAGCATACACAGCGAAAGGCTTTCAGTAGAGCTTCAGTTCATAAATGAGGACTGGGTTATGGAAAATAGGCTCAAGATATAAAACAGAAAACAGATCTTAACGCCAGGTTCTGTGAATGGAACCAGCTGAATTTCACAGATATTGAATTTCAATGACAATTTCTTGTGTTATTTTACCCTCCAGCTCCACCCTGAACAGGAACATGTCAGTGACAAGCATTACTCCTCCAGGCTTGACCTAACAGTGCTTTACTTGCACTATGAGCTAATGGCTGTGCTTACAGCACCTCAGGGAGACACCTCAGAGATCACAATGTCCTTCGGGTACAGCAGGAGACACTCAACTCTCCAAATGTGGAGTTTAATTTGTCCAAAGAGGAGACAGGATTCCCATGCTAATAACTTAGGACCATTTCAGTCATAGGTTTAAAGATGATGTAAGTGCTGAGGCAATACATGAACTAGATGAATGAAGCCCAGATGTCAGGGCTCAAGTCGTGACTCCAGCCCCAGCTGGAGCTAAGGCTGTCTTGAATTCATCACAACACAGTTACATTATTTGCTCATACTGTGGATTTGCATAGGGACAACAGGAAGGTCAGAATTGCTTCAATAGAGCTATGCAATCTTTGTCCTAAATACTGGAAACCCACAGCGTTGGACAAATAAAATGAATTAAGTCTGAAGTGCTTTACATGGATTGTGATCCTATGTTTGCCTCACAAACTTACCTGAGACTTTCCAATCAAAAATCAGAGTGTCATCTCCAATTGTGTAGATGTATGTTCCCTCGTCTTCTTTCGTTACAGCTGAAGCCACAAGCTTATGCAGTTTCCCTTTATCTTCCATTGTGAATTTCTTACTGGTCTTGATTTCTTTGCCATTTTTGTACCACTTCACCATGACATTGGCTTCAGAGGTCTCAGAAACAAATTCAGCTTGTTTTCCAGCAACGGCCCTGATTACTCCTCCACTTGTCTCTTTGATTACGAAGTTTGCCAGTGCTGAAACAAAATATGAAGACACAAAATACATATGATGGTAAAGAACTGCAGGGACATTGGTGACCATGAGGCATTCATTTATCATAAGATCAAACGTGCACGTTTAATCCTAGTTCTAATTGCTAGATTCTAATTCAGAAGCTGGCAAATTGGCAGCTTTTATAAACCACGTACCAGATTACCTTATCTCCACAAGTTGAAGGACATACACTGTACAGGGGACAGAGCCAAAGGAAGAAGCCCAAGGCTTCAAGAAAATGTCTAAAATAGGAAAACTGAGGAAAGAATTGGAACAAGCAAACTAGAAGGAAATCAATGGAGGGGGTATCTATTACTGCACTGTAACCCCCTGGCAAACAAATCAAGCCTAAAAGATAGAGATATCACTTAGGACTGAAAAGAAAAAAGAAAAAAAAGAATTCCTTTATGGAAATTAATTGGAGTGCAAAAGTTAGATGATAAAACTGGCCCTTATTAACACACAGTGGAATAATTGACTTCAAAGATTCAAAATCTCACCACTGTCTTAGCCAAAAGTTCAAGCTTAAGTCCATGGTCCTATTTTACTGAGGGTAATTGAGCTTGTTTTCCTACTTCTTGTTAACATATCATTTCAAAACAGCGCACACAACTGAGTTGGGTCTGTTGAGACAGCGCAGTCAGAGCTGCTAAAATCAAAGTCTGGATTATGCATGCATTTGTTCTGCAGTTCCAAGAACACGCATGTATAATACAAATTCAACAACGTTCTACAGAATGCCTGTATTTAGGAGCTCGAGAGCCAGCTGATGGACACTGGGATGACTGAGATCCTGTCAATACATTTAACTCCATCCTATCATACAGTCAAATTTCATTCATTTTTTCAGGAACTGTCTCTTATCATTGTAGTCCCCTCACCACTGCTGGATGTGAGCCCAGCCACACAAAAGCAGGTGCTGGTTTTCACTGCAGATACTGCAGTAAGGAGAAACAGCCTCCAGACTGGACCAGCTGAGCGTGGCCCTACCAGGATTTGCTCCAAAGGTCTTATTACCAGTAGTGCTTCCCGATGAAATACATGGGGGTCCTCCTTTGATTCCAACCCCAACCCACCCCACCATGCCCCCTGATAACATCCATCAGGGCCACATCTCGACAGCTCCTGAACACCTCCAGGGATCCCACCACCTACCTGGGCAGCCTGTGCCAGTTAATTCTGTGGGCAGACCTGCCAGTATGAAATATTATGCTAACATGACAAAGAGAGAGAAGAAAAGCAAAATTAAGACTAGCTGGCAAGCCTTGGCAGGAAGTTCTGCTCTCCATCAATTTAGTCCCTGTGACTCTTCACAGGTGTTTTCTACATTTGGGATCACTGCTACAAAAAGAGCTGTTTACATCATCTCTTGTGGCCACCCTGACAGAAGAGCAGGAAGGCTGGGATGCTCTTTTTCCTGTCTTTCCCTTGATTTCCTCTATATCTTAGGGACGAATCACAGGACAGAACACAGAAATCAAATGGCTCTACAAAGCAGATTGGCCAGTTCAAGTCAAAACAGCCACTGAAAACACCCCAGATGCTGTCTGACAACAGCTGGACTGTCGGGGAGTCAGGTGAATGCAGTCTGCTGGCCCTGGGCAGGAAGAGGACAGCCCAGACTGTCACATACCTTTCACTGAAAGCTGATAGAGCATTTTATCCCCCTCACAGATGCACTGATAACTTGCAGCATCATCCATTGAGTCGTTGTGAATTTTCAGGGTGTGTTTCTTCCCCACAATTTGCAGTTCATAATTTTCACTGGCCTTGAGCTCCTTCCCATCCTTCATCCACTCCACAGTAGCACCTGTGTCTGAAAGCTCAGCCTGCAGTTTGGCTTCCTCACGCAGCCGAGCGCAGATCTTTTCTACATCTTTGCTCTTCTTGGTAAATCTCACTGCAGCACCTGTCAGGAGCAAAGGCCTCGTTATTTCAATTTATATCAGGCTAACGTGGTCAATGTTTGCTGCAACATCTCTGAAAAAGTATCACCTTCTGTTCCTGCACTCATCATTGTGTCAGTGCTGAGCAATTCACGATATTTCATTTGGTCTTCTTGCTGGATTTACTAAGTAAAAATCAACCAAACATCTCCTTCTACTGATTAATAATGCTCTAAACATGCTTCTGCAGAGGTTTCCACCCAATGACAAACAGGTCCTCCCATCATGAATGTTTATTTGTTCTACTTTGTCATGCAAAGCTGATTGATAGAGATATTATTGGAATGATTGCTCCCCTACTTCTAAACTATTCCAGTGCAATCAGAAAGGCTGTCTGAACCTGCAGCTGAAAGTACTGCTCTATGGTCATGCAGTGGTAAACCTGGTGACTGAATGCACTGGCCAATAGCTGTGAACTGCAGACATTCATCAGCTGGCATGCTTGCACGTTGTTGTAAGGTCAATAGTAAACATGGCATCCCCTCCAGGTACAGCTTCACCAGTTGTTAGGGGGGATTTCACAGCCAGGACTGGGTCTGAGGAAGAACATGTATGTCTTAATGCTCTTTAGATGCAAGTCTGGTATCTCATTTAGAGATGGAAGATTAAATCATAGGTACATTTCTACTTCTCCCTTTGCATGAGTGCTAGAAGAAGCACTTCTGTGCTTAAGATCTGTTACAGAAAGTTCTGCCTCTTGCACATGTGAGATATCAAAAGATAAGGATATTCATGTCTCTGTCACAGAAACAACTCGTATCACTTTAGTGGTAGCTGGAGGTTGATAGGAGATAGGAGAACTAGGAATAAAGGAAAGCCTTTGGTGTGTTAATGCACTGCTATCCTTAAAGTCAAAGGAAGCATCTTTAGGGAACCAACACAGCTGCTCAGCACACACTGACCCATTTCCATTGGGGTTTTTGTGCTTACCAAGGTGCACGCTCCCTGGGAATTCCAGAGACGGGCTCTGTCCATGCGCATTGACTGCAGACACTCGGAACTGATCATCAGCCTCTTCAGACAGATTGCTCACCGTGAACTCTGGGACGGGGACATGAGACTCGTGGCACCTCACCCAGGTGAAGCCAGTTAGTTTCTTGCATTCCACAATGTAGCCATCGACTGGAATGGGGCGGTGCATCTTCGGAGGGGACCATGCCAGCGTCACTGAGGTTTCTGTTTTATTTTTCACCACGGGGTCAGTTGGGGGCTGGGTGGGAGGTTTTCTGGGAGCTGAACAGAAATAAATTTCAGAAATATTAGCATAAGGTCATGTAGGCTGGAAAAGACCTTCAAAAGACCTTCAAAATCAGCAGACTCAACTTTCAGCATGACCTACTGAGTCCCACCATTAACTACTGTGGTACCTGAGGACATACATGACAAGCTTATTCCTGCAGGTATTTACATAGTGAATATATTCACCCTCTGGTTGCTTTGGAACATTTTAGAGGTTAAAATCCCATCAGACTTTTTCACTGTGTGCAGCCACTGATACAGGCAGGAGGCTGGGAATTACCTGATGGGCTCTAGTTACAGACTACTGACACAGTAAAGGATTGATTTCATTTAATTTTGGCCATCAGAAAGTTTGGTGTCTGGTTTCAGTCACCCATCTGGACTCCAATTATAATCATATGGAGAACAGCACATTCAGGAGAACTCATCTCAATAAACCTGAATGAAATCACAGAATCATAGGATCATGGGAGGGCTTGGGTTGGAAGAAACCTTCAAGATCATTAAGTGCTAGATGCCAAAGGTCCCACTAACACAGTATTAAGCCAAAAGCTAGATGCTGGAATCAGATCTCCTGACCTTACCATCAGAAACTGAGATGTCATATTTTGCTCAGAGGTGCCTGCTTGTAGGAGGGACAGCTTCCAAGCTTTTTCTGCTCCAGGAACCAGCTCGAGCTTCAGAATTTAAACAGCAGTCAGAAATTAAACTGAGCTTTGTCACCTCCATCAAATAGAAGGAGTGGTTGGGTGGTACAGCTTTCCAAATCGCTTAGAAACTGTCACAACAATCAGATGCCTACCTTTTCTTTTTTAACTTGTTAATACATAGAGCTTAATAGCATCAGAATGCCCCAAGCACTTCAGACAACAGGACAGCTGTAAACCCTTCTTTAAGGATTCCTTTGTTTAACCACTGAGTAACTGTAATTCAGTGGTGCTGGTAGGAGAAGGGAAGTCCTAATCTTCCCAGATGGTGAATAGAGTTGATGTTCACATGCAGACTGGTGCTGCAGCAGAGCTAGAAACCACTCATTTGGGAAACACAGCACCAAGAAAATAATGGGAATAGCTTCATAAAATCAGGAGCTTCACTCAAATTTCATGTCAGATCTATAATTCTTCCTATTTTCAGGAAGAAATGATTTCCCTTTTTCTTGTAGTTTTATTTTCTTTTCCTTTCCAGCAAGCAGCTTTGTAGCTTACAAATTGTTTTCTAATCACCTCCTGGTGTGGACAAATCACACAGGTCTGACTCCATGTTTTACATAGTTAGCATTTTATATTTGTTCCACTATGGAACTGTACAGTCATAGAATGGCCTGGGTTGAAAAGGATCCCAAAGATCATCCAGTTCCAACCCCCTGCTATGTGCAGGGACGCCATCCACCAGACCAGGCTGCCCAGAGCCACATCCAGCCTGGCCTTGAATGCCTGCAGGGATGGGGCATCCACAGCCTCCTTGGGCAACCTGTTCCAGTGCGTTACCACCCTCTGAGCGAAAAACATCTTCCTAAGATCCAACCTGATCCACAACCCCTACACACCCTCAGAGCCCCCTAGAGCCCCTAGTCCTCCTATTGCCCACCACAGCCCCATATGCCCACTAGAGCCCTCCTCAACTCTCTTTACAGGCCCTGCACAGCTCTATATAACAGTCTTATAGAACTACCTCTAGTAGAAGCAATCTCCACACAGAGATCCTTTCCCAGCACACTGCGCCACGGGGGGAGCAAAACGGGGGGGGGCACATACACACACAGCGCCGGGGGGGCCCGTAACCGACCCCCACCCATCCTTTAAAGGGGTGGGGGGTCCGTTTTAATGGGGGGGGGGCCGAGATCACCTTCACCCCCCACCCCCCCATCCCCACCCCATCCTTTAAAAGGGGGGTGTCCATTTTGGTGTTGGGGGGCAGTGACAATCCGCCCCCCCACCCCATCGTTTAAAGGAGGGGGGGTCCGAGACCACCCCCCCCACCCCATCTTTTAAGGGGGGGGGTCAGGGGCTCATGGGGGGCAGCACATCGTGCACAACATTGTGGGGGGGGGGGGCTTTAATAGGGGGGGGTTACAAAAAGCATAGCTCTCAACTATAGATGGGATTGGGGGGGGCTCAATCGATGGGGGGGGCCCCTTCATGCAGGGCGGGCACAGCGTAAGTCAGCAGCTTTGAGGGGGGGTGTTGGGGCTGTTTGGCCTTTGGGGGGGTTATTGTGTGCCCCACCCCCACCACCCCCACACACAATGGGGTGTTAATGTGGGGGGGGGGGGCTTAGATTAGTTGCGTTCCCTATAGCACTGCCCCCCCCCGTCATTAACCCCCCCGCTTTATCCTTACGGCTGAGCCCCCCCCCGACAGCGCCCCATTCATCTTGATGGGGGGGGGGGTTAGTCACATGACCCCGGCGCGGCTTACGGCACATCGTCGACCCCACCCCACCCCCCATAACCCCACCCGGGGGGGGAGGGGGCGATGTGGTGAGTGGGGGGGGGGTTCCGGAGGTGGGGGTGAGCAAAGCGCAATATGGGGGGGGGGGTCCTATAACTGGAGGGCAGCGGCTGCACAAAGAGCCCGCGGGGGTCGGAGAGCAGCACTTTGGCTGGGGGGGGTCCACGGGGTCCGGGGGTAATGCTGCCCCACCCCCTCCCCCACCCCCCACTGCCAACCCCCCCCCCGCGTTGCCCCCCCGCCCCAACGTCAGCTCCTGCGGCAGCTCCTCGTCGCTCTCCTCCTCCTCTTCCTCGTCTGGGGGGTCAATATGTGGAGGGGGGGGTCCCATCGGGCAGTGGCAGCTCCGCCGGCTCCGATTGGCTGAGCCGCAGTGCGCGGGAGCGGCTGTTGTGTGCCAGTCGGTGGAGGGGCGGCTCTTCATGGAGCTGCCCCGCAGCCAACAACAGCCTGAATGAGATCCTGGAGTCCCAGACGCTGGAGGATGAGCTGGGAAAGAGCAGAGGCTCCCCACAGAAGGGCAAATCACGTCTGATAACGTGAGTGTGGAGCACAGCCAGCCCCTTCCTCACATGTGTGGGGCTTCCATGTTCCTCTGTGCCCATTGCAGTGTGCCACCCCAATCCTGCTGCCCAGCCAGGAGTGGATGGGATGAGCAGGTTGGGATGCACAGAGCAGTGCTCAGACATTGCTGGGACATTTGTGCACTGCTGTTGAGCTTCCCTTTGTGCAGCAGGGGAGAGGATGGAGGTTTACAGGTGGATGGTTGTTCTTTCTATGGCATTGCACAGGTGGTAGAACCTTGTCCACTCCCAAACTTATTCCAGGGCATGCGGGAATTTGTGCAGTTGTAGTTCCTGAATTGTGCTATTTAAAACCCTCCTGTAAATGGGGATGTTTTGTAATGCCTGCTGGGGCTGCAGGCAGCATTGCCTTCCTCCTTAGGGGGCAGGTTTAATCACAAGCCTCCCTATTTCCTATCATAAACGTCCTACAAACCATGTCTGGGCATTGCTGTCTTGGCCTGGATCTCAGCTCCTGAGACTGTCAGATGTGAAGCAGCAGCAGCTGGGACAGGGCTGGCTGTGTGCCCTCTCTGGGTCTGTGGGCACAGAGTGGGGCAGAGGGATGACTGTGAGAGGGAGGAATTGCCCAGCCACAAGAAAGAGGAAATCAGCTGAAAAGGGGAGATTTGAGAAGCACTGAGGCTGTGGCTGCTTTGACAGTAAGAAGAAACCAAGCTGTCACTGTGCAGATGGGAACTCCAGTAGGAGAGCTGTGGTGGCTTTACAGATGGCAGACAGCAGCTGGAGTGTAGAGCCAAGGGTAGGGGGGGGATCTTCCTCTTAGCAATGCCATGCAAAGAATGATGCAGACTCCTGCAGGGTCGGCTTTGCTGTGTGACCCTGGATGGAAGCAGCTGGAAGGTCTCAGCCCTTCTGCATTATCCCAGGAGCTGGGGCAGTGCTCGGTCTCACCCCACCTCTGCTAATAGCAAATGCAGAATCCCTTATCTGAGTGCCCTTTTCTCTCATGTAGAGTCACCAACCCTGGGAAGTTCACAAAAAGTTTGGGTGTTGTGTTGAGGGATGTGATTTAACTGGGAAGTTTTGGTGATGGTTGGACTGGATGATCATAAGATCATCCAGATCATAAGATCTGAGATCATAAGATCATAAGATCATCCAGGTCTTTTCCAACCTTGAAAATTCTATGGAGTTGTAGCAGATTGTGGGGGTGTAGGTGTGGTATATATATGTACACAGATGGGAATATCCGTATGGAAAAGATAGATCCATGTGTGTTCTGGGCTGCACTGAAAAAGGGGTGGCCAGCAGGAGAGGGAGGTGATTGTCCACTCCTGCTCAGCTCTTGTGAGGCCATATTTGCAGCACTGTGTCCAGGCCTGGGAAGGATGTGGAGCTGTTGGGGAGGGTCCAGAGGAGGGCCACTGTGATGATCAGAGGGCTGGAGCAGCTCTCCTATGAGGAAAGGTGGAGGGATCTGGGCTTGTTTAGCCTGGAGAATGGAAGGCTGTGGGGAGACCTCATTGTGGCCTTTGAGTACTTGAAGGGAGCGTATAAACAGGAGGGGGAATGGCTGTTTATGAGGGTGGATAATGATAGGACAAGGGGGAATGGTTTAAAACTGAGACTGGGGAGGTATAGGTTGGATCTTAGGTAGATGTTTTTTGCTCAGAGGGTGGTGACACACTGGAACAGGTTGCCCAAGGAGGCTGTGGATGCCCCATTCAAGGCCTGCAGGCATTCAAGGCCAGGTTGGATGGGCTCTGTCCATGAGCATTGACTGCAGACACTTGGAACTGATCATCACCCTCTGCAGACAGATTTACAGCCCCTGCACAGCTCTATATAACAGTCTTATAGAACTACCTCTAGTAGAAGCAATCTCCACACAGAGATCTTTTCCCAGCGCCCCTTTGTGACATCATAATGCCCCTTTTTGACATCATAACACCCTTTGTGATATCATAATGCACCTTTCTGATGTCATAATGCCCCTTTCTGACGTCATAATGACCCATTGTGATGTCTTAATGCCCCTTTGTGATGTCATAATGCCCTTTGTGATGTCATAATGCCATTTGAGACGTCATAAGGCTCCTTTGTTTTCATAATGCCTCTTTGTGACGTGATAATGCCTCTTTGTGACGTCATAATGCCCTTTGTGACGTCTTAATTCCCCTTTGTGATGTCTTAATGCTCTTTTGTGATGTCACAATACCCCTTTGTGATGTCATAACACCCCTTTGTGACATCATAATGCCCCTTTCAGACGTCATAATGACCCTTTTTGACGTCATAATTCCCCTTTGTGATGTCATAATGCTTCTTTGTGGTGTCATAATGCTTCTTTGTGATGTCATAATGCTACTTTGTGACATCATAACGCCCTTTGTGACGTCATAATGCCCTTTGAGACGTCATAATGCTCCTTTGTGATGTCATAATGCTCCTTTGTGATTCATAATGCCCTTTGTGATGTCATAATGCCCTTTCTGACGTCATAATGCCCCTTTGTGATGTCATAATGCTTCTTTGTGAGGTATCTGTGGTGCCATTGATAATGAAGTGTGATGAACTGGAAGGCTTTCAGTAGAATTGCAGCCCTAACATAAACAATGACTTGAACTCTGGAATTCTGTGTAAAATCATTAGCTAGCTTGTGGTCTGGGTCTTCAAACCAAAGGCTGTGAGGTGCTGCTCTTGTTGACGCAGGCTGTGAAAGATGACTTGAGCTCGAAGAGTAATTTCCCTTCTGCTCTTTATATGAACGTCAAATCCACAATTAGAATATTAAGAACATAATATAAAAGTTTGTGCTGCTGGACTGAGGACTTCCATTAGCTGTTAGCCATAGTTTGGAACTTGCAAAGCAATCATATTGGAGCCTTGCTGGGCAACCTGCTCCAGTGTCTCACCACACCCACAGTAAAGCATTTCTTCCTAATATCCAATCCTAATCTACCTTCTTCCCATGTAAAGCCATTTCCCCTCATTCTGTTGCTACCTGCCCTTATAAAAAGTCCCTCCCCAGCCTTCCCTGTAGGCCCTCTTCAGATACTGGAAGGCCACTCTAAGGTCTCCTTGGAGTCTTCTCCAGGCTGCAGAGCCCCATCTCTCTCAGCCTGTGCACATAGTAGAGGTGCTTTCAGCCCTCTCTGATCACCTTCATGGCCCTCCTCTGGACCTGCCTGAACATCTCCAAGTCCTTCTTGTGTTGAGGGCTCCAGAACTGCGTGCAGTGCTCCAGATGGGGTTTCAATGAGAGGAGTGTGGAGGGGCAGCACCACCTCCCTCGACCTGCTGGTCATGCTTCTGTGCTTTAAGCTTATGCTTTAAGGTCCTATATGCTTTAAGGTTTAGATAGTGCAGTCGCCTCACCTCTTCAGGTTTATCTGTGAAGGTCCCTTCCAAGTGAACCGTGCTGATCCAGACAGTTCGGATTGCTCATTAAAGTATTTTAGTAAGTTGGGCTGGTCCTACGAAGCAGTATGACTGCAGTAAGCAGTGTACATGGTGTGCTGTGAGTACTGCACACATTCCTCTTGGCAGCTTGTGGAACAGAAACTGTGCATTGTTTGGATTGTGTAAGTATTCCTGTTGGTCTCTTGTGATGCTTACCTTCTTAGAGCACCTTTCCTCGTTTGGCTCTACATATTTTGGTACCTTACTTGTTCTGTTTGGCTTAGCAGGGAAGGTCTTCTTCTGAAGCATCCTCAGTCTTGGTCTGGGCAGCATACTTAGAAATGACATGGACGTTACATGAGTGGGTGGTCAAAGGGGGGAAGAACTCACCTTTCTGATCTGTTTCCTTTTAGAACACAGTCCTGGAGAGGATTTGCTTTCCTTGTTTCCTGGAGACTTGGATTCTTAGATGGTTTTGACTGCAGCTATTTCTGATGTTAATTTCTTTTTCTGTACTTTAGTAGCCAAGTGCAAGTGGAGTGCTTTGGAAATTGTCTGAAGTTGCCAGGTTGTGTGTGATCACATATGTAACATGGAGTTATGTGTGGTGCCAGTGATAATTAAGTGTGATGAACTTGAAGGCTTTCAGTACAATTTCAGCCCTAATGTAAACAGTGACTTGAACTCTGGAATTCTGTGTAAAATCATTAGCTAGCTTGTGGTCCAGGTCTTGAAACCAAAGGCTATGAGGTGCTGCTCTTGTTGACGCAGGCTGTGAAAGATGACTTGAGCTCTAAGAGTAATTTCCCTTCTGCTCTTTATATGAACGTCATATCAACAATTAGAATATTAAGAACATAATATAAAAGTTGTTGCTGCTGGCCTGTGGACTTCCATTAGCTGTTAGCCATAGTTTGGAACTTGCAAACCAATCTTATTTAGACTTTAGTGGTGAAATCTTCTGATGAAATCTTCCTTCTAATTCTGCAAAAGAATCTCGGTGGAACATTTCTGTCTGAAAAGGCTCTGGCATATGAAGATGTGCCAGACTGCAGCCATGTGCCAGATGCGTTTGGATCCATGGAATTTTCTGATGTAGCTTCAGTGTTTGAAGAATCTCCACTCGATCTAAATACTCAGAAAACAAAGCAGGTGTGTGAAGATGTACAGCTAGTTTCTTACAGAAAAAATACAGCTCTTAATCTAGAAATCTGCTTCTCATTGTATCTAGTGCTTACTCCATATTTAAGTATCTAGTGGACCTTGACCAAAGGAAGATAAAGATAGAGCAAAGAAGTATGTTAAGCATAAATTTTGTTGCCTTCTACCTGTAGGCCATGGTTGGTTTGACGTGATCCCTAACTCCAGTGTTTGGTTTGCACAGAAACAGCAAGCAAGGGAACAAGTAAAGGAGTCAGTGAGGATTTTAAAACACAATGGGAAGCGATAAGGCACAGTTAATAAGATTCTGGAGTTAGGCTGGAGGTAGGCAGAGGTTGAAAGGTACCGAAAGAAATTCAATCTTACTGTGTTGGACAACAAAATCCACTGTGATATTATTCAAATTTTTAACTAAACCAAGTGATAATTCATATTTATGTTTAGATAAGCTGGTGAGGGTTAATCCTCAATGGAGAATTGAGATGAACAAATAAAAAAATGGTGTTTGACAGTCTATAAGAAACGAACTTATTCTAGGAGAGAATCAGAGTTTTCAACTGTTTTGTTCAATAGCCAAATAATGTATGATATTTTTATAAGCATTGTGTCTGACCTTCTCAGCTGTTAGAATTTCTTTGACAGTAACTTCTCCGGCTGTGATCAGAAAACCTTTTGTTCCGTCTCTGGCACCATTCGAGGCATGATACTCAACTGGGTGATATGGAATTCACACTGTCAACTCCAGTGACAAGAAAAGTGGCATCTAAGAAGCGTGCAAACACAGAGAATGTTGATGCAGAGTCAGCGTTAAGAAATGAGCTGCCCTTTGCATTTCCTGCTCCAAAGGCCTTCTTTTCGAAGAGCCAGACAGAGAAGCAAGTAGAAGGCATATCTTTTCAGGCGCCTACTTCCAAAGGTATGTTGTACCTAACAAATGGAAACCTAGAACATGTGTAGCTTCGGAATTTTTTACTTTAAATATGAATGCAATACTTGTAGATCCTAAAATTCTGAAAGGTTTCAGTGTGGGGTTTATTTGGTCACAGCACATACAGCTGCCATCCTGTACATCTGACAGTGCACTGCAAGCGGTTTAACCATATATCAGGGCATGGTACACGTCTGTTAATGATAGAAGTTCTCACAGTTTCACAAGGAGCATGCCTTGAGATGCATTTAGATAATGAGATAAGTGCTGTGTTCCTAAAACTAGCATGTGTCTCCACTCTCCATCGAGATTTAGTAGATAATTTCTTTAACAATTATGATGAGAGTTTTGTTTTGTTTTTATTTTTTTCTGGGCTATTATTTTGAGTGAAAGAAAAGGGTATGCTTTTATTTAAGCGAGCTTTTGATTGCATCATGCTTCTAAATTAAATGTAACCTACTGAATTCCTCATGATAGCATACGAGTACTTGCGTGTAGTTGAGAACTGGTCAACTCGTGAGCCTGAGACCTGGGATCCTCCATCCTAGGGTGGAACTTTACTGGAGCACGTGGGTGCCACAGCAACAAAAGGACTGTGTACAATAGACTGAGAGTTTGCTGAGTTTCTTGGTTGACAGAAAGCACAACTAACTCAGCAGCAAGTGACGTATTTGGGATAGGAGATGACAGCTGGACTTTGAACCTTAAGGACTGCCAAGAAAGAAGCCATCTGCTCAACCCCTGAGCTGCAAACTGCCAAGGAACTCCATACGTTGCCAGGAATGACAGGAGGGTGCCAACCATGGATACACAGCTACGGACTGATGGTAAACTTGAAACAGCTTGAAGTGAGTAAGGGATATCCAGGGTGCACTGGTGCTCAATATTCAAGAAGCCCATCAATCTACACTGGGCCAAAGGATACCAGTTTTAATATCTCATGCAGTGTTTACTGTATTGGAGGCAAAAGGGGGACATTGGCTTTCACCCCACAGAATCACAGAATCACAGAATTACCCGGGTTGGAAGGGACCTCAAGGATCATGTAGTTCCAACCCCCCTGCCTAGCAGGGCCACCAAACATACGCCTTTACTAGATCAGGTTGCCCAGGGCCCCGTCCAACCTGGTCTTGAACACCTCCAAGGACGGGGCATCCACAACCTCACTGGGCAGCCTGTTCCAGGACCTAACCACCCTTCTAGTAAAGAACTTTCCCCTAACATCCAACCTAAATCTTCCCTCCTTCAACTTAAAACCATTTCCCCTAGTCCTGCTATTATCAGCCCTTTCGAAGAGTTTACTCCCCTCCTGGGAGTAAGTTCCCTTCAGGTACTGAAAGGCTGCAATGAGGTCACCCCGCAACCTTCTCTTCTCCAGGCTGAACAAACCCAACTCCCTCAGCCTGTCCTCATAGGGGAGGTGCTCCAGCCCCCTGATCATCTTCCTGTCCCTCCTCTGGACCCTTTCCAAAATCTCCATATCTTTTTTGTACTGAGGGCTCCGCACCTGGACACAGTACTCCAGATGGGGCCTCACAAGAGCAGAGTAGAGAGGGACGATCACCTCCCTATCCCTGCTGACCACCCCTCTCCTGATGGAGCCCAGGATCCCATTTGCTTTCCGGGCTGCCAGAGCGCACTGCTGGCTCATGTTAAGTTTCTCATCTATCAGGACCCCTAGGTCTTTTTCAGCCGAGCTGCTCTCAAGGACCACTCCTCCCAGCCTGTACAGGTGCCTGGGGTTCTTCCGGCCCAAGTGCAAAATCTTGCACTTTGCTGTGTTGAACCTCATTAGGTTCACCCGAGCCCAGCTTTCCAGCCTGTCAAGGTCCCTCTGAATGGCATCTGTTCACCCCAAAGATTCCCGAAATACCAGGCCATCCTGGTAGAGCAGGGTGATATAGAAATAATTGTAACTACTATTGCCAACCCAGTATCTTTCCTTAGCGGAACTCCCCTGGTGGAGAACCAGGATGACATCACTGCTTTGAAACAACTGATGCTGCACATTACATCCAGTCGGTTGGAGCTGAAGGACGAACCCTTAGAAGATGCAGAAGACGCCTGATTTACCAGCAGCTGCAGTTTTGTGAGACAAGGAGGCTTTAAGGCAGGACATGCAGTAACTGCTACTGAGCAGGGAATGGAAGCACAACCATCAGCCATGGGGACTACCCCTCAGAAGGCTGAAATAACTGCCTTGACGAGAGCCTTAATGATATGGACAGATGCTAACTATGTGTTTGGGGTGTCACACGCTCATAGCACCATCTGAAAAGAGCAAGGATTGCTCACACACAAGGAAAAGAGCGTGATGTAAATGTACCTATGTTGTAGGGCACAGTTCTCTATCCAGGCCCAAGTCTGTGTGGGTGTCTCCTCTATCCACAAAGCTGCTCACACTGCAGGAGGCACAGGCTGAGAGGAGAGGCCAGAGCAGCTCTCCCACTGTGACACGGAGCAGCAGGATACAAGTAAAGGAAGGCCCCACAGCTGTACTGGGAAGATTCCACACAGTCATCAATTTTTCATCTGAAAGGTAAAGAGGAATTCCCTTTTCTGCCCCTATCATCATTGGTCGGGTGAGTAGCAATGATGCCCGGTGTGCTTCCATCAATGGAGCAGAATAGGCGGAAGGCTGGGGTGCAGGCTGACCTCTGCTGAGGTGAGTGGGGGCTCAGGGTGTTGCTCAGTGGTAGATTTGTTCACACTGAGTTCTAACAGGAAACTTGCTCAACATCGAAGGCCTTGCAAAAGTCTGGCTGAGTGATGTCAGTTGCTTTTCCTTTCCCTACTGATGCTGTCACTCCACTGTAGAAGGCCACCAAAGCGACCAGGCTGCATGTCTCCGTTTCTGCTGTTTCTCCATTTCCTTCTTGTTGCTCCCTGTAACCAGCAGGTTCAGCCATGCTGCTTTCCTGCCTCCTCTACTGTGTTTCGTGTGGTCGGGATGGAGCTCAAAGCTCCAGCTCTGAGTAAGGTTTTCTGAGAAAGTTACCATCTCTTTTCCATTCCTTTACCCCTAAAAACAGTTTTCCAGTGTCTCTCATGCAAGAATTCTTTCAACAGCCTGCAGCTGACTCTCCTGAAGCTCAGGGTCCTGACTTTGCTTTTTTGCCAGGCCTGCATTCCTTGAGATGAGGAACTCTAGGAGGGCATGGTCACTACAGCCCTGACCACCTCCAGTCTTAACCCCTGCTGTGCACCATGTCCAGTAATGCTTCTCTTCTGCTTGGTGTGCTTAATACTTGACCCACAAAGTTATTGTCAGTGCACTCCAGCAGTCTCTCAGACAGCTTGCAGCAACTGGGATTGGTGCTGGGTGGTTGCTGGGAGGTGTCTCAGCAGAAAAGCTGGGCTGGGGTGGGCGTGCTATGTCAGTCCTCATCGCAGCTGGCAGAGAGAGTTAGAGGAGGGTGATGGGTGCTGCCTGCTCTCAGTGCTGCTGCACTGAATTTGGGGCACAGCAGCACACTGGTGAGTGAGCTGGGAGGGAGACGGACTGCTGCTGTGCATGGCTAGGCCAGAGCTGGAGGATTGTCAAACACGTGAGTCATGCTGGTGCAGCCATTGCAGCTGCAGCAGGAGTAGAAGACAAAGAGGTTTTGTAGAGGACAGAGGGTGGTGATTCATGGTTTGATGTCCAGGTGGAGGCCGATAACAAGTGGTGTCATCCAGGAGTCTGTCTTGGGACCAGTGCTTTTTTACATGGTTATCAGAGACACCAATGATGCAATGGAGTGCACCCTCTGCTGTTTGCTGAGTGGTGCGGCTGACGCAGTGGAAGGAAGGGATGCCATTCAGAGGGAGCTCAACCGAGAGGTTGGCCTACGTGAATCTAATGAGGTTGAACACAGCAAAGTGCAAGGTTTTGCACTTGGGCTGGAGGAATCCCAGGCATTTCTACAGCCTGGGAGGAGCAGTCCTTAAGAGAAGCCCCGCAGAGAAGGACCTGGGGGTCCTGGTGGATGAAAAACAGAACGTGAGCCATCAGCGTGCTCTTGCAGCTCAGAGAGCAAATGGTCCCCTGGGCTCCATCAGAAGAGGGGATGGCCAGCAGGGACAGGGAGGTGATTGATCTTCATGATCCTTGAGGTCCCTTCCAACCCAGGCCATTCTATGATGCTGTGATTACACTCGCTGTCAGAAATAACAGCAGCTGTACAGAAGCTGGATATATTTTGGGACAGTTATTGTAACCAGCTGATTTTAAGACCTTGCCCGAATTGGGGGCCTAAATTGCATGTTAGGAGAAAGCTGGTAAAGTGGCTATTGCTCATTCTTTTTCATTTGCTGATTCTTTCATTCGGGTTCCTTTTCCAAAGGAGATTCTGGTGATGGAAGCAATTGAAGAAAGAACAAAAGCAGCTCTTGCCAAGAATGCTTGAAGTCCCTGTGGAGAGAAGCAAAGAACTTGGGCTTCCTCTGGGATGCTCCCCACCATGTCTCAGGAAGGAGACAACTGCTGTTCCACTTTCTGCTCTTTGTGTGGAAAGGTACGTCTGGGTTTTCTTCTACCTGTTTTTCTTTTTCTGGCTTTGAAGGAGAAGGGGTGGAGCAAGAGGAGACCCACTGGTCATTTGTTACCTCAAGAACAGGATGGATTCTGCATTCACTGTGAGAAACTTGGGCTAGTAGCATGGGCATGTTTCAGGCTGGACTCTTCTTTTGCTACTTGGTTTCCTTTTGGCTACAGGGAGACAGCTGTCTAAAGGTGTGTTTTCAGACCCACTCTCCAAAACCATGTTTCATTGTTGCAGGTGGTTCAGTGTGCTCTTGCAGGGTAGATGCTGTAGTTTGCTGTAGAATCTAAATGGTTTCTGTTCCTAGGGGAGGACTGAGAGGAGGTAGTGAGAAGAGAATTCAATGCCTTAGGTGTATCTTAGTGAGAAATGTTGGCATGAGGTGCTGGAAGTCTTGAGTTGTCAAAGGCCAGTGATGCTCAGACTCCTTAACCTGCTGGAGCAGGGTGGAAGCAAGGAGTGGGCACTGCCGTCACACAAGCTGCACTTGGTTCTGGTCTGCCAGGTCTGTGCTGGCCTGGATTTCTTCTGAGAAGTTTGTTGGAGCTGCTTGGAGTAGTGAAGGGTGGGGAAGAAGTGCTGCTCCAGAGCTATGAGACGTGCAGCTCCTTCTGAAGTGCTCCTGATAAGGACGGAGTGCATTTGCTGCAGCTTTCTCTGCAGATGTGCTCCTCACCTTGAAATCCTCCTGGTTTGTCCTCAGCTCCTGACCACGGCCTGTGCTCTGTTTTGCAGGCTGATAACATGCAGAAGCCGCAGCTGGTGCGTGCTATGTCATCTTTAAACGTACCAGCATTTGCGGCAGCCCATGTTATTAAGAGCCACGTCACCCAGGGGCCAGATGAGCTCTCTCTGGAGGTAAGCAGTTCCAGGCATTCCGTGTTGTCGTGCATAGAAGAGGGCAGTCCTTTCTGCTTTGTTTTCCTACCAGATTTGCTGAATCTGGGATTGATGTTTCAATCTCTTTCAGGTCAGAGATCTGGTGAGCATTGTTGATATGAGGACATATCAACAGGCTGAGCCCCTGGTGGAGAGGCAAGCGTGGCTTTGAGGTAGGCACACGTTTTTGACTAGAGAGCACAACTTCAGTAGAGTTGGGAATCTCAGCTTGGAGCTGCTCTGC
This sequence comes from Coturnix japonica, assembly GCF_054131305.1. Taxonomy (NCBI): domain Eukaryota; kingdom Metazoa; phylum Chordata; class Aves; order Galliformes; family Phasianidae; genus Coturnix; species Coturnix japonica. The sequence goes on from NC_140689.1 coordinate 3,743,003, forward strand.
CTGCAACGGATGGCTGCTGGATGCAAACAGTTGCCCTGTGTCACTGTCAGTGGACCTTCCCTTTGGCTCTGGGCTCGGGCTAATGCTCACCTGTCTTTTTGTTCTAATTACAGGTTGGGCTTTTCCCTGGTGAGTGCATGGAACTCATCAGCGGAAAAGTTCCCGATTCCCTCCTCAATTCATTGCCAAAGCCAGGTGCGTAATTTACATTTGACAACGCGAGTTAGTCAAATAGGGTCAGAACGTTACTTTCAGGGGGTTTGTTTATGCCCAAGTTCAGCAAGCTTAGAAAGAGAACTACAGTAATCTCCTTGGCACCTCCAGGGATGGGGAAAATCCATTCTTGCGTGTCCTTGTTGGGAATGTTCTTCCCGTTGTTACATGCTCTGTCGAATGCATTGCGCTCAGCTTCGTCCAACCGAGCCAGGCCTGAAATGAACTGGTTTCTTTGTTTTGTTGCGCAGAGCCAAAGAAATGGGGCAAGCTCATCAACGGCCTTTGTTCCCTGGTGAAGGCCAGCCCTGGGAGAGCAAAGCAGCCTGAGCCTCCGACATTCTCCGGATCCATGTCCTTGCTTGACATCGTTGAGAGGTATTTAGCCTTCAGGACTTGAGGGCTGAGCTGTAGGAATGGAAGCATCCTCTGCTGTTTGAAACAGAGGGCGTTTCTAAGCTGTGTTTCAGCAGAAAGCAGGCAGTGCCCAGAACAGGCAACTTTTGGCCAGGGCTCGGTGCAGCTCTTCCCTCGCCCTGCACCACATCTGACAGTATGCTCTGTTTTCTCTGCAGAATGAGTTCTCCCAGTAAGAGGGCAGAGTCAGCAGCTGGCAGTTGGTGTTCCTGCTTCTGCCTGGGCAAACCATCCCCTGTGGCCAAACGCCAACTGCAGAGCAGTGCCAGGGAGCCCTCTGAAGCAGAAGTCTTGGTCCTGGCAGGTAAGGGTGCAAGTCCAGCTTACAAAACACTGCTTGTCAGCAACACAGGTAGAATTCATGCTTTCAGTGGGCTTGTACCTCCTTCTGGCGTTCAAGCCCGTCTTGATCCCTGTCTTTCCCAAATGAGTCTCTTGTCAACACAAGAGCTGGACCTGCACGTGGATCACTTTCAAGACAGTGACACTGTTGCTAGAAACCTATTTGCTTCTGCCCACCACCACTACATAGCCAAATGTCAAGAATCTCCATAGTTCATCTTGTGAACGTTCGACACTAACTGCTGTACATCTGCTCCTTCCTAGGTGACCCGAGCCCTTGTATATCCCCAAGACGCAGGGCATGTTACGATGACGCATCTTCCATCAATGAAGAGTTGTTACTAAGCCTGCCTGGATTGTGACTCAGCGCCTTTGCAGTGCTGCCCATCCCAAGCACAGCCCGAGTGCCCCAACAGCAGCACCACCATGCAGGCTCAGGTCAGCATCACCGAGGAGAAGCTGAGCATCTCGCAGGGGGGCACAGAATCAGGACATGAGTCCCAGGCTCCGGGCAACAGCACGGTCTCTGAGCAGCTCTCATGATTACAAGAGAGGATGAGTCCCATCTTTCCTCCAGACCTCACACCCCCTCCTTTCTCCTATTGAATAAAGGCACGCTCGTGCTCAATCAACGCCTTGACTGAATTCCAAGTTTTCATTCGCAGAGATTGGGATGAGTGCAAGAAACTGCAAGGCAGCTCAGCTTACAACACTCTGGCGGTGGGGTTTGTGCGGCCGAGCTCTGGGTGTGTTCCCATTTTGCCTGACTTTGGGATGCCTGCAGCAAGAGCTCTGCTGCCGTTGTGTATGGCAGCAAATAGTCTCTAGCATCCTGGATGCTGCTCATGAAAACCCCAAGCTTCCTGGCTGTGGCTGTGATGCTTTTCAGGGCCTTTTGATGCTCTTTGATGCCGTGGCTGCTCCCTAACACCTCTGTCCTCCCGCCGTGTCCATTCCTGGCTCTCACCTGTGAGCTGTCCCTGCAGATCATCTCCAGCCCTGCCATCATCGTGCTGCGGCAGGAGGAACTCGCCCTGACCAACATCAGGCAGTGCTGCCTGCCTCTCTCACTCTCTGGACCAAGTGTAACTACGCTGTCATGGAGACAAATGCTTTCTGTCACATCCTCCATCCCTGCAGACATTTACCAGTAGGTGGCTCTTGCAGAAGAAGATTCAAGCAGCAGAACCTTTTGCTCAGCTACAGCACACAAATGCTACAAAAGCAGGAATAACCCGCAAGCTCTGGGTCTGTTTGTCTTGCACAGGCATGCACTAACTGCGTTTGATGGTACCCCCCATCCTTGATTTCCTTCCCTGCTCCTTGTCTGATGGCGCTGCTGAGCCAGGAAGAAGCTGCCCAGTGTGGCAGAGCATGGTGCAGGGCTGTGCTGGGACCTCCTCCCCTTCATCTGCTGCAGATCAGTGCCACACACGTGCCATCGAGATGCTCTGGCACGGGATGTGCCTCCAACCCAAAGCTCCTTCCCACCTCCCAAGGAAAAGCAAAGCAACCCAAGCATCTCCAGCAAAGCTGCCCAGCAGACAGCAGGGAATGCAAACAGCTTCTGGCTGCTCCCCTGCACTCCTGTCCTAAGTAATAGACCCCATGAGGACTGGCTGGGAAATCAGTGCATGACACATGTGAGTGTGCACAGGATTGTGCAAAGCAGTGGGGTTCCATGAGTTTGTGTGTGTGTGTATCTCGGCTGTTATGAAAGCATGGGAAGACTGCCTTACTGAGTCCCAGATAATTACTTATCCTCAAATGATTTTTCCTGGCCAAATTTAGAGCCTCTCACAGGTAATCGAGACCAACAGGCTGTTGATGCACAATCAACAGACACAATCTAGATGAATAGCTGAGGAAAATAAAGCATCATGCCAAGGGTACTAGATAAGTGAGCAGCTTGAGATCTGCACATTTATGTGATACTCATGGTCTTAGACAATATTTGCTTAGTGAGGTCACATAGAATGAAAGTAAAATAGAAGAAGTGCAATTGGTCTCAGTTCACAGCTGGCTGGTTTGTCTCAGGCTAATCCTGAACTGTCTCAAGCGACTGCTTTGGTGCTCTACAGAACAGCAACTTCAGAGATCTCTTTCTATTACTAAGTGTTTGAAAGAGCAATTTGCTCTGTTAATTATCCATCATTTCTGTGCAGTCTGTTTTGTCAGACTTGTCTTTAGCTTCCAAGTTGTATGTGAAGAATTGTTTCCGTTGTAATGCACAATGTACTAAAAATTGAGAGATGAAAATGTGAAGAGTTTTTCCAGCTTTGATTTCATGTCTGGAATTTTGGAACCCACTACTTGCAGTTGTTAATCTGTCCAAACTGGTCTGGTTTGGAATGCCCTCATCCTTCTTGAATCGCTGTTAAAGGCGGAGCAATTCCTACAAGTGCCATGGCCCCACTGTTGTTCTAATTCTTGTTTCTTTGTTTTCCACACGCTGCTTTTCAAGCCTCCTTTTTCTTTACAGTCAAAGTGAGAACTGCACTGTGAGGTGTCTGAACCTTGTTGTGCCTCTACATAAATAGAACAGCAGCAAAGCCTGACAGGTGACTGTGCTGACAGCTCTCGTAGCCAGTAACACGTAACTGTGCTAAATCCCTTGTGACGGCTTTGATTTCATTTTTGCCAGTGAAATCCTTGTAAAAGGAACTGCAGCAGTGTGATGAGCTAAGGTGAAGATGCTGGTTTTAGTAGTGCTCTAAGCTGAGTGGAAGGGCAATTGAATGAGGGTTATATGCTTTCTCTGGGACGATAAGGTTTTATTTCCTGAGGGAAAGAGCCAGCTTTTCATGGGCTATATGTGGGCTTTGGCAAGGGCAGACAATCCAGTCTGTCAGGAAGCCATTTGAGGTGCTTCAGGTTTGTAAGCTTGTCTTTTTGTTTTTCAGGCGGATATTTGGAGCATGGGTGTAGTGCTGTATGCTCTGCTGTGTGGGTTTTCCCTTTGGATGATGACAATATGATGGCACTCTACAGGAGGATACCAGTGGGTATCAGTGGTGCTAGAATACACTGAGAAGGGAAATAGCTGAGCTTGACAAGAGGCCTTGCTTTTCGGATGGCAGAACATGCTGAGCTGTGGGTAGAAAGGCCTGTCTGCTGAATATTGTCCCTGTTTTTGCTGCTTTGTCTACCAGTATTTTGTGGATTTGGTTCTACGCTTGGTTGGCCTATGTGGCACTGTAGCCTAATTCTGTACCATGATAGCATACAGAATTTAAGGAGAAGTATTTTCTTGCCAATGGGCTGGATTTTTTGTATCTGGTTCTTCAACTGGCTGCTCCCTATACTATCTGTAGTAAAAATACAGACACATCATTTGATTTCCCAGAAATGAATGTTGCTAAATGCCAGCTCTTCTCATGTCTACAAAGATCAAAGTTCTGCATTTGCTATTAGAATTTCCTCTTCCAGAATCAGGAGGTAATGTAGGACCCCACAGATTGCCTTCAGAATCCAACAGTTAGTTCTGTTTCCTTTCGGAGTGCATAACAACCTGAGCACATGAATTGAATGGCGTGGCTTTTTAGTCTGGTACAAACTCTGCTGTACACTGAAACTTGGTCCATTTGTAAGCAGGACTTTTTCCATCTCTGCAGGACAGCAGAAAACCCTTTGTGCTCATCATGATGCCAAGAAGCAGAATGCGGCAGATGATCCAACTGCTTCAGGTGTTCATTTCCTTAAAACTGAGAATAGTTTTGGACTGAGAGTTTGTAAGCAGAACGGAGCTATTAAAGCTGTCAGAGATTATTTCTGCACTGTTCAATTCTATCTGCACAACATACACAGGATCTCAGAACTGCGTTGCTTGAATTGGTGGAACTTGTTGAAGTGAACTGGGATGAGCAAGTTTTAGAACTTAGTCAGAATGCAGTAAAAAATGGATAATCTCATGACTATTAAGGTACAGGATTGCTATTTCTGCACTGAATTTGTTTTTATTTTACATGGCTGTGATCTGAAAGTTGCTTGAAACGCAGGCACCAAGGCACTGTTGTGTAACTGAATTTCACACATTATAGGTCCTGAAATATCCTGGAATCAAAAACTCTGACTTGTTTTAAGTCTGCTGCTTGAGTCTAATCAGGGTCATAGTGTCTGTGTGCAGTGTTTCTTTCCCTGTAATGCTCCACATCATTTCATTTTGGGAATATTGAAGGAAATGGACTATGTGCCATAACTGTTGTTAGAACAAAGTATGTCTGGTGTGATCTTATGCATAGGTTCTGTAACTGCTCTTCACAGCTCAGGTGTTTGACCTTCTTTTTGATGAAGTGATGAAATACTGCTGGTTTCTATTTGTGCTTCTAGGCACCTTGAAGCTCTTAGGAATAGAACAATTGTCTCCAGTTCTTTTCAGTGATATCAGTAACAGCTCAAGTGTTGCTGCCCACTAGGTAGACCCAAAGAAGCAGATTACAGTGAAACAACTCACGAGCTGGACCTGCAGGAGGATCACTTTCAAGACAGTGGCTCTGTTGCTTGAAGCCTATTTGCTTCTTCCTGCCGCCACTCTATTACCAAGTATCAACAACCTTTCATGATTCAACTTGCAAACGTTTGACACTAACCCTTGTGTTTCTATGCCTTCCTAGGTGATTCGAGCCCTTGTCAACCCCAAAGATCCAAACCAAGTAGTGATGTGCAGTGTGTTTCCATCAATGGATAGTTCTTATTAAGCACGAATCGCTGCAATTCGGATGACAGCCTTCCACATGGTAACAGTGATGGACACAAGGGGCTCATCCACGTTCATGCTCTCATATCTCCTGGCTCTGCTGAAGATGCTGACCTGAGCCTGCCAGACACAGCAGTCACCTGCCTGGATTGTGACCCAGCGCCTTTGCAGTGCTGCCCATCCCAAGCACAGCCCGAGTGCCCCAACAGCAGCACCACCATGCAGGAGCAGGTCAGCATCAGTGAGGTGAAGCTGAGCATCTTAGATGGGGACTTAGAGTCAGGCTGCCAGTCCCAGGCACCAGGCAGCAGCACCAGCTCTGAGCCACTCTCATCTTGACAAGAGGAGTCCCATCTTCACCCTTGACCTCTCAAGCCCTCCTGTCTTTTATTGAATAAAGTCACTCTCATGCTCAGTCATCGCCTAAACTGCATTCCGAGTCTTCAATCACAGGGATTGGGATGAATGCAACAAACAGCAAGGCAGCTCAGCTTGCAACACTCTGGCTGTGGGGTTCGTGCAGGCAGAGCTCTGGGTTCCCATTTTGCCTGGCTTTGGGATGTCTGCAGCAAGATCTCTACCATTTTGTATGGGAGCAAATAATCCCTAGCATCCAGGTTGCTGCTCATGATAATCCCAGTCTTTCTGGCTGTTGCTTTGTGATACTTTTCAAAGCCTTCTGATACTCTTTGATGCCTTGGCTGCTCCCTAACACCTCTGTCCTCCTGCCATGTTGACTCACGTCTCCCACTTTTAAGCTGGCTTTGCAGATCATCTCCAGCCCTGTCATCATCACGCTGCAGCAGGAGGTGCTCACCTGGCCCAATGTCTGGCAGTACTGCTTGTTCTGCAGATGAGCAGCTGCCTCCTCATCTCTTCAGCTACAGTAGTTTTTCTCAGGGCAGTTAGATGCAGTCATGCTCCTCTGGATTTGGTGTGTTAAATCCATGCTGCATGGCAGCAGTCAGTGCAATACAAAGGTGTTCTGTGTGCCACAGCATTTCTCCAGGGGCTGCCAAAGGTAGAAGCACAACACAGCACCATCCTTCTGACAGTAATGTCTGTGAGTGTTAGACATGTGAGCACTGCATCATCCCCAGCGTGTCAGTGCTTTTCCACACCAACCTGACTCTCACACTCTGCACTGAATGTAACTATGCTCTTGTGGAGACAAATGCTTTCTGTCACATCCTCCATCCCTGCAACCATTTGCCGGTAGGCAGCTCTTGCAGAAGAATCAAGCAGCAGAACCTTTTGCTCACCCTACAGCATGCAAATGCTATGAAAGCAGAAATAACCTGGCATGCTCTGGGTCTGCAAGGCTGCACAGATGGGAGAGGTAGATTGTGATTTTGCAGTGGAAGTTTCCAGTATTTTCAGTACATAGTGTAGGCCCTAACTGAATGTATAACCCTCTTGTAAAACAGCTGTATAAGTAGTTTTTGCACCAAGAAAGTTGCTGAACAGAGTTAAGTTCAGACTGGGGGCATTCTGACATGGGGAGAATTGAGACAAGCACAAGATAAATACACAGGGTGGGTAGAGCCCAGCACAGGACAGAATGAATGTACTGACTTTTGGAAACATCGCCCTTCTCTGTCCGCAGAAAAGTACAAGGCAAACCTAAAAACAAGAGGTTGGTAATTGACCTTATATGGAAATGAATCCTAGCAACAGTCTCGAGGAGTCTGTGAGCCTGAGATGCTCAACCAATGAGAGCCATGAGAGCATCACCTGCATTGGGTTTAGGGCACAGAACAGAATTGATTTCACTGACTGGTGTGCAATTTCTCCCTTGCCAATAGGGGATGTGCGCGCAGTATTGCAATAATGAATAAGCACTGCTGCTATCGCTGCCAGCTTTGCCTAACTGGAAATCTTTGACTTTGAGAGTTTCTCACACAAGGGGAGAGGGTAAGAAAGTAAAGAGGCACAGAAAACTAAGGAAAACTGCTCTTCTTATCTATAAAAATTGATACAATTGATGCTGTCGTGCATTTATTTATTTATTTTTAATTTTTTGCCAATGTCAGTTAGATTGTTTTAAAATATCCACACACCAAAATCTGACTACCAAGCAAATTTAATGAAAATGAAATGAAGGTGAGTTAGCAGAAAGCACAAGGCCATATTATATTGGGCTCTAGCAAATTTACAGGCAGTCACTGCACGAAGAGATAGATTTGAGTTGCACATTATATGATTTCCACAAAGATTAAGGAAATCTGAAGCTTTCAATATATTTTTTTAATTCTTTTTTCATTTCATTTTTTAAACACCTGACCCAGACCCCAACCCTCACAGGAGCTGTAAAGATAACAGCATTAACCAGCAATGTAACTCTATTCCTAACCCTTACCCTGATTCTACAGGGGACTGTCTGAAACAGACATCAATTCAATTACTCATTTATTTATTGACAGAGATTCACGTTTGCTACGTTTGGAGAAGTTTTTATTTGTTTGCTGTGGTTTGGTTTTTTCTTTTTTTCTTTTTTTTCCCCCCCTTCCCTCCTCTTCCATCCTTGTGTTCTTCCCCTATAATCAAAAGAGAACGGATCCCCAGGGTCTGTCCCGCAGACGTTCTTTCCGTGGTCTCTGCTGCCACCTGCTGGCCAATACACGGAACTGCCAATGTTGGGCGTTTAGTACCATAGGAAGCACAACGCAGATCTGAGTTCTGACCGGTCTACGCAGCAAATCCGCCAATCTTTATTGCGATAAGCCCTCCACATGGCATCGCGCATGCACTCGAACACGCAACAGGCATAGATTTCTCCTAACTCCTTGAGGAGCAGGCAAGCAGAACAACTGAGCGCACCACTGCTTGTGATTGGGCCACCCCCATCATAGAGATGTGTGTTAGATCTTTCTTTTACCCACCCCTGGACTGGCCTTGTTGTTTAACGATAACCTCTGAAATCTGAGTTACTGGTTCTACCACCTGTAGTGTAGAATAGGTAGCCAATAAATGCTTTTCAACTGTGATGTATCTTTATTCTGCTCCATGCCAAACCTGTGACCAAAACCTCATAGGGGTTCACAAAGAACTCTGGCTCTGCCAGAGCCCCCATCCAGACCCTTCTTGAGTTACATTCACATCTAGTTTGGCTGAAAAGGTTGGACTATAAATACTCAGTGCTTGGGCCTGTTTAACAGATATTTTTTCCTGATTATGCTGTCCATCGATCTTTTTAAACTGAACTCCTGCTCTAATCTGGTCTTTAAACATTTGTTGTCTCAAGACCCTAATGGGTCCAGACTGGATTACCTTAGGGGCTGGACGCCTAAGTCATGGCAGCAGATGGTTCTCTGACCTTTCCACCACCATTCAGAGCCTGCATCTGGCCGTAGGCACTCTTGTCTCCCCATCAATTGGGCAGCCTGTTGTATTACAGCACCTGAGGGCCACTGGGGGGTTCAGTATGGATAACATAGACCCATACTGATGTAAAGGTGATGGCTGTAGGATGAGATCCCTCGTTCCTGATGAAAAATTTATTGACTGGGCTCTCAAAATCATCTTCATAGATTGCCTCTTTCATGCCTAATTCTCTAATATAATTTTGTTAGTCCTCCATAGAGGACCACAGGCTGATATTTAATGCTATGTCATTCTTATTTGGCCATGTTATATGACACACAGCCATAAATCATTCACTGATCAAATGGCTATCCTCATTATGTTGGACAGAGCATACAGTCTTTGCCTGAGGGCAGGGTGAGTAGTAATGGATGTCAGTTTTGAAATTTCCAGTCCATTCACCACAGTGCTTTCTGCCTCCATGTCCCATAACCAGAGCAGCTATGCTGGCATGCTCTCTTGGTTCCTGTCTAAACCACTGTACTATATCCATCAGTTCAGCTGCTGTATTATGGGCAGCAGGGTTTGGGGGGTTGGACACTGGTCAGGGCACTCCCACCAGCCTATACTGCATTTTTTTTAATTTTTTTTTTCATTTTTGGGTTACAATCAGTCAGATCTCAAATAGATCTAGTCCAAATGGAACCTCAAAATCTGACCTTTTAGTGCCTTCATTTACAGAGTCCATTTTATACAGATTCCCTTGTACAGGGTCCCCATGGTCCTCCAGAGAGTTGTTACTGATCTTCCATAGGAGAATGATTGAATTAGGTTTTTTCCCCATCAAAACTGCCACCTGTCTTTCCAGTTTTTCAACACTGTCATTCAATAGCTGATTTGCATCAGCCTGAGCCTCTTCAGTTATGTTCAGACAGTCCAAGGCCATCAGCAGTGGCCATGCCACCATGAACACAGATAACTGTCATTCTCAAGTTGTAAGTATGTCTTTGCTAAGACCATGGAAATACTCAGTCAGGTGGACCAGGGACTCATGGACCCTCCCTCCGTCCCACACAGGGCCCCATTTTTCAGTGACAGAAGCAATGCTGCATTTTGAGGATCCTAGGAATCCCAGGACATGCCCTGACAAAAGGTCATTCAAAGGGGTAGTCTTTCCCCATCCAAACCACCCCATGATATTCACAGAATCACAGAATTGTAGGGGTTGGAAGGGACCTCCAGAGACCATTGAGTCCAACCCCCCTGCCAAAGCAGGTTCCCTACACCACATTGCACAGCTCGGCATCCAGGCAGGTCTTGAATATCGCCAGAGAAGGAGATTCCACAACCACCCTGGGCAGCCTGTTCCAGTGCTCTGTCACTCTCACCATAAAGAAGTTATTGCACACATTAGTGCAGAACTTCCTATGCTGTACTTTCATCCCATTACCCCTAATCCTGTCCCCACGCATTACTGAAAAGACACCAGCCTCACCACTATGACCCCCACACCTCAAATATTTATAGACCTGGATCAGGTCCCCTCTCAGCCTTCTTTTCTCAAGGCTAAACAGACCCAGTTCCCTAAGTCTCTCCTCATAGGTGAGATGCTCCAGGCCCTTCACCATCTTTGTGACACTCCGCTGGCCTCTTTCCAAGAGATCCCTGTCTTTTTTGTACTGGGGAGCCCAGAACTGGACACAATATTCCAGACGAGGCCTCACCAGGGCAGAGTAGAGGGGGAGGATCACCTCCTTCGACCTGCTGGACACACTCTTTTTAATGCACCCCAGGATGCCATTGGCTTTTTTGGCTACAAGGGCACACTGCTGGCTCATGGTCAATCTGTCATCCACCAGGACGCCCAGGTCCCTCTCAGCAGAGCTCCTCTCCAGCAGCTCTTCCCCCAGCCTGTACTGGTGCATGCAATTATTTCTACCCAGGTGCAAGACTCTACACTTGCTTTTGTTAAACCTCATCCGGTTTCTTACTGCCCGGCTCTCCAGCCTGTCCAGGTCTCGCTGAATGGCAGCACAGCCTTCAGGTGTGTCAGCCAATCCTCCCAACTTCGTGTCATCAGCAAACTTGCTGAGGGTGGTCATTGATGAAGATGTTGAACAAGACCGGACCCAGCACAGACCCCTGGGGGACGCCGCTAGTTACAGCCCTGCAGCCAGACACTGCACCACCAACGACAACCCTCTGCACTCTGCCAGTCAGCCAATTCTCGACCAACTTCACTGTCCAATCACCTATCCCATACTTCCTCAACTTTGGTATAAGTATGTCATGGGAGACTGTATCAGTTATAGAGGTTATAGAGTTCAATTCCTGTAGTCAATTTGGCGGCCCAGGTGGGACCAGCTCTGTTCGCTGCAGGACCAGCTGAGAGGGAGACACTTTTGGCGCACCCTGAGATTTCTCTGAAGGACTCCCTTCCTCACCTGATCACTGCAGGGACAGACAAGGACCACCCATAGGTGGACCAGGTATGTGTATGGTAAGTGGAGCCCATATGTCTTGAGGAGACATCCTACACAGTTTACAGCCATACGTGCTGCTCCCAGGGAGGTGAGCTCATGGCTTTGGTTGCCAGCTGGGGTAGGAAGACTCCTTGGGTGAGTTCCTATGAAAGGGAACTGTATGTCATATGAATGGAAACAAGAACAAATACTCTCTCCCAGGTAGCTGACAATAGGAGGGACCTAGGTTGGTGTCTCCTACGGGTATGGGATATAGTGGATAGCCTGTCAAATGGTAGCCTGGGTTCTCCAAGGTGTAATCATGGGGCTTATAGGTTGTATGTTCAATATTATCATCTGCTTTAAGTGTTTGGTACCGTGTGTCAAGCCGACTCTGGGAAAAACATTAACGTTTGCAACTGGTCGACCAGAGTATGAGTGTTATTAAGATTCCAGCTAGAAAATGTTGTCAGCATTGTGTAGTATGAATAAACCATGGTTTTTGATCTAAATGTCAGAGTGAGTGTGGTGTGAGTGAGACACAGAACAGCTGCAGGGTGAGTGCCGAGTCCCGATCCATGTTTCCTTCCTCCTGTGAGGGAAATGGCCAGACACGGACAAAGTGAAAGACTGTGTTGTCTGTCCACTCATAAGTACTTTTTGCTTGTATGTAAGAAGACGGGAGTTTGTACTCTGTAGATTAGTAAGATTGTCCTGAGGAGAGGTGTACATTCCACCCGACCAATGAATGTCAACCCATTTATGTAATACTATGTACTGCTTGCGAGGAAGTGTGTGAGAGAGGTGGTTCAATCAGTGCTGGTTCTGTGGCACAGTGTTTATAGCTGAAGAATACAGACTGTATTAAGGGAGTTTATGTGAACTGAAGAACCGTACTGTTTGACAAACTGTTTTGATGGTATAAGAAAGTGTAATTGTTAATTATACATGAAAGTGTACTTGAGGGAATGTGGAAGTGTATCTGAGCATAGAAACAGAGGAAGCATTTACAGAGGAAAAAGGGTTAAAGCGAATTTACCTGCACTGACATGAGAGCAACACCCTGCACCGCTGCCCTGTGAGCTGAGCAGAGCAGAGCAGAGACACAGTCCCCATGTATCAGGTAGTGTTATTCTGCTTACCAAATGAATGAGTTCACTACAGAAGAGGCAAATCTTCCCCTCTGCTCCATTTGTCGCATACTCTGGAGTTCAAGGCATTGCAAAGCTATGGCACATCTACTTTCTTTCAATGATGACACCTTAGTGTGCTCTGGGCTCTCATTTCAATTGCATCTATAGAAGTCTAGGGTCATGCCAGCTGACAGGAAGCTGGAAAATGTTGCCTCATTGTAAGGAAGAGCAAGAAAGATGACATGGGCAATTATGGACCTGTCAGTCCAGAGCCTGGTAAAATTATGGAGAAAATGATGGTGGGAGTTATGGAAAAACAGCTGAAGGACAATTCTGTCATTGGTTGCAGCCAACACAAGTTTGTGAGGCGAAGGTCCTGTTTAATTTAAGCTCATTTTGTGACACAGTTATCCGTTTAGTTGACCAAGGGAAGCCAGTTGATGTAATCCTTGAGGATTTCAGTGGAAATTTTGATACTGTTTCTCACAACAACCTTCTGGACAGAATGTTCTGCATATGGCTAGACAGAAACACAACGTGGTGGGTGAGCAGTTGGCCAGTAGGTCAGTCCCAAAGGATTATAGTCAGTGGGTTCCATCAGGCTGGTAGATGGTCACTGTCGGGGTCCCCAGGGTTCCATTTTGGGGCCACTTTCCTTTCATGTTTATGCAGATGACTTGAATGCAGGACTAGAAGATGTTCTGAGCAAGTTTGCTGATGAGACCAGATGAGGAGGTGCTGTTGCCTCCACTGAGGGTGGAGAGGACTTGCAGAGAGATGTGGACAAGTCAGAAAACTGGGTACCAGTTGGTACTAAGCACCAAGTGCATAAAGTATAACAAGAACAAGTGCCTGATTGTGCACCTGGGTAGGGGCAATGCTGGACATACACACTGACTGGATATGGGACACCTGAGAGGAGTCTGACTGGAAAGGATTGGGTGCTGGTCAGCATCACACTGAATGTGAGTCAGCAGTGTGCCAAGGCAGCCAGGAAAGACAACAGTCCCCTGGAGTGCATGAAGCAACTTATTGCCAGCTGGGTGAGGGAAAGGATCATCCCTCTCTGCTCTGCATTGCTACTGCCTCACTAGCAGCACTAGGTGCACTTCTGGGCACCGCAGAACATAAAGGACATCAAACTCTGGGAGAATGTGCAAAGGATGGCACTGGAACTGAGAGATCTGAAGTTCAGAGTTTCACAGGGATTGACTGCTTGTTCAGACTGGGCCCTTCTCACATCCCTTCTCACATCCTGCAATGAAACATAGGTCTCATATGGGACATGAACCTCACAGCATCCTTGCACCACATGTAGAGCCTGGGATCTTCTGTCCCCATGTCTATCATTTAACATCATACAAAATTCGAACCCATTGCCCCAGGAAATGCACGGAGCCAATATGAGAGACAGGACCTCTCTACCACTGGTCTTGTAATCAGGGCTTGACCTGTCTGCTTTGTAAGGCAAAGGAGAGGTTTCTTAGCATGCCAGTGCAATTGCCTGCCTGTAGTCATGGCTTCCAGTTATCTTCTCTAACAAGTCCCTTGGGAAGCTTACTTGGTAATGTTCCTCAGTGGGCCCATTAATACTCCAAGAAACTTCACTGTTACTTCTGACTTTGTCTTGTTGAGCACTTTGTGCAAACTTCTCTCTGCACTGGAGGCTGATGAACTCAGCATCAAATGCACCCTGGGACCATTATAACCTAAAGAATCTCCTGTGCCTTATGCCATCTTGTTATCTTCTTCAGGTTATCAGAACTTGTTCAGCAAAAAGGAGGGATATCTGGAGAGAGCTTAAAGAGAAAGAATCCATTATAAATTTATTGTCTCTTTATTTATAGCTGGGTTTAAAGCAGCACTGTGCAACTGATACCAATCCAGGATGTCCCAATGAGTTCTGTACTGTTACTGTGTTGACAAAGGTCCTTCTCAACCTCCCCACCCAATTTCTGCTCACAATGGACCTATGGGACTTGCATCACTTTTCTTCACATCACTCTTCTCCTCTGCATTCATCTGCTCAGTGTTAAAACTGCTTTGCGCCAACTCCCACTGGCTTTCCTCAGAGAACCAGCTGCACATGGAAAAGGAAAGATTTCTCTTTTTTATCTGGCCAGCAAATGGAAGGAAAGGTGATGCAATTGAGTGAACAGTAAAACACAGTGATCAACTGCATGCCATGTTCAAGCTGCATCTATTGAAGTTTGTCTTTCATATGGAATACTTTTAAAAGAAATGATTTAGACTGAGATAGGATAGGATAGATTGAATCACAGTGAAGTAGTTGACAACAGAGGCCATCAGATTCTGGGAGATGGAGCAAATTCCAGTAATCTCCCTGGGGTAGATAAGCCAGGTAGTTGAGAGGTATCAACTTAAAACTGAACAGGACTTGTGAGTATTTCACACATTGAGAATGCTTAACACATTCTCATTGATTTATATCTTTGTCTTCAACTCTTTTTTTCCCACTTTTACTGACATTAATGAACATCTTTTAGACATTGTGCTTAAAAAGAAAAAGAAAAACAATAAGAAAAAGAAGGAAAAGAAGGAAAAGAAAAAAGAAGAAAAAGAAAGATAAAAGAAAAAGAAGAAAAGAGAAAGTTAAAAAAAGAAAAAGAAAAAGAAAAAGAGAAAGAGAAAGTAAAAAAAAGAAAAAGAAAAAGAGAAAAGAAAAAGAAAAAGAAAAAGAAAAAGAAAAAGAAAAAGAAAAAGAAAAAGAAAAAGAAAAAGAAAAAGAAAAAGAAAAAGAAAAAGAAAAAGAAAAAGAAAAAGAAAAAGAAAAAGAAAAAGGAAAAGAAAAAGAAAAAGAAAAAGAAAAAGAAAAAGAAAAAGAAAGAGATAAAGAAAAGATAGGAAGGGATAGATAGAATTATGGCGAAGGATTTGACAACACAGTCATTCAGACTTTGGAGAGATGGAGCAAATTCAAGTAATCTCCTTGAAAGTCAGAAATCAGACAGATAATCGGGAGGTATCTGACTGAACAAAGACGGGGAAATATGGCAGGCAGTGGGAGGAGTGTGTGTCCAAATGGTCTGCTGAAAACATGCCCTTAACCATGGCCATTTATTTAGGACAGCTGGAGACACCAGAAAAATGAGGGACATCAAATAGGCAGCAGGGAAGAGCAGCAGCAGACACCAGGCTTTAGTCGCAGGGCAATGATGGCACTGGCATCGCTGTCTGTGTCTCTGTACCTGAAAGCATCTGAATTATAGGGAAAAAAAAAAAAAAGAGACACAAAATCCCTACAAATTCTCATATTTACAACTAAAAATGGAACAAGACTCGTGAGAATTTCTCATGTTGAAAAGGGTTAACACATTTTCATTGATTTCTATCTTTGTCTTCAATTCTTTGTTTCAGTTTTATTGACATATATGTTCAGCTTTTAAGCTTACAGTCTCAAAACAAACAAACAAACAAATAAATAAAATTAGATCCATTTGTCTTTTGCACGTGGCCTGATGCCCCTTTCACCTTCATAATTCCCACCAGACCTTCATTGATGGAGAGTATGAGATCCAGCAGAGCACCTCTCCTCTTTGGTTCCTCCATGGCTTGGTCAAGAAGCTGCCATCTGTGCTCTCCACGGATCTGCTGGATGGCACATGCCCTGCTGTGCTGTCCCTGCAGCACATACTGGAGTGAAAAAGGCTCCCAAAGGGGACAATGGCCAGACAACATGAGACTCCCATCTGTCTGCAGAGGGCACCTTCCACTTGCTCTCCCTGATCAGGAAGACAGGTACAGACACTGATGGTCTCCTCTGTTGGCCATTTCCATTAGCTCTGACCTGGCTGCTCTGCCATCCCCAGGCAGAGCTCAGTGCACTCTCACAGAGGGCAGACGCTCTTCCTTGTCTCCTCGCCCATCCATCCTAAAGACTCTGTATCCCCCTTGTGCTACAGTGCAGTTGTGGAAGCCATTCAACTGTGTCCCCATGGTCCAAACAGGAGCTCAGCACTGCAGCTCTACCAAGATTTCTAGCTTCTTGTGTGCTGGTGTTTGCATTAGTGCAAAAATACAGGAGTAAACATCCTCACTGGAAAGCATCACTGGACATAGCCTGACTGGATAGCTCATCTATGGTATCAGTGTGCAGAAGGTGGCACACAGGCATTAGAGCAATTGTGGGTCTTGGAGGTGACGCAGCAACATGGTCACACCATGGGCATGGCTTTGCTGAAGGCCCTGTGCTGCACTTGCAGCTGCATGTGAATTCACCAGACAGTCGGTGCTATCCCCTCTCTGGCCCTCAGTTCATGCCCAGGAAGGAGGTGTCTATCTCAGGGATTTCCCACACGGTTTACAAGCACTGGCATACATCAGGAGCAGCCCAGGCACCTTGGGCATCACCCAGTGTCTGTGTACGAGCAACTGCCTCCCTGCTGAAGGACCGAGGACTCAGAGCAGGAGCTCACATGCAGGCAACTCCTTGTGCACTTCTGAGCTGAACCAGAAGAATCCCAATGATACTGTGTGTCCATGGGGAGCTGAATCCCATTTCAGCCCCAGGGTTTCCAATTAGGGATGTGACGCCTGCACTGCCTCAACTAAATCACTGCCCTGCACAGGGGAAGTCCACCTCTCTCTGTCCTTGCCTGTATGCCCATTTTGTTTCATCACAGGATCTCAGTTATCAGGTCTGGAATCAGTCAATGACCACTGTACATTTTGTACTTAATTCATCAGATTTCAAAGTACAATCATGATGCTGTTGTTTTTCAGGATCTGTTGGCCAAGAGGACACAGGGAGATCTCAGGGGAGAAGAGTGGGAAGGATAAAACATGACATCCTCTGCTGCTGAGCTGGGCCGGGCTCCTGGGACACAGGGAGCTCATACAAGTGGGCAGTGCTGCAGAGAGACAGCTGTGCCCAGGAGCAGCTCTTGTGCACAGCACAACCTGCAGCTCCCAAAAGGAGAGGAGAGAAAGGGGAAAGAGCTTCCAGGATGTGTACGGTGTGAGCAGGCTGGGAGCACACAGCAGGAGCATTACTCACAGAGCATGACATAGTAAGTCTCACTACAGACCATGCAGATGCTTTTCATAGAGGGTTAACCAAATCAGGGACATCCCGTAGCAGATCCGGCTTCAGGCACTGCATGTTTCTTTACTGTGTTAAAAGCCTTCTGCCCTAGCTGAGGGCTCCCATGCTGCAGAGTCAGGGCACAGCCCTGAGGGCTGCGTGTCCCAGCACGGCTCCAGGCGGGTGCCCAGGGCTGTCCTGCAGAGCAGGGTCCCTGCTGTGCCCCAGGGGCTGTGTGCCGGGTATGGGACTCTGCCGCCTGCCAGGCTCAGCACTCAGCCGGCCCGGGGAGCTGCCCAGGGCGCTGCGGGGAGACGTGTGGGGGGAAGGAGCCCCCGGCAGGGCTTGTGCTGCCACAGCTGCTGCCTGGGGCAGGAGGATCACAGCTCCACTGCACAACTGAATGTTTCTGAGGGCACTTTGCAAGAGGAGAGCCAACGCAGGGGGTTTCCATTTCCTGTTCCGAGGCAAAGAGGATTGGAAACAGAAATCTAAAAGGGGCTAACAGAGTTCTGAGAATTTTTCGTCAATCCTTTGCTTGTTTTGTGACCAGCCACACCGGTTGGTCTTTCAGTCTCCTCATTCTCGAAGGATGGAAACAATTGTAATTTTCATCATTTTCTATAGGCATGAATAATTCACTTATCCTGCAAACAGGCAGCGTTTTCTAACAAACTGAATAGCACAGAGTCTGCGGTTGAGGGCTCTAAGAGCAGTGGGGGTAAAGATATGAGACATGAAACAGATGAAAATATCCAAGGAAGCGGGATAAGAAAATAAGAGGAAGGTTAGAGCTCCATATGCTGCTTCTGCTTAAGGAATGCTGAACTACATGAAATTAAATGCAAGTAATGGTGCTAAATGTACACTGTTGTAGGAGAATGAAAACATTTCATATTATAGCAGGAGGAGAGTGTCTGAGAATGGTCTGGACTTGTCATTATCTTCTGCACTCTGAGCAGGACTCCAAGCCCAACAACAGCAGATGCCCAACAGCAGCTCCATCAGCGAGTTCCTCCTGCTGCCGTTGGCAGACACGTGGCAGCTGCAGCTCCTGCACTTCTGGCTCTTCCTGGGCATCTACCTGGCTGCCCTCCTGGGCAACGGCCTCATCAGCACAGCCATAGCCTGCGACCGCCGCCTGCACACCCCCATGTACTTCTTCCTCCTCAACCTGGCCCTCCTTGACCTGGGCTGCATCTCCACCACTCTCCCCAAAGCCATGGCCAACACCCTCTGGGACACCAGGGCCATCTCCTACGCAGGGTGTGCTGCACAGCTCTTTTTCTTTCTCTTCTTCCTCTCAGCAGAGTATTCCCTTCTCACCATCATGTCCTATGACCGCTACGTTGCCATCTGCAAGCCCCTGCACTACGGGACCTTGATGGACAGCAGAGCTTGTGCCACCATGGCAGCAGCTGCCTGGGGCACTGGGATTCTCAATTCCCTTCTGCACACTGCCAGTACGTTTTCACTGCCTCTCTGCCATGGGAATGTTGTCAACCAGTTTTTCTGTGAAATCCCACAGATCCTCAAGCTCTCCTGCTCAGAATCAAATCACAGGGAATTTGTGTTTCTCATTTTTAGTGCCAATTTATTCTTTGGTTGCTTTGTTTTCATAGTGGTGTCCTATGTGCAGATCTTTCTGGCTGTGTTGAGGATGCCCTCTGAGCAGGGACGGCACAAAGCCTTCTCCACGTGCCTCCCTCACCTGGCCGTGGTCTCCCTGTTTGTCAGCACTGCCGCTTTTGCCTACCTGAAGCCCCCGTCCACTTCCTCCCCACTCCTAGATCTGACAGTGGCACTTCTGTACGCAGTGGTTCCTCCAACCCTGAACCCTGTTATCTACAGCATGAGGAACAGGGAGATCAAGCACGCTCTCAGGAAGGTGTTGCAATAAGCACTATTCCAGCTTCCATAAAATGCACAACCTTTTCATTGGATTCCCAGTGATGGTTCTTTAGTTTTATGCCTCTTTTGTTGTTTGATTGTGTGAGATATAGAAACATGCAAAAAAAAAGAAAAAAATGTTATTGAACTTATAAATAAAAATATATTTCACTTCTTTCCTACCTAATTTCCATTTTCTCTATCCAAGACCTCATGGAAACATGTAACCAGATTCCCTGAATACATTTTAAGGTACCTAAAAAGGTTTTAAAATAGACATTTGCTTAGCTTTTCTTCCTTCCTACTTTGTCTGGATTTGGGGAGGTACAGCCACGGACAGCAGCTCAATGTGCTCTTTTCATTTCTGATCTCTTTACACCACCACAGTGCTCTCAAGTCCTCTCATTTGTGTAGTCCTGAAGGTCTTGTGTGTCTCACGACAGTCCTGTTGCCTCTACAGCAGCACTCTGGAGCTGCAGTCAGTAGCCGGCAATACGAACAGCTGTGTCAGAGCTGGTCTCCTTGCTGGCACTGCCATAACAAGAGGGCCCCTTTAGTGCAGGACCAGAGAACTGGAGGGAGGCCTCTTCCAAAGCTGGTGCAAGGAATATACCTCAGGAGCTGCTCCCTGAGAAAACCTCGAGATCTTCTGATGCTCTTCACTGTGTGACCAGATCAGAATGAATAGTCCCAAGGAGATCCGTAAGCGCCTCGGGGCAGTGCTGTGGTTTAAGGTTTATGGGTTGAGACAAAGAGAAAAAGAAAAGGATAATAACTATGACAAATGTATTTATACATATACAATATATTTATTGTATTTTCACACATATACAACATATGCAGTTGCAAACATATATGAACTAATCCCTGTGCGCATCTGTTTGCAAGTCCAGGACTAGTTGCAGGGGTTTTAACAGCCACAGGGTTCACTGTAGGAGCTGAAGTGGCTGTCGAGCTGTTGCAGGAGTTGAAGTGACCTCAGAGTTCATTGCCAGAGCTAGAACCACCACAGGACCTGTGACTATGTTGGAGCAGCCACTGGGCTCATTGGAGGGGTTGGAGCCACCGCAGGGCTGTACTTCCTCCCTTGGGAGGAATTTGTACCATTTTCTTATTACCATACTTGGAACAGCTGCAGGACCCGTAGCACGAGTAACTGCAGAGCTCATTATGAGGGATGGAGTGACAGTGGGATCTGTCCCAGAGCTTGGAGAAACTGCAGGACGTGTAGCAAAACCTTGGAGCTGCTGCAGGGTCTGTGCCAGGAGTTGCAGAGGCTGCAGCACTGTCAGCAGATCCAGCTCTCTGGATCTGGCACACTGCAGTCATTTGTGCCTCTTCGGGGTTACCAGTGCCACAGCAGACCTGCCCCCAATATTCTACCAGTTTCTCAGGATCCTGCAGTTGCTCGGAGATGAAGTTCCAAAGCCCTGGGGGTGCCCACCGCTCCAGGCAGCTGCCCAGACTGTCCCACACCCCCTGCCATGCAGAGCCTTCTCACCTTGGGGCAGATCTCTCAGTGATATTCCTGAATAATTGTTTAACCTCAATCATAGATTCATAGAATCACCAAGGTTGGAAAAGGCCTAAAAGATCATCCAGTCCAACCGTTCACCTATTACCTATAGCTCCCACTAAACCATGTCCCTCAACACAATATCCAGTACACCCCCGGACTCACAGAGGCGACAATGTAAATTGTGTAATTCCTAATCATATGGACAATATTACATCCAAAACCCAAAGATGACCGCAGAGCTGAATGTGCACAAAACTTCACTTTGTCAGCTGCCAATTTTAACATGGTACAAACTGAGGTCAAACAGCATAGCAAAATAAATACCCTAATCCAGCATCCAAGCACCAAGTAAGGAGCTGTGCAGTGAAGCTTCATGAGAAAACTCAACAAGCTCCACAAATAGGGAAACAATTTGCATCATGGCCTGCACTTTTCCAACTCCCACAAAGCCCTGAGTTATCTCACTCTGGACAGTTGTGCTGTTATCTCTACCCTTGGAGTCTCACATCAGGCACCGAAATGACAGTGGTTGTTGAACCCAACATGTGGCTCAGCAGCACACAGTGCTTGGTGCACTGCCCCATTCACTGTGGGATGGGGAAGAGAATTGGAAGAGCTTGTGGGTTGTAACAAAGCAATTTACTAAGAGAGATAAAAGGAGAGGAGTTATAGTTATCACTATATATCTGTTGATATTGAATTGTATGTAACAGCGGATAAACAAGCACTTGCTCAGCACCACCAGACAGATGCCCAGTTGGGCCCTGGGAAGAGAAAAGACTGAGATGAACTCCCACCCCTTTCAATACAATTTCTGCTTGCTGTCAGGTGATAGAGAACATCCTTTCGGCCACTTTCAGTCAGCTGTCCTCACTCTGTTCCCTCCCAGCTCCATGTGCCCTCTACTGACCATGGCCTTGGCTCTGTACAACACTGCTTAGCAGCAACTGAAAACATCAGAGTGTTATCAATGGTTTTCTCTTAGAACCAAAACACTGCACCATAGCAGGCAGTCTGAAGAAAACAATTCCATCCCAGCTGTAACTCACATACCTGCCTTTCCTCTTCCTCTTGTTCTTCCTGATCAGGAAGCAAGGAACAGAATCTGCTGCTCTCTTCTTTGTGCCTTTTCCATCAGTTCTCAGCTGGCTCCTCTGCCATCCCCAGGCAGAGCTCAGTGCACTCTCACAAAGGGCAGCTGCCTTTCCTCATCTTCCTTGCCCATCCATCATGAAGTGTCAGTGAATAGTGAAAAGGTACCCCATAGTAGATGAAAAGGGAATACTTTGCTACAGAAAGGCAAATCATTTATTTGTGCAGTACTCGGTGCTGCTTTAAAAGCAGCCGTGGAGTTCCGAGATCAGCAGTTTGAGGCGGAAAACCAGACTATACAGTCGTTACAAGAAACAGTTAAAACAACCCAGGAACTCGTGAAAGCCTTGCAAAACCAAATTGGAAATCTAGAAGTACGATTGGAAAGAGAGAGACATAATTCGGCCTTGTTACAAATGGCTTTTAAGGAAATTTTAACATATAAAGATACGGGTGACACTGATATTCATGTTGCACCACAAGAAAAACTGTATCCTCAGGAAGAACTGAAAGAAACAAAACAAAGTTTTGATAAGATTGAAACCCCAATAGCCCCTCTGCGCCCTCTAATAAAAACAGAAGATACCTTTGATAATGGAGAGGACCTGGATCCTCAAATGAATGTTAAAGAAATTCCCTTTTCTGCCACTGAATTAGCAAAACTAAAAAAGGATTTTAGCCACTCTCCAAAGGAATCGGAAACAGAATATGTATGGAGAGTCAGTCTAACTGGTGGAGAAAAAATAATGTTAACCGAAAAGGAGGCTGAGGGTTATTGGGGGCCAGGAGTATTTTTGACTACTGGTAATAACCGTGCTCCCTGGTCCCTAACACAGAGGGCTGCTTACTGGGCTGGTGGTCTCAACCCTTTAGAAAGGGGAGACCCTCTTGCCATTAATGGGACAGTTGACCAATTGGTTGAAAGTCCGCTTGCCTGCAAATGATGTATGACAGGAAATTGCAGCCATGGCACAAATCACCTATGATGATGCCTGTGGATCCTGAAAGGATGACTCCTTTAATTAGGGGGCTTCCAGAATCGCTGAAACCCATAGGTATACAACTACAGGGAAAAATACAAGCTATGCCTCAGGGAGAAAGAACCTGGCCAGCATTAGAAGGAACTGGCACCTCCGGCCATTTGCAGTCAGGGTACAATGTATGGACATGGGGGGAGGTTGCCCAAGAGTTGATTAATTATGAAAGGAAGTATGGGCCTGTGGCTTCTTCCAGTAAATCTGAGCCAGGGGAAGTAAGGCTCGCAGCAACCACCCTTGCTCCTAGGCCACCTAGCCCAAAGCTTAGTGGAACTGGAAGGGTCTCGTTGCCAGTAAGAACAGGTAGGAGAAATATTGATCATAAACGTAATCATCTCTGGACACTGGGCTGGCAAAAGGGTGTTCCACAAGATTTGATGAATGGATTACCCACAGTCAGGCTAGAGAAATTAGTTAACTTGTGGCCAGAACAAAAGCCCAAGGAAAGTTGATACTTTCGCCCCCTCCCCCAGATGAGAGGGAGGTGGGGGGGAGGGAGGGGTGGGGGGAAGCAGTGAAGGGTGGATGTGTTAGAAAGCTCACAACAAAAGGAGAAGATAATTGTATTAACAAAGCCCCCAAAGGGCAAGTTGTCTTGCTTTATTTTACAGAAGATCCCCGTGGGACCTTCACGGAACAGAATGGCTTGTAGCTGATTTTAACCATTTGTGTTTTATGACAGAAAAATTGAAGATGTGATCATGCTAGAATACTGATATATCTCTTTATTACATATTTGGTTGCAATAGTATTATGTTTTTGTTTGCTGTAGTTGTGAGTTGTGATTGATATCAGTCTTTGGATCTGTTTAAACTTCACAATTGGGTTCAGAGTTTTTTTTTTTCAGGTCATCCTGGCTTTCTTGTACTCTTTGCACAGTGGTAATCATTCCTTTTGACCCCTTATTTCACCTCTTTTGGTCAAACTTGATGGTGATTTGCATGTAACTCCATGGTGTTTCCAAATTCCTAATGAATTGAGAAATGAGCAATGGAACCCATCTAATATATGTTAGATGTAGTCACAAAAGTGAAATTTATCATAAAATCCTTTGCACTGATGCTTTTCAGTGTCTCATCAGTCCAGGAGTTCCATTCAAAACATGGTTGTTGGAAAGTGTCTGAGTTTTTGACAAGAAACATGTATGTTTCTGGGATTACTCCCTATGATTTAAATTCTGGGGTATCCTACACTATGTTGTGACTATAACAGTTCTTAAACTTGCCAGACTAGTATTTATATCTCTCAGCAATTGAACTGTTTTGGAAATGCTCAAGTGGAAAGTTCTTCTGACACAAAGATCCCTATTGTTTTACTTGTTTATTTATTGCTATTGGTTATTGTTAAATGTATGGTTGTTTTCAGTGTATGGCTGTTCCTTCTCACTTTCTACCTTTTATTCATTATGTAATATTTGTCTCACCCCTCCTGAAGAATCACTGAGAGGTGCCTGTGTCAAATTAAATGATTCCACCTGTTGTCTAAAGATTGATAATGGTAAAGTTAAACCAATTGCTGAAGGTATACAGAAAATAGGACATGTTCCTGTCCAAACTTGGAAAAGTCCAGACCTTGACCTTTTTTCCTGGCTTCCAGGTGGACTGTGTGTAAAACGCATCTTATTATATCTATTGTGTGTTGTTGCAACTTTCATGTTTGTTTTGTGTATGATATCACGTTTCATTAAACTTATCCAATGTGTTGTATCGTCCATGTATTTTGTAACCTCCTCAAGTGATGGAGAAGTTGAGCACATCAAGAGATCTTTTGTAATCATTGTATTAAACCACCCTCACCTTCCTTTTCCCTCATGCTTGCTATCTTTTTCTCACCATCCTGGATCAGCAGTGGTCCATTTTTTAAGCAAACTTTGAGTCATGGGGTGGTGTAAGAGGCCATGCTTTTTACATTACTGTCTCAAAGTTTGCTGAAATGAACAAGTTCAGGCAACTCCTGGCCAAGGTTCCAGGACTCCCTTTCTCTGAGACACACAGGAACCAAGGTTCGAGAAATCCCTTTGTTCAAGAGATGGACAAGTCTGGGAGCTATAAGAGAGATAAGATGCTGATTAATGGCCCTAAAGTGGTCTTTTTGTGTGGGCCTATCTCAAGGAAGATGGCCATCTCCGAGGAATTCACATGACTCTGACCCGAGCCTTCCAGAAATGTCACGAAGGCTGGGAAGAAGTAGGATAAAAAGGGCACGGACTAACCCCGAATTTGGGTTTTCTGATACCAGATGCCTCACTACGGAAACAAGGAGGTTTTCTGTCATCAGATGCCTCAGTACGTGAGTGCCTGCATGCTGAAGAAGATGCCTGCATGCTGAAGAACCTTTTAGGTAACTGACCTCAGATTCCTCCACCGTTGTCCTACTGCTGCCTACTGTCTCTCCTGGGATTGCTGCTCGAGACTCTGCTCCGTGAGACCTCGCTGCCCGACACTCCGCTTCTTGAGACCACGGTACTGTGACCGCCTTCTGCGCTGCACCGATCTGCTGCTTGCGGCCTGCTACTCTGCTGCTGCTCTCCCCTACCAACATAACAACGTACTACGGGTCGCTGCTGCATCCAGGAGGTGACTATTCCCCGCTTTAACGTAATTCTTGCTCTTTTCTACCTTTTTCTATCGCCTACTTTCCCGTCCCCATCACCCTAATTTTGGTATTCGTCGCTCTCCCTTCCCCATCCCCTCAGTTGTCTATCACCTCTAATAAACTGGTCGGATCAACATTTGAATGCTCTTCTTCTTAATCTCACGCCGGGCATAACATATCAAAAGAACCTTTGCCTCACTCCTAAATTGGAGCGAGACAGGCCTTTATATGGGACCACATTCACCCCAATGACAATGAGAAGGCCGGCAAGCAACAAGGTAAGTGCAACCCATAAGTGTGACCCCATAGGGGCCAATGGGGACCCCAGACCAATAAGTGGGAAGACAGACCCATAAGTGGGACTCAAAACCCCATAATTATGATTCTAGCCCCATAAGTGTGACCCCATAGGGGCTAATGGGGACCCCTGGCCCCATAAGTGAGGCTCCAGACACGTAAGTGAGGCTCCAGCCCCATAAGTGTGACCCACAAGTGAGGCTCCAGACCCGTAAGTGAGAACACAGACCCATAAGTGGGAACACAGACTCGTAAGCAGGTCCTCAGACCCGTAAGTGTGACCCTAAAGACTTCAAGATGTCCCCAGTCCCATAAGTGTGACCCATAAGTGAGGCTCCAGCCCCATAACTGCATCCCCAGCCCCATAAAAGTGACCCTATAGGGGCCAATGGGGACCCCAAGCCCCATAAGTGTGAACACAGCCCCATAACTGAGACCCATAAGTGAGGCTCCAGCCCCATATCTGTGACCCCAAACACTAATGACGTCCCCATAAACCCTAGTGGGGTCCCAATAAGTGTGACCCCAGCCCCATAAGTGGGTCCTTAGACCTATAAGTGGGTCACCAGACCCATAAGTGGGACCCATAACTGCGTCCCCAGCCCCATAAGTGTGAGCCAAAATCCCAGAAGTGTGACCCGTGTCCCATAAGTGGGTCCCCAGCCCCATAAGTGTGACCCATAAGTGGGAACAGAGACCCATAAGTGGGTCACCAGACCCATAATTGTGACCCAAGCCCCATTAGTGTGACCCCATAGAGGCCAATGGGGACCCCAAGCCCCGTAAGTGTGACCCCAGCCCCATAAGTGGGTCCCTAGGCCCATAAGTGGGACCCCAAACTCCATATGTGTGACCCATAAATGAGGCTCCAGCCACATAAGTATCATCATAGTATCACAGTATCACAGTCTCATACGAGTTGGAAGGGACCTTAGAGATCATTGAGTCCAACCCCCCAGGATTCGAGCCTCTGTGTAGCAGAGCGGCACTTCTACCACTTGCACCACAGGGGGATTCGAACCCAGGGCCTCCGGTGTTGCAACACGGCACTGCTACCACTTGTGCCACCGGGGCACACACTAGTGGGTCCCTAGACCCGTAAGTATGACCCCAGCTCCATAAGTGAGACCCTAAACCTTATGATTCTAGCCCCATAAGTGCCTCCCCAGCCCTATAACTGCGTCCCCAGCCCCATAAGTGTGACCCCAAAACCCATAAGTGGGACCCCATGAGGGCCAATGGGGACCCCAGCCCTATAAGTGGGAACACAGACCCATAAGTGGGTCCCCAAACTCCATAACTGTAGACTTGGAGATGTCCCCAGCCTCATAAGTGAGTATCCAGCCCCATAAGTGATTCTCCAGACCCATAAGTGGGTCCTCAGACCCATATGTGGGAACACAGACCCATAAGTGTGACCCATAACTGCATCCCCAGCCCCATAAGTGTGACCCCAAACCCCATAAGTGTGAACACAGACCCATAAGTGTGACACCAAACCCCATTTATATGGGACCTCATTCACCCCAGTGACAACGGGAAGGCCAGCAAGCAACAAGGTGAGTGCGACCCATAAGTGGGACCCCATAGAGGTGAATGGGGACCCCAGCCCCATAAGTGGGAACACACACCCATAAGTGTGACCCAAAACCCAATAACTATAGACTTAGAGATGTCCCCAGCCCCATAAGTGGGTCTCCAGACCCATAAGTGGGACCTAAAACCCCGTAACTGAGTTCCTAAGTGTGACTCCAGCCCCATAAGTGAGGCTCCATACCCATAAATGTGACCCCATAGGGGCCAATGGGGACCCCAGCCCCATAAGTGCATCCCCAGCCCCATAAGTGGGTCCCCAGCCCAATAACTACATCCCCAGCCCCATAAGCATGACCCCAGCCTGATAACTGTAACCCCAGCCCCAAGAGTGTGACCCATAACTACATCCCCAGCTCCATAAGTGGGAACACAGCCCCATAACTGAGTCCCCAGCCCCATAAGTGTGACCCCAGCCCCATAAGTGTGACACATAAGTGAGGTTCCAGCCCCATAAGTGTGTCCCCAGCCCCATAAGTGAGACCCCCAAACCCTATATATATTTGATTCTAGCCCCATAAGTGTGACCAATAAGTGCATCCCCAGCCTCATAAGTGCATCCCCAGCCCCATAAGTGCATCCTCAGCCCCATAAGTGTGACCCATACGTGTGACCCCATAGGGGCCAATGGGGACCCCAGCCCCATAAGTGGGAACACAGATCCATAAGTGGGTCCCCAGCCCCATAAGTGTGACCCCAAACCCTCAACAATAGACTTTGAGAGGTCCCCAGCCCCATATGTGCATTCCCAGCCCCGTAAGTGTGGCCCCATAAGGGCCAATGGGGACCCCAGCCCCATAAGTGTGACCCGTAAATGCCTCCCCAGCCCCATAAGTGCATCCCCAGCCCCATAAGTGCATCCCCAGCCCCATAAGTGCCTCCCGAACCCCATAACTGCATCCCCAACCCCATAACTGCGTCCCCAGCCCCACAAGTGAGACCCCAAACCCCATAACTGCATCTCCAGCCCCATAAGTGTGACACCATTGGGGATACTATGGGGGTCCCTGGTTGACATACCTGTACCCAGCCCCATAAGTGTGACCCATAAGTGGTTCCCCAGCCCCATAGGTTCATCTTCAGCCCCTTAACTGCATCCCCAGCCCCATAACTGCATCCCTGATCCCATAAATGCTTCTCCAGCCCCATAAGTGGGAACACAGACCCATATCAGAGTCCCCAGCCCCATAACTGCATCCCCTGCCCCATAAGTGGGTCTTCAGCATCGTCAAGGGGAAGAGAGCTGGATCTGCTGACAGTGCTGCAGCCTCTGCAACTCCTGGCACAGACCCTGCAGCAGCTCCAAGGTTTTGCTACACGTCCTGCAGTTACTCCACACTCTGGACAGATCCCTCTGTCACTCCACCCCTCATAATGAGCTCTGCAGTCACTCCTGCTACAGGTCCTGTAGCTGTTCCAAGTACTGCGATAAGAAAATGAAACAAATTCCTCCCAGGTGAGGTGCACTGTGCCAGGAGGTTCAGCCCTGTGGTCACTCCAACCCCTCCAATGAGCACAGTGGCTGCTCCAACATAGTCACATCTCCTGTGGTGGTCCCAGCTCTGGCAATGAGTTCTGAAGTCACTTCAACTCCTGCAACAGCCTGAAAGTCAGTACAGCTCCTACAGTGAACCCTATGGCTGCTAAAACCCCTGCAACTAGTCCTGGACTTGCAAAAAGATAAACATAGGGCTTACTTCATATATCATTGCAACTGCGTATGTTGTATATGTGTGAAAACATACTAAATATATTATATATGTATAAATACATTTGTCATAATTATTATCCTTTTCTTTTTCTCTTTGTCTCAACCCATAAACTTTAAAGCACAGCACTGCCCCAAGTCTCTTACTGATCTCCTTGGGACTATTCAATCTGATCTGGTCACACACTGAAGAGCATCAGAAGATCTCGAGGTTTTCTCAGGGAGCAGCTCCTGAGGTATATTCCTTACACCAGCTTTGGAAGAGGCCTCCATCCAATTCTCTGGTCCTGCTCTAAAGGGGCCCTCTTGTTATGGCAGTGCCAGCAAGGAGACCAGCTCTGACAGACCTGTTCATATTGCTGGCTACTGACTGCAGCACTGGAGTGATGCTGTAGAGGCAACAGGACTGTCGTGAGACACACAAGACCATCAGGACTGCACAAATGAGAGGACTTGAGAGCACTGTGGTGGTGTAGAGATCAGAAATGAAAAGAGCACGTTGAGCTGCTGTCTGTGGCTGTACCTCCCCAGATCCAGACAAAGTAGGAAAAAAGAAAAGCAAAGTAAAAGTCTATTTTGAAACCTTTTTAGGTATACTTTAACGTATTCGGGGAATCTGGATACATGTTTACATGAGCTCTTGGAGTGAAAAAATGAAAATTAGGTGGGAAATAAGTATAATACATTTTTATTTTTAAGTTCAATAACATTTTTTTGCACGTTGCTATATCTCACATAATCAAACAACAAAGATACATAAAACATGAAGAACCACCACTGGGAATCCTTGAGGAAGTTGTGCATTTTATGGAAGCTGGAATAGTGCGTATTGCAACACCTTCCTTATAGCGTGCTTGATCTCCCTGTTCCTCATGCTGTAGATAATAGGGTTCAGTGTTGGAGGAACCACTGCGTACAGAAGTGCCACTGTCAGATCCAGGAGTGGGGAGGAAATGGAGGGGGGCTTCAGGTAGGCAAAAAAGGCAGTGCTGACAAACAGGGAGACCACGGCCAGGTGAGGGAGGCACGTGGAGAAGGCTTTGTGCCGTCCCTGCTCAGAGGGCATCCTCAGCACAGCAAGGAAGATCTGCACATAGGTCACCAATATGAAAACAAAACACCCAAAGGCTAAACTGGCACTAAAAAATAGAAGCACAATTTCCCTGAGATTTGATTCTGAGCAGGAGAGCTTGAGGATCTGGGGGATTTCACAGAAAAACTGGTTGACAACATTGCCTTGGCAGAGAGGCAGTGAAAACGTACTGGCAGTGTGCAGCAGGGAATTGAGAACCCCAGTGCCCCAGGCAGCTGCTGCCATGGTGGCACAAGCTCTGCTGTCCATCAAGGTCCCGTAGTGCAGGGGCTTGCAGATGGCAACGTAGCGGTCATAGGACATGATGGTGAGAAGGGACAACTCTGCTGACATGAAGAGGAGAAGGAAAAAGAGCTGTGCAGCACATCCTGTGTATGAGATGGCTCTGGTGTCCCAGAGGGCGTTGGCCATGGCTTTGGGGAGAGTGGTGGAGATGCAGCCCAGGTCGAGGAGGGCCAGGTTGAGGAGGAAGAAGTACATGGGGGTGTGCAGGCGGCGGTCGCAGGCTACGGCTGTGCTGATGAGGCCGTTGCCCAGGAGGGCAGCCAGGTAGATGCCCAGGAAGAGCCAGAAGTGCAGGAGCTGCAGCTGCCGCGTGTCTGCCAACGGCAGCAGGAGGAACTCGCTGATGGAGCTGCTGTTGGGCATCTGCTGTTGTTGGGCTTGGAGTCCTGCTCAGAGTGCAGAAGATAATGACAAGCCCAGACCATTCTCAGACACACTCCTCCTGCTATACTATGAAATGTTTTTATTCTCTTACAACAGTGTACATTTAGCACCATTACTTGCATTTAATTTCATGTATTTCAACATTCCT
The DNA here is from genome assembly GCF_054131305.1 of Coturnix japonica. Classification (NCBI taxonomy): domain Eukaryota; kingdom Metazoa; phylum Chordata; class Aves; order Galliformes; family Phasianidae; genus Coturnix; species Coturnix japonica. The sequence continues at coordinate 3,774,254 of NC_140689.1, forward strand.
AAAGCAGAAGCAGCATATGGAGCTCTAACCTTCCTTTTATTTTCTTATGCCTTCTCCCTGGATATTTTCATCTGTTTCATGTCTCATATCTTTACCCCAAGTGCTCTTAGAGCCCTTTACCCCAGCTTCTGTAGCATTCAGTTTCAGTTAGAAAATGCTGCCTGTTTGTAGGATAAGTGAATTATTCATGCCTACAGAAAATGATGATAATTCCATCCTTTGAGAAAGGGGAGACTGAAAGCACATCATGTGTGACTGCTCACAAAACAAGCAATTGATTGACGAAAAATTCTCAGAACTCTTATTGCCCCTTTTATTATTCATTATTATTTATTGCCCCTTTTTCTGACTCCAATCCTCTTTGCCTCAGAACAGGAAATGGAAACCCCCTGCCTTGGCTCTCCTCTTGCAAAGTGCCCTCAGAAACAATCAGTTGTGCAGTGGAGCTGCGATCCCCCTGCCCCAGGCAGCAGCTGTGGCAGCACAAGCCCTGCCGGGGGCTCCTTCCCCCCACACGTCTCCCCGCAGCGCCCTGGGCAGCTCCCCGGGCAGGCTGAGTGCTGAGCCTGGCAGGCGGCAGAGTCCCATACCCGGCACACAGCCCCTGGGGCACAGCAGGGACCCTGCTCTGCAGGACAGCCCTGGGCACCCGCCTGCAGCCCCGGCTGCACAGCCTGCAGCCGTGCTGGGAAATGCAGCCCTCAGGGCTGTGCTCTGACACTGCAGTATGGAAGCCCTCAGCTGGAGCAGAAGGCTTTTTCCACAGTAAAGAAACATGCAGTGCCTGCATCCAGATCTGCTATGGGATATCCCAAATTAAGTTGACCCTCTATGAAAAGCAGCTCATGGTCAGCTGTGAGACTTACCCTGTCATGGTCTGTGAGCAATGCTCCTGCAGTGAGCTCGCAGCCTGCTCACACCACACACATCCTGTAAGCTCTCTCCAGTTTCTCTCCTCTCCTTCTGTCACCTGCAGGCTGTGCTGTGCACAAGAGCTGCTCCTGGGCACATCTGTCTCTCTGCAGCTCTGCCCACTTGTATGAGCTCCCTGTGTCCCAGGAGCCTGGACAAGCAAGCAGCAGATTATGTCATTTTTATCCTTCCCACTCATGTCCCCTGACACATCCCTGGGTCTTCATGGCCAACAGCTCCTGAAAGACAACAGCATCATGACTGTGCTTTGAAATCCACTCAATTAACCACCACATGTCCAGTGGTCAGTGACTGATTGGAGACATATGGGGAGTGCTACGAGAGTTCGTTTGATGAAACAATAAGGGCACCCAGACAAGGAAGGCGAGGTTTGGACTTTCCCTGTGCAGGACAGTGATCCAGCTGAGGCAGTGCAGGAGTCTCATCCCTTGACAGAAATCCTGGAGCTGAAATGGGATTCAGCTCCCTACACACCCACAGGAGCTGGGATTCCTCTGGTTCAGTTCAGAAGTGCACAAGGAGTTGCCTGCATGTGAGCTCCTGCTCTGAGTCCTCGGCCCTTCAGCAGGGAGGCAGCTGCTCACACACAGACACTGGGTGATGCCCAAGGTGCCTGGGCTGCTCCTGATGTTTGCCAGTGCTTGTAAACTGTGTGGGAAATCCCTGAGATAGACAGCTCCTTCCTGGGCATGAACTGAGGGCCAGAGAGGGGATAGCACCGACTGTCTGGTGAATTCACTCGCAGCTGCAAGTGCAGCACAGGGCCTTCATCAAAGCCATGCCCATGGTGTGACCATGTTGCTGCGTCACCTCCAAGACCCACAATTGCTCTAATGCCTGTGTGCCACCTTCTGCACACTGATACCATAGATGAGCTATCCAGTCAGGCTATGTCCAGTGATGCTTTTCAATTAGGATGTTTACTCCTGTATTTTTGCACTAATGCAAACACCAACACACAAAAAGCTAGAAATCTTGGTAGAGCTGCAGGCCTGAGCTCCTGTTTGGACCACGGGGACACAGTTGAATGGCTTCCACAACTGCACTGTAGCACAAGGGGGATACAGAGTCTTTAGGATGGATGGGCGAGGAGACAAAGAAGGGCGACTGCCCTCTGTGAGAGTGCACTGAGCTCTGCCTGGGGATGGCAGAGCAGCCAGGTCAGAGCTAATGGAAATGGCCAACAGAGGAGACCATCAGTGTCTTTTCCTGTCTTCCTGATCAGGGAGAGTCAATGGAAGGTGCCCTCTGCAGACAGATGGGAATCTGATGTTGTCTGTCCCTTGTCCCATTTGGTGGCCTTTGTCACTCCATTATCTGCAGCAGGGACAGCACAGCAGGGCATGTGGCATCCAGCAGATCCATGGAGAGCACAGATGGCAGCTTCTTGACCAAGCAGTGGAGGAACCAAAGAGGAGAGGTGCTCTGCTGGATCTCATACTCTCCGGCATGGAAGGACTTGTGGGAACTGTGAAGGTCAAAGGGGCATCAGGCCATGTGCAAGATGCAAATGTATCTCTTTTAATTTATTTATTTATTTTGAGGCTGTAAGCTTAATAGTTGATCATAAATGTCAATAAAACTGAAACAAATAATTGAAGACAAAGATGGAAATCAATGAAAATGTGTTAACCCTTCTCAACATGAGAAATTCTCATGAGTCTTGTTCCATTTTAAGTTGTAAATATGAATCTCTGAGGTGATTTGATGTCTTTTTTTTTCTTTTACTGAAACTACAATGTTTTCCAGAACTGTGTTCGCTGGACACAAATGCCTTCAGGTTCAGAGACACAGACAGCGGTGCCAGTGCCAATGCCCTGTGACTATAGCCCGGTGCCCAGCACTACTCTTCCCTGCTGCCTATTTGATGTGTCTCATCCTCCAGGTGTTTTCAGCTCTCCTAACGAAATGGCCATGGTTAAGGGCATGTTTTCAGCAGGCCATTTGGGCACACACTACTCCCACTGCCCTCCAGATTTCTCCATCCCTTGCTCTTTGTTCAGTCAGATACCTCCCAATTATCTGTCTGATTTCTGACTTTCAGGGGGATTACTGGAATTTGTTCCATCTCCCCAAATTCTGAGAATCAGTGAGAATGTGTTAACCCGTCTCAATGTGTGAAATACTCAGAAGTACTGATCATTTTTAAGTTGAATCCTCTCAACTACCTGGCTGATATATCCCAGGGAGATTACTGGAATTTGCTCCAACTCCCAGAGTCTGATGGCCTCTGTTGTCAACTACTTCACTGTGATTCAATCTATCCTATGCTACCTCAGTATAAATCATTTCTTTTAAAAGTATTCCATATGAAAGACAAACTTCAATAGATGCAGCTTGAACATGGCATGCAGTTCATCACTGTGTTTTACTGTTCATTCAATTGCATCACCTTTCTTTCCATTTGCTGGCCAGATAAAAAAGAGAAATCTTTCCTTTTCCATGTGCAGCTGGTTCTCTGAGGAAAGCCAGTGGGAGTTGGTGCAAAGCAGTTTTAACACTGAGCGGATGAATGCAGAGGAGAAGAGCGATGTGAAGAAAAGTGATGCAAGTCCCATAGGTCCATTGTGAGCAGAAATTGGGTGGGGAGGTTGAGAAGGACCTTTGTCAACACAGTAACAGTACAGAACTCATTGGGACATCCTGGATTGGTATCAGTTGCACAGTGCTGCTTTAAACCCAGCTATAAATAAAGAGACAATAAATTTATAATGGATTCTTTCTCTTTAAGCTCCCTCCAGATATCCCTCCTTTTTTCTGAACAAGTTCTGATAACCTGAAGAAGATAACAAGATGGCGTAAGGCACAGGAGATTCTTTAGGTTATAATGGTCCCAGGGTGCATTTGATGCTGAGTTCATCAGCCTCCAGTGCAGAGAGAAGTTTGCACAAAGTGCTCAACAAGACAAAGTCAGAAGTAACAGTGAAGTTTCTTGGAGTATTAATGGGCCCACTGAGGAACATTACCAAGTAAGCTTCCCAAGGGACTTGTTAGAGAAGATAACTGGAAGCCATAACTACAGGCAGGCAAAGGCACTGGCATGCTAAGAAACCTCTCCTTTGCCTTACGAAGCAGACAGGTCAAGCCCTGATTGCAAGACCAGTGGAAGAGATGTCCTGTATCTCATGTTGGCTCCGGGCATTTCCTGGGGCAATGGGTTGGAGTTTTGTATGGTGTTAAATGAAAGACATGGGGACAGAAGATCCCAGGCTCTACATGTGGTGCAAGGATGCTGTGAGGTTCATGTCCCATATGAGACCTATGTTTCATTGCAGGATGTGAGAAGGGATGTGAGAAGGGCCCAGTCTGAACAAGCAGTCAGTCCCTGTGAAACTCTGAACTTCACATCTCTCAGTTCCAGTGCCATCCTTTGCACATTCTCCCAGAGTTTGATGTCCTTTATGTTCTGCGGTGCCCAGAAGTGCGCCTAGTGCTGCTAGTGAGGCAGTAGCAATGCAGAGCAGAGAGGGACGATCCTTTCCCTCACCCAGCTGGCAATAAGTTGCTTCATGCACTCCAGGGGACTGTTGTCTTTCCTGGCTGCCTTGGCACACTGCTGACTCACATTCAGTGTGATGCTGACCAGCACCCCAATCCTTTCCAGTCAGACTCCTCTCCAGTGTCCCATATCCAGTCAGTGTGTATGTCCAGCGTTGCCCCTACCCAGGTGCACAATCAGGCACTTGTTCTTGTTATACTTTATGCACTTGGTGCTTAGTACCAACTGGTACCCAGTTCTCTGACTTGTCCACATCTCTCTGCAAGTCCTCTCCACCCTCAGTCAAGGCAACAGCACTTCCTCATCTGGTCTTATCAGCAAACTTGCTCAGAACGTCTTCTAGTCCTGCATTCAAGTCATCTGCATAAATATGAAAGGAAAGTGGCCCCAAAATGGAACCCTGGGGACCCCGACAGTGACCATCTACCAGCCTGATGGAAAAAATCTGACTATAATCCTTTGGGACTGACCTACTGGCCATCTGCTCACCCACCACACTGTGTTTCTGTCTAGCCATATGCAGAACATTCTGTCCAGAAGGTTGTTGTGAGAAACAGTGTCAAAATCTCCACTGAAATCCTCAAGGATTACATCAACTGGCTTCCCTTGGTCAACTAAACGGATAACTGTGTCACAAAATGAGCTTAAATTAAACAGGGCCTTCGCCTCACAAACTTGTGTTGGCTGCAACCAATGACAGAATTGTCCTTCAGCTGTTTTTCCATAACTCCCACCATCATTTTCTCCATAATTTTACCAGGCTCTGGACTGACAGGTCCATAATTGCCCATGTCATCTTTCTTGCTCTTCCTTACAACGAGACAACATTTTCCAGCTTCCTGTCAGCTGGCATGACCCTAGACTTCCTTAGATGCAATTGAAATGAGAGCCCAGAGCACACTAAGGTGTCATCATTGAAAGAAAGTAGATGTGCCATAGCTTTGCAATGCCTTGAACTGCAGAGTATGCCACAGACGGAGCAGAGGGGAAGATTTGCCTCTTCTGTAGTGAACTCATTCATTTGGTAAGCAGAATAACACTACTTGAAACATGGGGACTGTGTCTCTGCTCTGCTCTGCTCACCTCACAGGGCAGCGGTGCAGGGTGTTGCTCTCATGTCAGTGCAGGTAAACGCGCTTTAACCCTTTTTCCTCTGTAAATGCTTCCTCTGTTTCTATGCTCAGATACACTTCCACATTCCCTCAAGTACACTTTCATATATCATTAACAATTACACTTTCTTATACCATCAAAACAGTTTGTCAAACAGTACAGTTCTTCAGTTCACATAAACTCCCTTAATACAGTCTGTATTCTTCAGTTATAAACACTGTGCCACAGAATCAGCACTGATTGAACCACCTCCCTCACACACTTCCTCGCAAGCAGTACATAGTATTACATAAATGGGCTGGCATTCATTGGTCAGGTGGAATGTACACCTCTCCTCAGGACAGTCTTACTAATCTACAGAGTACAAACTCCCGTCTTCTTACATACAAGCAGAAAGTACTTATGAGTGGACAGACAACACAGTCTTTCACTTTGTCCGTGTCTGGCCATTTCCCTCACAGGAGGAAGGAAACACGGGTCGGGACTCGGCACTCACCCTGCAGCTGTTCTGTGTCTCACTCACACCACACTCACTCTGACATTTAGATCAAAAACCATGGTTTATTCATACTACACAATGCTGACAACGTTTTCTAGCTGGAATCTTAATAACACTCATACTCTGGTCGACCAGTTGCAAACGTTAATGTTTTTCCCAGAGTCGGCTTGACACACGGTACCAAACACTTAAAGCAGATGATAATATTGAACATACAACCTATAACCCCCTGTGATTACAACTTGGAGAACCCAGGCTACCATTTGACAGGCTATCCGCTATATCCCATACCCGTAGGAGAGACCAACCTAGGTCCCTCCTATTGTCAACTACCTGGGAGAGAGTATTTGTTCTTGTTTCCATTCATACGACATACAGTTCCCTTTCATAGGAACTCACCCAAGGAGTCTTCCTACCCCAGCTGGCAACCAAAGCCATGAGCTCACCTCCCTGGGAGCAGCACGTATGGCTGTAAACTGTGTAGGATGTCTCCTCAAGACATATGGGCTCCACTTACCATACACATACCTGGTCCACCTATGGGTGGTCCTTGTCTGTCCCTGCAGTGATCAGGTGAGGAAGGGAGTCCTTCAGAGAAATCTCAGGGTGCGCCAAAAGTGTCTCCCTCTCAGCTCGTCCTGCAGCGAACAGAGCTGGTCCCACCTGGGCCGCCAAATTGACTACAGGAATTGAACTCTATAACCTCTATAACTGATACAGTCTCCCATGACATACTTATACCAAAGTTGAGGAAGTATGGGATAGGTGAGTGGACAGTGAAGTGGGTCGAGAATTGGCTGACTGGCAGAGTGCAGAGGGTTGTTGTAGGCGGCGCAGTGTCTGGCTGCAGGGCTGTAACTAGCGGCGTCCCCCAGGGGTCTGTGCTGGGTCCGGTCTTGTTCAACATCTTCATCAATGACCACCCTCAGCAAGTTTGCTGAAGACACGAAGTTGGGAGGATTGGCTGACACACCTGAAGGCTGTGCTGCCATTCAGTGAGACCTGGACAGGCTGGAGAGCTGGGCAGTAAGAAACCGGATGAGGTTTAACAAAAGCAAGTGTAGAGTCTTGCACTTGGGTAGAAATAATTGCATGCACCAGTACAGGCTGGGGGATGAGCTGCTGGAGAGGAGCTCTGCTGAGAGGGACCTGAGCGTCCTGGAGGACGACAGATTGACGATGAGCCAGCAGTGTGCCCTTGTAGCCAAAAAAGCCAATGGCATTATGGGGTGCATTAAAAAGAGCGTGTCCAGCAGGCCGAAGGAGGTGATCCTCCCCCTCTACTCTGCCCTGGTGAGGCCTCATCTGGAATACTGTGTCCAGTTCTGGGCACCCCAGTACAAAAAAGACAGGGATCTCATGGAAAGAGTCCAGCGGAGGGCCACAAAGATGGTGAAGGGCCTGGAGCATCTCCCCTATGAGGAGAGACTTAGGGAACTCGGTCTGTTTAGTCTTGAGAAAAGAAGGCTGAGAGGGGACAGGATCCAGGTTAATAAATACCTGAGGTGTGGGGGTCATAGTGGTGAGGCTGGTGTCTTTTCAGTAATGCGTGGGGACAGGATTAGGGGTAATGGGATGAAAGTACAGCATAGGAAGTTCTGCACTAATGTGTGCAATAACTTCTTTATGGTGAGAGTGACAGAGCACTGGAACAGGCTGCCCAGGGTGGTTGTGGAATCTCCTTCTCTGGAGATATTCAAGACCTGCCTGGATGCCGAGCTGTGCAACGTGGTGTAGGGAACCTGCTTTGGCAGGGGGACTGGACTCAATGGTCTCTGGAGGTCCCTTCCAACCCCTACAATTCTGTGATTCTGTGAATATCATGGGGTGGTTTGGATGGAGAAAGACTACCCCTTTCAATGACCTTTTGTCAGGGCATGTCCTGGGATTCCTAGGATCCTCAAAATGCAGCACTGCTTCTGTCACTGAAAAATGGGGCCCTGTGTGGGACGGAGGGAGGGTCCATGAGTCCCTGGTCCACCTGACTGAGTATTTCCATGGTCTTAGCAAAGACATACTTACAACTTGAGAATGACAGTTAGCTGTGTTCATGGTGGCATGGCCACTGCGGATGGCCTTGAACTGTCTGAACATAACTGAAGAGGCCCAGGCTGATGCAAATCAGCTATTGAATGATAGTGTTGAAAAACTGGAAAGACAGGTGGCAGTTTTGATGGGGAAAAAACCTAATTCAATCATTCTCCTATGGAAGATCAGGAACATCTATCTGGAAGACCATGGGGACCCTGTACAAGGGAATCTGTATAAAATGGACTCTGTAAATGAAGGCACTAAAAGGTCAGATTTTGAGGTTCCATTTGGACTAGATCTATTTGAGATCTGACTGATTGTAACCCAAAAATGAAAAAAAAAAATTTTAAAAAAATGCAGTATAGGCTGGTGGGAGTGCCCTGACCAGTGTCCAACCCCCCAAACCCTGCTGCCCATAATACAGCAGCTGAACTGATGGATATAGTACAGTGGTTTAGACAGGAACCAAGAGAGCATGCCAGCATAGCTGCTCTGGTTATGGGACATGGAGGCAGAAAGCACTGTGGTGAATGGACTGGAAATTTCAAAACTGACATCCATTACTACTCACCCTGCCCTCAGGCAAAGACTGTATGCTCTGTCCAACATAATGAGGATAGCCATTTGATCAGTGAATGATTTATGGCTGTGTGTCATATAACATGGCCAAATAAGAATGACATACCATTAAATATCAGCCTGTGGTCCTCTATGGAGGACTAACAAAATTATATTAGAGAATTAGGCATGAAAGAGGCAATCTATGAAGATGATTTTGAGAGCCCAGTCAATAAATTTTTCATCAGGAACGAGGGATCTCATCCTACAGCCATCACCTTTACATCAGTATGGGTCTATGTTATCCATACTGAACCCCCCAGTGGCCCTCAGGTGCTGTAATACAACAGGCTGCCCAATTGATGGGGAGACAAGAGTGCCTACGGCCAGATGCAGGCTCTGAATGGTGGTGGAAAGGTCAGAGAACCATCTGCTGCCATGACTTAGGCGTCCAGCCCCTAAGGTAATCCAGTCTGGACCCATTAGGGTCTTGAGACAACAAATGTTTAAAGACCAGATTAGAGCAGGAGTTCAGTTTAAAAAGATCGATGGACAGCATAATCAGGAAAAAATATCTGTTAAACAGGCCCAAGCACTGAGTATTTATAGTCCAACCTTTTCAGCCAAACTAGATGTGAATGTAACTCAAGAAGGGTCTGGATGGGGGCTCTGGCAGAGCCAGAGTTCTTTGTGAACCCCTATGAGGTTTTGGTCACAGGTTTGGCATGGAGCAGAATAAAGATACATCACAGTTGAAAAGCATTTATTGGCTACCTATTCTACACTACAGGTGGTAGAACCAGTAACTCAGATTTCAGAGGTTATCGTTAAACAACAAGGCCAGTCCAGGGGTGGGTAAAAGAAAGATCTAACACACATCTCTATGATGGGGGTGGCCCAATCACAAGCAGTGGTGCGCTCAGTTGTTCTGCTTGCCTGCTCCTCAAGGAGTTAGGAGAAATCTATGCCTGTTGCGTGTTCGAGTGCATGCGCGATGCCATGTGGAGGGCTTATCGCAATAAAGATTGGCGGATTTGCTGCGTAGACCGGTCAGAACTCAGATCTGCGTTGTGCTTCCTATGGTACTAAACGCCCAACATTGGCAGTTCCGTGTATTGGCCAGCAGGTGGCAGCAGAGACCACGGAAAGAACGTTTGCGGGACAGACCCTGGGGATCTGTTCTCTTTTGATTATAGGGGAAGAACACAAAGATGGAAGAGGAGGGAAGGGGATAAAAAGAAGAAAAAAAGAAAAAATCAAACCACAGCAAACAAATAAAAACTTCTCCAAACGTAGCAAACGTGAATGTCTGTCAATAAATAAATGAGTAATTGAACTGATGTCTGTTTCCCCTCTCCCCCGCCCCCCCCCAACTTCCGAGATGAAAAAACACCTGGTATCAATTGGACAGATGCACACAGTGAAGCCAGGGATGGTCTGAAACGCAAAGCAGCTGAGCAGCTTTTAGAAGGAAACAGAGTAGTAACAACTTCTGTACCTACATTCACCACTCTGAGATCCTGTCTGGGTCACCCAAGGCTTGTAAATAACCACTGGGTCGGTTCTGATGTCGAGTGATTTGTTGTCAGTTCTCTCATGGTTCTCCGGTCAGTTCTCCGGTGCCAGGATCTGCCACAGGGCATTCTGACCACGGGCATCATGTTTCTACGCTGCCGCCTGCATTTAACAGGCAATGGGACTGCCCAGCATGTGCAAGGCAGCACCTCTTTCACACCACCAGAATGTTTAAGGCTGTTGGGATTGTTGTTAGCGTCCCATTAACACTGAGGCTAGAGATACCCTTAGGATTGACATTACTATTAGCATTACTTTGATGGTGCCCTATCTGGGTCATTTCCGGGGGATGTCAGGAGTAAGGCATAGTGTCAGGAGAAAAAGAACATACTCTGTTACTTTATAAACGTGATAATAGAGAGAGTTCATTGGAAAAAATACAACTCTTAAATAATACAAAGCATGCTTCTGATTGGATGCAGGCATCATCTGGGCTCTGATTAATATTACTTTTAAGGTAAAAATTATTGTTACCTTAATGATTGTTTTTTGGATTATGATCAGGGTTAAGGTTCCTTTTGCTACAAACTTCTAGCATCATTTTTGTTGTTACATTTGGAGTTAGGGACGATTTTAGAAGCAGGATAAGGGTTAGGATTAGAGTTACATTGTGGGTTAATGCTGTTATCTTTACAGCTCCTGTGAGGGTTGGGGTCTGGGTCAGGTGTTTAAAAAATGAAAGGAAAAAAGCATAAAAAAATATATTGAAAGCTTCAGATTTCCTTAATCTTTGTGGAAATCATATAATGTGCAACTCAGATCTGCCTCTTCGTGCAGTGACTGCCTGTAAATTTGCTAGAGCCTAATATAACATGGCCTTGTGCTTTCCGCTAACTCACCTTCATTTCATTTTCATTAAATTTGCTTGGTAGTCAGATTTTGGTGTGTGGATATTTTAAAACAATCTAACTGACATTAGCAAAAAATTAAAAATAAATTAAAAAATGCACGACAGCATCAATTGTATCAATTTTTATAGATAAGAAGAGCAGTTTTCCTTTGTTTTCTGTGCCTCTTTACTTTCTTACCCTCTCCCCTTGTGTGAGAAACTCTCAAAGTCAAAGATTTCTAGTTAGGCAAAGCTGGCAGCGATAGCAGCAGTGCTTATTCATTATTGCAATACTGCGCGCACATCCCCTGTTGGCAAGGGAGAAACTGCACACCAGTCAGTGAAATCAATTCTGTTCTATGCCCTAAACCCAAGACAGGTGATGCTCTCATGGCTCTCATTGGTTGAGCATCTCAGGCTCACAGACTCCTCGAGACTGTTGCTAGGATTCATTTCCATATAAGGTCAATTACCAACCTCTTGTTTTTAGGTTTGCCTTGTACTTTTCTGCGGACAGAGAAGGGCGATGTTTCCAAAAGTCAGTACATTCATTCTGTCCTGTGCTGGGCTCTACCCACCCTGTGTATTTATCTTGTGCTTGTCTCAACTCTCCCCATGTCAGAACGCCCCCAGTCTGAACTTAACTCTGTTCAGCAACTTTCTTGGTGCAAAAACTACTTATACAGCTGTTTTACAAGAGGGTTATACATTCAGTTAGGGCCTACACTGTGTACTGAAAATACTGGAAACTTCCACTGCAAAAACACAATCTACCTCTCCCATCTGTGCAGCCTTGCAGACCCCGAGCATGCCAGGTTATTTCTGCTTTCATAGCATTTGCATGCTGTAGGGTGAGCAAAAGGTTCTGCTGCTTGATTCTTCTGCAAGAGCTGCCTACCGGCAAATGGTTACAGGGATGGAGGATGTGACAGAAAGCATTTGTCTCCACAAGAGCATAGTTACATTCAGTGCAGAGTGTGAGAGTCAGGTTGGTGTGGAAAAGCACTGACACGCTGGGGATGATGCAGTGCTCACATGTCTAAAACTCACAGACATTACTGTCAGAAGGATGGTGCTGTGTTGTGCTTCTACCTTTGGCAGCCCCTGGAGAAATGCTGTGGCACACAGAACACCTTTGTATTGCACTGACTGCTGCCATGCAGCATGGATTTAACACACCAAATCCAGAGGAGCATGACTGCATCTAACTGCCCTGAGAAAAACTACTGTAGCTGAAGAGATGAGGAGGCAGCTGCTCATCTGCAGAATAAGCAGCACTGCCAGACATTGGGCCAGGTGAGCACCTCCTGCTGCAGCGTGATGATGACAGGGCTGGAGATGATCTGCAAAGCCAGCTTAAAAGTGGGAGACGTGAGTCAACATGGCAGGAGGACAGAGGTGTTAGGGAGCAGCCAAGGCATCAAAGAGTATCAAAAGGCTTTGAAAAGTATCACAAAGCAACAGCCAGAAAGACTGGGATTATCATGAGCAGCAACCTGGATGCTAGGGATTATTTGCTCCCATACAAAATGGTAGAGATCTTGCTGCAGACATCCCAAAGCCAGGCAAAATGGGAACCCAGAGCTCTGCCTGCACGAACCCCACAGCCAGAGTGTTGCAAGCTGAGCTGCCTTGCTGTTTGTTGCATTCATCCCAATCCCTGTGAATGAAGACTCGGAATGCAGTCAAGGCGATGCTTGAGCATGAGAGTGACTTTATTCAATAATAGACAGGAGGGCTTGAGAGGTGAAGGGTGAAGATGGGACTCCTCTTGTCAAGATGAGAGTGGCTCAGAGCTGGTGCTGCTGCCTGGTGCCTGGGACTGGCAGCCTGACTCTAAGTCCCCATCTAAGATGCTCAGCTTCACCTCACTGATGCTGACCTGCTCCTGCATGGTGGTGCTGCTGTTGGGGCACTCGGGCTGTGCTTGGGATGGGCAGCACTGCAAAGGCGCTGGGTCACAATCCAGGCAGGTGACTGCTGTGTCTGGAAGGCTCAGGTCAGCATCTTCAGCAGAGCCAGGAGATATGAGAGCATGAACGTGGATGAGCCCCTTGTGTCCATCACTGTTACCATGTGGAAGGCTGTCATCCGAATTGCAGCGATTCGTGCTTAATAAGAACTATCCATTGATGGAAACACACTGCACATCACTACTTGGTTTGGATCTTTGGGGTTGACAAGGGCTCGAATCACCTAGGAAGGCATAGAAACACAAGGGTTAGTGTCAAACTTTTGCAAGTTGAATCATGAAAGAGGTTGTTGATATTTGGTAATAGAGTGGCGGCAGGAAGAAGCAAATAGGCTTCAAGCAACAGAGCCACTGTCTTGAAAGTGATCCTCGTGCAGGTCCAGCTCGTGTGTTGTTTCACTGTAATCTGCTTCTTTGGGTCTACCTAGTGGGCAGCAACACTCGAGCTGTTACTGATATCACTGAAAAGAACTGGAGACAATTGTTCTATTCCTAAGAGCTTCAAGGTGCCTAGAAGCACAAATAGAAACCAGCAGTATTTCATCACTTCATCAAAAAGAAGGTCAAACACCTGAGCTGTGAAGAGCAGTTACAGAACCTATGCATAAGATCACACCAGACATACTTTGTTCTAACAACAGTTATGGCACATACTCCATTTCCTTCAATATTCCCAAAACGAAATGATGTGGAGCATTACAGGGAAAGAAACACTGCACACAGACACTATGACCCTGATTAGACTCAAGCAGCAGACTTAAAACAAGTCAGAGTTTTAGATTCCAGGATATTTCAGGACCTATCATGTGTGAAATTCAGTTACACAACAGTGCCCAGGTGCCTGCGTTTCAAGCAACTTTCAGATCACAGCCATGTAAAATAACAAATTCAGTGCAGAAATAGCAATCCTGTACCTTAATACTCATGAGATTATCCATTTTTTACAGCACTCTGACTAAGTTCTAAAACTTGCTCATCCCAGTTCACTTCAACAAGTTCCACCAGTTCAAGCAACGCAGTTCTGAGATCCTGTATATGTTAGGCAGATAGAATTGAACAGTGCAGAAATAATCTCTGACAGCTTTAAGAGCTCCGTTCTGCTTACAAACTCTCAGTCCAAAACTATTCTCAGTTTTAAGGAAATGAACATCTGAAGCAGTTGGATCATCTGCCATTTGCCGCATTCTGCTTCTTGGCATCATGATTAGCACAAAGGGTTTTCTGCTGTCCTGCAGAGATGGACAAAGTCCTGCTTACAGATGGACCAAGTTCCAGTGTACAGCAGAGTTTGTACCAGACTAACAAGCCACGTCATTCAATTCATTTGCTCAGGTTGTTATGCACTCAGAAAGGAAACAGAACTAACTGTTGGATTCTGAAGGTAATCTGTGGGGTCCTGTAGAGAGTGTTTTTTACAGCTAGTTAGCTGAGAAGGGTCGTAAACACGGTGCGGTTAATTAAGCAGCCATAACACCTGCAAGGATAGTGAGAACATCAGGATGCCCTGTGATGGTTAGAAACTAGCCATGGTTCTGGGAACTCAGCAAGGGAGTATCTTTCAGGATGATAACAACAAGCTGTTAAGATACTCGGGGATGGTATGTAATTGGGAACCAATGATGAGCTCCACTTTTGCAATATGTATGAGCTAATTATCCGTATTATAAAGGTACACGCAGCCAAGGAATAAACGAGATTAGCTGATCATATGTCAATGACAGGTGTGGTCGTCTGCTTTTCTCCCGCCGTTCTGCAACATCGTTGTTGTTTAGTGTCACTGGGTTCGTTAAACTGCTGTTCATTCTCAGATCGTTGGGTTTTTTTCATTTTTTCCCTCCTAGACCCATTCACAATCTCCCTTCCCTTCCCCTCTCGGCCGCGCCGCACCGCGCTGTTAGAGAGGGGAGGTTCTTTGTTCCTTCTCTCCCTGGGTTTGTTCCCACTGTCACCGAGTGAGCTCTAGAGAGAACTCCGTGACACAAACTCATTGCAAAGTCTAAGCTAGAAGAAGCGTCACCTCAGTGTATCCCAGAAAAAGAACAGCGTTGAGATTTTAATTGGTTTTGGTTTTTCGTTTTATTGAGGGTGGGTTGTTTTTTGTTGGTTTTTTTGGTTTTTTTTGTCTTTTTTTTGGGGGGGGGGAGGGGGTGGAGGGGTGCGAGGGGAAGGGAGAGGGAGGGGACAGTTGTTTGGTTGTTTTTAATATACAATAAAGCTATGCAGTTCCGCTGTCAGTCGCCTCAGAGAGTTCCCGAAGGAGCTCAACCACATTCTGCTCAATATCGAGTTGTTACATTGAGTGGAGCAATGGTAGTCTTGCAGATGGAGCAATGCAGGAATTCTGACAGGATCTCCAGGTGTATCCAGTTCATCAACTGAAAGCTCCGCAACCAAATTGGAAGGGACCAGTCCTCTTGTGCCATCTGTCAGCTCTCCCTGAAACCAGCCATTCTCACCCACATCTCCAAAGACATTACGTTTTGTCTGGCAGTCAGAGGAAGCTCGTTTTCTGGGTCCTCATTAGGACCCTCAACAGGAATGTAGCTGTGTCGAGCTAAGAATCTTCAAACTGCTGGTGATACCTGTCCTGGAGAATGCAGGATGAAGGACAAAAGCTCTGCTCTCACATTCAGGGCCGTCCTCTGACAGAAGGCAGCACTCAGGACTGTTCCCAAGGATCTCTTTCATGGCTTTCAGTTCAAGCTCCTGGTCTTCCAGATGACCTTGAAGACTTCGGGCCTCTTCAATGGCAGAATGGAACGGACTGGAGCTATTACGGAGATTCTTGTTTGACTGGGTCAGAGTCTGTCTCGTTGCCTTCCCCAGCTCCATCTGCTGCTTCTGC
Organism: Coturnix japonica; assembly: GCF_054131305.1. Taxonomy (NCBI): domain Eukaryota; kingdom Metazoa; phylum Chordata; class Aves; order Galliformes; family Phasianidae; genus Coturnix; species Coturnix japonica. Next base: position 3,790,108 of record NC_140689.1, read on the forward strand.
CGCTCTCTTTTCCCTCTTGCGTGCTCTGTGAGAATGAGTTTCAGAAAGCACTACTCACTGACAGGAAATAAGGGGAAACTTGAAAGACTTTGCAACCTAAGTCCTGGCAGTGTACTGCCAGCGGCTGATTTGGCCGTCCAGGATCCTGGCACCACAAATGCTTCATTGCCAAATGCAGCAATAAGGTGTTCTGGGGAAAGGCCAACTCACAGGTAGTCTTTGAGCACCCATATCACAACACCAACGGCCAGCACCAGCGCACATTACCTCCTGATTCTGGAAGAGGAAATTCTAATAGCAAATGCAGAACTTTGATCTTTGTAGACATGAGAAGAGCTGGCATTTAGGAAAATTCATTTCAGAGAAATCAAATGATGTGTCTCTATTTTTACTACAGATAGTATAGGGAGCAGCCAGTTGAAGAACCAGATACAAAAAATCCAGCCCATTGGCAAGAAAATACTTCTCCTTAAATTCCGTATGCTATCATGGTACAGAATTAGGCTACAGTGCCACATAGGCCAACCAAGCGTAGAACCAAATCCACAAAATACTGGTAGACAAAGCAGAAAAACAGGGACAATATTCAGCAGACAGGCCTTTCTACCCACAGCTCAGCATGTTCTGCCATCCGAAAAGCAAGGCCTCTTGTCAAGCTCAGCTATTTCCCTTCTCAGTGTATTCTAGCACCACTGATACCCACTGGTATCCTCCTGTAGAGTGCCATCATATTGTCATCATCCAAAGGGAAAACCCACACAGCAGAGCATACAGCACTACACCCATGCTCCAAATATCCGCCTGAAAACAAAAAGACAAGCTTACAAACCTGAAGCACCTCAAATGGCTTCCTGACAGACTGGATTGTCTGCCCTTGCCAAAGCCCACATATAGCCCATGAAAAGCTGGCTCTTTCCCTCAGGAAATAAAACCTTATCGTCCCAGAGAAAGCATATAACCCTCATTCAATTGCCCTTCCACTCAGCTTAGAGCACTACTAAAACCAGCATCTTCACCTTAGCTCATCACACTGCTGCAGTTCCTTTTACAAGGATTTCACTGGCAAAAATGAAATCAAAGCCGTCACAAGGGATTTAGCACAGTTACGTGTTACTGGCTACGAGAGCTGTCAGCACAGTCACCTGTCAGGCTTTGCTGCTGTTCTATTTATGTAGAGGCACAACAAGGTTCAGACACCTCACAGTGCAGTTCTCACTTTGACTGTAAAGAAAAAGGAGGCTTGAAAAGCAGTGTGTGGAAAACAAAGAAATAAGAATTAGAACAACAGTGGGGCCATGGCACTTGTAGGAATTGCTCCGCCTTTAACAGCAGAGCGATTCAAGAAGGACGAGGGCATTCCAAACCAGACCAGTTTGGACAGATTAACAACTGCAAGTAGTGGGTTCCAAAATTCCAGACATGAAATCAAAGCTGGAAAAACTCTTCACATTTTCATCTCTCAATTTTTAGTACATTGTGCATTACAGTGCAAACAACTCTTCACATACAACTTGGAATCTAGAGACAAGTCTGACAAAACAGACTGCACAGAAATGATGGATAATTAACAGAGCAAATTGCTCTTTCAAAAACTTAGTAATAGAAAGAGATCTCTGAAGTTGCTGTTCTGTAGAGACCCAAAGCAGTCGCTTGAGACAGTTCAGGATTAGCCTGAGACAAACCAGCCAGCTGTGTGAACTGAGACTGTCATGGTTTATAATTTTGTAATTTTGGCTATCAGTATTCCACATCATAACATCATATAAAGCATGAATAATTTTACTGAATCTGCAACTTACAGAAGAAGACTACATCTCCCAGGGAACAACACGATAGGTCACGGGACCTGGACTCTATATTAACTTGGTTGCAGAACAGACTGACGTTTTTTCGAGTTCTGGCGTTTAAGGGAGTGTGTGGGAGCCTTCAGCCGTTCGCCTAGATTCACAGTAGGCCTCTCGGTTACGGGACTCATTCTCTCTCCTATTTTGTCTGATTCGTTAGCTCAATTTTCAATTATATTATATTATATTTTATTATCCTGTATTTTGATATAGTATTTAGTAAATAAGTGTGCCTCCTTAGATCGTTGCCGCTGTTTTCTTTTCCTAATTAACTTTTTCCTTTCGGGCCAGGGCCCCTCCGGGGCCCACGGCCCCCTGTCACGGACGCAGGTGGATTTTTAGTTCAAACCGTGACAGGTTTTGGTGGAGAATGCGGGCAATTTGAGTTGCTGTTTTTCTGTGCTTTCTTCTGTTGCTCTTTTAGCTTTTAACAGAGCTACAAGTTGTTTTTCTTTGTTAAGGAGCTATCTTAGGTTTGCGATTCTGCGCCTGCGAGCTTGACCTTGAAAGTCCAGGCGGACTGCCAATACTCTGGTATATTTTATAAACACTGCTGAGCTTTGTTTTCTTTTACTTTTTTTCTCTCTATTGAAGAAAAAAGAAAAAAAAAGGAAAAAAAAAATGTTCCCTCTAGTAAGTTTGTTCTACCAGGGACTGCATTTCATTAGTTCCTCTTTTGTGATGCTCCAAACATATTGGAGCATGTTTAAGCTAGCCACTTTTTCCTATGGAATTGTAAACATGTATAATGATTTGAAAGCATGGTTATCAACGCTTACTTGGTATCTGCATGCATCTCCAGAGGGAGCAACTAATGCAACTAATGCAACTAATGCAACTATTAGTTCAGGAATGGTGGTTTTTGAGCGTACTCCTCCTTTTTTCTTTGCATCCTTTAAGCAGTCTTCGAATGAACAATTGTCCCAGTGGACCACACTGTCAATTGTGTCAATCTCCCTGAATTTAATGTTGGTTTTTTTACTTATTGGTTCTTGGATTTATTACATTTGTTACATCAGGAGGAAGTCTTCCCTAGAATCAGAGAATACTGAGTGGCAGGGAGTGTGGAGAGACTTTGGAGAGACTTTTAGAAGACAGACATCTTTAGTGTCATGGAGCTTTACTCCTGAACACTTAAAGAATCCCAAGAGTTTGACCGCATATTTGAGACAGGAATGTTGTGGCTCAGGCAGATCTCAGGAGGCACAAATGACTTGGGGCCTAGCTAATGCTTATCGGGCCTTATTTAATACCATTTCTGAGAGGGAAGTTTTTGATGCTGAGAGAGGGAGTCTCAGGGCTGAGAATGAGAGTCTCCTTGATGAGAGAAATAACCTCCTACAACAACGAGACTCATTCTGGTATGAGAAAGAGAGTCTCAGAGCTGAGAGAGAAGACCTCCTACATCAACGAGACACATATTGGTATGAGAAAGAATCCCTGCAATCCAAACTCAACACTCTTCAGTCCGAGCACAACGCTCTCCAGTCCGGGCACGGCACCCTCCAGTCCAAGCACAACGCTCTCCGGTCCGAGCACGACACTCTCCAGTCCGAGCACAACGCTCTCCAGTCCGAGCACAATGCTCTCCAGTCCGAGCACAACGCTCTCCGGTCCGAGCACGACACTCTCCAGTCCGAGCACAACGCTCTCCGGTCCAAGCACAACGCTCTCCAGTCCGAGCACAACGCTCTCCAGTCCGAGCACAACGCTCTCCGGTCCGAGCACAATGCTCTCCAGTCCGAGCACGGCACTCTCCAGTCCGAGCACAACGCCCTCCAGACTGAGAATAGCTGCCCCCAGTCTGAGCGCGACATTCTCCCGTCGGAGCGTGACACCCTCCAGACTGATTACAACACCCTCCAGTCTGAGCACAACATCCTTCAGTCCGAATGTAACACCCTCCGATCTGAGCGAGATGTCCTCCGGTCCATGTACAGCGACCTCAAGGTTCAGTTCGATGCTATCAAGATCGATCGTAACAACCTCCAGACCATGTACGATGCCGCCCAATCTGAGAGCAACACTCTCCAGTTCAAACACGACGCGCTCGAGTCCGGGTTCGACACAATTCAGTCCAAGTACAACGCCCTCAGGGCTGAGTTCGACACCCTGGAGTTTGAGCGCGATCTCCTCCGATCCAAGCTATGCACCCTCCAGTCCAAGGGGAACATCCCCAAGTCTGAACCGTATGCACCACACCTTGACCAACTACCAGGGGCACCAGATACAATGTTGGTTGCCCCTGTAAGAGGGCGAAAAGTAAAACAATTTTCAACTCAGTTAGAGAAAATGCAGAAGGAGTTAGAAGAGCGGAGGGAGTTAGGAGAGCAGGACTCAGGAGAGCAGGGGGACTCAGGAGAGCAGGGGGACTCAGGAGAGCAGGGGGAGTCAGAAGACCAGAAGAAGTTGGAGGAGCAGAGGATGTTAGAGGGGTATAAGAAGATGATAGAGGAACAGAAGAAGTATGAGGAGCAGAGGAAGTTAGGAGAGAGAAAATAATGGTTACCTGGAGGAAATAATACAAGAGTCAGAGTCAGATGAAGAGGAGCCAAAAGTTAGATTTTCTTTACGAGAATTTCTCGAGTCCAAACTTATAGATGGGGCAGCCTCATCAACACAATTGCCACCATCAACACCTGGGACTCTTGATAGAGCAAAAGGTGAGCAAAGTATTACGACCATTATTGATAGATCTTTAAAACTGAGTGAAATTCGGGATCTAAGAAAGGATTACACACGTCAACCAAAAGAACATATGGTCACTTGGTTACTTCGATGCTGGGACAATGGTGCCAGCAGTGTGTGGCTTGATGGCAATGAAGCTCGCCAACTGGGTAGCATTTCCAGAGATGCACGTGTGGACAGAGGTATTGGCACATGCCAAGATCAGTCCTACACCCTCTGGAAGCGGATGTTGATAGCGGTAAGAGATAGATTCCCCTTTAAATGGGACTTGGAGCCTGAGAAAAGGAAATGGACTGATATAGAGAAAGGCATCCAAACTTTGAGAGAAAATGCTCTGGTGGAAATGCTATACAGCTCCCACTTCAACCGCAATGACCCGAACCAATTACATGATCCTGAGATAGTCCGTGTACCACGACAAATGTGGCGTGACTTTACAAGGGCTGCTCCAGAAAAGCATGCCAGTGCACTTGCATTAGTATATGGCCAAGGGGAAAGGAAACCCCTTGTTAATGAACTAATTGCTAAACTTCAGGAGCTTGAATTATTTATAAGCACTACAGAAGTTAATCGTTATACTTCAGCCATTGTCAAAATAGCTGAAAGGTTAAACAGAATGGAGGGAACACAAAATGATATTATTGACATGTTGACTAACATGCCTGATGTAGATGGATCCATGGTGGTACCAGATGATGGGGACCAGGATTCCCACGATCGCCTATTGAAAAAGCTAAACAACATGAGTTCCTCTCGACCCGTATCATCGAAAATCTCAACCATAAAAAAGAGAGGTCCTCATATTCAAGCAAATGACAACGATAAGACCATACGTTTTGCTTTGTTGTATTTCTTGAGTAATCATGGGGAGGATATAAAGAGGTGGTATAATTCATCCACTTCTGCACTTCAGGCACGAGTGAGAGAATTACAGTACAAAACAACCACCAAGGCGAACTCTTCCAAAAGGGGGAAAGTTCCAGTTGCTGCAAGCCACCGAGGTAAACAATAGAGGGGCCCTGCCCCCAGCCAGGGGGGGGAAAGGGACAACAGAGTATACTGGACTGTGTGGATTAAGTGGCCTGGCACATCTCAACCACAGAAATATAAAGCCTTGGTGGACACTGGTGCACAGTGCACCCTAATGCCCTCAAGTCACCAAGGGACACAACCAATATATATCCATGGAGTGACTGGGGGTTCTCAAGAATTGACTATGTTGGAGGCCGAAATAAGCCTCACTGGTAAAAACTGGCAAAAACACCCTATTGTGACTGGTCCAGAGGCTCCATGTATACTGGGAATCGATTACCTTAGGATGGGACATTTTAAGGATCCCAAGGGGTATCGATGGGCCTTTGGGATAGCTGCTGTTAACACAAACGGTGTTAAGCAGCTGTCAACTTTACCTGGTCTGTCAGATGATCCTTCTGCTGTGGGGTTGCTCCAGGTAAAAGACCAAGTGGTACCAATTGCCACCAAAGTGGTTCACAGACGGCAGTACCGCACCAATAGGGACTCATTGCTCCCCATTCACAAGCTAATTCGCCAATTAGAAAATCAGGGAGTGATTAGCAAAACTCACTCGCCTTTTAACAGCCCCATATGGCCAGTGCGTAAAACCAGTGGGGAATGGAGGCTGACGGTAGATTACCGTGGCCTGAATGAAGTCACACCTCCATTAAGTGCTGCTGTACCAGACATGCTAGAACTCCAGTATGAACTGGAGTCAAAAGAAGCTAGGTGGTATGCCACCATTGACATTGCTAATGCCTTCTTTTCCATCCCATTGGCTGCAAAATGTAGGCCACAGTTTGCTTTTACCTGGAGAGGTATTCAGTATACCTGGAACCGTTTACCTCAGGGGTGGAAGCACAGCCCAACAATTTGCCATGGATTGATCCAAGCTGTCTTGGAACAGGGTAATGCTCCTGAACACTTGCAGTATATTGATGATATTGTAGTGTGGGGCCATACAGCAGCAGAGGTTTTCCAGAAAGGAAAACAGATAATCCAAATTCTTTTGCAAGCTGGTTTTGCCATTAAGAGCAGCAAGGTGAAGGGGCCTGCCCAGGAAATCCAGTTCTTAGGTATAAAATGGCAAGATGGACGTCGTCACATCCCAGCAGATGTGATTGACAAAATCACTGCTATGTCTCCGCCCACCAACAAAACAGAGACCCAATCTTTTCTGGGAGTAGTGGGCTTTTGGAGAATGCATGTCCCAAACTACAGCCACATAGTGAGCCCCCTCTATCAGGTAACACGGAAGAAGAATAATTTCTCATGGGGTCCTGAGCAGCAGCAGGCTTTTGAGCAGATAAAACAAGAAATAGCCCGAGCCGTGGCCTTGGGGCCAGTACGGACGGGACAGGATGTGAAGAACATCCTCTATACTGCTGCTGGAGAGAAAGGTCCCACTTGGAGTTTGTGGCAAAGAGCCTCAGGAGAGACCCGAGGCCGACCCCTAGGATTCTGGAGTCGAGCATATAAAGGGTCTGAGGAGCGCTACACTCCGACTGAGAAGGAGATCTTAGCCGTGTATGAGGGGGTTCGGGCTGCTTCTGAAGTAGTTGGGACAGAGGTTCAGCTTCTTCTAGCACCTCGCTTGCCAGTAATAAACTGGATGTTTAAAGGACAGGTTCCCTCCACCCATCATGCTACTGATGCCACTTGGAGTAAGTGGATTTCATTAATTACTCAACGAGCTCGAATGGGAAAACTCAGCCGTCCTGGAATTCTAGAAGTGATCATGGACTGGCCTGAGAGTAAAAAAATTGAAAAACCACCTACAGAAGAGGTATCACGTGCTAAAGAGGCACCACCATACAATGAGCTACCAGAAAATGAAAAGAAATTTGCCCTATTCACAGATGGATCATGTCGTATTGTAGGGAAGCATCGCAGATGGAAAGCTGCTGTATGGAGCCCCACACGACAAGTTGCAGAGGCCACTGAAGGTAAAGGAGAATCAAGTCAATTCGCAGAGGTAAAGGCTGTTCAGCTGGCTTTAGATGTGGCTGAACGGGAGAGGTGGCCAATGCTTCATCTTTATACTGATTCATGGATGGTGGCAAATGCCTTATGGGGGTGGTTGCAACAGTGGGAAGATGATAATTGGCAACGAAAGGGTAAACCTGTTTGGGCTGCTGAACTGTGGAAAGACATTGCTGCCCGAATAAGGAACATTGTTGTAAAGGTGCGCCATGTAGATGCTCATGTGCCTAAAAGTAAGGCTACTGAAGAACATAAAAATAACCATCAGGTTGATCGAGCTGCCAAAATTGAGGTGGCTCAAATAGACTTGGATTGGCAGAACAAGGGTGAATTATTCCTAGCTCGGTGGGCCCACGAGACTTCAGGTCATCAAGGAAGGGATGCGACATACAAGTGGGCCAGAGACCGAGGGGTGGACTTAACTATGGACGCTATTGCTCAAGTTATTCATGACTGTGAAACATGCGCCATAATTAAACAAGCCAAGAGGATGAAACCTCTTTGGGGGGAAGGGCGATGGCAAAAGTATAAATATGGAGAGGCATGGCAGGTTGATTATATCACCTTGCCACGATCTCGCAATGGTAAGCGTTATGTACTCACCATGGTGGAAGCAACCACTGGGTGGCTTGAAACATACGCAGTACCCCATGCTACCGCCCGAAGCACCATATTAGGGTTGGAAAAGCAAATCCTGTGGCGGCATGGCACTCCAGAAAGAATTGAATCAGATAATGGGATTCATTTCAAAAATTCTCTTGTAACCACTTGGGCCAAAAATCATGGCATTGAGTGGATTTACCATATTCCCTATTATGCACCAGCTTCTGGTAAGATTGAACGATTCAATGGGTTGTTGAAAACTATGTTGAAAGCAATGGGTGGTGGAACGTACAAAAACTGGGAGAACCATTTAGCAGAAGCCACCTGGTTGGTCAACACTCGAGGATCTAGTAATCGTAATGGTCCTAACCAATCCAGCTCCCTACGTACCGTGGAGGGAGATAAGGTTCCTGTAGTACACATAAAAAGTGTGTTGGGAAAAACAGTTTGGGTCCTTCCAGCGTCTGGAAAGGGCAAACCTCTCCGGGGTACTGTCTTTGCCCAGGGACCTGGGTGCACGTGGTGGGTGATGGACAAAAATGGGAATGTTCAATGTGTACCACAAGGGAATTTGATGTTGGGGGAGTGCAGCCAATGATTTTCTTGTAGATACATAGGTAGAGTCTCAGAAAATATTTCAATTAGGTACAGAATAGTTCAGTTAGGTACAGAACTTAAGATAGAGTGGATTAATGTTAAGGAAACACTTTTTCTTTCTTATATACCTTAATTAGGCATAAAGTAAGCAAGTTTTCCATCTGGACTCTATCTCGTGCACTGGCCATGCATGTGTAGAGCACACATGGAAAGAAGTATAAGTCAAAAGGAAATCTGCTGTGGTGGCTGGGAAAGGATGAGTGCAACTTGATGTGGGGGACGCCCTACTAGCACTACCTTTCTCCTCCACCGCTGACGTGTTTTCCTTTTTCTGGCAGTTTTGCCATTTTCTCAAAATTAATAAATAGTAAGTTAGGTTATAGAGTTTTGTTCTCAACTTAGGGATTTGTATGGAATAAATATAAATTGTTGAGAAAAATAAGGTTGCTGATTATTCACAATTATACATATGAGTGTGTATGTATGTATAAACATAATATAATGATGTAGAATAAGGGGTGGAATGTCATGGTTTATAATTTTGTAATTTTGGCTATCAGTATTCCACATCATAACATCATATAAAGCATGAATAATTTTACTGAATCTGCAACTTACAGAAGAAGACTACATCTCCCAGGGAACAACACGATAGGTCACGGGACCTGGACTCTATATTAACTTGGTTGCAGAACAGACTGACATTTTTTCGAGTTCTGGCGTTCAAGGGAGTGTGTGGGAGCCTTCAGCCGTTCGCCTAGATTCACAGTAGGCCTCTCGGTTACGGGACTCATTCTCTCTCCTATTTTGTCTGATTCGTTAGCTCAATTTTCAATTATATTATATTATATTTTATTATCCTGTATTTTGATATAGTATTTAGTAAATAAGTGTGCCTCCTTAGATCGTTGCCGCTGTTTTCTTTTCCTAATTAACTTTTTCCTTTCGGGCCAGGGCCCCTCCGGGGCCCACGGCCCCCTGTCACGGACGCAGGTGGATTTTTAGTTCAAACCGTGACAGAGACCAATTGCAATTTTCCAGTCTGTGGTCACTGACAGCTTCTGAGAGCTACCAAGCGATGCAACCTAACAGAATTCAGAAGGGAAACCAAGAGAGCCTACCTGAGCTCCACTGCCTTTAAATGCTCTGTGGAGACATTTGGGTGATTCTGCATGGCTGAAGCAGCTCTTTATTGCTTTGTATTACTGCAATCATCTTGCTTGTTTTAATGTACGTTGAAATGAGGTGTGTATTATGGCAGTGTAAAACCAGTGGGAATAGCTATGAAGAATACAAAATGAACAAGCTAAGACAGAAAGTGGAGAGCGGAAGTTATTTGAAATCTTCCCTTTCCCAGAATGTAGTAATCAAGCAAAAGTATTTACAAAGTCCAAGAAAAGGGGGATTGAGTTCGAACGAGGGGACAATCTAAGGCTTAACTATTGCAGAGGGGCTTGGGTAAGCAGGAAATCAGGTCAGATAAGAAAAGAATATTTTGAAACTCCATTGTCAGCGTTACGGGGAACACTGGGCAAGGGACCAGCTGGAAACGGTTGCAGGCTGAAGTCAACGCACAGTTTGATGAACAGCTGTGCGCTTCCGGCTGGATTGTGGGCTTCTGAGAACATCCGACCCCGACAGCTCCAGAAATGTCTCACAAGAAGGAGGACAGACAGAGTAACTGCACGTCCTCAATTCTTTTAAGGTTCACGGAGAGCCTGATTCATTATGTACAGTGCGTCTGGGCTACACTAAGAAGTTACAAGCTGAAGAGGAATTGATTTGAATAATGACATTTTAGTAAAGAGCATTACAGTATTTTTTAAAAAAGAATAAGATTTAATACATTACACTTATAAAAATCGATTGAAACAAAACAAAGAGTTTGCAACAGTAAAAAGCTGCATTACATGTCATGAATTCCAATAGACAGGCAATTCACTGCATTTAAAACACATCTGGTCATAACTTCCCTCACAGCAATCTTGACTTCATGGTTCCTCATGCTGTAGATGAGGGGGTTTACTGCTGGAGGCACCACTGAGTACAGAAGCGCCACCATCAGGTCCATGGATGGGGAGGAAATGGAGCGGGGCTTCAGGTAGGCAAAAAAGGCAGTGCTGAGAAACAGGGAGACCACGTCCAGGTGAGGGAGGCATGTGGAGAAGGCTTTGTGCCGTCCCTGCTCAGAGGGCATCCTCAGCACAGCAAGGAAGATCTGCACATAGGACAAAACTATGAAAACAAAGCACCCAAAGCCTAAACTGGAACTAAAAATGAGAAACACAACTTTCCTGAGATTTGATTCTGAGCAGGAGAGCTTGAGGATCTGGGGGATTTCACAGAAAAACTGGTTGACAACATTGCCTTGGCAGAGAGGCAGTGAAAACGTACTGGCAGTGTGCAGCAGGGAATAGAGAACCCCAGTGCCCCAGGCAGCTGCCGCCATGGTGGCACAAGCTCTGCTGTCCATCAAGGTCCCGTAGTGCAGGGGCTTGCAGATGGCAACGTAGCGGTCATAGGACATGATGGTGAGAAGGGAATACTCTGCTGAGAGGAAGAAGAGAAAGAAAAAGAGCTGTGCAGCACATCCTGTGTAGGAGATGGCCCTGGTGTCCCAGAGGGTGTTGGCCATGGCTTTGGGGAGAGTGGTGAAGATGCAGCCCAGGTCGAGGAGGGCCAGGTTGAGGAGGAAGAAGTACATGGGGGTGTGCAGGCGGCGGTCGCAGGCTACGGCTATGCTGATGAGGCCGTTGCCCAGGAGGGCAGCCAGGTAGATGCCCAGGAAGAGCCAGAAGTGCAGGAGCTGCAGCTGCCGCGTGTCTGCCAACGGCAGCAGGAGGAACTCGCTGATGGAGCTGCTGTTGGGCATCTGCTGTTGTTGGGCTTGGAGTCCTGCTCAGAGTGCAGAAGATAATGACAAGTCCAGACCATTCTCAGAGACACTCCTCCTGCAATAGTATGAAATGTTTTTATTCTCTTACAACAGTGTACATTTAGCACCATTACTTGCATTTAATTTCATGTATTTCAACATTCCTTAAGCAGAAGCAGCATATGGAGCTCTAACCTTCCTTTTATTTTCTTATGCCTTCTCCCTGGATATTTTCATCTGTTTCATGTCTCATATCTTTACCCCAAGTGCTCTTAGAGCCCTTTACCCCAGCTTCTGTGGCATTCAGTTTCAGTTAGAAAATGCTGCCTGTTTGTAGGATAAGTGAATTATTCACGCCTACAGAAAATGATGATAATTCCATCCTTTGAGAAAGGGGAGACTGAAAGCACATCATGTGTGACTGTTCACAAAACAAGCAATTGATTGACGAAAAATTCTCAGAACTCTTATTGCCCCTTTTAGATTTCTGACTCCAAACCTCTGCCTCAGAACAGGAAATGGAAACCCCCTGCCTTCGCTCATAGGATAAGGAAGGATAAGAAATGACATCATCTGTTACTGAGCTGGGCTGGGCTTCTGGGACACAGGGAGCTCATAAAAGTGGGCAGAGCTGTGCCCACTTTTATGTGGGAGACAGCTGTGCCCAGGAGCAGCTCTTGTGCACAGCACAGCAGGGCTGGGGCTTGAGCAGGAGTTCACATGAGGATAGAAGAGAAGGGAGAGAGAGCTTAGAGTGTTTGTACAGTGTGAGCCTGCTGTGAGCTGACTGCAGGAGCATTGATAGCAGATCAACAGAATGGTAAGTGTCTTGCAGTAGGCAATGCAGCTACTTTTCCTGGAACGATCACCAAATCTGGGACATCCCATAGCAGATCTGGCTGCAGGCACTGCAAGTTTCTTTACTGTAGAAAAAGCCTTCAGCTCCATCTGAGGGCTTCCATACTGCAGAGTCAGAGCACAGCCCAGAGGGCTGCGTGTCCCAGCACGGCTGCAGGCTGTGTAGCCGGGGCTGCAGGCGGGTGCCCAGGGCTGTCCTGCAGAGCAGGGTCCCTGCTGTGCCCCAGGGGCTGTGTGCCGGGTATGGGACTCTGCCGCCTGCCAGGCTCAGCACTCAGCCTGCCCGGGGAGCTGCCCAGGGCGCTGCGGGGAGACGTGTGGGGGGAAGGAGCCCCCGGCAGGGCTTGTGCTGCCACAGCTGCTGCTTGGGGCAGGGGATCACAGCTCCACTGCACAACAGTATATTGGTATGGGTACTTTCTAAGAGGAGAGCGAAGGCAGGGGGTTTCCATTTCCTGTTCTGAGGCAAAGAGGATTGGAAACAGAAATCTAAAAGGGGCAATAAGAGTTCTAAGAATTTTTCGTCAACCAATTGCTTGTTTTGTGATCAGTCATACATGATGTGCTTTCAGTCTCCCCTTTCTCGAAGGATGGAATTATCATCATTTTCTGTAAGCGTGAATAATTCACTTATCCTACAAACAGGCAGCATTTTCTAACTGAAACTGAGTGCCACAGAAGCTGGGGTAAAGGGCTCTAAGAGCACTTGGGGTAAAGATATGAGACATGAAACAGATGAAAATATCCATGGAGAAGGCATAAGAAAATAAAAGGAAGGTTAGAGCTCCATATGCTGCTTGTGCTTAAGGAATGTTGAAATACATGAAATTAAATGCAAGTAATGGTGCTAAATGTACACTGTTGTAAGAGAATAAAAACATTTCATAGTATAGCAGGAGGAGTGTGTCTGAGAATGGTCTGGACTTGTCATTATCTTCTGCACTCTGAGCAGGACTCCAAGCCCAACAACAGCAGATGCCCAACAGCAGCTCCATCAGCGAGTTCCTCCTGCTGCCGTTGGCAGACACGCGGCAGCTGCAGCTCCTGCACTTCTGGCTCTTCCTGGGCATCTACCTGGCTGCCCTCCTGGGCAACGGCCTCATCAGCACAGCCGTAGCCTGCGACCGCCGCCTGCACACCCCCATGTACTTCTTCCTCCTCAACCTGGCCCTCCTCGACCTGGGCTGCATCTTCACCACTCTCCCCAAAGCCATGGCCAACGCCCTCTGGGACACCAGGGCCATCTCCTACACAGGATGTGCCGCACAGGTCTTTTTCTTTACCTTCTTCATCTCAGCAGAGTTGTCCCTTCTCACCATCATGTCCTATGACCGCTACGTTGCCATCTGCAAGCCCCTGCACTACGGGACCTTGATGGACAGCTGAGCTTGTGCCACCATGACAGCAGCTGCCTGGGGCGCTGGGGTTCTCTGTTCCCTTCTGCACACTGCCAGTACGTTTTCACTGCCTCTCTGCCAAGGCAATGTTGTGAACCAGTTTTTCTGTGAAATCCCCCAGATCCTCAAGCTCTCCTGCTCAGAATCAAATCTCAGGGAAGTTGTGTTTATCTTTTTTGGTGTGAGTTTAGGCTTTGGTTGCTTTGTTTTCATAGTTTTGTTGTATGTGCAGATCTTCGTGGCTGTGCTGAGGATGCCCTCTGAGCAGGGACGGCACAAAGCCTTCTCCACGTGCCTCCCTCACCTGGCCGTGGTCTCCCTATTTGTCAGCACTGCCATTTTTGCCTACCTGAAGCCCCCGTCCACTTCCTCCCCACTCCTAGATCTGACAGTGGCACTTCTGTACGCAGTGGTTCCTCCAACCCTGAACCCTGTTATCTACAGCATGAGGAATAGGGAGATCAAGCACGCTCTCAGGAAGGTGTTGCAATAAGCACTATTCCAGCTTCCATAAAATGCACAACTTCCTCATAGGATTCCCAGTGATGGTTCTTTAGTTTTATGCATCTTTGATTGTTTGATTATGTGAGATATAGCAATGTGCAAAAAAATGTTATTGAACTTATAAATAAAAATGTATTACAATTATTTCCTACCTAATTTCCATTTTTTCACTCCAAGAGCTCATGTAAACATGTATCCAGATTCCCCGAATACGTTAAAGTATACCTAAAAAGGTTTCAAAATAGACTTTTACTTAGCTTTTCTTTTTTCCTACTTTGTCTGGATTTGGGGAGGTACAGCCACAGACAGCAGCTCAACGTGCTCTTTTCATTTCTGATCTCTACACCACCACAGTGCTCTCAAGTCCTCTCATTTGTGCAGTCCTGATGGTCTTGTGTGTCTCACGACCGTCCTGTTGTCTCTACAGCAGCAATCCAGGGCTGCTGTCAATGGCCGGCAATACGAACAGCTGTGTCAGAGCTGGTCTCCTTGCTGGCACTGCCATAACAAGAGGGCCCCTTTAGTGCAGGACCAGAGAACTGGAGGGAGGCCTCTTCCAAAGCTGGTGTAAGGAATATACCTCAGGAGCTGCTCCCTGAGAAAACCTTGAGATCTTCAGGTGCTCTTCACTGTGTGACCAGATCAGATTGAATAGTCCCAAGGAGATCCGTAAGCGTCTCAGGGCAGTGTTGTGGTTTAAGTTTTATGGGTTGAGACAAAGAGAAAAAGAAAAGGATAATAACTATGACAAATGTATTTATACATATATATTTAGTGTATTTTCACACATATACAACATATGCAGTTGCAAACATATATGAACTAATCCCTATGCGCATCTGTTTGCAAGTCCAGGACTAGTTGCAGGGGTTTTAACAGCCACAGGGTTCACTGTAGGAGCTGAAGTGGCTGTCGAGCTGTTGCAGGAGTTGAAGTGACCTCAGAGTTCATTGCCAGAGCTGAAACCACCACAGGACCTGTGACTATGTTGGAGCAGCCACTGGGCTCATTGGAGGGGTTGGAGCCACCGCAGGGCTGTACTTCCTCCCTTGGGAGGAATTTGTACCATTTTCTTATTACCATACTTGGAACAGCTACAGGACCCGTAGCAGGAGTGACTGCAGAGCTCATTATGAGGGATGGAGTGACAGTGGGATCTGTCCCAGAGCTTGGAGCAACTGCAGGACGTGTAGCAAAACCTTGGAGCTGCTGCAGGGTCTGTGCCAGGAGTTGCAGAGGTTGCAGCACTGTCAGCAGATGCAGCTCTCTGGATCTGGCACACTGCAGTCATTTGTGCCTCTTGGGGGCTACCAGTGCCACAGCAGACCTGCCCCCAATATTCTACCAGTTTCTCAGGATCCTGCAGTTGCTTGGAGATGAAGTTCCAAAGCCCTGGGGGTGCCCACCGCTCCAGGCAGCTGCCCAGACTGTCCCACACCCCCTGCCATGCAGAGCCTTCTCACCTTGGGGCAGATCTCTCAGTGATATTCCTGAATAATTGTTTAACCTCAATCCTAGAATCATAGAATCACCAAGATTGAAAAAGGCCTAAAAGATCATCCAGTCCAACCATTCACCTATTACCTATAGCTCCCACTAAACCATGTCCCTCAACACAATATCCAGTACACCCCCGGACTCACAGAGGAGACAATGTAAATTGTGTAATTCCTAATCATATGGACAATGTTACTTCCAAAACCCAAAGATGACCGCAGAGCTGAATGTGCACAAAACTTCACTTTGTCAGCTGCCAATTTTAACATGGTACAAATTGAGGTCAAACAGCATAGCAAAATAAATACCCTAATCCCGCAACCAAGCACCAAGTAAGGAGCTGTGCAGTGAAGCTTCATGAGAAGACTCAACAAGCTCCACAAATAGGGAAACAATTAGCATCATGGCCTGCACTTTTCCAACTCTCACAAAGCCCTGAGTTATCTCACTCTGGACAGTTGTGCTGTTATCTCTACACTTGGAGTCTCACATCAGGCACCGAAATGACAGTGGTTGTTGAACCCAACATATGGCTCAGCAGCACACAGTGCTTGGTGCACTGCCCCATTCACTGTGGGATGGGGAAGAGAATTGGGAAAAAAAAAGTACAGCTTGTGTGATGTAACAAAGCAATTTACTAAGGGAGATAAAAGGAGAGGAGTAATAGTTATCACTATATATCCGTTGATATGGAATCGTATGTAACAACTGATGCACAAGCACTTGCTCAGCACCACCAGACTGATGCTCAGCTGGGCCCCGGGCAGTGAAGAGACTGAGATGAACTCCCACCCATTTCAATACAATTTCTGCTTGCTGTCAGGTGATAGAGAACGTCCCTTTGGCCACTTTCAGTCAGCTGTCCTCACTCTGTTCCCTCCCAGCTCCATGTGCCCTTTACTGACCATGGCCTTGGCTCCGTACAACACTGCTTAGCAGCAGCTGTAAACATCAGAGTGTTATCAATGATTTTCTCCTAGAACCAAAACACTGCACCATAGCAGGCAGTCTGAAGAAAAAAAAATCATCTGAGCTGTAACTCAGATTCCTGCCTGTCCCCCTCCTCTTGTTCTTCCTGATCAGGAAGCAAGGAACAGAATCTGCTGCTCTTCTTTTTGAAACCTTTCCATCAGTATTCAGGTGGCTCCTCTGCCATCCCCAGGCAGAGCTCAGTGCACTCTCACAGATGGCAGCAGCCTTCCTTCATCTTCATTGCCTAATCGTAATGAAGAGTCTGTACCTACTTTGCTACAGTTCAGAGGTGGGAACCATCCCACCATGTCTCTGTGAGACAAACAAGACCCTAGGCCTGCAAAGGCACAGAGATTTGGAGTTAGATGAGTGAATGTTTGTGGTCCTCTCATTAGTGTAAGGATTCTTCAGAAAGCATCCCCTTCCAGAAGCATGTTTTGATTTAGCCTGTCTGGGCCTTGCATCTACACCGTGGTACTGATGTTCAGGGCCTTGCTCAGAAGCAGCAGCCTGCATGAAAGGAAATGCTCTGTGGTTTTCTCTTGATTTGTCCCATTTATTTCTCATGCTACCTGCACTGATCTACAGGCACTTTAGGGCAGCAGCAGGTTGGGGTTACCCCCAGAGGGTACACAGTAAGATTTAGGACAAGGTATTGGCAATAAGACCTTCTCTGAGGAATCCTCACACAATCCTATGGAACAACTCAGAGGCTTTCCCTTCAATCTCCAACAGCAACAACATCCCTCAGCCCTTCTCTGTCACATCCAATTCCCCTCCCTTCCCACTTCGGACCTGGTTTAAAGCCCTTTAATCAATCAGTGCAGGAGCATTTCAGATGGGGTCATGGAGGAAGCAGACTGCCATTCTTGGGGTGGCCATTTTCCCAGGAGGGCATGGTGGGAGGGCTTTGTCCCATCTGGTTCAACCAACACTTGCATCCACCCAGCAGAAGGCTGTGCCCTCCGTGTCCCACTTGAACTCTGCATGGAGCTTACAGTTGGCAGTGACATGGCTGAGGAGCTCTGGGCACGGATTAAGGGATAGGGAAGTAAGGTACCTTCCTAACTTCCTCCCTGCATGCCTTAGCAACTTCCTTGTAATCTCCCCAAGTACCCAGCCCCTTCTTCCAGAAGGCGTAGATTCTCTTTTTTCTTCCTTAGTCTCAATAGTTTTTCCCAGTTCATCTGCACTGGTCTTCTTCCCCTATCGCTCACCTTACGGCATTCAGGGACAGCCTGATCTTGTGCCTTTAAGATTTCCATCTTGAGGAGTGTCCAGGCTTCCTGGACCCCTTTACCCATAAGGAGCGACTCCCAAGGGACCCGTGCTACAAGTGTCCTGAACAGGTCAAAGTCCGCCCTCTAGAAGTTCAGGATAGTAGTTTTGCTAGTCACCCTTATGACATCTCCAAGAATAGAGAATTCTACTATTTCATGGCCACTCTGCCCAAGACAGTCCTCAACCTTCTCAACTCCTACCAGTCCTTCACTGTTAGTGAAGAGCTGGTCTAGCAAGGAACCACATCTGGTGGGCCTTCATACCAACTGAGTAAGGAAGCTGTCTTCTATACAATCTAGAAACCTCTTGGACTGCTTCCTCTGCTCTTTATTATATTCCCAGCATATATCATGGAAGTTGAAGTCTCCCAAGAGAATGCGTGCTGGCGATCATGCGACTTCAGTAAGCTGCTCATAGAATGCCTCACCCATCAATTAACCTTGATTAGGCAGTCTATAAGAGACTTTTAGCAAGATGTCACACCTACAGGTCTTTCCCCTGAGCCTTACAAACATGCACGCATCTTGATGGTTCTGAAGCCCAAGCTCTTCAACATCAAAACTCTCTTTAATATAAAGGGCCACACCACCACCCTTCCTTCCTCATCTATCCCTTCTGAAGAGCTTGTAACCATCCATTACAGCACTGCAGTCATGGCAGTGGTCCCACCATGGGTCGGTAATAGCAACTAGGTTATGGTTTGTCAGATGCACAGTTGCTTCCAGCTCCTCCTGCTTGTTGACCAAGCTCCTTGTGTTGGTGTAGACACTTCAGCTGAGGCATCTGCCTCTCTCCCAACTCAAACAGCATTTCCCTAGGCTTCTCTCAGGTAAGCCCTGTTTTGTCCCCTCCCCCATCGTAGCTAGTTTAAAGCTCTTTCGATAAGCCCCACTACATTCTGTGCTAGGATTTGTTTCCCCCTTTGAGACAGTTGGGTTCCATTCATGGATAACAGACCATGGGCCAAGTAAACTGCCCTGTGATCAAAGAACCCAAAGTTTCTGGCTCAGTACCAACCTCTGAGACAACTGTTCATTGCTTTGCTTTCCAAGCCTGCTCCGTGTCCCTCACTGCCCCTGAAGGTACAGAACAAAATATCACTTGATCTCACACTCTGTGAACTAAATGGCCTATATTCCTGAAATCTCTTTTCATAGTTTGTAGGCTTCTCTAAGAAATTTCATTACTGCCCACATAAACTATGAGTAGTGGAAAATAATCAGTGGACCTAACCAGCACTGGGAGTTTCCTCGTTATGTCCCTGACCTGAAGCCAAGAAGGCAGCAGACTTCCTGACGGCTCGGGTCCAGTCTGCAAATGGGGCCCTCTATTCCTCTGAGAAGGGAGTCACCCACCACGGCCACCCTTCTTTCTTTCATGGCAGAGGAAGTCACAAGGCTTGGTAGTGACTGCCTTGCATTAGGCTCTCTCCTAGGCAGATCCTCCATTGCCTCCCCATTCTTATCTCCTTCAGATTTCAGAGTGTCAAACCTGTTGCTTAGAGGGAGCAGGGGTTGAGGGCTAGGCAGGCATGGGGGGGCTCCTGTGATGTTGAGTTGGGACTCTCTTCCAACCCTCCTCATCAGTCAGGTCTGTCCGACTGTGACAGGGCAGGGAGTCAACCACTTTTCTGGGGGTATCTGCCTGGCAGCCTTCCCTCGGTGATGCCAGCAAGTCACTCCACCAGCCCATCTCCCGATCACACACCCTGATGCTAAACTGTGAGTAAAACCTTGAGTAAAGTGAGAGTTCACCTAGTGAAAAATATGAGTAGAAACCTGTATTGTCATGAGGGTAAACCCAGAGTAAACCCAGGATCCCATCCATCAGGCATGCACAGCCCCTAAGGGCAACTTTTTCCAGTGTTGCTGTGTAAAAAAATAGGTTCCTCACATCTAACCCATGTCTCCCCTTTTTAATTTAAATCCATTTCCATTTGTCCTGTTATCATCAGACCATCCCATCCTTATTCTAGCGTTAGGCATCTCATCCTCAGATGGAAACCCTGGGGCTGAATTGGGATCAGTTTTTCAAAGAACCACGGGAGCTTCAAGTTCACCTAGCTGAGATCAGATGCGCACAGTGAGGTGTCTGTGTGTGAGTCCCTCATCTGAATCCTTGGTTTTTATTCCACAGTGACTGCACTGCTTATACACAGACTCTCAGTGATGCCCAAGGTGCCTTGGATGATCCTAGTTTTGTGCTAGTGCTTGTAAACTGTGACGGAAAATCTATGAGATAGACACCTCCTTCTGGAGCATCAGCTGAGGGCCAGAAGGGAGGTATTCTTGGCCATCCTAAATACCACTGCAGCCCCGTGCTTAGGGCACCCATTGTGTCTTTTGCACCTGACCCCATGGAGTATGTAGTGATATTCAGCTTATCAAAAGGATGAGCTCAGAACAGAAGAGGCAGATCTTCCTCTCTGCTCCATCTGTGGCATAGTCTGGATTTCAAGGCATTGCAAAGCTATGGCACATCTACGTTCTTGCACTGATGACACTTTAGCATGCTCTGGGCTCGCATTTCAATGGCATCTAATAAATCTAGGGTCATACCTGTTGACAGGAAGCTGGCAAATGTTGTCTCATTGTAAGGAAGAGCAAGAAAGATGACACGGGCAACTATGGACCTGTCAGTCTCACTACAGTGCTTGGTAAAATTATGGAGAAAATGATGGTGGGAGTTATGGAAAAACAACTGAAGGACAGGTCACAGACAACACAAGATACAGAGGGGAAGGTCCTATTTAATTTCAGGTCTTTTTATGACACCTTTATCCATTGAGCTGAACAAGGGAAGGCAGTTGATGTAATCCTTGAGGATTTCAGTAGAGCTTTTGATACTATTTCTCCAGCACCCTTCTGGACAGAAATTCCTGCATACAGCTAGACAGAAACAGAACGTGGTGTGTTGTAATACAAGAAGAATTTTACAGAGCAGCAGCCATGGATTGAGATAAGGAGTTCACAGAGCAGCAGCTGCGGAGCAGGATAAACAGCATGAGAACAAAGGACATCTCTAGGAAAAGAATGAATGGCTCGTGGCTTTGAAGGGGGGTTATAGGGTTGTTATTGCAGTAGCTTTCCTCCAATTAGCGTGTGTGATTTTTGGACACCCTTGTCTGTCTCCTATAAAAGTCTGGCTTTCGGGCAATAAATTGATGCAGCTATATGTAACTATATTGGTGTTTCTCTGTTTGACCCAGCACGCTGACATTTTGCCTTTCAGGTTCACCAGCAGTGGTGGGTGAGCAGTTGGCCAGTAGTTCTGTCCCAAAGGATTATAGTCAGTGGGTTCCATTGGGCTGGTAGATGGTCACTGTCAGAGTTCCCCAGGGTTCCATTTTAGGGCCACTTTCCTTTCATGTTTATGCAGATGACTTGCATGCAGGACTAGAAGATGTTCTGAGCAAGTTTGCTGATGAGACCAGATGAGGAGGTGTTGTTGCCTCCACTTAGGGTGGAGAGGACTTGCAGAGAGATGTGGACAAGTCAGAGAAGTGGGTATCAGTTGGTACTAAGCACCAAGTGCATAACGCATAACAAGAACAAGTGCCTGATTGTGCACCTGGGTATGGGCAACCCTGGACATAAACACTGTCTGTATATTGGACACATGAGAGACGTCTGACTGAAAAGGATTGGGGGTCCTGCTCAACATAAAATTTTAAGTGAGTCAGCAGTGTGCCCAGCCAGCCAAGAAGGCCAACAGTCCCCTAAAGTGCATCAAGCAATTTATTGCCAGCTGGGTGGGAGAAAGGTTTGTCCCTCTTTGCTCTGCATTGCTACTGCCTCACCTGGAGCACTGGGTGCACTTCTGGGCAATGCAGAACATAAAGAACATCAAACTATGGGAGAGTGTGCACAGGAGGGCACTGGAACTGAGAGATCTGAAGTTCAGAGTTTCACTGGGATTGACTGCTTGTTCAGACTGGGCCCTTCTCACACCCCACATCCTGTGATGAGACACAGGGCACATGTGGGATATGAACTTTAACAGCATCCTTGCACCACATGCAAATGCTTTTCCCAGTGCTTCAGTGTTCCACCACCCATTGCTTTCAACATAGTTTTCAACACCCCATTGTATCTTTTAATTTTACCAGAAGCTGGTGCATGGTAGGGGATATGATAAATCCACTCAATGCCATGAACTTTGGCCCAAGTATTTATTAAGGGAATTTTTGAAATGTGTCCCATTATGAGACTCAGTTCTTTCTGAGGTGTCATGTCTCTATAGGACTTGTTTCTAACAACCCAATATTGTGTTTCTGGCAGTAGCATGGGGTACTGCGTATGTTTCAAGCCACCCAGTGGTTGCTTCCACCATGGTAAGCACAAAACGCTTATCATTATGAGATCCTGGCAAGGTGACATCATTCACCTGTCACTCCTCCCCATATTTATACTTTTGCCTTGGCCTTCCCCCCAGAGAGGCTTCATATTCTTGGCTTGTTTAATTATGGCACATGATTCACAGTCATGAATAACCAGTGCAATAGCATCCATAGTTAAGTCCACCCCTCAGTCTCTAGCCCAATTATATGTTATGTCCATTCCTTGATGGCCTGAGGTCTCATGGAACCATCAAGCTTGAAATAATTCACTCTTGTTCTGCCAGTCCAAGTCTATTTGAGCCACCTCAATTCTGGCAGCTCGACCTACCTGATGGTTGTTTTGTTGTTCTGCAATAGCCCGACTCTTGGGCAAGTGTGCATCCACGTGACACACCTTTACAATCATATCTTTTTTTTGAGCAGTTATGTTTTTCTACAGTTCAGCAGCCCAAATAGGTTTACACCTCCGTTGCCAGTTATTTTGTTCCCACTGCTGTAACAACCCCCATAAGGCATTTGCCACCATCCATGAGTCAGTATAAAGATAAAGCATTGGCCACCTCTCCCGTTCAGCCACATCTAAAGTCAGCTGGACAGCTTTTACCTCTGCAAACTGACTTGATTCTCCTTTACCTTCAGTGGCCTCTGCGACCTGTCGTGTGGGGCTCCAAGCAGCAGCTTTCCATCTCCGATGCTTCCCTACAATATGAAATGATCCATCAGTGAAAAGAGCATATTTCTTTTCATTTTCTGGTAGTTCGATGTATGGTGGGGCCGCTTTAGCACATGACACCTCTTCTCCTGGTGATGTTCCAAACTTTTTATCTTCAGTCCAGTTCATGATCACTTCTAAAATTCCTGGACAATTGAGGTTCCCCATCCACGCTTGTTGTCTAATCAGTGCAATCCACTTGCTCCAGGTGGCATCGGTAGCATGATGGGTGGAGAGAACCTCCCCTTTCAACATCCGGTTCATCATTGACAGTCGAGGTGCCAGAAAGAGCTGCATTTCAGTACCAGCTACTTCGGAAGCAGCCCGAGCCCCCTCATACGCGGATAAGATCTCCTTCTCAGTTGGAGTGTAGCACTCTTCAGACCCCTTGTACGCTCAGCTCCAGAATCCCAGGGGTCGGCCTTGGGTCCCTCCTGAGGCTCTTTGCCACAAACTCCAAGTGGGACCTTTCTCTCCAGCAGCAGTATAGAGGATGTTCTTTACATCCTGTCCAGTCCGTACTGGCCCCAGGTCCATGGCACAGGCTATCTCCTGTTTAATCTGTTCAAAAGCCTGCTGCTGCTCTGGGCCCTATGCAAAATCATTCTTCTTCTGCATCACCTGATAAAGGGGGCTTACAATGAGGCTGTAGTTTGGAATGTGCATCCTCCAAAAGCCCACTGCACCCAGGAAAGATTGTGTCTCTTTCTTGCTAGTTGGTGGAGACATGGCAGTGATTTTGTCAATCACTGTTGGGATGTGATGACATCCATCCTGCCACTTTATACCTAAGAACTGAATTTCCTGGGCAGGCCCTTTTACTTTGCTTCACTTAATAGCAAAACTGGCTCATAGAAGAATTTGAATTATTTGCTCTCCAGCACAGCAGCACTCAGTGGGGGTGTGACCTCATTCAGGCCACGGTAGTCTACTGTCAGCCTCCATTCTCCACTGGCTTTACGCACTGGCCATATGGAGCTGTTAAAAGGTGAGTGAGTTTTACTGATCACTCCCTGATTCTCCAACTGGCGAATCAAATCATGAATGGGGAGCAAGGAATCCCTGTTGGTGCGATACTGCCGTCTGTGCACTGTCTTTGTAGCAATCGGTACCTGCTGCTCTTTTATTTTTACTCGTAGCAGCCTCACAACAGACGGGTCCTCTGACAGGCCAGGCAAAACAGACAGCTGCTTAATGTTGTCCATATCTACAGCAGCGATTCCAAAGGCCCAGTGATACCCCTTAGTATCCTTGAAATGCCCTCTTCTGAAGTAATCAATACCAAGTATGAACGGAAACCCTGGACCACTCACATAGGATGTTTTTTCCAGTCTTTACCAGTGAGGCTTATTTCAGCCTCCAACACAGTCAATTCTTGAGAGATATCCAGAAATATGGATTGATTCTGTCCCTTCATGACTGGAGGGCATTAGGGTGCACTGTGCACCAGTATCCACCAGTGCCTTATATTTTTGTGGTTCTGATGTGCTAGGCCATCAAATCCACACAGTCCAATAAACTCTATTATCCCTTCCACTCCCTTGAATGAGGGCAGGGCCCCTCTATTGGTTACCTGTGATAACTGGAGCAGCCGTACTGGTGGTTGGACTGTTTTGTAGTTCCCTCACCCGTGCTCATAGTACAGGAGTAGGCTGGTCATGCCACTTCCTCGTGTCTTCTCTGTGGTCACGTAGGTAACACCACAAGGAAACACACAGTGCAATTTACTGTTGTTCCTTGCTCAATCTGGAAAGCGCTTGTGTCTAATAGCTGAGAATTTTAATGATACACATGAAGGCTTTATGGTCGTTAATTTCTTTACGATCTCTCGCCTTCAACTGAAGCAGCAGCTAGGCCAATTACCAAGTGACACCAAGGAGATGAAGTGGCAAAATGGCGATTTATTGAAACAGACACATCCTTATATAACCTACGCCTTTTTGTCTACACCCACTGTATTACACTAAGATTCTTCCAGAATATGGGGAAGGGCCTGTCACATCACAACAAGCTACCGTCCCAGCTGTCCCAACAGCGAAGCAACCAGGTAACAAGAGATTCATTCTGGTGCCGTGTGAACTCCTTTCTTACGCCTTCGATTTCAGTCATCTTCAGGGGTCGACAAACAGTAACAGAGATTTCCTCCTCATCACTCTCTTCTTCATGACACTTTTCCTTTTTCCTTTCTACGTACTTATCCAGACCTGTCACCTGGATCTTCTGTTGCCTCCTCCTCCACTTCTTTTTTCCGTTCTAGACGTGAGGACACCCATTTCCATTTCTTGCCTTCCACAAGGGCAACTGATATTGTTACTGGTGCCTCCTGTGACTGATCAAAATTGACTTGGGGATTTCCCTTTTTGGCTAGAACCTCAGCTCGGAAATTCTCTCTTTTTGGAACAGTGTTATATAGAGCACGGTAAGCACAAGCCAAGCCCCAAATAAGTCATACCCCCTTAGATCTATCTAGGCTGCGCCATCCCTGACTCAAATACTGGCTTAGTTTCTCGGGATCCCACAGGTGTTCAAGAGTTAAATCCCATGACATTGCGGGCCCCCATGTGTTGGCGAACCTGAAGGCAAAAGTCAGCGTTCTAGGACAAACAACCACACACCAATATAGTTAAATATAGCTGTGTCCATCTATTGCCTGAAGAGCCGTACTTTTATAGCAAACAAACAAGGGTGTTCAAAAATCACACGTACTAATTGGAAGAAAGCTTCTGCAATAAGAACCCTAAAACCCCGCTTCAAAGCCACGAGCCTTTCACTCTTTTGCTAGAGGTGTCCTTGGTTCTCATGCTGTTTATCCTGCTCTGCAGCTGCTGCTCTGTAAAGTGCTTATCTTGATCCATGGCTGCTGCTCTGTAAAATTCTTCTTGTATTACAACAGAATGGCAGTTCCCTGGGGTCTCCAGCACACCCCCAGCCAGCTGGCAAATGCCACTGAGGACCTTTAGGAAAGACATGCCCTGGGTAGTGACAATGTTCACTGGACAACTGTGAGCCCCACAATGGGTCTCGTACCTGTGTGCCATCTTCTGAACACCAGTAGCACGGTGTAGATGCAAGGCCCAGCCAGGCAAAATCAAAACATGCTTCTGGAAGGGGATCCTTTCTGAAGAGTCGTTACACTAATGAGAGGACCACAAACATTCACTCAGCGAACTCCAAATCTCTGTGCCTTTGCAGGCCTAGGGTCTTGTTTGGTTCACAGAGACATGGTGGGTTGATTCTCAGCTCTGTACTGTAGCAAATGGGGTACAGATTCTGCATGACGGATGGGCAAGGAAGAAGAGAAAAGGCTGCTGCCATCCATGAGAGGGCACTGAGCTCTGCCTGGGGATGGCAGAGGAGCCAGCTGAGAACTGATGGAAAGGGCTCAGAGAGGAGAGCGGCAGATTCTGTTCCTTGCTTCCTGATCAGGAAGAACAAGAAGAGGGGACAGGCACTGTATCTGAGTTACAGCTGGGATGGAATTGTTTTCTTCAGACTGTCTGCTGTGGTGCAGTGTTTTGGTTCTAGGAGAAAACCATTGATAACACTCTGATGTTTACAGCTGCTGCTAAGCAGTGTTGTACAGAGCCAAGGCCATGGTCAGTGGAGGGCACATGGAGCTGGGAGGGAACAGAGTGAGGACAGCTGACTGAAAGTGGCCAAAGGGACGTTCTCTATCAGCTGACAGCAAGCAGAAATTGTATTGAAAGTGTTGGGAGTTCATCTCAGTCTCTTCACTGCCCAGGGTCCAGCTGAGCATCAGTCTGGTGGTGCTGAGCAAGTGCTTGTGCATCAGTTGTTACATACAATTCCATATCAACGGATATATAGTGATAACTATTACTCCTCTCTTTTTATCTCTCTTAGTAAACTGTTTTGTTACAACCCAGAAGTTGTACTCTTTTTCCCAGTTCTCATCCCCATCCCACTGGGAATTGGGCAGTGCACAAAGCACTGTGTGCTGCTGAGCCACATGTTGGGTTCAACAACCACTGTCATTTTGGTGCCTGATGTGAGGCTCCAAGGGTTGAGATAGCAGCACATCTGTCCAGAGCGGACAGGGCTTTGTGGGAGCTGGAGAAGTGCAGGCCATGGTGCTGATATGTGTGGATGTGCTCCCTATGTGTGGAGCTTGTTGAGTCTTCTCATGAAGCTTCACTGCACAGCTCCTTACTTGGTGCTTGGATGCTGCATTAGGGTATTTATTTTGCTATGCTGTTTGACCTCAGTTTGTACCACGATAAAATTGGCAGCTGACAAAGTGAAGTTTTGTGCACATTCAGCTCTGCGGTCATCTTTGGGTTTTGGAAGTAATATTGTCCATATGATTAGGAATTACACAATTTACATTGTCGCCTCTGTGAGTCCGGGGGTGTACTGGATATTGTGTTGAGGGACATGGTTTAGTGGAAGCTATAGGTAATAGGTGAACGGTTGGACTGGATGATCTTTTAGGCCTTTTCCAACCTTGGTGATTCTATGAATCTATGATTGAGGTTAAACAATTATTCAGGAATATCACTGAGAGATCTGCCCCAAGGTGAGAAGGCTCTGCATGGCAGGGGGTGTGGGACGGTCTGGGCAGCTGCCTGGAGTGGTGGGCACCCCCAGGGCTTTGGAACATCATCTCCGAGCAACTGCAGGATCCTGATAAACTGGTAGAATATTGGGGGCAGGTCTGCTGTGGCACTGGTAACCCCCAAGAGGCACAAATCACTGCAGTGTGCCAGATCCAGAGAGCTGGATCTGCTGACAGTGCTGCAGCCTCTGCAACTCCTGGCACAGACCATGCAGCAGCTCCAAGGTTTTGCTACACGTCCTGCAGTTGCTCCAAGCTCTGGGCAGATCCCTCTGTCACTCCATCCCTCATAATGAGCTCTGCAGTTACTCCTGCTATGGGTCCTGTAGCTGTTCCAAGTATGGTAATAAGAAAATGGTACAAATTCCTCCCAAGGGAGGAAGTACAGCCCTGCGGTGGCTCCAACCCCTCCAATGAGCCCAGTGGCTGCTCCAACATAGTCACAGGTCCTGTGGTGGTTCCAGCTCTGGCAATGAACTCTGAGGTCACTTCAACTCCTGCAACAGCCTGACAGCCACTTCAGCTCCTACAGTGAACCCTGTGGCTGTTAAAACCCCTGCAACTAATCCTGGACTTGCAGACAGATGCGCATAAGGATTAGTTCATATATGTTTGCAACTGCATATGTTGTATATGTGTGAAAATACACTAAATATATTATATATGTATAAATACATTTGTCATAATTATTATCCTTTTCTTTTTCTCTTTGTCTCAACACATAAACCTTAAACCACAGCACTGCCTTGAGATGCTTACGGATCTCCTTGGGACTATTCAATCTGATCTCGTCACACAGTGAAGAGCACCTGAAGATCTCAAGGTTTTCTCAGGGAGCAGCTCCTGAGGTATATTCCTTACACCAGCTTTGGAAGAGGCCTCCCTCCAGTTCTCTGGTCCTGCTCTAAACTGCCTCTTGTTATGGCAGTGCCAGCAAGGAGACCAGCTCTGACAGGCCTGTTCATATTGCCGGCTACTGACTGCAGCCCTGGATTGCTGCTGTAGAGGCAACAGGACTGTTGTGAGACACACAAGACCTTCAGGACTGCACAAATGAGAGGACTCAAGAGCACTGCAGCACTGGTAAGAGCACATGAATGAAAAGAGCACTTTGTGCTGCTGTCTGTGGCTGTACCTCCCCAAATCCAGGCAAAGTAAGAAGAAAG
Source organism: Coturnix japonica (assembly GCF_054131305.1). Lineage (NCBI taxonomy): Eukaryota > Metazoa > Chordata > Aves > Galliformes > Phasianidae > Coturnix > Coturnix japonica. The sequence goes on from NC_140689.1 coordinate 3,819,014, forward strand.
AAAATCTAAGTAAGTCTATTTTGAAAGCTTTTTAGGTATCTTATAACATATTCAGGGAATCTGGTTCCATGTTTACATGAGTTCTTGGAGTGAGAAAATGGAAATTAGGTAGGAAAGAATTTAAATACATTTTTATTTATAAGTTCAATAACATTTTTTTTTTGCACATTCCTATATCTCACATAATCAAACAGACAAAGATGCATAAAACATAAAGAACCACCACTGGGAATCCTATTGAGGAAGTTGTGCATTTTATTGTAGCTGGAATAGTGCTTATTGCAACACCTTCCTGAAAGCGTGCTTGATCTCCCTGTTCCTCATGCTGTAGATAATAGGGTTTAGTGTTGGAGGAACCACTGCGTACAGAAGTGCCACTGTCAGATCCAGGAGTGGGGAGGAAATGGACGGGGGCTTCAGGTAGGCAAAAGCACCAGTGCTGAGAAACAGGGAGACCACAGCCAGGTGAGGGAGGCACATGGAGAAGGCTTTGTGCCGTCCCTGCTCAGAGGGCATCCTCAGCACAGCCATGAAGATGTGCACATAGGACACAACTATGAAAACAAAGCAACCAAAGCCTAAACTGACACCAAAAAAGAGAAATAAAAATTCCATGAGGTAGGAGCCAGAGCAGGAGAGCTTGAGGATCTGTGGGATTTCACAGAAAAACTGGTTGACAACATTGCCTTGGCAGAGAGGCAGTGAAAACGTACTGGCAGTGTGCAGCAGGGAATTGAGAACCCCAGAGCCCCAGGCAGCTGCTGCCATGGTGGCACAAGCTCTGCTGTCCATCAAGGTCCCGTAGTGCAGGGGCTTGCAGATGGCAACATAGCGGTCATAGGACATGATGGTGAGAAGGGAATACTCTGCTGAGAGGAAGGAGGAAAAGAAAAAGAGCTGTGCAGCACATCCTGTGTAGGAGATGGCCCTGGTGTCCGAGAGGGCGTTGGCCATGGCTTTGGGGAGAGTGGTGGAGATGCAGCCCAGGTCGAGGAGGGCCAGGTTGAGGAGGAAGAAGTACATGGGGGTGTGCAGGCGGCGGTCGCAGGCTACGGCTGTGCTGATGAGGCCGTTGCCCAGGAGGGCAGCCAGGTAGATGCCCAGGAAGAGCCAGAAGTGCAGGAGCTGCAGCTGCCGCGTGTCTGCCAACGGCAGCAGGAGGAACTCACTGATGGAGCTGCTGTTGGGCATCTGCTGTTGTTGGGCTTGGAGTCCTGCTCAGAGTGCAGAAGATAATGACAAGTCCAGACCATTCTCAGACACACTCCTCCTGCTATAATATGAAATGTTTTTATTCTCCTACAACAGTGTACATTTAGCACCATTACTTGCATTTAATTTCATGTATTTCAGCATTCCTTAAGCAGAAGCAGCATATGGAGCTCTAACCTTCCTTTTATTTTCTTATGCCTTCTCTCTGGATATTTTCATCTGTTTCATGTCTCATATCTTTACCCCAAGTGCTCTTAGAGCCCCCTGCCCGAGCTTCTGTGGCATTCAGTTTCAGTTAGAAAATGCTGCCTGTTTGTGGGATAAGTGAATTATTCATGCCTACAGAAAATGATGATAATTCCATCCTTCGAGAAAGGGGAGACTGAAAGCACATCATGTGTGAGTGTTCACAAAACAAGCAATTGATTGATGAAAAATTCTCCGAACTCTTATTGCCCCTTTTAGATTTCTGACTCCAATCCTTTTTGCCCCAGAACAGGAAATGGAAACCCTCTGCCTTGGCTCTCTTCTTGCAAAGTACCCTCAGAAACCTTCAGTTGTGCAGTGGAGCTGTGATCCCCTGCCCCAGGCAGCAGCTGTGGCAGCACAAGCCCTGCTGGGGGGCTCCTTCCCCCAACACGTCTCCCCGCAGCGCCCTGGGCAGCTCCCCGGGCAGGCTGAGTGCTGAGCCTGGCAGGCGGCAGAGTCCCATACCCGGCACACAGCCCCTGGGGCACAGCAGGGACCCTGCTCTGCAGGACAGCCCTGGGCACCCGCCTGCAGCCCCGGCTGCACAGCCTGCAGCCGTGCTGGGACATGCAGCCCTCAGGGCTGTGATTTCATACTGCAGTATGGAAGCCCTCAGCTGGAGCAGAAGGCTTTTTCCACAGTAAAGAAACATGCACTGCCTGCATCCAGATCTGCTATGGGATATCCCAAATTAAGTTGACCCTCTATGAAAAGCAGCTCATGGTCTGCAGTGAGACTTACCCTGTCATGGTCTGTGAGCAATGCTCCTGCAGAGAGCATGCAGCCTGCTCACACCATACATATCCTGCAAGCTCTCTCCAGTTTCTCTCCTCTCCTTCTGTCACCTGCAGGCTGTGCTGTGCACAAGAGCTGCTCCTGGGCACAGCTGTCTCTCTGCAGCTCTGCCCACTTTTATGAGCTCCCTGTGTCCCAGGAGCCTGGACAGGCAAGCAGCAGATTATGTCATTTTTATCTTTCCGACTTGTCTCCCCTGACATGTCCCTGGGTCCTCATGGCCAACAGCTCCTGAAAGACAACAGCATCATGACTGTGCTTTGAAATTCGCTCAGTTAACCACCACATGTCCAGTGGTCAGTGACTGATTGGAGACATATGGGGAGTGCTCCCAGAGATCGTTTGATGAAACAATAAGGGCAACCAGACAAGGAAGGCAAGGTTTGGACTTTCCCTGTGCAGGGCAATGATCCAGCTGAGGCAGTGCAGGAGTCTCATCCCTTGACAGAAATCCTGGAGCTGAAATGGGATTCAGCTCCCTACACACCCACAGGAGCTGGGATTCCTCTGGTTCAGTTCAGAAGTGCACAAGGAGTTGCCTGCATGTGAGCTCCTGCTCTGAGTCCTCGGCCCTTCAGCTGGGAGGCAGCTGCTCACACACAGACACTGGGTGATGCCCAAGGTGCCTGGGCTGCTCCTGATGTGTGCCAGTGCTTGTAAACCATGTGGGAATTCCCTGAGATAGACACCTCCTTCCTGGGCATCAGCCGAGGGCCAGAGAGGGGATAGCACTGGCTGTCTGGTGAATTCACTCACAGCTGCAAGTGCAGCACAGGGCCTTCAGGAAAGCCATGCCCATGGTGTGACCATGTTGCTGTGTCAACTCCAAGGCCCACGATCGGTCTAATGTTTGTGTGCCACCTTCTGCACACTGATACCATAGATTAGCTATCCAGTCAGGCTATGTCCAGTGATGCTTTCCAATTAGGATGTTTACTTCTGTGGTTTTGCACTAATGCAAACACCAACACACAAGAAGCTAGAAATCTTGATAGAGCTGCAGGCCTGAGCTCCTGTTTGGACCATGGGGACATAGTTTAATGGCTTCCACAACTGCACTGTAGCACAAGGGGGATACCGAGTCTTTAGGATGGATGGGCGAGGAGATAAAGAAGGGTGAATGCCCTCTGTGAGAGTGCACTGAGCTCTGCCTGGGGATGGAAGAGCAGACAGGTCAGAGCTAATGGAAATGGCCAACAGAGGAGACCATCAGTGTCTTTTCCTGTCTTCCTGATCAGGGAGAGTAAATGGAAGGTGCCCTCTGCAGACAGATGGGAATCTGATGTTGTCTGTCCCTTGTCCCATTTGGTGGCCTTTGTCACTCCATTATCTGCGGCAGGGACAGCACAGCAGGGCATGTGGCATCCAGCAGATCCCTGGAGAGCACAGATGGAAGCTTCTTGACCAAGCCATGGAGGAACCAAAGAGGAGAGGTGCTCTGCTGGATCTCATACTCTCCGGCATGGAAGGACTTGTGGGAACTGCGAAGGTGAAAGGGGCATCAGGCCACGTGCAAGATGCAAATGTATCTCTTTTTATTTATTTTGAGGCTGTAAGCTTAATAGTTGATCATAAATGTCAATAAAACTGAAACAAATAATTGAAAACAAAGATGGAAATCATTGAAATTGTGTTAACCCTTCTCAACATGAAAAATTCTCATGAGTCTTGTTCCATTTTAAGTTGTAAATATGAATCTTTGAGGTGATTTGATGTCTTTTTTTTTCTTTTACTGAAACTACAATGTTTTCCAGAACTGTGTTCGCTGGACACAAATGTCTTCAGATTCAGAGACACAGACAGCGGTGCCAGTGCCAATGCCCTGTGACTATAGCCCGGTGCCCAGCACTACTCTTCCCTGCTGCCTATTTGATGTGTCTCATCCTCCAAGTTTTTTCAGCTCTCCTAAGTAAATGGCCATGGTTAAGGGCATGTTTTCAGCAGGCCATTTGGGCACACACTACTCCCACTGCCCTCCAGATTTCTCCATCCCTTGCTCTTTGTTCAGTCAGATACCTCCCAATTATCTGTCTGATTTCTGACTTTCAGGGGGATTACTGGAATTTGTTCCAACTCCCCAAATTCTGAGAATCAGTGAGAATGTGTTAACCCGTCTCAATGTGTGAAATACTCAGAAGTCCTGATCAATTTTAAGTTGATACCTCTCAACTACCTGGCTGATCTATCCCAGGGAGATTACTGGAATTTGCTCTATCTACCAGAGTCTGATGGCCTCTGTTGTCAACTACTTCACTGTGATTAATCTATCCTATCCTACCTCAGAATAAATCATTTCTTTTAAAAGTATTCCATATGAAAGACAAACTTCAATAGATTCCGCTTGAACATGGCATGCAGTTGATCACTGTGTTTTACTGTTCATTCAATTGCATCACCTTTCTTTCCATTTGCTGGCCAGATAAAAAAGAGAAATCTTTCCTTTTCCATGTGTAGCTGGTTCTCTGAGGAAAGCCAGTGGGAGTTGGTGCAAAGCAGTTTTAACACTGAGCGGATGAATGCAGAGGAGAAGAGTGATGTGAAGAAAAGTGATGCAAGTCCCATAGGTCCATTGTGAGCAGAAATTGGGTGGGGAGGTTGAGAAGGACCTTTGTCAACACAGTAACAGTACAGAACTCATTGGGACAACCTGGATTGGTATCAGTTGCACAGTGCTGCTTTAATGTCTTCTTTAAACCCAACTATAAATAAATAGACAATAAATTTATACTGGATTCTTTAAGCTCTCTCCAGATATCCCTCCTTTTTGCTGAACAAGTTCTGATAACCTGAAGAAGATAACAAGATGGCATAAGGCACAGGAGATTCTTTAGGTTATAATGGTCCCAGGGTGCATTTGATGCTGAGTTCATCAGCCTCCAGTGCAGAGAGAAGTTTGCACAAGGTGCTCAACAAGACAAAGTCAGAAGTAACAGTGAAGTTTCTTGGAGTATTAATGGGCCCGCTGAGGAACATTACCAAGTAAGCTTCCCAAGGGACTTGTTAGAGAAGATAACTGGAAGCCATGACTAAAGGCAGGCAAAGGCACTGGCATGCTAAGAAACCTCTCCTTTGCCTTACGAAGCAGACAGGTCAAGCCCTGATTGCAAGACCAGTGGTAGAGAGGTCCTGTATCTCATGTTGGCTCCGGGCATTTCCAGGGGCAATGGGTTGGAATTTTGTATGATGTTAAATGAAAGACATGGGGACAGAAGATCCCAGGCTCTACATGTGGTGCAAGGACGCTGTGAGGTTCATGTCCCATATGAGACCTATGTTTCATTGCAGGATGTGAGCAGGGATGTAAGAAGGGCCCAGTCTGAACAAGCAGCCAATCCCTGTGAAACTCTGAACTTCAGATCTCTCGGTTTCAGTGCCCTCCTTTGCACATTCTCCCAGAGTTTGAAGTCCTTTATGTTCTGTGGTGCCCAGAACATAGTGAGGCAGTAGCAATGCAAAGCAGAGGGATGATCCTTTCCCTCACCCAGCTGGCAATAAGTTGCTTCATGCACTCCAGGGGACTGTTGTCTTTCCTGGCTGCCTTGGCACACTGCTGACTCACATTCAGTGTGATGCTGACCAGCACCCCAACCCTTTCCAGTCAGAATCCTCTCCAGTGTCCCATATCCAGTCAGTGTGTATGTCCAGCATTGCCCCTACCCAGGTGCACAATCAGGCACTTGTTCTTGTTATACTTTATGCACTTGGTGCTTAGTACCAACTGGTACCCAGTTCTCTGACTTGTCCACATCTCTCTGCAAGTCCTCTCCACCCTCAGTGGAGGCAACAGCACCTCCTCATCTGGTCTTATCAGCAAACTTGCTCAGAACGTCTTCTAGTCCTGCATTCAAGTCATCTGCATAAACATGAAAGGAAAGTGGCCCCAAAATGGAACCCTGGGGACCAGGGACATCTACCAGCCTGATGGAACCCACTGACTATAATCCTTTGGGACTGACCTACTGGCCAACTGCTCACCCACCACATTGTGTTTCTGTCTAGCCATATGCAGAACATTCTGTCCAGAAGGTTGTTGTGAGAAACAGTATCAAAATCTCCACTGAAATCCTCAAGGATTACATCAACTGGCTTCCCTTGGTCAACTAAACGGATAACTGTGTCACAAAATGAGCTTAAATTAAACAGGACCTTCGCCTCACAAACTTGTGTTGGCTGCGACCAATGACAGAATTGTCCTTCAGCTGTTTTTCCATAACTCCCACCATCATTTTCTCCATAATTTTACCAGGCTCTGGACTGACAGATCCATAATTGCCCATGTCATCTTTCTTGCTCTTCCTTACAATGAGACAACATTTGCCAGCTTCCTGTCAGCTGGCATGACCCTAGACTTCTATAGATGCAATTGAAATTGCATCTATAGATTGATTATAGATTGAGAATTGAGAGCCCAGAGCACACTAAGTTTTCATCATTGAAAGAAAGTAGATGTGCCATAGCTTTGCAATGCCTTGAACTCCAGAGTATGCCACAGATGGAGCAGAGGGGAAGATTTGCCTCTTCTGTAGTGAACTCATTCTTTTGGTAAGCAGAATAACACTACCTGATACATGGGGACTGTGTCTCTGCTCTGCTCTGCTCAGCTCACAGGGCAGCGGTCTGGCAGGGTGTTGCTCTCATGTCAATGCAGGTAAACTCACTTTAATCCTTTTTCCTCTGTAAATGCTTCCTCTATTTCTATGCTCAGATACACTTCCACATTCCCACAAGTACACTTTCATATATCATTAACAATTACACTTTCTTATACCATCAAAACAGTTTGTCAAACAATACAGTTCTTCAGTTCACATAAACTCCCTTAATACAGTCTGTATTCTTCAGTTATAAACACTGTGCCACAGAACCAGCACTGATTGAACCACCTCCCTCACACACTTCCTCACAAGCAGTACATAGTATTACATAAATGGGTTGACACTCATTGGTCGGATGGAATGTACACCTCTCCTCAGGACAATCTTACTAATCTACAGAGTACAAACTCCTGTCTTCTTACATACAAGCAGAAAGTACATATGACTGGACAGACCACACATTCTTTCACTTTGTCCGTGTCCGGCCATTTCCCTCACAGGAGGAAGGAAACACGGGTCGGGACTTGGCACTCACCCTGCAGCTGTTCTGTGTCTCACTCACACCACACTCACTCTGACATTTAGTTCAAAAACCATGGTTTATTCATACTACACAATGCTGACAACGTTTTCTAGCTGGAATCTTAATAACACTCATTCTCTGGTCGACCAGTTGATGTTTTTCCCAGAGTCGGCTTGACACACGGTACCAAACACTTAAAGCAGATGATAATATTGAACATACAACCTATAAGCCCCATGATTACACCTTGGAGAACCCAGGCTACCATTTGACAGGCTATCCACTATATCCCATACCTGTAGGAGAGACCAACCTAGGTCCCTCCTATTGTCAACCACCTGGGAGAGAGTACTTGTTCTTGTTTCCATTCATATGACATACAGTTCCCTTTCATAGGAACTCACCCAAGGAGTCTTCCTACCCCAGCTGGCAACCAAAGCCATGAGCTCACCTCCCTGGGAGCAGCACGTATGGCTGTAAACTGTGTAGGATGTCTCCTCAAGACATATGGGCTCCACTTACCATACACATACCTGGTCCACCTATGGGTGGTCCTTGTCTGTCCCTGCAGTGATCAGGTGAGGAAGGGAGTCCTTCAGAGAAATCTCAGGGTGCGCCAAAAGTGTCTCCCTCTCAGCTGGTCCTGCAGCGAACAGAGCTGGTCCCACCTGGGCCGCCAAACTGACTGCAGGAATTGAACTCTATAACCTCTATAACTGATACAGTCTCCCATGACATCCTTATAACAAAGTTGAGGAAGTATGGGATAGGTGATTGGACAGTGAAGTGGGTCGAGAATTGGCTGACTGGCAGAGTGCAGAGTGTTGTCGTTGCCGGTGCAGTGTCTGGCTGAGGGCCTGTAACGAGCGGCATCCCCCAGGGGTCTGTGCTCAGTCCGGTCTTGTTCAACATCTTCATCAATGACCACCCTCAGCAAGTTTGCTGATGACACGAAGTTGGGAGGATTGGCTGACACACCTGAAGGCTGTGCTGCCATTCAGCGAGACCTGGACAGGCTGGAGAGCCGGGCAGTAAGAAACCGGATGAGGTTTAACAAAAGCAAGTGTAGAGTCTTGCACCTAGGGAGAAATAATTGCATGCACCAGTACAGGCTGGGGGAAGAGCTGCTAGGGAGGAGCTCTGCTGAGAGGGACCTGGGCGTCCTGGTGGACGACAGATTAACCATGAGCCAGCAGTGTGCCCTTGTAGCCAAAAAAGCCAATGGCATCCTGGGGTGCATTAAAAAGAGCGTGTCCAGCAGGTCGAAGGAGGTGATCCTCCCCCTCTACTCTGCCCTGGTGAGGCCTCATCTGGAATACTGTGTCCAGTTCTGGGCTCCCCAGTAAAAAAAAGACAGGGATCTCTTAGAAAGAGTCCAGCAGAGGGCCACTAAGATGGTGAAGGGCCTGGAGCATCTCCCCTATGAGGAGAGACTGAGGGAACTGGGTCTGTTTAGCCTTGAGAAAAGAAGGCTGAGAGGGGACAGGATCCAGGTTCTATAAATATTTGAGGTGTGGGGGGCAAAGTGGTGAGGCCAGACTCTTTTCAGCAATGTGTGGAGACGGGACAAGGGGAAACAGACAGAAACTGGACCATAGGAAGTTCTGCACTAATGTGTGCAATAACTTCTTTATGGTGAGGGTGACAGAGCACTGGAACAGGCTGCCCAGGGTGGTTGTGGAATCTCCTTCTCTGGAGATATTCAAGACCTGCCTGGATGCCGAGCTGTGCGACGTGGTGTAGGGAACCTGCTTTGGCAGGGGGCTGGACTCAGTGGTCTCTGGAGGTCCCTTCCAACCCCTACAATTCTGTGATTCTGTGAATATCATGGAGTTGTTTGGATGGGGAAAGACTACCCCTTTGAATGACCTTTTGTCAGGGCATGTCCTGGGATTCCTAGGATCCTCAAAATGCAGCACTGCTTCTGTCACTGAAAAATGGGGCCCTGTGTGGGACGGAGGGAGGGTCCATGAGTCCCTGGCCCACCTGACTGAGTATTTCCATGGTCTTAGCAAAGACATACTTACAACTTGAGAATGACAGTTAGCTGTGTTCATGGTGGCATGGCCACTTTTAATGGCCTTGAACTGTCTGAACATAACTGAAGAGGCTCAGGCTGATGCAAATCAGCTATTGAATGATAGTGTTGAAAAACTGGAAAGACAGGTGGCAGTTTTGATGGGAAAAAACCTAATTCAATCATTCTCCTATGGAAGATCAGAAACATCTCTCTGGAAGACCATGGGGACCCTGTACAAGGGAATCTGTATAAAATGGACTCTGTAAATGAAGGCACTAAAAGGTCAGATTTTGAGGTTCCATTTGGACTAGATCTATTTGAGATCTGACTGATTGTAACCCAAAAATGAAAAAAAAAAAAAAAAAAATGCAGGATAGGCTGGTGGGAGTGCCCTGACCAGTGTCCAACCCCCCAAACCCTGCTGCCCATAATACAGCAGCTGAACTGATGGATATAGTACAGTGGTTTAGACAGAAACCAAGAGAGCATGCCAGCATAGCTGCTCTGGTTATGGGACATGGAGGCAGAAAGCGCTGTGGTGAATGGACTGGAAATTTCAAAACTGACATCCATTACTACTCACCCTGCCCTCAGGCAAAGACTGTATGCTTTGTCCAACATAATGAGGATAGCCATTTGATCAGTGAATGATTTATGGCTGTGTGTCATATAACATGGCCAAATAAGAATGACATACCATTAAATATCAGCCTGTGGTCCTCTATGGAGGACAAACAAAATTATATTAGAGAATTAGGCATGAAAGAGGCAATCTATGAAGATGATTTTGAGAGCCCAGTCAATAAATTTTTCATCAGGAACGAGGGATCTCATCCTACAGCCATCACCTTTACATCAGGATGGGTCTATGTTATCCATACTGAACCCCCCAGTGGCCCTCAGGTGCTGTAATACAACAGGCTGCCCAATTGATGGGGAGACAAGAGTGCCTACGGCCAGATGCAGGCTCTGAATGGTGGTGGAAAGGTCTGAGAAAGGCAGAGAACCATCTGCTGCCATGACTTAGGCGTCCAGCCCCTAAGGTAATCCAGTCTGGACCCATTAGGGTCCTGAGACAACAAATGTTTAAAGACCAGATTAGAGCAGGAGTTCAGTTTAAAAAGATCGATGGACAGCATAATCAGGAAAAAATATCTGTTAAACAGGCCCAAGCACTGAGTATTTATAGTCCAACCTTTTCAGCCAAACTAGATGTGAATGTAACTCAAGAAGGGTCTGGATGGGGGCTCTGTCAGAGCCAGAGTTCTTTGTGAACCCCTATGAGGTTTTGGCCACAGGTTTGGCATGGAGCAGAATAAAGATACATCACAGTTGAAAAGCATTTATTGGCTACCTATTCTACACTACAGGTGGTAGAACCAGTAGCTCAGATTTCAGAGGTTATCGTTAAACAACAAGGCCAGTCCAGGGGTGGGTAAAAGATCTAACACACATCTCTATGATGGGGGTGGCCCAATCACAAGCAGTGGTGCGCTCAGTTGTTCTGCTTGCCTGCTCCTCAAGGAGTTAAGAGAAATCTATGCCTGTTGCGTGTTCGAGTGCATGCGCAATGCCATGTGGAGGGCTTATCACAATAAAGATTGGCGGATTTGCTGCGTAGACCGGTCAGAACTCAGATCTGCGTTGTGCTTCCTGTGGCACCAAACGCCCAACAGTGGCAGTTCCGTGTATTGGCCAGCAGGTGGCAGCAGAGACCACGGAAAGAACGTCTGCGGGACAGACCCTGGGGATCCGTTCTCTTTTGATTATAGGGGAAGAACACAAAGATGGAAGAGGAGGGAAGGGGGAAAAAAAAAAGAAAAAAAGAAAAAACCAAACCACAGCAAACAAATAAAAACTTCTCCAAACGTAGCAAACTTGAATGTCTGTCAATAAATAAATGAGTAATTGAATTGATGTCCGTTTCAGACAGTCCCCTGTAGAATCAGGGTAAGGGTTAGGATTAGAGTTACATTGCGGGTTAATGCTGTTATCTTTACAGCTCCTGTGAGGGTTGGGGTCTGGGTCAGGTGTTTAAAAAATGAAATGAAAAAAGAATTAAAAAAATATATTGAAAGCTTCAGATTTCCTTAATCTTTGTGGGAATCATATAATGTGCAACTCAGATCTACCTCTTCGTGCAGTGACTGCCTGTAAATTTGCTAGAGCCCAATATAATATGGCCTTGTGCTTTCCGCTAACTCACCTTCATTTCATTTTCATTAAATTTGCTTGGTAGTCAGATTTTGGTGTGTGGATATTTTAAAACAATCTAACTGACATTGGCCAAAAATTAAAAATAAATAAATAAATGCACGACAGCATCAATTGTATCAATTTTTATAGATAAGAAGAGCAGTTTTCCTTAGTTTTCTGTGCCTCTTTACTTTCTTACCCTCTCCCCTTGTGTGAGAAACTCTCAAAGTCAAAGATTTCTAGTTAGGCAAAGCTGGCAGCTATAGCAGCAGTGCTTATTCATTACTGCAATACTGCGCGCACATCCCCTGTTGGCAAGGGAGAAACTGCACACCAGTCAGTGAAATCAATTCTGTTCTGTGCCCTAAACCCAATGCAGGTGATGCTCTCATGGCTCTCATTGGCTGAGCATCTCAGGCTCACAGACTCCTCGAGACTGTTGCTAGGATTTATTTCCATATATGGTCAATTACCAACCTCTTGTATTTAGGTTTGCCTTGTACTTTTCTGCGGACAGAGAAGGGCAATGTTTCCAAAAGTCAGTACATTCATTCTGTCCTGTGCTGGGCTCTACCCACCCTGTGTATTTATCTTGTGCTTGTCTCAATTCTACCCATGTCAGAATGCCCCCAGTCTGAACTTAACTCTGTTCAGCAACTTTGTTGGTGCAAAAACTACTTATACAGCTGTTTTACAAGAGGGTCATACATTCAGTTAGGGCCTACACTATGTACTGAAAATACTGGAAACTTCCACTGCAAAAACACAATCTACCTCTCCCATCTGTGCAGCCTTGCAGACCCAGAGCATGCCAGGTTATTTCTGCTTTCATAGCATTTGCATGCTGTAGGGTGAGCAAAAGGTTCTGCTGCTTGATTCTTGTGCAAGAGCTGCCTACCGGCAAATGGTTGCAGGGATGGAGGATGTGACAGAAAGCATTTGTCTCCACAAGAGCAGAGTTACATTCAGTGCAGAGAGTGTGAGAGTCAGGTTGGTGTGGAAAAGCACTGACACACGCTGGGGATGATGCAGTGCTCACATGTCTAACACTCACAGACATTACTGTCAGAAGGATGGTGCTGTGTTGTGCTTCTACCTTTGGCAGCCCCTGGAGAAATGCTGTGGCACACAGAACACCTTTGTATTGCACTGACTGCTGCCATGCAGCATGGATTTAACACACCAAATCCAGAGGAGCATGACTGCATCTAACTGCCCTGAGAAAAACTACTGTAGCTGAAGAGATGAGGAGGCAGCTGCTCATCTGCAGAACAAGCAGCACTGCCAGACATTGGGCCAGGTGAGCACCTCCTGCTGCAGCGTGATGATGACAGGGCTGGAGATGATCTGCAAAGCCAGCTTAAAAGTGGGAGACGTGAGTCAACATGGCAGGAGGACAGAGGTGTTAGGGAGCAGCCAAGGCATCAAAGAGTATCAGAAGGCTTTGAATGGTATCAGAAAGCAACAGCCAGGAAGACTGGGATTATCATGAGCAGCAACCTGGATGCTAGAGATTATTTGCTCCCATACAAAATGGTAGAGATCTTGCTGCAGACATCCCAAAGCCAGGCAAAATGGGAACCCAGAGCTCTGCCTGCACGGACCCCACAGCCATAGCATTGCAAGCTGAGCTGCCTTGCTGTTTGTTGCATTCATCCCAATCCCTGTGAATGAAGACTCGGAATGCAGTCAAGGCGATGACTGAGCATGAGAGTGACTTTATTCATTAAAAGACAGGAGGGCTTGAGAGGTCAAGGGTGAAGATGGGACTCCTCTTGTCAAGATGAGAGTGGCTCAGAGCTGGTGCTGCTGCCTGGTGCCTGGGACTGGCAGCCTGACTCCAAGTCCCCATCTAAGATGCTCAGCTTCACCTCACTGATGCTGACCTGCTCCTGCATGGTGCTGCTGCTGTTGGGGCACTCGGGCTGTGCTTGGGATGGGCAGCACTGCAAAGGCGCTGAGTCACAATCCAGGCAGGTGACTGCTGTGTCTGGCAGGCTCAGGTCAGCATCTTCAGCAGAGCCAGGAGATATGAGAGCATGAACGTGGATGAGCCCCTTGTGTCCATCATTGTTACCATGTGGAAGGCTGTCATCCGAATTGCAGCGATTCGTGCTTAATAAGAACTCTCCATTGATGGAAACACACTGCACATCACTACTTGGTTTGGATCTTTGGGGTTGACAAGGGCTCGAATCACCTAGGAAGGCATAGAAACACAAGGGTTAGTGTCAAACGTTTGCAAGTTGAATCATGAAAAGTTGTTGATACTTGGTAATAGAGTGGCGGCAGGAAGAAGCAAATAGGCTTCAAGCAACAGAGCCACTGTCTTGAAAGTGATCCTCATGCAGGTCCAGCTCGTGAGTTGTTTCACTGTAATCTGCTTCTTTGGGTCTACCTAGTGGGCAGCAATACTCGAGCTGTTACTGATATCACTGAAAAGAACTGGAGACAATTGTTCTATTCCTAAGAGCTTCAAGGTGCCTAGAAGCACAAATAGAAACCAGCAGTATTTCATCACTTCATCAAAAAGAAGGTCAAACACCTGAGCTGTGAAGAGCAGTTACAGAACCTATGCATAAGATCACACCAGACATACTTTGTTCTAACAACAGTTATGGCACATAGTCCATTTCCTTCAATATTCCCAAAATGAAATGATGTGGAGCATTACAGGGAAAGAAACACTGCACACAGACACTATGACCCTGATTATACTCAAGCAGCAGACTTAAAACAAGTCAGAGTTTTTGATTCCAGGATATTTCAGGACCTATCATGTGTGAAATTCAGTTACACAACAGTGCCTAGGTGCCTGCGTTTCAAGCAACTTTCAGATCACAGCCATGTAAAATAAAAACAAATTCAGTGCAGAAATAGCAATCCTGTACCTTAATACTCATGAGATTATCCATTTTTTACAGCACTCTGACTAAGTTCTAAAACTTGCTCATCCCAGTTCACTTCAACAAGTTCCACCAATTCAAGCAACGCAGTTCTGAGATCCTGTGTATGTTGTGCAGATAGAATTGAACAGTGCAGAAATAATCTCTGACAGCTTTAATAGCTCCATTCTGCTTACAAACTCTCAGTCCAAAACTATTCTCAGTTTTAAGGAAATGAACACCTGAAGCAGTTGGATCATCTGCCGCATTCTGCTTCTTGGCATCATGATTAGCACAAAGGGTTTTCTGCTGTCCTGCAGAGATGGACAAAATCCTGCTTACAAATGGACCGAGTTTCAGTGTACAGCAGAGTTTGTACCAGACTAAAAAGCCACGTCATTCAATTCATGTGCTCAGGTTGTTATGCACTCCGAAAGGAAACAGAACTAACTGTTGGATTCTGAAGGCAATCTGTGGGGTCCTACATTACCTCCTGATTCTGGAAGAGGAAATTCTAATAGCAAATGCAGAACTTTGATCTTTGTAGACATGAGAAGAGCTGGCATTTAGGAACATTCATTTCAGGGAAATCAAATGATGTGTCTGTATTTTTACTACAGATAGTATAGGGAGCAGCCAGTTGAAGAACCAGATACAAAAAATCCAGCCCATTGGCAAGAAAATACTTCTCCTTAAATTCTGTATGCTATCATGGTACAGAATTAGGCTACAGTGCCACATAGGCCAACCAAGCGTAGAACCAAATCCACAAAATACTGGTAGACAAAGCAGCAAAAACAGGGACAATATTCAGCAGACAGGCCTTTCTACCCACAGCTCAGCATGTTCTGCCATCTGAAAAGCAAGGCCTCTTGTCAAGCTCAGCTATTTCCCTTCTCAGTGTATTCTAGCACCACTGATACCCACTGGTATCCTCCTGTAGAGTGCCATCATATTGTCATCATCCAAAGGAAAAACCCACACAGCAGAGCATACAGCAGTACACCCATGCTCCAAATATCCGCCTGAAAAACTAAAAGACAAGCTTACAAACCTGAAGCACCTCAAATGGTTTCCTGACAGACTGGATTGTCTGCCCTTGCCAAAGCCCACATATAGCCCATGAAAAGCTGGCTCTTTCCCTCAGGAAATAAAACCTTATCGTCCCAGACAAAGCATATAACCCTCATTCAATTGCCCTTCCACTCAGCTTAGAGCACTACTAAAACCAGCATCTTCACCTTAGCTCATCACACTGCTGCAGTTCCTTTTACAAGGATTTCACTGGCAAAAATGAAATCAAAGCCGTCACAAGGGATTTAGCACAGTTACGTGTTACTGGCTACGAGAGCTGTCAGCACAGTCACCTGTCAGGCTTTGCTGCTGTTCTATTTATGTAGAGGCACAACAAGGTTCAGACACCTCACAGTGCAGTTCTCACTTTGACTGTAAAGAAAAAGGAGGCTTGAAAAGCAGTGTGTGGAAAACAAAGAAACAAGAATTAGAACAACAGTGGGGCCATGGCACTTGTAGGAATTGCTCCGCCTTTAACAGCGATTCAAGAAGGATGAGGGCATTCCAAACCAGACCAGTTTGGACAGATTAACAACTGCAAGTAGTGGGTTCCAAAATTCCAGACATGAAATCAAAGGTGGAAAAACTCTTCACATTTTCATCTCTCAATTTTTAGTACATGGTGCATTACAACGGAAACAATTCTTCACATACAACTTGGAAGCTAAAGACAAGTCTGACAAAACAGACTGCACAGAAATGATGGATAATTAACAGAGCAAATTGCTCTTTCAAACACTTAGTAATAGAAAGAGATCTCTGAAGTTGCTGTGCTGTAGAGCACCAAAGCAGTCGCTTGAGGCAGTTCAGGATTAGCCTGAGACAAACCAGCCAGCTGTGAACTGAGACCAATTGCACTTCTTCTATTTTACTTTCATTCTATGTGACCTCACTAAGCAAATATTGTCTAAGACCATGAGTATCACATAAATTTGCAGATCTCAAGCTGCTCACTTATCTAGTACCCTTGGCATGATGCTTTATTTTCCTCAGCTATTCATCTAGATTGTGTCTGTTGATTGTGCAACAACAGCCTGTTGGTCTCGATTACCTGTGAGAGGCTCTAAATTTGGCCAGGAAAAATCATTTGAGGATAAGTAATTATCTGGGACTCAGTAAGGCAGTCTTCCCATGCTTTCATAACAGCAGAGATACACACACACACAAACTCATGGAACCCCACTGCTTTGCACAATCCTGTGCACACTCACATGTGTCATGCACTGATTTCCCAGCCAGTCCTCATGGGGTCTATTACTTAGGACAGGAGTGCAGGGGAGCAGCCAGAAGCTGTTTGCATTCCCTGCTGTCTGCTGGGCAGCTTTGCTGGAGATGCTTGGGTTGCTTTGCTTTTCCTTGGGAGGTGGGAAGGAGCTTTGGGTTGGAGGTACATCCCGTGCCAGAGCATCTCGATGGCACGTGTGTGGCACTGATCTGCAGCAGAGGAAGGGGAGGAGGTCCCAGCACAGCCCTGCACCATGCTCTGCCACACTGGGCAGCTTGTTCCTGGCTCAGCAGCGCCATCAGACAAGGAGCAGGGAAGGAAATCAAGGATGGGGGGTACCATCAAACGCAGTTAGTGCATGCCTGTGCAAGACAAACAGACCCAGAGCTTGCGGGTTATTCCTGCTTTTGTAGCATTTGTGTGCTGTTACTGAGCAAAAGGTTCTGCTGCTTGAATCTTCTTCTGCAAGAGCCACCTACCGGTAAATGTCTGCAGGGATGGAGGATGTGACAGAAAGCATTTGTCTCCATGACAGCGTAGTTACACTTGGTCTAGAGAGTGAGAGAGGCAGGCAGCACTGCCTGATGTTGGTCAGGGCGAGCTCCTCCTGCTGCAGCACGATGATGGCAGGGCTAGAGATGATCTGCAGGGACAGCTCACAGGTGAGAGCCAGGAATGGACACGACGGGAGGACAGAGGTGTTAGGGAGCAGCCACGGCATCAAAGAGCATCAAAAGGCCCTGAAAAGCATCACAGCCACAGCCAGGAAGCTTGGGGTTTTCATGAGCAGCATCCAGGATGCTAGAGACTATTTGCTGCCATACACAACGGCAGCAGAGCTCTCGCTGCAGGCATCCCAAAGTCAGGCAAAATGGGAACACACCCAGAGCTCGGCCGCACAAACCCCACAGCCAGAGTGTTGTAAGCTGAGCTGCCTTGCAGTTTCTTGCACTCATCCCAATCTCTGCGAATGAAAACTCGGAATTCAGTCAAGGCGTTGATTGAGCACGAGCGTGCCTTTATTCAATAGGAGAAAGGAGGGGGTGTGAGGTCTGGAGGAAAGATGGGACTCATCCTCTCTTGTAATCATGAGAGCTGCTCAGAGACCGTGCTGTTGCCCGGAGCCTGGGACTCATGTCCTGATTCTGTGCCCCCCTGCGAGATGCTCAGCTTCTCCTCGGTGATGCTGACCTGAGCCTGCATGGTGGTGCTGCTGTCGGGGCACTCGGGCTGTGCTTGGGCTGGGCTGCACTGCAGAGACATTGAGTCCAGGCTGGTGCCTGAGGTGTCTGGTGGGCTCAGGTCAGCAGCTTCAGTAGGGATGGGATGAATGAAGGCTTCAACGATGATGACCTTCTTCTCTTGATAGCTGATGTTATACGGAAGGCTTTCATCTGAACTGCGGCATTCTGTGCTTAGTAACAACTCTTCATTGATGGAAGATGCGTCATCGTAACATGCCCTGCGTCTTGGGGATATACAAGGGCTCGGGTCACCTAGGAAGGAGCAGATGTACAGCAGTTAGTGTCGAACGTTCACAAGATGAACCATGGAGATTCTTGACATTTGGCTATGTAGTGGTGGTGGGCAGAAGCAAATAGGCTTCTAGCAACAGTGTCACTGTCTTGAAAGTGATCCACGTGCAGGTCCAGCTCTTGTGTTGACAAGAGACTCATTTGGGAAAGACAGGGATCAAGACGGGCTTGAACGCCAGAAGGAGGTACAAGCCCACTGAAAGCATGAATTCTACCTGTGTTGCTGACAAGCAGTGTTTTGTAAGCTGGACTTGCACCCTTACCTGCCAGGACCAAGACTTCAGCTTCAGAGGGCTCCCTGGCACTGCTCTGCAGTTGGCGTTTGGCCACAGGGGATGGTTTGCCCAGGCAGAAGCAGGAACACCAACTGCCAGCTGCTGACCCTGCCCTCTTACTGGGAGAACTCATTCTGCAGAGAAAACAGAGCATGCTGTCAGACGTGGTGCAGGGTGAGGGAAGAGCTGCACCGAGCCCTGGCCAAAAGTTGCCTGTTCTGGGCACTGCCTGCTTTCTGCTGAAACACAGCTTAGAAACGCCCTCTGTTTCAAACAGCAGAGGATGCTTCCATTCCTACAGCTCAGCCCTCAAGTCCTGAAGGCTAAATACCTCTCAACGATGTCAAGCAAGGACATGGATCCGGAGAATGTCGGAGGCTCAGGCTGCTTTGCTCTCCCGGGGCTGGCCTTCACCAGGGAACAAAGGCCGTTGATGAGCTTGCCCCATTTCTTTGGCTCTGCGCAACAAAACAAAGAAACTAGTTCATTTCAGGCCTGGCTCGGTTGGACGAAGCTGAGCGCAATGCATTCGACAGAGCATGTAACAACGGGAAGAACATTCCCAACAAGGACACGCAAGAATGGATTTTCCCCATCCCTGGAGGTGCCCAAGGAGATTACTGTAGTTCTCTTTCTAAGCTTGCTGAACTTGGGCATAAACAAACCCCCTGAAAGTAACGTTCTGACCCTATTTGACTAACTCGCGTTGTCAAATGTAAATTACGCACCTGGCTTTGGCAATGAATTGAGGAGGGAATCGGGAACTTTTCCGCTGATGAGTTCCATGCACTCACCAGGGAAAAGCCCAACCTGTAATTAGAACAAAAAGACAGGTGAGCATTAGCCCGAGCCCAGAGCCAAAGGGAAGGTCCACTGACAGTGACACAGGGCAACTGTTTGCATCCAGCAGCCATCCTGTGCAGGCAGAGCAGCTCCAAGCTGAGATTCCCAACTCTACTGAAGTTGTGCTCTCTAGTCAAAAACGTGTGCCTACCTCAAAGCCACGCTTGCCTCTCCACCAGGGGCTCAGCCTGTTGATATGTCCTCATATCAACAATGCTCACCAGATCTCTGACCTGAAAGAGATTGAAACATCAATCCCAGATTCAGCAAATCTGGTAGGAAAACAAAGCAGAAAGGACTGCCCTCTTCTATGCACGACAACACGGAATGCCTGGAACTGCTTACCTCCAGAGAGAGCTCATCTGGCCCCTGGGTGACGTGGCTCTTAATAACATGGGCTGCCGCAAATGCTGGTACGTTTAAAGATGACATAGCACGCACCAGCTGCGGCTTCTGCATGTTATCAGCCTGCAAAACAGAGAACAGGCCGTGGTCAGGAGCTGAGGACAAACCAGGAGGATTTCAAGGTGAGGAGCACATCTGCAGAGAAAGCTGCAGCAAATGCGCTCCGTCCTTCTCAGGAGCACTTCAGAAGGAGCTGCACGTCTCATAGCTCTGGAGCAGCACTTCTTCCCCACCCTTCACTACTCCAAGCAGCTCCAACAAACTTCTCAGAAGAAATCCAGGCCAGCACAGACCTGGCAGACCAGAACCAAGTGCAGCTTGTGTGACGGCAGTGCTCACTCCTTGCTTCCACCCTGCTCCAGCAGGTTAACGAGTCTGAGCCTCACTGGCCTTTGACAGCTCAAGACTTCCAGCACCTCATGCCAACATTTCTCACTAAGATACACCTAAGGCATTGAATTCTCTTCTCACTACCTCCTCTCAGTCCTCCCCTAGGAACAGAAACCATTTAGATTCTACAGCAAACTACAGCATCTACCCTGCAAGAGCACACTGAACCACCTGCAACAATGAAACATGGTTTTGGAGAGTGGGTCTGAAAACACACCTTTAGACAGCTGTCTCCCTGTAGCCAAAAGGAAACCAAGTAGCAAAAGAAGAGTCCAGCCTGAAACATGCCCATGCTACTAGCCCAAGTTTCTCACAGTGAATGCAGAATCCATCCTGTTCTTGAGGTAACAAATGACCAGTGGGTCTCCTCTTGCTCCACCCCTTCTCCTTCAAAGCCAGAAAAAGAAAAACAGGTAGAAGAAAACCCAGACGTACCTTTCCACACAAAGAGCAGAAAGTGGAACAGCAGTTGTCTCCTTCCTGAGACATGGTGGGGAGCATCCCAGAGGAAGCCCAAGTTCTTTGCTTCTCTCCACAGGGACTTCAAGCATTCTTGGCAAGAGCTGCTTTTGTTCTTTCTTCAATTGCTTCCATCACCAGAATCTCCTTTGGAAAAGGAACCCGAATGAAAGAATCAGCAAATGAAAAAGAATGAGCAATAGCCACTTTACCAGCTTTCTCCTAACATGCAATTTAGGCCCCCAATTCGGGCAAGGTCTTAAAATCAGCTGGTTACAATAACTGTCCCAAAATATATCCAGCTTCTGTACAGCTGCTGTTATTTCTGACAGCGAGTGTAATCACAGCATCATAGAATGGCCTGGGTTGGAAGGGACCTCAAGGATCATGAAGATCAATCACCTCCCTGTCCCTGCTGGCCATCCCCTCTTCTGATGGAGCCCAGGGGACCATTTGCTCTCTGAGCTGCAAGAGCACGCTGATGGCTCACGTTCTGTTTTTCATCCACCAGGACCCCCAGGTCCTTCTCTGCGGGGCTTCTCTTAAGGACTGCTCCTCCCAGGCTGTAGAAATGCCTGGGATTCCTCCAGCCCAAGTGCAAAACCTTGCACTTTGCTGTGTTCAACCTCATTAGATTCACGTAGGCCAACCTCTCGGTTGAGCTCCCTCTGAATGGCATCCCTTCCTTCCACTGCGTCAGCCGCACCACTCAGCAAACAGCAGAGGGTGCACTCCATTGCATCATTGGTGTCTCTGATAACCATGTAAAAAAGCACTGGTCCCAAGACAGACTCCTGGATGACACCACTTGTTATCGGCCTCCACCTGGACATCAAACCATGAATCACCACCCTCTGTCCTCTACAAAACCTCTTTGTCTTCTACTCCTGCTGCAGCTGCAATGGCTGCACCAGCATGACTCACGTGTTTGACAATCCTCCAGCTCTGGCCTAGCCATGCACAGCAGCAGTCCGTCTCCCTCCCAGCTCACTCACCAGTGTGCTGCTGTGCCCCAAATTCAGTGCAGCAGCACTGAGAGCAGGCAGCACCCATCACCCTCCTCTAACTCTCTCTGCCAGCTGCGATGAGGACTGACATAGCACGCCCACCCCAGCCCAGCTTTTCTGCTGAGACACCTCCCAGCAACCACCCAGCACCAATCCCAGTTGCTGCAAGCTGTCTGAGAGACTGCTGGAGTGCACTGACAATAACTTTGTGGGTCAAGTATTAAGCACACCAAGCAGAAGAGAAGCATTACTGGACATGGTGCACAGCAGGGGTTAAGACTGGAGGTGGTCAGGGCTGTAGTGACCATGCCCTCCTAGAGTTCCTCATCTCAAGGAATGCAGGCCTGGCAAAAAAGCAAAGTCAGGACCCTGAGCTTCAGGAGAGTCAGCTGCAGGCTGTTGAAAGAATTCTTGCATGAGAGACACTGGAAAACTGTTTTTAGGGGTAAAGGAATGGAAAAGAGATGGTAACTTTCTCAGAAAACCTTACTCAGAGCTGGAGCTCTGAGCTCCATCCCGACCACACGAAACACAGTAGAGGAGGCAGGAAAGCAGCATGGCTGAACCTGCTGGTTACAGGGAGCAACAAGAAGGAAATGGAGAAACAGCGGAAACGGAGACATGCAGCCTGGTCGCTTTGGTGGCCTTCTACAGTGGAGTGACAGCATCAGTAGGGAAAGGAAAAGCAACTGACATCACTCAGCCAGACTTTTGCAAGGCCTTCGATGTTGAGCAAGTTTCCTGTTAGAACTCAGTGTGAACAAATCTACCACTGAGCAACACCCTGAGCCCCCACTCACCTCAGCAGAGGTCAGCCTGCACCCCAGCCTTCCGCCTATTCTGCTCCATTGATGGAAGCACACCGGGCATCATTGCTACTCACCCGACCAATGATGATAGGGGCAGAAAAGGGAATTCCTCTTTACCTTTCAGATGAAAAATTGATGACTGTGTGGAATCTTCCCAGTACAGCTGTGGGGCCTTCCTTTACTTGTATCCTGCTGCTCCGTGTCACAGTGGGAGAGCTGCTCTGGCCTCTCCTCTCAGCCTGTGCCTCCTGCAGTGTGAGCAGCTTTGTGGATAGAGGAGACACCCACACAGACTTGGGCCTGGATAGAGAACTGTGCCCTACAACATAGGTACATTTACATCACGCTCTTTTCCTTGTGTGTGAGCAATCCTTGCTCTTTTCAGATGGTGCTATGAGCGTGTGACACCCCAAACACATAGTTAGCATCTGTCCATATCATTAAGGCTCTCGTCAAGGCAGTTATTTCAGCCTTCTGAGGGGTAGTCCCCATGGCTGATGGTTGTGCTTCCATTCCCTGCTCAGTAGCAGTTACTGCATGTCCTGCCTTAAAGCCTCCTTGTCTCACAAAACTGCAGCTGCTGGTAAATCAGGCGTCTTCTGCATCTTCTAAGGGTTCGTCCTTCAGCTCCAACCGACTGGATGTAATGTGCAGCATCAGTTGTTTCAAAGCAGTGATGTCATCCTGGTTCTCCACCAGGGGAGTTCCGCTAAGGAAAGATACTGGGTTGGCAATAGTAGTTACAATTATTTCTATATCACCCTGCTCTACCAGGATGGCCTGGTATTTCGGGAATCTTTGGGGTGAACAGATGCCATTCAGAGGGACCTTGACAGGCTGGAAAGCTGGGCTCGGGTGAACCTAATGAGGTTCAACACAGCAAAGTGCAAGATTTTGCACTTGGGCCGGAAGAACCCCAGGCACCTGTACAGGCTGGGAAGAGTTGTCCTTGAGAGCAGCTCGGCTGAAAAAGACCTAGGGGTCCTGATAGATGAGAAACTTAACATGAGCCAGCAGTGCGCTCTGGCAGCCCGGAAAGCAAATGGGATCCTGGGCTCCATCAGGAGAGGGGTGGTCAGCAGGGATAGGGAGGTGATCGTCCCTCTCTACTCTGCTCTTGTGAGGCCCCATCTGGAGTACTGTGTCCAGGTGCGGAGCCCTCAGTACAAAAAAGATATGGAGATTTTGGAAAGGGTCCAGAGGAGGGACAGGAAGATGATCAGGGGGCTGGAGCACCTCCCCTATGAGGATAGGCTGAGGGAGTTGGGTTTGTTCAGCCTGGAGAAGAGAAGGTTGCGGGGTGACCTCATTGCAGCCTTTCAGTACCTGAAGGGTACTTACTCCCAGGAGGGGAGTAAACTCTTCGAAAGGGCTGATAATAGCAGGACTAGGGGAAATGGTTTTAAGTTGAAGGAGGGAAGATTTAGGTTGGATGTTAGGGGAAAGTTCTTTACTAGAAGGGTGGTTAGGTCCTGGAACAGGCTGCCCAGTGAGGTTGTGGATGCCCCGTCCTTGGAGGTGTTCAAGACCAGGTTGGACGGGGCCCTGGGCAACCTGATCTAGTAAAGGCGTATGTTTGGTGGCCCTGCTAGGCAGGGGGGTTGGAACTACATGATCCTTGAGGTCCCTTCCAACCCGGGTAATTCTGTGATTCTGTGATTCTGTGGGGTGAAAGCCAATGTCCCCCTTTTGCCTCCAATACAGTAAACACTGCATGAGATATTAAAACTGGTATCCTTTGGCCCAGTGTAGATTGATGGGCTTCTTGAATATTGAGCACCAGTGCACCCTGGATATCCCTTACTCACTTCAAGCTGTTTCAAGTTTACCATCAGTCCGTAGCTGTGTATCCATGGTTGGCACCCTCCTGTCATTCCTGGCAACGTATGGAGTTCCTTGGCAGTTTGCAGCTCAGGGGTTGAGCAGATGGCTTCTTTCTTGGCAGTCCTTAAGGTTCAAAGTCCAGCTGTCATCTCCTATCCCAAATACGTCACTTGCTGCTGAGTTATTTGTGCTTTCTGTAAACCAAGAAACTCAGCAAACTCTCAGTCTATTGTACACAGTCCTTTTGTTGCTGTGGCACCCACGTGCTCCAGTAAAGTTCCACCCTAGGATGGAGGATCCCAGGTCTCAGGCTCACGAGTTGACCAGTTCTCAACAATCATTTAGCTGTTCTCACAACCCTGGGTAACACTGTCCAGGTTCACTGAGTCTCTTCTCCCTCTATTAGGGAGAACAGATACACGCAAGTACTCGTATGCTATCATGAGGAATTCAGTAGGTTACATTTAATTTAGAAGCATGATGCAATCAAAAGCTCGCTTAAATAAAAGCATACCCTTTTCTTTCACTCAAAATAATAGCCCAGAAAAAAATAAAAACAAAACAAAACTCTCATCATAATTGTTAAAGAAATTATCTACTAAATCTCGATGGAGAGTGGAGACACATGCTAGTTTTAGGAACACAGCACTTATCTCATTATCTAAATGCATCTCAAGGCATGCTCCTTGTGAAACTGTGAGAACTTCTATCATTAACAGACGTGTACCATGCCCTGATATATGGTTAAACCGCTTGCAGTGCACTGTCAGATGTACAGGATGGCAGCTGTATGTGCTGTGACCAAATAAACCCCACACTGAAACCTTTCAGAATTTTAGGATCTACAAGTATTGCATTCATATTTAAAGTAAAAAATTCCGAAGCTACACATGTTCTAGGTTTCCATTTGTTAGATACAACATACCTTTGGAAGTAGGCGCCTGAAAAGATATGCCTTCTACTTGCTTCTCTGTCTGGCTCTTCGAAAAGAAGGCCTTTGGAGCAGGAAATGCAAAGGGCAGCTCATTTCTTAACGCTGACTCTGCATCAACATTCTCTGTGTTTGCACGCTTCTTAGATGCCACTTTTCTTGTCACTGGAGTTGACAGTGTGAATTCCATATCACCCAGTTGAGTATCATGCCTCGAATGGTGCCAGAGACGGAACAAAAGGTTTTCTGATCACAGCCGGAGAAGTTACTGTCAAAGAAATTCTAACAGCTGAGAAGGTCAGACACAATGCTTATAAAAATATCATACATTATTTGGCTATTGAACAAAACAGTTGAAAACTCTGATTCTCTCCTAGAATAAGTTCGTTTCTTATAGACTGTCAAACACCATTTTTTTATTTGTTCATCTCAATTCTCCATTGAGGATTAACCCTCACCAGCTTATCTAAACATAAATATGAATTATCACTTGGTTTAGTTAAAAATTTGAATAATATCACAGTGGATTTTGTTGTCCAACACAGTAAGATTGAATTTCTTTCGGTACCTTTCAACCTCTGCCTACCTCCAGCCTAACTCCAGAATCTTATTAACTGTGCCTTATCGCTTCCCATTGTGTTTTAAAATCCTCACTGACTCCTTTACTTGTTCCCTTGCTTGCTGTTTCTGTGCAAACCAAACACTGGAGTTAGGGATCACGTCAAACCAACCATGGCCTACAGGTAGAAGGCAACAAAATTTATGCTTAACATACTTCTTTGCTCTATCTTTATCTTCCTTTGGTCAAGGTCCACTAGATACTTAAATATGGAGTAAGCACTAGATACAATGAGAAGCAGATTTCTAGATTAAGAGCTGTATTTTTTCTGTAAGAAACTAGCTGTACATCTTCACACACCTGCTTTGTTTTCTGAGTATTTAGATCGAGTGGAGATTCTTCAAACACTGAAGCTACATCAGAAAATTCCATGGATCCAAACGCATCTGGCACATGGCTGCAGTCTGGCACATCTTCATATGCCAGAGCCTTTTCAGACAGAAATGTTCCACCGAGATTCTTTTGCAGAATTAGAAGGAAGATTTCATCAGAAGATTTCACCACTAAAGTCTAAATAAGATTGGTTTGCAAGTTCCAAACTATGGCTAACAGCTAATGGAAGTCCACAGGCCAGCAGCAACAACTTTTATATTATGTTCTTAATATTCTAATTGTTGATATGACGTTCATATAAAGAGCAGAAGGGAAATTACTCTTAGAGCTCAAGTCATCTTTCACAGCCTGCGTCAACAAGAGCAGCACCTCACAGCCTTTGGTTTGAAGACCCGGACCACAAGCTAGCTAATGATTTTACACAGAATTCCAGAGTTCAAGTCATTGTTTATGTTAGGGCTGCAATTCTACTGAAAGCCTTCCAGTTCATCACACTTCATTATCAATGGCACCACAGATACCTCACAAAGAAGCATTATGACATCACAAAGGGGCATTATGACGTCAGAAAGGGCATTATGACATCACAAAGGGCATTATGAATCACAAAGGAGCATTATGACATCACAAAGGAGCATTATGACGTCTCAAAGGGCATTATGACGTCACAAAGGGCGTTATGATGTCACAAAGTAGCATTATGACATCACAAAGAAGCATTATGACACCACAAAGAAGCATTATGACATCACAAAGGGGAATTATGACGTCAAAAAGGGTCATTATGACGTCTGAAAGGGGAATTGTGATGTCACAAAGGGGTGTTATGACATCACAAAGGGGTATTGTGACATCACAAAAGAGCATTAAGACATCACAAAGGGGAATTAAGACGTCACAAAGGGCATTATGACGTCACAAAGAGGCATTATCACGTCACAAAGAGGCATTATGAAAACAAAGGAGCCTTATGACGTCTCAAATGGCATTATGACATCACAAAGGGCATTATGACGTCACAAAGGGTCATTAAGACATCACAATGGGTCATTATGACGTCAGAAAGGGGCATTATGACATCAGAAAGGTGCATTATGATGTCACAAAGGGTGTTATGATGTCACAAAGGGGCATTATGATGTCACAAAGGGGCGCTGGGAAAAGATCTCTGTGTGGAGATTGCTTCTACTAGAGGTAGTTCTATAAGACTGTTATATAGAGCTGTGCAGGGGCTGTAAATCTGTCTGCAGAGGGTGATGATCAGTTCCAAGTGTCTGCAGTCAATGCTCATGGACAGAGCCCATCCAACCTGGCCTTGAATGCCTGCAGGCCTTGAATGGGGCATCCACAGCCTCCTTGGGCAACCTGTTCCAGTGTGTCACCACCCTCTGAGCAAAAAACATCTACCTAAGATCCAACCTATACCTCCCCAGTCTCAGTTTTAAACCATTCCCCCTTGTCCTATCATTATCCACCCTCATAAACAGCCATTCCCCCTCCTGTTTATACGCTCCCTTCAAGTACTCAAAGGCCACAATGAGGTCTCCCCACAGCCTTCCATTCTCCAGGCTAAACAAGCCCAGATCCCTCCACCTTTCCTCATAGGAGAGCTGCTCCAGCCCTCTGATCATCACAGTGGCCCTCCTCTGGACCCCCCCCAACAGCTCCACATCCTTCCCAGGCCTGGACACAGTGCTGCAAATATGGCCTCACAAGAGCTGAGCAGGAGTGGACAATCACCTCCCTCTCCTGCTGGCCACCCCTTTTTCAGTGCAGCCCAGAACACACATGAATCTATCTTTTCCATACGGATATTCCCATCTGTGTACATATATATACCACACCTACACCCCCACAATCTGCTACAACTCCATAGAATTTTCAAGGTTGGAAAAGACCTGGATGATCTTATGATCTTATGATCTCAGATCTTATGATCTGGATGATCTTATGATCATCCAGTCCAACCATCACCAAAACTTCCCAGTTAAATCACATCCCTCAACACAACACCCAAACTTTTTGTGAACTTCCCAGGGTTGGTGACTCTACATGAGAGAAAAGGGCACTCAGATAAGGGATTCTGCATTTGCTATTAGCAGAGGTGGGGTGAGACCGAGCACTGCCCCAGCTCCTGGGATAATGCAGAAGGGCTGAGACCTTCCAGCTGCTTCCATCCAGGGTCACACAGCAAAGCCGACCCTGCAGGAGTCTGCATCATTCTTTGCATGGCATTGCTAAGAGGAAGATCCCCCCCCTACCCTTGGCTCTACACTCCAGCTGCTGTCTGCCATCTGTAAAGCCACCACAGCTCTCCTACTGGAGTTCCCATCTGCACAGTGACAGCTTGGTTTCTTCTTACTGTCAAAGCAGCCACAGCCTCAGTGCTTCTCAAATCTCCCCTTTTCAGCTGATTTCCTCTTTCTTGTGGCTGGGCAATTCCTCCCTCTCACAGTCATCCCTCTGCCCCACTCTGTGCCCACAGACCCAGAGAGGGCACACAGCCAGCCCTGTCCCAGCTGCTGCTGCTTCACATCTGACAGTCTCAGGAGCTGAGATCCAGGCCAAGACAGCAATGCCCAGACATGGTTTGTAGGACGTTTATGATAGGAAATAGGGAGGCTTGTGATTAAACCTGCCCCCTAAGGAGGAAGGCAATGCTGCCTGCAGCCCCAGCAGGCATTACAAAACATCCCCATTTACAGGAGGGTTTTAAATAGCACAATTCAGGAACTACAACTGCACAAATTCCCGCATGCCCTGGAATAAGTTTGGGAGTGGACAAGGTTCTACCACCTGTGCAATGCCATAGAAAGAACAACCATCCACCTGTAAACCTCCATCCTCTCCCCTGCTGCACAAAGGGAAGCTCAACAGCAGTGCACAAATGTCCCAGCAATGTCTGAGCACTGCTCTGTGCATCCCAACCTGCTCATCCCATCCACTCCTGGCTGGGCAGCAGGATTGGGGTGGCACACTGCAATGGGCACAGAGGAACATGGAAGCCCCACACATGTGAGGAAGGGGCTGGCTGTGCTCCACACTCACGTTATCAGACGTGATTTGCCCTTCTGTGGGGAGCCTCTGCTCTTTCCCAGCTCATCCTCCAGCGTCTGGGACTCCAGGATCTCATTCAGGCTGTTGTTGGCTGCGGGGCAGCTCCATGAAGAGCCGCCCCTCCACCGACTGGCACACAACAGCCGCTCCCGCGCACTGCGGCTCAGCCAATCGGAGCCGGCGGAGCTGCCACTGCCCGATGGGACCCCCCCCTCCACATATTGACCCCCCAGACGAGGAAGAGGAGGAGGAGAGCGACGAGGAGCTGCCGCAGGAGCTGACGTTGGGGCGGGGGGGCAACGCGGGGGGGGGGTTGGCAGTGGGGGGTGGGGGAGGGGGTGGGGCAGCATTACCCCCGGACCCCGTGGACCCCCCCCAGCCAAAGTGCTGCTCTCCGACCCCCGCGGGCTCTTTGTGCAGCCGCTGCCCTCCAGTTATAGGACCCCCCCCCCCATATTGCGCTTTGCTCACCCCCACCTCCGGAACCCCCCCCCCACTCAACACATCGCCCCCTCCCCCCCCGGGTGGGGTTATGGGGGGTGGGGTGGGGTCGACGATGTGCCGTAAGCCGCGCCGGGGTCGTGTGACTAACCCCCCCCCCCCATCAAGATGAATGGGGCGCTGTCGGGGGGGGGCTCAGCCGTAAGGATAAAGCGGGGGGGTTAATGACGGGGGGGGGCAGTGCTATAGGGAACGCAACTAATCTAAGCCCCCCCCCCCCACATTAACACCCCATTGTGTGTGGGGGTGGTGGGGGTGGGGCACACAATAACCCCCCCAAAGGCCAAACAGCCCCAACACCCCCCCTCAAAGCTGCTGACTTACGCTGT
Organism: Coturnix japonica; assembly: GCF_054131305.1. NCBI lineage: Eukaryota > Metazoa > Chordata > Aves > Galliformes > Phasianidae > Coturnix > Coturnix japonica. The sequence goes on from NC_140689.1 coordinate 3,849,105, forward strand.
GCCCGCCCTGCATGAAGGGGCCCCCCCCATCGATTGAGCCCCCCCCAATCCCATCTATAGTTGAGAGCTATGCTTTTTGTAACCCCCCCCTTTTAAAGCCCCCCCCCCCCACAATGTTGTGCACGATGTGCTGCCCCCCATGAGCCCCTGACCCCCCCCCTTAAAAGATGGGGTGGGGGGGGTGGTCTCGGACCCCCCCTCCTTTAAACGATGGGGTGGGGGGGCGGATTGTCACTGCCCCTCAACACCAAAATGGACACCCCCCTTTTAAAGGATGGGGTGGGGATGGGGGGGTGGGGGGTGAAGGTGATCTCGGCCCCCCCCCCATTAAAACGGACCCCCCACCCCTTTAAAGGATGGGTGGGGGTCGGTTACGGGCCCCCCCGGCGCTGTGTGTGTATGTGCCCCCCCCCGTTTTGCTCCCCCCGTGGCGCAGTGTGCTGGGAAAGGATCTCTGTGTGGAGATTGCTTCTACTAGAGGTAGTTCTATAAGACTGTTATATAGAGCTGTGCAGGGCCTGTAAAGAGAGTTGAGGAGGGCTCTAGTGGGCATATGGGGCTGTGGTGGGCAATAGGAGGACTAGGGGCTCTAGGGGGCTCTGAGGGTGTGTAGGGGTTGTGGATCAGGTTGGATCTTAGGAAGATGTTTTTCGCTCAGAGGGTGGTGACGCACTGGAACAGGTTGCCCAAGGAGGCTGTGGATGCCCCATCCCTGCAGGCATTCAAGGCCAGGCTGGATGTGGCTCTGGGCAGCCTGGTCTGGTGGATGGCGTCCCTGCACATAGCAGGGGGTTGGAACTGGATGATCTTTGGGATCCTTTTCAACCCAGGCCATTCTATGACTGTACAGTTCCATAGTGGAACAAATATAATATGCTAACTATGTAAAACATGGAGTCAGACCTGTGTGATTTGTCCACACCAGGAGGTGATTAGAAAACAATTTGTAAGCTACAAAGCTGCTTGCTGGAAAGGAAAAGAAAATAAAACTACAAGAAAAAGGGAAATCATTTCTTCCTGAAAATAGGAAGAATTATAGATCTGACATGAAATTTGAGTGAAGCTCCTGATTTTATGAAGCTATTCCCATTATTTTCTTGGTGCTGTGTTTCCCAAATGAGTGGTTTCTAGCTCTGCTGCAGCACCAGTCTGCATGTGAACATCAACTCTATTCACCATCTGGGAAGATTAGGACTTCCCTTCTCCTACCAGCACCACTGAATTACAGTTACTCAGTGGTTAAACAAAGGAATCCTTAAAGAAGGGTTTACAGCTGTCCTGTTGTCTGAAGTGCTTGGGGCATTCTGATGCTATTAAGCTCTATGTATTAACAAGTTAAAAAAGAAAAGGTAGGCATCTGATTGTTGTGACAGTTTCTAAGCGATTTGGAAATCTGTACCACCCAACCACTCCTTCTATTTGATGGAGGTGACAAAGCTCAGTTTAATTTCTGACTGCTGTTTAAATTCTGAAGCTCGAGCTGGTTCCTGGAGCAGAAAAAGCTTGGAAGCTGTCCCTCCTACAAGCAGGCACCTCTGAGCAAAATATGACATCTCAGTTTCTGATGGTAAGGTCAGGAGATCTGATTCCAGCATCTAGCTTTTGGCTTAATACTGTGTTAGTGGGACCTTTGGCATCTAGCACTTAATGATCTTGAAGGTTTCTTCCAACCCAAGCCCTCCCATGATCCTATGATTCTGTGATTTCATTCAGGTTTATTGAGATGAGTTCTCCTGAATGTGCTGTTCTCCATATGATTATAATTGGAGTCCAGATGGGTGACTGAAACCAGACACCAAACTTTCTGATGGCCAAAATTAAATGAAATCAATCCTTTACTGTGTCAGTAGTCTGTAACTAGAGCCCATCAGGTAATTCCCAGCCTCCTGCCTGTATCAGTGGCTGCACACAGTGAAAAAGTCTGATGGGATTTTAACCTCTAAAATGTTCCAAAGCAACCAGAGGGTGAATATATTCACTATGTAAATACCTGCAGGAATAAGCTTGTCATGTATGTCCTCAGGTACCACAGTAGTTAATGGTGGGACTCAGTAGGTCATGCTGAAAGTTGAGTCTGCTGATTTTGAAGGTCTTTTGAAGGTCTTTTCCAGCCTACATGACCTTATGCTAATATTTCTGAAATTTATTTCTGTTCAGCTCCCAGAAAACCTCCCACCCAGCCCCCAACTGACCCCGTGGTGAAAAATAAAACAGAAACCTCAGTGACGCTGGCATGGTCCCCTCCGAAGATGCACCGCCCCATTCCAGTCGATGGCTACATTGTGGAATGCAAGAAACTAACTGGCTTCACCTGGGTGAGGTGCCACGAGTCTCATGTCCCCGTCCCAGAGTTCACGGTGAGCAATCTGTCTGAAGAGGCTGATGATCAGTTCCGAGTGTCTGCAGTCAATGCGCATGGACAGAGCCCGTCTCTGGAATTCCCAGGGAGCGTGCACCTTGGTAAGCACAAAAACCCCAATGGAAATGGGTCAGTGTGTGCTGAGCAGCTGTGTTGGTTCCCTAAAGATGCTTCCTTTGACTTTAAGGATAGCAGTGCATTAACACACCAAAGGCTTTCCTTTATTCCTAGTTCTCCTATCTCCTATCAACCTCCAGCTACCACTAAAGTGATACGAGTTGTTTCTGTGACAGAGACATGAATATCCTTATCTTTTGATATCTCACATGTGCAAGAGGCAGAACTTTCTGTAACAGATCTTAAGCACAGAAGTGCTTCTTCTAGCACTCATGCAAAGGGAGAAGTAGAAATGTACCTATGATTTAATCTTCCATCTCTAAATGAGATACCAGACTTGCATCTAAAGAGCATTAAGACATACATGTTCTTCCTCAGACCCAGTCCTGGCTGTGAAATCCCCCCTAACAACTGGTGAAGCTGTACCTGGAGGGGATGCCATGTTTACTATTGACCTTACAACAACGTGCAAGCATGCCAGCTGATGAATGTCTGCAGTTCACAGCTATTGGCCAGTGCATTCAGTCACCAGGTTTACCACTGCATGACCATAGAGCAGTACTTTCAGCTGCAGGTTCAGACAGCCTTTCTGATTGCACTGGAATAGTTTAGAAGTAGGGGAGCAATCATTCCAATAATATCTCTATCAATCAGCTTTGCATGACAAAGTAGAACAAATAAACATTCATGATGGGAGGACCTGTTTGTCATTGGGTGGAAACCTCTGCAGAAGCATGTTTAGAGCATTATTAATCAGTAGAAGGAGATGTTTGGTTGATTTTTACTTAGTAAATCCAGCAAGAAGACCAAATGAAATATCGTGAATTGCTCAGCACTGACACAATGATGAGTGCAGGAACAGAAGGTGATACTTTTTCAGAGATGTTGCAGCAAACATTGACCACGTTAGCCTGATATAAATTGAAATAACGAGGCCTTTGCTCCTGACAGGTGCTGCAGTGAGATTTACCAAGAAGAGCAAAGATGTAGAAAAGATCTGCGCTCGGCTGCGTGAGGAAGCCAAACTGCAGGCTGAGCTTTCAGACACAGGTGCTACTGTGGAGTGGATGAAGGATGGGAAGGAGCTCAAGGCCAGTGAAAATTATGAACTGCAAATTGTGGGGAAGAAACACACCCTGAAAATTCACAACGACTCAATGGATGATGCTGCAAGTTATCAGTGCATCTGTGAGGGGGATAAAATGCTCTATCAGCTTTCAGTGAAAGGTATGTGACAGTCTGGGCTGTCCTCTTCCTGCCCAGGGCCAGCAGACTGCATTCACCTGACTCCCCGACAGTCCAGCTGTTGTCAGACAGCATCTGGGGTGTTTTCAGTGGCTGTTTTGACTTGAACTGGCCAATCTGCTTTGTAGAGCCATTTGATTTCTGTGTTCTGTCCTGTGATTCGTCCCTAAGATATAGAGGAAATCAAGGGAAAGACAGGAAAAAGAGCATCCCAGCCTTCCTGCTCTTCTGTCAGGGTGGCCACAAGAGATGATGTAAACAGCTCTTTTTGTAGCAGTGATCCCAAATGTAGAAAACACCTGTGAAGAGTCACAGGGACTAAATTGATGGAGAGCAGAACTTCCTGCCAAGGCTTGCCAGCTAGTCTTAATTTTGCTTTTCTTCTCTCTCTTTGTCATGTTAGCATAATATTTCATACTGGCAGGTCTGCCCACAGAATTAACTGGCACAGGCTGCCCAGGTAGGTGGTGGGATCCCTGGAGGTGTTCAGGAGCTGTCGAGATGTGGCCCTGATGGATGTTATCAGGGGGCATGGTGGGGTGGGTTGGGGTTGGAATCAAAGGAGGACCCCCATGTATTTCATCGGGAAGCACTACTGGTAATAAGACCTTTGGAGCAAATCCTGGTAGGGCCACGCTCAGCTGGTCCAGTCTGGAGGCTGTTTCTCCTTACTGCAGTATCTGCAGTGAAAACCAGCACCTGCTTTTGTGTGGCTGGGCTCACATCCAGCAGTGGTGAGGGGACTACAATGATAAGAGACAGTTCCTGAAAAAATGAATGAAATTTGACTGTATGATAGGATGGAGTTAAATGTATTGACAGGATCTCAGTCATCCCAGTGTCCATCAGCTGGCTCTCGAGCTCCTAAATACAGGCATTCTGTAGAACGTTGTTGAATTTGTATTATACATGCGTGTTCTTGGAACTGCAGAACAAATGCATGCATAATCCAGACTTTGATTTTAGCAGCTCTGACTGCGCTGTCTCAACAGACCCAACTCAGTTGTGTGCGCTGTTTTGAAATGATATGTTAACAAGAAGTAGGAAAACAAGCTCAATTACCCTCAGTAAAATAGGACCGTGGACTTAAGCTTGAACTTTTGGCTAAGACAGTGGTGAGATTTTGAATCTTTGAAGTCAATTATTCCACTGTGTGTTAATAAGGGCCAGTTTTATCATCTAACTTTTGCACTCCAATTAATTTCCATAAAGGAATTCTTTTTTTTCTTTTTTCTTTTCAGTCCTAAGTGATATCTCTATCTTTTAGGCTTGATTTGTTTGCCAGGGGGTTACAGTGCAGTAATAGATACCCCCTCCATTGATTTCCTTCTAGTTTGCTTGTTCCAATTCTTTCCTCAGTTTTCCTATTTTAGACATTTTCTTGAAGCCTTGGGCTTCTTCCTTTGGCTCTGTCCCCTGTACAGTGTATGTCCTTCAACTTGTGGAGATAAGGTAATCTGGTACGTGGTTTATAAAAGCTGCCAATTTGCCAGCTTCTGAATTAGAATCTAGCAATTAGAACTAGGATTAAACGTGCACGTTTGATCTTATGATAAATGAATGCCTCATGGTCACCAATGTCCCTGCAGTTCTTTACCATCATATGTATTTTGTGTCTTCATATTTTGTTTCAGCACTGGCAAACTTCGTAATCAAAGAGACAAGTGGAGGAGTAATCAGGGCCGTTGCTGGAAAACAAGCTGAATTTGTTTCTGAGACCTCTGAAGCCAATGTCATGGTGAAGTGGTACAAAAATGGCAAAGAAATCAAGACCAGTAAGAAATTCACAATGGAAGATAAAGGGAAACTGCATAAGCTTGTGGCTTCAGCTGTAACGAAAGAAGACGAGGGAACATACATCTACACAATTGGAGATGACACTCTGATTTTTGATTGGAAAGTCTCAGGTAAGTTTGTGAGGCAAACATAGGATCACAATCCATGTAAAGCACTTCAGACTTAATTCATTTTATTTGTCCAACGCTGTGGGTTTCCAGTATTTAGGACAAAGATTGCATAGCTCTATTGAAGCAATTCTGACCTTCCTGTTGTCCCTATGCAAATCCACAGTATGAGCAAATAATGTAACTGTGTTGTGATGAATTCAAGACAGCCTTAGCTCCAGCTGGGGCTGGAGTCACGACTTGAGCCCTGACATCTGGGCTTCATTCATCTAGTTCATGTATTGCCTCAGCACTTACATCATCTTTAAACCTATGACTGAAATGGTCCTAAGTTATTAGCATGGGAATCCTGTCTCCTCTTTGGACAAATTAAACTCCACATTTGGAGAGTTGAGTGTCTCCTGCTGTACCCGAAGGACATTGTGATCTCTGAGGTGTCTCCCTGAGGTGCTGTAAGCACAGCCATTAGCTCATAGTGCAAGTAAAGCACTGTTAGGTCAAGCCTGGAGGAGTAATGCTTGTCACTGACATGTTCCTGTTCAGGGTGGAGCTGGAGGGTAAAATAACACAAGAAATTGTCATTGAAATTCAATATCTGTGAAATTCAGCTGGTTCCATTCACAGAACCTGGCGTTAAGATCTGTTTTCTGTTTTATATCTTGAGCCTATTTTCCATAACCCAGTCCTCATTTATGAACTGAAGCTCTACTGAAAGCCTTTCGCTGTGTATGCTCATGCTGCAGTGCAGCGCTTGTGACCTTTAACAGCACATTCACGTTCCTCTGATCACAGGATCCTTACGGTTGATTAAGACCCTCTAGTCCGACTGCTCACCCATCACCACCATGATGCTCACCATCAGCTTAGCTAAAAACTCAGCAGAGATGATAGATCAAGCACAACACTGGATTTGGGGTGGCTAGAGATTCCTAAGATACTGAAGGATTGCTTGCAGGTGGTGTTGGCTCAGGTATTCACCCTGCATCCCACCTGCTGTTCTGTTTGGTTGAGAATCATGCATTCTGCAATTTCACTTTGTAATTCAAAGACCCTGGCTTTATCTGTTGAAAAACTGATCTAAAACAAGCCAAGAAGACTCCGTTGGAACTGGTTGATGCAGAACAAAGGCATCCCCAAAGGACAAGTTGCACTGTTTGATGAACATTATTGGATGAGAGCTAAGCTAAGATTTAAAAAGTTCTGGGGCTGTCTCTGAGCATCAAATACAGAGGAAGCCTGCATGATTCCCTGAGAATGGATACCTCCTACTTTGGTGTAGGGTTAAGGGAACACTAGCAGTAACTCCTATCACAAAATGTCGCATGGCTCAGACAAAATGCCATCAAGAGGGCTTAATTAGGAGCACCAAATGGTCGCAAGATGGTCTTAGGGCAGGGAAGTAATCTATCTATGTGATATTGATTGATGCTATTAGTTCTTAACAGCTTGACTCTAGAAGGACTGTTGTTCTTTTGTCACCTAGTTATAAAAGAATAAATGGCTCCTGTCTATTACAATTTTTAACGCATTTTTTGTTCACTGATGCCATAAATGTTCCTGGCATAGTAATTGGCCTTGGTATATTCAGTGACTGAAAGCAACAGTTGTTGCTCTAAGAAATGCAGTACAAAGCTAGGTCTGCCTGTAGCTGACAGCCATCAGCTTGCTCCTCAGGCAGGTTCTGTCTGTGTATGGGAGATCACAATGTGAACCACTGATTGATCAGCTGAGGCAAGTGTGGGGTCAGCTGTGGGAGCACAGGTGAAAGTTATGTAGCTGTGCTCCCTGGAGGGGTGGAGTTCGACTCCACCTCCTCTGAGACCTCATTTAAGGGCTGACCCTCACTGAGGCAGCATCTCTTGGAGATTGCTCACCAGGGAGGATCACCTCAGCTCTGGTGAGTTCCCTTTTCCTTATATCTTCTGTATTTCTACCATTTTACTTGTAATTGCTATCCTTGTTAATACCAGCATAGTTATTGCCAATACATTTGGCAAGCCAGGCAGGAGCCACTGACTTGGCATCTAGAAATATAAGGAAAAAAAAAAATGTCCTTTGTGTGGAAAATCTTTAATTGGTACAAGGGGGAGAAGACCACCCCCTTAGGGACATGCCTTCCTGGACAAATTCCAGGTTTTGAGGCGTCCCCATATTACCAATTAGCAACAATTATTGAACAATGGGGCCCTTTAAGAGTACCAAATAACATGGACGCCTATTGTCTAACTGATTACTTTCTAGGACTACAAAAAGATATCTTAATTACAAAAGAAAAGCGAATGGCTGCATCTATGGCAGCCTGGCCATTATTAAATGCTTTAAATCGGGCAGAGATATAATCAAACAACATTGCACATGAAAATGAATTGTTAAAGGCCCGTATTGAAAAATTGGAGGGTGAGATCAATCTATTGACAGGAAAAAAACCGTCATTTTCTTCCTCCAACCCTCAAATTAGATACATTTCATTTAATGACGATCAAGATCCTGAAGAAATGAATCAAAATAAGATCACTAAATCTGATCTAGAAAAACCATCTGAGACGGACTCACTAGAAGTCCGTCCAGTAATAACTCAAAAAACAAAGAAAATTCAAGATCGACCAGCAGGAGTGCCTCCTGATCAATGGCCCCCTGCCGAATCTGTTTTACATGTAACAGCCCGTCCATATACACCTACTGAACTCATGGACCTAGTGCAACGATTTAGGCAAAGGCCAAGGGAAAGTGTTCCGGCTTGGTTATTACGGTTATGGGATTCAGGGGCAGATAGTGTACTGGTTAGTGGCCCCGAAGTATCTAAGTTGGCCACAATAACAGTACATCCTGCCCTTCGGCAGAGACTGTATGCTGGGACTCAGTTCCCTGAAGAAAACCATTCAATTGTAGAATGGATAATGGCTGCTTGCCGCATGGTGTGGACAAATAAAACTGACATGCCAGTAAACACAGGGATGTGGTCTTCTATGGAAGACCTTCAAAATTATATACGCGAATTAGGTATGAGAGAGGCTATCTACGAAGACACATTCGATAGCCCTGATATGGTTAAATTTTCTGCGGGAATGAGGGACCTAATTTTACAGTAAGCACCCTCTCATATGTATGGAACCTTGGTTTCCATACTTAATCCAGTAGTATCCGCAGAGGCAGTAGTCCAACAAGCCGCCCAATTGGTAGCAGACCTCGGAGAAACTGAGCGTTTACGAGCTAAGCGCAATATCAGGGTGATTGAGGATGCCAAGGCTTTTCCAATAGTGCGAGCCAGAAGATCAGCCCCGCGAACTTCTCGGGCAGGACCTGTTAGGGTATCCCGGAAACAAATGTTTAATGATCTGCTCCGGGCAGGCGTTCAGTTTTCAAAAATTGATGGGCAGCCCAATCAAGTTCTCCTTCAGTTGTGGAAGCAACTGAAGGATGAACAAAAATTTCAGAATAAACCCAAAAGGCCAGGGATAAGATTTATAGAGCGGCGACCAACAACAACATGGAATTTAGAAGATTTTATAGTTCCAAATAGGAAAAAGAAGCCACCTCAGGTGCCTCGGGTTATGACACCGGAGGTATCGGAGGTAAAAGACTTGAATCTGGCTCAGTTCATGGCTTGACGAGGGATGTCAGTCCTCCTAGGGCCTCTAGACGGGACCGGAGGCCCTATGTGGAACTGACGATATACTGGTCCCGAAAGAATATACAGAAGGTTATGGCCCTAGTTGATACCGGGGCAGAGACATCTATAATATATGGAGACCCAACTAAATTTAAAGGTAATAGAGTGATGATTGGAGGTTTTGGGGGACAAACCATTCCGGTCACCCAAACCTGGGTAAAACTGGGGGTCGGGCGTCTTCCACCACGGGAGTACAAGGTATCCATTGCCCCAATTCCAGAGTATATATTAGGAATTGATATCCTGTGGGGTCTGGCTCTCCATACAACAGTGGGAGAGTTCCGATTGCGGCAGAGATGCATTAGTATCCGGGCAATCCAGACAATATTGAGAGGCCATGCAAAACATGAGCCTATTTGTTTGCCGAAGCCACGCCGGATTACTAATGTGAAACAGTACAGACTCCCGGGTTGGCAGGATGAAATAACAAAGACGGTGCAGGAATTAGAAAGAGTGGGTATTATAAGGCCTGCACATAGCCCATATAACTCCCCAATATGGCCAGTGCGAAAACTGGATGGAACATGGAGGATGACAGTAGACTATAGGGAATTAAATAAGGTCACGCCACCTGTTCATGCGGCTGTACCCAATATTGCCTCCCTAATGGACACACTAAGCAGGGAAATCAAAACATATCACTGTGTCTTGGATTTGGCGAATGCATTCTTCAGTATTCCAATCAGTGAAGAATCGCAAGATCAGTTTGCATTTACATGGGAAGGGAGGCAATGGACTTTCCAGGTCCTACCCCAAGGGTACGTACATTCGCCCACTTTTTGTCATAATTTAGTGGCACGTGATCTGGCTAAGTGGGAAAAGCCAAATAATGTCAATTTATATCATTATATTGATGACCTCCTGTTAACATCCGATTCGTTAGAGGCGGTGAGACAAGCAGCAGATTTGTTGATAGCTTACCTGCAGAAAAGAGGGTGGGCTATAAACCCACAGAAGGTGCAAGGTCCGGGGCTATCTGTAAAATTCCTGGGAGTAATTTGGTCCGGGAAAACCAAAGTACTACCCAGTGCGGTAGTAGATAAAGTCCAAGCGTTTCCAGTCCCTACAACATCAAAACAATTGCAAGAATGTTTGGGTATATTGGGGTATTGGCGCTCCTTTATACCTCATTTAGCTCAGCTATTAAGGCCATTATACAAGCTTACAAAGAAGGGTCAATCATGGAATTGGGGAAAGATAGAACAGGATGCTTTCCAACAGGCAAAACTGGCAGTTAAACAAGCTCAGGCGTTGGGTATATTTGATCCGACCCTCCCAGCTGAACTAGATGTTCATGTTACTCAAGATGGTTTTGGCTGGGGCCTGTGGCAACGCCAGAGTTCTGTTCGAACCCCCATTGGATTCTGGTCTCAGGTTTGGCACGGAGCAGAAGAACGATATAGCATGATTGAGAAACAGTTATTGGCTGCCTATTCGGCATTACAAGCAGTAGAGCCGATAACGCAAACAGCAGAGGTCATAGTTAAGACTTCATTACCAATCCAGGGGTGGGTGAGAGATTTGACTCACCTTCCTAAGACGGGGGTGGCCCAAGCACAAACGGTGGCACGATGGGTCGCCTATCTAAGCCAGAGAAGCAGTCTGTCTTCATCTCCACTTAAAGAAGAACTACAGAAGATCCTAGGCCCAGTGACGTATCACAGTGATACATCAAAAGAACCGATGGTTGCTCCACCAGAGAAGAGTCCCGTTCAGGAAGGAAGATATCCTATTCCTGAAGATGCCTGGTATACGGATGGGTCCAGCAGAGGCAACCCGAGCAAGTGGCGAGCAATAGCATACCATCCCTCTACTGAGACCATCTGGTTTGATGAGGGGGATGGTCAAAGCAGCCAATGGGCAGAATTGCGAGCCGTGTGGATGGTTATAACTAAAGAACCTGGTGACGGCGTCCTGAACATCTGTACAGATAGTTGGGCTGTGTACTGGGGGCTCACTCTGTGGATTACGCAATGGGCTACCCAGGAATGGACTATCCACGCCCGACCGATTTGGGGTAAAGACATGTGGGTAGACATTTGGAATACGGTCAAACACAGGACAGTATGTGTCTACCATGTCTCTGGTCATCAACCCTTGCAGTCACCAGGAAATGATGAAGCTGACACACTGGCCCGAATCCGATGGATTGAGAATTCACAATCTGAAAATATTGCCCGTTGGTTACATCAGAAGCTACGGCATGCTGGACAGAAGATAATGTGGGCAGCTGCTAAAGCATGGGGGCTGCCTGTACAACTATCTGGTATCGTTCAAGCATGTCAGGATTGCGATGCTTGCTCAAAGATGAGACCGAGACCGTTGCCTGAAACAACATCCCACATTGCTAGAGGATATAGTCCTCTTCAGAGATGGCAGGTCAACTACATTGGGCCCCTCCCTCGGTCTGAGGGGGCGAGATATGCCCTGACCTGCATTGACACTGTAAGTGGACTGCTGCAAGCCTATCCTGTACCAAAGGCAAATCAAGCATACACAATTAAGGCACTTACTAAACTGATGTCTGCATACGGGACACCTCAAGTTATCGAGAGTGACCAAGGGACTCACTTCACTGGAGCGATGATACAGCGCTGGGCAGAAGAAAACAACATTGAATGGCGATTCCACCTGCCATATAACCCAACAGGGGCAGGCCTTATTGAACGTTATAATGGTATCCTTAAGGCTGCCCTGAAAACAGACTCTCAGTCCCTGCAGGGGTGGACAAAAAGATTATATGAAACCGTGCGGGACCTGAATGAAAGACCTCGGGATGGCAGACCCAGTGCCCTGAAAATGTTACAAACTATATGGGCCTCCCCTCTTAGGATCCAAATTACAGGCACCGATAATAAGGTAAAACCGCAGGTTGGTACTGAAAATAATCTTCTGCTCCCTGCCCCTGAGAATTTAGAACCGGGAATCCATAAGATAAATTGGCCTTGGAAGGTGCAGGTAGGACCCAAATGGTGTGGCCTACTTGCACCTTGGGGGAGATTATTGGAGGTGGGAGGTTCAGTCACCCCCTCGGTGATAGGTACATGGCCTACTGACATCGTGGTCAATACTCCGGCCTTTATTGCTAAAGGAACACCTATTATGTCCCTATGGCAGATCAAGACTCCTCCTCTGGTGCCAGATATAGTTATACAGCCACAGATATCTGGCCAGAGGGTATGGTATCGGAGGCCGGGACATAATCCAGTACAAGCAGAAGTATTGACCCAAGATAAGAATACGGCCTGTATCTTGCCCTGGAGGGCGGATCTTCCCCTCCTAGTACCCTTGAAACATCTATATTACTCCCCTTAAGATTGATTCTAAGCCTCTAGGACCATTACTCTGGACTGATGAAACGCAGACGGACCTGCACTTCAAGATGATTTGTCTCCGGTAACATCTATCAAGCACTGGCCCATGGAAGATCATAAACACCCATCCAATCATCATCATTTGAATAATATCAACATCTAATGCGACGGGAGATTGTATCAGCATCGTGATTGGGTCTCTGTAATAAGGGGAACTCACCTAAACATTGGTTCACGTTGTGAAGGGGTGGAGTGTATGGGAGATCACAATGTGAACCACTGATTGATCAGCTGAGGCAAGTGTGGGGTCAGCTGTGGGAGCACAGGTGAAAGTTATGTAGCTGTGCTCCCTGGAGGGATGGAGTTCGACTCCACCTCCTCTGAGACCTCATTTAAGGGCTGACCCTCACTGAAGCAGCATCTCTTGGAGATCGCTCACCAGGGAGGATCGCCTCAGCTCTGGTGAGTTCCCTTTTCCTTATATCTTCTGTATTTCTACCATTTTGCTTGTAATTGCTATCCTTGTTAATACCAGCATAGTTATTGCCAATACAGTCTGGATGGAATGAAGGGCATGAAATACTGATGTGCTCATCAAACGCTGCTTGTTAGCTTAGAGACAAGGTGTTGAATTGGTTTGTTCATGTATTGCAAACAGGTTACTTAGCTGCCTTCATTTTAGCTTCAGAAGAACATGTGCAGAATACAGAATTTATTAAAAGAAATAAGAACTGTCTGCATAGAACTTACTCTTTCCTTACACAGGAGAATCAAGCACACGTTTGTATGTGAGTACCTCCAGAGGTGAAACTTGATCCCCCAGATGTAATGAGCAGAGACATTACAATCAGTTCTAACTGTATCTTCATGCTGTGCTGAATAAGCCTGAGTCAGGATGTAAACCACTTTCTCTTTTTTTCTTCAGATGAAGCCATTAATTTTGTCAGCAAGTCCAAAACGACTCCAGAAATATCAGTCAGTCCTTCTGAAGACCTGGAGCTGGTGTGTGAGGTGTCAGCTGCAAGCGGAGCTGTCATATAGAAGAAAGATCAAATAGAGGTGAAGCAGGACCAGAGGACAACCATCATCTCCCAGGGGACGCACCGCAAGCTCATGGTCAAAAATGTGACCCTGAAAGACCAAGGGAGCTACAGCTGTGAAACAAAAGATGACAAAGCAACATTCCAAGTGAAAGTCAGAGGTGAGAAAATGCTTGGAATCCCAGAGATAAAGGAACACTTCATTTTGTGTGTCTTGCATTTGGAGGATCAACTGACAGCCTCTCTGGTGCAAAACATTTTGGCTATAGGACTTTCTTTGTCATCTAGTGTCATAGCAACACTTTTCTACATGTGCTTTTCCATCCAGGAATGAATTACTGCAACAAACAATAGGCAAGGAGGGTAACTTGTGCAGCTCTTGTAGTCATCTGGTGTCTGCAGGGTTACAGTGCAAGAGCACACCAGGCATGCAAGGAGTGAGAAAAGGGGAGGTGTTTGATGAGATCTGGTTACAAAATTTGAATGACACAATGAGGTGGAAAATGCCACTAATCAGACTCATAAATGGCCTGGGTTGCAAAGGCCCACAGTGCTCATCCAGTTCCAACCCCCTTCTTCCTATGTGCAGGGTTGCCAACCAGCAACCCAGGCTGCCCAGAACCACATCCAGCCTGGCCTTGAATGCCTGCAGGGATGGAGCATCCACAGTCTCCTTGGGCAACCTGTTCTAGAGGGCCATTCCCTTCTGATTTACTGGAAATGTAGAGAGACATCAGAAGAAACAAAGAGAAGGGAGGAGGTTCAGCAGTGCATGCAGGTGTTCTAAATCTCATGTCCAAATCTGCTATCAGACTGCGAAATGTTTAGATTTATGATATGATATGAAATGATATGCCTATTCATTTCCCAAGGCAAAATAGAGGGGGAAGTATTTTCCTGTCTTAACGAGGCATCATGATGGTCCCTGTGAAGGGCAAGTATAATGAAAATGGGGAACTGGAGTAAGCTCTGCAGCAGACTACAGTAAAATGGTGTGACTGTTGTGATGTCCCTGCAGAGAAAGAAGACGTGTTTACAAACAAGGACAAGGTACAAAAGGAGGTGAAGGCTGCACTGACTCAAAATGCCACGCTGAGCTGCGAGGTGGCCCAGGAGAAGATGGAGGTGAAGTGGTACAAGGAGGGGAAACTGATCACCTCGAGCAAGAAGTTCAAGGTGGAGTCAGAGGGCAAACAGTGTCGGCTGGTGGTGATCCAGGTAGAGAAGAAAGATGCAGGGGAGTACAGCTGCGAGGCTGCTGGCCAGAAACTCACCTTCAAGATTCATGTCACAGGTGAGAGAGAACACATTTTGGCCTTTCATTCTAGAATGTTTTAGAAAACGGTCATTAGTTTATAAGTTTTCCCTGCTATGCTTAAAATTTTTGGAGCTGAACTTTGGGGTGGTTAATTTCTGATGAGGAAATTGAACAAATTATTCTAAATACAGTTGTGAGGCAGCTCCATCTTTTAAAATCTTCAGGAATTTCCTTTTGCTGTGGGAATGAGGCCATAGACAAGAAAGTTCTGATTGCACTTCTCCATTCCCACGTGCCTGTACCACTAGAACAACTCTGCAATGCAGCTGCGTCTCAGGAAGTTTCAGAACAGGGGCTTTGTGTCAAGCACTAGGGGGTGTGCTCTATGTAACATGTTTTTGTCTTGGAAGGGCTCATTTAGCATGGGAGAGAATACTACAGGAATGTTTTGTATAAGTTGATGTTTTGAAGACATAAGTAAATGGCAGCTAGGGGACGAAAGAGTCATGAGAGTCATACAAGAAGCATCACAGAATGCCTTTTGTTGGAAGGGACCTGGAGGATCATCCAGTTCCAATCTCTGTCCTGGAAAGGAACACATTCTTTGAGACTAGGTTGCTCTAACACCCATCCAGCCTAGACTTGAACGTTTTCAGGGATGGGGCATCCATAAATTGCACAACTTCTCTCCACATCATTCTCTTGGGGCATCAGACTGGGAGAACTGATTCATTTTTCTGACTCCTTCCCCAAAACCTGCTCTTCTTTCAAGAGGCCAAACTAATGTATCTCTCTCTTTTCAGAGCCAGAATTTGTATTTACAAACAAGGAGAAGGTACAGAAGGTGGTGAAGGCTGCAACAACAGAAAATGCCACGCTGAGCTGCGAGGTGGCCCAGGAGAAGATGGAGGTTGTCATCAATTTATAAGCAATGAGCCAATAATGTTCCAATTATAAACTTTTATTAATTGTAGCGGGTAAAACAAAAAGGCAATTCAGCGCTGGGCGACAGGGGGATTATTGTTCCTCCAACTGCTGCGCCGTCCCGTCCCTTGCAACTTCTTTTGTATTGTCCATCCCGAGCGTATTGTCCTTTAATTGGTCGGTTGTGATCGTGCGACTTGGTGTGTCGTTCCTTGGTTGGTCCTTCCGTGGAACTTTGTATCCATCGGGGCGCGCTTTGCCTGTAACTATGCAGAGTACACAATCTACCCATAAAATTAGAGTGTTCTGCAACCCTTGTGGCCTCCATATTCCACCATCATATCCCGGTCCTAATGAAAAAGCACTCCACCACAATGCTACCACATCCTGGTCTTAATGAGCAAACATTTTATCACAGAGGTCAAGTGATAAAAGGAGGGGAAACTGATCACCTTGAGCAAGAAGTTCAAGGTAGAGTCAGAGGGCAAACAACGTCGGCTGGTGGTGAGCCAGGTGGAGAAGAAAGATGCAGGGGAGTACAGCTGCGAGGCTGCTGGCCAGAAACTCACCTTTAAGATTCATGTCACAGGTAAGACAGGTGTTGTATGAAATACAGCAGAGAACAGTAAAGTAAAATCTAGTTTCTATTATACAGTGATCCAGGTGCAGTAGTCTGTGCTGAGGTTTTTTCCCTAGACTTGATTGCCTGGGTTTGTAGAAAGTATTTGGTTTCAGTATGAAACAAAGACCTGTTTCAGTCTGTCTGTAGAGCAATAATTAGTAATATATGTACATTGGAAGCAATATTCAAGATATTATTCAAATCTCTCCTGTGCCTGAGATCCCAAACTGTAATTCTTGTTCACCTAAACATTTGACTAAGATAAGTATGTGCAGTGAGGCTGGAGTGCATGTTGTACGTGCAGCCTTTCATGGCAGGAGAAGCAGGAACTTCTCCTAGTAGTACACTGCCTTTTTACTATGTTGTGAAAGACAGAACTGTTTTTCTTTTATTGTCTCAAAGTTTGCTTTCATGAGGCCTTTCTGATGATAAGACTCTGTCAGGCAACTGCTAACTATCCAGGAGGGTGAATGGTGGGTGTTATCGTGCCATCCCTGCTTAGGACTGCAAAGATAAGCAGGAACAAGACAAGCAGTCTTTTCCAGGGGTGCTGCTGGGAGGAGCAGACCCCTGCAGAAGGTGGTAAATCTTGTGTCAGGCAACAGAGACCTCCAACCCTTGCTGGCTTATCTGTGGGGCAGGAATGTCAGAAAAGTTAGTTTTAAATCTTTTTACAAAGAAGCGTTTGTTAAGAAGAAGAAGAACCCCCACCGAAATGGGGGATAAAAGGCCCTCGCTAAACTGGGGACTTTGGAGACAAACTCCCAAAGACACCTTTGACGGAGAATTCCCTGAGGGGAAAACCTCGTCGGAAGAACCCCCGGGACCGGCTTGCTGCGGAGCTCCCTGGCTGTCTCCCATCCCCCGCGGTGATCAGACGAGTTCCTGAGATCAACGGACCTACCTCGCTGGACCCACGGTGGTGACTATCTCTTTCGCTCTCTGCAAAGACTCCTTGCTTACATTTCCTACTTTTTCTATCGCCTACCTTCCCTTCCCCATCTCCCTAAAAATAGCTAGGACTCTAATAAACTGGTTGGACCAACATTTGAACCGTTGCTTCTTAATCTCACGCCGGGTATACACATATCAAAGAACCTTGCCTCCCTCCTACAAATTGGAGCGAGACATATGTCTTTATGTTGGAGGCTGCATCTGGATAGGTGAGTCTGCTACTCACAGTAAGAGACCTGGTAGAGCTGACTATTGCCAGAGCTCAAAGTAAGATAGATATCTGCAAATCACACACAAAGAACAAAGGACTGCGTTGGTGAGCATATTTCCTTTGTGCCTTTGACAGTCACAGTTGTGGCAATGGTAGAGGCCATGAGGAGTCTGTTCAGGAAGCCAGGAGTACTGTTCTGGGTCATGAAAAGGCAGCCAGTGGTTTGACTATCACATGTTTATGTGTTTTGATGTTTCACAGTGGGTCTTAAGTAAAAGGAACTCAGGTTTTGGTTGCCTGCAGGACAGATGTTCTTTTGGGTTCAATATGTTTGCATAGTGACTTGCAACCATGGGACTGGTGTTCAAGGACCCTCTTGGTTCCTTCAGTTCCTAGGTTCTTTCTTGCCTAGATTTGACACTTTGTTTCAACAGAAGAGCTGATATTCTCTAGTGAAGGCTATTAGTTTGGGCACAAGTGGTAACCTAAACCTGTTCCAACCTGTACATACAAACCTACAAGTTGGTCTCATTTCAGTCCCTCAGTCAATACTTTTTCTTCCCTCAGAGCCAAAACCTGTGTTTATAAACCAGGAGCAGGTGCAGAAAGAGGTGAGTGCTGCCCTGGCAGCAAGTGCCTCCCTGAGCTGTGAAGTAGCACAGGATCCAACCGAAGTAAAATGGTACAAGGATGGAAGACTGCTTGCCTCCTCCAGAAAGTTCAGAATGGAATCTGTGGGCAAAACACGGCGTCTGGTTGTGGAGCAGCTGGAGAAGAAAGATGCTGGAGAATACATCTGCGAGGCTGCTGGCCAGAAGATGACCTTCAAGTTGGAAACAACTGGTGAGCATTCGCTTTGGGAGCACTAAGCAGCTTTTTATGTGGCTTAGAGGAAGACTGGCTGTCTTCTACCCTGTGGGCATGGAACAGCCACAATTCCCCCCGGAACAACATCAATGACCCACACCACAAGTTGGATTCTCCTTTTTAATGTAGTGGTAGCGAGGTGAAAATCTGGCTGTGGAATATTTTTGACTAAGGAACTTCTACTTTAATTTCTAGATGCGCTGAATTACCCTCTAGAGTGTCTTTCTGAATATATAAGCAACCATGGGTGACTATGATCCTGATTTATATCTAGGTTCAGGCTTACTTTTTCAGTTAGGTTAGATCAATAGCTCCAGAGAAGATAGGGTGTTGTATTAGGCGAAATACGGGGATGTTATCGGGCTGTGACGTGACAGGCCCTTCCCCATATTCTGGAAGAATCTTGCTACGTGTAATACAGTAGGCGTAGACGAAGTGGACAAAGGTTATATAAGGTCGTGTGTGCTTCAATAAATCGCCATTTTACCACGCTACCACCTTGGTGTCACTTGGTAATTGGTCTAACTACTGCTTCAGTTGGAGGCGAGAGATCGTAAAGCCATTAACGATCATAAAGCCTTCAAATGGTGACCGCCGACGTGATTCGTCACGATTAGGCGTGATTAGGGACTTTTGGAGCAAGGTAGTTGTCTGCTAAACGGCAGCAGGATCCCACTGCGGTAGCGAATCCTCTCGTCGCGGAGTAGTGGAAGCCCAGGGTCGAAGAGGAGTGGCCATCACTCTTCGACAGGTGGGAGAGCGAGCTCGGAATCCCGGAATCTCGGAATCTCGGGGACCCCCAGGAACCTTCGGGGAAGCGCCAGGGAGCGGCCAGGAGAACTACGTTCGGCCGGGGCGACATGGAAGCCGTTATCAAGGTAATTCTTCACGCTTGCAAACTTCACTGTGGGAAACAGGCTCCTTCCAAAAAGGAGGTAACAGCAGTTCTTTCGCTGCTGGAAAAGGAAGGGCTTTTAACAAACCCGTCTGATTTATACAATCCTGGCAGATGGGATGGAATTACGGCCGCACTATCTCAAAGGTCGCTGGCCACTCGAAAAGTATCAGAATTCAAAGTGTGGGGACTTATCTTGGAGGCGCTGAAAGCAGCACGGGAGGAGAAGCTAGCAAACCAACGTGCTAGAGACATTCTGGGTTTGGAGACGGGGGGAGGCCGGGGGGGGAGTCTTGACTCTCTTACAGATTCAGTGCAAGGCAAGATGGCACCGGCTCCCCCGAACACACCTGTTCCTTCGCCTGAGACGGACATTCCAGAAGGCAGCCCTGAACAGGAGGACACCCCGCCTCCGCCCCCCTATCCTAACTCCTCGTATCCTTCATTGGACGCCTACAGGGATGAAGGGGGAGGGAAGCCCCTCGAGGAATGCGATGTTGCTACTGTACCTGATAAGAACAAGGACAAGGGAGAGAGAAAGGGGGGAGGCATGGTGGTGCCACCAGAGCTGAAAGGAGGAGGTGTGGTCCCACCAGAGCTGAAAGGGGGAGGTGTGGTGTCACCAAGGAAAAGTGTAAGGATGGGTGGTACTTCTTTGCTGTCGGGTCCCGCCTGTTGCTGTGCGTATGCCCAGAAAGGGGGGGATCGTGCCAACCCATGTGATAGTGAAGGTGAATGTGGGTGTGATGATTTCATGTGGCCCGCCCAAGGGGCTGGCCAAGCCGCCCAAGGTGCCACCCAAGGGGGATGTGGTCCTGCGTGGGCCGCCCAGGGGGCCACCCAAGGGGGATGTGGCCCCATGGCACCCGTACCGTGGAGCCCACCCACTTTCACTGATTGGGCCCAGACAAGGGAGGACCTCCAGACAGCCGACCCGGAAACAACAGCTTTTGCCCTCCCGATAATAGTGAAACAGGATGGTCCGGCTTGGACCCCTCTGGATTCCAAGGCGATTACTCGCCTTGCAGAGTTAGTTAAGAACAAGGGCTTGCGTTCTCCGGTAACTATGTCAGCAATTGAGGCTCTCATGGCCTCGAGTCTCCTGCCGTACGATGTGGTCAGTCTCATGAGGGTGATTCTTGAGCCCGTGCAGTACACGCTGTGGTATGATGAATGGAATAGATTGCTTCAGGCTGTTGTCGCTGAGGCAGCTCGTAATAACAATCATCCGGCTAATGCGCATACAGGTCAGGGCCGTGGAGCTAGGGTTGAAAGAACTACTCTCTTGCGCCTTCAGGGACTAGCAGATGGTATGGTGGGGTCCCCGGAGGATCAAGCAAGAGGGCTGAGAGCGGGGGAGTTAGCTGCGCTTACAAAGGCAGCCTTTCAGGCTCTGCTGACAGTGGCTAAAGTTGCGGAGCCTGTGCTCCCGTGGTCCGACATCAAACAGGAGCCTTCTGAGTCATTTTCTGATTTTGCAAATCGCTTGATTCGTGCCATTGAAGGGTCTGACCTCCCGAGGGGAGTCCAGCCTTTGGTTGTGATAGACTGTCTCAAGCAAAAGTCGCTCCCGGACGTTCAGCAAATAATTAGGGCAGCTCCTGGAACTTTGAACACCCCAGGGGAGATTATCAAATATGTGCTAGATCATCAGAAAAATACTCCCTCCAATAATGATGGCTTGGCAACTGCCGTGCAGGGAATGGCTGCCGAAGTCAGCTCTGCGATTAAATCTGCAGTGATGATGGCAGCTCGCACCGGGGATGAGAAGGGAAAAGGTCCGTGTTTCAAGTGTGGGCAGCATGGTCATTTTAAAGCACAATGCCCCAAGAAAGCTGGGCAGAGCAAGCCGCAAGGAAAACGTTGTCAGTTGTGCAATGGGGTTGGACATGTTGCGCGTCACTGTCGAAAATTTGAGGTTTTGCCGCAGGGAAACTGGAACGGGAGGGTGCCAGCGGCCCAGGGCCCCTTCCCGCTTCATTAAAATGGGCCAAGCGTGTTGACCACACGGTGGCGCTGACCATGGATCTAGGTGATAGGCCATTGGTGAGGGTCATGATGACGTTGGACCCTGGAGTGCCTACACTAGGTCCTAGGACGGTGTACCTTACAGCTTTGTTGGACTCTGGTGCAGATGTTACTGTTATTGCAGAGCGCGATTGGCCATTCCAGTGGCCAAAGGTTGCAACATCAAGGGTCCTGATAGGGGTGGGGGGTGAAATGACCACCTCTGTGTCGGATGCGGAAGTGGGAATTTCAATCATCAATCGAGATGGCTCAATAGAAAAAACTGTTTTCATCACCCCCAATATAGCTCCGATCAGGGGATCTCTGCTAGGCAGAGATCTTCTTCTTCTCATTGGGTTACGGCTGACAAATTTATCCTAAGGGCCACTGTCCACCACTTGGCGCTGCAGCATGCGATTCCGCTGCGTTGGAAACAGGATACATCTCCTGTTTGGGTGGATCAGTGGCCCATTCCTGCTAAAAAATTGGCAGCGCTCATACAGCTTGTTTCCAGAGAACTTGCACCAGGAGCAGCTGCAGCGCAGGCGCTAAAAGAGATAGAGAGACTCGCTTGCTGGTCCGTGAAACAAGCTAACATGACTTCCACACTGCTGAGTGAGCTACTTGAAGACACTGACAGTATTAGACATGCTATGCTTCAAAACAGAGCAGCAATTGATTTCTTGCTTCTCGCACAGGGTCATGGTTGTAAAGACTTTGATGGGATGTGTTGTTTTAACTTGAGTGATCATAGTAAGTCGTTGCACGAGAAGCAGGAGGTGAAGAGGCTGAAGAAGAGGAGGAAGGTGCTAAGGAAGAATCAGAAGAAGGCAGAGAAGGTGAAGAGGAAGATGGAGAGATATTGTTGCGTATTGTAACGGGTTAAGCCTTTTAAGCATGGGGAGGGGGAAATGTTGTATTAGGCGAAATACGGGGATGTTATCGGGCTGTGACGTGACAGGCCCTTCCCCATATTCTGGAAGAATCTTGCTACGTGTAATACAGTAGGCGTAGACGAAGTGGACAAAGGTTATATAAGGTCGTGTGTGCTTCAATAAATCGCCATTTTACCACGCTACCACCTTGGTGTCACTTGGTAATTGGTCTAACTACTGCTTCAGTTGGAGGCGAGAGATCGTAAAGCCATTAACGATCATAAAGCCTTCAATAGGGAAATACAGCAGTTCACTGATACCATGTGTCAGAAGAATGCAGCTCAGTGCTGGGCAGTTTGCTGCTTCATTCCCTCTTACAAGTTGCACCCAAGGCTGGAAAAGACCACTGAGATAGCTGAGTCCAACCCAGCCCACCCTCACTGGACTTACTAACCACGTCCCCAGTGCCACATACCCGTGGCTCTTGAGCACCTCCAGTGACTGCGGTATATCAGCGTGGTTGCTTCAGTTGTGGGAGTTTTCAGACACTGGCTGTTGTTCTAGCGAGACAAAAAACCAAAACTGATGGAACAGTGTCTATACAGGAAGCAACTGGCTGTCCTGATGGCTGCCAACAGTTTTACACAAGGTGTGTCATGCAAGCTTGCATGAGTCTGGTTTAAAAACTTGCTGTTCTGATGGAAGGAGAGGATGTTGGTACAGGATAACTGCGGGATTTGTGCTCTCCCGACATCCAGTTGCAATCACAGCTTATTGTTGCTATAGAAAACAGCTTCTCTGTAGACAAATTGAGTTAGTTCCAATAAGTGGCTGAAGCCCTAAGTGATCCAAGGTGAAGCATGATCCAAACTGGAATTTAACTAATTGTAGTAGGGAATCCAAGCCTTAATGAGATGAGTTATTTAAAATATGAGTCCTCCATCTAAAACAGCATTGAACTCTTACTCTGGTTTATGATAGAAGTGAGAGTTTAACAGCAGAAGTCTGAAGTTATGCTCCATATTTCTCATCACTCAAGAGAATATTTGAATATATGAATTCCTTTGGCTATGTTAGAGCTCATAATGAGGTCAGCTGATGTTCTTTAAATGCTCGGAGTCTAGCAATGTGGAGAAGTGGACTGCTATTTGCTGTTGAGCTTTAGGCTAAGAAGCCTGATTTTAGAGGACTGTGGACTTCCCCTTTCCCTTCCCCTCTCCTCCCCTTCTCCCTTGACTGATCCCACATGGTTTGAGAATGATTTCAGATCAAGGTAAATGAGGAATCGCCGTGTGAAAACCTGTTGTTTTACTGCACTATAAGAGACACTTAGTCAAAAGACAAGTGTGTGTTCCAAGCTTGAGATTGCAGGAGATCCTAGAAACAACTCAGCTGCTCAAACCTGTAGTCTGGCTGAATCTTTTATCGTCAGTTTTGGTCAGGAGGAGATGCTTGAGTAAGACAAATAAAAGGTCACGGGTAAGTTGGTCCTTCTTGTGATATACTTCTAGGCTTTCATCAGGGAGAAGCTTAATTAGTCCAAATAATCATAGCAGAAACCACACCAAGAGCATGAGAGTGAAATTTATACTTTCTTGACGTGAAGGAAAATTTTACCTGGTTCTGCCATTCCCCAAATATTTGTTTCCTTATGACAAGAAGAACTTTGCAGAAGTAATTTTTTTTTTCAGTCTTGCGTGCAACACAAAAAGGGGTAAAATCTAGGAGGCCACCTGAAATGTTTTTTCCATCTGGAAGGATCCATTTAACAGCACCCATGGACCTGGTTATGAACAAAACTAAGTTCCCAACTAAATCCACATTCTTCTTTCTCCTTCTCAGAATTGCCTGTGAAAATCAGCAAACCATTGGCAGACAGTAGCGTCATTGAGAAGGACAAGGTCACATTTGAGTGTGAGCTGTCCAGGCCCAACATGGACGTCAAGTGGTTCAAGGTATGGCATGTAATGGTATTTTCCTTTCTGACTTCTCTGGAAATGAATGAGAGCCTTTAATTTCACTTCCAAGGGATGCGAGTCTGAGCTTTTCCTTGATAGCTTTTTCACTGCTCTCTTTTCTTTATGCTCTTTTATTTGCCCAGATCAGCACTCTTTGTTATTATGTCCTGAGTTCATCTATCAAGTTGAAATTGAAGTTTGTTTTGGTTTTATTGTGAACTTTTTAGGTCATGCTGCACAAAATATTGTTGGTTGAACTACAGTACAGTCTTGAGCTTCAAGTCTAACACAGAAATTCTCAGCCGGGATTTTGTCGCCTTGTTGTGAACTGGGTTTTTGGGGTGAAATCTCAGTTTTCTTTGCACCTGACAGTGTGAGAATTTGCTCTGGCACTTTGTGTACCTCCCCGGTGCTCAGCTGTTCCTTCCCTTACTTGGGGATAACGTCATTTATTCAAGGTGATGTCCAAACAGGCTTGTTAACAGTCCTCCGCAGTGCTTTAAGCTGTCATAGGTCAGCCAGAATTTATGCATGTTCTATAGCCATTCCTTCATGTTGAAAACACTGCACTGTGCTTAAGCTTCAGCATATGTTCCAGTAAGCACAGTTCCATTAATTCTAGGGGAGTGGGTGAATTAAGCATAGATCTGAAGGCTCCCTTTGCTGAGTGCAGAGATGGAAGGACTAATGTAGATTTGACTTGATATTTTCCCTTCTAGGATGGGAAGGAGCTCTGTCAAAGTAAAAAAGTGGGCATTACTTCCCAGGGAAATAAGAGAAGTCTCATTATTCACAAGTGTGAATATGAAGATCAGGGAACATCCACATGCTGAGCAGCCTAAGACAAGACATCAGCTACCCTAAAGGTTCATTTTATGTTTAACTGAAAGAGCAAATAAATCCTCTTGTGGTATTTTGCACCACGGGAAGAAATGCTTCATGGGCAGTTTGGGCATTTCTTGGTTAGTCCTTTTGGATACCTTTCTCTTTCTTCTTTATGCTCAAGACAGATTTTCCCTCCATGTGTTGCATTGGTTAAACCCCAGTTTGTAGCTCATCATTGGGCTCTGAAGCATCAGACTGGTTACTGAACACACGGGTCTGCTGTGCCCTGATAGATGCCACCTTCCCAAGGGACGTATGAAAGGATGCTTTTTTCTGATTTCCTACTAGATGCTGTCCTCATGTGGCCACTTGGGTTCAGTGTTAGCATGAACATGAACATCTGTCCTGTCCCATGACTTTGGTGAACTCTCATTTTCTCTCTCATTCTGCAACCAGGTTGGGTTGCTGTTTCAGTACTGGCTGTTTTATGCAGCCATTCCATTTGTTCTGGTTTAGGTTCTTTTTTTTTTTTTTTTTCTTTTTTTCAGACATCATTTCTATACAGTAGACAAAGCCAGCTTATTACATTTGATTTACAGTTTTTAGCTTTTGCTGGTAAGCATTTCAGCTCTCAGGCAGTTTTACCAACAGCTTTGAAGAGCTGAAATGAACCAGCCTGGACACGATGGTCTGTTTTTGTTGGTGTAATGAATTTATGAAGTTAAACTGATTGACCCCATAAGGTTTTACAGTGTATGACTCACGTCTGGCAGAGTTATCACAGCAATTAGTTTATATACTTAGCATTTCAGGAGGCAAATGGTTGGGGATACTCTTTCATTTGCTTGCGTCTCAGAGTGAATCACTAGTATGTGAACCATCCTTCATCTCCTTTGTATTGCTTTTGTGTGTGTCTGTGTGTGGTTTCCCCTGTGAATTTCATTCTTTCCAGTTATATGTAAGTTCTCTTTTGAGCAGTGAAATTAGATGTTCCATCATCAGTCATAATGGTAAAGCTGAGTTGCCACGTTATCTGTGTCCTTTCTGTCTGGCGTCTCAATAACTGCTGCCCCACCACAATATCTGCCTAATACTTCAGCTCCATGGATTCCTCCTTGTGCAAACTGAGAGCCTGGATTTGGTGTGCATAGATCTGGGCTTACATCTGTGCTGGTAAATGCACTAGTGCATGGGCTAAGCAGTCCTGCCTCCTGTGCTGTGGGCATTGAGATGGGGCTCCTACAAGCTGCCCATTGCAAGATATTTAGAAACTAATTGCTGCGGAGGTTTCCATCCTCTTTTCAGACTAACTAAAATTTGGTTAGTGGGATCAAAACAGAAGGGGCAGGGAGGGAGAGCTGACCAAGGACTACTGATGGAACAACTATGAATCCTTGGTTCCTCAGGATTCCCTGCATCAGCAGTTGGCAACAGGAGTAAGAGGGCTCAGGAGGACACTGTAGAGTAGTGTGAAAAATGAGCGAAGAGAGTTACTAATTGATGCCTCTTGGAAAGTAGTCCAAGAGTGGTCCTCTTCATAAACTCTCCTCTTGTGTGTGGTTTTATCTTTATGAGGTGTTCATAACAAGTGATGTGTAGATCTCCCTTATCTCATAATGTCTTTGCCTGCCTGCAGTGAATATGCAGGATACTGGATCATATACCAGCTTCTTTGAATTACTGCTCATGTCAGGAGATAAAATCTGCCTATTCTTTGAACTAACACTGGCGAGGGTTAGTTATTCTGGCTACCGAGAGAATGACACAGCAGATTAAACTCTTTCATTTCCTTCTCTGTCAAATGCCTTTTCATCTAACTGTGTGTCCCATAGAAATTCAGAGCAGTGTTGGCTGAGGGAAGTGGAAATATTTATCTCCTGTGTGTATCTGCCACCCTATTTAGACATGCTGGCAGAGCGCAGAGATTGGAGGAGTTGGATTAGGCAGTAGTTTCCCTATTGCTCACAGAACCACTTTTTCTGTGGTCTCCCAGCTACCCTGTGCCCAGTGGCCTATGCAAGATGGAGCGGAAAAGGCTCATTTTATGAACAAACAGGAACCTTTCTGGTCAGATTAATACCTGTGCTCTTTTAGAGAGATTTAGATACTAGAGATTTTAGGTACTGGAATAGGCTCCCCAGAAAGGTGGTTGAATCACCATCCCTGGTTGTGTTTAAGAGCCTTTTGGATGTGGTACTCAGGGATATGATTTAGTGTAGGGTTTTTAGAGTTAGGGTACTGGTTAGGCTGCGGTTGGACTTGATGATCTTCAATGTCTTTTCCA
Source organism: Coturnix japonica (assembly GCF_054131305.1). Lineage (NCBI taxonomy): Eukaryota > Metazoa > Chordata > Aves > Galliformes > Phasianidae > Coturnix > Coturnix japonica. The sequence goes on from NC_140689.1 coordinate 3,876,434, forward strand.
ACCTGGGTAAATCTATGATTCTATGCAGGAACTCTTCTCCTGAGGTTAATCCAAGTTGTATCCAGGCCCTTCAGAAGGAAAGGGATATAGCAGCACAGAAATATGGCCTGATTCTGACATAAATAAATGCAGACCTGGAGAGTTAAAAGGGATTGTGTGATGTTCAAAGGATTTTGAAGCAAAGATGTCCCCTAGGTAAGATTTGTGGCTGACATTCCCCATACATTGTTTGTAGGCACACAAGCTAAGGAGAGACTAGTGATGAGCATGCAGAGAAGCCAATGGTTCAGACAGGTTTGTAGTGACACAACACTGTAGAGTTCTGTCTAGTTCTCCTTGGCATAGTTTGGAAAATAAAGATGAGGTAATTGGTGGTAACCAATATGGCTTCATCAAGGTCAAGCCATGTCTGACAAACTTGGTGGCCTTTCATGATGGAGTAACAGCATCAGTGGATAATGGGAGAGCAACTGACATCATCTACTTGGACTTGTGCAGAGCATTTGATCCCGTCCTGCATGACATCCTGGTCACCAAAGTGGAGAATAATGGTTTTGATGGATGGACCAGTTGCAGGATAGGGAACTGTCTGGATGGTCACACTCAGAGAGTTGCAGTGAGTAGCTGAGTGTCCAGGTGGAGGGTGGTGTTGGGACCAGTGTTATTTAACATTTTTGTAGGCAACATGGACAGTGGAATCAAATGCAGCCTCAGCAAGTTTGCAGATGACACCAAGCTGAGCGGTGCTGTTGATGTGCTAGAGGGAAGGGATGCTACCCAGAGGGACCTGGACAGGCTGGAGAGGTGGGCCCTTGGCAGCCTCATGAACTTGAGTGTGGCCAAGTACAAGGCCCTGCACCTGGGTCAGGGCAATCCCAAGCACAGGCACAGGCTTAGAGGAGAATGATTTGAGAGAAGCCTTGACCCTGAGGAGAAGAGATGGTCTGGAGGGAGGTGTCCCTGCCTATAACAGGGGGACTGGAACTAAATGACCTTAAAGATTCAGTCAGTTCTATTGTTTTTCTACCCTTAATTTTGCTTGAAAGGTTTTAGAATAAATGAGATTCTGGTTTCCATGAAAACTGTTTGCAGGGAGGTCCATTGTAGCTAGTAAGTCTATCTTTAAGTTCAAGGGCAATAATGCATTGACTGTGTTGAAGAGAGAAATGACTCAGGAATGGATAATGGTTTAGAATAAAACATAATCCTACTTATTTTCTATGCAAATATGTGTAAGGAAAAGATGCTGCACTCAGTTCTGGAAATACCCTGACAAATATGTCTCTACTGTTTCACAGCTGGAGATATCAAGATTGTTAAACCACTGGAAGATGTGGAAGTGAATGAATATGGGAGTGCATCTTTTGTCTGTGAGATTTCACACGATGAGGTTCAGACCCAGTGGTACAAAGAGGACAAGCTGAAGGCTGATGACAACATCAGAATGCGGCAAGATGGTAGGGTGTAAGAGGGGGATTTTTCTCCTGAGTGGGGGGTGGGTTGGAGATCAAGCATATAAGACATCTGAAATGAAGTGAAGATTGTTCAGAAGGGAGTTCCCCTTTTGTTTTGGGACTGAGGTTTAGGTGGAACAAGTGACATGGTGGGATGCTTAGTGTGGGAAGTGTGATGCTATCCCACCATCCCACACTGCCGGGAGCAGGTAGGAAATGAGTGCAGTTATTTCCAAAGTGGGGGTGAACAGGGCAGTCAGTTCACCTCTCCAAAGAGGTTTTGTCTGACAGTGAGTGTGATCCTTCTGTATCAGATACTTTGAATTTGACGGTGGCCGCATTTGATCAGTCCTTGTAGAAGCCATGTTTAGATTCTGCTTTGGTCTGCTCCATTTCCAGTTCAAAGTCGTTGGACACTAAATGAGACAGCTGCATCTCAGTAAAAGATGTGTTTGAATAGCTGTGATGTGTTTACTATTCAGATTTACAGAGCTGAGGTTTTGTCCTTGGCTATACCAAAGAAGTCAAATCAGGTGAAATTAATTGTATTTCTGAACTAGACAAGTTTAAGTTTGGTAGCACCTAAATTTGGTGCGGTTTGTCATTGATTTCATCTGAAAGAAACTTGCAGGCTTTTTATCTGCTGTTGTCCCCAGCGTAAGATTATCCATTCACATCCTAAAGTACTTGTTATATTTTCAACTCACTCTTATTTGAATAAAAGCCTCAACTGGGAGCAATTTAATAAGCACAAAACAAGAGATGGACCTTGCATTTGGTAGATACTGTACAGTATTACTTCATAGAAATGTAGTCAATGGCATTCCCTATAGACAATCGTTTGTTTTATCTTTAGAGTCGTTCAAAGAACCGATGTGAACATGAAATTAAATGGAATGGAATACACGCAAGGGACTTTCCTCTTCTTCCAATTGTCCTCATCCTTTCTTCTCTTCCACCCCTGCTTTGCAGATTACCATATAGAAATCAACAGGAAGTTGGAGGACAAGACAGCTTTGGAACGTCATTCTGTCATCCTGTCCTGTGACTTCAGGCCTTCTCCAAAGGTTGTGAAATGGTTCAAGGTCCGCACACCCATCGAGCCCTCTGAGAAGTACAAGATCAAGAGGGATAAGCATTCAGTAGAGCTCAGAATTCTGAAGCTGAAGCCCAATGATGGTGGTGTGTACAAGTGCAAGGCAGGAATTGCAGAGACTGAGGCCACGCTGACAGCTGAAGGTATGAGCAGGGAGGGTGGCCTCTTCCATGTCCTATTTCACCTCAGATTTCTCTTCTTGAGGTTGACTTCTGCCGTTCTCTCCTGCTAACTTTATAAATGTATTATCTTCACATAGATGATTACACAAAGATCATCTAGTCCAACCATTCTACCACATCCCAGTATGATTTATAGTAACAGTGGTAACAGTTCACCTTGTTTCCCCACAGCTCGCAATGTAGAAGTAACGAAGCACATGCAGGATGTAGAAATTGAAGAAGAGAGCTCTGCTGTCTTCTCCTGCGAGCTGTCCCATAATGACGAGGACATGGAATGGTTCCTGAATGGCAACCTCCTTTACACCAACAATTACAATGACATCAAGAACGTTGGCAATTGCTGCACACTGACAATGAAGCAGGTTAAGCCTGAGGATGCTGGCACAGTGACAGTGAAGTCAGACAAGGTGTCAGAAAGCGCACCTGAAGGTGATAGGTGGGTCTGATCACACCCCTCCTGGATGTAAGAGATGCTAAGGAGCTCCAGTTCATTCTATTGTGCAGCAGTCCTGCTTCTAAAGCTGACCTCTCTGGGGTGACAAGTCATCAGAGGCTTTCTTCCAGTGGAAGGTTCCATTGCAGCAGATATCAAGGAAGGAGGATGGTTTTGGTGTCCTGCCAAAGCATTCCATTGCTTTTTATCATCATTTTACTTAACACAAGGAGAGTTACAGGAGCAATTTCTTTTACTGCTTCAGTAACATGCAGTGTCAATGCTGTTGTCTCCAAGGATTTATGACTGAAGGAGAGATCATTCAGTGTGTGTTTTGCCTCTGGGATGACTAATGACCAGGCTGTGAGCAACCTGATCTAGCTGTGAATGTCCCTGTTTATTGCAGGGGAGCTGGGCTAGATGGCCTTTAAGGGTCTCTTCCAATTCTAAGGAACTTGTGCCTGAAGTGCAGAAGTGGATGAATTATACCACTTCTTCATATCCTCCCCATGATTACAGAGGAAATACAACAAAACAACATGCATGGTCTTACTGTTGTCATTTGCTTGAATACGAAGACGTCTCTTTTTTATGGTTGAGATTTTTGTTGATATGGGTCAGGAGGAACTCACACTTTTTAGCTTTCTCAATAGGCAAAAAGTTCCAGTTGCTGCAAGCCACCGAGGTAACCAATAGAGGGGCCCTGATCCCCCTTGTGCCATCGGGATGCTCTGGCACGGGATGTGCCTCAAATTCAAAGCTCCTTCCCACCTCCCAAGGAAAAGCAAAGCAACTCAAGCATCTCCAGCAAAGCTGCCCAGCAGACAGCAGGGAATGCAAACAGCTTTTGGCTGCTCTCCTGCACTCCTGTCCTAAGTAAGTGACCCCTCAAGGACTGGATGGGAAATCAGTGCATGACACACGTGAGTGTGCACAGAATTGTGCAAAGCAGTGGGGATCCATGTGTGTGTGTGTGTGTGTATTTGTGCATGGATGGTGTTGTACACACATTTGTGTCCATGAGTGTACAAACCAGTGGTGTTGCTCAGGTGCGTGTAGGTCTGTGGGTATGTGTGCAAGGACGAGCATGCACATATATGTACGTGCACAGGGGTGTGCAGAGTGTTGGAGCTGCACAAGGACATTGTGGTACCAGTGTGTGCGTGCACTTTGGGAGTGAAAGGAAGGGGTTACACATGTGTGAGTGTGTGTGCGCACAGGGCTGCACTAAGGGATGTGGTTGTGTGAGTGTGTGTGAGCACATAGATAGTGCGTGGATGCGGTGCAACAAATGTGTGCTTGCACAGGGCTGTGCTGAGGAGTTGGGCTGCACACAGGTGCACACAAAGGGATGTTTGAACCCTTTGCCCCTAAGAACAGTTTTCCAGTGTCCCTCGTCCAAGAATTCTTTGAACAGCCTGCAGCTGACTCTCCTGAAGCTCAGGGTCCTGACTTTGCTTTTTGCCAGGCCCGCATTCCTTGAGATGAGGAACTCTAGGAGGGCATGGTCACTACAGCCCTGATCACCTCCAGTCTTAACCCCTGCTGTGCAGCATGTCCAGTAATGCTTCCCTTCTGCTTGGTGTGCTTAATGCTTGGCCCACAAAGTTATTCCCAGTGCAGTCCAGCAGTCTCTCAGACAGCTTGCAGCCAGCCATGCTGATTTCCCAGCCTGACTGGAATCCCCCATCAAGTTGAGAGTCAGTGAGCGCAGTGCTTCTGGTAGCTGCAGTAAGCAGGGCCCATCAACAGGCTCCCTTGACCAGGCGGCCTGGAGCAGACCCTCACCTCCAGAAGCCCATTATTGGTTCAGTCCCGAATTTTACCCGCAAGTTCTCAACGTGATCGTGGCTGTTCTTAGTCCTTTGCAGTCAGCTTCTTCATAGAGAGGGCAAATACCTTGCCCTCCGGAATTCCATAGTAACAATCATGTTTCCTTTATGTCAGGTGAGGTGTTTTTTGTTGTTGTTGTTTTTTGTTTGCTTGTTTGTTTGCTTTCCATTTTCTAGGTAGAAAATTTAATTTCTGAGCCAGGAGAAGAAGAAGTGCAACATGTAACAATCTTCCTTGCACTGTGCAGTTTGCATGAGTAGCCAAGTGCTCCTCAGGTAACGTGTGCTGCAGAGCTGACCTTGGTGGCAGGGGTTGTGTCTTCATTTTCTTCCTGTCATGTGGGAACATAAGAAGACTCTTCAGAGCAGGAGCTGCAGAGCAAGATGAACGGCATGAGAAGGTAAGGCTAGGAACCATGGACACCTCCAGAAAGAACAGAAAAACTAAGTCATTTAAGATGCATGATGGGCGTGTGATACTGTCCGTGACTGGAGGAGAAGCACATGGCTAGGAATGACTGATGGCTCTGGTGGGATGAGTGCCTACGTGCACCGTAAAGGAGAGTTTGTGGGATGTTCTGTGGACATGTGAAGGCTGTGGGAAAGTTAAGAGAGAAAACGTGTGAATTCACAGAAGTGGTATTAGAACCTGGAATAAACCATTTGGATCACTCACATCTGAGTCCGTACCAGATTGTCGCACTGTCAGAACCTGAGGCCTGGGATTTTCCTTTAGTAGTGCCAACTGCCTGTTGTAAATGAGAAAAGATATTACTAAACATAGCTTCCCTCCTTGTAGGTTTGATATTTCTGTCTTTGCATTCCTTTAGCACCCAGGGTGTTGATGCAGCTGCACAAATCCGCTGTACTGTCCTCCTGTTTTGCATGGAAGAATGGTAAAATAGCAATCTCTGGGTGAAATTTTGTTCAGGCGTTTTCCTTTCTGTGCCCCTAGGAAGCAATGGCTTGGAAATGGCAGTGCCGCCTGGGAACCCACACAGCAACCCAGTATCTCATTGTCTGGGTCTGTGAAAAACCACAATGATGACAAAAGATGTTTCAATTCTGTCTGTGCTGTCAGTGCAGCCCTGAGGAGCGGTGTGGGCATGGCATGGCAGGGAGAAGGGATTTCCCTTCCAATGGGAAAGTGCCTGTTCATGTGTTGGTATGTAACCGCTCCATGGCCTGCCCCACGAGCTTCTGAATGGGCAGCACAACTTTTGTGTCACTCAGGCACCTGTGGCAGAGGTCAGGATTTCTGCAGGTATGGGATATATCCCATCACTTAGTGCCTTACAAGGAGCTGAGAAGCTTTTCTTGCTCAAGTCCTGCTTAACCACCTACAATGAAGTTGATGTCATTTTTCTAGTGTCCTTCAATTCCGTGTCCGCATTTTCCCAAAAGCAAAAGAATTTGGAGGTAACCAGCTGCAGTGAAGTGAGCGATTTCAGTGCCCATTTCTGATGGTGGCAGTGAGTTCAGAGGTCACACTGAATTGACAGTGCCTGTCTCCATTCTGACAAAGGCTGTAGTTTCAGCTGACTTCCCGAGGCTGCCATACGTGGTGGTGACGCAGCCTTGGGCTTGTGCGTTTGCATGACTCCCACCTTTCCTTTCTGTGTCTTGCAGGTCAGCTGGTGCTGGAAGCGGCCGGTATCTGAGTAGGAATGAAGGTGAGCGCAGGAGCAGCTGCTGAGGGGAGGAAGGAAGTCCATGCTAATGAGCTCTGAAGCATCTGCGGGTCCGGTACCAGAATAGGCAGCAGTGATGCAGGGGGCTCCCCAGCAGGAAGCTGGCTGATCCAAATGCTTGCTGAGAGTTTGGAAGCCCAAACCCTTATGGTCTCTGTAAGGGTGGCTAATAAAAAGATGTTAACCAAGATGGTGGTAAATAGTCAAAGGTTATTAGCAAAGGGAAACTCACCAATATCGATACCTTGACCAGAAAGCTGAGGCAGTCTCAACTGGGGAGCAATCTCCAAGAGTTGCTGCCTCAGTGGTGGTCAGCCCTTAAATGAGGTCTCAGAGGAGGTTGAGTCGAGGTCCACCCCTTCTGGGAGCACAGCTAGATTACTCTCACCTGTGCTCCCGCAGCTGACCCAACACTTGCCTCAGCTGATTAATCAGAGGTTCAAGCTGTGATTTCCCATACAGTCTCTAAGCTGAAGGCAGCATCTCCTTGATCTGATGGTGGTGTGCCTGAGTGAGGGAGTGATCCAAGCTGGATGCAGAAGAGTCATCTTAATTTCTCTGCTATTTTACTTCAGATGACACCTATTGGGTGTTGGTTTCTTAAAATTTGGATCTAGGAGGTGGCCTCTCCCTTTGCTTCTGGTGAAAGCACAGAAGTGCAGCAGGAGTAGAAGATAAAGAGGTTTTCTTCATGACAGGAACACCAATTATTTGATTCAAATGTGTAACTGTGATGAAGATGGTGAAGAACAGATCCGCCTCAAAGACATGCTTGATCACATAAGGAATGAGCATGTGATCCAAGACAGCCAGCGTGGCTTTAGCAGGGGAAGGCCATGCCGAACCAGTCTGGTGGCCTTCTATGATGGAGTGATGGCATTTGTGGACAAAAGGAAGGTAACAGATGTCATTGACCTGGACTTGAGCAAGATCTTTGACATGGCCCTCCACCACATCCTTATCTCTAAACTGGAGGGATGTGGATTTGACAGGTGGACCACCTGGTGGATAAGGGATTGGTTGAAAGGCCACAGACAGAGGGTGGTGATTCATGGTTCGATGTCCAGGTGGAGGCCGATAACAAGTGGTGTCATCCAGGAATCTGTCTTGGGACCAGTGCTTTTTTACATGGTTATCAGTGACACCAATGATGCAATCGCGTGCACCCTCTGCTGTTTGCTGAGTGTTACGGCTGACGCAGTGGAAGGAAGGGATGCCATTCAGAGGGAGCTCAACCGAGAGGTTGGCCTAGGTGAATCTAATGAGGTTCAACACAGCAAAGTGCAAGGTTTTGCACTTGGGCTGGAGGAATCCCAGGCATTTCTACAGACTGGGAGGAGCAGTCCTTAAGAGAAGCCCCACAGAGAAGGAACTGGGGGTCCTGGTGGATGAAAAACAGAACGTGAGCCATCAGCGTGCTCTTGCAGCTCAGAGAGCAAATGGTCCCCTGGGCTCCATCAGAAGAGGGGATGGCCAGCAGGGACAGGGAGGTGATTGATCTTCATGATCCTTGAGGTCCCTTCCAACCCAGGCCAATCTATGATTCTGTGATTACACTCGCTGTCAGAAATAATGGCAGCTGTACAGAAGCTGGATATATTTTGGGACAGTTCTTGTAACCAGCTGATTTTAAGACCTTGCCCGAGTCAAGAGTATTAATTGCATGTCAGAAGAATGCTGGGAAAGTGGTTATTGCTCATTCTTTTACATTTGCTGATTCTTTCTCTAGGGTTCCTTTTCCAAAGGAGATTCTGGTGATGGAAGCAGTTGAAGAAAGAACCAAAGCAGCTCTTGCCAAGAGTGCTTGAAGTCCCTGTGGAGAGAAGGAAAGAACTTGGGCTTCCTCTGGGATGCTCCCCACCATGTCTCAGGAAGGAGACAACTGCTGTTCCACTTTCTGCTTTGTGTGTGGAAAGGTACGTCTGGGTTTCTTCTGCTTGTTTTTCTTTCTTTTTCTGGCTTTGAAGGAGAAGGCGTGGAGCAAGGGGAGACCCACTGGTCATTTGTTACCTCAAGAACAGGATGGATTCTGCATTGACTGTGAAAAACCTGAGCTAGTAGCATGGGCATGTTTCAGGCTGGACTCATCTTTTGCTACTTGGTTTCCTTTTGGCTACAGGGAGACAGCTGTCTAAAGGTGTGTTTTCAGACCCACTCTCCAAAACCACGTTTCATTGTTGCAGGTGGTTCAGTGTGCTTTTGCAAGGTAGATGTGTTTGCTGTAGAATCTGAATTGTTTCTGTTGTTAGGGGGGGACTGGGAGGAGGTAGTGAGAAGAGAATTCAATGCCTGAGGTGTATCTTAGTGAGAAATGTTGGCATGAGGTGCTGAAAGTCTTGAGCTGTCAAAGGCCAGTGAGGCTCAGACTCCTTAACCTGCTGGAGCAGGGTGGAAGCAAGGAGTGGGCACTGCCGTCCCACAAGCTGCACTTGGTTCTGGTCTGCCAGGTCTGTGCTGGCCTGGATTTCTTCTGAGAAGTTTGTTGGAGCTGCTTGGAGTAGTGAAGGGTGGGGAAGAAGTGCTGCTCAAGAGCTAAGGCTCTGCATGATCATCTTGGATGGTTTTAACCATGATATCTGAAGACATAGTTTCCGTCAGAATGATCCCAGCATTGTGGAAGTGTCTCAGATGTCTGAGAGCACCCGCCTCCTCCAGCTGAGCCATAGGAAAGCTAACTGTGCCCAGTAATTTCAGCTTCCGCAGATTGAATATGCTTCCAAGTGTTTTCCTTAGTGATCAATCATGTCCCAGCACTGTGATATTTCATCTCTGGCACAGTCTGGAGCATCTCTGCAATCCTTGGGTGCTGGAGGGCACATGGTGAGTGCGTGGACAGTGTGGCACAAACGTGTGCGTGTGCTGAGGAGTTGGGTTGCACACAGGTGCACACAAAGGGGTGTTTGTGGAAGGTGTAGGCACGTAGGTGTTCCCAGGGGTGGTTGGCACACGTCTGTGAATGCAAAGGAGGGCACATGATGCAGTGCGTGCATGGGGGTGTGCAAAGCAGGCAGGGTGGTGAATGGGTGTGCGTGTGTACATGGACAGGGGAAGGCTGGGGTTACAGGTTGACCTGTGCTGAGGTGAGTGGGGGCTCACGGTGTTGCTCAGTGGTAGATTTGTTTACACTGAGTGCTAACAGGAAACTCGCACACCCTTTTTGTTTCAGCTGTGCCAGCGCTGTGATCCCTTGCTGCTGGGGTGGGGTGTTGGAAGGATGGTGTGCGTGCCAAGCTCCCATCTCTTGCAGGAATCAAGTGTAGAGCAAAAGGGATATTTGGGACAGGTGACCGCAAGAAGGCTGGCAGTTTTGGATGGTGGCAGCTGATGGAAACAGGTGCTCTGGGGACCGTTCAGCTTTTAACAGAAGACAGGGGTCCTGCAGCAAGAACGACTAGGTTCTCAAATGGCTTCAGAAGTGCACACCGAGTACATCCCCGCAGACATTTACCGGTAGTCGGCTCTTGCAGAAGAAGATTCAAGCAGCAGAACCTTTTGCTCAGCTACAGCACACAAATGCTACAAAAGCAGGAACAACCCGCAAGCTCTGGGTCTGTTTGTCTTGCAAAGGCATGCACTAACTGCGTTTGATAGTACCCCCCATCCTTGATTTCCTTCCGTGCTTCTTGTCTGATGGCGCTGCTGAGCCAGGAACAAGCTGCCCAGTGTGGCAGAGCATGGTGCAGAGCTGTGCTGGGACCTCCTCCCCTTCCTCTGCTGCAGATCAGTGCCCCACACGTGCCATCAGGATGCTCTGGCACGGGATGTGCCTCCAACCCAAAGCTCCTTCCCACCTCCCAAGGAAAAACAAAGCAACTCAAGCATCTCCAGCAAAGCTGCCCAGCAGACAGCAGGGAATGCAAACAGCTTCTGGCTGCTCCCCTGCACTCCTGTCCTAAGTAAGTGACCCCTCGAGGACATGTGTGAGTGTGTGTGCGCACAGGGCTGCACTAAGGGATGTGGTTGTGTGAGTGTGTGTGAGCACATAGATAGTGCGTGGATGCGGTGCAACAAATGTGTGCTTGCACAGGGCTGTGCTGAGGAGTTGGGCTGCACACAGGGACAGCCCGGCTGAAGTGCCTTTATACTAATGCATGGAGCCTGAGTAACAAGCAGGAGGAACTGGAAACTGTGATGCACTCTGAAAATTATGACATTGTTGCTATCACAGAAACATGGTGGGATGACTCCCACAATTGGGATACTACCATCGATGGCTATAGGCTCTTTAGGAGAGATAGGCGAGGTAGGAAGGTTGGGGGAGTCGCCCTTTATGTCAGAGATTGGATAAACTGTGAGGAGCTCCCCATGAGAAACAGTCAAGAACAGGTTGAGAGCCTGTGGGTTAGGATTAGAGATGGGACTAATAAAGGTCAGCTGGTATTAGGGGTATACTACAGGCCACCTGATCAAGGGGAGGCTGCTGATGAGGCTTTCTTGCTCCAGATGCGTGAGGCGTCTGGCTCACAGGCTCTTGTCCTGGTGGGGGACTTCAACCATCCTGACATCTGTTGGGAAAACCACACGGCGAGCTGCAAGAGCTCCAGAAGGCTCTTGGAATCCATTGATGATAGCTTTCTGGTTCAGGTATTGGACAGACCGACCAGAGGTCAAGCATTGCTGGACCTGCTGCTCACCAACGCTGAGGAGATCATCAAAGGCGTCAAGGTTGGAGGCTGCCTGGGCTCCAGCGATCATGCCCTGGTTGAGTTTGTGATCTCAAGCGATGTGGGCCTGGCAAAGAGCAGGACCAGGATGCTGAACTTTAGAAGAGCTGACTTCAAGCTTCTCAATGGAATGCTGGCCAAGATCCCCTGGCGCGCTGCCCTCAAAGATAAGGACGTTGAGGAGAGCTGGCTGCTCTTCAAGGATGCCCTCCTGGCAGCACAAGAGGTCTCCATTCCCCTGATTAAGAAAGTGGGCAGGAGAGGTAGAAAACCGGCATGGCTCAGCAAGGACCTGCTAAGAGAACTGAGGGTGAAGAAAGGGGTGTACAAGCTCTGGAAACAAGGCTGTGTCACCCAGGAAGAATACAGGGATGCCGTCCGAACTTGCAGATGTGGGATCAGGGAAGCCAAGGCACAGGCAGAACTGAACTTGGCGAGGGATGTGAAAAACAATAAGAAAACCTTCTACAGGTACATTGGCCAGAAGAGACAGGCCAAAATGGGCGTACCTACTCTGGTAAATTTAAAAGGAGAAATGGCTTCAACAGATGAAGAGAAAGCTGAGGTGCTGAATGAGTTCTTCACCTCGGTCTTCACTGGTGGCCAGGATTCTAGTCTTTTTCACGTCCCTAAGTCTTGCACCCCCATACTTCTATGTGGGGACCAAGGAGGTAAATCCCTCCCCACTGTAAGGGTAGAGCAAGTCCGAGAGTGCCTCCTTAGACTGAATGAGTATAAGTCTATGGGGCCAGATGGCGTGCATCCCAGGGTCCTGAAGGAGCTGGCTGAGGTGGTTGCTGAGCCGCTCTCCATCATATTTGAGAAGTCGTGGCTGTCAGGTGAGGTCCCGGATGATTGGAGGAAGGGTCACGTCACTCCCATTTACAAGAAGGGGAGCAGGGAGGACCCGGGGAACTACAGGCCGGTGAGTCTCACCTCTGTGCCTGGGAAGATCATGGAACAGATCCTCCTGGACAACATGCTTGATCACATAAAGAACGAGCATGTGATCCGAGACAGCCAGCATGGCTTCACCAGGGGAAGGTCATGCTTAACTAATCCTGTGGCCTTCTATGATGGAGTGACGGCGTTGGTGGATGAAGGGAAGGCGACCGATGTCATTTACCTGGACCTGAGCAAGGCCTTTGACATGGTCCCCCATCACATCCTCATCTCCAAATTGGAGGGAGGTGGATTTGATGGGTGGACAACTCGATGGATAAGCAATTGGTTCAAAGGCCGCAGACAGAGGGTGGTGGTCAATGGCTGGTGGTCCAGGTGGAGGCCGGTAACGAGCGGTGTCCCTCAAGGGTCTGTCTTGGGACCGGTGCTCTTTAACATCTTTATTAATGACATCAATGAGGGAATGGAGTGCACCCTCAGCAAGTTTGCTGATGACACCAAGCTGAGTGGTGCAGTTGATACGGTGGAGGGAACGGATGCCATTCAGAGGGACCTGGACAGGCTGGAAAGCTGGGCTCGGGTGAACCTAATGAGGTTCAACACGGCAAAGTGCAAGATTTTGCACTTGGGCCGGAAGAGCCCCAGGCACCTGTACAGGCTGGGAGGAGTGGTCCTTGAGAGCAGCTCGGCAGAAAAAGACCTAGGGGTCCTGATAGATGAGAAACTTAACATGAGCCAGCAGTGCGCTCTGGCAGCCTGGAAAGCAAATGGGATCCTGGGCTCCATCAGGAGAGGGGTGGTCAGCAGGGATAGGGAGGTGATCGTCCCTCTCTACTCTGCTCTTGTGAGGCCCCATCTGTTGTACTGTGTCCAGGTGTGGAGCCCTCAGTACAAAAAAGATATGGAAATTTTGGAAAGGGTCCAGAGGAGGGCCACGAAGATGATCAGGGGGCTGGAGCACCTCAACTATGAGGACAGGCTGAGGGAGTTGGGTTTGTTCAGCCTAGAGAAGAGAAGGTTGCGGGGTGACCTCATTGCAGCCTGTTAGTACCTGAAGGGAACTTACTCCCAGGAGAAGAGTAAAATCTTCGAAAGGGCTGATAATAGCAGGACTAGGGGAAACTGATTTAAGTTGAAAGAGGGAAGATTTAAGTTGGATGTTAGGGGAAAGTTCTTTACTAGAAGAGTGGTTAGGTCCTGGAATAGGCTGCCCAGGGAGGTTGTGGATGCCCCGTCCTTGGAGGCGTTCAAGACCAGGTTGGACGGGGCCCTGGGCAACCTGATCTAGTAAAGGCGTATGTTTGGTGGCCCTGCTAGGCAGGGGGGCTGGAACTACATGATCCTTGAGGTCCCTTCCAACCCGGGTAATTCTTTGATTCTGTGATTTCAAATGCCTGCAAAGAAGGAAGTGTATAGGTCCCTACTTAAGAGCGGTTGTACAGGGATGGGCTGCGGATCTGGAGTGGTAGAACCGAATGGTCCACTCGTAATGGGAAGAAGTGTGTTGTTATCCCCTGTGCTGGGCAGCCCAGCTGCGGTCCCAGCGCTCCAGCTGTGACCTCCTCAGGGCTGAGCAGAGGGCGGGATAACCGCCCTTCACCCACGGGTGGCACCTGGCCTCACGCAGCCCAGGACAGCGTTCGGCAAGGCAGCCCGGGTGGGTTCCTTGCAGGTTCAGCCTGGTGTCCAGCAGGACTGGTGGTTCTGCTCCAGCTGGCTGACCCCAGCTGTAGCACGGCCTGTGGATGTTGGTCCCCAGGAGCAGAGATTTGCCATTGCCCTCTCTGAAGCCTGTGGGGTTCGTGTCTGGAATGCAACAGTGGCAGCAGTTGCACGGCAGTAGGAAAAAGGGGAGAGAGCGTCAAGGATGGGGAAGCGTCAACAGCTGTGCCGTTATCAATACCAACACTCAATACCAACACTTTGTTTTTCAGTTTTTTTCAATGTTAATTTATTGTTTGCAGTCTTTCTGTTTTTTATTTGAGGTTGAATTGGACGGTGATGACAAGGGTCCGTTGGGGCCAGTGTGTGTCCCAAGTTTCTGCCTGGTTCCAGCCTCCTCAGCTGCCCCATGGGCTCTTCTATTGCTGCCGGTGGGGTGGCCTCTTCTTTGATGGTGCTGAGGCCTGTGAGTCGCCAGCCTTCCTCTTCAGGGCTCGCCGGGTCCCCTCAGGTGGGCTGGTGCCGGAGGGCCCTGCCACAGGCTCTCCTGGCTCCTCCTGAGGCGCTGCCTGCTCTGTGGTGACAGTTGCAGGGTTGCCGTGTGGGCGGCTGGGATGCCCACGAACCTCTTGTGTTGCCCTGCCCAGCATTTCGTCCCTGTTGGAGCTGGCAGGGCTGCTGGAGGGTGCTGAGCCAGGGACAGGTGGCTCCTCTGGTGTGGCAGCTCTGGGCTCTGCTGCTGTGGCCTTCTGTGCCCCAGGAGCAGGGGGGATGTTGAGGCCCAGGAAGCGGCCTGCCACCCGGCTGCACCTCCGCACCGCAAAGGCGATGAAGTGCCTCACAAAGGTCACCGTGTGGCCGTGCAGGTCAGGATCCAGCATTTCTATCAGGATCCCCTCTGCCAAGCCTACGAGGAGCAGGGCCCAGATGACACTGTCAACCAGGATATTTGCCTGTGGCCCCTCGGTGCCCAGGATGCGGTGCAGGTTCTGGCGCAGCCAGGACCGCAGGGGCCGCAGCAGGGCCGGCTGCTCCCTGAAGAGGGAAGCCCAGGTGGCAGGGGAGAGGCCGCCCAGAGGATGCGTGGGCACTGCAGGCCATGGCCGGGCTGCGTGGTGGAGTGTGGGTCTCCGTGTAGCAACGGATGCCTGTGCAGCTGGTCTGACCTCCACCTCCTTGTAGTTGTCGTCCGCTTGCACGGAGTGAGTGATGGTCTTCACGTCCCGTTTGCACAGCGGACACTGGGGCCTGGTGCTTGTCCACCGCTGGATGCAGCGAAAGCAGAACTGGTGGCAGCAAGGCATGGCGTATGCTGCGCTGTCCCAGTTCTCCAGGCACACGGGGCAGCGGGTCTCAAACTCTGCCTCCATCCTTCCACCAGTTGCGGTGGGCCAGTGGGAGCGGGAGATGGTAACGTGCTCCCCAGCACTAACGCTGCAGCAGCAGCAGCAGGTGACACGCTGGAAGAGAACAAGAGACATTAGTCAGACTCCGGCCTGGGAAGGGTCCCTCAAGTTGTGCCCCCCCGCTGCCAGTCTCTGTGCCGCCTACCTGTGCTGCTGCACACGCTTTTTTCTCTAGGATGTCCCGTCTGCCTGCTCCCAGCAGGCTCGGGGAAAGAACAAATGGCTCTGAGAAGGCCGCTGGGAGCTGTGCTAACAGCACCCAGAGCACTTTCCAGCACCAAAGCTCGCCCTGTCCACACTCCAGTCCTCGCACACACGCTCGGTCGGAGGCCAGGCACGAACTGCTGGGCTGAGCTGCTGCGCCCGCATCAAAGCCGGCGTGGCCTATGGGGTCACAATCCGTTGTTGCCTGGTGATGTCTCCAACCATGGCTTGGCCAAGCTGCTGGGCGTCACCTTCGCTTGACCTTCGCTTGGGTACATCACTGCCCGTCTCACAGCGATGCTGCAGTCCACTGCTGGGTCATCACAGTGAGCCGTCCTCACCCGCAGCACGTGCTCCAGCCCCAGCTCAAGTTTCTGGGCTTTTCCCAGTGCTGCTGCCCTCTCCCTTCCCCACATCTCATGTGCTTGGCATGGGTGTTTCCTACCAGAGTGGGGCCTCAGCCATGTGATCCCATGATCCCCCTCAGGTCTCCCTGGCCATTACACACATGCAAAACACGTATGGTGTGTAGTATTCAATAAAAGTTCATGTTTGTCTCTGATAGATGGACGTGATGATCTTAGTGGTCATTTAACACGTCATGGACTTTGAGTGTCCTCTGTTTTCACGCACGTAATGTTCTTTTGTGATCAGTACTTTCTGTTTTTATCACAACCATTTCATTTGTCAAAAGAGTTATTAATCCCTCTGAGCAATCTAAATGATGCATGGATATTCTATATGAAGTTTTAGGGTGCAATCATTATATTCCTTGTAGAAGGACCATGTATTGAAAAATTTAACTTGAAAGCCATTTTTGCAATTTTGTAGTGTTTATATACACTGTACTAAGTTCTCATTATATTTAAATGGAACCAATAGTATACGTGGATATTATTTATGAATACTTTAGATATCACATCAATTGACGCTGTGAAGTAGAGCTCATGTATTTGTTGCCCAAGGCATGCATTTGCTGGGTAGTGTTAATATCCATCTTGTACTCCTGAAGAGCTCACTGTTTACAAATGGCACCTGTTCTACTGCTCTTCTGATGGTCTAGAAATGGAATTCAGCTAACTTTAAAGACTGCAAGTACTGCAGTGTTGCAAGGATCGAGTTGCAATGCTTTAATGTAGTAGGTGCCTTCTCTCTGACAGCCTTAAAGTATTTTCTTGTATGTATGTGTCATCTTCTTTCCTGAGAGTTTAAGCTCTAGGGTACAATGTTTTGGAGGTCTTGATGCTCTTTGATACAGATTTGAGAGGGTTTTTGACATTTATTGTTTCTGAAATTGTTTGATCTTGTCTTAGAGAGTCGAATGCCACAAATAGGTAAATACTATCTCCTGTTGCTGAATCAGTGCAACATTTATGGCATCCTGCTGTTTTTTTATTTGTTTTTTAATTTCCTGATTGATCTATACATTATTGCTGCATCTGAGCTCACAGATGAGTTAACAGGTGATGAGAACTCTAATGCCGGGCAGGGCATGACTGCTCTTCATCTTGTGTAACAAAACAGGGGCTGCTACTGTGACCTGATTTTTAAAGGATATGTTGAGTGAATAAAAAGATGCCTGAAGTTGAACCCAATAATTGTGAGGAAATAGAATGTATTTTTTTTGTTAATCATCTCTTCCTCTTTTTATGAAGGGTATTGGTTTGCCAGATATTTTCAGATTCATTTCAGATAAATGATTTTGTGCTTCTGTCATTTGGTAGGTTGATCGCACAGTTTGTTTTGGGGCAGTGCCTTTGCTGAGGGATGGTGAGAGAAAGCACCTCTGGTACTATGTGTTCGTGCCACCTGGTGGCTTTGCTGGGCAGCCTGGGCTTCAGATACACAGTTCAAAACACAGGTGTAAAGTGTCTGTAAAATCCTCTACATTCCAGTACTGTAGTTTTTTTCTACTAACCCAGTGAGAGTTAAACTTTTAGTATATGCAGATCGACTTAAGCTGGTTCTTATCTTTGTTAGCAGTTTTTAGCTTGTGGTTCTTTTGATCTGATATCAATGACATAAGTCAGAGCATTTGTAAATACAGATTCTGAGTGGAATGCACAGATGGTTTGTCTCCAGAACAAAACAAGCCTTCAGTAAAAGGATTTTGTAGGTATTTATAGATAACTATTATCCTGTTGCTAATTACATACTGTGAATTTAAAGTGGAAAATATTCTTTCTTGTCTCACTTAGAATACAAAGAGGTGCCTAATGTTGTGCTGTTTCCCAGCTTCATTAATTGACTTTTTTTTTTTTTTTTTCCCCAGGCGTCAGTATAGGGGTAGGTCCTGTTTAATATCTTTATTGATGATCTGGATGGGGGGATTGAGTGTATCCTCAGTGAGTTTGCAGATGACTCCTCACTGGAAGGAAGTGTTGATTTGCCTGAGAGTAGGAAGGCCTTACAGAGGGATCTGAATTGGCTGGATCAATGGGCTGAAGGCAATTGTATAAGCTTCAACAAAGTCAAGTGCCAGCTACTGCACTTTGATCACAATATCATGCCACTCCATTTTGCAGGCTTGTGGCTAGAATCTAGATTCTGGTGGTGTTCGTTGACAGCCAGATGAATGTGAGCCAGCAGTGTGCCTGGTAGCCTAGAAGGCCTGGCTTGTATCAGAAATAGTGTTGCCAGCAGGACCAGGGAGGTGATAATCTCTCAGTACTTGGCACTGGTGAAGCTGTGACTTGAGCACTGTGTTCATTTTTGGGCCCCCTCACTACAAGAAAGACCCTGGCACATGTTCATAGAATGGTAATGAGGCTGGTGTGGGGTCTGGAGCATAAGTCTTGTGAGGAGCAGCTGAGGAAGCTGGGGGTATTTAGTCCGGCGAAGAGGAGGCTTGGGGGGAGACCTCATTGCTCTCTACAACTTCCTGAAGGGGGGTTGTGGTGAGGTGAGGTTCAACCTCTTTTTGTGTGTAACTAGTGACAGGACAAGAGGGAGTGGCTTAGAGTTGTGCCAGGAGAGGTTCTACTGGATGTTCGGAGAAACAACTTCTCAAAAATAGTCATTAGGTATTGGAAAGGTTTGCCCAGGGTGATGGTGGAATCACCATCCCTGCAGACGTCCAAGAAACGTGTAGATGTGGCTCTGAGGGACATAGTGGGCATGCTGGGAGTGGGTTGATGGTTGAACTAGATGACCTTCAGTGGTCTTTTCCAACCTTAAGTCACAGAATCATAGAACCATAGAGTCATTCGTTCTTCTAAGAACCAGCTACACTCTGAAATGCTATACAGGTTGGTTGGTCCTTCTGATCCTTCTCATTTATGGCTCTGTATTATCTTATCCTCAGTGATCCTGCCGTCCTTCAAGAAAGGTGCTTTAGATATACTTCTGTTATACTTCAGCTTGATTGCTTTAAGTGTATCTCTCAATACCACAGTCCAAGGAAATGTGTGTGTACATTCTTCCGGCTAGATAAATAAATAAAAACACAAAGCATCTCTGAAGCTCGGACTCACTGTGTTTATTAAATGTTTTATTAACTTCATAATGACTCACAAAGAAACATTTTAATTTTGATTGTGTGTTTCTGTCTATGCTCTGATTTCTGTTAAAATCAGCTTTTGGATATGTAGAGGGAGAATTTTTTCGGTGAATAAGTGTGTGTTTAGGGCAGGAATGGATGATCCTTGATTTCACATGGTAGATGTTCTTTACCTGCTCTGTACTCATTTTACAAATCATTTCATGCTGTAACAGTAAACAAATGGTGAATTCTTCATCAGATACGTCTGCTACTGTAAGGTCTTTGTCTGATTTCAAAGTTAAAGTCAGGAGTCAAACTAAAAGAAGAAAAAACTAGTTTGATAAGGACGTATAGAAATTCTGCCTTTCTGTAACACAGCTTTGTTGGAAGTAACCGCGGGAGACAAGTCTCATGCTATCATGGTCAACAAGTCTCGTTTATTAGGTGTTACAGCATCTCATTTATACAATCAGTAATAAGTTCATGCATATTGCAAAAGTAAAGCTCAGGATTGGTGGGTTACACATTACTTCATCTGAGCTTTGTGGTTAGTCTTATGGATACTTTTTCTTTGCAGCTCTGTCTACACCTTGCTACACATCTTGCTTTTCCCTCAGGCCGTCCTTGCCTCTAGATACATATTTCGTCTTTAGCTAAATACCCTGTCTTTTCACATCCTGATTTCTCCACAGCTGCTTAGCCCGTGATCGGCCCTAGGATAGACCGTCTTTGTCTTTAATCACGTTCATTCTTTTACAATTTAACTAGTAAAATCTCTTCATGTCCTTTCTCATGAAGCCTGGGAGCACATAGATCTGACCCACATCTACACCACAGCAGCTCCTGCCCCATAGATCTGACCAAAATGTGCCCCAGTGCAGCTCCTGTCCAAGAGATCTGCCCCACAGCAGCTCCTGCCACATAGATCTGACCCACATCTGCCCCACAGCAGCTCCTGCCCCATAGATCTGACCAACATGTGCCCCACAGCAGCTCCTACACCATAGATCTGACCCACATTAGCCCCACAGCATCTTCTGCCCCATAGATCTGACGCCCATTAGCCCCACAGCATCTTCTGCCCCATCGATCTGACCCACATCTGCCCCACAGAGCCTTCTGCCCTAAAAATCTGACCCACATCTGCCCCACACCAGCTCCTGTCTCATAGATCAGAACAACATCAGCACCACAGCAGCTCCTGCTCCATAGATCTGACCCACATCAGCCACACAGCAGCTCCTACCCCATACATCTGACCCACATGTGCCCCACAGCAGCTCCTGCCCCATACATCTGACCCAAATGCGCCCCACAAAAGCTCCTGCCTTATAGATCAGACCATCATCAGCCTCACAACAGCTCCTGCCCCAGAGATCTGACCCTCATCATCCCCATAGCAGCTCCTGCCCCATAGATCTGACGCCCATCAACCCCACAGCATCTTCTGCCCCATCGATCTGACCCACATCTGCCCCACAGAGCCTTCTGCCCTAAAAATCTGACCCACATCAGCCCCACAGCAGCTCCAGCCCAGTAGATCTGACCCACAGCGGCTCCTGCCGCATAGATCTGACCCACATGCACCCCACTGCAGCTCCTGCCTTAAAGATCAGTCCCTCATCAGCCTCACAACAGCTCCTGCCCCATAGATCTACCCCACAGCATCTTCTGCCCCATAGATCTGACCCTCAGCAGCAACAGCAACACAGCAGCACCTGCCCCACAGATATGACCCACATATACCCCACAGCAGCTCCTGCCCCATAGATCTTACCAACATCAGCTCCATAGGAGTACCTACCCCATAGATCTGACCCACATCTGCCCCAAAGCAGCTCCTGCCCCATAGATCTGACCCACATGTGCCCCACAGCAGCTCCTGCCCCATAGATCTGACCCACATCAGCCACACAGCTGCTCCTGCCCCATACATCTGACTCACATGTGCCTCACAGCAGCTCCTGCCCCATAGATCTGACCCACATCAGCCACACAGCAGCTCCTGCCCCATAGATCTGACCCTCATCATCCCCACAGAAGCTCCTGCCCCATTGATCTGACTCACATCTGCCCCACTGCAGCTCCTGCCCCATAGATCTGACCCACATCTGCCCCACAGCAGCTCCTGCCCCATATATCTGACCCATATCAGCACCACAGCAACGCCTGCCCCATAGATCTCAACCACATGAGCCCCACAGCAGCTCCTGTCCCACAGATCTGACCCACATAGGCCCCACAGCAGCTCCTGCCCCATAGATCTGACCCTCAGCAGCAACACAGCAGCTCCCGCCCCACAGATCTGACCAACACCAGCCCCACAGCAGCTCCTGCCCCATACATCTGACCCACAGCAGCTCCTGCCCCATTGATCTGACTCACATCTGCCCCACTGCAGTTCCTGCCCCAAAGATCGGACTCACATATGCCCCACAGCTACTCCTGCCCCATAGATCTGACCAACATCTACCCCACAGCTGCTCCTGCCCCATACATCTGCCCCACAGCAGCTCCTGCCCCATTGATCTGACCAACACCAGCCTCACAGCAGCTCCTGCCGCATACATCTGACCCACAGCAGCTCCTGCCCCATTGATCTGACTCACATCTGCCCCACTGCAGCTCCTGCCCCAAAGATCTGACCCACAACTGCCCCATATCAGCTCCTGCCCCATATATCTGACCCATATCAGCCACACAGCAGCTCCTGCCCCATACATCTGACCCACATGTGCCCCACAGCAGCTCCTGCCCCATACATCTGACTCACATATGCCCCACAGCTACTCCTGCCCCATAGATCTGACCAACATCTACCCCACAGCAGCTCCTGCCCCAGAGATCTCACTCACATGTGCCCCAGAGCAGATCCTGCCCCATAGATCTGACCCACAACTACCCCACAGCAGCTCCTGCCCCAGAGATGTGACCCAAATCAGCCCCACACCAGCTCCTGCCCCATAGATCGGACACACATCACCCCCACAGCAGCTCCTGCCCCATAGATCTAGCCCCCATCAGACCCACAGCAGCTCCAGTCCCATAGATCTGACCCACATCTACCCCACAGAAGCTCCTGCCCAATAGATCTGACACACAGCACCCCCACAGCAGCTCCTGCTCCATAGATCTGACCCACGTCTTCCCCACAGAAGCTCCTGCCCCATAGATCTCAACCACATGAGCCACACAGCAGCTCCTGTCCCACAGATCTGACCCACATAGGCCCCACAGCAGCTCCTGCCCCATAGATCTAACCAACATCAGCTCCACAGCAGCTCCTTCCCTATAGATCTGACCCACATAAGACCACAGCAGCACCTGTTCCGTAGATCTGACACACATCATCCCCACAACTGCTCCTGCCCAAACGATCTGATATACATGTGCCCCACAGGAGCTCCTGCCCCATAGATCTGACCCACATCAGCCCCACAGCAGCTCCTGCCCAGTACATCTGACCCACAGCAGCTCCTGCCCCATAGATCTGACCAACATGTGCCCCAGAGCAGGTCCTGCCCCATAGACCTTACCCACATCAGCCGCACAGCAGCTCCTGGTCTATAGATCTGACCCACATGTGCACCACAGCACCTCCTGTCCCATAGATCTGCCCCACAGCAGCTCCTGCCCCATAGATCTGACCCACATCTGCACTACAGCAGCTCCTGCCCCATAGATCTCACTCACATGTGCCCCAGAGCAGATCCTGCCCCATAGATCTGACCCACAACTACCCCACAGCAACTCCTGCCCCATAGATCTGACCCACACCAGCCCCACAGCAGCTCCTGCCCGATAGATATGACACACACCTGCCCCACAGCAGCTCCTTCCCTATAGATCTGACCCACAGAAGCCCCACAGCAGCACCTGTTCCGTAGATGTGACACACATCAGCCCCACAGCAGCTCCTGCCCCATAGATATGACCCACCTCAGCCCCTGCCTCATAGATCTGACCCACATGTGCCCCTTTGCAGGGGGGCTCCTCTGCCTGGTGGTCATGGCGGGCCCCCTCCTCCTTCTCACTCCTAGGGCCCCCAGCTCCATCCTCCCGCCTGAAACAGGGAAAACTTCTACCCTAGCCCTCTTAGCTGCCGACATGGCTGCTAACTGCCACAGCTGTCAGAGGCGAGTGCATTGCGCGCGGCAGCGGTGACCAAGGTGACGTGGAGAGGGTTCTAAAATGGCGGCCGCACTGCTGGCACTGGTGTTCCACATAGGATGAGGAGGGGGCTGGTAATAGCAGGACAAGGGGAAACTGATTGAAGTTGAAAGAGGGAAGATTTAGGTTGGATGTTAGGGGGAAAGTTGTTTACTAGCAGAGTGGTTAGGCCCTGGAACGGGCTGCCCAGGAAGGTTGTGGATGCCCCGTCCTTGGGGGTGTTCAGGGCCAGGTTGGACAGGGCCCTGGGCAACCTGATCTAGTAAAGGTGTATGTTTGGTGGCCCTGCCAGGCAGGGGGGTTTGTTCTTCATGATCCATGAGGTCCCTTCCAACCTGGGTCATTCTGTGACTCTGTGATACTGGTGTGTGGCTGCTTGTCCCAGCGCGCTGACCTTTTGTCTTCAGGTTCACCAACAAGACTGTAACTGATTTATGGAGGAGGCAAGTGATGGGTGCTACTGTGTGACAATCAACATCACTTTGTGGACATTTGAAAGCACCTTCCTCCAGAGCTGTTCACCTCCAGAAGAGGGTGCTCAGAAGTGTTTACTGGCAGAAGATCTGGCTCCAGCTTGGTATGGAAAAACTGGGGAATGATACCATCGTGTCCGGTGAAGAACAAGAAGCAGGTGGGCGTCCCTGCTCCCTCTTGTCTGCTGGCAAGGTCCAGATGAGATCCCAGAGCCAGAAGCTGCCATTCCAAGGAGAGCTTACTCAACCATTTTGGATTTGAGCTGTCACGCCAAGGAGAGCTGACTGAACCACGTTGGACTTATTTGTAAGTTTATACTATCATTGGAAACTGTTGCCGTGGTCACAGTCATCGTCAGCGGAACAACAACTCCTGATGACCCACCACTACTGAAGATCAATGACTGAACTACTAAACACGTCAGATCCATGGTGGTGACTCTCTCTCCCTCTTGCTTCCTATAAAGACTCCTTGATTCTTTTTCCTGTCTTTTCTATTGCCCGCCTTCCCTTCCTAATCACCCTAAATCGTAATAGCGTCCGTCCTCCAACATTTGAACCATGCTCAGGCATACACGTATGGACCTCCTCTCCTTCCTATAAATTGGAGCAGGACAGAGAACCACAAGGATTGTCAGCTCCCAAGTCATGCAAGTATTGCACACAACACAGATAACTTCATCTGTTGGCCCCGCTGTCTCTGCATACCACCAAGCGAGGACCTGCAGTGCCCAGGCGAGACGATGTGCCTGGCAGTGCAAAGCCAGCCCACGTGTGTGCAGATGGCAAGGAGCGTGTGGCACTGTGCACCGACAGCCCTTGCCTGCCCAGGACTGCGTGTGGAGGGCGTTCTCCACTGCAGCCCTGCCCAACAGTCAGTAGGGGTGTGCGGCCATGATGGCAGTAATGAACAAACTGCTGCTTCACAAAGATCTTGGCCCGATTAGAAATCTTTGAGTAGTGCTGTTACAGCAGACAGAATGTGATAAGCGCAAGTAGTCTCCTACACTTCACATCCTTGCTACTTCATTCTGGGTGTTGTCACTGAGCAGCATCTAACACAAGTTCTGCCCTGGTCAGCTGGCTGCCTTAGCTTGAGCCCTGATGGCAACGCTGTGACGTGATGTTAGTATTGCTGTTTTCTCCTCGTCAGAATACTCTGCCTTTTGAAGGAAGCAGCTTCTTGGTTATTTTGTTTTGTTGTTGAATTTTATTGAATTAATTTACAATATCTATATTCCATATAGTTATAGATGTTTTGAATATGATCATCTGTGGTGCTGAGAATTTTTGTAGAAAAGGTATACTCAGTTCGGAAGGTGTAATAAGGATGTTAAAGAAAGAACCCCCTGTTGTGTTGACCAGTGATGATGCTCCCACCCCCTGACCAATGGTGGAGAGGAGCATGAAGAGAGAGGTGGTGCTGGGGGGATCTTGGGGCTGCTGGGCCTGTCGTACTTTTTCCAGGCAGAGGTTTTACAGGTGTTGCCCCCATGCCGACCCTGTGGGGGGGGGCACTCCCACATCCTGAAGGATGGAGGAGAGGAGCGGGAGGGCAGAGTTTGTGCTGTGGGGGGCTGGGAGCTGTGGGGCCTGGTATGCTTTCCCCTGGCTGTAGTTTTCTGGGTGTCGGATGATGCCCTCAAACTGCCACCCTGTGGGGGCTGCTCCAACCTCCTGAAGGATGGTGAAGGAAAGTTGGTGACAGTTCCTGGGGGGGACAGGGGGCTGCTGGGCCAGTTGGCTTCCCCCAGGCAATGGTCGTCCGTCTGTTGGATGATGTCCCCAGGTCTATACTCTGCTGGGGTCGCTTCCATCCCCTGATGGATGGTGGAGGGGAGGGTGAGGGCAGAGATGGTGCTGGAGGCTGACAGGCCTCTCAAGCTTCCCTGAGGCAGTGGCTGCCTGCGGGTGACACTTTGAGGGAGCCACTGCCAACCCCTGAAGAATGGTGGTGGGGGACAGGAGGGTGGTGTTGATGCCAGGGTGCTGCTGTTTGGGTGCCAGCCGATGACTGCAAGCTTCCAAACCAGGTGGGTCCCTCCTGTCCCCTGAAAGAGGTGTTGATGCCCAAGGTGGATAGGGGCCACTGGGCATGATGTACTTCCCAGGGGCCACGGAGCCTGGGCTGGTGGGCTACGGGGGCTGCACTGGGGGCAGCTGAGCCCGACAGCCGTCAGGCCTGGCAGGGGCCGCTCTGGTGGTGCTCTGCGGCTGGTGGGCAGATTGTCACTGCACAGGCACCGGTTGTTTGTGCCACATCTTTTCTGTCCGGCGCACTGAGGCGAGCAAGCTGTTTGTCCAAGCGTGAGGTGTTGCTGCGGGCAATATGCTGGACTGCAGCATCTTCAGCAAGGCGCCTGCAGGGAGAGAAACGTGCTGAGGGCACAGGAGAACCCCCTGCTCTCCTTCCTCACAGTGCATGATAGAGTCACTCTCAGCTCCGGGCCTGTCTCAGGCCCAGCAGTAAGAACATGCAGCAGGAATGGCGAGGCCAGTTAAATGTCTGACAGTGTCAATCTCAGACAGTGTTAGGCAACAACTAACTGGCTTCTCTATGCTGCTTTAAGTAGAAATGCCTCCTTGCTCACAGGATCCCTATAGTAAAGAGAGGGGGCAGGATGGGGTTGGGGGTGAACAAGAACTCACTGGTTTATCTGCCTCCGTTGTCGGACAAGACGATAGCACGAAAACATTGCCATCAGCATGGTAACGAAGATAGCCACACCAAATCCCAGGCAGTACTTCTTGATAAAATTATTGTCTGCGGCATTTGCGTGTTCCTCACCATCCGCACCTGGAAAAACAATGTGGATCTGTTTCACCAGCTGCTGCTTTGAGTGACGTGGACAAGAACAACCACAGGAAGGATCCCGCTCCGGGCTGCTGTTGTGCCTGGTGGCTCAGGGGAAGCACAGCAAGCTCTGGAATGCAGGGTCTGTGCACAGGAGGTACTATGGAGGGTCCTGTTTCCTCTCCTTATCTGCTGAATGTGGTTCTGGTGGCCTAGTTCCCAAAAGGACAAAGTTCCTAAGTCCCTGGGAACTGGCTGCAGTGGGAGGGGAGCAACCTCTAACCACGGCCACGGAGCTCTATGAGCGGCCCTTACCTGGAGTGACAGTTGTTGTGTGCATGGCCTCTATTACTCTCAGGGGGACAGTCAGTTTGTGAATTCTGCCGTTCCAAAATGCAAGCCAGCGCATAGGTGCTCCACCTGTCTCTTTAGAAAGGAGGTAAGGGAGTGGGACTGTACGTAACTGCTTCTCATCAGGAAGATGGTGCAGTTTCTCCACATGTATTTCTAGAAATTCAGTTTCACAAACCTTTCAGGGAACAGACGGAAATACACCTACCACGTGCTTTGTCCTTCATGATTTTCATTAGCAGAGGGGGCAGTGTCTGCAGATATTTTCCTGTTTCCAGGGCCTCTTTCTGTTTCTCAGGACCTAAACAGAAAGCATTAAGATAACTTTCAGACAAACAAGATATTAAACTGAACGGTCTTTTCAGTGAAGTCAGTAACGACAACAGCCACCCCTGGGATGCCTGTGGGGTTCCAGCACAACTAAGGATTTAGCACGGCCTTCCCTGGAGGCACTTCTGCAACCAAAGAATGAGAACTTTTCACCACACACTGCAGCTTACCTAAACGCATAACGGCATCACTGAATGGGACCAGGGCATTGTGCGAGGGCAGGGCACACACACACAGGTGTGCATTCTCACTCACACCTGCAGACGCGCCTGGCTGACATTAGGACTGTGAGCTGGCATCTGTCAAAGGAAGTAAAATCTCATGACATGGTATGCTGTAATTTCTCTCTTCCTTAGGGACCTGCAGTGACTGGAAGGGGCTCAGGTGATGACATGGCACTCAGACCGGGGTCAAAAGTTGCAAAGCTGCAGAGAAGCCAGGTGGGCAGGCACTCAGCAGCTTTCCAGATACTCTCTCCAGGCCATGTAAAACAATCTTCAGAGAAGGCATAGAAGAACATTTGGCCCCTCAAGGTTTTTTTAGTGGGGAGATCTCTGATGTATGGAGACAAAGTCAACGGGATGCTGGGAGCATGCAGCACCCAAGAAACAGTGACTACCCAAGCTTCTCATGGAGAAGAAATCACCAGGCAGTGAAAAGATGAACCCCTCCTGAACTTCCACAACCAAATATGAGCAAAGATCATGAGATGAAGACTGGTGACTTACGTCTGGC
Source organism: Coturnix japonica (assembly GCF_054131305.1). Taxonomy (NCBI): domain Eukaryota; kingdom Metazoa; phylum Chordata; class Aves; order Galliformes; family Phasianidae; genus Coturnix; species Coturnix japonica. Next base: position 3,904,295 of record NC_140689.1, read on the forward strand.
ATTCACCCCAGGCTCAGGGACGCGACTTTGCTTTCGAAATGCACCAAAGGGGCCTGCAGGCACAAGAGTGATCAGACACAGGTGAGGAGAGCTTCCGCTGTGCACTGGGGTCTGCCTTGTTTTTTTTCCTGCAGTGACCTGTGAGGACTGGCTGCAGGTCAGGGAATGACATGGCCCAAACAGCAAAGGAATAGGAGCAAAGACTGGCAAGGGCCGCCTTCCCACTGAAATGTGACAATTCTCCAAGTAAAGAAATACTAATGACTGATCTGTGTACGACCTTCAAAGCACAAAGAGACTTGAAAGACCTTTGGAGAGCCTTACGTACCCAAATAAGCTATTATAGCACTAATTTTTAGACTTCCAAGGAAACAGACACTCACAACTTACCTCGGAGTTTCCCCTGAGGCACAAAAGCAGTCTCCTTCCAGTCATCTGAGGAAGGAGTACCAATGTCATCATCTAGAAGAAAGAACAGAAGAGGGATGTTCCCATTGCATGCTGTGATCTTCCTCTCCCTTAGTGACAGGGAAGGGGCCAGGGAAGGGGCCAGGTAACAGGATGGGAGACTCAGGCCTTGATCGCCAAAGCTATAGAGGGGCCAGGGTGACCTGGAGCCTAGCACTCGGCAGCTTTACAAATGCTCCCTCCTGGCCACATGCAGCACCCCTCCGGGACCGCGTGGAAGAGCATACAAAGAAAAGGTGCCTGAAACACACTGGGCTACAGCTGGGGGTCTCTGTTGGGAACCAGGATTTTTCTATGGGGAGCATCAGGCAGCTGGAGCAGAAATGCTCATGCTTTTCCCAGCACACACCTTCCACGTTCTCCCCTGGGACACCCCCAGGATGAAGAGCATGCTCCAGCCATCCAGCGGCAGAGCCGTGGGAGCACAGGGCTTCCTCATGCCCTTGCCCAGCTCCTGTGGTGCTGCCTGTCCCCCTTTTCCAATACCCCCCCGCCGCCATCGAAGGCAGCCTTAGGGCTATAAGGCACAGAGCCACTGGAACCAAAACCTGGGCTTCTCACTCTCATTTCCGCTTATTTTTTACCCCATCTCTGCCCACCCACCTGCTCCTGCTGCTCGCCCTGGAGCAGCACAAGTCTCCTGACAACACATGGCTATCAGTAGGAGGACGGCAAGGCAGGTGGGGGCCGTGGCCCCCAGTACTCGTGCCATGCTGCTACCACCACTGCTACAGCCACAACGAGTGCTGCTATTGGGGCACAGAACACCTAGAGCACGCAGCTGGGCATTGTGATCTTGTGGCACAAGGCAGCAATGTGGCAGGGCATAGTGACCTCACATCCCCAGGCTGCTGGCTGGGCCTCCCCACGGGCTGCTCCTCCTGTGACGCAGGGCTGCATAGAGTGGGTGCTTGTGGCACCCCTTAGTGGGTGAGTGCCAGGCTGCTGGGGAAGAATTACTGGGAGCGTGTCCCCCTGGGTAGATCTGTTCCACCGCAAGGACCAGGCTCCCCCTGGGCTTGTTATGGATGCTGAGGATTCCCAGTCATCTAGAGCAGCAGGAGACCATGGCAGATATTTTCACATTTACATTGTGGAAATATATTATTGTGGAATGGTTTGGGTGGGAAGGGACATTAAAGACCCAGAGACTCTGTCAAAGGATAAAGAAAATCGCTCCAGTGTTGTTTTTACTGCTTTGTGCAAATCAAAAGATTGCATTTTGTCTTTTAATGGCCAAAAAAGCCATTTCTTCAGGGACACTGTATTTGTTGTCACAGACTCTAACAAAAATGCAAACTGAGCTTTATCTGTAGCATCAATACTTTAGTATTTCGTATCTTGTATTTGACAGTTCCCTCTCAGCCAGTTGCCCGTGCCTTTCTCTCAGCCCATGAGAGCACCACTTACTGCCTCTGGGAACTTGGAAACTGGCAGCATGATGGCCAGCACACACACAAGGTGCTCGTGACGCAGCTCCAGACGGCTCTCCTGAGGCCCAGCTTCATTTCACGGCCACTCACGCTCTGCTGCTGGACATTCTGCAACGGAAAAGCCACCGGATGCAAATCCCATCCCTCACAGATGGTATCAGACCCCTGCTCTCATGGCAGTCACCACCGCCCGGCATTGGACAGCGCTTCCACTGCCCTTGCTCCTGCCACAAGACACCAACGTCTGCTTCAAGTTCGGCTCCACCATGGGATCCTGTTTGCAACAGAAAAACACACGGAGGCTGCCAGCCACTGCAACACGCGCTGTGAAACCCCTGGCACTGCTGAGTCCCATGAGCAGAGGAGAGAAGCGTCTGCCTGCCATGGACGGGCTGCGGTGGGATTGAATCCTGCCTTCCAATCGGGACACCCCCAGGGAGAGCCTCCCTGGGGACCCAAAGACTTACGGCAGTGCCAACACAGCAGGCAGAAACGCGACGTGCTCCTGACTGCCCGCACTGTTCAAAGCTCCCTGACTTGCGGAATCAAACTCTATAATCCAGAGATGGGTTATAAAGCAGGTATGTTTTATTCCAGCGCTGGGTGCAAGGGGGATAGCTCCTCCAAACTTGCACACCAACTTGTAAAACCGTGATACAGATATAGGTACACCTCATGCATAGTCAATGATTTCCCGTAATTCTAACATGCATCCCTAAATTCTAATACACATTCTTTATCATGCAGACCCCCTCTTGTTATCGCCCATCTTGTCAGGGAGATGCAAATATCAAAAGAGGAGTTGCAACACCTAATCCCCTTCTCACCAGGTGTCTCAGGGAGTTCTCACTCCTTAATCTTCATCCTTCCTGCTCTTCCAGACCCACTGTCTCCATTCCTTGTTATTCTAACTAAATCATTTTCTGTAAACTACCTTTAACTATCCCCCTTTTAGCCCCCCTTTATTCTGAATTCCAGCAGAGCATCTGTTTTCTGCTTCCCTGTTCATCCCTCCCTCTCCCTCTCCCTCCCTCCGCCCTATGACGGCAGCCCTTCAAAGCAACCAACACAACCACGCCAAACCGCAGCCCGGACTCATCCCGCTCACTGCAATCCAGACCCACTCCATCCTTACAAACCTTCATCCACGCCGTTTCTTAACCGGGCCTCGGCGCCAACCGGATCTTACAGCCAGCGAGCAGCTGGCAAACGAACGGACGTCTTCCTCTTGGTGCCGCGCAGCCCAGCACGGCCGGAGCCGCACCACACGATCCGGGCCGGGGCCGGCTCAGGCTCTGCCTCCAGGCTTTTGGGGCCGGCCGGGTGACTCCGCAGCACAGCGAGACCGTGGAGCTGCCCGGGAGCCGCCTCTGGGTGCCGGCAGCGCCACGAGCTCCTCCCCCGACAGCCCCTCCGTGCCCCCGCACCGAGGCCCGACCCCGTTCGCAGCACAGAGCCCGCTCCTCCCGGCCCCGCTCATGGCCGCCATGGCCCGGAAGTGCTCTCCGCCGCCTGCAGGAAGCACTTCCTGTCACTGTCACGTGGCTCAGGCTGGGCTGGGGCCTGTTGGGGGGGGGGCAGCTGCCAGATCTTCTGCCAGTAAACACTTCTGAGCACCCTCTTCTGGAGGTGAACAGCTCTGGAGGAAGGTGCTTTCAAATGTCCACAAAGTGATGTTGATTGTCACTCAGTAGCACCCATCACTTGCCTCCTCCATAAATCAGTTACAGTCTTGTTGGTGAACCTGAAGACAAAAGGTCAGCGCGCTGGGACAAACAGCCACACACCAGTATCACAGAGTCACAGAATGACCCAGGTTGGAAGGGACCTCATGGATCATGAAGAACAAACCCCCCTGCCTGGCAGGGCCACCAAACATACACCTTTACTAGATCAGGTTGCCCAGGGCCCTGTCCAACCTGGCCCTGAACACCCCCAAGGACGGGGCATCCACCACCTCCCTGGGCAGCCCGTTCCAGGGCCTAACCACTCTGCTAGTAAACAACTTTCCCCCTAACATCCAACCTAAATCTTCCCTCTTTCAACTTCAATCAGTTTCCCCTTGTCCTGCTATTACCAGCCCCCTCCTCATCCTATGTGGAACACCAGTGCCAGCAGTGCGGCCGCCATTTTAGAACCCTCTCCACGTCACCTTGGTCACCGCTGCCGCGCGCAACGCACTCGCCTCTGACAGCTGTGGCAGTTAGCAGCCATGTCGGCAGCTAAGAGGGCTAGGGTAGAAGTTTTCCCTGTTTCAGGCGGGAGGATGGAGCTGGGGGCCCTAGGAGTGAGAAGAAGGAGGGGGCCCGCCATGACCACCAGGCAGAGGATGGGTAAGAGAGCCATATTCCATCATGCCTGGACCAGCCCCGTGACCACCACCCATGTGGAGCCTATGGAGGTGGATCCACCTCCAGATGAGCGAATGGAGGTGGATCCACCTGCAGAGGAGCCCATGGAGGTGGATCCACCTGCAGAGGAGCCCATGGAGGTGGATCCGCCCGCGGCATAGCTGGCCTGGCACCACACCACCGTGCCAGGCCCCGCGCTGGCATGGTCAGAGCTCCACCGTGGCTGTTCCAGGCGCTGAGCTCCTTACCCGCTGCACGGCCCCCGCCCCCTGCATTAGCTGGGTGGCATTTTTGTAACATCTGTTCCTCCTTTGGGCCTATTCTGCAGCCACATTCTGTGGGCCCCCAGTCCCATCTTTACCCTGTTTGTTCCAGTCCCTGTTTCTATAGTTGGTTTTTGGGTTTAGTTTAGTTTTAGAGTTAGGTGTAGGTTGTTGTTAGTGTTTTTGAGTTAGGCATAGGTTATTGTTTGTGTTTTTGAGTTAGGCATTGCTTATTGTTCATTTTTTAGTGTTAGGAGTAGGTTAGGAGTAGGTTTAGTGTTAGTAGTTGGTGTTTTCCTGTTAGGAGTTTGTTCCTCTTCATTCTTTAGTGTTAGGAGTAGATTGTTGTTCCCATAGTAGAGTTAGGCATAGGTTACTGTTGGTACTGTAGGGTTAGGCGTGGGTTCCTACCAGCAGCTGGCAGCAAACAGCGCTCGCTCGGTAAGCACACGTCTGCTTTCTCCCCCGGAGCCGTGAGTGCGACTGCCATGAGAGTGGAGGTCTGATGCCATCTGCGAGGGATGGGATTTGCATCCGGTGGCTTTTCCGTTGCAGAATGTCCAGCAGCAGAGCGTGAGTGGCCGTGAAATGAAGCTGGGCCTCAGGAGAGCCGTCTGGAGCTGCGTCACGAGCTTCCTGCATGGCCAGCGCAAGGTAGGTGTGCCTTACTGTAAGCGTGCGCTGAAGCAGTGTTGGTTAAGCACGGCTCACTCCTCTGTCTGCAACAGATGGGCTTTCTGCGCGCTTTATTGCTGTGGCCGGCGTTGAACAGCACAGCAGCAGCGAGGCCTCGAACATGTCCACAACCAGGTACGTGAATGTGAGTAAATTTAGCTGTGTGAATGATGTTATTGTTCATATTAGTAAGGCAGTATTCACATGTGTGTGATGGAGCTCAGGGATAGGTTTATTCTTGCCTGGTAAATTTTCCCTTCTTTGACACCCACCCGTCCTCTTGCTTCTCTTCCCCTCACCTGTAAGTGCAGCAATACTGAAGGCTGAGGGCTCTTCTCCGAGGCAGGCGCTAAAGGGCAATTGAAATGCAAGTTTGTTGTCCCTCTTTGTTCTTGGGTCGGTAGCCCAAGGTGACCAAGCTTCAGAGCACTTCTCTAAGTCAGCCTGGAAATGTTTCTAGCAGGAAGTAACTCCATCACAGTGCCTGAGAGTAATGATGCCTCTTTTTCCCCCCTCACAGCAGGCAGCCTCCATAAGAGAGCAGTAGAGCAGCAGGCTGTCTGTGCTATGGCTGCTGAACTGCATTTCTGGCCACCTGAGATCCCTGAGCCCATGCTAATGAAGAACATGCTGCACCACAGAATCTTCTACGGAGCCGTTTTGCAGCTTCTCTGTGCTGGCCATCATGCTGCCAGTTTCCAAGTTCCCAAAGGCAGTAAGTGGTGCTCTCATGGGATAGGAGAAAGGCACGGGCAACTGGGTGGGAGGGAACCATCTGTAACTGTTGCCAGCAGCCTGGAGGTGCCAGCTCAGTCTTCTCCTGTGGCTACTGCTGCTCCCTATGAGCTGCCAGGCACAGGGTCCTCCCGCCCGTGCAGGGACCGCCTTGCAGGAAAGGGCTTTAGGCTCTGGTTTGTGTGGGATTTGGGGAACGAGACAGGGGTGGAGTTTCTTGTGTGCCCGACTGTCAGGAAGGCGGTTCCCAGTTCTGGCAGCCCAACGTGCCCAGCAGGGTGACTTGAGCTCCCAAAGCGAGCCGCCAACCAGTTGTTAGCTGAGAAGGTTCCCTGAGCGTTTCCGAATTGATTCTTGTAGGACTCAGAGAGTCTGGGGACTGAGACTTGGGAGAGAGTGAAGAAAGCTGAGGCAAGGCAAGCGCTGCTCAGCTGAGGAAGAAAGCCGAGAAGGAAAGCAGAAAGCAACGATGATGGCCTGAGCAAGAAGCTACAAAGGACAGCAGAACCACCTGCAGCGCTTCCTCGGAGGTGGCACCAAAACCTGCTGACTGAACAGTCCAGTTTACCGGCACAGCCGTGCTTTCCCTGTCATGGACGGTGGAGATGATGGAAGTGAACTGGACAGGAAGGACTTGTGCTGCGTTAGAAGCAAAGAGGGCTTCACCTGTGCAGGACTTGGTGTACGGCAAGAGCTGGAGACGCTGCGTTCCTTCAGGGTGTGTCTCTTGAGGTCCAGGCCTGGTGTAGGGTTAGGTTGAAATAGGGCTGGCTGGGACTGGAGAGGGAGGAGGTGACGTAGCCCTGGGGTTTGGCTTCTCCTTGGGTCTGACTGGAGGCTGAGTGACTGATTGCTAAGCGGAAATCCTGGGCACTGGGGCTTCATTTTGGGGTGTGGGCGGGGTAATAAATAGAAGCCGAGTCCTTTTGTACGCAATAAAATTGAAGCGAACTTTCTAAACCTGGTGCTGCCTCTTTCAGTAGCTGGTCAGAACGTCCCTCGCTCGGGCTGGCAATCACAGGGCGATGAAGCGGTCGGCTTCACGTCTCTCCCTTGACATGGTGCAGTGCAGGTTTTCCCCCGTTTCCTTGTTGGTCTTCCCAACCTGTGGCCTTTCAGCCAACCCGTAAGTGCTGGTGACAGGCTGTGAGCATCTCCTTGCTCTCTGAGGACTGACAGAAAGAAACCAGAGGAGGGGAAGCAGCCCGGCAGGAAGAAGGGTGTCCCGTGCTCAGCCCGTTGAGTTGGCCTCTCTTCCCTGAGGGTTCTTTCAGCTTCTGATGCACCGTGTGCTGCTGTTTGCCCTGGGAAGCCCAGCTGCACGCTGGCAGCCGTGGCCTGTGCATCATCCTCCCCTTGAGGCCCAAGGAGTTGTTTGTTTTTATGTATTCAGTATTGGTGTGGCATTTTGTTGTTTTGTTCAGCTTTGAGATCAAGGGGTAATTTAACACCGTTGGAAGTAATTGGGGTTCAGGAGTAGCACATGCAGAATTTTGATCACGCAGCAAGTTGTGATTTCTACTGTGTTGAAGAACTGGCACACACATATACGCCTGCAGCCGGAGCTTGATTGACTCTCGTCAATACGGCCTTCCAAAGCCCGGCCCTGGGGAGCTGTCCAAAAATTTTCCAACCTTTTGTATTACCTAAGTTTATTTTAAACAGCCAAGGAGGAGTAATCTCTTAAAGGCTTTTTTAAAGGCATTGGACTAGGTTTTGATTATCACGTCTCAGGAAGCTTCTGCATTCCACCTAGTGCTAATGGGATAAATCAAGAGCAGATTACACAAGAGATTCAGGCCTTGCTGCCAGTCTTTTATGAATCAGAACTTTGTTTCATGTTGCCAGATATTCTGGTTTCCTTTTCAGGAGACTCCTTTGCTGTATATTAAGAAGGCCAAGGGCATCCTGGCCTGCATCAGAAACAGTGTTGCCAGCAGGAGCAGAGAGGTGATTGTCCCCCTGTTGTCAGCACTGATGAGGCCGCAGCTCGAGTGCTGTGTTCAGTTTTGGGCCCCTCAGTGCAAGGAAGACATGGAGGCCCCGGAACGCGTTCAGAGGAGGGCAACAAAGCTGGTGAGGGGTCTGGAGCACAGGCCGTATGAGTTGAGGCTGAGGGAGCTGGGATTGTTCAGCCTGGAGAAGAGGAGGCTCAGGGGAGACCTCATTGCTCTCTCTAACTTCCTGAAGGGAGGCTGTAGTGAGATCCGGATGTAGTGTGTAGGTCAGATCGATGAGGCAGGAGCTGCTGTGGGGCAGATGTGGGTCAGATCTATGGGGCAGGAGCTGTTGTGGGGATTATGTGGGTCAGATCTATGGGACTGGAGCTGCTGTGGGTCTGATGGGGGCTAGATCTATGGGGCAGGAGCTGCTGTGGGGAAGACGTGGGTCAGATCTATGGGGCAGGAGCTGCTGTGGGGGTGATGTGTGTCAGATCTATGGGGCAGGAGATGCTATGGCGCTGATGTTGGTAAGATATATGGGGCAGGAGCTGCTGTGGGGTAGATGTGGGTCTGATCTATGGGGCAAGAGCTGTGGTGGGTCCGATGTGGGTCAGATCTATGGGGCGGGAGCTGCAGTGTGGCTGATGTGGGTCTGATCTATGGGGCAGGAGCTTCTTTGGGGCTGATGTGGGTCAGATCTATGGGGCGGGAGCTGTTCTGGGGCAGATGTGGGTGAGATCTATGTGGCAGGAGCAGCTGTCGGTCAGATCTATGGGGTTGGAGCACCTAAGGGGCAGATGTGGGTCGGATGTATGGGGCAGGAGCTGCTGTGGGGCTGGTGTTGGTCAGATCTGTGGGGCGGGAGCTGCTGTGTGGCTGATGTGGGTCAGACCTATGGGGCAGGAGCTGCTGTGGGGCCTATGTGGGTCAGATCTGTGGGACAGGAGCTGCTGTGGGGCTCATGTGGTTGAGATCTATGGGGCAGGCGTTGCTGTGGATCTGATATGGGTCAGATATATGGGGCAGGAGCTGCTACGGGGCAGATGTGGGTCAGATAAATGGGGCAGGAGCTGCAGTGGGGCAGATGTGAGTCAGATCAATGGGGCAGGAGCTGCTGTGGGGATAATGAGGGTCAGATCTATGGGGCAGGAGCTGCTGTGGAGTAGATCTATGGGGCAGGAGCTGTTGTGAGGCTGATGATGGTCTGATCTATAAGGCAGGAGCTGCTGTGGGGCACATGTGGGTCAGATCTATGAGGCAGGAGTTGCTGTGGGGCACATGTGGGTCAGATCTATGAGGCAGGAGTCGCTGTGGGGCAGATGTGGGTCTGATCTATGGGGCAGGAGCTGCTGAGGGTCAGATCTATGGGGCAGGAGTTGCTGTGGGGCACATATGGGTCAGATCTATGGGACATAAGCTGCTGTGGGGCTGCTGTGGGTCATATCTATGGGACAGGAGAGTCTCTGGGGCTGATGTGGCTCAGATCTATGGGGTAGGAGCTGCAGTGGGGCAGATGTGAGTCAGATCAATGGGGCAGGAGCTGCTGTGGGGATGATGAGGGTCAGATCTATGAGGCAGGAGCTGCTGTGGGACAGATCTAAGGGGCAGGAGCTGCTGTGGGGCACATGTGGGTCAGATCTATAAGGCAGGAGCTGCTGTGGGGCACATGTGGGTCAGATCTATGAGGCAGGAGTTGCTGTGGGGCACATGTGGGTCAGATCTATGAGGCAGGAGTTGCTGTGGGGCAGATGTGGGTCTGATTTATGGGGCAGGAGCTGCTGAGGGTCAGATCTATGGGGCAGGAGTTGCTGTGGGGCACATATGGGTCAGATCTATGGGACATAAGCTGCTGTGGGGCTGCTGTGGGTCGTATCTATGGGGCAGGAGCTGCTGTGGGGATGATGTGGCTCAGATCTATGAGGCAGGAGCTGCTATGGGGCAGATGTGGGTGAGACATATTGAACAGGAGCTGCTGTGGGGCTTATGTGGATCAGATCTATAGGGCAGGAGCTCCTGTGGGGCAGATGTGGGTCAGATCTATGAAGCAGCAGCTGCTGTGGGGCACATGCATGTCAGATCTATGGGGCAGGAGCTGCTGTGGAGATGATTTGGGTGAGATCTCTGGGGCAGGAGCTGCAGAGGGGCTTATGTGGGTCAGATCTATGGGGCAGGAGCTGCTGTGAGGCTGATGAGGGTCACATCTATGGGCCAGGAATTGCTGTGGGGTAGATATGGCTCATATCAATGGAGCAGGAGATGCTGTGGGGCAGATCTATGGGGCAGAAGCTGCTGTCGGGTATATTTGAGTCAGATGTATGGGGCAGGAGCTGCTATGGGGAGATATGAATCTGATCTATGGGGCAGGAGCTGCTGTGGGACAGATCTATGGGACAGGAGCTGATGTGGGGCTGATGTGCGTCAGATCTATAGGACAGGAGCTGCTGTGGGGCTGATGTGGGTCAGATCTATGGGGCAGGAGCGGCTGTGGGGCAGATCTATGGGACTGGAGCTGCTGTGGGGCACAAGTGAGTCAGATCAATGGGGCAGGAGCTGCTGTGGGGCTCATGTGGGACAGATCTATGGGGCAGGAGCTGCTGAGGGTCAGATCTATGGGGCAGGAGTTGCTGTGGGGCACATATGGGTCAGATCTATGGGACATAAGCTGCTGTGGGGCTGCTGTGGGTCATATCTATGGGGCAGGAGCTGCTGTGGGGATGATGTGGCTCAGATCTATGGGGCAGGAGCTGCAGTGGGGAAGATGTGAGTCAGATCAATGGGGCAGGAGCTGCTGTGGGTATGATGGGGGTCAGATCTATGAGTTAGGAGCTGCTGTGGGACAGATCTAAGGGGCAGGAGCTGCTGTGGGGCACATGTGGGTCAGATCTATGAGGCAGGAGTTGCTGTGGGGCACATGTGGGTCAGATCTATGAGGCAGGAGTTGCTGTGGGGCAGATGTGGGACAGATCTATGGGGCAGGAGCTGCTGAGGGTCAGATCTATGGGGCAGGAGTTGCTGTGGGGCACATATGGGTCAGATCTATGGGACATAAGCTGCTGTGGGGCTGCTGTGGGTCATATCTATGGGGCAGGAGCTGCTGTGGGGATGATGTGGCTCAGATCTATGAGGCAGGAGCTGCTATGGGGCAGATGTGGGTGAGACATATTGAACAGGAGCTGCTGTGGGGCTTATGTGGATCAGATCTATAGGGCAGGAGCTCCTGTGGGGCAGATGTGGGTCAGATCTATGAAGCAGCAGCTGCTGTGGGGCACATGCATGTCAGATCTATGGGGCAGGAGCTGCTTTGGAGATGATTTGGGTGAGATCTCTGGGGCAGGAGCTGCAGAGGTGCTTATGTGGGTCAGATCTATAGGGCAGGAGCTGCTGTTAGGCTGATGAGCGTCACATCTATGGGCCAGGAATTGCTGTGGGGTAGATATGGCTCATATCAATGGAGCAGGAGATGCTGTGGGGCAGATCTATTGGGCAGAAGCTGCTGTCGGGTATATTTGAGTCAGATGTATGGGGCAGGAGCTGCTATAGGGAGATATGAATCTGATCTATGGGGCAGGAGCTGCTGTGGGTCAGATCTATTGGGCAGGAGCTGTTGTGGGGCACATGGGTATCAGATCTTTGGGGCAGGAGCTGTTGTGGGGCACATGTCGGTAGATCTATGTGGCAGGAGCTGCTGTGGGGCAGATGTGGGTCAGATCTATGGGGTAGGTGCTGCTATGGAGCTGCTGTGGGTCAGATCTATGGGGCAGGATCTGCTGTGGGTCATATGTGGGTCAGATCTATGAGTTAGGAGCTGCTGTGGGTCAGATCTATGGGGCAGGAGCTGCTAAGGAGCACATGTGGGTAAGATCTCTGAGGCAGGGGCTGAGGTGGGTCATATCTATGGGGCAGGAGCTGCTGTGGGGCTGATGTGGGTCAGATCTACGGAACAGGTGCTGCTGTGGGGCTTATGTGGGTCAGATCGATAGGGAAGGAGCTGCTGTGGGGCAGGTGTGTGTCATATCTATGGGGCAGGAGCTGCTGTGGGGCTGGTGTGGGTCAGATCAATGGGGCAGGTGCTGGTGTGGGGCTGATGTGGGTCAGATCTATGGGGCAGGAGCTTCTATGGGGCTGATTTGGGTCAGATCTATGGGGCAGGAGCTGGTGTGGGGTAGTTGTGGGTCTGATCTATGGGGCAGGATCTGCTCTGGGGCACATGTGAGTGAGATCTATGGGGCAGGAGCTGCTGTGGGGTAGTTGTGGGTCAGATCTATCGGGCAGTATCTGCTCTGGGGCACATGTGAGTGAGATCTATGGGGCAGGAGCTGCTGTGTGTCAGATCTATGGGGCAGGAGATGCTATGGCGCTGATGTTGGTAAGATCTATGGGGCAGGAGCTGCTGTGGGGTAGATGTTGGTCAGATCTATTGTGCAGGACCAGCTCTGGGGTATATGTGTGTCAGATCTATGGGGCAGGAGCTGCTGTGGGGCACATGTGGGTCAGATCTATGGGGCCAGAGTTGCTGTGGGGTAGATGTGGGTCAGATCTATGGGGCAGGAAATGCTGTGGGGCTGATTGCGGTAAGATCTATAGGGCAGGAGCTGCTGTGAGGCAGATGTGGGTCAGATCTATTGGGAAGGATATGCTGTGGGGTAGTGGTGGGACTGATCTATTGGGCAGGAGCTGCTGTGGGGCTGATGAGGGTCAGATCTATGGAGCAGGAGCAGCTGTGGGGCACATGTGGGTCAGGTCTATGGGACAGGTTCTGCTGTGGGGCTAATTGGGGTATGATCTATTGAGGCAGGAGCTGCTGTGGGTCAGATCTACGGGGCAGGAGCTGCTGTGGGGTTGCTGTGGGTCAGATCTATGGGGCAGGAGCTGCTATGGGGCACATGTGTATCAGATCTATGGGGCAGGAGCTGTTGTGGGGCACATGTGGGTCAGATCGATGGGGCAGGAGCTGCTGTGGTGCACATGTGGGTCAGATCTATGGGGCAGGAGTTGCTGTGGGGCAGATGTGGGTCTGATCTATGGGGCAGGAGCTGCTGTGGGTCAGATCTATGGGGCAGGAGTTGCTGTGGGGCACATGTCGGTCAGATCTATGGGGCATAACCTGCTGAGGGGTATATGTGGGTCATATCTATTGGGCTGGAGCAGCTGTGGGTCTGATGAGGGTCATATCAATGGGGAAGGAGATGCTGTGGGTTAGATCTATGGGGCAGAAGCTGCTGTCGAGCATATGTGAGTCAGATCTATGGGGCAGGAGCTGCTGTTGGTCAGATGTGGTTCAGATCTATGGGGCAGGAGCTTCTGTGGGGCTGATGTTGGTCAGATCTATGGGGCAGGAGCTGCTGTGAGGCTGATGAGGGTCACATCTATGGGCCAGGTATTGCTATACATCTGACTCACATATGCCCGAAAGGAGCTTCTGCCCCATAGATCTAACCCACAGCAACAGCTACCCCATTGATATGACCCACATCTGCCCCACAGCAGCTCCTTCCCAATACATATGAACCACATGTGCCCCACAGCATCTCCTGCCCCATAGATCTGACCCACAGCTTCTCCTGCCCCATATATCTGACACACAGCAGCTCCTGCCCCATAGATCAGACCAACATCTGCCCCACAGCAGCTCCTGCCCCATAGATCTGACCCACATCAGCCCGACAGCAGCTCCTGCCACATAGATCTTACCCACGTCTACCCCACAGCAGCTCCTGCCCTACAGATCTGACCCACATCAGCCCCACAGCAGCTCCTGCCACATAGATCTGACCCTCATCTGCAACACAACAGCTTCTGCCCCATAAATCTGACCCACATCAGCTCCTGACACATAGATCTGACCCAGATCAGCTCCAGCCTTAGAGGTCTGACCCTCATCAGTCCCACAAGAGCTCCTGCCCCATAGATCTGACCTACATCTGCCCCACAGCAGCTCCTGCCCCATAGATCTGACCCACATCTACCCCACAGCAGCTGCTGCCCCATAGATCTTACCCAGATGTGCCCCAGAGCAGAGCCTGTCCCATAGATCTGCACCACAGCAGCTCCTGCCCCATAGATCTGACCCACATAAGCCCCACACCAGCTCCTGCCCCATAGATCTGACCCACATCAGCCCCACACCAGCTCCTGCCCCATTGATCTGAACCGTATCAGCCACACAGCAGCTCCTGCCCCATAGATCTGACCCACATGAGCCCCACAGCAGCACCTACCCATAAATCTGAACCACGTGTCCCACAGCAGCTCCTGCCCCATAGATCTGACCCACAGCAGCTCCTGCCCCATAGATCTGACCCACAGCAGCTCGTGCCCCATAGATCTGACCAACCTCTGCCTCACAGCAGCTCCTGCCCCATAGTTCTGACCGACAGCACCTCCTGCTCAATTGATCTAAACCCCATCGTTCCCACAGCTGCTCCCTCCCCATAGATCTGACCCACATGTGCCACAGAGAAGCTCCTGACAAATAGATCTGACCCACATCAGTCCCACAGCAGCTCCTGCCCCATAGATCTTACACCATTGAGACCAACAGCACCACCTGCCCCATTGATCTGACCCACATCAGCCCCAAAGCAGCACCTTTCCCAAAAAACTGACCCAAATCAGCCCCAGAGCAGCTTCTGCCCCATAGATCTGACCCACAACATCTCCTGCCCCATAGATCAGACCCACATATGCCCCACAGCAGCTCCTGCCCCATATATCTGACCCACATCTACCCCACAGCAGCTCCTGCCCCATATATCTGACCCACATCTACCCCACAGCAGATCCTTCTCAATAGATCTGACCCACTACTGCCCCACTGCATCTCCTGCCCCATATATCTGACCCACAGCAGCTCCTACCGAAATGATCTAACCCCCATAAGCCCCAAAGCGGCTCCTGCCCCATAGATCTGACCCACATCTACCCCACAGCAGCTCCTGCCCCATAGATGTTACCCACATCAGCCCCAGAGACTCTCCTGTCCCATAGATCTGTCCCACAGCAACTCCTTCCCCATAGATCTGACACACAGCAGCACCTGCCCCATAGATCTGACCCACATCAGCCACACAGCAGCTCCTGTCCCATAGATCTGCCCCACAGCAGCTCCTGTCCCATAGATCTGACTCATATTTGCCTGACAGCAGCATCTGCCCCATAGATCACTACCCACATAATCTCCACAGTAGCTCCTGCCCCATTGTTCGGACCCACATCTGCCCCACATCAGCTACTGCCCCATATATCTGACCCACGTCAGCCCCACAGCAGCTCCTGCCCCATAGATCTGACCCACATCAGCCCCACAGCAGCTCCTGCCACATAGATCTGAATCACATCTGCCCCACAGCAGCTCCTGCCCCATAGATCTGACCTACATCAACCCCCAGCAGCTCCTGTCCCATAGATCTTACCCACATCATCTCCACAGCATCTCGTGCCCCATAGTTCTGACCCACATCTGACCCACAGCAGCTCCTGCCCCATAGATCTGACCCTCATCAGTCACACAGCAGCTCCTGCCCCATAGATCTGACCCACATCATCCCCACAGCAGATCCTTCCCCATTGATCAGACCCACATCATCCCCACAGCAGCACCTCCCCCATAGACCCGACCCACATGTGCCTCACAGCAGCTCCTGCTCCATAGATGTGACCCACATCAGCCCCACAGCAGCACCTTCCCTATAGATCTGACCCACATCATATCCACAGTAGCTCCTGCCCAATAGATCAGTCCCACCTCTGCCCCACCTCAGCTCCTGCCCCAAAGATGTGACCCACATCTGACCCACAGCAGCTCCTGCCCGATACATCTGGCTCACATATGCCCGACAGCAGCTTCTGTCCCATAGACCTACACCCACAGCATCTCCTGCCCCATTGATAAGACCAACATCAGCCCCACAGCAGCTCCTGCCCCATAGATCTGACACACATATGCCCCACAACAGCTTCTGCCCCATAGATCCGACCCCCCTCAGCCCCACAGCAGCTCCTTCCCCATAATTCTGACCCTCATCTGCCCCACAGCTACTCCTGCCCCATAGATCAGACCCACATCTTTCCCAAAGCAGCTCCTGCCTCATAGATCTGACCCACATCAGCCCCACAGCAGCTCGTCCCCCATAGATCTGACCCACATGTGCCCCACAGCAGCTCCAACCCCATAGATCTGAACAACATGAGACCCACTGCAGCTCCTGCCCAATAGATCTGCCCTATGGCAGCTCCTGCCCCATAGATCTGACCCATATCAGACACACAGCAGCGCCTGCCCCATAGATCTGATCCACATCTACCCCACTGCATATCCTGCCCTATAGATCTGACCCACAGCAGCTCCTGCCCTAAAGATACGACCCACATCAGCCCCACAGCAGCTCCTGCCGCATAGATGAGACCCCCATCAGCCTGAAACCATCTTCTCCCACATAGATGTGATGAAAATCTGCCCCACAGCAGATCCTGCCCCATTGTTCTGACCCACATCTGCCCCACAGCAGCTCCTGCCCCATAGATCTGACCCACATCTGCCCCACAGCAGCTCCTGCCCCATAGATCTGACCCACATATGCCCCACAGCAGCTCCTGCCCCATAGAACTGACCCACATCAGTTCCACAGCAGCTCCTGCCCTATAGATCTGACCCACATGTGCCCCAGAGCAGCTCCTGACCAATAGATCTGACCCACATATGCCCCACAGAAGTTCCTGCCCCATAGATCTGTCCCTCATCAGCCCCACAGCAACTCCTGCCCCATAGATCTGACCCAAATCAGCCCCACAGCAGCTCCTGTCCCATAGATCTGACCCACATATGCCCCAGAGCAGCTCCTGCCCTATACATCGTACCCACATGTGCCCCACAGCAACTCCTGCCCCATAGATCTAACCCACAGCATCACCTGCCCCATAGATCTGACCCACATCTGCCCCACAGCAGCTACTGCCCCATAGATCTGACCCACATCTGCACCACAGCAGCTCCTGTCCCATCAAGATGACCCATATCTGCCCCACAGCAGCTCCTGCCCCATAGATCTGACCAACATCAGCCCCACAGCAGCTACTGCCCCATAGATCTGACCCAACTCATCAGCCACACAGCAGCTCCTGCCCCATAGATCTGACCGTCATCAGCCACACAGCAGCTCCTGCCCCATAGAACTGACCCACATCAGCCCCACAGCACCTCCTGCCCCATAGATCAGACCCACATCTGCCCCATAGAAGCTCCTGCCCCATAGATCTGACCCAAATCATCCCCACAGCAGCTCCTGCCCCATATATCTGACCCACATGTGATCCAGAGCAGCTCCTGCCCCATAGATCAGACCCACATCTGCCCCACAGCAGCTACTGCCCATAGAACTGACCCACATCAGCCCCACAGCACCTCCTGCCCCATAGATCAGACCCACATCTGCCCCATAGAAGCTCCTGCCCCATAGATCTGACCCAAATCATCCCCACAGCAGCTCCTGCCCAATATATCTTACCCACATGTGATCCAGAGCAGCTCCTGCCCCATAGATCAGACCCACATCTGCCCCACAGCAGCTACTGCCCATAGATCTGACCCACATCTGCCCCACAGCAGCTCCTGCACCATAGATCTGACGCACATGTGACCCACAGCATCTCCTGCCCCATTGCAATGTCCCACATCAGCCCCATAGAAGCTCCTGCCCCATAGATCTGACCCACATCAGCCCCACAGAAGCTCCTGCCCCATAGATCAGATCCACATCTCCCCCACAGCAGTTCCTGCCCCATAGATCTGACCCATATCTACCCGACAGCAGATCCTGCCCCATAGATCTGGCCCACATTAGCCCCATAGAAGCTCCTGCCCCATAGATCTGATCCACATGTGCCCCACAGCAGATCCTGCCCCATAGATCTGACCCACAGCATCACCTGCCCCATAGATCTGACCCACAGCATCACCTGCCCCATAGATCTGACCCACAGCATCTCCAGCCCCATAGATCTGACCCACATCTGCCCCACAGCAGCTACTGCCCCATAGATCTGACCCACATCTGCACCACAGCAGCTCCTGTCCCATCAAGATGACCCATATCTGCCCCACAGCAGCTCCTGCCCCATAGATCTTACCAACATCAGCCCCACAGCAGCTACTGCCCCATAGATCTGACCCAAATCATCAGCCACACAGCAGCTACTGCCCCATAGATCTGACCCCCATCAGCCACACAGCAGCTCCTGCCCAATAGAACTGACCCATATCCGCCCCACAGCAACTCTTGCCCCATAGATCTGACCCACATCTGCCCCACAGCAGCTCCTGCCCTATTGATCTGACCCACATCTGCCCCACAGCAGCTCCTGCCCCATAGATCTGACGCACATGTGACCCACAGCATCTCCTGCCCCATAGAAATGTCCCACATCAGCCCCATAGAAGCTCCTGCCCCATAGATCTGACCCACATCAGCCCCACAGAAGCTCCTGCCCAATAGATCAGATCCACATCTCCCCCACAGCAGTTCCTGCCCCATAGATGTGACCCATATCTACCCGACAGCAGATCCTGCCCCATAGATCTGGCCCACATCAGCCCTATAGAAGCTCCTGCCCCATAGATCTGATCCACATGTGCCCCACAGCAGCTCCTGCCTCATAGATCTGACCCACATCAGCCCCACAGCAGCTCCTGCCCAATAGATCAGATCCACATCTCCCCCACAGCAGTTCCTGCCCCATAGATGTGACCCATATCTACCCGACAGCAGATCCTGCCCCATAGATCTGGCCCACATCAGCCCTATAGAAGCTCCTGCCCCATAGATCTGATCCACATGTGCCCCACAGCAGCTCCTGCCTCATATATCTGAACCCCAGCAGGCAAACATCAGCTCCTGCCCCATAGATCTAGCCCACATTGTCCCACAGCATCTCCTACCATATAGTTCTGATCCACATAATCTCCACAGTAGCTCCTGCCCCATAGATCTGCCCCACAGCAGCTCCTGCCACATAGATCTGACCCACATATGCCCCAGAGCAGCTCCTGCCCCATAGATCTAACCCACATGTGCCCCACACAGCTCCTGCCACATAGATCTGACGCACATGTGACCCACAGCATCTCCTGCCCCATACATCTGAACCACATCTTCATCAGAGCATCTCCTGCCCCATAGATCTGACCCCCTTGTGCCCCACAACAGCTCCTACCCCATATATCTGATACACATGTGCCCCATAGCAGCTCCTGCCTCATATATCTGAACCTCAGCAGGCAAACATCAGCTCCTGCCCCATATACCTGAGCCAAATCTGCCCCACAGCAGCTCCTGCCCCATAGATCTGACCCATATCAGTCCCACAGCAGCTATTGCCACATAGATCTGACCCACAGCAACTCCTGTCCCAATGATAAGACCCACATCTACCCCACAGAAGCTCCTGCCCCATAGATCTGACCCACATATGCCCCAGAGCAGCTCCTGCCCAATAGAATTTACCCCCATCAGCCCCGCAGCATCTTCGGCCCCATAGATCTGACCACCATCTTCACCACAGCAGCCTTCTGCCCCATAGATCTGACCCAAATCAGCCCCACACCAGCTCCTGCCCCATAGATCTGACCCACATCAGCCCCACACCAGCTCCTGCCCCATTGATCTGAACCATATCAGCCACACAGCAGCTCCTGCCCCATAGATCTGACCCACATGAGCCCCACAGCAGCACCTACCCATAAATCTGAACCACATGTGTCCCACAGCAGCTCCTGCCCCATAGATCTGACCCACAGTAGCTCGTGCCCCATAGATCTGACCCACTTCTGCCTCACAGCAGCTCCTGCCCCATAGTTCTGACCGACAGCAGCTCCTGCTCAATTGATCTAAACCCCATCAGTCCCACAGCTGCTCCCTCCCCATAGATCTGACTCACATGTGCCACAGAGAAGCTCCTGACAAATAGATCTGACCCACATCAGTCCCACAGCAGCTCCTGCCCCATAGATCTTACACCAATGAGACCAACAGCACCACCTGCCCCATAGATCTGACCCACAACATCTCCTGCCCCATAGATCAGACCCACATATGCCCCACAGCAGCTCCTGCCCCATATATCTGACCCACATCTACCCCACAGCAGCTCCTGCCCCATATATCTGACCCACATCTACCCCACAGCAGATCCTTCTCAATAGATCTGACCCACTACTGCCCCACTGCATCTCCTGCCCCATATATCTGACCCACAGCAGCTCCTACCGAAATGATCTAACCCCCATAAGCCCCAAAGCGGCTCCTGCCCCATAGATCTGACCCACATCTACCCCACAGCAGCTCCTGCCCCATAGATGTGACCCACATCAGCCCCAGAGACTCTCCTGTCCCATAGATCTGTCCCACAGCAACTCCTTCCCCATAGATCTGACACACAGCAACACCTGCCCCATAGATCTGACCCACATCAGCCACACAGCAGCTCCTGTCCCATAGATCTGCCCCACAGCAGCTCCTGTCCCATAGATCTGACTCATATTTGCCTGACAGCAGCATCTGCCCCATAGATCTTACCCACATAATCTCCACAGTAGCTCCTGCCCCATTGTTCGGACCCACATCTGCCCCACATCAGCTACTGCCCCATATATCTGACCCACGTCAGCCCCACAGCAGCTCCTGCCCCATAGATCTGACCCACATCAGCCCCACAGCAGCTCCTGCCACATAGATCTGAATCACATCTGCCCCACAGCAGCTCCTGCCCCATAGATCTTACCCACATCAGCCCCACAGCAGCTTCTGCCCCATAGATCTGAACCACAGCATCTCCTGCCCCAAATATCTGACCCACATCTGCCCCACAGCAGCTCCTGCCCCATAGATCTGACCTACATCAACCCCCAGCAGCTCCTGGCCCATAGATCTTACCCACATCATCTCCACAGCATCTCGTGCCCCATAGTTCTGACCCACATCTGACCCACAGCAGCTCCTGCCCCATAGATCTGAGCCTCATCAGTCACACAGCAGCTCCTGCCCCATAGATCTGACCCACATCATCCCCACAGCAGATCCTTCCTCATTGATCAGACCCACATCATCCCCACAGCAGCACCTCCCCCACAGACCCGACCCACATGTGCCTCACAGCAGCTCCTGCTCCATAGATGTGACCCACAGCAGCCCCACAGCAGCACCTTCCCTATAGATCTGACCCACATCATATCCACAGTAGCTCCTGCCCAATAGATCAGTCCCACCTCTGCCCCACCTCAGCTCCTGCCCCAAAGATGTGACCCACATCTGACCCACAGCAGCTCCTGCCCGATACATCTGGCTCACATATGCCCGACAGCAGCTTCTGCCCCATAGACCTACACCCACAGCATCTCCTGCCCCATTGATAAGACCAACATCAGCCCCACAGCAGCTCCTGCCCCATAGATCTGACACACATATGCCCCACAACAGCTCCTGCCCCATAGATCCGACCCCCCTCAGCCCCACAGCAGCTCCTTCCCCATAATTCTGACCCTCATCTGCCCCACAGCTACTCCTGCCCCATAGATCAGATCCACATCTTTCCCAAAGCAGCTCCTGCCTCATAGATCTGACCCACATGTGCCCCACAGCAGCTCCAACCCCATAGATCTGAACAACATGAGACCCACTGCAGTTCCTGCCCCATAGATCTGAACAACATGAGACCCACTGCAGCTCCTGCCCAATAGATCTGCCCCATGGCAGCTCCTGCCCCATAGATCTGACCCATATCAGACACACAGCAGCGCCTGCCCCATAGATCTGATCCACATCTACCCCACTGCATATCCTGCCCCATAGATCTGACCCAGAGCAGCTCCTGCCCTAAAGATACGACCCACATCAGCCCCACAGCAGCTCCTGCCGCATAGATGAGACCCCCATCAGCCAGAAACCATCTTCTCCCACATAGATGTGACGAAAATCTGCCCCACAGCAGATCCTGCCCCATTGTTCTGACCCACATCTGCCCCACAGCAGCTCCTGCCCCATAGATCTGACCCACATCTGCCCCACAGCAGCTCCTGCCCCATAGATCTGACCCACATCTGCCCCACAGCAGCTCCTGCCCCATAGAACTGACCCACATCTGACCCACAGCAGCTCCTGCCCCATAGATCTGAGCCTCATCAGTCACACAGCAGCTCCTGCCCCATAGATCTGACCCACATCATCCCCACAGCAGATCCTTCCTCATTGATCAGACCCACATCATCCCCACAGCAGCACCTCCCCCACAGACCCGACCCACATGTGCCTCACAGCAGCTCCTGCTCCATAGATGTGACCCACAGCAGCCCCACAGCAGCACCTTCCCTATAGATCTGACCCACATCATATCCACAGTAGCTCCTGCCCAATAGATCAGTCCCACCTCTGCCCCACCTCAGCTCCTGCCCCAAAGATGTGACCCACATCTGACCCACAGCAGCTCCTGCCCGATACATCTGGCTCACATATGCCCGACAGCAGCTTCTGCCCCATAGACCTACACCCACAGCATCTCCTGCCCCATTGATAAGACCAACATCAGCCCCACAGCAGCTCCTGCCCCATAGATCTGACACACATATGCCCCACAACAGCTCCTGCCCCATAGATCCGACCCCCCTCAGCCCCACAGCAGCTCCTTCCCCATAATTCTGACCCTCATCTGCCCCACAGCTACTCCTGCCCCATAGATCAGATCCACATCTTTCCCAAAGCAGCTCCTGCCTCATAGATCTGACCCACATGTGCCCCACAGCAGCTCCAACCCCATAGATCTGAACAACATGAGACCCACTGCAGTTCCTGCCCCATAGATCTGAACAACATGAGACCCACTGCAGCTCCTGCCCAATAGATCTGCCCCATGGCAGCTCCTGCCCCATAGATCTGACCCATATCAGACACACAGCAGCGCCTGCCCCATAGATCTGATCCACATCTACCCCACTGCATATCCTGCCCCATAGATCTGACCCAGAGCAGCTCCTGCCCTAAAGATACGACCCACATCAGCCCCACAGCAGCTCCTGCCGCATAGATGAGACCCCCATCAGCCAGAAACCATCTTCTCCCACATAGATGTGACGAAAATCTGCCCCACAGCAGATCCTGCCCCATTGTTCTGACCCACATCTGCCCCACAGCAGCTCCTGCCCCATAGATCTGACCCACATCTGCCCCACAGCAGCTCCTGCCCCATAGATCTGACCCACATCTGCCCCACAGCAGCTCCTGCCCCATAGAACTGACCCACATCAGTTCCACAGCAGCTCCTGCCCTATATATCTGACCCACATGTGCCCAAGAGCAGCTCCTGACCAATAGATCTGACCCACATATGCCCCACAGAAGTTCCTGCCCCATAGATCTGTCCCTCATCAGCCCCACAGCAACTCCTGCCCCATAGATCTGTCCCTCATCAGCCCCACAGCAGCTCCTGCCCTATACATCGTACCCACATGTGCCCCACAGCAACTCCTGCCCCATAGATCTGACCCACAGCATCACCTGCCCCATAGATCTGACCCACATCTGCCCCACAGCAGCTACTGCCCCATAGATCTGACCCACATCTGCACCACAGCAGCTCCTGGCCCATAGATCTGACCCATATCTACCCCACAGCAGCTCCTGCCCCATAGATCTGACCCACATCAGCCCCACAGAAGCTCCTGCCCCATAGGTCTGATCCACATGTGCCCCACAGCAGCTCCTGCCTCATAGATCTGACCCACATCTGCCCCACAGCAGCTACTGCCCCATAGATCTGACCCACATCTCCCCCACAGCAGTTCCTGCCCCATAGATCTGACCCATATCTACCCGACAGCAGATCCTGCCCCATAGATCTGGCCCACATTAGCCCCATAGAAGCTCCTGCCCCATAGATCTGATCCACATGTGCCCCACAGCAGATCCTGCCCCATAGATCTGACCCACAGCATCACCTGCCCCATAGATCTGACCCAAATCATCAGCCACACAGCAGCTCCTGCCCCATAGATCTGACCCTCATCAGCCACACAGCAGCTCCTGCCCAATAGAACTGACCCATATCAGACCCACAGCAACTCTTGCCCCATAGATCAGACCCACATCTGCCCCATAGCAGCTCCTGCCCCATAGATCTGACCCAAATCATCCCCACAGCAGCTCCTGCCCCATATATCTGACCCACATGTGATCAAGAGCAGCTCCTGCCCCATAGATCAGACCCACATCTGCCCCACAGCAGCTCCTGCCCATAGATCTGACCCACATCTGCCCCACTTCAGCTCCTGCCCTATTGATGTGACCCACATCTGCCCCACAGCAGCTCCTGCCCCATAGATCTGACGCACATGTGATCCACAGCATCTCCTGCCCCATAGAAATGTCCCACATCAGCCCCATAGAAGCTCCTGCCCCATAGATCAGACCCACATCAGCCCCACAGAAGCTCCTGCCCCATAGGTCTGATCCACATGTGCCCCACAGCAGTTCCTGCCTCATAGATCTGACACACATCTGCCCCACAGCAGCTCCAGGCCCATAGATCTTACCCACATGTGCCCCACAACAGCTACTGCCCCATAGATCTGATACACATGTGCCCCATAGCAGCTTCTACCCCATAGATCTGACCCACATCAGCCCCGCAGCAGCTCCTGCCCCATATATCTGACCCACATCAGCTCCTTCCCCATAGATCTTACCCCAATTAGCCCCACAGCAGCACCTGCCTTATAGACCTGACCCACATGTTCCCCACAGCAGCTCCTACCCAACAGATAAGAACCCCCTCTGCCCCACATAGGTCCTGCGCCATTGATCTGACCCACCTCTACCCCACAGCAGCTCCTGCCCTATAGATCTTACCGCAATCATTCCCAGATCAGATCCTGCCCCATATATCTCACCCACATCTGCCCCATAGCAGCTCCTGCCCCATATATCTTAGCCACATCATCCCCAAAGCTGCTTCTGTACCATAGATCTGACCCACATCTACCCCACAGCAGCTCCTGACCCATAGATCCGACCCACATGTGCCCCACAGCAACTCCTGCCCCATAGATCTGACCCACAGCAGCTTCTGCCCCATAGATCAGACCCACATCTGCCCACAGCAGCTCCTGCCTCATTGATGTGACCCACCTCTACCCCACAGCAGATCCTTCCCAATAGATCTGACCCACATCTTCCTCACAGCAGCTCCTGCCCTATAGATCTTACCGCAATCATCCCCACTGCAGCTCCTGCCCCATAGATCTGACCCACATCTGCCCCATAGCAGCTCCTGCCCCATAGATCTGAGCCACATGTGCCCCACAGCAGCTCCTACCCCATAGATCTGACACACATATACCCCAGAGCTGGTCCTGCACAATAGATCTGACCAACAACTACCCCACAGCAGCTCCTGCCCCATAGATCTGACCCACATCTACCCCACAGCAGCTCCTGCCCCATAGATGTGACCCACATCAGCCCCAGAGACTCTCCTGTCCCATAGATCTGTCCCACAGCAACTCCTTCCCCATAGATCTGACACACAGCAGCACCTGCCCCATAGATCTTACCCACATCAGCCCCACAGCAGCTTCTGCCCCATAGATCTGAACCACAGCATCTCCTGCCCCAAATATCTGACCCACATCATCTCCACTGCATCTCCTGCCCCATAGATTTGAACCACAGCATCTCCTGCCCCAAATATCTGACCCACATCTGCCCCACAGCAGCTCCTGCCCCATAGATCTGACCTACATCAGCCCCCAGCAGCTCCTGGCCCATAGATCTTACCCACATCATCTCCACAGCATCTCGTGCCCCATAGTTCTGACCCACAGCAGCTCCTGCCCCATAGATCTGACCCTCATCAGTCACACAGCAGCTCCTGCCCCATAGATCTGACCCACATCATCCCCACAGCAGATCCTTCCCCATTGATCAGACCCACATCTTCCCCACAGCAGCACCTCCCCCATAGACCCGACCCACATGTGCCTCACAGCAGCTCCTGCTCCATAGATGTGACCCACAGCAGCCCCACAGCAGCACCTTCCCTATAGATCTGACCCACATCATATCCACAGTAGCTCCTGCCCAATAGATCAGTCCCACCTCTGCCCCACCTCAGCTCCTGCCCCAAAGATGTGACCCACATCTGACCCACAGCAGCTCCTGCCCGATACATCTGGCTCACATATGCCCGACAGCAGCTTCTGCCCCATAGACCTACACCCACAGCATCTCCTGCCCCATTGATAAGACCAACATCAGCCCCACAGCAGCTCCTGCCCCATAGATCTGACACACATATGCCCCACAACAGCTCCTGCCCCATAGATCCGACCCCCCTCAGCCCCACAGCAGCTCCTTCCCCATAATTCTGACCCTCATCTGCCCCACAGCTACTCCTGCCCCATAGATCAGACCCACATCTTTCCCAAAGCAGCTCCTGCCTCATAGATCTGACCCACATGTGCCCCACAGCAGCTCCAACCCCATAGATCTGAACAACATGAGACCCACTGCAGTTCCTGCCCCATAGATCTGAACAACATGAGACCCACTGCAGCTCCTGCCCAATAGATCTGCCCCATGGCAGCTCCTGCCCCATAGATCTGACCCATATCAGACACACAGCAGCGCCTGCCCCATAGATCTGATCCACATCTACCCCACTGCATATCCTGCCCCATAGATCTGACCCAGAGCAGCTCCTGCCCTAAAGATACGACCCACATCAGCCCCACAGCAGCTCCTGCTCCATAGAACTGACCCACATCAGCCAGAAACCATCTTCTCCCACATAGATGTGACGAAAATCTGCCCCACAGCAGATCCTGCCCCATTGTTCTGACCCACATCTGCCCCACAGCAGCTCCTGCCCCATAGATCTGACCCACATCTGCCCCACAGCAGCTCCTGCCCCATAGATCTGACCCACATCTGCCCCACAGCAGCTCCTGCCCCATAGAACTGACCCACATCAGTTCCACAGCAGCTCCTGCCCTATATATCTGACCCACATGTGCCCAAGAGCAGCTCCTGACCAATAGATCTGACCCACATATGCCCCACAGAAGTTCCTGCCCCATAGATCTGTCCCTCATCAGCCCCACAGCAACTCCTGCCCCATAGATCTGTCCCTCATCAGCCCCACAGCAGCTCCTGCCCTATACATCGTACCCACATGTGCCCCACAGCAACTCCTGCCCCATAGATCTGACCCACAGCATCACCTGCCCCATAGATCTGACCCACATCTGCCCCACAGCAGCTACTGCCCCATAGATCTGACCCACATCTGCACCACAGCAGCTCCTGGCCCATAGATCTGACCCATATCTACCCCACAGCAGCTCCTGCCCCATAGATCTGACCCACATCAGCCCCACAGAAGCTCCTGCCCCATAGGTCTGATCCACATGTGCCCCACAGCAGCTCCTGTTTCATAGATCTGACCCACATCTGCCCCACAGCAGCTACTGCCCCATAGATCTGACCCACATCTCCCCCACAGCAGTTCCTGCCCCATAGATCTGACCCATATCTACCCGACAGCAGATCCTGCCCCATAGATCTGGCCCACATTAGCCCCATAGAAGCTCCTGCCCCATAGATCTGATCCACATGTGCCCCACAGCAGATCCTGCCCCATAGATCTGACCCACAGCATCACCTGCCCCATAGATCTGACCCACAGCATCTCCAGCCCCATAGATCTGACCCACATCTGCCCCACAGCAGCTACTGCCCCATAGATCTGACCCACATCTGCACCACAGCAGCTCCTGGCCCATCAAGATGACCCATATCTGCCCCACAGCAGCTCCTGCCCCATAGATCTGACCCAAATCATCAGCCACACAGCAGCTCCTGCCCCATAGATCTGACCCTCATCAGCCACACAGCAGCTCCTGCCCAATAGAACTGACCCATATCAGACCCACAGCAACTCTTGCCCCATAGATCAGACCCACATCTGCCCCATAGCAGCTCCTGCCCCATAGATCTGACCCAAATCATCCCCACAGCAGCTCCTGCCCCATATATCTGACCCACATGTGATCAAGAGCAGCTCCTGCCCCATAGATCAGACCCACATCTGCCCCACAGCAGCTACTGCCCATAGATCTGACCCACATCTGCCCCACTTCAGCTCCTGCCCTATTGATCTGACCCACATCTGCCCCACAGCAGCTCCTGCCCCATAGATCTGACGCACATGTGATCCACAGCATCTCCTGCCCCATAGAAATGTCCCACATCAGCCCCATAGAAGCTCCTGCCCCATAGATCAGACCCACATCAGCCCCACAGAAGCTCCTGCCCCATAGGTCTGATCCACATGTGCCCCACAGCAGTTCCTGCCTCATAGATCTGACACACATCTGCCCCACAGCAGCTCCAGGCCCATAGATCTTACCCACATGTGCCCCACAACAGCTACTGCCCCATAGATCTGATACACATGTGCCCCATAGCAGCTTCTACCCCATAGATCTGACCCACATCAGCCCCGCAGCAGCTCCTGCCCCATATATCTGACCCACATCAGCTCCTGCCCCATAGATCTTACCCCAATTAGCCCCACAGCAGCACCTGCCTTATAGACCTGACCCACATGTTCCCCACAGCAGCTCCTACCCAACAGATAAGAACCCCCTCTGCCCCACATAGGTCCTGCCCCATTGATCTGACCCACCTCTACCCCACAGCAGCTCCTGCCCTATAGATCTTACCGCAATCATTCCCAGATCAGATCCTGCCCCATATATCTCACCCACATCTGCCCCATAGCAGCTCCTGCCCCATATATCTTAGCCACATCATCCCCAAAGCTGCTTCTGTACCATAGATCTGACCCACATCTACCCCACAGCAGCTCCTGACCCATAGATCCGACCCACATGTGCCCCACAGCAACTCCTGCCCCATAGATCTGACCCACAGCAGCATCTGCCCCATAGATCAGACCCACATCTGCCCACAGCAGCTCCTGCCTCATTGATGTGACCCACCTCTACCCCACAGCAGATCCTTCCCAATAGATCTGACCCACATCTTCCTCACAGCAGCTCCTGCCCTATAGATCTTACCGCAATCATCCCCACTGCAGCTCCTGCCCCATAGATCTGACCCACATCTGCCCCATAGCAGCTCCTGCCCCATAGATCTGAGCCACATGTGCCCCACAGCAGCTCCTGCCCCATAGATCTGACACACATATACCCCAGAGCTGGTCCTGCACAATAGATCTGACCAACAACTACCCCACAGCAGCTCCTGCCCCATAGATCTGACCCACATCTACCCCACAGCAGCTCCTGCCCCATAGATGTGACCCACATCAGCCCCAGAGACTCTCCTGTCCCATAGATCTGTCCCACAGCAACTCCTTCCCCATAGATCTGACACACAGCAGCACCTGCCCCATAGATCTTACCCACATCAGCCCCACAGCAGCTTCTGCCCATAGATCTGAACCACAGCATCTCCTGCCCCAAATATCTGACCCACATCATCTCCACTGCATCTCCTGCCCCATAGATTTGAACCACAGCATCTCCTGCCCCAAATATCTGACCCACATCTGCCCCACAGCAGCTCCTGCCCCATAGATCTGACCTACATCAGCCCCCAGCAGCTCCTGGCCCATAGATCTTACCCACATCATCTCCACAGCATCTCGTGCCCCATAGTTCTGACCCACAGCAGCTCCTGCCCCATAGATCTGACCCTCATCAGTCACACAGCAGCTCCTGCCCCATAGATCTGACCCACATCATCCCCACAGCAGATCCTTCCCCATTGATCAGACCCACATCTTCCCCACAGCAGCACCTCCCCCATAGACCCGACCCACATGTGCCTCACAGCAGCTCCTGCTCCATAGATGTGACCCACAGCAGCCCCACAGCAGCACCTTCCCTATAGATCTGACCCACATCATATCCACAGTAGCTCCTGCCCAATAGATCAGTCCCACCTCTGCCCCACCTCAGCTCCTGCCCCAAAGATGTGACCCACATCTGACCCACAGCAGCTCCTGCCCGATACATCTGGCTCACATATGCCCGACAGCAGCTTCTGCCCCATAGACCTACACCCACAGCATCTCCTGACCCATTGATAAGACCAACATCAGCCCCACAGCAGCTCCAACCCCATAGATCTGAACAACATGAGACCCACAGCAACTCCTGCCCCATAGATCTGAACAACATGAGACCCACTGCAGCTCCTGCCCAATAGATCTGCCCCATGGCAGCTCCTGCCCCATAAATCTGACCCATATCAGACACACAGCAGCGCCTGCCCCATAGATCTGATCCACATCTACCCCACTGCATATCCTGCCCCATAGATCTGACCCAGAGCAGCTCCTGCCCTAAAGATACGACCCACATCAGCCCCACAGCAGCTCCTGCCGCATAGATGAGACCCCCATCAGCCAGAAACCATCTTCTCCCACATAGATGTGACGAAAATCTGCCCCACAGCAGATCCTGCCCCATTGTTCTGACCCACATCTGCCCCACAGAAACTCCTGCCCCATAGGTCTGATCCACATGTGCCCCACAGCAGTTCCTGCCTCATAGATCTGACACACATCAGCTCCACAGCAGCTCCTGCCCCATAGATCTTACCCACATGTGCCCCACAGCAGCTCCTGCCCCATAGATGTGACCCTTAGCAGCCACACAGCAGTTCCTGCCCCATAGATCTGACCCACAGTGTACCACATCATCTCCTACCACATAGTTCTGACCCACATCATCTCCACAGCAGCTCCTGCCCCATAGATCTGACCCACAGCAGCTCCTGCCCCATAGATCTGACCCAAATCAGCCCCACAGCAGCTCCTGCCCCATAGATCTGATCCACATCCGCCCCACTACATCTCCTGCCCCATAGATATGAACCATACCTGCCCCACAGCAGCTCCTGCCCCATAGATCTGACCCACATGTGCACCACAGCAGCTCCTGTCCCATAGATCTGATGCCAATCAGCCCCACAGCAGATCCTGCCCCATAGATCTGACCCACATCAGCTCCACAGCAGCTCCTGACCCATTGATCTGACCTACATCTGCCCCACAGCAGCTCCAGGCCCATAGATCTTACCCACATGTGCCCCACAACAGCTACTGCCCCATAGATCTGATACACATGTGCCCCATAGCAGCTTCTACCCCATAGATCTGACCCACATCAGCCCCGCAGCAGCTCCTGCCCCATATATCTGACCCACATCAGCTCCTGCCCCATAGATCTTACCCCAATTAGCCCCACAGCAGCACCTGCCTTATAGACCTGACCCACATGTTCCCCACAGCAGCTCCTGCCCAACAGATAAGAACCCCCTCTGCCCCACATAGGTCCTGCCCCACTGATCTGACCCACCTCTACCCCACAGCAGCTCCTGCCCTATAGATCTTACCGCAATCATTCCCAGATCAGATCCTGCCCCATATATCTCACCCACATCTGCCCCATAGCAGCTCCTGCCCCATATATCTTAGCCACATCATCCCCAAAGCTGCTTCTGTACCATAGATCTGACCCACATCTACCCCACAGCAGCTCCTGACCCATAGATCCGACCCACATGTGCCCCACAGCAACTCCTGCCCCATAGATCTGACCCACAGCAGCATCTGCCCCATAGATCAGACCCACATCTGCCCACAGCAGCTCCTGCCTCATTGATGTGACCCACCTCTACCCCACAGCAGATCCTTCCCAATAGATCTGACCCACATCTTCCTCACAGCAGCTCCTGCCCTATAGATCTTACCGCAATCATCCCCACTGCAGCTCCTGCCCCATAGATCTGACCCACATCTGCCCCATAGCAGCTCCTGCCCCATAGATCTGAGCCACATCATCCACACAGCAATTCCTGCCCCATAGATCTGACACACATATACCCCAGAGCTGGTCCTGCACAATAGATCTGACCAACAACTACCCCACAGCAGCTCCTGCCCCATAGATCTGACCCACATCTACCCCACAGCAGCTCCTGCCCCATAGATGTGACCCACATCAGCCCCAGAGACTCTCCTGTCCCATACATCTGTCCCACAGCAACTCCTTCCCCATAGATCTGACACACAGCAGCACCTGCCCCATAGATTTGACCCACATCAGCCACACAGCAGCTCCTGTCCCATAGATCTGCCCCACAGCAGCTCCTGTCCCATAGATCTGACTCATATTTGCCTGACAGCAGCATCTGCCCCATAGATCTTACCCACATAATCTCCACAGTAGCTCCTGCCCCATTGTTCGGACCCACATCTGCCCCACATCAGCTACTGCTCCATATATCTGACCCACGTCAGCCACACAGCAGCTCCTGCCCCATAGATCTGACCCACATCAGCCCCACAGCAGCTCCTGCCACATAGATCTGAATCACATCTGCCCCACAGCAGCTCCTGCCCCATAGATCTTACCCACATCAGCCCCACAGCAGCTTCTGCCCCATAGATCTGAACCACAGCATCTCCTGCCCCAAATATCTGACCCACATCATCTCCACTGCATCTCCTGCCCCATAGATTTGAACCACAGCATCTCCTGCCCCAAATATCTGACCCACATCTGCCCCACAGCAGCTCCTGCCCCATAGATCTGACCTACATCAGCCCCCAGCAGCTCCTGGCCCATAGATCTTACCCACATCATCTCCACAGCATCTCGTGCCCCATAGTTCTGACCCACATCTGACCCACAGCAGCTCCTGCCCCATAGATCTGACCCTCATCAGTCACACAGCAGCTCCTGCCCCATAGATCTGACCCACATCATCCCCACAGCAGATCCTTCCCCATTGATCAGACCCACATCTTCCCCACAGCAGCACCTCCCCCATAGACCCGACCCACATGTGCCTCACAGCAGCTCCTGCTCCATAGATGTGACCCACAGCAGCCCCACAGCAGCACCTTCCCTATAGATCTGACCCACATCATATCCACAGTAGCTTCTGCCCAATAGATCAGTCCCACCTCTGCCCCACCTCAGCTCCTGCCCCAAAGATGTGACCCACATCTGACCCACAGCAGCTCCTGCCCGATACATCTGGCTCACATATGCCCGACAGCAGCTTCTGCCCCATAGACCTACACCCACAGCGTCTCCTGCCCCATTGACAAGACCAACATCAGCCCCACAGCAGCTCCTGCCCCATAGATCTGACACACATATGCCCCACAACAGCTCCTGCCCCATAGATCCGACCCCCCTTAGCCCCACAGCAGCTCCTTCCCCATAATTCTGACCCTCATCTGCCCCACAGCTACTCCTGCCCCATAGATCAGACCCACATCTTTCCCAAAGCAGCTCCTGCCTCATAGATCTGACCCACATCAGCCCCACAGCAGCTCTTCCCCCATAGATCTGACCCACATGTGCCCCACTGTCACGGTTTGAACTAAAAATCCACCTACGTCCGTGACAGGGGGCCGTGGGCCCCGGAGGGGCCCTGGGCCGAAAGGAAAAAGTTAATTAGGAAAAGAAAACAGCGGCAACGATCTAAGGAGGCACACTTATTTACTAAATACTATATCGAAATACAGGATAATTAAATATAATATAATATAATTGAAAATTGAGCTAACGAATCAGACAAAATAAGAGAGAGAATGAGTCCCGTAACCGAGAGGCCTACTGTGAAATTTAGGCGAGACGGTGAAGGCTCCCACACACTCCCCTGAACGCCAGAACTCGAAAGAAATCAGTCTGTTCTGCGACAGAGTTAATATAGAGTCCAGGTCCCGTGACCCATCCTGTTGTTCCCTGGGAGATGTAGTCTTCTTCTGTAAGTTGCAGATTCAGTAAAATTATTCATGCTTTATATGATGTTATGATGTGGAATACTGATAGCAAAAATTACAAAATTATTAAACCATGACATTCCACCCCTTATTCTACATCATTACATTATGTTTATACATACATACAAACTCATATGTATAATTGTGAATAATCAGCAACCTTATTTTCCTCAACAATTTATATTTATTCCATACAAATCCCTAAGTTGAGAACAAAACTCTATAACCTAACCTACTATTTATTAATTTTGAGAAAATGGCAAAACTGCCAGAAAAGGAAAACACGTCAGCGGTAGAGGGGAAAGGCAGTGCTAGTAGGGCGTCCCCCACATCAAGGTGCACTCATCCTTTCCCAGCCACCACAGCAGATTCCCTTTTGACTTATACTTCTTTCCATGTGTGCTCTACACATGCATGGCCAGTGCAGGATATAGAGTCCAGATGGAAAACTTGCTTACAGAATGCCTAATTAAGGTATATAGAGAAAAAGTGTTTCCTTAACATTAATCCACTCTATCTTAAATCCTATACCTAATTGAACTATTCTGTACCTAATTGAAATATTTTCTGAGACTCTACCTATATATTTACAGGAAAATCATTGGCTGCACTCCCCCAACATCAAATTCCCTTGTGGTACACATTGAACATTCCCATTTTTGTCCATCACCCACCATGTGCACCCAGGTCCCTGGGCAAAGACAGTACCCCGGAGAGGTTTGCCCTTTCCAGATGCTGGAAGGACCCAAACTGTTTTTCCCAACACACTCTTTATGTGTACTACAGGAACCTTATCTCCCTCCATGGTACGTAGGGAGCTGGATTGGTTAGGACCATTACGATTACTAGATCCTCGAGTGTTGACCAACCAGGTGGCTTCTGCTAAATGGTTCTCCCAGTTTTTATACGTTCCACCACCCATTGCTTTCAACATAGTTTTCAACAACCCATTGAATCGTTCAGTCTTACCAGAAGCTGGTGCATGATAGGGAATATGGTAAATCCACTCAATGCCATGATTTTTGGCCCAAGTGGTTACAAGGGAATTTTTAAAATGGGTCCCATTATCTGATTCAATTCTTTCTGGAGTGCCATGCCGCCACAGGATTTGCTTTTCCAACCCTAATATGGTGTTTCGGGCGGTAGCATGGGGTACTGCGTATGTTTCGAGCCACCCAGTGGTTGCCTCCACCATGGTGAGTACATAACGCTTACCATTGCGAGATCGTGGCAAGGTGATATAATCAACCTGCCATGCCTCTCCATATTTATACTTTTGCCATCGCCCTTCCCCCCAAAGTGGTTTCATCCTCTTGGCTTGTTTAATTATGGCGCATGTTTCACAATCATGAATAACCTGAGCAATAGCGTCCATAGTTAAGTCCACCCCTCGGTCTCTGGCCCACTTATATGTTGCATCCCTTCCTTGATGACCTGAAGTCTCATGGGCCCACCGAGCTAGGAATAATTCACCCTTGTTCTGCCAGTCCAAGTCTATTTGAGCCACCTCAATTTTGGCAGCTCGATCAACCTGATGGTTATTTTTATGTTCTTCAGTAGCCTTACTTTTAGGCACATGAGCATCTACATGGCGCACCTTTACAACAATGTTCCTTATTCGGGCAGCAATGTCTTTCCACAGTTCAGCAGCCCAAACAGGTTTACCCTTTCGTTGCCAATTATCATCTTCCCACTGTTGCAACCACCCCCATAAGGCATTTGCCACCATCCATGAATCAGTATAAAGATGAAGCATTGGCCACCTCTCCCGTTCAGCCACATCTAAAGCCAGCTGAACAGCCTTTACCTCTGCAAATTGACTTGATTCTCCTTTACCTTCAGTGGCCTCTGCAACTTGTCGTGTGGGGCTCCATACAGCAGCTTTCCATCTGCGATGCTTCCCTACAATACGACATGATCCGTCTGTGAATAGGGCAAATTTCTTTTCGTTTTCTGGTAGCTCATTGTATGGTGGTGCCTCTTTAGCACGTGATACCTCTTCTGTAGGTGGTGTTTCAATTTTTTTACTCTCAGGCCAGTCCATGATCACTTCTAGAATTCCAGGACGGCTGAGTTTTCCCATTCGAGCTCGTTGAGTAATTAATGAAATCCACTTACTCCAAGTGGCATCAGTAGCATGATGGGTGGAGGGAACCTGTCCTTTAAACATCCAGTTTATTACTGGCAAGCGAGGTGCTAGAAGAAGCTGAACCTCTGTCCCAACTACTTCAGAAGCAGCCCGAACCCCCTCATACACGGCTAAGATCTCCTTCTCAGTCGGAGTGTAGCGCTCCTCAGACCCTTTATATGCTCGACTCCAAAATCCTAGGGGTCGGCCTCGGGTCTCTCCTGAGGCTCTTTGCCACAAACTCCAGGTGGGACCTTTCTCTCCAGCAGCAGTGTAGAGGATGTTCTTCACATCCTGTCCTGGCCGTACTGGCCCCAAGGCCACGGCACGGGCTATTTCTTGTTTTATCTGCTCAAAAGCCTGCTGCTGCTCAGGACCCCATGAGAAATTATTCTTCTTCCGTGTTACCTGATAGAGAGGGCTCACTATGTGGCTGTAGTTTGGGACATGCATTCTCCAAAAGCCCACTACTCCCAGAAAAGATTGGGTC
The DNA here is from genome assembly GCF_054131305.1 of Coturnix japonica. Taxonomy (NCBI): domain Eukaryota; kingdom Metazoa; phylum Chordata; class Aves; order Galliformes; family Phasianidae; genus Coturnix; species Coturnix japonica. The sequence goes on from NC_140689.1 coordinate 3,940,653, forward strand.
TCTGTTTTATTTGTGGGCGGAGACATAGCAGTGATTTTGTCAATCACATCTGCTGGGATGTGACGATGTCCATCTTGCCATTTTATGCCTAAGAACTGGATTTCCTGGGCAGGCCCCTTCACCTTGCTGCGCTTAATGGCAAAACCAGCTTTCAAAAGAATTTGGATTATCTGTTTCCCTTTCTTGAAAACCTCTGCTGCTGTATGGCCCCACACTACAATATCATCAATATACTGCAAGTGCTCAGGAGCATCACCCTGTTCCAAAACAGCTTGGATCAATCCATGGCAAATTGTTGGGCTGTGCTTCCACCCCTGAGGTAAACGGTTCCAGGTGTACTGAATACCTCTCCAGGTAAAAGCAAACTGTGGCCTACATTTTGCAGCCAATGGGATGGAAAAGAAGGCATTAGCAATGTCAATGGTGGCATACCACCTAGCTTCTTTTGACTCCAGTTCATACTGGAGTTCTAGCATGTCTGGTACAGCAGCACTTAATGGAGGTGTGACTTCATTCAGGCCATGGTAATCCACTGTCAGCCTCCATTCCCCACTGGTTTTACACACTGGCCATATGGGGCTGTTAAAAGGCGAGTGAGTTTTGCTAATCACTCCCTGATTCTCTAATTGGCGAATTAGCTTGTGAATGGGGAGCAATGAGTCCCTATTGGTGCGGTACTGCCGTCTGTGAACCACTCTGGTGACAATTGGTACCTCTTGGTCTTTTACCTGGAGCAACCCCACAGCAGAAGGATCATCTGACAGACCAGGTAAAGTTGACAGCTGCTTAACACCATTTGTGTTTACAGCAGCTATCCCAAAGGCCCATCGATACCCCTTGGGATCCTTGAAATATCCCATCCTAAGGTAATCGATTCCCAGTATACATGGAGCCTCTGGACCAGTCACAATAGGGTGCCTTCGCCAGTTTTTACCAGTGAGGCTTATTTCGGCCTCCAACATAGTCAATTCTTGGGAACCCCCAGTCACTCCATGGATATATATTGGTTGTGTCCCTTGGTGACTTGAGGGCATTAGGGTGCATTGTGCACCAGTGTCCACCAAGGCTTTATATTTCTGTGGTTGAGATGTGCCAGGCCACTTAATCCACACAGTCCAGTATACTCTGTTGTCCCTTTCCCCCCCCTGGCTGGGGGCAGGGCCCCTCTATTGTTTACCTCGTTGACTTGCAGCAACTGGAACTCTCCCCTTCTTGGAAGAGTTCACCTTGGTAGTTGTTTCACCTTGTAATTCTTTCACTCGTGCCTGAAGTGCAGAAGTGGATGAATTACACCACTTCTTCATGTCCTCCCCATGACTACAGAGGAAAAGCAACAAGGCAAGACGTTTAGTCTCATTGTTGATTCGAGGTGACTTATCATCGTCATTTGCTTGAATACGAGGACGTCTCTTTTTAATGGTTGAGATTTTCGATGATACAGGTCGAGAGGAACTCATGTTGTTTAGCTTCCTCAATAGGCGATTGTGGAAATCCTGGTTTCCATCATCTTGTACCACCGTGGATTCATCTACATCAGGCACATTAGCCAATTTGTCAATAATATCATTTTGTGTTCCCTCCACTTCGTTTAACCTTTCCACAATTTTGACAATGGCTGAAGTATACAGATTAACTTCTGTGGCGCTTATAAATAATTCAAGTTCCTGAAGTCTGCCAATTAGTTCATTCACAAAGGGTTTCCTGTCCCCTTTGCCATATACTAATGCAAGTGCACTGGCATGCTTTTCTGGAGCTGCTTTTGTAAAGTCACGCCACATTTGTCGTGGAACGCGGACTGCTTCAGGATCATGTAATTGGTCTGGATCGTTACGATTGAACTCGCGGCTGTATAGCATTTCCACCAGAGCATTTTCTCTCAAAAATTGGATACCTTTCTCAATATCAGTCCATTTCTTTCTCTCAGGCTCCAAGTCCCGTTTAAAGGGGAATCTATCTCTTACCGCTATCAACATCCGCTTCCAGAGGGTGTAAGACCGATTTTGGCATGTGCCAATACCTCTGTCCACACGTGGGTCCCTGGAAATGCTACCCAGTTGGCGAGCTTCACTGCCATCGAGCCATGCACTGTTGGCACCATTGTCCCAGCAGCGAAGTAACCAAGTGACCATATTTTCTTTTGGCTGACGTGTGTAATCCTTTCTTAGATCTCGAATTTCACTCAGTTTAAAAGATCGATCAATAATGGTCGTAATACTTTGCTCACCTTTTGCTCTATCAAGAGTCCCAGGTGTTGATGGTGGCAACTGTGTTGATGAGGCTGCCCCATCTACAAGTTTGGACTTGAGAAATTCTCGTAAAGAAAAAGTAGCTTTTGGCTCCTCTTCTGACTCTGACCCTGATGCTTGTGTTATTTCCTCCAGGTAACCCTCCTTCTTTTTCCTCTCTCCTAACTTTCTCTGCTCCTCTAACTTCTTCTGCTCCTCTATCATCTTCTGCTCCTCTATCATCTTCTGCTCCTCTATCATCTTCTTATACCCCTCTAACATCCTCTGCTCCTCCAACTTCTTCTGGTCTTCTGACTCCCCCTGCTCCCCTGAGTCTCCTGAGTCCTGCTCTCCTAATTCCCTCCGCTCTTCTAACTCCTTCTGCATTTTCTCTAACTGAGTTGAAACTTGTTTTGTCTTTCGCCCTCTTACAGGGGCAACCAACATTGTATCTGGTGTCCCAGATGGTTGGTCCAATTGGACTACCTGTGCCCCCGGTGGCTGGTCAGATTGGACTACATGTGCCCCCAGTGGCTGGCCAAATTGGACTACATGTGCCCCTGGTAGTTGGTTAAATACATTCAACTCACCCTGGAGGGCACATAGCTGGTCTCGGAGAGCGTTCCGCTCAAACTGGACAGCACCAAGCTCAGTCTGGAGGCTGTTGTAGTTGGACTGGAGAGTGTTGTACCCGAGCCGGAGGACGTTATGCTCGGCCTGGAGGGCAGTGTGCTCAGTCTGGAGAGTGTTGAGCTTGGTCTAGAGGGCATTGTGCTCGGTCTGAAGAGCGTTATGCTCGGACCGGAGGGCATTATGCTCGGACTGAAGAGTGTTGTGCTCGGTCCGGAGGGCATTGTGCTCAGTCTGAAGAGCGTTATGCTCGGACCGGAGGGCATTATGCACAGACTGAAGAGTGTTGTGCTCGGACTGGAGGGTGTCGCAGTTGGATTGGAAGGCATCATGCTTGGCCTGGAGGGTGCCGCACTCAGACTGGACGGCGTCATACTTGGACTGGAGAGTGTTGTGCTCGGTCTGGAGGGCATTGTGCTCGGTCCGGAGGGCATCGCGCTCAATCTGGAGAGTGTTATACTCGGACCGGAGGGCGCTGTGCTCAGACTGGAGAGTGTCGTGCTCGGACCGGAGGGCGCTGTGCTCGGACTGGAGAGTGTCGTGCTCGGACCGGAGGGCATTGCGCTCAGTCTGGAGAGTGTCGTGCTCGGACTGGAGGGCGCCGTGCTCGGACTGGAGAGTGTCGTGCTCGGACCGGAGGGCGCCGTGCTCGGACTGGAGAGTGTCGTGCTCGGACCGGAGGGCGCTGTGCTCGGACTGGAGAGTGTTGAGTTGGGATTGCAGGGAGCTTTTCTCATCCCAAAGTTTTTCTGCGTCAGCTCTAAGATTCTCTTTCTCGTTCCAGATTGAGTCTCGTTGGTACAGGAGATCTTTTCTCTCAGCTTCAAAAACTTTTTCTCTCTCTACCTTCTCATCCCAAAGTTTTTCTGCGTCAGCTCTAAGACTCTCTTTCTCGTACCAGATTGAGTCTCGTTGGTACAGGAGATCTTTTCTCTCAGCTTCAAAAGCTTTTTCTCTCTCTACCTTCTCAGTCCAAAGTTTTTCTGCCTCAGCTCTAAGACTCTCCTTCTCGGCCCTGAGACTCTCTCTCTCAGCTTCAAAAACTTCCCTCTTAGGAATGGTATTGACTAAGGCCCGATAAGCATTAGCTAGGCCCAAAATCATTTGTGCCTCCTGAGATCTGCCTGAGCCACAACATTCCTGCCTCAAATATGCAATCAAACTCTCAGGATTCTTCAAGTGTTCAGGAGTGAAGCTCCATAACACTGAAGATGTCTGTCCTTTGAGAATCTCTTCAAAGCCTCTCCACACTCCCTGCCACTCAGTATTCTCTGGTTCTAGGGAAGACTTCCTCCGGATGTTATAAATCCAGATACTGAGTGAGATTATTACAATAATCAACAGTAAGATAAGGGAGATTAAGAGTGTGGCCCACTGATCATTCAAAAACTGCATAAAGGATTCATAGAAAGAAAGAGGAGCACGCTTAAAAATCACCATTTCTGTATAATTAGTTGCATTAGTTGCTCCCTCTGGAGCTGTATACAGATACGAAGTGAGCATTGCTAACCATGCTTTCAATCCATTATACAATTGTATAGCTCCATAAGAAAAAGTGGCTAGCTTAAACATGACCCAATATGTTCGGAGCGTCTCAAAAAAGGAAACAATGGCACACAGTCCCTGGTAAAACAAATTTAGTAGAGAAAACATTTTTTTTTCCTCCAATAGAGAGAAAAAAAGTAAAAGAAAACAAAGCTCAGCAGTGTTTATAAAATATACCGGAGTATTGGCAGTCCGCCTGGACTTTCAAGTTCAAGCTCGCAGGTGCAGAATCGCAAACACGAGATAGCTCCTTAACAGGGAAAAAAAACTCGTAGCTCTGTTAAAAGCTAAAAGAGCAACAGAAGAAAACACAGAAAAACAGCAACTCAATTTGCCCGCATTCTCCACCAAAATCTGTCACGGTTTGAACTAAAAATCCACCTGCGTCCGTGACAGGGGGCCGTAGGCCCCGGAGGGGCCCTAGGCCGAAAGGAAAAAGTTAATTAGGAAAAGAAAACAGCGGCAACGATCTAAGGAGGCACACTTATTTACTAAATACTATATCGAAATACAGGATAACACAATATAATACAATATAATTGAAAATTGAGCTAACGAATCAAGCAAAATAGGAGAGAGAATGAGTCCCGTAACCGAGAGGCCTATTGTGAATCTAGGCGAACGGCTGAAGGCTCCCACACACTCTCCTGAACGCCAGAACTCGAAAGACGTCAGTCTGTTCTGCGACAGAGTTAATATAGAGTCCAGGTCCCGTGACCTATCGTGTTGTTCCCTGGGAGATGTAGTCTTCTTCTGTAAGTTGCAGATTCAGTAAAATTATTCATGCTTTATATGATGTTATGATGTGGAATACTGATAGCAAAAAAATACAAAATTATTAAACCATGACACCCTGTTTCAGGCGGGAGGATGGAGCTGGGGGCCCTAGGAGTGAGAAGGAGGAGGGGGCCCGCCATGACCAACAGGCAGAGGAGCCCCCCTGCAAAGGGGCACATGTGGGTCAGATCTATGAGGCAGGGGCTGAGGTGGGTCATATCTATGGGGCAGGAGCTGCTGTGGGGCTGATGTGTGTCAGATCTACGGAACAGGTGCTGCTGTGGGGCTTCTGTGGGTCAGATCTATAGGGAAGGAGCTGCTGTGGGGCAGGTGTGTGTCATATCTATGGGGCAGGAGCTGCTGTGGGGCTGGTGTGGGTCAGATCTATGGGGCAGGAGCTGCTGTGGGGTAGTTGTGGGTCAGATCTATGGGGCAGGATCTGCTCTGGGGCACATGTGAGTGAGATCTATGGGGCAGGAGCTGCTGTAGTGCAGATGTGGGTCAGATCTATGGGGCAGGAGCTGCTGTGGGGCAGATCTATGGGACAGGAGGTGCTGTGGTGCACATGTGGGTCAGATCTATAAACCAGGAGCTGCTGTGCGGCTGATGTGGGTAAGGTCTATGGGGCAGGACCTGCTCTGGGGCACATGTTGGTCAGATCTATGAAGCAGGAGCTGCTGTGGGTCAGATGTACTGGGCAGGAGCTGCTGTGGGGCGGATGTGGGTCAGATCTATGGGGCAGGAGCTCCTGTGGGGCACATGTGGGTCAGATCTATGAGGCAGGGGCTGAGGTGGGTCATATCTATGGGGCAGGAGCTGCTGTGGGGCTGATGTGTGTCAGATCTACGGAACAGGTTCTGCTGTGGGGCTTATGTGGGCCAGATCAATAGGGAAGGAGCTGCTGTTGGGCAGGGGTGTGTCATATCTATGGGGCAGGAGCTGCTGTGGGGCTGGTGTGGGTCAGATCAATGGGCCAGGAACTGGTGTGGGGCTGATGTGGGTCAGATCTATGGGGCAGGAGCTGCTGTGGGGCTGATTTGGATCAGATCTATGGGGCAGGAGCTGCTGTGGGGTAGTTGTGTGTCAGATCTAAAGGGCAGGATCTGCTCTGGGGCACATGTGAGTGAGATCTATGGGGCAGGAGCTGCTGTGGGGCATATGTAAGTCAGATGTATGCGGCAGGAGCTACTGTAGTGCAGATGTGGGTCAGATCTATGGGACTGGAGCTGCTGTGGGGTAGTTGTGGGTCAGATCTATCAGGCAGTATCTGCTCTGGGGCACATGTTGGTCAGATCTATGGGGCAGGAGCTGCTGTGGGTCAGATCTACTGGGCAGGAGCAGCTGTGGGGCAGATGTGGGTCAGATCTATGGGGCAGGAGCTCCTGTGGGGCACATGTATATCAGATCGTTGGGGCAGGAGCAGTTGTGGGGATGATGTGTGTCAGATCTACGGAACAGGTGCTGCTGTGGGTTTATGTGGGTCAGATCTATAGGGAAGGAGCTGCTGTGGAGCTGATGTTGGTTAGATCTGTGGGGCAGGAGCTGCTGTGGGGCCTATGTGGGTCAGATCTATGGGGCAGGAGCTGCTGTGGAGGTGCTGTGTCAGATCTATGGGGCAGGAGCTGCTTTGGGGTAGATGTGGGTCAGATCTATGGGACTGGAGCTGCTGTGGGTCAGATGGGGGCTAGATCTATGGGGCAGGAGCTGCTGTGGGGGTGATGTGTGTCAGATCTATGGGGCAGGAGATGCTATGGCGCTGATGTTGGTAAGATATATGGGGCAGGAGCTGCAGTGGGGTAAATGTGGGTCTGATCTATGGGGCAGGAGCTGTTGTGGGTCCGATGTGGGTCAGATCTATGGGGCGGGAGCTGTTGTGGGTCCGATGTGGGTCAGATCTATGGGTCAGGAGCTGCTGTGTGGCTGATATGGGTCAGATATATGGGGCAGGAGCTGATATGGGGCAGATGTGGGTCAGATCTTTGGGGCAGGAGCTGCAGTGGGGCAGATGTGAGTCAGATCAATGGGGCAGGAGCTGCTGTGGGTCAGATGTATGGGGCAGGAGCTGCTGTGGGGATAGTGTTGGTCAGATCTGTGGGGCGGGAGCTGCTGTGTTGCTGCTGAGGGTCAGATCTATGGGGCAGGAGCTGCTGTGGGGCCTATGTGGTTCAGATCTGTGGGACAGGAGCTGCTGTGGGGCTCATGTGGTTGAGATCTATGGGGCAGGCGTTGGTGTGGTGCTGATATGGGTCAGATATATGGGGCAGGAGCTGCTATGGGGCAGATGTGGGTCAGATCAATGGGGCAGGAGCTTCTGTGGGGATGATGAGGGTCAGATCTATGGGGCAGGAGCTGCTGTGTGGCTGATGTGAGTCAGATCTATGGGGCAGGAGCTGCTGTGAGGCACATGTGGGTCAGATGTATGGGGCAGGAGCTGCTGTGTTGCAGATGTGGGTCAGATCTATGGGGCAGGAGCTGCTGTGGGGCACATGTGGGTCAGATCTATGGGGCAGGAGCTGCTGTGGGGCAGATGTGGGTCAGATCTATGGGGTAGGTACTGCTCTGGAGCTGATGTTGGTAAGATCTATGGGGCAGGAGCTGCTGTGGGGTATATGTGGGTCATATCTGTGGGGCAGGTGCTGCTGTGTTGCTGCTGAGGGTCAGATCTATGGGGCAGAAGATGCTGTGGGGTAGATCTATGGGGCAGGAACTGTTGTGAGGCTGATGAGGGACTGATCTTTAAGGCAGGAGCTGCAGTGGGGTGCATGTGGGTCAGATCTATGGGGCAGGAGCCGCTGTGGGTCAGATCTACTGGGCTGGAGCTGCTGTGGGGCTGATGTGGGTCAGATGAATGGGGCAGGAGCTCCTGTGGGGCACATGTATATCAGATCTTTGGGGCAGGAGAAGTTGTGGGGATGATGTGTGTCAGATCTACGGAACAGGTGCTGCTCTGGGTCTTATGTGGGTCAGATCTATAGGGAAGGAGCTGCTGTGGAGCTGATGTTGGTTAGATCTATGGGGCAGGAGCTGCTGTGGGGCCTATGTGGGTCAGATCTGTGGGACAGGAGCTGCTGTGCGGCTCATGTGGTTGAGATCTATGGGGCAGGAGCTGCTGTGGGGAAGACGTGGGTCAGATCTATGGGGCAGGAGCTGCAGTGGGGATGATTGCGGTAAGATCTATAGGGCAGGAGCTGCTGTGAGGCAGATGTGGGTCAGATCTATTGGGAAGGATCTGCTGTGGGGTAGAGGTGGGTCACATCAATTAGGCACGAGCTGTTGTGGGTCCGATGTGGGTCAGATCTATGGGGCGGGAGCTGCTGTGTGGCTGACGTGGGTCTGATCTATGGGGCAGGAGCTTCTTTGGGGCTGATGTGGGTCAGATCTACGGAACAGGTTCTGCTGTGTGGATAATGTGGGTCAGATCAATTGGGCAGGAGCTGCTATGGAGCAGATGTGGGTCAGATCTATGGGGCAGGAGCTGCTGTGGGGCAGATGTGGGTCTGATCTATGGGGCAGGAGCTGCTGTGGGGCTGATGAGGGTCAGATCTATGGGGCAGGAGCTGCTGTGGGGCTGATTGGGATCAGATCTATGGGTCAGGAGCTGCTGTGTGGCTGATGTGGGTCTGCTCTATGGGGCAGGAGCTTCTTTGGGGCTGATGTGGGTCAGATCTATGGGGCGGGAGTGTTCTGGGGCAGATGTGGGTCAGATCTATGTGGCAGGAGAAGCTGTTGGTCAGATCTATGGGGTTGGTGCTTCTAAGGGGCAGATGTGGGTCGGATCTATGGGGCAGGAGATGTTGTGGGGCTGATTTGGGTCACATCTAGGGGCAGGAGCTGCTGTGGGGTAGTTGTGGGTCAGATCTATGGGGCAGGATCTGCTCTGGGGCACATGTGAGTTAGATCTATGGGGCAGGAGCTGCTGTGGGGTAGATGTTGGTCAGATCTATGGGGCAGGAGTAGCTGTGGGGCATATGTGAACCAGATGTATGGGGCAGGAGCTGCTGTGGGGCACATGTGGGTCAGATGTATGGGGCAGGAGCTGCTGTGTGGCTGATGTGGGTCAGATCTATGGGTTAGGTGCTGCTGTGGAGCTGATGTTGGTCAGATCTATGGGGCAGGAGCTGCTGTGGTGCTGGTGTTGGTCAGATCTGTGGGGCAGGAGCTGCTGTGTTGCTGCTGAGGGTCAGATCTATGGGGCAGGAGCTGCTGTGGGGCCTATGTGGGTCAGATCTGTGGGTCAGGAGCTGCTGTGGGGCTCATGTGGTTGAGATCTATGGGGCAGGCGTTGCTGTGGATCTGATATGGGTCAGATATATGGGGCAGGAGCTGCTACGGGGCAGATGTGGGTCAGATCTATGGGGCAGGAGCTGCAGTGGGGCAGATGTGAGTCAGATCAATGGGGCAGGAGCTGCTGTGGGGATGATGAGGGTCAGATCTATGGGGCAGGAGCTGCTGTGGAGTAGATCTATGGGGCAGGAGCTGTTGTGAGGCTGATGCGGGTCAGATCTATGGGGCAGGAGCTGCTGTGGGGCAGATGTGGGTCAGATCTGTGGGCAGAAGCTGCTTTGGGGAAGATGTGGGTCAGATCTATGGGGTAGGTGCTGCTGTGGAGCTGATGTTGTTAAGATCTATGGGGCAGGAGCTGCTGTGGGGTATATGTGGGTCATATCTGTGGGGCAGGTGCTGCTGTGTTTCTGCTGAGGGTCAGATCTATGGGGCAGAAGATGCTGTGGCGATGATGAGGGTCACATCTATGTAGCAGGAGATGCTGTGGGGTAGATCTATGGGGCAGGAGCTGTTGTGAGGCTGATGAGGGTCTGATCTGTAAGGCAGGAGCTGCAGTGAAGCATATGTTTGTCAGATTTATTGGGCAGGAGCTGCTGTAGGGCGCATGTGGGTCAGATCTATGGGGCAGGAGATGCTGTGGGGCAGATGTGGGTAAGATCTATGGGGCAGGAGCTGCTGTGGGGCTGAAGTGGGTCAGATCTATGGGGCAGGAGCTGCTGTGGTGCTGATTGGGATCAGATCTATGGGGCAGGAGCTGTTCTGTGGCTGATGTGGGTCAGATTTTTAGGGCAGAAGGCTCTGTGGGGCAGATGTGGGTCAGATCGATGGGGCAGAAGATGCTGTGGGGTTGATGGGCGTCAGATCTATGGGGCAGGAGCTGCTGTGGGGATGATGAGGGTCAGATCTCTGGGGCAGGAGCTGTTGTGAGGCTGATGATGGTCTGATCTATAAGGCAGGAGCTTTTGTGGGGCGCATTTGGGTCAGATGTATGGGGCAGGAGCTGCTGTGGGGCACATGTGGGTCAGATGTATGGGGTAGGAGCTGCTGTGTGGCTGATGTGGGTCAGATCTATGGGGCAGGAGCTGCTGTGGTGCTGATGTTGTTCTGATCTATGAGACAGGAGCTGGTGTGGGGCATATGTGGGTCAGATTTTTAGGGCAGAAGGCTCTGTGGGGCAGATGTGGGTCAGATCGATGGGGCAGAAGATGCTGTGGGGCTAATGGGCGTCAGATCTATGGGGCAGAAGATGCTGTGGGGCTAATGTGGGTCAGATCTATGGTGTAGGAGCTGCTGTGGGGCACATGTTGGTCAGATCTATGTGGCAGGAGCTGCTGTGGGGCAGATCTCTTGGACAGGAGCTGCTCTGGGGCACATTTTGGTCAGATCTATGGGGCAGGAGCTGCTGTGGTGTAGATGTGGGTCAGATCTATGGGACTGGAGCTGCTGTGGGTCTGATGGGGCTAGATCTATGGGGCTGGAGCTGCTGTGTGGGTGATATGGGTCCGATCTATGGGACAGGAGCTGCTGTTTGGCTGATGTGGGTCTGATCTATGGGGCAGGAGCTTCTTTGGGGCTGATGTGGGTCAGATCTATGGGGCGGGAGCTGCTGTGCGTCTGATGTGGGTCAGATCTATGTGGAGAATGTTTATGCAGAATGGCTTCATGAGAAAGGACATGAGGAGATTCCACTAGTTAAATTGTAAAAGAATGAACGTGATTAAAGACAAAGACGGTCTATCCTAGGGCCGATCACGGGCTAAGCAGCTATGGAGAAATCAGGATGTGAAAAGACAGGGTATGTAGCTAAAGACGAAATATGTATCTAGAGGCAAGGACGGCCTGAGGGAAAAGCAAGATGTGTAGCAAGGTGTAGACAGAGCTGCAAAGAAAAAGTATCCATAAGACTAACCACAAAGGTCAGATGAAGTAATGTGTAACCCACCAATCCTGAGCTTTACTTTTGCAATATGCATGAACTTATTACTGATTGTATAAATGAGATGCTGTAACACCTAATAAACGAGACTTGTTGACCATGATAGCATGAGACTTGTCTCCCGCGGTTACTTCCAACAAAGCTGTGTTACAGAAAGGCAGAATTTCTATACGTCCTTATCAAACTAGTTTTTTCTTCTTTTAGTTTGACTCCTGACTTTAACTTTGAAATCAGACAAAGACCTTACAGTAGCAGACGTATCTGATGAAGAATTCACCATTTGTTTACTGTTACAGCATGAAATGATTTGTAAAATGAGTACAGAGCAGGTAAAGAACATCTACCATGTGAAATCAAGGATCATCCATTCCTGCCCTAAACACACACTTATTCACCGAAAAAATTCTCCCTCTACATATCCAAAAGCTGATTTTAACAGAAATCAGAGCATAGACAGAAACACACAATCAAAATTAAAATGTTTCTTTGTGAGTCATTATGAAGTTAATAAAACATTTAATAAACACAGTGAGTCCGAGCTTCAGAGATGCTTTGTGTTTTTATTTATTTATCTAGCCGGAAGAATGTACACACACATTTCCTTGGACTGTGGTATTGAGAGATACACTTAAAGCAATCAAGCTGAAGTATAACAGAAGTATATCTAAAGCACCTTTCTTGAAGGACGGCAGGATCACTGAGGATAAGATAATACAGAGCCATAAATGAGAAGGATCAGAAGGACCAACCAACCTGTATAGCATTTCAGAGTGTAGCTGGTTCTTAGAAGAACGAATGACTCTATGGTTCTATGATTCTGTGACTTAAGGTTGGAAAAGACCACTGAAGGTCATCTAGTTCAACCATCAACCCACTCCCAGCATGCCCACTATGTCCCTCAGAGCCACATCTACACGTTTCTTGGACGTCTGCAGGGATGGTGATTCCACCATCACCCTGGGCAAACCTTTCCAATACCTAATGACTATTTTTGAGAAGTTGTTTCTCCGAACATCCAGTAGAACCTCTCCTGGCACAACTCTAAGCCACTCCCTCTTGTCCTGTCACTAGTTACACACAAAAAGAGGTTGAACCTCACCTCACCACAACCCCCCTTCAGGAAGTTGTAGAGAGCAATGAGGTCTCCCCCCAAGCCTCCTCTTCGCCGGACTAAATACCCCCAGCTTCCTCAGCTGCTCCTCACAAGACTTATGCTCCAGACCCCACACCAGCCTCATTACCATTCTATGAACATGTGCCAGGGTCTTTCTTGTAGTGAGGGGGCCCAAAAATGAACACAGTGCTCAAGTCACAGCTTCACCAGTGCCAAGTACTGAGAGATTATCACCTCCCTGGTCCTGCTGGCAACACTATTTCTGATACAAGCCAGGCCTTCTAGGCTACCAGGCACACTGCTGGCTCACATTCATCTGGCTGTCAACGAACACCACCAGAATCTAGATTCTAGCCACAAGCCTGCAAAATGGAGTGGCATGATATTGTGATCAAAGTGCAGTAGCTGGCACTTGACTTTGTTGAAGCTTATACAATTGCCTTCAGCTCATTGATCCAGCCAATTCAGATCCCTCTGTAAGGCCTTCCTACTCTCAGGCAAATCAACACTTCCTTCCAGTGAGGAGTCATCTGCAAACTCACTGAGGATACACTCAATCCCCCCATCCAGATCATCAATAAAGATATTAAACAGGACCTACCCCTATACTGACGCCTGGGGAAAAAAAAAAAAAAAAAAGTCAATTAATGAAGCTGGGAAACAGCACAACATTAGGCACCTCTTTGTATTCTAAGTGAGACAAGAAAGAATATTTTCCACTTTAAATTCACAGTATGTAATTAGCAACAGGATAATAGTTATCTATAAATACCTACAAAATCCTTTTACTGAAGGCTTGTTTTGTTCTGGAGACAAACCATCTGTGCATTCCACTCAGAATCTGTATTTACAAATGCTCTGACTTATGTCATTGATATCAGATCAAAAGAACCACAAGCTAAAAACTGCTAACAAAGATAAGAACCAGCTTAAGTCGATCTGCATATACTAAAAGTTTAACTCTCACTGGGTTAGTAGAAAAAAACTACAGTACTGGAATGTAGAGGATTTTACAGACACTTTACACCTGTGTTTTTAACTGTGTATCTGAAGCCCAGGCTGCCCAGCAAAGCCACCAGGTGGCACGAACACATAGTACCAGAGGTGCTTTCTCTCACCATCCCTCAGCAAAGGCACTGCCCCAAAACAAACTGTGCGATCAACCTACCAAATGACAGAAGCACAAAATCATTTATCTGAAATGAATCTGAAAATATCTGGCAAACCAATACCCTTCATAAAAAGAGGAAGAGATGATTAACAAAAAAAAATACATTCTATTTCCTCACAATTATTGGGTTCAACTTCAGGCATCTTTTTATTCACTCAACATATCCTTTAAAAATCAGGTCACAGTAGCAGCCCCTGTTTTGTTACACAAGATGAAGAGCAGTCATGCCCTGCCCGGCATTAGAGTTCTCATCACCTGTTAACTCATCTGTGAGCTCATATGCAGCAATAATGTATCGATCAATCAGGAAATTAAAAAACAAATAAAAAACCAGCAGGATGCCATAAATGTTGTAATGATTCAGCAACAGGAGATAGTATTTAACTATTTGTGGCATTCGACTCTCTAAGACAAGATCAAACCATTTCAGAAACAATAAATGTCAAAAACCCTCTCAAATCTGTATCAAAGAGCATCAAGACCTCCAAAACATTGTACCCTAGAGCTTAAACTCTCAGGAAAGAAGATGACACATACATACAAGAAAATACTTTAAGGCTGTAATGGAGAAGGCACCTACTACATTAAAGCATTGCAACTCGATCCTTGCAACACTGCAGTACTTGCAGTCTTTACAGTTAGCTGAATTCCATTTCTAGACCATCAGAAGAGCAGTAGAACAGGTGCCATTTGTAAACAGTGAGCTCTTCAGGAGTACAAGATGGATATTAACACTACCCAGCAAATGCATGCCTTGGGCAACAAATACATGAGCTCTACTTCACAGCGTCAATTGATGTGATATCTAAAGTATTCAGAAATAATATCCACATATACTATTGGTTCCATTTAAATCTAATCAGAACTTGGTACAGTGTATATTAACAGTAATTGCAAAAACGGCTTTCAAGTTACATTTTTCAATACATGGTCCTTCTACAAGGAATATAATAATTGCACCCAAAAAATTCAAATAGCATATCCATGCAACACTTAGATTGCTCAGAGGGATTAATAATTCTTTTGACAAATGAAATGGATGCGACAAAAGACAGAAATTACTAATCACAAAAGAACTTGACGTGCGTGAAAACAGAGGACACTCAAAGTCCATGACGTGTTAAATCGCCACTAAGATCATCACGTCCATCTATCAGAGACAAACATGAACTTTTATTGAATACTACACGCCATACGTGTTTTGCATGTGTGTAATGGCCAGGGAGACCTGTCAGATCTATGGGGCAGGAGCTACTGTGGGGCAGATGTGCATCAGATCTATGGGGCAGGAGATGCTGTGGGGATGATATGGATCAGATCTATGGAGCAGGAGCAGCTGTGGAGATGATGAGGGTCAGAACTATGTGGTAGGAGATGATGTGGGACAATGTGGGTCAGATCTATGGGGCAGTTGCATCTGTGGGGCTAATTGGGGTAAGATCTATGGGGCAGGAGCTCTTGTGGGTCAGATCTACGGAGGAGGAGCTGCTTTGGGGCTGATGTTGGTCAGATCTATGGGGCAGGAGCTGCTGTGGGGCACATGTATGTCAGATTTATGGGGCAGGAGCTGTTGTGGTGCACATGTGGGTCAGATCTATGGGGCAGGAGCTGCAGTGGGACAGATGTAGTTCAGATCTATGGGGCAGGAGCTGCTGTGGGGCTGATTGGCGTCAGATCTATGGGGCAGGAGCTGCTCTGCGGCATATGTGGGTCAGATCTATGGGGCAGGAGCTGCTGTGGGGCAGATGTGCATCAGATCTATGGGGCAGGAGCTGCTGTGTGGCTGATGTGGTTCAGATCTATGGGGCAGAAGCTCATGTGGGGCTGATATGGGTCAGATCTACGGAGCAGGAGCAGCTTTGGTGCAGATGAGAGTCATATCTATGGGGCAGTAGCTGCTGTGGGTCAGATCTATGGGGCAGGAGCAACTGTGGAGATGATGTGGATCAGAACTATGTGGTAAGAGATGATGTGAGACAATGTGGGTCAGATCTATGTGGCAGGAGCTGCTGTGGAGCTGATGCGGGTCCGATCTATGGGGCAGCAGCTGGTGTAGGGCTGATTGTGGTCAGATCTATTGGGCAGGAGGTGCTCTGGGGCATATGTGTGTCAGATCTATGGGGCAGGAGCTGCTGTGGGGCACATGTGGGTCAGATATACGGGGCAGGAGTTGCTGTGGGGTAGATGTGGGTCAGATCTATGGGGCAGGTGCTGCTGTGGGGATGTTGTGGCTCAGATCTATGGGGCAGGAGCTGCTATGGGGCATATATGGATGAGATATATGGGGCAGGAGCTGCTACGGGGATGATTGCGCTAAGATCAATAGGGCAGGAGCTGCTGTGAGGCAGATGTGGGTCAGATTTATTGGGAAGGATCTGCTGTGGGGTAGAGGTGGGTCAGATCAATAGGGCAGAAGCTGCTGTGGGGCAGAGGTGGGTCTGATCTATTGGGCAGGAGCTGCTGTGGGGCTGATGTGGGTCAGATCTACAGAGCAGGAGCTGCTCTGGGGCACATGTGGTTCAGGTCTGTGGGGCAGGTGCTGCTGTGGGGAAGATGTGGGTCAGATCTATGGGGCAGGAGCTGCTATGGGGAACATGTGGGTCAGGTCTATAAGGCAGGTGCTGCTGTGGGGCAGATGTAGGTCAGATCTATGGGTCAGGAACTGCTGTGGAGCTGATGTGGGTCAGATCTATGGGGCAGGAGCTGCTGTGGTGCTGCTTGGCGTCAGATCTATGGACAGGAGCTTCTTTGGTGCACATGTGGGTCAGATCTATGGGGCATGCGCTGCTGTGGGGTATATGTGGGTCAGATCTATGGGGCAGGAATTGCTGTGTGGATGATGTGGCTCAGATCTATGGGGCAGGAGCTGCTATGGGGCAGATGTGGGTCAGATCTATGGGGCAGGAGCTGCAGTGGGGATGATTGCGGTAAGATCTATAGGGCAGGAGCTGCTGTGAGGCAGATGTGGGTCAGATCTATTGGGAAGGATATGCTGTGGGGTAGAGGTGGGTCAGATCAATGAGGGACGAGCTGCTGTGGGCAGATGTGGGTCTGATCTATGGGGCAGAAGCTGCTGTGGGTCAGATCTATGGGGCAGGAGTTGCTGTGGGGCACATGTGGGTCGGATCTATGGGTCAGGAGCTGCTGTGGGGTAGATGTGGGTCAGATCTATGGTACAGAAGCAGCTTTGGGGATGATGTGGCTAAGATATATGGGGCAGGAGCTGCTATGGGGCAGATGTGGGTGAGATATATGGGGCAGGATCTGATCTGGGAATGATTGCGGTAAGATCTATAGGGCAGGAGCTGCTGTGGGGTAGAGGTGGGTCAGATCAGTGGGGCAGGACCTATGTGGGGCAGAGGGGGTTCTTATCTATTGGGCAGGAGCTGCTGTGGGGAACATGTGGGTCAGGTCTATAAGGCAGGTGCTGCTGTGGGGCTAATTGGGGTAAGATCTATGGGGCAGGAGCTGATGTGGGTCAGATATATGGGGCAGGAGCTGCTGCGGGGCTGATGTGGGTCAGATCTATGGGGTAGAAGCTGCTATGGGGCACATGTGTATCAGATCTATGGGGCAGTAGCTGTTGTGGGGCACATGTGGGTAAGATCTATGGGCCTGGAGCTGCTGTGGGGCAGATGTAGGTCAGATCAATGGGTCAGGAGCTGCTGTGGAGCTGATGTGGGTCAGATCTATGGGGCAGGATCTGCTGTGGGGCTGATTGTCATCAGATCTATTGGACAGGAGCTGCTGTGGTGCACATGTGGGTCAGATCGATGGGGCAGGAGCTGCTCTGTGGTATATGTGGGTCAGATCTATGGGCAGGAGCTGCTGTCGGGCAGGTATGGTTCATATCTATGGGGCAGGAGATGTAGTGGGGCGGATGTGGATCAGATCTATGGGGCAGGAGCTGCTGTGGGGCTGATTTGGGTCAGATCTATGGGGCAGGAGCTGCTGTGGGTCAGATCTATGGGGCAGGAGCTGCTGTGGAGATGATGTGGGTCAGAACTATGTGGTAGGAGATGATGTGGGACAATGTGGGTAAGATCTATGGGGCAGGAACTGCTGTGTGGCTGCTAAGGGTCACATCTATGGGGCAGGAGCTGCTGTGGGGCACATGTGGTTCAGATCTATGGGGCAGGAACTGCTGTGGGGCACATGTGGTTCAGATCTATGGGGCAGGAGCTGCTGTGGAGCTGATGTGGGTCAGATCTATGGGGCAGGAGCTGCTGTAGGGCTGAATGGGGTCAGATCTATGGGGCAGGAGATGCTGTGGGTCACATGTGCGTCAGATCTATGGGGCAGGAGCTGCTGTGGGGCACATGTGGGTCAGATCCAAGGGGGAGGCGCTGCTGTGGGGTAGATGTGGGTCAGATCTATGGGGCAGGAGCTGCTGTGGGGATGATGTGGCTCAGATCTATGGGGTAGGAGCTGCTATGGGGCAGATTTGGGTCAGGTATATGGGGCAGGAGCTGCTGTGGGGCTGATTGCGGTAAGTTCTATAGGGCAGGAGCTGCTGTGAGGCAGATGTGGGTCAGATCTATTGGGAAGGATCTGCTGTGGAGTAGAGGTGGGTCAGATCTATGGGGCAGAAGCTGTTGTGGGGTAGATGTGGGTCAGATCTATGGGGCAGGCGCTGCTGTGGGGCAGAAGTGGGTCAGATTTAACGGGCAGGAGTAGCTGTTGGGGTGATGTGGGTCAGATCTATGGGGAGTAGCTGCTGTGGGGCAGATGTGGGTCAGATCTATGAGGCACGAGGTGCTGTGGGGCTGATGGGGGTCAGATCTATGGGGCAGGAGGTGCTGTGGGGCTGATGTGCTTCTGATCTGTTGGGCAGAAGCTGCTGTGGGGTGTATGTGTGTCAGATCTATGGGGGTGGAACTGCTGTGGGGCAATTGTGGGTCAAATATTTGGGGCAGGAAATTCTGTGGTTCAGATGTGGGTCAGATCTTAGGGGCAGGAAATTCTGTGGGGCAGATCTCTGGGACAGGATCTGCTGTGGGTCAGATCCATGGGGCAGGTGCTGCTGTGGGGTAGAGGTGGGTCAGATCTATGGTGCAGGTGCTGCTATGGGGCACATGTGTGTCAGGTCAATGGGGCAGGAGCTGCTGTGGGGCACATGTGGGTCAGATCTATGGGGCAGAAGGCTGCTGTGGTGAAGATGGTGGTCAGATCTATGGGGCAGAAGATGCTATGGGGCTGATGGGGGTAACTTCTATTGGGCAGGAGCTGCTCTGGGGCATATGTGGGTCAGATCTATGGGGCAGGAGCTTCTGTGGGGTAGATGTGGGTCATATCTTTGGGACAGGAGTTACTGAGGGTCAGATCTATGTGGCAATAGCTGCTGTGGGACTGATATGTGTCAGATCTATGGGGCAGGAGATGCTCTGATGAAGATGTGGTTCAGATGTATGGGGCAGGAGATGCTGTGGGTCACATGTGCGTCAGATCTATGTGGCAGGAGCTGTGTGGGGCACATGTGGGTTAGATCTATGGGGCAGGAGCTGCTCAGGGGCATATGTGGGTCAGATCTATGTGGCAGGAGCTGTGTGGGGCACATGTGGGTTAGATCTATGGGGCTGGAGCTGCTCTGGGGCATATGTGGGTAAGATCTATGTGGCAGGAGCTGCTGTGGGGCAGATCTATGGGGCAGGAGCTACTGTGGAGATGATGTGGATCAGAACTATATGGTAGGAGATGCGGTGGGACAATGTGGGCTAGATCTATGGGGCAGGAGCTGATGTTTGCCAGCTGGGGTTCAGATATATGAGGCAGGAGCTGCTGTGGGGCACATGTGGATAAGATATATGGGGCAGGAACTTCTATAGGGCTGATGTGGGCCAGATCTATGGGGCAGGATCTGCTGTCGGGTAGATATGGGTCAGATCTATGGGGCAGGAACTGCTGAGGGGGAGATGTGGATCTGATCTATTGGGCAGGAGCTGCTGTGGGGCAGATGTGGGTCTGATCTATGGGGCAGGAGTTGCTCTGGATCACATGTGGGTCAGATATATGGGGCAGGAGCTGCTGTGGGGATGATTTGGGTCAGATCTATGGGGCAGGAGCTGCTATGGGGCAGATGTGGGTCTGATCTATGGGGCAAGTGTTGCTGTCGGGCTGATATGGGTCAGTTCTATTGGGCAGGAGCTGCTGTGTGGCTGATGAGGGTCAGATCTATGGGGCAGGAGCTGCTGTGTGGCTGATGATTTGGGTCAGATCTATGGGGCAGTAGCTGCTGTGGGGCTGATGTTGGTAAGATCTATGGGGCAGGAGCTGCTGTGGGGCAGATATGGGTCATCTTGATAGGCCAGTAGCTGCTGTGGTGCAGATGTGGGTCAGATCTATGGGGCAGTAGCTGCTGTGGGGCAGATGTGGGTCAGATCTATGGGGTTGGAGATGCTGTGGGTCAGATCCATGGGGCAGGTGATGCTGTGGGTCAGATCTATGGGGCAGGATCTGCTGTGGGGCATATGTGGATCAGATCTATGGGGCAGGAGCTTCTATGGGGCTGATGTGGGCCAGATCTATGGGGCAGGATCTGCTGTCGGGTAGATATGGGTCAGATCTATGGGGCAGGAACTGCTGTGGGGGAGATGTGGATCTGATCTATTGGGCAGGAGCTGCTGTGGGGCTGATGTGGGACATTTCTATGGGGCAGGAGATGCTGTGGGTCACATGTACGTCAGATCTATGGGGCTGGAGCTGCTATGGGGCAGATGTGGGTCAGATCTATGGGCAGTAGCTGCTGTGGGGCAGATGTGGGTCAGATCTATGGGGCAGGAGCTGCTCTGGACCACATGTTGGTCAGATATATGGGGCAGGAGCTGCTGTGAGGATGATTTGGGTCAGATCGATGGGGCAGGAGCTGCTATGGGGCAGATGTGGGTCTGATCTATGGGGCAGGAGTTGCTGTGGGGCTGATGTGGGTCAGTTCTATGGGGCAGGAGCTGCTGTGTGGCTGATGAGGGTCAGATCTATGGGGCAGGAGCTGCTGTGTGGCTGATGATTTGGGTCAGATCTATGGGGCAGGAGCTGCTGTGGGGCTGATTGCGGTAAGTTCTATAGGGCAGGAGCTGCTGTGAGGCAGATGTGGGTCAGATCTATTGGGAAGGATCTGCTGTGGAGTAGAGGTGGGTCAGATCTATGGGGCAGAAGCTGTTGTGGGGTAGATGTGGGTCAGATCTATGGGGCAGGCGCTGCTGTGGGGCAGAAGTGGGTCAGATTTAACGGGCAGGAGTAGCTGTTGGGGTGATGTGGGTCAGATCTATGGGCAGTAGCTGCTGTGGGGCAGATGTGGGTCTGATCTATGGGGCAGGAGCTGCTCTGGACCACATGTTGGTCAGATATATGGGGCAGGAGCTGCTGTGAGGATGATTTGGGTCAGATCGATGGGGCAGGAGCTGCTATGGGGCAGATGTGGGTCTGATCTATGGGGCAGGAGTTGCTGTGGGGCTGATGTGGGTCAGTTCTATGGGGCAGGAGCTGCTGTGTGGCTGATGAGGGTCAGATCTATGGGGCAGGAGCTGCTGTGTGGCTGATGATTTGGGTCAGATCTATGGGGCAGGAGCTGCTGTGGGGTAGATATGGGTCATCTTGATGGGCCAGGAGCTGCTGTGGTGCAGATGTGGGTCAGATCAATGGGGCAGTAGCTGCTGTGGGGCAGATGTGGGTCAGATCTATGGGGCAGGTGATGCTGTGGGTCAGATCTATGGGGCAGGAGTTGCTGTGGTGCACCTGTGGGTACGATGTATAGGGCAGGAGCTGCTGTGGGGCTGATGTGGGTCAGATCTATGTGGCAGGAACTGCTGAGGGGGAGATGTGGATCTGATCTATTGGGCAGGAGCTGCTGTGGGGCAGATGTGGGTCTGATCTATGGGGCAGGAGTTGCTCTGGATCACATGTGGGTCAGATATATGGGGCAGGAGCTGCTGTGGGGATGATTTGGGTCAGATCTATGGGGCAGGAGCTGCTATGGGGCAGATGTGGGTCTGATCTATGGGGCAAGTGTTGCTGTGGGGCTGATATGGGTCAGTTCTATTGGGCAGGAGCTGCTGTGTGGCTGATGAGGGTCAGATCTATGGGGCAGGAGCTGCTGTGTGGCTGATGATTTGGGTCAGATCTATGGGGCAGTAGCTGCTGTGGGGCTGATGTTGGTAAGATCTATGGGGCAGGAGCTGCTGTGGGGCAGATATGGGTCATCTTGATAGGCCAGTAGCTGCTGTGGTGCAGATGTGGGTCAGATCTATGGGGCAGTAGCTGCTGTGGGGCAGATGTGGGTCAGATCTATGGGGTTGGAGATGCTGTGGGTCAGATCCATGGGGCAGGTGATGCTGTGGGTCAGATCTATGGGGCAGGATCTGCTGTGGGGCATATGTGGATCAGATCTATGGGGCAGGAGCTTCTATGGGGCTGATGTGGGCCAGATCTATGGGGCAGGATCTGCTGTCGGGTAGATATGGGTCAGATCTATGGGGCAGGAACTGCTGTGGGGGAGATGTGGATCTGATTTATTGGGCAGGAGCTGCTGTGGGGCTGATGTGGGACATTTCTATGGGGCAGGAGATGCTGTGGGTCACATGTACGTCAGATCTATGGGGCTGGAGCTGCTATGGGGCAGATGTGGGTCAGATCTATGGGCAGTAGCTGCTGTGGGGCAGATGTGGGTCTGATCTATGGGGCAGGAGCTGCTCTGGACCACATGTTGGTCAGATATATGGGGCAGGAGCTGCTGTGAGGATGATTTGGGTCAGATCGATGGGGCAGGAGCTGCTATGGGGCAGATGTGGGTCTGATCTATGGGGCAGGAGTTGCTGTGGGGCTGATGTGGGTCAGTTCTATGGGGCAGGAGCTGCTGTGTGGCTGATGAGGGTCAGATCTATGGGGCAGGAGCTGCTGTGTGGCTGATGATTTGGGTCAGATCTATGGGGCAGGAGCTGCTGTGGGGTAGATATGGGTCATCTTGATGGGCCAGGAGCTGCTGTGGTGCAGATGTGGGTCAGATCAATGGGGCAGTAGCTGCTGTGGGGCAGATGTGGGTCAGATCTATGGGGCAGGTGATGCTGTGGGTCAGATCTATGGGGCAGGAGTTGCTGTGGTGCACCTGTGGGTACGATGTATAGGGCAGGAGCTGCTGTGGGGCTGATGTGGGTCAGATCTATGTGGCAGGAGCTGCTCTGGGGCATATGTGGGTCAGATCTATGGGGCAGGAGTTGCTGTGGGGCTGATGAGGGACAGATCTATGGGGCAGGAACTTCTGTGGGGCATATGTGGGTCAGATCTTTTGGTCAGGAGCTGCTCTGGGGCACATGTGGGTCAGATCTATAGGGCAGGAGCTGCTCTGGGGAACATGTGGGTACGATGTATAGGGCAGGAGCTGCTGTGGAACTGATGTGGGTCAGTTCTATGTGGCAGGAGCTGCTCTGGGGCATATGTGGGTCAGATCTATGGGGCAGGAGCTGCTGTGGGGCTGATTTGGGTCAGATCTATGGGGCAGGAGTTGCTGTGGGGCTGATGAGGGACAGATGTATGGGGCAGGAGCTTCTGTGGGGCATATGTGGGTCAGATCTATTGGTCAGGAGCTGCTCTGGGGCACATGTGGGTCAGATCTATAGGGCAGGAGCTGCTGTGGAACTGATGTGGGTCAGTTCTATGGAGCAGGAGCTGCTGTGGGGCAGATGTGGGTCAGATCTATGGGGCAGGAGCTGCTGTGGGGCAGATGTGGGTCAGATCTATGGGGCTGGAGCTGCTGTGGGGCAGATGTGGGTCAGAACAATGGGGCAGGATCTGCTGTGGGGCAGATTTTCATCACATCTATGTGGGAGAAGATGGTTTCGGGCTGATGGGTGTCTCATCTATGCGGCAGGAGCTGCTGTGGGGCTGATGTGGGTCGTATCTTTAGGGCAGGAGCTGCTGTGGGTCAGATCTATGGGGCAGGATATGCAGTGGGGAAGATGTGGATCAGATCTATGGGGCAGGCGCTGCTGTGTGTCTGATATGGGTCAGAACTATGGGGCAGGAGCTGCCATGGGGCAGATCTATTGGGCAGGAGCTGCAGTGGGTCTCATGTTGTTCAGATCTATGGGGCAGGAGTTGCTGTGGGTCTCATGTTGTTCAGATCTATGGGGTTGGAGCTGCTGTGGGGCATATGTGGGTCAGATCTATGAGGCAGGAGCTGCTTTGGTGCAGATGTGGGTCTTATCTATGGGGCAGGAGTAGCTGTGGGGCAGATGAGGGTCAGAATTATGGGGAAGGAGCTGCTGTGGGGCTGAGGGGGGTCGGATCTATGGGGCAGGAGCTGTTGTGGGGCATATGTGTGTCAGATCTATGGGGCAGGAGCTGCTGTGGGGCAGATGTGGGTCAGAACAATGGGGCAGGATCTGCTGTGGGGCAGATTTTCATCACATCTATGTGGGAGAAGATGGTTTCGGGCTGATGGGGGTCTCATCTATGCGGCAGGAGCTGCTGTGGGGCTGATGTGGGTCGTATCTATGGTGCAGGAGCTGCTGTGGGTCAGATCTATGGGGCAGGATATGCAGTGGGGTAGATGTGGATCAGATCTATGGGGCAGGCGCTGCTGTGTGTCTGATATGGGTCAGATCTATGGGGCAGGAGCTGCCATGGGGCAGATCTATTGGGCAGGAGCTGCAGTGGGTCTCATGTTGTTCAGATCTATGGGGCAGGAACTGCAGTGGGTCTCATGTTGTTCAGATCTATGGGGTTGGAGCTGCTGTGGGGCACATGTGGGTCAGATCTATAGTGGACGAGCTGCTGTGGGGCTGATGTGGGTCAGATCTATGAGGCAGGAGCTGCTTTGGGAAAGATGTGGGTCTGATCTATGGGGCAGGAGTAGCTGTGGGGCAGATGAGGGTCAGAATTATGGGGAAGGAGCTGCTGTGGGGCTGAGGGGGGTCGGATCTATGGGGCAGGAGCTGTTGTGGGGCATATGTGTGTCAGATCTATGGGGCAGGAGCTGCTGTGGGGCTGACGTGGGTCAGATATATGGGGCAGTAGCTGATGTGGGGCAGATGTGGGTCCGAACAATGGGGCAGGAGCTACTGTGGAGATTATGTGGGTAAGATCTATGGGGCAGATGCTGCTGTCAGGAAATATGAGTCAGATCTATGGGACAGGAGCTGCTGTGGGGCAAATCTATGGGACAGGAGCTGCTGTGTGGCTGATGTGGGTCAGATCTATGGGGCAGGTGCTGCTGTGTGTCAGATGTATGGGGAAGGAGTTGCTGTGGGACAGATCTATGGGACAGGAGAGTCTCTGGGGCTGATGTGGGTCACATCTATGGGGCAGGAGCTGCTGTGGGGTAGATGTGGGTCAGATCTATGGGGCAGGAGCCGCTTTGGGGCTTATGGGGGTTAGATCATTTCGGTAGGAGCTGCTGTGGGTCAGATATATGGGGCAGGAGCTGCTGTGTGGCTGATATGGTTCAGATCAATGGGGCAGGAGCTGGTGTGGTGCTGATGTGGGTCAGATCTATGGGGCAGGAGCTGCTGTGGGGCAGATCTATGGGACAGGCTCTGCTCTGGGGCACATCTGGGTAAGATCTATGGGGCAGCAGCTGCTGTGGGGTAGATGTGGGTCAGATCTATGGGGCAGGAACTGCTGTGGGGCAAATGTAGGTCAGATCTATTGGGCAGGAGCTCTTGTGGATCTGATGATTGTCAGACCTCTAATCTGGAGCTGATCTGGGTCAGATCTATGTGTCAGGAGCTGATGTGGGTCAGATCTATGGGGCAGAAGCTGTTGTGTTGCAGATGAGGGTCAGATCTATGTGGCAGGAGCTGCTGTGGGGTTGATGTGGGTCAGATCTGTAGGGCAGGAGCTGCTGTGGGGTAGACGTGGGTAAGATCTTTGTGGCAGGAGCTGCTGTCGGGCTGATGTGGGTCAGATCTATGGGGCAGGAGCTGCTGTGGTGCAGATGTGGGTCTTATCTATGAGGCAGGAGCTGCTGTGTGTCAGATATATGGGGCAGGAGAAGCTGTGGGTCAAATCTATGGGGCAGGAGCTGCTGTGGGGCACATGTGGTTCATATCTATTGGGAAGGAGCTGCTGTGGGGCAGATGTGGGTCATATCAATGGGGTAGCTGTTGCTGCGGTTTAGATCTATGGGGCAGATGCTCCTTTCGGGCATATGTGAGTCAGATGTATAGCAATACCTGGCCCATAGATGTGACCCTCATCAGCCTCACAGCAGCTCCTGCCCCATAGATCTGACCAACATCAGCCCCACAGCAGCTCCTGCCCCATAGATCTGAACCACATATGCCCGACAGCAGCTTCTGCCCCATAGATCTAACCCACAGCATCTCCTTCCCCATTGATATGACCCTCATCAGACCCACAGCTGCTCCAGCCCAATAGATATGACCCACATATACCCCTCAGCAGGTTATGCCCCATAGATCTGACCCACATGTGCCCCACAGCAACTCCTGCCCCATAGATCTGACCCACAGCAGCTCCTGCCCCATAGATCAGACCCACATCTGCCCCACAGCAACTCCTGCCCCATAGATCTGACCCACATGTGCACCACAGCAGCTCCTGCCCCATCGATCTGACCCACATGTGCCCCACAACAGCTCCTGCCCCATAGATCTGATACACATGTGCCCCATAGCAGCTCCTGCCCCATAGATCTGACCCACAGCAACCCCACAGCAGCTCCTGCCCAGTATATCTGACCCACAGCAGCTCCTGCCTCAATAGATCATACCCCAATTAGCCCCAAAGCAGAACCTGTTCCATAGACCTGACCCACATGTGCCCCACAGCTGCTCCTGCTCCATAGATCTGACCCTCATCAGCCCCACAGCAGCTCCTGCCCAATAGATCAGTCCCACCTCTACCCCACAGCAGATCCTTCCCAATAGATCTGACCCACATCTGCCTCACAGCAGCTCCTGCCCTATAGATCTTACCGCAATCAGCCCCACAGCATTTCCTGCCCCATAGATCTGACCCACATCTACCCCACAGCAACTCTGGCCCCATAGATCTGACCCACATGTGCCCCACAGCAGCTCCTGCCCTATAGATCTGACACACATATACCCCAGAGCTGGTCCTGCACAATAGATCTGACCAACATCTGCCCCACAGCAGCTCCTGCCCCATAGATCTTACCAACATCAGCGCCATAGCATCTCCTGCCCCATAGATCTGACACACAGCAGCTCCTGTCCCATAGATCTGACCCACATCTGCACTACAGCAGCTCCTGCCCCATAGATCTCAGTCACATGTGCCCCAGAGCAGATACTGCCCGATAGATCTGACCCACAACTACCCCACAGCAGCTCCTGCCCCATAGATCTGACCCACATCTGCACTACAGCAGCTCCTGCCCCATACATCTGACTCACATATGCCCCACAGCTACTCCTGCCCCATAGATCTGACCAACATCTACCCCACAGCAGCTCCTGCCCCATAGATCTCACTCACATGTGCCCCAGAGCAGATCCTGCCCCATAGATCAGACCCACAACTACCCCACAGCAGCTCCTGCCCATAGATCTGACCCAAATCAGCCCCACAGCAGCTCCTGACCCATAGATCTGACCCACATCAGCCCCACACCAGCACCTGCCCCATTGATCTGACCCACACCAGCCCCACAGCAGCTCCTGCCCCATAGATATGACACACACCTGCCCCACAGCAGCTCCTTCCCTATAGATCTGACCCACATAAGCCCCACAGCAGCACCTGTTCCGTAGATCTGACCCACATCAGCCCCACAGCAGCTCCTGCCCCATAGATATGACCCACCTCAGCCCCTGCCTCAGAGATCTTACCCACATGTGCCCCTTAGCAGCTCCTGCCCCATAGATCTGACATGCATGTGCCCCACAGCAGCTCCTAACTCATAGATCTGACCCACATATGACCCACAGCAGATCCTGCCCCATAGATCTGACCCACAGCAGCTCCATAGCAGCACCTACCCCATAGATCTGACCCACATCTGCCCCACAGCAGCTCCTGCCACATAGATCTACCGACATGTGCCCCACAACAGCTCCTGCCCCAAAGATCTGATACCCATGTGCCCCACAACAGCTCCTGCCCAATAGATCTGACCCACATCTGCCCCACAGCAGCTCTTGTCTCATAGATCTTAACCACATCAGCACCACAGCAACTCCTGCCCCATAGATCTGACCCACATCAGCCCCACAGCAGCTCCTGCCCCATAGATCTGATCGACGTGTGCCCCACAGCAGATCCTGCCCCATTGATCTGACTCACTTGTGCCCCACAGCAGCTCCAGTCCCATAGATCAGCCCCACAGCCGCTCCTGCCCCATAGATCTGACCCACAGCAGCCCCACAGTAGCTCCTGTCCTATAGATCTGACGCACATCAGCCCCACAGCAGCTCCTGTCCTATTGATCTGACGCACATCAGCCCCACAGCAGCTCCTGTCCTATAGATCTGACGCACAGCCGCTCCTGCCCCGTAGATCTGACCCACATCTGCCCCACAGCAGCTCCTTCCCCATAGATCTGACCCATATCAGCCCCACATCAGCTCCTGTCCCATAGATCTGTCCCACAGCAGCTCCTGCCCCATAGATCAGATTCATATCTCCCCATAGCAGCTCCTGCCCCATACATCTGACTCAAATATACCCGACAGCAGCTTCTGCCCCATAGATCTGCCCCACAGCATCTCCTGCTCCATTGATATGAGCCATATCTACCCCACAGCAAATCCTGGCCCATAGATGTGACCCTCATCAGCCTCACAGCAGCTCCTGCCCCATAGATCTGACCCACATAAGCCCCTCTGCAGCTCCTGCCCCAGAGATCTCACCCAAATCATCTCCATAGCAGCTCATGCCCCATAGATCTGACATGCATGTGCCCCACAGAAGCTGCTGCTTCATAGATCTGACCCACATCTGCCCCACAGGAGCTCCTGCCCTATAGATCTGATCCACATAAGCCCCACAGCAGCTCCTGTTCAATATGTCTCACCCACATCTGCCCCATAGCAGCTCCTGCCTCATAGATCTGAGCCACATCATCCCCACAGCAGCTCCTGCCCCATAGATATGACCCACAGCAGCCCCACAGCAGCTTATGTCCCATAGATCTGACCCATATGTGCCCCACAGCAACTCCTGCCCCATAGATCTGACCCTCAGCAGCTCCTGCCCCATAGATCTGTCCCACATCTGCCCCACAGCAACTCCTGCCTCATAGATCTGACCCACATGTGCCCCACAGCAGCACCTGCCTTATAGATCTGACCCACATGTGCCCCACAGCAGCTCCTGCCCCTTAGATCTGTCCCACAGCAGCTCCTGCCTCATAGATCTGACCCTCATCATCCCCACAGCAGCTCCTGCCCCATTGATCTGACTCACATCTGCCCCACTGCAGCTCCTGCCCCATAGATCTGACCCACATCTGCCCCATAGCAGCTCCTGTTCCATATATCTGACCCATATCAGATCCACAGCAACGCCTGCCCCATAGATCTCAACCACATGAGCCCCACAGCAGCTCCTGTCCCACAGATCTGACCCACATAGGCCCCACAGCAGCTCCTGCCCCATAGGTCTGACCCACATCAGCCACACAGCAGCTCCCGCCCCACAGATCTGACCAACACCAGCCCCACAGCAGCTCCTGCCCCATACATCCGACCCACATCTGCCCCTTAGGAGCTCCAACCCCATAGATCTGACCGACAGCTGCTCCTGCCACATAGATCTCACCCACATCTGCCCCAGAACAGCTCCCGCCCCATAGATCTGACCCACATCAGCCCCAAAGAAGCTCCTGCCCCATAGATCAGACCCACATCAGCCACACAGCAGCTCCCGCCCCATAGATCTGACCCACATCGGACCCACCACAGCTCTTGCCCCATAGATCAGACCCACATCTGCCCCACAGCAGCTCCTGCCCCATATATCTTACCAACATCAGCGCCATAGCATCTCCTGCCCCATAGATCTGACACACATCACCCCCTCAGCAGCTCCTGCCCCATAGATCTGACCCACGTCTTCCCCACAGCAGCTACTGCCCCATAGATCTAGCCCCCATCAGACCCACAGCAGCTCCAGTCCCATAGATCTGACCCACATCATCCCCACAACAGCTCCTGCCCCATAGATCTGACCCACATCTGCCCCACAGCAGCTCCTGCCTCATAGATCTGACCTACACACTACATCCGGATCTCACTACAGCCTCCCTTCAGGAAGTTAGAGAGAGCAATGAGGTCTCCCCTGAGCCTCCTCTTCTCCAGGCTGAACAATCCCAGCTCCCTCAGCCTCAACTCATACGGCCTGTGCTCCAGACCCCTCACCAGCTTTGTTGCCCTCCTCTGAACGCGTTCCGGGGCCTCCATGTCTTCCTTGCACTGAGGGGCCCAAAACTGAACACAGCACTCGAGCTGCGGCCTCATCAGTGCTGACAACAGGGGGACAATCACCTCTCTGCTCCTGCTGGCAACACTGTTTCTGATGCAGGCCAGGATGCCCTTGGCCTTCTTAATATACAGCAAAGGAATCTCCTGAAAAGGAAACCAGAATATCTGGCAACATGAAACAAAGTTCTGATTCATAAAAGACTGGCAGCAAGGCCTGAATCTCTTGTGTAATCTGCTCTTGATTTATCCCATTAGCACTAGGTGGAATGCAGAAGCTTCCTGAGACGTGATAATCAAAACCTAGTCCAATGCCTTTAAAAAAGCCTTTAAGAGATTACTCCTCCTTGGCTGTTTAAAATAAACTTAGGTAATACAAAAGGTTGGAAAATTTTTGGACAGCTCCCCAGGGCCGGGCTTTGGAAGGCCGTATTGACGAGAGTCAATCAAGCTCCGGCTGCAGGCGTATATGTGTGTGCCAGTTCTTCAACACAGTAGAAATCACAACTTGCTGCGTGATCAAAATTCTGCATGTGCTACTCCTGAACCCCAATTACTTCCAACGGTGTTAAATTACCCCTTGATCTCAAAGCTGAACAAAACAACAAAATGCCACACCAATACTGAATACATAAAAACAAACAACTCCTTGGGCCTCAAGGGGAGGCTGATGCACAGGCCACGGCTGCCAGCGTGCAGCTGGGCTTCCCAGGGCAAACAGCAGCACACGGTGCATCAGAAGCTGAAAGAACCCTCAGGGAAGAGAGGCCAACTCAACGGGCTGAGCACGGGACACCCTTCTTCCTGCCGGGCTGCTTCCCCTCCTCTGGTTTCTTTCTGTCAGTCCTCAGAGAGCAAGGAGATGCTCACAGCCTGTCACCAGCACTTACGGGTTGGCTGAAAGGCCACAGGTTGGGAAGACCAACAAGGAAACGGGGGAAAACCTGCACTGCACCATGTCAAGGGAGAGACGTGAAGCCGACCGCTTCATCGCCCTGTGATTGCCAGCCCGAGCGAGGGACGTTCTGACCAGCTACTGAAAGAGGCAGCACCAGGTTTAGAAAGTTCGCTTCAATTTTATTGCGTACAAAAGGACTCGGCTTCTATTTATTACCCCGCCCACACCCCAAAATGAAGCCCCAGTGCCCAGGATTTCCGCTTAGCAATCAGTCACTCAACCTCCAGTCAGACCCAAGGAGAAGCCAAACCCCAGGGCTACGTCACCTCCTCCCTCTCCAGTCCCAGCCAGCCCTATTTCAACCTAACCCTACACCAGGCCTGGACCTCAAGAGACACACCCTGAAGGAACGCAGCGTCTCCAGCTCTTGCCGTACACCAAGTCCTGCACAGGTGAAGCCCTCTTTGCTTCTAACGCAGCACAAGTCCTTCCTGTCCAGTTCACTTCCATCATCTCCACCGTCCATGACAGGGAAAGCACGGCTGTGCCGGTAAACTGGACTGTTCAGTCAGCAGGTTTTGGTGCCACCTCCGAGGAAGCGCTGCAGGTGGTTCTGCTGTCCTTTGTAGCTTCTTGCTCAGGCCATCATCGTTGCTTTCTGCTTTCCTTCTCGGCTTTCTTCCTCAGCTGAGCAGCGCTTGCCTTGCCTCAGCTTTCTTCACTCTCTCCCAAGTCTCAGTCCCCAGACTCTCCGAGTCCTACAAGAATCAATTCGGAAACGCTCAGGGAACCTTCTCAGCTAACAACTGGTTGGCGGCTCGCTTTGGGAGCTGAAGTCACCTTGCTGGGCACGTTGGGCTGCCAGAACTGGGAACCGCCTTCCTGACAGTCGGGCACACAAGAAACTCCACCCCTGTCTCGTTCCCCAAATCCCACACAAACCAGAGCCTAAAGCCCTTTCCTGCAAGGCGGTCCCTGCACGGGCGGGAGGACCCTGTGCCTGGCAGCTCATAGGGAGCAGCAGTAGCCACAGGAGAAGACTGAGCTGGCACCTCCAGGCTGCTGGCAACAGTTACAGATGGTTCCCTCCCACCCAGTTGCCCGTGCCTTTCTCCTATCCCATGAGAGCACCACTTACTGCCTTTGGGAACTTGGAAACTGGCAGCATGATGGCCAGCACAGAGAAGCTGCAAAACGGCTCCGTAGAAGAGTCTGTGGCGCAGCATGTTCTTCATTAGCATGGGCTCAGGGATCTCAGGTGGCCAGAAATGCAGTTCAGCAGCCATAGCACAGACAGCCTGCTGCTCTACTGCTCTCTTATGGAGGCTGCCTGCTGTGAGGGGGGAAAAAGAGGCATCATTACTCTCAGGCACTGTGATGGAGTTACTTCCTGCTAGAAACATTTCCAGGCTGACTTAGAGAAGTGCTCTGAAGCTTGGTCACCTTGGGCTACCGACCCAAGAACAAAGAGGGACAACAAACTTGCATTTCAATTGCCCTTTAGCGCCCGCCTCGGAGAAGAGCCCTCAGCCTTCAGTATTGCTGCACTTACAGGTGAGGGGAAGAGAAGCAAGAGGACGGGTGGGTGTCAAAGAAGGGAAAATTTACCAGGCAAGAATAAACCTATCCCTGAGCTCCATCACACACATGTGAATACTGCCTTATTAATATGAACAATAACATCATTCACACAGCTAAATTTACTCACATTCACGTACCTGGTTGTGGACATGTTCGAGGCCTCGCTGCTGCTGTGCTGTTCAACACCGGCCACAGCAATAAAGCGCGCAGAAAGCCCATCTGTTGCAGACAGAGGAGTGAGCCGTGCTTAACCAACACTGCTTCAGCGCACGCTTACAGTAAGGCACACCTACCTTGCGCTGGCCATGCAGGAAGCTCGTGACGCAGCTCCAGACGGCTCTCCTGAGGCCCAGCTTCATTTCACGGCCACTCACGCTCTGCTGCTGGACATTCTGCAACGGAAAAGCCACCGGATGCAAATCCCATCCCTCGCAGATGGCATCAGACCTCCGCTCTCATGGCAGTCGCACTCACGGCTCCGGGGGAGAAAGCAGACGTGTGCTTACCGAGCGAGCGCTGTTTGCTGCCAGCTGCTGGTAGGAACCCACGCCTAACCCTACAGTACCAACAGTAACCTATGCCTAACTCTACTATGGGAACAACAATCTACTCCTAACACTAAAGAATGAAGAGGAACAAACTCCTAACAGGAAAACACCAACTACTAACACTAAACCTACTCCTAACCTACTCCTAACACTAAAAAATGAACAATAAGCAATGCCTAACTCAAAAACACAAACAATAACCTATGCCTAACTCAAAAACACTAACAACAACCTACACCTAACTCTAAAACTAAACTAAACCCAAAAACCAACTATAGAAACAGGGACTGGAACAAACAGGGTAAAGATGGGACTGGGGGCCCACAGAATGTGGCTGCAGAATAGGCCCAAAGGAGGAAAAGATGTTACAAAAATGCCACCCAGCTAATGCAGGGGGCGGGGGCCGTGCAGCGGGTAAGGAGCTCAGCGCCTGGACCAGCCACGGTGGAGCTGTGACCATGCCAGCGCGGGGCCTGGCACGGTGGTGTGGTGCCAGGCCAGCTATGCCGCGGGCGGATCCACCTCCATGGGCTCCTCTGCAGGTGGATCCACCTCCATTCGCTCATCTGGAGGTGGATCCACCTCCATAGGCTCCACATGGGTGGTGGTCACGGGGCTGGTCCAGGCATGATGGAATATGGCTCTCTTACCCATCCTCTGCCTGGTGGTCATGGCGGGCCCCCTCCTCCTTCTCACTCCTAGGGCCCCCAGCTCCATCCTCCCGCCTGAAACAGGGAAAACTTCTACCCTAACCCTCTTAGCTGCCGACATGGCTGCTAACTGCCACAGCTGTCAGAGGCGAGTGCGTTGCACGCGGCAGCGGTGACCAAGGTGACGTGGAGAGGGTTCTAAAATGGCTGCCACACTGCTGGCACTGGTGTTCCACATAGGATGAGGAGGGGGCTGGTAATAGCAGGACAAGGGGAAACTGATTGAAGTTGAAAGAGGGAAGATTTAGGTTGGATGTTAGGGGGAAAGTTGTTCACTAGCAGAGTGGTTAGGC
This sequence comes from Coturnix japonica, assembly GCF_054131305.1. Taxonomy (NCBI): domain Eukaryota; kingdom Metazoa; phylum Chordata; class Aves; order Galliformes; family Phasianidae; genus Coturnix; species Coturnix japonica. The sequence continues at coordinate 3,974,762 of NC_140689.1, forward strand.
CCTGGAACGGGCTGCCCAGGGAGGTTGTGGATGCCCCGTCCTTGGGGGTGTTCAGGGCCAGGTTGGACAGGGCCCTGGGCAACCTGATCTAGTAAAGGTGTATGTTTGGTGGCCCTGCCAGGCAGGGGGGTTTGTTCTTCATGATCCATGAGGTCCCTTCCAACCTGGGTCATTCTGTGACTCTGTGATACTGGTGTGTGGCTGCTTGTCCCAGCGCGCTGACCTTTTGTCTTCAGGTTCACCAACAAGACTGTAACTGATTTATGGAGGAGGCAAGTGATGGGTGCTACTGTGTGACAATCAACATCACTTTGTGGACATTTGAAAGCACCTTCCTCCAGAGCTGTTCACCTCCAGAAGAGGGTGCTCAGAAGTGTTTACTGGCAGAAGATCTGGCTCCAAATTGGTATGGAAAAACTGGGGAATGATACCATCGTGTCCGGTGAAGTACAAGAAGCAGGTGGGCGTCCCTGCTCCCTCTTGTCTGCTGGCAAGGTCCAGATGAGATCCCAGAGCCAGAAGCTGCCATTCCAAGGAGAGCTTACTCAACCATTTTGGATTTGAGCTGTCACACCAAGGAGAGCTGACTGAACCACGTTGGACTTATTTGTAAGTTTATACTATCATTGGAAACTGTTGCCGTGGTCACAGTCATCGTCAGCGGAACAACAACTCCTGATGACCCACCACTACTGAAGATCAATGACTGAACTACTAAACACGTCAGATCCATGGTGGTGACTCTCTCTCCCTCTTGCTTCCTATAAAGACTCCTTGATTCTTTTTCCTGTCTTTTCTATTGCCCGCCTTCCCTTCCTAATCACCCTAAATCGTAATAGCGTCCGTCCTCCAACATTTGAACCATGCTCAGGCATACACGTATGGACCTCCTCTCCTTCCTATAAATTGGAGCAGGACAGAGAACCACAAGGATTGTCAGCTCCCAAGTCATGCAAGTATTGCACACAACACAGATAACTTCATCTGTTGGCCCCGCTGTCTCTGCATACCACCAAGCGAGGACCTGCAGTGCCCAGGCGAGACGATGTGCCTGGCAGTGCAAAGCCAGCCCACGTGTGTGCAGATGGCAAGGAGCGTGTGGCACTGTGCACCGACAGCCCTTGCCTGCCCAGGACTGCGTGTGGAGGGCGTTCTCCACTGCAGCCCTGCCCAACAGTCAGTAGGGGTGTGCGGCCATGATGGCAGTAATGAACAAACTGCTGCTTCACAAAGATCTTGGCCCGATTAGAAATCTTTGAGTAGTGCTGTTACAGCAGACAGAATGTGATAAGCGCAAGTAGTCTCCTACACTTCACATCCTTGCTACTTCATTCTGGGTGTTGTCACTGAGCAGCATCTAACACAAGTTCTGCCCTGGTCAGCTGGCTGCCTTAGCTTGAGCCCTGATGGCAACGCTGTGACGTGATGTTAGTATTGCTGTTTTCTCCTCGTCAGAATACTCTGCCTTTTGAAGGAAGCAGCTTCTTGGTTATTTTGTTTTGTTGTTGAATTTTATTGAATTAATTTACAATATCTATATTCCATATAGTTATAGATGTTTTGAATATGATCATCTGTGGTGCTGAGAATTTTTGTAGAAAAGGTATACTCAGTTCGGAAGGTGTAATAAGGATGTTAAAGAAAGAACCCCCTGTTGTGTTGACCAGTGATGATGCTCCCACCCCCTGACCAATGGTGGAGAGGAGCATGAAGAGAGAGGTGGTGCTGGGGGGATCTTGGGGCTGCTGGGCCTGTCATACTTTTTCCAGGCAGAGGTTTTACAGGTGTTGCCCCCATGCCGACCCTGTGGGGGGGGGCACTCCCACATCCTGAAGGATGGAGGAGAGGAGCGGGAGGGCAGAGTTGGTGCTGTGGGGGGCTGGGAGCTGTGGGGCCTGGTATGCTTTCCCCTGGCTGTAGTTTTCTGGGTGTCGGATGATGCCCTCAAACTGCCACCCTGTGGGGGCTGCTCCAACCTCCTGAAGGATGGTGAAGGAAAGTTGGTGACAGTTCCTGGGGGGGACAGGGGGCTGCTGGGCCAGTTGGCTTCCCCCAGGCAATGGTCGTCCGTCTGTTGGATGATGTCCCCAGGTCTATACTCTGCTGGGGTCGCTTCCATCCCCTGATGGATGGTGGAGGGGAGGGTGAGGGCAGAGATGGTGCTGGAGGCTGACAGGCCTCTCAAGCTTCCCTGAGGCAGTGGCTGCCTGCGGGTGACACTTTGAGGGAGCCACTGCCAACCCCTGAAGAATGGTGGTGGGGGACGGGAGGGTGGTGTTGATGCCAGGGTGCTGCTGTTTGGGTGCCAGCCGATGACTGCAAGCTTCCAAACCAGGTGGGTCCCTCCTGTCCCCTGAAAGAGGTGTTGATGCCCAAGGTGGATAGGGGCCACTGGGCATGATGTACTTCCCAGGGGCCACGGAGCCTGGGCTGGTGGGCTACGGGGGCTGCACTGGGGGCAGCTGAGCCCGACAGCCGTCAGGCCTGGCAGGGGCCGCTCTGGTGGTTCTCTGCGGCTCGTGGGCAGATTGTCATTGCACAGGCACCGGTTGTTTGTGCCACGTCTTTTCTGTCCGGCGCACTGAGGCGAGCAAGCTGTTTGTCCAAGCGTGAGGTGTTGCTGCGGGCAATATGCTGGACTGCAGCATCTTCAGCAAGGCGCCTGCAGGGAGAGAAACGTGCTGAGGGCACAGGAGAACCCCCTTCTCTCCTTCCTCACAGTGCATGATAGAGTCACTCTCAGCTCCGGGCCTGTCTCAGGCCCAGCAGTAAGAACATGCAGCAGGAATGGCGAGGCCAGTTAAATGTCTGACAGTGTCAATCTCAGACAGTGTTAGGCAACAACTAACTGGCTTCTCTATGCTGCTTTAAGTAGAAATGCCTCCTTGCTCACAGGATCCCTATAGTAAAGAGAGGGGGCAGGATGGGGTTGGGGGTGAACAAGAACTCACTGGTTTATCTGCCTCCGTTGTCGGACAAGACGATAGCACGAAAACATTGCCATCAGCATGGTAACAAAGATAGCCACACCAAATCCCAGGCAGTACTTCTTGATAAAATTATTGTCTGCGGCATTTGCGTGTTCCTCACCATCCGCACCTGGAAAAACAATGTGGATCTGTTTCACCAGCTGCTGCTTTGAGTGACGTGGACAAGAACAACCACAGGAAGGATCCCGCTCTGGGCTGCTGTTGTGCCTGGTGGCTCAGGGGAAGCACAGCAAGCTCTGGAATGTGCACAGGTCTGTGCACAGGAGGTACTATGGAGGGTCCTGTTTCCTCTCCTTATCTGCTGAATGTGGTTCTGGTGGCCTAGTTCCCAAAAGGACAAAGTTCCTAAGTCCCTGGGAACTGGCTGCAGTGGGAGGGGAGCAACCTCTAACCACGGCCACGGAGCTCTATGAGCGGCCCTTACCTGGAGTGACAGTTGTTGTGTGCATGGCCTCTATTACTCTCAGGGGGACAGTCAGTGTGTGAACTCTGCCGTTCCAAAATGCAAGCCAGCGCATAGGTGCTCCACCTGTCTCTTTAGAAAGGAGGTAAGGGAGTGGGACTGTAAGTAACTGCTTCTCATCAGGAAGATGGTGCAGTTTCTCCACATGTATTTCTAGAAATTCAGTTTCACAAGCCTTTCAGGGAACAGACGGAAATACACCTACCACGTGCTTTGTCCTTCATGATTTTCATTAGCAGAGGGGGCAGTGTCTGCAGATATTTTCCTGTTTCCAGGGCCTCTTTCTGTTTCTCAGGACCTAAACAGAAAGCATTAAGATAACTTTCAGACAAACAAGATATTAAACTGAACGGTCTTTTCAGTGAAGTCAGTAACGACAACAGCCACCCCTGGGATGCCTGTGGGGTTCCAGCACAACTAAGGATTTAGCACGGCCTTCCCTGGAGGCACTTCTGCAACCAAAGAATGAGAACTTTTCACCACACACTGCAGCTTACCTAAACACATAACGGCATCACTGAATGGGACAAGGGCATTGTGCGAGGGCAGGGCACACACACACAGGTGTGCATTCTCACTCACACCTGCAGACGCGCCTGGCTGACATTAGGACTGTGAGCTGGCATCTCTCAAAGGAAGTAAAATCTCATGACATGGTATGCTGTAATTTCTCTCTTCCTTAGGGACCTGCAGTGACTGGAAGGGGCTCAGGTGATGACATGGCACTCAGACCTGGGTCAAAAGTTGCAAAGCTGCAGAGAAGCCAGGTGGGCAGTTGGCTGGCACTCAGCAGCTTTCCAGATACTCTCTCCAGGCCATGTAAAACAATCTTCAGAGAAGGCATAGAAGAACATTTGGCCCCTCAAGGTTTTTTTAGTGGGGAGATCTCTGATGTATGGAGACAAAGTCAACGGGATGCTGGGAGCATGCAGCACCCAAGAAACAGTGACTACCCAAGCTTCTCATGGAGAAGAAATCACCAGGCAGTGAAAAGATGAACCCCTCCTGAACTTCCACAACCAAATATGAGCAAAGATCATGAGATGAAGACTGGTGACTTACGTCTGGCATCCACCCCAGGCTCAGGGACGCAACTTTGCTTTCGAAATGCACCAAAGGGGCCTGCAGGCACAAGAGTGATCAGACACAGGTGAGGAGAGCTTCCGCTGTGCACTGGGGTCTGCCTTGTTTTTTTTCCTGCAGTGACCTGTGAGGACTGGCTGCAGGTCAGGGAATGACATGGCCCAAACAGCAAAGGAATAGGAGCAAAGACTGGCAAGGGCCGCCTTCCCACTGAAATGTGACAATTCTCCAAGTAAAGAAATACTAATAACTGATCTGTGTACGACCTTCAAAGCACAAAGAGACTTGAAAGACCTTTGGAGAGCCTTACGTACCCAAATAAGCTATTATAGCACTAATTTTTCGACTTCCAAGGAAACAGACACTCACAACTTACCTCGGAGTTTCCCCTGAGGCACAAAAGCAGTCTCCTTCCAGTCATCTGAGGAAGGAGTACCAATGTCATCATCTAGAAGAAAGAACAGAAGAGGGATGTTCCCATTGCATGCTGTGATCTTCCTCTCCCTTAGTGACAGGGAAGGGGCCAGGGAAGGGGCCAGGTAACAGGATGGGAGACTCAGGCCTTGATCGCCAAAGCTATAGAGGGGCCAGGGTGACCTGGAGCCTAGCACTCGGCAGCTTTACAAATGCTCCCTCCTGGCCACATGCAGCACCCCTCCGGGACCGCGTGGAAGAGCATACAAAGAAAAGGTGCCTGAGACACACTGGGCTACAGCTGGGGGTCTCTGTTGGGAACCAGGATTTTTCTATGGGGAGCATCAGGCAGCTGGAGCAGAAATGCTCATGTTTTTTCCCAGCACACACCTTCCACGTTCTCCCCTGGGACACCCCCAGGATGAAGAGCATGCTCCACCCAGCCAGCGGCAGAGCCGTGGGAGCACAGGGCTTCCTCATGCCCTTGCCCAGCTCCTGTGGTGCTGCCTGTCCCCCTTTTCCAATACCCCCCCACTCCCATCGAAGGCAGCCTTAGGGCTATAAGGCACAGAGCCACTGGAACCAGAACCTGGGCTTCTCACTCTCATTTCCGCTTATTTTTTACCCCATCTCTGCCCACCCACCTGCTCCTGCTGCTCACCCTGGAGCAGCACAAGTCTCCTGACAACACATGGCTATCAGTAGGAGGACGGCAAGGCAGGTGGGGGCCGTGGCCCCCAGTACTCGTGCCATGCTGCTACCACCACTGCTACAGCCACAACGAGTGCTGCTATTGGGGCACAGAACACCTAGAGCACGCAGCTGGGCATTGTGATCTTGTGGCACAAGGCAGCAATGTGGCAGGGCATAGTGACCTCACATCCCCAGGCTGCTGGCTGGGCCTCCCCACGGGCTGCTCCTCCTGTGCAGCAGGGCTGCATAGAGTGGGTGCTTGTGGCACCCCTTAGTGGGTGAGTGCCAGGCTGCTGGGGAAGAATTACTGGGAGCGTGTCCCACTGGGTAGATCTGTTCCACCGCAAGGACCAGGCTCCCCCTGGGCTTGTTATGGACGCTGAGGATTCCCAGTCATGTAGAGCAGCAGGAGACCATGGCAGATATTTTCACCTTTACATTGTGGAAATATATTATTGTGGAATGGTTTGGGTGGGAAGGGACATTAAAGACCCAGAGACTCTGTCAAAGGATAAAGAAAATCGCTCCAGTGTTGTTTTTACTGCTTTGTGCAAATCAAAAGATTGCATTTTGTCTTTTAATGGCCAAAAAAGCCATTTCTTCAGGGACACTGTATTTGTTGTCACAGACTCTAACAAAAATGCAAACTGAGCTTTATCTGTAGCATCAATACTTTAGTATTTCGTATCTTGTATTTGACAGTTCCCTCCCAGCCAGTTGCCCGTGCCTTTCTCTCAGCCCATGAGAGCACCACTTACTGCCTCTGGGAACTTGGAAACTGGCAGCATGATGGCCAGCACACACACAAGGTGCTCGTGACGCAGCTCCAGACGGCTCTCCTGAGGCCCAGCTTCATTTCACGGCCACTCACGCTCTGCTGCTGGACATTCTGCAATGGAAAAGCCACCGGATGCAAATCCCATCCCTCACAGATGGTATCAGACCCCTGCTCTCATGGCAGTCACCACCGCCCGGCATTGGACAGCGCTTCCACTGCCCTTGCTCCTGCCACAAGACACCAACGTCTGCTTCTAGTTCGGCTCCACCATGGGATCCTGTTTGCAACAGAAAAACACACAGAGGCTGCCAGCCACTGCAACACGCGCTGTGAAACCCCTGGCACTGCTGAGTCCCATGAGCAGAGGAGAGAAGCGTCTGCCTGCCATGGACGGGCTGCGGCGGGATTGAATCCTGCCTTCCAATCGGGACACCCCCAGGGAGAGCCTCCCTGGGGACCCAAAGACTTACGGCAGCGCCAACACAGCAGGCAGAAACGCGACGTGCTCCTGACTGCCCGCACTGTTCATAACTCCCTGACTTGCGGAATCAAACTCTATAATCCAGAGATGGGTTATAAAGCAGGTATGTTTTATTCCAGCGCTGGGTGCAAGGGGGATAGCTCCTCCAAACTTGCACACCAACTTGTAAAACCGTGATACAGATATAGGTACACCTCATGCATGGTCAATGATTTCCCGTAATTCTAACATGCATCCCTTAATTCTAATACACATTCTTTATCATGCAGACCCCCTCTTGTTATCGCCCATCTTGTCAGGGAGATGCAAATATCAAAAGAGGAGTTGCAACACCTAATCCCCTTCTCGCCAGGTGTCTCAGGGAGTTCTCACTCCTTAATCTTCATCCTTCCTGCTCTTCCAGACCCACTGTCTCCATTCCTTGTTATTCTAACTAAATCATTTTCTGTAAACTACCTTTAACTATCCCCCTTTTAGCCCCCCTTTATTCTGAATTCCAGCAGAGCATCTGTTTTCTGCTTCCCTGTTCATCCCTCCCTCTCCCTCTCCCTCCCTCCGCCCTATGACGGCAGCCCTTCAAAGCAACCAACACAACCACGCCAAACCGCAGCCTGGACTCGTCCCGCTCACTGCAATCCAGACCCACTCCATCCGTACAAACCTTCATCCACGCCGTTTCTTAACCGAGCCTCGGCGCCACCCGGATCTTACAGCCAGCGAGCGGCCGGCAAACGAACGGACGTCTTCCTCTTGGTGCCGCACAGCCCAGCACAGCCGGAGCCGCACCACACGATCCGGGCCAGGGCCGGCTCAGGCTCTGCCTCCAGGCTTTTGGGGCCGGCCGGGTGACTCCGCAGCACAGCGAGACCGTGGAGCCGCCCGGGAGCCGCCTCTGGGTGCCGGCAGCGCCACGAGCTCCTCCACCAACAGCCCCTCCGTGCCCCCGCACCGAGGCCCGACCCCGTTCGCAGCACAGAGCCCGCTCCTCCCAGCCCCGCTCATGGCCGCCATGGCCCGGAATTGCTCTCCGCCGCCTGCAGGAAGCACTTCCTGTCACTGTCACGTGGCTCAGGCCGGGCTGGGGCCTGTTGGGGGGGGGGGCAGCTGCCAGATCTTCTGCCAGTAAACACTTCTGAGCACCCTCTTCTGGAGGTGAACAGCTCTGGAGGAAGGTGCTTTCAAATGTCCACAAAGTGATGTTGATTGTCACACAGTAGCACCCATCACTTGCCTCCTCCATAAATCAGTTACAGTCTTGTTGGTGAACCTGAAGACAAAAGGTCAGCGCGCTGGGACAAGCAGCCACACACCAGTATCACAGAGTCACAGAATGACCCAGGTTGGAAGGGACCTCATGGATCATGAAGAACAAACCCCCCTGCCTGGCAGGGCCACCAAACATACACCTTTACTAGATCAGGTTGCCCAGGGCCCTGTCCAACCTGGCCCTGAACACCCCCAAGGACGGGGCATCCACCACCTCCCTGGGCAGCCCGTTCCAGGGCCTAACCACTCTGCTAGTAAACAACCTTCCCCCTAACATCCAACCTAAATCTTCCCTCTTTCAACTTCAATCAGTTTCCCCTTGTCCTGCTATTACCAGCCCCCTCCTCATCCTATGTGGAACACCAGTGCCAGCAGTGCGGCCGCCATTTTAGAACCCTCTCCACGTCACCTTGGTCACCGCTGCCGCGCGCAACGCACTCGCCTCTGACAGCTGTGGCAGTTAGCAGCCATGTCGGCAGCTAAGAGGGCTAGGGTAGAAGTTTTCCCTGTTTCAGGCGGGAGGATGGAGCTGGGGGCCCTAGGAGTGAGAAGAAGGAGGGGGCCCGCCATGACCACCAGGCAGAGTATGGGTAAGAGAGCCATATTCCATCATGCCTGGACCAGCCCCGTGACCACCACCCATGTGGAGCCTATGGAGGTGGATCCACCTCCAGATGAGCGAATGGAGGTGGATCCACCTGCAGAGGAGCCCATGGAGGTGGATCCACCTGCAGAGGAGCCCCTGGAGGTGGATCCGCCCGCGGCATAGCTGGCCTGGCACCACACCACCGTGCCAGGCCCCGCGCTGGCATGGTCACAGCTCCACCGTGGCTGGTCCAGGCGCTGAGCTCCTTACCCGCTGCACGGCCCCCGCCCCCTGCATTAGCTGGGTGGCATTTTTGTAACATCTGTTCCTCCTTTGGGCCTATTCTGCAGCCACATTCTGTGGGCCCCCAGTCCCATCTTTACCCTGTTTGTTCCAGTCCCTGTTTCTATAGTTGGTTTTTGGGTTTAGTTTAGTTTTAGAGTTAGGTGTAGGTTGTTGTTAGTGTTTTTGAGTTAGGCATAGGTTATTGTTTGTGTTTTTGAGTTAGGCATTGCTTATTGTTCATTTTTTAGTGTTAGGAGTAGGTTAGGAGTAGGTTTAGTGTTAGTAGTTGGTGTTTTCCTGTTAGGAGTTTGTTCCTCTTCATTCTTTAGTGTTAGGAGTAGATTGTTGTTCCCATAGTAGAGTTAGGCATAGGTTACTGTTGGTACTGTAGGGTTAGGCGTGGGTTCCTACCAGCAGCTGGCAGCAAACAGCGCTCGCTCGGTAAGCACACGTCTGCTTTCTCCCCCGGAGCCGTGAGTGCGACTGCCATGAGAGTGGAGGTCTGATGCCATCTGCGAGGGATGGGATTTGCATCCGGTGGCTTTTCCGTTGCAGAATGTCCAGCAGCAGAGCGTGAGTGGCCGTGAAATGAAGCTGGGCCTCAGGAGAGCCGTCTGGAGCTGCGTCACGAGCTTCCTGCATGGCCAGCGCAAGGTAGGTGTGCCTTACTGTAAGCGTGCGCTGAAGCAGTGTTGGTTAAGCACGGCTCACTCCTCTGTCTGCAACAGATGGGCTTTCTGCGCGCTTTATTGCTGTGGCCGGTGTTGAACAGCACAGCAGCAGCGAGGCCTCGAACATGTCCACAACCAGGTACGTGAATGTGAGTAAATTTAGCTGTGTGAATGATGTTATTGTTCATATTAGTAAGGCAGTATTCACATGTGTGTGATGGAGCTCAGGGATAGGTTTATTCTTGCCTGGTAAATTTTCCCTTCTTTGACACCCACCCGTCCTCTTGCTTCTCTTCCCCTCACCTGTAAGTGCAGCAATACTGAAGGCTGAGGGCTCTTCTCCGAGGCGGGTGCTAAAGGGCAATTGAAATGCAAGTTTGTTGTCCCTCTTTGTTCTTGGGTCGGTAGCCCAAGGTGACCAAGCTTCAGAGCACTTCTCTAAGTCAGCCTGGAAATGTTTCTAGCAGGAAGTAACTCCATCACAGTGCCTGAGAGTAATGATGCCTCTTTTTCCCCCCTCACAGCAGGCAGCCTCCATAAGAGAGCAGTAGAGCAGCAGGCTGTCTGTGCTATGGCTGCTGAACTGCATTTCTGGCCACCTGAGATCCCTGAGCCCATGCTAATGAAGAACATGCTGCGCCACAGACTCTTCTACGGAGCCGTTTTGCAGCTTCTCTGTGCTGGCCATCATGCTGCCAGTTTCCAAGTTCCCAAAGGCAGTAAGTGGTGCTCTCATGGGATAGGAGAAAGGCACGGGCAACTGGGTGGGAGGGAACCATCTGTAACTGTTGCCAGCAGCCTGGAGGTGCCAGCTCAGTCTTCTCCTGTGGCTACTGCTGCTCCCTATGAGCTGCCAGGCACAGGGTCCTCCCGCCCGTGCAGGGACCGCCTTGCAGGAAAGGGCTTTAGGCTCTGGTTTGTGTGGGATTTGGGGAACGAGACAGGGGTGGAGTTTCTTGTGTGCCTGACTGTCAGGAAGGCGGTTCCCAGTTCTGGCAGCCCAACGTGCCCAGCAGGGTGACTTGAGCTCCCAAAGCGAGCCGCCAACCAGTTGTTAGCTGAGAAGGTTCCCTGAGCGTTTCCGAATTGATTCTTGTAGGACTCGGAGAGTCTGGGGACTGAGACTTGGGAGAGAGTGAAGAAAGCTGAGGCAAGGCAAGCGCTGCTCAGCTGAGGAAGAAAGCCGAGAAGGAAAGCAGAAAGCAACGATGATGGCCTGAGCAAGAAGCTACAAAGGACAGCAGAACCACCTGCAGCGCTTCCTCGGAGGTGGCACCAAAACCTGCTGACTGAACAGTCCAGTTTACCGGCACAGCCGTGCTTTCCCTGTCATGGACGGTGGAGATGATGGAAGTGAACTGGACAGGAAGGACTTGTGCTGCGTTAGAAGCAAAGAGGGCTTCACCTGTGCAGGACTTGGTGTACGGCAAGAGCTGGAGACGCTGCGTTCCTTCAGGGTGTGTCTCTTGAGGTCCAGGCCTGGTGTAGGGTTAGGTTGAAATAGGGCTGGCTGGGACTGGAGAGGGAGGAGGTGACGTAGCCCTGGGGTTTGGCTTCTCCTTGGGTCTGACTGGAGGTTGAGTGACTGATTGCTAAGCGGAAATCCTGGGCACTGGGGCTTCATTTTGGGGTGTGGGCGGGGTAATAAATAGAAGCCGAGTCCTTTTGTACGCAATAAAACTGAAGCGAACTTTCTAAACCTGGTGCTGCCTCTTTCAGTAGCTGGTCAGAACGTCCCTCGCTCGGGCTGGCAATCACAGGGCGATGAAGCGGTCGGCTTCACGTCTCTCCCTTGACATGGTGCAGTGCAGGTTTTCCCCCGTTTCCTTGTTGGTCTTCCCAACCTGTGGCCTTTCAGCCAACCCGTAAGTGCTGGTGACAGGCTGTGAGCATCTCCTTGCTCTCTGAGGACTGACAGAAAGAAACCAGAGGAGGGGAAGCAGCCCGGCAGGAAGAAGGGTGTCCCGTGCTCAGCCCCTTGAGTTGGCCTCTCTTCCCTGAGGGTTCTTTCAGCTTCTGATGCACCGTGTGCTGCTGTTTGCCCTGGGAAGCCCAGCTGCACGCTGGCAGCCGTGGCCTGTGCATCAGCCTCCCCTTGAGGCCCAAGGAGTTGTTTGTTTTTATGTATTCAGTATTGGTGTGGCATTTTGTTGTTTTGTTCAGCTTTGAGATCAAGGGGTAATTTAACACCGTTGGAAGTAATTGGGGTTCAGGAGTAGCACATGCAGAATTTTGATCACGCAGCAAGTTGTGATTTCTACTGTGTTGAAGAACTGGCACACACATATACGCCTGCAGCCGGAGCTTGATTGACTCTCGTCAATACGGCCTTCCAAAGCCCGGCCCTGGGGAGCTGTCCAAAAATTTTCCAACATTTTGTATTACCTAAGTTTATTTTAAACAGCCAAGGAGGAGTAATCTCTTAAAGGCTTTTTTAAAGGCATTGGACTAGGTTTTGATTATCACGTCTCAGGAAGCTTCTGCATTCCACCTAGTGCTAATGGGATAAATCAAGAGCAGATTACACAAGAGATTCAGGCCTTGCTGCCAGTCTTTTATGAATCAGAACTTTGTTTCATGTTGCCAGATATTCTGGTTTCCTTTTCAGGAGATTCCTTTGCTGTATATTAAGAAGGCCAAGGGCATCCTGGCCTGCATCAGAAACAGTGTTGCCAGCAGGAGCAGAGAGGTGATTGTCCCCCTGTTGTCAGCACTGATGAGGCCGCAGCTCGAGTGCTGTGTTCAGTTTTGGGCCCCTCAGTGCAAGGAAGACATGGAGGCCCCGGAACGCGTTCAGAGGAGGGCAACAAAGCTGGTGAGGGGTCTGGAGCACAGACCGTATGAGTTGAGGCTGAGGGAGCTGGGATTGTTCAGCCTGGAGAAGAGGAGGCTCAGGGGAGACCTCATTGCTCTCTCTAACTTCCTGAAGGGAGGCTGTAGTGAGATCCGGATGTAGTGTGTAGGTCAGATCTATGAGGCAGGAGCTGCTGTGGGGCAGATGTGGGTCAGATCTATGGGGCAGGAGCTGTTGTGGGGATGATGTGGGTCAGATCTATGGGACTGGAGCTGCTGTGGGTCTGATGGGGGCTAGATCTATGGGGCAGGAGCTGCTGTGGGGCAGGTGTGTGTCATATCTATGGGGCAGGAGCTGCTGTGGGGGTGATGTGTGTCAGATCTATGGGGCAGGAGATGCTATGGCGCTGATGTTGGTAAGATATATGGGGCAGGAGCTGCTGTGGGGCAGATGTGGGTCTGATCTATGGGGCAAGAGCTGTGGTGGGTCCGATGTGGGTCAGATCTATGGGGCGGGAGCTGCAGTGTGGCTGATGTGGGTCTGATCTATGGGGCAGGAGCTTCTTTGGGGCTGATGTGGGTCAGATCTATGGGGCGGGAGCTGTTCTGGGGCAGATGTGGGTGAGATCTATGTGGCAGGAGCAGCTGTCGGTCAGATCTATGGGGTTGGAGCTCCTAAGGGGCAGATGTGGGTCGGATGTATGGGGCAGGAGCTGCTGTGGGGCTGGTGTTGGTCAGATCTGTGGGGCGGGAGCTGCTGTGTGGCTGATGTGGGTCAGACCTATGGGGCAGGAGCTGCTGTGGGGCCTATGTGGGTCAGATCTGTGGGACAGGAGCTGCTGTGGGGCTCATGTGGTTGAGATCTATGGGGCAGGCGTTGCTGTGGATCTGATATGGGTCAGATATATGGGGCAGGAGCTGCTATGGGGCAGATGTGGGTCAGATCTATGGGGCAGGAGCTGCAGTGGGGCAGATGTGAGTCAGATCAATGGGGCAGGAGCTGCTGTGGGGATGATGAGGGTCAGATCTATGAGGCAGGAGCTGCTGTGGGACAGATCTAAGGGGCAGGAGCTGCTGTGGGGCACATGTGGGTCAGATCCATAAGGCAGGAGCTGCTGTGGGGCACATGTGGGTCAGATCTATGAGGCAGGAGTTGCTGTGGGGCAGATGTGGGACAGATCTATGGGGCAGGAGCTGCTGAGGGTCAGATCTATGGGGCAGGAGTTGCTGTGGGGCACATATGGGTCAGATCTATGGGACACAAGCTGCTGTGGGGCTGCTGTGGGTCATATCTATGGGGCAGGAGCTGCTGTGGGGATGATGTGGCTCAGATCTATGAGGCAGGAGCTGCTATGGGGCAGATGTGGGTGAGACATATTGAACAGGAGCTGCTGTGGGGCTTATGTGGATCAGATCTATAGGGCAGGAGCTCCTGTGGGGCAGATGTGGGTCAGATCTATGAAGCAGCAGCTGCTGTGGGGCACATGCATGTCAGATCTATGGGGCAGGAGCTGCTGTGGAGATGATTTGGGTGAGATCTCTGGGGCAGGAGCTGCAGAGGGGCTTATGTGGGTCAGATCTATGGGGCAGGAGCTGCTGTGAGGCTGATGAGGGTCACATCTATGGGCCAGGAATTGCTGTGGGGTAGATATGGCTCATATCAATGGAGCAGGAGATGCTGTGGGGCAGATCTATGGGGCACAAGTTGCTGTCGGGTATATTTGAGTCAGATGTATGGGGCAGGAGCTGCTATGGGGAGATATGAATCTGATCTATGGGGCAGGAGCTGCTGTGGGACAGATCTATGGGACAGGAGCTGATGTGGGGCTGATATGGGTCAGATCTATGGGGAAGGAGCTGCTGTGGGGCAGATGTGGGTCAGATCTACGGGGCAGGAGCGGCTGTGCGTCAGATCTATAGGACAGGAGCTGCTGTGGGGCTGATGTGCGTCAGATCTATAGGACAGGAGCTGCTGTGGGGCTGATGTGCGTCAGATCTATAGGACAGGAGCTGCTGTGGGGCTGATGTGCGTCAGATCTATAGGACAGGAGCTACTGTGGGGCTGCTGTGGGTCAGATCTATGGGGCAGGAGCGGCTGTGGGGCTGATCTATGGGACTGGAGCTGCTGTGGGGCACAAGTGAGTCAGATCAATGGGGCAGGAGCTGCTGTGGGGCACACGTCGATCAGATCTATGGGGCAGGAGCTGCTGTGGGGCTCATGTGGGACAGATCTATGGGGCAGGAGCTGCTGTGGTGCTGATGTGGTTAAGATCTATGAGACAAGAGCTGCTGTGGGGCAGATGTGGGTCAGATCTATTGGGCAGGAGCTGTTGTGGGGCACATGGGTATCAGATCTTTGGGGCAGGAGCTGTTGTGGGGCACATGTCGGTAGATCTATGTGGCAGGAGCTGCTGTGGTGCAGATGTGGGTCAGATCTATGGGGTAGGTGCTGCTATGGAGCTGCTGTGGGTCAGATCTATGGGGCAGGATCTGCTGTGGGTCATATGTGGGTCAGATCTATGAGTTAGGAACTGCTGTGGGTCAGATCTATGGGGCAGGAGCTGCTAAGGGGCACATGTGGGTAAGATCTCTGAGGCAGGGGCTGAGGTGGTTCAGATCTATGGGGCAGAAGCTGCTGTGTGGCTGATATGGTTCAGATCAATGGGGCAGGAGCTGCTGTGGTGCAGATGTGGGTCAGATCTATGGGGTAGGTGCTGCTATGGAGCTGCTGTGGGTCAGATCTATGGGGCAGGATCTGCTGTGGGTCATATGTGGGTCAGATCTATGAGTTAGGAACAGCTGTGGGTCAGATCTATGGGGCAGGAGCTGCTAAGGGGCACATGTGGGTAAGATCTCTGAGGCAGGGGCTGAGGTGGGTCATATCTACGGGGCAGGAGCTGCTGTGGGGCTGATGTGGGTCAGATCTACGGAACAGGTGCTGCTGTGGGGCTTATGTGGGTCAGATCTATAGGGAAGGAGCTGCTGTGGGGCAGGTGTGTGTCATATCTATGGGGCAGGTGCTGCTGTGGGGCTGGTGTGGGTCAGATCAATGGGGCAGGTGCTGGTGTGGGGCTGATGTGGGTCAGATCTATGGGGCAGGAGCTGGTGTGGGGCTGATTTGGGTCAGATCTATGGGGCAGGAGCGGCTGTGGGGCTGATCTATGGGACTGGAGCTGCTGTGGGGCACAAGTGAGTCAGATCAATGGGGCAGGAGCTGCTGTGGGGCACACGTCGATCAGATCTATGGGGCAGGAGCTTCTGTGGAACTCATGTGGGACAGATCTATGGGGCAGGAGCTGCTGTGGTGCTGATGTGGTTAAGATCTATGAGACAAGAGCTGCTGTGGGGCAGATGTGGGTCAGATCTATTGGGCAGGAGCTGTTGTGGGGCACATGGGTATCAGATCTTTGGGGCAGGAGCTGTTGTGGGGCACATGTCGGTAGATCTATGTGGCAGGAGCTGCTGTGGTGCAGATGTGGGTCAGATCTATGGGGTAGGTGCTGCTATGGAGCTGCTGTGGGTCAGATCTATGGGGCAGGATCTGCTGTGGGTCATATGTGGGTCAGATCTATGAGTTAGGAACTGCTGTGGGTCAGATCTATGGGGCAGGAGCTGCTAAGGGGCACATGTGGGTAAGATCTCTGAGGCAGGGGCTGAGGTGGGTCATATCTATGGGGCAGGAGCTGCTGTGTGGCTGATATGGTTCAGATCAATGGGGCAGGAGCTGCTGTGGTGCAGATGTGGGTCAGATCTATGGGGTAGGTGCTGCTATGGAGCTGCTGTGGGTCAGATCTATGGGGCAGGATGTGCTGTGGGTCATATGTGGGTCAGATCTATGAGTTAGGAACTGCTGTGGGTCAGATCTATGGGGCAGGAGCTGCTAAGGGGCACATGTGGGTAAGATCTCTGAAGCAGGGGCTGAGGTGGGTCATATCTACGGGGCAGGAGCTGCTGTGGGGCTGATGTGGGTCAGATCTACGGAACAGGTGCTGCTGTGGGGCTTATGTGGGTCAGATCTATAGGGAAGGAGCTGCTGTGGGGCAGGTGTGTGTCATATCTATGGGGCAGGTGCTGCTGTGGGGCTGGTGTGGGTCAGATCAATGGGGCAGGTGCTGGTGTGGGGCTGATGTGGGTCAGATCTATGGGGCAGGAGCTGGTGTGGGGCTGATTTGGGTCAGATCTATGGGGCAGGAGTTGCTGTGGGGTAGTTGTGGGTCTGATCAATGGGGCAGGATCTGCTCTGGGGCACATGTGAGTGAGATCTATGGGGCAGGATCTTCTGTGGGGTAGATGTTGGTCAGATCTATGGGGCAGGAGTAGCTGTGGGGCATATGTGAGTCAGATGTATGGGGCAGGAGCTGCTGTAGTGCAGATGTGGGTCAGATCTATGGGGCAGGAGCTGCTATGGGGCACATGTGTATCAGATCTATGGGGCAGGAGCTGTTGTGGGGCACATGTGGGTCAGATCGATGGGGCAGGAGCTGCTGTGGTGCACATGTGGGTCAGATCTATGGGGCAGGAGTTGCTGTGGGGCACATGTGGGTCTGATCTATGGGGCAGGAGCTGCTGTGGGTAAGATCTATGGGGCAGGAGTTGCTGTGGGGCACATGTGGGTCAGATCTATGGGGCATAACCTGCTGAGGGGTATATGTGGGTCATATCTATTGGGCTGGAGCAGCTGTGGGTCTGATGAGGGTCATATCAATGGGGAAGGAGATGCTGTGGGTTAGATCTATGGGGCAGAAGCTGCTGTCGGGCATATGTGAGTCAGATCTATGGGGCAGGAGATGCTGTTGGTCAGATGTGGTTCAGATCTATGGGGCAGGAGCTGCTGTGGGGCTGATGTTGGTCAGATCTATGGGGCAGGAGCTGCTGTGAGGCTGATGAGGGTCACATCTATGGGCCAGGTATTGCTATACATCTGACTCACATATGCCCGAAAGGAGATTCTGCCCCATAGATCTAACCCACAGCAACAGCTACCCCATTGATATGACCCACATCTGCCCCACAGCAGCTCCTTCCCAATAGATATGAACCACATGTGCCCCACAGCAGCTCCTGCCCCATAGATCTGACCCACAGCTTCTCCTGCCCCATATATCTGACACACAGCAGCTCCTGCCACATAGATCAGACCAACATCTGCCCCACAGCAGCTCCTGCCCCATAGATCTGACCCACATCAGCCCGACAGCAGCTCCTGCCACATAGATCTTACCCACGTCTACCCCACAGCAGCTCCTGCCCTACAGATCTGACCCACATCAGCCCCACAGCAGCTCCTGCCACATAGATCTGACCCTCATCTGCAACACAACAGCTTCTGCCCCATAGATCTGACCCACATCAGCTCCTGACACATAGATCTGACCCAGATCAGCTCCAGCCTTAGAGGTCTGACAATCATCAGATCCACAAGAGCTCCTGCCTCATAGATCTGACCTACATCTGCCCCACAGCAGCTCCTGCCCCATAGATCTGACCCACATCTACCCCACAGCAGCTGCTGCCCCATAGATCTTACCCAGATGTGCCCCAGAGCAGAGCCTGTCTTTTAGATCTGCCCCACAGCAGCTCCTGCCCCATAGATCTGACCCACATCAGCCCCACACCAGCTCCTGCCCCATTGATCTGAACCATATCAGCCACACAGCAGCTCCTGCCCCATAGATCTGACCCACATGAGCCCCACAGCTACACCTACCCATAAATCTGAACCACATGTGTCCCACAGCAGCTCCTGCCCCATAGATCTAACCCACAGCAGCTCCTGCCCCATAGATCTGACCCTCATCAGTCACACAGCAGCTCCTGCCCCATAGATCTGACCCACATCATCCCCACAGCAGATCCTTCCCCATTGATCAGACCCACATCTTCCCCACAGCAGCACCTCCTTCATAGACCCGACCCACATGTGCCTCACAGCAGCTCCTGCTCCATAGATGTGACCCACATCAGCCCCACAGCAGCACCTTCCCTATAGATCTGACCCACATCATATCCACAGTAGCTCCTGCCCAATAGATCAGTCCCACCTCTGCCCCACCTCAGCTCCTGCCCCAAAGATGTGACCCACATCTGACCCACAGCAGCTCCTGCCCGATACATCTGGCTCACATATGCCCGACAGCAGCTTCTGCCCCATAGACCTACACCCACAGCATCTCCTGACCCATTGATAAGACCAACATCAGCCCCACAGCAGCTCCTGCCCCATAGATCTGACACACATATGCCCCACAACAGCTCCTGCCCCATAGATCCGACCCCCCTCAGCCCCACAGCAGCTCCTTCCCCATAATTCTGACCCTCATCTGCCCCACAGCTACTCCTGCCCCATAGATCAGACCCACATCTTTCCCAAAGCAGCTCCTGCCTCATAGATCTGACCCACATCAGCCCCACAGCAGCTCGTCCACTATAGATCTGACCCACATGTGCCCCACAGCAGCTCCAACCCCATAGATCTGAACAACATGAGACCCACTGCAGTTCCTGCCCCATAGATCTGAACAACATGAGACCCACTGCAGCTCCTGCCCAATAGATCTGCCCCATGGCAGCTCCTGCCCCATAGATCTGACCCATATCAGACACACAGCAGCGCCTGCCCCATAGATCTGATCCACATCTACCCCACTGCATATCCTGCCCCATAGATCTGACCCACAGCAGCTCCTGCCCTAAAGATACGACACACATCAGCCCCACAGCAGCTCCTGCCGCATAGATGAGACCCCCATCAGCCCGAAACCATCTTCTCCCACATAGATGTGATGAAAATCTGCCCCACAGCAGATCCTGCCCCATTGTTCTGACTCAAATCTGCCCCACAGCAGCTCCTGCCCCATAGATCTGACCCACATCTGCCCCACAGCAGCTCCTGCCCCATAGAACTGACCCACATCATTTCCACAGCAGCTCCTGCCCTATAGATCTGACCCACATGTGCCCCAGAGCAGCTCCTGACCAATAGATCTGACCCACATATGCCCCACAGAAGTTCCTGCCCCATGGATCTGTCCCTCATCAGCCCCACAGCAACTCCTGCCCCATAGATCTGACCCAAATCAGCCCCACAGCAGCTCCTGCCCCATAGATCTGACCCACATATGCCCCAGAGCAGCTCCTGCCACATAGATCTGACCCACATCAGCCCCACAGCAGCTCCTGTCCCATAGATCTGACCCACATCAGCCCCAGAGCAGCTCCTGCACTATACATCGTACACACATGTGCCCCACAGCAACTCCTGCCCCATAGATCTGACGCACATGTGACCCACAGCAGCTACTGACCCATATATCTGAACAACATGTGATCCAGAGCAGCTCCTGCCCCATAGATCAGACCCACATCTGCCCCACAGCAGCTACTGCCCATAGACCTGACCCACATCTGCCCCACAGCAGATCCAGCCCCATAGATCTGACGCACATGTGACCCACAGCATCTCCTGCCCCATAGAAATGTCCCACATCAGCCCCATAGAAGCTCCTGCCCCATAGATCTGACCCACATCAGCCCCACAGCAGCTCCTGCCCAATAGATCAGATCCACATCTCCCCCACAGCAGTTCCTGCCCCATAGATCTGACCCATATCTACCCGACAGCAGATCCTGCCCCATAGATCTGGCCCACATCAGCCCCATAGAAGCTCCTGCCCCTTAGATCTGATCCACATGTGCCCCACAGCAGATCCTGCCCCATAGATCTGACGCACATGTGACCCACAGCAGCTCCTGCCCCATATATCTGAACAACATGTGATCCAGAGCAGCTCCTGCCCCATAGATCAGACCCACATCTGCCCCACAGCAGCTACTGCCCATAGACCTGACCCACATCTTCCCCACAGCAGCTCCTGCCCCATATATCTGAACAACATGTGATCCAGAGCAGCTCCTGCCCCATAGATCAGACCCACATCTGCCCCACAGCAGCTACTGCCCATAGACCTGACCCACATCTTCCCCACAGCAGATCCAGCCCCATAGATCTGACGCACATGTGACCCACAGCATCTCCTGCCCCATAGAAATGTCCCACATCAGCCCCATAGAAGCTCCTGCCCCATAGATCTGACCCACATCAGCCCCACAGCAGCTCCTGCCCAATAGATCAGATCCGCATCTCCCCCACAGCACTTCCTGCCCCATAGATCTGACCCATATCTACCCGACAGCAGATCCTTCCCCATAGATCTGGCCCACATCAGCCCCATAGAAGCTCCTGCCCCTTGGATCTGATCCACATGTGCCCCACAGCAGATCCTGCCCCATAGATCTGACCCACAGCATCACCTGCCCCATAGATCTGACCCACAGCATCTCCAGCCCCATAGATCTGACCCACATCTGCCCCACAGCAGCTAATGCCCCATAGATCTGACCCACATCTGCACCACAGCAGCTCCTGGCCCATCAAGATGACCCATATCTGCCCCACAGCAGCTCCTGCCCAATAGATCTGACCCACAGCATCTCCTGCCCCATAGATCTTACCAACATCAGCCCCACAGCAGCTACTGCCCCATAGATCTGACCCAAATCATCAGCCACACAGCAGCTCCTGCCCCATAGATCTGACCATCATCAGCCACACAGCAGCTCCTGCCCAATAGAACTGACCCATATCAGCCCCACAGCAACTCTTGCCCCATAGATCAGACCCACATCTGCCCCATAGCAGCTCCTGCCCCACAGATCTGACCCAAATCATCCCCACAGCAGCTCCTGCCCCATATATCTGACCCACATGTGATCCAGAGCAGCTCCTGCCCCATAGATCAGACCCACATCTGCCCCACAGCAGCTACTGCCCATAGATCTGACCCACATCTGCCCCACTTCAGCTCCTGCCCTATTGATCTGACCCACATCTGCCCCACAGCAGCTCCTGCCCCATAGATCTGACGCACATGTGACCCACAGCATCTCCTGCCCCATAGAAATGTCCCACATCAGCCCCATAGAAGCTCCTGCCCCATAGATCTGACCCACATCAGCCCCACAGAAGCTCCTGCCCCATAGGTCTGATCCACATGTGCCCCACAGCAGCTCCTGCCTCATAGATCTGACCCACAGCAGCCCCACAGCAGCTCCTGCCCAATAGATCAGATCCACATCTTCCCCACAGCAGTTCCTGCCCCATAGATCTGACCCATATCTACCCGACAGCAGATCCTGCCCGATAGATCTGGCCCACATCAGCCCTATAGAAGCTTCTGCCCCATAGATCTGATCCACATGTGCCCCACAGCAGCTCCTGCCTCATATATCTGAACCCCAGCAGGCAAACATCAGCTCCTGCCCCATAGATCTAGCCCACATTGTCCCACACAGCTCCTTCCACATAGATCTGACCCACATATGCCCCAGAGCAGCTCCTGCCCCATAGATCTAACCCACATGTGCCCCACACAGCTCCTGCCACATAGATCTGACCCACATATGCCCCAGAGCAGCTCCTGCCCCATAGATCTAACCCACATGAGCCCCACACAGCTCCTGCCACATAGATCTGACCCACATATGCCCCAGAGCAGCTCCTGCCCCATAGATCTAACCCACATGTGCCCCACACAGCTCCTGCCACATAGATCTGACGCACATGTGACCCACAGCATCTCCTGCCCCATACATCTGAACCACATCTTCATCAGAGCATCTCCTGCCCCATAGATCTGACCCCCTTGTGCCCCACAACAGCTCCTACCCCATATATCTGATACACATGTGCCCCATAGCAGCTCCTGCCTCATATATCTGAACCTCAGCAGGCAAACATCAGCTCCTGCCCCATATACCTGAGCCAAATCTGCCCCACAGCAGCTCCTGCCCCATAGATCTGACCCATATCAGTCCCACAGCAGCTATTGCCACATAGATCTGACCCACAGCAACTCCTTTCCCAAAGATATGACCCACATTTACCCCACAGAAGCTCCTGCCCCATAGATCTGACCCACATATGCCCCAGAGCAGCTCCTGCCCAATAGAAGTTACCCCCATCAGCCCCATAGCATCTTCTGCCCCATAGATCTGACCACCATCTTCACCACAGCAGCCTTCTGCCCCATAGATCTGACCCACATGTGCCCCACAGCAGCTCCTGCCCCATTTACCTGACACACATGTGCCCCATAGCAGCACCTGCACCATAGATCTGACCCACCTCTACCCCACAGCAGCTCCTGCCCCATGGATCTGACCCACAGCAGATCCTGTCCCAGAGATCTGCCCCACAGAATTTCCTGCCCCTAAGATCTGACCCACATCTGACCCACAGAATTTCCTGCCCCTAAGATTTGACCCACAAGTGCCCCACAGCAGTTCCACCCCCATAGATCTGACACACATACGCCCCACAGCAGCTCCTGCCCAACAGATCAGAAGCACATCAGCCCCACAGCACCACCTGCCCCATAGATCTGACCCATATCTACCCGACAGCAGATCCTGCCCCATAGATCTGGCCCACATCAGCCCTATAGAAGCTTCTGCCCCATAGATCTGATGCACATGTGCCCCACAGCAGCTCCTGCCTCATATATCTGAACCCCAGCAGGCAAACATCAGCTCCTGCCCAATAGATCTAGCCCACATTGTCCCACACAGCTCCTTCCACATAGATCTGACCCACATATGCCCCAGAGCAGCTCCTGCCCCATAGATCTAACCCACATGTGCCCCACACAGCTCCTGCCACATAGATCTGACCCACATATGCCCCAGAGCAGCTCCTGCCCCATAGATCTAACCCACATGAGCCCCACACAGCTCCTGCCACATAGATCTGACCCACATATGCCCCAGAGCAGCTCCTGCCCCATAGATCTAACCCACATGTGCCCCACACAGCTCCTGCCACATAGATCTGACGCACATGTGAACCACAGCATCTCCTGCCCCATACATCTGAACCACATCTTCATCAGAGCATCTCCTGCCCCATAGATCTGACCCCCTTGTGCCCCACAACAGCTCCTACCCCATATATCTGATACACATGTGCCCCATAGCAGCTCCTGCCTCATATATCTGAACCTCAGCAGGCAAACATCAGCTCCTGCCCCATATACCTGAGCCAAATCTGCCCCACAGCAGCTCCTGCCCCATAGATCTGACCCATATCAGTCCCACAGCAGCTATTGCCACATAGATCTGACCCACAGCAACTCCTTTCCCAAAGATATAACCCACATCTACCCCACAGAAGCTCCTGCCCCATAGATCTGACCCACATATGCCCCAGAGCAGCTCCTGCCCAATAGAAGTTACCCCCATCAGCCCCATAGCATCTTCTGCCCCATAGATCTGACCACCATCTTCACCACAGCAGCCTTCTGCCCCATAGATCTGACCCACATGTGCCCCACAGCAGCTCCTGCCCCATTTACCTGACACACATGTGCCCCATAGCAGCACCTGCACCATAGATCTGACCCACCTCTACCCCACAGCAGCTCCTGCCCCATGGATCTGACCCACAGCAGATCCTGTCCCAGAGATCTGCCCCACAGAATTTCCTGCCCCTAAGATCTGACCCACATCTGACCCACAGAATTTCCTGCCCCTAAGATTTGACCCACAGCAGTTCCACAGCAGTTCCACCCCCATAGATCTGACACACATACGCCCCACAGCAGCTCCTGCCCAACAGATCAGAAGCACATCAGCCCCACAGCACCACCTGCCCCATAGATCTGACCCCCATCAGCCCCACAGCACCTCGTGCCTCATAGATCTGACCCACATCACCCCAACAGCTACTCCTGCCCGTTAAATCTGACCCACTTCTGCCCCACAGCAGCGCCTGCCCCATAGATCTGACCCACATCTACCCCACAGCAGCTTCTGCCCCATAGATCTGACCCACCTCTACCCCACAGCAGATCCTTCCCAATAGATCTGACCCACATCTGCCTCACAGCAGCTCCTGCCCTATAGAACTTACCGCAATCAGCCCCACAGCAGCTCCTGCCCCATATACCTGACCCAAATCTGCCCCATAGCAGCTCCTACCCCATAGATCTGAGCCACATCATCCCCACAGCAGCTCCTGCCCCATAGATCTGACCCACATCTACCCCACAGCAGCGCCTCCCTCTTGGATCTGACCCACATGTGCCCCACAGCAGCTCCTGCCCCATAGATCTGACACACATGTGACCCACAGCATCTCCTGCCCAATAGATCTGACCCCAATCAGCCCTACAGCAGCTCCTGCCCCATAGATCTGACCCACATCAGCTCCACAGCAGCTCCTGCCCCATAGATCTGAACCACATATGCCCCACAGCAGCTCCTGCCCCATAGATGTGACCCTTAGCAGCCACACAGCAGTTCCTGCCCCATAGATCTGACCCACATATACCGCAGAGCAGCTCCTGCCCCATCGATCTGACCCACATGTGCACCACAGCAACTCCTGCCCCATAGATCTGACACAAATGTGCCCCACATCATCTCCTGCCCCATAGATCTGACCCCAATCAGCCCTACAGCAGCTCCTGCCCCATAGATCTGACCCACATTGTCCCACATCATCTCCTACCACATAGTTCTGACCCACATCATCTCCACAGCAGCTCCTGCCCCATAGATCTGACCCACAGCAGCTCCTGCCCCATAGATCTGATCCACATCCGCCCCACTACATCTCCTGCCCCATAGATATGAACCATACCTGCCCCACAGCAGCTCCTGCCCCATAGATCTGACCCACATATACCGCAGAGCAGCTCCTGCCCCATTGATCTGACCCACATGTGCACCACAGCAGCTCCTGTCCCATAGATCTGATGCCAATCAGCCCCAAAGCAGATCCTGCCCCATAGATCTGACCCACATCAGCTCCACAGCAGCTCCTGACCCATTGATCTGACCTACATCTGCCCCACAGCAGCTCCAGGCCCATAGATCTTACCCACATGTGCCCCACAACAGCTACTGCCCCATAGATCTGATACACATGTGCCCCATAGCAGCTTCTACCCCATAGATCTGACCCACATCAGCCCCGCAGCAGCTCCTGCCCCATATATCTGACCCACAGCAGCTCCTGCCCCATAGATCTTACCCCAATTAGCCCCACAGCAGCACCTGCCTTATAGACCTGACCCACATGTTCCCCACAGCAGCTCCTGCCCAATAGATAAGAACCTCCTCTGCCCCACATAGGTCCTGCCCCATTGATCTGACCCACCTCTACCCCACAGCAGCTCCTGCCCTATAGATCTTACCGCAATCATTCCCAGATCAGATCCTGCCCCATATATCTCACCCACATCTGCCCCATAGCAGCTCCTGCCCCATATATCTTAGCCACATCATCCCCAAAGCTGCTTCTGTACCATAGATCTGACCCACATCTACCCCACAGCAGCTCCTGACCCATAGATCCGACCCACATGTGCCCCACAGCAACTCCTGCCCCATAGATCTGACCCACAGCAGCTTCTGCCCCATAGATCAGACCCACATCTGCCCACAGCAGCTCGTGCCTCATTGATGTGACCCACCTCTACCCCACAGCAGATCCTTCTCAATAGATCTGACCCACATCTGCCTCACAGCAGCTCCTGCCCTATAGATCTTACCGCAATCATCCCCACTGCAGCTCCTGCCCCATAGATCTGACCCACATCTGCCCCATAGCAGCTCCTGCCCCATAGATCTGAGCCACATCATCCACACAGCAATTCCTGCCCCATAGATCTGACCCACATATACCCCACAGCAGCGCATGCCACATAGATCTGACCCATATCAGCCACACAGCAGCTCCTGCCCCATAGATCTGACCCACATGTGCACCAAAGAAGCTCCTGTCCATAGATCTGACGCCAAGCAGCACCACAGCAGCTCCTGCCCCATAGATCTGACCCACATCAGCTCCACAGCAGTTTCTGACCCATAGATCTGACCTACATCTGCCCCACAGCAGCTCCTGCCCCATAGATCTGATACACATGTGCCCCATAGCAGCTCCTGCCCCATAGATCTGACCCACATCTTCCCCACAGCAGCACCTGCCCCACAGACCTGAACCACATGTGCCCCAGAGCAGCTCCTGCTCCGTAGATCTGACCCACATCAGCCCCACAGCAGCTCCTGCCCAATAGATCAGACCCACCTCTGCCCCACAGCAGCTTCTGCCCCATTGATCTGACCCACCTCTACCCCACAGCAGATCCTTCCAAATAAATCTGACCCACATCTGCCTCACAGCAGCTCCTGCCCTATTCATCTTAGCGCAATCATCCCCGTAGCAGCTCCTGCCCCATATATCTCATCCATATATGCCCCATAGCAGCTCCTGCCCCATAGATCTGAGCCACAACATCCCCACAGCAGCACCTGCCCCATAGATCTGACCCACATCTACCCCACAGCAACTCCTGCCCCGTATATCTGACCCACATGTGCCCCACAGCAGCTCCTGCCCCATAGATCTGACACACATATGCCCCAGAGCACCTCCTGCCCAATAGATCTGACCACAATCAGCCCTACAGCAGCTGCTGCCCCATAGATCGGAGCCGCATCAGCTCCACAGCAGCTCCTGCCACATAGATCTGACCCACATTGTCTCACATCATCTCCTACCACATAGTTCTGACCCACATCATCTCCACAGTTGCTCCTGCCCCATAGATCTGACCCACAGCAGCTACTGCCCCATAGATCTGACTCTCATCTGCACCAAAGCTGCTCCTGCTCCGTAGATCTGACCCATATCAGCCCCACATGAGCTTCTGCCCCATAGATCTGAACCACATCAGCCACACAGCAGCTCCTGCCCCATAGATCTGATGCACATCTGCCCCACAGCAGCTCCTGCCCCATAGATCTGACCCACATATGCCGCAGAGCAGCTCCTGCCCCATAGATCTGACGCCAATCAGCCCCACAGCAGCTCCTGCCCCATAGATCTGATGCACATCTGCCCCACAGTAGCTCCTGCCCCATAGATCTGACAGGTCTCCCTGGCCATTACACACATGCAAAACACGTATGGCGTGTAGTATTCAATAAAAGTTCATGTTTGTCTCTGATAGATGGACGTGATGATCTTAGTGAAATAAGGAAGTGTATAGGTCCCTACTTAAGAGCGGTTGTACTGGGATGGGCTGCGGATCTGGAGTGGTAGAAGCGAATGGTCCACTCGTAATGGGAAGAAGTGTGTTGTTATCCCCTGTGCTGGGTAGCCCAGCTGCGGTCCCAGCGCTCCAGCTGTGACCTCCTCAGGGCTGAGCAGAGGGCGGGATAACCGCCCTTCACCCACGGGTGGCACCTGGCCTCACGCAGCCCAGGACAGCGTTCGGCAAGGCAGCCCGGGTGGGTTCCTTGCAGGTTCAGCCTGGTGTCCAGCAGGACTGGTGGTTCTGCTCCAGCTGGCTGACCCCAGCTGTAGCACGGCCTGTGGATGTTGGTCCCCAGGAGCAGAGATTTGCCATTGCCCTCTCTGAAGCCCGTGGGGTTCGTGTCTGGAATGCAACAGTGGCAGCAGTTGCACGGCAGTAGGAAAAAGGGGAGAGAGCGTCAAGGATGGGGAAGCGTCAACAGCTGTGCTGTTATCAATACCAACACTCAATACCAACACTTTGTTTTTCAGTTTTTTTCAATGTTAATTTATTGTTTGCAGTCTTTCTGTTTTCTGTTTGAGGTTGAATTGGACGGTGATGACAAGGGTCCGTTGGGGCCAGTGTGTGTCCCAGGTGCTGCCTGGCCCCAGCCTCCTCAGCTGCCCCATGGGCTCTTCTATTGCTGCCGGCGGGGTGGCCTCTTCTTTGATGGTGCTGAGGCCTGTGAGTCGCCGGCCTTCCTCTTCGGGGCTCGCCGGGTCCCCTCAGGTGGGCTGGTGCCGGAGGGCCCTGCCACAGGCTCTCCTGGCTCCTCCTGAGGCGCTGCCTGCTCTGTGGTGACAGTTGCAGGGTTGCCGTGTGGGCGGCTGGGATGCCCACAAACCTCTTGTGTTGCCCTGCCCAGCATTTCGTCCCTGTTGGAGCTGGCAGGGCTGCTGGAGGGTGCTGAGCCAGGGACAGGTGGCTCCTCTGGTGTGGCAGCTCTGGGCTCTGCTGCTGTGGCCTCCTGTGCCCCAGGAGCAGGGGGGATGTTGAGGCCCAGGAAGCGGCCTGCCACCCGGCTGCACCTCCGCACCGCAAAGGCGATCAAGTGCCTCACAAAGGTCACCGTGTGGCCGTGCAGGTCAGGATCCAGCATTTCTATCAGGATCCCCTCTGCCAAGCCTACGAGGAGCAGGGCCCAGATGACACTGTCAACCAGGATATTTGCCTGTGGCCCCTCGGTGCCCAGGATGCGGTGCAGGTTCTGGCGCAGCCAGGACCGCAGGGGCCGCAGCAGGGCCGGCTGCTCCCTGAAGAGGGAAGCCCAGGTGGCAGGGGAGAGGCCGCCCAGAGGATGCGTGGGCACTGCAGGCCATGGCCGGGCTGCGTGGTGGAGTGCGGGTCTCCGTGTAGCAACGGATGCCTGTGCAGCTGGTCTGACCTCCACCTCCTTGTAGTTGTCGTCCGCTTGCACGGAGTGAATGATGGTCTTCACATCCCGTTTGCACAGCGGACACTGGGGCCTGGTGCTTGTCCACCGCTGGATGCAGCGGAAGCAGAACTGGTGGCAGCAAGGCATGGCGTATGCTGCGCTGTCCCAGTTCTCCAGGCACACGGGGCAGCGGGTCTCAAACTCTGCCTCCATCCTTCCACCAGTTGCGGTGGGCCAGTGGGAGCGGGAGATGGTAACGTGCTCCCCAGCACTAACGCTGCAGCAGCAGCAGCAGGTGACACGCTGGAAGAGGACAAGAGACATTAGTCAGACTCCGGCCTGGGAAGGGTCCCTCAAGTTGTGCCCCCCCGCTGCCAGTCTCTGTGCCGCCTACCTGTGCTGCTGCACACGCTTTTTTCTCTAGGATGTCCCGTCTGCCTGCTCCCGGCAGGCTCGGGGAAAGAACAAATGGCTCTGAGAAGGCCGCTGGGAGCTGTGCTAACAGCACCCAGAGCACTTTCCAGCACCAAAGCTCGCCCTGTCCACACTCCAGTCTTCACACACACGCTCGGTCGGAGGCCAGGCACGAACTGCTGGGCTGAGCTGCTGCGCCCGCGTCAAAGCCGGCGCGGCCTATCGGATCACAATCCGTTGCCTGGTGATGTCTCCAACCATGGCTTGGCCAAGCTGCTGGGCGTCACCTTCGCTTGACCTTCGCTTGCGTACATCACTGCCCGTCTCACAGCGATGCCGCAGTCCACTGCTGGCTCATCACAGTGAGCCGTCCTCACCCGCAGCACGTGCTCCAGCCCCAGCTCAAGTTTCTGGGCTTTTCCCAGTGCCGCTGCCCTCTCCCTTCCCCACATCTCATGTGCTTGGCATGGGTGTTTCCTACCAGAGTGGGGCCTCAGCCATGTGATCCCATGATCCCCCTCAGGTCTCCCCGGCCATTACACACATGCAAAACACGTATGGCGTGTAGTATTCAATAAAAGTTCATGTTTGTCTCTGATAGATGGACGTGATGATCTTAGTGGTGATTTAACACGTCATGGACTTTGAGTGTCCTGTTTTCACGCACGTAATGTTCTTGTGTGATCAGTACTTTCTGTCTTTTGTCGCATCCATTTCATTTGTCAAAAGAATTATTAATCCCTCTGAGCAATCTAAGTGTTGCATGGATATGCTATTTGAATTTTTTGGGTGCAATTATTATATTCCTTGTAGAAGGACCATGTATTGAAAAATGTAACTTGAAAGCCGTTTTTGCAATTACTGTTAATATACACTGTACCAAGTTCTGATTAGATTTAAATGGAACCAATAGTATATGTGGATATTATTTCTGAATACTTTAGATATCACATCAATTGACGCTGTGAAGTAGAGCTCATGTATTTGTTGCCCAAGGCATGCATTTGCTGGGTAGTGTTAATATCCATCTTGTACTCCTGAAGAGCTCACTGTTTACAAATGGCACCTGTTCTACTGCTCTTCTGATGGTCTAGAAATGGAATTCAGCTAACTGTAAAGACTGCAAGTACTGCAGTGTTGCAAGGATCGAGTTGCAATGCTTTAATGTAGTAGGTGCCTTCTCTCTGACAGCCTTAAAGTATTTTCTTGTATGTATGTGTCATCTTCTTTCCTGAGAGTTTAAGCTCTAGGGTACAATGTTTTGGAGGTCTTGATGCTCTTTGATACAGATTTGAGAGGGTTTTTGACATTTATTGTTTCTGAAATGGTTTGATCTTGTCTTAGAGAGTCGAATGCCACAAATAGTTAAATACTATCTCCTGTTGCTGAATCATTACAACATTTATGGCATCCTGCTGTTTTTTTATTTGTTTTTTAATTTCCTGATTGATCTATACATTATTGCTGCATATGAGCTCACAGATGAGTTAACAGGTGATGAGAACTCTAATGCCGGGCAGGGCATGACTGCTCTTCATCTTGTGTAACAAAACAGGGGCTGCTACTGTGACCTGATTTTTAAAGGATATGTTGAGTGAATAAAAAGATGCCTGAAGTTGAACCCAATAATTGTGAGGAAATAGAATGTATTTTTTTTGTTAATCATCTCTTCCTCTTTTTATGAAGGGTATTGGTTTGCCAGATATTTTCAGATTCATTTCAGATAAATGATTTTGTGCTTCTGTCATTTGGTAGGTTGATCGCACAGTTTGTTTTGGGGCAGTGCCTTTGCTGAGGGATGGTGAGAGAAAGCACCTCTGGTACTATGTGTTCGTGCCACCTGGTGGCTTTGCTGGGCAGCCTGGGCTTCAGATACACAGTTCAAAACACAGGTGTAAAGTGTCTGTAAAATCCTCTACATTCCAGTACTGTAGTTTTTTTCTACTAACCCAGTGAGAGTTAAACTTTTAGTATATGCAGATCGACTTAAGCTGGTTCTTATCTTTGTTAGCAGTTTTTAGCTTGTGGTTCTTTTGATCTGATATCAATGACATAAGTCAGAGCATTTGTAAATACAGATTCTGAGTGGAATGCACAGATGGTTTGTCTCCAGAACAAAACAAGCCTTCAGTAAAAGGATTTTGTAGGTATTTATAGATAACTATTATCCTGTTGCTAATTACATACTGTGAATTTAAAGTGGAAAATATTCTTTCTTGTCTCACTTAGAATACAAAGAGGTGCCTAATGTTGTGCTGTTTCCCAGCTTCATTAATTGACTTTTTTTTTTTTTTTTTTCCCCAGGCGTCAGTATAGGGGTAGGTCCTGTTTAATATCTTTATTGATGATCTGGATGGGGGGATTGAGTGTATCCTCAGTGAGTTTGCAGATGACTCCTCGCTGGAAGGAAGTGTTGATTTGCCTG
Organism: Coturnix japonica; assembly: GCF_054131305.1. NCBI lineage: Eukaryota > Metazoa > Chordata > Aves > Galliformes > Phasianidae > Coturnix > Coturnix japonica. The sequence goes on from NC_140689.1 coordinate 4,006,616, forward strand.
AGAGTAGAAAGGCCTTACAGAGGGATCTGAATTGGCTGGATCAATGGGCTGAAGGCAATTGTATAAGCTTCAACAAAGTCAAGTGCCAGCTACTGCACTTTGATCACAATATCATGCCACTCCATTTTGCAGGCTTGTGGCTAGAATCTAGATTCTGGTGGTGTTCGTTGACAGCCAGATGAATGTGAGCCAGCAGTGTGCCTGGTAGCCTAGAAGGCCTGGCTTGTATCAGAAATAGTGTTGCCAGCAGGACCAGGGAGGTGATAATCTCTCAGTACTTGGCACTGGTGAAGCTGTGACTTGAGCACTGTGTTCATTTTTGGGCCCCCTCACTACAAGAAAGACCCTGGCACATGTTCATAGAATGGTAATGAGGCTGGTGTGGGGTCTGGAGCATAAGTCTTGTGAGGAGCAGCTGAGGAAGCTGGGGGTATTTAGTCCGGCGAAGAGGAGGCTTGGGGGGAGACCTCATTGCTCTCTACAACTTCCTGAAGGGGGGTTGTGGTGAGGTGAGGTTCAACCTCTTTTTGTGTGTAACTAGTGACAGGACAAGAGGGAGTGGCTTAGAGTTGTGCCAGGAGAGGTTCTACTGGATGTTCGGAGAAACAACTTCTCAAAAATAGTCATTAGGTATTGGAAAGGTTTGCCCAGGGTGATGGTGGAATCACCATCCCTGCAGACGTCCAAGAAACGTGTAGATGTGGCTCTGAGGGACATAGTGGGCATGCTGGGAGTGGGTTGATGGTTGAACTAGATGACCTTCAGTGGTCTTTTCCAACCTTAAGTCACAGAATCATAGAACCATAGAGTCATTCGTTCTTCTAAGAACCAGCTACACTCTGAAATGCTATACAGGTTGGTTGGTCCTTCTGATCCTTCTCATTTATGGCTCTGTATTATCTTATCCTCAGTGATCCTGCCGTCCTTCAAGAAAGGTGCTTTAGATATACTTCTGTTATACTTCAGCTTGATTGCTTTAAGTGTATCTCTCAATACCACAGTCCAAGGAAATGTGTGTGTACATTCTTCCGGCTAGATAAATAAATAAAAACACAAAGCATCTCTGAAGCTCGGACTCACTGTGTTTATTAAATGTTTTATTAACTTCATAATGACTCACAAAGAAACATTTTAATTTTGATTGTGTGTTTCTGTCTATGCTCTGATTTCTGTTAAAATCAGCTTTTGGATATGTAGAGGGAGAATTTTTTCGGTGAATAAGTGTGTGTTTAGGGCAGGAATGGATGATCCTTGATTTCACATGGTAGATGTTCTTTACCTGCTCTGTACTCATTTTACAAATCATTTCATGCTGTAACAGTAAACAAATGGTGAATTCTTCATCAGATACGTCTGCTACTGTAAGGTCTTTGTCTGATTTCAAAGTTAAAGTCAGGAGTCAAACTAAAAGAAGAAAAAACTAGTTTGATAAGGACGTATAGAAATTCTGCCTTTCTGTAACACAGCTTTGTTGGAAGTAACCGCGGGAGACAAGTCTCATGCTATCATGGTCAACAAGTCTCGTTTATTAGGTGTTACAGCATCTCATTTATACAATCAGTAATAAGTTCATGCATATTGCAAAAGTAAAGCTCAGGATTGGTGGGTTACACATTACTTCATCTGACCTTTGTGGTTAGTCTTATGGATACTTTTTCTTTGCAGCTCTGTCTACACCTTGCTACACATCTTGCTTTTCCCTCAGGCCGTCCTTGCCTCTAGATACATATTTCGTCTTTAGCTACATACCCCGTCTTTTCACATCCTGATTTCTCCACAGCTGCTTAGCCCGTGATCGGCCCTAGGATAGACCGTCTTTGTCTTTAATCACGTTCATTCTTTTACAATTTAACTAGTGGAATCTCTTCATGTCCTTTCTCATGAAGCCATTCTGCATAAACATTCTCCACATAGATCTGACCCACATCAGACACACAGCAGCTCCCGCCCCATAGATCTGACCCACATCAGCCCCAAAGAAGCTCCTGCCCCATAGATCAGACCCACATCAGCCAAACAGCAGCTCCTGTCCCATAGATCGGACCCACATCACCCCCACAGCAGCTCCAGCCCCATAGATCTAGCCCCATCAGACCCACAGCAGCTCCAGTCCCATAGATCTGACCAAAATGTGCCCCAGAGCAGCTCCTGTCCAAGAGATCTGCCCCACAGCAGCTCCTGCCACATAGATCTGACCCACTTCTGCCCCACAGCAGCTCCTGCCACATAGATCTGACCCACATCTGCCCCACAGCAGCTCCTGCCACATAGATCTGACCAACATGTGCCCCACAGCAGCTCCTACACCATAGATCTGACACACATTAGCCCCATAGCATCTTATGCCCCATAGATCTGACACCCATTAGCCCCACAGCATCTTCTGCCCCATCGATCTGACCCACATCTGCCCCACAGAGCCTTCTGCCCTAAAAATCTGACCCACATCTTCCCCACACCAGCTCCTGTCTCATAGATCAGAACAACATCAGCACCACAGCAGCTCCTGCCCCATAGATCTGACCCACATCAGCCACACAGTAGCTCCTACCCCATACATCTGACCCACATGTGCCCCACAGCAGCTCCTGCCCCATACATCTGACCCAAATGTGCCCCACAAAAGCTCCTGCCTTATAGATCAGACCATCATCAGCCTCACAACAGCTCCTGCCCCAGAGATCTGACCCTCATCATCCCCACAGCAGCTCCTGCCCCATAGATCTGACACCCATCAACCCCACAGCATCTTCTGCCCCGTCGATCTGACCCACATCTGCCCCACAGAGCCTTCTGCCCTAAAAATCTGACCCACATCAGCCACAGAACAGCTCCTGCCCCATAGATCTGACCCTCATCAGCCCCACAGCAGCTCCTGCCCCATAGATCAGACCCACATCTGCCCCATAGCAGCTCCTGCCCCAATAGATCTGACCCACTTCAGCCCCACAGCAGCTCCTGCCCCATAGATCTTACCCACATCTGCCCCACAGCATCTCCTGCCCCATAGATCTGACCCACATGCGCCCTACAGCAGCTCCTGCCCAATAAATCTGACACACATATGCCCCACTGCAGCTCCTGCCTTACAGATCAGACCCTCATCAGCCTCACAACAGCTCCTGCCCCATAGATCTACCCCACAGCATCTCCTGCTCCATAGATGTGACCCTCATCATCCCCACAGCATCTTCTGCCCCATAGATCTGACCCTCAGCAGCAACACAGCAGCACCTGCCCCACAGATATGACCCACATATACCCCACAGCAGCTCCTGCCCCATAGATCTTAACAACATCAGCTCCACAGCAGCACCTACCCAATAGATCTGACCCACATCTGCCCCAAAGCAGCTCCTGCCCATAGATCTGACCCACATCTGCCCCACAGCAGCTCCTGCCCCATAGATCTGACCCGCATCAGCCACACAGCAGCTCCTGCCCCATACATCTGACCCACTTGCGCCCCACAGCAGCTTCTGCCTTATAGATCAGACCATCATCAGCCTCACAACAGCTCCTGCCCCATAGATCTACTCCACAGCAACTCCTGCCCCATAGATCTGACCCTCATCATCCCCACAGCAGCTCCTGCCCCATTGATCTGACTCACATCTGCCCCACTGCAGCTCCTGCCCCATAGACCTGACCCACATCTGCCCCGTAGCAGCTCCTGCCCCATATATCTGACCCATCTCAGATCCACAGCAACGCCTGCCCCATAGATCTCAACCACATGAGCCCCACAGCAGCTCCTGCCACATAGATCTACCGACATGTGCCCCACAACAGCTCCTGCCCCAAAGATCTGATACCCATGTGCCCCACAACAGCTCCTGCCCCATAGATCTGACCCACATGTGCCCCACAGCAGCTCCGGTCTCATAGATCTTACCCACATCAGCACCACAGCAGCTCCTGCCCCATAGATCTGACCCACATCAGCCCCACAGCATCTCCTGCCCCATAGATCCGACCCACATCTGCCCCTTAGGAGCACCAACCCCATAGCTCTGACCAACAGCTTCTCCTGACACATAGATCTGACCCACATCTGCCCCAGAACAGCTCCCGCCCCATAGATCTGACCCACATCAGCCCCAAAGAAGCTCCTGCCCCATAGATCAGACCCACATCAGCCACACAGCAGCTCCTGACCCATAGATCTGATCCCAATCAGCCCCACAGCAGCTCCTGCCCCATAGATCTGACCCTCATCAGCCCCACAGCAGCTCCTGCCCCATAGATCAGACCCACATCTGCCCCATAGCAGCTCCTGCCCCATAGATCTGACCCACATCTGCCCCATAGCAGCTCCTGCCCACTTGATCTGACCCACATTATCCCCACAGCAGCTCCTGCCCCATAGATCTGACCCACATCAGCCCCAAAGAAGCTCCTGCCCCATAGATCAGACCCACGTCAGCCACACAGCAGCTCCCGCCCCATAGATCTGACCCACATCTACCCCACTGCAGCTCCTGCCCCATATATTTACCAACATCAGCGCCATAGCATCTCCTGCCCCATAGATCTGACACACATCACCCCCACAGCAGCTCCTGCCCCGTAGATCTGACCCACATCTGCCCCATACCAGATCCTGCCCAATCGATCTGACCCACATTATCCCCACAGCAGCTCCTGCCCCATAGATCTGACCCTCAGCAGCAACACAGCAGCTCCCGCCCCACAGATCTGACCAACACCAGCCCCACAGCAGCTCCTGCCCCATACATCTGACCCACAGCAGCTCCTGCCCCATTGATCTGACTCACATCTGCCCCACTGCAGCTCCTGCCCTAAAGATCTGACCTACATCTGCCCCATATCAGCTCCTGCTCCATATATCTGACCCATATCAGCCACACAGCAGCTCCTGACCCATAGATCTGACCCACATCGGACCCACAACAGCTCCCGCCCCATAGATCTGACCCACATCGGACCCACAACAGCTCCTGCCCCATAGATCAGACCCACATCTACCCCACTGCAGCTCCTGCCCCATATATCTTACCAACATCAGCGCCATAGCATCTCCTGCCCCATAGATCTGACCCACATCTGCCCCACAGCTACTCCTGCCCCATAGATCTGACTCACATCTGCCCCACAGCAGCTCCTGCCCCATAGATCTGACCCCCATCTACCCCAAAGCAGCTCATTCCCCATATATCTGACACACAGCACCTCCACAGCAGCTCCTTCCCTATAGATCTGACCCACATAGGCCCCACAGCAGCTCCTGCCCCACAGATCTAACCAACATCAGCTCCACAGCAGCTCCTTCCCTATAGATCTGACCCACATATACCCACAGCAGCACCTGTTCCGTAGATCTGACAAACATCATCCCCACAACTGCTCCTGCCCCAAAGATCTGATATACATGTGCCCCACAGGAGCTCCTGCCCCATAGATCTGACCCACATCTGCCCCACAGCAGCTCCTGCCCAGTACATCTGACCCACAGCAGCTCCTGCCCCATAGATCTGACCAACATGTTCCCCAGAGCAGATACTGCCCGAGAGATCTGACCCACAACTACCCCACAGCAGCTCCTGCCCCATAGATCTGACTCACATCTGCACTACAGTAGCTCCTGCCCCATACATCTGACTCACATATGCCCCACAGCTACTCCTGCCCCATAGATTTGACCAACATCTACCCCACAGCAGCTCCTGCCCCATAGATCTCACTCACATGTGCCCCAGAGCAGATCCTGCCCCATAGATCTGACACACAACTACCCCACAGCAGCTCCTGCCCCATAGATCTGATCCAAATCAGCCCCACACCAGCTCCTGCCCCATAGATCTGACCCAAATCAGCTCCTAACTCATAGATCTGACCCTCATATGACCCACAGCAGCTCCCGCCCCATTGATCTGACCCACATAAACCCACAGCAGCACCTGTTCCGTAGATCTGACACACATCATCCCCACAACTGCTCCTGCCCCAAAGATTTGATATACATGTGCCCCACAGGAGCTCCTGCCCCATAGATCTGACCCACATCTGCCCCACAGCAGCTCCTGCCCCATAGATCTGGCCCGCAGCAGCTCCTGCCCTAAAGATCTGACCAACATGTGCCCCAGAGCAGCTCCTGCCCCATTGATCTGACCCACACCAGCCCCACAGCAGCTCCTGCCCCATAGATCTGACCCGCATCAGCCCCACAGCAGCTCCTGCCCCATATATCTGACCCACATGCGCCCCGCAGCAGCTCCTGCCTTATGGATCACACCATCATCAGCCTCACAACAGCTCCTGCCCCATAGATCTACCCCACAGCAGCTCCTGCCCCATAGATCTGACCCAAATCATCAGCCACACAGCAGCTCCTGCCCCATTGATCTGACTCACATCTGCCCCACTGCAGCTCCTGCCCCATAGATCAGACCCATATCTGCCCCACAGCAGCTCCTGCCCCATAGATCTGACCCACATCTGCCCCATAGCAGCTTCTGCCCCATAGATCTGACCCCAGACAGCCCCACAGCAGTTCCTGCCCCATATATCTGACCCACATCAGCACCACAGCAACGCCTGCCCCATAGACCTCAACCACATGAGCCCCACAGCAGCTCCTGTACCATAGATCTGACCCACATAGCCCCTACAGCAGCTCCTGCCCCATAGATCTGACCAACACCAGCCCCACAGCCGCTCCTGCCCCATAGATCTGACCAACATCAGCTCCACAGCAGCACCTACCCCATAGATCTGACCCACATCAGCCCCACAGCAGCTCCTGCCACATAGATCTACCGACATGTGCCCCACAACAGCTCCTGCCCCAAAGATCTGATACCCATGTGCCCCACAACAGCTCCTGCCCAATAGATCTGACCCACATCTGCCCCACAGCAGCTCATGTCTCATAGATCTTAAACACATCAGCACCACAGCAGCTCCTGCCCAATAGATCTGACCCTCATCAGCCACATAACATCTCCTGCCCCATAGATCCGACCCACATCAGCCACACAGCAGCTCCTGACCCACAGATCTGATCCCAATCTGCCCCACAGCAACTCCTGCCCCATAGATCTGACCCACATCTGCCCCATACCAGATCCTGCCCAATCGATCTGACCCACATTATCCCCACAGCAGCTCCTGCCCCATACATCTGACCCACATATACCCCACAGCAGCTCCTGCCCCATAGATCTTACCAACATCAGCTCCACAGCAGCACCTACCCCATAGATCTGACCCACATTATCCCCACAGCAGCTCCTGCCCCATAGATCTGACCCACATCAGCCACACAGCAGCTCCTGCCCCATACATCTGACCCACATGTGCCCCACAGCAGCTCCTGCCCCATACATCTGGTTCACATATTCCCCACAGCTACTCCTGCCCCATAGATCTGACCAACATCTACCCCACAGCAGCTCCTGCCCCATAGATCTCACTCACATGTGCCCCAGAGCAGATCCTGCCCCATAGATCTGACCCACAACTACCCCACAGCAGCTCCTGCCCCAGAGATGTGACCCAAATCAGCCCCACACCAGCTCCTGCCCCATAGATCTGACACACATCACCCCCACAGCAGCTCCTGCCCCATAGATCTAGCCCCCATCAGACCCACAGCAGCTCCAGTCCCATAGATCTGACCCACATCTACCCCACAGAAGCTCCTGCCCCATAGATCTGACACACAGTACCCCCACAGCAGCTCCTGCTCCATAGATCTGACCCACGTAATCCCCACAGCAGCTCCTGCCCCATAGATCTCAACCACATGAGCCACACAGCAGCTCCTGTCCCACAGATCTGACCCACATAGGCCCCACAGCAGCTCCTGCCCCATAGATCTAACCAACATCAGCTCCACAGCAGCTCCTTCCCTATAGATCTGACCCACATAAGACCCAGAGCAGCACCTGTTCCGTAGATCTGACACACATCATCCCCACAACTGCTCCTGCCCCAAAGATCTGATATACATGTGCCCCACAGGAGCTCCTGCCCCATAGATCTGACCCACATCAGCCCCACAGCAGCTCCTGCCCAGTACATCTGACCCACAGCAGCTCCTGCCCCATAGATCTGACCAACATGTGCCCCAGAGCAGGTCCTGCCCCATAGACCTTACCCACATCAGCCACACAGCAGCTCCTGGTCTATAGATCTGACCCACATGTGCACCACAGCACTTCCTGTCCGATAGATCTGCCCCACAGCAGCTCCTGCCCCATAGATCTGACCCACATCTGCACTACAGCAGCTCCTGCCCCATAGATCTCACTCACATGTGCCCCAGAGCAGATCCTGCCCCATAGATCTGACCCACAACTACCCCACAGCAGCTCCTGCCCCATAGATCTGACCCACACCAGCCCCACAGCAGCTCCTGCCCCATAGATATGACACACACCTGCCCCACAGCAGCTCCTTCCCTATAGATCTGACCCACATAAGCCCCACAGCAGCACCTGTTCCGTAGATGTGACACACATCAGCCCCTGCCTCATAGATCTGACCCACATGTGCCCCTTTGCAGGGGGGCTCCTCTGCCTGGTGGTCATGGCGGGCCCCCTCCTCCTTCTCACTCCTAGGGCCCCCAGCTCCATCCTCCTGCCTGAAACAGGGAAAACTTCTACCCTAACCCTCTTAGCTGCCGACATGGCTGCTAACTGCCACAGCTGTCAGAGGCGAGTGCGTTGCACGCGGCAGCGGTGACCAAGGTGACGTGGAGAGGGTTCTAAAATGGCGGCCGCACTGCTGGCACTGGTGTTCCACATAGGATGAGGAGGGGGCTGGTAATAGCAGGACAAGGGGAAACTGATTGAAGTTGAAAGAGGGAAGATTTAGGTTGGATGTTAGGGGGAAAGTTGTTTACTAGCAGAGTGGTTAGGCCCTGGAACGGGCTGCCCAGGGAGGTGGTGGATGCCCCGTCCTTGGGGGTGTTCAGGGCCAGGTTGGACAGGGCCCTGGGCAACCTGATCTAGTAAAGGTGTATGTTTGGTGGCCCTGCCAGGCAGGGGGGTTTGTTCTTCATGATCCATGAGGTCCCTTCCAACCTGGGTCATTCTGTGACTCTGTGATACTGGTGTGTGGCTGCTTGTCCCAGCGCGCTGACCTTTTGTCTTCAGGTTCACCAACAAGACTGTAACTGATTTATGGAGGAGGCAAGTGATGGGTGCTACTGTGTGACAATCAACATCACTTTGTGGACATTTGAAAGCACCTTCCTCCAGAGCTGTTCACCTCCAGAAGAGGGTGCTCAGAAGTGTTTACTGGCAGAAGATCTGGCTCCAGCTTGGTATGGAAAAACTGGGGAATGATACCATCGTGTCCGGTGAAGAACAAGAAGCAGGTGGGCGTCCCTGCTCCCTCTTGTCTGCTGGCAAGGTCCAGATGAGATCCCAGAGCCAGAAGCTGCCATTCCAAGGAGAGCTTACTCAACCATTTTGGATTTGAGCTGTCACACCAAGGAGAGCTGACTGAACCACGTTGGACTTATTTGTAAGTTTATACTATCATTGGAAACTGTTGCCGTGGTCACAGTCATCGTCAGCGGAACAACAACTCCTGATGACCCACCACTACTGAAGATCAATGACTGAACTACTAAACACGTCAGATCCATGGTGGTGACTCTCTCTCCCTCTTGCTTCCTGTAAAGACTCCTTGATTCTTTTTCCTGTCTTTTCTATTGCCCGCCTTCCCTTCCTAATCACCCTAAATCGTAATAGCGTCCGTCCTCCAACATTTGAACCATGCTCAGGCATACACGTATGGACCTCCTCTCCTTCCTATAAATTGGAGCAGGACAGAGAACCACAAGGATTGTCAGCTCCCAAGTCATGCAAGTATTGCACACAACACAGATAACTTCATCTGTTGGCCCCGCTGTCTCTGCATACCACCAAGCGAGGACCTGCAGTGCCCACGCGAGACGATGTGCCTGGCAGTGCAAAGCCAGCCCACGTGTGTGCAGATGGCAAGGAGCGTGTGGCACTGTGCACCGACAGCCCTTGCCTGCCCAGGACTGCGTGTGGAGGGCGTTCTCCACTGCAGCCCTGCCCAACAGTCAGTAGGGGTGTGCGGCCATGATGGCAGTAATGAACAAACTGCTGCTTCACAAAGATCTTGGCCCGATTAGAAATCTTTGAGTAGTGCTGTTACAGCAGACAGAATGTGATAAGTGCAAGTAGTCTCCTACACTTCACATCCTTGCTACTTCATTCTGGGTGTTGTCACTGAGCAGCATCTAACACAAGTTCTGCCCTGGTCAGCTGGCTGCCTTAGCTTGAGCCCTGATGGCAACGCTGTGACGTGATGTTAGTATTGCTGTTTTCTCCTCGTCAGAATACTCTGCCTTTTGAAGGAAGCAGCTTCTTGGTTATTTTGTTTTGTTGTTGAATTTTATTGAATTAATTTACAATATCTATATTCCATATAGTTATAGATGTTTTGAATATGATCATCTGTGGTGCTGAGAATTTTTGTAGAAAAGGTATACTCAGTTCGGAAGGTGTAATAAGGATGTTAAAGAAAGAACCCCCTGTTGTGTTGACCAGTGATGATGCTCCCACCCCCTGACCAATGGTGGAGAGGAGCATGAAGAGAGAGGTGGTGCTGGGGGGATCTTGGGGCTGCTGGGCCTGTCATACTTTTTCCAGGCAGAGGTTTTACAGGTGTTGCCCCCATGCCGACCCTGTGGGGGGGGGCACTCCCACATCCTGAAGGATGGAGGAGAGGAGCGGGAGGGCAGAGTTGGTGCTGTGGGGGGCTGGGAGCTGTGGGGCCTGGTATGCTTTCCCCTGGCTGTAGTTTTCTGGGTGTCGGATGATGCCCTCAAACTGCCACCCTGTGGGGGCTGCTCCAACCTCCTGAAGGATGGTGAAGGAAAGTTGGTGACAGTTCCTGGGGGAGACAGGGGGCTGCTGGGCCAGTTGGCTTCCCCCAGGCAATGGTCGTCCGTCTGTTGGATGATGTCCCCAGGTCTATACTCTGCTGGGGTCGCTTCCATCCCCTGATGGATGGTGGAGGGGAGGGTGAGGGCAGAGATGGTGCTGGAGGCTGACAGGCCTCTCAAGCTTCCCTGAGGCAGTGGCTGCCTGCGGGTGACACTTTGAGGGAGCCACTGCCAACCCCTGAAGAATGGTGGTGGGGGACAGGAGGGTGGTGTTGATGCCAGGGTGCTGCTGTTTGGGTGCCAGCCGATGACTGCAAGCTTCCAAACCAGGTGGGTCCCTCCTGTCCCCTGAAAGAGGTGTTGATGCCCAAGGTGGATAGGGGCCACTGGGCATGATGTACTTCCCAGGGGCCACGGAGCCTGGGCTGGTGGGCTACGGGGGCTGCACTGGGGGCAGCTGAGCCCGACAGCCGTCAGGCCTGGCAGGGGCCGCTCTGGTGGTGCTCTGCGGCTGGTGGGCAGATTGTCACTGCACAGGCACCGGTTGTTTGTGCCACGTCTTTTCTGTCCGGCGCACTGAGGCGAGCAAGCTGTTTGTCCAAGCGTGAGGTGTTGCTGCGGGCAATATGCTGGACTGCAGCATCTTCAGCAAGGCGCCTGCAGGGAGAGAAACGTGCTGAGGGCACAGGAGAACCCCCTTCTCTCCTTCCTCACAGTGCATGATAGAGTCACTCTCAGCTCCGGGCCTGTCTCAGGCCCAGCAGTAAGAACATGCAGCAGGAATGGCGAGGCCAGTTAAATGTCTGACAGTGTCAATCTCAGACAGTGTTAGGCAACAACTATCTGGCTTCTCTATGCTGCTTTAACTAGAAATGCCTCCTTGCTCACAGGATCCCTATAGTAAAGAGAGGGGGCAGGATGGGGTTGGGGGTGAACAAGAACTCACTGGTTTATCTGCCTCCGTTGTCGGACAAGACGATAGCACGAAAACATTGCCATCAGCATGGTAACGAAGATAGCCACACCAAATCCCAGGCAGTACTTCTTGATAAAATTATTGTCTGCGGCATTTGCGTGTTCCTCACCATCCGCACCTGGAAAAACAATGTGGATCTGTTTCACCAGCTGCTGCTTTGAGTGACGTGGACAAGAACAACCACAGGAAGGATCCCGCTCCGGGCTGCTGTTGTGCCTGGTGGCTCAGGGGAAGCACAGCAAGCTCTGGAATGCAGGGTCTGTGCACAGGAGGTACTATGGAGGGTCCTGTTTCCTCTCCTTATCTGCTGAATGTGGTTCTGGTGGCCTAGTTCCCAAAAGGACAAAGTTCCTAAGTCCCTGGGAACTGGCTGCAGTGGGAGGGGAGCAACCTCTAACCACGGCCACGGAGCTCTATGAGCGGCCCTTACCTGGAGTGACAGTTGTTGTGTGCATGGCCTCTATTACTCTCAGGGGGACAGTCAGTGTGCGAACTCTGCCGTTCCAAAATGCAAGCCAGCGCATAGGTGCTCCACCTGTCTCTTTAGAAAGGAGGTAAGGGAGTGGGACTGTAAGTAACTGCTTCTCATCAGGAAGATGGTGCAGTTTCTCCAAATGTATTTCTAGAAATTCAGTTTCACAAGCCTTTCAGGGAACAGACGGAAATACACCTACCACGTGCTTTGTCCTTCATGATTTTCATTAGCAGAGGGGGCAGTGTCTGCAGATATTTTCCTGTTTCCAGGGCCTCTTTCTGTTTCTCAGGACCTAAACAGAAAGCATTAAGATAACTTTCAGACAAACAAGATATTAAACTGAACGGTCTTTTCAGTGAAGTCAGTAACGACAACAGCCACCCCTGGGATGCCTGTGGGGTTCCAGCACAACTAAGGATTTAGCACGGCCTTCCCTGGAGGCACTTCTGCAACCAAAGAATGAGAACTTTTCACCACACACTGCAGCTTACCTAAACGCATAACGGCATCACTGAATGGGACAAGGGCATTGTGCGAGGGCAGGGCACACACACACAGGTGTGCATTCTCACTCACACCTGCAGACGCGCCTGGCTGACATTAGGACTGTGAGCTGGCATCTCTCAAAGGAAGTAAAATCTCATGACATGGTATGCTGTAATTTCTCTCTTCCTTAGGGACCTGCAGTGACTGGAAGGGGCTCAGGTGATGACGTGGCACTCAGACCGGGGTCAAAAGTTGCAAAGCTGCAGAGAAGCCAGGTGGGCAGTTGGCTGGCACTCAGCAGCTTTCCAGATACTCTCTCCAGGCCATGTAAAACAATCTTCAGAGAAGGCATAGAAGAACATTTGGCCCCTCAAGGTTTTTTTAGTGGGGAGATCTCTGATGTATGGAGACAAAGTCAACGGGATGCTGGGAGCATGCAGCACCCAAGAAACAGTGACTACCCAAGCTTCTCATGGAGAAGAAATCACCAGGCAGTGAAAAGATGAACCCCTCCTGAACTTCCACAACCAAATATGAGCAAAGATCATGAGATGAAGACTGGTGACTTACGTCTGGCATCCACCCCAGGCTCAGGGACGCGACTTTGCTTTCGAAATGCACCAAAGGGGCCTGCAGGCACAAGAGTGATCAGACACAGGTGAGGAGAGCTTCCGCTGTGCACTGGGGTCTGCCTTGTTTTTTTTCCTGCAGTGACCTGTGAGGACTGGCTGCAGGTCAGGGAATGACATGGCCCAAACAGCAAAGGAATAGGAGCAAAGACTGGCAAGGGCCGCCTTCCCACTGAAATGTGACAATTCTCCAAGTAAAGAAATACTAATGACTGATCTGTGTACGACCTTCAAAGCACAAAGAGACTTGAAAGACCTTTGGAGAGCCTTACGTACCCAAATAAGCTATTATAGCACTAATTTTTTGACTTCCAAGGAAACAGACACTCACAACTTACCTCGGAGTTTCCCCTGAGGCACAAAAGCAGTCTCCTTCCAGTCATCTGAGGAAGGAGTACCAATGTCATCATCTAGAAGAAAGAACAGAAGAGGGATGTTCCCATTGCATGCTGTGATCTTCCTCTCCCTTAGTGACAGGGAAGGGGCCAGGGAAGGGGCCAGGTAACAGGATGGGAGACTCAGGCCTTGATCGCCAAAGCTATAGAGGGGCCAGGGTGACCTGGAGCCTAGCACTCGGCAGCTTTACAAATGCTCCCTCCTGGCCACATGCAGCACCCCTCCGGGACCGCGTGGAAGAGCATACAAAGAAAAGTTGCCTGAGACACACTGGGCTACAGCTGGGGGTCTCTGTTGGGAACCAGGATTTTTCTATGGGGAGCATCAGGCAGCTGGAGCAGAAATGCTCATGCTTTTCCCAGCACACACCTTCCACGTTCTCCCCTGGGACACCCCCAGGATGAAGAGCATGCTCCACCCAGCCAGCGGCAGAGCCGTGGGAGCACAGGGCTTCCTCATGCCCTTGCCCAGCTCCTGTGGTGCTGCCTGTCCCCCTTTTCCAATACCCCCCCGCCCCCATCGAAGGCAGCCTTAGGGCTATAAGGCACAGAGCCACTGGAACCAGAACCTGGGCTTCTCACTCTCATTTCCGCTTATTTTTTACCCCATCTCTGCCCACCCACCTGCTCCTGCTGCTCGCCCTGGAGCAGCACAAGTCTCCTGACAACACATGGCTATCAGTAGGAGGACGGCAAGGCAGGTGGGGGCCGTGGCCCCCAGTACTCGTGCCATGCTGCTACCACCACTGCTACAGCCACAACGAGTGCTGCTATTGGGGCACAGAACACCTAGAGCACGCAGCTGGGCATTGTGATCTTGTGGCACAAGGCAGCAATGTGGCAGGGCATAGTGACCTCACATCCCCAGGCTGCTGGCTGGGCCTCCCCACGGGCTGCTCCTCCTGTGACGCAGGACTGCATAGAGTGGGTGCTTGTGGCACCCCTTAGTGGGTGAGTGCCAGGCTGCTGGGGAAGAATTACTGGGAGCGTGTCCCACTGGGTAGATCTGTTCCACCGCAAGGACCAGGCTCCCCCTGGGCTTGTTATGGACGCTGAGGATTCCCAGTCATGTAGAGCAGCAGGAGACCATGGCAGATATTTTCACCTTTACATTGTGGAAATATATTATTGTGGAATGGTTTGGGTGGGAAGGGACATTAAAGACCCAGAGACTCTGTCAAAGGATAAAGAAAATCGCTCCAGTGTTGTTTTTACTGCTTTGTGCAAATCAAAAGATGGCATTTTGTCTTTTAATGGCCAAAAAAGCCATTTCTTCAGGGACACTGTATTTGTTGTCACAGACTCTAACAAAAATGCAAACTGAGCTTTATCTGTAGCATCAATACTTTAGTATTTCGTATCTTGTATTTGACAGTTCCCTCCCAGCCAGTTGCCCGTGCCTTTCTCTCAGCCCATGAGAGCACCACTTACTGCCTCTGGGAACTTGGAAACTGGCAGCATGATGGCCAGCACACACACAAGGTGCTCGTGACGCAGCTCCAGACGGCTCTCCTGAGGCCCAGCTTCATTTCACGGCCACTCACGCTCTGCTGCTGGACATTCTGCAACGGAAAAGCCACCGGATGCAAATCCCATCCCTCACAGATGGTATCAGACCCCTGCTCTCATGGCAGTCACCACCGCCCGGCATTGGACAGCGCTTCCACTGCCCTTGCTCCTGCCTCAAGACACCAACGTCTGCTTCTAGTTCGGCTCCACCATGGGATCCTGTTTGCAACAGAAAAACACACGGAGGCTGCCAGCCACTGCAACACGCGCTGTGAAACCCCTGGCACTGCTGAGTCCCATGAGCAGAGGAGAGAAGCGTCTGCCTGCCATGGACGGGCTGCGGCGGGATTGAATCCTGCCTTCCAATCGGGAC
Source organism: Coturnix japonica (assembly GCF_054131305.1). Taxonomy (NCBI): domain Eukaryota; kingdom Metazoa; phylum Chordata; class Aves; order Galliformes; family Phasianidae; genus Coturnix; species Coturnix japonica. The sequence goes on from NC_140689.1 coordinate 4,022,350, forward strand.
ACCCCCAGGGAGAACCTCCCTGGGGACCCAAAGACTTACGGCAGCGCCAACACAGCAGGCAGAAACGCGACGTGCTCCTGACTGCCCGCACTGTTCAAAGCTCCCTGACTTGCGGAATCAAACTCTATAATCCAGAGATGGGTTATAAAGCAGGTATGTTTTATTCCAGCGCTGGGTGCAAGGGGGATAGCTCCTCCAAACTTGCACACCAACTTGTAAAACTGTGATACAGATATAGGTACACCTCATGCATAGTCAATGATTTCCCGTAATTCTAACATGCATCCCTTAATTCTAATACACATTCTTTATCATGCAGACCCCCTCTTGTTATCGCCCATATTGTCAGGGAGATGCAAATATCAAAAGAGGAGTTGCAACACCTAATCCCCTTCTCACCAGGTGTCTCAGGGAGTTCTCACTCCTTAATCTTCATCCTTCCTGCTCTTCCAGACCCACTGTCTCCATTCCTTGTTATTCTAACTAAATCATTTTCTGTAAACTACCTTTAACTATCCCCCTTTTAGCCCCCCTTTATTCTGAATTCCAGCAGAGCATCTGTTTTCTGCTTCCCTGTTCATCCCTTCCTCTCCCTCTCCCTCCCTCCGCCCTATGACGGCAGCCCTTCAAAGCAACCAACACAACCACGCCAAACCGCAGCCCGGACTCGTCCCGCTCACTGCAATCCAGACCCACTCCATCCGTACAAACCTTCATCCACGCCGTTTCTTAACCGAGCCTCGGCGCCACCCGGATCTTACAGCCAGCGAGCGGCCGGCAAACGAACGGACGTCTTCCTCTTGGTGCCGCACAGCCCAGCACGGCCGGAGCCGCACCACACGATCCGGGCCGGGGCCGGCTCAGGCTCTGCCTCCAGGCTTTTGGGGCCGGCCGGGTGACTCCGCAGCACAGCGAGACCGTGGAGCCGCCCGGGAGCCGCCTCTGGGTGCCGGCAGCGCCACGAGCTCCTCCACCAACAGCCCCTCCGTGCCCCCGCACCGAGGCCCGACCCCGTTCGCAGCACAGAGCCCGCTCCTCCCAGCCCCGCTCATGGCCGCCATGGCCCGGAATTGCTCTCCGCCGCCTGCAGGAAGCACTTCCTGTCACTGTCACGTGGCTCAGACCGGGCTGGGGCCTGTTGGGGGGGAGGGCAGCTGCCAGATCTTCTGCCAGTAAACACTTCTGAGCACCCTCTTCTGGAGGTGAACAGCTCTGGAGGAAGGTGCTTTCAAATGTCCACAAAGTGATGTTGATTGTCACACAGTAGCACCCATCACTTGCCTCCTCCATAAATCAGTTACAGTCTTGTTGGTGAACCTGAAGACAAAAGGTCAGCACGCTGGGACAAGCAGCCACACACCAGTATCACAGAGTCACAGAATGACCCAGGTTGGAAGGGACCTCATGGATCATGAAGAACAAACCCCCCTGCCTGGCAGGGCCACCAAACATACACCTTTACTAGATCAGGTTGCCCAGGGCCCTGTCCAACCTGGCCCTGAACACCCCCAAGGACGGGGCATCCACCACCTCCCTGGGCAGCCCGTTCCAGGGCCTAACCACTCTGCTAGTAAACAACTTTCCCCCTAACATCCAACCTAAATCTTCCCTCTTTCAACTTCAATCAGTTTCCCCTTGTCCTGCTATTACCAGCCCCCTCCTCATCCTATGTGGAACACCAGTGCCAGCAGTGCGGCCGCCATTTTAGAACCCTCTCCACGTCACCTTGGTCACCGCTGCCGCGCGCAACGCACTCGCCTCTGACAGCTGTGGCAGTTAGCAGCCATGTCGGCAGCTAAGAGGGCTAGGGTAGAAGTTTTCCCTGTTTCAGGCGGGAGGATGGAGCTGGGGGCCCTAGGAGTGAGAAGGAGGAGGGGGCCCGCCATGACCACCAGGCAGAGGATGGGTAAGAGAGCCATATTCCATCATGCCTGGACCAGCCCCGTGACCACCACCCATGTGGAGCCTATGGAGGTGGATCCACCTCCAGATGAGCGAATGGAGGTGGATCCACCTGAAGAGGAGCCCATGGAGGTGGATCCACCTGCAGAGGAGCCCATGGAGGTGGATCCGCCCGCGGCATAGCTGGCCTGGCACCACACCACCGTGCCAGGCCCCGCGCTGGCATGGTCACAGCTCCACCGTGGCTGGTCCAGGCGCTGAGCTCCTTACCCGCTGCACGGCCCCCGCCCCCTGCATTAGCTGGGTGGCATTTTTGTAACATCTGTTCCTCCTTTGGGCCTATTCTGCAGCCACATTCTGTGGGCCCCCAGTCCCATCTTTACCCTGTTTGTTCCAGTCCCTGTTTCTATAGTTGGTTTTTGGGTTTGGTTTAGTTTAGTTTTAGAGTTAGGTGTAGGTTGTTGTTAGTGTTTTTGAGTTAGGCATTGCTTATTGTTCATTTTTTAGTGTTAGGAGTAGGTTAGGAGTAGGTTTAGTGTTAGTAGTTGGTGTTTTCCTGTTAGGAGTTTGTTCCTCTTCATTCTTTAGTGTTAGGAGTAGATTGTTGTTCCCATAGTAGAGTTAGGCATAGGTTACTGTTGGTACTGTAGGGTTAGGCGTGGGTTCCTACCAGCAGCTGGCAGCAAACAGCGCTCGCTCGGTAAGCACACGTCTGCTTTCTCCCCCGGAGCCGTGAGTGCGACTGCCATGAGAGCAGAGGTCTGATGCCATCTGCGAGGGATGGGATTTGCATCCGGTGGCTTTTCCGTTGCAGAATGTCCAGCAGCAGAGCGTGAGTGGCCGTGAAATGAAGCTGGGCCTCAGGAGAGCCGTCTGGAGCTGCGTCACGAGCTTCCTGCATGGCCAGCGCAAGGTAGGTGTGCCTTACTGTAAGCGTGCGCTGAAGCAGTGTTGGTTAAGCACGGCTCACTCCTCTGTCTGCAACAGATGGGCTTTCTGCACGCTTTATTGCTGTGGCCGGCGTTGAACAGCACAGCAGCAGCGAGGCCTCGAACATGTCCACAACCAGGTACGTGAATGTGAGTAAATTTAGCTGTGTGAATGATGTTATTGTTCATATTAGTAAGGCAGTATTCACATGTGTGTGATGGAGCTCAGGGATAGGTTTATTCTTGCCTGGTAAATTTTCCCTTCTTTGACACCCACCCGTCCTCTTGCTTCTCTTCCCCTCACCTGTAAGTGCAGCAATACTGAAGGCTGAGGGCTCTTCTCCGAGGCGGGCGCTAAAGGGCAATTGAAATGCAAGTTTGTTGTCCCTCCTTGTTCTTGGGTCGGTAGCCCAAGGTGACCAAGCTTCAGAGCACTTCTCTAAGTCAGCCTGGAAATGTTTCTAGCAGGAAGTAACTCCATCACAGTGCCTGAGAGTAATGATGCCTCTTTTTCCCCCCTCACAGCAGGCAGCCTCCATAAGAGAGCAGTAGAGCAGCAGGCTGTCTGTGCTATGGCTGCTGAACTGCATTTCTGGCCACCTGAGATCCCTGAGCCCATGCTAATGAAGAACATGCTGCGCCACAGACTCTTCTACGGAGCCGTTTTGCAGCTTCTCTGTGCTGGCCATCATGCTGCCAGTTTCCAAGTTCCCAAAGGCAGTAAGTGGTGCTCTCATGGGATAGGAGAAAGGCACGGGCAACTGGGTGGGAGGGAACCATCTGTAACTGTTGCCAGCAGCCTGGAGGTGCCAGCTCAGTCTTCTCCTGTGGCTACTGCTGCTCCCTATGAGCTGCCAGGCACAGGGTCCTCCCGCCCGTGCAGGGACCGCCTTGCAGGAAAGGGCTTTAGGCTCTGGTTTGTGTGGGATTTGGGGAACGAGACAGGGGTGGAGTTTCTTGTGTGCCCGACTGTCAGGAAGGCGGTTCCCAGTTCTGGCAGCCCAACGTGCCCAGCAGGGTGACTTGAGCTCCCAAAGCGAGCCGCCAACCAGTTGTTAGCTGAGAAGGTTCCCTGAGCGTTTCCGAATTGATTCTTGTAGGACTCGGAGAGTCTGGGGACTGAGACTTGGGAGAGAGTGAAGAAAGCTGAGGCAAGGCAAGCGCTGCTCAGCTGAGGAAGAAAGCCGAGAAGGAAAGCAGAAAGCAACGATGATGGCCTGAGCAAGAAGCTACAAAGGACAGCAGAACCACCTGCAGCGCTTCCTCGGAGGTGGCACCAAAACCTGCTGACTGAACAGTCCAGTTTACCGGCACAGCCGTGCTTTCCCTGTCATGGACGGTGGAGATGATGGAAGTGAACTGGACAGGAAGGACTTGTGCTGCGTTAGAAGCAAAGAGGGCTTCACCTGTGCAGGACTTGGTGTACGGCAAGAGCTGGAGACGCTGCGTTCCTTCAGGGTGTGTCTCTTGAGGTCCAGGCCTGGTGTAGGGTTAGGTTGAAATAGGGCTGGCTGGGACTGGAGAGGGAGGAGGTGACGTAGCCCTGGGGTTTGGCTTCTCCTTGGGTCTGACTGGAGGCTGAGTGACTGATTGCTAAGCGGCAATCCTGGGCACTGGGGCTTCATTTTGGGGTGTGGGCGGGGTAATAAATAGAAGCCGAGTCCTTTTGTACGCAATAAAATTGAAGCGAACTTTCTAAACCTGGTGCTGCCTCTTTCAGTAGCTGGTCAGAACGTCCCTCGCTCGGGCTGGCAATCACAGGGCGATGAAGCGGTCGGCTTCACGTCTCTCCCTTGACATGGTGCAGTGCAGGTTTTCCCCCGTTTCCTTGTTGGTCTTCCCAACCTGTGGCCTTTCAGCCAACCCGTAAGTGCTGGTGACAGGCTGTGAGCATCTCCTTGCTCTCTGAGGACTGACAGAAAGAAACCAGAGGAGGGGAAGCAGCCCGGCAGGAAGAAGGGTGTCCCATGCTCAGCCCGTTGAGTTGGCCTCTCTTCCCTGAGGGTTCTTTCAGCTTCTGATGCACCGTGTGCTGCTGTTTGCCCTGGGAAGCCCAGCTGCACGCTGGCAGCCGTGGCCTGTGCATCAGCCTCCCCTTGAGGCCCAAGGAGTTGTTTGTTTTTATGTATTCAGTATTGGTGTGGCATTTTGTTGTTTTGTTCAGCTTTGAGATCAAGGGGTAATTTAACACCGTTGGAAGTAATTGGGGTTCAGGAGTAGCACATGCAGAATTTTGATCACGCAGCAAGTTGTGATTTCTACTGTGTTGAAGAACTGGCACACACATATACGCCTGCAGCCGGAGCTTGATTGACTCTCGTCAATACGGCCTTCCAAAGCCCGGCCCTGGGGAGCTGTCCAAAAATTTTCCAACATTTTGTATTACCTAAGTTTATTTTAAACAGCCAAGGAGGAGTAATCTCTTAAAGGCTTTTTTAAAGGCATTGGACTAGGTTTTGATTATCACGTCTCAGGAAGCTTCTGCATTCCACCTAGTGCTAATGGGATAAATCAAGAGCAGATTACACAAGAGATTCAGGCCTTGCTGCCAGTCTTTTATGAATCAGAACTTTGTTTCATGTTGCCAGATATTCTGGTTTCCTTTTCAGGAGATTCCTTTGCTGTATATTAAGAAGGCCAAGGGCATCCTGGCCTGCATCAGAAACAGTGTTGCCAGCAGGAGCAGAGAGGTGATTGTCCCCCTGTTGTCAGCACTGATGAGGCCGCAGCTCGAGTGCTGTGTTCAGTTTTGGGCCCCTCAGTGCAAGGAAGACATGGAGGCCCCGGAACGAGTTCAGAGGAGGGCAACAAAGCTGGTGAGGGGTCTGGAGCACAGGCCGTATGAGTTGAGGCTGAGGGAGCTGGGATTGTTCAGCCTGGAGAAGAGGAGGCTCAGGGGAGACCTCATTGCTCTCTCTAACTTCCTGAAGGGAGGCTGTAGTGAGATCCGGATGTAGTGTGTAGGTCAGATCTATGAGGCAGGAGCTGCTGTGGGGCAGATGTGGGTCAGATCTATGGGGCAGGAGCTGTTGTGGGGATGATGTGGGTCAGATCTATGGGACTGGAGCTGCTGTGGGTCTGATGGGGGCTAGATCTATGGGGCAGTAGCTGCTGTGGGGAAGACGTGGGTCAGATCTATGGGGCAGGAGCTGCTGAGGGGGTGACGTGTGTCAGATCTATGGGGCAGGAGATGCTATGGCGCTGATGTTGGTAAGATATATGGGGCAGGAGCTGCTGTGGGGTAGATGTGGGTCTGATCTATGGGGCAAGAGCTGTGGTGGGTCCGATGTGGGTCATATCTATGGGGCGGGAGCTGCTGTGTGGCTGATGTGGGTCAGATCTATGTGGCAGGAGCTTCTTTGGGGCTGATGTGGGTCAGATCTATGGGGCGGGAGCTGTTCTGGGGCAGATGTGGGTGAGATCTATGTGGCAGGAGCAGCTGTCGGTCAGATCTATGGGGTTGGAGCTCCTAAGGGGCAGATGTGGGTCGGATCTATGGGGCAGGAGCTGCTGTGGGGCTGGTGTTGGTCAGATCTGTGGGGCGGGAGCTGCTGTGTGGCTGATGTGGGTCAGACCTATGGGGCAGGAGCTGCTGTGGGGCCTATGTGGGTCAGATCTGTGGGACAGGAGCTGCTGTGGGGCTCATGTGGTTGAGATCTATGGAGCAGGCGTTGCTGTGGATCTGATATGGGTCAGATATATGGGGCAGGAGCTGCTATGGGGCAGATGTGGGTCAGATCTATGGGGCAGGAGCTGCAGTGGGGCAGATGTGAGTCAGATCAATGGGGCAGGAGCTGCTGTGGGGATGATGAGGGTCAGATCTATGAGGCAGGAGCTGCTGTGGGACAGATCTAAGGGGCAGGAGCTGCTGTGGGGCACATGTGGGTCAGATCTATAAGGCAGGAGCTGCTGTGGTGCACATGTGGGTCAGATCTATTGGGCAGGAGTTGCTGTGGGGCAGATGTGAATCTGATCTATGGGGCAGGAGCTGCTGAGGGTCAGATCTATGGGGCAGGAGTTGCTGTGGGGCACATATGGGTCAGATCTATGGGACATAAGCTGCTGTGGGGCTGCTGTGGGTCATATCTATGGGGAAGGAGCTGCTGTGGGGATGATGTGGCTCAGATCTATGAGGCAGGAGCTGCTATGGGGCAGATGTGGGTGAGACATATTGAACAGGAGCTGCTGTGGGGCTTATGTGGACAGATCTATTAGGCAGGAGCTCCTGTGGGGCAGATGTGGGTCAGATCTATGAATCAGCAGCTGCTGTGGGGCACATGCATGTCAGATCTATGGGGCAGGAGCTGCTGTGGAGATGATTTGGGTGAGATCTCTGGGGCAGGAGCTGCAGAGGGGCTTATGTGGGTCAGATCTATGGGGCAGGAGCTGCTGTGAGGCTAATGAGGGTCACATCTATGGGCCAGGAATTGCTGTGGGGTAGATATGGCTCATATCAATGGAGCAGGAGATGCTGTGGGGCAGATCTATGGGGCAGAAGCTGCTGTCGGGTATATTTGAGTCAGATGTATGGGGCAGGAGCTGCTATGGGGAGATGTGAATCTGATCTATGGGGCAGGAGCTGCTGTGGGACAGATCTATGGGACAGGAGCTGCTGTGGGGCAGATGTGGGTCAGATCTACGGGGCAGGAGCGGCTGTGCGTCAGATCTATAGGACAGGAGCTGCTGTGGGGCTGATGTGCGTCAGATCTATAGGACAGGAGCTGCTGTGGGGCTGATGTGCGTCAGATCTATAGGACAGGAGCTACTGTGGGGCTGCTGTGGGTCAGATCTATGGGGCAGGAGCGGCTGTGGGGCAGATCTATGGGACTGGAGCTGCTGTGGGGCACAAGTGAGTCAGATCAATGGGGCAGGAGCTGCTGTGGGGCACACGTCGATCAGATCTATGGGGCAGGAGCTGCTGTGGGGCTCATGTGGGACTGATCTATGGGGCAGGAGCTGCTGTGGTGCTGATGTGGTTAAGATCTATGAGACAAGAGCTGCTGTGGGGCAGATGTGGGTCAGATCTATTGGGCAGGAGCTGTTGTGGGGCACATGGGTATCAGATCTTTGGGGCAGGAGCTGTTGTGGGGCACATGTCGGTAGATCTATGTGGCAGGAGCTGCTGTGGGGCAGATGTGGGTCAGATCTATGGGGTAGGTGCTGCTATGAAGCTGCTGTGGGTCAGATCTATGGGGCAGGATCTGCTGTGGGTCATATGTGGGTCAGATCTATGAGTTAGGAACTGCTGTGGGTCAGATCTATGGGGCAGGAGCTGCTAAGGGGCACATGTGGGTAAGATCTCTGAGGCAGGGGCTGAGGTGGGTCATATCTATGGGGCAGGAGCTCCTGTGGGGCTGATGTGGGTCAGATCTACGGAACAGGTGCTGCTGTGGGGCTTATGTGGGTCAGATCTATAGGGAAGGAGCTGCTGTGGGGCAGGTGTGTGTCATATCTATGGGGCAGGAGCTGCTGTGGGGATGATGAGGGTCAGATCTATGAGGCAGGAGCTGCTGTGGGACAGATCTAAGGGGCAGGAGCTGCTGTGGGGCACATGTGGGTCAGATCTATAAGGCAGGTGCTGCTGTGGGGCACATGTGGGTCAGATCTATGAGGCAGGAGTTGCTGTGGGGCAGATGTGGGTCTGATCTCTGGGGCAGGAGCTGCTGAGGGTCAGATCTATGGGGCAGGAGTTGCTGTGGGGCACATATGGGTCAGATCTATGGGACATAAGCTGCTGTGGGGCTGCTGTGGGTCATATCTATGGGGCAGGAGCTGCTGTGGGGATGATGTGGCTCAGATCTATGAGGCAGGAGCTGATATGGGGCAGATGTGGGTGAGACATATTGAACAGGAGCTGCTGTGGGGCTTATGTGGATCAGATCTATAGGGCAGGAGCTCCTGTGGGGCAGATGTGGGTCAGATCTATGAAGCAGCAGCTGCTGTGGGGCACATGCATGTCAGATCTATGGGGCAGGAGCTGCTATGGAGATGATTTGGGTGAGATCTCTGGGGCAGGAGCTGCAGAGGGGCTTATGTGGGTCAGATCTATGGGGCAGGAGCTGCTGTGAGGCTGATGAGGGTCACATCTATGGGCCAGGATTTGCTGTGGGGTAGATATGGCTCATATCAATGGAGCAGGAGATGCTGTGGGGCAGATCTATGGGGCAGAAGCTGCTGTCGGGTATATTTGAGTCAGATGTATGGGGCAGGAGCTGCTATGGGGAGATATGAATCTGATCTATGGGGCAGGAGCTGCTGTGGGACAGATCTATGGGACAGGAGCTGATGTGGGGCTGATATGGGTCAGATCTATGGGGAAGGAGCTGCTGTGGGGCAGATGTGGGTCAGATCTACGGGGCAGGAGCGGCTGTGCGTCAGATCTATAGGACAGGAGCTGCTGTGGGGCTGATGTGCGTCAGATCTATAGGACAGGAGCTGCTGTGGGGCTGATGTGCGTCAGATCTATAGGACAGGAGCTACTGTGGGGCTGCTGTGGGTCAGATCTATGGGGCAGGAGCGGCTGTGGGGCTGATCTATGGGACTGGAGCTGCTGTGGGGCACAAGTGAGTCAGATCAATGGGGCAGGAGCTGCTGTGGGGCACACGTCGATCAGATCTATGGGGCAGGAGCTGCTGTGGGGCTCATGTGGGACAGATCTATGGGGCAAGAGTTGCTGTGGTGCTGATGTGGTTAAGATCTATGAGACAAGAGCTGCTGTGGGGCAGATGTGGGTCAGATCTATGAAGCAGCAGCTGCTGTGGGGCACATGCATGTAAGATCTATGGGGCAGGAGCTGCTATGGAGATGATTTGGGTGAGATCTCTGGGGCAGGAGCTGCAGAGGGTCTTATGTGGGTAAGATCTATGGGGCAGGAGCTGCTGTGAGGCTGATGAGGGTAACATCTATGGGCCAGGAATTGCTGTGGGGTAGATATGGCTCATATCAATGGAGCAGGAGATGCTGTGGGGCAGATCTATGGGGCAGAAGCTGCTGTCGGGTATATTTGAGTCAGATGTATGGGGCAGGAGCTGCTATGGGGAGATATGAATCTGATCTATGGGGCAGGAGCTGCTGTGGGACAGATCTATGGGACAGGAGCTGATGTGGGGCTGATATGGGTCAGATCTATGGGGAAGGAGCTGCTGTGGGGCAGATGTGGGTCAGATCTACGGGGCAGGAGCGGCTGTGCGTCAGATCTATAGGACAGGAGCTGCTGTGGGGCTGATGTGCGTCAGATCTATAGGACAGGAGCTGCTGTGGGGCTGATGTGCGTCAGATCTATAGGACAGGAGCTACTGTGGGGCTGCTGTGGGTCAGATCTATGGGGCAGGAGCGGCTGTGGGGCTGATCTATGGGACTGGAGCTGCTGTGGGGCACAAGTGAGTCAGATCAATGGGGCAGGATCTGCTGTGGGGCACACGTCGATCAGATCTATGGGGCAGGAGCTGCTGTGGGGCTCATGTGGGACAGATCTATGGGGCAGGAGTTGCTGTGGTGCTGATGTGGTTAAGATCTATGAGACAAGAGCTGCTGTGGGGCAGATGTGGGTCAGATCTATTGGGCAGGAGCTGTTGTGGGGCACATGGGTATCAGATCTTTGGGGCAGGAGCTGTTGTGGGGCACATGTCGGTAGATCTATGTGGCAGGAGCTGCTGTGGGGCAGATGTGGGTCAGATCTATGGGGTAGGTGCTGCTATGGAGCTGCTGTGGGTCAGATCTATGGGGCAGGATCTGCTGTGGGTCATATGTGGGTCAGATCTATGAGTTAGGAACTGCTGTGGGTCAGATCTCTGAGGCAGGAGCTGCTAAGGGGCACATGTGGGTAAGATCTCTGAGGCAGGGGCTGAGGTGGGTCATATCTATGGGGCAGGAGCTGCTGTGGGGCTGATGTGGGTCAGATCTACGGAACAGGTGCTGCTGTGGGGCTTATGTGGGTCAGATCGATAGGGAAGGAGCTGCTGTGGGGCAGGTGTGTGTCATATCTATGGGGCAGGTGCTGCTGTGGGGCTGGTGTGGGTCAGATCAATGGGGCAGGTGCTGGTGTGGGGCTGATGTGGGTCAGATCTATGGGGCAGGAGCTGGTGTGGGGCTGATTTGGGTCAGATCTATGGGGCAGGAGCTGCTGTGGGGTAGTTGTGGGTCTGATCAATGGGGCAGGATCTGCTCTGGGGCACATGTGAGTGAGATCTATGGGGCAGGAGCTTCTGTGGGGTAGATGTTGGTCAGATCTATGGGGCAGGAGTAGCTGTGGGGCATATGTGAGTCAGATGTATGGGGCAGGAGCTGCTGTAGTGCAGATGTGGGTCAGATCTATGGGGCAGGAGCTGCTGTGGGGTAGTTGTGGGTCAGATCTATCGGGCAGTATCTGCTCTGGGGCACATGTGAGTGAGATCTATGGGGCAGGAGCTGCTGTAGTGCAGATGTGGGTCAGATCTATGGGGCAGGAGCTGCTGTGTGTCAGATCTATGGGGCAGGAGATGCTATGGCGCTGATGTTGGTAAGATCTATGGGGCAGGAGCTGCTGTGGGGTAGATGTTGGTCAGATCTATTGTGCAGGAGCTGCTCTGGGGTATATGTGTGTCAGATCTATAGGGCAGGAGCTGCTGTGGGGCACATGTGGGTCAGATCTATGGGGCCAGAGTTGCTGTGGGGTAGATGTGGGTCAGATCTATGGGGCAGGAAAAGCTGTGGGGCTGATTGCGGTAAGATCTATAGGGCAGGAGCTGCTGTGAGGCAGATGTGGGTCAGATCTATTGGGAAGGATCTGCTGTGGGGTAGAGGTGGGACTGATCTATTGGGCAGGAGCTGCTGTGGGGCTGATGAGGGTCAGATCTATGGAGCAGGAGCAGCTGTGGGGCACATGAGGGTCAGGTCTATGGGACAGGTTCTTCTGTGGGGCTAATTGGGGTATGATCTATTGAGGCAGGAGCTGCTGTGGGTCAGATCTACGGGGCAGGAGTTGCTGTGGGGCACATGTGGGTCTGATCTATGTGGCAGGAGCTGCTGTGGGTCAGATCTATGGGGCAGGAGTTGCTGTGGGGCACATGTGGGTCAGATCTATGGGGCATAACCTGCTGAGGGGTATATGTGGGTCATATCTATTGGGCTGGAGCAGCTGTGGGTCTGATGAGGGTCATATCAATGGGGAAGGAGATGCTGTGGGTTAGATCTATGGGGCAGAAGCTGCTGTCGGGCATATGTGAGTCAGATCTATGGGGCAGGAGCTGCTGTTGGTCAGATGTGGTTCAGATCTATGGGGCAGGAGCTGCTGTGGGGCTGATGTTGGTCAGATCTATGGGGCAGGAGCTGCTGTGAGGCTGATGAGGGTCACATCTATGGGCCAGGTATTGCTATACATCTGACTCACATATGCCCGAAAGGAGCTTCTGCCCCATAGATCTAACCCACAGCAGCAGCTACCCCATTGATATGACCCACATCTGCCCCACAGCAGCTCCTTCCCAATAGATATGAACCACATGTGCCCCACAGCAGCTCCTGACCCATAGATCTGACCCACAGCTTCTCCTGCCCCATACATCTGACACACAGCAGCTCCTGCCACATAGATCTTACCCACGTCTACCCCACAGCAGCTCCTGCCCTACAGATCTGACCCACATCAGCCCCACAGCAGCTCCTGCCACATAGATCTGACCCTCATCTGCAACACAACAGCTTCTGCCCCATAGATCTGACCCACATCAGCTCCTTACACATAGATCTGACCCAGATCAGCTCCAGCCTTAGAGGTCTGACCCTCATCAGTCCCACAAGAGCTCCTGCCCCATAGATCTGACCTACATCTGCCCCACAGCAGCTCCTGCCCCATAGATCTGACCCACATCTACCCCACAGCAGTTGCTGCCCCATAGATCTTACCCAGATGTGCCCCAGAGCAGAGCCTGTCTTTTAGATCTGCCCCACAGCAGCTCCTGCCCCATAGATCTGACCCAAATCAGCCCCACACCAGCTCCTGCCCCATAGATCTGACCCACATCAGCCCCACACCAGCTCCTGCCCCATTGATCTGAACCATATCAGCCACACAGCAGCTCCTGCCCCATAGATCTGACCCACATGAGCCCCACAGCTACACCTACCCATAAATCTGAACCACATGTGTCCCACAGCAGCTCCTGCCCCATAGATCTAACCCACAGCAGCTCCTGCCCCATAGATCTGACCCTCATCAGTCACACAGCAGCTCCTGCCCCATAGATCTGACCCACATCATCCCCACAGCAGATCCTTCCCCATTGATCAGACCCACATCTTCCCCACAGCAGCACCTCCCCCATAGACCCGACCCACATGTGCCTCACAGCAGCTCCTGCTCCATAGATGTGACCCACATCAGCCCCACAGCAGCACCTTCCCTATAGATCTGACCCACATCATATCCACAGTAGCTCCTGCCCAATAGATCAGTCCCACCTCTGCCCCACCTCAGCTCCTGCCCCAAAGATGTGACCCACATCTGACCCACAGCAGCTCCTGCCCGATACATCTGGCTCACATATGCCCGACAGCAGCTTCTGCCCCATAGACCTACACCCACAGCATCTCCTGACCCATTGATAAGACCAACATCAGCCCCACAGCAGCTCCTGCCCCATAGATCTGACACACATATGCCCCACAACAGCTCCTGCCCCATAGATCCGACCCCCCTCATCCCCACAGCAGCTCCTTCCCCATAATTCTGACCCTCATCTGCCCCACAGCTACTCCTGCCCCATAGATCAGACCCACATCTTTCCCAAAGCAGCTCCTGCCTCATAGATCTGACCCACATCAGCCCCACAGCAGCTCGTCCACCATAGATTTGACCCACATGTGCTCCACAGCAGCTCGAACCCCATAGATCTGAACAACATGAGACCCACTGCAGTTCCTGCCCCATAGATCTGAACAACATGAGACCCACTGCAGCTCCTGCCCAATAGATCTGCCCCATGGCAGCTCCTGCCCCATAGATCTGACCCATATCAGACACACAGCAGCGCCTGCCCCATAGATCTGATCCACATCTACCCCACTGCATATCCTGCCCCATAGATCTGACCCACAGCAGCTCCTGCCCTAAAGATACGACCCACATCAGCCCCACAGCAGCTCCTGCCGCATAGATGAGACCCCCATCAGCCTGAAACCATCTTCTCCCACATAGATGTGATGAAAATCTGCCCCACAGCAGATCCTGCCCCATTGTTCTGACCCACATCTGCCCCACAGCAGCTCCTGCCCCATAGATCTGACCCACATCTGCCCCACAGCAGCTCCTGCCCCATAGATCTGACCTACATCTGCCCCACAGCAGCTCCTGCCCCATAGAACTGACCCACATCAGTTCCACAGCAGCTCCTGCCCTATAGATCTGACCCACATGTGCCCCAGAGCAGCTCCTGACCAATAGATCTGACCCACATATGCCCCACAGAAGCTCCTGCCCCATAGATCTGTCTCTCATCAGCCCCACAGCAACTCCTGCCCCATAGATCTGACCCAAATCAGCCCCACAGCAGCTCCTGCCCCATAGATCTGACCCACATATGCCCCAGAGCAGCTCCTGCCACATAGAACTGACCCACATCAGTTCCACAGCAGCTCCTGCCCTATAGATCTGACCCACATGTTCCCCAGAGCAGCTCCTGCCCTATAGATCTGACCCACATGTGCCCCAGAGCAGCTCCTGACCAAAAGATCTGACCCACATATGCCCCACAGAAGTTCCTGCCCCATAGATCTGTCCCTCATCAGCCCCACAGCAACTCCTGCCCCATAGATCTGACCCACATATGCCCCAGAGCAGCTCCTGCCACATAGATCTGACCCACATCAGCCCCACAGCAGCTCCTGTCCCATAGATCTGACCCACATCAGCCCCACAGCAGCTCCTGCCCTATACATCGTACCCACATGTGCCCCACAGCAACTCCTGCCCCATTGATCTGACCCACAGCATCACCTGCCCCATAGATCTGACCCACATCTACACCACAGCAGCTCCTGCCCCATAGATCTGACCAACATCAGCCCCACAGCAGCTACTGCCCCATAGATCTGACCCAAATCATCAGCCACACAGCAGATCCTGCCCCATAGAACTGACCGACAGCAGCTCCTGCTCAATTGATCTAAACCCCATCAGTCCCACAGCTGCTCCCTCCCCATAGATCTGACCCACATGTGCCACAGAGAAGCTCCTGACAAATAGATCTGACCCTCATCAGTCACACAGCAGCTCCTGCCCCATAGATCTGACCCACATCATCCCCACAGCAGCTCCTGCCGCATAGATGAGACCCCCATCAGCCCGAAACCATCTTCTCCCACATAGATGTGATGAAAATCTGCCCCACAACAGCTCCTGCCCCATTGTTCTGACCCACATCTGCCCCACAGCAGCTCCTGCCCCATAGATCTGACCCACATCTGCCCCACAGCAGCTCCTGCCCCATAGAACTGACCCACATCATTTCCACAGCAGCTCCTGCCCTATAGATCTGACCCACATGTGCCCCAGAGCAGCTCCTGACCAATAGATCTGACCCACATATGCCCCACAGAAGTTCCTGCCCCATAGATCTGTCCCTCATCAGCCCCACAGCAACTCCTGCCCCATAGATCTGTCCCTCATCAGCCCCAAAGCAGCTCCTGCCCCATAGATCTGACCCACATATGCCCCAGAGCAGCTCCTGCCACATAGATCTCACCCACATCAGCCCCACAGCAGCTCCTGTCCCATAGATCTGACCCACATCAGCCCCAGAGCAGCTCCTGCCCTATACATCGTACACACATGTGCCCCACAGCAACTCCTGCCCCATAGATCTGACCCACCGCATCACCTGCCCCATATATCTGACCCACATCTGCCCCACAGCAGCTCCTGCCCCATAGATCTGACCCACATCTGCCCCACAGCAGCTCCTGCCCCATAGAACTGACCCACATCAGCCCCACAGCAACTCCTGCCCCATAGATCAGACCCACATCTGCCCCATAGCAGCTCCTGCCCCATAGATCTGACCCAAATCATCCCCACAGCAGCTCCTGCCCCATATATCTGAACAACATGTGATCCAGAGCAGCTCCTGCCCCATAGATCAGACCCACATCTGCCCCACAGCAGCTACTGCCCATAGATCTGACCCACATCTGCCCCACAGCAGCTCCAGCCCCATAGATCTGACGCACATGTGACCCACAGCAGCTCCTGCCCCATATATCTGAACAACATGTGATCTGGAGCAGCTCCTGCCCCATAGATCAGACCCACATCTGCCCCACAGCAGCTACTGCCCATAGACCTGACCCACATGTGCCCCACAGCAGATCCAGCCCCATAGATCTGACGCACATGTGACCCACAGCATCTCCTGCCCCATAGTAATGTCCCACATCAGCCCCATAGAAGCTCCTGCCCCATAGATCTGACCCACATCAGCCCCACAGCAGCTCCTGCCCAATAGATCAGATCCACATCTCCCCCACAGCAGTTCCTGCCCCATAGATCTGACCCATATCTACCCGACAGCAGATCCTGCCCCATAGATCTGGCCCACATCAGCCACATAGAAGCTCCTGCCCCTTGGATCTCATCCACATGTGCCCCACAGCAGATCCTGCCCCATAGATCTGACCCACAGCATCACCTGCCCCATAGATCTGACCCACAGCATCTCCAGCCCCATCGATCTGACCCACATCTGCCCCACAGCAGCTACTGCCCCATAGATCTGACCCACATCTGCACCACAGCAGCTCCTGGCCCATCAAGATGACCCATATCTGCCCCACAGCAGCTCCTGCCCAATAGATCTGACCCACAGCATCTCCTGCCCCATAGATCTTACCAACATCAGCCCCACAGCAGCTACTGCCCCATAGATCTGACCCAAATCATCAGCCACACAGCAGCTCCTCCCCATAGATCTGACCCTCATCAGCCACACAGCAGCTCCTGCCCAATAGAACTGACCAATATCAGCCCCACAGCAACTCTTGCCCCATAGATCAGACCCACATCTGCCCCATAGCAGCTCCTGGCCCATAGATCTGACCCAAATCATCCCCACAGCAGCTCCTGCCCCACATATCTGACCCACATGTGATCCAGAGCAGCTCCTGCCCCATAGATCAGACCCACATCTGCACCACAGCAGCTACTGCCCATAGATCTGACCCACATCTGCCCCACTTCAGCTCCTGCCCTATTGATCTGACCCACATCTGCCCCACAGCAGCTCCAACCCCATAGATCTGAACAACATGAGACCCACTGCAGTTCCTGCCCCATAGATCTGAACAACATGAGACCCACTGCAGCTCCTGCCCAATAGATCTGCCCCATGGCAGCTCCTGCCCCATAGATCTGACCCATATCAGACACACAGCAGCGCCTGCCCCATAGATCTGATCCACATCTACCCCACTGCATATCCTGCCCCATAGATCTGACCCACAGCAGCTCCTGCCCTAAAGATACGACCCACATCAGCCCCACAGCAGCTCCTGCCGCATAGATGAGACCACCATCAGCCCGAAACCATCTTCTCCCACATAGATGTGATGAAAATCTGCCCCACAGCAGATCCTGCCCCATTGTCCTGACCCACATCTGCCCCACAGCAGCTCCTGCCCCATAGATCTGACCCACATCTGCCCCACAGCAGCTCCTGCCCCATAGATCTGACCTACATCTGCCCCACAGCAGCTCCTGCCCCATAGAACTGACCCACATCAGTTCCACAGCAGCTCCTGCCCTATAGATCTGACCCACATGTGCCCCAGAGCAGCTCCTGACCAATAGATCTGACCCACATATGCCCCACAGAAGCTCCTGCCCCATAGATCTGTCTCTCATCAGCCCCACAGCAACTCCTGCCCCATAGATCTGACCCAAATCAGCCCCACAGCAGCTCCTGCCCCATAGATCTGACCCACATATGCCCCAGAGCAGCTCCTGCCACATAGAACTGACCCACATCAGTTCCACAGCAGCTCCTGCCCTATAGATCTGACCCACATGTTCCCCAGAGCAGCTCCTGCCCTATAGATCTGACCCACATGTGCCCCAGAGCAGCTCCTGACCAAAAGATCTGACCCACATATGCCCCACAGAAGTTCCTGCCCCATAGATCTGTCCCTCATCAGCCCCACAGCAACTCCTGCCCCATAGATCTGACCCACATATGCCCCAGAGCAGCTCCTGCCACATAGATCTGACCCACATCAGCCCCACAGCAGCTCCTGTCCCATAGATCTGACCCACATCAGCCCCACAGCAGCTCCTGCCCTATACATCGTACCCACATGTGCCCCACAGCAACTCCTGCCCCATTGATCTGACCCACAGCATCACCTGCCCCATAGATCTGACCCACATCTACCCCACAGCAGCTCCTGCCCCATAGATCTGACCAACATCAGCCCCACAGCAGCTACTGCCCCATAGATCTGACCCAAATCATCAGCCACACAGCAGCTCCTGCCCCATAGATCTGACCCTCATCAGCCACACAGCAGATCCTGCCCCATAGAACTGACCGACAGCAGCTCCTGCTCAATTGATCTAAACCCCATCAGTCCCACAGCTGCTCCCTCCCCATAGATCTGACCCACATGTGCCACAGAGAAGCTCCTGACAAATAGATCTGACCCTCATCAGTCACACAGCAGCTCCTGCCCCATAGATCTGACCCACATCATCCCCACAGCAGCTCCTGCCGCATAGATGAGACCCCCATCAGCCCGAAACCATCTTCTCCCACATAGATGTGATGAAAATCTGCCCCACAGCAGCTCCTGCCCCATTGTTCTGACCCACATCTGCCCCACAGCAGCTCCTGCCCCATAGATCTGACCCACATCTGCCCCACAGCAGCTCCTGCCCCATAGAACTGACCCACATCATTTCCACAGCAGCTCCTGCCCTATAGATCTGACCCACATGTGCCCCAGAGCAGCTCCTGACCAATAGATCTGACCCACATATGCCCCACAGAAGTTCCTGCCCCATAGATCTGTCCCTCATCAGCCCCACAGCAACTCCTGCCCCATAGATCTGACCCAAATCAGCCCCACAGCAGCTCCTGCCCCATAGATCTGACCCACATATGCCCCAGAGCAGCTCCTGCCACATAGATCTCACCCACATCACCCCCACAGCAGCTCCTGTCCCATAGATCTGACCCACATCAGCCCCAGAGCAGCTCCTGCCCTATACATCGTACACACATGTGCCCCACAGCAACTCCTGCCCCATAGATCTGACCCACCGCATCACCTGCCCCATATATCTGACCCACATCTGCCCCACAGCAGCTCCTGCCCCATAGATCTGACCCACATCTGCCCCACAGCAGCTCCTGCCCCATAGAACTGACCCACATCAGCCCCACAGCAACTCCTGCCCCATAGATCAGACCCACATCTGCCCCATAGCAGCTCCTGCCCCATAGATCTGACCCAAATCATCCCCACAGCAGCTCATGCCCCATATATCTGAACAACATGTGATCCAGAGCAGCTCCTGCCCCATAGATCAGACCCACATCTGCCCCACAGCAGCTACTGCCCATAGATCTGACCCACATCTGCCCCACAGCAGCTCCAACCCCATAGATCTGACGCACATGTGACCCACAGCAGCTCCTGCCCCATATATCTGAACAACATGTGATCCAGAGCAGCTCCTGCCCCATAGATCAGACCCACATCTGCCCCACAGCAGCTACTGCCCATAGACCTGACCCACATGTGCCCCACAGCAGATCCTGCCCCATAGATCTGACGCACATGTGACCCACAGCATCTCCTGCCCCATAGTAATGTCCCACATCAGCCCCATAGAAGCTCCTGCCCCATAGATCTGACCCACATCAGCCCCACAGCAGCTCCTGCCCAATAGATCAGATCCACATCTCCCCCACAGCAGTTCCTGCCCCATAGATCTGACCCATATCTACCCGACAGCAGATCCTGCCCCATAGATCTGGCCCACATCAGCCACATAGAAGCTCCTGCCCCTTGGATCTCATCCACATGTGCTCCACAGCAGATCCTGCCCCATAGATCTGACCCACAGCATCACCTGCCCCATAGATCTGACCCACAGCATCTCCAGCCCCATCGATCTGACCCACATCTGCCCCACAGCAGCTACTGCCCCATAGATCTGACCCACATCTGCACCACAGCAGCTCCTGGCCCATCAAGATGACCCATATCTGCCCCACAGCAGCTCCTGCCCAATAGATCTGACCCACAGCATCTCCTGCCCCATAGATCTTACCAACATCAGCCCCACAGCAGCTACTGCCCCATAGATCTGACCCAAATCATCAGCCACACAGCAGCTCCTCCCCATAGATCTGACCCTCATCAGCCACACAGCAGCTCCTGCCCAATAGAACTGACCCATATCAGCCCCACAGCAACTCTTGCCCCATAGATCAGACCCACATCTGCCCCATAGCAGCTCCTGGCCCATAGATCTGACCCAAATCATCCCCACAGCAGCTCCTGCCCCACATATCTGACCCACATGTGATCCAGAGCAGCTCCTGCCCCATAGATCAGACCCACATCTGCCCCACAGCAGCTACTGCCCATAGATCTGACCCACATCTGCCCCACTTCAGCTCCTGCCCTATTGATCTGACCCACATCTGCCCCACAGCAGCTCCTGCCCCATAGATCTGACGCACATGTGACCCACAGCATCTCCTGCCCCATAGAAATGTCCCACATCAGCCCCATAGAAGCTCCTGCCCCATAGATCTGACCCACATCAGCCCCACAGAAGCTCCTGCCCCATAGGTCTGATCCACATGTGCCCCACAGCAGCTCCTGCCTCATAGATCTGACCCACATCAGCCCCACAGCAGCTCCTGCCCAATAGATCAGATCCACATCTCCCCCACAGCAGTTCCTGCCCCATAGATCTGACCCATATCTACCCGACAGGAGATCCTGCCCCATAGATCTGGCCCACATCAGCCCTATAGAAGCTTCTGCCCCATAGATCTGATCCACATGTGCCCCACAGCAGCTCCTGCCTCATATATCTGAACCCCAGCAGGCAAACATCAGCTCCTGCCCCATAGATCTAGCCCACATTGTCCCACCGCATCTCCTACCATATAGTTCTGATCCACATTATCTCCACAGTAGCTCCTGCCCCATAGATCTGCCCCACAGCAGCTCCTGCCACATAGATCTGACCCACATATGCCCCAGAGCAGCTCCTGCCCCATAGATCTAACCCACATGAGCCCCACACAGCTCCTGCCACATATATCTGACCCACATATGCCCCAGAGCAGCTCCTGCCCCATAGATCTAACCCACATGTGCCCCACACAGCTCCTGCCACATAGATCTGACGCACATGTGACCCACAGCATCTCCTGCCCCATACATCTGAACCACATCTTCATCAGAGCATCTCCTGCCCCATAGATCTGACCCCCTTGTGCCCCACAACAGCTCCTACCCCATATATATGATACACATGTGCCCCATAGGAGCTCCTGCATCATATATCTGAACCTCAGCAGGCAAACATCAGCTCCTGCCCCATATACCTGAGCCAAATCTGCCCCACAGCAGCTCCTGCCCCATAGATCTGACCCAGATCAGTCCCACAGCAGCTATTGCCACATAGATCTGACCCACAGCAACTCCTTTCCCAAAGATATGACCCACATCTACCCCACAGAAGCTCCTGCCCCATAGATCTGACCCACATATGCCCCAGAGCAGCTCCTGCCCCATAGATCTGACCACCATCTTCACCACAGCAGCCTTCTGCCCCATAGATCTGACCCACATGTGCCCCACAGCAGCTCCTGCCCCATTTACCTGACACACATGTGCCCCATAGCAGCACCTGCACCATAGATCTGACCAACCTCTACCCCACAGCAGCTCCTGCCCCATGGATCTGACCCACAGCAGATCCTGTCCCAGAGATCTGCCCCACAGAATTTCCTGCCCCTAAGATCTGACCCACATCTGACCCACAGAATTTCCTGCCCCTAAGATTTGACCCACAAGTGCCCCACAGCATTTCCACCCCCATAGATCTGACACACATACGCCCCACAGCAGCTCCTGCCCAACAGATCAGAAGCACATCAGCCCCACAGCACCACCTGCCCCATAGATCTGACCCCCATCAGCCCCACAGCACCTCGTGCCTCATAGATCTGACCCACATCTGCCCCACAGCAGCTACTCCCCATAGATCTGACCCACATCTACCCCACAGCAGCTTCTGCCCCATAGATCTGACCCAACTCTACCCCACAGCAGATCCTTCCCAATAGATCTGACCCACATCTGCCTCACAGCAGCTCCTGCCCTATAGAACTTACCGCAATCAGCCCCACAGCAGCTCCTGCCCCATATACCTGACCCACATCTACCCCACAGCAGCGCCTCCCCCTTGGATCTGACTCACATGTGCCCCACAGCAGCTCCTGCCCCATAGATCTGACGCACATGTGACCCACTGCATCTCCTGCCCCATAGATCTGACCCCATTCAGCCCTACAGCAGCTCCTGCCCCATAGATCTGACCCACATCAGCTCCACAGCAGCTCCTGCCCCATAGATCTGAACCACATGTGCCC
Organism: Coturnix japonica; assembly: GCF_054131305.1. Lineage (NCBI taxonomy): Eukaryota > Metazoa > Chordata > Aves > Galliformes > Phasianidae > Coturnix > Coturnix japonica. Next base: position 4,044,827 of record NC_140689.1, read on the forward strand.
CACAGCAGCTCCTGCCCCATAGATGTGACCCTTAGCAGCCACACAGCAGTTCCTGCCCCATAGATCTTCCCCACATTGTCCCACATCATCTCCTACCACATAGTTCTGACCCACATCATCTCCACACCAGCTCCTGCCCCATAGATCTGACCCACAGCAGCTTCTGCCCCATAGATCTGACCCAAATCAGCCCCACAGCAGCTCCTGCCCCATAGATCTGATCCACATCCGCCCCACTACATCTCCTGCCCCATAGATATGAACCATACCTGCCCCACAGCAGCTCCTGCCCCATAGATCTGACCCACATATACCGCAGAGCAGCTCCTGCCCCATCGATCTGACCCACATGTGCACCACAGCAGCTCCTGTCCCATAGATCTGATGCCAATCAGCCCCACAGCAGATCCTGCCCCATAGATCTGACCCACATCAGCTCCACAGCAGCTCCTGACCCATTGATCTGACCTACATCTGCCCCACAGCAGCTCCAGGCCCATAGATCTTACCCACATGTGCCCCACAACAGCTACTGCCCCATAGATCTGATACACATGTGCCCCATAGCAGCTTCTACCCCATAGATCTGACCCACATCAGCCCCGCAGCAGCTCCTGCCCCATATATCTGACCCACATCAGCTCCTGCCCCATAGATCTTACCCCAATTAGCCCCACAGCAGCACCTGCCTTATAGACCTGACCCACATGTTCCCCACAGCAGCTCCTGCCCAATAGATAAGAACCTCCTCTGCCCCACATAGGTCCTGCCCCATTGATCTGACCCACCTCTACCCCACAGCAGCTCCTGCCCTATAGATCTTACCGCAATCATTCCCAGATCAGATCCTGCCCCATATATCTCACCCACATCTGCCCCATAGCAGCTCCTGCCCAATATATATTAGCCACATCATCCCCAAAGCTGCTTCTGTACCATAGATCTGACCCACATCTACCCCACAGCAGCTCCTGACCCATAGATCCGACCCACATGTGCCCCACAGCAACTCCTGCCCCATAGATCTGACCCACAGCAGCTTCTGCCCCATAGATCAGACCCACATCTGCCCACAGCAGCTCGTGCCTCATTGATGTGACCCACCTCTACCCCACAGCAGATCCTTCTCAATAGATCTGACCCACATCTGCCTCACAGCAGCTCCTGCCCTATAGATCTTACCGCAATCATCCCCACTGCAGCTCCTGCCCCATAGATCTGACCCACATCTGCCCCATAGCAGCTCCTGCCCCATAGATCTGAGCCACATCATCCACACAGCAATTCCTGCCCCATAGATCTGACCCACATATACCCCACAGCAGCGCGTGCCACATAGATCTGACCCATATCAGCCACACAGCAGCTCCTGCCCCATAGATCTTACCAACATCAGCGCCATAGCATCTCCTGCCCTATAGATCTGACCCACATCTGCACCACAGCAGCTCCTGCCCCATAGATCTGACCCACATCAGCTCCATAGCAGTTCCTGACCCATAGATCTGACCTACATCTGCCCCACAGCAGCTCCTGCCCCATAGATCTGATACACATGTGCCCCATAGCAGCTCCTGCCCCATAGATCTGACCCACATCTTCCCCACAGCAGCACCTGCCCCACAGACCTGAACCACATGTGCCCCAGAGCAGCTCCTGCTCCGTAGATCTGACCCACATCAGCCCCACAGCAGCTCCTGCCCAATAGATCAGACCCACCTCTGCCCCACAGCAGCTTCTGTCCCATTGATCTGACCCACCTCTACCCCACAGCAGATCCTTCCCAATAAATCTGACCCACATCTGCCTCACAGCAGCTCCTGCCCTATTCATCTTAGCGCAATCATCCCCGTAGCAGCTCCTGCCCCATATATCTCATCCATATATGCCCCATAGCAGCTCCTGCCCCATAGATCTGAGCCACAACATCCCCACAGCAGCACCTGTCCCATAGATCTGACCCACATCTACCCCACAGCAACTCCTGCCCCGTGTATCTGACCCACATGTGCCCTACAGCAGCTCCTGCCCCATAGATCTGACACACATATGCCCCAGAGCACCTCCTGCCCAATAGATCTGACCACAATCAGCCCTACAGCAGCTGCTGCCCCATAGATCGGAGCCGCATCAGCTCCACAGCAGCTCCTGCCACATAGATCTGACCCACATTGTCTCACATCATCTCCTACCACATAGTTCTGACCCACATCATCTCCACAGTTGCTCCTGCCCCATAGATCTGACCCACAGCAGCTACTGCCCCATAGATCTGACTCTCATCTGCACCAAAGCTGCTCCTGCTCCGTAGATCTGACCCATATCAGCCCCACATGAGCTTCTGCCCCATAGATCTGAACCACATCAGCCACACAGCAGCTCCTGCCCCATAGATCTGATGCACATCTGCCCCACAGCAGCTCCTGCCCCATAGATCTGACCCACATATGCCGCAGAGCAGCTCCTGCCCCATAGATCTGACGCCAATCAGCCCCACAGCAGCTCCTGCCCCATAGATCTGATGCACATCTGCCCCACAGTAGCTCCTGCCCCATAGATCTGACAGGTCTCCCTGGCCATTACACACATGCAAAACACGTATGGCGTGTAGTATTCAATAAAAGTTCATGTTTGTCTCTGATAAATGGACGTGATGACCTTAGTGAAAGAAGGAAGTGTATAGGTCCCTACTTAAGAGCGGTTGTACTGGGATGGGCTGCGGATCTGGAGTGGTAGAAGCGAATGGTCCACTCGTAATGGGAAGAAGTGTGTTGTTATCCCCTGTGCTGGGTAGCCCAGCTGCGGTCCCAGCGCTCCAGCTGTGACCTCCTCAGGGCTGAGCAGAGGGCGGGATAACCGCCCTTCACCCACGGGTGGCACCTGGCCTCACGCAGCCCAGGACAGCGTTCGGCAAGGCAGCCCGGGTGGGTTCCTTGCAGGTTCAGCCTGGTGTCCAGCAGGACTGGTGGTTCTGCTCCAGCTGGCTGACCCCAGCTGTAGCACGGCCTGTGGATGTTGGTCCCCAGGAGCAGAGATTTGCCATTGCCCTCTCTGAAGCCCGTGGGGTTCGTGTCTGGAATGCAACAGTGGCAGCAGTTGCACGGCAGTAGGAAAAAGGGGAGAGAGCGTCAAGGATGGGGAAGCGTCAACAGCTGTGCTGATATCAATACCAACACTCAATACCAACACTTTGTTTTTCAGTTTTTTTCAATGTTAATTTATTGTTTGCAGTCTTTCTGTTTTCTATTTGAGGTTGAATTGGACGGTGATGACAAGGGTCCGTTGGGGCCAGTGTGTGTCCCGGGTGCTGCCTGGCCCCAGCCTCCTCAGCTGCCCCATGGGCTCTTCTATTGCTGCCGGCGGGGTGGCCTCTTCTTTGATCGTGCTGAGGCCTGTGAGTCGCCGGCCTTCCTCTTCGGGGCTCGCCGGGTCCCCTCAGGTGGGCTGGTGCCGGAGGGCCCTGCCACAGGCTCTCCTGGCTCCTCCTGAGGCGCTGCCTGCTCTGTGGTGACAGTTGCAGGGTTGCCGTGTGGGCGGCTGGGATGCCCACGAACCTCTTGTGTTGCCCTGCCCAGCATTTCGTCCCTGTTGGAGCTGGCAGGGCTGCTGGAGGGTGCTGAGCCAGGGATAGGTGGCTCCTCTGGTGTGGCAGCTCTGGGCTCTGCTGCTGTGGCCTCCTGTGCCCCAGGAGCAGGGGGGATGTTGAGGCCCAGGAAGCGGCCTGCCACCCGGCTGCACCTCCGCACCGCAAAGGCGATCAAGTGCCTCACAAAGGTCACCGTGTGGCCGTGCAGGTCAGGATCCAGCATTTCTATCAGGATCCCCTCTGCCAAGCCTACGAGGAGCAGGGCCCAGATGACACTGTCAACCAGGATATTTGCCTGTGGCCCCTCGGTGCCCAGGATGCGGTGCAGGTTCTGGCGCAGCCAGGACCGCAGGGGCCGCAGCAGGGCCGGCTGCTCCCTGAAGAGGGAAGCCCAGGTGGCAGGGGAGAGGCCGCCCAGAGGATGCGTGGGCACTGCAGGCCATGGCCGGGCTGCGTGGTGGAGTGCGGGTCTCCGTGTAGCAACGGATGCCTGTGCAGCTGGTCTGACCTCCACCTCCTTGTAGTTGTCGTCCGCTTGCACGGAGTGAATGATGGTCTTCACATCCCGTTTGCACAGCGGACACTGGGGCCTGGTGCTTGTCCACCGCTGGATGCAGCGGAAGCAGAACTGGTGGCAGCAAGGCATGGCGTATGCTGTGCTGTCCCAGTTCTCCAGGCACACGGGGCAGCGGGTCTCAAACTCTGCCTCCATCCTTCCACCAGTTGCGGTGGGCCAGTGGGAGCGGGAGATGGTAACGTGCTCCCCAGCACTAACGCTGCAGCAGCAGCAGCAGGTGACACGCTGGAAGAGGACAAGAGACATTAGTCAGACTCCGGCCTGGGAAGGGTCCCTCAAGTTGTGCCCCCCCGCTGCCAGTCTCTGTGCCGCCTACCTGTGCTGCTGCACACGCTTTTTTCTCTAGGATGTCCCGTCTGCCTGCTCCCGGCAGGCTCGGGGAAAGAACAAATGGCTCTGAGAAGGCCGCTGGGAGCTGTGCTAACAGCACCCAGAGCACTTTCCAGCACCAAAGCTCGCCCTGTCCACACTCCAGTCCTCGCACACACGCTCGGTCGGAGGCCAGGCACGAACTGCTGGGCTGAGCTGCTGCGCCCGCGTCAAAGCCGGCGCGGCCTATCGGATCACAATCCGTTGCCTGGTGATGTCTCCAACCATGGCTTGGCCAAACTGCTGGGCGTCACAACCTCCCTGGGCAGCCCGTTCCAGGGCCTAACCACTCTCTTAGTAAACAACTTTCCCCCTAACATCCAACCTAAATCTTCCCTCTTTCAACTTCAATCAGTTTCCCCTTGTCCTGCTATTACCAGCCCCCTCCTCATCCTATGTGGAACACCAGTGCCAGCAGTGCGGCCGCCATTTTAGAACCCTCTCCACGTCACCTTGGTCACCGCTGCCGCGCGCAACGCACTCGCCTCTGACAGCTGTGGCAGTTAGCAGCCATGTCGGCAGCTAAGAGGGCTAGGGTAGAAGTTTTCCCTGTTTAAGGCGGGAGGATGGAGCTGGGGGCCCTAGGAGTGAGAAGGAGGAGGGGGCCCGCCATGACCACCAGGCAGAGGAGCCCCCCTGCAAAGGGGCACATGTGGGTCAGATCTATGAGGCAAGGACTGAGGTGGGTCATATCTTGGGGCAGGAGCTGCTGAGGGGCTGATGTGTTTCACATCTACGGAACAGGTGCTGCTGTGGGTCTTATGTGGGTCAGATCTATAGGGAAGGAGCTGCTGTGGAGCTGATGTTGGTCAGATCTATGGGGCAGGAGCTGCTGTGGGGAAGACGTGGGTCAGATCTATGGGGCAGGAGCTGCTGTGGGGAAGACGTGGGTCAGATCTATGGGGCAGGAGCTGCTGTGGGGGTGCTGTGTGTCAGATCTATGGGGCAGGAGCTTCTGTGGGGTAGATGTGGGTCAGATCTATGGGACTGGAGCTGCTGTGGGTCTGATGGGGGCTAGATCTATGGGGCAGGAGCTGCTGTGGGGGTGATGTGTGTCAGATCTATGGGGCAGGAGATGCTATGGCACTGATGTTGGTAAGATATATGGGGCAGGAGCTGCTGTGGGGTAGATGTGGGTCTGATCTATTGGCAGGAGCTGTTGTGGGTACGATGTGGGTCAGATCTATGGGGAGGGAGCTGCTGTGTGGCTGATGTGTGTCTGATCTATGAGGCAGGAGCTTGTTTGGGGCTGATGTGGGTCAGATCTATGGAGCAGGAGCTGTTCTGGGGCAGATATGGGTGAGATCTATGTGGCAGGAGCAGCTGTCGGTCAGATCTATGGGGTTGGAGCTCCTAAGGGGCAGATGTGGGTCGGATCTATGGGGCAGGAGCTGCTGTGGGGCTGGTGTTGGTCAGATCTGTGGGGCGGGAGGTTCTGTGTGGCTGATGTGGGTCAGATCTATGGGGCAGGAGCTGCTGTGGGGCCTTTGTGGGTCAGATCTGTGGGACAGGAGCTGCTGTGGGGCTCATGTGGTTGACATCTATGGGGCAGGCGTTGCTGTGGATCTGATATGCGTCAGATATATGGGGCAGGATCTGCTATGGGGCAGATGTGGGTCAGATCTATGGGGCAGGAGCTGCAGTGGGGCAGATGTGAGTCAGATCAATGGGGCAGGAGCTGCTGTGGGGATGATGAGGGTCAGATCTATGGGGCATTAGCTGCTGTGGGGTAGATCTATGGGGCAGGAGCTGTTGTGAGGCTGATGATGGTCTGATCTATAAGGCAGGAGCTGCTGTGGGGCGCATGTGGGTCAGATGTATGGGGCAGGAGCTGCTGTGTGGCTGATGTGGGTCAGATCTATGGGGCAGGAGCTGCTGTGGGGCAGATGTGGGTCAGATGTATGGGGCAGGAGCTGCTGTGTGGCTGATGTGGGTCAGATCTATGGGGCAGGAGCTGCTGTGGGGCACATGTGGGTCAGATCTATGGGGAAGGAGCTGCTGTGGGGATAATGTGGGTCAGATCGATTGGGCAGGATCTGGTATGGGGCAGATGTGGGTCAGATCTATGGGGCAGGAGCTGCTGTGTGGCTGATGTGGGTCGGATCTATGGGGCAGGAGATGCTGTGGGGCTGATGTGGGTCAGATCTATTTGGCAGGAGCTGTTGTGAAGCACATGTCGGTAGATCTATGTGGCAGGAGCTGCTGTGGGGCAGATGTGGGTCAGATCTATGGGGTAGGTGCTGCTGTGGAGCTGATGTTGGTCAGATCTATGGGGCAGGAGCTGCTGTGGGGCTGGTGTTGGTCAGATCTATGGGGCAGGAACTGCTGTGGGGGCTATGTGGGTCAGATCTGTGGGACAGGAGCTGCTGTGGGGCTCATGTGGTTGAGATCTATGGGGCAGGCGTTGCTGTGGTGCTGATGTGGGTCAGATATATGGGGCAGGAACTGCTGTGGTGCTGATGTCGGTCAGATATATGGGTCAGAAGCTGCTGTGGGGCAGATGTGGGTCTGATCTATGGGGCAGGAGCTGCAGTGGGGCAGATGTGAGTCAGATCAATGGGGCAGGAGCTGCTGTGGGGATGATGAGGGTCAGATCTATGGGGCAGGAGCTGCTGTGGGGTAGATCTATGGGGCAGGAGCTGTTGTGAGGCTGATGATGGTCTGATCTATAAGGCAGGAGCTGCTGTGGGGCGCATGTGGTTCAGATGTATGGGGCAGGAGCTGCTGTGTGGATGATGCGGGTCAGATCTATGCGGCAGGAGCTGCTGTGGGGCACATGTGGGTCAGATCAATGGGGCAGGAGCTGCTCTGGGGTACATGTTGGTCAGATCTATGGGGCAGGAGCTGCTGTGGGGTAGATGTGGGTCAGATCTATGGGACTGGAGCTGCTGTGGGTCTGATGGGGGCTAGATCTATGGGGCAGGAGCTGCTGTGGGGGTGATGTGTGTCAGATCTATGGGGCAGGAGATGCTATGGCGCTGATGTGGGTCAGATCTATGGGGCAGGAGCTACAGTGGGGCAGATGTGAGTCAGATCAATGGGGCAGGAGCTGCTGTGGGGATGATGAGGGTCAGATCTATGGGGCAGGACCTGCAGTGGGTCAGATGTATGGGGCAGGAGCTGCTGTGGGGCTGGTGTTGGTCAGATCTGTGGGGCGGGAGCTGCTGTGTTGCTGCTGAGCGTCAGATCTATGGGGCAGGAGCTGCTGTGGGGCCTATGTGGGTCAGATCTGTGGGACAGGAGCTGCTGTGGGGCTCATGTGGTTGAGATCAATGGGGCAGGCGTTGCTGTGGATCTGATATGGGTCAGATATATGGGGCAGGAGCTGCTATGGGGCAGATGTGGGTCAGATCTATGGGGCAGGAGCTGCAGTGGGGCAGATGTGAGTCAGATCAATGGGGCAGGAGCTTCTGTGGGGATGATGAGGGTCAGATCTATGGGGCAGGAGCTGCTGTGAGGCTGATGATGGTCTGATCTATAAGGCAGGAGCTGCTGTGGGGTATATGTGGGTCATATCTGTGGGGCAGGTGCTGCTGTGTTGCTGCTGAGGGTCAGATCTATGGGGCAGTAGATGCTGTGGGGATGATGAGGGTCACATCTATGGAGCAGGAGCTGCTGTGTGGTAGATCTATTGGGCTGGAGCTGTTGTGAGGCTGATGAGGGTCTGATCTGTAAGGCAAGAGCTGCAGTGGGGCATATGTGTGTCAGATTTATTGGGCAGGAGCTGCTGTAGGGCGCATGTGGGTCAGATCTATGGGTCAGGAGATGCTGTGGGGCAGATGTGGGTCTGATCTATGGGGCAGGAGCTGCTGTGGGGCTGATGAGGGTCAGATCTATGGGGCAGGAGCTGCTGTCGGCCTGATGTGGGTCAGATCTATGGGGCAGGAGCTGCTGTGGGGATGATGAGGGTCAGATCTATGGGGCAGGAGCTTTTGTGAGGCTGATGATGGTCTGATCTATAAGGCAGGAGCTTCTGTGGGGCGCATTTGGGTCAGATGTATGGGGCAGGAGCTGCTGTGGGGCACATGTTTGTCAGATGTATGGGGCAGGAGCTGCTGTGTGGCTGATGTGGGTCAGATCTATGGGGCAGGAGCTGCTGTGGTGCTGATGTTGTTCTGATCTATGAGACAGGAGCTGCTGTGGGGCAGATGTGGTTCAGATTTTTAGGGCAGAAGGCTCTGTGGGGCAGATGTGCGTCAGATCGATGGGGCAGAAGATGCTGTGGGGCTGATGGGCGTCAGATCTATGGGGCAGAAGATGCTGTGGGGCTAATGTGGGTTAGATCTATGGTGTAGGAGCTGCTGTGGGGCACATGTTGGTCAGATCTATGGGGCAGGAGCTGCTGTTGGGGCAGATGTGGGTCAGATCTATGTGGCAGGAGCTGCTGTGGGGCAGATCTCTTGGACAGGAGCTGCTCTGGGGCACATTTTGGTCAGATCTATGGGGCAGGAGCTGCTGTGGTGTAGATGTGGGTCAGATCTATGGGACTGGAGCTGCTGTGGGTCTGATGGGGCTAGATCTATGGGGCTGGAGCTGCTGTGGGGGTGATGTGGGTCCGATCTATGGGGCAGGAGCTGCTGTTTGGCTGATGTGGGTCTGATCTATTGGGCAGGAGCTTCTTTGGGGCTGATGTGGGTCAGATTTTTGGGGCCGGAGCTGCTGTGCGTCTGATGTGGGTCAGATCTATGTGGTGAATGTTTATGCAGAATGGCTTCATGAGAAAGGACATGAAGAGATTCCACTAGTTAAATTGTAAAAGAATGAACGTGATTAAAGACAAAGACGGTCTATCCTAGGGCCGATCACGGGCTAAGCAGCTGTGGAGAAATCAGGATGTGAAAAGACAGGGTATGTAGCTAAAGACGAAATATGTATCTAGAGGCAAGGACGGCCTGAGGGAAAAGCAAGATGTGTAGCAAGGTGTAGACAGAGCTGCAAAGAAAAAGTATCCATAAGACTAACCACAAAGGTCAGATGAAGTAATGTGTAACCCACCAATCCTGAGCTTTACTTTTGCAATATGCATGAACTTATTACTGATTGTATAAATGAGATGCTGTAACACCTAATAAACGAGACTTGTTGACCATGATAGCATGAGACTTGTCTCCCGCGGTTACTTCCAACAAAGCTGTGTTACAGAAAGGCAGAATTTCTATACGTCCTTATCAAACTAGTTTTTTCTTCTTTTAGTTTGACTCCTGACTTTAACTTTGAAATCAGACAAAGACCTTACAGTAGCAGACGTATCTGATGAAGAATTCACCATTTGTTTACTGTTACAGCATGAAATGATTTGTAAAATGAGTACAGAGCAGGTAAAGAACATCTACCATGTGAAATCAAGGATCATCCATTCCTGCCCTAAACACACAGTTATTCACCGAAAAAATTCTCCCTCTACATATCCAAAAGCTGATTTTAACAGAAATCAGAGCATAGACAGAAACACACAATCAAAATTAAAATGTTTCTTTGTGAGTCATTATGAAGTTAATAAAACATTTAATAAACACAGTGAGTCCGAGCTTCAGAGATGCTTTGTGTTTTTATTTATTTATCTAGCCGGAAGAATGTACACACACATTTCCTTGGACTGTGGTATTGAGAGATACACTTAAAGCAATCAAGCTGAAGTATAACAGAAGTGTATCTAAAGCACCTTTCTTGAAGGACGGCAGGATCACTGAGGATAAGATAATACAGAGCCATAAATGAGAAGGATCAGAAGGACCAACCAACCTGTATAGCATTTCAGAGTGTAGCTGGTTCTTAGAAGAACGAATGACTCTATGGTTCTATGATTCTGTGACTTAAGGTTGGAAAAGACCACTGAAGGTCATCTAGTTCAACCATCAACCCACTCCCAGCATGCCCACTATGTCCCTCAGAGCCACATCTACACGTTTCTTGGACGTCTGCAGGGATGGTGATTCCACCATCACCCTGGGCAAACCTTTCCAATACCTAATGACTATTTTTGAGAAGTTGTTTCTCCGAACATCCAGTAGAACCTCTCCTGGCACAACTCTAAGCCACTCCCTCTTGTCCTGTCACTAGTTACACACAAAAAGAGGTTGAACCTCACCTCACCACAACCCCCCTTCAGGAAGTTGTAGAGAGCAATGAGGTCTCCCCCCAAGCCTCCTCTTCGCCGGACTAAATACCCCCAGCTTCCTCAGCTGCTCCTCACAAGACTTATGCTCCAGACCCCACACCAGCCTCATTACCATTCTATGAACATGTGCCAGGGTCTTTCTTGTAGTGAGGGGGCCCAAAAATGAACACAGTGCTCAAGTCACAGCTTCACCAGTGCCAAGTACTGAGAGATTATCACCTCCCTGGTCCTGCTGGCAACACTATTTCTGATACAAGCCAGGCCTTCTAGGCTACCAGGCACACTGCTGGCTCACATTCATCTGGCTGTCAACGAACACCACCAGAATCTAGATTCTAGCCACAAGCCTGCAAAATGGAGTGGCATGATATTGTGATCAAAGTGCAGTAGCTGGCACTTGACTTTGTTGAAGCTTATACAATTGCCTTCAGCTCATTGATCCAGCCAATTCAGATCCCTTTGTAAGGCCTTCCTACTCTCAGGCAAATCAACACTTCCTTCCAGCGAGGAGTCATCTGCAAACTCACTGAGGATACACTCAATCCCCCCATCCAGATCATCAATAAAGATATTAAACAGGACCTACCCCTATACTGACGCCTGGGGAAAAAAAAAAAAAAAAAAGTCAATTAATGAAGCTGGGAAACAGCACAACATTAGGCACCTCTTTGTATTCTAAGTGAGACAAGAAAGAATATTTTCCACTTTAAATTCACAGTATGTAATTAGCAACAGGATAATAGTTATCTATAAATACCTACAAAATCCTTTTACTGAAGGCTTGTTTTGTTCTGGAGACAAACCATCTGTGCATTCCACTCAGAATCTGTATTTACAAATGCTCTGACTTATGTCATTGATATCAGATCAAAAGAACCACAAGCTAAAAACTGCTAACAAAGATAAGAACCAGCTTAAGTCGATCTGCATATACTAAAAGTTTAACTCTCACTGGGTTAGTAGAAAAAAACTACAGTACTGGAATGTAGAGGATTTTACAGACACTTTAGGGTGTTTTTATGTGGTAGGAGATGATGTGGGACAATGTGGGTCAGATCTATGGGGCAGTTGCATCTGTGGGGCTAATTCGGGTAAGATCTATGGGGCAGGAGCTCTTGTGGGTCAGATCTACGGAGGAGGAGCTGCTTTGGGGCTGATGTTGGTCAGATCTATGGGGCAGGAGCCGCTGTGGGGCACATGTGTATCAGATTTATGGGGCAGGAGCTGTTGTGGTGCACATGTGGGTCAGATCTATGGGGCAGGAGCTGCAGTGGGGCAGATGTAGGTCAGATCTATGGGGCAGGAGCTGCTCTGCGGCATATGTGGGTCAGATCTATGGGGCAAAGGCTGCTGTGTGGCAGATGTGGGTCAGATCTATGGGGCAGGAGCTGCTGTGGGTCAGATGTGGGTCAGATCTATAGGTCAGGAGCTGCTGTGGCTGATGTGGGCCAGTTCTATGGGGCAGGAGATGCTGTGAGTCAGATGTATGAGGCAGGAGCTGCTGTGGGGCAGATGGGGGTCAGATCTATGGGGCAGGAGCTGCTGTGGAGCAGATGTGGGTCAGATCTATAGATCAGGAGCTGCTGTGGCTGATGTGGGCCAGTTCTATGGGGCAGGAGATGCTGTGAGTCAGATGTATGAGGCAGGAGCTGCTGTGGGGCAGATGCAGGTCAGATCAATGGGTCAGGAGCTGCTGTGGAGCTGATGTGGGTCAGATCTATGGGGCAGGATCTGCTGTAAGGCTGATTGGAATCAGATCTATGGGACAGGAGCTGCTGTGGTGCACATGTGGGTCAGATCTATGGGGCAGGAGCTGCTCTGCGGTATATGTGGGTCAGATCTATGGGGCAGGAGCAGCTGTGGGGCAGGTATGGTTCATATCTATGGGGCAGGAGATGTAGTGGGGCGGATGTGGATCAGATCTATGGGGCAGGAGCTGCTGTGGGGCTGATTTGGGTCAGATCTATGGGGCAGGAGCTGCTGTGGGGCACATGTGGGTCAGATCTATGGGGTAGGAGCTGCTGTGGGGCAGATTTGGGTCAGGTATATGGGGCAGGAGCTGCCGTGGGGCTGATTGCGGTAAGATCTATAGGGCAGGAGCTGCTGTGAGGCAGATGTGGGTCAGATCTATGGGGCAGGCGCTGCTGTGGGGCAGAAGTGGGTCAGATCTATGAGGCAGGAGGTGCTGTGGGGCTGATGGGGGTCAGATCTATGGGGCAGGAGGTGCTGTGGGGCTGATGTGCTTCTGATCTGTTGGGCAGGAGCTGCTGTGGGGCATATGTGTGTCAGATCTATGGGGGTGGAACTGCTGTGGGGCACTTGTGGGTCAAATCTTAGGGGCAGGAAATTCTGTGGGTCAGATGTGGGTCAGATCTTAGGGGCAGGAAATTCTGTGGGGCAGATCTCTGGGACAGGATCTGCTGTGGGTCAGATCCATGGGGCAGGAGCTGCTGTGGGGTAGAGGTGGGTCAGATCTATGGTGCAGGTGCTGCTATGGGGCACATGTGTGTCAGGCCAATGGGGCAGGAGCTGCTGTGGGGCACATGTGGGTCAGATCTATGGGGCAGAAGGCTGCTGTGGTGAAGATGGTGGTCAGATCTATGGGGCAGAAGATGCTGTGGGGCTGATGGGGGTAACTTCTATTGGGCAGGAGCTGCTCTGGTGCATATGTGGGTCAGATCTATGGGGCAGGAGCTTCTGTGGGGTAGATGTGGGTCATATTTTTGGGACAGGAGTTGCTGTGGGTCAGATCTATGTGGCAATAGCTGCTGTGGGACTGATATGGGTCAGATCTATGGGGCAGGATCTGCTGTGGGGCAGATTTGACTCAGGTATATGGGGCAGGAGCTGATATTTGCCTGCTGAGGTTCACATATATGAGGCAGGAGCTGCTATGGGGCACATGTGTATCAGATATATGGGGTAGGAGCTGTTGTGGGGCACAAGGGGGTCAGATCTATGGGGCAGGAGATGCTCTGATGATGATGTGGTTCAGATGTATGGGGCAGGAGATGCTGTGGGTCACATGTGCGTCAGATCTATGTGGCAGGAGCTGTGTGGGGCACATGTGGGTTAGATCTATGGGGCAGGAGCTGCTCTGGGGCATATGTGGGTCAGATCTATGTGGCAGGAGCTGCTGTGGGGCAGATCTATGGGGCAGGAGCTACTGTGGAGATGATGTGGATCAGAACTATATGGTAGGAGATGCGGTGGGACAATGTGGGCTAGATCTATGGGGCAGGAGCTGATGTTTGCCTGCTGGGGTTCAGACATATGAGGCAGGAGCTGCTGTGGGGCACGTGTGGATCAGATCTATGGGGCAGGAGCTTCTATGGGGCTGATGTGGGCCAGATCTATGGGGCAGGATCTGCTGTCGGGTAGATATGGGTCAGATCTATGGGGCAGGAACTGCTGTGGGGGAGATGTGGATCTGATCTATTGGGCAGGAGCTGCTGTGGGGCTGATGTGGGTCAGATCTATGAGGCAGGAGCTGCTGTGGGGCACATGTGGATCAGACCTATGGGGCAGGAGCTTCTGTGGGGCTGATGTGGGTCAGATCTATGGGGCAGGAGATTCTGTGGGTCACATGTGGGTCAGATCTATGGGGCAGGAGCTGCTGTGGGGCAGATGTGCGTCAGATCAATAGGGCAGGAGCTGAAGTGGGGCAGATGTGGGTCAGATCTATGGGCAGTAGCTGCTGTGGGGCAGATGTGGGTCTGATCTATGGGGCAGGAGCTGCTCTGGATCACATGTGGGTCAGATATATGGGGCAGGAGCTGCTGTGGGGATGATTTGGGTCAGATCTATGGGGCAGGAGCTGCTATGGGGCAGATGTGGGTCTGATCTATGGGGCAAGAGTTGCTGTGGGGCTGATATGGGTCAGTTCTATTGGGCAGGAGCTGCTGTGTGGCTGATGAGGGTCAGATCTATGGGGCAGGAGCTGCTGTGTGGCTGATGATTTGGGTCAGATCTATGGGGCAATAGCTGCTGTGGGGCTGATGTTGGTAAAATCTATGGGGCAGGAGCTGCTGTGGGGCTGATGTTGGTAAGATCTATGGGGCAGGAGCTGCTGTGGGGCAGATACGGGTCATCTTGATGGGCCAGGAGCTGCTGTGGTGCAGATGTGGGTCAGATCTATGGGGCAGTAGCTGCTGTGGGGCAGATGTGAGTCAGATCTATAGGGCTGAAGATGCTGTGGGTCAGATCTATGGGGCAGGTGATGCTGTGGGGCACATGTGGATCAGATCTATGGGGCAGGAGCTTCTATGGGGCTGATGTGGGCCAGATCTATGGGGCAGGAGCTGCTGTGGGGTAGATATGGGTCATCTTGATGGGCCAGGAGCTGCTGTGGTGCAGATGTGGGTCAGATCTATGGGGCAGTAGCTGCTGTGGGGCAGATGTGGGTCAGATCTATGGGGCAGGTGATGCTGTGGGTCAGATCTATGGGGCAGGAGTTGCTCTGGGGCTGATGTGGGTACGATGTATCGGGCAGGAGCTGCTGTGGGGCTGATGTGGGTCAGATCTATGTGGCAGGAGCTGCTCTGGGGCATATGTGGGTCAGATCTATGGGTCAGGAGCTGCTGTGGGGCTGATTTGGGTCAGATCTATGGGGCAGGAGTTGCTGTGGGGCTGATGAGGGACAGATCTATGGGGCAGGAACTTCTGTGGGGCATATGTGGGTCAGATCTATGGGGTTGGAGCTGCTGTGGGGCACATGTGGGTCAGAACTATGGGGCACGAGATGCTGTGGAGATGATGTGGGTAAGATCTATGGGCCAGGAGCTGCTGGGGGCTGATGTAGGTCAGATCTATGGGGCAGGAGCTGCTGTGGGGCAGATGTGGGTCAGATATTTGGGGCAGGAGATGCTGTGGTTCAAATCTATGGGGCAGGAGATGCTGTGGAGATGATGTGGGTCAGATATTTGGGGCAGGAGATTCTGTGGTTAAGATCTATGGGGCAGAAGCTGCTGTAGGGCTGATGTGGGTAAGATCTATGGGGCAGGAGCTGCTGTGGGGCAGATGTGATTCAGATCTATGTGGCAGGAGCTGCTGTGGGGCTGATGTGGGTCAGATCTATGGGGCAGGAGCTGCTGTGGGGCTGTCATGGGTCAGATATATGGGGCAGTAGGTGATGTGGGGCAGATGTGGGTCCGAACAATGGGGCAGGACCTACTGTGGAGATTATGTGGGTAAGATCTATGGGGCAGATGCTGCTGTCAGGCAAATATGAGTCAGATCTATGGCACAGGAGCTGCTGTGGGGCAGATCTATGGGACAGGAGCTGCTGTGTGGCTGATGTGGGTCAGATCTATGGGGCAGGTGCTGCTGTGTGTCAGATCTATGGGGAAGGAGTTGCTGTGGGACAGATCTATGGGACAGGAGAGTCTCTGGGGCTGCTGTGGGTCAGATATATGGGGCAGGAGATGCAGTGGGGCAGTAGTGGGTCAGATCTATTGAGAAGGATCTGCTGCGGGGTAGATGTGGGTCAGATATATGGGGCAGGAGCTGCTGTGGGGTAGATGTGGGTCAGATATATGGAGCAGGAGCTGCTGTGGGGCAGATGTGGGTCTGATCTATGGGGCAGGAGTTGTTGTGGGTCAGATCTATGGGGCAGAAGCTGCTCTGGGGCTGATTTGGGTCAGTTTTTTGGGAAAGGTGCTGCTTTGGGGCTGATGTGGGTCAGATCTATGGGGCAGGTGGTGCTGTTGGTCTCATTGGTGTAAGATCTATGGGGCAGGAGCTGCTGTGGGACTGATGTGGGTCAGATCTATTTGTCAGGAGCTTCTCTGTGGCACATGTGGGTCAGATCTATGGGGAGGGAGCAGCTGTGGGACTGATGTGGGTCAGATCTATGGGGCAGGAGCTGCTGTCGGTCAGAACTATGGGGCAGGAGCTGCTGTGAGGCAGAGGTGGGTCAGATCTATGGGGCACGAGCTGCTGTGTGGCTGATATGGTTCAGATCAATGGGGCAGGAGCTGGTGTGGGGCTGATGTAGGTCAGATCTATGGGGCAGGAGCTCTTGTGGGACTGATGAGGGTCAGACCTCTAAGGCTGGAGCTGATCTGGGTCAGATCTATGTGTCAGGAGCTGCTGTGGGGCTGATGTGGGTCAGATCTGTAGGGCAGGAGCTGCTGTGGGGTAGACGTGGGTAAGATCTATGTGGCAGGAGGTGCTGTCGGGCTGATGTGGGTCAGATCTATGGGGCAGGAGCTGCTGTGGGGAGATGTGGGTCTGATCTATGGGGCAGGAGCTGCTGTGTGTCAGATATATGGGGCAGGAGAAGCTGTGGGTCAGATCTATGGGGCAGGAGCTGCTGTGGGGCACATGTGGTTCATATCTATTGGGAAGGAGCTGCTGTGGGGCAGATGTGGGTCATATCAATGGGGTAGCTGTTGCTGTGGGTTAGATCTATGGGGCAGAAGCTCCTTTCGGGCATATGTGAGTCAGATGTATAGCAATACCTGGCCCATAGATGTGACCCTCATCAGCCTCACAGCAGCTCCTGCCCCATAGATCTGACCAACATCAGCCCCACAGCAGCTCCTGCCCCATAGATCTGAACCACATCTGACCAACAGCAGCTCCTGCCCCATAGATCTGACTCACATATGCCCGACAGCAGCTTCTGCCCCATAGATCTAACCCACAGCATCTCCTTCCCCATTGATATGACCCTCATCAGACCCACAGCTGCTCCGGCCCAATAGATATGACCCACATATACCCCTCAGCAGGTTATGCCCCATAGATCTGACCCACATGTGCCCCACAGCAACTCCTGCCCAAAGATCTGACCCACAGCAGCTCCTGCCCCATAGATCAGACCCACATCTGCCCCACAGCAACTCCTGCCCCATAGATCTAACCCATATGTGCACCACAGCAGCTCCTGCCCCATCGATCTGACCCACATGTGCCCCACAACAGCTCCTGCCCCATAGATCTGATACACATGTGCCCCATAGCAGCTCCTGCCCCATAGATCTGACCCACAGCAACCCCACAGCAGCTCCTGCCCCGTAGATCTGACCCACAGCAGCTCCTGCCTCAATAGATCATACCCCAATTAGCCCCACAGCAGAACCTGTCCCATAGACCTGACCCACATGTGCCCCACAGCTGGTCCTGCTCCATAGATCTGACCCTCATCAGCCCCACAGCAGCTCCTGCCCAATAGATCAGTCCCACCTCTACCCCACAGCAGATCCTTCCCAATAGATCTGACCCACATCTGCCTCACAGCAGCTCCTGCCCTATAGATCTTACCGCAATCAGCCCCACAGCATTTCCTGCCCCATAGATCTGACCCACATCTACCCCACAGCAACTCTGGCCCCATAGATCTGACCCACATGTGCCCCACAGCAGCTCCTGCCCCATAGATCTGACACACATATACCCCAGAGCTGGTCCTGCACAATAGATCTGACCAACATCTACCCCACAGCAGCTCCTGCCCCATAGATCTCAGTCACATGTGCCCCAGAGCAGATACTGCCCGATAGATCTGACCCACAACTACCCCACAGCAGCTCCTGCCCCATAGATCTGACCCACATCTGCACTACAGCAGCTCCTGCCCCATACATCTGACTCACATATGCCCCACAGCTACTCCTGCCCCATAGATCTGACCAACATCTACCCCACAGCAGCTCCTGCCCCATAGATCTCACTCACATGTGCTCCAGAGCAGATCCTGCCCCATAGATCAGACCCACAACTACCCCACAGCAGCTCCTGCCCCATAGATCTGACCCAAATCAGCCCCACACCAGCTCCTGCCCCATAGATCTGACCCACATCAGCCCCACACCAGCACCTGCCCCATTGATCTGACCCACACCAGCCCCACAGCAGCTCCTGCCCCATAGATATGACACACACCTGCCCCACAGCAGCAACTTCCCTATAGATCTGACCCACATAAGCCCCACAGCAGCACCTGTTCCGTAGATCTGACCCACATCAGCCCCACAGCAGCTCCTGCCCCATAGATATGACCCACCTCAGCCCCTGCCTCAGAGATCTTACCCACATGTGCCCCTTAGCAGCTCCTGCCCCATAGATCTGACCCACAGCAGCTCCTAACTCATAGATCTGACCCACATATGACCCACAGCAGATCCTGCCCCATAGATCTGACCCACAGCAGCTCCATAGCAGCACCTACCCCATAGATCTGACCCACATCTGCCCCACAGCAGCTCCTGCCACATAGATCTACCGACATGTGCCCCACAACAGCTCCTGCCCCAAAGATCTGATACCCATGTGCCCCACAACAGCTCCTGCCCAATAGATCTGACCCACATCTGCCCCACAGCAGCTCTTGTCTCATAGATCTTAACCATATCAGCACCACAGCAGCTCCTGCCCCATAGATCTGTCCCACATGAGCCCCACAGCAGCTCCTGCCCCATAGATCTGATCGACGTGTGCCCCACAGCAGCTCCTGCCCCATTGATCTGACTCACTTGTGCCCCACAGCAGCTCCAGTCCCATAGATCTGCCCCACAGCCGCTCCTGCCCCATAGATCTGACCCACAGCAGCCCCACAGTAGCTCCTGTCCTATAGATCTGACACACATCAGCCCCACAGCAGCTCCTGCCCCATAGATCTGACCAACACCAGCCCCACAGCAGCTCCTGCCCCATAGATCCGACCCTCATCTGCCCCTTAGGAGCTCCAACCCCATAGATCTGACTGACAGCTGCTCCTGCCCCATAGATCTTACCAACATCAGCGCCATAGGATATCCTGCCCCATAGATCTGACACACAGCAGCTCCTGCCCCATTGATCTGACTCACATCTGCCCCACTGCAGCTCCTGCCCCATAGATCTGACCCACATCTGCCCCATAGCAGCTCCTGCCCCATATATCTGACCCATATCAGATCCACAGCAACGCCTGCCCCATAGATCTCAACCACATGAGCCCCACAGCAGCTCCTGTCCCACAGATCTGACCCACATAGGCCCCACAGCAGCTCCTGCCCCATAGGTCTGACCCACATCAGCCACACAGCAGCTCCCGCCCCACAGATCTGACCAACACCAGCCCCACAGCAGCTCCTGCCCCATAGATCCGACCCACATCTGCCCCTTAGGAGCTCCAACCCCATAGATCTGACCGACAGCTGCTCCTGCCACATAGATCTCACTCACATCTGCCCCAGAACAGCTCCTGCCCCATAGATCTGACCCACATCAGCCCCAAAGAAGCTCCTGCCCCATAGATCAGACCCGCATCAGCCACACAGCAGCTCCCGCCCCATAGATCTGACCCACATCGGACCCACCACAGCTCTTGCCCCATAGATCAGACCCACATCTACCCCACAGCAGCTCCTGCCCCATATATCTTACCAACATCAGTGCCATAGCATCTCCTGCCCCATAGATCTGACACACAACACCCCCTCAGCATCTCCTGCCCCATAGATCTGACCCACGTCTTCCCCACAGCAGCTACTGCCCCATAGATCTAGCCCCCATCAGACCCACAGCAGCTCCAGTCCCATAGATCTGACCCACATCATCCCCACAACAGTTCCTGCCCCATAGATCTGACCCACATCTGCCCCACAGCAGCTCCTGCCTCATAGATCTGACCTACACACTACATCCAGATCTCACTACAGCCTCCCTTCAGGAAGTTAGAGAGAGCAATGAGGTCTCCCCTGAGCCTCCTCTTCTCCAGGCTGAACACTCCCAGCTCCCTCAGCCTCAACTCATACGGCCTGTGCTCCAGACCCCTCACCAGCTTTGTTGCCCTCCTCTGAACGCGTTCCGGGGCCTCCATGTCTTCCTTGCACTGAGGGGCCCAAAACTGAACACAGCACTCGAGCTGCGGCCTCATCAGTGCTGACAACAGGGGGACAATCACCTCTCTGCTCCTGCTGGCAACACTGTTTCTGATGCAGGCCAGGATGCCCTTGGCCTTCTTAATATACAGCAAAGGAATCTCCTGAAAAGGAAACCAGAATATCTGGCAACATGAAACAAAGTTCTGATTCATAAAAGACTGGCAGCAAGGCCTGAATCTCTTGTGTAATCTGCTCTTGATTTATCCCATTAGCACTAGGTGGAATGCAGAAGCTTCCTGAGACGTGATAATCAAAACCTAGTCCAATGCCTTTAAAAAAGCCTTTAAGAGATTACTCCTCCTTGGCTGTTTAAAATAAACTTAGGTAATACAAAAGGTTGGAAAATTTTTGGACAGCTCCCCAGGGCCGGGCTTTGGAAGGCCGTATTGACGAGAGTCAATCAAGCTCCGGCTGCAGGCGTATATGTGTGTGCCAGTTCTTCAACACAGTAGAAATCACAACTTGCTGCGTGATCAAAATTCTGCATGTGCTACTCCTGAACCCCAATTACTTCCAACGGTGTTAAATTACCCCTTGATCTCAAAGCTGAACAAAACAACAAAATGCCACACCAATACTGAATACATAAAAACAAACAACTCCTTGGGCCTCAAGGGGAGGCTGATGCACAGGCCACGGCTGCCAGCGTGCAGCTGGGCTTCCCAGGGCAAACAGCAGCACACGGTGCATCAGAAGCTGAAAGAACCCTCAGGGAAGAGAGGCCAACTCAACGGGCTGAGCACGGGACACCCTTCTTCCTGCCGGGCTGCTTCCCCTCCTCTGGTTTCTTTCTGTCAGTCCTCAGAGAGCAAGGAGATGCTCACAGCCTGTCACCAGCACTTACGGGTTGGCTGAAAGGCCACAGGTTGGGAAGACCAACAAGGAAACGGGGGAAAACCTGCACTGCACCATGTCAAGGGAGAGACGTGAAGCCGACCGCTTCATCGCCCTGTGATTGCCAGCCCGAGCGAGGGACGTTCTGACCAGCTACTGAAAGAGGCAGCACCAGGTTTAGAAAGTTCGCTTCAATTTTATTGCATACAAAAGGACTCGGCTTCTATTTATTACCCCGCCCACACCCCAAAATGAAGCCCCAGTGCCCAGGATTGCCGCTTAGCAATCAGTCACTCAGCCTCCAGTCAGACCCAAGGAGAAGCCAAACCCCAGGGCTACGTCACCTCCTCCCTCTCCAGTCCCAGCCAGCCCTATTTCAACCTAACCCTACACCAGGCCTGGACCTCAAGAAACACACCCTGAAGGAACGCAGCGTCTCCAGCTCTTGCCGTACACCAAGTCCTGCACAGGTGAAGCCCTCTTTGCTTCTAACGCAGCACAAGTCCTTCCTGTCCAGTTCACTTCCATCATCTCCACCGTCCATGACAGGGAAAGCACGGCTGTGCCGGTAAACTGGACTGTTCAGTCAGCAGGTTTTGGTGCCACCTCCGAGGAAGCGCTGCAGGTGGTTCTGCTGTCCTTTGTAGCTTCTTGCTCAGGCCATCATCGTTGCTTTCTGCTTTCCTTCTCGGCTTTCTTCCTCAGCTGAGCAGCGCTTGCCTTGCCTCAGCTTTCTTCACTCTCTCCCAAGTCTCAGTCCCCAGACTCTCCGAGTCCTACAAGAATCAATTCGGAAACGCTCAGGGAACCTTCTCAGCTAACAACTGGTTGGCGGCTCGCTTTGGGAGCTCAAGTCACCCTGCTGGGCACGTTGGGCTGCCAGAACTGGGAACCGCCTTCCTGACAGTCGGGCACACAAGAAACTCCACCCCTGTCTCGTTCCCCAAATCCCACACAAACCAGAGCCTAAAGCCCTTTCCTGCAAGGCGGTCCCTGCACGGGCGGGAGGACCCTGTGCCTGGCAGCTCATAGGGAGCAGCAGTAGCCACAGGATAAGACTGAGCTGGCACCTCCAGGCTGCTGGCAACAGTTACAGATGGTTCCCTCCCACCCAGTTGCCCGTGCCTTTCTCCTATCCCATGAGAGCACCACTTACTGCCTTTGGGAACTTGGAAACTGGCAGCATGATGGCCAGCACAGAGAAGCTGCAAAACGGCTCCGTAGAAGAGTCTGTGGCGCAGCATGTTCTTCATTAGCATGGGCTCAGGGATCTCAGGTGGCCAGAAATGCAGTTCAGCAGCCATAGCACAGACAGCCTGCTGCTCTACTGCTCTCTTATGGAGGCTGCCTGCTGTGAGGGGGGAAAAAGAGGCATCATTACTCTCAGGCACTGTGATGGAGTTACTTCCTGCTAGAAACATTTCCAGGCTGACTTAGAGAAGTGCTCTGAAGCTTGGTCACCTTGGGCTACCGACCCAAGAACAAAGAGGGACAACAAACTTGCATTTCAATTGCCCTTTAGCGCCCGCCTCGGAGAAGAGCCCTCAGCCTTCAGTATTGCTGCACTTACAGGTGAGGGGAAGAGAAGCAAGAGGACGGGTGGGTGTCAAAGAAGGGAAAATTTACCAGGCAAGAATAAACCTATCCCTGAGCTCCATCACACACATGTGAATACTGCCTTACTAATATGAACAATAACATCATTCACACAGCTAAATTTACTCACATTCACGTACCTGGTTGTGGACATGTTCGAGGCCTCGCTGCTGCTGTGCTGTTCAACACCGGCCACAGCAATAAAGCGCGCAGAATGCCCATCTGTTGCAGACAGAGGAGTGAGCCGTGCTTAACCAACACTGCTTCAGCGCACGCTTACAGTAAGGCACACCTACCTTGCGCTGGCCATGCAGGAAGCTTGTGACGCAGCTCCAGACGGCTCTCCTGAGGCCCAGCTTCATTTCACAGCCACTCACGCTCTGCTGCTGGACATTCTGCAACGGAAAAGCCACCGGATGCAAATCCCATCCCTCGCAGATGGCATCAGACCTCCGCTCTCATGGCAGTCGCACTCACGGCTCCGGGGGAGAAAGCAGACGTGTGCTTACCGAGCGAGCGCTGTTTGCTGCCAGCTGCTGGTAGGAACCCACGCCTAACCCTACAGTACCAACAGTAACCTATGCCTAACTCTACTATGGGAACAACAATCTACTCCTAACACTAAAGAATGAAGAGGAACAAACTCCTAACAGGAAAACACCAACTACTAACACTAAACCTACTCCTAACCTACTCCTAACACTAAAAAATGAACAATAAGCAATGCCTAACTCAAAAACACAAACAATAACCTATGCCTAACTCAAAAACACTAACAACAACCTACGCCTAACTCTAAAACTAAACTAAACCCAAAAACCAACTATAGAAACAGGGACTGGAACAAACAGGGTAAAGATGGGACTGGGGGCCCACAGAATGTGGCTGCAGAATAGGCCCAAAGGAGGAACAGATGTTACAAAAATGCCACCCAGCTAATGCAGGGGGCGGGGGCCGTGCAGCGGGTAAGGAGCTCAGCGCCTGGAACAGCCACGGTGGAGCTGTGACCATGCCAGCGCGGGGCCTGGCACGGTGGTGTGGTGCCAGGCCAGCTATGCCGCGGGCGGATCCACCTCCATGGGCTCCTCTGCAGGTGGATCCACCTCCATGGGCTCCTCTGCATGTGGATCCACCTCCATTCGCTCATCTGGAGGTGGATCCACCTCCATAGGCTCCACATGGGTGGTGGTCACGGGGCTGGTCCAGGCATGATGGAATATGGCTCTCTTACCCATCCTCTGCCTGGTGGTCATGGCGGGCCCCCTCCTCCTTCTCACTCCTAGGGCCCCCAGCTCCATCCTCCCGCCTTAAACAGGGAAAACTTCTACCCTAGCCCTCTTAGCTGCCGACATGGCTGCTAACTGCCACAGCTGTCAGAGGCGAGTGCGTTGCGCGCGGCAGCGGTGACCAAGGTGACGTGGAGAGGGTTCTAAAATGGCGGCCGCACTGCTGGCACTGGTGTTCCACATAGGATGAGGAGGGGGCTGGTAATAGCAGGACAAGGGGAAACTGATTGAAGTTGAAAGAGGGAAGATTTAGGTTGGATGTTAGGGGGAAAGTTGTTTACTAGCAGAGTGG
This sequence comes from Coturnix japonica, assembly GCF_054131305.1. Lineage (NCBI taxonomy): Eukaryota > Metazoa > Chordata > Aves > Galliformes > Phasianidae > Coturnix > Coturnix japonica. Next base: position 4,069,357 of record NC_140689.1, read on the forward strand.
TTAGGCCCTGGAACGGGCTGCCCAGTGAGGTTGTGGATGCCCCGTCCTTGGGGGTGTTCAGGGCCAGGTTGGACAGGGCCCTGGGCAACCTGATCTAGTAAAGGTGTATGTTTGGTGGCCCTGCCAGGCAGGGGGGTTTGTTCTTCATGATCCATGAGGTCCCTTCCAACCTGGGTCATTCTGTGACTCTGTGATACTGGTGTGTGGCTGCTTGTCCCAGCGCGCTGACCTTTTGTCTTCAGGTTCACCAACAAGACTGTAACTGATTTATGGAGGAGGCAGGTGATGGGTGCTACTGAGTGACAATCAACATCACTTTGTGGACATTTGAAAGCACCTTCCTCCAGAGCTGTTCACCTCCAGAAGAGGGTGCTCAGAAGTGTTTACTGGCAGAAGATCTGGCAGCTGCACCCCCCCCCAACAGGCCCCAGCCCGGCCTGAGCCACGTGACAGTGACAGGAAGTGCTTCCTGCAGGTGGCGGAGAGCACTTCCGGGCCATGGCGGCCATGAGCGGGGCCGGGAGGAGCGGGCTCTGTGCTGCGAACGGGGTCGGGCCTGGGTGCGGGGGCACGGAGGGGCTGTCAGGGGAGGTGCTCGCGGCGCTGCCGGCACCCAGAGGCGGCTCCCGGGCGGCTCCACGGTCTCGCTGTGCTGCGGAGTCACCCGGCTGGCCCCAAAAGCCTGGAGGTAGAGCCTGAGCCGGCCCCGGCCCGGATCGTGTGGTGCGGCTCCGGCCGTGCTGGGCTGTGCGGCACCAAGAGGAAGACGGCCGTTCGTTTGCCGGCCGCTCGCTGGCTGTAAGATCCGGGTGGCGCCGAGGCTCGGTTAAGAAACGGCGTGGATGAAGGTTTGTACGGATGGAGTGGGTCTGGATTGCAGTGAGCGGGACGAGTCCGGGCTGCGGTTTGGCGTGGTTGTGTTGGTTCCTTTGAAGGGCTGCCGTCATAGGGCGGAGGGAGGGAGAGGGAGAGGGAGGGATGAACAGGGAAGCAGAAAAGAGATGCTCTGCTGGAATTCAGAATAAAGGGGGGCTAAAAGGGGGATAGTTAAAGGTAGTTTACAGAAAATGATTTAGTTAGAATAACAAGGAATGGAGACAGTGGGTCTGGAAGAGCAGGAAGGATGAAGATTAAGGAGTGAGAACTCCCTGAGACACCTGGTGAGAAGGGGATTAGGTGTTGCAACTCCTCTTTTGATATTTGCATCTCCCTGACAAGATGGGCGATAACAAGTGGGGGTCTGCATGATAAAGAATGTGTATTATAATTAAGGGATGCATGTTAGAATTACGGGAAATCATTGACTATGCATGAGGTTTACCTATATCTGTATCACGGTTTTACAAGTTGGTGTGCAAGTTTGGAGGAGCTATCCCCCTTGCACCCAGCGCTGGAATAAAACATACCTGCTTTATAACCCATCTCTGGATTATAGAGTTTGATTCCGCAAGTCAGGGAGCTTTGAACAGTGCGGGCAGTCAGGAGCACATCGCGTTTCTGCCTGCTGTGTTGGCGCTGCCGTAAGTCTTTGGGTCCCCAGGGAGGCTCTCCCTGGGGGTGTCCCGATTGGAAGGCAGGATTCAATCCCGCCGCAGCCCGTCCATGGCAGGCAGACGCTTCTCTCCTCTGCTCATGGGACTCAGCAGTGCCAGGGGTTTCACAGCGCGTGTTGCAGTGGCTGGCAGCCTCCGTGTGTTTTTCTGTTGCAAACAGGATCCCATGGTGGAGCCGAACTAGAAGCAGACGTTGGTGTCTTGTGGCAGGAGCAAGGGCAGTGGAAGCGCTGTCCAATGCTGGGCGGTGGTGACTGCCATGAGAGCAGGGGTCTGATACCATCTGTGAGGGATGGGATTTGCATCCGGTGGCTTTTCCGTTGCAGAATGTCCAGCAGCAGAGCGTGAGTGGCCGTGAAATGAAGCTGGGCCTCAGGAGAGCCGTCTGGAGCTGCGTCACGAGCACCTTGTGTGTGTGCTGGCCATCATGCTGCCAGTTTCCAAGTTCCCAGAGGCAGTAAGTGGTGCTCTCATGGGCTGAGAGAAAGGCACGGGCAACTGGCTGAGAGGGAACTGTCAAATACAAGATACGAAATACTAAAGTATTGATGCTACAGATAAAGCTCAGTTTGCATTTTTGTTAGAGTCTGTGACAACAAATACAGTGTCCCTGAAGAAATGGCTTTTTTGGCCATTAAAAGACAAAATGCAATCTTTTGATTTGCACAAAGCAGTAAAAACAACACTGGAGCGATTTTCTTTATCCTTTGACAGAGTCTCTGGGTCTTTAATGTCCCTTCCCACCCAAACCATTCCACAATAATATATTTCCACAATGTAAAGGTGAAAATATCTGCCATGGTCTCCTGCTGCTCTAGATGACTGGGAATCCTCAGCGTCCATAACAAGCCCAGGGGGAGCCTGGTCCTTGCGGTGGAACAGATCTACCCAGTGGGACACGCTCCCAGTAATTCTTCCCCAGCAGCCTGGCACTCACCCACTAAGGGGTGCCACAAGCACCCACTCTATGCAGCCCTGCGTCACAGGAGGAGCAGCCCGTGGGGAGGCCCAGCCAGCAGCCTGGGGATGTGAGGTCACTATGCCCTGCCACATTGCTGCCTTGTGCCACAAGATCACAATGCCCAGCTGCGTGCTCTAGGTGTTCTGTGCCCCAATAGCAGCACTCGTTGTGGCTGTAGCAGTGGTGGTAGCAGCATGGCACGAGTACTGGGGGCCACGGCCCCCACCTGCCTTGCCGTCCTCCTACTGATAGCCATGTGTTGTCAGGAGACTTGTGCTGCTCCAGGGCGAGCAGCAGGAGCAGGTGGGTGGGCAGAGATGGGGTAAAAAATAAGCGGAAATGAGAGTGAGAAGCCCAGGTTCTGGTTCCAGTGGCTCTGTGCCTTATAGCCCTAAGGCTGCCTTCGATGGGAGTGGGGGGGTATTGGAAAAGGGGGACAGGCAGCACCACAGGAGCTGGGCAAGGGCATGAGGAAGCCCTGTGCTCCCACGGCTCTGCCGCTGGCTGGGTGGAGCATGCTCTTCATCCTGGGGGTGTCCCAGGGGAGAACGTGGAAGGTGTGTGCTGGGAAAAGCATGAGCATTTCTGCTCCAGCTGCCTGATGCTCCCCATAGAAAAATCCTGGTTCCCAACAGAGACCCCCAGCTGTAGCCCAGTGTGTTTCAGGCACCTTTTCTTTGTATGCTCTTCCACGCGGTCCCGGAGGGGTGCTGCATGTGGCCAGGAGCGAGCATTTGTAAAGCTGCCGAGTGCTAGGCTCCAGGTCACCCTGGCCCCTCTATAGCTTTGGCGATCAAGGCCTGAGTCTCCCATCCTGTTACCTGGCCCCTTCCCTGGCCCCTTCCCTGTCACTAAGGGAGAGGAAGATCACAGCATGCAATGGGAACATCCCTCTTCTGTTCTTTCTTCTAGATGATGACATTGGTACTCCTTCCTCAGATGACTGGAAGGAGACTGCTTTTGTGCCTCAGGGGAAACTCCGAGGTAAGTTGTGAGTGTCTGTTTCCTTGGAAGTCGAAAAATTAGTGCTATAATAGCTTATTTGGGTACGTAAGGCTCTCCAAAGGTCTTTCAAGTCTCTTTGTGCTTTGAAGGTCGTACACAGATCAGTCATTAGTATTTCTTTACTTGGAGAATTGTCACATTTCAGTGGGAAGGCGGCCCTTGCCAGTCTTTGCTCCTATTCCTTTGCTGTTTGGGCCATGTCATTCCCTGACCTGCAGCCAGTCCTCACAGGTCACTGCAGGAAAAAAAACAAGGCAGACCCCAGTGCACAGCGGAAGCTCTCCTCACCTGTGTCTGATCACTCTTGTGCCTGCAGGCCCCTTTGGTGCATTTCGAAAGCAAAGTCGCGTCCCTGAGCCTGGGGTGGATGCCAGACGTAAGTCACCAGTCTTCATCTCATGATCTTTGCTCATATTTGGTTGTGGAAGTTCAGGAGGGGTTCATCTTTTCACTGCCTGGTGATTTCTTCTCCATGAGAAGCTTGGGTAGTCACTGTTTCTTGGGTGCTGCATGCTCCCAGCATCCCGTTGACTTTGTCTCCATACATCAGAGATCTCCCCACTAAAAAAACCTTGAGGGGCCAAATGTTCTTCTATGCCTTCTCTGAAGATTGTTTTACATGGCCTGGAGAGAGTATCTGGAAAGCTGCTGAGTGCCAGCCAACTGCCCACCTGGCTTCTCTGCAGCTTTGCAACTTTTGACCCAGGTCTGAGTGCCATGTCATCACCTGAGCCCCTTGCAGTCACTGCAGGTCCCTAAGGAAGAGAGAAATTACAGCATACCATGTCATGAGATTTTACTTCCTTTGAGAGATGCCAGCTCACAGTCCTAATGTCAGCCAGGCGCGTCTGCAGGTGTGAGTGAGAATGCACACCTGTGTGTGTGTGCCCTGCCCTCGCACAATGCCCTGGTCCCATTCAGTGATGCCGTTATGCGTTTAGGTAAGCTGCAGTGTGTGGTGAAAAGTTCTCATTCTTTGGTTGCAGAAGTGCCTCCAGGGAAGGCCGTGCTAAATCCTTAGTTGTGCTGGAACCCCACAGGCATCCCAGGGGTGGCTGTTGTCGTTACTGACTTCACTGAAAAGACCGTTCAGTTTAATATCTTGTTTGTCTGAAAGTTATCTTAATGCTTTCTGTTTAGGTCCTGAGAAACAGAAAGAGGCCCTGGAAACAGGAAAATATCTGCAGACACTGCCCCCTCTGCTAATGAAAATCATGAAGGACAAAGCACGTGGTAGGTGTATTTCCGTCTGTTCCCTGAAAGGCTTGTGAAACTGAATTTCTAGAAATACATGTGGAGAAACTGCACCATCTTCCTGATGAGAAGCAGTTACTTACAGTCCCACTCCCTTACCTCCTTTCTAAAGAGACAGGTGGAGCACCTATGCGCTGGCTTGCATTTTGGAACGGCAGAGTTCGCACACTGACTGTCCCCCTGAGAGTAATAGAGGCCATGCACACAACAACTGTCACTCCAGGTAAGGGCCGCTCATAGAGCTCCGTGGCCGTGGTTAGAGGTTGCTCCCCTCCCACTGCAGCCAGTTCCCAGGGACTTAGGAACTTTGTCCTTTTGGGAACTAGGCCACCAGAACCACATTCAGCAGATAAGGAGAGGAAACAGGACCCTCCATAGTACCTCCTGTGCACAGACCCTGCATTCCAGAGCTTGCTGTGCTTCCCCTGAGCCACCAGGCACAACAGCAGCCCGGAGCGGGATCCTTCCTGTGGTTGTTCTTGTCCACGTCACTCAAAGCAGCAGCTGGTGAAACAGATCCACATTGTTTTTCCAGGTGCGGATGGTGAGGAACACGCAAATGCCGCAGACAATAATTTTATCAAGAAGTACTGCCTGGGATTTGGTGTGGCTATCTTCGTTACCATGCTGATGGCAATGTTTTCGTGCTATCGTCTTGTCCGACAACGGAGGCAGATAAACCAGTGAGTTCTTGTTCACCCCCAACCCCATCCTGCCCCCTCTCTTTACTATAGGGATCCTGTGAGCAAGGAGGCATTTCTAGTTAAAGCAGCATAGAGAAGCCAGATAGTTGTTGCCTAACACTGTCTGAGATTGACACTGTCAGACATTTAACTGGCCTCGCCATTCCTGCTGCATGTTCTTACTGCTGGGCCTGAGACAGGCCCGGAGCTGAGAGTGACTCTATCATGCACTGTGAGGAAGGAGAGAAGGGGGTTCTCCTGTGCCCTCAGCACGTTTCTCTCCCTGCAGGCGCCTTGCTGAAGATGCTGCAGTCCAGCATATTGCCCGCAGCAACACCTCACGCTTGGACAAACAGCTTGCTCGCCTCAGTGCGCCGCACAGAAAAGACGTGGCACAAACAACCGGTGCCTGTGCAGTGACAATCTGCCCACCAGCCGCAGAGCACCACCAGAGCGGCCCCTGCCAGGCCTGACGGCTGTCGGGCTCAGCTGCCCCCAGTGCAGCCCCCGTAGCCCACCAGCCCAGGCTCCGTGGCCCCTGGGAAGTACATCATGCCCAGTGGCCCCTATCCACCTTGGGCATCAACACCTCTTTCAGGGGACAGGAGGGACCCACCTGGTTTGGAAGCTTGCAGTCATCGGCTGGCACCCAAACAGCAGCACCCTGGCATCAACACCACCCTCCTGTCCCCCACCACCATTCTTCAGGGGTTGGCAGTGGCTCCCTCAAAGTGTCACCCGCAGGCAGCCACTGCCTCAGGGAAGCTTGAGAGGCCTGTCAGCCTCCAGCACCATCTCTGCCCTCACCCTCCCCTCCACCATCCATCAGGGGATGGAAGCGACCCCAGCAGAGTATAGACCTGGGGACATCATCCAACAGACGGACGACCATTGCCTGGGAAAAGCCAACTGGCCCAGCAGCCACCTGTCTCCCCCAGGAACTGTCACCAACTTTCCTTCACCATCCTTCAGGAGGTTGGAGCAGCCCCCACAGGGTGGCAGTTTGAGGGCATCATCCGACACCCAGAAAACTACAGCCAGGGGAAAGCATACCAGGCCCCACAGCTCCCAGCCCCCCACAGCACCAACTCTGCCCTCCCGCTCCTCTCCTCCATCCTTCAGGATGTGGGAGTGCCCCCCCCCACAGGGTCGGCATGGGGGCAACACCTGTAAAACCTCTGCCTGGAAAAAGTATGACAGGCCCAGCAGCCCCAAGATCCCCCCAGCACCACCTCTCTCTTCATGCTCCTCTCCACCATTGGTCAGGGGGTGGGAGCATCATCACTGGTCAACACAACAGGGGGTTCTTTCTTTAACACCTTCCGAACTGAGTATACCTTTTCTACAAAAATTCTCAGCACCACAGATGATCATATTCAAAACATCTATAACTATATGGAATATAGATATTGTAAATTAATTCAATAAAATTCAACAACAAAACAAAATAACCAAGAAGCTGCTTCCTTCAAAAGGCAGAGTATTCTGACGAGGAGAAAACAGCAATACTAACATCACGTCACAGCGTTGCCATCAGGGCTCAAGCTAAGGCAGCCAGCTGACCAGGGCAGAACTTGTGTTAGATGCTGCTCAGTGACAACACCCAGAATGAAGTAGCAAGGATGTGAAGTGTAGGAGACTACTTGCACTTATCACATTCTGTCTGCTGTAACAGCACTACTCAAAGATTTCTAATCGGGCCAAGATCTTTGTGAAGCAGCAGTTTGTTCATTACTGCCATCATGGCCGCACACCCCTACTGACTGTTGGGCAGGGCTGCAGTGGAGAACGCCCTCCACACGCAGTCCTGGGCAGGCAAGGGCTGTCGGTGCACAGTGCCACACGCTCCTTGCCATCTGCACACACGTGGGCTGGCTTTGCACTGCCAGGCACATCGTCTCGCGTGGGCACTGCAGGTCCTCGCTTGGTGGTATGCAGAGACAGCGGGGCCAACAGATGAAGTTATCTGTGTTGTGTGCAATACTTGCATGACTTGGGAGCTGACAATCCTTGTGGTTCTCTGTCCTGCTCCAATTTATAGGAAGGAGAGGAGGTCCATACGTGTATGCCTGAGCATGGTTCAAATGTTGGAGGACGGACGCTATTACGATTTAGGGTGATTAGGAAGGGAAGGCGGGCAATAGAAAAGACAGGAAAAAGAATCAAGGAGTCTTTATAGGAAGCAAGAGGGAGAGAGAGTCACCACCATGGATCTGACGTGTTTAGTAGTTCAGTCATTGATCTTCAGTAGTGGTGGGTCATCAGGAGTTGTTGTTCCGCTGACGATGACTGTGACCACGGCAACAGTTTCCAATGATAGTATAAACTTACAAATAAGTCCAACGTGGTTCAGTCAGTTCTCCTTGGTGTGACAGATCAAATCCAAAATGGTTGAGTAAGCTCTCCTTTGAATGGCAGCTTCTGGCTCTGGGATCTCATCTGGACCTTGCCAGCAGACAAGAGGGAGCAGGGACGCCCACCTGCTTCTTGGTCTTCACCGGACACGATGGTATCATTCCCCAGTTTTCCCATACCAATTTGGAGCCAGATCTTCTGCCAGTAAACACTTCTGAGCACCCTCTTCTGGAGGTGAACAGCTCTGGAGGAAGGTGCTTTCAAATGTCCACAAAGTGATGTTGATTGTCACACAGTAGCACCCATCACTTGCCTCCTCCATAAATCAGTTACAGTCTTGTTGGTGAACCTGAAGACAAAAGGTCAGCGCGCTGGGACAAGCAGCCACACACCAGTATCACAGAGTCACAGAATGACCCAGGTTGGAAGGGACCTCATGGATCATGAAGAACAAACCCCCCTGCCTGGCAGGGCCACCAAACATACACCTTTACTAGATCAGGTTGCCCAGGGCCCTGTCCAACCTGACCCTGAATACCCCCAAGGACGGGGCATCCACAACCTCCCTGGGCAGCCCGTTCCAGGGCCTAACCACTCTGCTAGTAAACAACTTTCCCCCTAACATCCAACCTAAATCTTCCCTCTTTCAACTTCAATCAGTTTCCCCTTGTCCTGCTATTACCAGCCCCCTCCTCATCCTATGTGGAACACCAGTGCCAGCAGTGCGGCCGCCATTTTAGAACCCTCTCCACGTCACCTTGGTCACCGCTGCCACGCGCAACGCACTCGCCTCTGACAGCTGTGGCAGTTAGCAGCCATGTCAGCAGCTAAGAGGGCTAGGGTAGAAGTTTTCCCTGTTTCAGGCGGCAGGATGGAGCTGGGGGCCCTAGGAGTGAGAAGGAGGAGGGGGCCCGCCATGACCACCAGGCAGAGGAGCCCCCCTGCAAAGGGGCACATGTGGGTCAGATCTATGAGGCAAGGGCTGAGGTGGGTCATATCTATGGGGCAGGAGCTGCTGTGGGGCTGATGTGTGTTACATCTACGGAACAGGTGCTGCTGTGGGGCTTATGTGGGTCAGATCTATAGGGAAGGAGCTGCTGTGGGGCAGGTGTGTGTCATATCTATGGGGCAGGAGCTGCTGTGGGGCTGGTGTGGGTCAGATCTATGGGGCAGGAGCTGCTGTGGGGTAGTTGTGGGTCAGATCTATGGGGCAGGATCTGCTCTGGGGCACATGTGAGTGAGATCTATGGGGCAGGAGCTGCTGTAGTGCAGATGTGGGTCAGATCTATGGGTCAGCAGCTGATGTGGGGCAGATCTATGGGACAGGAGGTGCTGTGGTGCACATGTGGGTCAGATCTATAGACCAGGAGCTGCTGTGCGGCTGATGTGGGTAAGGTCTATGGGGCAGGAGATGCTCTGGGGCACATGTTGGTCAGATCTATGGGGCAGGAGCTGCTGTGGGTCAGATGTACTGGGCAGGAGCTGCTGTGGGGCTGATGTGGGTCAGATCTATGGGGCAGGAGCTCCTGTGGGGCACATGTATATCAGATCGTTTGGGCAGGAGCAGTTGTGGGGATGATGTGTGTCAGATCTACGGAACAGGTGCTGCTGTGGTCTTATGTGGGTCAGATCTATAGGGAAGGAGCTGCTCTGGAGCTGATGTTGGTTAGATCTATGGGGCAGCAGCTGCTGTGTGGCTCATGTGGTTGAGATCTATGGGGCAGGAGCTTCTGTGGGGAAGACGTGGGTCAGATCTATGGAGCAGGAGCTGCTGTGGGGGTGCTGTGTGTCAGATCTATGGGGCAGGAGCTTCTGTGGGGTAGATGTGGGTCAGATCTATGGGACTGGAGCTGCTGTGGGTCTGATGGGGGCTAGATCTATGGGGCAGGAGCTGCTGTGGGGGTGATGTGTGTCAGATCCATGGGGCAGGAGCTGGGGTGGGGCTGCTTTGGGTCACATCTATGGGGCAGGAGCTGCTGTGGGGTAGTTGTGGGTCAGATCTATGGGGCAGGATCTGCTCTGGGGCACATGTGAGTGAGATCTATGGGGCAGGAGCTGCTGTGGGGTAGATGTTGGTCAGATCTATGAGGCAGGAGTAGCTGTGGGGCATATGTGAGTCAGATGTATGGGGCAGGAGCTGCGGTGGGGCACATGTGGGTCAGATGTATGGGGCAGGAGCTGCTGTGTGGCTGATATGGGTCAGATATATGGGGCAGGAGCTGATATGGGGCAGATGTGGGTCAGATCTTTGGGGCAGGAGCTGTAGTGGGGCAGATGTGAGTCAGATCAATGGGGCAGGAGCTGCTGTGGGTCAGATGTATGGGGCAGGAGCTGCTGTGGGGCTGGTGTTGGTCAGATCTGTGGGGCGGGAGCTGCTGTGTTGCTGCGGAGGGTCAGATCTATGGGGCAGGAGCTGCTGTGGGGCCTATGTGGATCAGATCTGTGGGACAGGAGCTGCTGTGGGGCTCATGTGGTTGAGATCTATGGGGTAGGCGCTGCTGTGGTGCTGATATGGGTCAGATATATGGGGCAGGAGCTGCTATGGGGCAGATGTGGGTCAGATCTATGGGGCAGGAGCTGCAGTGGGGCAGATGTGAGTCAGATCAATGGGGCAGGAGCTGCTGTGGGGATGATGAGGGTCAGATCTATGGGGCAGGAGCTGCTGTGTGGCTGATGTGGGTCAGATCTATGGGGCAGGAGCTGCTGTGAGGCACATGTGGGTCAGATGTATGGGGCAGGAGCTGCTGTGTGGCTGATGTGGGTCAGATCTACGGGGCAGGAGCTGCTGTGGGGCAATTGTGGGTCAGATCTATGGGGCAGGAGCTGCTTTGGGGCAGATGTGGGTCAGATCTATGGGGTAGGTACTGCTGTGGAGCTGATGTTGGTAAGATCGATGGGGCAGGAGCTGCTGTGGGGTATATGTGGGTCATATCTGTGGGGCAGGTGCTTCTGTGTTGCTGCTGAGGGTCAGATCTATGGGGCAGAAGATGCTGTGGGGTAGATCTATGGGGCAGGAGCTGTTGTGAGGCTGATGAGGAACTGATCTTTAAGGCAGGAGCTGCAGTGGGGTGCATGTGGGTCAGATCTATGGGGCAGGAGCCGCTGTGGGTCAGATCTACTGGGCTGGAGCTGCTGTGGGGCTGATGTGGGTCAGATCTATGGGGCAGGAGCTCCTGTGGGGCACATGTATATCAGATCTTTGGGGCAGGAGCAGTTGTGGGGATGATGTGTGTCAGATCTACGGAACAGGTGCTGCTCTGGGTCTTATGTGGGTCAGATCTATAGGGAAGGAGCTGCTGTGGAGCTGATGTTGGTTAGATCTGTGGGGCAGGAGCTGCTGTGGGGCAGATGCGGGTCAGATCTATGGGGCAGGAGCTGCTGTGGGGCAGATGTGTGTCAGATCTATGGGCAGGAGCTGCTTTGGGGCAGATGTGGGTCAGATCTATGGGGTAGGTGCTGCTGTGGAGCTGATGTTGGTAAGATCTATGGGGCAGGAGCTGCTGTGGGGTATATGTGGGTCATATCTGTGGGGCAGGTGCTGCTGTGTTGCTACTGAGGGTCAGATCTATGGGGCAGAAGATGCTGTGGGGATGATGAGGGTCACATCTATGTAGTAGGAGATGCTGTGGGGTAGATCTATGGGGTAGGAGCTGTTGTGAGGCTGATGAGGGTCTGATCTGTAAGGCAGGAGCTGCAGTGGGACATATGTGTGTCAGATTTATTGGGCAGGAGCTGCTGTAGGGCGCATGTGGGTCAGATCTATGGGGCAGGAGATGCTGTGGGGCAGATGTGGGTAAGATCTATGGGGCAGGAGCTGCTGTGGGGCTGAAGTAGGTCAGATCAATTGGGGCAGGAGCTGCTGTGGGGCAGATGTGTGTCTGATCTATGGGGCAGGAGCTTCTGTGGGGCTGATGAGGGTCAGATCTATGGGGCAGGAGCTGCTGTGGTGCTGATTGGGATCAGATCTATGGGGCAGGAGCTGTTCTGTGGCTGATGTGGGTCAGATTTTTAGGGCAGAAGGCTCTGTGGGGCAGATGTGGGTCAGATCGATGGGGCAGAAGATGCTGTGGGGTTGATGGGCGTCAGATCTATTGGGCAGGAGCTGCTGTGGGGATGATGTGGGTCAGATCTCTGGGGCAGGAGCTGTTGTGAGGCTGATGATGGTCTGATCTATAAGGCAGGAGCTTTTGTGGGGCGCATTTGGGTCAGATGTATCGGGCAGGAGCTGCTGTGGGGCACATGTGGGTCAGATGTATGGGGTAGGAGCTGCTGTGTGGCTGATGTGGGTCAGATCTATGGGGCAGGAGCTGCTGTGGTGCTGATGTTGTTCTGATCTATGAGACAGGAGCTGGTGTGGGGCAGATGTGGGTCAGATTTTTAGGGCAGAAGGCTCTGTGGGGCAGATGTGGGTCAGATCGATGGGGCAGAAGATGCTGTGGGGCTAATGGGCGTCAGATCTATGGGGCAGAAGATGCTGTGGGGCTAATGTGGGTCAGATCTATGGTGAAGGAGATGCTGTGGGGCACATGTTGGTCAGATCTATGTGGCAGGAGCTGCTGTGGGGCAGATCTCTTGGACAGGAGCTGCTCTGGGGCACATTTTGGTCAGATCTATGGGGCGGGAGCTGCTGTGGTGTAGATGTGGGTCAGATCTATGGGACTGGAGCTGCTGTGGGTCTGATGGGGCTAGATCTATGGGGCTGGAGCTGCTGTGGGGGTGATGTGGGTCCGATCTATGGGACAGGAGCTGCTGTTTGGCTGATGTGGGTCTGATCTATGGGGCAGGAGCTTCTTTGGGGCTGATGTGGGTCAGATCTATGGGGCGGGAGCTGCTGTGCGTCTGATGTGGGTCAGATCTGTGGGGCGGGAGCTGCTGTGTTGCTGCTGAGGGTCAGATCTATGGGGCAGGAGCTGCTGTGGGGCCTATGTGGATCAGATCTGTGGGACAGGAGCTGCTGTGGGGCTCATGTGGTTGAGATCTATGGGGTAGGCAGAATTTCTATACGTCCTTATCAAACTAGTTTTTTCTTTTAGTTTGACTCCTGACTTTAACTTTGAAATCAGACAAAGACCTTACAGTAGCAGACGTATCTGATGAAGAATTCACCATTTGTTTACTGTTACAGCATGAAATGATTTGTAAAATGAGTACAGAGCAGGTAAAGAACATCTACCATGTGAAATCACGGATCATCCATTCCTGCCCTAAACACAAACTTACTCACCGAAAAAATTCTCCCTCTACATATCCAAAAGCTGATTTTAACAGAAATCAGAGCATAGACAGAAACACACAATCAAAATTAAAATGTTTCTTTGTGAGTCATTATGAAGTTAATAAAACATTTAATAAACACAGTGAGTCCGAGCTTCAGAGATGCTTTGTGTTTTTATTTATTTATCTAGCCGGAAGAATGTACACACACATTTCCTTGGACTGTGGTATTGAGAGATACACTTAAAGCAATCAAGCTGAAGTATAACAGAAGTATATCTAAAGCACCTTTCTTGAAGGACGGCAGGATCACTGAGGATAAGATAATACAGAGCCATAAATGAGAAGGATCAGAAGGACCAACCAACCTGTATAGCATTTCAGAGTGTAGCTGGTTCTTAGAAGAACGAATGACTCTATGGTTCTATGATTCTGTGACTTAAGGTTGGAAAAGACCACTGAAGGTCATCTAGTTCAACCATCAACCCACTCCCAGCATGCCCACTATGTCCCTCAGAGCCACATCTACACGTTTCTTGGACGTCTGCAGGGATGGTGATTCCACCATCACCCTGGGCAAACCTTTCCAATACCTAATGACTATTTTTGAGAAGTTGTTTCTCCGAACATCCAGTAGAACCTCTCCTGGCACAACTCTAAGCCACTCCCTCTTGTCCTGTCACTAGTTACACACAAAAAGAGGTTGAACCTCACCTCACCACAACCCCCCTTCAGGAAGTTGTAGAGAGCAATGAGGTCTCCCCCCAAGCCTCCTCTTCGCCAGACTAAATACCCCCAGCTTCCTCAGCTGCTCCTCACAAGACTTATGCTCCAGACCCCACACCAGCCTCATTACCATTCTATGAACATGTGCCAGGGTCTTTCTTGTAGTGAGGGGGCCCAAAAATGAACACAGTGCTCAAGTCACAGCTTCACCAGTGCCAAGTACTGAGAGATTATCACCTCCCTGGTCCTGCTGGCAACACTATTTCTGATACAAGCCAGGCCTTCTAGGCTACCAGGCACACTGCTGGCTCACATTCATCTGGCTGTCAACGAACACCACCAGAATCTAGATTCTAGCCACAAGCCTGCAAAATGGAGTGGCATGATATTGTGATCAAAGTGCAGTAGCTGGCACTTGACTTTGTTGAAGCTTATACAATTGCCTTCAGCTCATTGATCCAGCCAATTCAGATCCCTCTGTAAGGCCTTCCTACTCTCAGGCAAATCAACACTTCCTTCCAGTGAGGAGTCATCTGCAAACTCACTGAGGATACACTCAATCCCCCCATCCAGATCATCAATAAAGATATTAAACAGGACCTACCCCTATACTGACGCCTGGGGAAAAAAAAAAAAAAAAAAAGTCAATTAATGAAGCTGGGAAACAGCACAACATTAGGCACCTCTTTGTATTCTAAGTGAGACAAGAAAGAATATTTTCCACTTTAAATTCACAGTATGTAATTAGCAACAGGATAATAGTTATCTATAAATACCTACAAAATCCTTTTACTGAAGGCTTGTTTTGTTCTGGAGACAAACCATCTGTGCATTCCACTCAGAATCTGTATTTACAAATGCTCTGACTTATGTCATTGATATCAGATCAAAAGAACCACAAGCTAAAAACTGCTAACAAAGATAAGAACCAGCTTAAGTCGATCTGCATATACTAAAAGTTTAACTCTCACTGGGTTAGTAGAAAAAAACTACAGTACTGGAATGTAGAGGATTTTACAGACACTTTACACCTGTGTTTTGAACTGTGTATCTGAAGCCCAGGCTGCCCAGCAAAGCCACCAGGTGGCACGAACACATAGTACCAGAGGTGCTTTCTCTCACCATCCCTCAGCAAAGGCACTGCCCCAAAACAAATTGTGCGATCAACCTACCAAATGACAGAAGCACAAAATCATTTATCTGAAATGAATCTGAAAATATCTGGCAAACCAATACCCTTCATAAAAAGAGGAAGAGATGATTAACAAAAAAAATACATTCTATTTCCTCACAATTATTGGGTTCAACTTCAGGCATCTTTTTATTCACTCAACATATCCTTTAACAATCAGGTCACAGTAGCAGCCCCTGTTTTGTTACACAAGATGAAGAGCAGTCATGCCCTGCCCGGCATTAGAGTTCTCATCACCTGTTAACTCATCTGTGAGCTCAGATGCAGCAATAATGTATAGATCAATCAGGAAATTAAAAAACAAATAAAAAAACAGCAGGATGCCATAAATGTTGTAATGATTCAGCAACAGGAGATAGTATTTAACTATTTGTGGCATTTGACTCTCTAAGACAAGATCAAACCATTTCAGAAACAATAAATGTCAAAAACCCTCTCAAATCTGTATCAAAGAGCATCAAGACCTCCAAAACATTGTACCCTAGAGCTTAAACTCTCAGGAAAGAAGATGACACATACATACAAGAAAATACTTTAAGGCTGTCAGAGAGAAGGCACCTACTACATTAAAGCATTGCAACTCGATCCTTGCAACACTGCAGTACTTGCAGTCTTTACAGTTAGCTGAATTCCATTTCTAGACCATCAGAAGAGCAGTAGAACAGGTGCCATTTGTAAACAGTGAGCTCTTCAGGAGTACAAGATGGATATTAACACTACCCAGCAAATGCATGCCTTGGGCAACAAATACATGAGCTCTACTTCACAGCGTCAATTGATGTGATATCTAAAGTATTCATAAATAATATCCACATATACTATTGGTTCCATTTAAATCTAATCAGAACTTGGTACAGTGTATATTAACAGTAATTGCAAAAACGGCTTTCAAGTTAAATTTTTCAATACATGGTCCTTCTACAAGGAATATAATGATTGCACCCAAAAAATTCAAATAGCATATCCATGCCACACTTAGATTGCTCAGAGGGATTAATAATTCTTTTGACAAATGAAATGGATGCGACAAAAGACAGAAAGTACTGATCACACAAGAACATTACGTGCGTGAAAACAGGACACTCAAAGTCCATGACGTGTTAAATCACCACTAAGATCATCACGTCCATCTATCAGAGACAAACATGAACTTTTATTGAATACTACACGCCATACGTGTTTTGCATGTGTGTAATGGCCAGGGAGACCTGAGGGGGATCATGGGATCACATGGCTGAGGCCCCACTCTGGTAGGAAACACCCATGCCAAGCACATGAGATGTGGGGAAGGGAGAGGGCAGCTGCACTGGGAAAAGCCCAGAAACTTGAGCTGGGGGTGGAGCATGTGCTGCGGGTGAGGACAGCTCACTGTGATGAGCCAGCAGTGGACTGCGGCATCGCTGTGAGACGGGCAGTGATGTACCCAAGCGAAGGTCAAGCGAAGGTGACGCCCAGCAGCTTGGCCAAGCCATGGTTGGAGACATCACCAGGCAACAACGGATTGTGACCCCATAGGCCGCGCCGGCTTTGACGCGGGCGCAGCAGCTCAGCCCAGCAGTTCGTGCCTGGCCTCCGACCGAGCGTGTGTGTGAGGACTGGAGTGTGGACAGGGCGAGCTTTGGTGCTGGAAAGTGCTCTGGGTGCTGTTAGCACAGCTCCCAGCGGCCTTCTCAGAGCCATTTGTTCTTTCCCCGAGCCTGCCGGGAGCAGGCAGACGGGACATCCTAGAGAAAAAAGCGTGTGCAGCAGCACAGGTAGGCGGCACAGAGACTGGCAGCGGGGGGGCACAACTTGAGGGACCCTTCCCAGGCCGGAGTCTGACTAATGTCTCTTGTCCTCTTCCAGCGTGTCACCTGCTGCTGCTGCTGCAGCGTTAGTGCTGGGGAGCACGTTACCATCTCCCGCTCCCACTGGCCCACCGCAACTGGTGGAAGGATGGAGGCAGAGTTTGAGACCCGCTGCCCCATGTGCCTGGAGAACTGGGACAGCGCAGCATACGCCATGCCTTGCTGCCACCAGTTCTGCTTCTGCTGCATCCAGCGGTGGACAAGCACCAGGCCCCAGTGTCCGCTGTGCAAACGGGATGTGAAGACCATCATTCACTCCGTGCAAGCGGACGACAACTACAAGGAGGTGGAGGTCAGACCAGCTGCACAGGCATCCGTTGCTACACGGAGACCCGCACTCCACCACGCAGCCCGGCCATGGCCTGCAGTGCCCACGCATCCTCTGGGCGGCCTCTCCCCTGCCACCTGGGCTTCCCTCTTCAGGGAGCAGCCGGCCCTGCTGCGGCCCCTGCGGTCCTGGCTGCGCCAGAACCTGCACCGCATCCTGGGCACCGAGGGGCCACAGGCAAATATCCTGGTTGACAGTGTCATCTGGGCCCTGCTCCTCGTAGGCTTGGCAGAGGGGATCCTGATAGAAATGCTGGATCCTGACCTGCACGGCCACACGGTGACCTTTGTGAGGCACTTGATCGCCTTTGCGGTGCGGAGGTGCAGCCGGGTGGCAGGCCGCTTCCTGGGCCTCAACATCCCCCCTGCTCCTGGGGCACAGGAGGCCACAGCAGCAGAGCCCAGAGCTGCCACACCAGAGGAGCCACCTGTCCCTGGCTCAGCACCCTCCAGCAGCCCTGCCAGCTCCAACAGGGACGAAATGCTGGGCAGGGCAACACAAGAGGTTCGTGGGCATCCCAGCCGCCCACACGGCAACCCTGCAACTGTCACCACAGAGCAGGCAGCGCCTCAGGAGGAGCCAGGAGAGCCTGTGGCAGGGCCCTCTGGCACCAGCCCACCTGAGGGGACCCGGCGAGCCCCGAAGAGGAAGGCCGGCGACTCACAGGCCTCAGCACCATCAAAGAAGAGGCCACCCCGCCGGCAGCAATAGAAGAGCCCATGGGGCAGCTGAGGAGGCTGGGGCCAGGCAGCACCCGGGACACACACTGGCCCCAACGGACCCTTGTCATCACCGTCCAATTCAACCTCAAATAAAAAACAGAAAGACTGCAAACAATAAATTAACATTGAAAAAAACTGAAAAACAAAGTGTTGGTATTGAGTGTTGGTATTGATAACAGCACAGCTGTTGACGCTTCCCCATCCTTGACGCTCTCTCCCCTTTTTCCTACTGCCGTGCAACTGCTGCCACTGTTGCATTCCAGACACGAACCCCACGGGCTTCAGAGAGGGCAATGGCAAATCTCTGCTCCTGGGGACCAACATCCACAGGCCGTGCTACAGCTGGGGTCAGCCAGCTGGAGCAGAACCACCAGTCCTGCTGGACACCAGGCTGAACCTGCAAGGAACCCACCCAGGCTGCCTTGCCGAACGCTGTCCTGGGCTGCGTGAGGCCAGGTGCCACCCGTGGGTGAAGGGCGGTTATCCCGCCCTCTGCTCAGCCCTGAGGAGGTCACAGCTGGAGCGCTGGGACCGCAGCTGGGCTACCCAGCACAGGGGATAACAACACACTTCTTCCCATTACGAGTGGACCATTCGCTTCTACCACTCCAGATTCGCAGCCCATCCCTGTACAACCGCTCTTAAGTAGGGACCTATACACTTCCTTCTTTGCAGGCATTTGAAATGTCTCTACAGAAGACAAAACCAGACAAAAATCTTTCCGTGCCTATCCACACCACGTTCCTAAGACAACACAGCTGGTTCTTAAACACGGTAGTACGTACCCTTGGTTTACTGCACATCTGGTGAACAGAAAGTTCTCCAGCCTCACTACGGAATAAAGATCTCCACCGTCATTCCCATGCTCCCTATGAAGCATACTGAGCTCCAACACTCACTCACTCAGTCCCTCACTCAATCTTCCCCCTGCTAATGTTCTTCCATCTAATTCCACCTCACATCACAACACAAGCTGTCACAGCCTGGTGTACAGTCTCATCAAAGGGAACGCTGCTTGTTTGCCATCAGAATTCATTCAAAAATGAAACAATTCAACAACCATCAACCACTACTTCTCATATTACCTACAGGCAACAATGCCTGAAGAACTGGAGTGTCAGATGGCATGCAAAACATTAGAAGTTGGCTCGTAGGAATGAAAGAATTTCATGAGAGAACGGGGCTAATGACACAAGGAGCGCCATAGACATCAAAGATAACCACTGGAAGAACCGATGGGATTAATAACTCTTTTGACAAATGAAATGGATGCGACAAAAGACAGAAATTACTAATCACAAAAGAACTTGACGTGCGTGAAAACAGAGGACACTCAAAGTCCATGACGTGTTAAATCACCACTAAGATCATCACGTCCATCTATCAGAGACAAACATGAACTTTTATTGAATACTACACGCCATACGTGTTTTGCATGTGTGTAATGGCCAGGGAGACCTGTCAGATCTATGGGGCAGGAGCTACTGTGGGGCAGATGTGCATCAGATCTATGGGGCAGGAGATGCTGTGGGGATGATATGGGTCAGATCTATGGAGCAGGAGCAGCTGTGGAGATGATGAAGGTCAGAACTATGTGGTAGGAGATGATGTGGGACAATGTGGGTCAGATCTATGGGGCAGTTGCATCTGTGGGGCTAATTGGGGTAAGATCTATGGGGCAGGAGCTCTTGTGGGTCAGATCTACGGAGGAGGAGCTGCTTTGGGGCTGATGTTGGTCAGATCTATGGGGCAGGAGCTGCTGTGGGGCACATGTGTGTCAGATTTATGGGGCAGGAGCTGTTGTGGTGCACATGTGGGTCAGATCTATGGGGCAGGAGCTGCAGTGGGACAGATGTAGGTAAGATCTATGGGGCAGGAGCTGCTGTGGGGCTGATTGGCGTCAGATCTATGGGGCAGGAGCTGCTCTGTGGCATATGTGGGTCAGATCTATGGGGCAGGAGCTGCTGTGGGGCAGATGTGCATCAGATCTATGGGGCAGGAGCTGCTGTGTGGCTGATTTGGTTCAGATCTATGGGGCAGAAGCTCATGTGGGGCTGATATAGGTCAGATCTACGGAGCAGGAGCAGCTTTGGTGCAGATGAGAGTCAGATCTATGGGGCAGTAGCTGCTGTGGGTCAGATCTATGGGGCAGGAGCAACTGTGGAGATGATGTGGGTCAGAACTATGTGGTAGGAGATGATGTGAGACAATGTGGGTCAGATCTATGTGGCAGGAGCTGCTGTGGAGCTGATGCGGCTCCGATCTATGGGGCAGCAGCTGCTGTAGGGCTGACTGTGGTCAGATCTATTGGGCAGGAGGTGCTCTGGGGCATATGTGTGTCAGATCTATGGGGCAGGAGCTGCTGTGGGGCACATGTGGGTCAGATATACGGGGCAGGAGTTTCTGTGGGGTAGATGTGGGTCAGATCTATGGGGCAGGTGCTGCTGTGGGGATGTTGAGGCTCAGATCTATGGGGCAGGAGCTGCTATGGGGCATATATGGATGAGATATATGGGGCAGGAGCTGCTACGGGGATGATTGCGCTGAGATCAATAGGGCAGGAGCTGCTGTGAGGCAGATGTGGGTCAGATTTATTGGGAAGGATCTGCTGTGGGGTAGAGGTGGGTCTGATCTATTGGGTAGGAGCTGCTGTGGGGCTGATGTGGGTCAGATCTACGGAGCAGGAGCTGCTCTGGGGCACATGTGGTTCAGGTCTGTGGGGCAGGTGCTGCTGTGGGGAAGATGTGGGTCAGATCTATGGGGCAGGAGCTGCTATGGGGCACATGTGTATCAGATCTATGGGGCAGGAGCTGCTGTGGGGCAGATGTAGGTCAGATCTATGGGACAGGAACTGCTGTGGAGCTGATGTGGGTCAGATCTATGGGGCAGGAGCTGCTGTGGTGCTGCTTGGCGTCAGATCTATGGACAGGAGCTTCTTTGGGGCTGATGTGGGTCAGATCTATGGGGCAGGAGCTGCTGTGTGGCTGATATGGGTCATATCTATGTGGCATGCACTGCTGTGGGGTATATGTGGGTCAGATCTATGGGGCAGGAATTGCTGTGTGGATGATGTGGCTCAGATCTATGGGGCAGGAGCTGCTATGGGGCAGATGTGGGTCAGATCTATGGGGCAGGAGCTGCAGTGGGGATGATTGCGGAACGATCTATAGGGCAGGAGCTGCTATGAGGCAGATGTGGGTCAGATCTATTGAGAAGGATCTGCTGTGGGGTAGAGGTAGGTCACATCAATGAGGCACGAGCTGCTGTGGGCAGATGTGGGTCTGATCTATGGGGCAGAAGCTGCTGTGGGTCAGATCTATGGGGCAGGAGTTGCTGTGGGGCACATGTGGGTCGGATCTATGGGTCAGGAGCTGCTGTGGGGTAGATGTGGGTCAGATCTATGGTACAGAAGCAGCTTTGGGGATGATGTGGCTAAGATATATGGGGCAGGAGCTGCTATGGGGCAGATGTGGGTGAGATATATGGGGCAGGATCTGATCTGGGAATGATTGCGGTAAGATCTATAGGGCAGGAGCTGCTGTGGGGTAGAGGTGGGTCAGATCAATGGGGCAGGACCTATGTGGGGCAGAGGGGGTTCTTATCTATTGGGCAGGAGCTGCTGTGGGGAACATGTGGGTCAGGACTATAAGGCAGGTGCTGCTGTGGGGCTAATTGGGGTAAGATCTATTGGGCAGGAGCTGATGTGGGTCAGATATATGGGGCAGGAGCTGCTGCGGGGCTGATGTGGGTCAGATCTATGGGGTAGAAGCTGCTATGGGGCACATGTGTATCAGATCTATGGGGCAGTAGCTGTTGTGGGGCACATGTGGGTAAGATCTATGGGCCTGGAGCTGCTGTGGGGCAGATGTAGGTCAGATCAATGGGTCAGGAGCTGCTGTGGAGCTGATGTGGGTCAGATCTATGGGGCAGGATCTGCTGTGGGGCTGATTGGCATCAGATCTAAGGGACAGGAGCTGCTGTGGTGCACATGTGGGTCAGATCGATGGGGCAGGAGCTGCTCTGCGGTATATGTGGGTCAGATCTATGGGGCCGGAGCTGCTGTGGGGCAGGTATGGCTCATATCTATGGGGCAGGAGATGTAGTGGGGCGGATGTGGATCAGATCTATGGGGCAGGAGCTGCTGTGGGTCAGATCTATGGGGCAGGAGCTGCTGTGGAGATGATGTGGGTCAGAACTATGTGGTAGGAGATGATGTGGGACAATGTGGGTAAGATCTATGGGGCAGGAACTGCTGTGTGGCTGCTAAGGGTCACATCTATGGGGCAGGAGCTGCTGTGGGGCTGATGTGGGTCAGATCTATGGGACAGGAGCTGCTGTGGAGCTGCTGTGGGTCAGATCTATGGGGCAGGAGCTGCTGTAGGGCTGATTGGGATCAGATCTATGGGGAAGGAGATGATGTGGGGCACATTTGTGTCAGATCTTTGGGGCAGGAGTTGCTGTGGGGCACATGTGGGTCAGATCCAAGGGGGAGGCGCTGCTGTGGGGTATATGTGGGTCAGATCTATGGGGCAGGAGCTGCTGTGGGGATGATGTGGCTCAGATCTATGGGGTAGGAGCTGCTATGGGGCAGATTTGGGTCAGGTATATGGGGCAGGAGCTGCTGTGGGGCTGATTGCGGTAAGTTCTATAGGGCAGGAGCTGCTGTGAGGCAGATGTGGGTCAGATCTATTGGGAAGGATCTGCTGTGGGGTAGAGCTGGGTCAGATCTATGGGGCAGAAGCTGCTGTGGGGTAGATGTGGGTCAGATCTATGGGGCAGGCGCTGCTGTGGGGCAGAAGTGGGTCAGATTTAACGGGCAGGAGTAGCTGTTGGGGTGATGTGGGTCAGATCTATGGGGAGTAGCTGCTGTGGGGCAGATGTGGGTCAGATCTATGAGGCACGAGGTGCTGTGGGGCTGATGGGGGTCAGATCTATGGGGCAGGATCTGCTGTGGGGCAGATTTGGCTCAGGTATATGGGGCAGGAGCTGATATTTGCCTGCTGAGGTTCAGATATATGAGGCAGGAGCTGCTATGGGGCACATGTGTATCAGATATATGGGGTAGGAGCTGTTGTGGGGCACAAGGGGGTCAGATCTATGGGGCAGGAGATGCTCTGATGAAGATGTGGTTCAGATGTATGGGGCAGGAGATGCTGTGGGTCACATGTGCGTCAGATCTATGTGGCAGGAGCTGTGTGGGGCACATGTGGGTTAGATCTATGGGGCAGGAGCTGATCTGGGGCATATGTGGGTCAGATCTATGTGGCAGGAGCTGTGTGGGGCACATGTGGGTTAGATCTATGGGGCAGGAGCTGCTCTGGGGCATATGTGGGTCAGATCTATGTGGCAGGAGCTGCTGTGGGGCAGATCTATGGGGCAGGAGCTACTGTGGAGATGATGTGGATCAGAACTATATGGTAGGAGATGCGGTGGGACAATGTGGGCTAGATCTATGGGGCAGGAGCTGATGTTTGCCTGCTGGGGTTCAGACATATGAGGCAGGAGCTGCTGTGGGGCACGTGTGGATCAGATCTATGGGGCAGGAGCTTCTATGGGGCTGATGTGGGCCAGATCTATGGGGCAGGATCTGCTGTCGGGTAGATATGGGTCAGATCTATGGGGCAGGAACTGCTGTGGGGGAGATGTGGATCTGATCTATTGGGCAGGAGCTGCTGTGGGGCTGATGTGGGTCAGATCTATGAGGCAGGAGCTGCTGTGGGGCACATATTGATCAGACCTATGGGGCAGGAGCTTCTGTGGGGCTGATGTGGGTCAGATCTATGGGGCAGGAGCTTCTATGGGGCTGATGTGGGACATTTCTATGGGAAAGAGATGCTGTGGGTCACATGTGCGTCAGATCTATGGGGCAGGAGCTGCTGTGGGGCAGATGTGGGTCTGATCTATGGGGCAGGAGCTGCTCTGGATCACATGTGGGCCAGATATATGGGGCAGGAGCTGCTGTGGGGATGATTTGGGTCAGATCTATGGGGCAGGAGCTGCTATGGGGCAGATGTGGGTCTGATCTATGGGGCAAGAGTTGCTGTGGGGCTGATGTGGGTCAGTTCTATTGGGCAGGAGCTGCTGTGTGGCTGATGAGGGTCAGATCTATGGGGCAGGAGCTGCTGTGTGGCTGATGATTTGGGTCAGATCTATGGGGCAGTAGCTGCTGTGGGGCTGATGTTGGTAAGATCTATGGGGCAGGAGCTGCTGTGGGGCAGATATGGGTCAATTTGATGGGCCAGGAGCTGCTGTGGTGCAGATGTGGGTCAGATCTATGGGGCAGTAGCTGCTGTGGGGCAGATGTGGGTCAGATCTTTGGGGCTGGAGATGCTGTGGGTCAGATCTATGGGGCAGGTGATGCTGTGGGTCAGATCTATGGGGCAGGATCTGCTGTGGGGCACATGTGGATCAGATCTATGGGGCAGGAGCTTCTATGGGGCTGATGTGGGCCAGATCTATAGGGCAGGATCTGCTTTTGGGTAGATATGGGGCAGATCTATGGGGCAGGAACTGCTGTGGGGGAGATGTGGATCTGATCTATTGGGCAGGAGCTGCTGTGGGGCTGATGTGGGACATTTCTATGGGGCAGAGATGCTGTGGGTCACATGTGCGTCAGATCTATGGGGCTGGAGCTGCTATGGGGCAGATGTGGGTCAGATCTATGGGCAGTAGCTGCTGTGGGGCAGATGTGAATCTGATCTATGGGGCAGGAGCTGCTCTGGATCACATGTTGGTCAGATATATGAGGCAGGAGCTGCTGTGGGGATGATTTGGGTCAGATCTATGGGGCAGGAGCTGCTATGGGGCAGATGTGGGTCTGATGTATGGGGCAGGAGTTGCTGTGGGGCTGATGTGGGTCAGTTCTATGGGGCAGGAGCTGCTGTGTGGCTGATGAGGGTCAGATCTATGGGGCAGGAGCTGCTGTGTGGCTGATGATTTGGGTCAGATCTATGGGGCAGTAGCTGCTGTGCGGCTGATGTTGGTCAGATCTATGGGGCAGGAGCTGCTGTGGGGTAGATATGGGTCATCTTGATGGGCCAGGAGCTGCTGTGGTGCAGATGTGGGTCAGATCTATGGGGCAGTAGCTGCTGTGGGGCAGATGTGGGTCAGATCTATGGGGCAGGTGATGCTGTGGGTCAGATCTATGGGGCAGGAGTTGCTGTGGGGCACATGTGGGTACGATGTATAGGGCAGGAGCTGCTGTGGGGCTGATGTGGGTCAGATCTATGGGACAGGAGCTGCTGTGGAGCTGCTGTGGGTCAGATCTATGGGGCAGGAGCTGCTGTAGGGCTGATTGGGATCAGATCTATGGGGAAGGAGATGATGTGGGGCACATTTGTGTCAGATCTTTGGGGCAGGAGTTGCTGTGGGGCACATGTGGGTCAGATCCAAGGGGGAGGCGCTGCTGTGGGGTATATGTGGGTCAGATCTATGGGGCAGGAGCTGCTGTGGGGATGATGTGGCTCAGATCTATGGGGTAGGAGCTGCTATGGGGCAGATTTGGGTCAGGTATATGGGGCAGGAGCTGCTGTGGGGCTGATTGCGGTAAGTTCTATAGGGCAGGAGCTGCTGTGAGGCAGATGTGGGTCAGATCTATTGGGAAGGATCTGCTGTGGGGTAGAGCTGGGTCAGATCTATGGGGCAGAAGCTGCTGTGGGGTAGATGTGGGTCAGATCTATGGGGCAGGCGCTGCTGTGGGGCAGAAGTGGGTCAGATTTAACGGGCAGGAGTAGCTGTTGGGGTGATGTGGGTCAGATCTATGGGGAGTAGCTGCTGTGGGGCAGATGTGGGTCAGATCTATGAGGCACGAGGTGCTGTGGGGCTGATGGGGGTCAGATCTATGGGGCAGGATCTGCTGTGGGGCAGATTTGGCTCAGGTATATGGGGCAGGAGCTGATATTTGCCTGCTGAGGTTCAGATATATGAGGCAGGAGCTGCTATGGGGCACATGTGTATCAGATATATGGGGTAGGAGCTGTTGTGGGGCACAAGGGGGTCAGATCTATGGGGCAGGAGATGCTCTGATGAAGATGTGGTTCAGATGTATGGGGCAGGAGATGCTGTGGGTCACATGTGCGTCAGATCTATGTGGCAGGAGCTGTGTGGGGCACATGTGGGTTAGATCTATGGGGCAGGAGCTGATCTGGGGCATATGTGGGTCAGATCTATGTGGCAGGAGCTGTGTGGGGCACATGTGGGTTAGATCTATGGGGCAGGAGCTGCTCTGGGGCATATGTGGGTCAGATCTATGTGGCAGGAGCTGCTGTGGGGCAGATCTATGGGGCAGGAGCTACTGTGGAGATGATGTGGATCAGAACTATATGGTAGGAGATGCGGTGGGACAATGTGGGCTAGATCTATGGGGCAGGAGCTGATGTTTGCCTGCTGGGGTTCAGACATATGAGGCAGGAGCTGCTGTGGGGCACGTGTGGATCAGATCTATGGGGCAGGAGCTTCTATGGGGCTGATGTGGGCCAGATCTATGGGGCAGGATCTGCTGTCGGGTAGATATGGGTCAGATCTATGGGGCAGGAACTGCTGTGGGGGAGATGTGGATCTGATCTATTGGGCAGGAGCTGCTGTGGGGCTGATGTGGGTCAGATCTATGAGGCAGGAGCTGCTGTGGGGCACATATTGATCAGACCTATGGGGCAGGAGCTTCTGTGGGGCTGATGTGGGTCAGATCTATGGGGCAGGAGCTTCTATGGGGCTGATGTGGGACATTTCTATGGGGCAGGAGATGCTGTGGGTCACATGTGCGTCAGATCTATGGGGCAGGAGCTGCTGTGGGGCAGATGTGGGTCTGATCTATGGGGCAGGAGCTGCTCTGGATCACATGTGGGCCAGATATATGGGGCAGGAGCTGCTGTGGGGATGATTTGGGTCAGATCTATGGGGCAGGAGCTGCTATGGGGCAGATGTGGGTCTGATCTATGGGGCAAGAGTTGCTGTGGGGCTGATGTGGGTCAGTTCTATTGGGCAGGAGCTGCTGTGTGGCTGATGAGGGTCAGATCTATGGGGCAGGAGCTGCTGTGTGGCTGATGATTTGGGTCAGATCTATGGGGCAGTAGCTGCTGTGGGGCTGATGTTGGTAAGATCTATGGGGCAGGAGCTGCTGTGGGGCAGATATGGGTCAATTTGATGGGCCAGGAGCTGCTGTGGTGCAGATGTGGGTCAGATCTATGGGGCAGTAGCTGCTGTGGGGCAGATGTGGGTCAGATCTTTGGGGCTGGAGATGCTGTGGGTCAGATCTATGGGGCAGGTGATGCTGTGGGTCAGATCTATGGGGCAGGATCTGCTGTGGGGCACATGTGGATCAGATCTATGGGGCAGGAGCTTCTATGGGGCTGATGTGGGCCAGATCTATAGGGCAGGATCTGCTTTCGGGTAGATATGGGGCAGATCTATGGGGCAGGAACTGCTGTGGGGGAGATGTGGATCTGATCTATTGGGCAGGAGCTGCTGTGGGGCTGATGTGGGACATTTCTATGGGGCAGAGATGCTGTGGGTCACATGTGCGTCAGATCTATGGGGCTGGAGCTGCTATGGGGCAGATGTGGGTCAGATCTATGGGCAGTAGCTGCTGTGGGGCAGATGTGAATCTGATCTATGGGGCAGGAGCTGCTCTGGATCACATGTTGGTCAGATATATGAGGCAGGAGCTGCTGTGGGGATGATTTGGGTCAGATCTATGGGGCAGGAGCTGCTATGGGGCAGATGTGGGTCTGATGTATGGGGCAGGAGTTGCTGTGGGGCTGATGTGGGTCAGTTCTATGGGGCAGGAGCTGCTGTGTGGCTGATGAGGGTCAGATCTATGGGGCAGGAGCTGCTGTGTGGCTGATGATTTGGGTCAGATCTATGGGGCAGTAGCTGCTGTGCGGCTGATGTTGGTCAGATCTATGGGGCAGGAGCTGCTGTGGGGTAGATATGGGTCATCTTGATGGGCCAGGAGCTGCTGTGGTGCAGATGTGGGTCAGATCTATGGGGCAGTAGCTGCTGTGGGGCAGATGTGGGTCAGATCTATGGGGCAGGTGATGCTGTGGGTCAGATCTATGGGGCAGGAGTTGCTGTGGGGCACATGTGGGTACGATGTATAGGGCAGGAGCTGCTGTGGGGCTGATGTGGGTCAGATCTATGGGACAGGAGCTGCTGTGGAGCTGATGTGGGTCAGATCTATGGGGCAGGAGCTGCTCTGGGGCATATGTGGGTCAGATCTATGGGGCAGGAGTTGCTGTGGGACTGATGAGGGACAGATCTATGGGGCACGAACTTCTGTGGGGCATATGTGGGTCAGATGTATTGGTCAGGAGCTGCTCTGGGGCACATGTGGGTCAGATCTATAGGGCAGGAGCTGCTCTGGGGAACATGTGGGTCAGATCTATAGGGAAGGAGCTGCTGTGGAACTGATGTGGGTCAGTTCTACGTGGCAGGAGCTGCTGTGGGGCATATGTGGGTCAGATCTATGGGTCAGGAGCTGCTGTGGGGCTGATTTGGGTCAGATCTATGGGGCAGGAGTTGCTGTGGGGCTGATGAGGGACAGATCTATGGGGCAGGAGCTTCTGTGGGGCATATGTGCGTCAGATCTATTGGTCAGGAGCTGCTCTGGGGCACATGTGGGTCAGATCTATAGGGCAGGAGCTGCTGTGGAACTGATGTGGGTCAGTTCTATGTGGCAGGAGCTGCTGTGGGGCAGATGCGGGTCAGATCTATGGGGCAGGAGCTGCTGTGGGGCAGATGTGGGTCAGAACAATGGGGCAGGATCTGCTGTGGGGCAGATTTTCGTCACATCTATGTGGGAGAAGATGGTTTTGGGCTGATGGGGGTCTCATCTATGCGGCAGGAGCTGCTGTGGGGCTGATGTGGGTCGTATCTTTAGGGCAGGAGCTGCTCTGGGTCAGATCTATGGGGCAGGATATGCAGTGGGGTAGATGTGGATCAGATCTATGGGGCAGGCGCTGCTGTGTGTCTGATATGGGTCAGATCTATGGGGCAGGAGCTGCCATGGGGCAGATCTATTGGGCAGGAGCTGCAGTGGGTCTCATGTTGTTCAGATCTATGGGGCAGGAACTGCAGTGGGTCTCATGTTGTTCAGATCTATGGGGTTGGAGCTGCAGTGGGGCTGATGTGGGTCAGATCTATGAGGCAGGAGTTGCTTTGGGAAAGATGTGGGTCTGATCTATGGGGCAGGAGTAGCTGTGGGGCAGATGAGGGTCAGAATTATGGGGAAGGAGCTGCTGTGGGGATGAGGGGGGTCGGATCTATGGGGCAGGAGCTGTTGTGGGGCATATGTGTGTCAGATCTATGCGGCAGGAGCTGCTGTGGGGCTGATGTTGGTCTTATCAATGGGGCAGGAGATGCTGTGGGTGTAGGTCTATGGGGCAGAAGCTGCTGTCGGGCATATGTGAGCCAGACGTATCGGGCAGGAGCTGCTGTGGGTCAGATGTGGGTCACATCTTTGGGGCAGGAGCTGAGGTGGGGCAGAGGTGGGACTGATCTATTGGGCAGGAGCTACTGTGGATATGATGTGGGTCAGATCTATAGGGAAGGTGCTGCTGTGGGGCTGATGTGGGTCACATCTATGGAGCAGGAGCTGCTGTGAGGCACATGTGGGTCGGGTCTATGGGGGAGGTGCTGCTGTGGGGATGATGTGGGTCTGATCAATGGGGAAGGATCTGCTGTGGGGATGATGTGGGTCAGATCTATGGGGCAGGAGCTGCTGTGTGACTGATGAGGGTCAGATCTATGGGGCAGGAGCTGCTGTGGGTCAGATGTGGGTCAGAACTATGGGGCACGAGATGCTGTGGAGATGATGTGGGTAAGATCTATGGGCCAGGAGCTGCTGGGGGCTGACGTGGGTCAGATATATGGGGCAGTAGCTGCTGTGGGGCAGATGTGGGTCCGAACAATGGGGCAGGAGCTACTGTGGAGATTATGTGGGTAAGATCTATGGGGCAGATGCTGCTTTCAGGCAAATATGAGTCAGATCTATGGGACAGGAGCTGCTGTGGGGCAGATCTATGGGACAGGAGCTGCTGTGTGGCTGATGTGGGTCAGATCTATGGGACAGGAGCTGCTGTGTGGCTGACGTGGGTCAGATCTATGGGGCAGGTGCTGCTGTGTGTCAGATGTATGGGGAAGGAGTTGCTGTGGGACAGATCTATGGGACAGGAGAGTCTCTGGGGCTGATGTGGGTCACATCTATGGGGCAGGAGCTGCTGTGGGGTAGATGTGGGTCAGATCTATGGGGCAGGAGCCGCTTTGGGGCTTATGGGGGTTAGATCATTTCGATAGGAGCTGCTGTGGGTCAGATATATGCGGCAGGAGATGCAGTGGGGCAGTAGTGGGTCAGATCTATTGAGAAGGATCTGCTGTGGGGTAGATGTGGGTCAGATATATGGGGCAGGAGCTGCTGTGGGGTAGATGTGGGTCAGATATATGGGGCAGGAGCTGCTGTGGGGCAGATGTGGGTCAGATCTATGGGGCAGGAGATGTTGTGGGTCAGATCTATGGGGCAGAAGCTGCTCTGGGGCTGATTTGGGTCAGTTTTTTGGGAAAGGTGCTGCTTTGGGGCTGATGTGGGTCAGATCTATGGGGCAGGTGGTGCTGTTGGTCTCATTGGTGTAAGATCTATGGGGCAGGAGCTGCTGTGGGACTGATGTGGGTCAGATCTATTTGTCAGGAGCTTCTCTGTGGCACATGTGGGTCAGATCTATGGGGAGGGAGCAGCTGTGGGACTGATGGGGTTTAGATCAATTGAGCAGGAGCTGCTGTCGGTCAGAACTATGGGGCAGGAGCTGCTGTGAGGCAGAGGTGGGTCAGATCTATGGGGCAGGAGCTGCTGTGTGTCAGATTTATGGGTAGGTGTAGCTGTGGGGCTCATGTGGGTCAGATCTATGGGGCAGGAGCTGCTGTGTGGCTGATATGGTTCAGATCAATGGGGCAGGAGCTGGTGTGGGGCTGATGTGGGTCAGATCTATGGGGCAGGAGCTGGTGTGGGGCTGATGTGGGTCAGATCTATGGGGCAGGAGCTGGTGTGGGGCTGATTTGGGTCTGATCTATGGGGCAGGAGCTGCTGTGGGGCAGATCTAATGGACAGGCTCTGCTCTGGGGCACATCTGGGTAAGATCTATGGGGCAGCAGCTGCTGTGGGGTAGATGTGGGTCAGATCTATGGGGCAGGAGCTGCTGTGGGGCAGATGTAGGTCAGATCTATGGGGCAGGAGCTCTTGTGGGACTGATGAGGGTCAGACCTCTAAGGGTGGAGCTGATCTGGGTCAGATCTATGTGTCAGGAGCTGATGTGGGTCAGATCTATGGGGCAGAAGCTGTTGTGTTGCAGATGAGGGTCAGATCTATGTGGCAGGAGCTGCTGTGGGGCTGATGTGGGTCAGATCTGTAGGGCAGGAGCTGCTGTGGGGCAGATGTGGGTCTGATCTATGGGGCAGGAGCTGCTGTGTGTCAGATATATGGGGCAGGAGAAGCTGTGGGTCAGATCTATGGGGCAGGAGCTGCTGTGGGGCACATGTGGTTCATATCTATTGGGAAGGAGCTGCTGTGGGGCAGATGTGGGTCATATCAATGGGGTAGCTGTTGCTGTGGGTTAGATCTATGGGGCAGAAGCTCCTTTCGGGCATATGTGAGTCAGATGTATAGCAATACCTGGCCCATAGATGTGACCCTCATCAGCCTCACAGCAGCTCCTGCCCCATAGATCTGACCAACATCAGCCCCACAGCAGCTCCTGCCCCATAGATCTGAACCACATCTGACCAACAGCAGCTCCTGCCCCATAGATCTAACCCACAGCATCTCCTTCCCCATTGATATGACCCTCATCAGACCCACAGCTGCTCCAGCCCAATAGATATGACCCACATATACCCCTCAGCAGGTTATGCCCCATAGATCTGACCCACATGTGCCCCACAGCAACTCCTGCCCCATAGATCTGACCCACAGCAGCTCCTGCCCCATAGATCAGACCCACATCTGCCCCACAGCAACTCCTGCCCCATAGATCTAACCCACATGTGCACCACAGCAGCTCCTGCCCCATCGATCTGACCCACATGTGCCCCACAACAGCTCCTGCCCCATAGATCTGATACACATGTGCCCCATAGCAGCTCCTGCCCCATAGATCTGACCCACAGCAACCCCACAGCAGCTCCTGCCCCGTAGATCTGACCCACAGCAGCTCCTGCCTCAATAGATCATACCCCAATTAGCCCCACAGCAGAACCTGTCCCATAGACCTGACCCACATGTGCCCCACAGCTGGTCCTGCTCCATAGATCTGACCCTCATCAGCCCCACAGCAGCTCCTGCCCAATAGATCAGTCCCACCTCTACCCCACAGCAGATCCTTCCCAATAGATCTGACCCACATCTGCCTCACAGCAGCTCCTGCCCTATAGATCTTACCGCAATCAGCCCCACAGCATTTCCTGCCCCATAGATCTGACACACATATACCCCAGAGCTGGTCCTGCACAATAGATCTGACCAACATCTACCCCACAGCAGCTCCTGCCCCATAGATCTTACCAACATCAGCGCCATAGCATCTCCTGCCCCATAGATCTGACCCACATCTGCACTACAGCAGCTCCTGCCCCATAGATCTCACTCACATGTGCCCCAGAGCAGATCCTGCCCGATAGATCTGACCCACAACTACCCCACAGCAGCTCCTGCCCCATAGATCTGACCCACATCTGCACTACAGCAGCTCCTGCCCCATACATCTGACTCACATATGCCCCACAGCTACTCCTGCCCCATAGATCTGACCAACATCTACCCCACAGCAGCTCCTGCCCCATAGATCTCACTCACATGTGCCCCAGAGCAGATCCTGCCCCATTGATCAGACCCACAACTACCCCACAGCAGCTCCTGCCCCATAGATCTGACCCAAATCAGCCCCACACCAGCTCCTGCCCCATAGATCTGACCCCCATCAGCCCCACACCAGCACCTGCCCCATTGATCTGACCCACACCAGCCCCACAGCAGCTCCTGCCCCATAGATATGACACACACCTGCCCCACAGCAGCTCCTTCCCTATAGATCTAACCCACATAAGCCCCACAGCAGCACCTGTTCCGTAGATCTGACCCACATCAGCCCCACAGGAGCTCCTGCCCCATAGATATGACCCACCTCAGCCCCTGCCTCAGAGATCTTACCCACATGTGCCCCTTAGCAGCTCCTGCCCCATAGATCTGACCCACAGCAGTTCCTAACTCATAGATCTGACCCACATATGACCCACAGCAGATCCTGCCCCATAGATCTGACCCACAGCAGCTCCATAGCAGCACCTACCCCATAGATCTGACCCACATCTGCCCCACAGCAGCTCCTGCCACATAGATCTACCGACATGTGCCCCACAACAGCTCCTGCCCCAAAGATCTGATACCCATGTGCCCCACAACAGCTCCTGCCCAATAGATCTGACCCACATCTGCCCCACAGCAGCTCTTGTCTCATAGATCTTAACCACATCAGCACCACAGCAGCTCCTGCCCCATAGATCAGTCCCACATGAGCCCCACAGCAGCTCCTGCCCCATAGATCTGATCGACGTGTGCCCCACAGCAGCTCCTGCCCCATTGATCTGACTCACTTGTGCCCCACAGCAGCTCCAGTCCCATAGATCTGCCCCACAGCCGCTCCTGCCCCATAGATCTGACCCACAGCAGCCCCACAGTAGCTCCTGTCCTATAGATCTGACGCACATCAGCCCCACAGCAGCTCCTGTCCTATAGATCTGACGCACATCAGCCCCACAGCAGCTCCTGTCCTATAGATCTGACGCACAGCCGCTCCTGCCCCGTAGATCTGACCCACATCTGCCCCACAGCAGCTCCTGTCCCATAGATCTGTCCCACAGCAGCTCCTGCCCCATAGATCAGATTCACATCTCCCCATAGCAGCTCCTGCCCCATACATCTGACTCAAATATACCCGACAGCAGCTTCTGCCCCATAGATCTGCCCCACAGCATCTCCTGCTCCATTGAT
The DNA here is from genome assembly GCF_054131305.1 of Coturnix japonica. NCBI lineage: Eukaryota > Metazoa > Chordata > Aves > Galliformes > Phasianidae > Coturnix > Coturnix japonica. The sequence goes on from NC_140689.1 coordinate 4,103,227, forward strand.
ATGAGCCATATCTACCCCACAGCAATTCCTGGCCCATAGATGTGACCCTCATTAGTTTCACAGCAGCTCCTGCCCCATAGATCTGACCCACATAAGCCCCTCTGCAGCTCCTGCCCCAGAGATCTCACCCAAATCATCTCCACAGCAGCTCCTGCCCCATAGATCTGACATGCATGTGCCCCACAGCAGCTGCTGCTTCATAGATCTGACCCACATCTGCCCCACAGGAGCTCCTGCCTAATAGATCTGATCCACATAAGCCCCACAGCAGCTCCTGTTCAATATGTCTCACCCACATCTGCCCCATAGCAGCTCCTGCCTCATAGATCTGAGCCACATCATCCCCACAGCAGCTCCTTCCCCATAGATATGACCCACAGCAGCCCCACAGCAGCTTATGTCCCATAGATCTGACCCATATGTGCCCCACAGCAACTCCTGCCCCATAGATCTGACCCTCAGCAGCTCCTGCCCCATAGATCAGATTCACATCTGCCCCACAGCAACTCCTGCCCAATAGATCTGACCCACATGTGCACCACAGCAGCTCCTGCCTTATAGATCTGACCCACATGTGCCCCACAGCAGCTCCTGCCCCTTAGATCTGTCCCACAGCAGCTCCTGCCTCATAGATCTGACCCTCATCATCCCCACAGCAGCTCCTGCCCCATTGATCTGACTCACATCTGCCCCACTGCAGCTCCTGCCCCATAGATCTGACCCACATCTGCCCCATAGCAGCTCCTGCCCCATATATCTGACCCATATCAGATCCACAGCAACGCCTGCTCCATAGATCTCAACCACATGAGCCCCACAGCAGCTCCTGTCCCACAGATCTGACCCACATAGGCCCCACAGCAGCTCCTGCCCCATAGGTCTGACCCACATCAGCCACACAGCAGCTCCCGCCCCACAGATCTGACCAACACCAGCCCCACAGCAGCTCCTGCCCCATAGATCCGACCCACATCTGCCCCTTAGGAGCTCCAACCCCATAGATCTGACCGACAGCTGCTCCTGCCACATAGATCTCACCCACATCTGCCCCAGAACAGCTCCCGCCCCATAGATCTGACCCACATCAGCCCCAAAGAAGCTCCTGCCACATAGATCTGACCCACATCAGCCACACAGCAGCTCCCGCCCCATAGATATGACCCACATCGGACCCACCACAGCTCTTGCCCCATAGATCAGACCCACATCTACCCCACAGCAGCTCCTGCCCCATATATCTTACCAACATCAGCGCCATAGCATCTCCTGCCCCATAGATCTGACACACGTCACCCCCTCAGCAGCTCCTGCCCCATAGATCTGACCCACGTCTTCCCCACAGCAGCTACTGCCCCATAGATCTAGCCCCCATCAGACCCACAGCAGCTCCAGTCCCATAGATCTGACCCACATCATCCCCACAACAGCTCCTGCCCCATAGATCTGACCCACATCTGCCCCACAGCAGCTCCTGCCTCATAGATCTGACCTACACACTACATCCGGATCTCACTACAGCCTCCCTTCAGGAAGTTAGAGAGAGCAATGAGGTCTCCCCTGAGCCTCCTCTTCTCCAGGCTGAACAATCCCAGCTCCCTCAGCCTCAACTCATACGGCCTGTGCTCCAGACCCCTCACCAGCTTTGTTGCCCTCCTCTGAACTCGTTCCGGGGCCTCCATGTCTTCCTTGCACTGAGGGGCCCAAAACTGAACACAGCACTCGAGCTGCGGCCTCATCAGTGCTGACAACAGGGGGACAATCACCTCTCTGCTCCTGCTGGCAACACTGTTTCTGATGCAGGCCAGGATGCCCTTGGCCTTCTTAATATACAGCAAAGGAATCTCCTGAAAAGGAAACCAGAATATCTGGCAACATGAAACAAAGTTCTGATTCATAAAAGACTGGCAGCAAGGCCTGAATCTCTTGTGTAATCTGCTCTTGATTTATCCCATTAGCACTAGGTGGAATGCAGAAGCTTCCTGAGACGTGATAATCAAAACCTAGTCCAATGCCTTTAAAAAAGCCTTTAAGAGATTACTCCTCCTTGGCTGTTTAAAATAAACTTAGGTAATACAAAAGGTTGGAAAATTTTTGGACAGCTCCCCAGGGCCGGGCTTTGGAAGGCCGTATTGACGAGAGTCAATCAAGCTCCGGCTGCAGGCGTATATGTGTGTGCCAGTTCTTCAACACAGTAGAAATCACAACTTGCTGCGTGATCAAAATTCTGCATGTGCTACTCCTGAACCCCAATTACTTCCAACGGTGTTAAATTACCCCTTGATCTCAAAGCTGAACAAAACAACAAAATGCCACACCAATACTGAATACATAAAAACAAACTACTCCTTGGGCCTCAAGGGGAGGCTGATGCACAGGCCACGGCTGCCAGCGTGCAGCTGGGCTTCCCAGGGCAAACAGCAGCACACGGTGCATCAGAAGCTGAAAGAACCCTCAGGGAAGAGAGGCCAACTCAACGGGCTGAGCACGGGACACCCTTCTTCCTGCCGGGCTGCTTCCCCTCCTCTGGTTTCTTTCTGTCAGTCCTCAGAGAGCAAGGAGATGCTCACAGCCTGTCACCAGCACTTACGGGTTGGCTGAAAGGCCACAGGTTGGGAAGACCAACAAGGAAACGGGGGAAAACCTGCACTGCACCATGTCAAGGGAGAGACGTGAAGCCGACCGCTTCATCGCCCTGTGATTGCCAGCCCGAGCGAGGGACGTTCTGACCAGCTACTGAAAGAGGCAGCACCAGGTTTAGAAAGTTCGCTTCAATTTTATTGCGTACAAAAGGACTCGGCTTCTATTTATTACCCCGCCCACACCCCAAAATGAAGCCCCAGTGCCCAGGATTGCCGCTTAGCAATCAGTCACTCAACCTGCAGTCAGACCCAAGGAGAAGCCAAACCCCAGGACTACGTCACCTCCTCCCTCTCCAGTCCCAGCCAGCCCTATTTCAACCTAACCCTACACCAGGCCTGGACCTCAAGAGACACACCCTGAAGGAACGCAGCGTCTCCAGCTCTTGCCGTACACCAAGTCCTGCACAGGTGAAGCCCTCTTTGCTTCTAACGCAGCACAAGTCCTTCCTGTCCAGTTCACTTCCATCATCTCCACCGTCCATGACAGGGAAAGCACGGCTGTGCCGGTAAACTGGACTGTTCAGTCAGCAGGTTTTGGTGCCACCTCCGAGGAAGCGCTGCAGGTGGTTCTGCTGTCCTTTGTAGCTTCTTGCTCAGGCCATCATCGTTGCTTTCTGCTTTCCTTCTCGGCTTTCTTCCTCAGCTGAGCAGCGCTTGCCTTGCCTCAGCTTTCTTCACTCTCTCCCAAGTCTCAGTCCCCAGACTCTCCGAGTCCTACAAGAATCAATTCGGAAACGCTCAGGGAACCTTCTCAGCTAACAACTGGTTGGCGGCTCGCTTTGGGAGCTCAAGTCACCCTGCTGGGCACGTTGGGCTGCCAGAACTGGGAACCGCCTTCCTGACAGTCGGGCACACAAGAAACTCCACCCCTGTCTCGTTCCCCAAATCCCACACAAACCAGAGCCTAAAGCCCTTTCCTGCAAGGCGGTCCCTGCACGGGCGGGAGGACCCTGTGCCTGGCAGCTCATAGGGAGCAGCAGTAGCCACAGGAGAAGACTGAGCTGGCACCTCCAGGCTGCTGGCAACAGTTACAGATGGTTCCCTCCCACCCAGTTGCCCGTGCCTTTCTCCTATCCCATGAGAGCACCACTTACTGCCTTTGGGAACTTGGAAACTGGCAGCATGATGGCCAGCACAGAGAAGCTGCAAAACGGCTCCGTAGAAGAGTCTGTGGCGCAGCATGTTCTTCATTAGCATGGGCTCAGGGATCTCAGGTGGCCAGAAATGCAGTTCAGCAGCCATAGCACAGACAGCCTGCTGCTCTACTGCTCTCTTATGGAGGCTGCCTGCTGTGAGGGGGGAAAAAGAGGCATCATTACTCTCAGGCACTGTGATGGAGTTACTTCCTGCTAGAAACATTTCCAGGCTGACTTAGAGAAGTGCTCTGAAGCTTGGTCACCTTGGGCTACCGACCCAAGAACAAAGAGGGACAACAAACTTGCATTTCAATTGCCCTTTAGCGCCCGCCTCGGAGAAGAGCCCTCAGCCTTCAGTATTGCTGCACTTACAGGTGAGGGGAAGAGAAGCAAGAGGACGGGTGGGTGTCAAAGAAGGGAAAATTTACCAGGCAAGAATAAACCTATCCCTGAGCTCCATCACACACATGTGAATACTGCCTTACTAATATGAACAATAACATCATTCACACAGCTAAATTTACTCACATTCACGTACCTGGTTGTGGACATGTTCGAGGCCTCGCTGCTGCTGTGCTGTTCAACACCGGCCACAGCAATAAAGCGCGCAGAATGCCCATCTGTTGCAGACAGAGGAGTGAGCCGTGCTTAACCAACACTGCTTCAGCGCACGCTTACAGTAAGGCACACCTACCTTGCGCTGGCCATGCAGGAAGCTTGTGACGCAGCTCCAGACGGCTCTCCTGAGGCCCAGCTTCATTTCACAGCCACTCACGCTCTGCTGCTGGACATTCTGCAACGGAAAAGCCACCGGATGCAAATCCCATCCCTCGCAGATGGCATCAGACCTCCGCTCTCATGGCAGTCGCACTCACGGCTCCGGGGGAGAAAGCAGACGTGTGCTTACCGAGCGAGCGCTGTTTGCTGCCAGCTGCTGGTAGGAACCCACGCCTAACCCTACAGTACCAACAGTAACCTATGCCTAACTCTACTATGGGAACAACAATCTACTCCTAACACTAAAGAATGAAGAGGAACAAACTCCTAACAGGAAAACACCAACTACTAACACTAAACCTACTCCTAACCTACTCCTAACACTAAAAAATGAACAATAAGCAATGCCTAACTCAAAAACACAAACAATAACCTATGCCTAACTCAAAAACACTAACAACAACCTACACCTAACTCTAAAACTAAACTAAACCCAAAAACCAACTATAGAAACAGGGACTGGAACAAACAGGGTAAAGATGGGACTGGGGGCCCACAGAATGTGGCTGCAGAATAGGCCCAAAGGAGGAACAGATGTTACAAAAATGCCACCCAGCTAATGCAGGGGGCGGGGGCTGTGCAGCGGGTAAGGAGCTCAGCGCCTGGAACAGCCACGGTGGAGCTGTGACCATGCCAGCGCGGGGCCTGGCACGGTGGTGTGGTGCCAGGCCAGCTATGCCACGGGCGGATCCACCTCCATGGGCTCCTCTGCAGGTGGATCCACCTCCATGGGCTCCTCTGCATGTGGATCCACCTCCATTCGCTCATCTGGAGGTGGATCCACCTCCATAGGCTCCACATGGGTGGTGGTCACGGGGCTGGTCCAGGCATGATGGAATATGGCTCTCTTACCCATCCTCTGCCTGGTGGTCATGGCGGGCCCCCTCCTCCTTCTCACTCCTAGGGCCCCCAGCTCCATCCTCCCGCCTGAAACATGGAAAACTTCTACCCTAGCCCTCTTAGCTGCCGACATGGCTGCTAACTGCCACAGCTGTCAGAGGCGAGTGCGTTGCGCGCGGCAGCGGTGACCAAGGTGACGTGGAGAGGGTTCTAAAATGGCGGCCGCACTGCTGGCACTGGTGTTCCACATAGGATGAGGAGGGGGCTGGTAATAGCAGGACAAGGGGAAACTGATTGAAGTTGAAAGAGGGAAGATTTAGGTTGGATGTTAGGGGGAAAGTTGTTTACTAGCAGAGTGGTTAGGCCCTGGAACGGGCTGCCCAGGGAGGTGGTGGATGCCCCGTCCTTGGGGGTGTTCAGGGCCAGGTTGGACAGGGCCCTGGGCAACCTGATCTAGTAAAGGTGTATGTTTGGTGGCCCTGCCAGGCAGGGGGGTTTGTTCTTCATGATCCATGAGGTCCCTTCCAACCTGGGTCATTCTGTGACTCTGTGATACTGGTGTGTGGCTGCTTGTCCCAGCGCGCTGACCTTTTGTCTTCAGGTTCACCAACAAGACTGTAACTGATTTATGGAGGAGGCAGGTGATGGGTGCTACTGAGTGACAATCAACATCACTTTGTGGACATTTGAAAGCACCTTCCTCCAGAGCTGTTCACCTCCAGAAGAGGGTGCTCAGAAGTGTTTACTGGCAGAAGATCTGGCAGCTGCCCCCCCCCCCAGCAGGCCCCAGCCTGGCCTGAGCCACGTGACAGTGACAGGAAGTGCTTCCTGCAGGTGGCGGAGAGCACTTCCGGGCCATGGCGGCCATGAGCGGGGCCGGGAGGAGCGGGCTCTGTGCTGCGAACGGGGTCGGGCCTGGGTGCGGGGGCACGGAGGGGCTGTCAGGGGAGGAGCTCGCGGCGCTGCCGGCACCCAGAGGCGGCTCCCGGGCGGCTCCACGGTCTCGCTGTGCTGCGGAGTCACCCGGCCGGCCCCAAAAGCCTGGAGGTAGAGCCTGAGCCGGCCCCGGCCCGGATCGTGTGGTGCGGCTCCGGCCGTGCTGGGCTGTGCGGCACCAAGAGGAAGACGGCCGTTCGTTTGCCGGCCGCTCGCTGGCTGTAAGATCCGGGTGGCGCCGAGGCCCGGTTAAGAAACGGCGTGGATGAAGGTTTGTACGGATGGAGTGGGTCTGGATTGCAGTGAGCGGGACGAGTCCGGGCTGCGGTTTGGCGTGGTTGTGTTGGTTCCTTTGAAGGGCTGCCGTCATAGGGCGGAGGGAGGGAGAGGGAGAGGGAGGGATGAACAGGGAAGCAGAAAAGAGATGCTCTGCTGGAATTCAGAATAAAGGGGGGCTAAAAGGGGGATAGTTAAAGGTAGTTTACAGAAAATGATTTAGTTAGAATAACAAGGAATGGAGACAGTGGGTCTGGAAGAGCAGGAAGGATGAAGATTAAGGAGTGAGAACTCCCTGAGACACCTGGTGAGAAGGGGATTAGGTGTTGCAACTCCTCTTTTGATATTTGCATCTCCCTGACAAGATGGGCGATAACAAGTGGGGGTCTGCATGATAAAGAATGTGTATTAGAATTAAGGGATGCATGTTAGAATTACGGGAAATCATTGACTATGCATGAGGTTTACCTATATCTGTATCACGGTTTTACAAGTTGGTGTGCAAGTTTGGAGGAGCTATCCCCCTTGCACCCAGCGCTGGAATAAAACATACCTGCTTTATAACCCATCTCTGGATTATAGAGTTTGATTCCGCAAGTCAGGGAGCTTTGAACAGTGCGGGCAGTCAGGAGCACATCGCGTTTCTGCCTGCTGTGTTGGCGCTGCCGTAAGTCTTTGGGTCCCCAGGGAGGCTCTCCCTGGGGGTGTCCCGATTGGAAGGCAGGATTCAATCCCGCCGCAGCCCGTCCATGGCAGGCAGACGCTTCTCTCCTCTGCTCATGGGACTCAGCAGTGCCAGGGGTTTCACAGCGCGTGTTGCAGTGGCTGGCAGCCTCCGTGTGTTTTTCTGTTGCAAACAGGATCCCATGGTGGAGCCGAACTAGAAGCAGACGTTGGTGTCTTGTGGCAGGAGCAAGGGCAGTGGAAGCGCTGTCCAATGCCGGGCGGTGGTGACTGCCATGAGAGCAGGGGTCTGATACCATCTGTGAGGGATGGGATTTGCATCCGGTGGCTTTTCCGTTGCAGAATGTCCAGCAGCAGAGCGTGAGTGGCCGTGAAATGAAGCTGGGCCTCAGGAGAGCCGTCTGGAGCTGCGTCACGAGCACCTTGTGTGTGTGCTGGCCATCATGCTGCCAGTTTCCAAGTTCCCAGAGGCAGTAAGTGGTGCTCTCATGGGCTGAGAGAAAGGCACGGGCAACTGGCTGGGAGGGAACTGTCAAATACAAGATACGAAATACTAAAGTATTGATGCTACAGATAAAGCTCAGTTTGCATTTTTGTTAGAGTCTGTGACAACAAATACAGTGTCCCTGAAGAAATGGCTTTTTTGGCCATTAAAAGACAAAATGCAATCTTTTGATTTGCACAAAGCAGTAAAAACAACACTGGAGCGATTTTCTTTATCCTTTGACAGAGTCTCTGGGTCTTTAATGTCCCTTCCCACCCAAACCATTCCACAATAATATATTTCCACAATGTAAAGGTGAAAATATCTGCCATGGTCTCCTGCTGCTCTACATGACTGGGAATCCTCAGCGTCCATAACAAGCCCAGGGGGAGCCTGGTCCTTGCGGTGGAACAGATCTACCCAGTGGGACACGCTCCCAGTAATTCTTCCCCAGCAGCCTGGCACTCACCCACTAAAAGGTGCCACAAGCACCCACTCTATGCAGCCCTGCGTCACAGGAGGAGCAGCCCGTGGGGAGGCCCAGCCAGCAGCCTGGGGATGTGAGGTCACTATGCCCTGCCACATTGCTGCCTTGTGCCACAAGATCACAATGCCCAGCTGCGTGCTCTAGGTGTTCTGTGCCCCAATAGCAGCACTCGTTGTGGCTGTAGCAGTGGTGGTAGCAGCATGGCACGAGTACTGGGGGCCACGGCCCCCACCTGCCTTGCCGTCCTCCTACTGATAGCCATGTGTTGTCAGGAGACTTGTGCTGCTCCAGGGCGAGCAGCAGGAGCAGGTGGGTGGGCAGAGATGGGGTAAAAAATAAGCGGAAATGAGAGTGAGAAGCCCAGGTTCTGGTTCCAGTGGCTCTGTGCCTTATAGCCCTAAGGCTGCCTTCGATGGGGGTGGGGGGGTATTGGAAAAGGGGGACAGGCAGCACCACAGGAGCTGGGCAAGAGCATGAGGAAGCCCTGTGCTCCCACGGCTCTGCCGCTGGCTGGGTGGAGCATGCTCTTCGTCCTGGGGGTGTCCCAGGGGAGAACGTGGAAGGTGTGTGCTGGGAAAAGCATGAGCATTTCTGCTCCAGCTGCCTGATGCTCCCCATAGAAAAATCCTGGTTCCCAACAGAGACCCCCAGCTGTAGCCCAGTGTGTTTCAGGCACCTTTTCTTTGTATGCTCTTCCACGCGGTCCCGGAGGGGTGCTGCATGTGGCCAGGAGCGAGCATTTGTAAAGCTGCCGAGTGCTAGGCTCCAGGTCACCCTGGCCCCTCTATAGCTTTGGCGATCAAGGCCTGAGTCTCCCATCCTGTTACCTGTCCCCTTCCCTGGCCCCTTCCCTGTCACTAAGGGAGAGGAAGATCACAGCATGCAATGGGAACATCCCTCTTCTGTTCTTTCTTCTAGATGATGACATTGGTACTCCTTCCTCAGATGACTGGAAGGAGACTGCTTTTGTGCCTCAGGGGAAACTCCGAGGTAAGTTGTGAGTGTCTGTTTCCTTGGAAGTCGAAAAATTAGTGCTATAATAGCTTATTTGGGTACGTAAGGCTCTCCAAAGGTCTTTCAAGTCTCTTTGTGCTTTGAAGGTCATACACAGATCAGTCATTAGTATTTCTTTACTTGGAGAATTGTCACATTTCAGTGGGAAGGCGGCCCTTGCCAGTCTTTGCTCCTATTCCTTTGCTGTTTGGGCCATGTCATTGCCTGACCTGCAGCCAGTCCTCACAGGTCACTGCAGGAAAAAAAACAAGGCAGACCCCAGTGCACAGCAGAAGCTCTCCTCACCTGTGTCTGATCACTCTTGTGCCTGCAGGCCCCTTTGGTGCATTTCGAAAGCAAAGTTGCGTCCCTGAGCCTGGGGTGGATGCCAGACGTAAGTCACCAGTCTTCATCTCATGATCTTTGCTCATATTTGGTTGTGGAAGTTCAGGAGGGGTTCATCTTTTCACTGCCTGGTGATTTCTTCTCCATGAGAAGCTTGGGTAGTCACTGTTTCTTGGGTGCTGCATGCTCCCAGCATCCCGTTGACTTTGTCTCCATACATCAGAGATCTCCCCACTAAAAAAACCTTGAGGGGCCAAATGTTCTTCTATGCCTTCTCTGAAGATTGTTTTACATGGCCTGGAGAGAGTATCTGGAAAGCTGCTGAGTGCCAGCCAACTGCCCACCTGGCTTCTCTGCAGCTTTGCAACTTTTGACCCAGGTCTGAGTGCCATGTCATCACCTGAGCCCCTTGCAGTCACTGCAGGTCCCTAAGGAAGAGAGAAATTACAGCATACCATGTCATGAGATTTTACTTCCTTTGAGAGATGCCAGCTCACAGTCCTAATGTCAGCCAGGCGCGTCTGCAGGTGTGAGTGAGAATGCACACCTGTGTGTGTGTGCCCTGCCCTCGCACAATGCCCTGGTCCCATTCAGTGATGCCGTTATGCGTTTAGGTAAGCTGCAGTGTGTGGTGAAAAGTTCTCATTCTTTGGTTGCAGAAGTGCCTCCAGGGAAGGCCGTGCTAAATCCTTAGTTGTGCTGGAACCCCACAGGCATCCCAGGGGTGGCTGTTGTCGTTACTGACTTCACTGAAAAGACCGTTCAGTTTAATATCTTGTTTGTCTGAAAGTTATCTTAATGCTTTCTGTTTAGGTCCTGAGAAACAGAAAGAGGCCCTGGAAACAGGAAAATATCTGCAGACACTGCCCCCTCTGCTAATGAAAATCATGAAGGACAAAGCACGTGGTAGGTGTATTTCCGTCTGTTCCCTGAAAGGCTTGTGAAACTGAATTTCTAGAAATACATGTGGAGAAACTGCACCATCTTCCTGATGAGAAGCAGTTACTTACAGTCCCACTCCCTTACCTCCTTTCTAAAGAGACAGGTGGAGCACCTATGCGCTGGCTTGCATTTTGGAACGGCAGAGTTCGCACACTGACTGTCCCCCTGAGAGTAATAGAGGCCATGCACACAACAACTGTCACTCCAGGTAAGGGCCGCTCATAGAGCTCCGTGGCCGTGGTTAGAGGTTGCTCCCCTCCCACTGCAGCCAGTTCCCAGGGACTTAGGAACTTTGTCCTTTTGGGAACTAGGCCACCAGAACCACATTCAGCAGATAAGGAGAGGAAACAGGACCCTCCATAGTACCTCCTGTGCACAGACCCTGCATTCCAGAGCTTGCTGTGCTTCCCCTGAGCCACCAGGCAAAACAGCAGCCCGGAGCGGGATCCTTCCTGTGGTTGTTCTTGTCCACGTCACTCAAAGCAGCAGCTGGTGAAACAGATCCACATTGTTTTTCCAGGTGCGGATGGTGAGGAACACGCAAATGCCGCAGACAATAATTTTATCAAGAAGTACTGCCTGGGATTTGGTGTGGCTATCTTCGTTACCATGCTGATGGCAATGTTTTCGTGCTATCGTCTTGTCCGACAACGGAGGCAGATAAACCAGTGAGTTCTTGTTCACCCCCAACCCCATCCTGCCCCCTCTCTTTACTATAGGGATCCTGTGAGCAAGGAGGCATTTCTAGTTAAAGCAGCATAGAGAAGCCAGTTAGTTGTTGCCTAACACTGTCTGAGATTGACACTGTCAGACATTTAACTGGCCTCGCCATTCCTGCTGCATGTTCTTACTGCTGGGCCTGAGACAGGCCCGGAGCTGAGAGTGACTCTATCATGCACTGTGAGGAAGGAGAGAAGGGGGTTCTCCTGTGCCCTCAGCACGTTTCTCTCCCTGCAGGCGCCTTGCTGAAGATGCTGCAGTCCAGCATATTGCCCGCAGCAACACCTCACGATTGGACAAACAGCTTGCTCGCCTCAGTGCGCCGCACAGAAAAGACGTGGCACAAACAACCGGTGCCTGTGCAGTGACAATCTGCCCACCAGCCGCAGAGCACCACCAGAGCAGCCCCTGCCAGGCCTGACGGCTGTCGGGCTCAGCTGCCCCCAGTGCAGCCCCCGTAGCCCACCAGCCCAGGCTCCGTGGCCCCTGGGAAGTACATCATGCCCAGTGGCCCCTATCCACCTTGGGCATCAACACCTCTTTCAGGGGACAGGAGGGACCCACCTGGTTTGGAAGCTTGCAGTCATCGGCTGGCACCCAAACAGCAGCACCCTGGCATCAACACCACCCTCCTGTCCCCCACCACCATTCTTCAGGGGTTGGCAGTGGCTCCCTCAAAGTGTCACCCGCAGGCAGCCACTGCCTCAGGGAAGCTTGAGAGGCCTGTCAGCCTCCAGCACCATCTCTGCCCTCACCCTCCCCTCCACCATCCATCAGGGGATGGAAGCGACCCCAGCAGAGTATAGACCTGGGGACATCATCCAACAGACGGACGACCATTGCCTGGGGGAAGCCAACTGGCCCAGCAGCCCCCTGTCCCCCCCAGGAACTGTCACCAACTTTCCTTCACCATCCTTCAGGAGGTTGGAGCAGCCCCCACAGGGTGGCAGTTTGAGGGCATCATCCGACACCCAGAAAACTACAGCCAGGGGAAAGCATACCAGGCCCCACAGCTCCCAGCCCCCCACAGCACCAACTCTGCCCTCCCGCTCCTCTCCTCCATCCTTCAGGATGTGGGAGTGCCCCCCCCCCACAGGGTCGGCATGGGGGCAACACCTGTAAAACCTCTGCCTGGAAAAAGTATGACAGGCCCAGCAGCCCCAAGATCCCCCCAGCACCACCTCTCTCTTCATGCTCCTCTCCACCATTGGTCAGGGGGTGGGAGCATCATCACTGGTCAACACAACAGGGGGTTCTTTCTTTAACATCCTTATTACACCTTCCGAACTGAGTATACCTTTTCTACAAAAATTCTCAGCACCACAGATGATCATATTCAAAACATCTATAACTATATGGAATATAGATATTGTAAATTAATTCAATAAAATTCAACAACAAAACAAAATAACCAAGAAGCTGCTTCCTTCAAAAGGCAGAGTATTCTGACGAGGAGAAAACAGCAATACTAACATCACGTCACAGCGTTGCCATCAGGGCTCAAGCTAAGGCAGCCAGCTGACCAGGGCAGAACTTGTGTTAGATGCTGCTCAGTGACAACACCCAGAATGAAGTAGCAAGGATGTGAAGTGTAGGAGACTACTTGCGCTTATCACATTCTGTCTGCTGTAACAGCACTACTCAAAGATTTCTAATCGGGCCAAGATCTTTGTGAAGCAGCAGTTTGTTCATTACTGCCATCATGGCCGCACACCCTTACTGACTGTTGGGCAGGGCTGCAGTGGAGAACGCCCTCCACACGCAGTCCTGGGCAGGCAAGGGCTGTCGGTACACAGTGCCACACGCTCCTTGCCATCTGCACACACGTGGGCTGGCTTTGCACTGCCAGGCACATCGTCTCGCGTGGGCACTGCAGGTCCTCGCTTGGTGGTATGCAGAGACAGCGGGGCCAACAGATGAAGTTATCTGTGTTGTGTGCAATACTTGCATGACTTGGGAGCTGACAATCCTTGTGGTTCTCTGTCCTGCTCCAATTTATAGGAAGGAGAGGAGGTCCATACGTGTATGCCTGAGCATGGTTCAAATGTTGGAGGACGGACGCTATTACGATTTAGGGTGATTAGGAAGGGAAGGCGGGCAATAGAAAAGACAGGAAAAAGAATCAAGGAGTCTTTATAGGAAGCAAGAGGGAGAGAGAGTCACCACCATGGATCTGACGTGTTTAGTAGTTCAGTCATTGATCTTCAGTAGTGGTGGGTCATCAGGAGTTGTTGTTCCGCTGACGATGACTGTGACCACGGCAACAGTTTCCAATGATAGTATAAACTTACAAATAAGTCCAACGTGGTTCAGTCAGTTCTCCTTGGTGTGACAGATCAAATCCAAAATGGTTGAGTAAGCTCTCCTTTGAATGGCAGCTTCTGGCTCTGGGATCTCATCTGGAACTTGCCAGCAGACAAGAGGGAGCAGGGACGCCCACCTGCTTCTTGTTCTTCACCGGACACGATGGTATCATTCCCCAGTTTTTCCATACCAAGCTGGAGCCAGATCTTCTGCCAGTAAACACTTCTGAGCACCCTCTTCTGGAGGTGAACAGCTCTGGAGGAAGGTGCTTTCAAATGTCCACAAAGTGATGTTGATTGTCACACAGTAGCACCCATCACTTGCCTCCTCCATAAATCAGTTACAGTCTTGTTGGTGAACCTGAAGACAAAAGGTCAGAACGCTGGGACAAGCAGCCACACACCAGTATCACAGAGTCACAGAATGACCCAGGTTGGAAGGGACCTCATGGATCATGAAGAACAAACCCCCCTGCCTGGCAGGGCCACCAAACATACACCTTTACTAGATCAGGTGTCCCAGGGCCCTGTCCAACCTGGCCCTGAACACCCCCAAGGACGGGGCATCCACAACCTCCCTGGGCAGCCCGTTCCAGGGCCTAACCACTCTGCTAGTAAACAACTTTCCCCCTAACATCCAACCTAAATCTTCCCTCTTTCAACTTCAATCAGTTTCCCCTTGTCCTGCTATTACCAGCCCCCTCCTCATCCTATGTGGAACACCAGTGCCAGCAGTGCGGCCGCCATTTTAGAACCCTCTCCACGTCACCTTGGTCACCGCTGCCGCGCGCAACGCACTCGCCTCTGACAGCTGTGGCAGTTAGCAGCCATGTCGGCAGCTAAGAGGGCTAGGGTAGAAGTTTTCCCTGTTTCAGGCGGGAGGATGGAGCTGGGGGCCCTAGGAGTGAGAAGGAGGAGGGGGCCCGCCATGACCACAAGCAGAGGAGCCCCCCTGCAAAGGGGCACATGTGGGTCAGATCTATGAGGCAGGGGCTGAGGTGGGTCATATCTATGGGGCAGGAGCTGCTGTGGGGCTGATGTGTGTCACATCTACGGAACAGGTGCGGCTGTGGGGCTTATGTGGGTCAGATCTATAGGGAAGGAGCTGCTGTGGGGCAGGAGTGTGTCATATCTATGGGGCAGGAGCTGCTGTGGGGCTGGTGTGGGTCAGATCTATGGGGCGGGAGCTGTTGTGGGTCTGATGTGGGTCAGATCTATGGGTCAGGAGCTGCTGTGTGGCTGATGTGGGTCAGATATATGGGGCAGAAGCTGATATGGGGCAGATGTAGGTCAGATCTTTGGGGCGGGAGCTGCAGTGGGGCAGATGTGAGTCAGATCAATGGGGCAGGAGCTGCTGTGGGTCAGATGTATGGGGCAGGAGCTGCTGTGGGGCTGGTGTTGGTCAGATCAGTGGGGCGGGAGCTGCTGTGTTGCTGCTGAGGGTCAGATCTATGGGGCAGGAGCTGCTGTGGGGCCTATGTGGGTCAGATCTCTGGGACAGGAGCTGCTGTGGGGCTCATGTGGTTGAGATCTATGGGGCAGGCGTTGCTGTG
This sequence comes from Coturnix japonica, assembly GCF_054131305.1. Taxonomy (NCBI): domain Eukaryota; kingdom Metazoa; phylum Chordata; class Aves; order Galliformes; family Phasianidae; genus Coturnix; species Coturnix japonica. The sequence continues at coordinate 4,118,342 of NC_140689.1, forward strand.
GTGCTGATATGGGTCAGATATATGGGGCAGGAGCTGCTATGGGGCAGATGTGGGTCAGATCAATGGGGCAGGAGCTGCTGTGTGGATAATGTGGGTCAGATCGATTGGGCAGGATCTGGTATGGGGAAGATGTGGGTCAGATCTATGGGGCAGGAGCTGCTGTGGGGCACATGTGGGTCTGATCTATGGGTCAGGAGCTGCTGTGGGGCTGATGAGGGTCAGATCTATAGGGCAGGAGCTGCTGTGGGGCTGATTCGGATCAGATCTATGGGTCAGGAGCTGCTGTGTGGCTGATGTGGGTCTGATCTATGGGGCAGGAGCTTCTTTGGGGCTGATGTGGGTCAGATCTATGGGGCAGGAGCTTCTGTGGGGATGATGAGGGTCAGATGTATGGGGCAGGAGCTGCTGTGTGGCTGATGTGGGTCAGATCTATGGGGCAGGAGCTGCTTTGGGGCAGATGTGGGTCAGATCTATGGGGTAGGTGCTGCTGTGGAGCTGATGTTTGTAAGATCTATGGGGCAGGAGCTGCTGTGGGGATAATGTGGGTCAGATCGATTGGGCAGGATCTGGTATGGGGCAGATGTGGGTCAGATCTATGGGTCAGGAGCTGCTGTGGGGCAGATTGGGATCAGATCTATGGGTCAGGAGCTGCTGTGCGTCTGATGTGGGTCAGATCTATGGGGCAGGAGCTGCTGTGGAGTAGATCTATGGGACAGGAGCTGTTGTGAGGCTGATGATGGTCTGATCTATAAGGCAGAAGCTGCTGTGGGGCGCAAGTGGGTCAGATGTATGGGGCAGGAGCTGCTGTGTGGCTGATGCGGGTCAGATCTATGGGGCAGGAGCTGCTGTGGGGCAGATCTCTTGGACAGGAGCTGCTCTGGGGCACATTTTGGTCAGATCTATGGGGCAGGAGCTGCTGTGGTGTAGATGTGGGTCAGATCTATGGGACTGGAGCTGCTGTGGGTCTGATGGGTCTAGATCTATGGGGCTGGAGCTGCTGTGGGGGTGATGTGGGTCCGATCTATGGGACAGGAGCTGCTGTTTGGCTGATGTGGGTCTGATCTATGGGGCAGGAGCTTCTTTGGGGCTGATGTGGGTCAGATCTATGGGGCGGGAGCTGCTGTGCGTCTGATGTGGGTCAGATCTATGTGGTGAATGTTTATGCAGAATGGCTTCATGAGAAAGGACATGAAGAGATTCCACTAGTTAAATTGTAAAAGAATGAACGTGATTAAAGACAAAGACGGTCTATCCTAGGGCCGATCACGGGCTAAGCAGCTATGGAGAAATCAGAATGTGAAAAGACAGGGTATGTAGCTAAAGACGAAATATGTATCTAGAGGCAAGGACGGCCTGAGGGAAAAGCAAGATGTGTAGCAAGGTGTAGACAGAGCTGCAAAGAAAAAGTATCCATAAGACTAACCACAAAGCTCAGATGAAGTAATGTGTAACCCACCAATCCTGAGCTTTACTTCTGCAATATGCATGAACTTATTACTGATTGTATAAATGAGATGCTGTAACACCTAATAAACGAGACTTGTTGACCATGATAGCATGAGACTTGTCTCCCGCGGTTACTTCCAACAAAGCTGTGTTACAGAAAGGCAGAATTTCTATACGTCCTTATCAAACTAGTTTTTTCTTCTTTTAGTTTGACTCCTGACTTTAACTTTGAAATCAGACAAAGACCTTACAGTAGCAGACGTATCTGATGAAGAATTCACCATTTGTTTACTGTTACAGCATGAAATGATTTGTAAAATGAGTACAGAGCAGGTAAAGAACATCTACCATGTGAAATCAAGGATCATCCATTCCTGTCCTAAACACACACTTATTCACCGAAAAAATTCTCCCTCTACATATCCAAAAGCTGATTTTAACAGAAATCAGAGCATAGACAGAAACACACAATAAAAATTAAAATGTTTCTTTGTGAGTCATTATGAAGTTAATAAAACATTTAATAAACACAGTGAGTCCGAGCTTCAGAGATGCTTTGTGTTTTTATTTATTTATCTAGCCGGAAGAATGTACACACACATTTCCTTGGACTGTGGTATTGAGAGATACACTTAAAGCAATCAAGCTGAAGTATAACAGAAGTATATCTAAAGCACCTTTCTTGAAGGACGGCAGGATCACTGATGATAAGATAATACAGAGCCATAAATGAGAAAGATCAGAAGGACCAACCAAGCTGTATAGCATTTCAGAGTGTAGCTGGTTCTTAGAAGAACGAATGACTCTATGGTTCTATGATTCTGTGACTTAAGGTTGGAAAAGACCACTGAAGGTCATCTAGTTCAACCATCAACCCACTCCCAGCATGCCCACTATGTCCCTCAGAGCCACATCTACACGTTTCTTGGACGTCTGCAGGGATGGTGATTCCACCATCACCCTGGGCAAACCTTCTTGGCTACCAGGCACACTGCTGGCTCACATTCATCTGGCTGTCAACTAACACCACCAGAATCTAGATTCTAGCCACAAGCCTGCAAAATGGAGTGTCATGATATTGTGATCAAAGTGCAGTAGCTGGCACTTGACTTTGTTGAAGCTTATACAATTGCCTTCAGCTCATTGATCCAGCCAATTCAGATCCCTCTGTAAGGCCTTCCTACTCTCAGGCAAATCAACACTTCCTTCCAGTGAGGAGTCATCTGCAAACTCACTGAGGATACACTCAATCCCCCCATCCAGATCATCAATAAAGATATTAAACAGGACCTACCCCTATACTGACGCCTGGGGAAAAAAAAAAAAAAAAAGGTCAATTAATGAAGCTGGGAAACAGCACAACATTAGGCACCTCTTTGTATTCTAAGTGAGACAAGAAAGAATATTTTCCACTTTAAATTCACAGTATGTAATTAGCAACAGGATAATAGTTATCTATAAATACCTACAAAATCCTTTTACTGAAGGCTTGTTTTGTTCTGGAGACAAACCATCTGTGCATTCCACTCAGAATCTGTATTTACAAATGCTCTGACTTATGTCATTGATATCAGATCAAAAGAACCACAAGCTAAAAACTGCTAACAAAGATAAGAACCAGCTTAAGTCGATCTGCATATACTAAAAGTTTAACTCTCACTGGGTTAGTAGAAAAAAACTACAGTACTGGAATGTAGAGGATTTTACAGACACTTTACACCTGTGTTTTGAACTGTGTATCTGAAGCCCAGGCTGCCCAGCAAAGCCACCAGGTGGCACGAACACATAGTACCAGAGGTGCTTTCTCTCACCATCCCTCAGCAAAGGCACTGCCCCAAAACAAACTGTGCGATCAACCTACCAAATGACAGAAGCACAAAATCATTTATCTGAAATGAATCTGAAAATATCTGGCAAACCAATACCCTTCATAAAAAGAGGAAGAGATGATTAACAAAAAAAATACATTCTATTTCCTCACAATTATTGGGTTCAACTTCAGGCATCTTTTTATTCACTCAACATATCCTTTAAATATCAGGTCACAGTAGCAGCCCCTGTTTTGTTACACAAGATGAGGAGCAGTCATGCCCTGCCCGGCATTAGAGTTCTCATCACCTGTTAACTCATCTGTGAGCTCATATGCAGCAATAATGTATAGATCAATCAGGAAATTAAAAAACAAATAAAAAAACAGCAGGATGCCATAAATGTTGTAATGATTCAGCAACAGGAGATAGTATTTAACTATTTGTGGCATTCGACTCTCTAAGACAAGATCAAACCATTTCAGAAACAATAAATGTCAAAAACCCTCTCAAATCTGTATCAAAGAGCATCAAGACCTCCAAAACATTGTACCCTAGAGCTTAAACTCTCAGGAAAGAAGATGACACATACATACAAGAAAATACTTTAAGGCTGTCAGAGAGAAGGCACCTACTACATTAAAGCATTGCAACTCGATCCTTGCAACACTGCAGTACTTGCAGTCTTTACAGTTAGCTGAATTCCATTTCTAGACCATCAGAAGAGCAGTAGAACAGGTGCCATTTATAAACAGTGAGCTCTTCAGGAGTACAAGATGGATATTAACACTACCCAGCAAATGCATGCCTTGGGCAACAAATACATGAGCTCTACTTCACAGCGTCAATTGATGTGATATCTAAAGTATTCATAAATAATATCCACATATACTATTGGTTCCATTTAAATCTAATCAGAACTTGGTACAGTGTATATTAACAGTAATTGCAAAAACGGCTTTCAAGTTAAATTTTTCAATACATGGTCCTTCTACAAGGAATATAATGATTGCACCCAAAAAATTCAAATAGCATATCCATGCAACACTTAGATTGCTCAGAGGGATTAATAATTCTTTTGACAAATGAAATGGATGCGACAAAAGACAGAAAGTACTGATCACACAAGAACATTACGTGCGTGAAAACAGGACACTCAAAGTCCATGACGTGTTAAATCACCACTAAGATCATCACGTCCATCTATCAGAGACAAACATGAACTTTTATTGAATACTACACGCCATACGTGTTTTGCATGTGTGTAATGGCCAGGGAGACCTGAGGGGGATCATGGGATCACATGGCTGAGGCCCCACTCTGGTAGGAAACACCCATGCCAAGCACATGAGATGTGGGGAAGGGAGAGGGCAGCGGCACTGGGAAAAGCCCAGAAACTTGAGCTGGGGCTGGAGCACGTGCTGCGGGTGAGGACGGCTCACTGTGATGAGCCAGCAGTGGACTGCGGCATCGCTGTGAGACGGGCAGTGATGTACCCAAGCGAAGGTCAAGCGAAGGTGACGCCCAGCAGTTTGGCCAAGCCATGGTTGGAGACATCACCAGGCAACGGATTGTGACCCCATAGGCCGTGCCAGCTTTGACGCGGGCGCAGCAGCTCAGCCCAGCAGTTCGTGCCTGGCCTCCGACCGAGCGTGTGTGTGAAGACTGGAGTGTGGACAGGGCGAGCTTTGGTGCTGGAAAGTGCTCTGGGTGCTGTTAGCACAGCTCCCAGCGGCCTTCTCAGAGCCATTTGTTCTTTCCCCGAGCCTGCCGGGAGCAGGCAGACGGGACATCCTAGAGAAAAAAGCGTGTGCAGCAGCACAGGTAGGCGGCACAGAGACTGGCAGCGGGGGGGCACAACTTGAGGGACCCTTCCCAGGCCGGAGTCTGACTAATGTCTCTTGTCCTCTTCCAGCGTGTCACCTGCTGCTGCTGCTGCAGCGTTAGTGCTGGGGAGCACGTTACCATCTCCCGCTCCCACTGGCCCACCGCAACTGGTGGAAGGATGGAGGCAGAGTTTGAGACCCGCTGCCCCGTGTGCCTGGAGAACTGGGACAGCGCAGCATACGCCATGCCTTGCTGCCACCAGTTCTGCTTCCGCTGCATCCAGCGGTGGACAAGCACCAGGCCCCAGTGTCCGCTGTGCAAACGGGATATGAAGACCATCATTCACTCCGTGCAAGCGGACAACAACTACAAGGAGGTGGAGGTCAGACCAGCTGCACAGGCATCCGTTGCTACACGGAGACCCGCACTCCACCACGCAGCCCGGCCATGGCCTGCAGTGCCCACGCATCCTCTGGGCGGCCTCTCCCCTGCCACCTGGGCTTCCCTCTTCAGGGAGCAGCCGGCCCTGCTGCAGCCCCTGCGGTCCTGGCTGTGCCAGAACCTGCACCGCATCCTGGGCACCGAGGGGCCACAGGCAAATATCCTGGTTGACAGTGTCATCTGGGCCCTGCTCCTCGTAGGCTTGGCAGAGGGGATCCTGATAGAAATGCTGGATCCTGACCTGCACGGCCACACGGTGACCTTTGTGAGGCACTTCATCGCCTTTGCGGTGCGGAGGTGCAGCCGGGTGGCAGGCCGCTACCTGGGCCTCAACATCCCCCCTGCTCCTGGGGCACAGGAGGCCACAGCAGCAGAGCCCAGAGCTGCCACACCAGAGGAGCCACCTGTCCCTGGCTCAGCACCCTCCAGCAGCCCTGCCAGCTCCAACAGGGACGAAATGCTGGGCAGGGCAACACAAGAGGTTCGTGGGCATCCCAGCCGCCCACACGGCAACCCTGCAACTGTCACCACAGAGCAGGCAGCGCCTCAGGAGGAGCCAGGAGAGCCTGTGGCAGGGCCCTCCGGCACCAGCCCACCTGAGGGGACCCGGCGAGCCCCGAAGAGGAAGGCCGGCGACTCACAGGCCTCAGCACCATCAAAGAAGAGGCCACCCCGCCGGCAGCAATAGAAGAGCCCATGGGGCAGCTGAGGAGGCTGGGGCCAGGCAGCACCCGGGACACACACTGGCCCCAACGGACCCTTGTCATCACCGTCCAATTCAACCTCAAATAGAAAACAGAAAGACTGCAAACAATAAATTAACATTGAAAAAAACTGAAAAACAAAGTGTTGGTATTGAGTGTTGGTATTGATAACAGCACAGCTGTTGACGCTTCCCCATCCTTGACGCTCTCTCCCCTTTTTCCTACTGCCGTGCAACTGCTGCCACTGTTGCATTCCAGACACGAACCACACGGGCTTCAGAGAGGGCAATGGCAAATCTCTGCTCCTGGGGACCAACATCCACAGGCCGTGCTACAGCTGGGGTCAGCCAGCTGGAGCAGAACCACCAGTCCTGCTGGACACCAGGCTGAACCTGCAAGGAACCCACCCGGGCTGCCTTGCCGAACGCTGTCCTGGGCTGCGTGAGGCCAGGTGCCACCCGTGGGTGAAGGGCGGTTATCCCGCCCTCTGCTCAGCCCTGAGGAGGTCACAGCTGGAGCGCTGGGACCGCAGCTGGGCTACCCAGCACAGGGGATAACAACACACTTCTTCCCATTACGAGTGGACCATTCGCTTCTACCACTCCAGATCCGCAGCCCATCCCTGTACAACCGCTCTTAAGTAGGGACCTATACACTTCCTTCTTTGCAGGCATTTGAAATGTCTCTACAGAAGACAAAACCAGACAAAAATCTTTCCGTGCCTATCCACACCACGTTCCTAAGACAACACAGCTGGTTCTTAAACACGGTAGTACGTACCCTTGGTTTACTGCACATCTGGTGAACAGAAAGTTCTCCAGCCTCACTACGGAATAAAGATCTCCACCGTCATTCCCATGCTCCCTATGAAGCATACTGAGCTCCAACACTCACTCACTCAGTCCCTCACTCAATCTTCCCCCTGCTAATGTTCTTCCATCTAATTCCACCTCACATCACAACACAAGCTGTCACAGCCTGGTGTACAGTCTCATCAAAGGGAACGCTGCTTGTTTGCCATCAGAATTCATTCAAAAATGAAACAATTCAACAACCATCAACCACTACTTCTCATATTACCTACAGGCAACAATGCCTGAAGAACTGGAGTGTCAGATGGCATGCAAAACATTAGAAGTTGGCTCGTAGGAATGAAAGAATTTCATGAGAGTACAGGGCTAATGACACAAGGAGCGCCATAGACATCAAAGATAACCACTGGAAGAACCGATGGGATTAATAACTCTTTTGACAAATGAAATGGATGCGACAAAAGACAGAAATTACTAATCACAAAAGAACTTGACATGCGTGAAAACAGAGGACACTCAAAGTCCATGGCGTGTTAAATCGCCACTAAGATCATCACGTCCATCTATCAGAGACAAACATGAACTTTTATTGAATACTACACGCCATACGTGTTTTGCATGTGTGTAATGGCCAGGGAGACCTGTCAGATCTATGGGGCAGGAGCTACTGTGGGGCAGATGTGCATCAGATCTATGGGGCAGGAGATGTTGTGGGGATGATATGGGTCAGATCTATGGAGCAGGAGCAGCTGTGGAGATGATGAGGGTCAGAACTATGTGGTAGGAGATGATGTGGAACAATGTGGGTCAGATCTATGGGGCAGTTGCATCTGTGGGGCTAATTGGGGTAAGATCTATGGGGCAGGAGCTCTTGTGGGTCAGATCTACGGAGGAGGAGCTGCTTTGGGGCTGATGTTGGTCAGATCTATGGGGCAGGAGCTGCTGTGGGGCACATGTGTGTCAGATTTATGGGGCAGGAGCTGTTGTGGTGCACATGTGGGTCAGATCTATGGGGCAGGAGCTGCAGTGGGACAGATGTAGTTCAGATCTATGGGGCAGGAGCTGCTGTGGGGCTGATTGGCGTCAGATCTATGGGGCAGGAGCTGCTACGCGGCATATGTGGGTCAGATCTATGGGGCAGGAGCTGCTGTGGGGCAGATGTGCATCAGATCTATGGGGCAGGAGCTGCTGTGTGGCTGATGTGGTTCAGATCTATGGGGCAGAAGCTCATGTGGGGCTGATATGGGTCAGATCTACGGAGCAGGAGCAGCTTTGGTGCAGATGAGACTCAGATCTATGGGGCAGTAGCTGCTGTGGGTCAGATCTATGGGGCAGGAGCAACTGTGGAGATGATGTGGGTCAGAACTATGTGGTAGGAGATGATGTGAGAAAATGTGGGTCAGATCTATGTGGCAGGAGCTGCTGTGGAGCTGATGCGGGTCCGATCTATGGGGCAGCAGCTGCTGTAGGGCTGATTGTGGTCAGATCTATTGGGCAGGAGGTGCTCTGGGGCATATGTGTGTCAGATCTATGGGGCAGGAGCTGCTGTGGGGCACATGTGGGTCAGATATACGGGGCAGGAGTTGCTGTGGGGTAGATGTGGGTCAGATCTATGGGGCAGGTGCTGCTGTGGGGATGTTGTGGCTCAGATCTATGGGGCAGGAGCTGCTATGGGGCATATATGGGTGAGATATATGGGGCAGGAGCTGCTACGGGGATGATTGCGCTAAGATCAATAGGGCAGGAACTGCTGTGAGGCAGATGTGGGTCAGATATATTGGGAAGGATCTGCTGTGGGGTAGAGGTGGGTCAGATCAATGGGGCAGAAGCTGCTGTGGGGCAGAGGTGGGTCTGATCTATTGGGCAGGAGCTGCTGTGGGGCTGATGTGGGTCAGATCTACGGAGCAGGAGCTGCTCTGGGGCACATGTGGTTCAGGTCTGTGGGGCAGGTGCTGCTGTGGGGAAGATGTGGGTCAGATCTATGGGGCAGGAGCTGCTATGGGGCACATGTGTATCAGATCTATGGGGCAGGAGCTGCTGTGGGGCAGATGTAGGTCAGATCTATGGGTCAGGAACTGCTGTGGAGCTGATGTGGGTCAGATCTATGGGGCAGGAGCTGCTGTGGTGCTGCTTGGCGTCAGATCTATGGACAGGAGCTTCTTTGGTGCACAAGTGGGTCAGATGTATGGGGCAGGAGCTGCTGTGTGGCTGATATGGGTCAGATCTATGTGGCATGCGCTGCTGTGGGGTATATGTGGGTCAGATCTATGGGGCAGGAATTGCTGTGGGTCAGATCTATGGGGCAGGAGTTGCTGTGGGGCACATGTGGGTCGGATCTATGGGTCAGGAGCTGCTGTGGGGTAGATGTGGGTCAGATCTATGGTACAGAAGCAGCTTTGGGGATGATGTGGCTAAGATATATGGGGCAGGAGCTGCTATGGGGCAGATGTGGGTGAGATATATGGGGCAGGATCTGATCTGGGAATGATTGCGGTAAGATCTATAGGGCAGGAGCTGCTGTGGGGTAGAGGTGGGTCAGATCAATGGGGCAGGACCTATGTGGGGCAGAGGGGGTTCTTATCAATAAGGCAGGTGCTGCTGTGGGGCTAATTGGGGTAAGATCTATGGGGCAGGAGCTGATGTGGGTCAGATATATGGGGCAGGAGCTGCTGCGGGGCTGATGTGGGTCAGATCTATGGGGTAGAAGCTGCTGTGGGGCACATGTGTATCAGATCTATGGGGCAGTAGCTGTTGTGGGGCACATGTGGGTAAGATCTATGGGCCTGGAGCTGCTGTGGGGCAGATGTAGGTCAGATCAATGGGTCAGGAGCTGCTGTGGAGCTGATGTGGGTCAGATCTATGGGGCAGGATCTGCTGTGGGGCTGATTGGCATCAGATCTATGGGACAGGAGCTGCTGTGGTGCACATGTGGGTCAGATCGATGGGGCAGGAGCTGCTCTGCGGTATATGTGGGTCAGATCTATGGGGCAGGAGCTGCTGTGGGGCAGGTATGGTTCATATCTATGGGGCAGGAGATGTAGTGGGGCGGATGTGGATCAGATCTATGGGGCAGGAGCTGCTGTGGGTCAGATCTATGGGGCAGGAGCTGGTGTGGAGATGATGTGGGTCAGAACTATGTGGTAGGAGATGATGTGGGAAATTGTGGGTAAGATCTATGGGGCAGGAACTGCTGTGTGGCTGCTAAGGGTCACATCTATGGGGCAGGAGCTGCTGTGGGGCACATGTGGATCAGATCTATGGGGCAGGAGCTGCTGTGGAGCTGATGTGGGTCAGATCTATGGGGCAGGACCTGCTGTAGGGCTGATTGGGGTCAGATCTATGGGGCAGGAGATGATGTGGGGCACATTTGTGTCAGATCTATGGGGCAGGAGTTGCTGTGGGGCACATGTGGGTCAGATCCAAGGGGGAGGCGCTGCTGTGGGGTAGATGTGGGTCAGATCTATGGGGCAGGAGCTGCTGTGGGGATGATGTGGCTCAGATCTATGGGGTAGGAGCTGCTATGGGGCAGATTTGGGTCAGGTATATGGGGCAGGAGCTGCTGTGGGGCTGATTGCGGTAAGTTCTATAGGGCAGGAGCTGCTGTGAGGCAGATGTGGGTCAGATCTATTGGGAAGGATCTGCTGTGGGGTAGAGGTGGGTCAGTTCTATGGGGCAGAAGCTGCTGTGGGGTAGATGTGGGTCAGATCTATGGGGCAGGCGCTGCTGTGGGGCAGAAGTGGGTCAGATTTAACGGGCAGGAGTAGCTGTTGGGGTGATGTGGGTCAGATCTATGGGGAGTAGCTGCTGTGGGGCAGATGTGGGTCAGATCTATGAGGCACGAGGTGCTGTGGGGCTGATGGGGGTCAGATCTATGGGGCAGGAGGTGCTGTGGGGCTGATGTGCTTCTGATCTGTTGGGCAGGAGCTGCTGTGGGGCGTATGTGTGTCAGATCTATGGGGGTGGAACTGCTGTGGGGCACTTGTGGGTCAAATCTTAGGGGCAGGAAATTCTGTGGGTCAGATGTGGGTCAGATCTTAGGGGCAGGAAATTCTGTGGGGCAGATCTCTGGGACAGGATCTGCTGTGGGTCAGATCCATGGGGCAGGAGCTGCTGTGGGGTAGAGGTGGGTCAGATCTATGTTGCAGGTGCTGCTATGGGGCACATGTGTGTCAGGTCAATGGGGCAGGAGCTGCTGTGGGGCATATGTGGGTCAGATCTATGGGGCAGAAGGCTGCTGTGGTGAAGATGGTGGTCAGATCTATGGGGCAGAAGATGCTATGGGGCTGATGGGGGTAACTTCTATTGGGCAGGAGCTGCTCTGGGGCATATGTGGGTCAGATCTATGGGGCAGGAGCTTCTGTGGGGTAGATGTGGGTCATATCTTTGGGACAGGAGTTGCTGTGGGTCAGATCTATGTGGCAATAGCTGCTGTGGGACTGATATGGGTCAGATCTATGGGGCAGGAGCTGCTGTGGGGCAGATTTGGCTCAGGTATATGGGGCAGGAGCTGATGTTTGCCTGCTGAGGTTCAGATATATGAGGCAGGAGCTGCTATGGGGCACATGTGTATCAGATATATGGGGTAGGAGCTGTTGTGGGGCACAAGGGGGTCAGATCTATGGGGCAGGAGATGCTCTGATGAAGATGTGGTTCAGATGTATGGGGCAGGAGATGCTGTGGGTCACATGTGCGTCAGATCTATGTGGCAGGAGCTGTGTGGGGCACATGTGGGTTAGATCTATGGGGCAGGAGCTGCTCTGGGGCATATGTGGGTCAGATCTATGTGGCAGGAGCTGCTGTGGGGCAGATCTATGGGGCAGGAGCTACTGTGGAGATGATGTGGATCAGAACTATATGGTAGGAGATGCGGTGGGACAATGTGGGCTAGATCTATGGGGCAGGAGCTGATGTTTGCCTGCTGGGGTTCAGATATATGAGGCAGGAGCTGCTGTGGGGCACATGTGGATCAGATCTATGGGGCAGGAGCTTCCATAGGGCTGATGTGGGCCAGATCTATGGGGCACGATCTGCTGTCGGGTAGATATGGGTCAGATCTATGGGGCAGGAACTGCTGTGGGGGAGATGTGGATCTGATCTATTGGGCAGGAGCTGCTGTGGGGCTGATGTGGGTCAGATCTATGAGGCAGGAGCTGCTGTGGGGCACATGTGGATCAGACCTATGGGGCAGGAGCTGCTGTGGGGATGATGTGGCTCAGATCTATGGGATAGGAGCTGCTATGAGGCAGATTTGGGTCAGGTATATGGGGCAGGAGCTGCTGTGGGGCTGATTGCGGTAAGTTCTATAGGGCAGGAGCTGCTGTGAGGCAGATGTGGGTCAGATCTATTGGGAAGGATCTGCTGTGGGGTAGAGGTGGGTCAGTTCTATGGGGCAGAATCTGCTGTTGGGTAGATGTGGGTCAGATCTATGGGGCAGGCGCTGCTGTGGGGCAGAAGTGGGTCAGATTTAACGGGCAGGAGTAGCTGTTGGGGTGATGTGGGTCAGATCTATGGGGAGTAGCTGCTGTGGGGCAGATGTGGGTCAGATCTATGAGGCACGAGGTGCTGTGGGGCTGATGGGGGTCAGATCTATGGAGCAGGAGGTGCTGTGGGGCTGATGTGCTTCTGATCTGTTGGGCAGGAGCTGCTGTGGGGCGTATGTGTGTCAGATCTATGGGGGTGGAACTGCTGTGGGGCACTTGTGGGTCAAATCTTAGGGGCAGGAAATTCTGTGGGTCAGATGTGGGTCAGATCTTAGGGGCAGGAAATTCTGTGGGGCAGATCTCTGGGACAGGATCTGCTGTGGGTCAGATCCATGGGGCAGGAGCTGCTGTGGGGTAGAGGTGGGTCAGATCTATGTTGCAGGTGCTTCTATGGGGCACATGTGTGTCAGGTCAATGGGGCAGGAGCTGCTGTGGGGCATATGTGGGTCAGATCTATGGGGCAGAAGGCTGCTGTGGTGAAGATGGTGGTCAGATCTATGGGGCAGAAGATGCTATGGGGCTGATGGGGGTAACTTCTATTGGGCAGGAGCTGCTCTGGGGCATATGTGGGTCAGATCTATGGGGCAGGAGCTTCTGTGGGGTAGATGTGGGTCATATCTTTGGGACAGGAGTTGCTGTGGGTCAGATCTATGTGGCAATAGCTGCTGTGGGACTGATATGGGTCAGATCTATGGGGCAGGAGCTGCTGTGGGGCAGATTTGGCTCAGGTATATGGGGCAGGAGCTGATGTTTGCCTGCTGAGGTTCAGATATATGAGGCAGGAGCTGCTATGGGGCACATGTGTATCAGATATATGGGGTAGGAGCTGTTGTGGGGCACAAGGGGGTCAGATCTATGGGGCAGGAAATGCTCTGATGAAGATGGGGTTCAGATGTATGGGGCAGGAGATGCTGTGGGTCACATGTGCGTCAGATCTATGTGGCAGGAGCTGTGTGGGGCACATGTGGGTTAGATCTATGGGGCAGGAGCTGCTCTGGGGCATATGTGGGTCAGATCTATGTGGCAGGAGCTGCTGTGGGGCAGATCTATGGGGCAGGAGCTACTGTGGAGATGATGTGGATCAGAACTATATGGTAGGAGATGCGGTGGGACAATGTGGGCTAGATCTATGGGGCAGGAGCTGATGTTTGCCTGCTGGGGTTCAGATATATGAGGCAGGAGCTGCTGTGGGGCACATGTGGATCAGATCTATGGGGCAGGAGCTTCTGTGGGGCTGATGTGGGCCAGATCTATGGGGCAGGATCTGCTGTCGGGTAGATATGGGTCAGATCTATGGGGCAGGAACTGCTGTGTGGGAGATGTGGATCTGATCTATTGGGCAGGAGCTGCTGTGAGGCTGATGTGGGTCAGATCTATGAGGCAGGAGCTGCAGTGGGGCACATGTGGATCAGACCTATGGGGCAGGAGCTTCTGTGGGGCTGATGTGGGACATTTCTATGGGGCAGGAGATGCTGTGGGTCACATGTGTGTCAGATCTATGGGGCAGGAGCTGCTGTGGGGCAGATGTGGGTCAGATCAATAGGGCAGGAGCTGAAGTGGGGCAGATGTGGGTCAGATCTATGGGCAGTAGCTGCTGTGGGGCAGATGTGGGTCTGATCTATGGGGCAGGAGCTGGTCTGGGTCACATGTGGGTCAGATATATGGGGCAGGAGCTGCTGTGGGGATGATTTGGGTCAGATCTATGGGGCAGGAGCTGCTGTGTGGCTGATGGTTTGGGTCAGATCTATGGGGCAGTAGCTGCTGTGGGGCTGATGTTGGTATGATCTATGGGTCAGGAGCTGCTGTGGGGCTGATGTTGGTAAGATCTATGGGGCAGGAGATGCTGTGGTTCATATCTATGGGGCAGGTGATGCTGTGGGTCAGATCTATGGGGCAGGAGCTGCTGTGGGGAAGATATGGGTCATCTTGATGGGCCAGGAGCTGCTGTGGTGCAGATGTGGGTCAGATCTATGGGGCAGTAGCTGCTGTGGGGCAGATGTGGGTCAGATCTATGGAGCAGGAGTTGCTGTGGGGCTGATGTGGGTCAGATCGATAGGGCAGGAGCTGCTGTGTGGCTGATGAGGGTCAGATCTATGGGGCAGGAGCTGCTGTGTGGCTGATGATTTGGGTCAGATCTATGGGGCAGGAACTTCTATGGGGCTGATGTGGGCCAGATCTATGGGGCAGGATCTGCTGTCGGGTTGATATGGGTCAGATCTATGGGGCAGGAACTGCTGTGGAGGAGATGTGGATCTGATCTATTGGGCAGGAGCTGCTGTGGGGCTAATGTGGGTCAGATCTATGAGGCAGGAGCTGCTGTGGGGCACATGTGGATCAGACCTATGGGGCAGGAGCTTCTGTGGGGCTGATGTGGGTCAGATCTATGGGGCAGGAGCTTCTATGGGGCTGATGTGGGACATTTCTATGGGGCAGGAGATGCTGTGGGTCACATGTGCGTCAGATCTATGGGGCTGGAGCTGCTGTGGGGCAGATGTGGGTCAGATCTATGGGCAGTAGATGCTGTGGGGCAGATGTGGGTCTGATCTATGGGGCAGGAGCTGCTCTGGATCACATGTGGGTCAGATATATGGGGCAGGAGCTGCTGTGGGGATGATTTGGGTCAGATCTATGGGGCAGGAGCTGCTATGGGGCAGATGTGGGTCTGATCTATGGGGCAGGATCTGCTGTGGGGCTGATGTGGGTCAGTTCTATGGGGCAGGAGCTGCTGTGTGGCTGATGAGGGTCAGATCTATGGGGCAGGAGCTGCTGTGTGGCTGATGATTTGGGTCAGATCTATGGGGCAGTAGCTGCTGTGGGGCTGATGTTGGTCAGATCTATGGGACAGGAGCTGCTGTGGGTCAGATCTATGGGGCAGGAGTTGCTGTGGGGCACATGTGGGTACGATGTATAGGGCAGGAGCTGCTGTGGGGCGTATGTGGGTCAGATCTATGGGACAGGAGCTGCTGTGGGGCATATGTGGGTCAGATCTATGTAGCAGGAGCTGCTCTGGGGCATATGTGGGTCAGATCTATGGGGCAGGAGCTGCTGTGGGGCTGATTTGGGTAAGATCTATGGGGCAGGAGTTGCTGTGGGGCTGATGAGGGACAGATCTATGGGGCAGGAACTTCTGTGGGGTAGATGTGGGTCAGATCTATTGGTCAGGAGCTGCTCTGGGGCACATGTGGGTCAGATCTATAGGGCTGGAGCTGCTGTGGAACTGATGTGGGTCAGTTCTATGGGGCAGGAGCTGCTGTGGGGCAGATGTGGGTCAGATCTATGGGGCAGGAGCTGCTGTGGGGCAGATGTGGGTCAGAACAATGGGGCAGGATCTGCTGTGGGGCAGATTTTCGTCACATCTATGTGGGAGAAGATGGTTTCGGGCTGATGGGGGTCTCATCTATGTGGCAGGAGCTGCTGTGGGGCATATGTGGGTCGTATCTTTAGGGCAGGAGCTGCTGTGGGTCAGATCTATGGGGCAGGATATGCAGTGGGGTAGATGTGGATCAGATCTATGGGGCAGGCGCTGCTGTGTGTCTGATATGGGTCAGATCTAAGGGGCAGGAGCTGCCATGGGGCAGATCTATTGGGCAGGAGCTGCAGTGGGTCTCATGTTGTTCAGATCTATGGGGCAGGAACTGCAGTGGGTCTCATGTTGTTTAGATCTATGGGGTTGGAGCTGCTGTGGGGCACATGTGGGTCAGATCTATGGTGGACGAGCTGCTGTGGGGCTGATGTGGGTCAGATCTATGAGGCAGGAGCTGCTTTGGGAAAGATGTGGGTCTGATCTATGGGGCAGGAGTAGCTGTGGGGCAGATGAGGGTCAGAATTATGGGGAAGGAGCTGCTGTGGGGCTGAGGGGGGTCGGATCTATGGGGCAGGAGCTGTTGTGGGGCATATGTGTGTCAGATCTATGGTGCAGGAGCTGCTGTGGGGCTGATGTTGGTCTTATCAATGGGGCAGGAGATGCTGTGGGTGTAGGTCTATGGGGCAGAAGCTGCTGTCGGGCATATGTTAGCCAGATGTATCGGGCAGGAGCTGCTGTGGGTCAGATGTGGGTCACATCTTTGGGGCAGGATCTGAGGTGGGGCAGAGGTGGGACTGATCTATTGGGCAGGAGCTACTGTGGATATGATGTGGGTCAGATCTATAGGGAAGGTGCTGCTGTGGGGCTGATGTGGGTCACATCTATGGAGCAGGAGCTGCTGTGAGGCACATGTGGGTCGGGTCTATGTGGGAGGTGCTGCTGTGGGGAAGATGTGGGTCTGATCAATGGGGAAGGATCTGCTGTGGGGATGATGTGGGTCAGATCTATGGGGCAGGAGCTGCTGTGTGACTGATGAGGGTCAGATCTATGGGGCAGGAGCTACTGTGGGGTCAGATGTGGGTCAGAACTATGGGGCACGAGATGCTGTGGAGATGGTGTGGGTAAGATCTATGGGCCAGGAGCTGCTGGGTGCTGATTTAGGTCAGATATTTGGGGCAGGAGATGCTGTGGTTCAAATCTATGGGGCAGGAGATGCTGTGGAGATGATGTGGGTCAGATATTTGGGGCAGGAGATGCTGTGGTTCAGATCTATGGGGCAGAAGGTGCTGTGGGGCTGATGTGGGTAAGATCTATGGGGCAGGAGCTGCTGTGGGGCAGATGTGATTCAGATCTATGTGGCAGGAGCTGCTGTGGGGCTGATGTGGGTCAGATCTATGGGGCAGGAGCTGCTGTGGGGCTGACGTGGGTCAGATATATGGGGCAGTAGCTGATGTGGGGCAGGTGTGGGTCCGAACAATGGGGCAGGAGCTACTGTGGAGATTATGTGGGTAAGATCTATGGGGCAGATGCTGCTGTCAGGCAAATATGAGTCAGATCTATGGGACAGGAGCTGCTGTGGGGCAGATCTATGGGACAGGAGCTGCTGTGTGGCTGATGTGGGTCAGATCTATGGGGCAGGTGCTGCTGTGTGTCAGATGTATGGGGAAGGAGTTGCTGTGGGACAGATGTATGGGACAGGAGGGTCTCTGGGGCTGATGTGGGTCACATCTATGGGGCAGGAGCTGCTGTGGGGTAGATGTGGGTCAGATCTATGGGGCAGGAGCCGCTTTGGGGCTTATGGGGGTTAGATCATTTCGGTAGGAGCTGCTGTGGGTCAGATATATGGGGTAGGAGATGCAGTGGGGCAGTAGTGGGTCAGATCTATTGAGAAGGATCTGCTGTGGGGTAGATGTGGGTCAGATATATGGGGCAGGAGCTGCTTTGGGAAAGATGTGGGTCTGATCTATGGGGCAGGAGTAGCTGTGGGGCAGATGAGGGTCAGAATTATGGGGAAGGAGCTGCTGTGGGGCTGAGGGGGGTCGGATCTATGGGGCAGGAGCTGTTGTGGGGCATATGTGTGTCAGATCTATGGTGCAGGAGCTGCTGTGGGGCTGATGTTGGTCTTATCAATGGGGCAGGAGATGCTGTGGGTGTAGGTCTATGGGGCAGAAGCTGCTGTCAGGCATATGTTAGCCAGATGTATCGGGCAGGAGCTGCTGTGGGTCAGATGTGGGTCACATCTTTGGGGCAGGAGCTGAGGTGGGGCAGAGGTGGGACTGATCTATTGGGCAGGAGCTACTGTGGATATGATGTGGGTCAGATCTATAGGGAAGGTGCTGCTGTGGGGCTGATGTGGGTCACATCTATGGAGCAGGAGCTGCTGTGAGGCACATGTGGGTCGGGTCTATGTGGGAGGTGCTGCTGTGGGGAAGATGTGGGTCTGATCAATGGGGAAGGATCTGCTGTGGGGATGATGTGGGTCAGATCTATGGGGCAGGAGCTGCTGTGTGACTGATGAGGGTCAGATCTATGGGGCAGGAGCTGCTGTGGGGTCAGATGTGGGTCAGAACTATGGGGCACGAGATGCTGTGGAGATGATGTGGGTAAGATCTATGGGCCAGGAGCTGCTGGGGGCTGATGTAGGTCAGATCTATGGGGCAGGAGCTGCTGTGGGGCAGATGTGGGTCAGATATTTGGGGCAGGAGATGCTGTGGTTCAAATCTATGGGGCAGGAGATGCTGTGGAGATGATGTGGGTCAGATATTTGGGGCAGGAGATGCTGTGGTTCAGATCTATGGGGCAGAAGGTGCTGTGGGGCTGATGTGGGTAAGATCTATGGGGCAGGAGCTGCTGTGGGGCAGATGTGATTCAGATCTATGTGGCAGGAGCTGCTGTGGGGCTGATGTGGGTCAGATCTATGGGGCAGGAGCTGCTGTGGGGCTGATGTGGGTCAGATATATGGGGCAGTAGCTGATGTGGGGCAGATGTGGGTCCGAACAATGGGGCAGGAGCTACTGTGGAGCTGATGTGGGTAAGATCTCTGGGGCAGATGCTGCTGTCAGGTAAATATGAGTCAGATCTATGGGACAGGAGCTGCTGTGGGGCAGATCTATGGGACAGGAGCTGCTGTGTGGCTGATGTGGGTCAGATCTATGGGGCAGGTGCTGCTGTGTGTCAGATGTATGGGGAAGGAGTTGCTGTGGGACAGATGTATGGGACAGGAGAGTCTCTGGGGCTGATGTAGGTCACATCTATGGGGCAGGAGCTGCTGTGGGGTAGATGTGGGTCAGATCTATGGGGCAGGAGCCGCTTTGGGGCTTATGGGGGTTAGATCATTTCAGTAGGAGCTGCTGTGGGTCAGATATATGGGGTAGGAGATGCAGTGGGGCAGTAGTGGGTCAGATCTATTGAGAAGGATCTGCTGTGGGGTAGATGTGGGTCAGATATATGGGGCAGGAGCTGCTGTGGGGTAGATGTGGGTCAGATCTATGGGGCAGGAGCTGCTGTGGGGCAGATGTGCGTCAGATCTATGGGGCAGGAGCTATTGTGGGACTGATGAGGGTCAGACCTCTAAGGCTGGAGCTGATCTGGGTCAGATCTATGTGTCAGGAGCTGATGTGGGTCAGATCTATGGGGCAGAAGCTGTTGTGTTGCAGATGAGGGTCAGATCTATGTGGCAGGAGCTGCTGTGGGGCTGATGTGGGTCAGATCTGTAGGGCAGGAGCTGCTGTGGGGTAGACGTGGGTAAGATCTATGTGGCAGGAGCTTCTGTCGGGCTGATGTGGGTCAGATCTATGGGGCAGGAGCTGCTGTGGGGCAGATGTGGGTCTGATCTATGGGGCAGGAGCTGCTGTGTGTCAGATATATGGGGCAGGAGAAGCTGTGGGTCAGATCTATGGGGCAGGAGCTGCTGTGGGGCACATGTGGTTCATATCTATTGGGAAGGAGCTGCTGTGGGGCAGATGTGGGTCATATCAATGGGGTAGCTGTTGCTGTGGGTTAGATCTATGGGGCAGAAGCTCCTTTCGGGCATATGTGAGTCAGATGTATAGCAATACCTGGCCCATAGATGTGACCCTCATCAGCCTCACAGCAGCTCCTGCCCCATAGATCTGACCAACATCAGCCCCACAGCAGCTCCTGCCCCATAGATCTGAACCACATCTGACCAACAGCAGCTCCTGCCCCATAGATCTAACCCACAGCATCTCCTTCCCCATTGATATGACCCTCATCAGACCCACAGCTGCTCCAGCCCAATAGATATGACCCACATATACCCCTCAGCAGGTTATGCCCCATAGATCTGACCCACATGTGCCCCACAGCAACTCCTGCCCCATAGATCTGACCCACAGCAGCTCCTGCCCAATAGATCAGACCCACATCTGCCCCACAGCAACTCCTGCCCCATAGTTCTGACCCACATGTGCACCACAGCAGCTCCTGCCCCATCGATCTGACCCACATGTGCCCCACAACAGCTCCTGCCCCATAGATCTGATACACATGTGCCCCATAGCAGCTCCTGCCCCATAGATCTGACCCACAGCAACGCCACAGCAGCTCCTGCCCCGTAGATCTGACCCACAGCAGCTCCTGCCTCAATAGATCATACCCCAATTAGCCCCACAGCAGAACCTGTCCCATAGACTTGACCCACATGTGCCCCACAGCTGCTCCTGCTCCATAGATCTGACCCTCATCAGCCCCACAGCAGCTCCTGCCCAATAGATCAGTCCCACCTCTACCCCACAGCAGATCCTTCCCAATAGATCTGACCCACATCTGCCTCACAGCAGCTCCTGCCCTATAGATCTTACCGCAATCAGCCCCACAGCATTTCCTGCCCCATAGATCTGACCCACATCTACCCCACAGCAACTCTGGCCCCATAGATCTGACCCACATGTGCCCCACAGCTGCTCCTGCCCCATAGATCTGACACACATATACCCCAGAGCTGGTCCTGCACAATAGATCTGACCAACATCTACCCCACAGCAGCTCCTGCCCCATAGATCTTACCAACATCAGCGCCATAGCATCTCCTGCCCCATAGATCTGACACAGAGCAGCTCCTGCCCCATAGATCTGACCCACATCTGCACTACAGCAGCTCCTGCCCCATAGATCTCACTCACCTGTGCCCCAGAGCAGATACTGCCCGATAGATCTGACCCACAAATACCCCACAGCAGCTCCTGCCCCATAGATCTGACCCACATCTGCACTACAGCAGCTCCTGCCCCATACATCTGACTCACATATGCCCCACAGCTACTCCTGCCCCATAAATCTGACCAACATCTACCCCACAGCAGATCCTGCCCCATAGATCAGACCCACAACTACCCCACAGCAGCTCCTGCCCCATAGATCTGACCCAAATCAGCCCCACACCAGCACCTGCCCCACTGATCTGACCCACACCAGCCCCACAGCAGCTCCTGCCCCATAGATATGACACACACCTGCCCCACAGCAGCTCCTTCCCTATAGATCTGACCCACATAAGCCCCACAGCAGCACCTGTTCCGTAGATCTGACCCACATCAGCCCCACAGCAGCTCCTGCCCCATAGATCTGACCCACAGCAGCTCCTAACTCATAGATCTGACCCACATATGACCCACAGCAGATCCTGCCCCATAGATCTGACCCACAGCAGCTCCATAGCAGCACCTACCCCACAGATCTGACCCACATCTGCCCCACAGCAGCTCCTGCCACATAGATCTACCGACATGTGCCCCACAACAGCTCCTGCCCCAAAGATCTGATACCCATGTGCCCCACAACAGCTCGTGCCCAATAGATCTGACCCACATCTGCCCCACAGCAGCTCTTGTCTCATAGATCTTAACCACATCAGCACCACAGCAGCTCCTGCCCCATAGATCTGTCCCACATCAGCCCCACAGCAGCTCCTGCCCCATAGATCCGACCCACATCTGCCCCTTAGGAGCTCCAACCCCATAGATCTGAGCGACAGCTGCTCCTGCCACATAGATCTCACCCACATCTGCCCCAAAGAAGCTCCTGCCCCATAGATCAGACCCACATCAGCCACACAGCAGCTCCCGCCCCATAGATCTGACCCACATCGGACCCACCACAGCTCTTGCCCCATAGATCAGACCCACATCTACCCCACAGCAGCTCCTGCCCCATACATCTTACCAACATCAGCGCCATAGCATCTCCTGCCCCATAGATCTGACACACATCACCCCCACAGCAGCTCCTGCCCCATAGATCTGACCCACGTCTTCCCCACAGCAGCTACTGCCCCATAGATCTAGCCCCCATCAGACCCACAGCAGCTCCAGTCCCATAGATCTGACCCACATCATCCCCACAACAGCTCCTGCCCCATAGATCTGATCCACATCTGCCCCACAGCAGCTCCTGCCTCATAGATCTGACCTACACACTACATCCGGATCTCACTACAGCCTCCCTTCAGGAAGTTAGAGAGAGCAATGAGGTCTCTCCTGAGCCTCCTCTTCTCCAGGCTGAACAATCCCAGCTCCCTCAGCCTCAACTCATACGGCCTGTGCTCCAGACCCCTCACCAGCTTTGTTGCCCTCCTCTGAACTCGTTCCGGGGCCTCCATGTCTTCCTTGCACTGAGGGGCCCAAAACTGAACACAGCACTCGAGCTGCGGCCTCATCAGTGCTGAGAACAGGGGGACAATCACCTCTCTGCTCCTGCTGGCAACACTGTTTCTGATGCAGGCCAGGATGCCCTTGGCCTTCTTAATATACAGCAAAGGAATCTCCTGAAAAGGAAACCAGAATATCTGGCAACATGAAACAAAGTTCTGATTCATAAAAGACTGGCAGCAAGGCCTGAATCTCTTGTGTAATCTGCTCTTGATTTATCCCATTAGCACTAGGTGGAATGCAGAAGCTTCCTGAGACGTGATAATCAAAACCTAGTCCAATGCCTTTAAAAAAGCCTTTAAGAGATTACTCCTCCTTGGCTGTTTAAAATAAACTTAGGTAATACAAAATGTTGGAAATATTTTGGACAGCTCCCCAGGGCCGGGCTTTGGAAGGCCGTATTGACGAGAGTCAATCAAGCTCCGGCTGCAGGCGTATATGTGTGTGCCAGTTCTTCAACACAGTAGAAATCACAACTTGCTGCGTGATCAAAATTCTGCATGTGCTACTCCTGAACCCCAATTACTTCCAACGGTGTTAAATTACCCCTTGATCTCAAAGCTGAACAAAACAACAAAATGCCACACCAATACTGAATACATAAAAACAAACAACTCCTTGGGCCTCAAGGGGAGGCTGATGCACAGGCCACGGCTGCCAGCGTGCAGCTGGGCTTCCCAGGGCAAACAGCAGCACACGGTGCATCAGAAGCTGAAAGAACCCTCAGGGAAGAGAGGCCAACTCAAGGGGCTGAGCACGGGACACCCTTCTTCCTGCCGGGCTGCTTCCCCTCCTCTGGTTTCTTTCTGTCAGTCCTCAGAGAGCAAGGAGATGCTCACAGCCTGTCACCAGCACTTACGGGTTGGCTGAAAGGCCACAGGTTGGGAAGACCAACAAGGAAACGGGGGAAAACCTGCACCATGTCAAGGGAGAGACGTGAAGCCGACCGCTTCATCGCCCTGTGATTGCCAGCCCGAGCGAGGGACATTCTGACCAGCTACTGAAAGAGGCAGCACCAGGTTTAGAAAGTTCGCTTCAATTTTATTGCGTACAAAAGGACTCGGCTTCTATTTATTACCCCGCCCACACCCCAAAATGAAGCCCCAGTGCCCAGGATTTCCGCTTAGCAATCAGTCACTCAGCCTCCAGTCAGACCCAAGGAGAAGCCAAACCCCAGGGCTACGTCACCTCCTCCCTCTCCAGTCCCAGCCAGCCCTATTTCAACCTAACCCTACACCAGGCCTGGACCTCAAGAGACACACCCTGAAGGAACGCAGCGTCTCCAGCTCTTGCCGTACACCAAGTCCTGCACAGGTGAAGCCCTCTTTGCTTCTAACGCAGCACAAGTCCTTCCTGTCCAGTTCACTTCCATCATCTCCACCGTCCATGACAGGGAAAGCACGGCTGTGCCGGTAAACTGGACTGTTCAGTCAGCAGGTTTTGGTGCCACCTCCGAGGAAGCGCTGCAGGTGGTTCTGCTGTCCTTTGTAGCTTCCTGCTCAGGCCATCATCGTTGCTTTCTGCTTTCCTTCTCGGCTTTCTTCCTCAGCTGAGCAGCGCTTGCCTTGCCTCAGCTTTCTTCACTCTCTCCCAAGTCTCAGTCCCCAGACTCTCCGAGTCCTACAAGAATCAATTCGGAAACGCTCAGGGAACCTTCTCAGCTAACAACTGGTTGGCGGCTCGCTTTGGGAGCTCAAGTCACCCTGCTGGGCACGTTGGGCTGCCAGAACTGGGAACCGCCTTCCTGACAGTCGGGCACACAAGAAACTCCACCCCTGTCTCGTTCCCCAAATCCCACACAAACCAGAGCCTAAAGCCCTTTCCTGCAAGGCGGTCCCTGCACGGGCGGGAGGACCCTGTGCCTGGCAGCTCATAGGGAGCAGCAGTAGCCACAGGATAAGACTGAGCTGGCACCTCCAGGCTGCTGGCAACAGTTACAGATGGTTCCCTCCCACCCAGTTGCCCGTGCCTTTCTCCTATCCCATGAGAGCACCACTTACTGCCTTTGGGAACTTGGAAACTGGCAGCATGATGGCCAGCACAGAGAAGCTGCAAAACGGCTCCGTAGAAGAGTCTGTGGCGCAGCATGTTCTTCATTAGCATGGGCTCAGGGATCTCAGGTGGCCAGAAATGCAGTTCAGCAGCCATAGCACAGACAGCCTGCTGCTCTACTGCTCTCTTATGGAGGCTGCCTGCTGTGAGGGGGGAAAAAGAGGCATCATTACTCTCAGGCACTGTGATGGAGTTACTTCCTGCTAGAAACATTTCCAGGCTGACTTAGAGAAGTGCTCTGAAGCTTGGTCACCTTGGGCTACCGACCCAAGAACAAAGAGGGACAACAAACTTGCATTTCAATTGCCCTTTAGCGCCTGCCTCGGAGAAGAGCCCTCAGCCTTCAGTATTGCTGCACTTACAGGTGAGGGGAAGAGAAGCAAGAGGACGGGTGGGTGTCAAAGAAGGGAAAATTTACCAGGCAAGAATAAACCTATCCCTGAGCTCCATCACACACATGTGAATACTGCCTTACTAATATGAACAATAACATCATTCACACAGCTAAATTTACTCACATTCACGTACCTGGTTGTGGACATGTTCGAGGCCTCGCTGCTGCTGTGCTGTTCAACGCCGGCCACAGCAATAAAGCGCGCAGAAAGCCCATCTGTTGCAGACAGAGGAGTGAGCCGTGCTTAACCAACACTGCTTCAGCGCACGCTTACAGTAAGGCACACCTACCTTGCGCTGGCCATGCAGGAAGCTCGTGACGCAGCTCCAGACGGCTCTCCTGAGGCCCAGCTTCATTTCACGGCCACTCACGCTCTGCTGCTGGACATTCTGCAACGGAAAAGCCACCGGATGCAAATCCCATCCCTCGCAGATGGCATCAGACCTCCGCTCTCATGGCAGTCGCACTCACGGCTCCGGGGGAGAAAGCAGACGTGTGCTTACCGAGCGAGCGCTGTTTGCTGCCAGCTGCTGGTAGGAACCCACGCCTAACCCTACAGTACCAACAGTAACCTATGCCTAACTCTACTATGGGAACAACAATCTACTCCTAACACTAAAGAATGAAGAGGAACAAACTCCTAACAGGAAAACACCAACTACTAACACTAAACCTACTCCTAACCTACTCCTAACACTAAAAAATGAACAATAAGCAATGCCTAACTCAAAAACACAAACAATAACCTATGCCTAACTCAAAAACACTAACAACAACCTACACCTAACTCTAAAACTAAACTAAACCCAAAAACCAACTATAGAAACAGGGACTGGAACAAACAGGGTAAAGATGGGACTGGGGGCCCACAGAATGTGGCTGCAGAATAGGCCCAAAGGAGGAACAGATGTTAAAAAAACGCCACCCAGCTAATGCAGGGGGCGGGGGCCGTGCAGCGGGTAAGGAGCTCAGCGCCTGGACCAGCCACAGTGGAGCTGTGACCATGCCAGCGCGGGGCCTGGCACGGTGGTGTGGTGCCAGGCCAGCTATGCCGCGGGCGGATCCACCTCCATGGGCTCCTCTGCAGGTGGATCCACCTCCATGGGCTCCTCTGCAGGTGGATCCACCTCCATTCGCTCATCTGGAAGTGGATCCACCTCCATAGGCTCCACATGGGTGGTGGTCACGGGGCTGGTCCAGGCATGATGGAATATGGCTCTCTTACCCATCCTCTGCCTGGTGGTCATGGCGGGCCCCCTCCTCCTTCTCACTCCTAGGGCCCCCAGCTCCATCCTCCCGCCTGAAACAGGGAAAACTTCTACCCTAGCCCTCTTAGCTGCCGACATGGCTGCTAACTGCCACAGCTGTCAGAGGCGAGTGCGTTGCGCGCGGCAGCGGTGACCAAGGTGACGTGGAGAGGGTTCTAAAATGGCGGCCGCACTGCTGGCACTGGTGTTCCACATAGGATGAGGAGGGGGCTGGTAATAGCAGGACAAGGGGAAACTGATTGAAGTTGAAAGAGGGAAGATTTAGGTTGGATGTTAGGGGGAAAGTTGTTTACTAGCAGAGTGGTTAGGCCCTGGAACGGGCTGCCCAGGGAGGTTGTGGATGCCCCGTCCTTGGGGGTGTTCAGGGCCAGGTTGGACAGGGCCCTGGGCAACCTGATCTAGTAAAGGTGTATGTTTGGTGGCCCTGCCAGGCAGGGGGGTTTGTTCTTCATGATCCATGAGGTCCCTTCCTGGGTCATTCTGTGACTCTGTGATACTGGTGTGTGGCTGTTTGTCCCAGCGCGCTGACCTTTTGTCTTCAGGTTCACCAACAAGACTGTAACTGATTTATGGAGGAGGCAAGTGATGGGTGCTACTGTGTGACAATCAACATCACTTTGTGGACATTTGAAAGCACCTTCCTCCAGAGCTGTTCACCTCCAGAAGAGGGTGCTCAGAAGTGTTTACTGGCAGAAGATCTGGCAGCTGCCCCCCCCCCCAACAGGCCCCAGCCCGGCCTGAGCCACGTGACAGTGACAGGAAGTGCTTCCTGCAGGCGGCGGAGAGCACTTCCGGGCCATGGCGGCCATGAGCGGGGCCGGGAGGAGCGGGCTCTGTGCTGCGAACGGGGTCGGGCCTCGGTGCGGGGGCACGGAGGGGCTGTTGGGGGAGGAGCTCGCGGCGCTGCCGGCACCCAGAGGCGGCTCCCGGGCGGCTCCACGGTCTCGCTGTGCTGCGGAGTCACCCGGCCGGCCCCAAAAGCCTGGAGGCAGAGCCTGAGCCGGCCCCGGCCCGGATCATGTGGTGCGGCTCTGGCCGTGCTGGGCTGTGCGGCACCAAGAGGAAGACGGCCGTTCGTTTGCCGGCCGCTCACTGGCTGTAAGATCCGGGTGGCGCCGAGGCCCGGTTAAGAAACGGCGTGGATGAAGGTTTGTACGGATGGAGTGGGTCTGGATTGCAGTGAGCGGGACGAGTCCGGGCTGCGGTTTGGCGTGGTTGTGTTGGTTGCTTTGAAGGGCTGCCGTCATAGGGCGGAGGGAGGGAGAGGGAGAGGGAGGGATGAACAGGGAAGCAGAAAACAGATGCTCTGCTGGAATTCAGAATAAAGGGGGGCTAAAAGGGGGATAGTTAAAGGTAGTTTACAGAAAATGATTTAGTTAGAATAACAAGGAATGGAGACAGTGGGTCTGGAAGAGCAGGAAAAATGAAGATGAAGGAGTGAGAACTCCCTGAGACACCTGGTGAGAAGGGGATTAGGTGTTGCAACTCCTCTTTTGATATTTGCATCTCCCTGACAAGATGGGCGATAACAAGAGGGGGTCTGCATGATAAAGAAAGTGTATTAGAATAAAGGGATGCATGTTAGAATTACGGGAAATCATTGACTATGCATGAGGTGTACCTCTATCTGTATCACGGTTTTACAAGTTGGTGTGCAAGTTTGGAGGAGCTATCCCCCTTGCACCCAGCGCTGGAATAAAACATACCTGCTTTATAACCCATCTCTGGATTATAGAGTTTGATTCCGCAAGTCAGGGAGCTTTGAACAGTGCGGGCAGTCAGGAGCACGTCGCGTTTCTGCCTGCTGTGTTGGCGCTGCCGTAAGTCTTTGGGTCCCCAGGGAGGCTCTCCCTGGGGGTGTCCCGATTGGAAGGCAGGATTCAATCCCGCCGCAGCCCGTCCATGGCAGGCAGACGCTTCTCTCCTCTGCTCATGGGACTCAGCAGTGCCAGGGGTTTCACAGCGCGTGTTGCAGTGGCTGGCAGCCTCCGTGTGTTTTTCTGTTGCAAACAGGATCCCATGGTGGAGCCGAACTAGAAGCAGACGTTGGTGTCTTGTGGCAGGAGCAAGGGCAGTGGAAGCGCTGTCCAATGCCGGGCGGTGGTGACTGCCATGAGAGCAGGGGTCTGATACCATCTGTGAGGGATGGGATTTGCATCCGGTGGCTTTTCCGTTGCAGAATGTCCAGCAGCAGAGCGTGAGTGGCCGTGAAATGAAGCTGGGCCTCAGGAGAGCCGTCTGGAGCTGCGTCACGAGCACCTTGTGTGTGTGCTGGCCATCATGCTGCCAGTTTCCAAGTTCCCAGAGGCACTAAGTGGTGCTCTCATGGGCTGAGAGAAAGGCACGGGCAACTGGCTGGGAGGGAACTGTCAAATACAAGATACGAAATACTAAAGTATTGATGCTACAGATAAAGCTCAGTTTGCATTTTTGTTAGAGTCTGTGACAACAAATACAGTGTCCCTGAAGAAATGGCTTTTTTGGCCATTAAAAGACAAAATGCAATCTTTTGATTTGCACAAAGCAGTAAAAACAACACTGGAGCGATTTTCTTTATCCTTTGACAGAGTCTCTGGGTCTTTAATGTCCCTTCCCACCCAAACCATTCCACAATAATATATTTCCACAATGTAAATGTGAAAATATCTGCCATGGTCTCCTGCTGCTCTAGATGACTGGGAATCCTCAGCGTCCATAACAAGCCCAGGGGGAGCCTGGTCCTTGCGGTGGAACAGATCTACCCAGTGGGACACGCTCCCAGTAATTCTTCCCCAGCAGCCTGGCACTCACCCACTAAAAGGTGCCACAAGCACCCACTCTATGCAGCCCTGCGTCACAGGAGGAGCAGCCCGTGGGGAGGCCCAGCCAGCAGCCTGGGGATGTGAGGTCACTATGCCCTGCCACATTGCTGCCTTGTGCCACAAGATCACAATGCCCAGCTGCGTGCTCTAGGTGTTCTGTGCCCCAATAGCAGCACTCGTTGTGGCTGTAGCAGTGGTGGTAGCAGCATGGCACGAGTACTGGGGGCCACGGCCCCCACCTGCCTTGCCGTCCTCCTACTGATAGCCATGTGTTGTCAGGAGACTTGTGCTGCTCCAGGGCGAGCAGCAGGAGCAGGTGGGTGGGCAGAGATGGGGTAAAAAATAAGCGGAAATGAGAGTGAGAAGCCCAGGTTCTGGTTCCAGTGGCTCTGTGCCTTATAGCCCTAAGGCTGCCTTCGATGGGGGCGGGGGGGTACTGGAAAAGGGGGACAGGCAGCACCACAGGAGCTGGGCAAGGGCATGAGGAAGCCCTGTGCTCCCACGGCTCTGCCGCTGGCTGGGTGGAGCATGCTCTTCATCCTGGGGGTGTCCCAGGGGAGAACGTGGAAGGTGTGTGCTGGGAAAAGCATGAGCATTTCTGCTCCAGCTGCCTGATGCTCCCCATAGAAAAATCCTGGTTCCCAACAGAGACCCCCAGCTGTAGCCCAGTGTGTTTCAGGCACCTTTTCTTTGTATGCTCTTCCACGCGGTCCCGGAGGGGTGCTGCATGTGGCCAGGAGGGAGCATTTGTAAAGCTGCCGAGTGCTAGGCTCCAGGTCACCCTGGCCCCTCTATAGCTTTGGCGATCAAGGCCTGAGTCTCCCATCCTGTTATCTGTCCCCTTCCCTGGCCCCTTCCCTGTCACTAAGGGAGAGGAAGATCACAGCATGCAATGGGAACATCCCTCTTCTGTTCTTTCTTCTAGATGATGACATTGGTACTCCTTCCTCAGATGACTGGAAGGAGACTGCTTTTGTGCCTCAGGGGAAACTCCGAGGTAAGTTGTGAGTGTCTGTTTCCTTGGAAGTCGAAAAATTAGTGCTATAATAGCTTATTTGGGTACGTAAGGCTCTCCAAAGGTCTTTCAAGTCTCTTTGTGCTTTGAAGGTCGTACACAGATCAGTCATTAGTATTTCTTTACTTGGAGAATTGTCACATTTCAGTGGGAAGGCGGCCCTTGCCAGTCTTTGCTCCTATTCCTTTGCTGTTTGGGCCATGTCATTCCCTGACCTGCAGCCAGTCCTCACAGGTCACTGCAGGAAAAAAAACAAGGCAGACCCCAGTGCACAGCGGAAGCTCTCCTCACCTGTGTCTGATCACTCTTGTGCCTGCAGGCCCCTTTGGTGCATTTCGAAAGCAAAGTCGCGTCCCTGAGCCTGGGGTGGATGCCAGACGTAAGTCACCAGTCTTCATCTCATGATCTTTGCTCATATTTGGTTGTGGAAGTTCAGGAGGGGTTCATCTTTTCACTGCCTGGTGATTTCTTCTCCATGAGAAGCTTGGGTAGTCACTGTTTCTTGGGTGCTGCATGCTCCCAGCATCCCGTTGACTTTGTCTCCATACATCAGAGATCTCCCCACTAAAAAAACCTTGAGGGGCCAAATGTTCTTCTATGCCTTCTCTGAAGATTGTTTTACATGGCCTGGAGAGAGTATCTGGAAAGCTGCTGAGTGCCAGCCAACTGCCCACCTGGCTTCTCTGCAGCTTTGCAACTTTTGACCCAGGTCTGAGTGCCATGTCATCACCTGAGCCCCTTGCAGTCACTGCAGGTCCCTAAGGAAGAGAGAAATTACAGCATACCATGTCATGAGATTTTACTTCCTTTGAGAGATGCCAGCTCACAGTCCTAATGTCAGCCAGGCGCGTCTGCAGGTGTGAGTGAGAATGCACACCTGTGTGTGTGTGCCCTGCCCTCGCACAATGCCCTGGTCCCATTCAGTGATGCCGTTATGCGTTTAGGTAAGCTGCAGTGTGTGGTGAAAAGTTCTCATTCTTTGGTTGCAGAAGTGCCTCCAGGGAAGGCCGTGCTAAATCCTTAGTTGTGCTGGAACCCCACAGGCATCCCAGGGGTGGCTGTTGTCGTTACTGACTTCACTGAAAAGACCGTTCAGTTTAATATCTTGTTTGTCTGAAAGTTATCTTAATGCTTTCTGTTTAGGTCCTGAGAAACAGAAAGAGGCCCTGGAAACAGGAAAATATCTGCAGACACTGCCCCCTCTGCTAATGAAAATCATGAAGGACAAAGCACGTGGTAGGTGTATTTCCGTCTGTTCCCTGAAAGGCTTGTGAAACTGAATTTCTAGAAATACATGTGGAGAAACTGCACCATCTTCCTGATGAGAAGCAGTTACTTACAGTCCCACTCCCTTACCTCCTTTCTAAAGAGACAGGTGGAGCACCTATGCGCTGGCTTGCATTTTGGAACGGCAGAGTTCGCACACTGACTGTCCCCCTGAGAGTAATAGAGGCCATGCACACAACAACTGTCACTCCAGGTAAGGGCCGCTCATAGAGCTCCGTGGCCGTGGTTAGAGGTTGCTCCCCTCCCACTGCAGCCAGTTCCCAGGGACTTAGGAACTTTGTCCTTTTGGGAACTAGGCCACCAGAACCACATTCAGCAGATAAGGAGAGGAAACAGGACCCTCCATAGTACCTCCTGTGCACAGACCCTGCATTCCAGAGCTTGCTGTGCTTCCCCTGAGCCACCAGGCACAACAGCAGCCCGGAGCGGGATCCTTCCTGTGGTTGTTCTTGTCCACGTCACTCAAAGCAGCAGCTGGTGAAACAGATCCACATTGTTTTTCCAGGTGCGGATGGTGAGGAACACGCAAATGCCGCAGACAATAATTTTATCAAGAAGTACTGCCTGGGATTTGGTGTGGCTATCTTCGTTACCATGCTGATGGCAATGTTTTCGTGCTATCGTCTTGTCCGACAACGGAGGCAGATAAACCAGTGAGTTCTTGTTCACCCCCAACCCCATCCTGCCCCCTCTCTTTACTATAGGGATCCTGTGAGCAAGGAGGCATTTCTAGTTAAAGCAGCATAGAGAAGCCAGTTAGTTGTTGCCTAACACTGTCTGAGATTGACACTGTCAGACATTTAACTGACCTCGCCATTCCTGCTGCATGTTCTTACTGCTGGGCCTGAGACAGGCCCGGAGATGAGAGTGACTCTATCATGCACTGTGAGGAAGGAGAGCAGGGGGTTCTCCTGTGCCCTCAGCACGTTTCTCTCCCTGCAGGCGCCTTGCTGAAGATGCTGCAGTCCAGCATATTGCCCGCAGCAACACCTCACGCTTGGACAAACAGCTTGCTCGCCTCAGTGCGCCGGACAGAAAAGACGTGGCACAAACAACCGGTACCTGTGCAGTGACAATCTGCCCACCAGCCGCAGAGCACCACCAGAGCGGCCCCTGCCAGGCCTGACGGCTGTCGGGCTCAGCTGCCCCCAGTGCAGCCCCCGTAGCCCACCAGCCCAGGCTCCGTGGCCCCTGGGAAGTACATCATGCCCAGTGGCCCCTATCCACCTTGGGCATCAACACCTCTTTCAGGGGACAGGAGGGACCCACCTGGTTTGGAAGCTTGCAGTCATCGGCTGGCACCCAAACAGCAGCACCCTGGCATCAACACCACCCTCCTGTCCCCCACCACCATTCTTCAGGGGTTGGCAGTGGCTCCCTCAAAGTGTCACCCGCAGGCAGCCACTGCCTCAGAGAAGCCTGAGAGGCCTGTCAGCCTCCAGCACCATCTCTGCCCTCACCCTCCCCTCCACCATCCATCAGGGGATGGAAGCGACCCCAGCAGAGTATAGACCTGGGGACATCATCCAACAGACGGACGACCATTGCCTGGGGGAAGCCAACTGGCCCAGCAGCCCCCTGTCCCCCCAGGAACTGTCACCAACTTTCCTTCACCATCCTTCAGGAGGTTGGAGCAGCCCCCACAGGGTGGCAGTTTGAGGGCATCATCCGACACCCAGAAAACTACAGCCAGGAGAAAGCATACCAGGCCCCACAGCTCCCAGCCCCCCACAGCACCAACTCTGCCCTCCCGCTCCTCTCCTCCATCCTTCAGGATGTGGGAGTGCCCCCCCCCCACAGGGTCGGCATGGGGGCAACACCTGTAAAACCTCTGCCTGGAAAAAGTATGACAGGCCCAGCAGCCCCAAGATCCCCCCAGCACCACCTCTCTCTTCATGCTCCTCTCCACCATTGGTCAGGGGGTGGGAGCATCATCACTGGTCAACACAACAGGGGGTTCTTTCTTTAATATCCTTATTACACCTTCCGAACTGAGTATACCTTTTCTACAAAAATTCTCAGCACCACAGATGATCATATTCAAAACATCTATAACTATATGGAATATAGATATTGTAAATTAATTCAATAAAATTCAACAACAAAACAAAATAACCAAGAAGCTGCTTCCTTCAAAAGGCAGAGTATTCTGACGAGGAGAAAACAGCAATACTAACATCACGTCACAGCGTTGCCATCAGGGCTCAAGCTAAGGCAGCCAGCTGACCAGGGCAGAACTTGTGTTAGATGCTGCTCAGTGACAACACCCAGAATGAAGTAGCAAGGATGTGAAGTGTAGGAGACTACTTGCGCTTATCACATTCTGTCTGCTGTAACAGCACTACTCAAAGATTTCTAATCGGGCCAAGATCTTTGTGAAGCAGCAGTTTGTTCATTACTGCCATCATGGCCGCACACCCCTACTGACTGTTGGGCAGGGCTGCAGTGGAGAACGCCCTCCACACGCAGTCCTGGGCAGGCAAGGGCTGTCGGTGCACAGTGCCACACGCTCCTTGCCATCTGCACACACGTGGGCTGGCTTTGCACTGCCAGGCACATCGTCTCACCTGGGCACTTGCAGGTCCTCGCTTGGTGGTATGCAGAGACAGCGGGGCCAACAGATGAAGTTATCTGTGTTGTGTGCAATACTTGCATGACTTGGGAGCTGACAATCCTTGTGGTTCTCTGTCCTGCTCCAATTTATAGGAAGGAGAGGAGGTCCATACGTGTATGCCTGAGCATGGTTCAAATGTTGGAGGACGGACGCTATTACGATTTAGGGTGATTAGGAAGGGAAGGCGGGCAATAGAAAAGACAGGAAAAAGAATCAAGGAGTCTTTATAGGAAGCAAGAGGGAGAGAGAGTCACATCCATGGATCTGACGTGTTTAGTAGTTCAGTCATTGATCTTCAGTAGTGGTGGGTCATCAGGAGTTGTTGTTCCGCTGACGATGACTGTGACCACGGCAACAGTTTCCAATGATAGTATAAACTTACAAATAAGTCCAACGTGGTTCAGTCAGCTCTCCTTGGTGTGACAGCTCAAATCCAAAATGGTTGAGTAAGCTCTCCTTGGAATGGCAGCTTCTGGCTCTGGGATCTCATCTGGACCTTGCCAGCAGACAAGAGGGAGCAGGGACGCCCACCTGCTTCTTGTTCTTCACCGGACATGATGGTATCATTCCCCAGTTTTTCCATACCAAGCTGGAGCCAGATCTTCTGCCAGTAAACACTTCTGAGCACCCTCTTCTGGAGGTGAACAGCTCTGGAGGAAGGTGCTTTCAAATGTCCACAAAGTGATGTTGATTGTCACACAGTAGCACCCATCACTTGCCTCCTCCATAAATCAGTTACAGTCTTGTTGGTGAACCTGAAGACAAAAGGTCAGCGCGCTGGGACAAGCAGCCACACACCAGTATCACAGAGTCACAGAATGACCCAGGTTGGAAGGGACCTCATGGATCATGAAGAACAAACCCCCCTGCCTGGCAGGTCCACCAAACATACACCTTTACTAGATCAGGTTGCCCAGGGCCCTGTCCAACCTGGCCCTGAACACCCCCAAGGACGGGGCATCCACAACCTCCCTGGGCAGCCCGTTCCAGGGCCTAACCACTCTGCTAGTAAACAACTTTCCCCCTAACATCCAACCTAAATCTTCCCTCTTTCAACTTCAATCAGTTTCCCCTTGTCCTGCTATTACCAGCCCCCTCCTCATCCTATGTGGAACACCAGTGCCAGCAGTGCGGCCGCCATTTTAGAACCCTCTCCACATCACCTTGGACACCACTGCCGCGCGCAACGCACTCGCCTCTGACAGCTGTGGCAGTTAGCAGCCATGTCGGCAGCTAAGAGGGCTAGGGTAGAAGTTTTCCCTGTGTCACGGTTTGAACTAAAAATCCACCTGCGTCCGTGACAGGGGGCCGTAGGCCCCGGAGGGGCCCTAGGCCGAAAGGAAAAAGTTAATTAGGAAAAGAAAACAGCAGCAACGATGTAAGGAGGCACACTTATTTACTAAATACTATATCGAAATACAGGATAACACAATATAATACAATATAATTGAAAATTGAGCTAACGAATCAAGCAAAATAGGAGGGAGAATGAGTCCCGTAACCGAGAGGCCTACTGTGAATCTGGGCGAACGGCTGAAGGCTCCCACACACTCCCCTGAACGCCAGAACTCGAAAGACGTCAGTCTGTTCTGCGACAGAGTTAATATAGAGTCCAGGTCCCGTGACCTATCGTGTTGTTCCCTGGGAGATGTAGTCTTCTTCTGTAAGTTGCAGATTCAGTAAAATTATTCATGCTTTATATGATGTTATGATGTGGAATACTGATAGCAAAAAAATACAAAATTATTAAACCATGACATTCCACCCCTTATTCTACATGATTACATTATGTTTATACATACATACACACTCATATGTATAATTGTGAATAATCAGCAACCTTATTTTTCTCAACAATTTATATTTATTCCATACAAATCCCTAAGTTGAGAACAAAACTCTATAACCTAACCTACTATTTATTAATTTTGAGAAAATGGCAAAACTGCCAGAAAAATGAAAACATGTCAGCGGTAGAGGGGAAAGGCAGCGCTGGTAGGGCGTCCCCCACATCAAGGTGCACTCATCCTTTCCCAGCCACCACAGCAGATTTCCTTTTGACTTATACTTCTTTCCATGTGTGCTCTACACATGCATGGCCAGTGCAGGATATAGAGTCCAGATGGAAAACTTGCTTACAGAATGCCTAATTAAGGTATATAGAGAAAAAGTGTTTCCTTAACATTAATCCACTCTATCTTAAGTCCTATACCTAATTGAACTATTCTGTACCTAATTGAAATATTTTCTGAGACTCTACCTATATATTTACAGGAAAATCATTGGCTGCACTCCCCCAACATCAAATTCCCTTGTGGTACACATTGAACATTCCCATTTTTGTCCATCACCCACCATGTGCACCCAGGTCCCTGGGCAAAGACAGTACCCCGGAGAGGTTTGCCCTTTCCAGATGCTGGAAGGACCCAAACTGTTTTTCCCAACACACTCTTTATGTGTACTACAGGAACCTTATCTCCCTCCACGGTACGTAGGGAGCTGGATTGGTTAGGACCATTACGATTACTAGATCCTCGAGTGTTGACCAACCAGGTGGCTTCTGCTAAATGGTTCTCCCAGTTTTTATACGTTCCACCACCCATTGCTTTCAACATAGTTTTCAACAACCCATTGAATCGTTCAATCTTACCAGAAGCTGGTGCATGATAGGGAATATGGTAAATCCACTCAATGCCATGATTTTTGGCCCAAGTGGTTACAAGGGAATTTTTAAAATGGGTCCCATTATCTGATTCAATTCTTTCTGGAGTGCCATGCCGCCACAGGATTTGCTTTTCCAACCCTAATATGGTGTTTCGGGCGGTAGCATGGGGTACTGCATATGTTTCGAGCCACCCAGTGGTTGCCTCCACCATGGTGAGTACATAACGCTTACCATTGCGAGATCGTGGCAAGGTGATATAATCAACCTGCCATGCCTCTCCATATTTATACTTTTGCCATCGCCCTTCCCCCCAAAGAGGTTTCATCCTCTTGGCTTGTTTAATTATGGCGCATGTTTCACAATCATGAATAACCTGAGCAATAGCGTCCATAGTTAAGTCCACCCCTCGGTCTCTGGCCCACTTATATGTTGCATCCCTTCCTTGATGACCTGAAGTCTCATGGGCCCACCAAGCTAGGAATAATTCACCCTTGTTCTGCCAGTCCAAGTCTATTTGAGCCACCTCAATTTTGGCAGCTCGATCAACCTGATGGTTATTTTTATGTTCTTCAGTAGCCTTACTTTTAGGCACATGAGCATCTACATGGCGCACCTTTACAACAATGTTCCTTATTCGGGCAGCAATGTCTTTCCACAGTTCAGCAGCCCAAACAGGTTTACCCTTTCGTTGCCAATTATCATCTTCCCACTGTTGCAACCACCCCCATAAGGCATTTGCCACCATCCATGAATCAGTATAAAGATGAAGCATTGGCCACCTCTCCCGTTCAGCCACATCTAAAGCCAGCTGAACAGCCTTTACCTCTGCAAATTGACTTGATTCTCCTTTACCTTCAGTGGCCTCTGCAACTTGTCGTGTGGGGCTCCATACAGCAGCTTTCCATCTGCGATGCTTCCCTACAATACGACATGATCCGTCTGTGAATAGGGCAAATTTCTTTTCGTTTTCTGGTAGCTCATTGTATGGTGGTGCCTCTTTAGCACGTGATACCTCTTCTGTAGGTGGTGTTTCAATTTTTTTACTCTCAGGCCAGTCCATGATCACTTCTAGAATTCCAGGACGGCTGAGTTTTCCCATTCGAGCTCGTTGAGTAATTAATGAAATCCACTTACTCCAAGTGGCATCAGTAGCATGATGGGTGGAGGGAACCTGTCCTTTAAACATCCAATTTATTACTGGCAAGCGAGGTGCTAGAAGAAGCTGAACCTCTGTCCCAACTACTTCAGAAGCAGCCCGAACCCCCTCATACACGGCTAAGATCTCCTTCTTAGTCGGAGTGTAGCGCTCCTCAGACCCTTTATATGCTTGACTCCAAAATCCTAGGGGTCGGCCTCGGATCCTCACATCCTGCCCCGTCCGTACTGGCCCCAAGGCCACGGCACGGGCTATTTCTTGTTTTCTCTGCTCAAAAGCCTGCTGCTGCTCAGGACCCCATGAGAAATTATTCTTCTTCTGTGTTACCTGATAGAGGGGGCTCACTATGTGGCTGTAGTTTGGGACATGCATTCTCCAAAAGCCCACTACTCCCAGAAAAGATTGGGTCTCTGTCTTGTCGGTGGGCGGAGACATAGCAGTGATTTTGTCAATCACATCTGCTGGGATGTGACGACGTCCATCTTGCCATTTTATACCTAAGAACTGGATTTCCTGGGCAGGCCCCTTCACCTTGCTGCGCTTAATGGCAAAACCAGCTTTCAAAAGAATTTGGATTATCTGTTTCCCTTTCTTGAAAACCTCTGCTGCTGTATGGCCCCACACTACAATATCATCAATATACTGCAAGTGCTCAGGAGCATCACCCTGTTCCAAAACAGCTTGGATCAATCCATGGCAAATTGTTGGGCTGTGCTTCCACTCCTGAGGTAAACGGTTCCAGGTGTACTGAATACCTCTCCAGGTAAAAGCAAACTGTGGCCTACATTTTGCAGCCAATGGGATGGAAAAGAAGGCATTAGCAATGTCAATGGTGGCATACCACCTAGCTTCTTTTGACTCCAGTTCATACTGGAGTTCTAGCATGTCTGGTACAGCAGCACTTAATGGAGGTGTGACTTCATTCAGGCCAGGGTAATCCACCGTCAGCCTCCATTCCCCACTGGTTTTACACACTGGCCATATGGGGCTGTTAAAAGGCGAGTGAGTTTTGCTAATCACTCCCTGATTCTCTAATTGGCGAATTAGCTTGTGAATGGGGAGCAATGAGTCCCTATTGGTGCGGTACTGCCGTCTGTGAACCACTCTGGTGACAATTGGTACCTCTTGGTCTTTTACCTGGTGCAACCTCCCAGCACCCGCTGGGAGACCCGGCGCTCGCTGCGTTGCTTCCGTCCTCCGTTCGGGGGGTTCCGTGCGCCGGCGCCGGCGCGTGGAAAGGGAGGGGGTGTGCGGCTGGTCGTGCGCGGGCGCGTGCCAGGCCCCCTTTCGCCCGGTTTTTCCCCATCCATCCATCCATCCATCCATCCATCCATCCATCCATCCATCCATCCATCCATCCATCCATCCACCTTTCCGCTTCGTGGCGGCGCGGGGTAGACCTGGGCGACCATCCACCCGCTCGATCGGCGGGTGCAGTTTCCCGTCCGTGCCGCGGGTAGACGTGTCGGCCGTAGCGGGGTTGACCTGTCGGCCGGTGCCGTTTCCCGTCCGTGCCGCGGGTAGACGTGTCGGCCGTAGCCGCGCGTCACGCAGCTGTGTGAAGCGGTAAGGGTACGACGAACGGCCAGCCGACCCCGACCCGACCCGACCCGACCCGACCGCTTCCGCCGTTGACCCACCCCCATCTTTTTATTACTTTTATTTTATTTTATTTTATTTTACCGCGACATTTTACGATCTATCTGTACTTTTTCACACCTTCTTCTCTTCTACTTTTCTTTGACTTCTGCCTTCCCTTCCCTTCCCTTCCCTTCCCTTCCCTTCCCTTCCCTTCCCTTCCCTTCCCTTCCCTTCCCTTCCCTTCCCTTCCCTTCCCTTCCCTTCCCTTCCCTTCCCTTCCCTTCCCTTCCCTTCCCTTCCCTTCCCTTCCCTTCCCTTCCCTTCCCTTCCCTTCCCTTCCCTTCCCTTCCCTTCCCTTCTTCTCTTTCTCCTCGTCGCCCGCGCGTGAGTAGGCCCGGCCCGGCCTGGACCGGCACGGCCTCTGTCACAAAGAAGGGGGTCGCTTGCGTGGCCGGGGGTCCGCGACGGGGTTTCAGGTATGCGGGTAGACCTGGCTGCCAGTCGCCTGATCTTCCCGGCCCCGCGTCCGTCTTTCACCTTCCCCCC
This sequence comes from Coturnix japonica, assembly GCF_054131305.1. Taxonomy (NCBI): domain Eukaryota; kingdom Metazoa; phylum Chordata; class Aves; order Galliformes; family Phasianidae; genus Coturnix; species Coturnix japonica. The sequence continues at coordinate 4,158,211 of NC_140689.1, forward strand.
CCCCCCCCCCAGTCCACACCGCATGAGCGGGAACCTGACCCGTACCCGACGGCGGCCCGCCTCCGCCTGCCCCCACCCCGGCCCTCGCCCACAACCCGCCCTCTCCCGGACGCAACTCGCTCGACCGGCCCGCGACCGTGTTTTTTTATTTGTTTGTTTGTTTTTGTTTTTTTTTTTTTGTTTGGTCGGTCGGTCACTTGCTCGGTTATTTGTTTGGACCCGATTGGCCCGTTTGGTTTTTTTCTTTTCTTTCCTTTTTTTGCCTGGGTGCTCCTGACGGCTCGGCCCAATGGCGGCTCGACTCGGCGACCGGAGCCCGCCAAAACGCCTCGCCACCCCCCAGTCCCACCGCCACCACCGCCACCACCTCCTCCTCCCGCCGGAAATCCCACGTACCGTTCCACCTCATCTGCCGGCTGGGAGAGAGGCTAGGCGCGAACCCCGTGGGGGACGCGGCCGCCTCCCGCCGGCCCACCTCTCGCCGCTGCCGTCTTCCCGCCGCTCTTTCGCCATCCCTCGCCACGCGGCCTGCCCGCAGTCCGGATATCTGGCCCGAACTGACCTTGGTGGGCGGGGCCCGCGCACGCGCCCACGCTCTTCCTGCAGAGCCGGGGAGGCAGGGGGGGCGGGGCGGCTTTTTCAAAATCTAAAAAAGGGGAAAGTAAAGAAGAACACACGAGAAAAACAAACAAACAAACAAACAAACAAACGGAAAATAATAAAACCGAGAGGACGCGTGGGGGCACAGACAAACAATCGAACGGACCAAAGTGCGAACGAACGGACGAACAAACAAACATGCAGACAAAAGGGTAAAACCGCGGTGGCGGTGGCGGGACGGCCAGCTTCAAGCAAGGCCGAACCGAGAAGCCCGGGTGCGCCCCGACCCGGCGAACAGCGGCCGGCTCATACGTGCACCCTGGTCGTTCCGCGGCTGCGGCCGAGTGGCGTCTCCGTGGCGCCTCCGGTGCTCCGGCATGGTCAACACGGCTCGACCCCTGGCGATCGCGGCTCGAGTGCGCCGGCACGGTCCAGCCTCTCCCGGCGGGCTCCGCTCGGCTCGGACGTTCCGCGGAAGTGGCCAAGTGTCGCTCTCTTGGCGGCTCCACTGCGCTGGCACTGTCTACCCGGCTCCGAGCGTCTCCGGAGGGTGGGGGGAGGGAGAGGGGGGCACGGCGTCGGCGGCTAGGCGTCGCTTCCCATGCGTCTCGACTAGGTCGGCACGGTCTACCCGGCTCCGAGCGGGCCGTGGTGCTCGGCGGTGGCTGCTAGAGGTCACTGCCTATGCGGCTCGACTAGGTCGGCACGGTCTACCCGGCTCCAAGCAGGCCGTGGTGCTCGGCGGCGGCTGCTAGAGGTCGCTGCCTATGCGGCTCGACTAGGTCGGCACGGTCTACCCGGCTCCGAGCGGGCCGTGGTGCTCGGTGGCGGCGGCTAGGGGTCGCTGCCTATGCGGCTCGGCTAGGTCGGCACGGTCTACCCGGCTCCGAGCGGGCCGTGGTGCTCAGCGACGGCTGCTAGAGGTCACTGCCTATGCGGCTCGACTAGGTCGGCACGGTCTACCCGGCTCCGAGCGAGCCGTGGTGCTCGGTGGCGGCGGCTAGGGGTCGCTGCCCGTGCGGCTTGCGTGTAGCTGCCAGGTCTACCCGCTTTCGGCTAGGCTTTGCCGCTTTGTGAGATGGGGGCGCTAAAGCTCCGGAGCTTGCTGGGGGGTCGCTGTAGTTTCTTACCTACCGCTACGTCGACGTAGAGCGCCGCTTACCCTCGGCGCCGCTGCCGGTAGTCGGCGCCGTTCTTTTCCGAAGCCGTTTTTTCTTACGCCTTCCGTTTTTGTCTGCAGGAGCGAGCGCGTGCTCGTCTCCAGAGGCGGCAACGAGCGGGCGCAGGCGAGCGCGGTTGAGCGCCGGGCTGTGGAGTTTTTCGGTTGCGGCTTCCCGCCGCTCTTTCGCCATCCCTCCCCACGCGGCCTGCCCGCAGTCCGGATTTCTGGCTCAAACGGACCCCGCTCAAGTGCGCCGGCACGGTCCAACCGCTCCCGGCGGGCACCGCTCGGCTCGGACGTTCCTCAGAATCAGCCAAATGTCGCTCCCGTGGCGTCTCCGCAGGCAAAAACGCATAGCCGGCGCCGCAAAGCTCGCGAGCCGCACCGAGCCGGGGAAACCGTGCCGTGGAGCAGCTGTGGGGCACATGTGGGTCAGATCTATGGGGTAGGAGCTGCTGTGCGGCTGATGTGGGTCAGATCTATGGGCAGGAGCTGATGTAGGGAAGATTTGGGTCTGATCTATGGGATAGGAACTGCTGTGGTTCAGATCTATGGGGCAGGAGCAGCTGTGGGGCACATGTGGGTCAGATCTATGGGTTAGGTGCTGCTTTGGGGAAAATGTGGGTCAGATCTATGGGGCAGGAGCTGCTGTGGGTCAGATTTGGGTCAGATCTATGAGGCAGGAGATGCTGTGGGGCTGCTGTGGGTCAGATTTATGAGTCAGGAGCTGCTGTGTGGCTGATGTGGGTCAGATCTATGGGGCAGGAGCTGCTGTGGGGCATATGTGGGTCAGATCTATATGGCAGGAGCTGCAGAGGGGATGATGTAGGTCAGATCTATGGGTCAGCAGCTGCTGTGGGTCTGATGTGGGTCAGATCTATGGGGCAGGAGCTGCTGTGGGGCAGATGTGGGTCAGATCTATGGGGCAGGAGCTGCTGTGGGTCAGATGTGGGTCAGATCTATGGGTCAGGAGCTGCTGTGGCTGCTGTGAGTCATTTCTATGGGGCAGGAGATGCTGTGGGGCTGATGTGGGTCAAATCAATGGGGCAGAGCTGCTCTGGGGCACATGTGGGTCAGATCTATGGAGCAAAAGCTGCTGTGGGGCAGATTTGAATCAGATCTATAGGGCAGGAGCTGCTGTAGGTCAGATCTATAAAGCAGGAGCTGCTGTGGGTCAGATGTGGGTCAGATCTATAGGTCAGGAGCTGCTGTGGCTGCTGTGGGTCAGTTCTATGGGGCAGGAGATGCTGTGGGGCTGATGTGGGTCAAATCAATGGGGCAGAGCTGCTCTGGGGATCATGTGGGTCAGATCTATGGAGCAGGAGCTGCTGTGGGGCAGATTTGAATCAGATCTACAGGGCAGGAGCTGCTGTGGGTCAGATCTATGGAGCAGGAGCTGCTGTGGGGCACATGTGAGTTAGATCTATGGGGCAGGAGATGGTGTGGGGCAGATTTGGGTCAGATGTATGGGGCAGGAGCTGATGTGGGGCTGATGTTGGTCAGATCTATAGGGCAGGATCTGCAGTGGGGCTGATGTGGGTCAGATCTATAGGGCAGGAGCTGCAGTGGGGCTGATGTGGGTCAAATCAATGGGGCAGAGCTGCTCTGGGGCACATGTGGGTCAGATCTATGGAGCAGGAGCTGCTGTGGGGCAGATTTGAATCAGATCTATAGGGCAGGAGCTGCTGTGGGTCAGATCTATGGAGCAGGAGCTGCTGTGGGGCACATGTGAGTTAGATCTATGGGGCAGGAGATGTTGTGGGGCAGATGTGGGTCAGATCTATGGGGCAGGATCTCCTGGGGGCTGATGTGGGTCAGATCTGTGGGGTAAAATCTGCTGTGGGGCAGATGTGGTTCAGATCTATGGGGCAGGAGCTTCTGTGGGGTTGATGTGGGTCAGATCTATGGGTCAGGAGCTGCTGTGGGGCAGATGTGGGTCAGTTCTATGGGGCAAGAGCTGTTGTGGTGCAGATGTGGGTCAGATCTATGGGGCAGGAGCTGCTGTGGGGCTGATAAGGTTAAGATCTATGGAGCAGGAGATGCTATGGGGCTGATGAGGGTCAGATCTATGGGGCAGGAGCTGATGTGGGGCTGATGTTGGTCCGATCTATGGGGCAGGAGCTGATGTGGGGCTGATGTTGGTCCGATCTATTGGGCAGGAGCTGCTGTGGGGCACATGTGTATCAGGTCTATGGGGCAGGAGCTGCTGTGGGTCAGATTGTCATGGTTTAATAATGTTGTAATTTTGCTATCAGTATTCCACATCATAACATCATATAAAGCATGGATAATTTTACTGAATCTGCAACTTACAGAAGAAGACTACATCTCCCAGAGAGCAACACAATGGGTCACGGGACCTGGACTCTATATTAACTCTGTCGCAGAACAGACTGACGTCTTTCGAGTTCTGGCGTTCAGGGCAGTGTGTGGGAGCCTTCAGCCGTTCGCCCAGATTCACAGTAGGCCTCGGTTACGGGACTCATTCTCTCTCTTTATTTTGCTTGATTCATTAGCTCCATTTTCAATTCTATTGTATTCTATTGTGTTATCCTGTATTTTGATATAGTATTTAGTAAATAAGTGTGCCTCCTTACATCGTTGCCGCTGTTTTCTTTTCTTAATTATCTTTTTCTTTTCGGCTGAGGGCCCTTCAGGGGCCCACGGCCCTTGTCACGGACGCAGGTGGATTTTTCGTTCAAACCGTGACAGATTTGGTAGCAGAGGATGGTTCCACTGTTGCAGCCACCCCCATAAGGCATTTGCCACCATCCATGAATCAGTATAAAGATGAAGCATTGGCCACCTCTCCCGTTCAGCCACATCTAAAGCCAGCTGAACAGCCTTTACCTCTGCAAATTGACTTGATTCTCCTTTACCTTCAGTGGCCTCTGCAACTTGTCGTGTGGGGCTCCATACAGCAGCTTTCCATCTGCGATGCTTCCCTACAATACGACATGATCCGTCTGTGAATAGGGCAAATTTCTTTTCGTTTTCTGGTAGCTCATTGTATGGTGGTGCCTCTTTAGCACGTGATACCTCTTCTGTAGGTGGTGTTTCAATTTTTTTACTCTCAGGCCAGTCCATGATCACTTCTAGAATTCCAGGACGGCTGAGTTTTCCCATTCCAGCTCGTTGAGTAATTAATGAAATCCACTTACTCCAAGTGGCATCAGTAGCATGATGGGTGGAGGGAACCTGTCCTTTAAACATCCAATTTATTACTGGCAAGCGAGGTGCTAGAAGAAGCTGAACCTCTGTCCCAACTACTTCAGAAGCAGCCCGAACCCCCTCATACACGGCTAAGATCTCCTTCTTAGTCGGAGTGTAGCGCTCCTCAGACCCTTTATATGCTTGACTCCAAAATCCTAGGGGTCGGCCTCGGATCCTCACATCCTGCCCCGTCCGTACTGGCCCCAAGGCCACGGCACGGGCTATTTCTTGTTTTCTCTGCTCAAAAGCCTGCTGCTGCTCAGGACCCCATGAGAAATTATTCTTCTTCTGTGTTACCTGATAGAGGGGGCTCACTATGTGGCTGTAGTTTGGGACATGCATTCTCCAAAAGCCCACTACTCCCAGAAAAGATTGGGTCTCTGTCTTGTCGGTGGGCGGAGACATAGCAGTGATTTTGTCAATCACATCTGCTGGGATGTGACGACGTCCATCTTGCCATTTTATACCTAAGAACTGGATTTCCTGGGCAGGCCCCTTCACCTTGCTGCGCTTAATGGCAAAACCAGCTTTCAAAAGAATTTGGATTATCTGTTTCCCTTTCTTGAAAACCTCTGCTGCTGTATGGCCCCACACTACAATATCATCAATATACTGCAAGTGCTCAGGAGCATCACCCTGTTCCAAAACAGCTTGGATCAATCCATGGCAAATTGTTGGGCTGTGCTTCCACCCCTGAGGTAAACGGTTCCAGGTGTACTGAATACCTCTCCAGGTAAAAGCAAACTGTGGCCTACATTTTGCAGCCAATGGGATGGAAAAGAAGGCATTAGCAATGTCAATGGTGGCATACCACCTAGCTTCTTTTGACTCCAGTTCATACTGGAGTTCTAGCATGTCTGGTACAGCAGCACTTAATGGAGGTGTGACTTCATTCAGGCCATGGTAATCCACCGTCAGCCTCCATTCCCCACTGGTTTTACACACTGGCCATATGGGGCTGTTAAAAGGCGAGTGAGTTTTGCTAATCACTCCCTGATTCTCTAATTGGCGAATTAGCTTATGAATGTTGAGCAATGAGTCCCTATTGGTGCGGTATTGCAGTCTGTGAACCACTCTGGTGACAATTGGTACCTCTTGGTCTTTTACCTGGTGCAACCTCCCAGCACCCGCTGGGAGACCCGGCACTCGCTGCGTTGCTTCCGTCCTCCGTTCGGGGGGTTCCGTGCGCCGGCGCTGGCGCGTGGAAAAGGGAGTGTGCGGCTGGTCACGCGCGGGCGCGTGCCAGGCTCCCTTTCGCCCGGTTTTTCCCCATCCATCCATCCATCCATGCATCCACCTTCCCACTTCGTGGCGGCGCGGGGTAGACCTGGGCGACCATCCACCCGCTCGATCGGCGGGTGCAGTTTCCCGTCCGTGCCACGGGTAGACGTGTCGGCCGTAGCGGGGTTGACCTGTCGGCCGGTGCCGTTTCCCGTCCGTGCTAGGCGTGTCGTCCGTAGCCGCGCGTCACGCAGCTGTGTCAATCGGTAAGGGTACGACGAACGGCCAGCCGCCCCCCGACCCGACCCGACCCGACCCGACCGCTTCCGCCCTTGACCCACCCCCATCTTTTTATTACTTTTATTTTATTTTATTTTATTTTACCGCGACATTTTACGATCTATCTGTACTTTTTCACACCTTCTTCTCTTCTACTTTTCTTTGACTTCTGCCTTCCCTTCCCTTCCCTTCCCTTCCCTTCCCTTCCCTTCCCTTCCCTTCCCTTCCCTTCCCTTCCCTTCCCTTCCCTTCCCTTCCCTTCCCTTCCCTTCCCTTCCCTTCCCTTCCCTTCCCTTCCCTTCCCTTCCCTTCCCTTCCCTTCCCTTCCCTTCCCTTCCCTTCCCTTCCCTTCCCTTCTTCTCTTTCTCCTCGTCGCCCGCGCGTGAGTCGGCCCGGCCCGGCCTGGACCGGCACGGCCTCTGTCACGAAAAAGGGGGTCGCTTGCGTGGCCGGGGGTCCGCGGCGGGGTTGCGGGTATGCGGGTAGACCTGGCTGCCGGCGCCTGATCTTCCCGGCCTTGCGTCCGTCTTCCACCTTCCCCCCCCCCCCAGTCCACACCGCACGAGCGGGAACCCGACCCGTACCCGACGGCGGCCCGCCTCCGCCTGCCCCCACCCCGGCCCTCGCCCACAACCCGCCCTCTCCCGGACGCATCTCGCCCGACCGGCCCGCGACCGTGTTTTTTTATTTGTTTGTTTGTCTTTGTTTTTGTTTTTGTTTTTTTTTTGTTTGGTCGGTCACTCGCTCGGTTATTTGTTTGGACCCGATTGGCCCGTTTGGTTTTTTTTTTTTCTTTCCTTTTTCCGCTGGGGTTCTCCTGACGGCTCGGCCCAATGGCAGCTGGACTCGGCGACCGGAGCCCGCCAAAACGCCTCGCCACCCCCGAGCCCCATTGCCACCACCGCCACCACCGCCACCACCTCCTCCTCCCGCCGAAAATCCCACGTACCGTTCCACCTCATCTGCCAGCTGGGAGAGAGGCTAGGCGCGAACCCCGCGGGGGACGCGGCCGCCTCCCGCCGGCCCACCTCTCGCCGCTGCCGTCTTCCCGCCGCTCTTTCGCCATCCATCGCCACGCGGCTTGCCCGCAGTCCGGATATCCGGCCCGAACGGACCTTGGTGGGCGGGGCCCGTGCACGCGCCCACGCTCTTCCTTCAGAGCCGGGGAGGCGGGGGGGGCGGGGCGGCTTTTTCAAAATCTAAAAAAGGGGAAAGTAAAGAAGAACCCACGAGAAAAACAAACAAACAAACAAACAAACAAACAAACGGAAAATAATAAAACCGAGAGGGCGCGTGGGGGCACGGACAAACAATCGAACGGACCAAAGTACGAACGAACGGACGAACAAACAAACACGCAGACAAAAGGGCAAAACCGCGGTGGCGGTGGCGGGACGGCCAGCTTCAAGCAATGCCGAACCGAGAAGCCCGGGTGCGCCCCGACCCGGCGAACAGCGGCCGGCTCATATGTGCACCCTGGTCGTTCCGCGGCTGCGGCCGAGTGGCATCTCCGTGGCGCCTCCGGTGCTCCGGCACAGTCAACACGGCTCGACCCCTGGCCATCGCGGCTCGAGTGCGCCGGCACAGTCCAGCCTCTCCCGGCGGGCTCCGCTCGGCTCGGACGTTCCGCGGAAGAGGCCAAGTGTCGCTCTCGTGGCCGCTCCTCTGCGCTGGCACTGTCTACCTGGCTCCGAGCGTCTCCGGAGGGTGGGGGGAGTGGGAGGGCACGATGTCGGCGGCTAGGCGTCGCTTCCCATGCGTCTCGACTAGGTCGGCACGGTCTACCCGGCTCCGAGCGGGACGTGGTGCTCGGCGGCGGCTGCTAGAGGTCGCTGCCTATGCGGCTTGACTAGGTCGGCACGGTCTACCCGGCTCCGAGCGGGTCGTGGTGCTCGGCGGCGAATGCTAGAGGTTGCTGCTTATGCGGCTCGACTAGGTCGGCACGGTCTACCCGGCTCCGAGCAAGCCGTGGTGCTCGGCGGCGGCTGCTAGAGGTCGCTGCCTATGCGGCTCGACTAGGTCGGCACGGTCTACCCTGCTCCGTGCGTGCGCGAGGGCTCGGCGGCGGTCGCTAGGTGTCGCTGCACGTCTGCCAGCCCGTCCGTCAGCGACCTCTAGCGTTTGCAGCGGAGCAGGTTAGACCGTACCGACGTGAGTCAGCCGCCGCTCAGCGACCCCTGGCCGCAGCCGCATGAGCTTCGGTCCGCTCGGAGCCGGGTAGACCGTGCCGACCAACTCGAGCCGGACGTGCAGCGACCGCTGGCCATCGCGGAGGCTCGTGTGCGCCGGCACTGTCCAGCCTCTCCCAGCGGGCTCCGTTCGGTTCGGACGTTCCTCGGTGGTGTCCGGGGGGTCTCAGCCGCGGCGGCTCAAGTGCGCCGGCACTGCACAGCCCCTCCCTGCGGGCTCCGCTCGGCACGGACTTTCCTCGTTGGCGTCCGGCGATCTGAGCCGCGGCGGCTCGAGTGCGCCGGCACTGCACAGCCCCTCCCTGCGGGCTCCGCTCGGCACGGACTTTCCTCGTTGGCGTCCGGCGATCTGAGCCGCGGCGGCTCGAGTGCGCCGGCACAGTCCAACCGCGCCCGGGGGGTTCCGCTCGGCTCGGACGCTCCTGGGCGGAGTCGGGCGATCTGAGCCGCGGCGGCTCGAGTGCGCCGGCACGGTCCAACTGCTCTCGGCGGGTTCGGCTCGGCTCGGACGTTCCACGGCGGCATCCGGGGGGTCTCAGCCACGGAGGCTCGGGTGCGCCGGCACGGTCCAGCCTCTCCCGGCAGGCTCCGCTCGGCTCGGACGTTCCTCGGTGGCGTCCGGCGATCTGAGCCGCGGCGGCTCGAGTGCGCCGGCACGGTCCAACCGCTCCCGGCGGGCTCGGCTCGGCCCGACCCGACCGCTTCCGCCCTTGACCCACCCCTATCTTTTTATTACTTTTATTTTATTTTATTTTATTTTTATTTTACCGCGACATTTTACGATCTATCTGTACTTTTTCACACCTTCTTCTCTTCTACTTTTCTTTGACTTCTTCCTTCCCTTCCCTTCCCTTCCCTTCCCTTCCCTTCCCTTCCCTTCCCTTCCCTTCCCTTCCCTTCCCTTCCCTTCCCTTCCCTTCCCTTCCCTTCCCTTCCCTTCCCTTCCCTTCCCTTCCCTTCCCTTCCCTTCCCTTCCCTTCCCTTCCCTTCCCTTCCCTTCCCTTCCCTTCCCTTCCCTTCCCTTCCCTTCCCTTCCCTTCTCTTCCCTTCCCTTCTCTTCCCTTCTCTTCCCTTCCCTTCTCTTCCCTTCTCTTCCCTTCTCTTCCCTTCCCTTCCCTTCCCTTCTCTTCTCTTCTCTTCTCTTCTCTTCTCTTCTCTTCTCTTCTCTTCTCTTCTCTTCTCTTCTCTTCTCTTCTCTTCTCTTCTCTTCTCTTCTCTTCTCTTCTCTTCTCTTCTCTTCTCTTCTCTTCTCTTCTCTTCTCTTCTCTTCTCTTCTCTTCTCTTCTCTTCTCTTCTCTTCTCTTCTCTTCTCTTCTCTTCTCTTCTCTTCTCTTCTCTTCTCTTTCTCCTCGTCGACGCGCGTGAGTCGGCCCGGCCCGGCCTGGACCGGCACGGCCTCTGTCACAAAGAAGGGGGTCACTTGCGTGGCCGGGGGTCCGCGGCGGGGTTGCGGGTATGCGGGTAGACCTGGCTGCCGGCGCCTGATCTTCCCGGCCCCGCGTCCGTCTTCCACCTTCCCCCCCCCCCAGTCCACACCGCACGAGCGGGAACCCGACCCGTACCCGACGGCGGCCCGCCTCCGCCTGCCCCCACCCCGGCCCTCGCCCACAACCCGCCCTCTCCCGGACGCATCTCGCCCGACCGGCCCGCGACCGTGTTTTTTTATTTGTTTGTCTTTGTTTTTGTTTTTGTTTTTTTTTTTGTTTGGTCGGTCACTCGCTCGGTTATTTGTTTGGACCCGATTGGCCCGTTTGGTTTTTTTCTTTTCTTTCCTTTTTCCGCTGGGGTGCTCCTGACGGCTCGGCCCAATGGCGGCTCGACTCGGCGACCGGAGCCCGCCAAAACGCCTCGCCACCCCCGAGCCCCACCGCCACCACCGCCACCACCGCCACCACCTCCTCCTCCCGCCGAAAATCCCACGTACCGTTCCACCTCATCTGCCGGCTGGGAGAGAGGCTAGGCGCGAACCCCGCGGGGGACGCGGCCGCCTCCCGCCGGCCCACCTCTCGCCACTGCCGTCTTCCCGCCGCTCTTTCGCCATCCCTCGCCACGCGGCCTGCCCGCAGTCCGGATATTCGTCCCGAACGGACCTTGGTGGGCGGGGCCCATGCACGCGCCCACGCTCTTCCTGCAGAGCTGGGGAGGCGGGGCGTGCGGGGCGGCTTTTTCAAAATCTAAAAAAGGGGAAAGTAAAGAAGAACCCACGAGAAAAACAAACAAACAAACAAACAAACAAACAAACGGAAAATAATAAAACCGAGAGGGCGCGTGGGGGCACGGACAAACAATCGAACGGACCAAAGTACGAACGAACGGACGAACAAACAAACACGCAGACAAAAGGGCAAAACCGCGGTGGCGGTGGCGGGACGGCCAGCTTCAAGCAATGCCGAACCAAGAAGCCCGGGTGCGCCCCGACCCGGCGAACAGCGGCCGGCTCATACGTGCACCCTGGTCGTTCCGCGGCTGCGGCCGAGTGGCATCTCCGTGGCGCCTCCGGTGCTCCGGCACGGTCAACACGGCTGTGGGCCATCGCGGCTCGAGTGCGCCGGCACGGTCCAGCCTCTCCCGGCGGGCTTTGCTCAGTTCGGACATTCCGCGGAAGTGGCAAAGTGTCGCTCTCGTGGCGGCTCCTCTGCGCTGGCACTGTCTACCTGGCTCCGAGCGTCTCCGGAGTGTGGGGGGTGGGAGGGGGGGCGCACGGCGTAGGCGGCTAGGCGTCGCTTCCCATGCGTCTCGACTAGGTCGGCACGGTCTACCCGGCTCCGAGCGGGACGTGGTGCTCTGCGGCGGCTGCTAGAGGTCGCTGCCTATGCGGCTCGATTAGGTCGGCACGGTCTACCCGGCTCCGAGCGGGCCGTGGTGCTCGGCGGCGAATGCTAGAAGTCGCTGCCTATGCGGCTCGACTAGGTCGGCACGGTCTACCCGGCTCCTAGCGGGCCGTGGTGCTCGGCGGCGGCTGCTAGAGGTCGCTGCCTATGCGGCTCGACTAGGTCGGCACGGTCTACCCTGCTCCGTGCGTGTGCGAGGGCTCGGCGGCGGTCGCTAGGTGTCGCTGCACGTCTGCCAGCCCGTCCGTCAGCGACCTCTAGCGTCCGCGGCGGAGCAGGGTAGACCGTGCCGACATGAGCCGGCTGCCGCTCAGCGACCCCTGGCCGCCGCCGCATGCGGCGGAGAGGCTGGACTGTGCCAGCGCACACGAGCCTCCGCGATGGCCAGCGGTCGCTGCACGTCCGGCTCGAGTTGGTCGGCACGGTCTACCCGGCTCCGAGCGGGCCGTGGTGCTCGGCAGCGGTTGCTAGAGGTCGCTGCCTATGCGGCTCGGCTAGGTCGGCACGGTCTACCCGGCTCCGAGCGGGCCGTGGTGCTCAGTGGCGGCAGCTAGGGGTCGCTGCCCGTGCGGCTTGCGTGTAGCTGCCAGGTCTACCCGCTTTTGGCTAGGCTTTGCCGCCCTGTGAGATGGGGGGGCGCTAAAGCTCCGGAGCTTGCTGGGGGGTCGCTGTAGTTTCTTACCTACCGCTACGTCGACGTAGAGCGCCGCTTACCCTCGGCGCCGCTGCCGGTAGTCGGCGCCGTTCTTTTCCGAAGCCGTTTTTTCTTACGCCTTCCGTTTTCGTCTGCAGGAGCGAGCGCGTGCTCGTCTCCAGAGGCGGCAACGAGCGGGCGCAGGCGAGCGCGGTTGAGCGCCGGGCTGTGGAGTTTTTCGGTTGCGGCTTCCCGCCGCTCTTTCGCCATCCCTCGCTACGCAGCCTGCCCGCAGTCCGGATTTCCGGCTCGAACGGACCCCGCTCAAGTGCGCCGGCACGGTCCAACCGCTCCCGGCGGGCACCGCTCGGCTCGGACGTTCCTCGGAATCAGCCAAATGTCGCTCCCGTGGCGTCTCCGCAGGCAAAAACGCATAGCCGGCGCCGCAAAGCTCGCGAGCCGCACCGAGCCGGGGAAACCGTGCCGTGGAGCAGCTGTGGGGCAGATGTGGGTCAGATCTATGGGGTAGGAGCTGCTGTGCGGCTGATGTGGGTCAGATCTATGGGCAGGAGCTGCTGTGGGGCTGCTGTGGGTCAGATTTATGAGTCAGGAGCTGCTGTGTGGTTGATGTGGGTCAGATCTATGGGGCAGGAGCTGCTGTGGGGCATATGTGGGTCAGATCTATATGGCAGGAGCTGCTGTGGGGCACATGTGGGTCAGACCTATGGGGCAGGAGCTGCAGAGGGGATGATGTAGGTCAGATCTAGGGGTCAGGAGTTGCTGTGGGGCAGATGAGGGACATATCTATGGTGCAAAATCTGCTGTTGGACTGATGTGGGTCAGATCTATGAGTTTGGAGCTGCTGCGGGGCACATATGGGTCAGATCTATGGGCCAGGAGCTGCTGCGGGGCTGATTTGGGTCAGATCTATGGGTCAGCAGCTGCTGTGGGTCTGATGTGGGTCAGATCTATGGGGCAGGAGCTGCTGTGGGGCAGATGTGGGTCAGATCTATGGGGCAGGAGATGCTGTGGGGCTGATGTGGGTCAAATCAATGGGGCAGAGCTGCTCTGGGGCACATGTGGGTCACATCTATGGAGCAGGAGTTGCTGTGGGGCAGATTTGAATCAGATCTATAGGGCAGGTGCTGCTGTGGGTCAGATCTATGGAGCAGGAGCTGCTGTGGGGCACATGTGAGTTAGATCTATGGGGCAGGAGATGGTGTGGGGCAGATGTGGGTCATATCTATGGGACAGGATCTCCTGGGGGCTGATGTGGGTCAGATCTGTGGGGTAAAATCTGCTGTGGGGCAGATGTGGTTCAGATCTATGGGGCAGGAGCTTCTGTGGGGTTGATGTGGGTCAGATCTATGGGTCAGGAGCTGCTGTGGGGCAGATGTGGGTCAGTTCTATGGGGCAAGAGCTTCTGTGGTGCAGATGTGGGTCAGATCTATGGGGCAGGAGCTGCTGTGGGGCTGATACGGTTAAGATCTATGGAGCGGGAGATGCTATGGGGCTGATGAGGGTCAGATCTATGGGGCAGGAGCTGATGTGGAGCTGATGTTGGTCAGATCTATAGGGCAGGAGCTGCATTGGGGCTGATGTGGGTCATATCTATGGAGCAGGATCTCCTGTGGGGCTGATGTGGGTCAAATCAATGGGGCAGAGCTGCTCTGGGGCACATGTGGGTCAGATCTATGGAGCAGGAGCTGCTGTGGGGCAGATTTGAATCAGATCTATGGGGCAGGAGCTGCTGTGGGTCAGATCTATGGGCAGGAGCTGCTGTGGGGCACATGTGAGTTAGATCTATGGGGCAGGAGATGGTGTGGGGCAGATTTGGGTCAGATGTATGGGTCAGGAGCTGCTGTGTGGCTGATGAGGGTCAGATCTATGGGGCATGGGCTGCTGTGGGTCAGATCTACGGGACTGGAGCTGCAGTGGAGCACATGTGGGTCAGATCTATGGGGTAGAAGCTGCTGTGGGGCTGATGGGGGTCATATCTATAAGGCAGGAGCAGCTGTGGGGCTGACGTGGGTCAGATCTATGAGGCAGGAGCTGCTGTGGGGCAGATTTGGGTCAGATCTATGGAGCAGGAGCTGCGGTGGGGCTGATGTGGGTCAGATCTATGGGGCCAGAGATGCTGTGGGTCAGATCTTTGGGGCAGGAGCTTCTGTGGGGCTGATGTGGGTCACATCTATGGGGCAGGAGCTGCTATGGGGCTGATGTGGGTCAGATCCTTGGGGCTGAAGCTGCTGTGGGTCATATCTATTGGTCAGCAGCTGCTTTACATATGATGTGTGTCAGATCTATGGGGCAGGAGCTGCTGTGGGGTTGATGTGGGTTAGATCTATGGGGCAGGAGCTGCTGTGCGACAGATGTGGGTCAGATCTATGGGGCAGGTGCTGCTGTGCGACATATGTGGGTCAGATCTATGGAGCAGGATCTGCTGTGGGGCTGATGTGGGAAAGATCTATGGGGCAGGAGCTGCTGTGGGGCTGATGTGGATCTGATCTATGGAGCAGGAGCTGGTGTGGGGCATATGTGGGTCAGATCTATGGGGCAGGAGCAGCTGTGAGGCTAATGTGGGTCAGATCCTTGGGGCTGAAGCTGCTGTGGGTCATATCTATTGGGCAGCAGCTGCTCTACGTATGATTTGTGTCAGATCTATGGGGCAGGAGCTGCAGTGGGGCTGATGGGGGTCAGATCTATGGTGCAGGAGCTACTGTGGGGCTGATGTGGGTCAAATCAATGGGGCAGAGCTGCTCTTGGGAAGATGTGGGTCAGATCTATGAGGCAGGAGCTGCTGTGGGGTGATGTGGGTCAGATCTATAGGGCAGGAGCTGCTGTGGGTCATATCTATTGGGCAGCAGCTGCTTTACATATGATGTGTGTCAGATCTATGGGGCAGGAGCTGCTGTGGGGTTGATGTGGGTTAGATCTATGGGGCAGGAGCTGCTGTGGGGCTGATGGGGGTCAGATCTATGGGGCAGGAGCTGTTGTGGGGCTGATGGGGGTCAGATCTATGGGGCAGGAGCTACTGTGGGGCTGATGTTGGTCAGATCTATGGGGCAGGAGCTGCAGTGCGACAGATGTGGGTCAGAGCTATGAGGCAGGAGCTGCTGTGGGTCAGATCTATGGGGCAGGAACAGATGTGGGCCTTATGTTGGTCAGATTTATGCAGCAGGAGCTGCTGTGTTGCAGATGTGGGTCAGATCTATGGTGCAGGAGCTGCTGTGGGGCAGATGTAGGGCATATCTATGGGGCAGGAGCTGCTGTGAGGCTGATGGGTGTTAGATCTATGGGGAGGAGCTGCTGTGGTGCAGATGTGGGTCAGAGCTATGGGGCAGGAGCTGCTGTGGGGCAGATGTGGGTCAGATCTATGGGGCAGGAGCTTCTGTGGGTCAGATCTATGGGGCAGGAGCTGCAGTGCGACAGATGTGTGTCAGAGCTATGAGGCTGGAGCTGCTGTGGGTCAGATCTATGGGGCAGGAACAGATGTGGGCCTTATGTTGGTCAGATTTATGCAGCAGGAGCTGCTGTGTTGCAGATGTGGGTCAGATCTATGGTGCAGGAGCTGCTGTGGGGCAGATGTAGGGCATATCTATGGGGCAGGAGCTGCTGTGAGGCTGATGGGTGTTAGATCTATGGGGAGGAGCTGCTGTGGTGCAGATGTGGGTCAGAGCTATGAGGCAGGAGCTGCTGTGGGTCTGATGTGGGTCAGATCTATAGGGCAGGAGCGGCTGTGGGGCTGATGTGGGTCAGATCTATGGGGCAGGAGCTGCTGTGGGGCTGATGTGGGTCAGATCTATGGGGCAGGAGCTTCTGTGGGTCAGATCTATGGGGCAGGTGCTGCTGTGCGACATATGTGGGTCAGAACTATGGGGCAGGAGCTGCTGCGGGTCAGATGTGGGTCAGATCTATGGGGCAGGTGCTGCTGTGCGACATATGTGGGGCAGATCTATGGTGCAGGAGCTGCTGTGGGGCAGATGTAGGGCATATCTATGGGGCAGGAGCTGCTGTGAGGCTGATGGGTGTTAGATCTATGGGGAGGAGCTGCTGTGGTGCAGATGTGGGTCAGAGCTATGAGGCAGGAGCTGCTGTGGGGTTGATGTGGGTTAGATCTATGGGGCAGGAGCTGTTGTGGGGCTGATGGGGGTCAGATCTAAGGGGCAGGAGCTACTGTGGGGCTGATGGGGGTCAGATCTATGGGGCAGGAGCTACTGTGGGGCTGATGTTGGTCTGATCTATGGGGCAGGAGCTGCTGTGCGACAGATGTGGGTCAGATCTATGGGGCAGGTGCTGCTGTGCGACATATGTTTGTCAGATCTATGGGGCAGGATCTGCTGTGGGGCTGATGTGGGAAAGATCTATGGGGCAGGAGCTGCTGTGGGGCTGATGTGGGTCTGATCTATGGGGCAGGAGCTGCTGTGCGACAGATGTGGGTCAGATCTATGGGGCAGGAGCTGCTGTGGGGCTGATGTGGGTCAGATCCTTGGGGCTGAAGCTGCTGTGGGTCATATCTATTGGGCAGCAGCTGCTTTACATATGATGTGTGTCAGATCAATGGGGCAGGAGCTGCTTTGGGGTTGATGTGGGTTAGATCTATGGGGCAGGAGCTGCTGTGCGACAGATGTGGGTCAGATCTATGGGGCAGGTTCTGCTGTGCGACATATGTGGGTCAGATCTATGGGGCAGGATCTGCTGTGGGGCTGATGTGGGAAAGATCTATGGGGCAGGAGATGCTTTGGGGCAGATGTGGGTCAGATCTATGGGGCAGGAGATGCTTTGGGCCATATGTCGGTCCGATCTATTGGGCAGGAGCTGCTGTGGGGCGCATGTGAATCAGGTCTATGGGGCAGGAGCTGCTGTGGGTCAGATTGTCATGGTTTAATAATGTTGTAATTTTGCTATCAGTATTCCACATCATAACATCATATAAAGCATGGATAATTTTACTGAATCTGCAACTTACAGAAGAAGACTACATCTCCCAGAGAGCAACACGATGGGTCACGGGACCTGGACTCTATATTAACTCTGTCGCAGAACAGACTGACGTCTTTCGAGTTCTGGCGTTCAGGGCAGTGTGTGGAAGCCTTCAGCCGTTCGCCCAGATTCACAGTAGGCCTCGGTTACGGGACTCATTCTCTCTCCTATTTTGCTTGATTCATTAGCTCAATTTTCAATTATATTGTATTCTATTGTGTTATCCTGTATTTCGATATAGTATTTAGTAAATAAGTGTGCCTCCTTACATCGTTGCCGCTGTTTTCTTTTCTTAATTAACTTTTTCTTTTCGGCTGAGGGCCCTTCAGGGGCCCACGGCCCTTGTCACGGACGCAGGTGGATTTTTCGTTCAAACCGTGATAGATTTGGTAGCAGAGGATGGTTCCACTGTTGCAGCCACCCCCATAAGGCATTTGCCACAATCCATGAATCAGTATAAAGATGAAGCATTGGCCACCTCTCCCGTTCAGCCACATCTAAAGCCAGCTGAACAGCCTTTACCTCTGCAAATTGACTTGATTCTCCTTTACCTTCAGTGGCCTCTGCAACTTGTCGTGTGGGGCTCCATACAGCAGCTTTCCATCTGCGATGCTTCCCTACAATACGACATGATCCGTCTGTGAATAGGGCAAATTACTTTTCGTTTTCTGGTAGCTCATTGTATGGTGATACATAGCACGTGATACCTCTTCTGTAGGTGGTGTTTCAATTTTTTTACTCTCAGGCCAGTCCATGATCACTTCTAGAATTCCAGGACGGCTGAGTTTTCCCATTCAAGCTCGTTGTGTAATTAATGAAATCCACTTACTCCAAGTGGCATCAGTAGCATGATGGGTGGAGGGAACCTGTCCTTTAAACATCCAGTTTATTACTGGCAAGCGAGGTGCTAGAAGAAGCTGAACCTCTGTCCCAACTACTTCAGAAGCAGCCCGAACCCCCTCATACACGTCTAAGATCTCCTTCTTAGTCGGAGTGTAGCGCTCCTCAGACCCTTTATATGCTTGACTCCAAAATCCTAGCGGTCGGCCTCGGATCCTCACATCCTGCCCCGTCCGTACTGGCCCCAAGGCCACGGCACAGGCTATTTCTTGTTTTCTCTGCTCAAAAGCCTGCTGCTGCTCAGGACCCCATGAGAAATTCTTCTTCTTCTGTGTTACCTGATAGAGGGGGCTCACTATGTGGCTGTAGTTTGGGACATGCATTCTCCAAAAGCCCACTACTCCCAGAAAAGATTGGGTCTCTGTCTTGTCGGTGGGCGGAGACATAGCAGTGATTTTGTCAATCACATCTGCTGGGATGTGACGACGTCCATCTTGCCATTTTATACCTAAGAACTGGATTTCCTGGGCAGGCCCCTTCACCTTGCTGCGCTTAATGGCAAAACCAGCTTTCAAAAGAATTTGGATTATCTGTTTCCCTTTCTTGAAAACCTCTGCTGCTGTATGGCCCCACACTACAATATCATCAATATACTGCAAGTGCTCAGGAGCATCACCCTGTTCCAAAACAGCTTGGATCAATCCATGGCAAATTGTTGGGCTGTGCTTCCACCCTTGAGGTAAACGGTTCCAGGTGTACTGAATACCTCTCCAGGTAAAAGCAAACTGTGGCCAACATTTTGCAGCCAATGGGATGGAAAAGAAGGCATTAGCAATGTCAATGGTGGCATACCACCTAGCTTCTTTTGACTCCAGTTCATACTGGAGTTCTAGCATGTCTGGTACAGCAGCACTTAATGGAGGTGTGACTTCATTCAGGCCATGGTAATCCACCGTCAGCCTCCATTCCCCACTGGTTTTACACACTGGCCATATGGGGCTGTTAAAAGGCGAGTGAGTTTTGCTAATCACTCCCTGATTCTCTAATTGGCGAATTAGCTTGTGAATGGGGAGCAATGAGTCCCTATTGGTGCGGTACTGCCGTCTGTGAACCACTCTGGTGACAATTGGTACCTCTTGGTCTTTTACCTGGTGCAACCTCCCAGTACCCGCTGGGAGACCCGGCGCTCGCTGCGTTGCTTCCATCCTCCGTTCGGGGGGTTCCGTGCGCCGGCGCCGGTGCGTGGAAAAGGGGGTGTGCGGCTGGTCGCGCGCGGGCGCGTGCCAGGCTCCCTTTCGCCCGGTTTTTCCCCATCCATCCATCCATCCATCCATGCATCCACCTTCCCGCTTCGTGGCGGCGCGGGGTAGACCTGGGCGACCATCCACCCGCTCGATCGGCGGGTGCAGTTTCCCGTCCGTGCCGCGGGTAGACGTGTCGGCCGTAGCGGGGTTGACCTGTCGGCCGGTGCTGTTTCCCGTCCGCGCCACGGGTACACGTGTCGTCCGTAGCCGCGCGTAACGCAGCTGTGTCAAGCGGTAAGGGTACGACGAACGGCCAGCCGCCCCCCGACCCGACCCGACCCGACCCGACCCGACCCGACCCGACCTCTTCCGCCGTTGACTCTCCCTCGCGCCCACCCGCATCCTCCCCTCCCCTCCCCTCCCCTCCCCTCCCCTCCCCTCCCCTTCCCTCCCCTCCCCTCCCCTCCCCTCCCCTCCCCTCAATTGTGGTGTTCATTAAATTTATTAAAATAGGTAGAGTAGACCTGGGGTCCGGCATTCGAGCTTGGGTGTCCTCGCGCACGACCGTCTCCGCCGTTCGTCCTCCCTCGGGCACGCTTGCTTCCTCCATTATTGTGGTGGTTTTTTTTTGTTTTTTGTTTTTTTTAAAATATTTTTGTTTCTTTTAAATTTTTTTTCCTTTTTTTCTCCTTTTTTCCCCATTTTTTCTTTTTTTTCCCTTTTTTCCCCCTTTTAAATATTTTTTATCATTTTTTCTTTCTTTTTTTTTAAAATTTTCTTTTCCCCATATTTCCTTATTATTTATTTAGTTATTCATGCAATTATTAATATCGCTCTTCCGCTCCCCCATCTTTTTATTAGTTTTATTTTATTTTATTTTATTTTATTATTTTATTTTACAGTGTCATTTTACGATCTATCTGTACTTTTTCACACCTTCTTCTCTTCCACTTTTCTTTGACTTCTGGCTTCCCTTCCCTTCCCTTCCCTTCCCTTCCCTTCCCTTCCCTTCCCTTCCCTTCCCTTCCCTTCCCTTCCCTTCCCTTCCCTTCCCTTCCCTTCCCTTCCCTTCCCTTCCCTTCCCTTCCCTTCCCTTCCCTTCCCTTCCCTTCCCTTCTCTTCTCTTTCTCCTCGTCGCCCGCGCGTGAGTAGGCCCGGCACGGCCTCTGTCACGAAGATGGGGGTTGCTTGCGTGGCCGGGGAGTGATGGGGGTGTCCGCGACGAGGTTACGGGTATGCGGGTAGACCTGGCTGCCAGCCGGCGTCTGATCTTCCCGGCCCCGCGTCCGTCTTCCACCTTCCCCCCCCCCCCCAGTCCACAACGCACGAGCGGGAACCCGACCCGTACCCGACGGCGGCCCGCCTCCTCCTGCCCCCACCCCGGCCCTCGCCCACAACCCGCCCTCTCCCAGACGCATCTCGCCCGACCGGCCCGCGACCGTGTTTTTTTATTTGTTTGTTTGTTTTTGTTTTTGTTTTTTTTTTGTTTGGTCGGTCATTCGCTCGGTTATTTGTTTGGACCCGATTGGCCCGTTTGTTTTTTTTCTTTTTTTTCCTTTTTCCGCCGGGGTGCTCCTGACGGCTCGGCTCAATGGCAGCTCGACTCGGCGACCGGAGCCCGCCAAAACGCCTCGCAACCCCCCAGCCCCACCGCCGCCACCACCACCACCGCCACCTCCGCCACCACCGCCACCACTGCCACCACCTCCTCCTCCCGCCGAAAATCCCACGTCCCGTTCCACCTCATCTGCCGGCTGGGAGAGAAGCTAGGCGCGAACCCCGCGGGGGACGCGGCCGCCTCACGCCGGCCCACCTCTCGCCGCTGCCGTCTTCCCGCCGCTCTTTCGCCATCCCTCGCCACACGGCCTGCCCGCAGTCCAGAAATCCAGCCCGAACCGACCACGGTGGGCGGGGCCCGCGCACGCGCCCACGCTCTTCCTGAACAGCCGGGGAGGCGGGGGGGGGGGGCGGGGTGGCTTTTTCAAAAACTAAAAAAGGGGAAAGTAAAGAAGAACCCACGAGAAAAACAAACAAACAAACAAACAAACAAACAAACGGAAAATAATAAAACCGAGAGGGCGCGTGGGGGCACGGACAAACAATCGAACGGACCAAAGTACGAACGAACGGACGAACAAACAAACACGCAGACAAAAGGGCAAAACCGCGGTGGCGGTGGCGGGACGGCCAGCTTCAAGCAAGGCCGAACCGAGAAGCCTGGGTGCTCCCCGACCCGCCGAACAGCGGCCGGCTCATACGTGCACCCTGGTCGTTCCGCGGCTGCGGCCGAGTGGCGTCTCCGTGGCGCCTCCGGTGCTCCGGCACGGTCAACAAGGCTCGACCCCTGGCCATCGCGGCTCGAGTGCGCCGGCACGGTCCAACGTCTCCCGGCGGGCTCCGTTCGGTTCGGACGTTCCGCGGTGGCGTCCAGCGGTCTCAGCCGCGGTGGCTCGAGTGCACCGGCACGGTCCAGCCACTCCCGGCGGGCTCCACTCGGCTCGGACGTTCCGCGGTAGTGGCCAAGTGTCGCTCTCGTGGCGGCTCCTCTGCGCTGGCACTGTCTACCCGGCTCCGAGCGTCTCCGGAGGGTGTGGGGAAGGGGGGGGGGGCACGGCGTCGGTGGCTAGGCGTCGCTTCCCATGCGTATCGACTAGGTCGGCACGGTCTACCCGGCTCCGAGCGGGCCGTGGAGCTCAGCGGCGGCTGATAGAGGTCGCTGCCTATGCGGCTCGACTAGGTCGGCACGGTCTACCCGGCTCCGAGCAAGCCATGGTGCTCGGCGGTGGGGGCTAGGGGTCGCTGCCCATGCGGCTCGACTAGGTCGGCACGGTCTACCCGGCTCCGAGCGGGCCGTGGTGCTCGGCGGCGGCGTCTAGGGGTTGCTGCCCGTGCGGCTTGCGTGTAGCTGCCAGGTCTACCCGCTTTCGGCTAGGCTTTGCCGCCCTGTGAGATGGGGGGCGCTAAAGCTCCGGAGCTTGCTGGGGGGTCGCTGTAGTTTCTTACCTACCGCTACGTCGACGGAGAGCGCCGCTTACCCTCGGCGCCGCTGCCGGTAGTCGGCGCCGTTCTTTTCCGAAGCCGTTTTTTCTTACGCCTTCCGTTTTCGTCTGCAGGAGCGAGCGCGTGCTCGTCTCCAGAGGCGGCAACGAGCGGGCGCAGGCGAGCGCGGTTGAGCGCCGGGCTGTGGAGTTTTTCGGTTACGGCTTCCCGCCGCTCTTTCGCCATCCCTCGCCACGCGGCCTGCCGGCAGTCCGGATTTCCGGCTCGAACGGACCCCGCTCAAGTGCGCCGAAACGGTCCAACCGCTCCCGGCGGGCACCGCTCGGCTCGGACGTTCCTCGGAATCAGCCAAATGTCGCTCCCGTGGCGTCTCCGCAGGCAAAAACGCATAGCCGGCGCCGCAAAGCTCGCGAGCCGCACCGAGCCGGGGAAACCGTGCCGTGGAGCAGCTGTGGGGCTGATGTGGGTGAGATCTATGGGGTAGGAGCTGCTGTGCGGCTGATGTGGGTCAGATCTATGGGCAGGAGCTGATGTAGGGAAGATTTGGGTCTGATCTATGGGTTAGGAACTGCTGTGGTTCAGATCTATGGGGCAGGAGCAGCTGTGGGGCACATGTGGGTCAGATCTATGGGTTAGGTGCAGCTTTGGGGAAAATGTGGGTCAGATCTATGGGGCAGGAGCTGCTGTGGGTCAGATTTGGGTCAGATCTATGGGGCAGGAGCTGCTGTGGGGCTGCTGTGGGTCAGATTTATGAGTCAGGAGCTGCTGTGTGGCTGATGTGGGTTAGATCTATGGGGCAGGAGCTGCTGTGGGGCATATGTGGGTCAGATCTATATGGCAGGAGCTGCTGTGGGGCACATGTGGGTCAGACCTATGGGGCAGGAGCTGCAGAGGGGATGATGTAGGTCAGATCTATGGGGCAGGAGTTGCTGTGGGGCAGATGAGGGACATATCTATGGTGCAAAATCTGCTGTTGGACTGATGTGGGTCAGATCTATGAGTTTGGAGCTGCTGTGGGGCACATGTGGGTCAGATCTATGGGTCAGGAGCTGCTGCAGGGCTGATTTGGGTCAGATCTATGGGTCAGCAGCTGCTGTGGGTCTGATGTGGGTCAGATCTATGGGGCAGGAGCTGCTGTGGGGCTGATGTGGGTCAGATCTATGGGGCAGGAGATGCTGTGGGTCAGATCTATGGGGCAGGAGCTGCTGTGGGGAACATGTGGGTAAGGTCTATGTGGCAGGATCTGCTGTGGGGCAGATGTGGGTCAGATCTAAGGGGCAGGAGCTGCTGTGGGGAACATGTTGGTCAGATCTATGGGGAAGAGCTGCTGTTGGTCTGATCAATGGGGCAGGAGCAGCAGTGGGGCAGATTTGGGTAAGATCTATAAGGCAGGAGCGGCTGTGGGGCTGATGTGGGTCAGATCTATGAGGTAGTAGCTGCTGTGGGCACATGTGGGTCAGATCTACTGGGCGAAGGATGCTGTGGGGCGCAAGTGAGGCAGATCTACGGGGCAGGAGCTGCTGTGTGGCAAATGTGGGTCAGATCTATTGGGCAGGAGCTGCTGTGGGGCTGATGTGGGTCAGATCTATGGGGCAGGAGCTGCTGTGGGGCTGATGTGGGTCAGATCTATGGTGCAGGAGCTGCTGTGGGTCAGATCTATGGGGCAGGAACAGATGTGGGCCTGATTTTGGTCAGATTTATGGAGCAGGAGCTGCTGTGTTGCAGATGTGGGTCAGATCTATGGTGCAGGAGCTGCTGTGGGGCAGATGTAGGGCATATCTATGGGGCAGGAGCTGCTGTGAGGCTGATGGCTGTTAGATCTATGGGGAGGAGCTGCTGTGGTGCAGATGTGGGTCAGAGCTATGGGGTAGGAGCTGCTGTGGGTCAGAAGTGGGTAAGATCTATGGGGTTGGAGATGGTGTGTGGCAGATGTGGGTCAGATCTATGGTGTAGGAGCTGCTGTGGGGCTGATGTGGGTCAGATCTATGGTGTAGGAGCTGCTGTGGGGCTGATGTGGGTCAGATCTATGGGGCAGGAGCTGTAGTGGAGATGCTGTACGTCAGATCTATGGGGCAGGAGCTGCTGTGGGGAACATGTTGGTCAGATCTATGGGGAAGAGCTGCTGTTGGTCTGATCAATGGGGCTGGAGCAGCAGTGGGGCAGATTTGGGTAAGATCTATAAGGCAGGAGCGGCTGTGGGGCTGATGTGGGTCAGATCTATGAGGTAGTAGCTGCTGTGGGCACATGTGGGTCAGATCTATGGGGCAGGAGCTGCTGTGGGGCTGATGTGGGTCAGATCCTTGGGGCTGAAGCTGCTGTGGGTCATATCTATTGGGCAGCAGCTGCTTTACATATGATGTGTGTCAGATCTATGGGGCAGGAGCTGCTGTGGGGCTGATGTGGGTTAGATCTATGGGGCAGGAGCTGTTGTGGGGAACATGTTGGTCAGATCTATGGTGCAGGAGATGCTGTTGGTCTGATCAATGGGGCAGGAGCAGCAGTGGGGCAGATTTGGGTAAGATCTATAAGGCAGGAGCGGCTGTGGGGCTGATGTGGGTCAGATCTATGAGGTAGTAGCTGCTGTGGGCACATGTGGGTCAGATCTATTGGGCGAAGGATGCTGTGGGGCGCAAGTGAGGCAGATCTACGGGGCAGGAGCTGCTGTGTGGCAAATGTGGGTCAGATCTATGGGGCAGGAGCTGCAGTGGGTCATATCTATGGGGCAGGAACAGATGTAGGCCTGATGTTGGTCAGATTTATGGAGCAGGAGCTGCTGTGTTGCAGATGTGGGTCAGAACTATGGTGCAGGAGCTGCTGTGAGGCTGATGGGTGTTAGATCTATGGGGAGGAGCTGCTGTGGTGCAGATGGTGGTCATAGCTATGGGGCAGGAGCTGCTGTGGGGCAGAAGTGGGTAAGATCTATGGGGTAGGAGATGGTGTGTGGCAGATGTGGGTCAGATCTATGGTGTAGGAGCTGCTGTGGGGCTGATGTGGGTCAGATCTATGGGGCAGGAGCTGCTGTGGTTAAGATCTATTTGGCAGGATCTGCTGCAAGGCAGATTTGGGTCAGATCTATGGGGCAGGATCTGCAGTGGAGATGATGTAGGGCATATCTATGGGGCAGGAGCTGCTTTGAGGCTGATGGGTGTTAGATCTATGGGGAGGAGCTGCTGTGGTGCAGATGTTGGTCAGAGCTATGCGGCATGAGCTGCTGTGGGGCAGAAGTGGGTAAGATCTATGGGGCAGGAGCTGCTGTGGTGCAGATGTGGGTCAGAGCTATGGGGTAGGAGATGGTGTGTGGCAGATGTGGGTCAGATCTATGGTGTAGGAGCTGCTGTGGGGCTGATGTGGGTCAGATCTATGGGGCAGGAGCTGCTGTGGTTAAGATCTATTTTTCAGGATCTGCTGTGGGGCAGATTTGGGTCAGATCTATGGGGCAGGAGCTGCAGTGGAGATGATGTACGTCAGATCTATGGGGCCGGAGCTGCTGTGGGGCTGCTTTGGGTTAGATCTATGGGGCAGGAGCTGTTGTGGGTCATATCTATTGGGCAGCAGCTGCTTTACATATGATGTGTGTCAGATCTATGGGGCAGGAGCTGCAGTGGGGCTGATGGGGGTCAGATCTATGGGGCAGGAGCTACTGTGGGGCTGATGTGGGTCAAATCAATGGGGCAGAGCTGCTCTTGGGAAC
Organism: Coturnix japonica; assembly: GCF_054131305.1. Lineage (NCBI taxonomy): Eukaryota > Metazoa > Chordata > Aves > Galliformes > Phasianidae > Coturnix > Coturnix japonica. The sequence goes on from NC_140689.1 coordinate 4,184,098, forward strand.
ATGTGGGTCAGATCTATGGGGCAGGTGCTGCTGTGCGACATATGTGGGTCAGATCTATAGGGCAGGAGCTGCTGTGCGACAGATGTGGGTCAGATCTATGGGGCAGGAGCTGCTGTGGGGCTGATGTGGGTCAGATCCTTGGGGCTGAAGCTGCTGTGGGTCATATCTATTGGGCAGCAGCTGCTTTACATATGATGTGTGTCAGTCTATGGGGCAGGAGCTGCTGTGGGGCTGATGTGAGTTAGATCTATGGGGCAGGAGCTGTTGTGGGGCTGATGGGGGTCAGATCTATGGGGCAGGAGCTGCTGCGGGGCTGATGTGGGTCAGATCCTTGGGGCTGAAGCTGCTGTGTGTCATATCTATTGGGCAGCAGCTGCTTTACATATGATGTGTGTCAGATCTATGGGGCAGGAGCTGCTGTGGGGTTGATGTGGGTTAGATCTATGGGGCAGGAGCTGCTGTGCGACAGATGTGGGTCAGATCTATGGGGCAGGTGCTGCTATGCGACATATGTGGGTCAGATCTATGGGGCAGGATCTGCTGTGGGGCTGATGTGGGAAAGATCTATGGGGCAGGAGATGCTTTGGGGCAGATGTGGGTCAGATCTATGGGGCAGGAGTTGCTGTGGGCCATATGTCGGTCCGATCTATTGGGCAGGAGCTGCTGTGGGGCGCATGTGAATCAGGTCTATGGGGCAGGAGCTGCTGTGGGTCAGATTGTCATGGTTTAATAATGTTGTAATTTTGCTATCAGTATTCCACATCATAACATCATATAAAGCATGGATAATTTTACTGAATCTGCAACTTACAGAAGAAGACTACATCTCCCAGAGAGCAACACGATGGGTCACGGGACCTGGACTCTATATTAACTCTGTCGCAGAACAGACTGACGTCTTTCGAGTTCTGGCGTTCAGGGCAGTGTGTGGGAGCCTTCAGCCGTTCGCCCAGATTCACAGTAGGCCTCTCGGTTACGGGACTCATTCTCTCTCCTATTTTGCTTGATTCATTAGCTCAATTTTCAATTATATTGTATTCTATTGTGTTATCCTGTATTTCGATATATTATTTAGTAAATAAGTGTGCCTCCTTACATCGTTGCCGCTGTTTTCTTTTCTTAATTAACTTTTTCTTTTCGGCTGAGGGCCCTTCAGGGGCCCATGGCCCTTGTCACGGACGCAGGTAGATTTTTCGTTCAAACCGTGACAGATTTGGTAGCAGAGGATGGTTCCACTGTTGCAGCCACCCCCATAAGGCATTTGCCACCATCCATGAATCAGTATAAAGATATGAAGCATTGGCCACCTCTCCCGTTCAGCCACATCTAAAGCCAGCTGAACAGCCTTTACCTCTGCAAATTTGACTTGATTCTCCTTTACCTTCAGTGGCCTCTGCAACATGTGGTGTGGGGCTCCATACAGCAGCTTTCCATCTGCGATGCTTCCCTACAATACGACATGATCCGTCTGTGAATAGGGCAAATTACTTTTCGTTTTCTGGTAGCTCATTGTATGGTGGTGCCTCTTTAGCACGTGATACCTCTTCTGTAGGTGGTGTTTCAATTTTTTTACTCTCAGGCCAGTCCATGATCACTTCTAGAATTCCAGGACGGCTGAGTTTTCCCATTCAAGCTCATTGTGTAATTAATGAAATCCACTTACTCCAAGTGGCATCAGTAGCATGATGGGTGGAGGGAACCTGTCCTTTAAACATCCAGTTTATTACTGGCAAGCGAGGTGCTAGAAGAAGCTGAACCTCTGTCCCAACTACTTCAGAAGCAGCCCGAACCCCCTCATACACAGCTACGATCTCCTTCTTAGTCGGAGTGTAGCGCTCCTCAGACCCTTTATATGCTTGACTCCAAAATCCTAGCGGTCGGCCTCCGATCCTCACATCCTGCCCCGTCCGTACTGGCCCCAAGGCCACGGCACGGGCTATTTCTTGTTTTATCTGCTCAAAAGCCTGCTGCTGCTCAGGACCCCATGAGAAATTATTCTTCTTCTGTGTTACCTGATAGAGGAGGCTCACTATGTGGCTGTAGTTTGGGACATGCATTCTCCAAAAGCCCACTACTCCCAGAAAAGATTGGGTCTCTGTCTTGTCGGTGGGCGGAGACATAGCAGTGATTTTGTCAATCACATCTGCTGGGATGTGACGACGTCCATCTTGCCATTTTATACCTAAGAACTGGATTTCCTGGGCAGGCCCCTTCACCTTGCTGCGCTTAATGGCAAAACCAGCTTTCAAAAGAATTTGGATTATCTGTTTCCCTTTCTTGAAAACCTCTGCTGCTGTATGGCCCCACACTACAATATCATCAATATACTGCAAGTGCTCAGGAGCATCACCCTGTTCCAAAACAGCTTGGATCAATCCATGGCAAATTGTTGGGCTGTGCTTCCACCCTTGAGGTAAACGGTTCCAGGTGTACTGAATACCTCTCCAGGTAAAAGCAAACTGTGGCCAACATTTTGCAGCCAATGGGATGGAAAAGAAGGCATTAGCAATGTCAATGGTGGCATACCACCTAGCTTCTTTTGACTCCAGTTCATACTGGAGTTCTAGCATGTCTGGTACAGCAGCACTTAATGGAGGTGTGACTTCATTCAGGCCATGGTAATCCACCGTCAGCCTCCATTCCCCACTGGTTTTACACACTGGCCATATGGGGCTGTTAAAAGGCGAGTGAGTTTTGCTAATCACTCCCTGATTCTCTAATTGGCGAATTAGCTTGTGAATGGGGAGCAATGAGTCCCTATTGGTGCGGTACTGCCGTCTGTGAACCACTCTGGTGACAATTGGTACCTCTTGGTCTTTTACCTGGTGCAACCTCCCAGTACCCGCTGGGAGACCCGGCGCTCGCTGCGTTGCTTCCATCCTCCGTTCGGGGGGTTCCGTGCGCCGGCGCCGGTGCGTGGAAAAGGGGGTGTGCGGCTGGTCGCGCGCGGGCGCGTGCCAGGCTCCCTTTCGCCCGGTTTTTCCCCATCCATCCATCCATCCATCCATGCATCCACCTTCCCGCTTCGTGGCGGCGCGGGGTAGACCTGGGCGACCATCCACCCGCTCGATCGGCGGGTGCAGTTTCCCGTCCGTGCCGCGGGTAGACGTGTCGGCCGTAGCGGGGTTGACCTGTCGGCCGGTGCCGTTTCCCGTCCGTGCCGCAGGTAGACGTGTCGTCCGTAGCCGCGCGTCACGCAGCTGTGTCAAGCGGTAAGGGTACAACGAACGGCCAGCCGCCCCCCGACCCGACCCGACCCGACCCGACCCGACCCGACCCGACCTCTTCCGCCGTTGACTCTCCCTCGCGCCCACCCGCATCCTCCCCTCCCCTCCCCTCCCCTCCCCTCCCCTCCCCTCCCCTCCCCTCCCCTCCCCTCCCCTCCCCTCCCCTCAATTGTGGTGTTCATTAAATTTATTAAAATAGGTAGAGTAGACCTGGGGTCCGGCATTCGAGCTTGGGTGTCCTCGCGCACGACCGTCTCCGCCGTTCGTCCTCCCTCGGGCACGCTTGCTTCCTCCATTATTGTGGTGGTTTTTTTTTGTTTTTTGTTTTTTTTAAAATATTTTTGTTTCTTTTAAATTTTTTTTCCTTTTTTTCTCCTTTTTTCCCCATTTTTTCTTTTTTTTCCCTTTTTTCCCCCTTTTAAATATTTTTTATCATTTTTTCTTTCTTTTTTTTTAAAATTTTCTTTTCCCCATATTTCCTTATTATTTATTTAGTTATTCATGCAATTATTAATATCGCTCTTCCGCTCCCCCATCTTTTTATTAGTTTTATTTTATTTTATTTTATTTTATTATTTTATTTTACAGTGTCATTTTACGATCTATCTGTACTTTTTCACACCTTCTTCTCTTCCACTTTTCTTTGACTTCTGGCTTCCCTTCCCTTCCCTTCCCTTCCCTTCCCTTCCCTTCCCTTCCCTTCCCTTCCCTTCCCTTCCCTTCCCTTCCCTTCCCTTCCCTTCCCTTCCCTTCCCTTCCCTTCCCTTCCCTTCCCTTCCCTTCCCTTCCCTTCCCTTCCCTTCCCTTCCCTTCCCTTCCCTTCCCTTCCCTTCTTCTCTTCTCTTTCTCCTCGTCGCCCGCGCGTGAGTAGGCCCGGCACGGCCTCTGTCACGAAGATGGGGGTTGCTTGCGTGGCCGGGGAGTGATGGGGGTGTCCGCGACGAGGTTACGGGTATGCGGGTAGACCTGGCTGCCAGCCGGCGTCTGATCTTCCCGGCCCCGCGTCCGTCTTCCACCTTCCCCCCCCCCCCCAGTCCACAACGCACGAGCGGGAACCCGACCCGTACCCGACGGCGGCCCGCCTCCGCCTGCCCCCACCCCGGCCCTCGCCCACAACCCGCCCTCTCCCAGACGCATCTCGCCCGACCGGCCCGCGACCGTGTTTTTTTATTTGTTTGTTTGTTTTTGTTTTTGTTTTTTTTTTGTTTGGTCGGTCATTCGCTCGGTTATTTGTTTGGACCCGATTGGCCCGTTTGTTTGTTTTCTTTTTTTTCCTTTTTCCGCCGGGGTGCTCCTGACGGCTCGGCTCAATGGCGGCTCGACTCGGCGACCGGAGCCCGCCAAAACGCCTCGCAACCCCCCAGCCCCACCGCCGCCACCACCACCACCGCCACCTCCGCCACCACCGCCACCACTGCCACCACCTCCTCCTCCCGCCGAAAATCCCACGTCCCGTTCCACCTCATCTGCCGGCTGGGAGAGAAGCTAGGCGCGAACCCCGCGGGGGACGCGGCCGCCTCACGCCGGCCCACCTCTCGCCGCTGCCGTCTTCCCGCCGCTCTTTCGCCATCCCTCGCCACGCGGCCTGCCCGCAGTCCAGAAATCCAGCCCGAACCGACCACGGTGGGCGGGGCCCGCGCACGCGCCCACGCTCTTCCTGAACAGCCGGGGAGGCGGGGGGGGGGGGCGGGGTGGCTTTTTCAAAAACTAAAAAAGGGGAAAGTAAAGAAGAACCCACGAGAAAAACAAACAAACAAACAAACAAACAAACGGAAAATAATAAAACCGAGAGGGCGCGTGGGGGCACGGACAAACAATCGAACGGACCAAAGTACGAACGAACGGACGAACAAACAAACACGCAGACAAAAGGGCAAAACCGCGGTGGCGGTGGCGGGACGGCCAGCTTCAAGCAAGGCCGAACCGAGAAGCCTGGGTGCTCCCCAACCCGCCGAACAGCGGCCGGCTCATACGTGCACCCTGGTCGTTCCGCGGCTGCGGCCGAGTGGCGTCTCCGTGGCGCCTCCGGTGCTCCGGCACGGTCAACAAGGCTCGACCCCTGGCCATCGTGGCTCGAGTGCGCCGGCACGGTCCAACGTCTCCCGGCGGGCTCCGTTCGGTTCGGACGTTCCGCGGTGGCGTCCAGCGGTCTCAGCCGCGGTGGCTCGAGTGCACCGGCACGGTCCAGCCACTCCCGGCGGGCTCCACTCGGCTCGGACGTTCCGCGGTAGTGGCCAAGTGTCGCTCTCGTGGCGGCTCCTCTGCGCTGGCACTGTCTACCCGGCTCCGAGCGTCTCCGGAGGGTGTGGGGAAGGGGGGGGGGGCACGGCGTCGGTGGCTAGGCGTCGCTTCCCATGCGTATCGACTAGGTCGGCACGGTCTACCCGGCTCCGAGCGGGCCGTGGGGCTCAGCGGCGGCTGCTAGAGGTCGCTGCCTATGCGGCTCGACTAGGTCGGCACGGTCTACCCGGCTCCGAGCAAGCCATGGTGCTCGGCGGTGGGGGCTAGGGGTCGCTGCCCATGCGGCTCGACTAGGTCGGCACGGTCTACCCGGCTCCGAGCGGGCCGTGGTGCTCGGCGGCGGCGTCTAGGGGTTGCTGCCCGTGCGGCTTGCGTGTAGCTGCCAGGTCTACCCGCTTTCGGCTAGGCTTTGCCGCCCTGTGAGATGGGGGGCGCTAAAGCTCCGGAGCTTGCTGGGGGGTCGCTGTAGTTTCTTACCTACCGCTACGTCGACGGAGAGCGCCGCTTACCCTCGGCGCCGCTGCCGGTAGTCGGCGCCGTTCTTTTCCGAAGCCGTTTTTTCTTACGCCTTCCGTTTTCGTCTGCAGGAGCGAGCGCGTGCTCGTCTCCAGAGGCGGCAACGAGCGGGCGCAGGCGAGCGCGGTTGAGCGCCGGGCTGTGGATTTTTTCGGTTGCGGCTTCCCGCCGCTCTTTCGCCATCCCTCGCTACGCGGCCTGCCCGCAGTCCGGATTTCCGGCTCGAACGGACCCCGCTCAAGTGCGCCGGCACGGTCCAACCGCTCCCGGCGGGCACCGCTCGGCTCGGACGTTCCTCGGAATCAGCCAAATGTCGCTCCCGTGGCGTCTCCGCAGGCAAAAACGCATAGCCGGCGCCGCAAAGCTCGCGAGCCGCACTGAGCCGGGGAAACCGTGCCGTGGAGCAGCTGTGGGGCTGATGTGGGTGAGATCTATGGGGTAGGAGCTGCTGTGCGGCTGATGTGGGTCAGATCTATGGGCAGGAGCTGATGTAGGGAAGATTTGGGTCTGATCTATGGGTTAGGAACTGCTGTGGTTCAGATCTATGGGGCAGGAGCAGCTGTGGGGCACATGTGGGTCAGATCTATGGGTTAGGTGCAGCTTTGGGGAAAATGTGGGTCAGATCTATGGGGCAGGAGCTGCTGTGGGTCAGATTTGGGTCAGATCTATGGGGCAGGAGCTGCTGTGGGGCTGCTGTGGGTCAGATTTATGAGTCAGGAGCTGCTGTGTGGCTGATGTGGGTTAGATCTATGGGGCAGGAGCTGCTGTGGGGCATATGTGGGTCAGATCTATATGGCAGGAGCTGCTGTGGGGCACATGTGGGTCAGACCTATGGGGCAGGAGCTGCAGAGGGGATGATGTAGGTCAGATCTATGGGGCAGGAGTTGCTGTGGGGCAGATGAGGGACATATCTATGGTGCAAAATCTGCTGTTGGACTGATGTGGGTCAGATCTATGAGTTTGGAGCTGCTGTGGGGCACATGTGGGTCAGATCTATGGGCCAGGAGCTGCTGCAGGGCTGATTTGGGTCAGATCTATGGGTCAGCAGCTGCTGTGGGTCTGATGTGGGTCAGATCTATGGGGCAGGAGCTGCTGTGGGGCTGATGTGGGTCAGATCTATGGGGCAGGAGATGCTGTGGGTCAGATCTATGGGGCAGGAGCTGCTGTGGGGAACATGTGGGTAAGGTCTATGTGGCAGGATCTGCTGTGGGGCAGATGTGGGTCAGATCTAAGGGGCAGGAGCTGCTGTGGGGAACATGTTGGTCAGATCTATGGGGAAGAGCTGCTGTTGGTCTGATCAATGGGGCAGGAGCAGCAGTGGGGCAGATTTGGGTAAGATCTATAAGGCAGGAGCGGCTGTGGGGCTGATGTGGGTCAGATCTATGAGGTAGTAGCTGCTGTGGGCACATGTGGGTCAGATCTACTGGGCGAAGGATGCTGTGGGGCGCAAGTGAGGCAGATCTACGGGGCAGGAGCTGCTGTGTGGCAAATGTGGGTCAGATCTATTGGGCAGGAGCTGCTGTGGGGCTGATGTGGGTCAGATCTATGGGGCAGGAGCTGCTGTGGGGCTGATGTGGGTCAGATCTATGGTGCAGGAGCTGCTGTGGGTCAGATCTATGGGGCAGGAACAGATGTGGGCCTGATTTTGGTCAGATTTATGGAGCAGGAGCTGCTGTGTTGCAGATGTGGGTCAGATCTATGGTGCAGGAGCTGCTGTGGGGCAGATGTAGGGCATATCTATGGGGCAGGAGCTGCTGTGAGGCTGATGGGTGTTAGATCTATGGGGAGGAGCTGCTGTGGTGCAGATGTGGGTCAGAGCTATGGGGCAGGAGCTGCTGTGGGTCAGAAGTGGGTAAGATCTATGGGGTTGGAGATGGTGTGTGGCAGATGTGGGTCAGATCTATGGTGTAGGAGCTGCTGTGGGGCTGATGTGGGTCAGATCTATGGTGTAGGAGCTGCTGTGGGGCTGATGTGGGTCAGATCTATGGGGCAGGAGCTGTAGTGGAGATGCTGTACGTCAGATCTATGGGGCAGGAGCTGCTGTGGGGCTGCTGTGGGTTAGATCAATGGGGCAGGAGCTGCTGTGGGGCTGATGTGGGTAAGATCTATGGGGCAGGAGCTGCTGTGGGGCTGATGTGGGTCAGATCTATGGGGCAGGAGCTGCTGTGGGGAACATGTTGGTCAGATCTATGGGGAAGAGCTGCTGTTGGTCTGATCAATGGGGCTGGAGCAGCAGTGGGGCAGATTTGGGTAAGATCTATAAGGCAGGAGCGGCTGTGGGGCTGATGTGGGTCAGATCTATGAGGTAGTAGCTGCTGTGGGCACATGTGGGTCAGATCTATGAGGCAGGAGCTGCTGTGGGGATGATGTGGGTCAGATCCTTGGGGCTGAAGCTGCTGTGGGTCATATCTATTGGGCAGCAGCTGCTTTACATATGATGTGTGTCAGATCTATGGGGCAGGAGCTGCTGTGGGGCTGATGTGGGTTAGATCTATGGGGCAGGAGCTGTTGTGGGGAACATGTTGGTCAGATCTATGGTGCAGGAGATGCTGTTGGTCTGATCAATGGGGCAGGAGCAGCAGTGGGGCAGATTTGGGTAAGATCTATAAGGCAGGAGCGGCTGTGGGGCTGATGTGGGTCAGATCTATGAGGTAGTAGCTGCTGTGGGCACATGTGGGTCAGATCTATTGGGCGAAGGATGCTGTGGGGCGCAAGTGAGGCAGATCTACGGGGCAGGAGCTGCTGTGTGGCAAATGTGGGTCAGATCTATGGGGCAGGAGCTGCAGTGGGTCATATCTATGGGGCAGGAACAGATGTAGGCCTGATGTTGGTCAGATTTATGTAGCAGGAGCTGCTGTGTTGCAGATGTGGGTCAGAACTATGGTGCAGGAGCTGCTGTGAGGCTGATGGGTGTTAGATCTATGGGGAGGAGCTGCTGTGGTGCAGATGGTGGTCATAGCTATGGGGCAGGAGCTGCTGTGGGGCAGAAGTGGGTAAGATCTATGGGGTAGGAGATGGTGTGTGGCAGATGTGGGTCAGATCTATGGTGTAGGAGCTGCTGTGGGGCTGATGTGGGTCAGATCTATGGGGCAGGAGCTGCTGTGGTTAAGATCTATTTGGCAGGATCTGCTGCAAGGCAGATTTGGGTCAGATCTATGGGGCAGGATCTGCAGTGGAGATGATGTAGGGCATATCTATGGGGCAGGAGCTGCTTTGAGGCTGATGGGTGTTAGATCTGTGGGGAGGAGCTGCTGTGGTGCAGATGTTGGTCAGAGCTATGGGGCATGAGCTGCTGTGGGGCAGAAGTGGGTAAGATCTATGGGGCAGGAGCTGCTGTGGTGCAGATGTGGGTCAGAGCTATGGGGTAGGAGATGGTGTGTGGCAGATGTGGGTCAGATCTATGGTGTAGGAGCTGCTGTGGGGCTGATGTGGGTCAGATCTATGGGGCAGGAGCTGCTGTGGTTAAGATCTATTTTTCAGGATCTGCTGTGGGGCAGATTTGGGTCAGATCTATGGGGCAGGAGCTGCAGTGGAGATGATGTACGTCAGATCTATGGGGCCGGAGCTGCTGTGGGGCTGCTGTGGGTTAGATCTATGGGGCAGGAGCTGTTGTGGGTCATATCTATTGGGCAGCAGCTGCTTTACATATGATGTGTGTCAGATCTATGGGGCAGGAGCTGCAGTGGGGCTGATGGGGGTCAGATCTATGGGGCAGGAGCTACTGTGGGGCTGATGTGGGTCAAATCAATGGGGCAGAGCTGCTCTTGGGAACATGTGGGTCAGATCTATGGGGCAGGTGCTGCTGTGCGACATATGTGGGTCAGATCTATAGGGCAGGAGCTGCTGTGCGACAGATGTGGGTCAGATCTATGGGGCAGGAGCTGCTGTGGGGCTGATGTGGGTCAGATCCTTGGGGCTGAAGCTGCTGTGGGTCATATCTATTGGGCAGCAGCTGCTTTACATATGATGTGTGTCAGTCTATGGGGCAGGAGCTGCTGTGGGGCTGATGTGGGTTAGATCTATGGGGCAGGAGCTGTTGTGGGGCTGATGGGGCTCAGATCTATGGGGCAGGAGCTGCTGCGGGGCTGATGTGGGTCAGATCCTTGGGGCTGAAGCTGCTGTGTGTCATATCTATTGGGCAGCAGCTGCTTTACATATGATGTGTGTCAGATCTATGGGGCAGGAGCTGCTGTGGGGTTTATGTGGGTTAGATCTATGGGGCAGGAGCTGCTGTGCGACAGATGTGGGTCAGATCTATGGGGCAGGTGCTGCTATGCGACATATGTGGGTCAGATCTATGGGGCAGGATCTGCTGTGGGGCTGATGTGGGAAAGATCTATGGGGCAGGAGATGCTTTGGGGCAGATGTGGGTCAGATCTATGGGGCAGGAGTTGCTGTGGGCCATATGTCGGTCCGATCTATTGGGCAGGAGCTGCTGTGGGGCGCATGTGAATCAGGTCTGTGGGGCAGGAGCTGCTGTGGGTCAGATTGTCATGGTTTAATAATGTTGTAATTTTGCTATCAGTATTCCACATCATAACATCATATAAAGCATGGATAATTTTACTGAATCTGCAACTTACAGAAGAAGACTACATCTCCCAGAGAGCAACACGATGGGTCACGGGACCTGGACTCTATATTAACTCTGTCGCAGAACAGACTGACGTCTTTCGAGTTCTGGCGTTCAGGGCAGTGTGTGGGAGCCTTCAGCCGTTCGCCCAGATTCACAGTAGGCCTCTCGGTTACGGGACTCATTCTCTCTCCTATTTTGCTTGATTCATTAGCTCAATTTTCAATTATATTGTATTCTATTGTGTTATCCTGTATTTCGATATAGTATTTAGTAAATAAGTGTGCCTCCTTACATCGTTGCCGCTGTTTTCTTTTCTTAATTAACTTTTTCTTTTCGGCTGAGGGCCCTTCAGGGGCCCATGGCCCTTGTCACGGACGCAGGTAGATTTTTCGTTCAAACCGTGACAGATTTGGTAGCAGAGGATGGTTCCACTGTTGCAGCCACCCCCATAAGGCATTTGCCACCATCCATGAATCAGTATAAAGATATGAAGCATTGGCCACCTCTCCCGTTCAGCCACATCTAAAGCCAGCTGAACAGCCTTTACCTCTGCAAATTTGACTTGATTCTCCTTTACCTTCAGTGGCCTCTGCAACATGTGGTGTGGGGCTCCATACAGCAGCTTTCCATCTGCGATGCTTCCCTACAATACGACATGATCCGTCTGTGAATAGGGCAAATTACTTTTCGTTTTCTGGTAGCTCATTGTATGGTGGTGCCTCTTTAGCACGTGATACCTCTTCTGTAGGTGGTGTTTCAATTTTTTTACTCTCAGGCCAGTCCATGATCACTTCTAGAATTCCAGGACGGCTGAGTTTTCCCATTCAAGCTCGTTGTGTAATTAATGAAATCCACTTACTCCAAGTGGCATCAGTAGCATGATGGGTGGAGGGAACCTGTCCTTTAAACATCCAGTTTATTACTGGCAAGCGAGGTGCTAGAAGAAGCTGAACCTCTGTCCCAACTACTTCAGAAGCAGCCCGAACCCCCTCATACACAGCTACGATCTCCTTCTTAGTCGGAGTGTAGCGCTCCTCAGACCCTTTATATGCTTGACTCCAAAATCCTAGCGGTCGGCCTCCGATCCTCACATCCTGCCCCGTCCGTACTGGCCCCAAGGCCACGGCACGGGCTATTTCTTGTTTTATCTGCTCAAAAGCCTGCTGCTGCTCAGGACCCCATGAGAAATTATTCTTCTTCTGTGTTACCTGATAGAGGAGGCTCACTATGTGGCTGTAGTTTGGGACATGCATTCTCCAAAAGCCCACTACTCCCAGAAAAGATTGGGTCTCTGTCTTGTCGGTGGGCGGAGACATAGCAGTGATTTTGTCAATCACATCTGCTGGGATGTGACGACGTCCATCTTGCCATTTTATACCTAAGAACTGGATTTCCTGGGCAGGCCCCTTCACCTTGCTGCGCTTAATGGCAAAACCAGCTTTCAAAAGAATTTGGATTATCTGTTTCCCTTTCTTGAAAACCTCTGCTGCTGTATGGCCCCACACTACAATATCATCAATATACTGCAAGTGCTCAGGAGCATCACCCTGTTCCAAAACAGCTTGGATCAATCCATGGCAAATTGTTGGGCTGTGCTTCCACCCTTGAGGTAAACGGTTCCAGGTGTACTGAATACCTCTCCAGGTAAAAGCAAACTGTGGCCAACATTTTGCAGCCAATGGGATGGAAAAGAAGGCATTAGCAATGTCAATGGTGGCATACCACCTAGCTTCTTTTGACTCCAGTTCATACTGGAGTTCTAGCATGTCTGGTACAGCAGCACTTAATGGAGGTGTGACTTCATTCAGGCCATGGTAATCCACCGTCAGCCTCCATTCCCCACTGGTTTTACACACTGGCCATATGGGGCTGTTAAAAGGCGAGTGAGTTTTGCTAATCACTCCCTGATTCTCTAATTGGCGAATTAGCTTGTGAATGGGGAGCAATGAGTCCCTATTGGTGCGGTACTGCCGTCTGTGAACCACTCTGGTGACAATTGGTACCTCTTGGTCTTTTACCTGGTGCAACCTCCCAGCACCCGCTGGGAGACCCGGCGCTCGCTGCGTTGCTTCCGTGCTCCGTTCGGGGGGTTCCGTGTGCCGGCGCCGGCGCGTGGAAAGGGGGTGTGCGGCTGGTCGCGCGCGGGCGCGTGCCAGGCCCCCTTTCGCCCGGTTTTTCCCCATCCATCCATCCATCCATGCATCCACCTTCCCGCTTCGTGGCGGCGCGGGGTAGACCTGGGCGACCATCCACCCGCTCGATCGGCGGGTGCAGTTTCCCGTCCGTGCCGCCGGTAGACGTGTCGGCCGTAGCGGGGTTGACCTGTCGGCCGGTGCCGTTTCCCGTCCGTGCCGCAGGTAGACGTGTCGTCCGTAGCCGCGCGTCACGCAGCTGTGTCAAGCGGTAAGGGTACGACGAACGGCCAGCCGCCCCCCGACCCGACCCGACCCGACCCGACCCGACCCGACCGCTTCCGCCCTTGACCCACCCCCATCTTTTTATTACTTTTATTTTATTTTATTTTATTTTATTTTATTTTATTTTACCGCGACATTTTACGATCTATCTGTACTTTTTCACACCTTTTTCTCTTCTACTTTTCTTTGACTTCTGCCTTCCCTTCCCTTCCCTTCCCTTCCCTTCCCTTCCCTTCCCTTCCCTTCCCTTCCCTTCCCTTCCCTTCCCTTCCCTTCCCTTCCCTTCCCTTCCCTTCCCTTCCCTTCCCTTCCCTTCTCTTCTCTGCTCTTTCTCCTCGTCGCCCGCGCGTGAGTAGGCCCGGCCCGGCCTGGACCGGCATGGCCTCTGTCACGAAGAAGGGGGTCGCTTGCGTGGCCGTGGGTCCGCGGCGGGGTTGCGGGTATGCGGGTAGACCTGGCTGCCGGCGCCTGATCTTCCCGGCCCCGCGTCCGTCTTCCACCTTCCCCCCCCCGCAGTCCACACCGCACAAGCGGGAACCCGACCCGTACCCGACGGCGGCCCGCCTCCGCCTGCCCCCACCCCGGCCCTCGCCCACAACCCGCCCTCTCCCGGACGCATCTCGCCCGACCGGCCCGCGACCGTGTTTTTTTATTTGTTTGTTTGTTTTTGTTTTTGTTTTTTTTTTTTTTTGTTTTGGTCGGTCACTCGCTCGGTTATTTGTTTGGACCCGATTGGCCCGTTTGGTTTTTTTCTTTCCTTTTTCCGCCGGGGTGCTCCTGACGGCTCGGCCCAATGGCGGCTCGACTCGGCGACCGGAGCCCGCCAAAACGCCTCGCCACCCCCGAGCCCCACCGCCACCACCGCCACCACCGCCACCACCTCCTCCTCCTGCCGAAAATCCCACGTACCGTTCCACCTCATCTGCCGGCTGGGAGAGAGGCTAGGCGCGAACCCCGCGGGGGACGCGGCCGCCTCCCGCCGGCCCACCTCTCGCCGCTGCCGTCTTCCCGCCGCTCTTTCGCCATCCCTCGCCACGCGGCCTGCCCGCAGTCCGGATATCCGGCCCGAACGGACCTTGGTGGGCGGGGCCCGCGCACGCGCCCACGCTCTTCCTGCAGAGCCGGGGAGGCGGGGGGGGCGGGGCGGCCTTTTAAAAATCTAAAAAAGGGGAAAGTAAAGAAGAACCCACGAGAATATCAAACAAACAAACAAACAAACAAACAAACAGAAAATAATAAAACCGAGAGGGCGCGTGTGGGCACGGACAAACAATCGAACGGACCAAAGTACGAACGAACGGACGAACAAACAAACACGCAGACAAAAGGGCAAAACCGCGGTGGCGGTGGCGGGACGGCCAGCTTCAAGCAAGGCCGAACCGAGAAGCCCGGGTGCGCCCCGACCCGCCGAACAGCGGCCGGCTCATACGTGCACCCTGGTCGTTCCGCGGCTGTGGCCGAGTGGCGTCTCCGTGGCGCCTCCGGTGCTCCGGCACGGTCAACACGGCTCGAACCCTGGCCATCGCGGCTCGAGTGCGCCGGCACGGTCCAGCCTCTCCCGGTGGGCTCCGCTCTACTCGGACGTTCCGCGGAAGTGGCCAAGTGCCGCTCTTGTGGGGGGGGGGGAAGAGGGGGGGGGGAGTAAGGGGGGGGGGGGGGGGGCACGGCGTCGGCGGCTAGGCGTCGCTGCCCATGCGTCTCGACTAGGTCGGCACGGTCTACCCGGCTCCGAGCGGGCCGTGGTGCTCGGCGGTGGCTGCTAGAGGTCGCTGCCTATGCGGCTCGACTAGGTCGGCACGGTCTACCCGGCTCCGAACGGGCCGTGGTGCTCGGCGGCGGCTGCTAGAGGTCGCTGCCCATGCGGCTCGACTAGGTCGGCACGGTCTACCCTGCTCCGTGCATGCGCGAGGGCTCAGCGGCGGTCGCTAGGTGTCGCTGCACGTCTGCCAGCCCGTCCGTCAGCGACCTCTAGTGTCCGCTGCGAAGCAGGGTAGACCGTGCCGACGTGAGCCGGCCGCCGCTCAGCGACCCCTGGCCTCGGCCGCATGAGCTTCAGTCCGCTCGGAGCCGGGTAGACCGTGCTGACCAACTCGAGCCGGACGTGCAGCGACCGCTGGCCAGCGCGGAGGCTCGTGTGTGCCGGCATGGTCCAGCCTCTCCCGGCGGGCTCCGTTCGGTTCGGACGTTCCTCGGTGGTGTCCGGGGGGTCTCAGCCGCAGCGGCTCGAGTGCGCCGGCACTGCACATCCCCTCCCTGCGGGCTCCGCTCGGCACGGACTTTCCTCGTCGGCGTCCGGCAATCTGAGCCGCGGCGGCTCGAGTGCGCTGGCACGGTCCAACCGCTCCCGGCGGGTTCTGCTCGGCTCGGACGCTCCTGGGCGGAGTCGGGCGATCTGAGCCGCGGCGGCTCGAGTGCGCCGGCACGGTCCAACCGCTCTCGGCGGGCTCGGCTCGGCTCGGACGTTGCACGGCGGCGTCCGGGGGGTCTCAGCCACGGAGGCTCGGGTGCGCCGGCACGGTCCAGCCTATCCCGGCGGGCTCCGCTCGGCTCGGACGTTCCTCGGTGGCGTCCGGCGATCTGAGCCGTGGCGGCTCGATTGCGCCGGCACGGTCCAACCGATCCCGGCGGTTTCCGCTCAGCTCGGACGGTCCTCGGCGGAGTCGGGCGATCTGAGCCGCGGCGGCACAGTCCAGCCTCTCCAGGCGGACTCAGCTCGGCTAGGACGTTCCGCGGATGTGGCCAAGTGCCGCTCTTGTGGAAAGGGGGGAAGAGGGGGGGTTGGGGGGGGGAAGAGAAGGGGTTGGGGGGGGGAGTAAGGGGGGGGGGGGGCGGGCACGGCGGCTAGGCGTCGCTGCCCATGCGGCTCGACTAGGTCGGCAAGGTCTACCCGGCTCCGAGCGGGCCGTGGTGCTCGGCGGCAGCTGCTAGAGGTCGCTGCCTATGCGGCTCGACTAGGTCGGCACGGTCTACCCGGCTCCGAGCGGGCCGTGGTGCTCGGCGGAGGCTGCTAGAGGTCACTGCCTATGCGGCTCGACTAGGTCGGCACGGTCTACCCGGCTCCGAGCGGGCCGTGGTGCTCGGCGGTGGCTGCTAGAGGTCGCTGCCTATGCGCCTCGACTAGGTCGGCACGGTCTACCCAGCTCCGAGCGTGCCGTGCTGCTCGGCGGCGGCTGCTAGAGGTCGCCGCCTATGCGGCTCGACTAGGTCGGCACGGTCTACCCGGCTCCGAGCGGGCCGTGGTGCTCGGCGGCGGCGGCTAGGGGTCGCTGCCCGTGCGGCTTGCGTGTAGCTGCCAGGTCTACCCGCTTTCGGCTAGGCTTTGCCGCCCTGTGAGATGGGGGGGCGCTAAAGCTCCGGAGCTTGCTGGGGGGTCGCTGTAGTTTCTTACCTACCGCTACGTCAACGTAGAGCGCCGCTTACCCTCGGCGCCGCTGCCGGTAGTCGGCGCCGTTCTTTTCCGAAGCCGTTTTTTCTTACGCCTTCCGTTTTCGTCTGCAGGAGCGAGCGCGTGCTCGTCTCCAGAGGCGGCAACGAGCGGGCGCAGGCGAGCGCGGTTGAGCGCCGGGCTGTGGAGTTTTTCGGTTGCGGCTTCCCGCCGCTCTTTCGCCATCCCTCGCCACGCGGCCTGCCCGCAGTCCGGATTTCCGGCTCGAACGGACCCCGCTCAAGTGCGCCGGCACGGTCCAACCGCTCCCGGCGGGCACCGCTCGGCTCGGACGTTCCTCGGAATCAGCCAAATGTCGCTCCCGTGGCGTCTCCGCAGGCAAAAACGCATAGCCGGCGCCGCAAATCTCGCGAGCCGCACCGAGCCGGGGAAACCGTGCCGTGGAGCAGCTGTGGGGCTGATGTGGGTGAGATCTATGGGGTAGGAGCTGCTGTGCGGCTGATGTGGGTCAGATCTATGGGCAGGAGCTGATGTAGGGAAGATTTGGGTCTGATCTATGGGTTAGGAACTGCTGTGGTTCAGATCTATGGGGCAGGAGCAGCAGTGGGGCACATGTGGGTCAGATCTATGGGTTAGGTTCTGCTTTGGGGAAAATGTGGGTCAGATCTATGGGGCAGGAGCTGCTGTGGGTCAGATTTATGAGTCAGGAGCTGCTGTGTGGCTGATGTGGGTCAGATCTATGGGGCAGGAGCTGCTGTGGGGCATATGTGGGTCAGATCTATATGGCAGGAGCTGCTGTGGGGCACATGCGGGTCAGACCTATGGGGCAGAAGCTGCAGAGGGGATGATGTAGGTCAGATCTATGGGGCAGGAGTTGCTGAGGGGCAGATGAGGGACATATCTATGGTGCAAAATCTGCTGTTGGACTGATGTGGGTCAGATCTATCTGCCAGGAGCTGCTGCGGGGCTGATTTGGGTCAGATCTATGGGCCAGGAGCTGCTGCGGGGCTGATTTGGGTCAGATCTATGGGTCAGCAGCTGCTGTGGGGCTGATGTGGGTCAGATCTATGGGGCAGGAGCTGCTGTGAGGCAGATGTAGGGCATATCTATGGGGCAGGAGCTGCTGTGTTGCAGATGTGGGTCAGATCTATGGTGCAGGAGCTGCTGTGGGGCAGATGTAGGGCATATCTATGGGGCAGGAGCTGCTGTGAGGCTGATGGGTGTTAGATCTATGGGGAGGAGCTGCTGTGGTGCAGATGTGGGTCAGAGCTATGGGGCAGGAGCTGCTGTGGGGCAGAAGTGGGTAAGATCTATGGGGCAGGAGCTGCTGTGCGACAGATGTGGGTCAGATCTATGGGGCAGGAGCTACTGTGGTGCTGATGTTGGTCTGATCTATGGGGCAGGATCTGCTGTGGGGCAGATGTGGGAAAGATCTATGGGGCAGGAGCTGCTGTGGGGAACATGTGGGTCAGGTCTTTGGGGCAGGAGCTGCTGTGGGGAAGATGTGGGTCAGATCTATGGGGCAGGAGCTGCTGTGGGGCTGATGTGGGTCAGATCTATGGGGCAGGAGATGCTGTGGGGCTGACGTGGGTCAGATCTTTGGGCAGGAGATGCTGTGGGTCAGATCTATGGGGCAGGAGCTGCTGTGGGGAACATGTGGGTCAGATCTATGGGTCAGCAGCTGCTGTGGGTCTGATGTGGGTCAGATCTATGGGGCAGGAGCTGCTGTGGTTAAGATCTATTTGGCAGGATCTGCTGTGGGGCAGATTTGGGTCAGATCTATGGGGCAAGAGCTGCAGTGGAGATGATGTACGTCAGATCTATGGGGCAGGAGCTGCTGTGGGGCTGCTGTGGGTTAGATCTATGGGGCAGGATCTGCTGTGGGGCTGATGTGGGTCAGATCTATGGGTCAGGAGCTGCTGTGCGACAGATGTGGGTCAGATCTATGGGGCAGGAGCTACTGTGGGGCTGATGTGGGTCAGATCTATGGGTCAGGAGCTGCTGTGCGACATATGTGGGTCAGATCTATGGGGCAGGATCTGCTGTGGGGCTGATGTGGAAAAGATCTATGGGGCAGGAGATGCTGTGGGGAACATGTGGGTCAGGTCTATGGGGCAGGAGCTGCTGTGGGGCAGATGTGGGTCAGATCTATGGGTCAGCAGCTGCTGTGAGGCTGATGAATGTTAGATCTATGGGGAGGAGCTGCTGTGGTGCAGATGTGGGTAAGATCTATGGGGCAGGATCTGCTGTGGGGCTGCTGTGGGTTAGATCTATGGGGCAGGAGCTGTTGTGGGTCATATCTATTGGGCAGCAGCTGCTTTACATATGATGTGTGTCTGATCTATGGGGCAGGAGCTGCTGTGGGGCTGCTGTGGGTTAGATCTATGGGGCAGGAGCTGTTGTGGGTCATATCTATTTGGCAGCAGCTGCTTTACATGTGATGTGAGTCAGATCTATGAGGCAGGAGCTGCTGTGGGGCTGCTGTGGGTTAGATCTATGGGGCAGGATCTGCTGTGGGGCTGATGTGGGTCAGATCTATGGGGCAGGAGCTGTTGTCAGTCATATCTATTGGGCAGCAGCTGCTTTACATATGATGTGTGTCAGATCTATGGGGCAGGAGCAGCAGTGGGGCTGATGGGGGTCAGATCTATGGGGCAGGAGCTACTGTGGGGCTGATGTGGGTCAAATCAATGGGGCAGAGCTGCTCTTGGGAACATGTGGGTCAGATCTATGGGGGCAGGAGCTGCTGTGGGGCTGATGTGGGTCAGATCTATAGGGCAGGAGCTGCTGTGCGACAGATGTGGGTCAGATCTATGGGGCAGGAGCTGCTGTGTGTCAGATCTATGGGGCAGGAACAGATGTGGGCCTGATGTTGGTCAGATTTATGGAGCAGGAGCTGCTGTGTTTCAGATGTGGGTCAGATCTATGGGGCAGGAGCTGCTGTGTTGCAGATGTGGGTCAGATCTATGGTGCAGGAGCTGCTGTGGGGCAGATGTAGGGCATACCTATGGGGCAGGAGCTGCTGTGAGGCTGATGGGTGTTAGATCTATGGGGAGGAGCTGCTGTGGTGCAGATGTGGGTCAGAGCTATGAGGCAGGAGCTGCTGTGGGGCAGATGTGGGTAAGATGTATGGGGCAGGAGCTGCTGTGCGACAGATGTGGGTCAGATCTATGGGGCAGGAGCTGCTGTGGGGCTGATGTTGGTCTGATCTATGGGGCAGGAGCTGCTGTGTGACAGATGTGGGTCAGATCTATGAGGCAGGAGCTGCTGTGGGGCTGATGGGGGTCAGACCTACGGGGCAGGAGCTGCTGTGGGGCTGATGTGGGTCGGCTCTATGGGGCAGGAGATGCTGTGGGTCTGATGTGGGTCAGATCTTTGGGCAGGAGATGCTGTGGGTCACATCTATGGGGCAGGAGCTGCTGTGGGGAACATGTGGGTCAGGTCTATGGGGCAGGAGCTGCTGTGGGGCAGATGTGGGTGAGATCTAAGGGTCAGCAGCTGCTGTGGGTCTGATGTGGGTCAGATCTATGGGGCAGGAGCTGCTGTGGGGCTGATGTGGGTCAGCTCTATGGGGCAGGAGATGCTGTGGGGCTGATGTGGGTCAGTTCTTTGGGCAGGAGATGCTGTGGGTCAGATCTATGGGGCAGGAGCTGCTGTCGGGAACATGTGGGTCAGGTCTATGGGGCAGGTGCTGCTGTGGGGCTGCTGTGGGTTAGATCTATGGGGCAGGATCTGCTGTGGGGCTGATGTGGGTCAGATCTATGGGGCAGGAGCTGTTGTGAGTCATATCTATTGGGCAGCAGCTGCTTTACATATGATGTGTGTCAGATCTATGGGGCAGGAGCTGCAGTGGGGCTGATGGGGGTCAGATCTATGGGGCAGGAGCTACAGTGGGGCTGATGTGGGTCAAATCAATGGGGCAGAGCTGCTCTTGGGAACATGTGGGTCAGATCTATGGGGGCAGGAGCTGATGTGGGGCTGATGTGGGTCAGATCTATAGGGCAGGAGCTGCTGTGCGACAGATATGGGTCAGATCTATGGGGCAGGAGCTGCTGTGGGGCTGATGTGGGTCAGATCTATGGAGCAGGAGCTGCTGTGTTGCAGATGTGGGTCAGATCTAAGGGGCAGGAGCTGCAGTGGGGCTGCTGTGGGTTAGATCTATGGGGCAGGAGCTGTTGTGGGTCATATCTATTTGGCAGCAGCTGCTTTACATGTGATGTGAGTCAGATCTATGGGGCAGGAGCTGCTGTGGGGCTGATGTTGGTCTGATCTATGGGGCAGGAGCTGCTGTGCGACAGATGTGGGTCAGATCTATGGGGCAGGAGCTGCTGTGGGGAACATGTGGGTCAGGTCTATGGGGCAGGAGCTGCTGTGGGGCAGATGTGGGTCAGATCTATGGGGCAGGAGCTGCTGTGGGGCTGATGTGGGTCAGATCCTTGGGGCTGAAGCTGCTGTGGGTCGTATCTATTGGGCAGCAGCTGCTTTACATATGATGTGTGTCAGATCTATGGGGCAGGAGCTGCTGTGGGGCTGATGTGGGTTAGATCGATGGGGCAGGAGCTGTTGTGAGGCTGATGGGGGTCAGACCTATGGGGCAGGAGCTACTGTGGGGCTGATGGGGGTAAGATCTATGGGGCAGGAGCTACTGTGGGGCTGATGTGGGTCAGATCTATGGGGCAGGAGCTGCTGTGGTTAAGATCTATTTGGCAGGATCTGCTGTGGGGCAGATTGTGGTCAGATCTATGGGGCAGGAGCTGCAGTGGAGATGATGTACGTCAGATCTATGGGGCAGGAGCTACTGTGGGGCTGCTGTGGGTTAGATCTATGGGGCAGGATCTGCTGTGGGGCTGATGTGGATCAGATCTATGGGGCCGGAGCTGTTGTGAGACATATCTATTGGGCAGCAGCTGCTTTACATATGATGTGTGTCAGATCTATGGGGCAGGAGCTGCAGTGGGGCTGATGGGGGTCAGATCTATGGGGCAGGAGCTGTTGTGGGGCTGATGGGGGTCAGATATATGGGGCAGGAGCCTCTGTGGGGAACATGTGGGTCAGGTCTATGGGGCAGGAGCTGCTGTGGGGCAGATGTGGGTCAGATCTATGGGTCAGCAGCTGCTGTGGGTCTGATGTGGGTCAGATCTATGGGGCAGGAGCTGCTGTGGGGCTGATGTGTGTCAGATCTATGGGGCAGGAGCTACTGTGGGGCTGATGTGGGTTAGATCTATAGGGCAGGAGCTGCTGTGCGACAGATGTGGGTCAGATCTATAGGGGCAGGAGCTGCTGTGGGGCTGATGTGGGTTAGATCTATAGGGCAGGAGCTGCTGTGCGACAGATGTGGGTCAGATCTATGGGGCAGGAGCTGCTGTGGGGCTGATGTGGGTCAGATCTATGGAGCAGGAGCTGCTGTGTCTCAGATGTGTGTCAGATCTATGGGGCAGGAGCTGCTGTGGGGCTGCTGTGGGTTAGATCTATGGGGCAGGAGCTGTTGTGGGTCATATCTATTTGGCAGCATCTGCTTTACATATGATGTGAGTCAGATCTATGGGGCAGGAGCTGCTGTGGGGCAGATGTGGGTCAGATCTATGGGTAAGCAGCTGCTCTGGGTTTGATGTGGGTCAGATCTATGGGGCAGGAGCTGCTGTGGGGCTGATGTGGGTCAGATCTATGGGGCAGGAGCTGCTGTGGGTCAGATCTTTGGGGCAGGAACTGATGTGGGCCTGATGTTGGTCAGATTTATGGAGCAGGAGCTGCTGTGTTGCAGATGTAGGTCAGATCTATGGGGCAGGAGCTGCTGTGGTGCTGCTGTGTGTTAGATCTATGGGGCAGGAGCTGTTGTGGGTCATATCTATTTGGCGGCAGCTGCTTTACGTCTGATGTGTGTCAGATCTATGGGGCAAGAGCTGCTGTGGGGCTGATGTGGGTCAGATCTATGGGGCAGGAGCTGATGTGGGGCTGATGGGGGTCAGATCTATGGGGCAGGAGCTACTGTGGGGCTGATGTTGGTCTGATCTATGGGGCAGGAGCTGCTGTGCGACAGATGTGGGTCAGATCTATGGGGCAGGAGCTGCTGTGGGGCTGATGTGGGTCAGATCCTTGGGGCTGAAGCTGCTGTGGGTCGTATCTATTGGGCAGCAGCTGCTTTAAGTATGATGTGTGTCAGATCTATGGGGCAGGAGCTGCTGTGGGGCTGATGTGGGTTAGATCTATGGGGCTGGAGCTGTTGTGGGGCTGATGGGGGTCAGATCTATGGGCAGGAGCTACTGTGGGGCTGATGGGGGTCAGATCTATGAGGCAGGAGCTACTGTGGGGCTGATGTTGGTCTGATCTATGGGGCAGGAGCTGCTGTGCGAAAGATGTGGGTCAGATCTATGGGGCAGGTTCTGCTGTGTGACATATGTGGGTCAGGTCTATGGGGCAGGAGCTGCTGTGGGGAACATGTGGGTCAGGTCTATGGGGCAGGAGCTGCTGTGGGTCTGATGTGGGTCAGATCTATGGGGCAGGAGCTGCCGTGGGGCTGATGAGGGTCAGATCTATGGGGCAGGAGCTGCCGTGGGTCAGATCTATGGGGCAGGAACAGATGTGGGCCTGATGTTGGTCAGATTTATGGAGCAGGAGCTGCTGTGTTGCAGATGTGGGTCAGATCTATGGTGCAGGAGCTGCTGTGGGGCAGATGTAGGGCATATCTATGGGGCAGGAGCTGCTGTGAGGCTGATGGGTGTTAGATCTATGGGGAGGAGCTGCTGTGGTGCAGATGTGGGTCAGAGCTATGGGGCAGGAGCTGCTGTGGGGCTGATGTGGGTAAGATCTATGGGGTAGGAGATGGTGTGTGGGAGATGTGGGTCAGATCTATGGTGTAGGAGCTGCTGTGGGGCTGATGTGGGTCAGATCTATGGGGCAGGAGCTGCTGTGCGACAGCTGTGGGTCAGATCTATGGGGCAAGAGCTACTGTGGGGCTCATGTGTGTCAGATCCTTGGGGCTGAAGCTGCTGTGGGTCATATCTATTGGGCAGCAGCTGCTTTACATATGATGTGTGTCAGATCTATGGGGCAGGTGCTGCTGTGCGACATATGTGGGTCAGATCTATGGGGCAGGATCTGCTGTGGGGCTGATGTGGGAAAGATCTATGGGGCAGGAGATGCTGTGGGTCAGATCTATGGGGCAGGAGCTGCTGTGGGGAACATGTGGGTCAGGTCTATGGGGCAGGAGCTGCTGTGGGGCAGATGTGGGTCAGATCTATGGGTCAGCAGCTGCTGTGGGTCTGATGTGGGTCAGATCTATGGGGCAGGAGCTGCTGTGGTGCTGCTGTGTGTTAGATCTATGGGGCAGGAGCTACTGTTGTGGGTCATATCTATTGGGCAGCAGCTGCTTTACATATGATGTGTGTCAGATCTATTGGGCAGGAGCTACTGTGGGGCTGATGGGGGTAAGATCTATGGGGCAGGAGCTACTGTGGGGCTGATGTTGGTCTGTTCTATGGGGCAGGAGCTGCTGTGCGACAGATGTGGGTCAGATCTATGGGGCAGGTGCTGCTGTGCGACATATGTGGGTCAGATCTATGGGGCAGGTGCTGCTGTGCGACATATGTGGGTCAGATCTATGGGGCAGGATCTGCTGTGGGGCTGATGTGGGAAAGATCTATGGGGCAGGAGATGCTGTGGGTCAGATCTATGGGGCAGGAGCTGCTGTGGGGAACATGTGGGTCAGGTCTATGGGGCAGGAGCTGCTGTGGGGCAGATGTGGGTCAGATCTATGGGTCAGCAGCTGCTGTGGGTCTGATGTGGGTCAGATCTATGGGGCAGGAGCTGCTGTGGGGCTGATGTGTGTCAGATCTATGGGGCAGGAGCTGCTGTGGGTCAGATCTATGGGGCAGGTAAAGATGTGGGCCTGATGTTGGTCAGATTTATGGAGCAGGAGCTGCTGTGTTGCAGATGTGGGTCAGATCTATGGGGCAGGAGCTGCTGTGGGGCTGCTGTGGGTTAGATCTATGGGGCAGGAGCTGTTGTGGGTCATATATATTGGGCAGCAGCTGCTTTACATATGATATGTGTCAGATCTATGGGGCAGGAGCTGTTGTGGGGCTGATGGGGGTCAGATCTATGGGGCAGGAGCTACTGTGGGGCTGATGGGGGTCAGATCTATGGGGCAGGAGCTACTGTGGGGCTGATGTTGGTCTGATCTATGGGGCAGGAGCTGCTGTGCGACAGATGTGTGTCAGATCTATGGGGCAGGATCTGCTGTGGGGCTGATGTGGGAAAGATCTATGGGGCAGGAGATGCTATGGGTCAGATCTATGGGGCAGGAGCTGCTGTGGGGAACATGAGGGTCAGGTCTATGGGGCAGGAGCTGCAGTGGGGCAGATGTGGGTCAGATCTATGGGGCAGGAGCTGCTGTGGGGCTGATGTGGGTCAGATCCTTGGGGCTGAAGCTGCTGTGGGTCGTATCTATTGGGCAGCAGATGCTTTGCATATGATGTGTGTCAGATCTATGGGGCAGGAGCTGCTGTGGGGCTGATGTGGGTTAGATCTATGGGGCAGGAACAGATGTGGGCCTGATGTTGGTCAGATTTATGGAGCAGGAGCTGCTGTGTTGCAGATGTGGGTCAGATCTATGGGGCAGGAGCTGTTGTGGGTCATATCTATTTGGCAGCAGCTGCTTTACATATGATGTGTGTCAGATCTATGGGGCAAGAGCTGCTGTGGGGCTGATGTGGGTCAGATCTATGGGGCAGGAGCTGCTGTGCGACAGATGTGGGTCAGATCTATGGGGCAGGAGCTGCTGTGGGGCTGATGTGGGTCAGATCCTTGGGGCTGAAGCTGCTGTGGGTCGTATCTATTGGGCAGCAGCTGCTTTGCATATGATGTGTGTCAGATCTATGGGGCAGGAGCTGCTGTGGGGCTGATGTGGGTTAGATCTATGGGGCAGGAGCTGTTGTGGGGCTGATGGGGGTCAGATCTATGGGGCAGGAGCTACTGTGGGGCTGATGGGGGTAAGATCTATGGGGCAGGAGCTACTGTGGGGCTGATGTTGGTCTGATCTATGGGGCAGGAGCAGCTGTGCGACAGATGTGGGTCAGATCTATGGGGCAGGTGCTGCTGTGCGACATATGTGGGTCAGATCTATGGGGCAGGTGCTGCTGTGCGACATATGTGGGTCAGATCTATGGGGCAGGATCTGCTGTGGGGCTGATGTGGGAAAGATCTATGGGGCAGGAGATGCTGTGGGTCAGATCTATGGGGCAGGAGCTGCTGTGGGGAACATGTGGGTCAGGTCTATGGGGCAGGAGCTGCTGTGGGGCAGATGTGGGTCAGATCTATGGGTCAGCAGCTGCTGTGGGTCTGATGTGGGTCAGATCTATGTGTCAGGAGCTGCTGTGGGGCTGATGTGTGTCAGGTCTATGGGGCAGGAGCTGCTGTGGGTCAGATCTATGGGGCAGGAACAGATGTGGGCCTGATGTTGGTCAGATTTTTGGAGCAGGAGCTGCTGTGTTGCAGATGTGGGTCAGATCTATGGTGCAGGAGCTGCTGTGGGGCAGATGTAGGGCATATCTATGGGGCAGGAGCTGCTGTGAGGCTGATGGGTGTTAGATCTATGGGGAGGAGCTGCTGTGGTGCAGATGTGGGTCAGAGCTATGGGGCAGGAGCTGCTGTGTGGCAGATGTGGGTAAGATCTATGGTGTAGGAGCTGCTGTGGGGCTGCTGTGGGTTAGATCTATTGGGCAGGAGTTGCTGTGGGGCTGATGGGGGTCAGATCCTTGGGGCTGAAGCTGCTGTGGGTCATATCTATTGGGCAGCAGCTGCTTTACATATGATATGTGTCAGATCTATGGGGAGGAGCTGCTGTGGGGCTGATGTGGGTTAGATCTATGGGGCAGGAGCTGTTGTGGGGCTGATGGGTGTCAGATCTATGGGGCAGGAGCTACTGTGGGGCTGATGTGGGTCAGATCCTTGGGGCTGAAGCTGCTGTGGGTCGTATCTATTCGGCAGCAGCTGCTTTACATATGATGTGTGTCAGATCTATGGGGCAGGAGCTACTGTTGGGCTGATGGGGGTCAGACCTATGGGGCAGGAGCTGCTGTGGGGCTGATGTGGGTCAGCTCTATGGGGCAGGAGATGCTGTGGGTCTGATGTGGGTCAGATCTTTGGGCAGGAGATGCTGTGGGTCAGATCTATGGGGCAGGAGCTGCTGTGGTGAACATGTGGGTCAGGTCTATGGGGCAGGAGCTGCTGTGGGGCTGCTGTGGGTTAGATCTATGGGGCAGGATCTGCTGTGGGGCTGATGTGGGTCAGATCTATGGGGCAGGAGCTGTTGTGAGTCATATCTATTGGACAGCAGCTGCTTTACATATGATGTGTGTCAGATCTATGGGGCAGGAGCTGCAGTGGGGCTGATGGGAATCAGATCTATGGGGCAGGAGCTACTGTGGGGCTGATGTGGGTCAAATCAATGGGGCAGAGCTGCTCTTGGGAACATGTGGGTCAGATCTATGGGGGCAGGAGCTGATGTGGGGCTGATGTGGGTCAGATCTATGGAGCAGGAGCTGCTGTGTTGCAGATGTGGGTCAGATCTAAGGGGCAGGAGCTGCAGTGGGGTTGCTGTGGGTTAGATCTATGGGGCAGGAGCTGTTGTGGGGCTGATGTTGGTCTGATCTATAGGGCAGGTGTTGCTGTGCGACAGATGTGGGTCAGATCTATGGGGCAGGAGCTGCTGTGGGGCTGATGTGGGTCAGATCCTTGGGGCTGAAGCTGCTGTGGGTCGTATCTATTGGGCAGCAGCTGCTTTACATATGATGTGTGTCAGATCTATGGGGCAGGAGCTACTGTGGGGCTGATGGGGGTCAGATCTATGGGGCAGGAGCTACTGTGGGGCTCATGTTGGTCTGATCTATAGGCAGGAGCTGCTGTGCGACAGATGTGGGTCAGATCTATTGGGCAGGAGATGCTGTGGGTCAGATCTATGGGGAAGGAGCTGCTGTGGGGAACATGTGGGACAGGTCTATGGGGCAGGAGCTGCTGTGGGGCAGATGTGGGTCAGATCTATGGGGCAGGAACAGATGTGGGCCTGATGTTGGTCAGATTTATGGAGCAGGAGCTGCTGTGTTGCAGATGTGGGTCAGATCTATGGGGCAGGAGCTGCTGTGGGGCAGATGTAGGGCTTATCTATGGGGCAGGAGCTGCTGTGAGGCTGATGGGTGTTAGATCTATGGGGAGGAGCTGCTGTGGTGCAGATGTGGTTCAGAGCTATGGGTCAGGAGCTGCTGTGGGGCAGATGTGGGTCAGTTTTATGGGGCAAGAGCTGCTGTGGTGCAGATGTGGGTCAGATCTATGGGGCAGGAGCTGATGTGGGGCTTATGTTGGTCAGATCTATGTGGCAGGAGCTGCTGTGGGGCAGATTTGTGTCAGATCTATGGGGCAGGAGCTGCTGTGGTGCTGATGTGGGTCAGATCTATGGGGCAGAGCTGCTCTGGGGCACATGTGGGTCAGATCTATGGAGCAGGAGCTGCTGTGGGGCACATGTGAGTTAGATCTATGGGGCAGGAGATGGTGTGGGGCAGATGTGGGTCAGATCTATGGGGCAGGAGCTGCTGTGTGGCTGATGAGGGTAAGATCTATGGGGCATGGGCTGCTGTGGGTCAAATCTACGGGAGTGGAGCTGCAGTGGAGCACATGTGGGTCAGATCTATGGGGTAGAAGCTGCTGTGGGGCTGATGGGGGTCATATCTATAAGGCAGGAGCTGCTGTGGGGCTGACGTGGGTCAGATCTATGAGGCAAGAGCTGCTGTGGGGGAGATTGGGTCAGATCTATGGGGCAGGAGCTGCTGTTGGGCTGATGTGGGTCAGATCTATGGAGCAGGAGCTGCTGTGGGGTTGATGTGGGTCAGATCTATGGGGAAGAGCTGCTGTTGGTCTGATCAATGGGGCAGGAGCAGCAGTGGGGCAGATTTGGGTAAGATCTATAAGGCAGGAGCGGCTGTGGGGCTGATGTGGGTCAGATCTATGAGGTAGTAGCTGCTGTGGGCACATGTGGGTCAGATCTATTGGGCGAAGGCTGCTGTGGGGCGCAAGTGAGGCAGATCTACGAGGCAGGAGCTGCTGTGTGGCAAATGTGGGTCAGATCTATGGGGCAGGAGCTGCTGTGGGTCAGATCTATGGGGCAGGAACAGATGTGGGCCTGATGTTGGTCAGATTTATGGAGCAGGAGCTGCTGTGTTGCAGATGTGGATCAGATCTATGGTGCAGGAGCTGCTGTGGGGCAGATGTAGGGCATATCTATGGGGAGGAGCTGCTGTGGTGCAGATGTGTGTCAGAGCTATGGGGCAGGAGCTGCTGTGGGGCAGAAGTGGGTAAGATCTATGGGGTAGGAGATGGTGTGTGGCAGATGTGGGTCAGATCTATGGTGTAGGAGCTGCTGTGGGGCTGATGTGGGTCAGATCTATGGGGCAGGAGCTGCTGTGGTTAAGATCTATTTGGCACGATCTGCTGTGGGGAAGATTTGGGTCAGATCTATGGGGCAGGAGCAGCAGTGGGGCAGATGTGGTCAGATCTATGGGTCAGGAGCTGCAGTGGAGATGATGTACGTCAGATCTATGGGACAGGAGCTGCTGTGGGGCTGCTGTGGGTCAGATCAATGGGGCTGAAGCTGCTGTGGGTCATATCTATTGGGCAGCAGCTGCTTTACATATGATGTGTGTCAGATCTATGGGGCAGGAGCTGCTGTGGGGCTGATATGGGTCAGATCTATGGGCAGGAGCTGCTGTGGGGCACATGTGAGTTAAATCTATGGGGCAGGAGATGGTGTGGGGCAGATTTGGGTCAGATGTATGGGTCAGGAGCTGCTGTGTGGCTGATTAGGGTCTGATCTATGGGGCATGGGCTGATGGGGGTCAGATCTACGGGACTGGAGCTGCAGTGGAGCACATGTGGGTCAGATCTATGGGGTAGAAGCTGCTGTGGGGCTGATGGGGGTCATATCTATAAGGCAGGAGCTGCTGTGTGGCTGATGTGGGTCAGATCCTTGGGGCTGAAGCTGCTGTGGGTCATATCTATTGGGCAGCAGCTGCTTTACATATGATGTGTGTCAGATCTATGGGGCCGGAGCTGCAGTGGGGCTGATGGGGGTCAGATCTATGGGGCAGGAGCTACTGTGGGGCTGATGTGGGTCAAATCAATGGGGCAGAGCTGCTCTTGGGAAAATGTGGGTCAGATCTATGGGGCAGGTACTGCTGTGGGGCTGATGTGGGTCAGATCTATAGGGCAGGAGCTGCTGTGCGACAGATGTGGGTCAGATCTATGGGGCAGGAGCTGCTGTGGGGCTGATGTGGGTCAGATCCTTGAAGCTGAAGCTGCTGTGGGTCATATCTATTGGGCAGCAGCTGCTTTACATATGATGTGTGTCAGATCAATGGGGCAGGAGCTGCTGTGGGGCTGATGTGGGTTAGATCTATTGGGCAGGAGCTGTTGTGGGGCTGATGGGGGTCAGATCTATGGGGCAGGAGCTGCTGTGGGGCTTATGGGGGTCAGATCTATCGGGCAGGAGCTACTGAGGGGCTGATGTTTGTCTGATCTATGGGGCAGGAGCTGCTGTGCGACAGATGTGGGTCAGATCTATGGGGCAGGTGCTGCTGTGCGACATATGTGGGTCAGATCTATGGGGCAGGATCTGCTGTGGGGCTGATGTGGGAATGATCTATGGGGCAGGAGATGCTTTGGGGCAGATGTGGGTCAGATCTATGGGGCAGGAGTTGCTGTGGGGCTGATGTGGGTCAGATCCTTGGGGCTGAAGCTGCTGTGGGTCATATCTATTGGGCAGCAGCTGCTTTACATATGATGTGTGTCAGATCTATGGGGCAGGAGCTGCTGTGGGGCTGATGTGGGTTAGATCTATGCGGCAGGAGCTGTTGTGGGGCTGATGGGGGTCAGATCTATGGGACAGGAGCTACTGTGGGGCTGATGTTGGTCTGATCTATGGGGCAGGAGCTGCTGCGGGGCTGATTTGGGTCAGATCTATGGGGCAGGAGCTGCTGTGGGGCTGATGTGGGTTAGATCTATGGGGCAGGAGCTGTTGTGGGGCTGATGGGGGTCAGATCTATGGGGCAGGAGATGCTGTGGGTCAGATCTCTGGGGCAGGAGCTGCTGTGGGGAACATGTGTGTCAGGTCTATGGGGCTGGAGCTGCTGTGGGGCAGATGTGGGTCAGATCTATGGGGCAGGAAATGCTGTGGGTGAGATCTATGGGGCAGGAACAGATGTGGGTCATATCTATTGGGCAGCAGCTGCTTTACATATGATGTGGGTTCAGATCTATGGGGCAGGGGCTGCTGTGGGGCTGATGGGGGTCAAATCTATGGAGCAGGAGCTGTTGTGGGGCAGATGGGGGTCAGATCTATGGGGCAGGAGATACTGTGGGGCTGATTTTGGTCGGATCTATTGGGCAGGAGCTGCTGCGGGGCTGATTTGGGTTAGATCTATGGGGCAGGAGCTACTGTGGGGCATATGTGAGTTAGATCTATGGGGCAGGAGCTGCTGTGGGGCAGATGTGTGTCAGATCTATGGGTCAGCAGATGCTGTGGGTCTGATGTGGGTCAGATCTATGGGGCAGGAGCTGCTGTGGGGCTGATGTGGGTCAGATCTATGGGGCAGGAGCTGCTGTGGTTAAGATCTATTTGGCAGGATCTGCTGTGGGGCAGATTTGGGTCAGATCTATGGGGCAGGAGCTGCAGTGGAGATGATGTACGTCAGATCTATGGGGCAGGAGCTGCTGTGGGGCTGATGTGGGTTAGATCTATGGGGCAGGAGCTGTTGTGGAGATGATGGGGGTCAGATCTATGGGGCAGGAGCTACTGTGGGGCTGATGTTGGTCTGATCTATGGGGCAGGAGCTGCTGCGGGGCTGATTTGGGTCAGATCTATGGGGCAGGAGCTGCTGTGGGGCTGATGTGGGGTAGATCTATGGGGCAGGAGCTATTGTGGGGCTGATGGGGGTCAGATCTATGGGGCAGGAGATGCTGTGGGTCATATCTATGGGGCAGGAGCTGCTGTGGGGAACATGTGTGTCAGGTCTATGGGGCAGGAGCTGCTGTGGGGCATATGTGGGTCAGATCTATTGGTCAGCAGCTGCTGTGGGTCTGATGTGGGTCAGATCTATGGGTCAGCAGCTGCTGTGGGTCTGATGTGGGTCAGATCTATGGGTCAGCAGCTGCTGTGGGTCTGATGTGGGTTAGTTCTATGGGGCAGGAGCTGCTGTGGGGCTGATGGGGGTCAGATCTATGGGGCAGGAGCTACTGTGGGGCTGATGTTGGTCTGATCTATGGGGCAGGAGCTGCTGTGCGACAGATGTGGGTCAGATCTATGGGGCAGGTGCTGCAGTGCGACATATGTGGGTCAGATCTACGGGGCAGGATCTGCTGTGGGGCTGATGTGGGAAAGATCTATGGGGCAGGAGATGCTTTGGGGCAGATGTAGGTCAGATCTATGGGGCAGGAGCTGTTGTGGGGCTGATGGGGGTCAGATCCTTAGGGCAGGAACTACTGTGGGGCTGATGTTGGTCTGATCTATGGGGCAGGAGCTGCTGCGGGGCTGATTTGGGTCAGATCTATGGGGCAGGAGCTGCTGTGGGGCTGATGTGGGTTAAATCTATGGGGCAGGAGCTGTTGTGGGGCTGATGGGGGTCAGATCTATGGGGCAGGAGCTGCTGTTGGGAACATGTGTGTCAGGTCTATGGGGCAGGAGCTGTTGTGTTGCAGATGTGGGTCAGAGCTATGGGGCAGGAGCTGCTGTGGGGCAGAAGTGGGTAAGATCTATGGGGTAGGAGATGGTGTGTGGCAGATGTGGGTCAGATCTATGGTGTAGGAGCTGCTGTGGGGCTGATGTGGGTCAGATCTATGGGGCAGGAGCTACGGTGGTTAAGATCTATTTGGCACGATCTGCTGTGGGGAATATTTGGGTCAGATCTATGGGGCAGGAGCTGCTGTGTGGCAAATGTGGGTCAGATCTATGGGGCAGGAGCTGCTGTGGGTCAGATCTATGGGGCAGGAACAGATGTGGGCCTGATGTTGGTCAGATTTATGGAGCAGGAGCTGCTGTGTTGCAGATGTGGGTCAGATCTATGGTGCAGGAGCTGCTGTGGGGCAGATGTAGGGCTTATCTATGGGGCAGGAGCTGCTGTGAGGCTGATGGGTGTTAGATCTATGGGGAGGAGCTGCTGTGGTGCAGATGTGGGTCAGAGCTATGGGGCACGATCTGCTGTGGTGCAGATTTGGGTCAGATCTATGGGGCAGGAGCTGCTGTGTGGCAAATGTGGGTCAGATCTATGGGGCAGGAGCTGCTGTGGGTCAGATCTATGGGGCAGGAGATGCTTTGGGGCAGATTTTAATCAGATCTATGGGGCAGGAGTTGCTGTGGGTCTGATGTGGGTCAGATCCTTGGGGCTGAAGCTGCTGTGGGTCATATCTATTGGGCAGCAGCTGCTTTACATATGATGTGTGTCAGATCTATGGGGCAGGTGCTGCTGTGCGACATATGTGGGTCAGATCTATGGGGCAGGAGCTGTTGTGGGGCTGATGGGGGTCAGATCTATGGGGCAGGAGCTACTGTGGGGCACATGTGGGTCAGACATATGGGGCAGAAGCTGCAGAGGGGATGATGTGGGTCAGATCTATGGGGCAGGAGTTGCTGTGGGGCAGATGAGGGACATATCTATGGTGCAAAATCTGCTGTTGGACTGATGTGGGTCAGATCTATGAGTTTGGAGCTGCTGTGGGGCACATGTGGGTCAGATCTATGGGCCAGGAGCTGCTGCGGGGCTGATTTGGGTCAGATCTACGGGGCAGGAGCTGCTGTTGGGCTGATGTGGGTCAGATCTATGGGGCAGGAGCTGCTGTGGGGCAAATGTGGGTCAGATCTATGGGGCAGGAACAGATGTGGGCCAGATGTTGGTCAGATTTATGGAGCAGGAGCTGCTGTGTTGCAGATGTGGGTCAGATCTATGGTGCAGGAGCTGGTGTGGGGCAGATGTAGGGTTTATCTATGGGGCAGGAGCTGCTGTGAGGCTGATGGGTGTTAGATCTATGGGGAGGAGCTGCTGTGGTGCAGATGTGGGTCACAGCTATGGGGCAGGAGCTGCTGTGTGGCAGATGTGGGTCAGATCTATGGTGTAGGAGCTGCTGTGGGGATGATGTGGGACAGATCTATGGGACAGGAGATGCAGTGGAGATGATGTACATCAGATCTATGGGGCAGGAGCTGCAGTGGGGCTGATGGGGGTCAGATCTATGGGGCAGGAGCTACTGTGGGGCTGATGTGGGTCAAATCAATGGGGCAGAGCTGCTCTTGGGAACATGTGGGTCAGATCTATGGGGCAGGAGCTGCTGTGGGGTTGATGTGGGTCAGATGTATAGGGCAGGAGCTGCTGTGCGACAGATGTGGGTCAGATATATGGGGCAGGAGCTGCTGTGGTGCTGCTGTGTGTTAGATATATGGGGCAGGAGCTACTGTTGTGGGTCATATCTATTGGGCAGCAGCTGCTTTACATATGATGTGTGTCAGATCTATGGGGCAGGAGCTGCTGTGGGGCTGATGTGGGTTTGATCTATGGGGCAGTAGCTGTTGTGGGGCTGAGGGGGGTCAGATCTATGGGGCAGGAGCTACTGTGGGGCACATGTGGGTCAGACCTATGGGGCAGAAGCTGCAGAGGGGATGATGTGGGTCAGATCTATAGGGCAGGAGTTGCTGTGGGGCAGATGAGGGACATATCTATGGTGCAAAATCTGCTGTTGGACTGATGTGGGTCAGATCTATGAGTTTGGAGCTGCTGTGGGGCACATGTGGGTCAGATCTATGGGGCAGGAGCTGCTGCGGGGCTGATTTGGGTCAGATCTATGGGGCAGGAGCTGCTGTGGGGCTGATGTGGGTCAGATCTATGGGGCAGGAGCTGCTGTGGGTCAGATCTATGGGGCAGGAACAGATGTGGGCCTGATGTTGGTCAGATTTATGGAGCAGGATCTGCTGTGTTGCAGATGTGGGTCAGATCTATGGTGCAGGAGCTGCTGTGGGGCAGATGTAGGGCATATCTATGGGGCAGGAGCTGCTGTGAGGCTGATGGGTGTTAGATCTATGGGGAGGAGCTGCTGTGGTGCAGATGTGGGTCAGAGCTATGGGGCAGGAGCTGCTGTGTGGCAGATGTGGGTCAGATCTATGGTGTAGGAGCTGCTGTGGGGCTGATGTGGGTCAGATCTATGGGGCAGGTGCTGCTGTGCAACATATGTGGGTCAGATCTATGGGGCAGGAGCTGCTGTGTGGCAAATGTGGGTCAGATCTATGGGGCAGGAACAGATGTGGGCCTGATGTTGGTCAGATTTATGGAGCAGGAGCTGCTGCGTTGCAGATGTGGGTCAGATCTATGGTGCAGGAGCTGCTGTGGGGCAGATGTAGGGCTTATCTATGGGGCAGGAGCTGCTGTGGGGCTGATGTGGGTTAGATCTATGGGGCAGGAGCTGTTGTGGGGCTGATGGGGGTCAGATCTATGGGGCAGGAGCTACTGTGGGGCTGATGGGGTTCAGATCTATGGGGCAGGAGCTGCTGTGCGACAGATGTGGGTCAGATCTATGGGGCAGGTGCTGCTGTGCGGCTGATGTGGGTCAGATCTATGGGGCAGGAGCTGCTGTGGGGCATATGTGGGTCAGATCTATATGGCAGGAGCTGCTGTGGGGCACATGTGGGTCAGACCTATGGGGCAGAAGCTGCAGAGGGGATGATGTAGGTCAGATCTATGGGGCAGGAGCTGCTGTGGGGCAGATGAGGGACATATCTATGGTGCAAAATCTGCTGTTGGACTGATGTGGGTCAGATCTGTGAGTTTGGAGCTGCTGTGGGGCACATGTGGGTCAGATCTATGGGCCAGGAGCTGCTGTGGGGCAGATATAGGGCATATCTATGGGGCAGGAGCTGCTGTGAGGCTGATGGGTGTTAGATCTATGGGGAGGAGCTGCTGTGGTGCAGATGTGGGTCAGAGCTATGGGGCAGGAGCTGCTGTGGGGCAGAAGTGGGTAAGATCTATGTGGTAGGAGATGGTGTGTGGCAGATGTGGGTCAGATCTATGGTGTAGGAGCTGCTGTGGGGCTGATGTGGGTCAGATCTATGGGGCAGGAGCTGCTGTGGTTAAGATCTATTTGGCACGATCTGCTGTGGTGCAGATTTGGGTCAGATCTATGGGGCAGGAGCTGCTGTCTGGCAAATGTGGGTCAGATCGAATGGGGCAGGAGCTGCTGTGAGTCAGATCTATGGGGCAGGAGATGCTTTGGGGCAGGTTTTAATCAGATCTATGGGGCAGGAGTTGCTGTGGGTCTGATGTGGGTCAGATCCTTGGGGCTGAAGCTGCTGTGGGTAATATCTATTGGGCAGCAGCTGCTTTACATATGATGTGTGTCAGATCTATGGCGCAGGTGCTGCTGTGCGACATATGTGGGTCAGATCTATGGGGCAGGATCTGCTGTGGGGCTGATGTGGGAGAGATCTATGGGGCAGGAGATGCTTTGGGGCAGATGTGGGTCAGACCTATGGGGCAGGAGCTGCTGTGGGGCTGATGTGGGTCAGATCCTTGGGGCTGAAGCTGCTGTGGGTCATATCTATTGGGCAGCAGCTGCTTTACATATGATGTGTGTCAGATCTATGGGGCAGGAGCTGCTGTGGGGCTGATGGGGGTTAGATCTATGGGGCAGGAGCTGTTGTGGGGCTGATGGGGGTCAGATCTATGGGGCAGGAGCTACTGTGGGGCACATGTGGGTCAGACCTATAGGGCAGAAGCTGCAGAGTGGATGATGTGGGTCAGATCTATGGGGCAGGAGTTGCTGTGGGGCAGATGAGGGACATATCTATGGTGCAAAATCTGCTGTTGGACTGATGTGGGTCAGATCTATGAGTTTGGAGCTGCTGTGGGGCACATGTGGGTCAGATCTATGGGCCAGGAGCTGCTGCGGGGCTGATTTGGGTCAGATCTATGGGGCAGGAGCTGCTGTGGGGCTGATGTGGGTCAGATCTATGGGGCAGGAGCTGCTGTGGGTCAGATCTATGGGGCAGGAACAGATGTGGGCCTGATGTTGGTCAGATTTATGGAGCAGGAGCTGCTGTGTTGCAGATGTGGGTCAGATCTATGGTGCAGGAGCTGCTGTGGGGCAGATGTAGGGCTTATCTATGGGGCAGGAGCTGCTGTGAGGCTGATGGGTGTTAGATCTATGGGGAGGAGCTGCTGTGGTGCAGATGTGGGTCAGAGCTATGGGGCAGGAGCTGCTGTGTGGCAGATGTGGGTCAGATCTATGGTGTAGGAGCTGCTGTGGGGATGATGTGGGTCAGATCTATGGGGCAGGAGCTGCAGTGGAGATGATGTTCATCAGATCTATGGGGCAGGAGCTGCAGTGGTGCTGATGGGGGTCAGATCTATGGGGCAGGAGCTACTGTGGGGCTGATGTGGGTCAAATCAATGGGGCAGAGCTGCTCTTGGGAACATGTGGGTCAGATCCATGGGGCAGGAGCTGCTGTGGGGTTGATGTGGGTCAGATCTATAGGGCAGGAGCTGCTGTGCGACAGATGTGGGTCAGATCTATGGGGCAGGAGCTGCTGTGGGGCTGATGTGGGTCAGATCCTTGGGGCTGAAGCTGCTGTGGGTCATATCTATTGGGCAGCAGCTGCTTTACATATGATGTGTGTCAGATCAATGGGCCAGGAGCTGCTGCGGGGCTGATTTGGGTCAGATCTATGGGTCAGCAGCTGCTGTGGGGCACATGTGGGTCAGATCTATGGTGCAGGAGCTGCTGTGGGGCAGATGTAGGGCATATCTATGGGGCAGGAGCTGCTGTGAGGCTGATGGGTGTTAGATCTATGGGGAGGAGCTGCTGTGGTGCAGATGTGGGTCAGATCTATGGGCCAGGAGCTGCTGCGGGGCTGATTTGGGTCAGATCTATGGGGCAGGAGCTGCTGTGGGGCTGATGTGGGTCAGATCTATGGGGCAGGAGCTGCTGTGGGTCAGATCTATGGGGCAGGAACAGATGTGGGCCTGATGTTGGTCAGATTTATGGAGCAGGAGCTGCTGTGTTGCAGATGTGGGTCAGATCTATGGTGCAGGAGCTGCTGTGGGGCAGATGTAGGGCTTATCTATGGGGCAGGAGCTGCTGTGAGGCTGATGGGTGTTAGATCTATGGGGAGGAGCTGCTGTGGTGCAGATGTGGGTCAGAGCTATGGGGCAGGAGCTGCTGTGTGGCAGATGTGGGTCAGATCTATGGTGTAGGAGCTGCTGTGGGGCTGATGTGGGTCAGATCTATAGGGCAGGAGCTGCTGTGCGACAGAAGTGGTTCAGATCTATGGGGCAGGAGCTGCTGTGGGTCTGATGTGGGTCAGGTCCTTGGGGCTGAAGCTGCTGTGGGTCATATCTATTGGGCAGCAGCTGCTTTACATATGATGTGTGTCAGATCTATGGGGCAGGAGCTGCTGTGGGGCTGATGTGGGTCAGATCTATGGGGCAGGAGCTGTTGTGGGGCTGATGGGGGTCAGATCTATGGGGCAGGAGCTGCTGTGGGGCTGATGTTGGTCTGATCTATGGGGCAGGAGCTGCTGCGGGGCTGATGGGGGTCAGATCTATGGGGCAGGAGCTGCTGTGGTGCTGATGTGGGTCAGATCTATGGGGCAGGAGCTGTTGTGGGGCTGATGGGGGTCAGATCTATGGGGCAGGAGATGCTGGTGTTCAGATCTATGGGGCAGGAGCTGCTGTGGGGCAGATGTGGGTCAGATCTATGGGGCAGGAGCTGCTGTGGGTCAGATCTATGGGGCAGGAAAAGATGTGGGCCTGATGTTGGTCAGATTTATGGAGCAGGATCTGCTGTGTTGCAGATGTGTGTCAGATCTATGGTGCAGGAGCTGCTGTTGGGCAGATGTAGGGCATATCTATGGGGCAGGAGCTGCTGTGAGGCTGATGTGGGAGAGATCTATGGGGCAGGAGATGCTTTGGGGCAGATGTGGGTCAGACCTATGGGGCAGGAGCTGCTGTGGGGCTGATGTGGGTCAGATCCTTGGGGCTGAAGCTGCTGTGGGTCATATCTATTGGGCAGCAGCTGCTTTACATATGATGTGTGTCAGATCTATGGGGCAGGAGCTGCTGTGGGGCTGATGGGGGTTAGATCTATGGGGCAGGAGCTGTTGTGGGGCTGATGGGGGTCAGATCTATGGGGCAGGAGCTACAGTGGGGCACATGTGGGTCAGACCTATGGGGCAGAAGCTGCAGAGGGGATGATGTGGGTCAGATCTATGGGGCAGGAGTTGCTGTGGGGCAGATGAGGGACATATCTATGGTGCAAAATCTGCTGTTGGACTGATGTGGGTCAGATCTATGAGTTTGGAGCTGCTGTGGGGCACATGTGGGTCAGATCTATGGGCCAGGAGCTGCTGCGGGGCTGATTTGGGTCAGATCTATGGGGCAGGAGCTGCTGTGGGGCTGATGTGGGTCAGATCTATGGGGCAGGAGCTGCTGTGGGTCAGATCTATGGGGCAGGAACAGATGTGGGCCTGATGTTGGTCAGATTTATGGAGCAGGAGCTGCTGTGTTGCAGATGTGGGTCAGATCTATGGTACAGGAGCTGCTGTGGGGCAGATGTAGGGCTTATCTATGGGGCAGGAGCTGCTGTGAGGCTGATGGGTGTTAGATCTATGGGGAGGAGCTGCTGTGGTGCAGATGTGGGTCAGAGCTATGGGGCAGGAGCTGCTGTGTGGCAGATGTGGGTCAGATCTATGGTGTAGGAGCTGCTGTGGGGCTGATGTGGGTCAGATCTATAGGGCAGGAGCTGCTGTGCGACAGAAGTGGTTCAGATCTATGGGGCAGGAGCTGCTGTGGGGCTGATGTGGGTCAGGTCCTTGGGGCTGAAGCTGCTGTGGGTCATATCTATTGGGCAGCAGCTGCTTTACATATGATGTGTGTCAGATCTATGGGGCAGGAGCTGCTGTGGGGCTGATGTGGGTCGGATCTATGGGGCAGGAGCTGTTGTGGGGCTGATGGGGGTCAGATCTATGGGGCAGGAGCTGCTGTGGGGCTGATGTTGGTCTGATCTATGGGGCAGGAGCTGCTGCGGGGCTGATGGGGGTCAGATCTATGGGGCAGGAGCTGCTGTGGTGCTGATGTGGGTCAGATCTATGGGGCAGGAGCTGTTGTGGGGCTGATGGGGGTCAGATCTATGGAGCACGAGATGCTGGTGTTCAGATCTATGGGGCAGGAGCTGCTGTGGGGCAGATGTGGGTCAGATCTATGGGGCAGGAGCTGCTGTGGGTCAGATCTATGGGGCAGGAAAAGATGTGGGCCTGATGTTGGTCAGATTTATGGAGCAGGATCTGCTGTGTTGCAGATGTGGGTCAGATCTATGGTGCAGGAGCTGCTGTGGGGCAGATGTAGGGCATATCTATGGGGCAGGAGCTGCTGTGAGGCTGATGGGTGTTAGATCTATGGGGAGGAGCTGCTGTTGTGCAGATGTGGGTCAGAGCTATGGGGCAGGAGCAGCTGTGGGTCAGAAGTGGGTAAGATCTATGGGGTAGGAGATGGTGTGTGGCAGATGTGG
Organism: Coturnix japonica; assembly: GCF_054131305.1. Taxonomy (NCBI): domain Eukaryota; kingdom Metazoa; phylum Chordata; class Aves; order Galliformes; family Phasianidae; genus Coturnix; species Coturnix japonica. Next base: position 4,224,043 of record NC_140689.1, read on the forward strand.
GTCAGATCTATGGTGTAGGAGCTGCTGTGGGGCTGACGTGGGTCAGATCTATGGGGCAGGAGCTGCTGTGGTTAAGATCTATTTGGCAGGATCTGCTGTGCGACAGATTTGGGTCAGATCTATGGGGCAGGAGCTGCTGTGGAGATGATATACGTCAGATCTATGGGGCAGGAGCTGCTGTGGGGCTGCTGTGGGTTAGATCTATGGGGCAGGAGCTGTTGTGAGTCATATCTATTGGGCAGCAGCTGCTTTACATATGATGTGTGTCAGATCTATGGGGCCGGAGCTGCAGTGGGGCTGATGGGGGTCAGATCTATGGGGCAGGAGCTACTGTGGGTCTGAAGTGGGTCAAATCAATGGGGCGGGGCTGCTCTTGGGAACATGTGGGTCAGATCAATGGGCCAGGAGCTGCTGTGGGTCTGATGTGGGACAGATCTATGGGGCAGGAGCTGCTGTGGGGCTGATGTGGGTCAGATCTATGGGGCAGGAGCTGCTGTGGGGCTGACGTGGGTCAGATCTATGGGGCAGGAGCTGCTGTGGTTAAGATCTATTTGGCAGGATCTGCTGTGCGACAGATTTGGGTCAGATCTATGGGGCAGGAGCTGCTGTGGAGATGATGTACGTCAGATCTATGGGGCAGGAGCTGCTGTGGGGCTGCTGTGGGTTAGATCTATGGGGCAGGAGCTGTTGTGGGTCATATCTATTGGGCAGCAGCTGCTTTACATATGATGTGTGTCAGATCTATGGGGCCAGAGCTGCAGTGGGGCTGATGGGGGTCAGATCTATTGGGCAGGAGCTACTGTGGGTCTGCAGTGGGTCAAATCAATGGGGCAGAGCTGCTCTTGGGAACATGTGGGTCAGATCTATGGGGCAGGAGCTGCTGTGGGGCTGATGTGGGTCAGATCTATGGGGCAGGAGCTACTGTGGGGCTGATGTTGGTCTGATCTATGGGGCAGGAGCTGCTGCGGGGCTGATTTGGGTCAGATCTATGGGGCAGGAGCTGTTGTGGGGCTGATGGGGGTCAGATCTATGGGGCAGGAGCTACTGTGGGTCAGATTTATGAGTCAGGAGCTGCTGTGTGGCTGATGTGGGTCAGATCTATGGGGCAGGAGCTGCTGTGGGGCATATGTGGGTCAGATCTATGGTGCAGGAGCTGCTGTGGGGCACATGTGGGTCAGACCTATGGGGCAGAAGCTGCAGAGGGGATGATGTAGGTCAGATCTATGGGGCAGGAGTTGCTGTGGGGCAGATGAGGGACATATCTATGGTGCAAAATCTGCTGTTGGACTGATGTGGGTCAGATCTATGAGTTTGGAGCTGCTGTGGGGCAGATGTAGGGCATATCTATGGGGCAGGAGCTGCTGTGAGGCTGATGGGTGTTAGATCTATGGGGAGGAGCTGCTGTGGTGCAGGTGTGGGTCAGAGCTATGGGGCAGGAGCAGCTGTGGGTCAGAAGTGGGTAAGATCTATGGGGTAGGAGATGGTGTGTGGCAGATGTGGGTCAGATCTATGGTGTAGGAGCTGCTGTGGGGCTGATGTGGGTCAGATCTATGGGGCAGGAGCTGCTGTGGTTAAGATCTATTTGGCAGGATCTGCTGTGCGACAGATTTGGGTCAGATCTATGGGGCAGGAGCTGCAGTGGAGATGATGTACGTCAGATCTATGGGGCAGGAGCTGCTGTGGGGCTGCTGTGGGTTAGATCTATGGGGCAGGAGCTGTTGTGGGTCATATCTATTGGGCAGCAGCTGCTTTACATATGATGTGTGTCAGATCTATGGGGCCGGAGCTGCAGTGGGGCTGATGGGGGTCAGATCTATAGGGCAGGAGCTACTGTGGGTCTGAAGTGGGTCAAATCAATGGGGCAGGGCTGCTCTTGGGAACATGTGGGTCAGATCTATGGGGCAGGAGCTGCTGTGGGTCTGATGTGGGACAGATCTATGGGGCAGGAGCTGCTGCGGGGCTGATTTGGGTCAGATCTATGGTTCAGGAGCTGTTGTGGGTCAGATTTATGAGTCAGGAGCAGCTGTGTGGCTGATGTGGGTCAGATCTATGGGGCAGGAGCTGCTGTGGGGCATATGTGGGTCAGATCTATATGGCAGGAGCTACTGTGGGGCACATGTGGGTCAGACCTATGGGGCAGAAGCTGCAGAGGGGATGATGTGGGTCAGATCTGTGGGGCAGGAGTTGCTGTGGGGCAGATGAGGGACATATCTATGGGGCAAAATCTGCTGTTGGACTGATGTGGGTCAGATCTATGAGTTTGGAGCTGCTGTGGGGCACATGTGGGTCAGATCTATGGGCCAGGAGCTGCTGCGGGGCTGATTTGGGTCAGATCTATGGGGCAGGAGCTGCTGTGGGGCTGATGTGGATCAGATCTATGGGGCAGGAGCTGCAGTGGAGATGATGTACATCAGATCTATATGGCAGGAGCTGCAGTGGGGCTGATGGGGGTCAGATCTATGGGGCAGGAGCTACTGTGGGGCTGATGTGGGTCAAATCAATGGGGCAGAGCTGCTCTTGGGAACATGTGGGTCAGATCTATGGGGCAGGAGTTGCTGTGTGGCTGATGTGGGTCAGATCCTTGGGGCTGAAGCTGCTGTGGGTCATATCTATTGGGCAGCAGCTGCTTTACATATGATGTGTGTCAGATCTATGGGGCAGGAGCTGCTGTGGGGCTGATGTGGGTCAGATCTATGGGGCAGGAGCTGTTGTGGGGCTGATGTGGGTCAGATCTATGGGGCAGGAGCTGCTGTGGGTCAGATCCATGGGGCAGGAACAAATGTGGGCCTGATGTTGGTCAGATTTATGGAGCAGGAGCTGCTGTGTTGCAGATGTGGGTCAGATCTATGGTGCAGGAGCTGCTGTGGGGCAGATGTAGGGCATATCTATGGGGCAGGAGCTGCTGTGAGGCTGATGTGGGTCAGATCTATGGGGCAGGAGCTGCTGTGGTTAAGATCTATTTGGCAGGATCTGCTGTGGGGCAGATTTGGGTCAGATCTATGGGGCAGGAGCTGCAGTGGAGATGATGTACATCAGATCTATGGGGTAGGAGCTGCTGTGGGGCTGCTGTGGGTTAGATCTATGGGGCAGGAGCTGTTGTGGGTCATATCTATTGGGCAGCAGCTGCTTTACATATGATGTGTGTCAGATCTATGGGGCAGGAGCTGCTGTGGGTTAGATTTATGAGTCAGGAGCTGCTGTGGGGCTGATGTGGGTCAGATCTATAGGGCAGGAGCTGCTGTGCGACAGATGTGGGTCAGATCTATGGGGCAGGAGCTGCTGTGGGGCTGATGTGGGTCAGATCCTTGGGGCTGAAGCTGCTGTGGGTCATATCTATTGGGCAGCAGCTGCTTTACATATGATGTGTGTCAGATCTATGGGGCAGGAGCTACTGTGGGGCTGATGGGGGTCAGATCTATGGGGCAGGAGCTGTTGTGGGGCTGATGGGGGTCAGATCTATGGGGCAGGAGCTACTGTGGGGCACATGTGGGTCAGACCTATGGGGCAGAAGCTGAAGAGGGGATGATGTAGGTCAGATCTATGGGGCAGGAGTTGCTGTGGGGCAGATGAGGGACATATCTATGGTGCAAAATCTGCTATTGGACTGATGAGGGTCAGATCTATGAGTTTGGAGCTGCTGTGGGGCACATGTGGGTCAGATCTATGGGCCAGGAGCTGCTGCGGGGCTGATTTGGGTCAGATCTATAAGGCAGGAGCTGCAGTGGGGCTGATGGGGGTCAGATCTATGGGGCAGGAGCTGCTGTGGGTCAGATCTATGGGGCAGGAACAGATGTGGGCCTGATGTTGGTCAGATTTATGGAGCAGGAGCTGCTGTGTTGCAGATGTGGGTCAGATCTATGGTGCAGGAGCCGCTGTGGGGCAGATATAGGGCATATCTATGGGGCAGGAGCTGCTGTGAGGCTGATGGGTGTTAGATCTATGGGGAGAAGCTGCTGTGGTGCAGATGTGGGTCAGATCTTTGGTGTAGGAGCTGCTGCGGGGCTGATGTGGGTCTGATCTATAGGGCAGGAGCTGCTGTGGGGCAGATGTAGGGCTTATCTATGGGGCAGGAGCTGCTGTGAGGCTGATGGGTGTTAGATCTATGGGGAGGAGCTGCTGTGGTGCAGATGTGGGTCAGAGCTATGGGGCAGGAGCTGCTGTGTGGCAGATGTGGGTCAGATCTATGGTGTAGAAGCTGCTGTGGGGCTGATGTGGGTCAGATCTATGGTGCAGGAGCTGCTTTGGTTAAGATCTATTTGGCAGGATCTGCTGTGGGGCAGATTTGGGTGAGATCTATGGGGCAGGAGCTGCAGTGGAGATGATGTACGTCAGATCTATGGGGCAGGAGCTGCTGTGGGGCTGCTGTGGGTTAGATCTATGGGGCAGGAGCTGTTGTGGGTCATATCTATTGGGCAGCAGCTGCTTTACATATGATGTGTGTCAGATCTATGGGGCCGGAGCTACTGTGGGGCTGATGGGGGTACGATCTATGGGGCAGGAGCTACTGTGGGGGTGATGTGGGTCAAATCAATGGGGCAGAGCTGCTCTTGGGAACATGTGGGTCAGATCTATGGGGCAGGAGCTGCTGTGGGGCTGATGTGGGTCAGATCTATAGGGCAGGAGCTCCTGTGCGACAGATGTGGTTCAGATCTATGGGGCAGGAGCTGCTGTGGGGCTGATGTGGGTCAGGTCCTTGGGGCTGAAGCTGCTGTGGGTCATATCTATTGGGCAGCAGCTGCTTTACATCTGATGTGTGTCAGATCTATGGGGCAGGAGCTGCTGTGGGCCTGATGTGGGTTAGATCTACGGGTCAAGAGCTGTTGTGGGGCGGATGGGGGTCAGATCTATGGGGCAGGAGCTACTGTGGGGCTGATGGGGGTGAGATCTATGGGGCAGGAGCTACTGTGGGGCTGATGTTGGTCTCATCTATGGGGCAGGAGCTGCTGTGCGACAGATGTGTGTCAGATCTATGGGGCAGGTGCTGCTGTGCGACATATGTGTGTCAGATCTATGGGGCAGGATCTGCTGTGGGGCTGATGTGGGAAAGATCTATGGGGCAGGAGATGCTTTGGGGCAGATGTGGGTCAGATCTATGGGGCAGGAGCTGCTGTGGGGCTGATGTGGGTCAGATCCTTGGGGCTGAAGCTGCTGTGGGTCATATCTAATGGGCAGCAGCTGCTTTACATATGATGTGTTTCAGATCTATGGGGCAGGATCTGCTGTGGTTAAGATCTATTTGGCAGGATCTGCTGTGCGACAGATTTGGGTCAGATCTATGGGGCAGGAGTTGCAGTGGAGATGATGTACGTCAGATCTATGGGGCAGGAGCTGCTGTGGGGCTGCTGTGGGTTAGATCTATGGGGCAGGAGCTGTTGTGGGTCATATCTATTGGGCAGCAGCTGCTTTACATATGATGTGTGTCAGATCTATGGGGCCGGAGCTGCAGTGGGGCTGATGGGGGTCAGATCTATGGGGCAGGAGCTACTGTGGGTCTGAAGTGAGTCAAATCAATGGGGCAGAGCTGCTCTTGGGAACATGTGGGTCAGATCTATGGGGCAGGAGCTGCTGTGGGGCTGATGTGGGTCAGATCTATGGGGCAGGAGCTACTGTGGGGCTGATGTTGGTCTGATCTATGGGGCAGGAGCTGCTGCGGGGCTGATTTGGGTCAGATCTATGGGGCAGGAGCTGCTGTGGGGCTGATGTGGGTTAGATCTATGGGGCAGGAGCTGTTGTGGGGCTGATGGGGGTCAGATCTATGGGGCAGGAGCTACTGTGGGTCAGATTTATGAGTCAGGAGCTGCTGTGTGGCTGATGTGGGTCAGATCTATGGGGCAGGAGCTGCTGTGGGGCATATGTGGGTCAGATCTATATGGCAGGAACTGCTGTGGGGCACATGTGGGTCAGACCTATGGGGCAGGAGTTGCTGTGGGGCAGATGAGGGACATATCTATGGTGCAAAATCTGCTGTTGGACTGATGTGGGTCAGATCTATGAGTTTGGAGCTGCTGTGGGGCACATGTGGGTCAGATCAATGGGCGAGGAGCTGCTGTGGGTCTGATGTGGGACAGATCTATGGGGCAGGAGCTGCTGTGGGGCTGCTGTGGGTTAGATCTATGGGGCAGGAGCTGTTGTGGGTCATATCTATTGGGCAGCAGCTGCTTTACATATGATGTGTGTCAGATCTATGGGGCCGGAGCTGCAGTGGGGCCGATGGGGGTCAGATCTATGGGGCAGGAGCTACTCTGGGGCTGATGTGGGTCAAATCAATGGGGCAGAGCTGCTCTTGGGAACATGTGGGTCAGATCTATGGGGCAGGAGCTGCTGTGGGGCTGATGTGGGTTAGATCTATGGGGCAGGAGCTGTTGTGGGGATGATGGGGGTCAGATCTATGGGGCAGGAGCTACTGTGGGGCTGATGTTGGTCTGATCTATGGAGCAGGATCTGCTGTGGGGCTGATGTGGGTTAGATCTATGGGGCAGGAGCTGTTGTGGGGATGATGGGGGTCAGATCTATGGGGCAGGAGCTACTGTGTGTCAGATTTATGAGTCAGGAGCTGCTGTGTGGCTGATGTGGGTCAGATCTATGGAGCAGGATCTGCTGTGGGGCATATGTGGGTCAGACCTATGGGGCAGAGCTGCTCTTGGGAACATATGGGTCAGATCTATGGGGCAGGAGCTGCTGTGGGGCTGATGTGGGTTAGATCTATAGGGCAGGAGCTGCTGTGCGACAGATGTGGGTCAGATCTATGGGGCAGGAGCTGCTGTGCGACAGATGTGGGTCAGATCTATGGGGCAGGAGCTGCTGTGGGGCTGATGTGGGTCAGATCCTTGGGGCTGAAGCTGCTGTGGGTCATATCTATTGGGCAGCAGCTGCTTTACATATGATGTGTGTCAGATCTAAGGGGCAGGAGCTGCTGTGGGGCTGATGTGGGTCAGATCTATGGGGCAGGATCTGCTGTGGGGCTGATGTGGGTCAGATCTATGGGGCAGGAGCTACTGTGGGGCTGATGGGAGTCAGATCTATGGGGCAGGAGCTACTGTGGGGCTGATGGGGGTCAGATCTATGGGGCAGGAGCTACTGTGGGGCTGATGTTGGTCTCATCTATGGGGCAGGAGCTGCTGTGCGACAGATGTGGGTCAGATCTATGGGGCAGGATCTGCTGTGGGGCTGATGTGGGAAAGATCTATGGGGCAGGAGATGCTTTGGGGCAGATGTGGGTCAGATCTATGGGGCAGGAGCTACTGTGGGGCTGATGTTGGTCTGTTCTATGGGGCAGGAGCTGCTGCGGGGCTGATTTGTGTAAGATCTATGGGGCAGGAGCTGCTGTGGGGCTGATGTGCGTTAGATCTAAGGGGCAGGAGCTGTTTTGGAGCTGATGGGGGTCAGATCTATGGGGCAGGAGATGCTGTGGTTCAGATCTATGGGGCAGGAGCTTCTGTGGGGAACATGTGGGTCAGGTCTATGGGGCAGGAGCTGCTGTTGGGCAGATGTGGGTCAGATCTATAGGTCAGCAGCTTCTGTGGGTCTGATGTGGGTACGATCTATGGGGCAGGAGCTGCTGTGGGTCTGATGTGGGTCAGATCTATGGGGCAGGAGCTGCTGTGGGGCTGCTGTGGGTCATATCTATGGGGCAGGAACAGATGTGGGCCTGATGTTGGTCAGATTTATGGAGCAGGAGCTGCTGTGTTGCAGATGTGGGCAGATCTATGGGGCCGGAGCTGCAGTGGGGCTGATGGGGGTCAGATCTATGGGGCAGGAGCTACTCTGGGGCTGATGCGGGTCAAATCAATGGGGCAGAGCTGCTCTTGGGAACATGTGGGTCAGATCTATGGGGCAGGAGCTGCTGTGCGACAGATGTCGGTCAGATCTATGGGGCAGGAGCTGCTGTGCGACAGATGTGGGTCAGATCTATGGGGCAGGATCTGCTGTGGGGCTGATGTGGGACAGATCTATGGGTCAGCAGCTGCTGTGGGTCTGATGTGGGTCAGATCTATAGGGCAGGAGCTGCTGTGGGGCAGATATGGGTCAGATCTATGGGGCAGGATCTGCTGTGGGGCAGATTTGGGTCAGATCTATGGGGCAGGAGCTGCTATGGGGCTGATGTGGGTCAGATCTATGGGGCAGGAGCTGCTGTGTGGCAAATGTGGGTCAGATCTATGGGGCAGGAGCTGCTGTGGGTCAGATCTATGGGGCAGGAACAGATGTGGGCCTGATGTTGGTCAGATTTATAGAGCAGGAGCTGCTGTGTTGCAGATGTGGGTCAGATCTATGGTGCAGGAGCTGCTGTGGGGCAGATGTAGGGCATATCTATGGGGCAGGAGCTGCTGTGAAGCTGATGGGTGTTGGATCTATGGGGAGGAGCTGCTGTGGTGTAGATGTGGGTCAGATCTATGGGGCAGGAGCTGCTGTGTGGCAGATGTGGGTCAGATCTATGGGGCAGGAGCTGTTGTGGGGCTGATGTGGGTTAGATCCATGGGGCAGGATCTGCTGTGGGGCTGATGTGGGTCAGATCTATGGGGCAGGAGCTACTGTGAGGCTGATGTGGGTCAGATCTATGGGACAGGAGCTGTTGTGGGGCTGATGTGGGAAAGATCTATGGGGCAGGAGATGCTTTGGGGCAGATGTGGGTCAGATTTATGGGGCAGGAGCTGCTGTGGGGCTGTTGTGGGTCAGATCCTTGGGGCTGAAGCTGCTGTGGGTCATATCTATTGGGCAGCAGCTGCTTTACATATGATGTGTGTCAGATCTATGGGGCAGGAGCTGCTGTGGGGCGTATGTGGGTCAGATCTATGGGGCAGGAGCTGTTGTGGGGCTGATGGGGTCAGATCTATGGGGAGGAGCTACTGTGGGGCTGATGTTGGTCTGATCTATGGGGCAGGAGCTGCTGTGGGGAACATGTGGGTCAGGTCTATGGGGCAGGAGCTGCTGTGGGGCAGATGTGGGTACGATCTATGGGTCAGCAGCTGCCGTGGGTCTGATGTGGGTCAGATCTATGGGGCAGGAGCTGCTGTGGGGCTGATGTGGGTCAGATCTATGGGGCAGGAGCTGCTGTGGGGCTGATGTGGGTTAGATCTATGGGGCAGGAGCTGTTGTGGGGATGATGGGGGTCAGATCTATGGGGCAGGAGCTACTGTGTGTCAGATTTATGAGTCAGGAGCTGCTGTGTGGCTGATGTGGGTCAGATCTATGGAGCAGGATCTGCTGTGGGGCATATGTGGGTCAGACCTATGGGGCAGAGCTGCTCTTGGGAACATATGGGTCAGATCTATGGGGCAGGAGCTGCTGTGGGGCTGATGTGGGTTAGATCTATAGGGCAGGAGCTGCTGTGCGACAGATGTGGGTCAGATCTATGGGGCAGGAGCTGCTGTGCGACAGATGTGGGTCAGATCTATGGGGCAGGAGCTGCTGTGGGGCTGATGTGGGTCAGATCCTTGGGGCTGAAGCTGCTGTGGGTCATATCTATTGGGCAGCAGCTGCTTTACATATGATGTGTGTCAGATCTAAGGGGCAGGAGCTGCTGTGGGGCTGATGTGGGTCAGATCTATGGGGCAGGATCTGCTGTGGGGCTGATGTGGGTCAGATCTATGGGGCAGGAGCTACTGTGGGGCTGATGGGAGTCAGATCTATGGGGCAGGAGCTACTGTGGGGCTGATGTTGGTCTCATCTATGGGGCAGGAGCTGCTGTGCGACAGATGTGGGTCAGATCTATGGGGCAGGATCTGCTGTGGGGCTGATGTGGGAAAGATCTATGGGGCAGGAGATGCTTTGGGGCAGATGTGGGTCAGATCTATGGGGCAGGAGCTACTGTGGGGCTGATGTTGGTCTGTTCTATGGGGCAGGAGCTGCTGCGGGGCTGATTTGTGTAAGATCTATGGGGCAGGAGCTGCTGTGGGGCTGATGTGCGTTAGATCTAAGGGGCAGGAGCTGTTTTGGAGCTGATGGGGGTCAGATCTATGGGGCAGGAGATGCTGTGGTTCAGATCTATGGGGCAGGAGCTTCTGTGGGGAACATGTGGGTCAGGTCTATGGGGCAGGAGCTGCTGTTGGGCAGATGTGGGTCAGATCTATAGGTCAGCAGCTTCTGTGGGTCTGATGTGGGTACGATCTATGGGGCAGGAGCTGCTGTGGGTCTGATGTGGGTCAGATCTATGGGGCAGGAGCTGCTGTGGGGCTGCTGTGGGTCATATCTATGGGGCAGGAACAGATGTGGGCCTGATGTTGGTCAGATTTATGGAGCAGGAGCTGCTGTGTTGCAGATGTGGGCAGATCTATGGGGCCGGAGCTGCAGTGGGGCTGATGGGGGTCAGATCTATGGGGCAGGAGCTACTCTGGGGCTGATGCGGGTCAAATCAATGGGGCAGAGCTGCTCTTGGGAACATGTGGGTCAGATCTATGGGGCAGGAGCTGCTGTGCGACAGATGTCGGTCAGATCTATGGGGCAGGAGCTGCTGTGCGACAGATGTGGGTCAGATCTATGGGGCAGGATCTGCTGTGGGGCTGATGTGGGACAGATCTATGGGTCAGCAGCTGCTGTGGGTCTGATGTGGGTCAGATCTATAGGGCAGGAGCTGCTGTGGGGCAGATATGGGTCAGATCTATGGGGCAGGATCTGCTGTGGGGCAGATTTGGGTCAGATCTATGGGGCAGGAGCTGCTATGGGGCTGATGTGGGTCAGATCTATGGGGCAGGAGCTGCTGTGTGGCAAATGTGGGTCAGATCTATGGGGCAGGAGCTGCTGTGGGTCAGATCTATGGGGCAGGAACAGATGTGGGCCTGATGTTGGTCAGATTTATAGAGCAGGAGCTGCTGTGTTGCAGATGTGGGTCAGATCTATGGTGCAGGAGCTGCTGTGGGGCAGATGTAGGGCATATCTATGGGGCAGGAGCTGCTGTGAAGCTGATGGGTGTTGGATCTATGGGGAGGAGCTGCTGTGGTGTAGATGTGGGTCAGATCTATGGGGCAGGAGCTGCTGTGTGGCAGATGTGGGTCAGATCTATGGGGCAGGAGCTGTTGTGGGGCTGATGTGGGTTAGATCCATGGGGCAGGATCTGCTGTGGGGCTGATGTGGGTCAGATCTATGGGGCAGGAGCTACTGTGAGGCTGATGTGGGTCAGATCTATGGGACAGGAGCTGTTGTGGGGCTGATGTGGGAAAGATCTATGGGGCAGGAGATGCTTTGGGGCAGATGTGGGTCAGATTTATGGGGCAGGAGCTGCTGTGGGGCTGTTGTGGGTCAGATCCTTGGGGCTGAAGCTGCTGTGGGTCATATCTATTGGGCAGCAGCTGCTTTACATATGATGTGTGTCAGATCTATGGGGCAGGAGCTGCTGTGGGGCGTATGTGGGTCAGATCTATGGGGCAGGAGCTGTTGTGGGGCTGATGGGGTCAGATCTATGGGGAGGAGCTACTGTGGGGCTGATGTTGGTCTGATCTATGGGGCAGGAGCTGCTGTGGGGAACATGTGGGTCAGGTCTATGGGGCAGGAGCTGCTGTGGGGCAGATGTGGGTACGATCTATGGGTCAGCAGCTGCCGTGGGTCTGATGTGGGTCAGATCTATGGGGCAGGAGCTGCTGTGGGGCTGATGTGGGTCAGATCTATGGGGCAGGAGCTGCTGTGGGTCAGATCTATGGGGCAGGAACAGATGTGGGCCTGATGTTGGTCAGATTTATGGAGCAGGAGATGCTGTGTTGCAGATGTGGGTCAGATCTATGGTGCAGGAGCTGCTGTGGGGCAGATGTAGGGCTTATCTATTGGGCAGGAGCTGCTGTGAGGCTGATGGTTGTTAGATCTATGGGGAGGAACTGCTGTGGTGCAGATGTGGGTCAGAGCTATGGGGCAGGAGCTGCTGTGGGGCAGAAGTGGGTAAGATCTATGGGGTAGGAGATGGTGTGTGGCAGATGTGGGTCATATCTATGGTGTAGGAGCTGCTGCTGGGCTGATGTGCGTCAGATCTATGGGGCAGGAGCTACTGTGGGGCTGATGTTGGTCTCATCTATGGGGCAGGAGCTGCTGTGCGACAGATGTGGGTCAGATCTATGGGGCAGTTTCAGCTGTGCGACATATGTGGGTCAGATCTATGGGGCAGGATCTGCTGTGGGGCTGATGTGGGAAAGATCTATGGGGCAGGAGATGCATTGGGGCAGATGTGGGTAAGATCTATGGGGCAGGAGTTGCTGTGGGGCTGATGTGGGTCAGATCCTTGGGGCTGAAGCTGCTGTGGGTCATATCTATTGGGCAGCAGCTGCTTTACATATGATGTGTGTCAGATCTATGGGGCAGGAGCTGCTGTGGGGCTGATGTGGGTCAGATCTATGGGGCAGGAGCTGCTGTGGGGCTGATGTGGGTCAGATCTATGGGGTAGAAGCTGCTGTGGGGCTGATGGGGGTTAGATCTATGGGGCAGGAGATGGTTTGTGTCAGATCTATGGGGCAGGAGCTGCTGTGGGGAACATGTGGGTCAGGTCTATGGGGCAGGAGCTGCTGTGGGGCAGATGTAGGTCAGATCTATGGGTCAGCAGCTGCTGTGAGTCTGATGTGGGTCAGATCTATGGAGCAGGAGCTGCTGTGATGCAGATGTGGGTCAGATCTATGGTGCAGGAGCTGCTGTGGGGCAGATGTAGGGCATATCTATGGGGCAGGAGCTGCTGTGAGGCTGATGGGTGTTAGATCTATGGGGAGGAGCTGCTGTGGTGCAGATGTGGGTCAGAGCTATGGGGCAGGAGCTGCTGTGGGGCAGAAGTGGGTAAGATCTATGGGGTAGGAGATGGTGTGTGGCAGTTGTGGGTCAGATCTATGGTGTAGGAGCTGCTGTGGGGCTGATGTGGGTCAGATCTATGGGGCAGGAGCTGCTGTGGTTAAGATCTATTTGGCAGGAGCTGCGGTGGGGCAGATTTGGGTCAGATCTATGGGGCAGGAGCTGCTGTGGGTCAGATCTATGGGGAAGGAACAGATGTGGGCCTGATGTTGGTCAGATTTATGGAGCAGGAGCTCCTGTGTTGCAGATGTGGGTCAGATCTATGGTGCAGGAGCTGCTGTGGGGCAGATGTAGGGCATATCTATGGGGCAGGACCTGCTGTGAGGCTGATGGGTGTTAGATCTATGGGGAGGAGCTGCTGTGGTGCAGATGTGGGTCAGAGCTATGGGGCAGGAGCTGCTGTGGGGCAGAAGTGGGTAAGATCTATGGGGTAGGAGATGGTGTGTGGCAGATGTGGGTCAGATACATGGTGTAGGAGCTGCTGTGGGGCTGATGTGGGTCAGAGCTATGGGGCAGGAGCTGCTGTGGGGCAGAAGTGGGTAAGATCTATGGGGTAGGAGATGGTGTGTGGCAGATGTGGGTCAGATCTATGGTGTAGGAGCTGCTGTGGGGCTGATGTGGGTCAGATCTATGGGGCAGGAGCTGCTGTTGTTAAGTGTGGGAATACAAGAAAAGCTGTTCAGAGCAGCAGCTGTGGAGCAAGATAAACAGGATGGGAACCAAGGACACCTCTGCAAGGAGAAGAAGAGTCTCACAGCTCTGATTGGTTATGTGCCTGCATGGACAGTTGAAAAGTGTTTTGTAGAATGCTTTGTTGACATGTAAGATGTTTGGGAAAGTTGTAAGGGCGGATGGGAAAGTTAGAAAATAACAACTTGTGAAGGTATATAAGGGATGTGAGAACTTGTAATAAACGATTTGGATCATTCACATCTGAGTCCGTGCCGAGTCGCTGCAGTTAAGATCTATTTGGCAGGATCTGCTGTGGGGCAGATTTGGGTCAGATCTATGGGGCAGGAGCTGCTGTTGGGCTGATGTGGGTCAGATCTATGGGGCAGGAGCTGCTGTGGGTCAGATCTATGGGGCAGGAACAGATGTGGGCCTGATGTTGGTCAGATTTATGGAGCAGGAGCTGCTGTGTTGCAGATGTGGGTCAGATCTATGGTGCAGGAGCTGCTGTGGGGCAGATGTAGGGCTTATCTATGGGGCAGAGGCTGCTGTGAGGCTGATGGGTGTTAGATCTATGGGGAGGAGCTGCTGTGGGGCATATGTGGGTCAGATCTATGGGGCAGGATCTGCTGTGGGGCTGATGTGGGAAAGATCTATGGGGCAGGAGATGCTTTGGGGCAGATGTGGGTCAGATCTATGGGGCAGGAGTTGCTGTGGGGCTGATGTGTGTCAGATCCTTGGGGCTGAAGCTGCTGTGGGTCATATCTATTGGGCAGCAGCTGCTTTACATATGATGTGTGTCAGATCTATGGGGCAGGAGATACTGTGGGGCTGATGTGGGTTAGATCTATGGGGCAGGAGCTGTTGTGGGGCTGATGGGGGTCAGATCTATGGGGCAGGAGCTACTGTGGGGCACATGTGGGTCAGACCTATGGGGCAGAAGCTGCAGAGGGGATGATGTAGGTCAGATCTATGGGGCAGGAGTTGCTGTGGGGCAGATGAGGGACATATCTATGGTGCAAAATCTGCTGTTGGACTGATGTGGGTCAGATCTATGAGTTTGTAGCTGCTGTGGGGCACATGTGGGTCAGATCTATGGGCCAGGAGCTGCTGTGGGGCTGATGTGGGTCAGATCTATAAGGCAGGAGCTGCTGTGGTTAAGATCTATTTGGCAGGATCTGCTGTGGGGCAGATTTTGGTCAGATCTATGGGGCAGGAGCTGCTGTGTGGCAAATGTGGGTCAGATCTATGGGGTAGGAGCTGCTGTGGGTCAGATCTATGGGGCAGGAACAGATGTGGGCCTGATGTTGGTCAGATTTATGGAGCAGGAGCTGCTGTGGTACAGATGTGGGTCAGAGCTATGGGGCAGGAGCTGCTGTGTGGCAGATGTAGGTCAGATCTATGGTGTAGGAGCTGCTGTGGGGCTGATGTGGGTCAGATCTATGGGGCAGTTGCTGCTGTGCGACATATGTGGGTCAGATCTATGGGGCAGGATCTGCTGTGGGGCTGATGTGGGAAAGATCTATGGGGCAGGAGATGCTTTGGGGCAGATGTGGGTCAGATCTATGGGGCAGGAGTTGCTGTGGGGCTGATGTGTGTCAGATCCTTGGGGCTGAAGCTGCTGTGTGTCATATCTATTGTGCTGCAGCTGCTTTACATATGATGTGTGTCAGATCTATGGGGCAGGAGCTGCTGTGGGGCTGATGTGGGTTAGATCTATGGGTCAGGAGCTGTTGTGGGGCTGATGGGGGTCAGATCTATGGGGCAGGAGCTACTGTGGGGCACATGTGGGTCAGACCTATGGGGCAGAAGCTGCAGAGGGGATGATGTAGGTCAGATCTATGGGGCAGGAGCTGCTGTGGGGCAGATGAGGGACATATCTATGGTGCAAAATCTGCTGTTGGACTGATGTGGGTCAGATCTATGAGTTTGGAGCTGCTGTGGGGCACATGTGGGTCAGATCTATGGTGCAGGAGCTGCTGTGGGGCAGATGTAGGGCATATCTATGGGGCAGGAGCTGCTGTGAGGCTGATGGGTGTTAGATCTATGGGGAGGAGCTGCTGTGGTGCAGATGTGGGTCAGAGCTATGGGGCAGGAGCTGCTGTGGGGCAGAAGTGGGTAAGATCTATGGGGTAGGAGATGGTGTGTGGCAGATGTGGGTCAGATCTATGGTGTAGGAGCTGCTGTGGGGCTGATGTGAGTGAGATCTATGGTGTAGGAGCTGCTGTGCGGCTGATGTGGGTCAGATCTATGGGCAGGAGCTGATGTAGGGAAGATTTGGGTCTGATCTATGGGTTAGGAACTGCTGTGGTTCAGATCTGTGGGGCAGGAGCAGCTGTGGGGCACATGTGGGTCAGATCTATGGGTTAGGTGCTGCTTTGGGGAAAATGTGGGTCAGATCTATGGGGCAGGAGCTGCTGTTGGTCAGATTTGGGTCAGATCTATGGGGCAGGAGCTGCTGTGGGTCAGATTTATGAGTCAGGAGCTGCTGTGTGGCTGATGTGGGTCAGATCTATGGGGCAGGAGCTGCTGTGGGGCATATGTGGGTCAGATCTATGGGGCAGGTGCTGCTGTGCGACATATGTGGGTCAGATCTATGGGGCAGGATCTGCTGTGGGGCTGATGTGGGAAAGATCTATGGGGCAGGAGATGGTCTGGGGCAGATGTGGGTCAGATCTATGGGGCAGGAGTTGCTGTGGGGCTGATGTGGGTCAGATCCTTGGGGCTGAAGCTGCTGTGGGTCATATCTATTGGGCAGCAGCTGCTTTACATATGATGTGTGTCAGATCTATGGGGCAGGAGCTGCTGTGGGGCTGATGTGGGTTAGATCTATGGGGCAGGAGCTGTTGTGGGGCTGATGGGGGTCAGATCTATGGGGCAGGAGCTGCTGTGGGGCTGATGTGGGTTAGATCTATGGGGCAAGAGCTGTTGTGGGGGTGATGGGGGTCAGATCTATGGGGAAGGAGCTACTGTGGGGCTGATGGGGTTCAGGTCTATGGGGCAGGAGCTACTGTGGGGTTGATGTTGGTCTGATCTATGGGGCAGGAGCTGCTGTGGGGCTGATGTGGGTCAGATCTATGGGGCAGGTGCTGCTGTGCGACATATGTGGGTCAGATCTATGGGGCAGGATCTGCTGTGGGGCTGATGTGGGAAAGATCTATGGGGCAGGAGCTGTTGTGGGGCTGATGGGGATCAGATCTATGGGGCAGGAGCTGCTGTGCGACATATGTGGGTCAGATCTATGGGGCAGGAGCTGCTGTGCGACAGATGTGGGTCAGATCTATGGGGCAGGTGCTGCTGTGCGACATATGTGGGTCAGATCTATGGGGCAGAAGCTGCAGAGGGGATGATGTAGGTCAGATCTATGGGGCAGGAGTTGTTGTGGGGCAGATGAGAGACATATCTATGGTGCAAAATCTGCTCTTGGACTGATGTGGGTTAGATCTATGAAGCAGGAGCTGCTGTGAGGCTGATGGGTGTTAGATCTATGGGGAGGAGCTGCTGTGGTGCAGATGTGGGTCAGAGCTATGGGGCAGGAGCTGCTGTGGGTCAGATCTATGGGGCAGGAACAGATGTGGGCCTGATGTTGGTCAGATTTATGGAGCAGGAGCTGCTGTGTTGCAGATGAGGGTCAGATCTATGGTGCAGGAGCTGCTGTGGGGCAGATGTAGGGCTTATCTATTGGGCAGGAGCTGCTGTGAGGCTGATGGGTGTTAGATCTATGGGGAGGAGCTGCTGTGGTGCAGATGTGGGTCAGAGCTATGGGGCAGGAGCAACTGTGTTGCAGATGTGGGTCAGATCTATGGTGTAGGAGCTGCTGTGGGGCTGATGTGGGTCAGATCTATGGGGCAGGAGATGCTTTGGGGCAGATTTTAGTCAGATCTATGGGGCAGGAGTTGCTGTGGGTCTGGTGTGGGTCAGATACTTGGGGCTGAAGGTGCTGTGGGTCATATCTATTGGGCAGCAGCTGCTTTACATATGATGTGTGTCAGATCTATGGGGCAGGAGCTGCTCGGCGGCGGCTGCTAGAGGTCGCTGCCTATGCTGCTCGCCTAGGTCGGCACGGTCTACCCGGATCCGAGCGGGCCGTGGTGCTCGGCGGCGGCTGCTAGAGGTCACTGCCTATGCGGCTCGACTAGGTCGGCATGGTCTACCCGGCTCCGAGCGGGCCGTGGTGCTCGGCGGCGGCTGCTAGAGGTCGCTGCCTATTCGGCTCGACTAGGTCGGCACGGTCTACCCGGCTCAGGGCAGGCCGTGGTGCTCGGCGGTGGCTGCTAGAGGTCGCTGCCTATGCGGCTCGACTAGGTCGGCACAGTCTACCCGGCTCCGAGCGGGCCGTGGTGCTCCGCGGCGGCTGCTAGAGGTCTCTGCCTATGCGGCTCGACTAGGTCGGCACAGTCTACCCGGCTCCGAGCAGGCCGTGGTGCTCGGCGGCGGCTGCTAGAGGTCGCTGCCTATGCGGCTCGACTAGGTCGGCACGGTCTACCCAGCTCAGGGCAGGCCGTGGTGCTCGTCGGCGGCTACTATATGTCTCTGCGTATTCGACTCGACTAGGTCGGCACGGTCTACCCGGCTCCGAGCGGGCCGTGGTGCTCGGCGGCGGCGGCTAGGGGTCGCTGCCCGTGCCGCTTGCGTGTAGCTGCCAGGTCTACCCGCTTTCGGCTAGGCTTTGCCGCCCTGTGAGATGGGGGGGCGCTAAAGCTCCGGAGCTTGCTGGGGGGTCGCTGTAGTTTCTTACCTACCGCTACGTCGACGTAGAGCGCCGCTTACCCTCGGCGCCGCTGCCGGTAGTCGGCGCCGTTCTTTTCCCAAGCCGTTTTTTCTTACGCCTTCCGTTTTCGTCTGCAGGAGCGAGCGCGTGCTCGTCTCCAGAGGCGGCAACGAGCGGGCGCAGGCGAGCGCGGTTGAGCGCCGGGCTGTGGATTTTTTCGGTTGCGGCTTCCCGCCGCTCTTTCGCCATCCCTCGCTACGCGGCCTGCCCGCAGTCCGGATTTCCGGCTCGAACGGACCCCGCTCAAGTGCGCCGGCACAGTCCAACCGCTCCCGGCGGGCACCGCTCGGCTCGGACGTTCCTCGGAATCAGCCAAATGTCGCTCCCGTGGCGTCTCCGCAGGCAAAAACGCATAGCCGGCGCCGCAAAGCTCGCGAGCCGCACTGAGCCGGGGAAACCGTGCCGTGGAGCAGCTGTGGGGCTGATGTGGGTGAGATCTATGGGGTAGGAGCTGCTGTGCGGCTGATGTGGGTCAGATCTATGGGCAGGAGCTGATGTAGGGAAGATTTGGGTCTGATCTATGGGTTAGGAACTCCTGTGGTTCAGATCTATGGGGCAGGAGCAGCTGTGGGGCACATGTGGGTCAGATCTATGGGTTAGGTGCTGCTTTGGGGAAAATGTGGGTCAGATCTATGGGGCAGGAGCTGCTGTGGGTCAGATTTGGGTCAGATCTATGGGGCAGGAGCTGCTGTGGGTCAGATTTATGAGTCAGGAGCTGCTGTGTGGCTGATGTGGGTCAGATCTATGGGGCAGGAGCTGCTGTGGGGCATATGTGGGTCAGATCTATATGGCAGGAGCTGCTGTGGGGCACATGTGGGTCAGACCTATGGGGCAGAAGCTGCAGAGGGGATGATGTAGGTCAGATCTATGGGGCAGGAGTTGCTGTGGGGCAGATGAGGGACATATCTATGGTGCAAAATCTGCTGTTGGACTGATGTGGGTCAGATCTATGAGTTTGGAGCTGCTGTGGGGCACATGTGGGTCAGATCTATGGGGCAGGAGCTGCTGTGGGGCTGATGTGGGTCAGATCTATGGGGCAGGAGCTGCTGTGGTTAAGATCTATTTGGCAGGATCTGCTGTGAGGCAGATTTGGGTCAGATCTATGGGGCAGGAGCTGCTGTGTGGCAAATGTGGGTCAGATCTATGGGGCAGGAGCTGCTGTGGGTCAGATCTATGGGGCAGGAACAGATGTGGGCCTGATGTTGGTCAGATTTATGGAGCAGGAGCTGCTGTGTTGCAGATGTGGGTCAGATCTATGGTGCAGGAGCTGCTGTGGGGCAGATGTAGGGCTTATCTATGGGGCAGGAGCTGCTGTGAGGCTGATGGGTGTTAGATCTATGGGGAGGAGCTGCTGTGGTACAGATGTGGGTCAGAGCTATGGGGCAGGATCTGCTGTGTGGCAGATGTGGGTCAGATCTATGGTGTAGGAGCTGCTGTGGGGCTGATGTGGGTCAGATCTATGGGGCAGGTGCTGCTGTGCGACATATGTGGGTCAGATCTATGGGGCAGGATCTGCTGTGGGGCTGATGTGGGAAAGATCTATGGGGCAGGAGATGGTTTGGGGCAGATGTGGGTCAGATCTATGGGGCAGGAGTTGCTGTGGGGCTGATGTGGGTCAGATCCTTGGGGCTGAAGCTGCTGTGGGTCATATCTATTGGGCAGCAGCTGCTTTACATATGATGTGTGTCAGATCTATGGGGCAGGAGATACTGTGGGGCTGATGTTGGTCTGATCTATGGGGCAGGAGCTGCTGTGGGGCTGATGTGGGTTAGATCTATGGGGCAGGAGCTGTTGTGGGGCTGATGGGGGTCAGATCTATGGGGAAGGAGCTACTGTGGGGCTGATGGGGTTCAGGTCTATGGGGCAGGAGCTACTGTGGGGCTGATGTTGGTCTGATCTATGGGGCAGGAGCTGCTGTGCAACAGATGTGGGTCAGATCTATGGGGCAGGTGCTGCTGTGCGACATATGTGGGTCAGATCTATGGGGCAGGATCTGCTGTGGGGCTGATGTGGGTCAGATCTATGGGGCAGGAGTTACTTTGGGGCTGATGTGGGTCAGATCCTTGGGGCTGAAGCTGCTGTGGGTCATATCTATTGGGCAGCAGCTGCTTTACATATGATGTGTGTCAGATCTATGGGGCAGGAGCTGCTGTGGGGCTGATGTGGGTTAGATCTATGGGGCAGGAGCTGTTGTGGGGCTGATGGGGGTCAGATCTATGGTGTAGGAGCTGCTGTGGGGCTGATGTGGGTCAGATCTATGGGGCAGGAGATGCTTTGGGGCAGATTTTAGTCAGATCTATGGGGCAGGAGCTGCTCGGCGGCGGCTGCTAGAGGTCGCTGCCTATGCGGCTCGAGTAGGTTGGCACAATCTACCCGGCTCCGAGCGGGCCGTGGTGCTCGGCGGCGGCTGCTAGAGGTCGCTGCCTATGCGGCTTGACTAGGTCGGCACGGTCTACCCGGCTCCGAGCGGGCCGTTTTGCTCGGCGGCGGCTGCTAGAGGTCTCTGCCTATGCGGCTCGACTAGGTCGGCACGGTCTACCCGGCTCCGAGCAGGCCGTGGTGCTCGGCGGCGGCTGCTAGAGGTCGCTGCCTATGCGGCTCGCCTAGGTCGGCACGGTCTACCCGGCTCAGGGCGTGCCGTGCTGCTCGGCGGCGGCTGCTAGAGGTCGCTGCCTATGCGGCTCGACTAGGTCGGCACGGTCTACCCGGCTCCGAGCGGGCCGTGGTGCTCGGCGGCGGCTGCTAGAGGTCGCTGCCTATGCAGCTCGCCTAGGTCGGCACGGTTTACCCGGCTCCGAGCGGGCCGTGGTGCTCGGCGGCGGCTGCTAGAGGTGGCTGCCTATGCGGCTCGACTGGGTCGGCATGGTGTACCCGGCTCCGAGCGAGCCGTGGTGCTCGGCGGCAAATGCTAGAGGTCGCTGCCTATGCGGCTTGCCTAGGTCGGCACGGTCTACCCGGCTCAGGGCAGGCCGTGGTGCTCGGCGGCGGCTGCTAAAGGTCGCTGCCTATGCAACTCGACTAGATCGGCACGGTCTACCTGGCTCCGAGCGGGCCGTGGTGCTCGGCGGCGGGTGCTAGAGGTCACTGCCTATGCGGCTCGACTAGGTCGGCACGGTCTACCCGGATCCGAGCTGGCCCTGGTGCTCGGCGGCGGCTGCTAGAGGTCGCTGCCTATGCGGCTCGACTAGGTCGGCACGGTCTACCCGGATCCGAGCGGGCCGTGGTGCTTTGCGGTGGCTACTAGAGGTCGCTGCCTATGCGGCTCGACCAGGTCGTCACGGTCTACCCGGCTCCGAGCGGGCCGTGGTGCTCGGCGGCGGCTGCTAGAGGTCGCTGCCTATGCGGCTCGCCTAGGTCGGCACGGTCTACCCGGCTCAGGGCAGGCCGTGGTGCTCGGCGGTGGCTGCTAGAGGTCGCTGCCTATGCGGCTCGACTAGGTCGGCACGGTCTACCCGGCTCCAAGCGGGCCGTGGTGCTCGGCGGCGGCTACTAGAGGTCGCTGCCTATGCGGCTCGACCAGGTCGTCACAGTCTACCCGGCTCTGAGCGGGCCGTGGTGCTCGGCGGCGGCTGCTAGAGGTCGCTGCCTATGCGGCTCGACTGGGTCGGCACGGTGTACCCGGCTCCGAGCGGACCGTGGTGCTCGGCGGCGGCGGCTAGGAGTCGCTGCCCGTGCGGCTTGCGTGTAGCTGCCAGGTCTACCCGCTTTCGGCTAGGCTTTGCCGCCCTGTGAGATGGGGGGCGCTAAAGCTCCGGAGCTTGCTGGGGGGTCGCTGTAGTTTCTTACCTACCGCTACGTCGACGTAGAGCGCCGCTTACCCTCGGCGCCGCTGCCGGTAGTCGGCGCCCTTCTTTTCCGAAGCCGTTTTTTCTTATGCCTTCCGTTTTCGTCTGCAGGAGCGAGCGCGTGCTTGTCTCCAGAGGCGGCAACGAGTGGGCGCAGGCGAGCGCGGTTGAGCGACGGGCTGTGGATTTTTTTGGTTGCGGCTTCCCGCCGCTCTTTCGCCATCCCTCGCCACGCGGCCTGCCCGCAGTCCGGATTTCCGGCTCGAACGGACCCCGCTCAAGTGCGCCGGCACGGTCCAATCGCTCCCGGCGGGCACCGCTCGGCTCGGACGTTCCTCGGAATCAGCCAAATGTCGCTCCCGTGGCGTCTCCGCAGGCAAAAACGCATAGCCGGCGCCGCAAAGCTCGCGAGCCGCACCGAGCCGGGGAAACCGTGCCGTGGAGCAGCTGTGGGGCTGATGTGGGTGAGATCTATGGGGTAGGAGCTGCTGTGCGGCTGATGTGGGTCAGATCTATAGGCAGGAGCTGATGTAGGGAAGATTTGGGTCTGATCTATGGGTTAGGAACTCCTGTGGTTCAGATCTATGGGGCAGGAGCAGCTGTGGGGCACATGTGGGTCAGATCTATGGGTTAGGTGCTGCTTTGGGGAAAATGTGGGTCAGATCTATGGGGCAGGAGCTGCTGTGGGTCAGATTTGGGTCAGATCTATGGGGCAGGAGCTGCTGTGGGTCAGATTTATGAGTCAGGAGCTGCTGTGTGGCTGATGTGGGTCAGATCTATGGGGCAGGAGCTGCTGTGGGTCAGATCTATGGGGCAGGTACAGATGTGGGCCTGATGTTGGTCAGATTTATGGAGCAGGAGCTGCTGTGTTGCAGATGTGGGTCAGATATATGGTGCAGGAGCTGCTGTGGGGCAGATGTAGGGCATATCTATGGGGCAGGAGCTGCTGTGAGGCTGATGGGTGTTAGATCTATGGGGAGGAGCTGCTGTGGTGCAGATGTGGGTCAGAGCTATGGTGCAGGAGCTGCTGTGGGGCAGAAGTGGGTAAGATCTATGCGGTAGGAGATGGTGTGTGGCAGATGTGGGTCAGATCTATGGTGTAGGAGCTGCTGTGGGGCTGATGTGGGTAAGATCTATGGGGCAGGAGCTGCTGTGGTTAAGATCTATTTGGCAGGATCTGCTGTGGGGCAGATTTGGGTCAGATCTATGGGGCAGGAGCTGCTGTGTGGCAAATGTGGGTCAGATCTATGGGGCAGGAGCTGCTGTGGGTCAGATCTATGGGGTAGGAACAGATGTGGGCCTGATGTTGGTCAGATTTATGGAGCAGGAGCTGCTGTGTTGCAGATGTGGGTCAGATCTATGGTGCAGGAGCTGCTGTGGGGCAGATGTAGGGCTTATCTATGGGGCAGGAGCTGCTGTGAGGCTGATGGGTGTTAGATCTATGGGGAGGAGCTGCTGTGGTGCAGATGTGGGTCAGAGCTATGGGGCAGGAGCTGCTGTGGGGCAGATGTGGGTTAGATCTATGGGGCAGGAGCTGTTGTGGGGCTGATGGGGGTCAGATCTATGGGGCAGGAGCTACTGTGGGGCTGATGGGGGTCTGATCTATGGGGCAGGAGCTGCTGTGCGACAGATGTGGGTCAGATCTATGGGGCAGGAGCTGCTGTGCGACATATGTGGGTCAGATCTATGGGGCAGGATCTGCTGTGGGGCTGATCTGGGAAAGATCTATGGGGCAGGAGATGCTTTGGGGCAGATGTGGGTCAGATCTATGGGCCAGGAGCTGCTGCGGGGCTGATTTGGTTCAGATCTATGGGTCAGCAGCTGCTGTGGCGCACATGTGGGTCAGACCTATGGGGCAGAATCTGCAGAGGGGATGATGTAGGTCAGATCTATGGGGCAGGAGTTGCTGTGGGGCAGATGAGGGACATATCTATGGTGCAAAATCTGCTGTTGGACTGATGTGGGTCAGATCTATGAGTTTGGAGCCGCTGTGGGGCACATGTGGGTCAGATCTATGGGCCAGGAGCTGCTGCGGGGCTGATTAGGGTCAGATCTATGGGTCAGGAGCTGCTGTGGGGCTGATGTGGGTCAGATCTATGGGGCAGGAGCTGCTGTGTGTCAGATCTATGGGGCAGGAACAGATGTGGGCCTGATGTTGGTCAGATTTATGGAGCAGGAGCTGCTGTGTTGCAGATGTGGGTCAGATCTATGGTGCAGGAGCTGCTGTGGGGCAGATGTAGGGCTTATCTATGGGGCAGGAGCTGCTGTGAGGCTGATGGGTGTTAGATCTATGGGGAGGAGCTGCTGTGGTGCAGATGTGGGTCAGAGCTATGGGGCAGGAGCTGCTGTGTGGCAGATGTGGGTCAGATCTATGGTGTAGGAGCTGCTGTGGGGCTGATGTGGGTCAGATCTACGGGGCAGGAGCTGCTTTGGGGCAGATTTTAGTCAGATCTATGGGGCAGAAGTTGCTGTGGGTCTGATGTGGGTCAGATCCTTGGGGCTGAAGCTGCTGTGGGTCATATCTATTGGGCAGCAGCTGCTTTACATATGATGTGTTTCAGATCTATGGGGCAGGAGCTGCTCGGCGGCGGCTGCTAGAGGTCGCTGCCTATGTGGCTCGACTAGGTCGGCACGGTCTGCCCGGCTCAGGGCAGGCCGTGGTGCTCGGCGGCGGCTGCTAGAGGTTGCTGCCTATGCGGCTCGACTAGGTCGGCACAATCTACCCGGCTCCGAGCGGGCCGTGGTGCTCGGCGGCGGCTGCTAGAGGTCGCTGCCTATGCGGCTCGACTAGGTCGGCACGGTCTACCCGGCTCAGGGCGTGCCGTGCTGCTCGGCGGCAGCTGCTAGAGGTCGCTGCCTATGCGGCTCGACTAGGTCGGCACGGTCTACCCGGCTCCGAGCGGACCGTGGTGCTCGGCGGTGGCTGCTAGAGGTTGCCGCCTATGCGGCTCGACTAGGTCGGCATGGTCTACCCGGCTCCGAGCGGTCCGTGGTGCTCGGCGGCGGATGCTAGAGGTCGCTGCCTATGCGGCACGACTAGGTCGGCACGGTCTACCCGGCTCCGAGCGGGCCGTGGTGCTCCGCGGCGGCTGCTAGAGGTCTCTGCCTATGCGGCTTGACTAGGTCGGCACGGTCTACCCGGCTCCGAGCGGGCCGTGGTGCTCGGCGGCGGCTGCTAGAGGTCGCTGCCTATGCGGCTCGACTAGGTCGGCACGGTCTACCCGGCTCCGAGCGGACCGTGGTGCTTGGCGGCGGCGGCTAGGGGTCGCTGCCCGTGCCTCTTGCGTGTAGCTGCCAGGTCTACCCGCTTTCGGCTAGGCTTTGCAGCCCTGTGAGATGGGGGGGCGCTAAAGCTCCGGAGCTTGCTGGGGGGTCGCTGTAGTTTCTTACCTACCGCTACGTCGACGTAGAGCGCCGCTTACCCTCGGCGCCGCTGCCGGTAGTCGGCGCCAATCTCTTCCGAAGCCGTTTTTTCTTACGCCTTCCATTTTCGTCTGCAGGAGCGAGCGCGTGCTCGTCTCCAGAGGCGGCAACGAGCGGGCGCAGGCGAGCGCGGTTGAGCGCCGGGCTGTGGATTTTTTCGGTTGCGGCTTCCCGCCGCTCTTTCGCCATCCCTCGCTACGCGGCCTGCCCGCAGTCCGGATTTCCGGCTCGAACGGACCTCGCTCAAGTGCGCCGGCACGGTCCAACCGCTCCCGGCGGGCACCGCTCGGCTCGGACGTTCCTCGGAATCAGCCAAATGTCGCTCCCGTGGCGTCTCCGCAGGCAAAAACGCATAGCAGGCGCCGCAAAGCTCGCGAGCCGCACCGAGCCGGGGAAACCGTGCCGTGGAGCAGCTGTGGGGCTGATGTGGGTGAGATCTATGGGGTAGGAGCTGCTGTGCGGCTGATGTGGGTCAGATCTATGGGCAGGAGCTGATGTAGGGAAGATTTGGGTCTGATCTATGGGTTAGGAACTGCTGTGGTTCAGATCTATGGGGCAGGAGCAGCTGTGGGGCACATGTGGGTCAGATCTATGGGTTAGGTGCTGCTTTGGGGAAAATGTGGGTCAGATCTATGGGGCAGGAGCTGCTGTGGGTCAGATTTGGGTCAGATCTATGGGGCAGGAGCTGCTGTGGGTCAGATTTATGAGTCAGGAGCTGCTGTGTGGCTGATGTGGGTCAGATCTATGGGGCAGGAGCTGCTGTGGGGCATATGTGGGTCAGATCTATATGGCAGGAGCTGCTGTGGGGCACATGTGGGTCAGACCTATGGGGCAGAAGCTGCAGAGGGGATGATGTAGGTCAGATCTATGGGGCAGGAGTTGCTGTGGGGCAGATGAGGGACATATCTATGGTGCAAAATCTGCTGTTGGACTGATGTGGGTCAGATCTATGAGTTTGGAGCTGCTGCGGGGCACATGTGGGTCACATCTATGGGCCAGGAGCTGCTGTGGGGCTGATGTGGGTCAGATCTATAAGGCAGGAGCTGCTGTGGTTAAGATCTATTTGGCAGGATCTGCTGTGGTGCAGATTTGGGTCAGATCTATGGGGCAGGAGCTGCTGTGTGGCAAATGTGGGTCAGATCTATGGGGCAGGAGCTGCTGTAAGTCAGATCTATGGGGCAGGAACAGATGTGGGCCTGATGTTGGTCAGATTTATAGAGCAGGAGCTGCTGTGTTGCAGATGTGGGTCAGATCTATGGTGCAGGAGCTGCTGTGGGGCAGATGTAGGGCTTATCTATTGGGCAGGAGCTGCTGTGAGGCTGATGGGTGTTAGATCTATGGGGAGGAGCTGCTGTGGTGCAGATGTGGGTCAGAGCTATGGGGCAGGAGCTGCTGTGTTGCAGATGTGGGTCAGATCGATGGTGTAGGAGCTGCTGTGGGGCTGATGTGGGTCAGATCTATGGGGCAGGTGCTGCTGTGCGACATATGTGGGTCAGATCTGAGGGGCAGGATCTGCTGTGGGGCTGATGTGGGAAAGATCTATGGGGCAGGAGATGCTTTGGGGCAGATGTGGGTCAGATCTATGGGGCAGGAGTTGCTGTGGGGCTGATATGTGTCAGATCCTTGGGGCTGAAGCTGCTGTGGGTCATATCTATTGGGCAGCAGCTGCTTTACATATGATGTGTGTCAGATCTATGGGGCAGGAGATACTGTGGGGCTGATGTTGGTCTGATCTATGGGGCAGGAGCTGCTGCGGGGCTGATTTGGGTCAGATCTATGGGGCAGGAGCTGCTGTGGGGCTGATGTGGGTTAGATCTATGGGGCAGGAGCTGTTGTGGGGCTGATGGGGGTCAGATCTATGGGGCTGGAGCTACTGTGGGGCACATGTGGGTCAGACCTATGGGGCAGAAGCTGAAGAGGGGATGATGTAGGTCAGATCTATGGGGCAGGAGTTGCTGTGGGACAGATGAGGGACATATCTATGGTGCAAAATCTGCTGTTGGACTGATGAGGGTCAGATCTATGAGTTTGGAGCTGCTGTGGGGCACATGTGGGTCAGATCTATGGGCCAGGATCTGCTGCGGGGCTGATTTGGGTCAGATCTATAAGGCAGGAGCTGCTGTGGGGCATATGTGGGTCAGATCTATATGGCAGGAGCTGCTGTGGGGCACATGTGGGTCAGACCTATGGGGCAGGAGCTGCTCTTGGGAACATGTGGGTCAGATCTATGGGGCAGGAGCTGCTGTGGGGCTGATGTGGGTCAGGTCTTGGGGCTGAAGCTGCTGTGGGTCATATCTATTGGGCAGCAGCTGCTTTACATATGATGTGTGTCAGATCTATGGGGCAGGAGCTGCTGTGGGGCTGATGTGGGTCAGATCTATGGGGCAGGAGCTGTTGTGGGGCTGATGTGGGTCAGATCTATGGGGCAGGAGCTACTGTGTGGCTGTTGGGGGTCAGATCTATGGGGCAGGAGCTACTGTTGCGCTGATGTTGGTCTCATCTATGGGGCAGGAGCTGCTGTGCGACAGATGTGGGTCAGATCTATGGGGCAGGAGCTGCTGTGCGACATATGTGGGTCAGATCTATGGGGCAGGATCTGCTGTGGGGCTGATGTGGGTTAGATCTATGGGGCAGGAGATGCTTTGGGGCAGATGTGGGTCAGATCTATGGGGCAGGAGTTGCTGTGGGGCTGATGTGGGTCAGATCTATGGGGCAGGAGCTGTTGTGGGGCTGATGGGGGTCAGATCTATGGGGCAGGAGATGCTGTGGGTCAGATCTATGGGGCCGGAGCTGCTGTGGGGAACATGTGGGTCAGGTCTATGGGGCAGGAGCTGCTGTGGGGCAGATGTGGGTCAGATCTATGGGTCAGCAGCTGCTGTGGGTCTGATGTGGGTCAGATCTATGGGGCAGGAGCTGCTGTGGGGCTGATGAGGGTCATATCTATGGGGCAGGAACAGATGTGGGCCTGATGTTGGTCAGATTTATGGAGCAGGAGCTGCTGTGTTGCAGATGTGGGTCAGATCTATGGTGCAGGAGCTGCTGTGGGGCAGATGTAGGGCATATCTATGGGGCAGGAGCTACTGTGAGGCTGATGGGTGTTAGAGCTATGGGGAGGAGCTGGTGTGGTGCAGATGTGGGTCAGAGCTATGGGGCAGGAGCTGCTGTGGGGCAGAAGTGGGTAAGATCTATGGGGTAGGAGATGGTGTGTGGCAGATGTGGGTCAGATCTATGGTGTAGGAGCTGCTGTGGGGCTGACGTGGGTCAGATCTATGGGCAGGATCTGCTGTGGGGCTGATGTGGGAAAGATCTATGGGGCAGGAGCTGCAGTGGAGATGATGTACATCAGATCTATGGGGTAGGAGCTGCTGTGGGGCTGCTGTGGGTTAGATCTATGGGGCAGGAGCTGTTGTGGGTCATATCTATTGGGCAGCAGCTGCTTTACATATGATGAGTGTCAGATCTATGGGGCCGGAGCTGCAGTGGGGCTGATGGGGGTCAGATCTATGGGGCAGGAGCTACTGTGGGGCTGATGTGGGTCAAATCAATGGGGCAGAGCTGCTCTTGGGAAGATGTGGGTCAGATCTATGGGGCAGGAGCTGCTGTGGGGCTGATGTGGGTTAGATCTACGGGGCAGGAGCTGTTGTGGGGATGATGGGGGTCAGATCTATGGGGCAGGAGCTACTGTGGGGCTGATGTTGGTCTGATCTATGGGGCAGGATCTGCTGTGGGGCTGATGGGGGTCAGATCTATGGGGCAGGAGCTACTGTGGGGCTGATGTGGGTCAAATCAATGGGGCAGAGCTGCTCTTGGGAAGATGTGGGTCAGATCTATGGGGCAGGAGCTGCTGTGGGGCTGATGTGGGTTAGATCTACGGGGCAGGAGCTGTTGTGGGGATGATGGGGGTCAGATCTATGGGGCAGGAGCTACTGTGGGGCTGATGTTGGTCTGATCTATGGGGCAGGATCTGCTGTGGGGCTGATGTGGGTTAGATCTATGGGGCAGGAGCTGTTGTGGGGCTGATGGGGGTCAGATCTATGGGGCAGGAGCTACTGTGGGTCAGATTTATGAGTCAGGAGCTGCTGTGTGGCTGATGTGGGTCAGATCTATGGAGCAGGAGCTGCTGTGGGGCATATGTGGGTCAGACCTATGGGGCGGAGCTGCTCTTGGGAACATGTGGGTCAGATCTATGGGGCAGGAGCTGCTGTGGGGCTGATGTGTGTCAGATCTATAGGCAGGAGCTGCTGTGCGACAGATGTGGGTCAGATCTATGGGGCAGGATCTGCTGTGTTGCTGATGTGGGTCAGATCCTTGGGGCTGAAGCTGCTGTGGGTCATATCTATTGGGCAGCAGCTGCTTTACATATGATGTGTGTCAGATCTATGGGGCAGGGGCTGCTGTGGGGCTGATGTGGGTCAGATCTATGGGGCAGGAGCTGTTGTGGGGCTGATGTGGGTCAGATCTATGGGGCAGGAGCTACTGTGGGGCTGATGGGAGTCAGATCTATGGGGCAGGAGCTACTGTGGGGCTGATGGGGGTCAGATCTATGGGGCAGGAGCTACTGTGGGGCTGATGTTGGTCTCATCTATGGGGCAGGAGCTGCTGTGCGACAGATGTGGGTCAGATCTATGGGGCAGGATCTGCTGTGGGGCTGATGTGGGAAAGATCTATGGGGCAGGAGATGCTTTGGGGCAGATGTGGGTCAGATCTATGGGGCAGGAGCTGCTGTGGGGCTGATGTGGGTCAGATCCCTGGGGCGGAAGCTGCTGTGTGTCATATCTATTAGGCAGCAGCTGCTTTACATATGATGTGTGTCAGATCTATGGGGCAGGAGCTGCTGTGGGGCTGATGTGGGTTAGATCTATGTGGCAGGAGCTGTTGTGGGGCTGATGGGGTCAGATCTATGGGGAAGGAGCTACTGTGGGGCAGATGTTGGTCTGCTCTATGGGGCAGGAGCTGCTGCGGGGCTGATTTGGGTCAGATCTATGGGGCAGGAGCTGCTGTGGGGCTGATGTGCGTTAGATCTAAGGGGCAGGAGCTGTTGTGGGGCTGATGGGGGTCAGATCTATGGGGCAGGAGATGTTGTGGGTCAGATCTATGGGGCAGGAGCTGCTGTGGGGAACATGTGGGTCAGGTCTATGGGGCAGGAGCTGCTGTTGGGCAGATGTGGGTCAGATCTATGGAGCAGGAGCTGTTGTGAGGCTGATGGGTGTTAGATCTATGGGGAGGAGCTGCTGTGGGGCTGATGTGGGTCAGAGCTATGGGGCCGGAGCTGCAGTGGGGCCGATGGGGGTCAGATCTATGGGGCAGGAGCTACTGTGGGGCTGATGGGGGTCAAATCAATGGGGCAGAGCTGCTCTTGGGAACATGTGGTTCAGATCTATGGGGCAGGAGCTGCTGTGGGGCTGATGTGGGTCAGATCTATAGGGCAGGAGCTGCTGTGCGACAGATGAGGGTCAGATCTATGGGGCAGGAGCTGCTGTGGGGCTGATGTGGGTCAGATCCTTGGGGCTGAAGCTGCTCTGGGTCATATCTATTGGGCAGCAGCTGCTTTACATATGATGTGTGTCAGATCTATGGGGCAGGAGCTGCTGTGGGGCTGATGTGGGTTAGATCAATGGGGCAGGAGCTGTTGTGGGGCTGATGGGGGTCAGATCTATGGGGCAGGAGCTACTGTGGGTCTGATGGGGGTCAGATCTATGGGGCAGGAGCTACTGTGGGGCTGATGTTGGTCTCATCTATGGGGCAGGAGCTGCTGTGCGACAGATGTGGGTCAGATCTATGGGGCAGGTACTGCTGTGCGACATGTGTGGGCCAGATCTATGGGGCAGGATCTGCTGTGGGGCTGATGTGGGAAAGATCTATGGGGCAGGAGATGCTTTGGGGCAGATGTGTGTCAGATCTATGGGGTAGGAGCTGCTGTGGGGCTGATGTGGGTTAGATCTATGTGGCAGGAGCTGTTGTGGGGCTGATGGGGTCAGATCTATGGGGCAGGAGCTACTGTGGGGCTGATGTTGGTCTGTTCTATGGGGCAGGAGCTGCTGCGGGGCTGATTTGGGTCAGATCTATGGGGCAGGAGCTGCTGTGGGGCTGATGTGCGTTAGATCTAAGGGGCAGGAGCTGTTGTGGGGCTGATGTGGGTCAGAATTATGGGGCAGGAGATGCTGTGGGTAATATCTATGGGGCAGGAGCTGCTGTGGGGAACATGTGGGTCAGGTCTATGGGGCAGGAGCTGCTGTTGGGCAGATGTGGGTCAGATCTATGCGTCAGCAGCTGCTGTGGGTCTGATGTGGGTCAGATCTATGGGGCAGGAGCTGCTGTGGGGCTGATGTGGGTCAGATCTATGGGGCAGGAACAGATGTGGGCCTGATGTTGGTCAGATTTATGGAGCAGGAGCTGCTGTGTTGCAGATGTGGGTCAGATCTATGGTGCAGGAGCTGCTGTGGGGCAGATGTAGGGCATATCTTTGGGGCAGGAGCTGCTGTGAGGCTGATGGGTGTTAGATCTATGGGGAGGAGCTGCTGTGGTGCAGATGTGGGTCAGAGCTATGGGGCAGGAGCTGCTGTGGTGCAGAAGTGGGTAAGATCTATGGGGTAGGAGATGGTGTGTGGCAGATGTGGGTCAGATCTATGGTGTAGGAGCTGCTGTGGGGCTGATGTAGGGCATATCTATGGGGCAGGAGCTGCTGTGAGGCTGATGGGTGTTAGATCTATGGGGAAGAGCTGCTGTGGGGCTGATGTGGGTCAGAGCTATGGGGCAGGAGCTGCAGTGGGGCCGATGGGGTCAGATCTATGGGGCAGGATCTACTGTGGGGCTGATGTGGGTCAAATCAATGGGGCAGAGCTGCTCTTGGGAACATGTGGGTCAGATCTATCGGGCAGGAGCTGCTGTGGGGCTGATGTGGGTCAGATCTATAGGGCAGGAGCTGCTGTGCGACAGATGTGGGTCAGATCTATGGGGCAGGAGCTGCTGTGGGGCTGATGTGGGTCAGATCCTTGGGGCTGAAGCTGCTGTTGGTCATATCTATTGGGCAGCAGCTGCTTTACATATGATGTGTGTCAGATCTATGGGGCAGGAGCTGCTGTGGGGCTGATGTGGGTTAGATCAATGGGGCAGGAGCTGTTGTGGGGCTGATGGGGGTCAGATCTATGGGGCAGGAGCTACTGTGGGTCTGATGGGGGTCAGATCTATGGGGCAGGAGCTACTGTGGGGCTGATGTTGGTCTCATCTATGGGGCAGGAGCTGCGTTGCGACAGATGTCGGTCAGATCTATGGGGCAAATGCTGCTGTGCGACATATGTGGGTCAGATCTATGGGGCAGGATCTGCTGTGGGGCTGATGTTGGTCTGATCTATGGGGCAGGAGATGCTTTGGGGCAGATGTGTGTCAGATCTATGGGGCAGGAGCTGCTGTGGGGCAGATGTGGGTTAGATCTATGGGGCAGGAGATGTTGTGGGGCTGATGGGGTCAGATCTATGGGGCAGGAGCTACTGTGGGGCTGATGTTGGTGTGATCTATGGGGCAGGAGCTGCTGTGGGGCAGATGTGGGTTAGATCTATGGGGCAGGAGCTGTTGTGGGGCTGATGGGGGTCAGATCTATGGGGCAGGAGATGCTGTGTGTCAGATCTATGGGGCAGGAGCTGCTGTGGGGAACATGTGGGTCAGGTCTATGGGGCAGGAGCTGCTGTGGGGCAGATGTGGGTCTGTTCTATGGGTCAGCAGCTGCTGTGGTTCTGATGTGGGTCAGATCTATGGGGCAGGAGCTGCTGTGGGTCTGTTGTGGGTCAGATCTATGTGGCAGGAGCTGCTGTGTGTTACCTCGATCTGGTAACCTGGAAAGTCAAGTCCCTTTGTGAATGTGTATCGACGGCCCCGACCAAGTCACAGCTGTTTGTTACACCATTATGGTGAGCGGTAAAATGGCGTTTATTGGAATGTGAGGGTCCCTTATATAGGTATCCAGTTTCATCCTTACCTTTTTTACATATGCATGACCCAGCAGGGGAGGGCCTATCACGTTACATCCCGAGGGTCCGATTTCGCCTAATACAACATCTCCCTCTCCCCATGCTTAACAAAACCATGCCCCGTTACAACGCAAGCTCCAATCCTAATCCTAGTATATAAAAGTGTTAGTACTTATATAAATTTTTGTGGTGAGTTATTTAAAAAGTGACGTAAACATGCAGAGGTATGTGGTGCAGTGTGTAATAATGTTAGTGGTTCTGTATTTAGTATTTTCAAGGCATCTTGGGCTATATTATACAGTTCATCGTTCTGCTCAAAGCTTCTCATATATCTGCTGGAACTCCATTTTCTCATTCAAAGTCCTTGCACCTGTGCCTCTTGAGCCAGCAGCAGGAAATCTATTGCAGCTCTATTCTCTGTGACCTTCCCGCTCCCCAAGGACACGTATCTTGTCATTCAGGAGACGGTTGGCCCTTTCCACAATGCTTGTCCCTGGGAATTCCCAGGGATGCCTGTCGAGTGAGATATTCCCCAATGCTCCTTGAGTAGATCTCGAGATGAAACACGAGCCATTGTCTGTCTTGATGTGTCGAAGCACACCAAGGACCATGATGGCAGTGGCCCAGTGTCGCTGAGCTGCAGGGTACTTAAATGTTAACATAACCATCACTCAATCAAAACCTTCACTGATAATACACTAAACAGAAGATTACATGTAACGTCATAATTTTTTGAGTTGACATATACACACTCATTCAAGCATTCATTTTAGACAATTCTATAAATGGAAATTTCTAAGCTAATGTATTATTACTTATCGATAACTATGAGGTGGCAAACCACCAAAAGGAGAGAAAAAAGGAACACAGTAGTGATGGATGCAATAGGCAGTGCCAGCAGGGCGTCCCCTGCTTCAAAGTGCACTTTGCCTTTCTCACCCATCACAGATTCTCTCCTGTTTTAATTCTTGCTAGAGATTGCAGGTTTTTTCACATGTGCTCCACACATGCATGGCCAGTGCATGATACAGAGCCCAGGTGAAACACCTGTTCTTAAAAGATAACAAACCACTATATTAGATCTCTCTACAATACAAACTACTCAGAAAAGTTATTAACAGCTATAGTCACTAATTTCTATTGTTACTTGCTTCACCCTTAGCTCCCCCTTTTTTCTTTTAATTGGTAAGCTTTTTCTTGTTGACCTACTCCTACTATAGTTACAAAAATCATCAATGGGTAATAATTCTTGATGCAGTACAGAGTGAGATGCACCTGAAACTGTCAGAAAACAAATATCTTTGCACTGCTGTGTGCACACTGCATTCAGCCCACTACGGGCAAAACTCATCCTGGGATCTTCAGGACCTGCTCTAGTACGGCTGCCACCGTTCCATCCAACTCCACCACCACAATTCCCCCTCCATACAATTTCAAGCTCCATCAACAAATTTGTCCAAGTACCCTACCCTAGTCCCCTAAATGTGTATATTATTGGGAGAAAATGAAGACATTCTTGCTCCGACTAGCAAGAGATCTTCAGAGGTTAAACAGCACTGCAGACAAAGAGGGAGAAAACTTTGTCTGTAATACGGATCCCAGAAGGGGAAGTGATTAACACTGAACCAGGGGCACGAGCACTCAGAATACTTTGCTTTTGTCCCCATTCAGAAGTAACGATTTGTTTACTTTCACAAGCGCCGGAGCCGAGGGGCGGGGGGGGTAAGCAGTGAGGAGGGGCAGCGCGGGGGTTTGCGTTCTCTTGCTGGCACTTAAACTTCTCTGGCTAGAGCAGATCACATTCAGTATTTTAACTCACTGTTCTTTTGTAACCTTTTTCCCGTTTTTTTGTTTTTCACAATTCCACAACTCGTACCATCAATTACACTTCCATGTAACATTAATAATTCCACTTCCATATAGCATTCATGTTTACACATTCCTATAACATTAACAGTTCCATATACCATTTGCATTTATACTTTCACATACCATAAACATTTAACAATCACAAAGACAGTGACAATAATCAATACAGTTTATCCTAAGCATTCTTCCTCTCCTCCAAGTTATCAGCAGGAGTTTAACCGACTCCAACTCGGGCTGCCGTGGCTCGCTCGTCAGCTGGACTTGTTTCTGCTTCAGAGGCTCCACTCGAGCCCGGGGCCCCCTGACCGGGCCCCCAATTAACGATAAAAAGGAATGCCTCCCTTATCTTTGACCAATCCGAGATTTGGTCGCTCTTGTTCTCCCCTCTCCCTCCCCCCAGGTAGAGCCGGACCAGCAGCCCACCCTCTTGGGGAAGGGTTATTATGATTAGGAACGCCTCTGCCTCCGCCCCCGCTGATGAGGATTGGCTTCCATCTTGGTTAGTCCTATCCACCCCGCCCCACGGGGCGGAACCACACCCACAACCCATCCCATCTCGAGGAAGGGACCCATCCTCCCGCCCCTGCTCACTCCCCTTCCCCACCCCAAAGGATGGGCGAAGGAGTGCAGAAGATACCGGTTGCTTTGGATACCGATATGGGGCCTCAGAGGAAGGCTTCTGCGGGTCAAGAGATAAGGATGTGGAATGTGTGGAATGCTGCTGGACGGGGCCATCTGCTCGTTGTTCAGCCGGAGTGATGGGTGCGGTCGGGATGGCTCGCGCCACCTTGTCTTTGTCTTTCAAATCTTCGGATCTGCAAGAGAAAAAGCCTCCCGACCCAATTCCCAAAGCAGCCCCAAGCCAAGCATCAGTCTTCCCTTCTTTCCAAGACGCTTTCAGCGCCCCAAGCACCAACCCCCACGTTTTGAGCTCAGCATCTTTTTGCTCATTCATTGCGTGCTCACAGAGCGAAAAAGTTAAAGAGTCCCGCTTATTGTGATCCAAAATCTCCCGAGGAGAGGAAAGCTCCCTCTCCTTTTCAAGACAATTAATGACGGCCGCAATGTCCTTCTTAGAAGGCGTATCTTTCCTACCATAGTAGGTTTTACAAAGTTGCAATACTACTCTAATGACGGAATACATTTACCCAGAGACCTGAAGTCTTCCTGGTCTTCTACGAACTATCGGCCGTAGGATAGGCGCAGCGCTGCATTCCCCTTTGCACCCCACCGAGAGTGCTTCCACGGGCTCGAACCGTGGATACCGCGTCCGTCAGCGCGGTTTTAGCCGTCGCACACTCACCTCCAGGACTTTTCCTCACACGGGGCACCATTTGTTACCTCGATCTGGTAACCTGGAAAGTCAAGTCCCTTTGTGAATGTGTATCGACGGCCCCGACCAAGTCACAGCTGTTTGTTACACCATTATGGTGAGCGGTAAAATGGCGTTTATTGGAATGTGAGGGTCCCTTATATAGGTATCCAGTTTCATCCTTACCTTTTTTACATATGCATGACCCAGCAGGGGAGGGCCTATCACGTTACATCCCGAGGGTCCGATTTCGCGTAATACAACAGCTGTGGGGCTGATGTGGGTCAGATCTATGGGTCAGCAGCTGCTGTGGGGCAGATGTGGGTCAGATCTATGGGTCAGCAGCTGCTGTGGGGCTGCTGTGGGTCATATCTATGGGGCAGGAACAGATGTGGGCCTGATGTTGGTCAGATTTATGGAGCAGGAGCTGCTGTGTTGCAGATGTGGGTCAGATCTATGGGGCCGGAGCTGCAGTGGGGCTGATGGGGGTCAGATCTATGGGGCAGGAGCTACTCTGGGGCTGATGTGGGTCAAATCAATGGGGCAGAGCTGCTCTTGGGAACATGTGGGTCAGATCTATGGGGCAGGAGATGCTGTGGGTCAGATCTATGGGGCAGGAGCTGCTGTGGGACATGTGGGTCAGGTCTATGGGGCAGGAGCTGCTGTGGGGCAGATGTGGGACAGATCCATGGGTCAGCAGCTGCTGTGGGTCTGATGTGGGTCAGATCTATGGTGCAGGAGCTGCTGTGGGGCAGATATGGGTCAGATCTATGGGGCAGGATCTGCTGTGGGGCAGATTTGGGTCAGATCTATGGGGCAGGAGCTGCTGTGGGGCTGATGTGGGTCAGATCTATGGGGCAGGAGCTGCTGTGTGGCAAATGTGGGTCAGATCTATGGGGCAGGAGCTGCTGTGGGTCAGATCTATGGGGCAGGAACAGATGTGGGCCTGATGTTGGTCAGATTTATAGAGCAGGAGCTCCTGTGTTGCAGATTTGGGTCAGATCTATGGTGCAGGAGCTGTTGTGGGGCAGATGTAGGGCATATCTATGGGGCAGGAGCTGCTGTGAGGCTGATGGGTGTTAGATCTTTGGGGAGGAGCTGCTGTGGGGCTGATGGGGGTCAGATCTATGGGGCAGGAGCTTCTGTGGGTCAGATCTATGGGGCAGGAGCTGCTGTGGGGAACATGTGGGTCAGGTCTATGGGGCAGGAGCTGCTGTGGGGCAGATGTAGGTCAGATCTATGGGTCAGCAGCTGCTGTGGGTCTGATGTGGGTCAGATCTATGGGGCAGGAGCTGCTGTGATTCAGATGTGGGTCAGATCTATGGTGCAGGAGCTGCTGTGGGGCAGATGTAGGGCATATCTATGGGGCAGGAGCTGCTGTGAGGCTGATGGGTGTTAGATCTATGGGGAGGAGCTGCTGTGAGGCTCATGGGTGTTAGAGCTATGGGGCAGGACCTCCTGTGGGGCAGAAGTGGATAAGATCTATGGGGTAGGAGATGGTGTGTGGCAGATGTGGGTCAGATCTATGGTGTAGGAGCTGCAGTGGGGCTGATGTGGGTCAGATCTATGGGGCAGGAGCTGCTGTGGTTAAGATCTATTTGGCAGGATCTGCTGTGGGGCAGATTTGGGTCAGATCAATGGGGCAGGAGCTGCTGTGTGGCAAATGTGGGTCAGATCTATGGGGCAGGAGCTGCTGTGGGTCAGATCTATGGGGCAGGAACAGATGTGGGCCTGATGTTGGTCAGATTTATGGAGCAGGAGCTCCTGTGTTGCAGATGTGGGTCAGATCTATGGTGCAGGAGCTGCTGTGGGGCAGATGTAGGGCATATCTATGGGGCAGGAGCTGCTGTGAGGCTGATGGGCGTTAGATCTATGGGGAGGAGCTGCTGTGGTGCAGATGTGGGTCAGAGCAATGGGGCAGGAGCTGCTGTGTGGCAGATGTGGGTAAGATCTATGGTGTAGGAGCTGCTGTGGGGCTGATGTGGGTCAGATCTATGGGGCAGGAGCTGCTGTGGTTAAGATCTATTTGGCAGGATCTGCTGTGGAGCAGATTTGGGTCAGATCTATGGGGCAGGAGCTGCAGTGGAGATGATGTACGTCAGATCTATGGGGCAGGAGCTGCTGTGGGGCTGCTGTGGGTTAGATCTATGGGGCAGGAGCTGTTGTGGGTCATATCTATTTGGCAGCAGCTGCTTTACATATGATGTGTGTCAGATCTATGGGGCCGGAGTTGCAGTGGGGCTGATGGGGGTCAGATCTATGGGGCAGGAGCTACTATGGGGCTGATGTGGGTCAAATCAATGGGGCAGAGCTGCTCTTGGGAACATGTGGGTCAGATCTATGGGGCAGGAGATGCTGTGGGTCAGATCTATAGGGCAGGAGCTGCTGTGGGGAACATGTGGGTCAGGTCTATGGGGCAGGAGCTGCTGTGGGGCAGATGTGGGCAGATCTATGGGGCAGGAGCTGCTGTGGGTCAGATCTATGGGGCAGGAACAGATGTGGGCCTGATGTTGGTCAGATTTATGGAGCAGGATCTGCTGTGTTGCAGATGTGGGTCAGATCTATGGTGCAGGAGCTGCTGTGGGGCAGATGTAGGGCATATCTATGGGGCAGGAGCTGCTGTGAGGCTGATGGGTGTTAGATCTATGGGGAGGAGCTGCTATGGTGCAGATGTGGGTCAGAGCTATGGGGCAGGAGCTGCTGTGGGGCAGAAGTGGGTAAGATCTATGGGGTAGGAGCTGCTGTGTGGCAGATGTGGGTCAGATCTATGGTGTAGGAGCTGCTGTGGGGCTGATGTGGGTCAGATCTATGGGGCAGGAGCTGCTGTGGTTATGATCTATTTGGCAGGATCTGCTGTGGGGCAGATTTGGGTTAGATCTATGGGGCAGGAGCTGCAGTGGAGATGATGTACGTCAGATCTATGGGGTAGGAGCTGCTGTGGGGCTGCTGTGGGTTAGATCTATGGGGCAGGAGCTGTTGTGGGTCATATCTATTGGGCAGCAGCTGCTTTACATATGATGTGTGTCAGATCTATGGGGCCGGAGCTGCAGTGGGGCTGATGGGGGTCAGATCTATGGGGCAGGAGGTACTGTGGGGCTGATGTGGGTCAAATCAATGGGGCAGAGCTGCTCTTGGGAACATGTGGGTCAGATCTATGGGGCAGGAGCTGCTGTGGGGCTGATGTGGGTCAGATCTATAGGGCAGGAGCTGCTGTGCGACAGATGTGGGTCAGATCTATGGGGCAGGAGCTGCTGTGGGGCTGATGTGGGTCAGATCCTTGGGGCTGAAGCTGCTGTGGGTCATATCTATTGGGCAGCAGCTGCTTTACATATGATGTGTGTCAGATCTATGGGGCAGGAGCTGCTGTGGGTCAGATTTGGGTCAGATCTATGGGGCAGGAGCCTCTGTGGGTCAGATTTATGAGTCAGGAGCTGCTGTGTGGCTGATGTGGGTCAGAGCTATGGGGCAGGAGCTGCTGTGGGGCAGAAGTGGCTAAGATCTATGGGGTAGGAGATGGTGTGTGGCAGATGTGGGTCAGATCTATGGTGTAGGAGCTCCTGTGGGGCTGAGGTGGGTCAGATCTATGGGCAGGAGCTGCTGTGGGGCAGATGTAGGGCTTATCTATGGGGCAGGAGCTGCTGTGAGGCTGATGGGTGTTAGATCTATGGGGAGGAGCTGCTGTGGGGCACATGTGGGTCAGACCTATGGGGCAGAAGCTGCAGAGGGGATGATGTAGGTCAGATCTATGGGGCAGGAGTTGCTGTGGGGCAGATGAGGGACATATCTATGGTGCAAAATCTGCTGTTGGACTGATGTGGGTCAGATCTATGAGTTTGGAGCTGCTGTGGGGCACATGTTTGTCAGATCTATGGGCCAGGAGCTGTTGCGGGGCTGATTTGGGTCAGATCTATGGGGCAGGAGCTGCTGTGGGGCTGATGTGGGTCCGATCTATGGGGCAGGAGCTGCTGTGGGTCAGATCTATGGGGCAGGAACAGATGTGGGCCTGATGTTGGTCAGATTTATGGAGCAGGAGCTGCTGTGTTGCAGATGTGGGTCAGATCTGTGGTGCAGGAGCTGCTGTTGTTAAGTGTGGGAATACAAGAAAAGCTGTTCAGAGCAGCAGCTGTGGAGCAAGATAAACAGCATGGGAACCAAGGACACCTCTGCAAGGAGAAGAAGAGTCTCACAGCTCTGATTGGTTATGTGCCTGCATGGACAGTTGAAAAGTGTTTTGTAGAATGCTTTGTTGACATGTAAGATGTTTGGGAAAGTTGTAAGGGCGGATGGGAAAGTTAGAAAATAACAACGTGTGAAGGTATATAAGGGATGTGAGAACTTGTAATAAACGATTTGGATCGTTCACATCTGAGTCCGTGCCGAGTCGCTGCAAATGGCGCCCAACGTGGGGCAAATCAACCCGCGGCTGAGCGAGCCCGGTCCGGCAGCGTCGCCCGACTGAACTTCGGAGAGACTGTTTCGCGCACACCCGCACCGTTCTGCAGGACAGAAGGTGAGCAGTCGGGAACTATGGGGAGCTCACTAACGAAGGAGCAGAAAGTAAATCTCGAAGTATTGCGGTCAGTGTTACCGTATCAGGATAAGACTGTGTCTACTAAAGCATTAGCTACTCTTCTTAAATGGATAAGCAAAAATGTCCCTGAATTTCCAAAAACTGAGTTCTCTCTCGATGGAGAACTTTGGGACAAAATCGGCTCAAAACTCTACGAGGCTTCTCTCGCTAAAGACAGAAAGGCTGCTAAGCTGTTGCCCGTTTGGAGCCGGATAATGGAAGGGATTAAGCAATCACGACGGGAAAGAATTTATTCCGACCATTCCCTGCCGCCCTCCGTCCCAACCCCGCCGCTGCCTCTCGCTGCGGGAAGCGGCCCGTGCCCGGATCCGACCGGCGGCTCCGACCCCCCCGCGATTCGGGGAGACGAAAAGCCGCAACCGCCCCCCCTCGCGCTCCCGCCGTTCGCTCCTCCCCCGACGTTCGCCGCGTTGCCGCCCTCTATGGCGCCCTCGCCCTTCGCTCCGCCTACGACGCTCGTCGCGCCGCTTCTGCCCTCCTCCCCCCCCACGTCATGCGCTGCTGCGTCTGTGCAGCCGGCGTGTAACGTGGTTAAAGACACGGACGGATCGAAACCAGGGGATCGTTGTGACCCCGGTCCAGAAGATCCAGAAAGAGAATCGGACGCATTTCCTCCTGATGATACTTTGAAGGAAGCAGGAATGACAAATTTCCCTACAGCGTACTGTGATGTCTTAGAGCAATGCAAAAAAGAAACAATATTAAGGGGTGATGCTGACACGTTGCAGACCTTTCCTAATCAGGTCCCCCGTTTGGAATCTCTGCCTTATGAGGCAGTGAAGGAGCTAAGGGAGTCAGTGAGAACATTCGGAGTTCAGTCAGCCTTTACATACAATCTTTTGGTTGCAAACAGTGACAGTTACGCTATGACCCCTCACGATTGGAAAACTGTGTTAAGAATGATCCTCTCTCCTATGCAATACACCGTGTTTATGACTGAATATCAGCTACATAATTTGACTGATAGCTCTTTGCCTCCGACTCGGACAAATCCATGTGGCACAGCACCTCTTCAACTGTGTCAGACAAATGTCACTCACGTTCCTGAACTTGGCCGTCTAAAATATGCACC
The DNA here is from genome assembly GCF_054131305.1 of Coturnix japonica. Classification (NCBI taxonomy): domain Eukaryota; kingdom Metazoa; phylum Chordata; class Aves; order Galliformes; family Phasianidae; genus Coturnix; species Coturnix japonica. The sequence continues at coordinate 4,266,252 of NC_140689.1, forward strand.
TGTAACAATAGATACTCATTCTTCTTACGTATTTTCCACAGCACATACAGGTGAATGCAGTCTCAAGATTTAGAGTTTAAGGCATTAGCTAGGATGTTGTGTGCTTCTTCTATTTTAGTAATAGATCAGATGTGTATTAAACAGGATTTGATCTAATCAGTGCTAGAGTCTACAGGAATAGCTCTTTTAATGTTTTAGTACTGTTTGGTTATGATGTTATTAGCCTATTAATTAGCTTTTCTTAATTTGCAAAGACAAAACCTGGAAAGGAATCCCAGGCAAAGAGATGACCCTGTATCATAGAACGGATACCTCTTTTACATCCAATTAATTGGGATCTGAAAATATAACCATGCATCATTTTAGACAAAAGTGCACGCTAATAGAACTAAATTTGATGGTTTATTCTGTTTTCCAAGCAGGTGTTCCACTTGGGCTCTATATCACGCACTGGCCATGCGGATGTGGTGTACAACTGGAAGAAATCCTTCAGACCCTGAATGCAGGAGAGAATCTGTGATGGGTGAGAGAGGAAATGTGCACCTTGAAGCAGGGGACGCCCTGCTGGCACTACCTGTCACATCCACCACCAACATGGCTTGCTGTTTCTCAAGGGTCAATAAGTATTAATGCCCCTAGTGATACTCTAGTACATTTGTCCTCTAAAATTGGTTCTTTTTGACATGATATTCCATTAAATTGTGCGATCATTAATCAATTATTAGCCCGGATAACTCAGTTGGTAGAGCATGGTTATGAACATCTTAAAAGCATTTACTGCACAAATTTTAGTGGTCATTAAAAATCAATATATCAGAGTATATAAAAATTGAAGACTTTTCCTGATCAGTTACAGATTAACACAATGGGACCCTCATGGATTTATTTTCAGGTTGCAGAAACTTAGGTTGCAGTACAAACATGTTTGTTCTTTTTAGTGGGTTTAACAGTAATGTTGTTATGTTGTATTTGACTTGTCTCTTTTTTCACTTTTAGAGTATTGTCAATCGAGGCCTTGATTGAGTTATAATGATTATGTTATTAATATAATTAGTGTTATTATTTTATAGTATGGTAGTAGCTTGTCAATAAACAAAAAAGGGGGAATTGTGGGAATACAAGAAAAGCTGTTCAGAGCAGCAGCTGTGGAGCAAGATAAACAGGATGGGAACCAAGGACACCTCTGCAAGGAGAAGAAGAGTCTCACAGCTCTGATTGGTTATGTGCCTGCATGGACAGTTGAAAAGTGTTTTGTAGAATGCTTTGTTGACATGTAAGATGTTTGGGAAAGTTGTAAGGGCGGATGGGAAAGTTAGAAAATAACAACTTGTGAAGGTATATAAGGGATGTGAGAACTTGTAATAAACGATTTGGATCGTTCACATCTGAGTCCGTGCCGAGTCGCTGCAGTTAAGATCTATTTGGCAGGATCTGCTGTGGGGCAGATTTGGGTCAGATCTATGGGGCAGGAGCTGCTGTGGGGCTGATGTGGGTCAGATCTATGGGGCAGGAGCTGCTGTGAGTCAGATCTATGGGGCAGGAACAGATGTGGGCCTGATGTTGGTCAGATTTATGGAGCAGGAGCTGCTGTGTTGCAGATGTGGGTCAGATCTATGGTGCAGGAGCTGCTGTGGGGCAGATGTAGGGCTTATCTATGGGGCAGAGGCTGCTGTGAGGCTGATGGGTGTTAGATCTATAGGGAGGAGCTGCTGTGGGGCATATGTGGGTCAGATCTATGGGGCAGGATCTGCTGTGGGGCTGATGTGGGAATAATCTATGGGGCAGGAGATGCTTTGGGGCAGATGTGGGTCAGATCTATGGGGCAGGAGTTGCTGTGGGGCTGATGTGTGTCAGATCCTTGGGGCTGAAGCTGCTGTGGGTCATATCTATTGGGCAGCAGCTGCTTTACATATGATGTGTGTCAGATCTATGGGGCAAAAGATACTGTAGGGCTGATGTGGGTTAGATCTATGGGGCAGGAGCTGTTGTGGGGCTGATGGGGGTCAGATCTATGGGGCAGGAGCTACTGTGGGGCACATGTGGGTCAGACCTATGGGGCAGAAGCTGAAGAGGGGATGATGTAGGTCAGATCTATGGGGCAGGAGTTGCTGTGGGGCAGATGAGGGACATATCTATGGTGCAAAATCTGCTGTTGGATTGATGTGGGTCAGATCTATGAGTTTGGAGCTGCTGTGGGGCACATGTGGGTCAGATCTATGGGCCAGGAGCTGCTGTGGGGCTGATGTGGGTCAGATCTATAAGGCAGGAGCTGCTGTGGTTAAGATCTATTTGGCAGGATCTGCTGTGGGGCAGATTTGGGTCAGATCTATGGGGCAGGAGCTGCTGTGTGGCAAATGTGGGTCAGATCTATGGGGCAGGAGCTGCTGTGGGTCAGATCTATGGGGCAGGAACAGATGTGGGCCTGATGTTGGTCAGATTTATGGACCAGGAGCTGCTGTGTTGCAGATGTGGGTCAGATCTATGGTGCAGGAGCTGCTGTGGGGCAGAAGTCGGGCTTATCTATGGGGCAGGAGCTGCTGTGAGGCTGATGGGTGTTAGATCTCTGGGGAGGAGCTGCTGTGGGGAATATGTGGGTCAGATCTATGGGGCAGGAGTTGCTGTGGGGCAGATGAGGGACATATCTATGGTGCAAAATCTGCTGTTGGACTGATGTGGGTCAGATCTATGAGTTTGGAGCTGCTGTGGGGCACATGTGGGTCAGATCTATGGGCCAGGAGCTGCTGCGGGGCTGATTTGGGTCAGATCAATGGGGCAGGAGCTGCTGTGGTTAAGATCTATTTGGCAGGAGCTGCTGTGGGGCAGATTTGGGTCAGATCTATGGGGCAGGAGCTGCTGTGTGGCAAATGTGGGTCAGATCTATGGGGCAGGAGCTGCTGTGGGTCAGATCTATGGGGCAGGAACAGATGTGGGCCTGATGTTGGTCAGACTTATGGAGCAGGAGCTGCTGTGTTGCAGATGTGGGTCAGATCTATGGTGCAGGAGCTGCTGTGGGGCAGAAGTCGGGCTTATCTATGGGGCAGGAGCTGCTGTGAGGCTGATGGGTGTTAGATCTCTGGGGAGGAGCTGCTGTGGGGAATATGTGGGTCAGATCTATGGGGCAGGAGTTGCTGTGGGGCAGATGAGGGACATATCTATGGTGCAAAATCTGCTGTTGGACTGATGTGGGTCAGATCTATGAGTTTGGAGCTGCTGTGGGGCACATGTGGGTCAGATCTATGGGCCAGGAGCTGCTGCGGGGCTGATTTGGGTCAGATCAATGGGGCAGGAGCTGCTGTGGGGCTGATGTGTGTCAGATCTATGGGGCAGGAGCTGCTGTGGGTCAGATCTATGGGGCAGGAGCTGTTGTGGGCCTGATGTTCGTCAGATTTATGGAGCAGGAGCTGCTGTGTTGCAGATGTGGGTCAGATCTATGGTGCAGGAGCTGCTGTGGGGCAGATGTAGGGCATATCTATGGGGCAGGAGCTGCTGTGAGGCTGATGGGTGTTAGATCTATGGGGAGGAGCTGCTGTGGTGCAGATGTGGGTCAGAGCTATGGGGCAGGAGCTGCTGTGGGGCAGAAGTGGGTAAGATCTATGGGGTAGGAGATGGTGTGTGGCAGATGTGGGTCAGATATATGGTGTAGGAGCTGCTGTGGGGCTGATGTGGGTCAGATCTATGGGGCAGGAGCTGCTGTGGTTAAGATCTATTTGGCAGGATCTGCTGTGGGGCAGATTTGGGTCAGATCTATGGGGCAGGAGCTGCTGTGTGGCAAATGTGGGTCAGATCTATGGTGCAGGAGCTGCTGTGGGGCAGATGTAGGGCTTATCTATGGGGCAGGAGCTGCTGTGAGGATGATGGTTGTTAGATCTATGGGGAGGAGCTGCTGTGGTACAGATGTGGGTCAGAGCTATGGGGCAGGAGCTGCTGTGTGGCAGATGTGGGTCAGATCTATGGTGTAGGAGCTGCTGTGGGGCTGATGTGGGTCAGATCTATGGGGCAAGTGCTGCTGTGCGACATATGTGGGTCAGATCTATGGGGCAGGATCTGCTGTGGGGCTGATGTGGGAAAGATCTATGGGGCAGGAGATGCTTTGGGGCAGATGTGGGTCAGATCTATGGGGCAGGAGTTGCTGTGGGGCTGATGTGTGTCAGATCCTTGGGGCTGAAGCTGCTGTGGGTCATATCTATTGGGCAGCAGCTGCTTTACATATGATGTGTGTCAGATCTATGGGGCAGGAGCTGCTGTGGGGCTGATGTGGGTTAGATCTATGGGGCAGGAGCTTTTGTGGGGCTGATGGGGGTCAGATCTATGGGGCAGGAGCTACTGTGGGGCACATGTGGGTCAGACCTATGGGGCAGAAGCTGCAGAGGGGATGATGTAGGTCAGATCTATGGGGCAGGAGTTGCTGTGGGGCAGATGAGGGACATATCTATGGCGCAAAATCTGCTGTTGGACTGATGTGGGTCAGATCTATGAGTTTGGAGCTGCTGTGGGGCACATGTGGGTCAGATCTATGGGCCAGGTGCTGCTGCGGGGCTGATTTGGGTCAGATCTATGGGGCAGGAGCTGCTGTGGGGCTGATGTGGATCAGATCTATGGGGCAGGAGCTGCAGTGGAGATGATGTACATCAGATCTATATGGCAGGAGCTGCAGTGGGGCTGATGGGGGTCAGATCTATGGGGCAGGAGCTACTGTGTGGCTGATGTGGGTCAAATCAATGGGGCAGAGCTGCTCTTGGGAACATGTGGGTCAGATCTATGGGGCAGGAGCTGCTGTGGGGTTGATGTGGGTCAGATCTATAGGGCAGGAGCTGCTGTGCGACAGATGTGGGTCAGATCTATGGGGCAGGAGCTGCTGTGGGGCTGATGTGGGTCAGATCCTTGGGGCTGAAGCTGCTGTGGGTCATATCTATTGGGCAGCAGCTGCTTTACATATGATGTGTGTCAGATCTATGGGGCAGGAGCTGCTGTGGGGCTGATGTGGGTTAGATCTATGGGGCAGGAGCTGTTGTGGGGCTGAGAGGGGTCAGATCTATGGGGCAGGAGCTACTGTGGGGCACATGTGGGTCAGACCTATGGGGCAGAAGCTGCAGAGGGGGTGATGTGGGTCAGATCTATGGGGCAGGAGTTGCTGTGGGGCAGATGAGGGACGTATCTATGGTGCAAAATCTGATGTTGGACTGATGTGGGTCAGATCTATGAGTTTGGAGCTGCTGTGGGGCACATGTGGGTCAGATCTATGGGCCAGGAGCTGCTGTGGGGCTGATGTGGGTCAGATCTATGGGCCAGGAGCTGCTGTGGGGATGATGTGGGTCAGATCTATGGGGCAGGAGTTGCTGTGGGGCAGATGAGGGACATATCTATGGTGCAAAATCTGCTGTTGGACTGATGTTGGTCAGATCTATGAGTTTGGAGCTGCTGTGGGGCACATGTGGGTCAGATCTATGGGCCAGGATCTGCTGTGGGGCAGATTTGGGTCAGATCTATGGGGCAGGAGCTGCTGTGTGGCAAATGTGGGTCCTATCTATGGGGCAGGAGCTGCTGTGGGTCAGATCTATGGGGCAGGAACAGATGTGGGCCTGATGTTGGTCAGATTTATGGAGCAGGAGCTGCTGTGTTGCAGATGTTGGTCAGATCTATGGTGCAGGAGCTGCTGTGGGGCAGATGTAGGGCTTATCTATGGGGCAGGAGTTGCTGTGAGGCTGATGGGTGTTAGATCTATGGGGAGGAGCTGCTGTGGTACAGATGTGGGTCAGAGCTATGGGGCAGGAGCTGCTGTGTGGCAGATGTGGGTCAGATCTATGGTGTAGGAGCTGCTGTGGGGCTGATGTGGGTCAGATCTATGGGGCAGGAGTTGCTGTGGTGCAGATGAGGGACATATCTATGGTGCAAAATCTGCTGTTGGACTGATGTGGGTCAGATCTATGAGTTTGGAGCTGCTGTGGGGCACATGTGGGTCAGATCTATGGGCCAGGAGGTGCTGCGGGGCTGATTTGGGTCAGATCTATGGGTCAGCAGCTGCTGTGGGGCACATGTGGGTCAGACCTATGGGGCAGAAGCTGCAGAGGGGATGATGTGGGTCAGATCTATGGGGCAGGAGTTGCTGTGGGGCAGATGAGGGACATATCTATGGTGCAAAATCTGCTGTTGGACTGATGTGGGTCAGATCTATGAGTTTGGAGCTGCTGTGGGGCACATGTGGGTCAGATCTATGGGCCAGGAGCTGCTGCGGGGCTGATTTGGGTCAGATCTATGGGGCAGGAGCTGCTGTGGGGATGATGTGGGTCAGATCTATGGGGCAGGAGCTGCTGTGGGGCTGATGTGGGTCAGATCTATGGGGCAGGAGCTGCTGTGGGTCAGATCTATGGGGCAGGAACAGATGTGGGCCTGATGTTGGTCAGATTTATGGAGCAGGAGCTGCTGTGTTGCAGATGTGGGTCAGATCTATGGTGCAGGAGCTGCTGTGGGGCAGATGTAGGGCTTATCTATGGGGCAGGAGCTGCTGTGAGGCTGATGGGTGTTAGATCTATGGGGAGGAGCTGCTGTGGTGCAGATGTGTGTCAGAGCTATGGGGCAGGAGCTGCTGTGTGGCAGATGTGGGTCAGATCTATGGTGTAGGAGCTGCTGTGGGGCTGATGTGGGTCAGATCTATAGGGCAGGAGCTGCTGTGCGACAGAAGTGGTTCAGATCTATGGGGCAGGAGCTGCTGTGGGGCTGATGTGGGTCAGGTCCTTGGGGCTGAAGCTGCTGTGGCTCATATCTATTGGGCAGCAGCTGCTTTTCATATGATGTGTGTCAGATCTATGGGGCAGGAGCTGCTGTGGGGCTCATGTGGGTCAGATCTATGGGGCAGGAGCTGTTGTGGGGCTGATGGGGGTCAGATCTATGGGGCAGGAGCTGCTGTGGGGCTGATGTTGGTCTGATCTATGGGGCAGGAGCTGCTGCGGGGCTGATGGGGGTCAGATCTATGGGGCAGGAGCTGCTGTGGTGCTGATGTGGGTCAGATCTATGGGGCAGGAGCTGTTGTGGGGCTGATGGGGGTCAGATCTATGGGGCAGGAGATGCCGGTGGTCAGATCTATGGGGCAGGAGCTGCTGTGGGGCAGATGTGGGTCAGATCTATGGGGCAGGAGCTGCTGTGGGTCAGATCTATGGGGCAGGAACAGATGTGGGCCTGATGTTGGTCAGATTTATGGAGCAGGATCTGCTGTGTTGCTGATGTGGGTCAGATCTATGGTGCAGGAGCTGCTGTGGGGCAGATGTAGGGCATATCTATGGGGCAGGAGCTGCTGCGAGGATGATGGGTGTTAGATCTATGGGGAGGAGCTGCTGTGGTGCAGATGTGGGTCAGAGCTATGGGGCAGGAGCAGCTGTGGGTCAGAAGTGGGTAAGATCTATGGGGTAGGAGATGGTGTGTGGCAGATGTGGGTCAGATCTATGGTGTAGGAGCTTATGTGGGGCTGACGTGGGTCAGATCTATGGGGCAGGAGCTGCTGTTGTTAAGATCTATTTGGCAGGATCTGCTGTGCGACAGATTTGGGTCAGATCTATGGGGCAGGAGCTGCAGTGGAGATGATATACGTCAGATCTATGGGGCAGGAGCTGCTGTGGGGCTGCTGTGGGTTAGATCTATGGGGCAGGAGCTGTTGTGGGTCATATCTATTGGGCAGCAGCTGCTTTACATAAGATGTGTGTCAGATCTATGGGGCCGGAGCTGCAGTGGGGCTGATGGGGGTCAGATCTACGGGGCAGGAGCTACTGTGGGTCTGAAGTGGGTCAAATCAATGGGGCAGGGCTGCTCTTGGGAACATGTGGGTCAGATCAATGGGCCAGGAGCTGCTGTGGGTCTGATGTGGGACAGATCTATGGGGCAGGAGCTGCTGTGGGGCTGATGTGGGTCAGATCTATGGGGCAGGAGCTGCTGTGGGGCTGCTGTGGGTCAGATCCTTGGGGCTGAAGCTGCTGTAGGTCATATCTATTGGGCAGCAGCTGCTTTACATATGATGTGTGTCAGATCTATGGGGCAGGAGCTGCTTTGGGGCTGATGTGGGTCAGATCTATGGGGCAGGAGCTGTTGTGGGGCTGATGGGGGTCAGATCTATGGGGCAGGAGCTGCTGTGGGGCTGATGTGGGTAATATCTATATGGCAGGAACAGATGTGTGCCTGATGTTGGTCAGATTTATAGAGCAGGAGATGCTTTGTTGCAGATGTGGGTCAGATCTATGGTGCAGGAGCTGCTGTGGGGCAGATGTAGGGCATATCTATGGGGCAGGAGCTGCTGTGAGGCTGATGGGGGTCAGATCTATGGGGCCGGAGCTGCAGTGGGGCTGATGGGGGTCAGATCTATGCGGCAGGAGCTACTGTGGGGCTGATGTGGGTCAAATAAATGGGGCAGAGCTGCTCTTGGGAGCATGTGGGTCAGATCTATGGGGCAGGAGCTGCTGTGGGGCTGATGTGGGTTAGATCTATGGGGCAGGAGCTGTTGTGGGGCTGATGGGGGTCAGATCTATAGGGCAGGAGCTGCTGTGCGACAGATGTGGGTCAGATCTATGGGGCAGGAGCTGCTGTGCGACAGATGTGGGTCAGATCTATGGGGCAGGAGCTGCTGTGGGGCTGATGTGGGTCAGATCCTTGGGGCTGAAGCTGCTGTGGGTCATATCTGTTGGGCAGCAGCTGCTTTACATATGATGTGTGTCAGATCTATGGGGCAGGAGCTGCTGTGGGGCTGATGTGGGTCAGATCTATGGGGCAGGAGCTGTTGTGGGGCTGATGTGGGTCAGATCAATGGGGCAGGAGCTACAATGGGGCTGATGGGAGTCAGATCTATGGGGCAGGAGCTACTGTGGGGCTGATGGGGGTCAGATCTATGGGGCAGGAGCTACTGTGGGGCTGATGTTGGTCTCATCTATGGGGCCGGAGCTGCTGTGCGACAGATGTGGGTCAGATCTATGGGGCAGGAGCTGCTGTGGGGCTGATGTGGGTCAGATCTATGGGGCAGGAGCTGTTGTGGGGCTGATGGGGGTCAGATCTATGGGGCAGGAGATGCTGTGGGTCGGATCTATGGGGCAGGAGCTGCTGTGGGGCAGATGTGGGTCAGATCTATGGGGCAGGAGCTGCTGTGGGGCAGATGTAGGGCATATCTATGGGGCAGGAGCTGCTGTGAGGCTGATGGGTGTTAGATCTATGGGGAGGAGCTGCTGTGGTGCAGATGTGGGTCAGAGCTATGGGGCAGGAGCAGCTGTGGGTCAGAAGTGGGTAAGATCTATGGGGTAGGAGATGGTGTGTGGCAGATGTGGGTCAGATCTATGGTGTAGGAGCTGCTGTGGGGCTGACGTGGGTCAGATCTATGGGGCAGGAGCTGCTGTGGTTAAGATCTATTTGGCAGGATCTGCTGTGCGACAGATTTGGGTCAGATCTATGGGGCAGGAGCTGCAGTGGAGATGATGTACGTCAGATCTATGGGGCAGGAGCTGCTGTGGGGCTGCTGTGGGTTAGATCTATGGGGCAGGAGCTGTTGTGGGTCATATCTATTGGGCAGCAGCTGCTTTACATATGATGTGTGTCAGATCTATGGGGCCGGAGCTGCAGTGGGGCTGATGGGGGTCAGATCTATGGGGCAGGAGCTACAGTGGGTCTGAAGTGGGTCAAATCAATGGGGCAGGGCTGCTCTTGGGAACATGTGGGTCAGATCTATGGGGCAGGAGCTGCTGTGGGGCTGATGTGGGTCAGATCAATGGGCCAGGAGCTGCTGTGGGTCTGATGTGGGACAGATCTATGGGGCAGGAGCTGCTGTGGGGCTGATGTGGGTCAGATATATGGGGCAGGAGCTGCTGTGGGGCTGATGTGGGTCAGATCCTTGGGGCTGAAGCTGCTGTGGGTCATATCTATTGGGCAGCAGCTGCTTTACATATGATGTGTGTCAGATCTATGGGGCAGGAGCTGCTTTGGGGCTGATGTGGGTCAGATCTATGGGGCAGGAGCTGTTGTGGGGCTGATGGGGGTCAGATCTATGGGGCAGGAGCTGCTGTGGGGCTGATGTGGGTAATATCTATATGGCAGGAACAGATGTGTGCCTGATGTTGGTCAGATTTATAGAGCAGGAGCTGCTTTGTTGCAGATGTGGGTCAGATCTATGGTGCAGGAGCTGCTGTGGGGCAGATGTAGGGCATATCTATGGGGCAGGAGCTGCTGTGAGGCTGATGGGGGTCAGATCTATGGGGCCGGAGCTGCAGTGGGGCTGATGGTGGTCAGATCTATGGGGCAGGAGCTACTGTGGGGCTGATGTGGGTCAAATCAATGGGGCAGAGCTGCTCTTGGGAACATGTGGGTCAGATCTATGGGGCAGGAGCTGCTGTGGGGCTGATGTGGGTTAGATCTATGGGGCAGGAGCTGTTGTGGGGATGATGGGGGTCAGATCTATGGAGCAGGAGCTACTGTGGGGCTGATGTGGGTTAGATCTATGGGCAGGAGCTTTTGTGGGGCTGATGGGGGTCAGATCTATAGGGCAGGAGCTGCTGTGCGACAGATGTGGGTCAGATCTATGGGGCAGGAGCTGCTGTGCGACAGATGTGGGTCAGATCTATAGGGCAGGAGCTGCTGTGGGGCTGATGTGGGTCAGATCCTTGGGGCTGAAGCTGCTGTGGGTCATATCTGTTGGGCAGCAGCTGCTTTACATATGATGTGTGTCAGATCTATGGGGCAGGAGCTGCTGTGGGGCTGATGTGGGTCAGATCTATGGGGCAGGAGCTGTTGTGGGGCTGATGTGGGTCAGATCAATGGGGCAGGAGCTACTGTGGGGCTGATGGGGGTCAGATCTATGGGGCAGGAGCTACTGTGGGGCTGATGTTGGTCTCATCTATGGGGCAGGAGCTGCTGTGCGACAGATGTGGTTCAGATCTATGGGGCAGGAGCTGCTGTGGGGCTGATGTGGGTCAGATCTATGGGGCAGGAGCTGTTGTGGGGCTGATGGGGGTCAGATCTATGGGGCAGGAGATGATGTGGGTCAGATCTATGGGGCAGGAGCTGCTGTGGGGCAGATGTGGGTCAGATCTATGGGGCAGGAGCTGCTGTGGGTCAGATCTATGGGGCAGGAACAGATGTGGGCCTGATGTTGGTCAGATTTATGGAGCAGGAGCTGCTGTGTTGCTGATGTGGGTCAGAGCTATGGTGCAGGAGCTGCTGTGGGGCAGATGTAGGGCATATCTATGGGGCAGGAGCTGCTGTGAGGCTGATGGGTGTTAGATCTATGGGGAGGAGCTGCTGTGGTGCAGATGTGGGTCAGAGCTATGGGGCAGGAGCAGCTGTGGGTCAGAAGTGGGTAAGATCTATGGGGTAGGAGATGGTGTGTGGCAGATGTGGGTCAGATCTATGGTGTAGGAGCTGCTGTGGGGCTGACGTGGGTCAGATCTATGGGGCAGGAGCTGCTGTGGTTAAGATCTATTTGGCAGGATCTGCTGTGCGACAGATTTGGGTCAGATCTATGGGGCAGGAGCTGCAGTGGAGATGATGTACGTCAGATCTATGGGGCAGGAGCTGCTGTGGGGCTGCTGTGGGTTAGATCTATGGGGCAGGAGATGTTGTGGGTCATATCTATTGGGCAGCAGCTGCTTTACATATGATGTGTGTCAGATCTATGGGGCCGGAGCTGCAGTGGGGCTGATGGGGGTCAGATCTATGGGGCAGGAGCTACAGTGGGTCTGAAGTGGGTCAAATCAATGGGGCAGGGCTGCTCTTGGGAACATGTGGGTCAGATCTATGGGGCAGGAGCTGCTGTGGGGCTGATGTGGGTCAGATCAATGGGCCAGGAGCTGCTGTGGGTCTGATGTGGGACAGATCTATGGGGCAGGAGCTGCTGTGGGGCTGATGTGGGTCAGATCTATGGGGCAGGAGCTGCTGTGGGGCTGATGTGGGTCAGATCCTTGGGGCTGAAGCTGCTGTGGGTCATATCTATTGGGCAGCAGCTGCTTTACATATGATGTGTGTCAGATCTATGGGGCAGGAGCTGCTTTGGGGCTGATGTGGGTCAGATCTATGGGGCAGGAGCTGTTGTGGGGCTGATGGGGGTCAGATCTATGGGGCAGGAGCTGCTGTGGGGCTGATGTGGGTAATATCTATATGGCAGGAACAGATGTGTGCCTGATGTTGGTCAGATTTATAGAGCAGGAGCTGCTTTGTTGCAGATGTGGGTCAGATCTATGGTGCAGGAGCTGCTGTGGGGCAGATGTAGGGCATATCTATGGGGCAGGAGCTGCTGTGAGGCTGATCGGGGTCAGATCTATGGGGCCGGAGCTGCAGCGGGGCTGATGGGGGTCAGATCTATGGGGCAGGAGCTACTGTGGGGCTGATGTGGGTCAAATCAATGGGGCAGAGCTGCTCTTGGGAACATGTGGGTCAGATCTATGGGGCAGGAGCTGCTGTGGGGCTGATGTGGGTCAGATCTATGGGGCAGGAGCTGTTGTGGGGATGATGGGGGTCAGATCTATGGAGCAGGAGCTACTGTGGGGCTGATGTGGGTTAGATCTATGGGCAGGAGCTGTTGTGGGGCTGATGGGGGTCAGATCTATAGGGCAGGAGCTGCTGTGCGACAGATGTGGGTCAGATCTATGGGGCAGGAGCTGCTGTGGGGCAGATGTGGGTCAGATCTATGGGGCAGGAGCTGCTGTGGGTCAGATCTATGGGGCAGGAACAGATGTGGGCCTGATGTTGGTCAGATTTATGGAGCAGGAGCTGCTGTGTTGCTGATGTGGGTCAGAGCTATGGTGCAGGAGCTGCTGTGGGGCAGATGTAGGGCATATCTATGGGGCAGGAGCTGCTGTGAGGCTGATGGGTGTTAGATCTATGGGGAGGAGCTGCTGTGGTGCAGATGTGGGTCAGAGCTATGGGGCAGGAGCAGCTGTCGGTCAGAAGTGGGTAAGATCTATGGGGTAGGAGATGGTGTGTGGCAGATGTGGGTCAGATCTATGGTGTAGCAGCTGCTGTGGGGCTGACGTGGGTCAGATCTATGGGGCAGGAGCTGCTGTGGTTAAGATCTATTTGGCAGGATCTGCTGTGCGACAGATTTGGGTCAGATCTATGGGGCAGGAGCTGCTGTGGAGATGATGTACGTCAGATCTATGGGGCAGGAGCTGTTGTGGGGCTGATGTTGGTCTGATCTATGGGGCAGGAGCTGCTGCGGGGCTGATTTGGGTCAGATCTATGGGGCAGGAGCTGTTGTGGGGCTGATGGGGGTCAGATCTATGGGGCAGGAGCTACTGTGGGTCAGATTTATGAGTCAGGAGCTGCTGTGTGGCTGATGTGGGTCAGATCTATGGGGCAGGAGCTGCTGTGGGGCATATGTGGGTCAGATCTATATGGCAGGAGCTACTGTGGGGCACATCTGGGTCAGACCTATGGGGCAGAAGCTGCAGAGGGGATGATGTAGGTCAGATCTATGGGGCAGGAGTTGCTGTGGGGCAGATGAGGGACATATCTATGGTGCAAAATCTGCTGTTGGACTGATGTGGGTCAGATCTATGAGTTTGGAGCTGCTGTGGGGCACATGTGTGTCAGATCAATGGGCCAGGAGCTGCTGTGGGTCTGATGTGGGACAGATCTATGGGGCAGGAGCTGCTGTGGGGCTGCTGTGGGTTAGATCTATGGGGCAGGAGCTGTTGTGGGTCATATCTATTGGGCAGCAGCTGTTTTACATATGATGTGTGTCAGATCTATGGGGCCGGAGCTGCAGTGGGGCTGATCGGGGTCAGATCTATGGGGCAGGAGCTACTGTGGGGCTGATGTGGGTCAAATCAATGGGGCAGAGCTGCTCTTGGGAACATGTGGGTCAGATCTATGGGGCAGGAGTTGCTGTGGGGCTGATGTGGGTCAGATCCTTGGGGCTGAAGCTGCTGTGGGTCATATCTATTGGGCAGCAGCTGCTTTACATATGATGTGTGTCAGATCTATGGGGCAGGAGCTGCTGTGAGGCTGATCGGGGTCAGATCTATGGGGCAGGAGCTGCTGTGGGTCAGATCTATGGGGCAGGAACAAATGTGGGCCTGATGTTGGTCAGATTTATGGAGCAGGAGCTGCTGTGTTGCAGATGTGGGTCAGATCTATGGTGCAGGAGCTGCTGTGGGGCAGATGTAGGGCATATCTATGGGGCAGCAGCTGCTGTGAGGCTGATGTGGGTCAGATCTATGGGGCAGGAGCTGCTGTGGTTAAGATCTATTTGGCAGGATCTGCTGTGGGGCAGATTTGGGTCAGATCTATGGGGCAGGAGCTGCAGTGGAGATGATGTACATCAGATCTATGGGGTAGGATCTGCTGTGGGGCTGCTGTGGGTTAGATCTATGGGGCAGGAGATGTTGTGGGTCATATCTATTGGGCAGCAGCTGCTTTACATATGATGTGTGTCAGATCTATGGGGCAGGAGCTGCTGTGGGTCAGATTTATGAGTCAGGAGCTGCTGTGTGGCTGATGTGGGTCAGATCTATGGAGCAGGAGCTGCTGTGGGGCATATGTGGGTCATACCTATGGTGCAGAGCTGCTCTTGGGAACATGTGGGTCAGATCTATGGGGCAGGAGCTGCTGTGGGGCTGATGTGGGTCAGATCTATAGGGCAGGAGCTGCTGTGCGACAGATGTGGGTCAGATCTATGGGGCAGGAGCTGCTGTGGGGCTGATGTGGGTCAGATCCTTGGGGCTGAAGCTGCTGTGGGTCATATCTATTGGGCAGCAGCTGCTTTACATATGATGTGTGTCAGATCTATGGGGCAGGAGCTGCTGTGGGGCTGATGTGGGTCAGATCTATGGGGCAGGAGCTGTTGTGGGGCTGATGTGGGTCAGATCTATGGGGCAGGAGCTACTGTGGGGCTGATGGGAGTCAGATCTATGGGGCAGGAGCTACTGTGGGGCTGATGGGGGTCAGATATATGGGGCAGGAGCTACTGTGGGGCTGATGTTGGTCTCATCTATGGGGCAGGAGCTGCTGTGCGACAGATGTGGGTCAGATCTATGGGGCAGGAGCTGCTGTGGGGCTGATGTGGGTCATATCCTTGGGGCTGAAGCTGCTGTGGGTCATATCTATTGGGCAGCAGCTGCTTTACATATGATGTGTGTCAGATCTATGGGGCAGGAGCTGCTGTGGGGCTGATGTGGGTTAGATCAATGGGGCAGGAGCTGTTGTGGGGCTGATGGGGGTCAGATCTATGGGGCAGGAGCTACTGTGGGTCTGATGGGGGTCAGATCTATGGGGCAGGAGCTACTGTGGGGCTGATGTTGGTCTCATCTATGGGGCAGGAGCTGCTGTGCGACAGATGTCGGTCAGATCTATGGGGCAGGTGCTGCTGTGCGACATATTTGGGTCAGATCTATGGGGCAGGATCTGCTGTGGGGCTGATGTTGGTCTGATGTATGGGGCAGGAGATGCTTTGGGGCTGATGTGTGTCAGATCTATGGGGCAGGAGCTGTTGTGGGGGAGATGTGGGTTAGATCTATGGGGCAGGAGATGTTGTGGGGCTGATGGGGTCAGATCTATGGGGCAGGAGCTACTGTGGGGCTGATGTTGGTGTGATCTATGGGGCAGGATCTGCTGTGCGGCTGATGTTGGTCTGATCTATGGGGCAGGAGCTGCTTTGGGGCAGATGTGTGTCAGATCTACGGGGCAGGAGCTGCTGTGGGGCAGATGTGGGTTAGATCTATGGGGCAGGAGCTGTTGTGGGGCTGATGGGGGTCAGATCTATGGGGCAGGAGATGCTGTGTGTCAGATCTATGGGGCAGGAGCTTCTGTGGGGAATATGTGGGTCAGGTCTATGGGGCAGGAGCTGCTGTGGGGCAGATGTGGGTCAGTTCTATGGGTCAGCAGCTACTGTGGGTCTGATGTGGGTCAGATCTATGGGGCAGGAGCTGCTGTGGGTCTGTTGTGGGTCAGATCTATGGGGCAGGAGCTGCTGTGGGGCTGATGTGGGTCAGATCTATGGGTCAGCAGCTGTTGTGGGGCAGATGTGGGTCAGATCTATGGGTCAGCAGCTGCTGTGGGTCTGATGTGGGTTAGATCTATGGGGCAGGAGCTGCTGTGGGGCTGCTGTGGGTCATATCTATGGGGCAGGAACAGATGTGGGCCTGATGTTGGTCAGATTTATGGAGCAGGAGCTGCTGTGTTGCAGATGTGGGTCAGATCTATGGTGCAGGAGCTGCTGTGGGGCAGATGTAGGGCTTATCTATGGGGCAGGAGCTGCTGTGAGGCTGATGGGTGTTAGATCTATGCGGAGGAGCTGCTGTGGTGCAGATGTGGGTCAGAGCTATGGGGCAGGAGCTGCTGTGTGGCAGATGTGGGTCAGATCTATGGTGTAGAAGCTGCTGTGGGGCTGATGTGGGTCAGATCTATGGGGCAGGTGCTGCTGTGCGACATATGTGGGTCAGATCTATGGGGCAGGATCTGCTGTGGGGCTGATGTGGGAAAGATCTATGGGGCAGGAGATGCTTTGGGGCAGATGTGGGTCAGATCAATGGGGCAGGAGTTGCTGTGGGGCTGATGTGTGTCAGATCCTTGGGGCTGAAGCTGCTGTGGGTCATATCTATTGGGCAGCAGCTGCTTTACATATGATGTGTGACAGATCTATGGGGCAGGAGCTGCAGTGGGGCTGATGGGGGTCAGATCTATGGGGCAGGAGCTGTTGTGGGGCTGATGGGGGTCAGATCTATGGGGCAGGAGCTACTGTGGGGCACATGTGGGTCAGACCTATGTGGCAGAAGCTGAAGAGGGGATGATGTAGGTCAGATCTATGAGTTTGGAGCTGCTGTGGGGCACATGTGGGTCAGATCTATGGGCCAGGAGCTGCTGTGGGGCTGATGTGGGTCAGATCTATAAGGCAGGAGCTGCTATGGTTAAGATCTATTTGGCAGGATCTGCTGTGGGGCAGATTTGTGTCAGATCTATGGGGCAGGAGCTGCTGTGTGGCAAATGTGGGTCAGATCTATGGGGCAGGAGCTGCTGTGGGTCAGATCTATGGGGCAGGAACAGATGTGGGCCTGATGTTGGTCAGATTTATGGACCAGGAGCTGCTGTGTTGCAGATGTGGGTCAGATCTATGGTGCAGGAGCTGCTGTGGGGCAGATGTCGGGCTCATCTATGGGGCAGGAGCTGCTGTGAGGCTGAGTTCACAGTAGGCCTCTCAGTTTTCGGAGACTCTCTCTCTCTCTCTGTTTCGTTCGATTTGTTAGCCTTAATTATATTATATTGTGTTATCTTGTATTTCGATATCATATTTAGTAAAATAAGTTTTTCCTCCTTAGATTGTCGCTGTTTTATCCCACTCCCTTTTTCCCCCTCCTTTCCGGGCCCCGGGCGGGGGGGGCCGTGGGGTGGCTTCCCCTGTCACGGGCATAGGTAAATCTAAGTAACCCGTGACAGATTTTTGGTGGAGAATGCGGGCATAGAGCTTTTTAGCTTTTAGAATGACTCTCTCTTTGCTCTTAAAGAGCTTCGTTACGGGAGTGTTGGGAGTGATATCTTTCCGTAGCTGCTCACGGAGAACGTGACCTTGAAATACCAGACAAATTGTCAACATTAAGGGCTGCTGCACATTCTCAGCATTGCTATCTAACTTTTGTGTAGAAAACAAAGGGATTTTTTTCTCCCTTAGAGCAAAGCTAGCTAGCTCTGACTTTTACAGAGCCTGCCAGCTATGAATCCACTCTTCATCCCAGTTGCTCTGTTTAAGGGATTGAAAGCAATTATGATCTTCTTAAAGTATTGGTCAACTATTAACACCATAATTTGGTGTTGTGGAATTGTGCAGGTATATAGCCTAATAAGGTGGATACCAATGGAGACACCTGCCTGGTACTTTTACGAGATGTGGTATGGTCAGAATTTTGGCATCTACACCCCAGATGGAATTGTGAATCTTACAAACACTTGCATCCCAGATGGAACAGGCAATTTTACAAATACTTGCATCCCAGATGGAACAGGCAATTTTACAAACACCACCATGTTTAATTCATTGTACAGGCTAAAAAAACCCTTTTTATTTAGGTTGTACTCTCAGATTTCCACACGCTTTTCAATAACTGAGATAGGGTTCATACTTGCATTCATGTTATCACTATCAATGCATGCATATATGTTCCTATGCATTCGTTCTATGCGGAAGTCTCCTCCAGAACCAGAGAATGATGACTGGCAGGGAATATGGAAAGGTTTAGGAAAAGTCTTAGAAGCATGGGGACCCGCAGTGTCATGGGATTTCACTCTTGAACACCTAAGGGACCCTAAGAAATTAAGTGAGTATTTGGGTCAGAGATCTAAGGAGGTAAACCTTATGTGGGGTTTGGCTTATGCATACCGTGCTTTGTATCATACTATTCTGGAGAGAGAGAGTTTCCGATCTGAGATTCAAGCCCAAGTTAATTCTGATCAGTCACAGGAGGCATCAGTAGCAATATCAGTTGCCCCTGTGGAAGGCAAGAAATGGAAACGGGTGTCCATGCGTCTAGAACGAAAAGAAGGAGAAGCACGGGGGGGGGCAGCAGAAGACCCAGGTGCCGGGCATGGAGCAGTACCGAAAAAAGCAAAGGCAAAAACCAAGAGGCATGAAGAAGAGACTGATGATGAGGAGGAAATCACCTATTGTCGACCTCTGAAGCTGACTGAAATCCAAGGCTCAAGAAAGGAGTTCACACGGCGTCAAGATGAAGGTATCCTTGCTTGGTTGCTTCGCTGCTGGGACAACGGGGCCAACAGCTTGTCTCTAGATGGTAATGAAGCTCGCCAACTAGGAAGCATTGCCCCAGATGCAGGTATCGACAGAGGGATTAGCAGATGTTCGGATGGAGCTGCCACTCTCTGGTTGCGGCTGTTAGAAGCCGTGAGAGAAAGGTACCCCTATAAGGATGCTTTAAAGCCTAAATTTGATAGTTGGAATACTGTCCAAAAAGGTATTCAGCGCCTGAGGGAATTGGCCATGGCAAAAATGTTGTACAGCCCTGATCCAAGCAAACTTGACCCTGAGAGAGTGAGGGCCGATCCTGACATGTGGCAGAAAATCACAAGTACAGCACCAGAGAGAATTGCACAGTCATTGGTATCAGGATCTAAAGGATTCGTGGACAGATGGCCCCGAGTTGTTGAGCTGATTATAATGCTTCAAACCACCGATCAGCAGCTCCCCCAACTGCATGCTGCAGTTTCTGCCATCTCACGGCTAGAAAACCGAGTAGATGAAATGTGCAAGAAATTGTTTCCATCAACTAATTGTAATGATCCCGTAATAGTATCAGAAACAACTGATGAAGGTCAATCCTCGTACGGGCCACCAGGTCTAATGAAGGATCTGATCAAACTAGTCCAGTCCTACTCCCCACCTGCATCATCAAAAGTCTCAGCTGTTAAACGCACACGCTTCCCAGCTCGAGCAAAGAACAACAGTACGATTGCACCGCGTGTTTCCATGTGGCGCTACCTACGTGACCGTGGAGAGGACATGAGGAAGTGGCATGATCAGCCTACTTCTGCACTACGAGCACGGGTGAAAGAACTACTAGACATACCAACCACCAGTGGAGTTGCTCCAGTCATCACAGGTAACCAATAGAGGGGCCCTGCCCTCAGTCAGGGGAGGGAAAGGGATAATAGAGTTTATTGGACTGTGTGGATTCGATGGCCTGGCACTTCAGAACCACAGGAATATAAGGCGCTGGTGGATACCGGTGCACAGTGCACCCTAATGCCCTCCAGTCATGAAGGGACAGAATCGATCCATATTTCTGGAGTGACTGGGGGCTCTCAAGAATTGACTGTGCTGGAGGCTGAAATAAGCCTCACTGGCAAAGACTGGCAAAAACATCCTATTGTGACTGGCCCAAGGGCTCCATGTATACTGGGTATTGATTACCTCAGAAGGGGGCATTTCAAGGATCCTAAGGGGTATCGATGGGCCTTTGGGATAGCTGCTGTAGACATGGACAACATTAAGCAGCTGTCTGTTTTGCCTGGCCTGTCAGAGGACCCGTCTGTTGTGGGGCTGCTACGAGTAAAAGAGCAGCAGGTACCGATTGCTACAAAGACAGTGCACAGACGGCAATATCGCACCAACAGGGATTCCTTGCTCCCCATTCATGATTTGATTCGCCAGTTGGAGAATCAGGGAG
Source organism: Coturnix japonica (assembly GCF_054131305.1). Taxonomy (NCBI): domain Eukaryota; kingdom Metazoa; phylum Chordata; class Aves; order Galliformes; family Phasianidae; genus Coturnix; species Coturnix japonica. The sequence continues at coordinate 4,286,381 of NC_140689.1, forward strand.
TGATCAGTAAAACTCACTCACCTTTTAACAGTCCCATATGGCCAGTGCGTAAAGCCAGTGGAGAATGGAGGCTGACAGTAGACTACCGTGGCCTGAATGAGGTCACACCCCCATTGAGCGCTGCTGTGCCGGACATGTTGGAACTCCAGTACGAGCTGGAGTCAAAAGCAGCCAAATGGTATGCCACCATTGACATTGCCAATGCCTTCTTCTCTATTCCTTTGGCCGCAGAATGCAAGCCACAGTTTGCCTTCACCTGGAGGGGCATTCAGTATACTTGGAACCGTTTGCCCCAGGGGTGGAAACACAGCCCAACCATTTGCCATGGGTTGGTCCAAACTGTACTGGAACAGGGTGGTGCTCCTGAACACCTGCAGTACATTGATGACATTGTTGTGTGGGGCGATACAGCAGAAGAAGTTTTCACAAAAGGAGAGCAGATAATCCGGATTCTTCTACAAGCTGGCTTTGCTATTAAGCGAAGCAAAGTAAAAGGACCTGCCCAGGAAATTCAGTTCTTAGGTATAAAGTGGCAGGATGGACGTCGTCACATCCCAGCAGATGTGATCGACAAAATCACTGCCATGTCTCCACCAACTAGCAAGAAAGAGACACAATCTTTCCTGGGTGCAGTGGGCTTTTGGAGGATGCACATTCCAAACTACAGCCTCATTGTAAGCCCCCTTTATCAGGTGACGCGGAAGAAGAATGATTTTGCATGGGGCCCTGAGCAGCAGCAGGCTTTTGAACAGATTAAACAAGAGATAGCCCGTGCTGCAGCCCTGGGGCCAGTACGGACTGGACAGGATGTAAAGAACATCCTCTATACTGCTGCTGGAGAGAAAGGCCCCACTTGGAGTTTGTGGCAAAGAGCCTCAGGAGAGACCCGAGGCCGACCCCTGGGATTCTGGAGCCGATAATATAAGGGGTCTGAAGAGTGCTACACTCCAACTGAGAAGGAGATCTTAGCTGCGTATGAGGGGGTTCGGGCTGCTTCTGAAGTAGTCGGGACTGAAACACAGCTCCTTTTGGCACCTCGACTGCCAGTGCTGAACTGGATGTTCAAAGGACAGGTTCCCTCCACCCATCATGCTACCGATGTCACCTGGAGCAAGTGGATTACGCTGATTACACAGCGAGCGCGAATGGGAAACCTCAATCGTCCAGGAATCCTAGAGGTAATCATGGACTGGCCTGAAGATAAAAAGTTTGGAACATCACCAGCAGAAGAGGTATCACGTGCTAAAGAGGCCCCACCATACAACGAATTACCAGAAAATGAAAAGGAATATGCCCTATTCACTGACGGATCATGTCGCATTGTAGGGAAGCATCGCAAATGGAAAGCTGCTGTGTGGAGCCCCACACGACAGGTTGCAGAGGCCACTGAAGGTAAGGGAGAATCAAGTCAGTTTGCAGAGGTAAAAGCTGTCCAGCTGGCCTTAGATGTTGCGACGGGAGAGGTGGCCAATGCTGTATCTTTATACTGACTCATGGATGGTGGCAAATGCCTTATGGGGGTGGTTACAGCGGTGGGAACAAAATAACTGGCAACGGAGGGGAAAATCTGTTTGGGCCGCTGAATTATGGAAGGACATTGCTGACCGAACAAAGAATATGGTTGTAAAGGTGCGTCATGTGGATGCACATGTGCCCAAAAGTCGGGCTACTGAAGAACAACAAAACAACCATCAGGTAGATAAAGCTGCTAGAATTGAGGTGGCTCAAATCGACTTGGATTGGCAGAATAAGGGCGAATTATTTCTAGCTCGATGGGCTCATGAGACCTCAGGCCATCAAGGAAGAGACGCAACATATAAGTGGGCCAGAGACCGAGGGGTGGACTTAACCATGGACGCTATTGCGCAGATTATTCATGATTGTGAAACATGTGCCATAATTAAACAAGCCAGAAGGATGAAACCTCTCTGGGAGGAAGGGCGATGGCAAAAGTATAAATATGGGGAGGCGTGGCAGGTTGATTATATCACCTTGCCACGATCTCGCAGTGGTAAGTGTTATGTACTCACTATGGTAGAGGCAACCACTGGGTGGCTTGAAACATACGCAGTACCCCATGCAACTGCTCGAAACACCATATTAGGTCTTGAGAAACAAGTCCTGTGGCGACATGGCACCCCAGAAAGAATTGAATCTGATAATGGGACACATTTTAAAAATTCCCTTATAAATACTTGGGCCAAGGATCATGGCATTGAGTGGATTTATCATATTCCCTACCATGCACCAGCTTCTGGTAAAATTGAACGATATAATGGGTTGTTGAAAACTATGTTGAAAGCAATGGGTGGTGGAACATTTAAGCACTGGGAGAAGAATCTGGCAGAAGCCACTTGGTTGGTCAATACTAGAGGATCTGTCAATCGTGATGGTCCTAGTCAATCTAGCCCCCTACACACTGTAGAAGGAGATAAGGTCCCTGTTATACATGTAAAGAACATGTTGGGAAAAGCTGTTTGGGTCCTTCCAGCTTCTGGAAAGGGCAAACCTATCCGTGGAACTGTCTTTGCCCAGGGACCTGGGTGCACTTGGTGGGTAATGCAGAAGGATGGGGATGTTCAATGTGTGCCACAAGGGAATTTGATACTGGGGGAGTGCAGTCAATAATTTTATGTATCTATATATATATATATATGTTTGCATGTGTAGTGTATTTTAGTTATTATAGTTGTACATTTAGTTATGTTACATGCAATTCTACTATTTAGCTATCACAATTTTACATACGTGTATATATATGTATATATATGTATATATTAACCATGATGTAATAATGTAGAATAAGGGGTGGAATGTCATGGTTTTGTAATTTTGTAATTTTGCTATCAGTATTCCACATCATAACATCATGTCAAGTATGGATACTTCTGTTGAATGTGCAGTCCACAGAAGAAGACTACATATCCCAGAGAACAACGGGAGTAACAATAAGTCACGGGACCAGGACTCTATATAATCTCGTTCCCAGGCTGGAGTGCCCTCCTTCTTCTCTCGAACTTCTCGGAGAGTGGGAAGCGTTCCAGCCGTGTAGCCTAGAGTTCACAGTAGGCCTCTCGGTTTTCGGAGACTCTCTCTCTCTCTGTTTCGTTCGATTTGTTAGCCTTAATTATATTATATTGTGTTATCTTGTATTTCGATATCATATTTAGTAAAATAAGTTTTTCCTCCTTAGATTGTCGCTGTTTTATCCCACTCCCCTTTTCCCCCTCCTTTCCGGGCCCCGGGGGGGGGGGGCCCACGGGGTGGCTTCCCCTGTCACGGGCATAGGTAAATCTAAGTAACCCGTGACAGGTGGCACAAGCTCTGCTGTCCATCAAGGTCCCGTAGTGCAGGGGCTTGCAGATGGCAACGTATCGGTCATAGGACATGATGGTGAGAAGGGAATACTCTGCTGAGATGAAATAGAAAAAGAAAAAGAGCTGTGCAGCACATCCTGTGTAGGAGATGGCCCTGGTGTCCCAGAGGGCGTTGGCCATGGCTTTGGGGAGAGTGGTGGAGATGCAGCCCAGGTCGAGGAGGGCCAGGTTGAGGAGGAAGAAGTACATGGGGGTGTGCAGGCGCCGGTCGCAGGCTACAGTTGTGCTGATGAGGCCGTTGCCCAGGAGGGCAGCCAGGTAGATGCCCAGGAAGAGCCAGAAGTGCAGGAGCTGCAGCTGCCGCGTGTCTGCCAACGGCAGCAGGAGGAACTCACTGATGGAGCTGCTGTTGGACATCTGCTGTTGTTGGGCTTGGAGTCCTGTTCAGAGTGCAGAAGATAATGACAAGTCCAGACCATTCTCAGAGACACTCCTTCTGCTATACTATGAAATGTTTTCATTCTCCTACAACAGTGTACATTTAGCACAATTACTTGCATTTAATTTCATTTCGTTCAGCATTCCTTCCAAAATTCCAGAAGCAGCATATGGAGCTCTAAGCATTCCTCTTACTTTCTTACCTCTTCCCGTCTCCCTGGATGTTTTCATCGGTTTTCTGCCTCATGTCTTTACCCCAACTGCTCTTAGCACCCCAAAAGCAGCCTCTGTGCCTTTCAAATTCAGTTAGAAAAAGCTACCTGTTTGCAGCTAAAGTGAATTATTCATACCTACAGAAAATGATGATAATTAATATTGTTTCCATCCTTCAAAAAATGGGAGACTGGAAGCACAACATGTATGACTGTTCACAAAAAAAGCAACTGATGGAAGAAAAATTCTCAGAAGTGTGACTGCCACTTTCTGCCTCCAATTCGTTTTACCTCAGAACAGGAAATGGAAATCCCCTGCCTTGGATCTCCTCTTCCAAGGGCCCTAGGAAACAGAGTTGTGCAATAGATCTGTGATCCCCCTGCCCCAGGCAGCAGCTGTGGCAGCACAAGCCCTGCCGGGGGGCTCCTTCCCCCCACACGTCTCCCCGCAGCGCCCTGGGCAGCTCCCCGGGCAGGCTGAGTGCTGAGCCTGGCAGGCGGCAGAGTCCCATACCCGGCACACAGCCCCTGGGGCACAGCAGGGACCCTGCTCTGCAGGACAGCCCTGGGCACCCGCCTGCAGCCCCAGCTGCACAGCCTGCAGCCGTGCTGGGACATGCAGCTCCCCCCCCCACACACACCCCGTAGATCTTATGCTGCAGCACAGAAGCCCTCAGCTGGAGCAGAAGGCTTTTTCCACAGTAAAGAAACATGCATTACCTGCAGCCAATCTGCTATGGAATGTTGCATATTTTGTTAACCCTCTATTAAAAGCAGCTGCATTGCCTACTGCATGAGACTTACCTTGTCATGGTCTGTGAGCAATGCTCCTTCATAGAGCTCACAGCCCGCTCACACAGTACATATCTTGTAAGCTCACTCCAATTTCTCTCCTCTCTTTCTGTCACCTGCAGGCTGTGCTGTGCACAAGAGCTGCTCCTGGGCACAGCTGTCTCTCTACATCTCTGCCCACTTTTATGAGCTCCCCGTGTTTTAGGAGCCCAACCCAGCTGAGCAGTAGAGGATGTCATTTTTATCCTTCCCACTTGTCTCCCCTGAGATTTCGCTGCATCATCATGGCCAACAGTTCCTGAAAGTCAACAGCATCATGACTGTGCTCTGAAATCTGTTGAATTTAACAACAGATTTCAGGTGGTCAGTGACTAATTCCTGACATGTGGTGAGGCCTCTCAGAGAGTGTTTGCTAAAGCAAAAAGGAGCACACAGACAGGGACAGGATACCATAGAATCATAGAAACACCAAGGTTGGAAATGACCTAAAAGATCATCCAGTCCAGCTGTTCACCTATCACCAATAGATCCCACAAATCCATGGCCCTCAACACAACGTCCAATGATTCCTGGAACACCTCCAGGGTCGGTGAATCCACCCCCACCCTTGGCAGTCCATGCCAGGTCCCAGAGTTCAGGATGTGGCATTTGGTCTTGGTGAAACTCATCCCATTGGCTTCAGCCCAGACCTCCAGCCTGTCCAGATCCTTCAGTAGGTCCTTGCTAATGACAGACAGGTCCACACTCGCAGCCAATTTGGTGAAATCAGCAAACCTACATAGGATGCACTCAGTGCCCTCATCCAGGTCATCAATAAAAATATTGAAGAGGACAGGCCCCAGCACAGACCCCTGGGGAACACCAGGTAGGCACACAGGTGGGCGTCCAGGCGGGTCTTGAATATCTCCAGTGAAGGATACAACACAACCCCCTCGGGTAGCCTGTTCCAGTGCTCCATCACCCTCACCATAAAGAAGTTCTTGCACAAATTCGTGCAGAACTTCCTATGCTCCAGTTTCTGTTCAGTTCCCCTACTCATATTTCCACACACAGACATCACGACACCCAGGTCCCTCTCTACAGAGCTCCTCTCCAGCAGCTCATTCCCCAAACTGTCCTGGTGTGTGCAATTATTCCTTCCTAAGTGCAACACTCTACACTTGCTTTCATTGAACCTCGTCTGGTTTCTTGCTGCACATCTATCCAGCCTGTCCAGGTCTCGCTGAATGGCAGCACAGCCTTCAGGCGTGTCAGCCAATCATCAGCAAACTTGCTGAGGGTGGCCACTATCCCCTTGTCAAGGTCACTTATGAAGAAGCTGAACAAGACCAGGCTCAGCACCAACACCTGGGGAACACCGCTACTTACAGATCTCCAAATGGACTCTGCTTTGACAACGACCACCCTCTGTGCTCTGTCAGTCAGACAGTCCTCAACCCACCTCACTGTTCACTCATCTTTCCCACATTTTCTTATCTTTGTTATAAGGATATTGTGGGAGACAGTATCAAAAGCCTTGCTGAAATCAAGGTAGACAACATCTACCGCTCTCTCCCCATCCACCCAGCCAGCAACAGTGTTATAGAAGGCTACCAGGTTGGTCACACATGACCTCCACTTGGTAAACCCATGCTGACAACTCCTGATAACCTCCTTTTCTTCCAACTGTCTGAAGATGGCATTCAGCACAAGCTGTTCCATCGCCTTTCCAGGGACAGAGGTGAGGCTCTCTGGCCTGTAGTTACCCAGATCTTCCTTCATACACATTTTTTTAAGACAGGATTGACACTGGCTATCCTCCAGTCTTCAGGCACCTCCCCCATTCTCCAAGACCTCTCAAAGATGATAGAGAGTGGTTCTGCAGTCATCTCTGCCAGCTCCCTCAGCACACATGGATTTCTGAATATTGTTGTGGCCTAGGCGCTCATGGGCCAACTCTACCTTGACTAAAGGCAAGTCCTCCATTCCCCATACCCTCTCACTAAGCTCCAGGGTCTGGGATTCCTGAAGGAGAGCTTTTACACTGAAGATAGAAGCAAAGTAGGCCTTCAGTATCTCCACCTTCTCAACAACCCCCATTACCAGAACACCTCCCTCACTTAGTAGGGACCCACAGTCTCACTAGTCTTCATATTATTCTTAACGTAATTTCAAAAGCCTTTTTTATTATCCTATTTAATGAGTGTCAACCCATTTACGTAATACTATGTTCTGCCTGTGAGGAAGCGTGAGAGGGAGGAGGGCCAGTCAGTGCTGGTTCTGTGGCAAGGTGTTTATCACTGAAGAATACTAACTGTTAATGGAAAGATATATGGTATTAACGGTGTTTATGGGAACTGAAGAACTGTATTGTTTGACAAACTGTTCTTATGGTATAAGAAAGCATAATTGTTAATGGCATATGGAAGTGTTGTTGAGGGAATGTAGAAGTGTATCTGAGGGTACAAATAGTGGAATAGTTCACAGAGGAAAAAGGGTTAAAGAGAAAGTGAGTTTATCTGCACTGACATGAGAGCAACCCCCCGCTCCATTCCCCTGCAAGCAGAGCAAAGCAGAGCAGAGCAGAGTAGAGCAACTGTCCCCATGTAGCATGTAGTGTTATTCTGCTTACTAAATGGATGAGCTCACTACAGAAGAGGCAAATCTTCTGTTCTGCTCCATCTCTGGCATACTCTGGAGTCCAAGGCATTTCAAAGCTATGGAACACCTACGTTCTTTCAATGATGACACCTTAGTATGCTCTGGGCTCTCATTTCAATTGCATCTAAGTAAGTTAAGAGTCATGACAGCTGACTGGAAGGCCAATGGTCCCATAAAGTGCATCAAGTAAGTTACTGCCATCTGGGTGAGGGAAAGGGTCGTCCCTGTCTGCTCTGCACCGCTGCAGCCTCACCTGGAGCACTGGGTGCACTTCTGGGCACCGCAGAAGATCAAGTGCATCAAACTATGGGGGAGTGTGCACAGGAGGGCACTGGAACTGAGAGATCAGAGATTCAGAGTTACATTGGGATTGACTGCTTGTTCAGACGGGGCCCTTCTCACATCCCACATCCTGTGATGAGACACGGGGCACATGTGGGTTATGAACTTGACAGCATTTCTGCAACACATGCAGAGCCTGGGATCTTCCCTTCCCATGTCTTTCACCTAACATCACATAGATTTCCAACTCACTGCCACAGGAAGTGCCCTGAGCCAACATGAGAGACAGGATCTCCATGCCAAGGGTCTGGGAATCAGGTCTTGTCCTGTTTGCTTTTTAAGACAAAGGAGGATTTTCTTAGCATCAGAGCCACCATACCAGTGCCTTTGCCTGACTGGAGTCATGGCTTCCAATTATCTGCTCTAACTAGTCCCTTGGGAAGCTTGCTTGGTAATGGCCCTCAGTGGGCCCATTAATACTCCAAGAAACTTCACTGTTACTTCTGACTTTGTCTTGCCAAGTACTTTATGCAAACTTCTCTCTGCACTGGAGGTTGATGGACTCAGCACCAAATGCACCCTGGGGCCCATTCTAAACTAAAGAGCCTCTTGTGCCTTGTGCCTTCCTGTTGTCTTCTTCAGGTTTTCAGAACGTGTTCAGCAAAATGGAGAGAGCTTAAAGAGCAAGAATCCAAAATGCATTTAATGTCTGTTTATTTATAGTTTGTTTTATACAAGAAGTTAAAGAAGCACTTTGCAACTGATGTCAATGCAGGATGTCCCCAATGAGTTCTATTCCGTTGCTGTGTGGACAAAGTTCCTCCTCAACCTCCCCACCCCTCTTCTACTCTCATTGGCCCCATGGGACTTGCATCACTTTTCTTCACATCACTCTTCTCTGTTGTCAGCCACTCAGTGTTAAACCTCCTTTGTACCAACTCCCACTGGCTTTCCGCAGAGAACCAGCTGCACACAGAAAAAGAAAGATTTCTCTTTATTTATGGCCAACAAACAGAAGTAAATGTGATGCAATTGAATGAACAGAAAAACACAGTGATCAATTGCATGCCACATCCAAGCTGCTTCTATTGAGGTTTATCTTTCTTAGGGAATATTTGCACAAGAAATGAGTTAGACACTGATAGGATGGGATAGATAAAATCATGGTGAAGGACTTGACAACAGATTTTTGAGGAATGGAGAAAATTCCAGTAATCTCCCTGGGATAGATCAACCAGGGAGTTGGGAGGTATCAACGTAAAATTGAACAGGACTTGTGAGTATTTCACACACTGAGCATGAAAAATTAAAAAGAGAGAAAGAGAAAGAGAAAAAGAAAAAAAAAAAAAAAAAGATAAAGGATGAAAGGAAAAGGAAAATTAAAAGGAAAAGGAGAAGAAAACGACATAGCAAAAGAAAAAGAAAAAGAAAATGAAAAGATAGGAAGGGAAGAATCACGGTGAAGAAGTTGACAACACAGTCCATCGGACTTTGGTGAGATGGAGCAAACGTGAGTCATCCCCCTAAAAGTCAGAAATCAGACCGATAATTGGGAGGTATCTGACTGAACAAAGACAAGGGATGGGGAAATCTGGCAGGCTGTGACAGGAGCGTGTGTCTAAATGGCCTGCTGAAAACATGCCCTTAACCACGGCCATTTATTTAGGAGAGCTGTGTGGAGAATGTTTATGCAGAATGGCTTCATCAGAAAGGACATGAAGAGATTCCACTAGTTAAATTGTGAAAGAATGAACGTGACTGAAGACAAAGACGGTCTATTCTAGGGCCGATCACGGGCTAGGCAGCTGAGAAGAAATCAGGATGTGAAAAGACAGGGTATGTAGCTAAAGACGAAATATGTATCTAGAGGCAAGGACGGCCTGAGGGAAAAGCAAGATGTGTAGCAAGGTGTAGACAGAGCTGCAAAGAAAAAGTATCTATAAGACTAACCACAAAGGTCAGATGAAGTAATGTCTAATTCACCAATCCTGAGCTTAACTTTTGCAATATGCATGAACTTATTACTGACTGTATAAATGAGATGCTGTAACACCTAATAAACAAGGCTTGTTGACCATGATAGCATGAGACTTGCCTCCCGCGGTTACTTCCAACAAAGCTGTGTTACAGAAAGGCAGAATTTCTATACGTCCTTATCAAACTAGTTTTTTCTTCTTTTAGTTTGACTTCTGACTTTAACTTTGAAATCAGACAAAGACCTTACAGTAGCAGACGTATCTGATGAAGAATTCACCATTTGTTTACTGTTACAGCATGAAATGATTTGTAAAATGAGTACAGAGCAGATAAAGAACATCTACCATGTGAAATCAAGGATCATCCATTCCTGCCCTAAACACACAGTTATTCACCGAAAAAATTCTCCCTCTACATATCCAAAAGCTGATTTTAACAGAAATCAGAGCATAGACAGAAACACACAATCAAAATTAAAATGTTTCTTTGTGAGTCATTATGAAGTTAATAAAACATTTAATAAACACAGTGAGTCCGAGCTTCAGAGATGCTTTGTGTTTTTATTTATTTATCTAGCCGGAAGAATGTACACACACATTTCCTTGGACTGTGGTATTGAGAGATACACTTAAAGCAATCAAGCTGAAGTATAACAGAAGTATATCTAAAGCACCTTTCTTGAAGGATGGCAGGATCACTGAGGATAAGATAATACAGAGCCATAAATGAGAAGGATCAGAAGGACCAACCAACCTGTATAGCATTTCAGAGTGTAGCTGGTTCTTAGAAGAACGAATGACTCTATGGTTCTATGATTCTGTGACTTAAGGTTGGAAAAGACCACTGAAGGTCATCTAGTTCAACCATCAACCCACTCCCAGCATGCCCACTATGTCCCTCAGAGCCACATCTACACGTTTCTTGGACGTCTGCAGGGATGGTGATTCCACCATCACCCTGGGCAAACCTTTCCAATACCTAATGACTATTTTTGAGAAGTTGTTTCTCCGAACATCCAATAGAACCTCTCCTGGCACAACTCTAAGCCACTCCCTCTTGCCCTGTCACTAGTTACACACAAAAAGAGGTTGAACCTCACCTCACCACAACCCCCCTTCAGGAAGTTGTAGAGAGCAATGAGGTCTCCCCCCAAGCCTTCTCTTCGCTGGACTAAATACCCCCAGCTTCCTCAGCTGCTCCTCACAAGGCTTATGCTCCAGACCCCGCACCAGCCTCATTACCATTCTATGAACATGTGCCAGGGTCTTTCTTGTAGTGAGGGGGCCCAAAAATGAACACAGTGCTCAAGTCACAGCTTCACCAGTGCCAAGTACTGAGAGATTATCACCTCCCTGGTCCTGCTGGCAACACTATTTCTGATACAAGCCAGGCCTTCTAGGCTACCAGGCACACTGCTGGCTCACATTCATCTGGCTGTCAACGAACACCACCGGAATCTAGATTCTAGCCACAAGCCTGCAAAATGGAGTGGCATGATATTGTGATCAAAGTGGAGTAGCTGGCACTTGACTTTGTTGAACCTTATACAATTGCCTTCAGCCCATTGATCCAGCCAATTCAGATCCCTCTGTAAGGCCTTCCTACTCTCAGGCAAATCAACACTTCCTTCCAGCGTGGAGTCATCTGCAAACTCACTGAGGATACACTCAATCCCCCCATCCAGATCATCAATAAAGATATTAAACAGGACCTACCCCTATACTGATGCCTGGGAAAAAAAAAAAAAAAAAAAAAAGAAAAAAAAGTCAATTAATGAAGCTGGGAAACAGCACAACATTAGGCACCTCTTTGTATTCTAAGTGAGACAAGAAAGAATATTTTCCACTTTAAATTCACAGTATGTAATTAGCAACAGGATAATAGTTATCTATAAATACCTACAAAATCCTTTTACTGAAGGCTTGTTTTGTTCTGGAGACAAACCATCTGTGCATTCCACTCAGAATCTGTATTTACAAATGCTCTGACTTATGTCATTGATATCAGATCAAAAGAACCACAAGCTAAAAACTGCTAACAAAGATAAGAACCAGCTTAAGTCGATCTGCATATACTAAAAGTTTAACTCTCACTGGGTTAGTAGAAAAAAACTACAGTACTGGAATGTAGAGGATTTTACAGACACTTTACACCTATGTTTTTAACTGTGTATCTGAAGCCCAGGCTGCCCAGCAAAGTCACCAGGTGGCACGAACACATAGTACCAGAGGTGCTTTCTCTCACCATCCCTCAGCAAAGGCACTGCCCCAAAACAAACTGTGCGATCAACCCAGCAAATGACAGCAGCACAAAATCATTTATCTGAAATGAATCTGAAAATATCTGGCAAACCAATACCCTTCATAAAAAGAGGAAGAGATGATTAACCAAAAAAATACATTCTATTTCCTCACAATTATTGAGTTCAACTTCAGGCATCTTTTTATTCACTCAACATATCCTTTAAATATCAGGTCACAGTAGCAGCCCCTGTTTTGTTACACAAGATGAAGAGCAGTCATGCCCTGCCCGGCATTAGAGTTCTCATCACCTGTTAACTCATCTGCGAGCTCATATGCAGCAATAATGTATAGATCAATCAGGAAATTAAAAAACAAATAAAAAACCAGCAGGATGCCATAAATGTTGCACTGATTCAGCAACAGGAGATAGTATTTACCTATTTGTGGCATTCGACTCTCTAAGACAAGATCAAACCATTTCAGAAACAATAAATGTCAAAAACCCTCTCAAATCTGTATCAAAGAGCATCAAGACCTCCAAAACATTGTACCCTAGAGCTTAAACTCTCAGGAAAGAAGATGACACATACATACAAGAAAATACCTTAAGGTTGTCAGAGAGAAGGCACCTACTACATTAAAGCATTGCAACTCGATCCTTGCAACACTGCAGTACTTGCAATCTTTACAGTTAGCTGAATTCCATTTCTAGACCATCAGAAGAGCAGTAGAACAGGTGCCATTTGTAAACAGTGAGCTCTTCAGGAGTACAAGATGGATATTAACACTACCCAGCAAATGCATGCCTTGGGCAACAAATACATGCCGCTCTACTTCACAGCGTCAATTGATGTGATATCTAAAGTATTCATAAATAATATCCACATATACTATTGGTTCCATTTAAATCTAATCAGAACTTGATACAGTGTATATTAACAGTACAAAATTGTAAAAACGGCTTTCAAGTTAAATTTTTCAATACATGGTCCTTCTACAAGTAATATAATGATTGCACCCTAAAACTTAAAATAGAATATCCATGCATCATTTAGATTGCTCAGAGGGATTAATAACCCTTTTGACAAATGAAATGGTTGTGACAAAAGACAGAAAGTACTGATCACAGAAGAACATAACGTGCGTGAAAACAGAGGACACTCAAAGTCCATGACATGTTAAATGACCACTAAGATCATCACGTCCATCTATCAGAGACAAACATGAACTTTTATTGAATACTACACGCCATACGTGTTTTGCATGTGTGTAATGGCCAGGGAGACCTGAGGGGGATCATGGGATCACATGGCTGAGGCCCCACTCTGGTAGGAAACACCCATGCCAAGCACATGAGATGTGGGGAAGGGAGAGGGCAGCGGCACTGGGAAAAGCCCAGAAACTTGAGCTGGGGCTGGAGCACGTGCGGCGGGTGAGGACGGCTCACTGTGATGACCCAGCAGTGGACTGCGGCATCGCTGTGAGACGGGCAGTGATGTACCCAAGCGAAGGTCAAGCGAAGCTGACGCCCAGCAGCTTGGCCAAGCCATGGTTGGAGACGTCACCAGGCAACGGATTGTGACCCCATAGGCCACGCCGGCTTTGATGCGGGCGCAGCAGCTCAGCCCAGCAGTTCGTGCCTGGCCTCCGACCGAGCGTGTGTGCGAGGACTGGAGTGTGGACAGGGCGAGCTTTGGTGCTGGAAAGTGCTCTGGGTGCTGTTAGCACAGCTCCCAGCAGCCTTCTCAGAGCCATTTGTTCTTTCCCCGAGTCTGCCGGGAGCAGGCAGACGGGACATCCTAGAGAAAAAAGCGTGTGCAGCAGCACAGGTAGGCGGCACACTGGCAGCGGGGGGGCACAACTTGAGGGACCCTTCCCAGGCCGGAGTCTGACTAATGTCTCTTGTCCTCTTCCAGCGTGTCACCTGCTGCTGCTGCTGCAGCGTCAGTGCTGGGGAGCACGTTACCATCTCCCGCTCCCACTGGCCCACCGCAACTGGTGGAAGGATGGAGGCAGAGTTTGAGATCCGCTGCCCCGTGTGCCTGGAGAACTGGGACAGCGCAGCATACGCCATGCCTTGCTGCCACCAGTTCTGCTTCCGCTGCATCCAGCGGTGGACAAGCACCAGGCCCCAGTGTCCGCTGTGCAAACGGGACGTGAAGACCATCATTCACTCCGTGCAAGCAGACGACAAGTACAAGGAGGTGGAGGTCAGACCAGCTGCACAGGCGTCCGTTGCTACACGGAGACCCGCACTCCACCACGCAGCCCGGCCATGGCCTGCAGTGCCCACGCATCCTCATCCTCTGGGCGGCCTCTCCCCTGCCACCTGGGCTTCCCTCTTCAAGGAGCACCCGGCCCTGCTGCGGCCCCTGCGGTCCTGGCTGCGCCAGAACCTGCACCACATCCTGGGCACCGAGGGGCCACAGGCAAATATCCTGGTTGACAGTGTCATCTGGGCCCTGCTCCTCGTAGGCTTGGCAGAGGGGATCCTGATAGAAATGCTGGATCCTGACCTGCACGGCCACACGGTGACCTTTGTGAGGCACTTCATCGCCTTTGCGGTGCGGAGGTGCAGCCGGGTGGCAGGCCGCTTCCTGGGCCTCAACATTCCCCCTGCTCCTGGGGCACAGGAGGCCACAGCAGCAGAGCCCAGAGCTGCCACACCAGAGGAGCCACCTGTCCCTGGCTCAGCACCCTCCAGCAGCCCTGCCAGCTCCAACAGGGACGAAATGCTGGGCAGGGCAACACAAGAGGTTCGTGGGCATCCCAGCCGCCCACACGGCAACCCTGCAACTGTCACCACAGAGCAGGCAGCGCCTCAGGAGGAGCCAGGAGAGCCTGTGGCAGGGCCCTCCGGCACCAGCCCACCTGAGGGGACCCAGCGAGCCCCGAAGAGGAAGGCCGGCGACTCACAGGCCTCAGCATTATCAAAGAAGAGGCCACCCCGCCGGCAGCAATAGAAGAGCCCATGGGGCAGCTGAGAAGGCTGGGGCCAGGCAGCACCTGGGACACACACACTGGCCCCAACGGACCCTTGTCATCACCGTCCAATTCAACCTCAAATAGAAAACAGAAAGACTGCAAACAATAAATTAACATTGAAAACAATTGAAAAACAAAGTGTTGGTATTGAGTGTTGGTATTGATAACAGCACAGCTGTTGACGCTTCCCCATCCTTGACGCTCTCTCCCCTTTTTCCTACTGCCGTGCAACTGCTGCCACTGTTGCATTCCAGACACGAACCCCACGGGCTTCAGAGAGGGCAATGGCAAATCTCTGCTCCTGGGGACCAACATCCACAGGCCGTGCTACAGCTGGGGTCAGCCAGCTGGAGCAGAACCACCAGTCTTGCTGGACACCAGGCTGAACCTGCAAGGAACCCACCCGGGCTGCCTTGCCGAACGCTGTCCTGGGCTGCGTGAGGCCAGGTGCCACCCGTGGGGGAAGGGCGGTTATCCCGCCCTCTGCTCAGCCCTGAGGAGGTCACAGCTGGAGCGCTGGGACCGCAGCTGGGCTACCCAGCACAGGGGATAACAACACACTTCTTCCCATTACGAGTGGACCATTCGGTTCTACCACTCCAGATCCGCAGCCCATCCCTGTACAACCGCTCTTAAGTAGGGACCTATACACTTCCTTCTTTGCAGGCATTTGAAATGTCTCTACAGAAGACAAAACCAGACAAAAATCTTTCCGTGCCTATTCACACCACGTTCCTAAGACAACGCAGCTGGTTCTTAAACACGGTAGTACGTACCCTTGGTTTACTGCACATCTGGTGAACAGAAAGTTCTCCAGCCTCACTACGGAATAAAGAACTCCACCATCATTCCCATGCTCCCTATGAAGCATACTGAGCTCCAACACTCACTCAGTCCCTCACTCAATCTTCCCCCTGCTAATGTTCTTCCATCTAATTCCACCTCACATCACAACACAAGCTGTCACAGCCTGGTGTACAGTCTCATCAAAGGGAACGCTGCTTGTTTGCCATCAGAATTCATTCAAAAATGAAACAATTCAACAACCAACAACCACTACTTCTCATATTACCTACAGGCAACAATGCCTGAAGAACTGGAGTGTCAGATGGCATGCAAAACATTAGAAGTTGGCTCGTAGGAATGAAAGAATTTCATGAGAGAAGGGGGCTAATGACACAAGGAGCGCCATAGACATCAAAGATAACCACTGGAAGAACCGATGGGATTAATAACTCTTTGGACAAATGAAATGGATGCGACAAAAGACAGAAATTACTAATCACAAAAGAACTTTACGTGCGTGAAAACAGAGGACACTCAAAGTCCATGACTTGTTAAATGACCACTAAGATCATCACGTCCATCTATCAGAGACAAACATGAACTTTTATTGAATACTACACGCCATACGTGTTTTGCATGTGCGTAATGGCCAGGGAGACCTGAGGGGGATCATGGGATCACATGGCTGAGGCCCCACTCTGGTAGGAAACACCCATGCCAAGCACATGCGATGTGGGGAAGGGAGAGGGCAGCGGCACTGGGAAAAGCCCAGAAACTTGAGCTGGGGCTGGAGCACGTGCTGCGGGTGAGGACGGCTCACTGTGATGACCCAGCAGTGGACTGCAGCATCGCTGTGAGACGGGCAGTGATGTACCCAAGCGAAGGTCAAGCGAAGGTGACGCCCAGCAGCTTGGCCAAGCCATGGTTGGAGACATCACCAGGCAACGGATTGTGACCCCATAGGCCACGCCGGCTTTGATGCGGGCGCAGCAGCTCAGCCCAGCAGTTCGTGCCTGGCCTCCGACTGAGCGTGTGTGCGAGGACTGGAGTGTGGACAGGGCGAGCTTTGGTGCTGGAAAGTGCTCTGGGTGCTGTTAGCACAGCTCCCAGCGGCCTTCTCAGAGCCATTTGTTCTTTCCCCGAGCCTGCCGGGAGCAGGCAGACGGGACATCCTAGAGAAAAAAGCGTGTGCAGCAGCACAGGTAGGCGGCACAGAGACTGGCAGCGGGGGGGCACAACTTGAGGGACCCTTCCCAGGCCGGAGTCTGACTAATGTCTCTTGTCCTCTTCCAGCGTGTCACCTGCTGCTGCTGCTGCAGCGTTAGTGCTGGGGAGCACGTTACCATCTCCCGCTCCCACTGGCCCACCGCAACTGGTGGAAGGATGGAGGCAGAGTTTGAGATCCGCTGCCCCGTGTGCCTGGAGAACTGGGACAGCGCAGCATACGCCATGCCTTGCTGCCACCAGTTCTGCTTCCGCTGCATCCAGCGGTGGACAAGCACCAGGCCCCAGTGTCCGCTGTGCAAACGGGACGTGAAGACCATCATTCACTCCGTGCAAGCGGACGACAAGTACAAGGAGGTGGAGGTCAGACCAGCTGCACAGGCGTCCGTTGCTACACGGAGACCCGCACTCCACCACGCAGCCCGGCCATGGCCTGCAGTGCCCACGCATCCTCATCCTCTGGGCGGCCTCTCCCCTGCCACCTGGGCTTCCCTCTTCAGGGAGCACCCGGCCCTGCTGCGGCCCCTGCGGTCCTGGCTGCGCCAGAACCTGCACCGCATCCTGGGCACCGAGGGGCCACAGGCAAATATCCTGGTTGACAGTGTCATCTGGGCCCTGCTCCTCGTAGGCTTGGCAGAGGGGATCCTGATAGAAATGCTGGATCCTGACCTGCACGGCCACACGGTGACCTTTGTGAGGCACTTCATCGCCTTTGCGGTGCGGAGGTGCAGCCGGGTGGCAGGCCGCTTCCTGGGCCTCAACATCCCCCCTGCTCCTGGGGCACAGGAGGCCACAGCAGCAGAGCCCAGAGCTGCCACACCAGAGGAGCCACCTGTCCCTGGCTCAGCACCCTCCAGCAGCCCTGCCAGCTCCAACAGGGATGAAATGCTGGGCAGGGCAACACAAGAGGTTCGTGGGCATCCCAGCCGCCCACACGGCAACCCTGCAATTGTCACCACAGAGCAGGCAGCGCCTCAGGAGGAGCCAGGAGAGCCTGTGGCAGGGCCCTCCGGCACCAGCCCACCTGAGGGGACCCGGCGAGCCCCGAAGAGGAAGGCCCGCGATTCACAGGCCTCAGCACCATCAAAGAAGAGGCCACCCCGCCGGCAGCAATAGAAGAGCCCATGGGGCAGCTGAGGAGGCTGGGGCCAGGCAGCACCTGGGACACACACTGGCCCCAACGGACCCTTGTCATCACCGTCCAATTCAACCTCAAATAGAAAACAGAAAGACTGCAAACAATAAATTAACATTGAAAACAATTGAAAAACAAAGTGTTGGTATTGAGTGTTGGTATTGATAACAGCACAGCTGTTGACGCTTCCCCATCCTTGACGCTCTCTCCCCTTTTTCCTACTGCCGTGCAACTGCTGCCACTGTTGCATTCCAGACACGAACCCCACGGGCTTCAGAGAGGGCAATGGCAAATCTCTGCTCCTGGGGACCAACATCCACAGGCCGTGCTACAGCTGGGGTCAGCCAGCTGGAGCAGAACCACCAGTCTTATTGGACACCAGGCTGAACCTGCAAGGAACCCACCCGGGCTGCCTTGCCGAACGCTGTCCTGGGCTGCGTGAGGCCAGGTGCCACCCGTGGGGGAAGGGCGGTTATCCCGCCCTCTGCTCAGCCCTGAGGAGGTCACAGCTGGAGCGCTGGGACCGCAGCTGGGCTACCCAGCACAGGGGATAACAACACACTTCTTCCCACTATGAGTGGACCATTCGGTTCTACCACTCCAGATCCGCAGCCCATCCCTGTACAACCGCTCTTAAGTAGGGATCTATACACTTCCTTCTTTGCAGGCATTTGAAATGTCTCTACAGAAGACAAAACCAGACAAAAATCTTTCCGTGCCTATCCACACCACGTTCCTAAGACAACACAGCTGGTTCTTAAACACGGTAGTACGTACCCTTGGTTTATTGCACATCTGGTGAACAGAAAGTTCTCCAGCCTCACTACGGAATAAAGAACTCCACCATCATTCCCATGCTCCCTATGAAGCATAATGAGCTCCAACACTCACTCAGTCCCTCACTCAATCTTCCCCCTGCTAATGTTCTTCCATCTAATTCCACCTCACATCACAACACAATCTATGGGGCAGGAGCTGCTATGGGGCACATGTGTATCAGATCTATGGGGCAGTAGATGTTGTGGGGCACATGTGGGTCAGATCTATGGGCCTGGAGCTGCTGTGGGGCAGATGTAGGTCAGATCAATGGGTCAGGAGCTGCTGTGGAGCTGATGTGGGTCAGATCTATGGGGCAGGATCTGCTGTGGGGCAGGTATGGTTCATATCTATGGGGCAGGAGCTACTGTGGCTCAGATCTATGGGGCAGGAGATGTAGTGGGTGAATGTGGATCAGATCTATGGGGCAAGAGTTGTTGTTCCGCTGACGATGACTGTGACCACGGCAACAATTTCCAATGATAGTATAAACTTACAAATAAGTCTAACGTGGTTCAGTCAGTTCTCCTTGGTGTGACAGCTCAAATCCAAAATGGTTGAGTCAGCTCTCCTTGGAATGGCAGCTTCTGGCTCTGGGATCTCATCTGGGACTTACCAGCAGACAAGAGGGAGCAGGGATGCCCACCTGCTTCTTGTTCTTCACAGGACACGATGGTATCATTCCCCAGTTTTCCCATACCAAGCTGGAGCCAGATCTCCTGCTAGTAAACACTTCTGAGCACCCTCTTCTGGAGGTGAACAGCTCTGGAGGAAGGTGCTTTCAAATGTCCACAAAGTGATGTTGATTGTCACACAGTAGCACCCATCACTTGCCTCCTCCATAAATCAGTTACAGTCTTGTTGGTGAACTTGAAGACAAAAGGTCAGCGCGCTGGGA
Organism: Coturnix japonica; assembly: GCF_054131305.1. Lineage (NCBI taxonomy): Eukaryota > Metazoa > Chordata > Aves > Galliformes > Phasianidae > Coturnix > Coturnix japonica. The sequence continues at coordinate 4,306,126 of NC_140689.1, forward strand.
CAAACAGCCACACACCAGTATCACAGAATCACAGAATGACCGAGGTTGGAAGGGACCTCATGGATCATGAAGAACAAACCCCCCTGCCTGGCAGGGCCACCAAACATACACCTTTACTAGATCAGGTTGCCCAGGGCCCTGTCCAACCTGGCCCTGAACACCTCCAAGGACGGGGCATCCACAACCTCCCTGGGCAGCCTGTCCCAGGGCCTAAACGCTCTCCTAGTAAACAACTTTCCCCCTAACATCCAACCTAAATCTTCCCTCTTTTAACTTAAATCAGTTTCCCCTTGTCCTGCTATTACCAGGCCCCTCCTCATCCTATGTGGAACACCAGTGCCAGCAGTGTGGCCGCCATTTTAGAACCCTCACCACGTCACCTTGGTCACCGCTGCCGTGCGCAACGCACTCGCCTCTGACAGTTGTGGCAGTTAGCAGCCATGTCGGCAGCTAAGAGGGCTAGGGTAGAAGTTTTCCCTGTTTCAGGCGGGAGGATGGAGCTGGGGGCCCTAGGAGTGAGAAGGAGGAGGGGGCCCGCCATGACCACCAGGCAGAGGAGGGGTAAGAGAGCCATTTTCCATCATGCCTGGACCAGCCCCGTGACCACCACCCATGTGGAGCCTATGGAGGTGGATCCACCTGCAGAGGAGCCCATGGAGGTGGATCCGCCCACGGCATAGCTGGCCTGGCACCACACCACTGTGCCAGGCCCCGCGTTGGCATGGTCACAGCTCCACCATGGCTGGTCCAGGCGCTGAGCTCCTTACCCGCTGCACGGCCCCCGCCCCCTGCATTAGCTGGGTGGCATTTTTGTAACATCTGTTCCTCCTTTGGGCCTATTCTGCAGCCACATTCTGTGGGCCCCCAGTCCCATCTTTACCCTGTTTGTTCCAGTCCCTGTTTCTATAGTTGGTTTTTGGGTTTAGTTTAGTTTTAGAGTTAGGTGTAGGTTGTTGTTAGTGTTTTCGAGTTAGGCATAGGTTATTGTTTGTGTTTTCGAGTTAGGCATTGCTTATTGTTCATTTTTTAGTGTTAGGAGTAGGTTAGGAGTAGGTTTAGTGTTAGGAGTTGGTGTTTTCCTGTTAGGAGTTTGTTCCTCTTCATTCTTTAGTGTTAGGAGTAGATTGTTGTTCCCATAGTAGAGTTAGGCATAGGTTACTGTTGGTACTGTAGGGTTAGGCGTGGGTTCCTACCAGCAGCTGGCAGCAAACAGCGCTCGCTCGGTAAGCACACGTCTGCTTTCTCCCCCGGCGCCGTGAGTGCGACTGCCACGAGAGCGGAGGTCTGATGCCATCTGCGAGGGATGGGATTTGCATCCGGTGGCTTTTCCGTTGCAGAATGTCCAGCAGCAGAGCGTGAGTGGCCGTGAAATGAAGCTGGGCCTCAGGAGAGCCGTCTGGAGCTGCGTCACGAGCTTCCTGCATGGCCAGCGCAAGGTAGGTGTGCCTTACTGTAAGCGTGCGCTGAAGCAGTGTTGGTTAAGCACGGCTCACTCCTCTGTCTGCAACAGATGGGCTTTCTGCGCGCTTTATTGCTGTGGCCGGCGTTGAACAGCACAGCAGCAGCGAGGCCTCGAACATGTCCACAACCAGGTACGTGAATGTGAGTAAATTTAGCTGTGTGAATGATGTTATTGTTCATATTAGTAAGGCAGTATTCACATGTGTGTGATGGAGCTCAGGGATAGGTTTATTCTTGCCTGGTAAATTTTCCCTTCTTTGACACCCACCCGTCCTCTCTTGCTTCTCTTCCCCTCACCTGTAAGTGCAGCAGTACTGAAGGCTGAGGGCTCTTCTCCGAGGCAGGCGCTAAAGGGCAACTGAAATGCAAGTTTGATGTCCCTCTTTGTTCTTGGGTCGGTAGCCCAAGGTGACCAAGCTTCAGAGCACTTCTCTAAGTCAGCCTGGAAATGTTTCTAGCAGGAAGTAACTCCATCACAGTGCCTGAGAGTAATGATGCCTCTTTTTCCCCCCTCAGAGCAGGCAGCCTCCGTGAGAGCAGTAGAGCAGCAGGCTGTCTATGCTATGGCTGCTGAACGGCATTTCTGGCCACCTGAGATCCCTGAGCCCATGCTAATGAAGAACATGCTGCGCCACGGACTCTTCTACAGAGCCGTTTTGCAGCTTCTCTGTGCTGGCCATCATGCTGCCAGTTTCCAAGTACCCAAAGGCAGTAAGTAGTGCTCTCATGGGCTGGGAGAAAGGCACGGGCAACCAGCTGGGAGGGAACAATCTGTAGCTGTTGCCAGCAGCCTGGAGGTGCCAGCTCGTCTTATCCTGCGGCTGCTGTTGCGCCCTATGAGCTGCCAGGCAGAGAGTCCACCTGCCCGTGCAGGGACCACCTGCAGGAAAGGGCTTTAGGCTCTGGTTTGTGTGGGATTTGGGGAACGAGACAGGGGTGGAGTTTCTTGTGTGCCTGACTGTCAGGAAGGCGGTTCCCAGTTCTGGCAGCCCAGTGTGCCCAGGAGGGTGACTTGAGCTCCCAAAGTGAGCCGCCAACCAGTTGTTAGCTGAGAAGGTTCCCTGAGCGTTTCTGAATTGATTCTTGTAGGACTCGGAGAGTTTGGGGACTGAGACTTGGGAGAGAGTGAAGAAAGCCAAGGCAAGCGCTGCTCAGCTGAGGAAGAAAGCTGAGAAGGAAAGCAGAAAGTAAGGATGATGGCCTGAGCAAGAAGCTACAAAGGACAGCAGAACCACCTGCAGCGCTTCCTCGGAGGTGGCACCAAAAGCTGCTGACTGAACAGTCCAGTTTACTGGCACAGCCGTGCTTTCCCTGTCATGGACGGTGGAGATGATGGAAGTGAACTGGACAGGAAGGGCTTGTGCTGCGTTAGAAGCAAAGAGGGCTTCACATAGGCAGGACTTGGTGTATGGCAAGAGCTGGAGATGCTGTGTTCCTTCAGGGTGTGTCTCTTGAGGTCCAGGCCTGGTGTAGGGTTAGGCTGAAATAGAGCTGGCTGGGACTGGAGAGGGAGGAGGTGACGTAGCCTCGGGGTCTGGCTTCTCCTTGGGTCTGACTGGAGGCTGAGTGACTGATTGCTAAGAGGAAATCCTGGGCAGCGGGGTTTCATTTTGGGGTGTGGGCGGGGTAATAAATAGTAGCCAAATCTTCTTGTCCGCAATAAAACTGAAGCGAACTTTCTAAACCTGGTGCTGCCTCTTTCAGTAGGTGGTCAGAACGTCCCTCGCTCGGGCTGGCAATCACAGGGCGATGAAGCGGTAGGCTTCACGTCTCTCCCTTGACATGGTGCACGTTTTCCCCTGTTTCCTTGTTGGTCTTCCCAACCTGTGGCCTTTCAGCCAACCCGTAAGTGCTGGTGACAGGCTGTGAGCATCTCCTTACTCTCTGAGGTCCGACAGAAAGAAACCAGAGGAGGGGAAGCAGCCCGGCAGGAAGAAGGGTGTCCCGTGCTCAGCCCCTTGAGTTGGCCTCTCTTCCCTGAGGGCTCCTTCAGCTTCTGATGCACCGTGTGTTGCTGTTTGCCCTGGGAAGCCCAGCTGCACGCTGGCAGCCGTGGCCTGTGCATCAGCCTCCCCTTGAGGCCCAAGGAGTTGTTTGTTTCTATGTATTCAGTATTGGTGTGGTATTTTGTTGTTTTGTTCTGCTTTGAGATCAGGGGTAATTTAACACTGCTGGAAGTAATTGGGGTTCAGGAGTAGCATATGTAGAATTTTGATCATGCAGCAAGTTGTGATTCCTACTGTGTTAAAGAACTGGCACACACATATACGCCTGCAGCCGGAGCTTGATTGACTCTCGTCAATACGGCCTTCCAAAGCCTGGCCCTGGGGAGCTGTCCAAAAATTTTCCAACCTTTTGTACTACCTAAGTTTATTTTAAAGAGACAAGGTGGAGTAATCTCTTAAAGGCTTTTTTTAAGGCATTGGACTAAGTTTTGATTATCACATCTCAGGAAGCTTCTGCATTCCACCTAGTGCTAATGTGATACATCAAGAGCGGATTACACAAGAGATTCAGGCCTTGCTGCCAGTCTTTTATGAATCCGAACTTTGTTTCATGTTGCCAGATATTCTGGTTTCCATTTCAGGAGATTCCTTTGCTGTATATTAAGAAGGCCAACTGCATCCTGGCCTGCATCAGAAACAGTGTTGCCAGCAGGAGCAGAGAGGTGATTGTCCCCCTGTTCTCAGCACTGATGAGGCCGCAGCTCGAGTGCTGTGTTCAGTTTTGTGCCCCTCACTGCAAGGAAGACATGGAGGCCCTGGAACGTGTTCAGAGGAGGGCAACAAAGCTGGTGAGGGGTCTGGAGCACAGGCCGTATGAGGAGCGGCTGAGGGAGCTGGGAATGTTCAGCCTGGAGAAGAGGAGGCTCAGGGGAGACCTCATTGCTCTCTCTAACTTCCTGAAGGGAGGCTGTAGTGAGCTGGGGCTCGGCCTCTTCTCTCGTGTCATTAATGATAGGACCAGAGGGAATGGCTTCAAGCTGCGACAGGGGAGATTCAGGCTGGACACTACGAGGTATTACTGGTCAGAACAGGTGGCCAGGCACTGGAATGGACACAGGGAGGTGGTGAAGGGAAGGGGCCGAGGGCGAGGAAGGAAGGAAGGGAATGGGAATGTAAAGGAGGGAAAGCGAGAGGAAAGACATGGAACGAGACGTGAATTTTGGGTCCTTTTCTGGCAGCCGCCCCCCCCCACCAGGCCCCAGCCCGGCCTGAGCCAGGTGACAGTGCCAGTGACAGGAAGTGCTTCCTGCAGGCGGCGGAGAGCACTTCCGGGCCATGGCGGCATGGCGGCCATGAGCGGGGCCGGGAGGAGCGGGCTCTGTGCTGCGAACGGGGTCGGGCCTCGGTGCGGGGGCACAGAGGGGCTGTCGGGGGAGGAGCTCGCAACTCTGCCGGCACCCAGAGGCGGCTCCCAGGCAGCTCCACGGTCTCGCTGTGCTGTGGAGTCACCCGGCCGGCCCCAAAAGCCTGGAGGCAGAGCCTGAGCCGGCCCCGGCCGTGTTGGTGTGCATTGTTGTTCCGGGGGTGTGAATGAGGACTCCCCGCTGGAATTGGTGCCGATGGATCCGCACGCCTCGGTGCCGTGTTGGGCTGGGGCAGTGGGCGTGGATGAAGGTTTGTACAGATGGAGTGGGTCTGGATTGCAGTGAGCGGGACGAGTCCGGGCTGCGGTTTGACATGGTTGTGTTGGTTGCTTTTTTGCGCGCTTTATTGCTGTGGCCGTAGAATTCCCTCTTTCTTACCATCTGATCTGTGAAGGCTTCTTTGTGGGAAGGTTTTGAGGGATGAGGGAGTAGAAACTGCTTTTGTCACGAATCATCTGGAAAGGTTTCACAGAAACAGCGACATTTGCAGAAGGAACGTATTGGCATTGGCAGTTGTGCAAAATACTCATTGGGATAGAGAGGAGGGAGTACCTGCAGAAGACCATTCTCTTCTGGTTTTGAGGAAGCCAGGGAGAGCTCAGATTGCAGCTTAAGCAATGTTCTTTTGTCACACTCTGGGTCCTGTGTTGCGTTCCCCAGAGTTTCATCTCTCCTTTCGATTCCAGTTCTCCTGACAGGTTAGGCTTGAATTCAGCATAATATCTGCTTCTCCCTGGGTTCAGGTTCTTTGCGTCTCCTGCCTGCTTTTCTCCCTTTTCTTAATGGAGAGTGGAGTTTCTACCACAGAGCAAAGTTTCCTGATTAACAGAAACAAATATGGAACATATTAGATGAATATAGCTCTGCATTTTTTTCTTCCTCCAGGTAGCAAGGGACTCCTGTGCTCTCATTAATATCAACAGTGAGTAGATGCTGCCTGCTATTGGAGCCTAAAATGCTTTCCATAATTGAGTGGTTGGAAACATAGGGTTTTAACTTAAAATTGTTTGTGCAGGGTGAAGGTTGGGAACACAATTAGAATACAGTTACACAGTGCTCTATCCCCAGAACTTTCCAGCATTTTTCTTAACACAGCTTACGGTTCATTTCAAAACAAACTAACAAAGATGAACTTGGGTTAGCGTAGCCCGTTTTAAATGATCCTTCTGTGTCTTTTCCAGGCTGGTAGCAGAATGGAGACTTTCCTGAGGCGCTGAGGAACAGACGCAAGCTTCTTTTGAAGGCTTCAATGAAATTCTGCCCCAGCAGTATCTGCGGTCCTTTGATGCTAAGGAGCTGGAAGTAAAAGACTATTGTCAGATCCAGGCTGCTACATGTAATACTTGAATTTCAGTCAGAGTCTGAAGAGCAGAGGTCATTAAGGCTGGTGGTTCTGCTTTCAGGATGTGTGAGAGAAGCCTTATGTATCAGGTAGTATTTGGTTACTGTGTTGTTCTTCACTTTCTTCTTTGCAACCAACTTAGACACATTTCTAACGTTAAGATTCTGCCAACATAAATTTTTTGGCTGACAGTGTTTTTGTAGTCCTTGACAATGTGATTTGTGTGTGTCTAAAGAGTGAGTGACTGGAAAGCAAGGGAGATAAGAACCAAATATCAGCGGATGGTCAAATTACAGAGAGGAGCAGGTTTTAGCTGCTTTTGGTCTCTCCAAATTATACTCTGCAGCAGAACATCGTATTTCTAGCACAGAATTGTACGGTTAGGCAATGAGAAAGTATGGTTTATATGTGTAAATACATTCGTTTTCATGACTGGTGTATCTTCTTTGTTGCCACGGATGTTATTATTTGCTGTGGAAGTTTAAGAGTTTAATATTAAAACCAAGCGTACTGTTGTCACGGTTTGAACGAAAAATCCACCTGCGTCCGTGACAGGGGGCCGTGGGCCCCGGAGGGGCCCTAGGCCGAAAGGGAAAAAGTTAATTAGGAAAAGAAAACAGCGGCAACGATCTAAGGAGGCACACTTATTTACTAAATACTATATTGAAATACCGGATAACACAATATAATACAATATAATTGAAAATTGAAAATTGAGCTAACGAATCAAGCGAAATAGGAGAGAGAATGAGTCCCGTAACCGAGAGGCCTACTGTGAATCTAGGCGAACGGCTGAAGGCTCCCACACACTCCCCTGAACGCCAGAACTCGAAAGACGTCAGTCTAGTCTGCGACTGAGTTAATATAGAGTCCAGGTCCCGTGACCTATCGTGTTGTTCTCTGGGAGATGTAGTCTTCTTCTGTAAGTTGCAGATTCAGTAAAATTATTCATGCTTTATATGATGTTATGATGTGGAATACTGATAGCAAAAATTACAAAATTATTAAACCATGACAACTGTGATTGCGGGTGCTTTGAAGTACAGTAGTATTTCAGTACAATAGTCTTGCTGTAGAATCAAAGTAGTAGCTTGTAGTTTCCATGTTTATGAAATTTTTCTTCCCTAAAGGTGCTCCTGTGTGGAACTCAAGAAATTGATCTGAATGACTGGCAGAGGCAATACCATCTTCCGGCATGATAGCAGAACCTGCAGACAGATATTGTGGTTCTGGCAGGTTTGTAGACTTCTTTTTTCCACACAAGAACGCAGCAACAGCTTAATGAGCAATAGTCAGAATTACTCAACAGATAAGTAGCATGTAAATGTAAATGATAACTGCTAATCCAGCTGTCCCACGGGGGATGGGGAAGTGAACATTTCAATATTAAACTTGACATCAATGTTAATTATTATTTTTCAGTTTGGGAAATAAATAGATAATGAGAAGAGAATGAGATTTCTACAGTTTGTTACTGGAACGTGCAGATTACCAGTAGGAGGATTTGCTGACCTCACGGGTAATGAGCCCTCTTTAATGCATTTTATGCTCATGTTATTTCCTTTTTTCTTAATAAGGACCAAGCTGTGTGTTTAAGGGTATTTTTTAATGAATTTATATGGAATCTGAGTCTTGCATATTGGTAGAGCTGTGATAGAAAAAGGGATGGATGGAATGTGAACACGCCTTGCATCAGTGACTTGATCCATGGTTTGGACATGGTCCTGGCAGGGCAGCCTGCTCTGGGTATCCTTGGTTGATCAGAGTGGCAGGACTAGGTAAACTCCAGAGATTCCTTCCAGTACCAAACCAACGATGTGATTCAGTGGTTGAGTTTCTTTGAAAACCACTTCATATTTATGCATTTCACTACGTGGATTTCTTCAGAGGGATGTAGTGAGAGACAAATGTCTTTGTGCTCTGCAAGTAGTTATAGTCTTGTTTTCACGCGCTGTGTTCATGTATTACCTACTGGTATACACGGGCAGTTAGACCTAAGAATTCATTGTTTGATTTTTGTACAGGGAGCAACAGACCCCAAAAATTTTGCATTGAGAAAGTTGGAAAGGAAAACTGGTTACCTGGAAGTCACACCTGGTAAGTACGAAGGATCAAACTCTGCTGTGGTTCTGTTCTTACAGATGGCAGTCTACTTTGAGATTTTAGGAAGTGGGTGTGATATGGACGTGTCTGAGACTGTGTGAAAGCAAAGCACTGGGCTATGGCAGTAAGCTCTGCTGAGTAATAGTTGAACTTCTGAAAAGCAGTTTTGTTGTGGAGCTGATTCCATTGTAAACGCCATGGATCTGCACATCACTAAAAACGTAAAGCTACTTTTAGTACTTAAGGTTGTCCTTTTTTTAAAGAGTTTGGGATTGATCTTTCATTATCACCACACTCGATCTTGGCAATGAAAATAAATAGCCACGCTCATGCTCCCTCTTCGCTGGAGAAAATGTAGCTTCTGCTCAGTTTCTCAGTTACGCTGGTGCTTTGTGAAGATGCTCAGATTTTAAGTTTCAGATACAGAAGAGAGATTAGGTGAGACTTGTTCCTAAATACATTGCCAGTTATGGAAAGTTATCGCTGCTCAGGTGCTTGTTGTGCTTTAACTCTCACTTTCATAGGCAAGTGCATGTCAAGATACAGGTGTTTTAGAGGGTACAAATGCAGTTTTCCTTCTGAACAGGACAGTTCATATGCCTGTGTTCCTAATGGATATTTGGTGGTTTAAACTGTTGTTCAATAATTAAGGTTTCTCTTTGTTTTCAGTTTCAGTCGCTTGGACCTTCCAGCCTATAAGAATTATGAGCAGCTGAAGGAAAAGCTGTTATTTGCAACTGATAACCCCACAGCATCTGCTACCCCAGGTAATATTGGACTTCCAGCTGAGATGAATGACTTTACTGCTCCCAGCACTGCTTGAGCAACCTGATCTGTGTGAATTCATACTGCATAACAAATACATACTCGTATGTAGCTGCCAACTAATCCCAGTTCTCAAACATGAAAGTAACTTCTGTTTCGTTGTTTGCCTTATGAAAATGACATGAAAAACTGAATGAGATGCTGAGCTGCTGATGGACGAATTAACAAAGCCTTATTGCTCCAGGTTGCTCAGGTGTTCCTATATGAAGCTGCACAGTAAATGCGTCATGTCTTCATCTGATCAAGCAGCGGGAGCTGATATTTTAATGTGTTTCTGTTCCAGAAAAAGAAAAACTGCAAACGAAAAGCCTGTTAAAATTGTCTTGTTTGCATCATTCTGACATGCTGCGCTCTGTCTGTGAATTCAGCTCTTGGTTCTGTTGGTATCTCCAGCCCCTGATTCTTGTGGTGTCTTCTGCATTTTCTTCAAGCATCGCTGTTTGTGTATATATGCTCTATTGAACAAGGACATGAACTGGGATCAGCAGCACTGGATGGTAAAATACTTTACTGAAATTCATTGTCGGCATTTCCTTGTATTGTAATTTCCAATACTCAAGTAACTGTAACAATATCTGTGTAAGTCAAATATTTTTATAAAATGACTCAAAGAGATGCTCGTCCTGTCATTATTGGTTTGGTGTTACGAAGCACAAGTGTAGAAATGAAGGATTGAACTGCTGCTGGGGGTTGCAGGTAGGCTGGGTTTCTGTCGTGTGCTATTTCTGCCTGCTGGGGATGTGAGCGGGCATTGGGCCCGAGCCCCGCTCGTGTTGGTCACAGCACAGGGGCTGCAGGAAACACTGGGAGAGCAGAGCAGGGAGAGCCGGGCTGTGTGCAGGCCGGGGCATGACATGGAACCTCGGCAGCTGCGCAGCTGCTGAGCTTTTCCCCCAGGTCTTCAGACTCTCAGGTGATAAGGCTGTGCAGCAAAGCCAGCTGGGCACTGCTGATACTGCGGGCTTAGGGGATGAAGCCCTGCAGCACCTGCATGGCACTCCCTGTAGTCTGCCATCTTTATGTGCACAGCTGCTGTAGGTGTTGTTGGAGCAGTGGAGCGGCAGTGCGGTGCTGCAGGGCAGCTACACACCCCAGGGGCTCTCCATAGGCTGCAGTGATGTGGCCCAAGTCCCATACTCACTTTCTTTCCCGTCCCCAAGAATGACATACCAGTAGCAAAATATGTTTTCCCCTTTTCCCAGTGTCCAAAGACAGAGATGAGGTGTCTTAGCAAGTGCACCAGCAATGTGTGGAGCAGAACCGCCTTGGGAGCCACTGTCACACCTGAGTTGATCCGTTTTAGGCTTCCCATGGAAATGTAGCATTTTGACTCTTCGTTAGTAAATCTTTGAGGTTGCATTTGACTTGCTGTTGCAATGTCTGCTACTTGCTCTTCATGCAGCTAGTCCATGTATTTGTTTATGTAGTCAGTGCTAGGGTTTGATCTAGACAGCTCCATCATCTTTTCAAGAGCTGCACCATGGTCGGCTGTGGAGAGAGGGTGAGTGGGAGGGGACACCTGTGTCCCACAGTGGCTCCTCCAGTCAGTGAAGGTCCTGAAATTGGTCTCTTCAGCTAATAGGGAGCTTTCCTCAGCTACCGTGTGTTTGGAAAGAGGAAGAGCAGTCCCAGGACCTACAGCTGTGAGACTCTTCAGACGGACCTTGTGGAGACATCTGCAGGTGTAGTCTGGGATGGAACGGCTCCTGTTTGGCTCTTGTTACCCACGTGCAGCATGTGGTTATTGAGCTTATAAGGGAGCAACATAGGAAAGAATCCTGTTCTCATCTACTACCTAATGCTAAGTCATTCCTCCTCAAGGGGAAGTGACTAAGCATTGGTCCTGGGTGCTAGGAGAGGAATGTCAGATCTGAAAGCAGTGTGAATGATGGACAGCCTTGTTAAACACAGGGCTGCTCTGCGGTGCAGAGGTGCTTGTGAGTTCAGAAGATACCTGCTGAAGGAGAACTGCTTTGCTGTTGGATGTCATCAAGCTGCAATCTGCCCGGGCAACAGCAAAACAGGCAGAGGTGTGTGCTCCAGACTGTGCCAGCCTTTGATTCTGTTCCTGAGGTGAGCTGCGCTTTGCTTGCTGCTAATTCCAACTATATTTGTAGGAATTATTTCTATGAATAACACAATGGTGGTGTTTGAGTCGCAGACAGATGCAGCAGAGCCTTTGCTCTGATCTTTTCAGGAACTCAAGCAGCTTTTTGCCATCCCCACCTGGAGCCATTGAAGCGTGCAGCCAGGAGCTGGACTCAGTGGTCCTCGCAGGGACCCTCCAGCTCAGGAATTCTATCATTTTACAATCACTGAGCTTGGCAGACATGCAAAGAGTGTGGGTGTGACAGCAAGCAATTAGCATGGCCAGCATCAGGAACCCATGGTTATGAGCTTAGGGCTGGTTTAGGTTTGCCAAGCGGGGGGACTAATGCTGGGATCCTTCTCTCCGGCCTGGAGGCTCTCACACAGCAGCATGGTTCTGTGTTTGGCAGGTGGGTTGGACCCAGGCTGTGCAGGAATCAACTGGGCTCTGCTTCAGCTGCAGTCTGAGGGCCTTTGGCTGCAGCCAGCTGCTGTTCACACAGGGTACAGAAAGCTCCAGAGCCACACAAGGGCCTTCGGGCTCCAAGTGAAACCCCACAAGCTGAGGGGAAGGAAGTGAACATCACCATCCTTAAGTATCACCACACGGAGCCTTGACCCTCCCTGGCACCCAGGCATCAAAGAGCTCTTTTCATGTTCTTTACAGCAGGCTGGGAAAGAATCTTGGCTTCAAAACTTCCAGAGCAGCAAGAAGGAAGTATTGGTTCTCTTCACAGACAGCCTTGGCTCTTCCGCTGCTGCCAGTGGGGAACATCAGCAGAGAGCATCTCTAAAGCAGAGAGAAGCACATGTATGAGAATGAAAGTCAATTAGGTCTGAGCAGGATTAATAGGGATTTAATTGAACTATGTGAACTGGAACTTGGGTCACGAGCTGCTTATGAGCCTGCCTCAAGGGATCATGCAGCTTGCACTGGAGGAGCACAAGGATGCATTGTGAGCGGGACAGCATGTGGTCAGAGAGGGAGACCTGCTTGAACAGTCAAAAATGGAAGAGAAAAACTGCTTGAGATAGATGCCTGGGAATTTGAGGATTTACCGCACAGTCTTTCCTTCCTTTCCTCTTCTGGGGAGGGAACCAAGTAACACCAGCCAGAGCTCACCCAGCTCACCGCTCCTCCTGCAGTCCAAGTGGCTGCCAGGCAGCTCCCTGCTACAGCTACACTTGCCATGGGGCCTACAGAAATCCCCATTATCAATCGACTGAATCCCCATTTAATCCCCCGATCCTATTAACAAACACTGCCTTTATTTTGCTACCTCCATGGGGGCTCTTGGAGCCAACATCCCTCATGAGAGGCAAATTAATTAAGACATTGCACCGTTTCCTCTTTCCAGGAAGGTGGAGGTGTTTTGGCAGACATTTTGCTGCTTCCAAGTCAAGCACGGACACATGCATGCCTGAAAGTTTGAGCCAACCACCCTCACACAGATCGAAGGAGCTGAAAGGCCTCCCCTAAACGCGTCACTCTCGTGAACAGGCCATGGATGTCCCTGTGTTTCTACAGAGCTCAAGAAGCTTTCATAGTAAACAGAAAGAGGCAGCATGACTTTTAAAAAGTTACTTTGGTTTTAATTTGAAACAAAGATTATATGTAATTGGTGTCAGATATTTTTGTCATGTTTCTTTGTCCTGAAATCTCCAAGCAACTTCGGAGTGCTTTTGTCTCGCATGCTTTGTTCTGTTCTCCTCATGCTGCCCACCTGACTCATCCACCAACAGCAAGGGAAAGAAGCAAACGCGGTCCTTCTCACACTGATGGTTCCAGCAAATGTGCTGCTAGTCTTCTGGTAGAGAACAGACACAGCACAGCACTGCTGCTGGACCTGGGCTCACAATGCATTTGTCAATTGAGGATGGCAGTCTGTGTATGCAAAAGGATGGCAGACTTGCAGCCCCACCACAGAACCCTTTTCTTCAAAGCCACTGTAAGCTCTGGGGCACCTAACACAGCAAGTTCTCCTCCCGTTGACTCATTTGTGATCAAACAAACCAAGCAGTGAGCTGGCATCAGGAAGCTCCAGATGCCTTACAGAGACTCTGTGGCTACGACACCACCTCTCTCCAGACCCTTCTAGCCATATTTCAGGCTAACACTAGACTGTCCCTGGCCCTGAAGAGACAGACCCTAAAGGAATGCAGTGTCTTCAGCTCTTGCCATATATCAGGTCCCAAATAGGTGAAGTCCTCTTTGCTGCTAATGCATTGGAAGCCCTTCCCTTCCAGCTTCCTTAGTTCCAATCCGCAGTCCACAAAAGGGAAAGCACAGCCATGCCTGAAAAACAGACCACGCAGTCCGTTGCCTTTGGTGCACTTCTGAGGAAGCATTCCAGGCGATTCTGCTGTCCTTTGTGCCTTCCTGCTCAAGCCCTTATCACTTCTTTTTGCTTTCCTTGGCTTTCTTGCTCAGCTGAGCAGCACTTGCCTTGGGTTTCTTCACCATCTCCCAGGTCTTAGACTCAAAGCCCTCCAAGTCCTACAAGAATCAATTGGGAAACAGTCAGGGAGCTTTCTAACAACGTGATGATGCCCAGCTCATTTCGGGCATTTATGTGAAAGCAAAAGTACGTAAGTGCTGGGTATCTCCGCTGGAATGCATCTATATCAGGCTGAGCCTACATTTAGTAAGACCTGAGCAGCACCATCCCTGCTTCCTCTGTATGTGTTTCTGGATGAGTGTGAATCCACACACAGCCTGTTACCACAGAGGTTGTTCTAAGCTTAAGTGCCTAAATCAGGCTTTGTAGAGAAAAAACACCCCCATTTTAACAGCAGGACAAAAACCAACACTAAACAACAATTACTCACACCAGAAAAAGATATCACAGAATCACCAGCATGTATTGAACCACTGAAAAGGTATTTCTGCTAAATTTTCATCCTTATCACGTGCGAGACAAAAGGTAAGCCTCAAAACAGCAGTCAGAATGTCACAGTCAGAGCCTTTACACCAAGACCAAAATCCAGGCAGGGCACCGAAGACAAAGCTCTCTTCACCTGGACTAACAAGGAATCCTAAGCTATAAAGCTTGTTTCCTTCAGGGCAGATGACAGATCATATTTCAGCCATGGGAAATAAAGTCTAGTTATCTGGTAAAGACACGAGGGAACAGTGCCAGTCTCATTGGAGAAAGCGCACACACACAGATTGCCTCCTTTCATTAAATGCATTTGAGTCTAAATATTGCTTTAGCATCTTGGGTTCTAGCAGTCAGAGCTTGCCAACTGGAAAAGGACACACAGAAAACGGCAGAGCAAGATGTGCTAGCTTCAAGCTTCCAACACAGAGCACCAGATAATAGAGGGGCAGACATGCATCTGACAGTATCCTTTAATCAAAGAGTCCTGTTCAATCATCTCTAAAGTCAATGGGCTATTACGGTTCATATCTGTGTGGCTTCCCAAGGAAAGTGAGTTGGCTGCCTTTCCAAAGGCTGTAATCAGTGCATGGGGAGCTGCGAGGCTCTGCAGAAACAGAGCAACAAGCAGCTATTACTCAGGTTTGTAGATTGGTGCTGCTGAGAAGTGAACACTGATGCCTTCTGCTGTTCAAACCAAGGTAGTCTCCAAAGCCTGAAGCCTCTAAAACTAAGAAGCTCATCTGTATGTGTACCTAAGCATCATTCCTAAGAAATGGAGAGTATCTCTTTTGTTTATTGTCATGTGAATTAATCACATGCACAGGAAATCGTGGGGACAGTGCATATACGGAGAAAATAAGAAATAGAGCATACAAACAACCTAAACACAAACAAGTTTGTCAGTTCTATCGCATTAATAGGACGAATGAGGGCCAGAAAGTACACATCAAACAAAGCAGTCATCATTCTCAAAGAACAAGCTCTAGATATACAGTATCTACAGAAGTACAGAATAGAGACAAGCTCAAGGCGCAGGGACACCTTTCTTCCTCCCACGCTGCTTTTGTTTCTCTCAGCCCTCGGAGAACAAGGGATGCTCACAGTCCATCGCCAGCAGTTCCAGATGGGCTGAAATGCTACCAGTTGGGAACACCAACACGGAAACGTGGGACAAGCAGCTCCATTTCCAGGAGGGACGTGAAGCCGACCACATCATGACCCTGCGATTGCCAGCCTGAGCCAGGCACATTTTGAGCAGCTATTGAAAGAGGCAGCACCACTATTCAAATGTTTGTTTCACTTTTATTTGCAATAGAGAGATGCTAAATGCATCAAAAATACATTTCAATATGAAATCAAATAGTTGGGATACTGGTAGTGACTAAAGACAAAGCTTCCTTAGTTCCTCTCTGCAGTCCATGAAAGGGAAAGCACGGCCAGGCCTGAAAACCAGACCACGCAGTGTGTGTCCTTTGGTGCACCTCTGAGGAAGCGTTCCAGGTGATTCTGCTGTCCTTTGTGCCTTCCTGCTCAAGCCCTTATCGTTTCTTTTTGCTTTCCTTCTTGCTTCTCAGCTGAGCAGCACTTGCCTTGGGTTTCTTCACCATCTCCCACGTCTTAGACTCAAAACCCTCTGAGTCCTGCAAGAAGCAATTGGGAAACAGTCAGGGAGCTTTCTAACAACTGGCTGACAGCTGCTTTGGGAGCTCAAGTCACCTGACCAAGCAGCTTTGGGAGACCAGCACAGGAAATCGCCTTCCTGACCTCAGGGCACATTAGAAACTCCACATCTGTCAAGTTCCCAAAAAACCCATGCAAACCAGAGCCTAAAGTCCTCTCTAGCAAGGCGGTCCATGCTGGGAGAGTGGACCCTCTGCCTGGCAGCTCATAGGGCGCAGCAGCAGCTGCAGGATAGGATGAGCTGGCACCTCAAGGCTGCTGGCGTGCGGAAGGAAGGACAGAACCAAGTGCAGCACTCTCAGCAGTGCCGGGGCACACTGCCGTAGGCAACAGCTACAGACAGTTTCCTCCCAGCTGACTGCCTGAGCATTCCTATCAATCTCACACAGCGCAACTTACTGCCTTTGGGGACTTGGAAGCTGGCAGGATGATGGCCAGCACACACAGGAGCTGGAAAAGGGCTCCAAACAAGAGTCTGTAGCGCAGCATGTTCTCCAATATCGTGGGCTCAGGGACCTCAGGTGGTGAGAAATGCAGTTCAGCAGCCATAGCGCAGACAGCTGCTGCTCCACTGCTCTCACAGAGGCTGCGTGCTGTAAGGGGGGAAAAAGGCATCATTAGCCTCAGGCACTGCAATGGGGTTACTTCCTGCGAGCAAACATTTCCAGGCTGACTTAGAGAGGTGCTGGGAAGATATCCAGGGCCTACTGACCCGAGAACAGAGGGACAGCAAACTTGCATTTCAGTTGCCTTTGCCCGCCTGCCTAGGAAAAGAGCCCTCAGCCTTCAGTACTGCTGCACTTGCAGGTGGGGGGAAGAGAAGCAAGAGAGGACGGGTGGACGTCAAATAAGGGAAGAGCTTAACAGACAAGAATAAACCTATCCCTGAGCTCCATCACACACGCGTGACCACTGCCTCATTAATATTAATACCAGTATTATTCACAGAATTAAAGTTTCCCATGTTCACGTACCTGGTTGTGGACGTGTTTGCTGTCTTGCTGCTGCTGTGCTCTACAACGCCAGACACAGAAATAAAGTGCACAGAAAGCTGATCTGTTGAAGACAGAGGAGTGAGCTGTGCTTAACCAACACTGCTTCAGCACACGCTTACAGTAAGGCACACCTACCTTACAATGGCCACGCAGGAAGCTCCAGACACAGCTCCGGACTGTTTCCATGAAGCCCAATTGCATTTCACAGCCACTCACGCTGTGCTCCTCAACAATCTGCAACAGAAAAGTCACAAGATGCAAATCCCATCCCTCGGAGATGTCACAGACCTCTGCGCTCATGAAGCAGCACTCATGTCATTGGGTGAGAAAGCAGACGTGTGCTTACCGAGTGAGCGCTGTTTGCTGCCATCTGCTGGTAGGACCCCACCTAACTCTAAGTACGAACACTAACCTATGCCTAACTCTAAAACAGGAACAGAAACCTACACCTAACACTAAAACATGAACAGTAACCTACAGCTAACTCTAAAACAGGAACAATCATCTACTAACACTAAAACGTGAACAATAACCTACTCTTAACTAAAAAATGCAAACAATAACCTACTCCTAAAACTACAACTAAACTTAACACTAAAATCCACAATAGAAATAGGGTTAAGATGGAACCGGGGGCCCGCAGAGGTCTCAAAGGAGGAGCTGATGTTAAATGAAGCCACCCGGCTAATGCCGGGGGCGGGGGCCGCGCAGACAGTAAGGAGCCCAGCGCCTGGACCAGTGATGGCAGAGCTGAGATGGTAAGGATGTGGGGCCTGGCACGGTGGTGTGGTGCCAGGCCAGCTGTGCCACGGGCGGATCCACCTCCATGGGCTCATCTGGAGGTGGATCCACCTCCATGGGCTCATCTGGAGGCGGATCCACCTCCATGGGTTCATCCGGAGGCGGATCCACCTCCATGGGCTCATCCGGAGGTGGATCCACCTCCATGGGCTCCACGGAGGTGGTCATGCCGCTGGTCCAGGCGTGATGGGAACGGGCTCGCTTGCCTGTCTGCCACCTGATGGTCATGGCGGGCCCCCTCCTCCTCCTCTTCGACCCTGCAGTCCCCGGCTCCATCTTCCCACCTAAATCGTGGGAATCCTCCAGCCTTGCTCTCTTGGCTTCCGACATGGCTGTCAACGTCCAGAGCTCTCAGAGGCGAGTGCGTTGCATGGGGCAACAGTGACCAAGGTGACCAAGGTGACATGGCCAGGGTTCTAACATGGCGGCCGCACTGCTGGCACTGCTGGCACTGGCGTTCCACATGGTATGAGGAGGGAGCTGGAGGACAGGGCACGGCACGGGAGCCAGAAGGCACTGCCTGTGCCCAGCGGGCAGCTCTTCTCTCCAGCAGCAAGAGGCCACAGAGGAGCTGGCCCTGAGCAAAGGGCCCTCGGCCTCCTTCATCCTCCCCCTTCTTCCACAAGGGAATCTCTTGGCGCTGCCATACGCAGCACGCAGCACCACGCTGATCTGATGGGGCTCCTGAGCTCAGCGCCAACAACAGCAGGCTCCAAAGGGCACCTGACTATGCCTGCCTGCTGGGACACACCAGCTCTGCTCTCCATGTTCCAATCCAGAGCCTCTCCTTGTAACACCTCTGACTCCATTTGCATCCACTCACTCTGATTACATCCCACATCCGCACACCATGCTGGAACACACACGGGGCCACGCTGCTTCACCGACCCTCAGTGGGGACCCACAGCCGTACAGCACCATCAGCACAGCAGAACCGGGCCGTGCTCCTGATGCTGCCGCTTGTCCAGCCTCCCTCTCGCTGCCCCCATTCTGCTCAGGCAGCCGGTCCCAGCAACAAACACCAGCACAGAACTGCAGCCCCGACTCATCCCGCTCACTGACAGCCAGAGCAAGGACATGTTACACACCTTCCTTCAGCTCCGATCACCTTCCTGGCACCACCATGCCGCCATGGCCCGGAACTGCTCCCGCCGGCACCAAGCGCTTCCTGCCCCTCCATCCCCTGCTCCTCCTTTCCCTTCACTTTCCATCCGCACTCAGGACGCAGATCTCAATGGAGGTGGCTGCAGAAGATCATCAGTGCAGGCAATCAATGGCTCGTGCTGCGCTTCACTGCCTTGTGCTCCTCACTGACTGCTCTGTTGTGCCCTTTCCTAACCCTGCAGGATCAGGATGGCCCGGCTGGCTTTACTGCAGAGCCTCATCATCTGAGTCTGAAGCCTTGGGGGAAAAGCTCAGCAGCTGCCGAGGGAAGATTTCATGCCGTGTCCTGCACACAGCCCAGCCCTCCCTGCTCTGCGCTCCTGGCATCCCCTGCAGCCCCTGTGCTGTGACCAACACGATTTGTGCTCGGACCCAACGCCCTCCCTGCTGCCGGCCCTCCCCCATGCCCATGTGCTGCACCCACAGCGGCTGCCCCAGCCCCACAGCCCCGCAGCCTCCTGCAGGCAGCACAGCCCCGGGCACCGGGCTCGGCCCCAGCCCCCGAGGTGCTGCTGCACGGGCTGAGCCCAGACCCACAGCTGAGATGCAATGACCACTCATCAATATTTGGTTTCCCTCCTTCACATCCAGGTCCTTTGCTGCACACAGCCCAACAATCATCTCTTTCACCTCCGGCAGCGCTGCTTGCTGCCATGCAGGCAGCAGGAGGCAGTGCCTTGTAGCTCATTGTACCGAGTCCACTGTGCAGGCTGGTGGAAGAAGGCGCCAATTGAAAATGGCCACCAGACACTCCTGGCATCCAGCCTCTCCTCTTTGGGCTCTTGCTCAGCAACGTGCCCTCGCAGCACCCTGGCACTAAACACGCAGCGCTGCCCATCGCGCGCTTGAAGCTATTGGAGCTGAAGCAGCGCCGCGCTGCTCAGGGCCCTCCCGGCTCACGGCTCAGCTCTGTGCCTGAGGCGCGTTCACCTGCAGCCCTCCAGCTGCCCTGTCCTCCTCCACGCATGCAGCTGGGCTTCCCGGGGCAAACAGCAACACACGGTGCATCAGAAGGCTGAAAGAGACAGCCAGGAAGACAGACAAGCTCAAGAGGCTGAGCGCAGGGACACCCTTCTTCCTCCCACGCTGCTTCCTCTCCCTTGCTTTCCTCTCAGCCCTCGCAGAGCAAGGGGATGCTCACAGTCTGTTGCTAGCAGTTCCAGTTGGGCTGAAAGGCCACAGGTGCAGAACACCAACAGGGAAACGGGGGAAAAGCAGCTGCATTTCCATGGAGGGACCTGAAGCCGACCGCTTCATCGCCCTACGATGGCCAGCCCAAGCCAGGCACATTTTGAGCAGCTACTGAAAGAGGCAGCACCAGTTTTAAAAAGTTTGGTTCGCTTTTATTTGAAATGAAGAGATGCAAAATGCAACTAAAATACATTTCAACACAAAATTAAGTAGGTAAGATACTAACAATGACTAAAGACATGCTATAAGGTCAGCTAATAATCAATACGTTGAAACAGGGATCGAGCTGAAGCACCCTGAAGGAATGCAGCGTCTCCAGCTCTTGCCATACATCAAGTCCTGCACAGGTGAAGCCCTCTTCTAATGCAGCACAAGCCCTTCCCTTCCAGCTTCCTTCCTTCCTCTCCATTGTCCACAAAAGGGAAAGCACGGCCGTGCCTGCAATCCGGACCATACTGACCGTTGACTTTGGTGCCACCTCCGAGGAAGCGTTGCAGGTGGTTCTGCTGTCCTTTGTGGCTTCTTGCTCAAGCCCTCATCGTTGCTTTCTGCTTTCCATCTCGGCCTTCTTCCTCAGCTGAGCAGTGCTTCCCTTGCCTCAGCTTTCTTCACTCTCTCCTAAGTCTCACTCCCCAAACTCTCCGAGTCCTGTGCCCTGTGCCCTTTCCTGTGCCCTGGCTTATGTCTCTGAACATTGGGAGAGGGCTCCTAAGCTCTGTCCCTATGCTGGATCAACTCCAGCTCTTCCTCCAGCCAGCCCATAACCCTTCCACGCCTCATTTTTCTTTCACTTGCAGGGAGTCTGGATTCCCACCATGGGAATGAATGGAAGAAAGTACGCTTGAGGAGCAGAAGTTTGTGTTTGGCTGTGCTCAGATCTTCCTCCCAAGAGATGCTCTTCACGTCTTTCTTGTTTCCTTTCTGCTAGAAGCTGAAGCAAACAGGCTTGCAGTGAAGCATGGCCTTGCAGGAAGGCAGGACACTGGTGTGGAGTGTGGCCCAGCTGTGAAGAGAGCTACAGACACACACCAGGCATCTGGGTTCTGGGTCCTGTCTTTCTAGTCAGGCTTGCTGTCTGTCCTTTCTTGCGACTGTTGTCATTGCATGTTGCTTGAGGTCTTGCAGTTGGAGGGGTTGACAGTGACCTTTCCTGTCCAGGATTGGAAAATCGAGCCCACAGTTCACCCAAGAGCCTAAGATCCATTGCAGTCAACACTGGAGATGAGATTTCTCCGTATCGTGGCCCAGTTGGGCCTTTGGTCTCTATGAGGGAGGTTGGTCTCGATGATCTCCGGATGTCCCTTCCAACACCTCTAATTCTGTGATTCTGTGCCAGTTTGCAGATTGAAGGTAGTGCTGGACTCATTAAATCTTGCAGCTTCCCCCTTCTTGGTTCTAACAGGGAGAGGTGCTGAGCCAAATGGCAAGATCTACGTGAAAGCTGCTCTCCAGGCTGGAGGGCTTCCTGGAACAGCAGGTCCCAGGACAGGGGGACGACCTTCCCCCACAGCTGACAACCACTCCTTCTGCAGGACGGTGGCTGCAAGAAAGCGCAAGGGAGTGGAGGAAGAGGAGCAAAAAGCAGAGCTGTGGCCTGCCAAAAAACACGCGAAGGTGGAGCGCAGTGTGGCAAAGGCCCAGAGCCCACATCAGAGCAGAGGCAGTGTGCCAGCTCCAGAAGCACATCCTGGGCTAGAAGTAAGAAGATGCTGTTGTAGCTGCCTTGGTGAAGCACTTCCTTCATCAAGTGCATGGAGTTTGCTTGGGGTTTGCTTTGCTTTTTCCTTCTCTGGACAGAGAAGGGAAAAGAGTTGAAGGCTACCCAGTCCATGTCCTTGACCATGACCATGCCACAGTGCGTGACCCCCTCTTTTCCCTTTAACCCCACGTCCCACAAGAAACCTCCTTTCCTGAGAGGCTTCCTGGCCTGTTTTCATGGTACCCATGTTTCCGCAGTTTTGCTGTTGACAAAATGAATTTCTCTTTTCTTGCACTACACCCAGGGTTCATTCCTTCTGATATCTTTTCCTATAGAGCCTGTTTCTCAAATAAAGGCTCTTTCATTTGCCCATCGGGGGGGGACAGACCCTTTTGTCTGAAGTGGAACTACTTAATCTATCCCATGCTCTCTGTTACTTTTGGTACTGCATGTGTTTCCCAGGCAGCATTTCACCACGTACAGACTGGTGTACGTTTATGTGCCTGAGTGATTCATCCACAGCGTAACTGGGGAGGTGAAAGTCAGTGTGAGAAAGTGAATGTGATTCACACTCTCTCAAGTATTGCTTTAAGATGTTTTAAGATGATCTTTATTTGTGAGGTACAAAGTGCTCTCCGAGGCCTCTTCTAAAATGGTCCAGCTGGCAGTTACAGGTTATTGTCTTGTGTTTTTAATTCAGTGTTGCTTTTCTTAGCTGCCTGTTTCTGCCCTGGTATCCTTTGCAGAAGCTCTGGAGGTTGGATACAGCAAACACAAGAGTCCTTATCACCAGCAAATGTGAGCTACAGGTGTGACACAGGCAGTCCGTTGCCTCCTTTTCAGTACAGGTGCAGTGGTAGGTCCAGGAGTTGGCATCCTTAATACACAGTGGAATTACAGCCATCTTTGTTCAGTAAGGAGGTTATCATTACCTACAATAGAGCCCATCTGTACTACAGGAATGTTTATGTGGAATGACTGTGCTGATGAAGGTAAGATTTTCGCTTTTGGATTCTCAGTCCAGCCCACAAAGCAAAATGAAATGGAAGAGGGAGAAAATGTGCTCATAGTTCTTGCTTAGTTCTAATTGCAAAGCAAATGACTGCCTGCTAGTCAGAGCAGGATGGTGCCTGCTGTCTGGGAAACCTCCTGCAGAAGCACTGGAGCTTTTGCATCATGTGCAAAACCTGCCTGAGACGGGCCATAGGGCACCCACAGCCTCTGGGCAGCCTGGGCCAGGGCCTCACTGCCTCTGGGGGAGGAATTTCCTCCACCCATCTACCTCCATTTCCACTCTTGGAGTTTAAAGCCATTCCCACTCGTATGATCGCTGTCTGCCAATGCCAAGTGACATGCAAGGTCTGGTAGTGGGTCAGGTAATGACACGACAACTGTACACGGACAACTGTGCTATTACTGTCAATTTATTGGTAGTGTGGGGCCTGGAAAACTCTGGTTGATGACAGCTGTGGTTCTGTGGATGTCAGATGGTGCCCCAAACCAACCCACTGGGGGTGCTCCCACCTCCTGATGGATGGTGGAGAGGAGCGGGAGGGCAGAGGTGGTGCTGGGGAAGGGCTGGGGGCTGCTGGGCCTGGTCTGTTTCCCCCTGGCAGTGGTTTTCCAGGTGTCTGATGCCCCTAAGCTGACACGGTGGGGGGGGGGGTGCTTCTACCTAATAAAGGATGGTGGAGGGGAGCGGGAGGGTGGTGACGGTGCCTGGGGAGGTGGGGGGCTGCTGGGCTGGTTGTGCTTCCCCCAGGCAGTGGTTGTCTGTCTCTTGGACTGTTTCCCCACCTCTGCACTCTGCGTCCCCTGATGGATGCTGGAGGGAAGGAAGAGGGCAGAGTTGGTGCCGGGGGGGAGGGGGCTGGGGGCTGCCGGGCCTCTCAGGCTTCCCCAAGGCAGCAGTTGTCCGGGTGCTGGGTGATGCTCCGGAGCTGAGGGGACCGCTCCCGCCCCCTGAAGGATGGCGGGGGGGGGCGGGAGGGGTGGCATTGATGCCTGTTTGGACCGGGGGCTGCTGGGCTTGTCAGAAACCCCCAGTTAGGAAGCTTGACTGTGAGCTGTAGATGCTGGTATTGTCCTGGACTTGTTTAGCCCATTTTTTAGCTTCAGCGCGGCACCTGCAAAGAGAGGAACGTGCTGAGGGCACAGGAGAGCCCCTGCTCTGCTTTCTCACAGCGCATGGCAAAGAGCCACCCTCAGCTCCCAGCCTGTCTCTGGCCCAGCAGTAAGGATGGGCTGAAGCCAATGACAACATCTAACTGCGTCAATCACAGACCGTGTGAGCCAACAATTAACTGGTCTCTTTACGCTGCTTTAACTAGAAACGCCTCCTGGCCCACAGCAGCCCTACAGAAAAGAGTTGGGCAGGATGGGGATGGGGGTCAACAACTCACTTTCTGTTCCTGTACCAGTAAATAAGAAGCCAGCACGGAAGCATCCCCAGCAATAGGGAACCCAAGGAAGCTCCAGCAAGTATCAGGTAGAACTTCCAACCAACTTTAACTTGCTCGGTGTTTGCATGCCCTGCACCAGGCACACCTGGAGGAACAACATGGTCATTGCTTTGTCTCGTGCCCTAATGGAAATCTCAAGGAGGTATGACATTGCTACACAATTCTTTTCCATTTTGTTGGCCTCCTGGAACAAGTGAAAATCCTCAGGCTGCAATGCTTCCCCGATTCCAGGGGATGCAAAGGGAACTCCCAAAGGCACCGCGCATCGAGGCGCTCTGGAGCCTCTATTTTGCCTCTCAGCTTTGGGTACGCTCTGGCTCTGCCAGATTTGCTCCTTCTTCTCCATCATGCTCTAACATTTCTTTTGCACTCACCTACCCTTGCCTTGTGAGGCTGGGTAGTGCTGCCGCAGGCCGGCACACCGTGACCCTTTGGGACACGTCGTCTGACTAAACAAAACTCATTAGAGCAGAAGGAGAGTGTGTGCATCTGTTTAATCAGTTGCTGCTAAGAGTGATGTGGACAAGAACCACTGTCGTGTTGTGCAGGGAGTGCTGCCCTAAGCTCTCCCCTCCCACTCAGACCCCACTCCTCAGGGGCAGAGTCAGGGCCCCTCAGCAGCACCTGAACCTGTTTCTCCCCTTTTCCTTCCCCCCGGCATGGGCACAACTTGCACGCTCCTGGTTTTCAGGATGTTTCTCCTGCTTATAAACTCCTGCCAGATCGCTGCTTACCTGGATTCCTCAGAAAACGACAGAACCAGTTGTGGTGGGCTTCCCCAGGATTGGACAGTGCTGTGAAGAATGAGAGAAAGGCAATGTCTGGGCATGGTGCAGGCACAGAGGAGGCAGAAGGACGAGGAGGCTCCCTCTATGCCATTGCGCCATCTGTGAGTCAGTGCATCTCTCTGGACCTCAGTTTGCAGGAGGGACCCCACTCCAGGCTGCTGGTGTGCCTGGAGCCTCAAGGGAGGCACAGCAAGCTCCGGAATGCAGGGACTGTGGGAGGGAGGTACGTTGAAGGGTTCTATTCCATCCCATCTCTGCTGAATTTGGTTTTGGTGGCCTTGTTCCCAAAAGGACAAAGTTCCTAAGTCCCTGGGAACTGGGTGCAGTGGGAGGGGAGCAACCTCTAACCACAGCCACGGAGCTCTACCGGCGGCCCTTACCTGGAGTGCCAGCTGCTTGCCAAGCCTCTCTTTCTCCCAGAGGGATGGGCAGTGTGCAACGGATGCCTTGCTGAAATGCATCCCTGTGAGCAGGCTCTGCGTCAGTCCCTTTAGAAAGGAGGTAAGAGAGTAGGGCTGTAAGTAACTGCTTCTCATCAGGAAGATGGTATCTTCAGGAGGAAGGTGATGCCACAAGCCAGTGCAGACACAGGGGCATCACCACAGCAAGGCTCTGATCCGTCTTTTCCTGCTGTGCACACTGCAGATGCTCCATGGATATACATCTAGAAACTCAGCTTCCCAAGACTTTCACGGTTCCCACGGAAGGGGCCTCTCCTGTGCTCCTGCCCCCAGGCACAGCAGTGGGGCAGTGCTGGCAGGTGGCTGAGTGCCACCACGTTGGACTTGTTGGAAATCAGTCTGGACTGTCATCGGGAGTTGCTGTCAAACAACAAACCTCTGATGGCCCATCAGACTGAAGATCCGCACCCAACAGCAGGATGTGAATGGATCTACCAGCGCTGAACCGCCTCTCTTTGCTGTCTCTCTGTCCCTCTTTCCCTTTCTTCTGTCTTTACTCTTGGTCGTCTTTCATTCTATGGCTCATCAGAGCAGCCATGGCCTATAAGAACGGCCTCTAATTGTAATTAGCCCATATTAACCCATTAGCCAATGTTACCCCCAATTGGTTGTTGTTAGTTGTTAAGAAAGCCCTCAATAAAATCCATATCTATTATTCCCCTCACTTTGGAGTTTGGGACCCTTTGCATTGGAGATGGGGAAAGATTCCCCCCTTGAAAAGCACAGAGTGAGAGCAGACATAGATAGGAAGAGAGATGGGATGGGCAGCATCCATTCTGTGCTCAGATGCTGCTTGGTCTGCATGCTTCTCTTCTGCTTTTATATGAAGTTCATACATGAAGATTATATATGAAGTTTATATATGAAGGCTGCAGCAAAGTGTCTCTGCTATGGAGCCCTGGAGGGGGATAGAGATGGAAAACGGGGGAGAAAGGGCAACTAAAAGCAGAACCGTGATGCCAAATGGGTCAGAAAAGTGTATAACTCCAAGGAATAAAAGGGTGAATCCCTCTCAAAGGCCTGAACCCAAGGACCAAAGATTGAAGCCCTTTTACACAGAATCACACAGAATCACAGAATTACCCGGGTTGGAAGGGACCTCAAGGATCATGTAGTTCCAACCCCCCTGCCTAGCAGGGCCACCAAACATACACCTTTACTAGATCAGGTTGCCCAGGGCCCCGTCCAACCTGGCCTTGAACACCTCCAAGGACGGGGCATCCACAACCTCACTGGGCAGCCTGTTCCAGGACCTAACCACTCTTCTAGTAAAGAACTTTCCCCTAACATCCAACCTAAATCTTCCCTCCTTTTTTTTTTTTTTTTAGATGCACCCCAATGCCCAATGATGCATCCCTGTCACCAAGCCCTGAGCCCCAGGGCTGGTAGTTGTGGCTTTAAGGCTCCTTCCAGCAGTGTATGGGGAGAGCAGCTTCAGGGAAGCAAAGGCTGCAGTGGGTAAGGGATGTGAAGGGAAAATGGGGGACAAAAAGGCTCTTGATGGGTTCTCTGCTCTCTGACTTGGCTGTCTGGGATGGGGAGCAGAGCAAACCCCCATGATGCAAGAGGAAACAGCGTCCTGCTGTTCCACCTGGAGCACCACGAGTCCATGGGGCCGGATGGGATCCATCCATGAGTGCTGGGGGAGGTGACAGCTGAGGCTGTTGGTGTCTGTTGGTCTGCACTGACTTCAGCAAAACTTCCACACCATCCGCCATGGGTTTCTTCTGGGGAAGCTGCAGCCCCTTTGGGGGCACTTACGGCATCATTTTAGGGTCACTTGGGGGGATTTTGGGTCATTTGGAGTCATTTGGGGGCACTTCTGGGGTCATTGGCATGCATTGGTGCACTCTGTGCTGGGTGAGGAACTGACTGGAGGATGGGCCCAGACAGTGGTGGTTGAATGGAGCAACAGCCCGCCAGCAAACAGCCATCAGATAACACCAAGTGGGGGCATGGATTGATCTGCTATGGGGTAGTGAGGGTCTTATTGCTCCCTATAATTCACAAAGGGAAGCTGTGGTGAGCTGGGGGTTGGTCATTGGGAGGACACTGGGGTGATGTCGGGAGTGATGCTGTTGGGGTGACATTGGGGTGACATTGGGGTGGTATTGGGGCTGTGTTGGGGTGACGTGGTGACATTGGGGCTGTGTTGGGGTGACGCTGGGGTGATGGTGTTGGGGTGACATTGGGGTGACACTGGTGTGATGCTGTTGGGATAACGTTGGAGTAATGTTGGGGAGCGATGTTAGGAGCGATGTTGCGGTATCACTGGGATTGCTATCAGGGAGGGAGGGATGTTTTTGTTGCTGGGGGGCGACGCTGGGGGGTCATGTTGGGGTCATGTTGGAGTTACGTTGGGGTATCCCTTCGGGGGCGACATCGCTGGGGTGGCGATGGGGGGTCAGTTTGGGGTGACACCGGGGTGCAGTTCCGCTCTTTGGCCACGCGGTGGCAGCAGAGAGCTCTCCGCTCTCTTTACGACAACGAAACGAAGTTGGGTCAGCAGAACCGGACCGGAACCGCGCATCCAAATCCTTACGGAACACAAAACTCAACACTCCAATCTGCATCATTCCCATTTACAGAGAAAACCTCATGAGAAACACCCCTCCTTTCCCACCCCGCAGAACCGACCCAGACCCATAGATACCTTCCCGAACCACCCGTGTGCTGCCCTCAAGCCTCCCCCCTCAATAGGCGACCCAAAGGGACCAGAGCCCCCCAGCGCTGACACCGCACGTCCACTCTCCCCTCCCTCCCCCAAATTAGGGCCAGACCGCAGGGGGGCAACGAGGCGGCCGCCACCCACCCCCCATCTCCGTCCCCTTCATCTAACACGAAGGGGGTGATGGCAGCGGGGGGTCGAGCCCCTTCCCACACTAACCGGCTTTCGGGTTCCCCCCCCAGCATTTCCCACATGGCGTCGAACATGCAGCGCCACCTGGAGGTGTCCCAAGGGTGGGGGACGGCCAATGGTTGCAATTGAGCCGCTATGGGTAAAGGAAGGGGGGGCAAAGAGGAGACGGAGACACACCCCCCGAGGAGCTGAATACGGCATTGACCGGGAGGAGGGGGTGAGCGGGAGTGGCACAGGGTGAGCCTTAATTCTTCTCCCCCCGACCCCAACCGCACCGAGTGGTCCTGAGCCTTAAGTTGTGCATGATTCACAACCCTAACCCTGACCCAAACGCCATCCCAACTGCTACACCAAACCCGAACCCTAATCCAATGCCGAAGCCAAACCCAAATCCAACCCTAACCCTAATCCAGCGCCGAAGCCTAACCATAAACCAACATAGACACAAACCCAAACCCAACAGAGACACAAACTCAAACCCCAAACCTAAAACCAACTGTGCCCCAAACCCAAACCCAACATAGACACAAACCCAAACCTAAAACCTAAAACCAACTGTGCCCCAAACCCAACATAGACACAAACCCAAACCCCAAACCTAAAACCAACTGTGCCCCAAACCCAAACCCAACATAGACACAAACCCAAACCCCAAGCCTAAAACCAGCTGTGCCCCGAACCCAAACCCAACATAGACATAAACCCTAACTCCAAACCTAAAACCAACCCTACCCTAAACCCAAACACCAAACCTGAAACCAGCTGTGCCCGAAACACAACATAGACACAAAACCAAACCCCAATGCTAAAACCAACCCTACCTCAAACCCAAACCCCAATCCTAAAACCAACACTACCCTAAACCCAAACCGAACACAGACACAAACCCAAACCCCACACCTAAAACCAACCCTACCCCAAAGCCCAAATCTAAAACCAACCCTACCCCAAAACCAAACCCAACATAGACACAAACCCAAACCCCAAAGCTAAAACCAACCCTACCCCAAACCCAGACCCAACTGAGACTCAAACCCAAACCCCAAAGCTATAACCAACCCTACCCTAACACAAACCCCAAACCTAAAACCCCCCACAAACCCTTCTGTACTTCTATCATCATTAAGGAACACCCAAACCTTCCAGGACCCTTCTAACACAAGCCGATCCACGGTTCTTTGATCATCAAGGAGCCTCCCAAGGAGATCATGCCATCCCAAACCATTCCCTAGTTCTTAATGACCTTCAAGGACTATTGATGAGAGGTTGACCTCTCGTCTTTGACCCAGCTCCTTCACTTAGTCTGGTCAAAACCAGTTTCTTTGGCTACCCTTCCCTTATGTATACCCAGCTGTATTGTCTTAACTATAGACCCAGCTGTATTGTAACTATAGCAATGTCTACATGTCCCACTGATCCTTTTCTTCTGACATTCCCCAAAGCCAAGGATACTTCATCTTCAAGGAAGAGCCCTATTTACCTGATTCCTACTTTCATACTGATTAAGGGTCAAGGAAATAAAGTGGATGTCACTGTGGGAGTCTACTAGAAGCCACTCAGCCTGGACAACAATACAAATTATTCTTAATTCTTTAAAGGAGTATCTCAAGAAGAGCCTCACTTGTCCTAATGTTTCACCGGCTTCCTAGAAGTTGACGTGGTGTAGCACATAGCCAGTGGGCTCCATGGTTTTCATGGCCAACTAACTGAATATGAAAAACTGCAAAATGAGAATTTATTTCAGGAGAGTCTGGTGTCCCTAACTACCCTCCATCAATAGTGGCAGTAGAAAGAGCGAAAGTCTGACAGTAACAAACTTCTCTTTGTGCTTTGCCAACAGAGAAGAGAGAATAGCCAATACCATCTGAGTCAAACCAGGTGTGATTGTCAGGCTACCATCTCTTGGTGTTGTGCTCATCGTCTGGAACTGAAGTTTGTAGCCCACTTTGCCATAGTAGTGGTGCTAAGCAAAAAGATGAAGGCCTGCCTGTAATGACAGCCTCCAATTATCTGCTCAAACACAGCTGTGGGGAGACTTTGTTGGCAATGGCCCCACAGGGACCAATTACAGCTCCAACTTTCTCGAACATTTCTGGACAGCATTTTGACTGTACCTCCATCATTTGCTTACAGCAATCTTCTCTCAGTCCCCGAAGTTCATGTACACCACACACGCTGTGGGGCTCATTACAGTGCAGAAAGACCTAACAAGCCATTTCCCTCAAGTCTTCAAGGCCTGAACTGCTCCTTAGGGAGGTCTCAGTGTTGCAGATGACGGTTTCAAGGATCACTGTCCAAAAAAGGAGATGTCCTATTTAAGGGTACTTTGTCTTACAGCAAGCACTGAGATGTCACCGAGTGCAGCACAACCCGTGTGACACAGATGGCAGCTCTGCCAGGGAGAGGGAGGTACAGCCAGCATGGGGGTAGCATTGGGATCCAAGAGGGAAATGTAGTCAGTGAGAGCTGATATCTGGAGTGTGACTGCAACAGTCAGAGATGGGAATGAATGGCGATGGAGGAGAAAGAAGGATGTGCAAGAGGAGGGATGCAGATGCTTGTGGCCAGATGTGTGGTCAGTGCTGGTCCGGCTGGGTGTGTGGGAGGCATGGGAGGAAGCTGAGTCCCCTCCAGGAGCCAGGACTACAACCTCAGGATAAGATGCCTGAATGGATTCAGCTGAATCCCGTCCCTATGGAAGTGTAAAGGTGTCCTGCAGAGCCAAAATCCCTGCATCCCAGGGCAATGTGCCTGGGCAGGGACTCAATCACCAGCCAGGCTCAGCACTCAGCCTGCCCGAGGAGCTGAACAGGTATCTGTAGGGAGACGTGGGGGGGGAAGGAGCCCCCCAGCAGCACTGGGGCCTTTTGCTGCTCAGGGTGCTGCATGAGGCTGGAGGCTCACAGCTGCACTGCATGCTCAGGGCATTGAAGAGGGGACTTCAAAGAAAGAGAGGACCAAACATGGGAATTCCTGCCTTTTGTTCATTTTTCTGCTGTTAGGGTAGGGTTGACCGGAGAAATGGGAGTCAAGCTGTATATATTAACACAGCACTGAGACTGCTGCGCTGTATCTTTGGAGATGAGTGGGTTTGTGAGCAGCATCCTCGTGCTCCATCAGCCTTTTCTGGCTCGATGGACACAATGAGCATCAGCTTTGCTGATCCCATTCAGGTTTGAACCGCCTCCTCTGCAGCCAGAGCTCCAGCAGAGCAGAGCTGCATCTCTCCAGGCGTGAGTGCATTTCCTTCTCCAGCACACGGGCTGAGAGCAGCTGCTCAGGGCTGTGGAGAACACATTCTGTGCAGCTGGGAAACGAGCTGTATTTCTTTTAATGAGACTCCATCATTAGGACACTTGGCTCTCTCTATAAGACAGAGGTCCTTCCAAGCTGTGAACTGCCCTGCAGGATGCAAGTATTTGCCTTAGCATCTCTCCGTTACCAGAAAGAGCATCTGCCCAGGGAGATGATGTAGAGAGATGCTAAGAAAGACGTCACATTCTACAAGTAAAACTGAGCACTCCTGTCACTTTACATTGTACCCACCTGGGTGGCTCATGGTCATCTTCTCCAGAGCCAACCAGAAGAGGCCTCTTCTCCTCTCCTCTTCCATCCACATTCCAACTCATGTCAACAATCTTAGGCCATGGATCTGAACCAACATTTCCATCGGAAAATGAAAAAGGATTGGATGATACAGCAGGAGGAAGGTCACCAAGGAACAGTACAGGTTTGTGCCAAGAGAAATCTCATCTAACTTTCTTTTATTTTCTTCTGGGATGATTCCCCATGTCCAGGAACAGCAGATGCCCAACAGCAGCTCCATCAGCGAGTTCCTCCTGCTGCCGTTGGCAGACACGCGGCAGCTGCAGCTCCTGCACTTCTGGCTCTTCCTGGGCATCTACCTGGCTGCCCTCCTGGGCAACGGCCTCATCAGCACAGCCGTAGCCTGCGACCGCCACCTGCACACCCCCATGTACTTCTTCCTCCTCAACCTGGCCCTCCTTGACCTGAGCTGCATCTCCACCACTCTCCCCAAAGCCTTGGCCAACACCCTCTGGGACACCAGGGCCATCTCCTACACAGGATGTGCTGCACAGCTCTTTTTCTTTTTCTTCTTCATCTCAGCAGAGTATTCCCTTCTCACCATCATGTCCTATGACCGCTACGTTGCCATCTGCAAGCCCCTGCACTACGGGACCTTGATGGACAGCAGAGCTTGTGCCACCATGGCAGCAGCTGCCTGGGGCACTGTGCTTCTCTATTCCCTGCTGCACACTGCCAGTACGTTTTCACTGCCTCTCTGCCAAGGCAATTTGGTCAACCAGTTTTTCTGTGAAATTCCCCAGATCCTCAAGCTCTCCTGCTCAGAATCAAATCTCAGGGAAGTTGTGCTTATCATTTTTAGTGCTTGTTTAGTCTTTGGTTGCTTTGTTTTCATAGTTGTGTCCTATGTGCAGATCTTCATGGCCGTGCTGAGAATGCCCTCTGAGCAGGGACGGCGCAAAGCCTTCTCTACGTGCCTCCCTCATCTGGCTGTGGTCTCTCTCTTTCTCATCACTGCCTTTATTGCCTACCTGAAGCCCCCCTCAACTTCCTCCCCACTCCTGGATCTGACAGTGGCACTTCTGTACTCAGTGGTTCCTCCAACACTGAACCCTATTATCTACAGCATGAGGAACAGGGAGATCAAGCATTCTCTCAGGAAGATTTTGCAATAAGCACTATTCCAGCTTCAATAAAGTGCACATCTTCCTCGCAGGATTCTCAGTGATGGTTCTTCATGTTTTATGCATCTTTGATTGTTTGATTATGTGAGATATAGCAACGTGCAAAAAAATGTTATTGAACTTATAAATAAAAATTTATTTCACTTCTTTCCCACCTACTATCCATTTTCTCACTCCAAGAGCTCATGTAAACATGGAACCAGATTCCCCGAATAGGTTAAGAGATAAATAAATAGCATTCAAAATATGCTTTTCCTTAGCTCTTCTCTTATCCAACTTTGTCTGGATTTGGGGAAGGTACAGCCACAGATAGAAGCACAACTAGTTCTTTTCATTCCTCCTCTCTTTACACTGCCACAGTGCACAGAGGATTTGAGTCCTCTCATTTCTACAGGCCTGAAGGTCTTGTGTGTCTCACAGCAGTCCCGTCGTCTCTACAGCAGCACTCAGGGGTTTGCTTAATTTTCTTATCTCAATACTTGGAACAGCTACAGGACCTGTAGCATAAGTGACCGCAGAGCTCCTTATGAGGGGTGGAGTGACGGTGGGCTCTGTCCAGAGCTTGGAGCAACTGCAGGATGTGTAGCAAAAACTTGGAGCTATTGCAGGGACTGTGCCAGGAGTTGCAGAGGCTGCAGCAATGTCAGCAGATCCAGCTCTCTTCCCCTTGAAGATGCTGAATAGTGTTGAACACAGCTCAGTAGGTGTGGGCCAGGCCCTGGCACACTGCAGTCATTTGTGCCTGTTTAGGATTACCAGTGCCACAGCAGACATGTCTCCAATATTCTACCAGTTTCTCAGGATCCTGCAGTTGCTTGGAGATGAAGTTCCAAAGCCCTGGGGGTGCCCACCACTCCAGGCAGCTGCCCAGACTGTCCCACACCCCCTGCCATGCAGAGCCTTCTCACCTTGGGGCAGATCTCTCAGTGATATTCCTGAATAATTGTTTAACCTCAATCCTAGAATCATAGAATCACCAAGGCTGGAAAAGGCCTAAAAGATCATCCAATCCAACCGTTCACCTATTACCAATAGCTCCCACTTAACCATGTCCCTCAACACAATATCCAGTCTCTCCTTGAATACCCCTGGGCTCCCAGAGACGACAGTGTAAAATGTGTAATTCCTAATCATAGTAACAATATTACTTCCAAAACCCAAAGATATCCAAAGAGCTGAATGTGCACAAAACTTCACTTTGCCAATTTTATCGTGGTACAAACCAAGGTCAAACAGCATAGCAAAATAAATACCCTAATCCAGCATCCAGAGTTGACAAATAATGCAGCAGGGAAAACAAGCAGCAAGCAAGGAGCTGTGCAATGCAGCTTCATGAGAAGACTCAGCAAGCTTCACAAATAGGGAAACTATCAGCACCATGGCCTGCACATCTCCAACTCCCACAAAGCCCTGTCCACTCTGGACAGATGTGCTGTTACCACAATCCTTGGAGCCTCACATCAGGCACCAAAATGACTGCGGTTGTTGAACCCAACATGTGGCTCAGCAGCACACAGTGCTTTGTGCACTGCCCAATTCCCAGTGGGATGGGGATGAGAACTGGGAAAAAAAGTACAACTTCTGGGTTGTAACAAAGCAGTTTACTAAGAGAGATAAAAGGAGAGGAGTAATAGTTATCACTATATATCCATTGATATGGAATTGTATGTAACAACTGATGCATAAGCACTTGCTCAGCACCACCAGACTGATGCTCAGCTGGACCCTGGGCAGTGAAGAGACTGAGATGAACTCCCACCCCTTTCAATACAATTTCTGCTTGCTGTCAGGTGATAGAGAACGTCCCTTTGGCCACTTTCAGTCAGCTGTCCTCACTCTGTTCCCTCCCAGCTCCATGTGCCCTCCACTGACCATGGCTTTGGCTCCGTACAACACTGCTTAGCAGCAGCTGTAAACATCAGAGTGTTATCAATGATTTTCTCCTAGAACCAAAACACTGCACCATAGCAGGCAGTCTGAAGAAAAAAAATCCATCTGAGCTGTAACTCAGATTCCTGCCTGTCCCCCTCCTCTTGTTCTTCCTGATCAGGAAGCAAGGAACAGAATCTGCTGCTCTTCTTTTTGAAACCTTTCCATCAGTATTCAGGTGGCTCCTCTGCCATCCCCAGGCAGAGCTCAGTGCACTCTCACAGATGGCAGCAGCCTTTCTTCATCTTCATTGCCTAATCGTAATGAAGAGTCTGTACCTACTTTGCTACAGTTCAGAGTTGAGAACCATCCCACCATGTCTCTGTGAGACAAACAAGACCCTAGGCCTGCAAAGGCACAGAGATGTGGAGTTCGCTGAGTGAATGTTTGTGGTCCTCTCATTAGTGTAAGGATTCTTCAGAAAGCATCCCCTTCCAGAAGCATGGTTTGATTTAGCCTGACTGGGTCTTGCATCTACACTGTGGTACTGATGTTCAGGGCCTTGCTCAGAAGCAGCAGCCTGCATGAAAGGAAAAGCTCTGTGGTTTTCTCTTGATTTGTCCCGTTTATTTCCCATGCTACCCGCACTGGTCTACAGGCACTTTAGGGCAGCAGCAGGTTGGGGTTACCCCCAGAGGGTACACAGTAAGATTTAGGACGGGGTATTGGCAACAAGACTTTCTCTGAGGAATCCTTACACAATCCTATAGAACAACTCAGAGGCTTTCCCTGCAATCTCCAACAGCAACAACATCCCTCAGCCCTTCTCTGTCACATCCAATTCCCCACCCTTCCCCATTTGGACCTGGTTTAAAGCCCTTTAATCAATCAGTGCAGGAGCATTTCAGATGGGGTCATGGAGGAGGCAGACTGCCATTCTTGGGGTGGCCATTTTCCCAGGAGGGCATGGTGGGAGGGCTTTGTCCCATCTGGTTCCACCAACACTTGCATCCACCCAGCAGAAGGCTGTGCCCTCTGTGTCCCACTTGACCTCTGCATGGAGCTTACAGTTGACAGGGACATGGCTGAGAAGCTCTGGGCATGGACTAATGGACAAGGATGTAAGGTAGCTTCTTAAATTCCTCCCTTCATACCTTAGCAACTTCCTTGTAATCTCCCCAAGTATCCTGTCCTTTCTTCTCAATGACGGAGATTCTCTTTTTCTTCCTGAGTCTCAACAGTTTTTCCCAGTTCAACTGCACTGGTCTTCTTCCCCTATCGCTCACCTGATGGCATTCAGGGACAGCCTGATCTTGTGCCTTTAAGATTTCCATCTTGAGGAGTGTCCAGGTTTCCTGGACCCCTTTACCCATAAGGAGCGACTCCCAAGGGACCTGTGCTACAAGTGTCCTGAACAGGTCAAAGTCCGCCCTCTAGAAGTTCAGGATTGTAGTTTTGCTAGTCACCCTTCTGACATCTCCAAGAATAGAGAATTCTACCATTTCATGGCCACTCTGCCCAAGACAGTCCCCAACCTTCTCAACTCCTACCAGTCCTTCACTGTTAGTGAAGAGCAGGTCTAGCAAGGAACCACGCCTGGTAGGACTTCATACCAGCTGCATAAGGAAGCTGTCTTGCATGCAATCTATAAACCTCTTGGACTGATTCCTCTGCTATTTATTATATTCCCAGCATATATCAGAGAAGTTGTAGTCTCCCAAGAAAATGAGTGCTGGCAATCTTGCGACTTCAGTAAGCTGCT
Organism: Coturnix japonica; assembly: GCF_054131305.1. NCBI lineage: Eukaryota > Metazoa > Chordata > Aves > Galliformes > Phasianidae > Coturnix > Coturnix japonica. Next base: position 4,342,659 of record NC_140689.1, read on the forward strand.
CATAGAATGCCTCACCCATCAATTAGGCGGTCTATAAGAAACCTTTAGCAAGATGTCACACTTACAGGCCTTTCCCCTGATCCTTACAAACATGCACTTCATTCTGAAGCCCAAGCTCTTCAACATCAAAACTCTCTTTAATAAAAAGGGCCACACCACCACCTTTCCTTCCTCCTCTACCCTTCTGAAGAGCTTGTAACCATCCATCACAGCACTCCAGTCATGGCAGTGGTCCCACCATGGGTCGGTAATAGCAACTAGGTTATGGTTTGTCAGATGCACAGTTGCTTCCAGCTCCTCCTGCTTGTTGACCAAGCTGCGTGCGTTGGTGTAGACGCACTTCAGCTGAGGCATCTGCCTCTCTCCCAGCTCAAACAGCATTTCCCTAGGCTTATCTCTGGTAAGCCCTGTTTTGTCCCCTCCCCCATCGTAGCTAGTTTAAATCTCTTTCGATAAGCCCTGCTACCTTCTGTGCTAGGATTTGTTTCCCCCTTTGAGACAGTTGGGTTCCATTCATGGATAACAGGCCATGGGCCAAGTAAACTGTCCTGTGATCAAAGAACTCAAAGTTTCTGGCTCAGTACCAACCTCTGAGACAATTGTTCATTGCTTTGCTTTCCAAGCCTGCTCTGTGTCCCTCATTGCCCCTGAAGGTATAGAACAAAATATCACTTGATCTCCCACTTTGTGAACTAAATGGCCTAAATTCCTGAAATCTCTTTTTATAGTTTGTAGGCTTCTCTAAGAAATTTCATCACTGCCCACCTAAACTATGAGTAGTGGAAAATAATCAGTGGACCTAACCAGCATTGGGGGTTTACTCATTATGTCCCTGACCTGCAGCCAAGAAGGCAGCAGACTTACTGACGGCTCGGGTCCAGTCTGCAAATGGGGCCCTCTATTCCTCTGAGAAGGGAGTCACCCACCATGGCCACCCTTCTTTCTTTCATGGCAGAGGAAGTCACAAGGCTTGGTAGTGACTGCCTTGCATTAGGCTCTCTCCTAGGCAGATCCTCCATTGCCTCCCCATTCTTATCTCCTTCAGATTTCAGAGTGTCAAACCTGTTGCTTAGATGGATCAGGGGTCGAGGGCTAGGCAGGCATGGGGGGGCTCCTGTGATGTTGAGTTGGGACTCTCTTCCAACCCTTCTCATCAGTCAGGTCTGTCTGACTGTGACAGGGAAGGGAATCAACCACTTTTCTGGGGGTATCTGCCTGGCAGCCTTCCCTCGGGGATGCCAGCAAGTCACTCCACCAGCCCATCTCCCGATCACACACCCTGATGGTAAATTGTGAGTAAAACCTTGAGTAAAGTGAGAGTTCACCTAGAGAAAAGTATGAGTAGAAACCTGGATTGACGTGAGGGTAAACCCAGAGTAAAACCAGGATCCCATCCATCATCATGCTCAGCCTCTAAGGGGAACATTTTCCAGTGTTGCTGTGTAAAAATATAGGTTCCTCACATCTAACCTATGTCTCCCCTTTTTAATTTAAATCCATTTCCATTTGTCCTGTTATCAACAGACCATCCCATCCTTATTCTAGCGTTAGGCATCTCATCCTCAGATGGAAACCCTGGGGCTGAATTGGGATCAGTTTTTCAAAGAACCACGGGGGCTGCAAGTTCACCTAGCTGAGTTCAGATGTGCACAGTGAGGTGTCTGTGTGTGAGTCCCTCATCTGAATCCTTGGTTTTTATTCCACAGGGACTGCACTGCTCATACACAGACTCTCAGTGATGCCCAAGGTGCCTTGGGTGATCCTAGTTTTGTGCTAGTGCTTGTAAACTGTGACGGAAAATCTATGAGATAGACACCTCCTTCTGGAGCATCAGCTGAGGGCCAGAAGGGAGGTATTCTTGGCCATCCTAAATACCACTGCAGCCCTGTGCTTAGGGCACCCATTGTGTCTTTTGCACCTGACCCCATGGAGTACGTAGTGATATTCAGCTTATCAAAAGGATGAGCTCAGAACAGAAGAGGCAGATTTTCCTCTCTGCTCCATCTGTGGCATAGTCTGGATTTCAAGGCATTGCAAAGCTATGGCACATCTATGTTCTTGCACTGATGACACTTTAGCATGCTCTGGGCTTGCATTTCAATGGCATCTAATAAATCTAGGGTCATACCAGTTGACAGGAAGCTGGCAAATGTTGTCACATTGTAAGGAAGAGCAAGAAAGATGACACGGGCAACTATGGACCTGTCAGTCTCACTACAGTGCTTGGTAAAATTATGGAGAAAATGATGGTGGGAGTTATGGAAAAACAACTGAAGGACAGGTCACAGACAACACAAGATACAGAGGGGAAGGTCCTATTTAATTTCAGGTCTTTTTATGATACCTTTATCCATTGAGCTGAACAAGGGAAGGCAGTTGATGTAATCCTTGAGGATTTCAGTAGAGCTTTTGATACTATTTCTCCAGCACCCTTCTGGACAGAAATTCCTGCATACAGCTAGACAGAAACAGAACGTGGTGTGTTGTAATACAAGAAGAATTTTACAGAGCAGCAGCCATGGATTGAGATAAGGAGTTCACAGAGCAGCAGCTACGGAGCAGGATAAACAGCATGAGAACAAAGGACATCTCTAGGAAAAGAATGAATGGCTCGTGGCTTTGAAGGGGGGTTATAGGGTTGTTATTGCAGTAGCTTTCCTCCAATTAGCGTGTGTGATTTTTGGACACCCTTGTCTGTCTCCTTTAAAATCATGGCTTTTCGGGCAATAAATTGATGCGGCTATATGTAACCATATTGGTGTTTGTCTGCTTGTCCCAGCACGCTGACATTTTGCCTTTCAGGTTCACCAGCAGTGGTGAGTGAGCAGTTGGCCAGTAGTTCTGTCCCAAAGGATTATAGTCAGTGGGTTCCATCGGGCTGGTAGATGGCCACTGTCAGAGTTTCCCAGGGCTCCACTTTAGGGCCACTTTCCTTTAATGTTTATGCAGATGACTTGCATGCAGGACTAGAAGATATTCTGAGCAAGTTTGCTGTTGAGACCAGATGAGGAGGTGCTGTTGCCTCCACTGAGGGTGGAGAGGACTTGCAGAGAGATGTGGACAAGTCAGAGAAGTGGGTATCAGTTGGTACTAAGCACCAAGTGCATAATACATAACAAGAACAAGTGCCTGATTGTGCACCTGGGTATGGGCAACCCTGGACATACACACTGACTGGATATGGGACACATGAGAGAGGTCTGACTGAAAAGCATTGGGGGTCCTTCTCAACATAAAATTGGAAGTGAGTCAGCAGTGTGCCCAGGCAGCCAGGAAGGCCAACGGTACCCTGGAGCGCATAAAGCAATTTATTGCCAGTTGGGTGAGAGAAAGGGTTGTCCCTCTTTGCTCTGCATTGCTACAGCCTCACCTGGAGCACTGGGTGCACTTCTGGGCACCGCATAACATAAAGGACATAAAACTATGGGAGAGTGTGCACTGGAGGGCATTGGAACTGAGAGATATGAAGTTCAGAGTTTCACAGGGATTGACTGCTTGTTCACACTGGGCCCTTCTCACATCCCTGCTCACATCCTGCAATGAAACATAGGTCTCATATGGGACATGAACCTCACAGCGTCCTTGCACCACATGTAGAGCCTGGGATCTTCTGTCCCCATGTCTTTCATTTAACATCATACGGACCTCCAACCCATTGCCCCAGGAAATGCCAGGAGCCAACATGAGAGACAGGATCTCTCTACCACTGGTCTTGTAATCAGGGTTTGTCCTGTTTGCTTCGTAAGGCAAAGGAGAGGTTTCTTAGCATGCCAGTGCCTTTGCCTGCCTGTAGTCATGGCTTCCAGTTATCTTCTCTAACAAGTCCCTTGGGAAGCTTACTTGGTAATGGCCCTCACTGGGCCCATTAATACTCCAAGAAACTTCACTGTTACTTCTGACTTTGTCTTGTTGAGCACTTTGTGCAAACTTCTCTCTGCACTGGAGGTTGATGGACTCAGCACCAAATGCTCACTGGGGCCCATTATAACCTAAAGAGCCTCTTGTGCCTTGTACCTTCCTGTTCTCTTCTTCAGGTTTTCAGAATGTGTTCATCAAAATGGAGAGAGCTTAAAGAGCAAGAATCCAAAATGCATTTATTGTCTATTTATTTATAGTTTGTTTTATACAAGAAGTTAAAGAAGCACTTTGCAACTGATGTCAATCCAGGATGTCCCAATGAGTTCTGTACTGTTACTGTGTTGACAAAGTTCCTCCTCAATCTCCCCATCCCACTCCTACTCACACTGGCCCCATGGGACTTGCATCACTTTTCCTCACATCACTCTTCTCCTCTACCATCATCCGCTCAGTGTTAAAACTCCTTTGTACCAACTCCCACTGGCTTTCCACAGAGAACCAGCTGCACACAGAAAAAGAAAGAATTCTCTTTATTTACAGCCAACAAACAGAAGGAAAGGTGATGCAATTGAATGAACAGTAAAACACAGTGATCAACTGCATGCCATGTCCAAGCAGCTTCTGTTGAGGTTTATTTTTCATAGGGAATATTTGCACAAGAAATGAGTTAGAAACAGATAGGATGGGATAGATAGAATCACAGTGAAGGATTTGACAACAGACTTTTGAGGAATGGAGCAAATTTCAGTAATCTCCCTTGGATAGATCAGCCAGGGCGTTGGGAGGTATCAACTTAGAATTGAACAGGACTCGTGAGTATTTCACACACTGAGACGGGTTAACACTTTCTTCTTGATTTCTATCTTTGTCTTCAACTCTTTTTTTCACTTTTACTGACATCTTTCAGAATTCATGCTTTCTTTAAAGCATGAAAAAATGAAAGAGAGAAAGAGAAAAAAAAAGAAATAGAAATAGAAAAAGGAAAAAAAAAAGGATATGGAAAGGGAAAAGGAAAAAGAAAAGGAAAAGAAAAAGGAAGAGGAAAAGGAAAAGGAAAAGGAAAAGGAAAAGGAAAAGGAAAAGGAAAAGGAGAAGAAAATGACATAGAAAAAGAAAAAGTAAGAGAAAAAGAAAAGATAGGAAGGGATAGATAGAATCACAGTGAAGGAGTTGACAACACAGTCCATCAGTCTTTGGCGAGATGGAGCAAATTTTAGTCATCCCCCTAAAAGTCACAAATCAGACAGATAATTGGGAGGCATCTGACTGAACAATAAGAAAGGGATGGGGAAATCTGGCAGGCTGTGGCAGGAGCATGTGTCTAAATGGCCTGCTGAAAACATGCCTTTAACCACGACCATTTATTTAGGACAGCTGGAGACACCTGGAGGATGAGGGATCAAATAGGCAGCAGGGAAGAGCAGCGGTGGGCGCCGGGATTTAGTCACAGGGCAATGATGGCACTGGCATCGCTGTCTGTGTCTCTGTACCTGAAAGCATCGGAATTAAACGAAAAAAAAAAAAAAAAAAAAGACACAAAATCCCTACAAAGACTCATATTTACAACTAAAAATGGAACAAGACTCATGAGAATTTCTCATGTTGAAAAGGGTTAACACATTTTCATTGATTTCTATCTTTGTCTTCAATTCTTTGTTTCAGTTTTATTGACATATATGCTCATCTTTTAAGCTTACAGCCTCAAAATAAATAAATAAATAAATAAATAAATAAACAAATAAATAAATAAATTTAGATCCTTTTGTCATTTGCACGTGGCCTGATGCCCCTTTCACCTTCACAATTCCCACCAGACCTTCCATGCTGGAGAGTATGAGATCCAGCAGAGCACCTCTCCTCTTTGGTTCCTCTATGGCTTGGTCAAGAAGCTGCCATCTGTGCTCTCCACGGATCTGCTGGATGCCACATGCCCTGCTGTGCTGTCCCTGCAGCACATACTGGAGTGCAAAATGCTCCCAAAGGGGACAATGGCCAGACAACATGAGACTCCCATCTGTTTGCCTAAGGCACCTTCCACTTGCTCTCCCTGATCAGGAAGACAGGTACAGACACTGATGGTCTCCTCTGTTGGCCATTTCCATTAGCTCTGACCTGGTTGCTCTGCCATCCCCAGGCAGAGCTCAGTGCACTCTCACAGAGGGCAGTCGCTCTTCCTTGTCTTCTCGCCCATCCATCCTAAAGACTCTGTATCCCCCTTGTGCTACAGTGCAGTTGTGGAAGCCATGCAATTGTGTCCCTGTGGTCCAAACAGGAGCTCAGGACTGCAGCTCTACCAAGATTTCTAGCTTCTTGTGTGTTGGTGTTTGCATTAGTGCAAAAATACAGGAGTAAACATCCTCACTGGAAAGCATCACTGGACATAGCCTGACTGGATAGCTCATCTATGGTACTAGTGCGCAGAAGGTGGCACACAGGCAATAGACCGATTGTGGGCCTTGGAGTTGACATAGCAACATGGTCACAGCATGGGCATGGCTTTGCTGAAGGCCCTGTGCTGCAATTGCAGCTGCGAGTGAATTCACCAGACAGCCGGTGCTATCCCCTCTCTGGCCCTCAGCTGATGCCCAGGAAGGAGCTGTCTATCTCAGGGATTTCCCACATGGTTTACAAGCACTGGCACACATCAGGAGCAGCCCAGGCACCTTGGGCATCACCCAGTGTCTGTGTGTGAGCAACTGCCTCCCTGCTGAAGGACTGAGAACTCAGAGCAGGAGCTCACATGCAGGCAACTCCTTGTGCACTTCTGAGCTGAACCAGAGGAATCCCAATGATACTGTGTGTCCATGGGGAGCTGAATCCCATTTCAGCCCCAGGGTTTCCAATTAGGGATGAGACGCCTGCACTGCCTCAACTAAATCACTGCCCTGCACAGGGGAAGTCCACCTCTCTCTGTCCTTGCCTGTATGCCCATTTTGTTTCATCACAGGATCTCAGTTATCAGGTCTGGAATCAGTCACTGACCACTGTACATCTGGTGTTTAATTCATCAGATAATTCAGTTAATTCATCAGTACAATCATGATGCTGTTGTTTTCAGGATCTGTTGGCCAAGAGGACACAGGGACATCTCAGGGGAGACGAGTGGGAAGGATAAAACATGACATCCTCTGATGCTGAGCTGGGCCGGGCTCCTGGGACACAGGGAGCTCATACAAATGGGCAGTGCTGCAGAGAGACAGCTGTGCCCAGGAGCAGCTCTTGTGCACAGCACAGCCTGCAGCTCCCAAAAGGAGAGGAGAGAAAGGGGAAATAGCTTCCAGGATGTGTACGGTGTGAGCAGGCTGGGAGCACACAGCAGGAGCATTACTCACAGAGCATGACATAGTAAGTCTCACTACAGACCATGCAGATGCTTTTCATAGAGGGTTAACCAAATCAGGGACATCCCGTATCAGATCTGGCTTCAGGCACTGCATGTTTCTTTACTGTGTTAAAAGCCTTCTGCCCTAGCTGAGGGCTCCCGTGCTGCAGAGTCAGGGCACAGCCCTGAGGGCTGCGTGTCCCAGCACGGCTCCAGGCGAGTGCCCAGGGCTGTCCTGCAGAGCAGGGTCCCTGCTGTGCCCCAGGGGCTGTGTGCCGGGTATGGGACTCTGCCGCCTGCCAGGCTCAGCACTCAGCCTGCCCGGGGAGCTGCCCAGGGCGCTGCGGGGAGACGGGTGGGGGGAAGGAGCCCCCCGGTAGGGCTTGTGCTGCCACAGCTGCTGCCTGGGGCAGGGGATCACAGCTCCACTGCACAACAGGATGTTTGTGAGGTTGCTTTGCCAGAGGAGAGCCAAGACAGGGATTTTCCATTTCCTGTTCTGAGCGAAGGCAAAAAGGACTGGGGGCAGAAATCTAAAAGTGTATGTCTAATTTAAACACAGCTCTGAAATGAGCAAATGTTTTGTCAATCCATTGGTTGTTCTCTGAACAGTCAAAGAGCAAGGTTGTGCTTTCAGCCTCTCCTTTCTAAAAGGAAACAATCAGTTTAACTTATTGAATTCTGCAGATATTAATAGTTGATTCCTCCTGCAAACAGGCAGATTTCTCTAAGAGAAATTGAAGCGCACAGATGCTGGGTCTGGGGTCTCAAAGAACAGCTGCAATAAAGTGGAAAATATCCAGGATGCTGGGATGTGATTAGGAAATGAGAAAAATGTAAGATCTCCTTTATCTTCTACTCCTTAGGGGATGATGAAATTCATGAAAATAAATACAAGTTCTGGAGTTAAATGAACATTTTCTTAAGGGAAAGAAAAAAATTACAGTATAGCAGGAGGAGTGTCTCTGAGAATGGTCTGGACTTGTCATTATCATCTGCACTCTGACCAGGACTCCAAGACCAGGAACAACAGATGTACAACAGCAGCTCCATCAGCGAGTTCCTCCTGCTGCCATTGGGAGACACATGGCAGCTGCAGCTCCTGCACTTCTGGCTCTTCCTGGGCATCTACCTGGCTGCCCTCCTGGGCAACGGCCTCATCAGCACAGCCGTAGCCTGCGACCGCCGCCTGCACACCCCCATGTACTTCTTCCTCCTCAACCTGGCCCTCCTCGACCTGGGCAGCATCTCCACCACTCTCCCCAAAGCCATGGCCAACGCCCTCTGGGACACCAGGGCCATCTCCTACACAGGATGTGCTGCACAGCTCTTTTTCTTTTCCTTCTTCATGTCAGCAGAGTATTCCCTTCTCACCATCATGTCCTATGACCGCTACGTTGCCATCTGCAAGCCCCTGCACTACGGGACCTTGATGGACAGCAGAACTTGTGCCACCATGGCAGCAGCTGCCTGGGGCACTGTGCTTCTCTATTCCCTGCTGCACACTGCCAGTACGTTTTCACTGCCTCTCTGCCATGGAAATGTTGTGAACCAGTTGTTCTGTGAAGTCCCCCAGATCCTCAAGCTATCTTGCTCAGAATCAAATCTCAGGGAAATTGCATTTCTCATTTTTAGTGCCAGTTTAGGCTTTGGCTGCTTTGTTTTCATAGTTGTGTCCTATGTGCAGATCTTCAGAGCTGTGCTGAGGATGCCATCTGAGCAGGGACGGCACAAAGCCTTCTCCACGTGCCTCCCTCACCTGGCCGTGGTCTCCTTCTTTCTCAGCACCTCTGTTTTTGCCTACCTGAAGCCTCTCTCCATGTCCTCCCCACTCCTGGATCTGACATTGGCACTTCTGTACGCAGTGGCTCCTCCAACACTGAACCCTGTTATCTACAGCATGCGGAACAGGGAGATCAAGCACGCTCTCAGGAAGGTTTTGCAATTTGTAGTATTCCAGTTTCAATAAAGCACGTCTTCCTCACATGATTTCCAGTGATGGCTCTTTATATTTTATGCATCTGTGATTGATTGATTGTGTGTGATATAGTAACCCACAAAAAATATTACTGAACTGATAAATAAAAATTTATTTCACTTCTTTCCTACCTACTTTCCATTTTCTCCCTCCAAGAGCTCATGTAAACATGGAACCAGATTCACTGAATAGATTAATAGGTACCTAAAAATCTTTCTAAGTAGACTTTTCTTTAGGTCTTCTCTACCTTGTCTGGGTCTGGGGTGGTACAGCCACAGATAGCAGTACAACATTCTCTTTTCTTTCCTTCTCTCTTTACAATGCCTCTCTTTACAAGTCCTCTCATTTGTGCTGGCCTGAAAGTCTTGTGTGTCTCATAACAGTCCTTATTTCTCTACAGCAGCACTCTGGGGATGCAGTCAGTAGTCAGCAATACGAACGGCTGTTTCAGAGCTGGTCTCCTTGCTGGCACTGCCATAACAAGAGAGCCCCTTTAGAGCAGGACCAGAGAACTGGAGTCCTCTTCCAAAGCTGATGTAAGGAATATACCTCAGGAGCTGCTCCCTGAGAAGACCCTGAGATCTTTTTGTGCTCTTCACTGAGTGACTGGGACAGACTCAAGACAGGACTCAAGATGGGGACAGACTCAGTGTTGTGGTTTAAATTATACGCATTGTGGTAAAAAGAGAAAGTATAACAATTATGAGAAATATATTTATACATATAAAATATATATTACTACATATATACAACATATTCATTTGCAAACACATATGCATAGATAATAATTTATATGCATATCTTTTTGCAAGTCCAAGACCTTTTGCAGGGGTTTTAACAGCCACAGGGTTCACTGTAGGATCTGAAGTGACTGTTGGGCTGTTGCTGGAGTTGGAGCAACTGCAGAGCTCATTGCCAGAGCTGGAATCACCACAGGACCTGGGACTGAAGTTGGAGCAGCCACTGGGCTCATTGGAGGGGTTGGAGAGACCACAGGGCTGTATCTCCTGGCACAGTGCACCACACCTGAGAGGCATTTGTTTCATTTTCTTATAGCAATACTTGGAACAGCTACTGGACCTGTAGCAGGAGTGACTGCAGAGCTCATTATGAGGGATGGAGTGACAGCAGGATCTTTCCCAGAGCTTGGAGCAACCGCAGGATGTGTAGCAAAACCTTGGAGCTGCTGCAGTGTCTGTGTCAGGAGTTGCAGAGGCTGCAGCACTGTCAGCAGATCCAGCTCTCTGGATCTGGTACACTGCAGTCATGTGTGTCTCTTTAGGATTACCAGGGCCACAGCAGAACTGCCCCCAATATTTTGCCAGTTTCTCAGGATCCTGCAGTTGCTTGGAGATGAAGTTCCAAAGCCCTGGGGGTTCCCACCGCTCCAGGCAGCTGCCCAGACCGTCCCACACCCCCTGCCATGCAGAGCCTTCTCACCTTGGGGCAGATCTCTCAATGATATTCCTGAATGATATTTTAACCTCAGACATAACCTGAAACACATTAATCACACGTAGCAATGGGAGCGTGCTGGTTTGGGCATCCCACAGATAGTCAAAATCCTCAGGAGCTATTGGAACAAGCTCCGCCAATAGGGAAACAATCATCATTATGGCCTGCAATTCTCCAGCTCCCACAAATCCTTGTGTTATCTTGCTCTGGACAGATGTGCTGTTAACTCAACCCTTGGAGCCCCACATCGGGCACCAAAATGATGGTGGCTGTTGAACCCAACAGGTGTCTCAGCAGCACACAGTGCTTTGTGCACTGCCCCATTCCCAGTGGGATGGGGATGAGAACTGGAGAACTAGGGGGGTGGGGGGCAAAAGTAAAACTAGTGAGTTGAAATGAAGGTATTTACTAAGAGAGATGAAAGGAGAGGCGTAATCATTACGACTATATATTCAGATATATTGGATAGTACATTACAACTGATGCACAAGCACATGCTCAGCACCACCAGACTGATGCCCAGCTCGCCCCGAGCATCAGAGGAGAGTGAAATGATCTCCCACCTCTTTCACTACTCCTTCTGCTTGCTGTCAGATGGTATGGAACGTCCCTTTGGCCACTTTAAGGCATCTATCCTCACTCTGTTCCCTCTCAGTTCCTTGAGCTCTCCACTGACTATGGCACTGGCTCTGTACAACACTGCTTAACAGCAGCGATAAACATCAGAGTGTTTTTTTCTTGTAGAACCAAAACACTGCACCACAGCAGACAATCTGAAGAAAACAATTCCATACTAGCTATAACTGTCCCCCCTCCTCTTGTTCTTCTGGATCAGGAAGGAAGGAACAGAATATGCCACTCTCCTCTTTGAGATCTTTCCATCAGTTCTCAGCTGGCTCCTCTGCCATTCCTAGGCAGAGCTCAGTGCACTCTCATGAATGGCAGCAGCCTTTCCTCATCTTCCTTGGCTATCTGTCATAAGGAGTCTCTAATTCATTTGCTACAGTTAAGAGTTGGGAACCATCCCACCATGTCTCTGTGAGACAAACAAGACCGTAGGCCTGCAAATGTACAGTGATTTCAAGCTCACTGAGTGAATGTTTGTGGTCTTCTCATTAGTGTAAAGACTCTTCAGAAAGCATCCCTTTCAAGAAGCATGATTAGATTTTGCTTGGCTTGGCCTCTCACCTACCACATGGTACTGGTGTTCAGAAGTTGCCACACAGGAACGAGACCCATTGTGGGGCTCACAGTTGTCCAGCAAGCACTGACACTACCAGGGCATGGCTTTCCTGAAGGTCCTCAGCTGCATTTGCCAGCTGGCTTAGGGTGTGCTGGAGACCCCACAGAAATGCCATTTAAATGAGAGCCCAAAACAAAGAAAGGTGCCATCAGTGACAGAATGTGTGTTTGTCACAGCTTTGGAATGGCATAAGCTCTGGAATTTTCACTAGATGTATAGAGAAAGATCTGTCTCTTCTTTTGGTGTATTCATCCATTTGGTCAGCTGAATAACTCTGCACTCTCAGGTGCCTATTACTCACAGAATCACAGACTCACACAATCGTAGGGGTTGGAAGGGACCTCTAGAGATCATCAAGTCCAACCCCCCTGCCAAAGCAGGCTCCCTATACCATGTCACGCAGGTAGGCATCCAAGTGGGTCTTGAATATCTCCAGAGAAGGAGACTCCACCACCTCCCTGGGCAGCCTGTTCCAGTGCTCCGTCACCCTCACTGTAAAGAAGTTCTTGTACACATTTGTGTGGAACTTTCTATGCTGTACTTTCATCCCATTACCCCTAGTCCTATCCCCACGCACTACTGAAAAGAGACCAGCCTTGCCACTATGGCCCCCACACCTCAGGTATTTATAAACCTGGATCAGGTCCCCTCTCAGCCTTCTTTTCTCAAGGCTAAACAGACCCAGTTCACTTAGTCTCTCCTCATAGGGGAGATGCTCCAGGACCTTCACCATCTTTGTGGCCCTCTGCTGGACTCTTTCCAAGAGGTCCCTGTCTTTTTTGTACTGGGGAACCCAGAATTGGACACAGTATTCCAGATGAGGCCTCACCAGGGCAGAGTAGAGGGGGAGGATCACCTCCCTCGACCTGCTGGACATGCTGTTTTTAATACACCCCAGGATGCCATTGGCCTTTTTGGCTACAAGGGCACACTGCTGGCTCATGGTCAATCTGTCATCCACCAGGACGCCCAGGTCCCTCTCAGCAGAGCTCCTCTCCAGCAGCTCTTCTCCCAGCCTGTACCGGTGTATGCAATTATTTCTCCCTAGGTGCAAGACTCAACACTTGCTTTTGTTAAACCTCATTCAGTTTCTTACTGCCCAGCTCTCCAGCCTGTCCAGGTCCCGCTGAATGGCAGCACAGCCTTCAGGAGTGTCAGCCAATCCTCCCAACTTCGTGTCATCAGCAAACTTGCTGAGGGTGGTCACTATCCCCCATCAAGGTCGTTGATGAAGCCGTTGAATAAGACTGGACCCAGTACAGACCCCTGGGGGACGCCGCTAGTTACAGGCCTCCAGCCAGACACCGCACCGCCAACGACAACCCTCTGCACTCTGCCAGTCAGCCCATTCTCGACCCACTTCACTGTACGCTCATCTATCCCATACTTCCTCAGCTTTGTTATAAGGATGTCATGGGGGACGGTATCCAAAGCCTTACTGAAATCAAGGTAGACTACATCTACCGCCCTCCCCCTGTCCACCCAGCTAGTGACATCTTCATAAAAGGCCACCAGGTTGGTCGAGCATGACCTCCCCTTGGTGAACCCAGGCTGGGTACTCCTGATAACCTCCTTATCACCCAGTATTAAACCCAATACTACCCAATAGTAAAGTCTTACAGGAAAGCGAGACCTGCATCATCAAGAGAACACAAACTACTCACAGCCTAATCATAAAGAACGTCACAAAGAACGATGATGGAGCAGAAGTGAAATTTGCAGCCATCCCCTGCCATCATGGCATTGAATCTCAGTTTGGCCCCAGTGCACACCTGTCACTCACAACAACCAAAAATGGCCTTACTGAGAATGGCAGCCACTGTCACCAAACCAGACAGATGCATTTGTTTCAGAAATACAAGGTCTGGTATCCTAACAGTTTTATGATCTTATATCTTTCCCAGTTTTTATTTAAAAAAACAACTAAATAAATTGTATTACTCATATAAACCATATATAATGTTGTATATGATGATTTGTTCCCCCTCTGCTGCCTCAAAATAATCTGTAAGTACCCTTTGCTTTGGTTTCTATGAGGCCCCCTTTCCCTTTCAGTAGCAAAGTGCTCCCTTTTCATTTATTATGGGGTCCTTTCGGCTCTTCATTTTGGCCCATGACAATTCATCTTCACACAGTGCAGGCCAGATATGCCATAAGGTTGAACAGCTCTGTTGCACTAGAAAGCAAAGCACTGGCTTGCAACCACCCTATTCACCCATCTGCAGGGCTCACACCAAGACACCCATCATCTCTCCTCCCTACTTTGACGACTTGCCACTGCTGTGAGGTACAACGATATTTAATTGCAAATGATAAACGAACATATTGAACAGGTCTCTAATGCTGCTTACACTGACCCCTGCTTTGTGATGCAACACCATCCAGTCAGATCCACCACCATGATTTTGCCAGTTGGGAACAGAACAGCCTAAGACTGTCAAAAAGAAAACGATTCAGACACCCAGGTGCCACAGCTTTTCAGCACTTTACTCCCAGAACACTGAGACTCCAAACCCTCAGACAGAAAACACCAAACTGCGTGCCAGCACTCTATGTAAAATGGCCTGTGTGGAGTTAGTTATTCTCAACACCATCAGACCATCAGACTCAACTCCTCCAGTAGGAACCCTTCCCTGGTGCCCATCTCTCCCCTATGCCCAGAGCCCCCATGTTGGGTGCCAGCTCTCCGCCTGCTGTTGCCCTGTCAGGGCTGCTGCTGCAAGCAGGGCAGTGTGGGGCTGCCAGGGAGGTGGACTTGGTACGGCCAGAGCAGAGGCTGCCACAGGAGCCTGATAAGACTGAACGTGCACGAGTCTACGGGGCACCACAGACAACAGGCATCCCAGGGTCCCTTCCAACCCAAGTCAGTCGGCGGCTCCCAGCAATTCCAGTGTTTTGTTCAGTGCCACATCTCATAAGCCAAAGCATCAGCGAGGATGGAAGCAGCACGTTTGGTAACAGATATTAAGCTGGATGACAACATGTGACCCCCAACTACAACACAAATGATCAGATTCAACTTCAAGCACACTTTTTGGTTTCTACAACACTTCCCCTGTGCAAACAAACGAGGCCGGGTGGCCAGAGCTCCCACCAGGGGCAGGCTGCAGTGTGATTGGTTTGCCAGGCCTCAACTTTTCTAATCTGCTGCAGACAGGAAGTAAATACAGCTGCTCTTGAATTAAATACACACACTGAAATGGCACAGTGGAGCACCATGCTGAAGACAGAGCAGGTTTGGTGTGCCCATGGCTTTTTGCAGCAGCACACAGACAATTCAGTGACAGTAATTCCCACCATCGCTGTAAACAGCTTCCCTTTTGCATTGCAACCCACAGCCACACAGCCCAGCCCATCCTGCAGCCATCCCCTACCATCATGGCAGTGACTCTGCCCCACCAAGCGGCTCATTACTGCCTGTAAGGCTCACCTGCCCATATGCTTACAAGCAAATCTCACACCTCTTGGTTCTGGATTCTAAATCAACCAGCACTTAAAAGGAGCCTAACAGGAGGGAGAGCAACATTTACCTCTGTCAGGACAAGTGGAAAGAGTTTTAAGCAAAACAAGGGACGTTCAGGTTCCACACAAAGGGAAATTTCTTTACTCAGAGGGCGGTGAGGCCCTGGCACTGCTGCCCAGAGAAGTGTGGGTGCCCCAACCCCAAAGGCTTCCAAGGCCAAGTTGGATGGAGCTCGTGATGCCTGAGCAGCTGCACGGAAACCCTGGCCATGGCAAAGGGCTGGAAGTGAGTGGGCTTTAAGGTCCTTTCCAACCTAAGCCATGACATGAGCCCAAGAATACAGAGAGAAGCAGTTCTGCTTAGAATTGTTACCAGGAAAGTCTGTTGGGATTGGAAATATTAAAGCCTCAAGCTGTTAATACGTAGCAATTCACAAGATCAGGCCATGGGAGTGAAACACGAGTTTGTGACATGAGGCCGGATCCTGACCAAGGGAAACGAAGCTCAGAGACAGGGTTGCAAGCTGAGCGACCACACTCAGATGGTGGCATGAGATGTTTACACACTAGCAGGGCCATCAGCAAGTGCAGGCATTAGGGTGACAATTCTAACTGTGCCACGAAACAACTTCACCTGCACCTGGAAAATGACTCAGGGCAACATGCAGACAATGAAAAGCAGAGGCACCTGTTTCTCCTCATAACTCTACACCTCTGCTGCTCTGCCTGAATGTGGGAGAATTGCAGCCACCCTGCAGGATCATTGCAGGGGACAAAAGTGGGTCCAGACCCATAGAAGAGCCCCAAGGATGCTCTGGGTGATGGAACACAGCGTACCCTCACAGGGCAACGCAGGATCCCAAACTGGGAGCAGCGGCTGATGCAGCAGAAGGCCGTGCAGCCAGAAACAGCTTGAGGGAAATCTCAAGATTGCACCAAGGGAAAGGGCAAAGTTCCTCCCTTGGAGAGGACCTAAATGAGGCACCAAGGAATGTGGGGAGTGACCAGCTGGAAAGCAACCCTGCAGAAAAGCCCTGGGGAAGCAACGTTGGCAAGGGACACTAAGACAAACAGAGGCTACCAAAGTACATTGGCCAGAAAAGGGAGAGGACAGAAAATATTCAACCCACATCCCACCAACAAACAAGACAGGGGGACTGATGGCTAACAAATGACATGCAGGAGGCAGAAGTGTAATATTAAAGAGCAAAGCCCTGAGTAGGATCACACAATCCATAAGAACATGCTATAAACATGAGGCTGATGTTCACAACTATCCATCCAAGTCATGTTAAACATCACCCAAAAAGGGAAGAGAGAAGGCTGGGATGTGAGGGATAGTACTGGAGGGTGCAGAGGAGGGGCGGGATGAGAGATTAAGGAGACGAGAGAAACCAAGAAGCTGGGCTGCGCTTTCCTAACCAAGACAGGGATCCCTTCTTGGTAACCACTGCCCCTTCACTTCCTGGTGAAAAACACCCAGGACAGCATTCGCTTTGCTAGCACTGCTACCAAATACCAGCACGATCACAGCTACAGCACTGAGCAACAACATCCACAAATTTATTACAGTGGTAGATTCAATAGATCATTTATTCTCACTGTTAGTGAAAATGTCCCAGTTAAAGCCCTTGGGTGGACTCTGGCAAGAAAATGCCACAAATATCAACACCACAACCACCGGACAGCAAACCTCCACCTATCTGTGCAGTCTGTGATGGCAGCGCAGGGTCACAGTGGCCCCGTGACCTCACAGTGGGCCGGGTGCCTACCCATAGCCAGCGGGCCCAGCCCGCATTGAGTCTTGCTGGCGACTCTCGAGGTGTGAACATCTCCTGTGGGAGCACGAGACACTGAGACCTTGCCAGTGTGAGAGACATCAGAGTCCTGCGAGAGGACTGTGAGTCACTGAGGATCCCATTGGAGGATCCCCAGAGCTCAGAGCTCCTGCTGGTGGCACACGAGCTGTCTGCCACAGGTAGGACGCCTGACAGGCGCTGAGGCCCGGAGGCTGCCGACTGCTCTGCAAGAGGCAGCTTCACCCAAATCCATCCTTGGAGCCACACAGCGCCAGGGCAGCCGCAGCCATGAGCCGGGAGGCGGCTTCCAACCGGAGGAGGA
This sequence comes from Coturnix japonica, assembly GCF_054131305.1. NCBI lineage: Eukaryota > Metazoa > Chordata > Aves > Galliformes > Phasianidae > Coturnix > Coturnix japonica. The sequence continues at coordinate 4,360,098 of NC_140689.1, forward strand.
GGGAGACGTGGACGTGGCCGGCGGAGGCCCACGAGGAGCCGTGCCCCATCTGCCTGGGCCCCATGGAGGACGCCGTCCGCGCTCTGCCCTGCAGGCACATCTTCTGCAGGGAGTGCATCCAGCACTGGACGGCCAACACGCCCAACTGCCCCCTGTGCCGGGGGTTAATCACCGGCATGCTGCGCCTCAGCTGGCGACCCTCGGGTCGCCCCCCGACCCGCCGGCCCCAGGGAAGGCTGCAGCGCACCAGGGAGCGGCGGCAGATGAGATCAAGATCTGCCCATCGCTCCCGCAGCGTCCCAGCACGGCGCACGCAGCACAGCCCCTCCAGGCCCCCCCGCCCGCTGGTGCGCAGCAACTCCTGGCACGGGGACCCCAACCAGCGCAGCCACTTCGAGGAGCCACCCCGCGAAGAAGAGGACAGGGAATGGCTGAGGCGGGTGGCCCAGGAGCGGCGGATGGCCGCCGGAGACCACGCGCGGCGCCACGACGGGCCCCAGGTGTGAGCGGGCGGCCCAACCTCAGCCGGGAACAGCAACACCCAGAGCTCAGAGCTGCAGCTGAGAGCTGGAAGAACAGAACATCATCACCACGACCATAGGGCTGGGATGGCCCTCCTGCAACACACAGGGTGCACGGGGAGCGGGACACTGTCAAGAAATTAGAGTGCACCTGAAATGGGACATAAAGCTCCCCTCGATTTTTGCCACCAGAATCTAAAAAGAAAAATCGCCATCTCTTGCATTAATCCCATCCCTGCTGTTGATGCAACACCTGGAAGATGTATATAGCAACTGCCACCCTACACATGCTATGGACTGAGCAAATCTTCCTGGATTTTATTGGCAACAAGAAATCCTACAGCTCTACCAACTTCTCATGCTGCATTCAGTGACAGTCATTCCCACCGTCACTGTAAGCAGCTTCCCTTTCCTATCCCAACCCGCAAACAAACAACCCACCCCATCCTGCAGCCATCCCCTGCCATCATGGCAGTGAATCTCAGTTTGGCCCCAGTGCACACCCATCACACACAACAACCAAAAATGGCCTTACTGAGAATGGCAGCCACTGTCACCAAACCAGATAGATGCATTTGTTTCAGAAATACAAGGTCTGGTATCCCAACAGTTTTATGATCTTATATCTTTCCCAGTTTTTATTTAAAAAATACACTAAATAAATTGTATTACTCATATAAACCATATATAATGTTGTATATGATGATTTGTTCCCCCTCTGCCGCCTCAAAATAATCTATCTGTAAGTACCCTTTGCTTTGGTTTCTATGAGGCCCCCTTTCCCTTTCAGTAGCAAAGTGCTCCCTTTTCATTTATTATGGGGTCCTTTCTGCTCTTCAATGTGGCCCAAGACAATTCATCTTCACCCAGTGCAGACCAGATAAGCCACAAGGTTGAACAGCTTGGTTGCATTAGAAAGCAAAGCACTGGCTTGCAACCACCCTGTTCATCCATCTGCAGGGCTCACACCAAGACACCCATCATCTCTCCTTCCTACTTTGTTCCACTGGGCACAGACTGTTGGCTGCCCATCCTTCTGCTTTTCGCTCCAAGTCCTTACAGTGTCAGCTTCAACTTTAATTGCAACCAGTCAAAAGTAGCCACGAGTGGTACAAGAAGGAACCACAGGAAGTCCTACGGCTGGGACGAGCACATCTGCAGCTCGGGGCCTGTGTGAGCCCTGAATGCAGAGCCCTACATCTTTGCAAAGCCTCTGCCAGGAGCTGAGGGCAACAGCAGTGACTTGCAGATACAGGTGTGAGGGTGATCTTACCCGTCAGTAACAGCTTAGGTTAAGACTCTCTCATGCTGATTTACGTTTGACAGAGTAATGATAAATAAGACGCATGTAAATTTATCTGTTTGCTGCAAGTAGAAGGCATTTACACTTTTACTGATTATTAGAAATAGATAAGATGTGCTGAGGAGGGCATTGCTCCCTACCCTGTGAACGTACCGCCTTGCCTCCAAATACCTGTGCTGACAGCATGTATAGCTTATCCTGCAGTCCATGGAGATAAAGGTAACACAACACCTGACCCTTTTAGGGGGCAGGTTTGCTTTCTAACACGCTGCAACGAGTTCCACCAGCAATTGTGCTACACAACTCCTTACATTATGGAGCCACTGATGTTTATAAAGAAGTCAGGTTGCAGTTTCACAGCTCCTCTTGCAGACCTTTCCATGGCACCATCGCAGCCACACACAGACCATTTTCCACCGCCCGGCTGACGCGGTGTTGGATTCCCTTCTGCCTACAGCCTCATAACAGAGAGGGCAAGTAGGGAAGATGACTTCAAGGAGAAGAAACTGCTGAAACTGTCACTGAGGTCCCCATAAATATTCCCCATGGACCTCATTACACATTTGAGCAAACATTACCTTCACTCACACAGCTAAATTTCCTGTTTGCTTGGCTGATCAATTCCTCATCAAATTTTAATGCGGGGTTCAGGCCGTCTGCGGCGTTTTAATTAGGCCTAAGATTGCACAGCGTTAGAGGCAAGCTCAGAGCCACCCAAACCCCCTCTGCCTGTGTATTCAGGGGGAGGGGAAAGGGGATAGGAGGAAATGAAGAGGCCAAGAACTAATTAACTCCTGTTACAAGGCTAAGTCTGCTCTCTAGTGGTCACATCGCTCAAAACACAGTGCATGAAAAGGTTATGCAAAAGAAAACGTATCCAAAAGTAATCGAACTCCTCTCCATCGAATAGAGGGAAAAGGAAAAAGGCAAAATCTATCGTGCTTATTGCAAATGGGAACATTTACTTCCCCTGCAAAGTCTTATCTTTCCCCCCACTCCAGAATTCATACTCCTATAGGCACAAGAGCAACATGAGATTGTGACCATGTTCAAGGAAACTCTTCTTTCTACATGGTTCGAAACTGTTCCTGATGCTCAGAGCACTCTATACGTCCAGCTATCCATAACCATGAGCAGCTGCCTTCTGTCCCTTCGATCCAGAACACACGGACTGTGGCACCTCCAGCCTCAGGGATCCCTTCTGGAGTTTGCTTACTGGAGTTTGCCAGTAGCATCCAGCCAAATTCCTTCCAAGTCCACCAGAATGATTAAGTTGTTAAAATCTCTATCTATTCATTGAAAGAAAATGGGCTGGAAAGAAGTGAAAACAAATCAAACACCTTATTTTCCTTTGCAGTTTGGGAGTGGTTGTTTAAAGCATTACTCCGCAGGGTGCAAAAGCATCATATGTATTTAAAACAGCTGTTTATTTCACAGAGACTCTACTCAACTTGGATTTTCTTAAAATCACAGTTTCTTTGAGAAGACATTAATAATATCAGCATCTGCAAGAGCACCAATTCACTGCTGAGTGGCATTGCAGCACGTATAGCAGTTGGTGCCTTAAGGAATGCAGTACTGTGTGCAGAACAGATCCCAAAAGTCACCAGGCAAGCATATTTTAAGGCACAAAATCTGATTCTTAACTGTATCTCTCTCTTAATAGATGTCAAGATGGCTGTCTTAAATCTGACAGACACGAGATCAAAATTTCTTCACAGCAAAGACCAAAATCAATAGTTAACCTGAGTGTAACCTCTCTGCTTGAAACCCATGTGCACTTAATTTAGGAATTACAAATTAATTAGTATGAATTATTATAATACAAATGATCAAAACACCATTTAGCATGAAGAACAAGCATAGCACAGGGCTTAAAAAAACAGCACAGCTTGTCAGTGAAGTATCACAAGGCTTGAACCATCCAATGCTTTTTTCCTGCACCAGGAGCTACGTCATATTGTAGGTCTGCAAAAACCAACAGTGCAGGATCTTACTCCAGAATGCTGAGGGGTCTGAGCAAGGACAGACTTGCATCCTACATTTAGCATGAAATCACATCAGTTTAGAAGAATACTAACCGTGATCCGAAATTGTAGTAATTAAAGGAATAATGTCCAAATTTAATTATTGGGCCCCTCACACAAGTAAATGGAATTATCTTCAATGGTGTTCCAGTTACACTGCATAGCTGCAGCATTCATTGACTGGCACTGAGAGCAAATATCTGTGTACTTGTAAACGTGGCAGCATCTACTGCAGCTTTTTGGGGAATAAATTAGTGGGAGGAAGAAGTAACTTCCTTGGCTGTGCAGAATAGTATTGCCTTGGTGCAGAGCTTGTACCCCTTGAGCATCTTGGACAGGATCCCTGTGCTGCAGAAGGGCAATATTAGCTGCCCAAAGAATCAGAATGATAGAGAAATCAGCAGCTCTTCTCAGCTCATAGGCTGGGCAATGGGAAAGAGGTTTGGTCTCACATACAAGGTCTTCAGGAGGGCTGTGGCAAAGCTGGGAGTGGGCTTCCTGTTGGCAAATCACAGTGCAAGCGTTAATTGCAAAACTGTCTATTTTAGGATTGTACACAGATTTTATTTGACAAGCCAAATTCTGACAGTTCACTCTTCATCAGCAGAGTTCCTGCTCTAAATTACCAAGTGCCAATGGCACTCAAGGTAAAGCAGTGCGATAGTAACCACGGATTGTTTGAAGGTCCTGCCTCACAACGTCTATTGAAAATTGAGCATATAGGGCAAGGAGAAAAGAAAAAGCTGCATCCGTAGGAATCATTTTGAGCTGACACAATGCACTGTTGTGGCTTTTTCCCTTCACAGCTTGCGTGCAGCAGTTCAGCTCGTTCTGTTTTCCCTACCAGCTGCTGTATGAACAGTGCCCCTGTCAGCAGGAAGTTACAAAGAAATGAATGAAGACTGATGATTAACGAAGAAAGAGGGTGAATATTGATCATGGAGTCAACATTTGATGGGAGCACTGATGGAATAGTGGTCCCACTGGAAGTTGTTAGGAGTTGATTTTTATGCCCCTGGGCAGTAGCTTTAAACCACGACTCATGATGGAAGAGAGGTAGCTCATAATGTTTTAAACAGGCCATGGTGGAAAACATACCTTCTCCCTCCCCTCCCCAGCTCCTCTCTTTTGTTGTGCTACAATGAGAACAGAGTTCCACCGTGCATCCTACATTTGCCCAGAGCACCCAAACTGTACAGATCAAACCCTTAAGCAGGCTCAAACAGGGACAGGACATTTCCATTTTTCCTTGCTGTTCTACCAGAAGTCTACAAAGTCGTCTGTGACAACACACTTCTATAGCAAAATAACTGAAGTATGAATTTTGGTTGTTTGCAACCTGATTCAAACCTCTTTGAAGGCAATAGGAGTCACAGCTCCACTACAGAGCAAAGCTCTCCTAACCTTGGCTGGAATTTCCTGTACCACACAAATTAATGAGCGTACTTGCAATCAATACTGCGTATGAAGTGCACAGCTGATACTCTCTTTCTTTGATATTATACAAAATCATTCATTATACCAGACCATTCATTTTTCTGATGAAAAAAAACAACTTGCAGATGCTGCCTTCAGGCAAGCTTCATCCACTTCCCAGACCCAACCACTGATCCAAAATGGACATATCAAATACTGTTTGGATACTGCAGATTTACTGCACGCATCAACTTTAATTGGACAGTCAGAAAAGACTTGCAAAGTCACTCGAGTATGGCTGCAGCCCAAAACTGAAGTTAATGTGAGTTGGACGCACACCAACATGCAGCTCTTCTAACAGTCCCATCATACAAAATAAGCTGTTACATGTGTTTTACAATTTCTACTGCAAGTGTTTCAGGGGGTGTTTTGGAGGGGTGGAGAAACAGCAAGGAAGGAAGAGCTGATATCAAATGCTGTAATTCTGTTGAAGCTAACAGGATACTGATGTGTCACTACGACAGTTTTCCAATGTTTCTGTGGTCCTCATTAATCTGATCAGCACTCAGAAGGATGCAGAAATCACTGCACATGGGCTCTTCCATGAACTCTGCTCTACAACTTAATCTGTGCCATAGGATGTTGTGTCCTCATTTGGCCATGCAACAGCAAGTGTGTTATTTGTCCAGAGAAAGTTCTGGATTTCAAAACACAGGCAGCTTTCCTATTGCCTTTCCTATTTCCTATTTGGAGCACAATGTCAAGCAGATGACAATAGAAACCTGATAGGGTTTGCATGCATTTCTCTGGAGATTTAGGCTGCGATCTCTTGCCATTCAGCAACTATTCATCTCCCAGAATGAAGTGACTGTACACAGGATGGTTACAGTTCCACTTATGTGTCCTACAGGAAGAAGGACAAAGCCAGAAGTGTCCCTTTAATTTCAGCAACAGTAAAGACAGAAGGGAGCCACAGCACAACTACTCACAAAGAGTCTGAGATTCAACAGAGAAAGTCTTACAAGTGCACTGAGGCCATAAAGAGCTGAACAGTAGAAATCATTTAATCCTCAGTGCTGCATTTTATCCACAACATTGGCCCTTCAACAGCCCAGAACCCTTCAGGTGCATTTCCAGAGCTGATTACTGCTGTTCCAGGCAAGTAATCTGCAGACACGCAGGTGATTTGCTGGGAAGCTGTCTGCTGCTGCTGCTCTCAGACCCTGCTCCCTTTTTTGCCTTTCAGTTTCCAGAGCATCCTCTGTGCACTAAAAAACGCTCCGTGCTTCTCCTCTTGCTTTCACAGCATCTGCTTACAGAAAGCCAGCAGTACAAGAGGCAGCAGACACAGAGGCAGCCTTTATTCTAATACTCTTGCAAAACTGTGTGCTACCTTGCAAAGGATACAATGCATCGCAGCTCCCCTACATAAATAACTTTTTAATGCACCTGTCATTTCAGATGTCACACCAGAGACAAGGTCAGGCTCGGAGAGAAATCAGCCTGCTCCATCCTTGACCCGTCATTCATCATGGCATTTGTCCACAGCCAAGCAGCCCAGCTGGTTAACAGGGAAAAAAACCTTATCTGAGCTCTAAAAGGGTCCCATTTCTGATAGGAAGAACTTATTAATAATACTCTCTGGAAAGCAGCGGGAGTTCTGATGGACAGCTTTGCAGGGACATTTTTCAAAAGAGAAGCTTAAAATCCTATATCTATGCACCAGATCAGCAGGCTGGAGGAGATGAGAGGTTAATTTTGAAGACAGCAAATGGTGACTGTTTGTAAGTTATTAGAGAGGGAAATATGCCTTCAATGTTATGGGGATATACGAGCCTTGCCTTCACCTTTCCCCATGTATCATGCTGCGTGTCATCATAGGCACGTTAGCACGTTGTGCAGGTCCCCTCAAATCACCGGGCAATAATTAGCATTGCCAACTGCTGGTTCTTACCTCTTTTACAGGACCCAGCTCAGTTCTTAAAACACGCACCCCCCTGAATTCACATTAACTTCAGGAAAAGATTCCTGGGTCCTGTGGAGTTAAGAATAAAAAGTATAAAAGCTTTAAAAATGGCAGCTTTGTTCCTAATGCAGATAACTGCAGGCTTACAACAGCCTCAGAGGCTTCTGGCATTGGTGTGAGGGTTTGTGATTTGGGGGTGTGTGAGAGCAAGGAGAGAATGAGAAAAGGGAAAAGAGAAAGCAGGGGTAGATTCACAGTAGCTTAAAGAGCACTGACTGTGTGCTCGACAGCTCACTGACCTCGTTGGAGCGCCGAATGCAGGGCACAGGAGCCACATGGATTGGGTATGGACTCAGGCTGACCTCTGAAATCTGCACTCACAGCATTTTATGAGCTGATTGTTGTTAGACCCACAGACTAAGGCAGTTCGTGGGCTCAAGAACACAGAAGCAAATTCCCATGGCCTAAAGTTTCCAAATTGCATAGTAAAGGCTCATGTATGAGCAATTAAGCCATCGCAGCTTGTCACGGGTTACTTAGATTTACCTATGCCTGTGACAGGGGAAGCCACCCTGTGGGCCCCCCCCCGTGGGGCCCGGAAAGGAGGGGGAAAAGGGGAATGGGATAAAACAGCGACAATCTAAGGAGGAAAAACTTATTTTACTAAATATGATATCGAAATACAAGATAACACAATATAATATAATTGAGGCTAACAAATCGAACGAAACAGAGAGAGAGAGTCCCCGAAAACCGAGAGGCCTACTGTGAACTCTAGGCGACACGCCTGGAACGCTTCCCACTCTCTGAGAAGTTCGAGAGAAGAAGGAGGGCACTCCAGCCTGGAAACGAGATTATATAGCGTCCTGGTCCCGTGACTTATTGTTACCCCTGTTGTTCTCTGGGATATGTAGTCTTCTTCTGTGGACTGCACATTCAATAGAAGTATCCATACTTTACATGATGTTATGATGTAGAATACTGATAGCAAAATTACAAAATTACAAAACCATGACATTCCACCCCTTATTCTACATTATTACATCATGGTTAATATATATACATATATATACACGTATGTAAAATTGTGATATCTAAATAGTAGAATTGCATGTAACATAACTAAATGTACAACTATAATAACTAAAATACACTACACATGCAAACATATATATATATATATAGATACATAAAATTATTGACTGCACTCCCCCAGCATCAAATTCCCTTGTGGCACACATTGAACATCCCCATCCTTCTGCATTACCCACCAAGTGCATCCAGGTCCCTGGGCAAAGACAGTTCCACGGATAGGTTTGCCCTTTCCAGAAGCTGGAAGGACCCAAACAGCTTTTCCCAACATGTTCTTTACATGTACAACAGGGACCTTATCTCCTTCTATAGTGTGTAGGGGGCTAGATTGACAAGGACCATCATGATTGACAGATCCTCTAGTATTGACCAACCAAGTGGCTTCTGCCAGATTCTTCTCCCAGTGCTTAAATGTTCCACCACCCATTGCTTTCAACATAGTTTTCAACAACCCATTATATCGTTCAATTTTACCAGAAGTTGGTGCATGGTAGGGAATATGATAAATCCACTCAATGCCATGATCTTTGGCCCAAGTATTTATAAGAGAATTTTTGAAATGTGTCCCATTATCAGATTCAATTCTTTCTGGGGTGCCATGTCGCCACAGGACTTGTTTCTCAAGACCTAATATGGTGTTTCGAGCAGTAGCATGGGGTACTGCGTATGTTTCAAGCCACCCAATGGTTGCCTCTACCATAGTGAGTACATAACACCACTGCGAGATCGTGGCAAGGTGATATAATCAACCTGCCACGCCTCCCCATATTTATACTTTTGCCATCGCCCTTCCTCCCAGAGAGGTTTCATCCTTCTGGCTTGTTTAATTATGGCACATGTTTCACAATCATGAATAATCTGCGCAATAGCGTCCATGAGTCAATAGAGTCCACCCCTCGGTCTCTGGCCCACTTATATGTTGCGTCTCTTCCTTGATGGCCTGAGGTCTCATGAGCCCATTGAGCTAGAAATAATTCGCCCTTATTCTGCCAATCCAAGTCGATTTGAGCCACCTCAATTCTGGCAGCTTTATCTACCTGATGGTTGTTTTGTTGTTCTTCAGTAGCCCGACTTTTGGGCACATGTGCATCCACGTGATGCACCTTTACAACCATATTCTTTGTTCAGGCAGCAATGTCCTTCCACAGTTCAGCAGCCCAAACAGATTTTCCCCTCCGTTGCCAGTTATTTTGTTCCCACCACTGTAACCACCCCCATAAGGCATTTGCCACCATCCATGAGTCAGTATAAAGATACAGCATTGGCCACCTCTCCCGTTCAGCAACATCTAAGGCCAGCTGGACAGCTTTTACCTCTGCAAACTGACTTGATTCTCCCTTACCTTCAGTGGCCTCTGCAACCTGTCGTGTGGGGCTCCACACAGCAGCTTTCCATTTGCGATGCTTCCCTACAATGCGACATGATCCGTCAGTGAATAGGGCATATTTCTTTTCATTTTCTGGTAATTCGTTGTATGGTGGGGCCTCTTTAGCATGTGACACCTCTTCTGATCGTGATGTTCCAAACTTTTTATCTTCAGGCCAGTCCATGATTACCTCTAGGATTCCTGGACGATTGAGGTTTCCCATTCGCGCTCGCTGTGTAATCAGCGTAATCCACTTGCTCCAGGTGACATCGGTAGCATGATGGGTGGAGGGAACCTGTCCTTTGAACATCCAGTTCAGCACTGGCAGTCGAGGTGCCAAAAGGAGCTGTGTTTCAGTCCCGACTACTTCAGAAGCAGCCCGAACCCCCTCATACGCAGCTAAGATCTCCTTCTCAGTTGGAGTGTAGCACTCTTCAGACCCCTTATATGATCGACTCCAGAATCCCAGGGGTCAGCCTCGGGTCTCTCCTGAGGCTCTTTGCCACAAACTCCAAGTGGGGCCTTTCTCTCCAGCAGCAGTATAGAGGATGTTGTTTACATCCTGTCCAGTCCGTACTGGCCCCAGGGCTACAGCACGGGCTATCTCTTGTTTAATCTGTTCAAAAGCCTGCTGCTGCTCAGGGCCCCATGCAAAATCATTCTTCTTCCGCGTTACCTGATAAAGGGGGCTTACAATGAGGCTGTAGTTTGGAATGTGCATCCTCCAAAAGCCCACTGCACCCAGGAAAGATTGTGTCTCTTTCTTGCTAGTTGGTGGAGACATGGCAGTGATTTTGTCGATCACATCTGTTGGGATGTGACAACGTCCATCCTGCCACTTTATACCTAAGAACTGAATTTCCTGGGCAGGTCCTTTTACTTTGCTTCACTTAATAGCAAAGCCAGCTTGTAGAAGAATCTGGATTATCTGCTCTCCTTTTGTGAAAATTTCTGCTGTATCGCCCCACACAACAATGTCATCAATGTACTGCAGGTGTTCAGGAGCACCACCCTGTTCCAGTACAGTTTGGACCAACCCATGGCAAATGGTTGGGCTGTGTTTCCACCCCTGGGGCAAACGGTTCCAAGTATACTGAATGCCCCTCCAGGTGAAGGCACACTGTGGCTTACATTCTGAGGCCAAAGGAATAGAGAAGAAGGCGTTAGCAGTGTCAGTGGTGGCATACCATTTGTCTGCTTTTGACTCCAGTTCATACTGGAGTTCTAACATGTCTGGCACAGCAGCGCTCAATGGGGGTGTGACCTCCTTCATGCCACGGTAGTCCACTATCAGCCTCCATTCCCTACTGGCTTTATGCACTGGCCATATGATGCTGTTAAAAGGGGAGTGAGTTTTACTGATTGCTTCCTGATTCTACAGCTGGCGAATCAAGTCATGAATGGGAAGCAAGGAATCCTGTTGGTGCTGTACTGCTGTCTGTGCACTGTCTTTGTAGCAATCGGTACCTGCTGCTCTTTTACTCGTAGCAGCCCCACAAGACACAGGTCCTCTGACAGGCCAGGTAAAACTGACAGCTGCTTAATGTTGTTCATATCTACAGAAGTTATTCCAAAGGCCCATTGATACCACTTAGGATCCTTGAAATGCCCCTTTCTGAGCTAATCAATACCAAGTATGAATAGAGCCTCTGGGCCAGTCACATAGGATGTTTTTGCCAGTCTTTGCCAGTGAGGCTTATTTCAGCCTCCAGCACAGTCAATTCTTGAGAGCCCCCAGTCACTCCAGAAATATGGATTGATTCTGTCCCTTCATGACTGGAGGGCATTAGGGTGCACTGTGCACCGGTATCCACCAGCGCCTTATATTCCTGTGGTTCTGATGTGCCAGGCCATCGAATCCACACAGTCCAATAAACTCTATTATCCCTTCCACTCCCTTGACTGAGGGCAGGGCCCCTCTATTTGTTACCTGTGATAACTGGAGCAGCTGTACTCGTGGTTGATATGTTTTGTAGTTCTCTCACCCGTGCTAATAGTCCAGGAGTAGGCTGGTCATGCCACTTCCTCATGTCTTCTCTGTGGTCACGTAGGTAACACCACAAGGAAACACGTGGTGCAATTGTACTGTTGTTCCTTGCTCGAGATGGAAAGCGCGTATGTCTAATAGCTGAGTTTTTTGATGATACACGTGAAGGCTTTACGATTGTTAATGGCTTTACGATCTCTCACCTTCAACTGAAGCAGCAGCTAGGCCAATTACCAAGTGACACCAAGGTGATGAAGTGGCAAAATGGCAATTTATTGAAACAGATTCATCCTTATATAACCTACACCTTTTCGTCTACACCCACTGTATTACACGTCACTAAGATTCTTCCAGAATATGGGGAAGGGCCTGTCACGTCACAACATGCTACAGTCCCAGCTGTCCCATCAGCGAAGCAACCAGGTAACAAGAGATTCATTCTGGTGCCATGTGTACTCCTTTCTTACGCCTTGGATTTCAGTCATCTTCAGGGGTCGACAAATAGTAATAGAGATTTCCTCCTCATCACTCTCTTCTTCATGCCTCTTAACTTTTCCTTTTGCCTTTCTCGGTGCTGATCCAAACCTGTCAGCTGGATCTTCTGTTGCCTCCTCCTTCACTTCTTTTTTCCGTTCTAGACGTGAAGACACCCATTTCCATTTCTTGCCTTCCACAGAGGCAACTGATACTGTTACTGGTGCCTCCTGTGACTCATCAAAATAGACTTGGGGATTTCCCTTTTTGGCTTGAACCTCAGCTCGGAAATTCTCTCTTTTCGGAACAGTGTTCTATAGAGCACGGTAAGCACAATTCAAGCCCCAAATAAGTCATACCCCCATAGATCTATCTAGGCTGCACCATCCCTGACTCAAATACTGGCTTAGTTTCTCGGGATCCCACAGGTGTTCAAGAGTTAAATCCCATGACACTGCAAGCCCCCACGTGTTGGCAAACCTGAAGGCAAAAGTCAGCGTTCTAGGACAAACAACCACACACCAATATAGTTAAATATAGCTGTGTCCATCTATTGCCTGAAAAGCCGTACTTTTATAGCAAACAAACAGAGACATGGTGGGATGGTTCTCAGCTCTGTATTGTAGCAAATGGGGTACAGATTCTGCATGACGGATGGGCAAGGAAGAAGAAGAAAGGCTGCTGCCATCCATGAGAGGGCACTGAGCTCTGCCTGGGTATGGCAGAGGAGCCAGCTGAGAACTGATGGAAAGGGCTCAGAGAGGAGAGCGGCAGATTCTGTTCCTTGCTTCCCGATCAGGAAGGACAAGAAGAGGGGGACAGGCAGGAATCTGAGTTACAGCTCAGATGGAATTGTTTTCTTCAGACTGCCTGCTATGGTGCAGTGTTTTGGTTCTTGGAGAAAACCATTGATAACACTCTGATGTTTACAGCTGCTGCTAAGCAGTGTTGTACAGAGCCAAGGCCATGGTCAGTAAAGGGCACATGGAGCTGGGAGGGAACAGAGTGAGGACAGCTGACTGATAGTGGCCAAAGGGACGTTCTCTATCACCTGACAGCAAGCAGAAATTGTATTGAAAGGGGTGGGAGTTCATCTCAGTCTCTTCACTGCCCAGGGTCCAGCTGAGCATCAGTCTGGTGGTGCTGAGCAAGTGCTTATGCATCAGTTGTTACATACAATTCCATATCAATGGATATATAGTGATAACTATTACTCCTCTTCTTTTATCTCTCTTAGTAAACTGCTTTGTTACAACCCAGAAGTTGTATTTTTTTTCCCAGTTCTCATCCCCATCCCACTGGGAATTGGGCAGTGCACAAAGCACTGTGTGCTGCTGAGCCACATGTTGGGTTCAACAACCACTGTCATTTTGGTGCCTGATGTGAGACTCCAAGGGTTGAGATAATGGCACATCTGTCCTGAGCAGATAGGGCTTTGTGGGAGCTGGAGAAGTGCAGGCCATGGTGCTGATATGTGTGGATGTGCTCCCTATGTGTGGAGCTTGTTGAGTCTTCTCATGAAGCTTCACTGCACAGCTCCTTATTTGGTGCTTGGATGCTTGATTAGGGTATTTATTTTGCTATGCTGTTTGACCTCAGTTTGTACCACGATAAAATTGGCAGCTGACAAAGTGAAGTTTTGTGCACATTCAGCTCTGCGGTCATCTTTGGGTTTTGGAAGTAACATTGTCCATATGATTAGGAATCACACAATTTACATTGTCACCTCTGTGAGTCCGGGGGTGTACTGGATATTGTGTTGAGGGACATGGTTTAGTGGGAGCTATAGGTAATAGGTGAACAGTTGGAATGGATGATCTTTTAGGCCTTTTCCAACCTTGGTGATTCTATGAATCTATGATTGAGGTTAAACAATTATTCAGGAATATCACTGAGAGATCTGCCCCAAGGTGAGAAGGCTCTGCATGGCAGGGGGTGTGGGACAGTCTGGGCAGCTGCCTGGAGTGGTGGGCACCCCCAGGGCTTTGGAACTTCATCTCCGAGCAACTGCAGGATCCTGAGAAACTGGTAGAATATTGGGGGCAGGTCTGCAGTGGCACTGGTAACCCCCAAGAGACACAAATGACTGCAGTGTGCCAGATCCAGAGAGCTGGATCTGCTGACAGTGCTGCAACCTCTGCAACTCCAGTCACAGACCCTGCAGCAGCTCCAAGGTTTTGCTACACGTCCTGCAGTTGCTCCAAGCTCTGGGCAGATCCCGCTGTCTGTGAGCCCCAGACATAATGAGCTCTGCAGTTACTCGTGCTACGGGTCCTGTAGCTGTTCCAAGTATGGTAATAAGAAAATGGTACAAATTCCTCCCAAGGGAGGAAGTACAGCCCTGTGGTGGCTCCAACCCCTCCAATGAGCCCAGTGGCTGCTCCAACATAGTCACAGGTCCTGTGGTGTTTCCAGCTCTGGCAAAGAACTCTGAGGTCACTTCAACTCCTGCAACAGCCCAACAGCCACTTCAGCTCCTACAGTGAACCCTGTGGCTGTTAAAACCCCTGCAACTAGTCCTGGACTTGCAAACAGATGCACATAGGGATTAGTTCATATATGTTTGCAACTGCATATGTTGTATATGTGTGAAAATACACTAAATATATTGTATATGTATAAATACATTTGTCATAATTATTATCCTTTTCTTTTTCTCTTTGTCTCAACCCATAAACCTTAAACCACAGCACTGCCCCGAGATGTTTACGGATCTCCTTGGGACTATTCATTCTGATCTGGTCACACAGTGAAGAGCACCTGAAGATCTCAAGGTTTTCTCAGGGAGCAGCTCCTGAGGTATATTCCTTACACCAGCTTTGGAAGAGGCCTCCCTCCAGTCCTCTGGTCCTGCACTAAAGGGGCCCTCTTGTTATGGCAGTGCCAGCAAGGAGACCAGCTCTGACAGACCTGTTCGTATTGCCGGCCACTGACTGCAGCCCTGGAGTGCTGCTGTAGAGACAACAGGACGGTCGTGAGACACACAAGACCATCAGGACTGCACAAATGAGAGGACTTGAGAGCACTGTGGTGGTGTAGAGATCAGAAATGAAAAGAGCACGTTGAGCTGCTGTCTGTGGCTGTACCTCCCCAGATCCAGACAAAGTAGGAAAAAAGAAAAGCTAAGTAAAAGTCTATTTTGAAACCTTTTTAGGTATACTTTAACGTATTCGGGGAATTTGGATACATGTTTACATGAGCTCTTGGAGTGAAAAAATGGAAATTAGGTAGGAAATAAGTGTAATACAATTTTATTTATAAGTTCAATAACATTTTTTTGCACGTTGCTATATCTCACATAATCAAACAATCAATGATGCATAAAACATGAAGAACCATCACTGGGAATCCTATGAGGAAGTTGTGCATTTTATGGAAGCTGGAATAATGCTTATTGCAACACCTTCCTGAGAGCGTGCTTGATCTCCCTGTTCCTCATGCTGTAGATAATAGGGTTCAGTGTTGGAGGAACCAATGCATACAGAAGTGCCACTGTCAGATCTAGGAGTCGGGAGGAAATGGAGGGGGGCTTCAGGTAGGCATAAAGGACAGTGCTGAGAAACAGGGAGACCACAGCAAGGTGAGGGAGGCACGTGGAGAAGGCTTTGTGCCTTCCCTGCTCAGAGGGCATCCTCAGCACAGCCATGAAGATCTGCACATAGGACACCACTATGAAAACAAAGCACCCAAAGATTAATCTAATACTAAAAAAGATAAACACAACTTCCCTGAGGTAGGATTCTGAGCAGGAGAGCTTGAGGATCTGGGGGATTTCACAGAAAAACTGGTTGACCACATTGCCTTGGCAGAGAGGCAGTGAAAACGTACTGGCAGTGTGCAGTAGGGAATTGAGAACCCCAGTGCCCCAGGCAGCTGCTGCCATGGTGGCACAAGCTCTGCTGTCCATCAAAGTCCCGTAGTGCAGGGGCTTGCAGATGGCAACGTAGCGGTCATAGGACATGATGGTGAGAAGGGAATACTCTGCTGAGATGAAGAAGAGAAAGAAAAAGAGCTGTGCAGCACATCCTGCATAGGAGATGGCCCTGGTGTCCCAGAGGGTGTTGGCCATGGCTTTGGGGAGAGTGGTGGAGATGCAGCCCAGGTCGAGGAGGGCCAGGTTGAGGAGGAAGAAGTACATGGGGGTGTGCAGGCGGCGGTCGCAGGCTACGGCTGTGCTGATGAGGCTGTTGCCCAGGAGGGCAGCCAGGTAGATGCCCAGGAAGAGCCAGAAGTGCAGGAGCTGCAGCTGCCGCGTGTCTGCCAACGGCAGCAGGAGGAACTCGCTGATGGAGCTGCTGTTGGGCATCTGCTGTTGTTGTGCTTGGAGTCCTGTTCAGAGTGCAGAAGATAATGACAAGTCCAAGTATTTCTGCATTCCTTAAGCAGAAGCAGCATATGGAGCTCTAACCTTCCTCTTATTTTCTTATGCCTTCTCCCTGGATATTTTCATCTGTTTCATGTCTCATATCTTTACCCCAAGTGCTCTTAGAGCCCCCTACCCCAGCTTCTGTGGCATTCAGTTTCAGTTAGAAAATGCTGCCTGTTTGTAGGATAAGTGAATTATTCATGCCTACAGAAAATGATGATAATTCCATCCTTCGAGAAAGGGGAGACTGAAAGCACATCATGTGTGAGTGTTCACAAAACAAGCAATTGATTGATGAAAAATTCTCAGAACTCTTATTGCCCCTTTTAGATTTCTGACTCCAAACCTCTTTGCCTCAGAACAGGAAATGGAAACCCCCTGCCTTGGCTCTCCTCTTGCAAAGTGCCCTCAGAAACATTCAGTTGTGCAGTGGAGCTGTGATCCCCTGCCCCAGGCAGCAGCTGTGGCAGCACAAGCCCTGCCGGGGGGCTCCTTCCCCCCACCCGTCTCCCTGCAGCGCCCTGGGCAGCTCCCCGGGCAGGCTGAGTGCTGAGCCTGGCAGGCGGCAGAGTCCCATACCCGGCACACAGCCCCTGGGGCACAGCAGGGACCCTGCTCTGCAGGACAGCCCTGGGCACCCGTCTCAGCTGGAGCAGAAAGCTTTTTCCACAGTAAAGAAACATGCAGTGCCTGCAGTCAGATCTCCTATGGGATGTCCCAGTTATAGTTATCCCTTAATTAAAAGCAGCTCATGGTCAGCTGTGAGACTTACCTTGTCATGGTCTGTGAGCAATGCTCCTGCAGTGAGCTCACAGCCCGCTCACACCACACACATACTGCAAGTTCTCTCCAATTTCTCTCCTCTCCTTCTGTCACCTGCAGGCTGTGCTGTGCACAAGAGCTGCTCCTGGGCACAGCTGTCTCTCTGCAGCCCTGCACACTTTTATGAGCTCCCTGTGTCCCAGGAGCCTGGACAAGCAAGCAGCAGATTATGTCATTTTTATCCTTCCCACTCGTGTCCCCTGACACATCCCTGGGTCTTCATGGCCAACAGCTCCTGAAAGACAACAGCATCATGACTGTGCTTTGAAATACGCTCAATTAACCACCACATGTCCAGTGGTCAGTGACTGATTGGAGACATATGGGGAGTGCTCCCAGAGTTCGTTTGATGAAACAATAAGGGCACCCAGACAAGGAAGGCGAGGTTTGGACTTTCCCTGTGCAGGGCAGTGATCCAGCTGAGGCAGTGCAGGAGTCTCATCCCTTGACAGAAATCCTGGAGCTGAAATGGGATTCGGCTCCTTACACACCCACAGGAGCTGGGATTCCTCTGGTTCAGTTCAGAAGTGCACAAGGAGTTGCCTGCATGTGAGCTCCTGCTTTGAGTCCTCGGTTCTTCAGCTGGGAGGCAGTTGCTCACACACAGACACTGGGTGATGCCCAAGGTGCCTGGGCTGCTCCTGATGTGTGCCAGTGCTTGTAAACCGTGTGGGAAATCCCTGAGACAGATACCTCCTTCCTGGGCATCAGCCGAGGGCCAGAGAGGGGATACACACTACTCCCACTGCCCTCCAGATTTCTCCATCCCTTGCTCTTTGTTCAGTCAGATACCTCCCAATTATCTGTCTGATTTCTGACTTTCAGGGGGATTACTGGAATTTGTTCCATCTCCCCAAAGTCTGATGGAATGTATTGTCAACTCCTTCGCTGTGATTTGATCTATCCCTTCCTATCTATTCTTTTTCTTTTTCTTCTTATACTTTTTTTCTCAATCACTGTCTCTTTTTTATTAAGGCACGAAGTCTGAAAGATGTTCATTAATGTCAGTAAAAGTGAAAAGCAGAGTTGGAGACAAAGATAGAAATCAATGAGAATGTGTTAACCCATCTCAATGTGTGAAATACTCACAAGTCCTGATCAATTTTAAGTTGATACCTCTCAACTACCTGGCTGATCTATCCCAGGGAGATTACTGGAATTTGCTCCATCTCCCAGAGTCTGATGGCCTCTGTTGTCAACTACTTCACTGTGATTCAATCTATCCTATGCTACCTCAGTATAAATCATTTCTTTTAAAAATATTCCATATGAAAGACAAACTTCAATAGATGCAGCTTGAACATGGCATGCAGTTGATCACTGTGTTTTACTGTTCATTCAATTGCATCACCTTTCCTTCCATTTGCTGGCCAGATAAAAAAGAGAAATCTTTCCTTTTCCATGTGCAGCTGGTTCTCTGAGGAAAGCCAGTGGGAGTTGGTGCAAAGCAGTTTTAACACTGAGCGGATGAATGCAGAGGAGAAGAGTGATGTGAAGAAAAGTGATGCAAGTCCCATAGGTCCAATGTGAGCAGAAATCGTGTGGGGAGGTTGAGAAGGACCTTTGTCAACACAGTAACAGTACAGAACTCATTGGGACATCCTGGATTGGTATCGGTTGCACAGTGCTGCTTTAAAACCAGATATAAATAAAGAGAAAATAAATTTATAATGGATTCTATCTCTTTAATCTCTCTCCAGATATCCCTCCTTTTTGCTGAACAAGTTCTGATAACCTGAAGAAGATAACAAGATGGCATAAGGCACAGGAGATTCTTTAGGTTATAATGGTCCCAGGGTGCATTTGATGCTGAGTTCATCAGCCTCCAGTGCAGAGAGAAGTTTGCACAAAGTGCTCAACAAGACAAAGTCAGAAGTAACAGTGAAGTTTCTTGGAGTATTAATGGGCCCAGTGAGGGCCATTACCAAGTAAGCTTCCCAAGGGACTTGTTAGAGAAGATAACTGGAAGCCATGACTACAGGCAGGCAAAGGCACTGGCATGCTAAGAAACCTCTCCTTTGCCTTACGAAGCAAACAGGACAAGCCCTGATTACAAGACCAGTGGTAGAGAGATCCTGTCTCTCATGTTGGCTCCTGGCATTTCCTGGGGCAATGGGTTGGAATTTTGTATGATGTTAAATGATAGACATGGGGACAGAAGATCCCAGGCTCTACATGTGGTGCAAGGACGCTGTGAGGTTCATGTCCCATATGAGACCTATGTTTCATTGCAGGATGTGAGCAGGGATGTGAGAAGGGCCCAGTGTGAACAAGCAGTCAATCCCTGTGAAACACTGAACTTCACATCTCTCAGTTCCAGTGCCCTCCTTTGCACATTCTCCCAGAGTTTGATGTCCTTTATGTTCTGTGGTGCCCAGAAGTGCACCTAGTGCTGCTAGTGAGGCAGTAGCAATGCAGAGCAGAGAGGGATGATCCTTTCCCTCACCCAGCTGGCAATAAGTTGCTTCATGCACTCCAGGGGACTGTTGGCTTTCCTGGCTGCCTGGGCACACTGCTGACTCACATTCAGTGTGATGCTGACCAGCACCCCAATCCTTTCCAGTCAGACTCCTCTCCAGTGTCCCATATCCAGTCAGTGTGTATGTCCAGTGTTGCCCCTACCCAGGTGCACAATCAGGAACTTGTTCTTGTTATACTTTATGCACTTGGTGCTTAGTACCAACTGGTACCCACTTCTCTGACTTGTCCACATCTCTCTGCAAGTCCTCTCCACCCTCAGTGGAGGCAACAGCACCTCCTCATCTGGTCTCATCAGCAAACTTGCTCAGAACGTCTTCTAGTCCTGCATTCAAGTCATCTGCATAAACACGAAAGTAAAGTGGCCCCCAAATGGAACCCTGGGGACCCCGACAGTGACCATCTACCAGCCTGATGGAACCCACGGACTATAATCCTTTGGGACTGACCTACTGGCCGACTGCTCACCCACCACATTGTGTTTCTGTCTAGCCATATGCAGAACATTCTGTCCAGAAGGTTGTTGTGAGAAACAGTATCAAAATTTCCACTGAAATCCTCAAGGATTACATCAACTGGCTTCCCTTGGTCAACTAAATGGATAACTGTGTCACAAAATGAGCTTAAATTAAACAGGACCTTCGCCTCACAAACTTGTGTTGGCTGCGACCAATGACAGAATTGTCCTTCAGCTGTTTTTCCATAACTCCCACTATCATTTTCTCCATAATTTTACCAGTCTCTGGACTGACAGGTCCATAATTGCCCATGTCATCTTTCTTGCTCTTCCTTACAACGAGACAACATTTGCCAGCTTCCTGTCAGCTGGCATGACCCTAGACTTCTATAGATGCAATTGAAATGAGAGCCCAGAGCACACTAAGGTGTCATCATTGAAAGAAAGTAGATGTGCCATAGCTTTGCAATGCCTTTAACTCCAGAGTATGCCACAAATGGAGTAGAGGGGAAGATTTGCCTCTTCTGTAGTGAACTCATTCATTTGGTAAGCAGAATAACACTACCTGATACATGGGGACTGTGTCTCTGCTCTGCTCTGCTCAGCTCACAGGGCAGAGGTTCAGGGTGTTGCTCTCATGTCAGTGCAGGTAAACTCACTTTAACCCTTTTTCCTCTGTAAATGCTTCCTCTATTTCTATGCTCAGATACACTTCCACATTCCCTCAAGTACACTTCCATATATCATTAACAATTACACTTTCTTATACCATCAAAACAGTTTGTCAAACAGTACGGTTCTTCAGTTCACATAAACTCCCTTAATACAGTCTGTATTCTTCAGTTATAAACACTGTGCCACAGAACCAGCAGTGATTGAACCACCTCCCTCACACACTTCCTCGCAAGCAGTACATAGTATTACATAAATGGGTTGACACTCATTGGTCGGGTGGAATGTACACCTCTCCTCAGGACAGTCTTACTAATCTACAGAGCACAAACTCCCGTCTTTTTACATACAAGCAGAAACTGCATATGAGTGGACAGACAACAGTCTTTCACTTTGTCCGTGTCTGGCCATTTCCCTCACAGGAGGAAGGAAACATGGATCGGGACTCGGCACTCACCCTGCAGCTGTTCTGTGTCTCACTCACACCACACTCACTATGACATTTAGATCAAAAACCATGGTTAATTCATACTACACAATGCTGACAACATTTTCCAGCTGGAATCTTAATAACACTCATACTCTGGTCGACCAGTTGCAAACAATGTTTTTCCCAGAGTCGGCTTGACACACGGTACCAAACACTTAAAGCAGATGATAATATTGAACATACAACCTATAAGCCCCATGATTACAACTTGGAGAACCCAGGCTACCATTTGACAGGCTATCCACTATATCCCATACCCGTAGGAGACACCAACCTAGGTCCCTCCTATTGCCAACCACCTGGGAGAGAGTATTTGTTCTTGTTTCCATTCATATGACATACAGTTCCCTTTCATAGGAACTCACCCAAGGAGTCTTCCTACCCCAGCTGGCAACCAAAGCCATGAGCTCACCTCCCTGGGAGCAGCACGTATGGCTGTAAACTGTGTAGGATGTCTCCTCAAGACATATGGGCTCCACTTACCATACACATACCTGGTCCACCTACGGGTGGTCCTTGTCTGTCCCTGCAGTGATCAGGTGAGGAAGGGAGTCCTTCAGAGAAATCTCAGGGTGCGCCAAAATTGTCTCCCTCTCAGATGGTCCTGCAGCAAACAAAGCTGGTGCCACCTGGGCCGCCAAATTGACTACAGGAATGGAACTCTATAACCTCTATAACTGATACAGTCTCCCATGACATACTTATACCAAAGTTGAGGAAGTATGGGATAGATGAGCGGACAGTGAAGTGGGTCGAGAATTGGCTGACTGGCAGAGTGCAGAGGGTTGTCGTTGGCGGTGCAGTGTATGGCTGCAGGGCTGTAACTAGCGGCGTCCCCCAGGGGTCTGTGCTGGGTCCAGTCTTGTTCAACATCTTCATCAATGACCACCCGTAGCAAGTTTGCTGATGACACGAAGTTGGGAGGATTGGCTGACACACCTGAAGGCTGTGCTGCCATTCAGCGAGACCTGGACAGGCTGGAGAGCTGGGCAGTAAGACACTGGATGAGGTTTAACAGAAGCAAGTGAAGACTCTTGCACCTGGGTAGAAATAATTGCATGCACCAGTACAGGCTGGGGGAAGAGCTGCTGGAGAGGAGCTCTGCTGAGAGGGACCTGGGCGTCCTGGTGGATGACAGATTGACCATGAGCCAGCAGTGTGCCCTTGTAGCCAAAAAAGCCAATGGCATCCTGGGGTGCATTAAAAAGAGCGTGTCCAGCAGGTTGAAGGAGGTGATCCTCCCCCTCTACTCTGCCCTGGTGAGGCCTCATCTGGAATACTGTGTCCAGTTCTGGGCTCCCCAGTACAAAAAAAGACAGGGATCTCTTGGAAAGAGTCCAGCGGAGGGCCACTAAGATTGTTAAGGGCCTGGAGCATCTCCCCTATGAGGAGAGACTGAGGGAACTGGGTCTGTTTAGCCTTGAGAAAAGAAGGCTGAGAGGGGACAGGATCCAGGTTAATAAATACCTGAGGTGTGGGGGTCATAGTGGTGAGGCTGGTGTCTTTTCAGTAATGCGTGGGGACAGGATTAGGGGTAATGGGATGAAAGTACAGCATAGGAAGTTCTGCACTAATGTGTGCAATAACTTCTTTATGGTGAGAGAGATGGAGCACTGGAACAGGCTGCCCAGGGTGGTTGTGGAATCTCCTTCTCTGGAGATATTCAAGACCTGCCTGGATGCCGAGCTGTGCAACGTGGTGTAGGGAACCTGCTTTGGCAGGGGGACTGGACTCAATGGTCTCTGGAGGTCCCTTCCAACCCCTACAATTCTGTGATTCTGTGAATATCAATGGGGTGGTTTGGATGGGGAAAGACTACCCCTTTGAATGACCTTTTGTCAGGGCATGTCCTGGGATTCCTAGGATCCTCAAAATGCAGCACTGCTTTTGTCACTGAGAAATGCGGCCCTGTGTGGGACGGAGGGAGGGTCCATGAGTCCCTGGCCCACCTGACTGAGTATTTCCATGGTCTTAGCAAAGACATACTTACAACTTGAGAATGACAGTTAGCTGCGTTCATGGTGGCATGGCCACTGCTGATGGCCTTGAACTGTCTAAACATAACTGAAGAGGCTCAGGCTGATGCAAATCAGCTATTGAATGACAGTGTTGAAAAACTGGAAAGACAGGTGGAAGATTTGATGGGGAAAAAACCTAATTCAATCATTCTCCTATGGAAGATCAGGAACATCTCTCTGGAAGACCATGGGGACCCTGTACAGGGAATCTGTATAAAATGGACTCTGTAAATGAAGGCACTAAAAGGTCAGATTTTGAGGTTCCATTTGGACTAGATCTATTTGAGATCTGACTGATTGTAACCCAAAAATGAAAAAAAAACAATAATGCAGGATAGGCTGGTGGGAGTGCCCTGACCAGTGTCCAACCCCCCAAACCCTGCTGCCCATAATACAGCAGCTGAACTGTTGGATATAGTACAATGGTTTAGACAGAAACCAAGAGAGCATGCCAGCATAGCTGCTCTGGTTATGGGACATGGAGGCAGAAAGCGCTGTGGTGAATGGACTGGAAATTTCAAAACTGACATCCATTACTACTCACCCTGCCCTCAGGCAAAGACTGTATGCTCTGTCCAACATAATGAGGATAGCCATTTGATCAGTGAATGATTTATGGCTGTGTGTCATATAACATGGCCAAATAAGAATGACATACCATTAAATATCAGCCTGTGGTCCTCTATGGAGGACTAACAAAATTATATTAGAGAATTAGGCATGAAAGAGGCAATCTATGAAGATGATTTTGAGAGCCCAGTCAATACATTTTTCATCAGGAACGAGGGATCTCATCCTACAGCCATCACCTTTACATCAGTATGGGTCTATGTTATCCATACTGAACCCCCCAGTGGGCCTCAGATGCTGTAATACAACAGGCTGCCCAATTGATGGGGAGACAAGAGTGCCTACGGCCAGATGCAGGCTCTGAATGGTGGTGGAAAGGTCAGAGAACCATCTGCTGCCATGACTTAGGCGTCCAGCCCCTAAGGTAATCCAGTCTGGACCCATTAGGGTCTTGAGACAACAAATGTTTAAAGACCAGATTAGAGCAGGAGTTCAGTTTAAAAAGATCGATGGACAGCATAATCAGGAAAAAATATCTGTTAAACAGGCCCAAGCACTGAGTATTTATAGTCCAACCTTTTCAGCTAAACTAGATGTGAATGTAACTCAAGAAGGGTCTGGATGGGGGCTCTGGCAGAGCCAGAGTTCTTTGTGAACCCCTATGAGGTTTTGGTCACAGGTTTGGCATGGAGCAGAATAAAGATACATCACAGTTGAAAAGCATTTATTGGCTACCTATTCTACACTACAGGTGGTAGAACCAGTAACTCAGATTTCAGAGGTTATCGTTAAACAACAAGGCCAGTCCAGGGGTGAGTAAAAGATCTAACACACATCTCTATGATGGGGGTGGCCCAATCACAAGCAGTGGTGCGCTCAGTTGTTCTGCTTGCCTGCTCCTCAAGGAGTTAGGAGAAATCTATGCCTGTTGCGTGTTCGAGTGCATGCGCAACGCCATGTGGAGGGCTTATCACAATAAAGATTGGCGGATTTGCTGCGTAGACCGGTCAGAACTCAGATCTGCGTTGTGCTTCCTGCGGCACCAAACGCCCAACAGTGGCAGTTCCGAGTATTGCCCAGCAGGTGGCAGCAGAGACCACGGAAAGAACGTCTGCGGGACAGACCCTGGGGATCCGTTCTCTTTTGATTATAGGGGAAGAACACAAAGATGGAAGAGGAGGGAAGGGGGAAAAAAAAAGAAAAAAAGAAAAAACCAAACCACAGCAAACAAATAAAAACTTCTCCAAACGTAGCAAACGTGAATGTCTGTCAATAAATAAATGAGTAATTGAATTGATGTCCCTTTCCCACCACCCCCCCGCCCCCCCTCCCCCCAACATCTGAGATGAAAAAAAAACACCTGGTATCAATTGGACAGATGCACACAGTGAAGCCAGGGATGGTCTGAAACGCAAAGCAGCTGAGCAGCTTTTAGAAGAAAACAGAGTAGTAACAACTTCTGTACCTACATTCACCACTCTGAGATCCTGTCTGGGTCACCCAAGGCTTGTAAATAACCACTGGGTCGGTTCTGATGTCGAGTGATTTGTTGTCAGTTCTCTCATGGTTCTCCGGTCAGTTCTCCGGTGCCAGGATCTGCCACAGGGCATTCTGACCACGGGCATCATGTTTCTACGCTGCCGCCTGCATTTAACAGGCAATGGGACTGCCCAGCATGTGCAAGGCAGCACCTCTTTCACACCACCAGAATGTTTAAGGCTGTTGGGATTGTTGTTAGCGTCCCATTAACACTGAGGCTAGAGATACCCTTAGGATTGACATTACTATTAGCATTACTTTGATGGTGCCCTATCTGGGTCATTTCCAGGGGATGTCTGGAGTAAGGCACAGTGTCAGGAGAAAAAGAACAGACTCTGTTACTTTATAGATGTGATAATAGAGAGAGTTCATTGGAAAAAATACAACTCTTAAATAATACAAAGCATGCTTCTGATTGGATGCAGGCATCATCTGGGCTCTGATTAATATTACTTTTAAGGTAAAGATTATTGTTACCTTAATGATTGTTTTTTGGATTATGATCAGGGTTAAGGTTCCTTTTGCTACAAACTTCTAGCATCATTTTTGTTGTTACATTTGGAGTAGGGACCATTTTAGAATCAGGGTAAGGGTTAGGATTAGAGTTACATTGCGGGTTAATGCTGTTGTCTTTACAGCTCCTGTGAGGGTTGGGGTCTGGGTCAGGTGTTTAAAAATGAAATGAGAAAAGAATAAAAAAAATATATTGAAAGCTTCAGATTTCCTTAATCTTTGTGGAAATCATATAATGTGCAACTCAGATCTACCTCTTCGTGCAGTGACTGCCTATAAATTTGCTAGAGCCTAATATAATATGGCCTTGTGCTTCCCGCTAACTCACCTTCATTTCATTTTCATTAAATTTGCTTGGTAGTCAGATTTTGGTGTGTGGATATTTTAAAACAATCTAACCGACATTGGGTAAAAATTAAAAATAATTTAAAAAAATCACGACAGCATCAATTGTATCAATTTTTATAGATAAGATAAAGAATAGCAGTTTCCCTTAGTTTTCTGTGCCTCTTTACTTTCTTACCCTCTCCCCTTGTGTGAGAAACTCTCAAAGTCAAAGATTTCTAGTTAGGCAAAGATGGCAGCAATAGCAGCAGTGCTTATTCATTATTGCAATACTGCGCGCACATCCCCTGTTGGCAAGGGAGAAATTGCACACCAGTCAGTGAAATCAATTCTGTTCTATGCCCTAAACCCAATGCAGGTAATGCTCTCATGGCTCTCATTGGTTGAGCATCTCAGGCTCACAGACTCCTCGAGACTGTTGCTAGGATTCATTTCCATATAAGGTCAATTACCAACCTCTTGTTTTTAGGTTTGCCTTGTAATTTTCTGCGGAGAGAGAAGGGCGATGTTTCCAAAAGTCAGTACATTCATTCTGTCCTGTGCTGGGCTCTACCCACCCTGTGTATTTATCTTGTGCTTGTCTCAATTCTACCCATGTCAGAATGCCCCCAGGCTGAACTTAACTCTGTTCAGCAACTTTCTTGGTGGAAAAACTACTTATACAGCTGTTTTACAAGAGGGTTATACATTCAGTTAGGGCCTACACTATGTACTGAAAATACTGGAAACTTCCACTGCAAAAACACAATCTACCTCTCCCATCTATGCAGCCTTGCAGACCCCGAGCATGCCAGGTTATTTCTGCTTTCATAGCATTTGCATGCTGTAGGGTGAGCAAAAGGTTCTGCTGCTTGATTCTTCTGCAAGAGCTGCCTACCGGCAAATGGTTGCAGGGATGGAGGATGTGACAGAAAGCATTTGTCTCCACAAGAGCATAGTTACATTCAGTGCAGAGTGTGTGAGAGTCAGGTTGGTGTGGAAAAGCACTGACACGCTGGCGATGATGCAGTGCTCACATGTCTAACACTCACAGACATTACTGTCAGAAGGATGGTGCTGTGTTGTGCTTCTACCTTTGGCAGCCCCTGGAGAAATGCTGTGGCACACAGAACACCTTTGTATTGCACCGACTGCTGCCATGCAGCATGGATTTAACACACCAAATCCAGAGGAGCATGACTGCATCTAACTGCCCTGAGAAAAACTACTGTAGCTGAAGAGATGAGGAGGCAGCTGCTCATCTGCAGAACAAGCAGTACTGCCAGACATTGGGCCAGGTGAGCACCTCCTGCTGCAGCGTGATGATGACAGGGCTGGAGATGATCTGCAAAGCCAGCTTAAAAGTGGGAGACATGAGTGAACATGGCAGGAGGACAGAGGTGTTAGGGAGCAGCCAAGGCATCAAAGAGTATCAGAAGGCTTTGAAAGGTATCACAAAGCAACAGCCAGGAAGACTGGGATTATCATGAGCAGCAACCTGGATGCTAGAGATTATTTGCTCCCATACAAAATGGTAGAGATCTTGCTGCAGACATCCCAATGCCAGGCAAAATGGGAACCCAGAGCTCTGCCTGCACGAACCCCACAGCCAGAGTGTTGCAAGCTGAGCTGCCTTGCTGTTTGTTGCATTCATCCCAATCCCTGTGATTGAAGACTCGGAATGCAGTCAAGGCGATGACTGAGCATGAGAGTGACTTTATTCAATAAAAGACAGGAGGGCTTGAGAGGTCAAGGGTGAAGATGGGACTCCTCTTGTCAAGATGAGAGTGGCTCAGAGCTGGTGCTGCTGCCTGGTGCCTGGGACTGGCAGCCTGACTCTAAGTCCCCATCTAAGATGCTCAGCTTCACCTCACAGATGCTGACCTGCTCCTGCATGGTGGTGCTGCTGTTGGGGCACTCGGGCTGTTCTTGGGATGGGCAGCACTGCAAAGGCGCTGGGTCACAATCCAGGCAGGTGACTGCTGTGTCTGGCAGGCTCAGGTCAGCATCTTCAGCAGAGCCAGGAGATATGAG
The DNA here is from genome assembly GCF_054131305.1 of Coturnix japonica. Classification (NCBI taxonomy): domain Eukaryota; kingdom Metazoa; phylum Chordata; class Aves; order Galliformes; family Phasianidae; genus Coturnix; species Coturnix japonica. The sequence continues at coordinate 4,388,533 of NC_140689.1, forward strand.
AGCATGAATGTGGATGAGCCCCTTGTGTCCATCACTGTTACCATGTGGAAGGCTGTCATCCGAATTGCAGCGATTCATGCTTAATAAGAACTCTCCATTGATGGAAACACACTGCACATCACTACTTGGTTTGGATCTTTGGGGTTGACAAGGGCTCGAATCACCTAGGAAGGCATAGAAACACAAGGGTTAGTGTCAAACCTTTGCAAGTTGAATCATGAAAGAGGTTGTTGATACTTGGTAATAGAGTGGCGGCAGGAAGAAGCAAATAGGCTTCAAGCAACAGAGCCACTGTCTTGAAAGTGATCCTCATGCAGGTCCAGCTCTTGTGTTGACAAGAGACTCATTTGGGAAAGACAGGTGTCAACTGAAGATGTCAGGCACGGACTTAAACGCCAGAAGGAGGTACAAGCCCACTGAAAGCATGAATTCTACCTGTGTTGCTGACAAGCAGTGTTTTGATAGCTGGATTTGCACCCTTACCTGCCAGGACCAAGACTTCTGCTTCAGAGGGCTCCCTGGCACTGCTCTGCAGTTGGCGTTTGGCCACAGGGGATGGTTTGCCCAGGCAGAAGCAGGAACACCAACTGCCAGCTGCTGACTCTGCCCTCTTACTGGGAGAACTCAGTCTGCAGAGAAAACAGAGCATGCTGTCAGACGTGGTGCAGGGTGAGGGAAGAGCTGCACCGAGCCCTGGCCAAAAGTTGCCTGTTCCGGGCACTGCCTGCTTTCTGCTGAAACACAGCTTAGAAACGCCCTCTGTTTCAAACAGCAGAGGATGCTTCCATTCCTACAGCTCAGCCCTCAAGTCCTGAAGGCTAAATACCTCTCAACGATGTCAAGCAAGGACATGGATCCGGAGAATGTTGGAGGCTCAGGCTGCTTCGCTCTCCCAGGGCTGGCCTTCACCAGAGAACGAAGGCGGTTGATGAGCTTGCCCCATTTCTTTGGCTCTGCGCAACAAAACAAAGAAACCAGTTCATTTCAGGCCTGGCTCGGTTGGACGAAGCTGAGCGCAATGCATTCGACAGAGCATGTAACAACGGGAAGAACATTCCCAACAAGGACACGCAAGAATGGATTTTCCCCATCCCTGGAGGTGCCCAAGGAGATTACTGTAGTTCTCTTTCTAAGCTTGCTGAACTTGGGCATAAACAAACCCCCTGAAAGTAACGTTCTGACCCTATTTGACTAACTCGCGTTGTCAAATGTAAATTACGCACCTGGCTTTGGCAATGAATTGAGGAGGGAATCGGGAACTTTTCCGCTGATGAGTTCCATGCACTCACCAGGGAAAAGCCCAACCTGTAATTAGAACAAAAAGACAGGTGGGCATTAGCCCGAGCCCAGAGCCAAAGGGAAGCTCCACTGACAGTGACACAGGGCAACTGTTTGCATCCAGCAGCCATCCTGTGCAGGCAGAGCAGCTCCAAGCTGAGATTCCCAACTCTACTCAAGTTGTGCTCTCTAGTCAAAAACGTGTGCCTACCTCAAAGCCACGCTTGCCTCTCCACCAGGGGCTCAGCCTGTTGATATGTCCTCATATCAACAATGCTCACCAGATCTCCGACCTGCAAGAGATTGAAACATCAATCCCAGATTCAGCAAATCTGGTAGGAAAACAAAGCAGAAAGGACTGCCCTCTTCTATGCACGACAACACGGAACGCCTGGAACTGCTTACCTCCAGAGAGAGCTCATCTGGCCCCTGGGCGACGTGGCTCTTAATAACATGGGCTGCTGCAAACGCTGGTACGTTTAAAGATGACATAGCACGCACCAGCTGCGGCTTCTGCATGTTATCAGCCTGCAAAACAGAGCACAGGCCGTGGTCAGGAGCTGAGGACAAACCAGGAGGATTTCAAGGTGAGGAGCACATCTGCAGAGAAAGCTGCAGCAAATGCGCTCCGTCCTTCTCAGGAGCACTTCAGAAGGAGCTGCACGTCTCATAGCTCTGGAGCAGCACTTCTTCCCCACCCTTCACTACTCCAAGCAGCTCCAACAAACTTCTCAGAAGAAATCCAGGCCAGCACAGACCTGGCAGACCAGAACCAAGTGCAGCTGGTGGGACGGCAGTGCCCACTCCTTGCTTCCACCCTGCTCCAGCAGGTTAAGGAGTCTGAGCCTCACTGGCCTTTGACAACTCAAGACTTCCAGCACCTCATGCCAACATTTCTCACTAAGATACACCTCAGGCATTGAATTCTCTTCTCACTACCTCCTCCCAGTCCTCCCCTAGGAAGAGAAAACATTTAGATTCTACAGCAAACTACAGCATCTACCCTGCAAGAGCACACTGAACCACCTGCAACAATGAAACATGGTTTTGGAGAGTGGGTCTGAAAACACACCTTTAGACAGCTGTCTCCCTGTAGCCAAAAGGAAACCAAGTAGCAAAAGTAGAGTCCAGCCTGAAACATGCCCATGCTACTAGCCCAGGTTTCTCACAGTCAGTGCAGAATCCATCCTGTTCTTGAGGTAACAAATGACCAGTGGGTCTCCTCTTGCTCCACCCCTTCTCCTTCAAAGCCAGAAAAAGAAAAACAGGTAGAAGAAAACCCAGACGTACCTTTCCACACACAGAGCAGAAAGTGGAACAGCAGTTGTCTCCTTCCTGAGACATGGTGGGGAGCATCCCAGAGGAAGCCCAAGTTCTTTGCTTCTCTCCACAGGGACTTCAAGCACTCTTGGCAAGAGCTGCTTTTGTTCTTTCTTCAACTGCTTCCATCACCAGAATCTCCTTTGGAAAAGGAACCCGAATGAAAGAATCAGCAAATGAAAAAGAATGACCAATAACTACTTTCCCAGCTTTTTCCTGACATGCAATTTAGACCCCCAATTCGGGCAAGGTCTTAAAATCAGCTGGTTACAAGAACTGTCCCAAAATATATCCAGCTTCTGTACAGCTGCCGTTCTTTCTGACAGCGAGTGTAATCACAGAATCATAGAATGGCCCGGGTTGGAAGGGACCTCAAGGATCATGAAGATCAATCACCTCCCTGTCCCTGCTGGCCATCCCTTCTTCTGATGGAGCCCAGGGGACCATTTGCTCTCTGAGCTGCAAGAGCACGCTGATGGCTCACGTTCTGTTTTTCATCCACCAGGACCTCCAGGTCCTTCTCTGCGGAGCTTCTCTTAAGGACTGCTCCTCCCAGTCTGTAGAAATGCCTGGGATTCCTCCAGCCCAAGTGCAAAACCTTGCACTTTGCTGTGTTGAACCTCATTAGATTCACGTAGGCCAACCTCTCGGTTGAGCTCCCTCTGAATGGCATCCCTTCCTTCCACTGCGTCAGCCGCACCACTCAGCAAACAGCAGAGGGTGCACTCCATTGCATCATTGGTGTCTCTGATAACCATGTAAAAAAGCACTGGTCCCAAGACAGACTCCTGGATGACACCACTTGTTATCGGCCTCCACCTGGACATCAAACCATGAATCACCACCCTCTGTCCTCTACAAAACCTCTTTGTCTTCTACTCCTGCTGCAGCTGCAATGGCTGCACCAGCATGACTCATGTGTGTCATGGTTTAATAATTTTGTAATTTTTGCTATCAGTATTCCACATCATAACATCATATAAAGCATGAATAATTTTACTGAATCTGCAACTTACAGAAGAAGACTACATCTCCCAGGGAACAACACGATAGGTCACGGGACCTGGACTCTATATTAACTCTGTCGCAGACTAGACTGACGTCTTTCGAGTTCTGGCGTTCAGGGGAGTGTGTGGGAGCCTTCAGCCGTTCACCTAGATTCACAGTAGGCCTCTTGGTTACGGGACTCATTCTCTCTCCTATTTTGCTTGATTCGTTAGCTCAATTTTCAATTTTCAATTATATTGTATTATATTGTGTTATCCTGTATTTTGATATAGTATTTAGTAAATAAGTGTGCCTCCTTAGATCGTTGCCGCTGTTTTCTTTTCCTAATTAATTTTTTTTTCCTTTCGGCCTAGGGCCCCTCTGGGGCCCACGGCCCCTGTCACGGACGCAGGTGGATTTTTAGTTCAAACCGTGACAGATTTTGGTGGAGAATGCGGGCATATTGAGTTGCTGTTTTTCTGTGTTTTCTTCTGTTGCTCTTTTAGCTTTTAACAGAGCTACGAGTTTTTTTCCCTGTTAAGGAGCTATCTTGTGTTTGCGGTTCTGCACCTGCGAACTTGACCTTGAAAGTCCAGGCGGACTGCCAATACTCCGGTATATTTTATAAACACTGCTGAGCTTTGTTTTCTTTTACTTTTTCTCTCTATTGAGGAAAAAAAAGAAAAAAAATGTTTTCTCTACTAAATTTGTTTTACCAGGGACTGTGTGCCATTGGTTCCTTTTTTGAGACGCTCCGAACATATTGGGTCATGTTTAAGCTAGCCACTTTTTCTTATGGAGCTATGCAATTGTATAATGGATTGAAAGCATGGTTAGCAATGCTCACTTCGTATCTGTATACAGCTCCAGAGGGAGCAACTAATGCAACTAATTATACAGAAATGGTGATTTTTAAGCGTGCTCCTCTTTCTTTCTATGAATCCTTTATGCAGTTTTTGAATGATCAGTGGGCCACACTCTTAATCTCCCTGATCTTACTGTTGATTATTGTAATAATCTCACTCAGTATCTGGATTTATAACATCTGGAGGAAGTCTTCCCTAGAACCAGAGAATACTGAGTGGCAGGGAGTGTGGAGAGGCTTTGAAGAGATTCTCAATGGACAGACATCTTCAGTGTTATGGAGCTTCACTCCTGAACACTTGAAGAATCCTGAGAGTTTGATTGCATATTTGAGGCAGGGATGTTGTGGCTCAGGCAGATCTCAGGAGGCACAAATGATTTTGGGCCTAGCTAATGCTTATCGGGCCTTTGTCAATACCATTCCTGAGAGGGAAGTTTTTGAAGCTGAGAGAGAGAGTCTCAGGGCCGAGAAGGAGAGTCTTAGAGCTGAGGCAGAAAAACTTTGGACTGAGAAGGTAGAGAGAGAAAAAGCTTTTGAAGCTGAGAGAAAAGATCTCCTGTACCAACGAGACTCAATCTGGTACGAGAAAGAGAGTCTTAGAGCTGACACAGAAAAACTTTGGGATGAGAAGGTAGAGAGAGAAAAAGTTTTTGAAGCTGAGAGAAAAGATCTCCTGTACCAACGAGACTCAATCTGGTACGAGAAAGAGAATCTTAGAGCTGACGCAGAAAAACTTTGGGATGAGAAAAGCTCCCTGCAATCCCAACTCAACACTCTCCAGTCCGAGCACAGCGCCCTCCGGACCGAGCACGACACTCTCCAGTCCGAGCACAGCGCCCTCCGGTCCGAGCACGACACTCTCCAGTCCGAGCACAGCGCCCTCCGGTCCGAGTACAACACTCTCCAGACTGAGCGCGATGCCCTCCGGACCGAGCACAATGCCCTCCAGACCGAGCACAACACTCTCCAGTCCAAGTATGACGCCGTCCAGTCTGAGTGCGGCATCCTCCAGGCCAAGCACGATGCCTTCCAATCCAACTGCGACACCCTCCAGTCCGAGCACAACACTCTTCAGTCTGCGCATAACGCCCTCCGGTCCGAGCATAACGCTCTTCAGACTGAGCACAATGCCCTCCGGACCGAGCACAATACTCTCCAGACTGAGCACAACGCTCTCCGGTCCGGGTACAATACTCTCCAGTCCAAGTATGATGCCCTCCAGTCTGAGCTCGGCACCCTCCAGCCTAAGCACGATGCCCTTCAACCCAATTGTGACACCCTCCAGACCGAGCACAACACTCTTCAGTCTGAGCATAATGCCCTCCAGTCCGAGCATAACGCTCTTCAGACCGAGCACAATGCCCTCCGGACCGAGCTCAACACTCTCCAGACTGAGCACACTGCCCTCCAGGCCAAGCATAACGTCCTCCGGTTCGGGTACAACACTCTCCAGTCCAACTACAACAGCCTCCAGACTGAGCTTGGAACGCTCTCCGAGACCAGCTATGTGCCCTCCAGGGTGAGTTGAATGTATTTAACCAACTACCAGGGGCACATGTAGTCCAATTTGGCCAGCCACTGGGGGCGCATGTAGTCCAATTTGACCAGCCACTGGGGGCACATGTAGTTCAATCTGACCAGCCACCGGGGGCACATGTAGTCCAATTGGACCAACCATCGGGGACACCAGATACAATGTTGGTTGCCCCTGTAAGAGGGCGAAAGACAAAACAAGTTTCAACTCAGTTAGAGAAAATGCAGAAGGAGTTAGAAGAGCGGAGGGAGTTAGGAGAGCAGGACTCAGGAGACTCAGGGGACTCGGGAGAGCAGGGGAAGTCAGAAGACCAGAAGAAGTTGGAGGAGCAGAGGATGTTAGAGGGGTATAAGAAGATGATAGAGGAGCAGAAGAAGTTAGAGGAGCAGAGAAAGTTAGGAGAGAGGAAAAAGAAGGAGGGTTACCTGGGGGAAATAACACAAGCATCAGGGTCAGGGTCAGAGTCAGAAGAGGAGCCAAAAGCTACTTTTTCTTTACGAGAATTTCTCAAGTCCAAACGTATAGATGGGGCAGCCTCATCAACACAGTTGCCACCATCAACACTTGGGACTCTTGATAGAGCAAAAGGTGAGCAAAGTATTACGACCATTATTGATTGATCTTTTAAACTGAGTGAAATTCGAGATCTAAGAAAGGATTACACACGTCAGCCAAAAGAAAATATGGTCACTTGGTTACTTCGCTGCTGGGACAATGGCGCCAACAGTGCGTGGCTCGATGGCAGTGAAGCTCGCCAACTGGGTAGCATTTCCAGGGACCCACGTGTGGACAGAGGTATTGGCACATGCCAAAATCGGTCCTACACCCTCTGGAAGCGGATGTTGATAGCGGTAAGAGATAGATTCCCCTTTAAACGGGACTTGGAGCCTGAGAGAAAGAAATGGACTGATATTGAGAAAGGTATCCAATTTTTGAGAGAAAATGCTCTGGTGGAAATGCTATACAGCCGCGAGTTCAATCGTAACGATCCAGACCAATTACATGATCCTGAAGCAGTCCGCGTTCCACGACAAATGTGGCGTGACTTTACAAAAGCAGCTCCAGAAAAGCATGCCAGTGCACTTGCATTAGTATATGGCAAAGGGGACAGGAAACCCTTTGTGAATGAACTAATTGGCAGACTTCAGGAACTTGAATTATTTATAAGCGCCACAGAAGTTAATCTGTATACTTCAGCCATTGTCAAAATTGTGGAAAGGTTAAACGAAGTGGAGGGAACACAAAATGATATTATTGACAAATTGGCTAATGTGCCTGATGTAGATGAATCCACGGTGGTACAAGATGATGGAAACCAGGATTTCCACAATCGCCTATTGAGGAAGCTAAACAACATGAGTTCCTCTCGACCTGTATCATCGAAAATCTCAACCATTAAAAAGAGACGTCCTCGTATTCAAGCAAATGACGATGATAAGTCACCTCGAATCAACGATGAGACTACACGTCTTGCCTTGTTGCTTTTCCTCTGTAGTCATGGGGAGGACATGAAGAAGTGGTGTAATTCATCCACTTCTGCACTTCAGGCACGAGTGAAAGAATTACAAGGTGAAACAACTACCAAGGTGAACTCTTCCAAGAAGGGGAGAGTTCCAGTTGCTGCAAGTCAACGAGGTAAACAATAGAGGGGCCCTGCCCCCAGCCAGGGGGGGGAAAGGGACAACAGAGTATACTGGACTGTGTGGATTAAGTGGCCTGGCACATCTCAACCACAGAAATATAAAGCCTTGGTGGACACTGGTGCACAATGCACCCTAATGCCCTCAAGTCACCAAGGGACACAACCAATATAGATCCATGGAGTGACTGGGGGTTCCCAAGAATTGACTATGTTGGAGGCCGAAATAAGCCTCACTGGTAAAAACTGGCGAAGGCACCCTATTGTGACTGGTCCAGAGGCTCCATGTATACTGGGAATCGATTACCTTAGGATGGGATATTTCAAGGATCCCAAGGGGTATCGATGGGCCTTTGGGATAGCTGCTGTAAACACAAATGGTGTTAAGCAGCTGTCAACTTTACCTGGTCTGTCAGATGATCCTTCTGCTGTGGGGTTGCTCCAGGTAAAAGACCAAGAGGTACCAATTGCCACCAAAGTGGTTCACAGACGGCAGTACCGCACCAATAGGGACTCATTGCTCCCCATTCACAAGCTAATTCGCCAATTAGAAAATCAGGGAGTGATTAGCAAAACACACTCGCCTTTTAACAGCCCCATATGGCCAGTGCGTAAAACCAGTGGGGAATGGAGGCTGACGGTAGATTACCGTGGCCTGAATGAAGTTACACCTCCATTAAGTGCTGCTGTATCAGACATGCTAGAACTCCAGTATGAACTGGAGTCAAAAGAAGCTAGGTGGTATGCCACCATTGATATTGCTAATGCCTTCTTTTCCATCCCATTGGCTGCAAAATGTAGGCCACAGTTTGCTTTTACCTGGAGAGGTATTCAGTATACCTGGAACCGTTTACCCCAGGGGTGGAAGCACAGCCCAACAATTTGCCATGGATTAATCCAAGCTGTTTTGGAACAGGGTAATGCTTCTAAACACTTGCAGTATATTGATGACATTGTAGTGTGGGGCCATACAGCAGCAGAGGTTTCCAAGAAAGGGAAACAGATAATCCAAATTCTTTTGCAAGCTGGTTTTGCCATTAAGCGCAGCAAGGTGAAGGGGCCTGCCCAGGAAATCCAGTTCTTAGGCATAAAATGGCAAGATGGACGTCGTCACATCCCAGCAGATGTGATTGACAAAATCACTGCTATGTCTCCGCCCACAAATAAAACAGAGACCCAATCTTTTCTGGGAGTAGTGGGTTTTTGGAGAATGCATGTCCCAAACTACAGCCACATAGTGAGCCCTCTCTATCAGGTAACACGGAAGAAGAATAATTTCTCATGGGATCCTGAGCAGCAGCAGGCTTTTGAGCAGATAAAACAAGAAATAGCCCGTGCCGTGGCCTTGGGGCCGGTACGGACAGGACAGGATGTGAAGAACATCCTCTACACTGCTGCTGGAGAGAAAGGTCCCACCTGGAGTTTGTGGCAAAGAGCCTCAGGAGAGACCCGAGGCCGACCCCTAGGATTTTGGAGTCGAGCATATAAAGGGTCTGAGGAGCGCTACACTCCGACTGAGAAGGAGATCTTAGCCGTGTATGAGGAGGTTCGGGCTGCTTCTGAAGTAGTTGGGACAGAGGTTCAGCTTCTTCTAGCACCTCGCTTGCCAGTAATAAACTGGATGTTTAAAGGACAGGTTCCCTCTACCCATCATGCTACTGATGCCACTTGGAGTAAGTGGATTTCATTAATTACTCAACGAGCTCGAATGGGAAAACTCAGCCGTCCTGGAATTCTAGAAGTGATCATGGACTGGCCTGAGAGTAAAAAAATTGAAACACCACCTACAGAAGAGGTATCACGTGCTAAAGAGGCACCACCATACAATGAGCTACCAGAAAACGAAACGAAATTTGCCCTATTCACAGACGGATCATGTCGTATTGTAGGGAAGCATCGCAGATGGAAAGCTGCTGTATGGAGCCCCACACGACAAGTTGCAGAGGCCACTGAAGGTAAAGGAGAATCAAGTCAATTTGCAGAGGTAAAGGCTGTTCAGCTGGCTTTAGATGTGGCTGAACGGGAGAGGTGGCCAATGCTTCATCTTTATACTGATTCATGGATGGTGGCAAATGCCTTATGGGGGTTATCCTGTATTTTGATATAGTATTTAGTAAATAAGTGTGCCTCCTTAGATCGTTGCCGCTTTTCCTAATTAATTTTTTTTTTCCTTTCGGCCTAGGGCCCCTCCGGGGCCCACGGCCCCTGTCACGGACGCAGGTGGATTTTTAGTTCAAACCGTGACAGATTTTGAAACTACATGCGCCCCCAGTGGCTGGCCAAATTTGACAATCCTCCAGCTCTGGCCTAGCCATGCACAGCAGCAGTCCGTCTCCCTCCCAGCTCACTCACCAGTGTGCTGCTGTGCCCCAAATTCAGTGCAGCAGCATTGAGAGCAGGCAGCACCCATCACCCTCCTCTAACTCTCTCTGCCAGCTGCGATGAGGACTGACACAGCACGCCCACCCCATCCCAGCTTTTCTGCTGAGACATCTCCCAGCAACCACCCAGCACCAATCCCAGTTGCTGCAAGCTGTCTGAGAGCCTGCTGGAGTGCACTGACAATAACTTTGTGGGCCAAGCATTAAGCACACCAAGCAGAAGGGAAGCATTACTGAACATGGTGCACAGCAGGGGTTAAGACTGGAGGTGGTCAGGGCTGTAGTGACCATGCCCTCCTAGAGTTCCTCATCTCAAGGAATGCAGGCCTGGCAAAAAGCAAAGTCAGGACCCTGAGCTTCAGGAGAGTCAGCTGCAGGCTGTTCAAAGAATTCTTGCATGAGAGACACTGGAAAACTGTTTTTAGGGGTAAAGGAATGGAAAAGAGATGGTAACTTTCTCAGAAAACCTTTCTCAGAGCTGGAGCTCTGAGCTCCATCCCGACCACACGAAACACAGCAGAGGAGGCAGGAAAGCAGCATGGCTGAACCTGCTGGTTACAGGGAGCAACAAGAAGGAAATGGAGAAACAGCGGAAACGGAGACATGCAGCCTGGTCGCTTTGGTGGCCTTCTACAGTGGAGTGACAGCATCAGTAGGGAAAGGAAAAGCAACTGACATCACTCAGCCAGACTTTTGCAAGGCCTTCGATGTTGAGCAAGTTTCCTGTTAGAGCTCAGTGTGAACAAATCTACCACTGAGCAACACCCTGAGCCCCCACTCACCTCAGCAGAGGTCAGCCTGCACCCCAGCCTTCCGCCTATTCTGCTCCATTGATGGAAGCACACCGGGCATCATTGCTACTCACCCGACCAATGATGATAAGGGCAGAAAAGGGAATTCCTCTTTACCTTTCAGATGAAAAATTGATGACTGTGTGGAATCTTCCCAGTACAGCTGCGGGGCCTTCCTTTACTTGTATCCTGCTGCTCCATGTCACAGTGGGAGAGCTGCTCTGGCCTCTCTTCTCAGCCTGTGCCTCCTGCAGTGTGAGCAGCTTTGTGGATAGAGGAGACACCCACACAGACTTGGGCCTGGATAGAGAACTGTGCCCTACAACATAGGTACATTTACATCATGCTCTTTTCCTTGTGTGTGAGCAATCCTTGCTCTTTTCAGATGGTACTATGAGCGTGTGACACCCCAAACACATATTTAGCATCTGTCCATATCATTAAGGCTCTCATCAAGGCAGTTATTTCAGCCTTCTGAGGGGTAGTCCCCACGGCTGATGGTTGTGCTTCCATTCCCTGCTCAGTAGCAGTTACTGCATGTCCTGCCTTAAAGCCTCCTTGTCTCACAAAACTGCAGCTGCTGGTAAACCAGGCGTCTTCTGCATCTTCTAAGGGTTTGTCCTTCAGCTCCGACTGACTGGATGTAATGTGCAGCATCAGTTGTTTCAAAGCAGTGATGTCATCCTGGTTCTCCACCAGGGGAGTTCCGCTAAGGAAAGATACTGGGTTGGCAATAGTAGTTACAATTATTTCTATATCACCCTGCTCTACCAGGATGGCCTGGTATTTCGGGAATCTTTGGGGTGAAAGCCAATGTCCCCCTTTTGCCTCCAATACAGTAAACACTGCATGAGATATTAAAACTGGTATCCTTTGGCCCAGTGTAGATTGATGGGCTTCTTGAATATTGAGCACCAGTGCACCCTGGATATCCCTTACTCACTTCAAGCTGTTTCAAGTTTACCATCAGTCCGTAGCTGTGTATCCATGGTCGGCACCCTCCTGTCATTCCTGGCAACGTATGGAGTTCCTTGGCAGTTTGCAGCTCAGGGGTTGAGCAGATGGCTTCTTTCTTGGCAGTCCTTAAGGTTCAAAGTCCAGCTGTCATCTCCTATCCCAAATACGTCACTTGCTGCTGAGTTAGTTGTGCTTTCTGTCAACCAAGAAACTCAGCAAACTCTCAGTCTATTGTACACAGTCCTTTTGTTGCTGTGGCACCCACGTGCTCCAGTGAAGTTCCACCCTAGGATGGAGGATTCCAGGTCTCAGGCTCACGAGTTGACCAGTTCTCAACAATCATTTAGCTGTTCTCACAACCCTGGGTAACACTGTCCAGGTTCACTGAGTCTCTTCTCCCTCTATTAGGGAGAACAGATACACGCATGTACTCGTATGCTATCATGAGGAATCCAGTAGGTTACATTTAATTTAGAAGCATGATGCAATCAAAAGCTCGCTTAAATAAAAGCATACCCTTTTCTTTCACTCAAAATAATAGCCCAGAAAAAAATAAAAACAAAACAAAACCCTCATCATAATTGTTAAAGAAATTATCTACTAGATCTCGATGGAGAGTGGAGACACATGCTAGTTTTAGGAACACAGTGCTTATCTCATTATCTGAATGCATCTCAAGGCATGCTCCTTGTGAAATTGTGAGAACCGCTTGCAGTGCACTGTCAGATGTACAGGATGGCAGCTGTATGTGCTGTGACCAAATAAACCCCACACTGAAACCTTTCAGAATTTTAGGACCTACAAGTATTCCATTCATATTAAAAGTAAAAAATTCCAAAGCTACACATGTTCTAGGTTTCCATTTGTTAGATACAACATACCTTTGGAAGTAGGCGCCTGAAAGGATATGCCTTCTACTTGCTTCTCTGTCTGGCTCTTCGAAAAGAAGGCCTTTGGAGCAGGAAATGCAAAGGGCAGCTCATTTCTTAACGCTGACTCTGCATCAACATTCTCTGTGTTTGCACGCTTCTTAGATGCCACTTTTCTTGTCACTGGAGTTGACAGTGTGAATTCCAAATCACCCAGTTGAGTATCATGCCTCGAATGGAGCCAGAGACGGAACAAAAGGTTTTCTGATCACAGCCGGAGAAGTTACTGTCAAAGAAATTCTAACAGCTGAGAAGGTCAGACACAATGCTTATAAAAATATCATACATTATTTGGCTATTGAACAAAACAGTTGAAAACTCTGATTCTCTCCTAGAATAAGTTCGTTTCTTATAGACTGTCAAACGCCATTTTTTGATTTGTTCATCTCAATTCTCCATTGAGGATTACCCCTCACCAGCTTATCTAAACATAAATATGAATTATCACTTGGTTTAGTTAAAAATTTGAATAATATCACAGTGGATTTTTTTGTCCAACACAGTAAGATTGAATTTCTTTCGGTACCTTTCAACCTCTGCCTACCTCCAGCCTAACTCCAGAATCTTATTAACTGTGCCTTATCGCTTCCCATTGTGTTTTAAAATCCTCACTGACTCCTTTACTTGTTCCCTTGCTTGCTGTTTCTGTGCAAACCAAACACTGGAGTTAGGGATCACGTCAAACCAACCATGGCCTACAGGTAGAAGGCAACAAAATTTATGCTTAACATACTTCTTTGCTCTATCTTTATCTTCCTTTGGTCAAGGTCCACTAAATACTTAAATATGGAGTAAGCACTAGATACAATGAGAAGCAGATTTCTAGATTAAGAGCTGTATTTTTTCTGTAAGAAACTAGCTGTACATCTTCACACACCTGCTTTGTTTTCTGAGTATTTAGATCTAGTGGAGATTCTTCAAACACTGAAGCTACATCAGAAAATTCCATGGATCCAAATGCATCTGGCACATGGCTGCAGTCTGGCACATCTTCATATGCCAGAGCCTTTTCAGACAGAAATGTTCCATCGAGATTCTTTTGCAGAATTAGAAGGAAGATTTCATCAGAAGATTTCACCACTAAAGTCTAAATAAGATTGGTTTGCAAGTTCCAAACTATGGCTAACAGCTAATGGAAGTCCACAGGCCAGCAGCAACAACTTTTATATTATGTTCTTAATATTCTAATTGTTGATATGACGTTCATATCAAGAGCAGAAGGGAAATTACTCTTAGAGCTCAAGTCATCTTTCACAGCCTGTGTCAACAAGAGCAGCACCTCACAGCCTTTGGTTTCAAGACCCGGACCACAAGCTAGCTAATGATTTTACACAGAATTCCAGAGTTCAAGTCATTGTTTATGTTAGGGCTGCAATTCTACTGAAAGCCTTCCAGTTCATCACACTTCATTATCAATGGCAACACAGATACCTCACAAAGAAGCATTATGACATCACAAAGGGGCATTATGACGTCAGAAAGGGCATTATGACATCACAAAGGTCATTAGGAATCACAAAGGAGCATTATGACATCACAAAGGAGCATTATGACGTCTCAAAGGGCATTATGACATCAAAAAGGGCATTATGATGTCACAGAGTAGCATTATGACATCACAAAGAAGCATTATGACATCACAAAGAAGCATTATGACATCACAAAGGGGAATTATGACGTCAAAAAGGGTCATTGTGACGTCTGAAAGGGGCATTATGATGTCACAAAGGGGTGTTATAACATCACAAAGGGGTATTGTGACATCACAAAAGAGCATTAAGACATCACAAAGGGGCATTAAGACGTCACAAAGGGCATTATGACATCACAAAAAGGCATTATCACGTCACAAAGGGGCATTATGACATCACAAAGGAGCCTTATGACGTCTCAAATGGCATTATGACATCACAAAGGGCATTATGACGTCACAAAGGGGCATTAAGACATCACAATGGGTCATTATGACGTCAGAAAGGGGCATTATGACGTCAGAAAGGGGCATTATGACATCAGAAAGGTGCATTATGATGTCACAAAGGGGTGTTCTGATGTCACAAAGGGGCATTATGACATCACAAAGGGGCACTGGGAAAGGATCTCTGTGTGGAGATTGCTTCTACTAGAGGTAGTTCTATAAGACTGTTATATAGAGCTGTGCAGGGGCTGTAAATCTGTCTGCAGAGGGTGATGATCAGTTCCAAGTGTCTGCAGTCAATGCTCACGGACAGAGCCCATCCAACCTGGCCTTGAATGCCTGCAGGCCTTGAATGGGGCATCCACAACCTCCTTGGGCAACCTGTTCCAGTGCATCACCACCCTCTGAGCAAAAAACATCTACCTAAGATCCAACCTAAACCTCCCCAGTCTCAGTTTTAAACTATTCCCCCTTGTCCTATCATTATCCACCCTCATAAACAGCCATTCCCCCTCCTGTTTATACGCTCCCTTCAAGTACTCAAAGGCCACAATGAGGTCTCCCCGCAGCCTTCCATTCTCCAGGCTAAACAAGCCCAGATCCCTCCACCTTTCCTCATAGGAGAGCTGCTCCAGCCCTCTGATCATCACAGTGGCCCTTCTCTGGACCCCCCCCAACAGCTCCACATCCTTCCCAGGCCTGGACACAGTGCTGCAAATATGGCCTCACAAGAGCTGAGCAGGAGGGGACAATCAACTCCCTCTCCTGCTGGCCACCCCTTTTTCAGTGCAGCCCAGAACACACATGGATCTATCTTTTCCATACGGATATTCCCATCTGTGTACATATATATACTACACCTACACCCCTACAATCTGCTACAACTCCATAGAATTTTCAAGGTTGGAAAAGACCTGGATGATCTTATGATCTTATGATCTCAGATCTTATGATCTGGATGATCTTATGATCATCCAGTCCAACCATCACCAATAGTTCCCAGTTAAATCACATCCCTCAACACAACACCCAAACTTTTTGTGAACTTCCCAGGGTCGGTGACTCTCCATGAGAGAAAAGGGCACTCAGCTAAGGGATTCTGCATTTGCTATTAGCAGAGGTGGGATGAGACCGAGCACTGCCCCAGCTCCTGGGATAACGCAGAAGGGCTGAGACCTTCCAGCTGCTTCCACCCAGGGTCACACAGCAAAGCCGACCCTACAGGAGTCTGCATCATTCTTTGCATGGCATTGCTAAGAGGAAGATCCCCCCCCTACCCTTGGCTCTACACTCCAGCTGCTGTCTGCCATCTGTAAAGCCACCACAGCTCTCCTACTGGAGTTCCCATCTGCACAGTGACAGCTTGGTTTCTTCTTACTGTCAAAGCAGCCACAGCCTCAGTGCTTCTCAAATCTCCCCTTTTCAGCTGATTTCCTCTTTCTAGTGGCTGGGCAATTCCTCCCTCTCACAGTCATCCCTCTGCCCCACTCTGTGCCCACAGACCCACAGAGGGCACACAGAGCCAGCCCTGTCCCAGCTGCTGCTGCTTCACATCTGACAGTCTCAGGAGCTGAGATCCAGGCTGAGACAGCAATGCCCAGACATGGTTTGTAGGACGTTTGTGATAGGAAATAGGGAGGTTTGTGATTAAACCTGCCCCCTAAGGAGGAAGGCAATGCTGCCTGCAGCCCCAGCAGGCATTACAAAACATCCCCATTTACAGGAGGGTTTTAAATAGCACAGTTCAGGAACTACAACTGCACAAATTCCCGCATGCCCTGCAATAAGTTTGGGAATGGACAAGGTTCTACCACCTGTGCAATGCCATAGAAATAACAACCATCCACCTGTAAACCTCCATCCTCTCCCCTGCTGCACAAAGGGAAGCTCAACAGCAGTGCACAAATGTCCCAGCAATGTCTGAGCACTGCTCTGTGCATCCCAACCTGCTCATCCCATCCACTCCTGGCTGGGCAGCAGGATTGGGGTGGCACATTGCAATGGGCACAGAGGAACATGGAAGCCCCACACATGTGAGGAAGGGGCTGGCTGTGCTCCACACTCACGTTATCAGACGTGATTTGCCCTTCTGTGGGGAGCCTCTGCTCTTTCCCAGCTCATCCTCCAGCGTCTGGGACTCCAGGATCTCATTCAGGCTGTTGTTGGCTGCGGGGCAGCTCCATGAAGAGCCGCCCCTCCACCGACCGGCACACAACAGCCGCTCCCGCGCACTGCGGCTCAGCCAATCGGAGCCGGCGGAGCTGCGCTGCCCGATGGGACCCCCCCCCCACATATTGACCCCCCAGACGAGGAAGAGGAGGAGGAGAGCGACGAGGAGCTGCCGCAGGAGCTGACGTTGGGGCGGGGGGGCAACACGGGGGGGGGTCGGCAGTGGGGGGTGGGGGAGGGGGTGGGGCAGCATTACCCCCGGACCCCGTGGACCCCCCCCCCCCAGCCAAAGTGCTGCTCTCCGACCCCCGCGGGCTCTTTGTGCAGCCGCTGCCCTCCAGTTATAGGACACCCCCCCCCCCCCTATATTGCGCTTTGCTCACCCCCACCCCCCACCTCCGGAACCCCCCCCCCACTCACCACATCGCCCCCTACCCCTCCGGGTGGGGTTATGGGGGGTGGGGGTGGGGTCGACGATTTGCCGTAAGCCGCGCCGGGATCGTGTGACAAACCCCCCCCCCCCCCATCAAGCTGTTGGGGGGGGGGGCTCAGCCGTAAGGATAAAGCGGGGGGGTTAATGACGGGGGGTGGGCAGCGCTATAGGGAACGCAACTAATCTAAGCCCCCTCCCCCCCCCATTAACACCCCATTGTGTGTGGGGGTGGTGGGGGTGGGGCACACAATAGCCCCCCCAAAGGCCAAACAGCCCCAACCCCCCCCCTCAAAGCCGCTGCCTTACGCTGTGCCCCCCCTGCATGAAGGGGCCCCCCCCATCGATTGAGCCCCCCCCAATCCCATCTATAGTTGAGAGCTGTGCTTTTTGTAACCCCCCCCCTTTTAAAGCCCGACCCCCCCCCAATGATGTGCACGTTGTGCTGCCCCCCATGAGCCCCTGCCCCCCTCCTTAAAAGATGGGGTGTGGGGGGGTGGTCTCGGACCCCCCCTCCTTTAAACAATGGGGTGGGGGGGGGATTGTCACTGCCCCCCCCCCCCCACCAAAATGGACACCCCCCTTTTAAGGGCTGGGGGGGGGGGGGTGAAGGTGGTCTCGGCCCCCCCCCATTAAAACGGACCCCCCACCCCTTTAAAGGATGGGTGGGGGTCGGATACGGGCCCCCCTGGTGCTGTGTGTGTATGTGGCCCCCTCCCTGTTTTGCCCCCCCCCCGTGTCGGAGTGTGCTGGGAAAGGATCTCTGTGTGGAGATTGCTTCTACTAGAGGTAGTTCTATAAGACTGTTATATAGAGCTGTGCAGGGGCTGTAAATCTGTCTGCAGAGGCTGATGATCAGTTCCAAGTGTCTGCAGTCAATGCGCATGGACAGAGCCCGTCTCTGGAATTCCCAGGGAGCGTGCACCTTGGTAAGCACAAAAACCCCATGAGCAGCTGTGTTAGTTCCCTAAAGATGTTTCCTTTGACTTTAAGGATAGTAGTGCATTAACACACCAAAGGCTTTCCTTTATTCTTAGTTCTCCTATCTCCTATCAACCTCCAGCTACCACTAAAGCGATACAAGTTCTATTTCTGTGACAGAGACATGAATATCCTTATCTTTTGATATCTCACATGTGCAAGAGGCAGAACTTTCTGTAACAGATCTTAAGCACAGAACTGCTTCTTCTAGCACTCATGCAGAGGGAGAAGTAGAAATGTACCTATGATTTAATCTTCCATTTCTAATTGAGATACCAGACTTTCATCTAAAGAGCATTAAGACATCCATGTTGTTCTTCCTCAGACCCAGTCCTGGCTGTGAAATCCCCCTAACAACTGGTGAAGCTGTACCTGGAGGGGATGCCATGTTTACTATTGACCTTACAACAACGTGTTGCGGCACTTGGTACCTCAGTGGTAAAGTCTTACAGGAAAGAGAGACCTGCATCATCAAGAGAACCCAAACTACTCACAGCCTAATCATAAAGAACATCACCAAGAACGATGATGGAGCAGAAGTGAAATTTGTTGCCAAAAATGTTGATATCAGCAGCAAGATGAGAGTGAGAGGTATTTGCTTTGATCCTTCTCCTTTCCTCTTACAGTCAAGGCATAGTTGCTGTGATCTGATGATTAGAACTGGGCCTGCAGGCATTCACTGACTGTACCAAATACCTGAAATTGCATCCCATGGACTGACGTGAGTCCTGGTAATGACCTAAACATGATAGCACTGAGTGTAGGGTAAGCCAATCTACCCAGCTGCTTGGTATCTGAACCAGATTGCTTCATGCCAGCTGATGAATGTCTGCAGTTCACAGCTATTGGCCAGTGCATTCAGTCAGCAGGTTTACCACTGCATCACCATAGGGCAGTACTTTCAGCTCCAGGTTCAGACAGCCTTTCTGATTGCACTGGAATAGTTTAGAAGTAGGGGAGCAATCATTCCAATAATATCTCTATCAATCAGCTTTGCATGACAAAATAGAACAAATAAACATTCATTATGGGAGGAGCTGTTTGTCATTGGGTGGAAACCTCTGCAGAAGCATGTTTAGAGCATTATTAATCAGTAGAAGGAGATGTTTGTTTGATTTTTACTTAGTAAATCCGGCAAGAAGACCAAATGAAATATCTTGAATTGCTCAGCACTGACACAATGATGAGTGCAGGAACAGAAGGTGATACTTTTTCAGAGATGTTGCAACAAACATTGACCACGTTAGCCTGATATCAATTGAAATAACGAGGCCTTTGCTCCTGACAGGTGCTGCAGTGAGATTTCCCAAGAAGAGCAAAGATGTAGAAAAGATCTCTGCTCAGCTGCGTGAGGAAGCCAAACTGCAGGCTGAGCTTTCAGACACAGGTGCTACTGTGGAGTGGATGAAGGATGGGAAGGAGCTCAAGGCCAGTGAAAAATATGAACTGCAAATTGTGGGGAAGAAACACACCCTGAAAATTCACAACGTCTCAATGGATGATGCTGGAAGTTGTCAGTGCATCTGTGAGGGGGATAAAATGCTCTATCAGCTTTCAGTGAAAGGTATGTGACAGTCTGGGCTGTCCTCTTCCTGCCCAGGGCCAGCAGACTGCATTCACCTGACTCCCCGACAGTCCAGCTGTTGTCAGACAGCATCTGAGGTGTTTTCAGTGGCTGTTTTGACTTGAACTGGCCAATCTGCTTTGTAGAGCCATTTGATTTCTGTGTTCTGTGCTGTGTTTGGTCCCTAAGATATAGAGGAAATCAAGGGAAAGATAGGAAAAAGAGCATCCCAGCCTTCCTGTTCTTCTCTCAGGGTGGCCACGAGAGATGATGTCAACAGCTCTTTTTGTAGCAGTGATCCCAAATGTAGAAGAGACCTGTGAAGAGTCACAGGGATGTTTACTTAGCTGTCATTCCATGGTGGGCTTTTTCTTGCACAGATGTAGAGAGAAACTGAACTTTCCCACGCAGGTCTCTGTTTTGCTGCAGGGTGTAGGTCTGATCTCTGAGATCCACACGCTGGGCCTTGATTGCAATAAATGAGAGCCCTTTGTTTGCTCCAGTGGAAGACTTTCCATTTCTGCAGTACCCTCTGCAGATGACACAAATGCAAATGAACTTTCTTCCCAGCAACAATTGCCTTTTTTTTTTTTTACACTGAGTATGCATGAGGCTCTTCATCATATTCTGCTGTCTTGTCACCCCCTTGTTGATCCATGGAGAAACAACAAAGCCCTAGAGTAGTGTATGCACTTTGGCATTGGAGAGCTTACTTAATTGCTTCTTCTCAAAGAACAAACTCCAGAGAGACATGGAGACAGCTCCCAACAGAATTGAATAATGGGACTAAATTGATGGAGAGCAGAACTTCCTGCCAAGGCTTGTCAGCTAGTCTTCATTTTGCTTTTCTTCTCTCAGTCATGTTAGCATAATATTTCATAATGGCAAGTCTGCCCCCAGAATTAATTGAATTAGCTGATGGACTTTTCCATGTGCTTTGCACTGTAATGTGACTATCAAATGAGTAATCAATGCTGTTATTTTAAAATCTGTGTTGACAAGCTGTAAGACAAACAACTGCTGTTGGTAGCTTGGTTACTGCAGAATCAGCTTTCGTGTATCTCATAGATAGGGAAGAGACCCTTAAGGGTCAGCTAGTTGGACTCCCCCCGCAATGAACAGGGGCACTGCAGCTCCATCAGGTGCTCTGAGCCCTGTCCAGCCTGACTTTGAACATCCTCAGGCTCACCAATCTTATACCCATGCCACACACTCGCAGTATTTCACCATTCAGCATCGCCACTTATATCTTCTCTTGCTGTAAACCAGATCTAGCTGGTAAATCATCTGCTGTGCGGGTCAGCTGTGTCTCTCCCATGGGCATCACGTGGCTGCTGGGAGGCTCTGAAGAGCTGCAGCCAGAGGTGTGTCACCCGCTGGGCCTCGTGCCCAAAGGAGCCCACAGGAAAGTGTTGTTGCAGTTTGTCATGCACTGCACTGCCATGAGACTTGACGTGCCAGACATCCTCTGACACGTGACCTCCTGCATCCAGGCAGGACATCTGAGACGTCTCCTTCAGCCTGACGTGGCTGCAGTTTCACACTGGTTTTACTAAGGAAGGAGAAGGCACGTGGATGAAACTCTTTTCCTGCCCTTCCTGGCATTAGCTCATAGTACAAGTAGAGCACTGTCAGGTCAAGCCTGGAGGAGTAATGCTTGTCACTGACATGTTCCTGTTCAGGGTGGAGCTGGAGGGTAGAGTAACACAAGAAATTGTCATTGAAATTCAATATCTGAGAAATTCAGCTGGCTGCATTCACAGAACCTGGCGTTAAGATCTGTTTTCTGGTTTATTTTCCATAACCCAGTCCTCATTTATGAACTGAAGCTCTACTGAAAGCCTTTCGCTGTGTATGCTCATGCTGCAGTACAGCTCTTGTGACCTTTAACAGCACATTCACGTTCCTCTGATCACAGGATCCTTAAGGTTGATTAAGACCCTCTAGTCCGACTGCTCACCCATCACCACCATGATGCTCACCATCAGCTAGCTAAAAACTCAGCAGAGATGATAGATCAAGCACAACACTGGATTTGGGATGGCTAGAGATTCCTAAGATATTGAAGGATTGCTTGCAGGTGGTGTTGGCTCAGGTATTCACCCTGCATCCCACCTCCCGTTCTGTTTGGTTGAGAATCATGCATTCTGCAATTTCACTTTGTAATTCAAAGACCCTGGCTTTATCTGTTGACAAACTGATCTAAAACAAGCCAAGAAGACTCCGTTGGAACTGGTTGATGCAGAACAAAGGCATCCCCAAAGGACAAGTTGCACTGTTTGATGAACATTACTGGATGAGAGCTAAGCTAAGATTTAAAAGGTTCTGGGGCTGTCTCTGAGCATCAAATACGGAGGAAGCCTGCATGATTCCCTGAGAATGGATACCTCCTACTTTGGTGTAGGGTTAAGGGAACACTGGCAGTAAGTCCTATCACAAAATGTCACATGGCTCAGACAAAATGCCATCAAGAGGGCTTAATTAGAAGCACCAAATGGTCGCAAGATGGTCTTAGGGCAGGGAAGTAATCTATCTATGTGATATTGATTGATGCTATTAGTTCTTAACAGCTTGACTCTAGAGGGACTGTTCTTCTTTGGTCACCTAGTTTTAAAAGAATAGATGGCTCCTGTCTATTACAATTTTTAATGCATTATTTGTTCACTGATGCCATAAATGTGCCTGGCATAGTAATTGGCCTTGGTATATTCAGTGACTGAAAGCAACAGTTGTTGCTCTAAGAAATGCAATACTAAGCTAGGTCTGCCTGTAGCTGGCAGCCATCAGCTTGCTCCTCAGGCAGGTTCTGTGTGGATGGAATGAAGGGCATGAAATACTGATGTGCTCATCAAACGCTGCTTGTTAGCTTAGAGACAAGGTCTTGAATAGGTTTGTTCATGTATTGCAAACACGTTACTTAGCTGCCTTCATTTTAGTTTCAGAAGAACATGTGCAGAATACAGAATTGATTAGAAGAAATAAGAACTGTCTGCATAGAACTTACTCTTTCCTTCCACAGGAGAATCAAGCAGATGTTTGTATGTGAGTACCTCCAGAGGTGAAACTCGATCACCCAAATGTAATGAGCAGAGACATTACAATCAGTTCTAACTGTATCTTCATGCTGTGCTGAATAAGCCTGTGTCAGGATGTAAACCACTTTCTCTTTTTTTCTTCAGATGAAGCCATTAATTCTGTCAACAAGCCCAGTACGACTCCAGAAATATCAGTCAGTCCTTCTGAAGACCTGGAGCTGGTGTGTGAGGTGTCAGCTGCAAGCGGAGCTGTCGTATGGAAGAAAGATCAAACAGAGGTGAAGCAGGACCAGAGGACAACCATCATCTCCCAGGGGACGCACCGCAAGCTCATGGTCAAAAATGTGACCCTGAAAGACCAAGGGAGCTACAGCTGTGAAACAAAAGATGACAAAGCAACATTCCAAGTGAAAGTCAGAGGTGAGAAAATGCTTGGAATCCCAGAGATAAAGGAATGCTTCATTTGGTGTGTCTTGCATTGGGAGGATTAACTTACAGCCTCTCTGGTGCAAAACATTTTGGCTATAGGACTTTCTTTGTCATCTAGTGTCATAGCAACACTTTTCTACATGTGCTTTTCCATCCAGGAATGAATTACTGCAACAAACAATAGGCAAGGAGGGTAACTTGTGTAGCTCTTGTAGTCAGCTGGTGTCTGCAGGGTTACAGTGCAAGAGCACACGAGGCATGCAAGGAGTGAGAAAAGGGGAGGTGTTTGAACAGATCTGGTTACAAAATTTGAGTGACACAATGAGGTGGAAAATGCAAATAATCAGACTCATAAATGGCCTGGGTTGCAAAGGCCCACGGTGCGCATCCAGTTCCAGCCCCCTCCTATGTGCAGGGTTGCCAAGCAGCAGCCCAGGCTGCCCAGAACCACATCCAGCCTGGCCTTGAATGCCTGCAGGGATGGAGCATCCACAGTCTCCTTGGGCAACCTGTTCTAGAGGGCCGTTCCCTTCTGATTTACTGGAAATGTAGAGAGACATGAGAAGAAAAAAAGAGAAGGGAGGAGGTTCAGCAGTGCATGCAGGTGTTCTAAATCTCATGTCCAAATCTGCTATCAGACTGCGAAATATTTAGCTTTCTGATATGATATGATATGATATGATGTGATATGATATGATATGATGTGATATGATATGATATGATATGAAGTGATATGCCTATCATTTCCCAAAGCAAAATAGAGGGGAAAGTATTTTCCTGTCTTAATGAGGCATCACGATGCTCCCTGTGAAGGGCAAGTATAGTGAAAATGGGGAACTGGAGTTAGCTCTGCAGCAGACTACAGCAAAACGGTGTGACTGTTGTGATGTCCCTGCAGAGAAAGAAGACGTGTTTACAAACAAGGACAAGGTACAAAAGGAGGTGAAGGCTGCACTGACTCAAAATGCCACGCTGAGCTGCGAGGTTGCCCAGGAGAAGACGGAGGTGAAGTGGTACAAGGAGGGGAAACTGATCACCTCGAGCAAGAAGTTCAGGGTGGAGTCAGAGGGCAAACAGTGTCGGCTGGTGGTGAGCCAGGTGGAGAAGAAAGATGCAGGAGAGTACAGCTGCGAGGCTGCTGGCCAGAAACTCACCTTCAAGATTCATGTAACTGGTAGGAAACACATTTTGGTTGATATTCTTTGATTATTCCATAGTCTGGCTGTGGAAACGTCTGTGTGAATGTGTCCTCTTGATTCTGCCATGAAACTGTTTTGGGGAGGATGAAAAGAAATGCTTACAAACGTGCAGCTAAAATGATTATTTGTTTTTAACAGTGTTTCATCCAGCTCTTCCCCTACGACTACTTTTATCATCAGCTGTCCATGGATGTCCAACTGTGATTTGTACAATGTGCAACACTGCTCTGCCAGTTGATATTTCAAGAGTAGTAGTTACAGATCTCTACTGTGGCTGCACTGAGGTTTGGTTGTTGGTGTCCTAAGAACTTTTAGTCAGAGGCATTGCACTTGCCTTTGGTTTGTTGAATCCCACGTTGACGACCATTCGTTCCATGTTCTGTAAATGTAATGACCAACCATGAATCCATTTATACCTTTCTAATTGTATGTTTCTCATTAGTCTGAGAGTTTAGCACGGAGGCAGATCTCTCACTCCAGCTGCAGTAGAGATTGCTCTGGTGTCAGTATATTCTGCACAAGATCTGGTAAATTTTAATTAAAACTCCAGATAGCCATGGGCACATCAGCTGCATTCTGAGTGACCATTAGTGAGCTGGCTGATGACGAGGGTTTGTCTTCTGTTTTATTTGTAGCTGCACTCTACTGGTTTTTCTCATAAGTCAACTTGTTCTCTGTTAACTTTACAGTTCTTGTCTTGTATTCTGAGCTGATCAGGACAGGGAATCTGTTTTCTCCACTTCTTTCTTATGGCAGTAAACACTTAAACTGGAGCTTAATCCTGGTCAAGGTTTGGCATTTGATCAGCTGTGTGGAGGAGCAACTATACTGGGAGTCTACTGCCTTTCTGCTCACACAGACCTGGTGTCCTTGCAGGGCATAGTTTGCGTTCTGTTCCCTTGTAAAGGTCACAGTCTTTGCTCTCTCCATCTTGAGGCATTCTGCTCCTTCAGTCCCTGGTGTGCAAT
This sequence comes from Coturnix japonica, assembly GCF_054131305.1. NCBI lineage: Eukaryota > Metazoa > Chordata > Aves > Galliformes > Phasianidae > Coturnix > Coturnix japonica. The sequence continues at coordinate 4,413,907 of NC_140689.1, forward strand.
ATATCTCTGCTCCTGTAGTAGACAGTTTTGCTGCTGCCTGCGGTGTAGACTCTAAACTATCAGCTCTTACTATTCCCACACCACGTGGATGTGATTCTGGGGCCTTTGGATCTGTTCCGTGAGTTGTGTAGCTCATGCTTTTGGCTCAGGAAATTGGCAGTTTCAGCAAAGAATGGATTAAAGACAGGGTAGATTTGGGAGGTATCTGTCAGAGAAAATGAAATATGAACGCTGTCAGAAAGACTATGGCAACAGCTGGAATCAACCAAGTTAATCCTCAGCAGCCAAAGCCAGCCCATGTCTTATTGCAGAGGTGTAGGGAGAAAACCCAGAAATGTAGTGCTTTTACACTTGAATTTTGCTAGCTGAGGGCTATTATTAGCTGTTTGACTCAGAAACCAAAGGTTTTCTGTTCTCTTTCAGACCTCTGGTTGCACAGGGTAATGTAATACCTCCTCCTCTGCCATACGTGGAGAGTGCTTGCCTAGCTACCGTTGCTGTATTTCTCATGTATTTCTCACTGTAGCATGATGTGCAAGTCCAGCCCTCACTGCAAAATGATGTGGTGTGAAAGTCAGGAGGGATTATGAGTACTCTTGGAGTGGTTGGCTCTTTCATTACAGAAATCCTCATCTTACCAGCTTCTCCCAAAGTGCAATGGCTTTCTGAGCCTTAATTGATCCTCTTACCATTGCACTCAGAAAGCCTTTCTTCACTTCATAATTGAGCTGTATTTGGCTGATCTCCAGTGTAGAGTGGAGCAATATCAAAAAGACACACAGATGAAGATCTGTCATTGTCTTCATTCGAAGAAATCTGAAAATTAGGAGTTCCAGCTGATAGTAAAGACTACCCAGAGGGATGGGATGACCATATGGACTATGCTGAGGATGCATTATAATGTGTGATAAACACTGTGAAGCAGTGTTGCTCTGGGAAATGGCCCAATACAACATAAAGCAACTTTTAATGTCTTCCAGTCACAAGCTGTTCATATCTAATGTATATTTTAATCAGTGTTTTCCAGTTCCAGAAGCAGAGGATGCCTATATCAACAAGCAGAAGGTGCAGAAGGAGGTGAAGGCTGCACCAACAGAAAATGCCACGCTGAGCTGCGAGGTGACCCAGGAGAAGACAGAGGTGAAGTGGTACAAGGAGGGGAATCTGATCACCTCGAGCAAGAAGTTCAAGGTGGAGTAAGAGGGCAAATAGCATTGGCTGGTGGTGAGCCAGGTGGAGAAGAAAGATGCAGGGGAGTACAGCTGCGAGGCTGCTGGCCAGAAACTCACCTTCAAGATTCATGTCACAGGTAAGACAGGTGTTGTCTGAAATACAGCAGAGAACAGTAAAGTAAAATCTACTTTCTATTATACAGTGATCCAGGTGCAGTAGTCTGTGCTGAGGTTTTTTCCCTATACTTGATTGCCTGGGTTTGTAGCAAGTATGTGGTTTTAGTATGGCACAAAGACCTGTTTCAGTCTGTCTGTAGAATAATAATTACTGATATATATGTACAATGGAAGCAATATTTGAGATATTATTCAAATCTCTCCTGTGCCTGAGATCCCAAACTGTAATTCTTGTTCACTGAAACATTTGACTAAGATAAGTATGTGCAGTGAGGCTGGAGTGCATGTTCTACGTGCAGCCTTTCATGGCAGGAGAAGCAGGAACTTCTCCTAGTAGTACACTGCCTTTTTACTATGCCTTTATGTTGGAGGCTGCATCTGGATAGGTGAGTCTGCTACTCACAGTAAGAGACCTGGTAGAGCTGACTATTCCCAGAGCTCAAAGTAAAATAGATATCTGCAAATCACACACAAAGAACAAAGGACTGCGTTGGTGAGCATATTTCCTTTGTGCCTTTGACAGTCACAGTTGTGGCAATGGTAGAGGCCATGAGGAGTCTGTTCAGGAAGCCAGGAGTACTGTTCTGGGTCATGAAAAAGCAGCCAGTGGTTTGACTATCACATGTTTATGTGTTTTGATGTTTCACAGTGGGTCTTAAGCAAAAGGAACTCAGGTTTTGGTTGCCTGCAGGACAGATGTTCTTTTGGGTTCAATATGTTTGCATAGTGACTTGCAACCATGGGACTGGTGTTCAAGGACCCTCTTGGTTCCTTCAGTTCCTAGGTTCTTTCTTGCCTAGATTTGACACTTTGTTTCAACAGAAGAGCTGATATTCTCTAGTGAAGGCTATTAGTTTGGGCACAAGTGGTAACCTAAACCTGTTCCAACCTGTACATACAAACCTGCAAGTTGGTCTCATTTCAGTCCCTCAGTCAATACTTTTTCTTTTCTTCCCTCAGAGACAAAACCTGTGTTTATAAAGCAGGAGAAGGTGCAGAAAGAGGTGAGTGCTGCCCTGGCAGCAAGTGCCTCCCTCAGCTGTGAAGTAGCACAGGATCCAAGCGAAGTAAAATGGTACAAGGATGGAAGACTGCTTGCCTCCTCCAGAAAGTTCAAACTGGAATCTGTGGGCAAAACACGGCGTCTGGTTGTGGAGCAGCTGGAGAAGAAAGATGCTGGAGAATACATCTGCGAGGCTGCTGGCCAGAAGATGACCTTCAAGTTGGAAACAGCTGGTGAGCATTCACTTTGGGAACACTAAGCAGCTTTGGTGGGATGTGGATGTGGGGGAATGGGTGGTTTCATTGACATGAGAGAACAGGCAGTGATGCTGTGAAACCAGATGGATGATGCTCAGCCTGGCTAAATGACCTTAAAGATTCATTCCATTCTATTGTTTTTCTACCCTTAATTTTGCTGCAAAGGTTTTAGAATAAATGAGATTCTGGTTTCCATAAAACTGTTTGCAGGGAGCTCCTTTGTAGCTAGTAAGTCTGTCTTTAGGTTCAAGGGCAATAATGCATTGACTGTGTTGAAGAGAGAAATGTCTCGTGAATGGATGATGGTTTAGAATAAAACAAAATCCTACTTATTTTCTATGTAAATATGTGTAAGGAAAAGATGCTGCGCTCAGTTCTGGAAATACCCTCACAAATATATCTCTAGTGGTTCACAGCTGGAGATATCAAGATTGTTAAACCACTGGAAGATGTGGAAGTGAATGAATATGGGAGTGCATATTTGGCTCTGATATTTCACACGATGAGGTTCAGAGCCAGTGGAACAAAGATGACAACAAGCTGAAGGCTGATGACAACATCAGAATGCGTCAAAATGGTAGGGTGTAAGAGGGGGATCTTTCTCCTGAGTGGGGGGTGGGTTGGAGATCAAGCAGAAAGTACATCTGAAATGAAGAAGGTTCAGAAGGGAGTTTCCCTTTTGTTTTGGGACTGAGGTTAGGGTGGAACAAGTGACATGATGGGAAGCTTAGTGTGGGAAGTGTGATGCTATCCCACCATCCCACACTGCTGGGAGCAGGTAGGAAATGAGTGCAGTTCTTTCCAAAGTGGGGGTGAACAGGGCAGTCAGTTCACCTCTCCAAAGAGGTTTTGCCTGACAGTGAGTGTGATCCTTCTATATCAGGTACTTTGAAGGTGACGACGGCCACAGAATCACACAGAATCACAGAATTACCCGGGTTGGAAGGGACCTCAAGGATCATGTAGTTCCAACCCCCCTGCCTAGCAGGGCCACCAAACATACACATTTACTACCTCTGGTCGGTCTGTCCAGTACCTGAACCAGAAAGCTATCATCAATGGATTCCAAGAGCCTTCTGGAGCTCTTGCAGCTCGCCGTGTGGTTTTCCCAACAGATGTCAGGATGGTTGAAGTCCCCCACCAGGACAAGAGCCTGTGAGCCAGACGCCTCACGCATCTGGAGCAAGAAAGCCTCATCAGCAGCCTCCCCTTGATCAGGTGGCCTGTAGTATACCCCTAATACCAGCTGACCTTTATTAGTCCCATCTCTAATCCTAACCCACAGGCTCTCAACCTGTTCTTGACTGTTTCTCATGGGGAGCTCCTCACAGTTTATCCAATCTCTGACATAAAGGGCGACTCCCCCACCCTTCCTACCTCGCCTATCTCTCCTAAAGAGCCTATAGCCATCGATGGTAGTATCCCAATTGTGGGAGTCATCCCACCATGTTTCTGTGATAGCAACAATGTCATAATTTTCAGAGTGCATCACAGTTTCCAGTTCCTCCTGCTTGTTACTCAGGCTCCGTGCATTAGTATAAAGGCACTTCAGCCGGGCTGTCCGTCTCACCACCTTCATAAGCGATCCAGGATCCGCTAGAACAGCGGCATCCCCAGCATCCCCCTGCCCTACTCCCTCCTTTTGCACTCTGCAATCTTTGCCCACAGAGTTTGGTACAATCCCTCGAATGCACCGTTCAACCCCAGTAGCCCTTATTTTGCCCCCTTCCCCCTTCGTTCCTAGTTTAAAGACCTATCAATGAGTCCCGCTAATTCTTCAGCTAATACCCTCTTACCCCTCAGGGACAGGCTGCTTGCATCAGCAGCCATCATTCCAGGTGCAGTGTAGATTGCCCCATGGTCAAAATAGCCGAAATTCTTGTGTCTGCACCAGCTCTTAAGCCATCTGTTTAAGAGATGGGTTTTTTGGATCCTCCCTGTATCTTGTCCTGACACCACGGGTATAGAAGAAAAGATCACCTGCACCCCAGCTCCTTCAAGTATTCGCCCCATTCCCCTGAAGTCTTTCTTGATGGACCTCAGGCTTGCAACTTCCTCACTGCCAGCCTGAATTATTAAAAGTGGGTAGTAGTCTGAAGGATGAATCAATCTAGAAATTTTCTTTGAAATGTCCCTGACCCGTGCCCCAGGAAGGCAGCACACTTCTCTGCGGGTAGGGTCAGGCCGGCATATAGGGCCTTCTGTTCCTTGCAGAAGGGAGTCACCTACAACAATCACCCTTCTGTCCTTACGTGTAGAAGCAGTCTTGAGGCTGCGGGGTGACCGCTTCACCTGAGGCAACCTCATGGGTGCACCTGTTTCCACACTCTCACTAGTCCCCCCCTCAAGTTCCAGGGCCTCAAACTGGTTTCGCAGAGGCACCTGGGGAGCCGGGGATGGTCGTGATGGAGGATGCCCCTTCCGTCGAGCAGGTACCCGTTTCCACTTCTCCTCCCTTCTCAAATTACTGCTGTGGGGAAGAGAGGACAGGGGGCCGGCTGCTGTGTTGCCAGCTGGCTGGTTCCCCTTTACCACCTGTTTGTGGGGTGGCAGGGGCTGACATGCTCCATTAGGAGCCTCGACTGTGTGCTGAGAACTTGAGGCTGAGAGGGACTGACACCACCAGTCAATCTCCCTCTCACACTCTTTTATAGTCCTCAGCCTCTCCACTTCCTCCTTCAGGTCAACTACGAGGCTGAGCAAGTAGTTCACCTGGTCGCAGTGAACACAATCACTGCCTCCCTCACCCAGCACTGCAAGGGCCAGGCTCTGGCACTCAGTACAGCCAGAGACCTGCACACCAGCATCTTGGGTTGGGGGCTCAGTCTGAGTTTCCTCAGACATTCTGGCAGCAGCCTTCCTATAAGGCATGTGCAGGACCTCAGTCTGGGTCTCTGCAGTCTTCTTGGTTGCTGCCTCCCGTTTCTGTGAGATCGGGACCCTTGTCTTGGCCTCCTCAGTATTTCTGGCAGCAGCCTTTCGCCGGGGAGCACCCATGTCGGAGCAGAATACTTACCAGAGCTGAAACAGGAAGTCAAGAGGTGCACGAGCCCCGCCTCTTCCTGACTGTTTCTGGTGGGCAGCGACTAGTCTTGTGCCCGTTTAAATCTCCCTCCGTAGGCAGGGAACGCCCACACGCTGCGTCAGCGGCTGCGTCAGCTGCTCCCTGAGAGCTGCCGGGCTTCTCCTCTACCCGGGGGTTCCCTGCTTGAAGGAACCGCCCGAGATCCCCCTTGACCACGCGGTCAGCCGCTGCTGATCGGTCCGGGAGGGCTCCGAGTCAGGCGACTTCGGCAATCAGAAAGGTTATCAGAAAGGCCACATTTGGTCAGTCCTTGTAGAAGCCATATTTAGATTACACTTTGGTAGGGATGTGGACGTGGGGGAATGGGTGGTTTCATTGACATGAGAGAACAGGCAGTGATGCTGTGAAACCAGATGGGTGATGCTCAGCCTGGCCATGTGCCTCAGAGCTCTTTGCTCAAGGAAGCCAAGTATAGTTGTGGGTTTGCTCTCAAGAGCACAGTTTGGTAGGGATGAGTTGGTGGCTGGACTAGATGACCTTAGTGGTCTTTCCCAGCCTTAGTGACTCTGTGGTTCTCTGCTTCAGGAAGGACCTACTCGTGACTTACACACGTGTCCAAGTCTAGGATGCCGCAGAAATAAAATCTGTTGCAGAAAAGGCAGAATCTCGTGCCCATCTTACAGTTAAAGGTAATTATGGTTCAGATGATGATTTTGCTTAAATTATCTTATGTTATAAACCAGCTAACATCCTTTGCTTGAATGTCAAGGAAGTTAAACACCACCAGGACCTTTCACAGAAATGCAAACTCCTACCTACCTACCTTTCTGCCCACAAAATATCCAGCTTGTCTTTTGGAATTTACTTTTGCTAAGTAAAACAGATTATTTTCTTAGGAGGTTTATTTTCTACCTTTCGACTTCAGATTTGTGTTTGAACGTTTTGGGATAAAAAACATAGCTTGACTTTTTCTTCATTTTCTCTGTTTGTTTGAAAAGAGCTCAGAGTTGTTTTTTTTTTTAATATATACAATGTTAGGGTATATATATGATGTTAAGTGTGTAAAGAAAAGGGAGACATTTGAGTTAGCACACTACTCAAGAGTTCAGTCCCCAGCTTTGCCACTGTTACAATTATAAGGGCAAGAAAATCCTGGAAAATGAATTTCTCCTAAGTAGAGCCATTACATTTGAGCTACAGAGACCTTTACTAGGAGAAATCTTGTTGTTCAGAGCTAAGTTGCTGTATTTAACCAAAGTAATTATCAATGTCCATGTTTCAGTGAACCTCTATTCCATTTCGTAATGCAAGGAGTTTGATATCGGGATGGGAAGGTCATGGTTTGATTTGGATGTTGGACTGGGAATCAGAAGATCTGGGCTCTCTTCAGGTTGTCAGTCTTATTGTCTGACTTCTTAACAACATTCCTTTCTTTCTATTATTTTTTAATGATGTTTTAAGGCATTTTGAGCTGATAGGTGTAGTGTTCATGTGCAGTAATGCTGACGTGAGTAAGTAGGGTGATAATGTAAGGGTTTTTTACATTCCTTCTAAATCTCTGCTTTCTCTTGTTCCATCCTTCTTAAAGAGCAATCCATTAATCTAGTAAAGGAGCTGTGTGATGAGTATTTGACTGAGCCTGAAGAAGCCAAATTTGAATGCGAGATATCCATTCCTTCTGTGAAACCTCCCAAGTGGTATCTGCGTGGAGAAATCTTACAGGCTGGCAGAAACTTGATTATGCAGCAAGAAGGCACCATCCACCGGCTGAGCATACTGAAAACCATCACTGATATGACTGGCACCATTCAGTTCTCAGTTGGCAAATCAAAATCCACAGCCAATCTGCTCATCAGAGGTAACATATCCTGGCTTGATTTACATCATGAAGATGAAGAATTAATTAACGTACAGTCTTCCTTCACTGGGGTCTTTGAAATATTGTGTGTGTTTCTGGAGGGTCTGCTCCATTTCCAGTTCAAAGTCGTTGGACATTAAATGAGACAGCTGCATCTCAGTAAAAGATCTGTTTGAATATTTGTAATGTGCTTACTATTCAGATCTACAGAGCTGAGGTTTTGTCCTTGGCTATACCAAAGAAGTCAAATCAGGTGAAATTAATTGTATTTCTGAAGTAGACAAGTTTGAGTTTGGTAGCACCTAAATTTGATGCAGTTTGTCATTGATTTCATCTGAAAGAAACTTCCAGGCTTTTTATCTGCTGTTGTCCCCAGCGTAAGAGTCTCCATTCACATCCTAAAGTACTTGTTATATTTTCAACTCACTCTTATTTGAATAATTGCCTCAACTGGGAGCAGTTTAATAAGCAAGAGCTGGACCTTGCATTTGGTATATAGTATACAGTGTTACTTTATGGAAATGTAGTCAATGGCATTCCCTATATGCAGTCGTTTGTTTTATCTTTAGAGTGGTTCAAAGAACCATCGTGAACATGACATTAATTGAAATGGAGTAGACGCAAGAGACTTTCCTCTTCTTCCAATTGTCCTCATCCTTTCTTCTCTTCCACCCCTGCTTTGCAGATTACCATATACAAATCACCAGGAAGTTGGAGGACAAGACAGATTTGGAACGTCATTCTGTCATCCTGTCCTGTGACTTCAGGCCTTCTCCAAAGGTTGTGAAATGGTTCCAGGGCCACACACCCATTGAGCCCTCTGAGAAGTACAAGATCAAGAGGGATAAGCATTCAGCAGAGCTCAAGATTCTGAAGCTGAAGCCCGATGATGCTGGTGTGTACAAGTGCAAGGCAGGAATTGCAGAGACTGAGGCCACGCTGACAGCTGAAGGTATGAGCAGGGAGGGTGACCTCTTCCATGTCCTATTTCACCTCAGATTTCTCTTCTTGAGGTTGATTTCTGCCGTTCTCTCCTGCTAACTTTATAAATGTATAATCTTCACTGAGAAGATTACACAAAGATCATCTAGTCCAACCATTCTACCACATCCCAGTATGATTTATAGTAACAGTGGTAACAGTTCACCTTGTTTCCCCACAGCCTGCAATGTAGAAGTGAAGAAGCACCTGCAGGATGTGGAAATTGAAGAAGAGAGCTCTACTGTCTTCTCCTGCGAGCTGTCCCATGATGACAAGGACGTGGAATGGTTCCTGAATGGCAACCTCCTTTACACCAACAATTGCAATGACATCAAGAATGTTGGCAATTGCTGCACACTGACAATGAAGCAGGTTACGCCTGAGGATGCTGGCACAGTGACAGTGAAGTCAGACAGGGTATCAGAAAGCGCGCGCCTGAAGGTGATAGGTGGGTCTGATCACACCCCTCCTGGATGTAAGAGATGCTAAGGAGCTCCAGTTCATTCTATTGAGCAGCAATCCTGCTTCTCAAGCTCACCACTATGAGGTGACAAGTCATCAGGGGCTTCTTCCAGTGGAAGGTTCCATTGCAGCAGATATCAACGAAGGAGGATGGTTTTGGTGTCCTGCCAAAGCATTCCATTGCTTTTTATCATCATTTTCCTTAACACAAGGAGAGTTACAAGAGCAATTTCTTTTACTGCTTCAGTAACATGCAGTGTCAATGCTGTTGTCTCCAAGGATTTATGACTGCAGCGAGAAATCGTTCAGTGTGTGTTTTGCCTCCGGGATGACTAATGACCAGGCTGTGAGCAACCTGATCGAGCTGTGAATGTCCCTTTTTATTGCAGGGGAGCTGGGCTAGATGGCCTTTAAGGGTCTCTTCCAATTCTAAGGAACTCGTGCCTGAAGTGCAGAAGTGGATGAATTATACCACTTCTTCATATCCTCCCCATGATTACAGAGGAAATACAACAAAACAACATGCATGGTCTTACTGTTGTCATTTGCTTGAATACGAAGACGTCTCTTTTTTATGGTTGAGATTTTTGTTGATATGGGTCAGGAGGAACTCACACTTTTTAGCTTTCTCAATAGGCAAAAAGTTCCAGTTGCTGCAAGCCACCGAGGTAACCAATAGAGGGGCCCTGATCCCCCTTGTGCCATCGGGATGCTCTGGCACGGGATGTGCCTCAAATTCAAAGCTCCTTCCCACCTCCCAAGGAAAAGCAAAGCAACTCAAGCATCTCCAGCAAAGCTGCCCAGCAGACAGCAGGGAATGCAAACAGCTTCTGGCTGCTCCCCTGCACTCCTGTCCTAAGTAAGTGACCCCTCGAGGACTGGATGGGAAATCAGTGCATGACACACGTGAGTGTGCACAGCAGTGTGCAAAGCAGTGGGGATCCATGTGTGTGTGTGTGTGTATTTGTGCATGGATGGTGTTGTACACACATTTGTGTCCATGAGTGTACAAACCAGTGGTGTTGCTCAGGTGTGTGTAGGTCTGTGGGTATGTGTGCAAGGATGAGCATGCACATATATGTACGTGCACAGGGGTGTGCAGAGTGTTGGAGCTGCACAAGGACATTGTGGTACCGGTGTGTGCGTGCACTTTGGGAGTGAAAGTAAGGGGTTACACATGTGTCTGTGTGTGTGTGCACAGGGCTGCACTAAGGGATGTGGTTGTGTGAGTGTGTGTGAGCACATGGATAGTGCGTGGATGCGGTGGCACAAATGTGTGCTTGCACAGGGCTGTGCTGAGGAGTTGGGCTGCACACAGGTGCACACAAAGGGATGTTTGAACCCTTTGCCCCTAAGAACAGTTTTCCAGTGTCCCTCGTCCAAGAATTCTTTGAACAGCCTGCAGCTGACTCTCCTGAAGCTCAGGGTCCTGACTTTGCTTTTTGCCAGGCCCGCATTCCTTGAGATGAGGAACTCTAGGAGGGCATGGTCACTACAGCCCTGACCACCTCCAGTCTTAACCCCTGCTGTGCAGCATGTCCAGTAATGCTTCCCTTCTGCTTGGTGTGCTTAATGCTTGGCCCACAAAGTTATTGTCAGTGCACTCCAGCAGTCTCTCAGACAGCTTGCAGCCAGCCATGCTGATTTCCCAGCCTGACTGGAATCCCCCATCAAGTTGAGAGTCAGTGAACACGGTGCTTCTGGTAGCTGCAGTAAGCAGGGCCCATCAACAGGCTCCCTTGACCAGGCGGCCTGGAGCAGACCCTCACCTCCAGAAGCCCATTATTGGTTCAGTCCCGAATTTTACCCGCAAGTTCTCAACGTGATCGTGGCTGTTCTTAGTCCTTTGCAGTCAGCTTCTTCATAGAGAGGGCAAATACCTTGCCCTCCGGAATTCCATAGTAACAATCATGTCTCCTTTATGTCAGGTGAGGTGTTTTTTTTTGTTGTTGTTTTTTGTTTGCTTGTTTGTTTGTTTTCCATTTTCTAGGTAGAAAATTTAATTTCTGAGCCAGGAGAATAAGAAGTGCAACATGTAACAATCTTCCTGGCACTGTGCAGTTTGCATGAGTAGCCAAGTGCTCCTCAGGTAACGTGTGCTGCAGAGCTGACCTTGGTGGCAGGGGTTGTGTCTTCATTTTCTTCCTGTCATGTGGGAACATAAGAAGACTCTTCAGAGCAGGAGCTGCAGAGCAAGATGAACGGCATGAGAAGGTAAGGCTAGGAACCAAGGACACCTCCAGAAAGAACAGAAAAACTAAGTCATTTAAGATGCATGATGGCCGTGTGATACTGTCCGTGACTGGAGGGGAAGCACATGGCTAGGAATGACTGATGGCTCTGGTGGGATGTGTGCCTACGTGCGCCGTAAAGGAGAGTTTGTGGGATGTTCTGTGGACATGTGAAGGCTGTGGGAAAGTTAAGAGAGAAAACGTGTGAATTCACAGAAGTGATATTAGAACCTGGAATAAACCATTTGGATCACTCACATCTGAGTCCGTGCCAGATTGTCGCGCTGTCAGAACCTGAGGCCTGGGATTTTCCTTTAGTAGTGCCAACTGCCTGTTGTAAATGAGAAAAGATATTACTAAACATAGCTTCCCTCCTTGTAGGTTTGATATTTCTGTCTTTGCATTCCTTTAGCACCCAGGGTGTTGATGCAGCTGCACAAATCCGCTGTATTGTCCTCCTGTTTTGCATGGAAGAATGGTAAAATAGCAATCTCTGGGTGAAATTTTGTTCAGGCGTTTTCCTTTCTGTGCCCCTAGGAAGCAATGGCTTGGAAATGGCAGTGCCACCTGGGAACCCACACAGCAACCCAGTATCTCATTGTCTGGGTCTGTGAAAAACCACAATGATGACAAAAGATGTTTCAATTCTGTCTGTGCTGTCAGTGCAGCCCTGAGGAGCAGTGTGGGCATGGCATGGCAGGGAGAAGGGATTTCCCTTCCAATGAGAAAGTGCCTGTTCATGTGTTGGTATGTAACCGCTCCATGGCCTGCCCCACGTGCTTCTGAATGGGCAGCTCAACTTTTGTGTCACTCAGGCACCTGTGGCAGAGGTCAGGATTTCTGCAGGTATGGGATATATCCCATCACTTAGTGCCTTACAAGGAGCTGAGAAGCTTTTCTTGCTCAAGTCCTGCTTAACCACCTACAATGAAGTTGATGTCATTTTTCTAGTGTCCTTCAATTCCGTGTCCGCATTTTCCCAAAAGCAAAAGAATTTGGAGGTAACCAGCTGCAGTGAAGTGAGCGATTTCAGTGCCCATTTCTGATGGTGGCAGTGAGTTCAGAGGTCACAGTGGATTGACGGTGCCTGTCTCCATTCTGACAAAGGCTGTAGTTGCAGCTGACTTCCCGAGGCTGCCATACGTGGTGGTGACGCAGCCTTGGGCTTGTGCGTTTGCATGACTCCCACCTTTCCTTTCTGTGAATTGCAGGTCAGCTGGTGCTGGAAGCGGCCGGTATCTCAGTAGGAATGAAGGTGAGTGCAGGAGCAGCTGCTGAGGGGAGGAAGGAAGTCCATGCTAATGAGCTCTGAAACATCTGCGGGTCTGGTACCAGAATAGGCATCAGTGATGCAGGGGGCTCCCCAGCAGGAAGCTGGCTGATCCAAATGCTTGCTGAGAGTTTGGAAGCCCAAACCCTTATGGTCTCTGTAAGGGTGGCTAAGAAAAAGATGTTAACCAAGATGGTGGTAAATAGTCAAAGGTTATTAGCAAAGGGAAACTCACCAATATCGATACCTTGACCAGAAAGCTGAGGCAGTCTCAACTGGGGAGCAATCTCCAAGAGATGCTGCCTCAGTGGTGGTCAGCCTTTAAATGAGGTCTCAGAGGAGGTTGAGTCGAGGTCCACCCCTTCTGGGAGCACAGCTAGATTACTCTCACCTGTGCTCCCGCAGCTGACCCAACACTTGCCTCAGCTGATTAATCAGAGGTTCAAGCTGTGATTTCCCATACAGTCTCAAAGCTGAAGGCAGCATCTCCTTGATCTGATGGTGGTGTGCCTGAGTGAGGGAGTGATCCAAGCTGGATGCAGAAGAGTCATCTTAATTTCTCTGCTATTTTACTTCAGATGACACCTATTGGGTGTTGGTTTCTTAAAATTTGGATCTAGGAGGTGGCCTCTCCCTTTGCTTCTGGTGAAAGCACAGAAGTGCAGCAGGAGTAGAAGACAAAGAGGTTTTCTTCGTGACAGGAACACCAGTTATTTGATTCAAATGTGTAACTGTGATGAAGATGGTGAAGAACAGATCCGCCTCAAAGACATGCTTGATCACATAAGGAATGAGCATGTGATCCAAGACAGCCAGCGTGGCTTTAGCAGGGGAAGGCCATGCCGAACCAGTCTGGTGGCCTTCTATGATGGAGTGATGGCATTTGTGGACAAAAGGAAGGTAACAGATGTCATTGACCTGGACTTGAGCAAGATCTTTGACATGGCCCTCCACCACATCCTTATCTCTAAACTGGAGGGATGTGGATTTGACAGGTGGACCACCTGGAGGATAAGGGATTGGTTGAAAGGCCACAGACAGAGGGTGGTGATTCATGGTTCGATGTCCAGGTGGAGGCCGATAACAAGTGGTGTCATCCAAGAATCTGTCTTGGGACCAGTGCTTTTTTACATGGTTATCAGTGACACCAATGATGCAATCGCATGCACCCTCTGCTGTTTGCTGAGTGTTACGGCTGACGCAGTGGAAGGAAGGGATGCCATTCAGAGGGAGCTCAACCGAGAGGTTGGCCTAGGTGAATCTAATGAGGTTCAACACAGCAAAGTGCAAGGACACTTCAGCCGGACAGCCCGGCTGAAGTGCCTTTATACTAATGCACGGAGCCTGAGTAACAAGCAGGAGGAACTGGAAACTGTGATGCACTCTGAAAATTATGACATTGTTGCTATCACAGAAACATGGTGGGATGACTCCCACAATTGGGATACTACCATCGATGGCTATAGGCTCTTTAGGAGAGATAGGCGAGGTAGGAAGGTTGGGGGAGTCGCCCTTTATGTCAGAGATTGGATAAACTGTGAGGAGCTCCCCATGAGAAACAGTCAAGAACAGGTTGAGAGCCTGTGGGTTAGGATTAGAGATGGGACTAATAAAGGTCAGCTGGTATTAGGGGTATACTACAGGCCACCTGATCAAGGGGAGGCTGCTGATGAGGCTTTCTTGCTCCAGATGCGTGAGGCGTCTGGCTCACAGGCTCTTGTCCTGGTGGGGGACTTCAACCATCCTGACATCTGTTGGGAAAACCACACGGCGAGCTGCAAGAGCTCCAGAAGGCTCTTGGAATCCATTGATGATAGCTTTCTGGTTCAGGTATTGGACAGACCGACCAGAGGTCTAGCGTTGCTGGACCTGCTGCTCACCAACGCTGAGGAGATCATCAAAGGCGTCAAGGTTGGAGGCTGCCTGGGCTCCAGCGATCATGCCCTGGTTGAGTTTGTGATCTCAAGCGATGTGGGCCTGGCAAAGAGCAGGACCAGGATGCTGAACTTTAGAAGAGCTGACTTCAAGCTTCTCAATGGAATGCTGGCCAAGATCCCCTGGCGTGCTGCCCTCAAAGATAAGGACGTTGAGGAGAGCTGGCTGCTCTTCAAGGATGCCCTCCTGGCAGCACAAGAGGTCTCCATTCCCCTGATTAAGAAAGTGGGCAGGAGAGGTAGAAAACCGGCATGGCTCAGCAAGGACCTGCTAAGAGAACTGAGGGTGAAGAAAGGGGTGTACAAGCTCTGGAAACAAGGCTGTGTCACCCGGGAAGAATACAGGGATGCCGTCCGAACTTGCAGATGTGGGATCAGGGAAGCCAAGGCGCAGGCAGAACTGAACTTGGCGAGGGACGTGAAAAACAATAAGAAAACCTTCTACAGGTACATTGGCCAGAAGAGACAGGCCAAAATGGGCGTACCTACTCTGGTAAATTTAAAAGGAGAAATGGCTTCAACAGATGAAGAGAAAGCTGAGGTGCTGAATGAGTTCTTCACCTCGGTCTTCACTGGTGGCCAGGATTCTAGTCTTTTTCACATCCCTAAGTCTTGCACCCCCATACCTCCATGTGGGGACCAAGGAGGTAAATCCCTCCCCACTGTAAGGGTAGAGCAAGTCCGAGAGTGCCTCCTTAGACTGAATGAGTATAAGTCTATGGGGCCAGATGGCGTGCATCCCAGGGTCCTGAAGGAGCTGGCTGAGGTGGTTGCTGAGCCGCTCTCCATCATATTTGAGAAGTCGTGGCTGTCAGGTGAGGTCCCGGATGATTGGAGGAAGGGTCACGTCACTCCCATTTACAAGAAGGGGAGCAGGGAGGACCCGGGTAACTACAGGCCGGTGAGTCTCACCTCTGTGCCTGGGAAGATTATGGAACAGATCCTCCTGGACAACATGCTTGATCACATAAAAAACGAGCATGTGATCCGAGACAGCCAGCATGGCTTCACCAGGGGAAGGTCATGCTTAACTAATCCTGTGGCCTTCTATGATGGAGTGACGGCGTTGGTGGATGAAGGGAAGGCGACCGATGTCATTTACCTGGACCTGAGCAAGGCCTTTGACATGGTCCCCCATCACATCCTCATCTCCAAATTGGAGGGAGGTGGATTTGATGGGTGGACAACTAGATGGATAAGCAATTGGTTGAAAGGCCGCAGACAGAGGGTGGTGGTCAATGGCTCTATGTCCAGGTGGAGGCCGGTAACGAGCGGCGTCCCTCAAGGGTCTGTCTTGGGACCGGTGCTCTTTAACATCTTTATTAATGACATCGATGAGGGAATGGAGTGCACCCTCAGCAAGTTTGCTGATGACACCAAGCTGAGTGGTGCAGTTGATACGGTGGAGGGAACGGATGCCATTCAGAGGGACCTTGACAGGCTGGAAAGCTGGGCTCGGGTGAACCTAATGAGGTTTGACACGGCAAAGTGCAAGATTTTGCACTTGGGCCGGAAGAACCCCAGGCACCTGTACAGGCTGGGAGGAGTGGTCCTTGAGAGCAGCTTGGCAGAAAAAGACCTAGGGGTCCTGATAGATGAGAAACTTAACATGAGCCAGCAGTGCACTCTGGCAGCCCGGAAAGCAAATGGGATCCCGGACTCCATCAGGAGAGGGGTGGTCAGCAGGGATAGGGAGGTGATCGTCCCTCTCTACTCTGCTCTTGTGAGGCCCCATCTGTTGTACTGTGTCCAGGTGTGGAGCCCTCAGTACAAGAAAGACATGGAGATTTTGGAAAGGGTCCAGAGGAGGGCCACGAAGATGATCAGGGGGCTGGAGCACCTCAACTATGAGGACAGGCTGAGGGAGTTGGGTTTGTTCAGCCTAGAGAAGAGAAGGTTGCGGGGTGACCTCATTGCAGCCTTTCAGTACCTAAAGGGAACTTACTCCCCGGAGGGGAGTAAACTCTTCGAAAGGGCTGATAATAGCAGGACACGGGGAAATGGTTTTAAGTTGAAAGAGGGAAGATTTAGGTTGGATGTTAGGGGAAAGTTCTTTACTAGAAGAGTGGTTAGGTCCTGGAACAGGCTGCCCAGTGAGGTTGTGGATGCCCCGTCCTTGGAGGTGTTCAAGGCCAGGTTGGACGGGGCCCTGGGCAACCTGATCTATGGGGTCTCTATGGGGATTTATGGGGTCTCTATGGGGATCTATGGGGTCTCTATAGGGATCTATGGGGTCTCTATGGGGATCTGTGGGGTCTATGGGGATCTGTGGGGTCTCTATGGGGATCTATGTGATCTATGGGGTCTCTATGGAGATCTATGGGGTCTTTGGGGTCTCTATGGGAATCTATGGGGTCTCTATGGAGATCTATGGGGTCTTTGGGGTCTCTATGGGGATCTATGGGGTCTATGGGGATCTATGGGGTCTATATGGGGATCTATGGGGTGTCTATGGGGATCTATGGGGTCTATGGGGTGTCTATGGGGATCTATGGGGTGTCTATGGGAATCTATGAGGTCTCCTGGGCAACCTGATCTAGTAAATGTGTATGTTTGGTGGCCCTGCCAGGCAGGGGGTTGGAACTACATGATCCTTGAGGTCCCTTCCAACCCGGGTCATTCTGTGATTCTGTGATTCTGAACACCCACTGCTGTTACTGCTGCCACGGCTCAGCTCTACTTGTGACGTATTTATTGACCACTCAGAAGCTACGACAGCAAATCAGCAACAAGTACATTCGACTTTCCTGCCACAGGAACTGGTAAAAGGACTTCAAAAAGATGGAGAGCATTCGCTCACCGGGGTTGTACCTCTGCAGCACGCACTGAGGATGGCCAAGCTCAATAAAAGGACTCTGCATCTCATGTTTGTTTTGTTTTGTTTGTAATTGTTCATATATATATATTTATTTTAAGGTGCGTATTAAAAGTTTATATTCCGCAAACTACCTGGGTTTTTCCTTGCATCCTGTGACCACAGTGTCTGCTGATGGCACATCAGGCACTTCAAGCAGAAGTGCTTATTTCACAGTGGACTTTAGACATTTATCGTTCAACCTGGCAAGTGTGTAAAGTTGATCACGCTTCTGTCTCATTTCAGTCTCAATAGCTGAACGCTTAGCCGGACTTCAAATAAAAGCCTGTTAGAAGAGAGAGCAAACAAACTGATAATAATAGTGCTAGCAGATTCAATATACTAAATATATCTGGTGATAACTGGAAGAAGTATTTACTTTTAAATTATTTCTAATCCAAATTGCCTACGTCCCAAGCTGACCTCCCCGTCTGAATAATCCCATTATTTCAACATACCTCACATACTGGACGGTATCTTCCCTTGTTATGCAGAGTGCTGGGGTCAAGAAAGGAACCTCTGCTTAAAAATACAGCAGCAGGGAGCACGCAGCCCTTTCAACAGACAGGACCACTTTGAAGTTTAATACGGAAAATCTATTTGATATTTATTAAACTTAGTTTCTCCAGTTACAGTTTTGCATTGTACAAAGCATTTTAATGACACAGTAGTTAAAAAGATCTTTACAAATTGAAATGTGATACCCTTTTCTCCAAATATTTTAATTGCCATAAATTTGTTTAAAAATACACATTAAACGCATGTTTCAGACACTAAACTTTCTATAATCTCAATACCACAAAATACATAGAATATACTATACAGATGTGGAAAAAATCTAGTTAGTATATAATAATTTGCTCACCATTAACAGCTTTATTACGTGAAATGCACATACTGACTTAGAAATCCTAATTTGAGCCCCAAAGTACCCTTTGAAATTTCAAATGTATTGCAACAAATAAAATCACAGTTGGTGTGTTTCTTTAGGTTTTGGTTGAAGACGGACGCCTAAATATTCCCAGAGAAACAAAACGTAACACATGGACTCGTCATGTACAAAGTGTGAAACAGAGACATCCCATTAGTTACTAGCAGTACCTTTCTGTATGATTCACAAGGGCTTCATTTATGAGAGACAGGTGAAAAGTTACCTTCCCTCACCCACAAACCCTCCCCCCAAAAAACCCTTCTTCATCAAATAATAATTTCAATTAAGATAAAGGATTTTTAATAAATATATAAGCACTTTATCCTCCATATACAAAATTTCTTAAAGCAATTTAAAAGGGGGACCAGATACAAATGTCAGGAACTGTGCTTGCAAAAGTCACGCCTGGTCCTTAGAGTTGAGTTTTCAGATGTGTAACATCAATGCAGCTGAAAAGAAGCGCTGCAGAAGTACTGTGCACCCAACAGCACCGATTCCCCGGGCTGCATATAAAAACCAAGTCGGGGAACACTGCATTCCAATTTGCCCATATCAGCTCCAATAGCAAACGCAGAGAGGTATGACAGGAGTAGGTACGTTTCCATTAAGTTTCCAGATGAAATTAAAACTTTTACATAAAGATGGCCTATATAAACCCTAACGCTGTAACACAGCGTTTCAAATTGTTCAGTATAGTGTATTCGATTGAAACTCAGCTGAGATCGGCAGAGAGCAAAGAACTAATGCTGTCGATAGCTGATCTAGCAACGACCAGAGCTCGTATTGAGAGAAAAATGTACTTATTACATCGCTAAGCCCTCCCTCCCTGCCTCCCCCCACCCCCAATACCGCTGCTTTCAAATGGCATCATGGCATCAGAAACCAATTCCTTGAAAAGTAATGGAGTTTGACATACATCACGATTCCCTGATTGATTGATTGCTTTTAGGTAACTTTCACACTGTGCAGATTTGCCTCCTGGAACAGCTCTGTATTTGTCTGAGTTGGCCACCAAAAGCTTTGGCTAGTCTTCACACTTCAAGATATCCAGCATTAACATACAGGTTTCCATAACACTGTTTCATTAGATGGAATAATTTAAACCCTGACCAAAATTTTTGTCAGAAATCTAGAAATTTGGAAGTTGCTTACTCCCCAATGGGTAATTCAAACTTGACTTGCTCAGGCCCTTAACATAAACGCTGCGGTGACAGTAAATATCTGTTAGGTAACTGAAATATTAAATACAGCAAAGGTAGTCTCTTTTTCCAATAGTTTCCCATTCTGGAAAACTACATCATTATCTGCCTACGGCTTTATTTTACTTGCCCCGGGCAAGCACATCATTCCCATAAAGTACTGACTCTGTATGTTGGGGCCATTCATAAATACATTTCAGGGCTTTTTTTTTTCTTCTTCTTTTCCTTTGTTATCACAGCAATCAAGCCTCAGCAATCTAAAGGAATATACATTGCACTCCTGTATAATATGCAAGATTTATCACCAGTAAGATGGTGACTCAGCACTCAATAAATAATATATCAATATAGTCAGTTGCACCATAATCTAAAAACAAGTACAACATATACTTTGGACAGACTGATTTCATATATATATACATATATATTAAAAGACACATACAATACAAATTGCATACTGCCATCAAAAGCCAAGAAGAGCCATTCACACGCTCTACTTTATGGCTAATAGTTTCAAATCAAAATAAAAGTATCGGGCTGTTTTACTCTGGTGTCCTGAAGATTTGTTTATAAGTATAAATGGTTGCACCTTACCATCTAGGAACCTGCAAGTTTCACAGCAAATCCAAATAATAGTGATATCTGAGCAAGCCTAGTCTGATTAAGCCATTTTTAAGATTCACCAACTGGGACCACGTTCGGTAAGGGAATTAAGATCTCAGTGTTGATATGTGCTTAAGATCCAATCATCTAGGGAATCATTGAGGAAGCTGGGAGTGAGGGATCCCCTCCTCAGCCACCAGCGCAGCCTGCCTTAGTGCTGACGCTGTCTGCATTTCCACTGCTGTTGTGTAGAGGTTAACAAAAGGACAGAGTTGGACTGTTAGTCTGCATCGTGGCACCGGGATGGAAGCATATTCAGTATTTGCATTTTTTTAATTGCTATGAAATCTGACAAAGTACACAACTTCTGTCTTAGAAACAATGGTAAAGCCCAAATCAGATATGCTTTTGGAAGCGTGAAATTTAAGTGTCTCTGATTGAAATAGCCACAGATGAGTAAGGCATTTTTCAAATAACAAGACCACTGTGTATCTCCCATACAGACAGAAAACCTGGGCAGCACTCCAGGGAATGTTTCCCTGTGACGGATTCTGTCAGCCATTTCAGGTCCACATTTTAACACAATGTAAGAAGTCTTTCAGTTACCCAAAGACCCATTGACCTGGGGACAAGCAAAACATTTTTGTAAGAGACAACTGCGTGTAACACCAAAAGGTATTTGTGGGACTCTAAGGAAATAAAAAGAGAAAATAAATTCCCAGAGATGAGACCATTCCTGCTTACAGTCATGGTCACGGTGCACAAAGGAGCAAGCTGGAAGCAGCCGCACCGGCCGGTGCAGCACTACACAAAAAAAAACAACTATGAATGCAACTCCTACAAAGGTATTTTTTATATAGCGTCAAAAGAGTGCTAGGCACTTTAGAGTATTAAAGGAAAAATTAGTTGACAGTGTCCTATTAACCAGGATGCAGAGTCTGAGGGTACAGAGTTTTGTCTCTAACAGCAAACACGAAAAGAATGCGATCTTGCACAGTGATTTAATAAAAAGGATGCTCCAACCAACAGACCTGATCAGTGATTCAGCTCTAACGGGAAAAGTCACAGGTCCGCTAACCAAAAACATGTTGGTTCGTATGTAGCAAAGCTCTTCTGGAAGTACAAAACACGCTGGAACACAAAGGAAGCTCTACGAATATGCAGCTACCTTTTAGTAGGTTACTCATTTCAAAACTTCTAAACTCTTAAAGCCCATAGGACATACTGCAGTACTAAGTAGCGTAGAATTCTATTCCTTCTTTCGAGGTTGCCATGATTTTGGCACTTAACCACGACGACACAAAACTTTAGTGCAATATTTTTTCCTGAACGTGCACGTTCATCTCTGGTACAGAACTAAGGGTTAAATGGGAGATAAAACAAAGCAGCATTCCACAATCGCACTCTAAAGTATTCAGAGCTTGACTCTTTAGAAGACCACTGCAATGAGAAGTCAGTTTGCATGACAGACACTGGTACTTTTGAAAAAGAAATGGAATTTTACCCAAGTACTGCAGAAGACCACTGCATACAGTACACCTGGTCCTGCTGTAAAACATCTTGTAAACAGTTCATAAAATCTTCATCTAAAAGTAAGGCATAAGGCACACCAGACATGTTAGGGGCACTAAGCAATACTGAAAGCAGTAGCATTTTAAACCTTTGACTCAGACAAGCACCTCATGTGGAAAGGTACTTTGGTTTTGAGAGCAGTCGACCGCAACTCCACAAACTGTTTCTGTTACACCAACTCGCTTCCCTCTCAAATGAATATTCTGCTCCATCAAATGCATCAAACACGAATGGGACCTTCATTAACATGGGGTAAATACAAGTTTTAAATCCATTCTGCATCAAAACGATTAGACAACTTCCCTGTAATAGCAGGTGTGCTCCCCCACCCCACAATGGCTGTTGCACTGTCATGCTGTAGTGTCCATTAACCACCAGACATTTTTTCAGGCAGAAAAAAAAATGGACCTCCGTCTCTACTTAAGATTCCTGATTTTCCAGTCAATGAGAAAGTTGCAAATGGCAGTTCTGGTAGGAATTTAACTACTGTTGGTTTTTTTTACCACAAAACTGCTGATTTTGCAAGTGTCAAAAAATGACAAACAAAATGCGTTTTAAATGAAGAGAGATTAAAAAAAAAGCACAAGATTGTCCATTTCAGAAACCTTTCCTATATGCCTTTCCTATCAGACCGAAGTTCATTCCTACACCATTACTCTGATATTACATTGAATGCAAATTGTTTCATGATTTGCTATAGTGTTAACCAATGGTTTGAAACTGCCTTGAAAGCAACCCAAGTCAGAACCAGCTAAATATTTTTCCATATAAATTTCTTTAAAATTCATTTAAATGAAGTATTTTAATACGTAGAAGAATATCTGGAATTTTTTCTATTTAGTACAAATTCTGCAATAATAAAACTCTAGCTGTCATTTATTAGTTGATCATAGGCATTAGGCATGAAAAGTATGGTGTTTCTACACGTTAGAACCTATCAATCCTAATTCCTTTTACAGGTTCTACCACCACAAGACATTACAGAGTAACAAAGCTCACAGAGTACTTAAATAAAGTGTCTATGTTTAATTTTTCCTAAGTACTTGGAAGGGTAAAATTTAGGGAAGAAACAGCTAAAAACTACCCAAAAACTGGGCTTTTCAAAATTAAAATTAAAAAAATTAAAATAAATAGGATTTAAACCGACTATTTACGTATTGTGATGGGAATTCCAATGACTGATCCATCCATGATAGAATAGCCAAGCTACACCTTTATATGTCGCAAATTTAAAAATATTTAAATAACTTAAAAAGGGAATACTGAAGGAGTTCATTAACAAGATCGTTTTGGGTTAAAACACAAAACACAAATCAAGATGGGAGACATGTGAAAGCATTCTTTGTTTTTAGTGTCAACTAAGCAATGTGTTATGGCAGTCTTCCTTATTGACATGACACAGTGTTGTGGAGATAAATCAGAGGCAGCGAGAAAAATGTGTTCAATTTTCCATTCCTTCAGTTCGAAGTATCACTTGGCATCCAGGCGCAACCAGTGTAGTCCCTGACGGGTGTAACGCACTAGGTCTGTCATGATGCTCGAGTTAAAAACCAGAGGGCCCATAGCTTTATCCAGTTCGGCAAAGAACTCTAAAACAACAGAAACACAAATTAGGCACAGTCGTTCTCATTGGCTGCCGTAAGTGAAATATTGCTCTCCCTAAAAGAACACCACCTCAGCACAAACATTGCAGATCAAGGCAAAAGAAATGAAAGACGGCTGAAGATGGCAGAAGAAAGAGAAAGAGATCCTTTCTAAGCCCATTTCTTTACTGTTTTGCAGAAGGTAAGCATAATTACACTGTGGCCTAACTGTTACAAAGCATTCTTGGCCTTCTCCCTCGAATGTGTATATTCACTCCAGGATTTCAGAAAAGGAAATGCACCAAGTTCTACTTCCTAAAGAGAAAAACTTGCAGGAAATGCAAGACTTATTTATTTATTTTAAGCATAGCTGGTAGGAAATGTTAGATCTCCAACACCACCTGACAACCAGGACAGCCAGCCCAGAGCATCGCTGTCACCAAAGGAATTACTTTCCATCTTTCTTTTACAAAGGACCCAATTATTTATCATTATGCACTGTTAACTCCAAAATTGAAAACCTGTTAGAATTTAACACAATGTATACATCTTAGGTTACAACTTGCCTTTGCCTACCCTTACCTTTCTGTTCTTTAGACAGCTGTTCAGCTTGGTCCCAAATTTCAGTGGCATAGAGGAAGTTGGATGTAACTTGGACATAGCTGGCTGCCATCTGATGGATCCTCTGGGGGATCGTCACCGAAGACCCACTCCCTGAAGGGTTGGCTGCCCCAGAGGAGTAATTTCCTGAATTCCCTGGAGACAGCTTTGGAGAGACTGGAGATGGCATACCAACAGGCTTGCTGCTTATCCAAAGGAAAACATTACATTGTAAAACACGCACACAGATATGTCAGGTGTGTCATGCAAATGTCTTCCTACAGCTCAGAACATGGGATGCTAAGGCACTTCTACTTCACACACTGAGAACTCAGGACTGGCCCTAAAACAAGTGAGCTTTTGAAAACCTCTCATGTTCCTCCAGCTCCTGTATTTTAGCCTCACAGCCAAATCAACATGCAGCATCTTTCAATCAAATCTGTTGTTTAAATAAATTGAACCTCACATAGTAATAATGAAAAAATTAAAGCAAGGCAATTATACTGCTGTTGTATTTTCAAATAACATGATGCATATCTGAAATGCCCTCCTAAAATTCTGGTTTTTGTTTTGTTTTGATAGAGTAATCTATTAAAAGTCTGTTGTCAGGTTTCAAGAACAGAAGTAAACTGCTGTACCATGGAAGAGCTTACTGTGAAAGCACTTGTAGCCATCTGGGCTACAAGTGCATCACTGCAGCACTAATAAAGCTATTGTTCTGAGAGCAAAAGCATTACATAAAACAACAAACCACTGAGACAAGTGACCTGTGTGTTAAGGACACACTGAGAAGTTTTTTGTTCATTCCTCCCAACAAGGAGTTGCCTGAGAATATCTCTGTACAGCACATTTCTCAACCTCTTATCAGAACACTTACCTGAGCAAAGGGATCAAAATCTAGACCTTAGAACAATTAGAAATTAGAACAAAAACAACAGAAGCTCAAGAAAGTAAAAGCTGCTCTTTGAGCACCTCAAACTCACAGTTTATGTGGAGAATGAGCTATAAACATAGAAATACAGGTAAACTTTCACTACCTACCTTCCCATACCAGGTGACGGTGCTTGAGAATTATTATAGGAATTCTGTTGGGAAAAAGTAAACGTATGTTTATACCTCAGCTAATTATATTTTATCTGGTTGTTTAATTGCTCATTTCTGAACATGAGTTCTCATGGCTTTTCTTTTAAGCATATAATAATATCAAAATATCCTAAATAATATCAAAGTACTTTCAAAATTGGGAAAAGCATCCATTTCACTGATGACTAAGACACAAATCAGCAAAGTTTTAACTTTGTTATATCAACAACAAAATTAAAATTCTCTTTGAAGCCAACTAAATTTACTAAAAGCTGCACCAAAATATTAATAGGAAGCTATCATTAGGACCAATGGGTTGATGACATCATAGTCATGCTGTATCCTCCCAGCTTTAAACTGCTCAGCTTGAATGTACTTTCAAGGTCCATTCCTAAATTAGGGCATACTGGAAGTTCACGTGCAGCAATCTGAATACCAGGCAGAGGAATTTTAAGTAATGTAGAGCTGCAATTTGATTCGTTTTTTAATATTTGAAGAAAATATATATCCAATTACCTTCAGATGTTCAGTCAGAGTTTTAGAATATTTCAATGCACTTTCCTTTTTCAGTTTGAAAAGCCTTAGGTATAGTAGAGATTGGCACCGAAGACTAACCAAAGACAGAACAACAAAACATTTCCAGTTAAAGTCAAGCTTATCACAACATACCAAAAGTCAAAAATGGAGTACCCATGTTTTTAAAAGCTTTTCTCTCCCAAATCTAAACAGCCAACTGTCAAACTGTAACTAGACAAAGTCCCACACCACCTTTACTTCTCAAGAAAGTAAAGAACAGTTTTGTGCCTTAAGCTGAAACTAGGTTGCAGTGACTTTACTGATACAGCCTTCACTTTTTTCTCATGTCAGGACACACTGAATCTGGTGCATGCTGCTATAGTCCCCCCTCCCTTTTCCACCTGACACAGTCAGCTTTGTTCAACTGCTTGCTGCAGCCATTTAATTAGTCCAGAAGGCAAATGACAATTCTTAACAGCCATTTCAAGTTTTGCCATATCACTGTGTGAACACACAGCAAAGACCCCAAACCCTCCTTCTGCTACTCCTCCCAAATCCAATAGATAATTTCCTTTCCAAGAAAGTTTCAAAACAGAACTGGGTATTCATTCAAATGAGTAAAGCAGTGTGCTCTGATTATGTTATTTTACTAAAATTAAAGCCAAGACCAGACAACAGTTTGCTTGTTAATGTAATCTCAAAGTTTCTCGAAGCATTTAGGTCACAGCCCAACATCAGCTGACCATGCAACCAACTCAACAGTAGTCTGTTATTTTGGAACACTATAATTTACAAAGAGAGCAAATGAAGAGCTCAGTTCATCAACAGTAACTTTATCAAAACACTAAGGATAATGAAATTCACAAAGGCACCTCTATCATTTTTAGCCATATTAACAATTCCATTGCATGCGACAAGTTACCAATGACATCACGTTCTAAAATAAAAGCAGTAACTGACAGAACATTATGGAAGTCAAAGTTGAAGTCAGTCATTTTCTTAATAGCTGAAAGACTTTGCTGTTGTTAACAAGCCCTTACAGTAATCGATCTATAGCATCAATGGTACTGAACAGTCAAACAGAAAACTCCTATTTGGTTCAAAACACCTGAAAACTCAGTGTAAGACAGCATTTCACAGACTGAAATCTGTGTGTGTAATTAATCAGTGTGTAATATAAAGTTCAGGATACACGTACCAAAGCACTGCTAGCCTTTTGTCTGCAGCCGTAGCATCTGGTGCCAAGTAATTCTTCAGTTTCATAGTGTACCTATAAACAAATCACCAACAAGAAAACTATCAAGTAAATGAAACATTATACAATCATTTATCAGCCACCAAGTTCTTATGAAATTCAACTTTCAACTCCTTCACTGTTTCAGGTCTTTCCCTCAGACCCTAAACAGAACGTGGCTAGGCAATAATTGGAATAGTTCTGCTCTGCACATGTCACAAATTGTTAAGAAATCACAAACTTTGGAATAAAGGATCTCAGCCCTCAAGAACACACTTGAAGCTTCAGTAACTGGAACAAAGTGGCTAGTGATCCGTTCTTAGTGCAGAGCAAGGGACTCCAAAAGTTAGTGGCAGAACATGAGTAAAATGCAGAAGCTTTGATTTCCAGCCCTCTTCCCCAACCATCTGAGTTCTGTGTGTGCTTTACAGCGCTTACTTGATTAATTCCACAGTTTCTGAATACATAGGGAACGGGGACTTGGATTCCTGAGCATTTTTCTCCAATGCATTCCCACACTCAATGAATGACACCACTGCATCTAGGTAGTACACAGCCTTCTCAAACCTGTCAGACTGAGAAGATTGGATAAAAAAAAAATAAGGAAAATATTGAGAGGAAATACCAGAAAGTTCTAGTACAGACAGGCAGCAACACAGCACAAGCAGTAAACAAACCCCAGCATAATGTGCAAATACTGGATAAACATTGTAGATTTGCTTACCAATGCATCTGCATTATGTTTTAACTTCTTTGCTTGCTGTAAATAATGATCAGCTGAGTAAGTCCTACAATAGAAGACACATTTAAGGAGTCAGACCACCTACTCTGTACTTCCTTTTATGACAAAAGTTTGTTAATGTTACAGCTTTCACTTCATCCCCCTCCAACTCAAGTTACAATAACAGGAGGTACTGCATCACAATCCCATTTGGGTTCAAAAAATGAAGGCTCCTCTTTGCTACCAAAGACAACAACTGCTCACCATGGGCAAAGCAGACTCTGTTAAAAGAGAACAGGCAGCAGTGATATCCTGAAAGTGTGTGATGGATACATCAATACTTAAAAACAGGACAACCCTGGACTGTTTAGATCTACTGTTTGGTCCATCCACGCTCTGCAGGAACACACAGGGCAGACTAGAGTTTCTCCTCAAGGAGTGCACCATCTGCCAAATATTTGGTGCACAAAGCAGGCAGAGAAGCACGTTGCTGCAGAACAGCATGCAGATCTCCAGAGCATGAACTAGTATTCAGCATCTTTTGTGAAGCAAACAGGACAACCCTTCTCCACAGAAGAGCTCACTGTGCTGCAAGATTAGCACCCCCAAAAAGGGAAAGGCACCCTCTGCTTTTCTTACCTGTCATCAAAAACAAGTTTTGCTCTTCTGGACTTTGAGCTCTCTGTAGATGGAGCAGAAACAGGAGGGCAGTTCGATGAATTGTTCAGAATCTTCTCCTGAAAGGAAAATGGTCACCGAATCATGTCAAGACTTTTTTTTATTTTTATATTCTCAAAGACAAAGAGGAATTTACTGTACACATTTTTCCCATGATTTCACACTCTGTAAGCAGTAAGTTCAGTTTAGTAGCTGCTTTAGCTGCCATTCACCATACAATAACACAGTTTCCCTGAGGCTTTCATCTCATGCTGGCACAGGGGATGACACAGAGGCTATAATTAAGCTGAGCCCTACTACACTAGGAGATCTCCCTTATTGCTAAATCATGATTTTCCACTCTGAACAAAGAGGCTATATATACTTCTATGACTTCTCATGTCTTTCAACAATAAACTACTGAATGTCTCTGGGTAGAAAAGATTAGTATTTCAGAAACACCAACTTCAAGGAGAAATAACAGCTGTCTTCACAACACGCTGCCCTTGCTCCCCTTAATTTTACATGGCTCAATGTGACACTTCAGGCTAAAGAAGGGACATCAAAACACCTTGTGAATTCTAAGTGAATCTCTTCTCACTAGACCAACAGCATAAGGCAATTTCCCAGCTTCAGTGTGCTTTCAGTTCTTTGGAGTCATCGTGACCAAAGGCCAATTACACAGAGTATTTAATAACCTGCCTTTATCAGATCCTTGCTAATCAGAAGGATCTCAAAGTTGCGAGGCACTGCACTTGCACAGCAATGCCCTAACTACCAGTGTAACATAAAACACCACCAAAACATGCAGGGAAATGCAGCATTTCCAAAGTATGAAAAGAAAAACATCAAACAAGTTAACAGCTGGTTTAGGGACAGTTCTATGCTGACGAATAAGGAAAGGCCAGAGCAGCAGTCTCTGATGCAAATCTGCTATCTACAGGCTTCCTGTAAGTGCAGACACCGATGCACACAACCTTCCCAGGTTTCTAAAATTTCACAGTAATGGCATGTAAATTAATCCAGCAGGTCTCCCAGTTTAAATATTGCATGGACTCCACCCTAATGACTAAGCTACTTTCTGCCACTGCCGATGGCAATTTGCTGCTTCACTCCTCCCCAAATCAATTACCCTTCCTGAACACTTCAGAGCAATCAAGGAGAAATGGTACATTTGGAATCCCAAAGATAAAGGTGAAATCCCTCCAAGTTGAACATATTACACTCAAATCTGGTTATACAACAGAAATTACTCTATGAAGATACCCAGATGTGCTCACAAGTTTACTCCTGTCCAGTAATACACATTTATATACTAATGAAAAAGCACATTACATATCATGACCTTACACTATCATCATCTTATAATGTTTTTGAAACCCTTCAACTACATATGTTCTTAATCTAAGTTGCTTAAAAAACACTTTCTGCATCACCTTTTCCACAGTGTTTTCTCTACTCTAACCACAGAGAGCTCTGTACCATCCTGATCTGGAATCAGATGAACCTTTCTAGAATCCTAGGGTGAAAAATGAGAGCCACAGCTTTGTATCTCAGCACTGTGCACGGACCCAGCTCCTGTTCTCCTTACAACGAGGACAAGATCTGTACTTGCTCCAGCGACATAAGAGTAACCTCATTATTCATTCAGTGTGAGCAGATTTGTAGTGATATTTCTCATTAACAAATTAAACAGCAAATACGCAGCATCTGTCATCAAAAGATGACTAAATGCACTTTAGTAATTAACATAAATATTTGGTAGGAATAAACATTAGCATTTGACAATCTCTCCTAAGTTATTTTCCAATTTAGAGTCTAAGCACCATGGTACGAAACAAGGCAAATCTGAAACTAATTACATTTCAACAACTGCAAATTATTTAGATGACACTGCACGTCAAAATGCAAAGCCAAGAAATAAGTTCAAGGCATTCACAGAACAAGCCCTTTACCTTTGTTTCTTTAGCACTGCCAGAACCTTTTCCCTCTATCTTCCTCTGTTTAGAAGATGAGCAGCTTTTACTGCCACTGCTGCTGTCCTTACTAACATTGCTGCTGGACTTCAAGGATGATGACGGACTGGCTGTCCTCTTCCGGGACCCGTGCTCTTGTTTGGAATCCTTCTGAAGGACTGGGGCAGCAGGAGATGGCAGTAAATCCTTCTCTTTAACAGCACTTGGTTTTAAAGACCTGGACAAAATGAATACATTCAGTTTTGTTTTTTACTTTTCAAAATAGAAATAAAACAAAAATCCAGCATCACTTCTTTTTTTCTCTCCACACCCTTCCCCCATTTAAGCCTTTTCCCTCTCCCTTCCCCCCCCCCACAAAAAAAATAATAAAACAAGATTTTTAATGTTAAACATAGCAAGACAGATTCAGAGGAAGCAAATTATCACCACAGTAACTAAACGTTACGAAGCCTGATTAAACTAGTTTTCACCACTTTATCTGTTCTGACCTGAAAACGCAGAAGGCAAGTTCTAACCATAAAACCACATCCCTCAACAGTTCTTAAAAACACCCTAAACACTTGTAATGTTAGAAATGAATGCCAGCGTTAGCGCCAGTCTGTCTATTGCAGACAAGTCAGCCTAACAGCTCAGAAAAAAGATGGCCCAGATAACTGTTCTCTAGAAGCCATTGGCCTTTTGGTACAGTCTTACCTTGGCTGCTGAGGATTCCAGTTGCTAATTCTGGCATCCCTTTTCACAGAGAACAGTACACAAAATAACTATTTACATGAAGTTTTTGAAAAACCATCTTGTTGCATTTAACCAAGTGCCCTTCAGAAAATCACACCAGCAACAAAACAAAATATCAGGACTAAAGGAAAAAAAACATGACAGACGAGCATCCATTTTTTCTACATTTCTTAACAGAAACAAAGAAGGCATTTAACTCAGAAAGACTTCTAGCATCTGTAGCCAGAAGCTGCAGCTTCTCACACATCAGTAATTCAACAAATATTCGCTGTAGAGAATTTTTTTTCCATGATGTAATTATACCAGCTGTCTGTTGTTTGATCTGAAAAAGGTGAACCCTTCATAGTAGGGTTTACCTAGTCAATATTTTCAGTTATGGATATGAATTTCCACCAACAACTAATGGAAACTTCAAACTGAAGAATCAGAAACCATGAAATATTACCCACTGATTAGTAAGGAGACATTTTGTTGTGGAGGAAGGAGAAGAAGGTAAGGGAGAGATGGATACAGGCATGAGTCTTCTCCTTGATCACTCTGAGCCTTCAGTGCTGAAAAGACAGGCAAGATACTCACTCCCTACTGCTAGAAGTCTTGTGTCCTGATGGAGCTTTTTCTTCTAGTTTTGTTTTCTTGCTTTCACTGGCTCTGTTTTCATCCTCATTCTGAATACAGCAAACAAGAAACACATCCAGATAAATGTCTACATTTACAGCTTCACGAAGACAGTAATTTTTCACATTTAATGGATTTAATTCAGTGGGCGTCTTGCAGCGTACAGAATAATACCTGTACAGGCTACAGAAACATCCCCTGAAGCAACTACCTTGTATCATATATTTGAAAAGTGGCAGTCTCAAGTTGTTCATTTTATAACACGCATATCACTATGAAATAACAAAAATCTGCCAAAGGCTTTGGTACGAAATCAGATTTTATGCTGGGGAGTCAAACACAGGTGTCTTATGAATGCCAGGAACTGTAAAACCCATGGAGTCTGTAAGAGATGTCGAAGACCAGATTTTTATATAAACCTAATCCTAAAGTTGAAGAGTTTAAGAGGATACACAGTCTGTGCTACCTCCAGGAATGCAAGCTACAGTGCTAACACATCTAAAGGTACAACCCTCTGCCTTTCATGAATGAAAACTCCAATATTCCCTATTACAACGGCACAGGAAGGATCAATTTATTCTACATAGAATAGGTAGGCAAAGTAATCTCCTAAATTACTGAGCCACTGCAGTGAGGTATGACATTGGTTACTGGGCCATATGCTTAACCCCTTTAGCAAGATACTAAAAGGCTAAGATAACAGGCAAGATTTTATTTACGATACTGTTACCTGTTTATGTTTCCTTTTGCCTTTTGTGGAACTCTTATCAGAAGGCTGCTTCTGAGATTCTCTTGCATGCTTCTCTGGCACATTTTTCTTTTCCACTTTGGACACATCAGCATCCTTGTAAGGCTTCCCTGGTATTCTTGATAAGAGGCTCAGGTATCCATTTTGTGAAGGTACCCACTTCACAATAAGTGGGTACCTTTCATCAGGATCGCTGAGTGGTGAAAGAAGCTCTTTCTCTTCCATAGGAGAGAGCATTCTTTGCCGAAAAAAGCTGTCATCCTCCTCCATGGAAGATTTAACAGGAGTCCTATTGCTCTCGGAGTATTTGGGTGTTTGTGATGAAGGAGGCAGGCTTTCATTTTCATCTGAATCAGAGGATGAGGTATCTGTTTCTATGAATTCCCTGGATTTCTGGGCAGATTTGCTTGAAGCCTTGTATTTCTTTTTCTCTGTTGTAGGCCGAGGAGAAGATTTGGGCTCTTTCTTTATATTAGGTTTTCTGGAACCTTTAGTGGCTGCCTTATGCCTGTTTGAAGGTATGTTTGTTGCCATGTCTTCTGGGGTTTCACTTTCTATTTTAAGACCTCCTCTAGGCTCTTCAACAGATGTCTTTTCTGCTTTCTTGGGCTGCTTTTTACCCACGGTCCTCCTCTGTGTTGAGCTGTCACTCTGGGCAGGTGATTTCTGCGTGCCACGACTGCTCTCTGAGCCCTTTTGGGTGGGTTTGGAATCTCGCCCTGGTGTTGAAGAAATCGAGTCCTTGGATCCGCTTTGATCAGCGTACCCACTTCCTGTTCCCTGATCCCGTCCCTCTTTTTTGTAGCCTTGTGAGGATGGGATGTTGCTGTCCACAGAAGAAGCTGGTGACACTTTATGTGAATTAACTTTGTTCAACCAGTTATCCAGTTGCCACTTGTTTGTTGGCGGTGGCTCCGGCTAAAAACAAATTTCAATAAAGCACTGTTAGATACAGTGTTTCACGTGGCTTCCATCTTTTCTGCAGCCCTACTGTGCTGCAAGCCAAAGCAAGAGGTGCACTCGAGCATCTGAGGTCAGTAACTAATGAAAAATGCATATAACTACAGATAGCAGGTCTGCTTTTTCCTTCAATCAGAAGAACTGCAGTCCACAGGAAGCACTTGCTGCCATGGCATTCCAGACTAAAAGCTACTGGTTTTTAAGCTACTGTTCCCATGTCTTCTGCACTCCAACAGATAACTATGGTAAAAATCACCTCAAATAACAAATGTGTGCTTATAGAAAATATAGTTATCATGTCAAATTACAGGTACTTTAGCAAAAGAATATGTGGAAATATGTAGAAATAATTCTACACTTGACAAGTTTTTGTTAAAAAAAAACAAAGAGACCGAGAACATGTTCATTTTTTTCTGCTTTTAAAACTCAGGATTAATGCCTGATGACAGCCCAAATGCGTGACAAATCCTACCTCAGGGGATACACTCTGTGATGGTTCATTAGCTTCACTATCACTGGAACTGCTTT
This sequence comes from Coturnix japonica, assembly GCF_054131305.1. Classification (NCBI taxonomy): domain Eukaryota; kingdom Metazoa; phylum Chordata; class Aves; order Galliformes; family Phasianidae; genus Coturnix; species Coturnix japonica. The sequence continues at coordinate 4,447,389 of NC_140689.1, forward strand.
CACTTTCAGAGTCAGATCCTGAACTGCTTTCAGACCCACTGTGGCTGCTTGAGTCATCCCTTGAATTATCTGCTCCTTCACTGTTATGTTGTGAAGGTTCAGAACTACTGAAAACAAAAAGGAAGAAAAATAAACAAACATTACTCAGTGCAAAGGCATCCTGGAAGTTCTTCCATTAGGAAGAATAAAATGTAATATTTTAACTAACATTTGCTAAAGAGTTCAACTGAGCACAATTCACCTTGTTCCCCTCCCCCCTTCACAATGTTGTCAGTATAATATTTGCAGAATATGTGTTGGCCACTGATTAAACTCTAATCACCTTCTGGTCTAATCAAAGACAAACAACTAACACTGATTTTAGAAACGAGATCAAGCCAGAAGCGCTGACTGGACCAAACATCACTACCATTGGATTGCAGCATAGAAAGTAAAGGAATGCCTACCTTCCAGGTGTGCTCCTTGGAACTGTTTTATCACAGTCCTGCAATTAAGAAGAAGAGCATGAGGCTTCTAGAAGCATATGCAATTACACTGCAAAGTATTGAGATCAAGTCTTAAAGATTCTAAATACTTAGCCTGAAGAGTGCTCTAATTCAGAAATACAGAGGTTTAAATTTGCCTGCCTTTGGCTTGTACAAAAGGAAAAATAAATCACAGTTCTTTTATCCAAGCTTTTACCACAAACGTGTCATCTCAGAACCCTCCATATTCTGACAGTAGTTCTGAGATTTCCTATTTTCTCCACTCCCCCATGCCATGTTTTAGAACCAGATGATACAAATTTTACTGTGCTATTCCAGAAATGTTCCATGCCCCAGTAATTAAACAACTAAATGCACCATCTTCAAGTTTTCCATGTGAAAAAATAACAAACAGCGGAACTGAGAACAGCAAAAAAAGCAGCATGGACTTCTGCTGGGTAGCACAGACTCAAGAGGTATGTTTAATTCAGCAGGCTGAACACCATCTCTGGCTGGAGATGCACAGAGTTAATATTGCCAAGGAGCAAAAGATACGATAAAAATAAAGGAGCTGCTAGACTTATAGTTACAGAAACAACCTGGGAGTAAAAGACACACACAGCAGCTCTTATCCCGAACAGTTGCTGCATGGACATCTGTGTGCCATGCACTCTTTAGCCAGCACAGAACATGAGGGGCTCTCCCTTAGGTGGCAGCCCATTGTGTGTGTTAGGAAACTGACTCTGTTTCCATTCCACATTTAGAGAAAGCCCATTTGAAATCATCAAAGCATGAGTCCCTAGGTAAAAAAAAAAAAGTACTGTTCTCACAAAACCAGATCATTTTCCTCACATTTGCATTTTAGAGTACCTGAAGTTTGTTTGAAAACTTGCTAATTGTTTTTCGTACCTCAACTGCAAATTCTCCTTCAGCTGTTCAGTTTGCTGTTGGACTACTGAACATTGCTGATGTAACAAACCATCAATACACTTGGTTTATTCTACTGAATCTTTGGTATCTTGTGAACATACCTGCTCTCCATCGCTGTCTTCGCTACTGCTAAGTTTTAAGTCATCTTTCAACATACTAAGTAAGTAAAAGAGAGAAAGTGAGACAAGTTTTTCCATGTAATTTAATTACATTCAAAGCACTCTTCTATATTCCAACAAGTTACTGTTTATGCTACAGAGCTGGGTGTGTGGGTGAAATCCACAAGTTACCACTTAAAACATTTAATGTCTGAGAATGGCAAGTTAAGTCATTCTTTAAAGAAAACTACGGGCTGTAGTGCTTTGATTCCTCTGTTCGTTCTTTAAAGTTTAGAAAGGAATTCTGACACGTTTTACTAATGCAGGTGGAGCTAAAACATCTGCGTTCAACCTCTTACACACCACGGACAAGAATACTGTTTCCCATTGAATTAAGAAATGTGATTGCTTCATGTCTAGTGGTAAAATCCCAACTGTTCGACATCATAAATTTTCTACTATTCTTCAAAGGTATAATTGCTCCTATTTAGGGTAGTCATACATACACATACTATTTCATGACACTGAAAGTACAGGAACACAAAGAAAACATAGTGGGGTATTTGTGCTTATTTAAAAACACCTTCGTTACAAAAATAAAACGTCTTACTCTGTCTGGTTCAATTCACATCTGGAGAAAGAAGATAAGAAAGGATTAGAATACTTCCCAATTTCACAGTACAGCTGTTCTACTTATAATCTGAAAAGAAACAGCAACCTCGAGAATCTACTTAGACATCTATTTTCAGCTGCTACCCTTATCAAAAGATGCATTTATCTCACTTTTTAACGCTTTCTTAACAGAGCACAATCGCTTTATCGGAAATACTATTGACACAGCAAACATCTCCTCACCCCTCTTCCCATGCACCTCACTTTAACTAATGTGAAGTGCTAACTCCAGTTCTTGCACCTTCCTACACCCTCCCATTCTGGAACCAGCACAGCCCTTTCATAGAGGACTACACTGCTATAACAAAAGAAAAGCCAAATGATGAACTCCTACTGCTACCACTTATTGAAGTGGCTGTGTATAAACATCTGAAACCTCATGTTTTAAGGAACTGACATAGTCTATAATAAATAAATAAATGAACAAGCCACTCTTCAATTATTTCCCATTTCTTTCTCACAGGTGATTTGTTTTTTAATCTTATTAATACTAAAAATGTAAACAGAAAAACTAAACTTCATTTCGTAACTGCATCACAGCAAATACTAACTTAGAATACCTTCAGAATCTGCAGTTGCTTTCAGTAAACATTCCATCAGGTGGAATGGGCATTTTTTGTTTGGAAATTGTATTTAAACAGAATGTAATCAATTTTCAGGTATGAATAGGGCAGAAGACAGTTAGATTCTTCCTGCTGCTTTTTTATTTTTTCTTTCTGATGTCTGATTAATGAAGCATAATGTTAGGTCTGTGTACGCAACTAATAAAAATGCCTGTCAGTCACTTAAGAGAATGAGTAACTACTCGTACAAACTTAACTAGATCTCAAACTTAATTTACTGTCTCCTCTAATAACAGAACAGTTCCTCATCCTATTTGTGCAACTGCAACAAGCTGCTTCCAGCTGACAGCTTAGCAATGCACGTTTAGTAAATCCTGTCCCATCCTGCCCATTCTCACACACTGATACACTTCCAGCTCACCAGCCAATTCCTAGGGCCAAACTCCTGCTCAGTATCCTACAGCTGAGAAGAAAGCAGGGGGATGGAAGGAAGGCACAGCGCACCTGTTACACCGGTGTGCCATTATTTGCCCTACTGTTCCTGAAAATAGGTTGAAATCAACTTTTTTTTCCCTCTCCTGTCAGTTAAGTGTAAAGCATGACAAAGAGTGTGCAAGAACTGACACATTCTGGTAAAGAAACAGCTACTTCCAGAATCTTTTAAAAGTTGACTGTTACGTGAGAAATGTTTTCTCAACTGCTACTTACGATTTGGATTGATGGCCATTGGATGTTTTTGATGAAGGATTATATCGTTCTAGAAGGAAAAAGAAATAACGCTGTACTCTTTTGAACACAGACAGCAAAACAGTCACTGCAAAGTGGACAGAACTAAACAGGCTTAGCCAAACAAACTCAAGAATTTGAATGTGGCAGAGTGAACAGGAGAAAGAGGGACCAGCTGACGTCAGGTGCAGCCTCTCACACATTGACCAAGTGAGAGAGGAGCAGAGACAGACTGCCAAGAGAAGCAATGACCTTAATCAAGAAAATCTAGAAGGCTTTTTTAAATCGTTGCTGTCTAAACCAACACACACTTAATATGTTTCTGAAGGTGTGAAAAACTTCTGCTTCTATCTAGGTAGGATACAAGTGACAATCCTGAAGTAAAAGAGGATAGGTCTAGCTTAGATATTAGGAAGAAATTCTTTAGTCAGAGTGTGGGGAAGCCCTGGCACTGCTGCCAGAGAGCTGTGGGTGCTCCATCCCTGAAGCCAGGCTGGGTGGGACCTGGGCAGCTTGGTCTGGGGGGAAGCTTGGAACTGGATGGCATCTAAGGGACCTTAGAGCCCAAACCCTCCCATGAAAATTATTCTATTACCCTCTACATGCTGAGGAGATCAATTAAATCAAGTTTTTAATCTGTTACAGCATTCCTACGCAGCTTTTTAGTGAATGAAAAGTCTTTAAATCCAAAAAGCAAACTCATAAACCAAACCCTACAGTTAGAACACTGTGATATAATCTGCTTTTTGGTTTGTCTTCTTTTTCCTTCCCTGTTCTTTAGTTCTAGTAAATTACTAAACATAGCACAACAGAAACAATATCTGAGGTTGTTGGAAGTGTCACAGAAAACTGAAAATGGAGCTGAGAAATGGTTCTGTGTTTTTATCTATTTGGCCTCCCTGATGACATACCTAAAGATCAGCTGTTTCCAGAATGTAACCTATTGGCTAGCCTTATGGAATTAAGTTTTAATTTGTTTCCTTAATTCCCCACTGTATTAGGAGTTTAGATTAAGCTGCTTGTGAATACCTAAGAATAAACCATTCCGCTTTTACTATTTAATCTGTTTAATCACTTTGACAGGGACTGGTAAGACTGTTGGAAGGCAACAGCACAAATCTAATTCATTTTTGCCAGATATGTTACCTGGTTAAATGCTTCATTTCAGTAATATTCAAAATGAAGACACAGTCAAATAGGAATAAAAGGTGCATTTGTCTAGACTTTGGAAATACATTCTGGGATAATACACTCAAGAATATTAACAATTCTTGAGCAGTTCTCTTCAATTTTCATATCCATAATGCGAAAGTGGACAAGAAAAAGGAAGAAAATGCATTGTGCTTTTTCTATTAAAATATGAACTTCGTTGCTTTCCAGCATACCCAGGGGTTTTCTCTGTGGGTGTTTTCACACTCAGCTATTTTCAATCATATCAACCAAGGAAGCCTATTTTTCGAGAATTAAAAAAATAACAAAAATTTAAAGAAACAATTTTATTTTTTTCCCCTTTTCTAGAAGTTATGAGTGAGTTACACAACAGTTATTAACTTTCCAGTTCTCAGCAAGAAGCCACAAATAAAATCAAGTGTTTATTTCATAAGTCTTGAGAAAATATGGACAACTTTTACGTGCAACCCCTTCCATTACCAGCCTGGAGAGGTCTCATGATCTAATGGCCTGACTTCTTAAGGGGTACTAAGAATACTCAGTTGTAACAAAAACACTGCACATAGGAAAGGAAGTTTAATGTACTTACTCTGTTCTCCAGTGCCAAAACTGGACTGTTGAGACTCCTAAGGGAACAAAAGATCACAGGAGTTTTTTCAAAGGGAATTTTAACATCTCAAAAATCATGCCATAATCAAGCTATTGTTCTGACTTTAAAGGATGGCACATATCCTTTAAAAAACAACAACAAAACAAAACCAACACCTACTCCCAAAGAAAACCAACATGCTAAAAACAAAACCCAGTGGTAACAACCAAACAGAAACAGGGAGCCCTTTCCTGGGCCCAAGCTGCCTTCCCCAGCAGTGACAGAGCAGCGAGTACATGGGAAGAGCATCCTTAGCTCATCTGTCCCACTGACCCATCTGTCCCTGCTTGCTTGCTTGGAAGATGGGCCACGTGCAGTTGTCATACACAGTACCTGAATCTCCAGAAACTGTGCAACTTCTGCAAACCCTATCTTCCCTTTCTCACCTTCATCCAAATCCTCATGTAACTGAGCAACCTGGCTGTATAAAAGCCAACAGACAGTGATAAATACCTGCCTCGATATACAGTGGATTTGCTGTCTATGAAACTAGCCTTGAAAGACAGAGCCTCGCCAATTCTAGCGCTGGCAAGATCTCTGTATTCCTGTTCCAGAAAACCCAATTCTGCCTCCTGAAACATGGTACGTTATCAAACACTTGAAATGTTAAAAAATAAATAAATAAACAAATAATCAGAGAGTATTGTGTTACTGAAAACCTACTTCTAAGCTAGTGTGCCATTTTAAAATAGGACCTTCCTGACCTCCTTTTAAAATGAGGACAACTGCTGACCTTACGCATAAAAACAGAGAATGTTTGAGTCAATTCACCAAGCTGATAGATGTACTCTGTGACAGTGAATTGCAGGGGTTTGGGGCACAGCTGTACAGCAGTCTTCACAAACAGCCAGCTCAGTGACGTGATGCAATTTATAAATGCAGTTTCCAATTGTAACTTCATAAACACACAAAAGCTCTACATGGCAAGGCATACTTACATATATCTGACTTCCTTTAACATTTTTATTTCAAAAGTGGCAGCAGTTGAAATCATGACTTGAATGAGTATTGTCAGTGGAATGGAGAAAGAGTGCAATTTTCTCAAAAACAAAACCTCTTAGGGAACTTTAAGATGTTCCCAATGCCCTTCATCTTTACTGACTGAAAGAAGAGACATTAAAATCAACCTATGGTTAAACTGCAAAGTCAAGATCAAGTTGCAGAAGTCTTCTTACTTCAACAGAGAGCAAAAGCCGTACTCTCTTCAGAATACAAACTGATTCTTATCTTTCACACAGGTTCAATGAGTACAAGCATGATTCCTCAGTTTCCTTTTTCCTGTCAACTAAGACAAGTAGGTAAATACTTGATAAAAGTACCTGATAAAATGTAGGTAAAACCAAAAAAAAGACCCTACAGTAATCAAAATACCACATATGCAGAACGACTGCGCTGTGCTGAGCACATGATGAGTAACTGGGACTGTTCTCATCAATGTACATACCATAAATTCTACAGAAAGTGTCTGCCTCAGTGCTTACCTCAGCCAGCTTCCTATTTCTAAGGCAGTATTCCAGTTAAGGGCACTTTAACGAGGTGTTATGCTTAAATGTGCAACTTCTTCCAAATAACTCACCATCTATTTTGCCTCTGAATACACGTCTCTCAGAAACTCAAAGATTAATAAAGAAATAAACAGAAATATATATTTTTTCAAGTCCAATTTCTTGAGAAAGAAGAAATTAAGAACATTTTGAAGGATGGAAATGCTTTTCACAAAAGCACAGCAGATTGCTGAAGTTAAGTGGAAGACACTTCAACAGGTAAGAAACCATTGCTTGGACTCTGACACAAAATGGTGATTAGAATGGTAGTCAGGTACATAATTCTTACCTGTCCATTTTTGGTTTGGCTGTGGTGAATAGGATCCATTTCCATTTAATATCTGACAACCCAGGTCAGACCTCACTTTTAATTCTCAGAATAAAGTTTCTGGATCACAAGGATCACAAGGGATCGACGCAACTGACTGCTGCCTTCACAACTACTACAGCACGGGACACTGAGCAAACCCAGAGACCAGTGCACCTCTTCAGAGATGTCTGCAGGTCACCGCTCAGGTACACAGACATAACAGCTGTCAGTGACATCACACTCCCTGTTCTATGATGGAAAGATTCCATCCAATAAGAAACAGCTGCATTTCTGAATATATTTTACAAACACACCAGTCCTCCTGCTCTGCATTTTTTGACTGTGAACCCCTGGCTTTAAAGACTTACACAGGATGAAATTACAGAGCGTTAGGTGATGGGATAACATTTTTATCAAGAGTCAGGAATCTGTTTTTCACAGCACCCATAAAACTTTTTATGACCTATTTTCATGAAGTTTTATCTTCTGATTCAAAGACTTCCTGATAATTATAAGATATATTTATAGTAATGCAGACAGGCCCCAGTCAGGATTTTGGGTCCCTGCAAACACTTGCTGCACACAGGGAAAATGATCTTATGCCAGCAATCTTAGACATAAAATCCACCCATCCACCAAAACGAGCCTCATTTTCTACATGTAGGCAAAGTGTACCAGACTTCTGCACACAAGAGAAATGCTGTGAGATGCTGCAGCATATAACTTGTAAATAAATAGAAAGTTAAGGAGAATAAGATTTTCTAGAACAGTGTGGCTTGATTCAAGTAAACCAGCGCTGTGTTCAGCCTTCTGAATTCTGTTCCGGGTCTAGGTTGTACAAGCCTACGGCTCACTAACTTGCTGGAATTTGGAGAAATCCCACTGCCAAGAATGACAGAGGGGAGAAGGCAGAGGAAATTACAGACTTTGGAAACAGAGAATTTGACAAAGTTCCATGTCTAAGATGTACGCACACAAAATAAATAGGCTGGCAGAAAGTTGAAAGGCTCAGGGCAGCCATACATGGAATTTTTTCGCAAACTTTGTGAAGAAACAGAATCCAAGGTTGACAGATTCAGAAAGAAAAACACAGCCTCCCTTTTGTGTTCAGACGTCAACAAGGCTGTGCAATATTATGCAGTTCCTATCTGCAGCACAAAGGCCTTTGTATTTCTGCACACTTTCTTTCCCCCCCTGAATCAAACAGCCACTGAGAGAAGAACGTAGGCAACACAGGCTGCTGACACCAAAGCTGCCCATAGCTCTGGGCTACCCAGGCAGTGACAGTACCAGGACCATCCAACCTTCTGTCAGCCTGTGGCACTTTGGTGGATGTGCACTTACAACACACAGCCTGGAACATTTGGCCAAAAAGCAACCATGAGTTGTAGTCGGAGCCTTTTGGAAAGCTCCATTCACACACTGCTCTGAATTCTTAAATGTTGAAAAGCTGGATAACTTAAAAAGTAGTCTGTCTGTGTGCTTCAAACAAAGAAGTAACTAACAACTCTATTAAAATCTTTGATCAAATTTAAATGCAACTTTGCCCAGTTATCATTTTCTCATTTTATTTCATATGGCCAACAAAGTATCTGTGAAGAAGATTTATCCTTCAGCCTGGGAAGACACAAAAACACCCAGGACACAGAACTCTAAGAAAAGCATTATTTAAAGCATTGCTTTTTAGGGAGGCAGGTGAAAGGAAGCAAACTAAAATGTCAGCCATATCTATTTATCAAAGACTACCAAGGGCTGAATGAAAGAACTGCCATTAGCAAATAAAAAACCACTTCTATGTGTTCTTCTGCATACAGGCCCCTTTAAAACTGCCCTCTTGATTGCACGTCAAATAGGATTTCCTATACAGAGGAGATTACCACTGTCTTAGCAGAGGCTGAGAAGACACCTGTTCATAGAAAATAATGACTAAATCCCTACAGGCAGAGAAGAGAAGGAAAAAGACCAAAATACTTTGCAATACTTCATACTTATTTTGACAGTTTACACTTATTTTGATAGAAAGAAAGCCAAATGAAAAGTGTCTATTGATGCCCAATCCATGCTTATTCTCTAAAAAATGAAGCCGTTGTTAAAATCTACACAGTCAATAGAGTTTTTAGTCCCATGCATTAGAAGGTGAAGGAAACAGGCAAGCAGCCACACAAGTGAAAAATACTAATTAAATGGCCTGAAGATCCCGGTATCTTAAACCCCTACAAAGAGTCACAGTGACCCAATTCTCCCCAACCAACCACAGTAATGCAGTTCTTTCCCTCCCTCTGCTCATCTTTTTCTCCCTCAAATTTCCTCTTTCCCCTGAGAGGCAGATGAATTACAGCTGACTTCAAATAAATGGATCAATCACTTCACAAACTCAGTTCTGTTATTTTCTTATATTCCAATTCTCATTCTGGGCAAAGAAAGTGGATTTATTTAATCTGCAGCCAAATTCTAGGCCTTCAGCCAAGTTTCAACAGGGATTTTAAGTAGTACTTCTGTACAGCACCACTTAAATTGACCAAGAATAGTTGAAACACTAACCAGTGCTTCAAAGAATGTATAGGTGAGCTGCATGGAAGACTTTAAGAACTGTAGACATTGTCACCTTAAAGTCTATAATGTATTGGTCAGACAACGCTTTACTTAGCAGTAAAATAACATCAGCTCAACCTCACCACTCAGTTATGTAATTTTTAATTGGTATTTATACTGGAATAACTTGTTGCCAACACAGTTATAGGGGTTCTTTCCTGAAAAACCAGTTGGGGTTTTTTCTGTTGTTTCTTTTTTGCCCTTCAAATCAGTTTTACTGTATCCCAACCAGCTTTAGTTAGCTTCATACTTGTAGGTTTTAGTTATCAGGCACAGCAAACAGAAGGGAAGACAGGAATCAAAAAACTCACAACTTCCCTCCTGAGGGAGAAAAGTCTTCAGCTGCAATGTTTGACCTCCCGCAAACAAAACAGAGATAAGGGAATGGCTTTGTTTTCAAAGTGAGTTTTGAACTGTATAATGAAAACCTTCAATGGTACCACTTAATGACCACTGCAGCAGAAGCAGAAAAAAGGTTTTTTCAAAAAATAAATTATCTTGTCTCATTATCCCTTTCCTCCCTTGAAAACAGTCCCTGCTTCATAAGTATTAGCATAAATCTGCCTATGGAGATGATTAGTAACTAACTGTCCATCCTTAGTTTCAATACTTGCTTAAATGCTGGTTAAGGTGACAACTGGGACCTGAAAAGATTTCAGATATAAACAGATTTGTAGCACATATTTCCCTACAATTTCCACTACAAAATAAAAAAACACATTTGTACAAATGGCAGAAACTCACAACTTTGTACGGTTCAGCAAAGAGAGGAGAGTTGGGTGGAAAGGCTTCTTCACCCTGCTGGATTTCTTGATTTCGCCTTTCCCTTTCTTTCATACGCAGCACATTTCGGTCTTCACGGTTCATGTTGCTGCAAAAAACAACCAACAATTCCCTGGTCACAGAAGGAAAGAGGAGGATGGAAGCACACCCTGTTCTGCAAGAGATCCCAGGCAAGAACCCCCCGTTGACTGCAGCTCCTCAAAACTGAAAAGAAGTTTGTCCAGCTTAAAACATTTCACATTTAGAGCAGCTATAACCTACAATCTGTTCCTGACAGGGACAGTTTATGCACTTAAATAAATAAATCACAGAGTCCTCAGGCAAACAACTGGAAGTTGGAGCCTTCAGCTCTGTTGGCACTGCGATGCAGCAGTCAGGAGTTGTCCAGGCTCCAGGAAATCCAGAAGGATCGGCCCCTCTGGTAGCCCAACAGACAGCACACATTACAGTGCTCTACTGCAAAAATGTAGATCAAAAACATAGAAATCTCACATATTACAAATCTTCCTTGGAAGCCTGGCCTTGCTGCTTGCATTAACAGCAACGTGTCAAATTGCAGAAATGCAAAATCCACAAACAAGTCAGCAATGATTTCCTTTGAGGTTCATAAAGCACCAGGACTTACAGGAGTAAACAAAATAAGGTATAAATAAGGTCTCTAACTCTTTTTTGTACGTGTCATGCTGTACTTTGCATTAAGAGATTTATAAAAGTGGCTTCTTGATCTACAAAATGATGGTAGGTGCATCCAGAACATAAATACTATTCCAATTTAAGTGTAAAATGAAAAAGGTGTCTGCTCAGAAAGTCATTATTTCATATTTTCAGACAGCTGCCTGATTATTAGAAATACAGCATCATAATCCTGCCACAGAGCTCATCTGAAAGCTCTATGAAACCAGCTGTTCCATTCTGGGCACAACTTCCACCTACCACTCAGCTTTTAAAAAAACATTATTTGTGCTTTTCACCTTAAAATCATTTGAGCCTTTCACTGCAGTTTCTTACTCACTTGGCTTCATTTTTTCCTACTGCTCTGCCCACAGGCACATCAAAACCAGAAGAAATCCCCGGTGTAAGTTTAAATGTGTGATGCTTTAGGGTGTGAGCTTGTTGCATTTCCCTGAGATACCTGCACTGTAAGCAAGCTAAAAGCATCAGCATCATCCAACGTGACGCTGACATCGAGCCTAGGAATGTGCTAACTTTTAACATACATATGAAAATCACTTCTTCTCTAATTGTGCTAAAATCAGTTGAACTCATGCAACTGCAAGTGAATGCAAGTCTGCCAGCTGAGGGAGGGCCCTGCACGCTGCAATGCAGCCAAGCTACAAACTACAACCAATGTTCACAGTGATGGCAGAACGTAAACCTGCCTTGAAAGTTGGAGGTATAAACAGCTTTTTCTTTTTTCCTCCTTCAGATTTCTTGCATATCCAAGACTTAAACAGCAACAAATGTCAGACTTAATCACAGATAGTGACCTGTTAAAGCCAACCATTAGGATCTATGCCATTTTACTATCAAAGGCAAAATGTTTGGCAGGGAACAGAGTATCTACACCTACCTGTGGGTAGTTCATTCAATAAAAAGCACTAAGATAATGAATCATATGCAGCTATCCCTTTAGAAGATAATTACACTTTACAAGTAGAGAGTTACACTTTAACACGAGGATCTTCACTGAGCATCACCTTTCAAAACTGTATCAACATCTGTTGAAAAAAACAAGTGTACTATACAAAGATATAAAAACAAATATAAAGGGAGTTACAGTACTATTTGAGTAAAAGAGTAAAAAGGTCAAAAGAGTCAAAACAGTTTAAATCTGCTCTCCACTAAATATCCCAAGACAGACGGAAAATTTGATTTAATATGCTGTTACCCTTTTTTTCCTCGCAGTACATTTCACTTGGGTCTCTCAATATGCATTATGCTACATTTATATTCCTAGTTAAAGAGTCATAACTTCTTCAGAGCGAAGAAGCAGCAAATGCCTGCCATGAATCTGTGCAATGAAGTGCTCCTTAAAAAATCAAAAATGCATGAAATGATCCAGAGCTGAAAGCTGAAAATCATCCATGCCAACCTTCAAAATTACCATTGTGTTTACAAATGTCATAGGAGAATATGATTTTAGTTCCCAGGATTTCCTGTCTTCACAATGAGAAAAATATCTGATATTTAGCCAAGACTTTGTCTTGAGGCTTGTATACAGAGTCATGTCCACAGCATGTGAACATTTGGGTGAACACTTCCAAGGCACAGCACGCATGCCAGTGCAGCTAAGTGCTTCTACCTTGACCTGGCCTCTGTTATCCTGATGAATTTTCATTCAGTGAAATGAAGTAGGATTCTTGGGGTGGGACATCGCAACTGCTTAACTGCACACAAAAACACTCTGTAACAGCATAAAGGAACATGAAGCTGTACTTAACCTTTTTAAGTGGGCTTTTCCTGCAGCCATATTTCTCATAAAGTACAAAGAGGAGAGTAAGCCATACCCTTTATCCTTTTCTGCATGTACAGCACCACACCACCCAAAGCAAAACACTGCTAAATACGTATTAATTCACATGGTAATATAGAGTGAATAAGATGGAAGTACAAAGATAGTAGGACTCTTCTGTTACCTACAGCACTCTGCTAGCTGAGTGTTTTCCTGGGAAACAACCAACTGAATACCTGTAGAAAATTATATTCTGAATCTTTCCTTTTGTGGACCCTCCTTAAATGAATGGAATTTCAGACTTAAACCCTATAAAACTGCAGAATTAAAATTGAAAAACTAGGACCTTAACATTTCTGTGCAAATCAAGATGAATCTGAACATTTGTAAAACATGACCATCTTGGGAAATGAGAAATGTCTTTGGATATTTATTATGCCACAATTTAAAAACATTCTGAAATCTCAGTAGCTTGGGCCTGAGTTAGCTCCCAGTCAGATGGAAAGATTTTGTTTAAAGCTGTAAATCCTTCTAATGGTATTTAACTGTTTGAGTCATTGGAGAATTTCCTGTCGGAGTGACAAAGTGCGTAAATAAAAACTAAAGCATCTGAAATATCAAAGAGATCACAGACACCTTTGGCTTCAGTCTATAGGAAAAAGCTCAATTGCCTCATCTCAGTGCAGCGCCCAGCACACAACATCAGGGCAGAACACCAGACAGAGAAAGCTTTTTTGTGTGTGTTTACACAAACAAACCCAGTAGGGAGTGTAACTGACTAGGATAGTTTTCAAGATCCCTTTACAAAAGCGATCCCAGAAATGCCAAAAAGTGTAGCACATATTTAGTCTGAGACTGAATTGAGGAAAAAGCAATCACTTCTTTCAGGTGAACACTCCAAAGCTAATGGGAATGCCTTTTTATAAACGCCAAGGCAACTTTTAAAGATTGAAAATTAGAACTAGAAGTTATTTTTGCTGTTGTAGGTGTCACGGAGTTCTCTCTAGAGATCACTCCGGGACAGTGGGCACAAACCCGGGGCAGCAGGAACAAAAGCCCCCCCCCCTTTTCTCTAGCGGCAATGCGGCATGGCCCGGCGCGGCCCGGCCATGTGCGTTTAGGGAGACGGGGAAGGGAAGGGAGATTGCGATTAGGTCTAACAAAAAATGAGGGAGAAAAAAAGGTGATCTGAGAACGAATGGCAGTTTAATAACCTAATAATGCTAAACAAACAACAAGAGAGTATCAACAAAGAGAATACCAAGTCCCCAATCTCACCGGTGGAGCTGTGGAAGGCAGGAAGCTCTGACCACGTTGTCTCCTCGCAGGGAGCCGGCCAGTAACCCCGTCCCCTTCCTCACTTCCCTTCCGGTGCCCCACCCCACATGCTCATTAAGGCAGTTCACAGAAAAAAAAACTTGTCCCCTTTACTCCCATTATGAGGCATGGTGTTCTGATGTGGAATACCAACACCAACCAAATTACAAAACAATAACATTCCACCCCTTATTACACATCATCACATCATGCCTAACTTTTATCAACATATAAACAGAACAGTAGTTAACATGCATTACATATGTACATACAGATATATATATATATATATATACACACACATGGAATCACAGGCTGCACTCCCCCAGCATCAAATTTCCCTGTGGCACACACTGAACATCCCCATCCTTCTGCATCACCCACCAGGTGCACCCAGGTCCCTGTGCAAAGACAGTTCCACAGAGGGGCCTCCCCTTTCCAGAGGCTGGAAGGACCCAAACCACTTTTCCCAGCATATTCTTTACATGCACCACAGGAACCTTGTCTCCCTCCACGGTATGCAGGGAGTTGGACTGTGTAGGGCCATCTCGGTTGGCTGATCCTCGGGTGTTTACCAGCCAGGTGGCTTCTGCTAGATGTTTCTCCCAGTTCTTAAATGTTCCACCACCCATCGCTTTCAGCGTGGTTTTCAGCAAACCATTGTGGCGCTCGATCTTACCAGCGGCTGGTGCGTGATAGGGGATGTGATAGATCCACTCGATGCCATGTTCTTTGGCCCAAGTGCTCACCAGTGAATTTTTGAAATGAGTCCCATTGTCTGATTCAATCCTCTCTGGGGTGCCATGTCGCCACAAGATTTGTGTCTCTAGGCCTAATATGGTGTTTCTGGCAGTGGCATGGGGTACCGCATATGTCTCAAGCCACCTGGTGGTTACCTCCACCATGGTGAGTACATAATGCTTACCATTACGAGTCTTTGGCAGGGTGATATAATCAATCTGCCATGCCTCCCCATATTTATACTTTTCCCATCGCCCTTCCCCCCAGAGAGGTCTCATCCTCTTGGCCTTTTTAATCATGGCACAGGTGTCACAATCATGGATGATCTGCGCAATAGCATCCATAGTTATGTCCACCCCTCGGTCTCTAGCCCACTTATGTGTTCCATCTCTGCCAGTCTCTACCAGTGAGGCTTATCTCGGCCTCCAACACAGACAGTTCCTGCGAACCCCCAGTCACCCCACGTATATGTAACTGTTCTGTCCCTTCGAAACCTGAGGGTATCAGAGTGCACTGTGCACTGGTATCCACCAGTGCTTTATATTTTTGTGGTTCTGATGTGCCAGGCCACCGAAACCACACAGTCCAATACACTCTATTATCCCTCTCCCCCCCCTGGCTGAGGGCAGGGCCCCTCTATTGGTTGTCTGAAGCGGTAGAGGCAACCTCAGTAGTGGCTGACCTCTTTTGTAATTTTCTTACCCGTGCTCGCAGTACAAAATTGGGTTCGTCATGCCACTTCTTCATATCCTCTCCATGGTCACGCAGGTAGTTCCACATGGCACCACGTGACATAGGCTCACTGCGGTCCTTCACTCGGACAGGTGTGCGTTTGCGTCTGACGGCTGAGACTGCCACAGGTTCACTGTGGTTCCTTGCCGCAGACCAGCTCTTCTGCATGTTGTCCTGTCTTCTCTCCATTTGGTCCATTCTATCCACCATTTTACAGATGGCTGCGATGGTGGTATGGTGTGGCAGTAGTGAGTATTCGATATTTTGCAGTGAAAGGATGAGCTCAAAAATTTCAGGTCTCCTATCCAGCTCATCATACCTGTTAGAGTTCGTTAATAGTACACTGGAATACTTCCCTGGTGCTGACCGTATGAGTTTCTTGCATATTTCCGGAGTACCACTCACCTTTTCTGGGTCATGGTAATCCTCTGGGTCCCCAGGGACAAACGTGGGATCGAACAGCATTTCTGCCACAGCCATTTCTCTCAGGTACTGGATACCTTCCTCAGCTGTACTCCATTTTTCCAGTACAGGCTCCAAATCACTTTTGAGAAGACAGGTTGCCTTTACAGCTGATAGAATCCTCTCCCAGAGATTGGCGACTCCATCGAGACATCTGCTGATCCCTCTATCAATAGATGAGTCTCGAGCAATGTTTCCTAATTGACGAGCCTCATTGCAGCTTAGGGACATGCAGGCGGCCCCATTGTCCCAACACCGGAGCAGCCAAGTGACAAGGCGTTCACCTGGGAGTCGGGCAAACTCCTTTCTCGCACTTTGGATTTCAGTAATTTTCAGAGGTTTACGAGTAGAGGAAGCAGTGACTTTTCCCTCATCATCACTATCTTCTCCGCGTCTGTTAGTCTTCTGGGTTGCCTTTCTCAGTGGTTTTGGGGAGGGTCCCTCACCAGGATCTTCCTCTACTTCCTCCATCCGTTCCAGACGTGAGGGCACAGGCTCCCATCTCTGGCCTTCATCGTCACTATCTTCTCCATGTCTGTTAGTCTTCTGAGTTGCCTTCCTTGGTGGTTTTGGGGAGGGTCCCTCGCCCGGATCTTCCTCTACTTCCTCCATCCGTTCCAGACGTGAGGACACACGTTCCCATCTCTGGCCTTCCACTGGGGCGACTGACACTGATGCTGGTGCTTCCTGTGGTCGGCTGGGATTAACTTGTTGCCTTCCCCTTAGGATTTGGATCTCATTCTCGAGACTCTCTATCTTTTTCATAAGCCATTCGTTCTGAGATCCCCCTGATCTCCCACACTCACTCAGGGGTTCTATTAATTTCCCAAGGTCCCTCTGGTGTTCAGGGGTGAGATTACCTGATACTGGGGGTCCTGATGCTTCTGGCCCTTTTCCTGAGTCTCTCTGCACTATTCTTTGCAAGTCTCTCTGCAATTTATAGTAAACTACTACAATTAGAGAGACTAACAACACAGTATTCCAATTGACACCCCAGTCATACTTAAGGAATTCAGAGCATTCGTGAGCCAGTTCAAGCACGGTGCCTGTGATGTTCGTTAGTCTGGAAGGGAGCCAGGCAGATATCTCTATCCCTGCCAGCCATCGGCTTAATAAATCTACCCCTACCCCCAACATCAGGAAGTCCTTAAGCCAGGACCACAGGAACCTAGGGACTATCAGTCCTACATACAGGGCTGCTGAAAAAAACTACCTAATTACTGCCCAAAACATTGCCCTGAGCTCTGCCTGCATCCTCCACCAAAAATGTCACAGAGTTCTCTCTAGAGCTCACTCCGGGACAGTGGGCACAAACCCGGGGCAGCAGGAACAAAAGCCCCCCCCTTTTCTCTAGCGGCAGTGCGGCGTGGCCCAGCCCGGCCCGGCCAGGTGCGCTTAGGGAGACGGGGAAGGGAAGGGAGATTACGATTAGGTCTAACAAAAAATGAGGGAGAAAAAAAGGTGATCTGAGAACGAATGGCAGTTTAATAACCTAATAATGCTAAACAAACAACAAGAGAGTATCAACAAAGAGAATACCAAGTCCCCAATCTCACCGGTGGAGCTGTGGAAGGCAGGAAGCTCTGACCACGTTGTCTCCTCGCAGGGAGCCGGCCAGCAACCCCATCCCCTTCCTCACTTCCCTTCTGGTGCCCCACCCCACATGCCCATTAAGGCAGCCCACAGAAAAAAAAACTTGTCCCCTTTACTCCCATTATTAGCATGGTGTTCTGATGTGGAATACCAACACCAACCAAATTGCAAAACCATAACATAAGGAAACAAACATTTGGGGAATGGCAGAATGGGGTAAAATTTACCGTCACGTCAAGAAAGTTGAAATTTCACTCTCATGTTCTTGGTGTGGTGTTTCTGCTATAATTATTTGGACTAATTAAGCTTTTCCCTGACGAAAGCCTAGAAGTATATCACAAGAAGGACCAACTTACCCATGACCTTTTATTTGTTTTACTCAAGCATCTCCTCCTGACCAAAACTGACAATAAAATATTCAGCCAGACTACAGGTTTGAGCAGCTGGGTTGTTTCTAGGATCTCCTGCAATCATAAGCTTGTAACACACACTTGTCTTTTGACTAAGTGTCTTTTACAGTGCAGTAAAACAACAGGTTTTCACATGGCTATTCCTCATTTACCTTGCTCTGAACTCATTCACAAACCATGCGGGATCAGTCCAGGGAGAAGGGGAGGAGAGGGGAAGGGAAAGGGGAAGTCCACAGTCCTCTAAAATCAGGCTTCTTAGCCTAAAGCTCAACAGCAAATAGCAGTCCACTTCCCCACATTGCTAGACTCCGAGCATTTAAAGAACATCAGCTGACCTCATTATGAGCTCTAACATAGCCAAAGGAATTCACATATTCAAATATTCTCTTGAGTGATGAGAAATATGGAGCATAACTTCAGACTTCTGCTGTTAAACTCTCATTTCTATCATCAACCAGGGTAACAGTTCAATGCTGTTTTAGATGGAAGACTCATACTTTAAATAACTCAGCTCATTAAGGCTTGGATTCCCTACTACAATTAGCTAAATTCCAGTTTGGATCATGCTTCACCTTGGATCACTTAGGGATTCAGCCACTTAATGGTACTAACTCAGTTTGTCTACAGAGAAGCTGTTTTCTATAGCAACAATAAGCTGGGATTGCAACTGGATGTCGGGAAAGCACAAATCCTGCAGTTATCCTGCACCAACATCCTCTCCTTCCATCAGAACTGCAAGTTTTTAAACCAGACTCATGCAAGCTTGCATGACACACCTTGTGCAAAACTGTTGGCAGCCATCAGGACAGCCAGTTGCTTCCTGTATAGACACTGTTCCATCAGTTTGGGTTTTTTGCCTCGCTAGAACAACATCCAGTGGTGAAAACTCACACAGCTGAAGCAACCACGCTGATATACCGCAGTCACTGGAGGTGCTCAAGAGCCACGGGTATGTGGCACTGGGGACGTGGTTAGTAAGTACAGTGAGGGTGGGCTGGGTTGGGCTCAGCTATCTCAGTGGTCTTTTCCAGCCTTGGGTGCAACTTGTAAGAGGGAATGAAGCAGCAAACTGCCCAGCACTGAGCTGCATTCTTCCGACATGTGGTATCAATGAACTGCTGTATTTCCCTATCTTCTCTGGAACTATTATTCATCTAAACTAACTGAAACAGTAAGCCTGAACCTAGATATAAATCAGGATCATAGTCACCCGTGGTTCCTTATATATTCAGAAATACACTCTAGAGGGTAATTCAGTGCATCTAGAAATTAAAGTAGTCTCTGAAGGTCTTTGTATTTTCCAATGTCTGTTGGCCGCAGAAGTATGTGAAGTGATGGACATGGCCCAACGATCAGCACTGACAATCAGCTGCAAGTTAATATCTGCGGGTTGTTTGGTTTGTTTGCTTGTCTGTTTTATTTCCTACAACCATTCAGTTTGGAGAAAAGATGAGCAACTGCCAATAGAAGTGATAAGTGCACATTTTGGGACACAGAAGCAGAATTTTGTGACAACAGTCAGCCCGGAATATGTTGATGATGAAGTTGTCCTAACAGTGCATGCCAGTGATTTGACAAACCCTGCTCGGTATGACACAGTTTGTCTTCAATTTTTGGTATCTTTGATTACCAGTTGGCTCTTAGGCAAAAAAAAAAAAAGCCACCCAAACAACCTAGTCCTCATCTCATCCTTCCCATCCAGCTGCTGCCTCACAGAAGGGGTAAAATAAAAACTCTCTTGGACTAGCAGAGAGATTTACAATGGAGTAACTTAAGTAAGGATGGGAGACTGAAGGTGTTGGGGAAGACATCCAGGCTTTAGCTACAGGGCATGCATGCAGAATCACAAAACAAAGGCCAGTCAGAGAAATCAGAGCTTCGTCAGAATTAATGGGGTTGTTTCTACATGCCCACACTATCTGCCAGTGTAAAACCTTCCAGTGAAAAAAAAGAAAGCTACAGATGGGTGGGGAGAATTGTTGGTGAAATTATTTGTGATATTTTTTGCTAATAATATGCTTAAAATCCTGGAGCAAGACTTAAAGTTAAGCAACTCACTCTATGTAAGTAGACTTACAGAAGGGAACCATAAAGCTTATGGAAGGGAACTGTCAAGCTAATCCACAGCTAAAACAGAGTAGAGACGAATTGCAGGAGCTTGTTTACTTTGCAGAAGTGTGAGCTTTAACCACTGCTGAGCTCCTAGTACAAAAGTCTGAACCAATGCAACAAACCAACCCGTCCATGTTGTACAAAAGAATGTACTGACACCACCACAATACAAAATTCAATGGCTAAAAATACCAGCAAAAATCATCCAGCCCTTCTCCATTGCTCCAGGACATGCTCAGCTCTTTGTGACACAGATATTTCACTAACCTTTTCTGAATCCCACAGTGAAGGCTTCAAAGCCCCTCCAAATGACATATCCAGTCATCCAACCATTAAAAGGCTTTTCTGTTGTAGAACTTGCATCTTTGTCATTGCAATTGAAGTCCCTTATTTCTGCACAGAGAACAGATTGTTTGCTTCCACTTTCTAAAAGCCTTTTATATACTCAAAGCCTGCTATCATATTATATATGAGCACCTTCAAAGAGCCAACAGAGTCAATGATTTCATTGGAAGCATCAGATTTTATGACTCGCAGTAAGTGATCACCATAACTCACACTCACATCTCCTGCGTGTAGAGGAGATCCTCCTTGCATCTACAAAGATGCAAGAAGAAAAGAGGCAAAGAAGGGGTAAAATAAATCCCATCTTACATTTGGGATGCTTAATTCCAGCCTTGAAGGCTGATTTGCCCACTTAACAGCTGTGCTCTTCAGAAGCAGTTGTTCCACAGCTATTTAGAGAGAAAGACAGGTTTTGTACTTGGTTGTTAACACAAAGAACAGCATAAACACACAAATGAACTCAGCTTTGCAGTGTTGTAATGGCTGATGAGGGAAGCCAAGGATCCTTCCACACTGTCAGCCTTCATTTCCAGAGACATACCTTTGGGGGTGATGGTAATGCTGCTCTTGTCATCTCTGGACTCACACAAGTACTCTCCCTCATCCTCAGCCCGGATCCCTGTTATTGTCAGGGTTCTTCTGACCCCTTCCTCATCAATCTGGAAACGTTTGCTGGGTTTGATCTCAACTGCATTCCTGCGCCACACCACCTTCCCTTTGGCATGGCTCACTTCACAGCTTAAAGTGACACTGCCTCCAATCTCAGCATTAACAGCTTCGAGCTTCTTGGTGAACTTCACTGGGATTTCTAAGATGCAGAGGAAAGAAAAGAACTATGAGAATGCACAAGTTAACAAACGTGTTCTACAAAACCAAATGAAAAACCCCATGAACAGACACACTCGGGGATCATGGCAGGCTGAAAGAAATCCAAAAGATAGAAATCTGGAGATATTATCAGCATGGAATTATATTATCATTCTATTTCTGCAATGTAAGAACAGCGCCTTAAAGAGACTTAAAGACTACCTTCCAGTGTCTCTAATCTTCTACCTAATGAGATGTGTGGTGGTTTTTTGCTGCTATTGTCGGTTGGTTGGGATTGTCTCTTATTGCTGGTTTTATTGTTCTGTTTTTTAGCATCAGAGTCTAATTTGCCTGACTACCATTAAAAATCTGTACAGATGGAAGAACCCCAGCAGCCACAGTTGTATTTCATGTCACTGGAGACACAGCCAATGGAATCAGAGATCTGGGAATGTGACACATTCAACCTGTTGACATGACCTGCTAGCAACCACTCCCATGCAGTAACAGCCAAAGGGAGCTGGTGGGGTGCATGCCAGCTGCAGATTTCTCCAGTGTGGGTGTCTGAAGGGACACAAACCCCATTCTACATCCTCCTCATCAGCTCTGACATGCTTAGCAGAGTCAGGAAGAGCTGATGCTCTGAACACAACCTACCAGCTGCTTTAGGAAGAGATAGAAACTGGGTGATGACAGTGAAAAGCAAACACCAGAAAAGAACCCATCATAGTCCCTGAGCTCTCAAGTGGCCAGCAGAGGACAAACTTGGATCTCTGGAGGCAAGAAGGTCTTTTCTGGTCTATGCTGGGGATGCTACAGCAGCTGCAACAGCAATTCAAGCGTAAAGGTTGGAACAGCTTGTAGAATAGACCAATCTTCTTCACTTCATCCTCCCATAAGAAAAGAGCAGCTGTAAAAAAGGACACAACTTGCAGGCCTCTACCTCCTTACCTTTCACTTCTAGAATTCTAAAACTAACTGAGAAGTATTAATACGCTGAGTATGGCCTAAGTAAGGCATATTTTCTATTCATTCTACTCCCAATCTCTTGGCCTCTTCATCTTGTACAACACTTTGCCACAGAACTGGGCAGTTCTGGGACACACAGCAGCAGAGAGGATTGTCTTAATCACCTTCCTCCTTATCTCTTTCTCTGCTCTTCAGAACATCCCATGCCTGCTTTCAGCTTCTGCTCACTGACACAGATCAGGTGATGAGGCATGCAAAGATGAACAAAATCTATATAGAAGTTCCTTAGTCAAAAATATTCCACAGCCACATTTTCACCTTGCTACCACTACATTAAAAAGGAGAATCCAATTAGTGGTGTGGGTCATTGATGTTGTTCCAGGGGGAATTGTGGCTGTTCCATGCCCACAGTGTAGAAGACAGTCAGTCTTCCTCTAAGCCACATAAACAGCTGCTTAGTGTTCCCAAAGCGAATATCAGCTCTTCTGTTGAAACAAAGTGTCAAATCTAGGCAAGAAAGAACCTAGGATCTGAAGGAACCAAGAGGGTCCTTGAACACCAGTCCCATGGTTGCAAGTCACTATGCAAACATATTGAACCCAAAAGAACATCTGTCCTGCAGGCAACCAAAACCTGAGTTCCTTTTACTTAAGACCCACTGTGAAACATCCAAACACATAAACATGTGATAGTCAAACCACTGGCTGCCTTTTCATGACCCAGAATAGTACTCCTGGCTTCCTGATGGAAGGTTGGGAACATGCAGCCAAAGGGACAGGATCAAAGGCCTCCCTGAAATCTAGAAAGATTACATCCTTTTCCTTCATACACTGAGTCGGTGGCCTTATCATAGAACAAGATTTGATGACCAAGACTGGTTGCACACATGCTCCCTCACCGATGTTTAGGCCACCAGACTGTTTACCCGGGCAGAGCTTCAGCACACAGAGGCATTTTGACCAGAACCTTGTGCTGAACTCTAAAACTTACCCCCAGGCTTCCTGACTGTGTGGTACTGGCACGTCCTGTTTGGGATGGAATTCTCAAGGGAATGTGCTTGCCACGAGCCTTCTTAGACTGAAGCAAGAGATAGGTTGCCACAACTGGTCGTAATTCTGCTAGAAAACAAGAGGATGTAGATCTCTTCAGAAACATTGTCAGTACAAAGACAATTTCTGCATGTCTGCCATATTTTCCCCTTGATGTGCAACCTTCACGTCTGATCACATTAGGGTAGTTTCAGGCCTCAGCTGATTCACACAATATGTAAGAGATAAAGAAGCAGACTATTCTCGTTTTTGCTTGAAAGTTAGTGTATTGTACAATTGCTGGAAGTGAAATCTAAAGCTGGTGCCAGAATCTCTCTACTGAAGTGAATGGCAAAGCTCCTACTAATTCAGTTTGTACAGCATTTCAGCTGGACTCCCATTTCTGGGGCCAAGTTTCAGCCCAGCTCCAAGGAGCATCGACATTCAGCTGGATTTTCAGCAGCTTTTTGACTACTATGAGAACCGTGGGTACAATGCTTGAGAGACTCAGTGTAGTATAATAAGCTTGAATTACTTATCAGGCATTAGAAGTCCTTTGAATTAAGACTGTGATAATATCACAGACTTGAACTGAAGAACTTTTTCCCCTTGTAGGTCGATCGTTCTCTTTATTCCCTGTACCTAAAAAAGAAGTAACAGTGACTCCACAATTGATCTTGCCTAGATAAAACTTACATTTTACATCTAGTCTTACTAAGGTTATATGGAAATCTTAACAATCCTTCAAATTCTACCACTTTCTATTTAACAGAAAGACAACTCAATTTCAAGAGACAACTTTCAGATTCAGGTTAAAGCCAGAGTACCCATCATGTTTTAAATCTCTTCTACAGCTTGGAATGTCATTATTGACATTTATACAGCATCTCTAGAAGCACTCAGTTCAGCTTTTCTCATTTCTTTTCTAAAGTTACCGGAATTAATTTATTTCCTGAAGTATTTGTGAACTGTAATTCCCCAAATTTGCTTGGTTGTCCTACCTGACGTGTTGATATTTTCCACCTATCAGTGAATCATATCAAAGCAGGGAGTTAAGCCAGCATGTGACATCTGCTGTTCATCCATCAGTTTCTGTTTTGAGTCTGCCTGGACTTCCAGAGATTCAAAAGGATTTCAGCATGGTAAAAAAATAACAAAAAGGCTGAGAAAACACAATTAAAGGAGAAAAAAGGAATAAATGTGAACTTCAGAAATGCAGTTATTAGGTAGACTATGAAGTTCTGCAGTGGTAACTTACCTCTGAAAGGTGTGAAATATTTCATGTTTGAGAATAAGTGAGTGTTAGAGTCTGTTAATACAGTAAGGTTATTTACTGTAGGAGTGGGCTTAAATACAGAGAATTACTGACATACGTTTATTACCTCTGACGTTAATGCTGATCTACTCTCTCTTCTCTTGTTGTGAAACACAGAAAGCTGTTACACAGTCTTCATCAAGGTGTCCCAGCTGCAAGAATAAGACCTATACTGAGGAAACAGCTTTCAAGTCATCTCACAGCCCAATCTCACCGTGGTAGTGTTCTGCTGTGCAGCAGTCAATAATTAGCCATGATTTCAGATTCTTTTTTAAATAGTGTTATGGCTACATATTACAAGGAGTAAACAGAAAGAGTCGTCCAACTTCAGCAACTAGTCCCTCTGTGGCAACAGGTCCTGAGTTCTGAATTCAAGTACAAAAGCCTGTCAGCAGATGAGACCTTTTACTAGAGCAGAAGTGACGCTTCTATCTCTTCTTGATTCCTAGTTCCATGGCGTGCACAGCATGCTGTGCTGCATGCACAGCACAGCTGTTCTTCAGAGCAACAGTGGTACCCAGTGACCAACAGCAGTGTCTGCAAATACACAGCAACTTCCCAGGATCTGCAGCAACAATCTCCCCACACACTCCACTGCACACAGACACTATGACCCTGATTAGACTCAAGCAGCAGACTTAAAACAAGTCAGAGTTTTAGATTCCAGGATATTTCAGGACCTATCACGTGTGAAATTCAGTTACACAACAGTGCTGAGGTGCCTGCGTTTCAAGCAACTTTCAGATCACGGCCATGTAAAATAAAAACAAATTCAGTGCAGAAATAGCAAGCTTGTACCTTAATACCTACAGGATTATCCATGTTATAGTGCATTCTGATTGAGTTCTAAAACTTTCTCATCCTAGATCACTTCAACAAGTTCCAGCAATACAGTTCTGAGATCCTGTGTATGTCAGGCAGATAGAATTGAACAGTGCAGGAATAATCTCTGACAGCTTTAAGAGCTCCGTTCTGCTTACAAACTCTCAGTCCAAAACTATTCTCAGTTTTAAGGAAATGAACACCTGAAGCAGTTGGATCATCTGCCATTTGCCGCATTCTGCTTCTTGGCATCATGATTAGCACAAAGGGTTTTCTGCTGTCCTGCAGAGATGGACAAAGTCCTGCTTACAAATGGACCAAGTTTCAGTGTACAGCAGAGTTTGTACCAGACTAAAAAGCCACGTCATTCAATTCATGTGCTCAGGTTGTTATGCACTCCGAAAGGAAACAGAACTAACTGTTGGATTCTGAAGGCAATCTGTGGGGTCCTATATTACCTCCTGATTCTGGAAGAGGAAATTCTAATAGCAAATGCAGAACTTTGATCTTTGTAGACATGAGAAGAGCTGGCATTTAGGAACATTCATTTCTGGGAAATCAAATGATGTGTCTCTATTTTTACTACAGATAGTATAGGGAGCAGCCAGTTGAAGAACCAGATACAAAAAATCCAGCCCATTGGCAAGAAAATACTTCTCCTTAAATTCTGTATGCTATCATGGTACAGAATTAGGCTACAGTGCCACATAGGCCAACCAAGCGTAGAACCAAATCCACAAAATACTGGTAGACAAAGCAGCAAAAACAGGGACAATATTCAGCAGACAGGCCTTTCTACCCACAGCTCAGCATGTTCTGCCATCCGAAAAGCAAGGCCTCTTGTCAAGCTCTGCTATTTCCCTTCTCAGTGTATTCTAGCACAACTGATACCCACTGGTATCCTCCTGTAGAGTGCCATCATATTGTCATCATCCAAAGGAAAAACCCACACAGCAGAGCATACAGCAGTACACCCATGCTCCAAATATCCGCCTGAAAAACAAAAAGACAAGCTTACAAACCTGAAGCACCTCAAATGGCTTCCTGACAGACTGGATTGTCTGCCCTTGCCAAAGCCCACATATAGCCCATGAAAAGCTGGCTCTTTCCCTCAGGAAATAAAGCCTTATTGTCCCAGAGAAAGCATATAACCCTCATTCAATTGCCCTTCCACTCAGCTTAGAGCACTACTAAAACCAGCATCTTCACCTTAGCTCATCACACTGCTGCAGTTCCTTTTACAAGGATTTCACTGCAAAAATGAAATCAAAGCCGTCACAAGGGATTTAGCACAGTTACGTGTTACTGGCTACGAGAGCTGTCAGCACAGTCACCTGTCAGGCTTTGCTGCTGTTCTATTTATGTATAGGCACAACAAGGTTCAGACACCTCACAGTGCAATTCTCACTTGGACTGTAAAGAAAAAGGAGGCTTGAAAAGCAGTGTGTGGAAAACAAAGAAACAAGAATTAGAACAACAGTGGGGCCATGGCACTTGTAGGAATTGCTCCGCCTTTAACAGCGATTCA
Source organism: Coturnix japonica (assembly GCF_054131305.1). NCBI lineage: Eukaryota > Metazoa > Chordata > Aves > Galliformes > Phasianidae > Coturnix > Coturnix japonica. The sequence goes on from NC_140689.1 coordinate 4,474,523, forward strand.
AGAAGGATGAGGGCATTCCAAACCAGACCAGTTTGGACAGATTAACAACTGCAAGTAGTGGGTTCCAAAATTCCAGACATGAAATCAAAGCTGGAAAAACTCTTTGCATTTACATCTCTCAATTTTTAGTACATTGTGCATTACAGTGCAAACAAGTCTTCACATACAACTTGGAAGCTAAAGACAAGTCTGACAAAACAGACTGCACAGAAATGATGGATAATGAACAGAGCAAATTGCTCTTTCAAAAACTTAGTAATAGAAAGAGATCTCTGAAGCTGCTGTTCTGTAGAGCCCCAAAGCAGTCGCTTGAGGCAGTTCAGGATTAGCCTGAGACAAACCAGCCAGCTGTGTGAGCTGAGACCAATTGCACTTTTCTAGTCTGTGGCCACTGACAGCTTCTGAGAGCTACCAAGCAATGCAACCTAGCAGAATTCAGAAGGGAAACCAAGAGAGCCTACCTGAGCTCCACTGCCTTTAAATGCTCTGTGGAGAGGGAAGGGAAAGAGGGGAAAACAAACACCGCTCTACATCCCTTTGAGCCAATATACGCTTTGCCCTGGATTAGCTCTGGTCCTGCATAAGCTGGGCTTCCACAGCATGTGTTCAGGCGGTAATCAAGGCCTGCCTGGAATAACACAAAAAATAGAGAGAAATGTTTGCTTTAACAGAGTTTATGTCTTCTGATCATAACACTTCAGAAGCCTCAGAGGCTTCTTCTCCTGTGTATATTTTCATTCATCTTATATTTTGCTTTCATTCAATGTGACCTCTCTAGGCAAATATTGTCTAACACCATGAGTATCACATAAATGTGCAGATCTCAAGCTGCTCACTTATCTAGTACCCTTGGCATGATGCTTTATTTTCCTCAGCTGATCATCTAGATTGTGCCTGTTCATTGTGCAACAACAGCCTGTTGGTCTCGATTACCTGTGAGAGGCTCTAAATTTGGCCAGGAAAAATCATTTAAGGATAAGTAATTATCTGGGACTCAGTAAGGCAGTCTTCCCATGCTTTCATAACAGCAGAGATACACACACACACAAACTCGTGGAACCCCACTGCTTTGCACAATCCTGTGCACACTCACGTGTGTCATGCACTGATTTCCCAGCCAGTCCTCGTAGGGTCTCTTACTTAGGACAGGAGTGCAGGGGAGCAGCCAGAAGCTGTTTGCATTCCCTGCTGTCTGCTGGGCAGCTTTGCTGGAGATGCTTGGGTTACTTTGTTTTTCCTTGGGAGGTGGGAAGGAGCTTTGGGTTGGAGGCACATCCCGTGCCAGAGCATCCCAATGGCACGTGTGGGGCACTGATCTGCAGCAGATGAAGGGGAGGAGGTCCCAGCACAGCTCTGCACCATGCTCTGCCACACTGGGCAGCTTGTTCCTGGCTCAGCAGTGCCATCAGACAAGAAGCAGGGAAGGAAATCAAGGATGGGGGGTACCATCAAACGCAGTTAGTGCATGCCTGTGCAATACAAAGAGACCCAGAGCTTGCGGGTTGTTCCTGCTTTTGTAGCATTTGTGTGCTGTAGCTGAGCAAAAGGTTCTGCTGCTTGAATCTTCTTCTGCAAGAGCCGCCTACCGGTAAATGTCTGCGGGGATGTACTCGGTGTGCACGTCTGAAGCCATTTGAGAACCTAGTCGTTCTTGCTGCAGGACCCCTGTCTTCTGTTAAAAGCTGAACGGTCCCCAGAGCACCTGTTTCCATCAGCTACCACCATCCAAAGCAGCCAGCCTTCTTACAGTCACCTGGCCCAAACATCCCTTTTGCTCTACACTTGATTCCTGCAAGAGATGGGAGCTCGGCACGCACACCATCCTTCCAACACCCCATCCCAGCAGCAAGGGATCACAGCGCTGGCACAGCTGAAACAAAAAGGGTGTGCGAGTTTCCTGTTAGCACTCAGTGTGAACAAATCTACCACTGAGCAACACCGTGAGTCCCCACTCACCTCAGCACAGGTCAACCTGTAACCCCAGCCTTCCCCTATCCATGTACACACGCACACCCATGTGTCACCCTGCCTGCTTTGCACACCCCCATGCACGCACTGCATCGTGTGCCCTCCTTTGCATTCACAGACGTGTGCCAACCACCCCTGGGAACACGTACGTGCCTACACCTTCCACAAACACCCCTTTGTGTGCACCTGTGTGCAACCCAACTCCTCAGCACACGCACACGTTTGTGCCACCCTGTCCACGCACTCACCACGTGCCCTCCAGCACCCAAGGATTGCAGAGATGCTCCAGACTGTGCCAGAGATGAAATATCACAGTGCTGGGACATTATTGATCACTAAGGAAAACACTTGGAAGCATATTCAATCTGCAGAAGCTGTAATTACTGGGCACAGTTAGCTTTCCTATGGCTCAGCTGGAAGAGGCGGGTGCTCTCAGACATCTGAGACACTTGCACAATGCTGGGATCATTCTGACGGAAACTATGTCTTCAGATATCATGGTTAAAACCATCCAAGATGATCATGCAGAGCCTTAGCTCTGGAGAAGCACTTCCTCCCCACCCTTCACTACTCCAAGCAGCTCCAACAAACTTCTCAGATGAAATCCAGGCCAGCACAGACCTGGCAGACCAGAACCAAGTGCAGCTTGTGGGACGGCAGTGCCCACTCCTTGCTTCCACCCTGCTCCAGCAGGTTAAGGAGTCTGAGCCTCACTGGCCTTTGACAACTCAAGACTTTCATCATCTCATGACAACATTTCTCACTAAGATACACCTCAGGCATTGAATTCTCTTCTCACTACCTCCTCCCAGTCCTTCCCTAGGAACAGAAACCATTCAGATTCTACAGCAAACTACAGCATCTGCACTGCAAGAGCACACTGAACCACCTGCAACAATGAAACGTGGTTTTGGAGAGTGGGTTTGAAAACACACCTTTAGACAGCTGTCTCCCTGTAGCCAAAAGGAAACCAAGCAGCAAAAGAAAAGTCCAGCCTGAAACATGCCCATGCTACTAGCCCAGGTTTTTCACAGTCAATGCAGAATCCATCCTGCTCTTGAGCTAACAAATGACCAGTGGGTCTCCTTTGCTCCACTCCTTCTCCTTCAAAGCCAGAAAAAGAAAGAATAAACAAGCAGAAGAAACCCAGACGTACCTTTCCACACACAGAGCAGAAAGTGGAACAGCAGTTGTCTCCTTCCTGAGACATGGTGGGGAGCATCCCAGAGGAAGCCCAAGTTCTTTGCTTCTCTCCACAGGGACTTCAAGCACTCTTGGCAAGAGCTGCTTTGGTTCTTTCTTCAACTGCTTCCATCACCAGAATCTCCTTTGGAAAAGGAACCCGAAAGAAAGAATCAGCAAATGAAAAAGAATGAGGAATAACCACTTTCCCAGTTTTCTTCTGACATGCAATTTAGACTCTCAACTCTGGCAAGGTCTTAAAATCAGCTAGTTACAAGAACTGTCCCACAATATATCCAGCTTCTGTACAGCTGCCGTTATTTCTGACAGCGAGTGTAATCACAGAATCATAGAATGGCCCGGGTTGGAAGGGACCTCAAGGATCATGAAGATCAATCACCTCCCTGTCCCTGCTGGCCATCCCCTCTTCTGATGGAGCCCAGGGGACCATTTGCTCTCTGAGCTGCAAGAGCACGCTGATGGCTCACGTTCTGTTTTTCATCCACCAGGACCCCCAGGTCCTTCTCTGCGGGGCTTCTCTTAAGGACTGCTCCTCCCAGTCTGTAGAAATGCCTGGGATTCCTCCAGCCCAAGTGCAAAACCTTGCACTTTGCTGTGTTGAACCTCATTAGATTCACCTAGGCCAACCTCTCGGTTGAGCTCCCTCTGAATGGCATCCCTTCCTTCCACTGCGTCAGCCGCACCACTCAGCAAACAGCAGAAGGTGCACTCCATTGCATCATTGGTGTCTCTGATAACCATGTAAAAAAGCACTGGTCCCAAGACAGACTCCTGGATGACACCACTTGTTATCGGCCTCCACCTGGACATAGAACCATGAATCACCACCCTCTGTCTGTGGCCTTTCAACCAATCCCTTATCCACCAGGTGGTCCACCTGTCAAATCCACATCCCTCCAGTTTAGAGATAAGGATGTGGTGGAGGGCAATGTCAAAGATCTTGCTCAAGTCCAGGTCAATGACATCTGTTACCTTCCTTTTGTCCACAAATGCCGTCACTCCATCATAGAAGGCCACCAGACTGGTTAGGCATGGCCTTCCCCTGCTAAAGCCACGCTGCCTGTCTTGGATCACATGCTCATTTCTTATGTGATCAAGCATGTCTTTGAGGCAGATCTGTTCTTCACCATCTACATCAGTTACAAATTTGAATCAAATAATTGGTGTTCCTGTCACCAAGAAAACCTCTTTGTCTTCTACTCCTGCTGCACTTCTGTGCTTTCACCAGAAGCAAAGGAAGAGACCACCTCCTAGATCCAAATTTTAAGAAACCAACACCCAATAGGTGTCATCTGAAGTAAAATAGCAGAGAAATTAAGATGACTCTTCTGCATCCAGTTTGGATCACTCCCTCACTCAGGCACACCACCATCAGATCAAGGAGATGCTGCCTTCAGCTTAGAGACTGTATGGGAAATCACAGCTTGAACCTCTGATTAATCAGCTGAGGCAAGTATTGGGTCAGCTGCAGGAGCACAGGTGAGAGTAATCTAGCTGTGCTCCCAGAAGGGGTGGACCTCGACTCAACCTCCTCTGAGACCTCATTTAAAGGCTGACCACCACTGAGACAGCATGTCTTAGAGATTGCTCCCTAGTTGAGGCTGCCTCAGCTTTCTAGTCAAGGTATCGATATTGGTGAGTTTCCCTTTGCTAATAACCTTAGGCTATTTACCACCATCTTGGTTAATATCTTTTTATTAGCCACCCTTACAGAGACCATAAGGGTTTGGGCTTCCAAACTCTCAGCAAGCATTTGGATCAGCCAGCTTCCTGCCGAGGAGCCCCCTGCATCACTGCTGCCTATTCTGGTACCGGACCCGCAGATGCTTCAGAGCTCATTAGCATGGACTTCCTTCCTCCCCTCAGCAGCTGCTCCTGCACTCACCTTCATTCCTACTCAGATACCGGCCGCTTCCAGCACCAGCTGACCTGCAAGACACAGAAAGGAAAGGTGGGAGTCATGCAAACGCACAAGCCCAAGGCTGTGTCACCACCACATATGGCAGCCTCGGGAAGTCAGCTGAAACTACAGCCTTTGTCAGAATGGAAACAGGCACCGTCAATTAAGTGTGACCTCTGAACTCATTGCCACCATCAGAAATAGGCACTGAAATCGCTCACTTCACTGCAGCTGGTTAACTCCAAATTCTTTTGCTTTTGGGTAAATGCGGACACGGAATTGAAGGACACCAGAAAAACGACATCTACTTCATTGTAGGTGGTTAAGCTTGGAAGCAGGACTTGAGCAAGAAATGCTTCTCAGCTCCTTGAAAGGCACTAATCCGGACCTCTGCCACAGGTGGCTGAGTGACACAAAAGTTGAGCTGCCCATTCAGAAGCACGTGGAGCAGGCCATGGAGCGGTTACATACCAACACATGAACAGGCACTTTCCCATTGGAAGGGAAATCCCTTCTCCCTGCCATGCCATGCCCACACCGCTCCTCAGGGCTGCACTGACAGCACAGACAGAATTGAAACATCTTTTGTCATCATTGTGGTTTTTCACAGACCCAGACAATGAGATACTGGGTTGCTGTGTGGGTTCCCAGGCGGCACTGCCATTTCCAAGCCATTGCTTCCTAGGGGCACAGAAAGGAAAACGCCTGAACAAAATTTCACCCAGAGATTGCTATTTTACCATTCTTCCATGCAAAACAGGAGGACAATACAGCGGATTTGTGCAGCTGCATCAACACCCTGGGTGCTAAAGGAATGCAAAGACAGAAATATCAAACCTACAAGGAGGGAAGCTATGTTTAGTAATATCTTTTCTCATTTACAACAGGCAGTTGGCACTACTAAAGGAAAATCCCAGGCCTCAGGTTCTGACAGTGCGACAATCTGGCACGGACTCAGATGTGAGTGATCCAAATGGTTTATTCCAGGTTCTAATACCACTTCTGTGAATTCACACGTTTTCTCTCTTAACTTTCCCACAGCCTTCACATGTCCGCAGAACATCCCACAAACTCTCCTTTACGGTGCACGTAGGCACTCATCCCACCAGAGCCATCAGTCATTCCTAGCCATGTGCTTCTCCTCCAGTCACGGACAGTATCACACGGCCATCATGCATCTTAAATGACTTAGTTTTTCTGTTCTTTCTGGAGGTGTCCTTGGTTCCTAGCCTTACCTTCTCATGCCGTTCATCTTGCTCTGCAGCTCCTGCTCTGAAGAGTCTTCTTATGTTCCCACATGACAGGAAGAAAATGAAGACACAACCCCTGCCACCAAGGTCAGCTCTGCAGCACACGTTACCTGAGGAGCACTTGGCTACTCATGCAAACTGCACAGTGCCAGGAAGATTGTTACATGTTGCACTTCTTCTTCTCCTGGCTCAGAAATTAAATTTTCTACCTAGAAAATGGAAAACAAACAAACAAGCAAACAAAAAACAACAACAACAAAAAACACCTCACCTGACATAAAGGAGACATGATTGTTACTATGGAATTCCGGAGGGCAAGGTATTTGCCCTCTCTATGAAGAAGCTGACTGCAAAGGACTAAGAACAGCCACGATCACGTTGAGAACTTGCGGGTAAAATTCGGGACTGAACCAATAATGGGCTTCTGGAGGTGAGGGTCTGCTCCAGGCCGCCTGGTCAAGGGAGCCTGTTGATGGGCCCTGCTTACTGCAGCTACCAGAAGCACTGCGCTCACTGACTCTCAACTTGCTGGGGGATTCCAGTCAGGCTGGGAAATCAGCATGGCTGGCTGCAAGCTGTCTGAGAGACTGCTGGAGTGCACTGGGAATAACTTTGTGGGCCAAGCATTAAGCACACCAAGCAGAAGGGAAGCATTACTGGACATGCTGCACAGCAGGGGTTAAGACTGGAGGTGGTCAGGGCTGTAGTGACCATGCCCTCCTAGAGTTCCTCATCTCAAGGAATGCGGGCCTGGCAAAAAGCAAAGTCAGGACCCTGAGCTTCAGGAGAGTCAGCTGCAGGCTGTTCAAAGAATTCTTGGACGAGGGACACTGGAAAACTGTTCTTAGGGGCAAAGGGTTCAAACATCCCTTTGTGTGCACCTGTGTGCAGCCCAACTCCTCAGCACAGCCCTGTGCAAGCACACATTTGTGCCACCGCATCCACGCACTATCTATGTGCTCACACACACTCACACAACCACATCCCTTAGTGCAGCCCTGTGCGCACACACACTCACACATGTGTAACCCCTTCCTTTCACTCCCAAAGTGCACGCACACACCGGTACCACAATGTCCTTGTGCAGCTCCAACACTCTGCACACCCCTGTGCACGTACATATATGTGCATGCTCGTCCTTGCACACATACCCACAGACCTACACACACCTGAGCAACACCACTGGTTTGTACACTCATGGACACAAATGTGTGTACAACACCATCCATGCACAAATACACACACACACACACACATGGATCCCCACTGCTTTGCACACTGCTGTGCACACTCACGTGTGTCATGCACTGATTTCCCATCCAGTCCTTGAGGGGTCACTTACTTAGGACAGGAGTGCAGGGGAGCAGCCAGAAGCTGTTTGCATTCCCTGCTGTCTGCTGGGCAGCTTTGCTGGAGATGCTTGAGTTGCTTTGCTTTTCCTTGGGAGGTGGGAAGGAGCTTTGAATTTGAGGCACATCCCGTGCCAGAGCATCCCGATGGCACAAGGGGGATCAGGGCCCCTCTATTGGTTACCTCGGTGGCTTGCAGCAACTGGAACTTTTTGCCTATTGAGAAAGCTAAAAAGTGTGAGTTCCTCCTGACCCATATCAACAAAAATCTCAACCATAAAAAAGAGACGTCTTCGTATTCAAGCAAATGACAACAGTAAGACCATGCATGTTGTTTTGTTGTATTTCCTCTGTAATCATGGGGAGGATATGAAGAAGTGGTATAATTCATCCACTTCTGCACTTCAGGCACAAGTTCCTTAGAATTGGAAGAGACCCTTAAAGGCCATCTAGCCCAGCTCCCCTGCAATAAAAAGGGACATTCACAGCTAGATCAGGTTGCTCACAGCCTGGTCATTAGTCATCCCAGAGGCAAAACACACACTGAATGATCTCTCCTTCAGTCATAAATCCTTGGAGACAACAGCATTGACACTGCATGTTACTGAAGCAGTAAAAGAAATTGCTCCTGTAACTCTCCTTGTGTTAAGTAAAATGATGATAAAAAGCAATGGAATGCTTTGACAGGACACCAAAACCATCCTCCTTCCTTGATATCTGCTGCAATGGAACCTTCCACTGGAAGAAAGCCTCTGATGACTTGTCACCCCAGAGAGGTCAGCTTTAGAAGCAGGACTGCTGCACAATAGAATGAACTGGGGCTCCTTAGCATCTCTTACATCCAGGAGGGGTGTGATCAGACCCACCTATCACCTTCAGGTGCGCTTTCTGACACCTTGTCTGACTTCACTGTCACTGTGCCAGCATCCTCAGGCTTAACCTGCTTCATTGTCAGTGTGCAGCAATTGCCAACGTTCTTGATGTCATTGTAATTGTTGGTGTAAAGGAGGTTGCCATTCAGGAACCATTCCATGTCCACGTCATCATGGGACAGCTCGCAGGAGAAGACAGCAGAGCTCTCTTCTTCAATTTCTACATCCTGCAGGTGCTTCGTTACTTCTACATTGCGGGCTGTGAGGAAACAAGGTGAACTGTTACCACTGTTACTATAAATCATACTGGGATGTGGTAGAATGGTTGGACTAGATGATCTTTGTGTAATCTTCTCAGTGAAGATTATACATTTATAAAGTTAGCAGGAGAGAACAGCACAAATCAACCCCAAGGAGAGAAATCTGAGGTGAAATAGGACATGGAAGAGGCCACCCTCCCTGCTCATACCTTCAGCTGTCAGCGTGGCCTCAGTCTCTGCAATTCCTGCCTTGCACTTGTACACACCAGCATCATCGGGCTTCAGCTTCAGAATTCTGAGCTCTACTGAATGCTTATCCCTCTTGATCTTGTACTTCTCAGAGGGCTCGATGGGTGTGCGGCCCTTGAACCATTTCACAACCTTTGGAGAAGGCCTGAAGTCACAGGACAGGATGACAGAATGACGTTCCAAAGCTGTCTTGTCCTCCAACTTCCTGGTGATTTCTATATGGTAATCTGCAAAGCAGGGGTGGAAGAGAAGAAAGGATGAGGACAATTAGAAGAAGAGGAAAGTCTCTTGCGTGTATTCCATTCCAATTAATGTCAAGTTCACAATGGTTCTTTGAACGACTCTAAAGATAAAACAAACAATTGTCTATAGGGAATGCCATTGACTACATTTCTATAAAGTAATACTGTATATTATCTACCAAATGCAAGGTCCAGCTCTTGTTCTGTGCTTATTAAATTGCTCCCAATTGTTGAGGCTTTTATTCAAATAAGAGTGAGTTGAAAATATAACAAGTACTTTAGGATGTGAATGGATAATCTTACGCTGGGGACAACAGCAGATAAAAAGCCTGCAAGTTTCTTTCAGATGAAATCAATGACAAACCGCACCAAATTTAGGTGCTACCAAACTTAAACTTGTCTAGTTCAGAAATACAATTAATTTCACCTGATTTGACTTCTTTGCTATAGCCAAGGACAAAACCTCAGCTCTGTAAATCTGAATAGTAAGCACATCACAGCTATTCAAACACATCTTTTACTGAGATGCAGCTGTCTCATTTAGTGTCCAACGACTTTGAACTGGAAATGGAGCAGACCAAAGCAGAATCTAAACATGGCTTCTACAAGGACTGATCAAATGCGGCCACCGTCAAATTCAAAGTATCTGATACAGAAGGATCACACTCACTGTCAGACAAAACCTCTTTGGAGAGGTGAACTGACTGCCCTGTTCACCCCCACTTTGGAAATAACTGCACTCATTTCCTACCTGCTCCCAGCAGTGTGGGATGGTGGGATAGCATCACACTTCCCACACTAAGCATCCCACCATGTCACTTGTTCCACCTAAACCTCAGTCCCAAAACAAAAGGGGAACTCGCTTCTGAACCCTCTTCACTTCATTTCAGATGTCTTATATGCTTGATCTCCAACCCACCCCCCACTCAGGAGAAAGACCCCCCGCTTACACCCTACCATCTTGTTGCATTCTGATGTTGTCATCAGCCTTCAGCTTGTTGTCCTCTTTGTACCACTGGGTCTGAACCTCATCGTGTGAAATCTCACAGACAAAAGATGCACTCCCATATTCATTCACTTCCACATCTTCCAGTGCTTTAACAATCTTGATATCTCCAGCTGTGAAACAGTAGAGATATATTTGTCAGGGTATTTCCAGAACTGAGTGCAGCATCTTTTCCTTACACATATTTGCATAGAAAATAAGTAGGATTATGTTTTATTCTAAACCATCATCCATTCCTGAGTCATTTCTCTCTTCAACACAGTCAATGCATTATTGCCCTTGAACTTAAAGACAGACCTACTAGCTACAATGGAGCTCCCTGCAAACAGTTTTCATGGAAACCAGAATCTCATTTATTCTAAAACCTTTCAAGCAAAATTAAGGGTAGAAAAACAATAGAACTGACTGAATCTTTAAGGTCATTTAGTTCCAGTCCCCCTGCTATAGGCAGGGACACCTCCCTCCACACCAACTCTTCTCCTCAGGGTCAAGGCTTCTCTCAAATCATTCTCCTCTAAGCCTGTGCCTGTGCTTGGGATTGCCCTGACCCAGGTGCAGGGCCTTGTACTTGGCCACACTCAAGTTCATGAGGCTGCCAAGGGCCCACCTCTCCAGCCTGTCCAGGTCCCTCTGGGTAGCATCCCTTCCCTCTAGCACATCAACAGCACCGCTCAGCTTGGGGTCATCTGCAAACTTGCTGAGGCTACATTTGATTCCACTCTCCATGTTGCCTACAAAAATGTTAAATAACACTGGTCCCAACACCACCCTCCACCTGGACACTGAGCTATTGACTGCAGCTCTCTGAGTGTGACCATCCAGACAGTTCCCTATCCTGCAACTGGTCCATCCATCAAAACCATTTTTCTCCAGTTTGGTGACCAGGATGTCATGCAGGACGGGATCAAATGCTCTGCACAAGTCCATGTAGATGATGTCAGTTGCTCTCCCATTATCCACTGATGCTGTTACTCCATCATGAAAGGCCACCAAGTTTGTCAGACATGGCTTGACCTTGATGAAGCCATATTGGTTACCACCAATTACCTCATCTTTATTTTCCAAACTATGCCAAGGAGAACTAGACAGAACTCTACAGTGTTGTGTCACTACAAACCTGTCTGAACCATTGGCTTCTCTGCATGCTCATCACTAGTCTCTCCTTAGCTTGTGTGCCTACAAACAATGTATGGGGAATGTCAGCCACAAATCTTACCTAGGGGACATCTTTGCTTCAAAATCCTTTGAACATCACACAATCCCTTTTAACTCTCCAGGTCTGCATTTAGTTATGTCAGAATCAGGCCATATTTCTGTGCTGCTATATCCCTTTCCTTCTGAAGGGCCTGGATACAACTTGGATTAACCTCAGGAGAAGAGTTCCTGCATAGAATCATAGATTTACCCAGGTTGGAAAAGACATTGAAGATCATCAAGTCCAACCGCAGCCTAACCAGTACCCTAACTCTAAAAACCCTACACTAAATCATATCCCTGAGTACCACATCCAAAAGGCTCTTAAACACAACCAGGGATGGTGATTCAACCACCTTTCTGGGGAGCCTATTCCAGTACCTAAAATCTCTAGTATCTAAATCTCTCTAAAAGAGCACAGGTATTAATCTGACCAGAAAGGTTACTGTTTGTTCATAAAATGAGCCTTTTCCGCTCCATCTTGCATAGGCCACTGGGCACAGGGTAGCTGGGAGACCACAGAAAAAGTGGTTCTGTGAGCAATAGGGAAACTACTGCCTAATCCAACTCCTCCAATCTCTGCGCTCTGCCAGCATGTCTAAATAGTGTGGCAGATACACACAGGAGATAAATATTTCCACTTCCCTCAGCCAACACTGCTCTGAATTTCTATGGGACACACAGTTGGATGAAAAGGCATTTGACAAAGAAGGAAATGAAAGAGTTTAATCTGCTGTGTCATTCTCTCGGTAGCCAGAATAACTAACCCTCGCCAGTGTTAGTTCAAAGAATAGGCAGATTTTATCTCCTGACATGAGCAGTAATTCAAAGAAGCTGGTATATGATCCAGTATCCTGCATATTCACTGCAGGCAGGCAAAGACATTATGAGATAAGGGAGATCTACACATCACTTGTTATGAACACCTCATAAAGATAAAACCACACACAAGAGGAGAGTTTATGAAGAGGACTACTCTTGGACTACTTTCCAAGAGGCATCAATTAGTAACTCTCTTCGCTCATTTTTCACACTACTCTACAGTGTCCTCCTGAGCCCCCTTACTCCTGTTGCCAACTGCTGATGCAGGGAATCCTGAGGAACCAAGGATTCATAGTTGTTCCATCAGTAGTCCTTGGTCAGCTCTCCCTCCCTGCCCCTTCTGTTTTGATCCCACTAACCAAATTTTAGTTAGTCTGAAAAGAGGATGGAAACCTCCGCAGCAATTAGTTTCTAAATATCTTGCAATGGGCAGCTTGTAGGAGCCCCATCTCAATGCCCACAGCACAGGAGGCAGGACTGCTTAGCCCATGCACTAGTGCATTTACCAGCACAGATGTAAGCCCAGATCTATGCACACCAAATACAGGCTCTCAGTTTGCACAAGGAGGCATCCATGGAGCTGAAGTATTAGACAGATATTGTGGTGGGGCAGCAGTTATTGAGACACCAGACAGAAAGGACACAGATAACGTGGCAACTCAGCTTTACCATTATGACTGATGATCGAACATCTAATTTCACTGCTCAAAAGAGAACTTACATATAACTGGAAAGAATGAAATTCACAGGGGAAACCACACACAGACACACACAAAAGCAATACAAAGGAGATGAAGGATGGTTTACATACTAGTGATTCACTCTGAGACGCAAGGAAATGAAAGAGTATCCCCAACCATTTGCCTCCTGAAATGCTAAGTATATAAACTCATTGCTGTGATAACTATGCCAGACGTGAGTCATACACTGTAAAACCTTATGGGGTCAATCAGTTTAACTTCATAAATTCATTACACCAACAAAAACAGACCATCGTGTCCAGGCAGGTTCATTTCAGCTCTTCAAAGCTGTTGGTAAAACTGCCTGAGAGCTGAAATGCTTACCAGCAAAAGCTAAAACCTGTAAATCAAATGTAATAGGCTGGCTTTGTCTACTGTATAGAAATGATGTCTGAAAAAAAGAAAAGGAAAAAAAAAAAAAAAGAACCTAAACCAGAACAAATGGAATGGCTGCATAAAACAGCCAGTACTGAAACAGCAACCCAACCTGGTTGCAGAATGAGAGAGAAAATGAGAGATCACCAAAGTCATGGGACAGGACAGATGTTCATGTTCATGCTAACACTGAACCCAAGTGGCCACATGAGGACAGCATCTAGTAGGAAATCAGAAAAAAGCATCCTTTCATACGTCCCTTGGGAAGGTGGCATCTACCAGGGCACAGCAGACCCGTGTGTTCAGTAACAAGTCTGATGCTTCAGAGCCTGGTGATGAGCTACAAACTGGGGTTTAACCAATGCAACACATGGAGGGAAAATCTGTCTTGAGCATAAAGAAGAAAGAGAAAGGTATCCAAAAGGACTAACCAAGAAATGCCCAAACTGCCCATGAAGCATTTCTTCCCGTGGTGCAAAATACCACAATAGGATTTATTTGTACTTTCAGTTAAACATAAAATGAACCTTTAGGGTAGCTGATGTCTTGTCTTAGGCTGCTCAGCATGTGGATGTTCCCTGATCTTCATATTCACACTTGTGAATAATGAGACTTCTCTTATTTCCCTGGGAAGTAATGCCCACTTTTTTACTTTGACAGAGCTCCTTCCCATCCTAGAAGGGAAAATATCAAGTCAGATCTCCATGAGTCCTTCCATCTCTGCACTGAGCAAAGGGAGCCTTCAGATCTATGCTTAATTCACCCACTCCCCTAGAATTAATGGAACTGTGCTTACTGGAACATATGCTGAAGCTTAAGCACAGTGCAGTGTTTTCAACATGTAGGAATGGCTATAGAACATGCATAAATTCTGGCTGACCTATGACAGCTTAAAGCACTGCGGAGGACTGTTAACAAGCCTGTTTGGACATCACCTTGAATAAATGATGTTATCCCCAAGTAAGGGAAGGAACAGCTGAGCACCGGGGAGTTACACAAAGTGCCAGAGCAAATTCTCACACTGTCAGGTGCAAAGAAAACTCAGATTTCACCCTAAAACCCAGTTCACAACAAGGCTACAAAATCCTGGCTGAGAATTTCTGTGTTAGACTTGAAGCTCAAGACTGTACTCCAACCAACAATATTTTGTGCAGCAAGACCTCAGGAGTTCACAAGAAACCCAAAACAAACTTCCATTTCTACTTGATAAATGAACTCAGGACATAATAACAAAGAGTGCTGATCTGGGCAAGTAAAAGAGCACTAAGAAAAGAGAGCAATGCAAAAGCTATCAAGCAAAAGCTCAGACTCGCATCCCTTGGAAGTGAAATTAAAGGCTCTCATTCACTTCCAGAGAAGTCAGAAAGGAAAATACCATTACATGCCATACCTTGAACCACTTGACGTCCACCATGGGCCTGGACAGCTCACACTCAAATGTGACCTTGTCCTTCTGAGTGACGCTAATGTCTGCCAATGGTTTGCTGATTTTCACAGGCAATTCTGAGAAGGAGAAAGAAGGATGCGGATTTAGTTGGGAATGAGGTCTCTAGGAGCATCTGGCGTAAGGAATAATGAAAGGCAGTGCCTACTCTCCATGCTTACTAGAACTTGTAATTAACATTAAAAAAACCTATTGTTTTGAGCACATTATCATTACTTGTGCTAGGGACAATAACGTTCCAAAAATCCTCTTGATATTTGAGGGATACTCTGGTGGTAATGGCCCAGTCCAAAACATTCTTTGCAGCTGGAAGGGAAGCTGGTTCTGCTGTTAAAGTAATCTGGGACAGGAGCAGATAATGACACCTTGCACCAACCAATACCTGTCACAGTGAGCCTCCCCGATGAATGATTTGGACTAATTAAGCTTTTCCCTGATGAAAGCCTAGAAGTATATCACAAGAAGGACCAAGTTACCCATGACCTTTTATTTGTCTTACTCAAGCATCTCCTCCTGACCATAACTGACAATAAAATATTCAGCCAGACTACAGGTTTGAGCAGCTGAGTTGTTTCTAGGATCTCCTGTAATCTTAAGCTAGGAACACAGACTTGTCTTTTGACTAAGTGTCTTTTATAGTGCACTAAAACAACAGGTTTTCACATGGCTATTCCTCATTTACCTTGCTCTGAACTCATTCTCAAACCATGCGGGATCAGTCCAGGGAGAAGGGGAGGAGAAGGGAAGGGAAAGGGGAAGTCTATGGTCCTCTAAAATCAGGCTTCTCAGCCTAAAACTCAACAGCAAATAGCAGTCCACTTCCCCACATTGCTAGACTCCAAGCATTTAAAGAACATCAGCTGACCACATTATGAGCTCTAACATAGCCAAAGGAATTCATATATTCAAATATTCTCTTCAGTGATGAGAAATATGGAGCATAACTTCAGACTTCTGCTGTTAAACTCTCACTTCTATCATAAACCAGGGTAAGAGTTCAATGCTGTTTTAGATGGAGGACTCATATTTTAAATAACTCATCTCATTAAGGCTTGGATTCCCTACTACAATTAGTTAAATTCCAGTTTGGATCATGCTTCACCTTGGATCACTTAGGGCTTCAGCCACTTATTGGAACTAACTCAATTTGTCTACAGAGAAGCTGTTTTCTATAGCAACAATAAGCTGTGATTGCAACTGGATGTCGGGAGAGCACAAATCCCGCAGTTATCCTGTACCAACATCCTCTCCTTCCATCAGAACAGCAAGTTTTTAAACCAGACTCATGCAAGCTTGCATGACACACCTTGTGTAAAACTGTTGGCAGCCATCAGGACAGCCAGTTGCTTCCTGTATAGACACTGTTCCATCAGTTTGGGTTTTTTGTCTCGCTAGAACAACAGCCAGTGTCTGAAAACTCCCACAACTGAAGCAACCACACTGATATACCGCAGTCACTGGAGGTGCTCAAGAGCCACGGGTATGTGGCACTGGGGACGTGGTTAGTAAGTCCAGTGAGGGTGGGCTGCGTTGGACTCAGCTATCTCAGTGGTCTTTTCCAGCCTTGGGTGCAACTTGTAAGAGGGAATGAAGCAGCAAACTGCCCAGCACTGAGCTGCATTCTTCTGACACATGGTATCAGTGAACTGCTGTATTTCCCTATCTTCTCTGGAGCTATTGATCTAACCTAACTGAAAAAGTAAGCCTGAACCTAGATATAAATCAGGATCATAGTCACCCATGGTTGCTTATATATTCAGAAAGACACTCTAGAGGGTAATTCAGCGCATCTAGAAATTAAAGTAGAAGTTCCTTAGTCAAAAATATTCCACAGCCAGATATTCACCTCGCTACCACTACATTAAAAAGGAGAATCCAACTTGTGGTGTGGGTCATTGATGTTGTTCCGGGGGGAACTGTGGCTGTTCCATGCCCACAGGGTAGAAGACAGCCAGTCTTCCTCTAAGCCACATAAAAAGCTGCTTAGTGCTCCCAAAGCGAATGCTCACCAGTTGTTTCCAAATTGAAGGTCATCTTCTGGCCAGCAGCCTCGCAGATGTATTCTCCAGCATCTTTCTTCTCCAGCTGCTCCACAAACAGACGCCGTGTTTTGCCCACAGATTCCATTCTGAACTTTCTGGAGGAGGCAAGCAGTCTTCCATCCTTGTACCATTTTACTTCGCTTGGATCCTGTGCTACTTCACAGCTGAGGGAGGCACTTGCTGCCAGGGCAGCACTCACCTCTTTCTGCACCTGCTCCTGGTTTATAAACACAGGTTTTGGCTCTGAGGGAAGAAAAGAAAAAGTATTGACTGAGGGACTGAAATGAGACCAACTTGCAGGTTTGTATGTACAGGCTGGAACAGGTTTAGGTTACCACTTGTGCCCAAACTAATAGCCTTCACTAGAGAATATCATCTGTTGAAACAAAGTGTCAAATCTAGGCAAGAAAGATCCTAGGAACTGAAGGAACCAAGAGGGTCCTTGAACACCAGTCCCATGGTTGCAAGTCACTATGCAAACATATTGAACCCAAAAGAACATCTGTCCTGCAGGCAACCAAAACCTGAGTTCCTTTTACTTAAGACCCACTGTGAAACATCAAAACACATAAACATGTGATAGTCAAACCACTGGCTGCCTTTTCATGACCCAGAACAGTACTCCTGGCTTCCTGAACAGACTCCTCATGGCCTCTACCATTGCCACAACTGTGACTGTCAAAGGCACAAAGGAAATATGCTCACCAACGCAGTCCTTTGTTCTTTGTGTGTGATTTGCTGATATCTATCTTACTTTGAGCTCTGGCAATAGTCAGCTCTACCAGGTCTCTTACTGTGAGTAGCAGACTCACCTATCCAGATGCAGCCTCCAACATAAAGGCATAGTAAAAAGGCAGTGTACTACTAGGAGAAGTTCCTGCTTCTCCTGCCATGAAAGGCTGCACGTAGAACATGCACTCCAGCCTCACTGCACATACTTATCTTAGTCAAATGTTTAGGTGAACAAGAATTACAGTTTGGGATCTCAGGCACAGGAGAGATTTGAATAATATCTTGAATATTGCTTCCACTGTACATATATTACTAATTATTGCTCTACAGACAGACTGAAACAGGTCTTTGTGTCATACTGAAACCAAATACTTTCTACAAACCCAGGCAATCAAGTCTAAGGAAAAAACCTCAGCACAGACTACTGCACCTGGATCACTGTATAATAGAAACTAGATTTTACTTTACTGTTCTCTGCTGTATTTCATACAACACCTGTCTTACCTGTGACATGAATCTTGAAGGTGAGTTTCTGGCCAGCAGCCTCGCAGCTGTACTCCCCTGCATCTTTCTTCTCTACCTGGATCACCACCAGCCGACACTGTTTGCCCTCTGACTCCACCTTGAACTTCTTGCTCGAGGTGATCAGTTTCCCCTTCTTGTACCACTTCACCTCCATCTTCTCCTGGGCCACCTCGCAGCTCAGCGTGGCATTTTGAGTCAGTGCAGCCTTCACCTCCTTTTGTACCTTGTCCTTGTTTGTAAACACGTCTTCTTTCTCTGCAGGGACATCACAACAGTCACACCATTTTGCTGTAGTCTGCTGCAGAGCTTACTCCAGTTCCCCATTTTCATTATACTTGCCCTTCACAGGGACCATCATGATGCCTCATTAAGACAGGAAAATACTTTCCCCTCTATTTTGCCTTGGGAAATGAATAGGCATATCATTTCATATCATATCATAAATCTAAACATTTCGCAGTCTGATAGCAGATTTGGACATGAGATTTAGAACACCTGCATGCACTGCTGAACCTCCTCCCTTCTCTTTGTTTCTTCTGATGTCTCTCTACATTTCCAGTAAATCAGAAGGGAATGGCCCTCTAGAACAGGTTGCCCAAGGAGACTGTGGATGCTCCATCCCTGCAGGCATTCAAGGCCAGGCTGGATGTGGTTCTGGGCAGCCTGGGCTGCTGGTTGGCAACCCTGCACATAGGAAGAAGGGGGTTGGAACTGGATGAGCACTGTGGGCCTTTGCAACCCAGGCCATTTATGAGTCTGATTAGTGGCATTTTCCACCTCATTGTGTCATTCAAATTTTGTAACCAGATCTCATCAAACACCTCCCCTTTTCTCACTCCTTGCATGCCTGGTGTGCTCTTGCACTGTAACCCTGCAGACACCAGCTGACTACAAGAGCTGCACAAGTTACCCTCCTTGCCTATTGTTTGTTGCAGTAATTCATTCCTGGATGGAAAAGCACATGTAGAAAAGTGTTGCTATGACACTAGATGACAAAGAAAGTCCTATAGCCAAAATGTTTTGCACCAGAGAGGCTGTCAGTTGATCCTCCAAATGCAAGACACACAAAATGAAGTGTTCCTTTATCTCTGGGATTCCAAGCATTTTCTCACCTCTGACTTTCACTTGGAACGTTGCTTTGTCATCTTTTGTTTCACAGCTGTAGCTCCCTTGGTCTTTCAGGGTCACATTTTTGACCATGAGCTTACGGTGCGTCCCCTGGGAGATGATGGTTGTCCTCTGGTCCTGCTTCACCTCTATTTGATCTTTCTTCCATACGACAGCTCCGCTTGCAGCTGACACCTCACACACCAGCTCCAGGTCTTCAGAAGGACTGACTGATATTTCTGGAGTCGTTTTGGACTTGCTGACAAAATTAATGGCTTCATCTGAAGAAAAAAAGAGAAAGTGGTTTACATCCTGACTCAGGCTTATTCAGCACAGCATGAAGATACAGTTAGAACTGATTGTAATGTCTCTGCTCATTACATCTGGGGGATCAAGTTTCACCTCTGGAGGTACTCACATACAAACGTGTGCTTGATTCTCCTGTGTAAGGAAAGAGTAAGTTCTATGCAGACAGTTCTTATTTCTTTTAATCAATTCTGTATTCTGCACATGTTCTTCTGAAGCTAAAATGAAGGCAGCTAAGTAACCTGTTTGCAATACATGAACAAACCAATTCAACACCTTGTCTCTAAGCTAACAAGCAGCGTTTGATGAGCACATCAGTATTTCATGCCCTTCATTCCATCCAGACTGTATTGGCAATAACTATGCTGGTATTAACAAGGATAGCAATTACAAGCAAAATGGTAGAAATACAGAAGATATAAGGAAAAGGGAACTCACCAGAGCTGAGGCGATCCTCCCTGGTGAGCGATCTCCAAGAGATGCTGCCTCAGTGAGGGTCAGCCCTTAAATGAGGTCTCAGAGGAGGTGGAGTCGAACTCCACCCCTCCAGGGAGCACAGCTACATAACTTTCACCTGTGCTCCCACAGCTGACCCCACACTTGCCTCAGCTGATCAATCAGTGGTTCACATTGTGATCTCCCATACACTCCACCCCTTCACAACGTGAACCAATGATTAGGTGAGTTCCCCTTATTACAGAGACCCAATCACGATGCTGATACAATCTCCCGTCGCATTAGATGTTGATATTATTCAAATGATGATGATTGGATGGGTGTTTATGATCTTCATTGGGCCAGTGCTTGATAGATGTTACCGGAGACAAATCATCTTGAAGTGCAGGTCCGTCTGCGTTTCATCAGTCCAGAGTAATGGTCCTAGAGGCTTAGAATCAATCTTAAGGGGAGTAATATAGATGTTTCAAGGGTACTAGGAGGGGAAGATCCGCCCTCCAGGGCAAGATACAGGCCGTATTCTTACCTTGGGTCAATACTTCTGCTTGTACTGGATTATGTCCCGGCCTCCGATACCATACCCTCTGGCCAGATATCTGTGGCTGTATCACTATATCTGGCACCAGAGGAGGACTCTTGATCTGCCACAGGGACATAATAGGTGTTCCTTTAGCAATAAAGGCCGGAGTATTGACCACGATGTCAGTAGGCCATGTACCTATCACCGAGGGGGTGACTGAACCTCCCACCTCCAATAATCTCCCCAAGGTGCAAGTAGGCCACACCATTTGGGTCCTACCTGCACCTTCCAAGGCCAATTTATCTTATGGATTCCCGGTTCTAAATTCTCAGGGGCAGGGAGCAGAAGATTATTTTCAGTACCAACCTGCGGTTTTACCTTATTATCGGTGCCTGTAATTTGGATCCTAAGAGGGGAGGCCCGTATAGTTTGTAACATTTTCAGGGCACTGGGTCTGCCATCCCGAGGTCTTTCATTCAGGTCCCGCACGGTTTCATATAATCTTTTTGTCCACCCCTGCAGGGACTGAGAGTCTGTTTTCAGGGCAGCCTTAAGGATACCATTATAACGTTCAATAAGGCCTGCCCCTGTTGGGTTATATGGCAGGTGGAATCGCCATTCAATGTTGTTTTCTTCTGCCCAGCGCTGTATCATCGCTCCAGTGAAGTGAGTCCCTTGGTCACTCTCGATAACTTGAGGTGTCCCGTATGCAGACATCAGTTTAGTAAGTGCCTTAATTGTGTATGCTTGATTTGCCTTTGGTACAGGATAGGCTTGCAGCAGTCCACTTACAGTGTCAACGCAGGTCAGGGCATATCTCGCCCCCTCAGACCGAGGGAGGGGCCCAATGTAGTCGACCTGCCATCTCTGAAGAGGACTATATCCTCTAGCAATGTGGGATGTTGTTTCAGGCAACAGTCTCGGTCTCATCTTTGAGCAAGCATCGCAATCCTGACATGCTTGAACGATATCAGATAGTTGTACAGGCAGCCCCCATGCTTTAGCAGCTGCCCACATTATCTTCTGTCCAGCATGCCGTAGCTTCTGATGTAACCAACGGGCAATATTTTCAGATTGTGAATTCTCAATCCATCGGATTCGGGCCAGTGTGTCAGCTTCATCATTTCCTGGTGACTGCAAGGGTTGATGACCAGAGACATGGTAGACACATACTGTCCTGTGTTTGACCGTATTCCAAATGTCTACCCACATGTCTTTACCCCAAATCGGTCGGGCGTGGATAGTCCATTCCTGGGTAGCCCATTGCGTAATCCACAGAGTGAGCCCCCGGTACACAGCCCAACTATCTGTACAGATGTTCAAGACGCCGTCACCAGGTTCTTTAGTTATAACCATCCACACGGCTCGCAATTCTGCCCATTGGCTGCTTTGACCATCCCCCTCATCAAACCAGATGGTCTCAGTAGAGGGATGGTATGCTATTGCTCGCCACTTGCTCGGGTTGCCTCTGCTGGACCCATCCGTATACCAGGCATCTTCAGGAATAGGATATCTTCCTTCCTGAACGGGACTCTTCTCTGGTGGAGCAACCATCGGTTCTTTTGATGTATCACTGTGATACGTCACTGGGCCTAGGATCTTCTGTAGTTCTTCTTTAAGTGGAGATGAAGACAGACTGCTTCTCTGGCTTAGATAGGCGACCCATCGTGCCACCGTTTGTGCTTGGGCCACCCCCGTCTTAGGAAGGTGAGTCAAATCTCTCACCCACCCCTGGATTGGTAATGAAGTCTTAACTATGACCTCTGCTGTTTGCGTTATCGGCTCTACTGCTTGTAATGCCGAATAGGCAGCCAATAACTGTTTCTCAATCATGCTATATCGTTCTTCTGCTCCGTGCCAAACCTGAGACCAGAATCCAATGGGGGTTCGAACAGAACTCTGGCGTTGCCACAGGCCCCAGCCAAAACCATCTTGAGTAACATGAACATCTAGTTCAGCTGGGAGGGTCGGATCAAATATACCCAACGCCTGAGCTTGTTTAACTGCCAGTTTTGCCTGTTGGAAAGCATCCTGTTCTATCTTTCCCCAATTCCGTGATTGACCCTTCTTTGTAAGCTTGTATAATGGCCTTAATAGCTGAGCTAAATGAGGTATAAAGGAGCGCCAATACCCCAATATACCCAAACATTCTTGCAATTGTTTTGATGTTGTAGGGACTGGAAACGCTTGGACTTTATCTACTACCGCACTGGGTAGTACTTTGGTTTTCCCGGACCAAATTACTCCCAGGAATTTTACAGATAGCCCCGAACCTTGCACCTTCTGTGGGTTTATAGCCCACCCTCTTTTCTGCAGGTAAGCTATCAACAAATCTGCTGCTTGTCTCACCGCCTCTAACGAATCGGATGTTAACAGGAGGTCATCAATATAATGATATAAATTGACATTATTTGGCTTTTCCCACTTAGCCAGATCACGTGCCACTAAATTATGACAAAAAGTGGGCAAATGTACGTACCCTTGGGGTAGGACCTGGAAAGTCCATTGCCTCCCTTCCCATGTAAATGCAAACTGATCTTGCGATTCTTCACTGATTGGAATACTGAAGAATGCATTCGCCAAATCCAAGACACAGTTATATGTTTTGATTTCCCTGCTTAGTATGTCCATTAGGGAGGCAATATTGGGTACAGCCGCATGAACAGGTGGCGTGACCTTATTTAATTCCCTATAGTCTACTGTCATCCTCCATGTTCCATCCGGTTTTCGCACTGGCCATATTGGGGAGTTATATGGGCTATGTGCAGGCCTTATAATACCCACTCTTTCTAATTCCTGCACCGTCTTTGTTATTTCATCCTGCCCACCCGGGAGTCTGTACTGTTTCACATTAGTAATCCGGCGTGGCTTCGGCAAACAAATAGGCTCATGTTTTGCATGGCCTCTCAATATTGTCTGGATTGCCCGGATACTAATGCATCTCTGCCGCAATCGGAACTCTCCCACTGTTGTATGGAGAGCCAGACCCCACAGGATATCAATTCCTAATATATACTCTGGAATTGGGGCAATGGATACCTTGTACTCCCGTGGTGGAAGACGCCCGACCCCCAGTTTTACCCAGGTTTGGGTGACCGGAATGGTTTGTCCCCCAAAACCTCCAATCATCACTCTATTACCTTTAAATTTAGTTGGGTCTCCATATATTATAGATGTCTCTGCCCCGGTATCAACTAGGGCCATAACCTTCTGTATATTCTTTCGGGACCAGTATATCGTCAGTTCCACATAGGGCCTCCGGTCCCGTCTAGAGGCCCTAAGAGGACTGACATCCCTCGTCAAGCCATGAACTGAGCCAGATTCAAGTCTTTTACCTCCGATACCTCCGGTGTCGTAACCCGAGGCACCTGAGGTGGCTTCTTTTTCCTATTTGGAACTATAAAATCTTCTAAATTCCATGTTGTTGTTGGTCGCCGCTCTATAAATCTTATCCCTGGCCTTTTGGGTTTATTCTGAAATTTTTGTTCATCCTTCAGTTGCTTCCACAACTGAAGGAGAACCTGATTGGGCTGCCCATCAATTTTTGAAAACTGAACGCCTGCCCGGAGCAGATCATTAAACATTTGTTTCCGGGATACCCTAACAGGTCCTGCCCGAGAAGTTCGCAGGGCCGATCTTCTGGCTCGCACTGTTGGAAAAGCCTCGGCATCCTCAATCACCCTGATATTGCGCTTAGCTCGTAAACGCTCAGTTTCTCCGAGGTCTGCTACCAATTGGGCGGCTTGTTGGACTACTGCCTCTGCGGATACTACTGGATTAAGTATGGAAACCAAGGTTCCATACATATGAGAGGGTGCTTGCTGTAAAATTAGGTCCCTCATTCCCGCAGAAAATTTAACCATATCAGGGCTATCGAATGTGTCTTCGTAGATAGCCTCTCTCATACCTAATTCGCGTATATAATTTTGAAGGTCTTCCATAGAAGACCACATCCCTGCGTTTACTGGCATGTCAGTTTTATTTGTCCACACCATGCGGCAAGCAGCCATTATCCATTCTACAATTGAATGGTTTTCTTCAGGGAACTGAGTCCCAGCATACAGTCTCTGCCGAAGGGCAGGATGTACTGTTATTGTGGCCAACTTAGATACTTCGGGGCCACTAACCAGTACACTATCTGCCCCTGAATCCCATAACCGTAATAACCAAGCCGGAACACTTTCCCTTGGCCTTTGCCTAAATCGTTGCACTAGGTCCATGAGTTCAGTAGGCGTATATGGACGGGCTGTTACATGTAAAACAGATTCGGCAGGGGGCCATTGATCAGGAGGCACTCCTGCTGGTCGATCTTGAATTTTCTTTGTTTTTTGAGTTATTACTGGACGGACTTCTAGTGAGTCCGTCTCAGATGGTTTTTCTAGATCAGATTTAGTGATCTTATTTTGATTCATTTCTTCAGGATCTTGATCGTCATTAAATGAAATGTATCTAATTTGAGGGTTGGAGGAAGAAAATGACGGTTTTTTTCCTGTCAATAGATTGATCTCACCCTCCAATTTTTCAATACGGGCCTTTAACAATTCATTTTCATGTGCAATGTTGTTTGATTTTATCTCTGCCCGATTTAAAGCATTTAATAATGGCCAGGCTGCCATAGATGCAGCCATTCGCTTTTCTTTTGTAATTAAGATATCTTTTTGTAGTCCTAGAAAGTAATCAGTTAGACAATAGGCGTCCATGTTATTTGGTACTCTTAAAGGGCCCCATTGTTCAATAATTGTTGCTAATTGGTAATATGGGGACGCCTCAAAACCTGGAATTTGTCCAGGGAGGCATGTCCCTAAGGGGGTGGTCTTCTCCCCCTTGTACCAATTAAAGATTTTCCACACAAAGGACATTTTTTTTTTTTTCCTTATATTTCTAGATGCCAAGTCAGTGGCTCCTGCCTGGCTCGCCAAATGTATTGGCAATAACTATGCTGGTATTAACAAGGATAGCAATTACAAGCAAAATGGTAGAAATACAGAAGAAATAAGGAAAAGGGAACTCACCAGAGCTGACGCAATCCTCCCTGGTGAGCAATCTCCAAGAGATGCTGCCTCAGTGAGGGTCAGCCCTTAAATGAGGTCTCAGAGGAGGTGGAGTCGAACTCCATCCCTCCAGGGAGCACAGCTACATAACTTTCACCTGTGCTCCCACAGCTGACCCCACACTTGCCTCAGCTGATCAATCAGTGGTTCACATTGTGATCTCCCATACACAGACAGAACCTGCCTGAGGAGCAAGCTGATGGCTGTCAGCTACAGGCAGACCTAGCTTTGTACTGCATTTCTTAGAGCAACAACTGTTGCTTTCAGTCACTGAATATACCAAGGTCAATTACTATGCCAGGAACATTTATGGCATCAGTGAACAAAAAATGCGTTAAAAATTGTAATAGACAGGAGCCATTTATTCTTTTATAACTAGGTGACCAAAGAACAACAGTCCTTCTAGAGTCAAGCTGTTAAGAACTAATAGCATCAATCAATATCACATAGATAGATTACTTCCCTGCCCTAAGACCATCTTGCGACCATTTGGTGCTCCAAATTAAGCCCTCTTGATGGCATTTTGTCTGAGCCATGCGACATTTTGTGATAGGAGTTACTGCTACTGTTCCCTTAACCCTACACCAAAGTAGGAGGTATCCATTCTCAGGGAATCATGCAGGCTTCCTCTGTATTTGATGCTCAGAGACAGCCCCAGAACTTTTTAAATCTTAGCTTAGCTCTCATCCAATAATGTTCATCAAACAGTGCAACTTGTCCTTTGGGGATGCCTTTGTTCTGCATCAACCAGTTCCAACAGAGTCTTCTTGGCTTGTTTTAGATCAGTTTTTCAACAGATAAAGCCAGGGTCTTTGAATTACAAAGTGAAATTGCAGAATGCATGATTCTCAACCAAACAGAACGGGAGGTGGGATGCAGGGTGAATACCTGAGCCAACACCACCTGCAAGCAATCCTTCAGTATCTTAGGAATCTCTAGCCACCCCAAATCCAGTGTTGTGCTTGATCTATCATCTCTGCTGAGTTTTTAGCTAGCTGATGGTGAGCATCACGGTGGTGATGGGTGAGCAGTCGGACTAGAGGGTTTTAATCAACCGTAAGGATCCTGTGATCAGAGGAACGTGAATGTGCTGTTAAAGGTCACAAGCGCTGCACTGCAGCATGAGCATACACAGCGAAAGGCTTTCAGTAGAGCTTCAGTTCATAAATGAGGACTGGGTTATGGAAAATAGGCTCAAGATATAAAACAGAAAACAGATCTTAACGCCAGGTTCTGTGAATGCAACCAGCTGAATTTCACAGATATTGAATTTCAATGACAATTTCTTGTGTTATTTTACCCTCCAGCTCCACCCTGAACAGGAACATGTCAGTGACAAGCATTACTCCTCCAGGCTTGACCTAACAGTGCTTTACTTGCACTATGAGCTAATGGCTGTGCTTACAGCACCTCAGGGAGACACCTCAGAGATCACAATGTCCTTCGGGTACAGCCGGAGACACTCAACTCTCCAAATGTGGAGTTTAATTTGTCCAAAGAGGAGACAGGATTCCCATGCTAATAACTTAGGACCATTTCAGTCATAGGTTTAAAGATGATGTAAGTGCTGAGGCAATACATGAACTAGATGAATGAAGCCCAGATGTCAGGGCTCAAGTCGTGACTCCAGCCCCAGCTGCAGCTAAGGCTGTCTTGAATTCATCACAACACAGTTACATTATTTGCTCATACTGTGGATTTGCATAGGGACAACAGGAAGGTCAGAATTGCTTCAATAGAGCTATGCAATCTTTGTCCTAAATACTGGAAACCCACAGCGTTGGACAAATAAAATGAATTAAGTCTGAAGTGCTTTACATGGATTGTGATCCTATGTTTGCCTCACAAACTTACTTGAGACTTTCCAATCAAAAATCAGAGTGTCATCTCCAATTGTGTAGATGTATGTTCCCTCGTCTTCTTTCGTTACAGCTGAAGCCACAAGCTTATGCAGTTTCCCTTTATCTTCCATTGTGAATTTCTTACTGGTCTTGATTTCTTTGCCATTTTTGTACCACTTCACCATGACATTGGCTTCAGAGGTCTCAGAAACAAATTCAGCTTGTTTTCCAGCAACGGCCCTGATTACTCCTCCACTTGTCTCTTTGATTACGAAGTTTGCCAGTGCTGAAACAAAATATGAAGACACAAAATACATATGATGGTAAAGAACTGCAGGGACATTGGTGACCATGAGGCATTCATTTATCATAAGATCAAACGTGCACGTTTAATCCTAGTTCTAATTGCTAGATTCTAATTCAGAAGCTGGCAAATTGGCAGCTTTTATAAACCACGTACCAGATTACCTTATCCCCACAAGTTGAAGGACATACACTGTACAGGGGACAGAGCCAAAGGAAGAAGCCCAAGGCTTCAAGAAAATGTCTAAAATAGGAAAACTGAGGAAAGAATTGGAACAAGCAAACTAGAAGGAAATCAATGGAGGGGGTATCTATTACTGCACTGTAACCCCCTGGCAAACAAATCAAGCCTAAAAGATAGAGATATCACTTAGGACTGAAAAGAAAAAAGAAAAAAAAGAATTCCTTTATGGAAATTAATTGGAGTGCAAAAGTTAGATGATAAAACTGGCCCTTATTAACACACAGTGGAATAATTGACTTCAAAGATTCAAAATCTCACCACTGTCTTAGCCAAAAGTTCAAGCCTAAGTCCACGGTCCTATTTTACTGAGGGTAATTGAGCTTGTTTTCCAACTTCTTGTTAACATATCATTTCAAAACAGCGCACACAACTGAGTTGGGTCTGTTGAGACAGCGCAGTCAGAGCTGCTAAAATCAAAGTCTGGATTATGCATGCATTTGTTCTGCAGTTCCAAGAACATGCATGTATAATACAAATTCAACAACGTTCTACAGAATGCCTGTATTTAGGAGCTCGAGAGCCAGCTGATGGACACTGGGATGACTGAGATCCTGTCAATACATTTAACTCCATCCTATCATACAGTCAAATTTCATTCATTTTTTCAGGAACTGTCTCTTATCATTGTAGTCCCCTCACCACTGCTGGATGTGAGCCCAACCACACAAAAGCAGCTGCTGGTTTACACTGCAGATACTGCAGTAAGGAGAAACAGCCTCCAGACTGGACCAGCTGAGCGTGGCCCTACCAGGATTTGCTCCAAAGGTCTTATTACCAGTAGTGCTTCCCGATGAAATACATGGGGGTCCTCCTTTGATTCCAACCCCAACCCACCCCACCATGCCCCCTGATAACATCCATCAGGGCCACATCTCGACAGCTCCTGAACACCTCCAGGGATCCCACCACCTACCTGGGCAGCCTGTGCCAGTTAATTCTGTGGGCAGACCTGCCAGTATGAAATATTATGCTAACATGACAAAGAGAGAGAAGAAAAGCAAAATTAAGACTAGCTGACAAGCCTTGGCAGGAAGTTCTGCTCTCCATCAATTTAGTCCCTGTGACTCTTCACAGGTGTTTTCTACATTTGGGATCACTGCTACAAAAAGAGATGTTGACATCATCTCTTGTGGCCACCCAGACAGAAGAGCAGGAAGGCTGGGATGCTCTTTTTCCTGTCTTTCCCTTGATTTCCTCTATATCTTAGGGACGAATCACAGGACAGAACACAGAAATCAAATGGCTCTACAAAGCAGATTGGCCAGTTCAAGTCAAAACAGCCACTGAAAACACCCCAGATGCTGTCTGACAACAGCTGGACTGTCGGGGAGTCAGGTGAATGCAGTCTGCTGGCCCTGGGCAGGAAGAGGACAGCCCAGACTGTCACATACCTTTCAGTGAAAGCTGATAGAGCATTTTATCCCCCTCACAGATGCACTGATAACTTGCAGCATCATCCATTGAGTCGTTGTGAATTTTCAGGGTGTGTTTCTTCCCCACAATTTGCAGTTCATAATTTTCACTGGCCTTGAGCTCCTTCCCATCCTTCATCCACTCCACAGTAGCACCTGTGTCTGAAAGCTCAGCCTGCAGTTTGGCTTCCTCACGCAGCCGAGCGCAGATCTTTTCTACATCTTTGCTCTTCTTGGTAAATCTCACTGCAGCACCTGTCAGGAGCAAAGGCCTCGTTATTTCAATTGATATCAGGCTAACGTGGTCAATGTTTGCTGCAAGATCTCTGAAAAAGTATCACCTTCTGTTCCTGCACTCATCATTGTGTCAGTGCTGAGCAATTCACGATATTTCATTTGGTCTTCTTGCTGGATTTACTAAGTAAAAATCAACCAAACATCTCCTTCTACTGATTAATAATGCTCTAAACATGCTTCTGCAGAGGTTTCCACCCAATGACAAACAGGTCCTCCCATCATGAATGTTTATTTGTTCTACTTTGTCATGCAAAGCTGATTGATAGAGATACTATTGGAATGATTGCTCCCCTACTTCTAAACTATTCCAGTGCAATCAGAAAGGCTGTCT
Organism: Coturnix japonica; assembly: GCF_054131305.1. Classification (NCBI taxonomy): domain Eukaryota; kingdom Metazoa; phylum Chordata; class Aves; order Galliformes; family Phasianidae; genus Coturnix; species Coturnix japonica. The sequence continues at coordinate 4,504,564 of NC_140689.1, forward strand.
GAACCTGCAGCTGAAAGTACTGCTCTATGGTCATGCAGTGGTAAACCTGGTGACTGAATGCACTGGCCAATAGCTGTGAACTGCAGACATTCATCAGCTGGCATGCTTGCACGTTGTTGTAAGGTCAATAGTAAACATGGCATCCCCTCCAGGTACAGCTTCACCAGTTGTTAGGGGGGATTTCACAGCCAGGACTGGGTCTGAGGAAGAACATGTATGTCTTAATGCTCTTTAGATGCAAGTCTGGTATCTCATTTAGAGATGGAAGATTAAATCATAGGTACATTTCTACTTCTCCCTTTGCATGTGTGCTAGAAGAAGCACTTCTGTGCTTAAGATCTGTTACAGAAAGTTCTGCCTCTTGCACATGTGAGATATCAAAAGATAAGGATATTCATGTCTCTGTCACAGAAACAGAACTTGTATCACTTTAGTGGTAGCTGGAGGTTGACAGGAGAACTAGTAATAAAGGAATGCCTTTGGTGTGTTAATGCACTGCTATCCTTAAAGTCAAAGGAAGCATCTTTAGGGAACCAACACAGCTGCTCAGCACACACTGACCCATTTCCATTGGGGTTTTTGTGCTTACCAAGGTGCACGCTCCCTGGGAATTCCAGAGACGGGCTCTGTCCATGCGCATTGACTGCAGACACTCGGAACTGATCATCAGCCTCTTCAGACAGATTGCTCACCGTGAACTCTGGGACGGGGACATGAGACTCGTGGCACCTCACCCAGGTGAAGCCAGTTAGTTTCTTGCATTCCACAATGTAGCCATCGACTGGAATGGGGCGGTGCATCTTCGGAGGGGACCATGCCAGCGTCACTGAGGTTTCTGTTTTATTTTTCACCACGGGGTCAGTTGGGGGCTGGGTGGGAGGTTTTCTGGGAGCTGAACAGAAATAAATTTCAGAAATATTAGCATAAGGTCATGTAGGCTGGAAAAGACCTTCAAAAGACCTTCAAAATCAGCAGACTCAACTTTCAGCATGACCTACTGAGTCCCACCATTAACTACTGTGGTACCTGAGGACATACATGACAAGCTTATTCCTGCAGGTATTTACATAGTGAATATATTCACCCTCTGGTTGCTTTGGAACATTTTAGAGGTTAAAATCCCATCAGACTTTTTCACTGTGTGCAGCCACTGATACAGGCAGGAGGCTGGAAATTACCTGATGGGCTCTAGTTACAGACTACTGACACAGTAAAGGATTGATTTCATTTAATTTTGGCCATCAGAAAGTTTGGTGTCTGGTTTAAGTCACCCATCTGGACTCCAATTATAATCATATGGAGAACAGCACATTCAGGAGAACTCATCTCAATAAACCTGAATGAAATCACAGAATCATAGGATCATGGGAGGGCTTGGGTTGGAAGAAACCTTCAAGATCATTAAGTGCTAGATGCCAAAGGTCCCACTAACACAGTATTAAGCCAAAAGCTAGATGCTGGAATCAGATCTCCTGACCTTACCATCAGAAATCGAGATGTCATATTTTGCTCAGAGGTGCCTGCTTGTAGGAGGGACAGCTTCCGAGCTTTTTCTGCTCCAGGAACCAGCTCGAGCTTCAGAATTTAAACAGCAGTAAGAAATTAAACTGAGCTTTGTCACCTCCATCAAATAGAAGGAGTGGTTGGGTGGTACAGCTTTCCAAATCGCTTAGAAACTGTCACAACAATCAGATGCCTACCTTTTCTTTTTTAACTTGTTAATACATAGAGCTTAATAGCATCAGAATGCCCCAAGCACTTCAGACAACAGGACAGCTGTAAACCCTTCTTTAAGGATTCCTTTGTTTAACCACTGAGTAACTGTAATTCAGTGGTGCTGGTAGGAGAAGGGAAGTCCTAATCTTCCCAGATGGTGAACAGAGTTGATGTTCACATGCAGACTGGTGCTGCAGCAGAGCCAGAAACCACTCATTTGGGAAACACAGCACCAAGAAAATAATGGGAATAGCTTCATAAAATCAGGAGCTTCACTCAAATTTCATGTCAGATCTATAATTCTTCCTATTTTCAGGAAGAAATGATTTCCCTTTTTCTTGTAGTTTTATTTTCTTTTCCTTTCCAGCAAGCAGCTTTGTAGCTTACAAATTGTTTTCTAATCACCTCCTGGTGTGGACAAATCACACAGGTCTGACTCCATGTTTTATATAGTTAGCATATTATATTTGTTCCACTATGGAACTGTACAGTCATAGAATGGCCTGGGTTGAAAAGGATCCCAAAGATCATCCAGTTCCAACCCCCTGCTATGTGCAGGGACGCCATCCACCAGACCAGGCTGCCCAGAGCCACATCCAGCCTGGCCTTGAATGCCTGCAGGGATGGGGCATCCACAGCCTCCTTGGGCAACCTGTTCCAGTGCGTCACCACCCTCTGAGCGAAAAACATCTTCCTAAGATCCAACCTGATCCACAACCCCTACACACCCTCAGAGCCCCCTAGAGCCCCTAGTCCTCCTATTGCCCACCACAGCCCCATATGCCCACTAGAGTCCCCCTCAACTCTCTTTACAGGCCCTGCACAGCTCTATATAACAGTCTTATAGAACTACCTCTAGTAGAAGCAATCTCCACACAGAGATCCTTTCCCAGCACACTGTGCCACGGGGGGAGCAAAACGGGGGGGGGCACATACACACACAGCGCCAGGGGGGGGCCCGTAACCGACCCCCACCCATCCTTTAAAGGGGTGGGGGGTCCGTTTTAATGGGGGGGGGGCCGAGATCACCTTCACCCCCCACCCCCCCATCCCCACCCCATCCTTTAAAAGGGGGGTGTCCATTTTGGTGTTGGGGGGCAGTGACAATCCGGCCCCCCACCCCATCCTTTAAAGGAGGGGGGGTCCGAGACCACCCCCCCCACCCCATCTTTTAAGGGGGGGGGTCAGGGGCTCATGGGGGGCAGCACATCGTGCACAACATTGTGGGGGGGGGGGGCTTTAAAACGGGGGGGTAAAAAAAAGCATAGCTCTCAACTATAGATGGGATTAGGGGGGGCTCAATCGATGGGGGGGGGCCCTTCATGCAGGGGGGGCACAGCGTAAGTCAGCGGCTTTGAGGGGGGGTGTTGGGGCTGTTTGGCCTTTGGGGGGGTTATTGTGTGCCCCACCCCCACCACCCCCACACACAATGGGGTGTTAATGTGGGGGGGGGGGGCTTAGATTAGTTGCGTTCCCTATAGCACTGCCCCCCCCCGTCATTAACCCCCCCGCTTTATCCTTACGGCTGAGCCCCCCCCCGACAGCGCCCCATTCATCTTGATGGGGGGGGGGTTGTCACACGACCCCGGCGTGGCTAACGGCACATCGTCGACCCCACCCCACCCCCCATAACCCCACCCGGGGGGGGAGGGGGCGATGTGGTGAGTGGGGGGGGGGGTTCCGGAGGTGGGGGTGAGCAAAGCGCAATATGGGGGGGGGGGGTCCTATAACTGGAGGGCAGCGGCTGCACAAAGAGCCCGCGGGGGTCGGAGAGCAGCACTTTGGCTGGGGGGGGTCCACGGGGTCCGGGGGTAATGCTGCCCCACCCCCTCCCCCACCCCCCACTGCCGACCCCCCCCCCACGTTGCCCCCCCGCCCCAACGTCAGCTCCTGTGGCAGCTCCTCGTCGCTCTCCTCCTCCTCTTCCTCGTCTGGGGGGTCAATATGTGGAGGGGGGGGTCCCATCGGGCAGCGGCAGCTCCGCCGGCTCCGATTGGCTGAGCCGCAGTGCGCGGGAGCGGCTGTTGTGTGCCGGTCGGTGGAGGGGCGGCTCTTCATGGAGCTGCCCCGCAGCCAACAACAGCCTGAATGAGATCCTGGAGTCCCAGACGCTGGAGGATGAGCTGGGAAAGAGCAGAGGCTCCCCACAGAAGGGCAAATCACGTCTGATAACGTGAGTGTGGAGCACAGCCAGCCCCTTCCTCACATGTGTGGGGCTTCCATGTTCCTCTGTGCCCATTGCAATGTGCCACCCCAATCCTGCTGCCCAGCCAGGAGTGGATGGGATGAGCAGGTTGGGATGCACAGAGCAGTGCTCAGACATTGCTGGGACATTTGTGCACTGCTGTTGAGCTTCCCTTTGTGCAGCAGGGGAGAGGATGGAGGTTTACAGGTGGATGGTTGTTATTTCTATGGCATTGCACAGGTGGTAGAACCATGTCCATTCCCAAACTTATTCCAGGGCATGCGGGAATTTGTGCAGTTGTAGTTCCTGAATTGTGCTATTTAAAACCCTCCTGTAAATGGGGATGTTTTGTAATGCCTGCTGGGGCTGAAGGCAGCATTGCCTTCCTCCTTAGGGGGCAGGTTTAATCACAAGCCTCCCTATTTCCTATCACAAATGTCCTACAAACCATGTCTGGGCATTGCTGTCTCGGCCTGGATCTCAGCTCCTGAGACTGTCAGATGTGAAGCAGCAGCAGCTGGGACAGGGCTGGCTCTGTGTGCCCTCTCTGGGTCTGTGGGCACAGAGTGGGGCAGAGGGATGACTGTGAGAGGGAGGAATTGCCCAGCCACAAGAAAGAGGAAATCAGCTGAAAAGGGGAGATTTGAGAAGCACTGAGGCTGTGGCTGCTTTGACAGTAAGAAGAAACCAAGCTGTCACTGTGCAGATGGGAACTCAAGTAGGAGAGCTGTGGTGGCTTTACAGATGGCAGACAGCAGCTGGAGTGTAGAGCCAAGGGTAGGGGGGGGGATCTTCCTCTTAGCAATGCCATGCAAAGAATGATGCAGACTCCTGCAGGGTCGGCTTTGCTGTGTGACCCTGGGTGGAAGCAGCTGGAAGGTCTCAGCCTATCTGCGTTATCCCAGGAGCTGGGGCAGTGCTCGGTCTCATCCCACCTCTGCTAATAGCAAATGCAGAATCCCTTATCTGAGTGCCCTTTTCTCTCATGTAGAGTCACCAACCCTGGGAAGTTCACAAAAAGTTTGGGTGTTGTGTTGAGGGATGTGATTTAACTGGGAAGTATTGGTGATGGTTGGACTGGATGATCATAAGATCATCCAGATCATAAGATCTGAGATCATAAGATCATAAGATCATCCAGGTCTTTTCCAACCTTGAAAATTCTATGGAGTTGTAGCAGATTGTGGGGGTGTAGGTGTGGTATATATATGTACACAGATGGGAATATCCGTATGGAAAAGATAGATCCATGTGTGTTCTGGGCTGCACTGAAAAAAGGGTGGCCAGCAGGAGAGGGAGGTGATTGTCCCCTCCTGCTCAGCTCTTGTGAGGCCATATTTGCAGCACTGTGTCCAGGCCTGGGAAGGATGTGGAGCTGTTGGGGGGGGTCCAGAGGAGGGCCACTGTGATGATCAGAGGGCTGGAGCAGCTCTCCTATGAGGAAAGGTGGAGGGATCTGGGCTTGTTTAGCCTGGAGAATGGAAGGCTGTGGGGAGACCTCATTGTGGCCTTTGAGTACTTGAAGGGAGCGTATAAACAGGAGGGGGAATGGCTGTTTATGAGGGTGGATAATGATAGGACAAGGGGGAATGGTTTAAAACTGAGACTGGGGAGGTATAGGTTGGATCTTAGGTAGATGTTTTTTGCTCAGAGGGTGGTGACACACTGGAACAGGTTGCCCAAGGAGGCTGTGGATGCCCCATTCAAGGCCTGCAGGCATTCAAGGCCAGGTTGGATGGGCTCTGTCCATGAGCATTGACTGCAGACACTTGGAACTGATCATCACCCTCTGCAGACAGATTTACAGCCCCTGCACAGCTCTATATAACAGTCTTATAGAACTACCTCTAGTAGAAGCAATCTCCACACAGAGATCTTTTCCCAGCGCCCCTTTGTGACATCATAATGCCCCTTTGTGACATCATAACACCCTTTGTGACATCATAATGCACCTTTCTGATGTCATAATGCCCCTTTCTGACGTCATAATGACCCATTGTGATGTCTTAATGCCCCTTTGTGACGTCATAATGCCCTTTGTGATGTCATAATGCCATTTGAGACGTCATAAGGCTCCTTTGTTTTCATAATGCCTCTTTGTGACGTGATAATGCCTCTTTGTGACGTCATAATGCCCTTTGTGACGTCTTAATTCCCCTTTGTGATGTCTTAATGCTCTTTTGTGATGTCACAATACCCCTTTGTGATGTCATAACACCCCTTTGTGACATCATAATGCCCCTTTCAGACGTCATAATGACCCTTTTTGACGTCATAATTCCCCTTTGTGATGTCATAATGCTTCTTTGTGATGTCATAATGCTACTTTGTGACGTCATAACACCCTTTGTGACGTCATAATGCCCTTTGAGACGTCATAATGCCCTTTCTGACGTCATAATGCCCCTTTGTGATGTCATAATGCTTCTTTGTGAGGTATCTGTGGTGCCATTGATAATGAAGTGTGATGAACTGGAAGGCTTTCAGTAGAATTGCAGCCCTAACATAAACAATGACTTGAACTCTGGAATTCTGTGTAAAATCATTAGCTAGCTTGTGGTCCGGGTCTTCAAACCAAAGGCTGTGAGGTGCTGCTCTTGTTGACGCAGGCTGTGAAAGATGACTTGAGCTCTAAGAGTAATTTCCCTTCTGCTCTTTATATGAACGTCAAATCCACAATTAGAATATTAAGAAGATAATATAAAATTTTGTGCTGCTGGACTGAGGACTTCCATTAGCTGTTAGCCATAGTTTGGAACTTGCAAAGCAATCATATTGGAGCCTTGCTGGGCAACCTGCTCCAGTGTCTCACCACACCCACAGTAAAGCATTTCTTCCTAATATCCAATCCCAATCTACCTTCTTCCCATGTAAAGCCATTTCCCCTCATTCTATTGCTACCTGCCCTTATGAAAAGTCCCTCCCCAGCCTTCCCTGTAGGCCCTCTTCAGATACTGGAAGGCCACTCTAAGGTCTCCTTGGAGTCTTCTCCAGGCTGAAGAGCCCCATCTCTCTCAGCCTGTGCACATAGTAGAGGTGCTTTCAGCCCTCTCTGATCACCTTCATGGCCCTCCTCTGGACCTGCCTGAACATCTCCAAGTCCTTCTTGTGTTGAGGGCTCCAGAACTGCGTGCAGTGCTCCAGATGGGGTTTCAATGAGAGGAATGTGGAGGGGCAGCACCACCTCCCTCGACCTGCTGGTCATGCTTCTGTGCTTTAAGCTTATGCTTTAAGGTCCTATATGCTTTAAGGTTTAGATAGTGCAGTCGCCTCACCTCTTCAGGTTTATCTGTAAAGGTCCCTTCCAAGTGAACCGTGCTGATCCAGACAGTTCGGATTGCTCATTAAAGTGTTTTAGTAAGTTGGGCTGGTCCTACGAAGCAGTATGACTGCAGTAAGCAGTGTACATGGTGCGCTGTGAGTACTGCACACATTCCTCTTGGCAGCCTGTGGAACAGAAACTGTGCATTGTTTGGATTGTGTAAGTATTCCTGTTGGTCTCTTGTGATGCTTACCTTCTTAGAGCACCTTTCCTCGTTTGGCTCTACATATTTTGGTACCTTACTTGTTCTGTTTGGCTTAGCAGGGAAGGTCTTCTTCTGAAGCATCCTCAGTCTTGGTCTGGGCAGCATACTTAGAAATGACATGGACGTTACATGAGTGGGTGGTCAAAGGGGGGAAGAACTCACCTTTCTGATCTGTTTCCTTTTAGAACACAGTCCTGGAGAGGATTTGCTTTCCTTGTTTCCTGGAGACTTGGATTCTTCGATGGTTTTGACTGCAGCTATTTCTGATGTTAATTCCTTTTTCTGTACTTTAGTAGCCAAGTGCAAGTGGAGTGCTTTGGGAATTGTCTGAAGTTGCCAGGTTGCGTGTGATCACATATGTAACGTGGAGTTATGTGTGGTGCCAGTGATAATTGTGATGAACTTGAAGGCTTTCAGTAGAATTGCAGCCCTAATGTAAACAGTGACTTGAACTCTGGAATTCTGTGTAAAATCATTAGCTAGCTTGTGGTCCAGGTCTTGAAACCAAAGGCTATGAGGTGCTGCTCTTGTTGACGCAGGCTGTGAAAGATGACTTGAGCTCTAAGAGTAATTTCCCTTCTGCTCTTTATATGAACGTCATATCAACAATTAGAATATTAAGAACATAATATAAAAGTTGTTGCTGCTGGCCTGTGGACTTCCATTAGCTGTTAGCCATAGTTTGGAACTTGCAAACCAATCTTATTTAGACTTTAGTGGTGAAATCTTCTGATGAAATCTTCCTTCTAATTCTGCAAAAGAATCTCGGTGGAACATTTCTGTCTGAAAAGGCTCTGGCATATGAAGATGTGCCAGACTGCAGCCATGTGCCAGATGCGTTTGGATCCATGAAATTTTCTGATGTAGCTTCAGTGTTTGAAGAATCTCCACTAGATCTAAATACTCAGAAAACAAAGCAGGTGTGTGAAGATGTACAGCTAGTTTCTTACAGAAAAAATACAGCTCTTAATCTAGAAATCTGCTTCTCATTGTATCTAGTGCTTACTCCATATTTAAGTATCTAGTGGACCTTGACCAAAGGAAGATAAAGATAGAGCAAAGAAGTATGTTAAGCATAAATTTTGTTGCCTTCTACCTGTAGGCCATGGTTGGTTTGACGTGATCCCTAACTCCAGTGTTTGGTTTGCACAGAAACAGCAAGCAAGGGAACAAGTAAAGGAGTCAGTGAGGATTTTAAAACACAATGGGAAGCGATAAGGCACAGTTAATAAGATTCTGGAGTTAGGCTGGAGGTAGGCAGAGGTTGAAAGGTACCGAAAGAAATTCAATCTTACTGTGTTGGACAACAAAATCCACTGTGATATTATTCAAATTTTTAACTAAACCAAGTGATAATTCATATTTATGTTTAGATAAGCTGGTGAGGGTTAATCCTCAATGGAGAATTGAGATGAACAAATAAAAAAATGGTGTTTGACAGTCTATAAGAAACGAACTTATTCTAGGAGAGAATCAGAGTTTTCAACTGTTTTGTTCAATAGCCAAATAATGTATGATATTTTTATAAGCATTGTGTCTGACCTTCTCAGCTGTTAGAATTTCTTTGACAGTAACTTCTCCGGCTGTGATCAGAAAACCTTTTGTTCCGTCTCTGGCACCATTCGAGGCATGATACTCAACTGGGTGATATGGAATTCACACTGTCAACTCCAGTGACAAGAAAAGTGGCATCTAAGAAGCGTGCAAACACAGAGAATGTTGATGCAGAGTCAGTGTTAAGAAATGAGCTGCCCTTTGCATTTCCTGCTCCAAAGGCCTTCTTTTCGAAGAGCCAGACAGAGAAGCAAGTAGAAGGCATATCTTTTCAGGCGCCTACTTCCAAAGGTATGTTGTATCTAACAAATGGAAACCTAGAACATGTGTAGCTTAGGAATTTTTTACTTTTAATATGAATGCAATACTTGTAGATCCTAAAATTCTGAAAGGTTTCAGTGTGGGGTTTATTTGGTCACAGCACATACAGCTGCCATCCTGTACATCTGACAGTGCACTGCAAGCGGTTTAACCATATATCAGGGCATGGTACACGTCTGTTAATGATAGAAGTTCTCACAGTTTCACAAGGAGCATGCCTTGAGATGCATTCAGATAATGAGATAAGTGCTGTGTTCCTAAAACTAGCATGTGTCTCCACTCTCCATCGAGATTTAGTAGGTAATTTCTTTAACAATTATGATGAGAGTTTTGTTTTGTTTTTATTTTTTTCTGGGCTATTATTTTGAGTGAAAGAAAAGGGTATGCTTTTATTTAAGCGAGCTTTTGATTGCATCATGCTTCTAAATTAAATGTAACCTACTGAATTCCTCATGATAGCATACGAGTACTTGCGTCTATCTGTTCTCCCTAATAGAGGGAGAAGAGACTCAGTGAACCTGGACAGTGTTACCCAGGGTTGTGAGAACAGCTAAATGATTGTTGAGAACTGGTCAACTCGTGAGCCTGAGACCTGGGATCCTCCATCCTACGGTGGAACTTTACTGGAGCACGTGGGTGCCACAGCAACAAAAGGACTGTGTACAATAGACTGAGAGTTTGCTGAGTTTCTTGGTTTACAGAAAGCACAAATAACTCAGCAGCAAGTGACGTATTTGGGATAGGAGATGACAGCTGGACTTTGAACCTTAAGGACTGCCAAGAAAGAAGCCATCTGCTCAACCCCTGAGCTGCAAACTGCCAAGGAACTCCATACGTTGCCAGGAATGACAGGAGGGTGCCAACCATGGATACACAGCTACGGACTGATGGTAAACTTGAAACAGCTTGAAGTGAGTAAGGGATATCCAGGGTGCACTGGTGCTCAATATTCAAGAAGCCCATCAATCTACACTGGGCCAAAGGATACCAGTTTTAATATCTCATGCAGTGTTTACTGTATTGGAGGCAAAAGGGGGACATTGGCTTTCACCCCACAGAATCACAGAATCACAGAATTACCCGGGTTGGAAGGGACCTCAAGGATCATGTAGTTCCAACCCCCCTGCCTAGCAGGGCCACCAAACATACGCCTTTACTAGATCAGGTTGCCCAGGGCCCCGTCCAACCTGGTCTTGAACACCTCCAAGGACGGGGCATCCACAACCTCACTGGGCAGCCTGTTCCAGGACCTAACCACCCTTCTAGTAAAGAACTTTCCCCTAACATCCAACCTAAATCTTCCCTCCTTCAACTTAAAACCATTTCCCCTAGTCCTGCTATTATCAGCCCTTTCCAAGAGTTTACTCCCCTCTTGGGAGTAAGTTCCCTTCAGGTACTGAAAGGCTGCAATGAGGTCACCCCGCAACCTTCTCTTCTCCAGGCTGAACAAACCCAACTCCCTCAGCCTGTCCTCATAGGGGAGGTGCTCCAGCCCCCTGATCATCTTCCTGTCCCTCCTCTGGACCCTTTCCAAAATCTCCATATCTTTTTTGTACTGAGGGCTCCACACCTGGACACAGTACTCCAGATGGGGCCTCACAAGAGCAGAGTAGAGAGGGACGATCACCTCCCTATCCCTGCTGACCACCCCTCTCCTGATGGAGCCCAGGATCCCATTTGCTTTCCAGGCTGCCAGAGCGCACTGCTGGCTCATGTTAAGTTTCTCATCTATCAGGACCCCTAGGTCTTTTTCAGCCGAGCTGCTCTCAAGGACAACTCCTCCCAGCCTGTACAGGTGCCTGGGGTTCTTCCGGCCCAAGTGCAAAACCTTGCACTTTGCTGTGTTGAACCTCATTAGGTTCACCCGAGCCCAGCTTTCCAGCCTGTCAAGGTCCCTCTGAATGGCATCTGTTCACCCCAAAGATTCCCGAAATACCAGGCCATCCTGGTAGAGCAGGGTGATATAGAAATAATTGTAACTACTATTGCCAACCCAGTATCTTTCCTTAGCGGAACTCCCCTGGTGGAGAACCAGGATGACATCACTGCTTTGAAACAACTGATGCTGCACATTACATCCAGTCGGTTGGAGCTGAAGGACGAACCCTTAGAAGATGCAGAAGACGCCTGATTTACCAGCAGCTGCAGTTTTGTGAGACAAGGAGGCTTTAAGGCAGGACATGCAGTAACTGCTACTGAGCAGGGAATGGAAGCACAACCATCAGCCATGGGGACTACCCCTCAGAAGGCTGAAATAACTGCCTTGACGAGAGCCTTAATGATATGGACAGATGCTAAATATGTGTTTGGGGTGTCACACGCTCATAGTACCATCTGAAAAGAGCAAGGATTGCTCACACACAAGGAAAAGAGCGTGATGTAAATGTACCTATGTTGTAGGGCACAGTTCTCTATCCAGGCCCAAGTCTGTGTGGGTGTCTCCTCTATCCACAAAGCTGCTCATACTGCAGGAGGCACAGGCTGAGAGGAGAGGCCAGAGCAGCTCTCCCACTGTGACACGGAGCAGCAGGATACAAGTAAAGGAAGGCCCCACAGCTGTACTGGGAAGATTCCACACAGTCATCAATTTTTCATCTGAAAGGTAAAGAGGAATTCCCTTTTCTGCCCCTATCATCATTGGTCGGGTGAGTAGCAATGATGCCCGGTGTGCTTCCATCAATGGAGCAGAATAGGCGGAAGGCTGGGGTGCAGGCTGACCTCTGCTGAGGTGAGTGGGGGCTCAGGGTGTTGCTCAGTGGTAGATTTGTTCACACTGAGTTCTAACAGGAAACTTGCTCAACATCGAAGGCCTTGCAAAAGTCTGGCTGAGTGATGTCAGTTGCTTTTCCTTTCCCTACTGATGCTGTCACTCCACTGTAGAAGGCCACCAAAGCGACCAGGCTGCATGTCTCCGTTTCTGCTGTTTCTCCATTTCCTTCTTGTTGCTCCCTATAACCAGCAGGTTCAGCCATGCTGCTTTCCTGCCTCCTCTACTGTGTTTCGTGTGGTCGGGATGGAGCTCAGAGCTCCAGCTCTGAGTAAGGTTTTCTGAGAAAGTTACCATCTCTTTTCCATTCCTTTACCCCTAAAAACAGTTTTCCAGTGTCTCTCACGCAAGAATTCTTTGAACAGCCTGCAGCTGACTCTCCTGAAGCTCAGGGTCCTGACTTTGCTTTTTGCCAGGCCTGCATTCCTTGAGATGAGGAACTCTAGGAGGGCATGGTCACTACAGCCCTGACCACCTCCAGTCTTAACCCCTGCTGTGCACCATGTCCAGTAATGCTTCCCTTCTGCTTGGTGTGCTTAATACTTGACCCACAAAGTTATTGTCAGTGCACTCCAGCAGGCTCTCAGACAGCTTGCAGCAACTGGGATTGGTGCTGGGTGGTTGCTGGGAGGTGTCTCAGCAGAAAAGCTGGGCTGGGGTGGGCGTGCTATGTCAGTCCTCATCGCAGCTGGCAGAGAGAGTTAGAGGAGGGTGATGGGTGCTGCCTGCTCTCAGTGCTGCTGCACTGAATTTGGGGCACAGCAGCACACTGGTGAGTGAGCTGGGAGGGAGACGGACTGCTGCTGTGCATGGCTAGGCCAGAGCTGGAGGATTGTCAAACACGTGAGTCATGCTGGTGCAGCCATTGCAGCTGCAGCAGGAGTAGAAGACAAAGAGGTTTTGTAGAGGACAGAGGGTGGTGATTCATGGTTTGATGTCCAGGTGGAGGCCGATAACAAGTGGTGTCATCCAGGAGTCTGTCTTGGGACCAGTGCTTTTTTACATGGTTATCAGAGACACCAATGATGCAATGGAGTGCACCCTCTGCTGTTTGCTGAGTGGTGCGGCTGACGCAGTGGAAGGAAGGGATGCCATTCAGAGGAAGCTCAACCGAAAGGTTGGCCTACGTGAATCTAATGAGGTTGAACACAGCAAAGTGCAAGGTTTTGCACTTGGGCTGGAGGAATCCCAGGCATTTCTACAGACTGGGAGGAGCAGTCCTTAAGAGAAGCCCCGCAGAGAAGGACCTGGGGGTCCTGGTGGATGAAAAACAGAACGTGAGCCATCAGCGTGCTCTTGTAGCTCAGAGAGCAAATGGTCCCCTGGGCTCCATCAGAAGAGGGGATGGCCAGCAGGGACAGGGAGGTGATTGATCTTCATGATCCTTGAGGTCCCTTCCAACCCGGGCCATTCTATGATTCTGTGATTACACTCGCTGTCAGAAATAACAGCAGCTGTACAGAAGCTGGATATATTGTGGGACAGTTCTTGTAACCAGCTGATTTTAAGACCTTGCCCGAATTGGGGGTCTAAATTGCATGTTAGGAGAAAGCTGGTAAAGTGGCTATTGCTCATTCTTTTTCATTTGCTGATTCTTTCATTCGGGTTCCTTTTCCAAAGGAGATTCTGGTGATGGAAGCAATTGAAGAAAGAACCAAAGCAGCTCTTGCCAAGAATGCTTGAAGTCCCTGTGGAGAGAAGCAAAGAACTTGGGCTTCCTCTGGGATGCTCCCCACCATGTCTCAGGAAGGAGACAACTGCTGTTCCACTTTCTGCTCTGTGTGTGGAAAGGTACGTCTGGGTTTTCTTCTACCTGTTTTTCTTTTTCTGGCTTTGAAGGAGAAGGGGTGGAGCAAGAGGAGACCCACTGGTCACTTGTTACCTCAAGAACAGGATGGATTCTGCATTCACTGTGAGAAACTTGGGCTAGTAGCATGGGCATGTTTCAGGCTGGACTCTTCTTTTGCTACTTGGTTTCCTTTTGGCTACAGGGAGACAGCTGTCTAAAGGTATGTTTTCAGACCCACTCTCCAAAACCATGTTTCATTGTTGCAGGTGGTTCAGTGTGCTCTTGCAGGGTAGATGCTGTAGTTTGCTGTAGAATCTGAATGGTTTCTGTTCCTAGGGGAGGACTGAGAGGAGGTAGTGAGAAGAGAATTCAATGCCTTAGGTGTATCTTAGTGAGAAATGTTGGCATGAGGTGCTGGAAGTCTTGAGCTGTCAAAGGCCAGTGAGGCTCAGACTCGTTAACCTGCTGGAGCAGGGTGGAAGCAAGGAGTGAGCACTGCCGTCACACAAGCTGCACTTGGTTCTGGTCTGCCAGGTCTGTGCTGGCCTGGATTTCTTCTGAGAAGTTTGTTGGAGCTGCTTGGAGTGGTGAAGGGTGGGGAAGAAGTGCTGCTCCAGAGCTATGAGACGTGCAGCTCCTTCTGAAGTGCTCCTGATAAGGACGGAGTGCATTTGCTGCAGCTTTCTCTGCAGATGTGCTCCTCACCTTGAAATCCTCCTGGTTTGTCCTCAGCTCCTGACCACGGCCTGTTCTCTGTTTTGCAGGCTGATAACATGCAGAAGCCGCAGCTGGTGCGTGCTATGTCATCTTTAAACGTACCAGCATTTGCGGCAGCCCATGTTATTAAGAGCCACGTCACCCAGGGGCCAGATGAGCTCTCTCTGGAGGTAAGCAGTTCCAGGCATTCCGTGTTGTCGTGCATAGAAGAGGGCAGTCCTTTCTGCTTTGTTTTCCTACCAGATTTGCTGAATCTGGGATTGATGTTTCAATCTCTTTCAGGTCAGAGATCTGGTGAGCATTGTTGATATGAGGACATATCAACAGGCTGAGCCCCTGGTGGAGAGGCAAGTGTGGCTTTGAGGTAGGCACACGTTTTTGACTAGAGAGCACAACTTCAGTAGAGTTGGGAATCTCAGCTTGGAGCTGCTCTGCCTGCACAGGATGGCTGCTGGATGCAAACAGTTGCCCTGTGTCACTGTCAGTGGACCTTCCCTTTGGCTCTGGGCTCGGGCTAATGCTCACCTGTCTTTTTGTTCTAATTACAGGTTGGTCTTTTCCCTGGTGAGTGCATGGAACTCATCAGCGGAAAAGTTCCCGATTCCCTCCTCAATTCATTGCCAAAGCCAGGTGCGTAATTTACATTTGACAATGCGAGTTAGTCAAATAGGGTCAGAACGTTACTTTCAGGGGGTTTGTTTATGCCCAAGTTCAGCAAGCTTAGAAAGAGAACTACAGTAATCTCCTTGGGCACCTCCAGGGATGGGGAAAATCCATTCTTGCGTGTCCTTGTTGGGAATGTTCTTCCCGTTGTTACATGCTCTGTCGAATGCATTGCGCTCAGCTTCGTCCAACCGAGCCAGGCCTGAAATGAACTGGTTTCTTTGTTTTGTTGCGCAGAGCCAAAGAAATGGGGCAAGCTCATCAACGGCCTTTGTTCCCTGGTGAAGGCCAGCCCCGGGAGAGCAAAGCAGCCTGAGCCTCCGACATTCTCCGGATCCATGTCCTTGCTTGACATCGTTGAGAGGTATTTAGCCTTCAGGACTTGAGGGCTGAGCTGTAGGAATGGAAGCATCCTCTGCTGTTTGAAACAGAGGGCGTTTCTAAGCTGTGTTTCAGCAGAAAGCAGGCAGTGCCCAGAACAGGCAACTTTTGGCCAGGGCTCGGTGCAGCTCTTCCCTCACCCTGCACCACGTCTGACAGCATGCTCTGTTTTCTCTACAGAATGAGTTCTCCCAGTAAGAGGGCAGAGTCAGCAGCTGGCAGTTGGTGTTCCTGCTTCTGCCTGGGCAAACCATCCCCTGTGGCCAAACGCCAACTGCAGAGCAGTGCCAGGGAGCCCTCTGAAGCAGAAGTCTTGGTCCTGGCAGGTAAGGGTGCAAGTCCAGCTTACAAAACACTGCTTGTCAGCAACACAGGTAGAATTCATGCTTTCAGTGGGCTTGTACCTCCTTCTGGCGTTCAAGCCCGTCTTGATCCCTGTCTTTCCCAAATGAGTCTCTTGTCAACACAAGAGCTGGACCTGCACGTGGATCACTTTCAAGACAGTGACACTGTTGCTAGAAGCCTATTTGCTTCTGCCCACCACCACTACATAGCCAAATGTCAAGAATCTCCATGGTTCATCTTGTGAACGTTCGACACTAACTGCTGTACATCTGCTCCTTCCTAGGTGACCCGAGCCCTTGTATATCCCCAAGACGCAGGGCATGTTACGATGACGCATCTTCCATCAATGAAGAGTTGTTACTAAGCACAGAATGCTGCAGTTCAGATGAAAGCCTTCCGTATAACATCAGCTATCAAGAGAAGAAGGTCATCATCGTTGAAGCCTTCATTCATCCCATCCCTACTGAAGCTGCTGACCTGAGCCCACCAGACACCTCAGGCACCAGCCTGGACTCAATGTCTCTGCAGTGCAGCCCAGCCCAAGCACAGCCCGAGTGCCCCGACAGCAGCACCACCATGCAGGCTCAGGTCAGCATCACCGAGGAGAAGCTGAGCATCTCGCAGGGGGGCACAGAATCAGGACATGAGTCCCAGGCTCCAGGCAACAGCACGGTCTCTGAGCAGCTCTCATGATTACAAGAGAGGATGAGTCCCATCTTTCCTCCAGACCTCACACCCCCTCCTTTCTCCTATTGAATAAAGGCACACTCGTGCTCAATCAACGCCTTGACTGAATTCCGAGTTTTCATTCGCAGAGATTGGGATGAGTGCAAGAAACTGCAAGGCAGCTCAGCTTACAACACTCTGGCTGTGGGGTTTGTGCGGCCGAGCTCTGGGTGTGTTCCCATTTTGCCTGACTTTGGGATGCCTGCAGCGAGAGCTCTTCTGCCGTTGTGTATGGCAGCAAATAGTCTCTAGCATCCTGGATGCTGCTCATGAAAACCCCAAGCTTCCTGGCTGTGGCTGTGATGCTTTTCAGGGCCTTTTGATGCTCTTTGATGCCGTGGCTGCTCCCTAACACCTCTGTCCTCCCGTCGTGTCCATTCCTGGCTCTCACCTGTGAGCTGTCCCTGCAGATCATCTCTAGCCCTGCCATCATCGCGCTGCAGCAGGAGGAGCTCGCCCTGACCAACATCAGGCAGTGCTGCCTGCCTCTCTCACTCTCTAGACCAAGTGTAACTACGCTGTCATGGAGACAAATGCTTTCTGTCACATCCTCCATCCCTGCAGACATTTACCGGTAGGTGGCTCTTGCAGAAGAAGATTCAAGCAGCAGAACCTTTTGCTCAGCTACAGCACACAAATGCTACAAAAGCAGGAATAACCCGCAAGCTCTGGGTCTGTTTGTCTTGCACAGGCATGCACTAACTGCGTTTGATGGTACCCCCCATCCTTGATTTCCTTCCCTGCTCCTTGTCTGATGGCGCTGCTGAGCCAGGAACAAGCTGCCCAGTGTGGCAGAGCATGGTGCAGGGCTGTGCTGGGACCTCCTCCCCTTCATCTGCTGCAGATCAGTGCCACACACGTGCCATCGAGATGCTCTGGCACGGGATGTGCCTCCAACCCAAAGCTCCTTCCCACCTCCCAAGGAAAAGCAAAGCAACCCAAGCATCTCCAGCAAAGCTGCCCAGCAGACAGCAGGGAATGCAAACAGCTTCTGGCTGCTCCCCTGCACTCCTGTCCTAAGTAATAGACCCCATGAGGACTGGCTGGGAAATCAGTGCATGACACATGTGAGTGTGCACAGGATTGTGCAAAGCAGTGGGGTTCCATGAGTTTGTGTGTGTGTGTATCTCGGCTGTTATGAAAGCATGGGAAGACTGCCTTACTGAGTCCCAGATAATTACTTATCCTCAAATGATTTTTCCTGGCCAAATTTAAAGCCTCTTACAGGTAATCGAGACCAACAGGCTGTTGTTGCACAATCAACAGGCACAAACTAGATGAATAGCTGAGGAAAATAAAGCATCATGCCAAGGGTACTAGATAAGTGAGCAGCTTGAGATCTGCACATTTATGTGATACTCATGGTCTTAGACAATATTTGCTTAGTGAGGTCACATAGAATGAAAGTAAAATAGAAGAAGTGCAATTGGTCTCAGTTCACAGCTGGCTGGTTTGTCTCAGGCTAATCCTGAACTGCCTCAAGCGACTGCTTTGGTGCTCTACAGAACAGCAACATCAGAGATCTCTTTCTATTACTAAGTGTTTGAAAGAGCAATTTGCTCTGTTAATTATCCATCATTTCTGTGCAGTCTGTTTTGTCAGACTTGTCTTTAGCTTCCAAGTTGTATGTGAAGAATTGTTTCCGTTGTAATGCACAATGTACTAAAAATTGAGAGATGAAAATGTGAAGAGTTTTTCCAGCTTTGATTTCATGTCTGGAATTTTGGAACCCACTACTTGCAGTTGTTAATCTGTCCAAACTGGTCTGGTTTGGAATGCCCTCATCCTTCTTGAATCGCTGTTAAAGGCGGAGCAATTCCTACAAGTGCCATGGCCCCACTGTTGTTCTAATTCTTGTTTCTTTGTTTTCCACACACTGCTTTTCAAGCCTCCTTTTTCTTTACAGTCAAAGTGAGAACTGCACTGTGAGGTGTCTGAACCTTGTTGTGCCTCTACATAAATAGAACAGCAGCAAAGCCTGACAGGTGACTGTGCTGACAGCTCTCGTAGCCAGTAACACGTAACTGTGCTAAATCCCTTGTGACGGCTTTGATTTCATTTTTGCCAGTGAAATCCTTGTAAAAGGAACTGCAGCAGTGTGATGAGCTAAGGTGAAGATGCTGGTTTTAGTAGTGCTCTAAGCTGAGTGGAAGGGCAATTGAATGAGGGTTATATGCTTTCTCTGGGACGATAAGGCTTTTTTTCCTGAGGGAAAGAGCCAGCTTTTCATGGGCTATATGTGGGCTTTGGCAAGGGCAGACAATCCAGTCTGTCAGGAAGCCATTTGAGGTGCTTCAGGTTTGTAAGCTTGTCTTTTTGTTTTTCAGGCGGATATTTGGAGCATGGGTGTAGTGCTGTATGCTCTGCTGTGTGGGTTTTCCCTTTGGATGATGACAACATGATGGCACTCTACAGGAGGATACCAGTGGGTATCAGTTGTGCTAGAATACACTGAGAAGGGAAATAGCTGAGCTTGACAAGAGGCCTTGCTTTTCGGATGGCAGAACATGCTGAGCTGTGGGTAGAAAGGCCTGTCTGCTGAATATTGTCCCTGTTTTTGCTGCTTTGTCTACCAGTATTTTGTGGATTTGGTTCTACACTTGGTTGGCCTATGTGGCACTGTAGCCTAATTCTGTACCATGGTAGCATACAGAATTTAAGGAGAAGTATTTTCTTGCCAATGGGCTGGATTTTTTGTATCTGGTTCTTCAACTGGCTGCTCCCTATACTATCTGTAGTAAAAATACAGACACATCATTTGATTTCCCTGAAATGAATGTTCCTAAATGCCAGCTCTTCTCATGTCTACGAAGAGCAAAGTTCTGCATTTGCTATTAGAATTTCCTCTTCCAGAATCAGGAGGTAATGTAGGACCCCACAGATTGCCTTCAGAATCCAACAGTTAGTTCTGTTTCCTTTCGGAGTGCATAACAACCTGAGCACATGAATTGAATGGCGTGGCTTTTTAGTCTGGTACAAACTCTGCTGTACACTGAAACTTGGTCCATTTGTAAGCAGGACTTTTTCCATCTCTGCAGGACAGCAGAAAACCCTTTGTGCTAATCATGATGCCAAGAAGCAGAATGCGGCAAATGGCAGATGATCCAACTGCTTCAGGTGTTCATTTCCTTAAAACTGAGAATAGTTTTGGACTGAGAGTTTGTAAGCAGAACGGAGCTCTTAAAGCTGTCAGAGATTATTTCTGCACTGTTCAATTCTATCTGCACAACATACACAGGATCTCAGAACTGCGTTGCGTGAACTGGTGGAACTTGTTGAAGTGAACTGGGATGAGCAAGTTTTAGAACTTAGTCAGAGTGCTGTAAAAAATGGATAATCTCATGAGTATTAAGGTACAGGATTGCTATTTCTGCACTGAATTTGTTTTTATTTTACATGGCTTAATGTAAATTATGTAATGTAATGTAAATTAAATTAATTAATTTTTAACATGAAAGTTGCTTGAAACGCAGGCACCAAGGCACTGTTGTGTAACTGAATTTCACACATTATAGGTCCTGAAATATCCTGGAATCAAAAACTCTGACTTGTTTTAAGTCTGCTGCTTGAGTATAATCAGGGTCATAGTGTCTGTGTGCAGTGTTTCTTTCCCTGTAATGCTCCACATCATTTCATTTTGGGAATATTGAAGGAAATGGACTATGTGCCATAACTGTTGTTAGAACAAAGTATGTCTGGTGTGATCTTATGCATAGGTTCTGTAATTGCTCTTCACAGCTCAGGTGTTTGACCTTCCTATTGGTGAAGTGATGAAATACTGCTGGTTTCTATTTGTGCTTCTAGGCACCTTGAAGCTCTTAGGAATAGAACAATAGCCTCCAGTTCTTTTCAGTGGTATCAGTAACAGCTCGAGTGTTGCTGCCCACTAGGTAGACCCAAAGAAGCAGATTACAGTGAAACAACTCACGAGCTGGACCTGCATGAGGATCACTTTCAAGACAGTGGCTCTGTTGCTTGAAGCCTTTTTGCTTCTTCCTGCCGCCACTCTATTACCAAGTATCAACAACCTTTCATGATTCAACTTGCAAATGTTTGAAACTAACCCTTGTGTTTCTATGCCTTCCTAGGTGATTCGAGCCCTTGTCAACCCCAAAGATCCAAACCAAGTAGTGATGTGCAGTGTGTTTCCATCAATGGAGAGTTCTTATTAAGCACGAATCGCTGCAATTCGGATGACAGCCTTCCACGTGGTAACAGTGATGGACACAAGGGGCTCATCCACGTTCATGCTCTCATATCTCCTGGCTCTGCTGAAGATGCTGACCTGAGCCTGCCAGACACAGCAGTCACCTGCCTGGATTGTGACCCAGTGCCTTTGCAGTGCTGCCCATCCCAAGCACAGCCCGAGTGCCCCAACAGCAGCACCACCATGCAGGAGCAGGTCAGCATCAGTGAGGTGAAGCTGAGCATCTTAGATGGGGACTTGGAGTCAGGCTGCCAGTCCCAGGCACCAGGCAGCAGCACCAGCTCTGAGCCACTCTCATCTTGACAAGAGGAGTCCCATCTTCACCCTTGACCTCTCAAGCCCTCCTGTCTTTTAATGAATAAAGTCACTCTCATGCTCAGTCATCGCCTTGACTGCATTCCGAGTCTTCATTCACAGGGATTGGGATGAATGCAACAAACAGCAAGGCAGCTCAGCTTGCAACACTCTGGCTGTGGGGTTCGTGCAGGCAGAGCTCTGGGTTCCCATTTTGCCTGGCTTTGGGATGTCTGCAGCAAGATCTCTACCATTTTGTATGGGAGCAAATAATCTCTAGCATCCAGGTTGCTGCTCATGATAATCCCAGTCTTCCTGGCTGTTGCTTTGTGATACCTTTCAAAGCCTTCTGATACTCTTTGATGCCTTGGCTGCTCCCTAACACCTCTGTCCTCCTGCCATGTTGACTCACGTCTCCCACTTTTAAGCTGGCTTTGCAGATCATCTCCAGCCCTGTCATCATCACGCTGCAGCAGGAGGTGCTCACCTGGCCCAATGTCTGGCAGTGCTGCTTGTTCTGCAGATGAGCAGCTGCCTCCTCATCTCTTCAGCTACAGTAGTTTTTCTCAGGGCAGTTAGATGCAGTCATGCTCCTCTGGATTTGGTGTGTTAAATCCATGCTGCATGGCAGCAGTCAGTGCAATACAAAGGTGTTCTGTGTGCCATAGCATTTCTCCAGGGGCTGCCAAAGGTAGAAGCACAACACAGCACCATCCTTCTGACAGTAATGTCTGTGAGTGTTAGACATGTGAGCACTGCATCATCCCCAGCGTGTCAGTGCTTTTCCACACCAACCTGACTCTCACACTCTGCACTGAATGTAACTATGCTCTTGTGGAGACAAATGCTTTCTGTCACATCCTCCATCCCTGCAACCATTTGCCGGTAGGCAGCTCTTGCAGAAGAATCAAGCAGCAGAACCTTTTGCTCACCCTACAGCATGCAAATGCTATGAAAGCAGAAATAACCTGGCATGCTCTGGGTCTGCAAGGCTGCACAGATGGGAGAGGTAGATTGTGTTTTTGCAGTGGAAGTTTCCAGTATTTTCAGTACATAGTGTAGGCCCTAACTGAATGTATAACCCTCTTGTAAAACAGCTGTATAAGTAGTTTTTCCACCAAGAAAGTTGCTGAACAGAGTTAAGTTCAGACTGGGGGCATTCTGACATGGGGAGAATTGAGACAAGCACAAGATAAATACACAGGGTGGGTAGAGCCCAGCACAGGACAGAATGAATGTACTGACTTTTGGAAACATCGCCCTTCTCTCTCCACAGAAAAGTACAAGGCAGACCTAAAAACAAGAGGTTGGTAATTGACCTTATATGGAAATGAATCCTAGCAACAGTCTTGAGGAGTCTGTGAGCCTGAGATGCTCAACCAATGAGAGCCATGAGAGCATCACCTGCATTGGGTTTAGGGCACAGAACAGAATTAATGTCACTGACTGGTGTGCAGTTTCTCCCTTGCCAATAGGGGATATGCGCGCAGTATTGCAGTAATGAATAAGCACTGCTGCTATCGCTGCCATCTTTGCCTAACTAGAAATCTTTGACTTTGAGAGTTTCTCACACAAGGGCAGAGGGTAAGAAAGTAAAGAGGCACAGAAAACTAAGGGAAACTGCTCTTCTTATCTATAAAAATTGATACAATTGATGCTGTCGTGCATTTTTTTAATTATTATTTTTAATTTTTTGCCAGTGTCAGATTGTTTTAAAATATCCACACACCAAAATCTGACTACCAAGCAAATGTAATGAAAATGAAACGAAGGTGAGTTAGCGGAAAGCACAAGGCCATATTATATTAGGCTCCAGCAAATTTACAGGCAGTCACTGCACGAAGAGGTAGATCTGAGTTGCACATTATATGATTTCCACAAAGATTAAGGAAATCTGAAGCTTTCAAAATATTTTTTTAATTCTTTTTTCATTTCATTTTTTAAACACCTGACCCAGACCCCAACCCTCACAGGAGCTGTAAAGATAACAGCAATAACCCGCAATGTAACTCTAATCCTAACCCTTACCCTGATTCTAAAATCGTCCCTAACTCCAAATGTAACAACAAAAATGATGCTAGAAGTTTGTAGCAAAAGGAACCTTAACCCTGATCATAATCCAAAAACAATCATTAAGGTAACAATAATCTTTACCTTAAAACTAATATTAATCAGAGCCCAGATGATGCCTGCATCCAATCAGAAGCATGTTTTGTATTATTTAAGAGTTGTATTTTTTCCAATGAACTCTCTCTATTATCATGTTTATAAAGTAACAGAGTCTGTTCTTTTTCTCCTGACACTGTGCCTTACTCCTGACATCCCCTGGAAATGACCCAGATAGGGCACCATCAAAGTAATGCTAATAGTAATGTCAATCCTAAGGGTATCTCTAGCCTCAGTGTTAATGGGACGGTAACAACAATCCCAACAGCCTTAAACATTCTGGTGGTGTGAAAGAGGTGCTGCCTTGCACATGCTGGGCAGTCCCATTGCCTGTTAAATGCAGGCGGCAGCGTAGAAACATGATGCCCGTGGTCAGAATGCCCTGTGGCAGATCCTGGCACCGGAGAACTGACCGGAGAACCATGAGAGAACTGACAACAAATCACTCGACATCAGAACCGACCCAGTGGTTATTTACAAGCCTTGGGTGACCCAGACAGGATCTCAGAGTGGTGAATGTAGGTACAGAAGTTGTTACTACTCTGTTTTCTTCTAAAAGCTGCTCAGCTGCTTTGCGTTTCAGACCATCCCTGGCTTCACTGTGTGCATCTGTCCAATTGATACCAGGTGTTTTTTTTCATCTCAGAAGTTGCGGGGCGGGGGGGGGTGGAGGGGGGGGGAGGGGAAATGGACATCAATTCAATTACTCATTTATTTATTGACAGAGATTCACGTTTGCTACGTTTGGAGAAGTTTTTATTTGTTTGCTGTGGTTTGGTTTTTTCTTTTTTTCTTTTTTTTTTCCCCCTTCCCTCCTCTTCCATCGCTGTGTTCTTCCCCTATAAACAAAAGAGAATGGATCCTCAGGGTCTGTCCCGCAGTCGTTCTTTCCGTGGTCTCTGCTGCCACCTGCTGGCCAATACACGGAACTGCCACTGGTGGGCGTTTGGTGCCGCAGGAAGCACAACGCAGATCTGAGTTCTGACCGGTCTACGCAGCAAATCCGCCAATCTTTATTGTGATAAGCCCTCCACATGGCATTGCGCATGCACTCGAACACGCAACAGGCATAGATTTCTCTTAACTCCTTGAGGAGCAGGCAAGCAGAACAACTGAGCGCACCACTGCTTGTGATTGGGCCACCCCCATCATAGAGATGTGTGTTAGATCTTTTACCCACCCCTGGACTGGCCTTGTTGTTTAACGATAACCTCTGAAATCTGAGCGACTGGTTCTACCACTTGTAGTGTAGAATAGGTAGCCAATAAATGCTTTTCAACTGTGATGTATCTTTATTCTGCTCCATGCCAAACCTGTGGCCAAAACCTCATAGGGGTTCACAAAGAACTCTGGCTCTGCCAGAGCCCCCATCCAGACCCTTCTTGAGTTACATTCACATCTAGTTTGGCTGAAAAGGTTGGACTATAAATACTCAGTGCTTGGGCCTGTTTAACAGATATTTTTTCCTGATTATACTGTCCATCAATCTTTTTAAACTGAACTCCTGCTCTAATCTGGTCTTTAAACATTTGTTGTCTCAAGACCCTAATGGGTCCAGACTGGATTACCTTAGGGGCTGGACGCCTAAGTCATGGCAGCAGATGGTTCTCTGCCTTTCTCAGACCTTTCCACCACCATTCAGAGCCTGCATCTGGCCGTAGGCACTCTTGTCTCCCCATCAATTGGGCAGCCTGTTGTATTACAGCACCTGAGGGCCACTGGGGGGTTCAGTATGGATAACATAGACCCATACTGATGTAAAGGTGATGGCTGTAGGATGAGATCCCTCGTTCCTGATGAAAAATTTATTGACTGGGCTCTCAAAATCATCTTCATAGATTGCCTCTTTCATGCCTAATTCTCTAATATAATTTTGTTAGTCCTCCATAGAGGACCACAGGCTGATATTTAATGGTATGTCATTCTTATTTGCCCATGTTATATGACACACAGCCATAAATCATTCACTGATCAAATGGCTATCCTCATTATGTTGGACAGAGCATACAGTCTTTGCCTGAGGGCAGGGTTAGTAGTAATGGATGTCAGTTTTGAAATTTCCAGTCCATTCACCACAGCGCTTTCTGCCTCCATGTCCCATAACCAGAGCAGCTATGCTGGCATGCTCTCTTGGTTTCTGTCTAAACCACTGTACTATATCCATCAGTTCAGCTGCTGTATTATGGGCAGCAGGGTTTGGGGGGTTGGATACTGGTCAGGGCACTCCCACCAGCCTATCCTGCATTTTTTTTTTTTTTTTTTTTTCATTTTTGGGTTACAATCAGTCAGATCTCAAATAGATCTAGTCCAAATGGAACCTCAAAATCTGACCTTTTAGTGCCTTCATTTACAGAGTCCATTTTATACAGATTCCCTTGTACAGGGCCCCCATGGTCCTCCAGACAGTTGTTACTGATCTTCCATAGGAGAATGATTGAATTAGGTTTTTTCCCCATCAAAACTGCCACCTGTCTTTCCAGTTTTTCAACACTATCATTCAATAGCTGATTTGCATCAGCCTGAGCCTCTTCAGTTATGTTCAGACAGTTCAAGGCCATTAAAAGTGGCCATGCCACCATGAACACAGCTAACTGTCATTCTCAAGTTGTAAGTATGTCTTTGCTAAGACCATGGAAACACTCAGTCAGGTGGGCCAGGGACTCATGGACCCTCCCTCCGTCCCACACAGGGCCCCATTTTTCAGTGACAGAAGCAGTGCTGCATTTTGAGAATCCTAGGAATCCCAGTACATGCCCTGACAAAAGGTCATTCAAAGGGGTAGTCTTTCCCCATCCAAACAACTCCCTGATATTCACAGAATCACAGAATTGTAGGGGTTGGAAGGGACCTCCAGAGACCACTGAGTCCAGCCCCCTGCCAAAGCAGGTTCCCTACACCACGTCGCACAGCTCGGCATCCAGGCAGGTCTTGAATATCTCCAGAGAAGGAGATTCCACAACCACCCTGGGCAGCCTGTTCCAGTGCTCTGTCACTCTCACCGTAAAGAAGTTATTGCACACATTAGTGCAGAACTTCCTATGGTGCAGTTTCTGTCTGTTTCCCCTTGTCCCGTCTCCACACACTGCTGAAAAGAGTCTGGCCTCAACACTTTGCCCCCCACACCTCAAATATTTATAGAACCTGGATCCTGTCCCCTCTCAGCCTTCTTTTCTCAAGGCTAAACAGACCCAGTTCCCTCAGTCTCTCCTCATTGGGGAGATGCTCCAGGCCCTTCACCATCTTAGTGGCCCTCTGCTGGACTCTTTCTAAGAGATCCCTGTCTTTTTTTTACTGGGCAGCCCAGAACTGGACACAATATTCCAGATGAGGCCTCACCAGGGCAGAGTAGAGGGGGAGGATCACCTCCTTCGACCTGCTGGACACGCTCTTTTTAATGCACCCCAGTATGCCATTGGCTTTTTTGGCTACAAGGGCACACTGCTGGCTCATGGTTAATCTGTCGTCCACCAGGACGCCCAGGTCCCTCTCAGCAGAGTTCCTCCCCAGCAGCTCTTCCCCCAGCCTGTACTGGTGCATGCAATTATTTCTCCCTAGGTGCAAGACTCTACACTTGCTTTTGTTAAACCTCATCTGGTTTCTTACTGCCCGGCTCTCCAGCCTGTCCAGGTCTCGCTGAATGGCAGCACAGCCTTCAGGTGTGTCAGCCAATCCTCCCAACTTCGTGTCATCAGCAAACTTGCTGAGGGTGGTCATTGATGAAGATGTTGAACAAGACCGGACTGAGCACAGACCCCTGGGGGATGCGGCTCGTTACAGGCCCTCAGCCAGACACTGCACCGCCAATGACACCACTCTGCACTCTGCCATTCAGCCAATTCTCGACCCATTTCACTGTCCAATCACCTATCCCATACTTCCTCAGCTTTGTTATAAGGATGTCATGGGAGACTGTATCAGTTATAGAGGTTATAGAGTTCAATTCCTGCAGTCAATTTGGCGGCCCAGGTGGGACCAGCTCTGTTCGCTGCAGGACCAGCTGAGAGGGAGACACTTTTGGCGCACCCTGAGATTTCTCTGAAGGACTCCCTTCCTCACCTGATCACTGCAGGGACAGACAAGGACCACCCATAGGTGGACCAGGTATGTGTATGGTAAGTGGAGCCCATATGTCTTGAGGAGACATCCTACACAGTTTACAGCCATACGTGCTGCTCCCAGGGAGGTGAGCTCATGGCTTTGGTTGCCAGCTGGGTAGGAAGACTCCTTGGGTGAGTTCCTATGAAAGGGAACTGTATGTCATATGAATGGAAACAAGAACAAGTACTCTCTCCCAGGTGGGTGACAATAGGAGGGACCTAGGTTGGTCTCTCCTACGGGTATGGGATATAGTGGATAGCCTGTCAAATGGTAGCCTGGGTTCTCCAAGGTGTAATCATGGGGCTTATAGGTTGTATGTTCAATATTATCATCTGCTTTAAGTGTTTGGTACTGTGTGTCAAGCCGACTCTGGGAAAAACATTAACGTTTGCAACTGGTCGACCAGAGTATGAGTGTTATTAAGATTCCAGCTAGAAAACGTTGTCAGCATTGTGTAGTATGAATAAACCATGGTTTTTGATCTAAATGTCAGAGTGAGTGTGGTGTGAGTGAGACACAGAACAGCTGCAGGGTGAGTGCCGAGTCCCGATCCATGTTTCCTTCCTCCTGTGAGGGAAATGGCCAGACACGGACAAAGTGAAAGAATGTGTTGTCTGTCCACTCATAAGTACTTTCTGCTTGTATGTAAGAAGACAGGAGTTTGTACTCTGTAGATTAGTAAGATTGTCCTGAGGAGAGGTGTACATTCCACCCGACCAATGAGTGTCAACCCATTTATGTAATACTATGTACTGCTTGCGAGGAAGTGTGTGAGGGAGGTGGTTCAATCAGTGCTGGTTCTGTGGCACAGTGTTTATAACTGAAGAATACAGACTGTATTAAGGCAGTTTAT
This sequence comes from Coturnix japonica, assembly GCF_054131305.1. Classification (NCBI taxonomy): domain Eukaryota; kingdom Metazoa; phylum Chordata; class Aves; order Galliformes; family Phasianidae; genus Coturnix; species Coturnix japonica. Next base: position 4,532,873 of record NC_140689.1, read on the forward strand.
GTGAACTGAAGAACTGTACGTTTTGACAAACTCTTTTGATGGTATAAGAAAGTGTAATTGTTAATGATATATGAAAGTGTAGTTGAGGGAATGTGGAAGTGTATCTGAGCATAGAAATAGAGGAAGCATTTACAGAGGAAAAAGGATTAAAGTGAGTTTACCTGCATTGACATGAGAGCAACACCCTGCCAGACCGCTGCCCTGTGAGCTGAGCAGAGCAGAGCAGAGACACAGTCCCCATGTATCAGGTAGTGTTATTCTGCTTACCAAAAGAATGAGTTCACTACAGAAGAGGCAAATCTTCCCCTCTGCTCCATCTGTGGCATACTCTGGAGTTCAAGGCATTGCAAAGCTATGGCACATCTACTTTCTTTCAATGATGAAAACTTAGTGTGCTCTGGGCTCTCATTTCAATTGCATCTAAAGAAGTCTAGGGTCATGCCAGCTGACAGGAAGCTGGCAAATGTTGTCTCATTGTAAGGAAGAGCAAGAAAGATGACATGGGCAATTATGGACCTGTCAGTCCAGAGCCTGGTAAAATTATGGAGAAAATGATGGTGGGAGTTATGGAAAAACAGCTGAAGGACAATTCTGTCATTGGTCGCAGCCAACACAAGTTTGTGAGGCGAAGGTCCTGTTTAATTTAAGCTCATTTTGTGACACAGTTATCCGTTTAGTTGACCAAGGGAAGCCAGTTGATGTAATCCTTGAGGATTTCAGTGGAGATTTTGATACTGTTTCTCACAACAACCTTCTGGACAGAATGTTCTGCATATGGCTAGACAGAAACACAATGTGGTGGGTGAGCAGTTGGCCAGTAGGTCAGTCCCAAAGGATTATAGTCAGTTTTTTCCATCAGGCTGGTAGATGGTCACTGTCGGGGTCCCCAGGGTTCCATTTTGGGGCCACTTTCCTTTCATGTTTATGCAGATGACTTGAATGCAGGACTAGAAGACGTTCTGAGCAAGTTTGCTGATGAGACCAGATGAGGAGGTGCTGTTGCCTCCACTGAGGGTGGAGAGGACTTGCAGAGAGATGTGGACAAGTCAGAGAAGTGGGTACCAGTTGGTACTAAGCACCAAGTGCATAAAGTATAACAAGAACAAGTGCCTGATTGTGCACCTGGGTAGGGGCAATGCTGGACATACACACTGACTGGATATGGGACACTGGAGAGGATTCTGACTGGAAAGGGTTGGGGTGCTGGTCAGCATCACACTGAATGTGAGTCAGCAGTGTGCAAAGGCAGCCAGGAAAGACAACAGTCCCCTGGAGTGCATGAAGCAACTTATTGCCAGCTGGGTGAGGGAAAGGATCATCCCTCTGCTCTGCATTGCTACTGCCTCACTATGTTCTGGGCACCACAGAACATAAAGGACTTCAAACTCTGGGAGAATGTGCAAAGGAGGGCACTGAAACCGAGAGATCTGAAGTTCAGAGTTTCACAGGGATTGGCTGCTTGTTCAGACTGGGCCCTTCTCACATCCCTGCTCACATCCTGCAATGAAACATAGGTCTCATATGGGACATGAACCTCACAGCGTCCTTGCACCACATGTAGAGCCTGGGATCTTCTGTCCCCATGTCTTTCATTTAACATCATACAAAATTCCAACCCATTGCCCCAGGAAATGCCCGGAGCCAACATGAGATACAGGACCTCTCTACCACTGGTCTTGCAATCAGGGCTTGACCTGTCTGCTTCGTAAGGCAAAGGAGAGGTTTCTTAGCATGCCAGTGCCTTTGCCTGCCTGTAGTCATGGCTTCCAGTTATCTTCTCTAACAAGTCCCTTGGGAAGCTTGCTTGGTAATGTTCCTCAGCGGGCCCATTAATACTCCAAGAAACTTCACTGTTACTTCTGACTTTGTCTTGTTGAGCACTTTGTGCAAACTTCTCTCTGCACTAGAGGCTGTTGAACTCAGCATCAAATGCACCCTGGGACCATTATAACCTAAAGAATCTCCTGTGCCTTATGCCATCTTGTTATCTTCTTCAGGTTATCAGAACTTGTTCAGCAAAAAGGAGGGATATCTGGAGAGAGCTTAAAGAATCCAGTATAAATTTATTGTCTATTTATTTATTGTTGGGTTTAAAGAAGACATTAAAGCAGCACTGTGCAACTGATACCAATCCAGGTTGTCCCAATGAGTTCTGTACTGTTACTGTGTTGACAAAGGTCCTTCTCAACCTCCCCACCCAATTTCTGCTCACAATGGACCTATGGGACTTGCATCACTTTTCTTCACATCACTCTTCTCCTCTGCATTCATCCGCTCAGTGTTAAAACTGCTTTGCACCAACTCCCACTGGCTTTCCTCAGAGAACCAGCTACACATGGAAAAGGAAAGATTTCTCTTTTTTATCTGGCCAGCAAATGGAAAGAAAGGTGATGCAATTGAATGAACAGTAAAACACAGTGATCAACTGCATGCCATGTTCAAGCTGCATCTATTGAAGTTTGTCTTTCATATGGAATACTTTTAAAAGAAATGATTTATTCTGAGGTAGGATAGGATAGATTGAATCACAGTGAAGTAGTTGACAACAGAGGCCATCAGACTCTGGTAGATAGAGCAAATTCCAGTAATCTCCCTGGGATAGATCAGCCAGGTAGTTGAGAGGTATCAACTTAAAATTGATCAGGACTTGTGAGTATTTCACACATTGAGACGGGTTAACACATTCTCACTGATTCTCAGAATTTGGGGAGATGGAACAAATTCCAGTAATCCCCCTGAAAGTCAGAAATCAGACAGATAATTGGGAGGTATCTGACTGAACAAAGAGCAAGGGATGGAGAAATCTGGAGGGCAGTGGGAGTAGTGTGTGCCCAAATGGCCTGCTGAAAACATGCCCTTAACCATGGCCATTTCTTTAGGAGAGCTGAAAAAACTTGGAGGATGAGGCACATCAAATAGGCAGCAGGGAAGAGTAGTGCTGGGCACCGGGCTATAGTCACAGGGCATTGGCACTGGCACCGCTGTCTGTGTCTCTGAATCTGAAGACATTTGTGTCCAGCGAACACAGTTCTGGAAAACATTGTAGTTTCAGTAAAAGAAAAAAAAAGACATCAAATCACCTCAAAGATTCATATTTACAACTTAAAATGGAACAAGACTCATGAGAATTTTTCATGTTGAGAAGGGTTAACACAATTTCAATGATTTCCATCTTTGTCTTCAATTATTTGTTTCAGTTTTATTGACATTTATGATCAACTATTAAGCTTACAGCCTCAAAATAAATAAAAAGAGATACATTTGCATCTTGCACGTGGCCTGATGCCCCTTTCACCTTCGCAGTTCCCACAAGTCCTTCCATGCCGGAGAGTATGAGATCCAGCAGAGCACCTCTCCTCTTTGGTTCCTCCATGGCTTGGTCAAGAAGCTTCCATCTGTGCTCTCCAGGGATCTGCTGGATGCCACATGCCCTGCTGTGCTGTCCCTGCTGCAGATAATGGAGTGACAAAGGCCACCAAATGGGACAAGGGACAGACAACATCAGATTCCCATCTGTCTGCAGAGGGCACCTTCCATTTACTCTCCCTGATCAGGAAGACAGGAAAAGACACTGATGGTCTCCTCTGTTGGCCATTTCCATTAGCTCTGACCTGTCTGCTCTTCCATCCCCAGGCAGAGCTCAGTGCACTCTCACAGAGGGCATTCACCCTTCTTTATCTCCTCGCCCATCCATCCTAAAGACTCGGTATCCCCCTTGTGCTACAGTGCAGTTGTGGAAGCCATTAAACTGTGTCCCCATGGTCCAAACAGGAGCTCAGGCCTGCAGCTCTACCAAGATTTCTAGCTTCTTGTGTGTTGGTGTTTGCATTAGTGCAAAACCACAGAAGTAAACATCCTAATTGGAAAGCATCACTGGACATAGCCTGACTGGATAGCTAATCTATGGTATCAGTGTGCAGAAGGTGGCACACAAACATTAGACTGATCGTGGGCCTTGGAGTTGACACAGCAACATGGTCACACCATGGGCATGGCTTTCCTGAAGGCCCTGTGCTGCACTTGCAGCTGTGAGTGAATTCACCGGACAGCCAGTGCTATCCCCTCTCTGGCCCTCGGCTGATGCCCAGGAAGGTGGTGTCTATCTCAGGGATTTCCCACATGGTTTACAAGCACTGGCACACATCAGGAGCAGCCCAGGCACCTTGGGCATCACCCAGTGTCTGTGTGTGAGCAGCTGCCTCCCAGCTGAAGGTCCGAGGACTCAGAGCAGGAGCTCACATGCAGGCAACTCCTTGTGCACTTCTGAACTGAACCAGAGAAATCCCAGCTCCTGTGGGTGTGTAGGGAGCTGAATCCCATTTCATCTCCAGGATTTCTGTCAAGGGATGAGACTCCTGCACTGCCTCAGCTGGATCACTGCCCTGCACAGGGAAAGTCCAAACCTTGCCTTCCTTGTCTGGTTGCCCTTATTGTTCCATCAAACTAACTCTGGGAGCACTCCCCGTATGTCTCCAATCAGTCACTGACCACTGGACATGTGGTGGTTAATTGAGCGAATTTCAAAGCACAGTCATGATGCTGTTGTCTTTCAGGAGCTGTTGGCCATGAGGACCCAGGGACATCTCAGGGGAGACAAGTCGGAAAGATAAAAATGACATAATCTGCTGCTTGCCTGTCCAGGCTCCTGGGACACAGGGAGCTCATAAAAGTGTGCAGGGCTGCAGAGAGACAGCTGTGCCCAGGAGCAGCTCTTGTGCACAGCACAGCCTGCAGGTGACAGAAGGAGAGGAGAGAAACTGGAGAGAGCTTGCAGGATGTGTATGGTGTGAGCAGGCTGCATGCTCTCTGCAGGAGCATTGCTCACAGACCATGACAGGGTAAGTCTCACTGCAGACCATGAGCTGCTTTTCATAGAGGGTCAACTTAATTTGGGATATCCCATAGCAGATCTGGATGCAGGCAGTGAATGTTTCTTTACTGTGGAAAAAGCCTTCTGCTCCAGCTGAGGGCTTCCATACTGCAGTATGAAATCACAGCCCTGAGGGCTGCATGTCCCAGCACGGCTGCAGGCTGTGCAGCCGGGGCTGCAGGTGGGTGCCCAGGGCTGTCCTGCAGAGCAGGGTCCCTGCTGTGCCCCAGGGGCTGTGTGCCGGGTATGGGACTCTGCCGCCTGCCAGGCTCAGCACTCAGCCTGCCCGGGGAGCTGCCCAGGGTGCTGCGGGGAGACGGGTGGGGGGAAGGAGCCCCCCGGCAGGGCTTGTGCTGCCACAGCTGCTGCCTGGGGCAGGGGATCACAACTCCACTGCACAACGGAATGTTTCTGAGGGCACTTTGCAAGAGGAGAGCCAAGACAGGGGGTTTCCATTTCCTGTTCTGAGGCAAAGAGCTTTGGAGTCAGAAATCTAAAATGGGCAATAAGAGTTCTGAGAATTTTTCATCAATCAATTGCTTGTTTTGTGAACACTCACACATGATGTGCTTTCAGTCTCCCCTTTCTCAAAGGATGGAATTATCATCATTTTCTGTAGGCATGAATAATTCACTTATCCTACAAACAGGCAGCATTTTCTAACTGAAACTGAATGCCACAGAAGCTCGGGCAGGGGGCTCTAAGAGCACTTGGGGTAAAGATATGAGACATGAAACAGATGAAAATATCCAGGGAGAAGGCATAAGAAAATAAAAGGAAGGTTAGAGCTCCATATGCTGCTTCTGCTTAAGGAATGCTGAAATACATGAAATTAAATGCAAGTAATGGTGCTAAATGTACACTGTTGTAAGAGAATAAAAACATTTCATATTATAGCAGGAGGAGTGTGTCTGAGAATGGTCTGGACTTGTCATTATCTTCTGCACTCTGAGCAGGACTCCAAGCCCAGGAACAGCAGATGCCCAACAGCAGCTCCATCAGTGAGTTCCTCCTGCTGCCGTTGGCAGACACGCGGCAGCTGCAGCTCCTGCACTTCTGGCTCTTCCTGGGCATCTACCTGGCTGCCCTCCTGGGCAACGGCCTCATCAGCACAGCCGTAGCCTGCGACCGCCGCCTGCACACCCCCATGTACTTCTTCCTCCTCAACCTGGCCCTCCTCGACCTGGGCTGCATCTCCACCACTCTCCCCAAAGCCATGGCCAACGCCCTCTGGGACACCAGGGCCATCTCCTACACAGGATGTGCTGCACAGCTCTTTTTCTTTGTCTTCTTCCTCTCAGCAGAGTATTCCCTTCTCACCATCATGTCCTATGACCGCTACGTTGCCATCTGCAAGCCCCTGCACTACGGGACCTTGATGGACAGCAGAGCTTGTGCCACCATGGCAGCAGCTGCCTGGGGCACTGGGGTTCTCTATTCCCTGCTGCACACTGCCAGTACGTTTTCACTGCCTCTCTGCCAAGGCAATGTTGTCAACCAGTTTTTCTGTGAAATCCCACAGATCCTCAAGCTCTCCTGCTCTGGCTCCTACCTCATGGAATTTGTATTTCTCTTTTTTGGTGTCAGTTTAGGCTTTGGTTGCTTTGTTTTCATAGTTGTGTCCTATGTGCACATCTTCCTTGCTGTGCTGAGGATGCCCTCTGAGCAGGGACGGCACAAAGCCTTCTCCATGTGCCTCCCTCACCTGGCTGTGGTCTCCCTGTTTCTCAGCACTGGTGCTTTTGCCTACCTGAAGCCCCCGTCCATTTCCTCCCCACTCCTGGATCTGACAGTGGCACTTCTGTATGCAGTGGTTCCTCCAACACTAAACCCTATTATCTACAGCATGAGGAACAGAGAGATCAAGCACGCTTTCAGGAAGGTGTTGCAATAAGCACTATTCCAGCTACAATAAAATGCACAACTTCCTCAGTAGGATTCCCAGTGGTGGTTCTTTATGTTTTATGCATCTTTGTCTGTTTGATTATGTGAGATATAGGAATATGCAAAAAAAAAATGTTATTGAACTTATAAATAAAAATGTATTTAAATTCTTTCCTACCTAATTTCCATTTTCTCACTCCAAGAACTCATGTAAACATGGAACCAGATTCCCTGAATATGTTATAAGATACCTAAAAAGCTTTCAAAATAGACTTACTTAGATTTTCTTTCTTCCTACTTTGCCTGGATTTGGGGAGGTACAGCCACAGACAGCAGCACAAAGTGCTCTTTTCATTCATGTGCTCTTACCAGTGCTGCAGTGCTCTTGAGTCCTCTCATTTGTGCAGTCCTGAAGGTCTTGTGTGTCTCACAACAGTCCTGTTGCCTCTACAGCAGCAATCCAGGGCTGCAGTCAGTAGCCGGCAATATGAACAGGTCTGTCAGAGCTGGTCTCCTTGCTGGCGCTGCCATAACAAGAGGGCCCCTTTAGAGCAGGACCAGAGAACTGGAGGGAGGCCTCTTCCAAAGCTGGTGTAAGGAATATACTTCAGGAGCTGCTCCCTGAGAAAACCTTGAGATCTTCAGGTGCTCTTCACTGTGTGACCAGATCAGATTGAATAGTCCCAAGGAGATCCGTAAGCATCTCAAGGCAGTGCTGTGGTTTAAGGTTTATGGGTTGAGACAAAGAGAAAAAGAAAAGGATAATAATTATGACAAATGTATTTATACATATATAATATATTTAGTGTATTTTCACACATATACAACATATGCAGTTGCAAATATATATGAACTAATCCCTGTGCGCATCTGTTTGCAAGTCCAGGACTAGTTGCAGGGGTTTTAACAGCCACAGGGTTCACTGTAGGAGCTGAAGTGGCTGTTGGGCCGTTGCAGGAGTTGAAGTGACCTCAGAGTTCATTGCCAGAGCTGAAACCACCACAGGACCTGTGACTATGTTGGAGCAGCCACTGGGCTCATTGGAGGGGTTGGAGCCACCGCAGGGCTGTACTTCCTCCCTTGGGAGGAATTTGTACCATTTTCTTATTACCATACTTGGAACAGCTACAGGACCCGTAGCAGGAGTAACTGCAGAGCTCATTATGATGGGTGGAGTGACAGAGGGATCTGCCCAGAGCTTGGAGCAACTGCAGGACGTGTAGCAAAACCTTGGAGCTGCTGCATGGTCTGTGCCAGGAGTTGCAGAGGCTGCAGCACTGTCAGCAGATCCAGCTCTCTGGATCTGGCACACTGCAGTCATTTGTGCCTCTTGGGGGTTACCAGTGCCACAGCAGACCTGCCCCCAATATTCTACCAGTTTATCAGGATCCTGCAGTTGCTCGGAGATGAAGTTCCAAAGCCCTGGGGGTGCCCACCACTCCAGGCAGCTGCCCAGACCGTCCCACACCCTCTGCCATGCAGAGCCTTCTCACCTTGGGGCAGATCTCTCACTGATATTCCTGAATAATTGTTTAACCTCAATCATAGATTCATAGAATCACCAAGGTTGGAAAAGGCCTAAAAGATCATCCAGTCCAACCGTTCACCTATTACCTATAGCTCCCACTAAACCATGTCCCTCAACACAATATCCAGTACACCCCCGGACTCACAGAGGCGACAATGTAAATTGTGTAATTCCTAATCATATGGACAATATTACTTCCAAAACCCAAAGATGACCGCAGAGCTGAATGTGCACAAAACTTCACTTTGTCAGCTGCCAATTTTATCGTGGTACAAACTGAGGTCAAACAGCATAGCAAAATAAATACCCTAATGCAGCATCCAAGCACCAAGTCAGGAGCTGTGCAGTGAAGCTTCATGAGAAGACTCAACAAGCTCCACACATAGGGAGCACATCCACACATATCAGCACCATGGCCTGCACTTCTCCAGCTCCCACAAAGCCCTGTCCGCTCTGGACAGATGTGCTGTTACCACAACCCTTGGAGCCTCACATCAGGCACCAAAATGACTGTGGTTGTTGAACCCAACATGTGGCTCAGCAGCACACAGTGCTTTGTGCACTGCCCAATTCCCAGTGGGATGGGGATGAGAACTGGGAAAAAGAGTACATCTTCTGGGATGTAACAAAGCAGTTTACTAAGAGAGATAAAAGAAGAGGAGTAATAGTTATCACTATATATCCGTTGATATGGAATTGTATGTAACAACTGATGCACAAGCACTTGCTCAGCACCACCAGACTGATGCTCAGCTGGACCCTGGGCAGTGAAGAGACTGAGATGAACTCCCAACACTTTCAATACAATTTCTGCTTGCTGTCAGCTGATAGAGAACGTCCCTTTGGCCACTATCAGTCAGCTGTCCTCACTCTGTTCCCTCCCAGCTCCATGTGCCCTCCACTGACCATGGCCTTGGCTCTGTACAACACTGCTTAGCAGCAGCTGTAAACATCAGAGTGTTATCAATGGTTTTCTCCTAGAACCAAAACACTGCACCACAGCAGACAGTCTGAAGAAAACAATTCCATCCCAGCTGTAACTCAGATTCCTGCCTGTCCCCTCTTCTTGTTCTTCCTGATCAGGAAGCAAGGAACAGAATCTGCCGCTCTCCTCTCTGAGCCCTTTCCATCAGTTCTCAGCTGGCTCCTCTGCCATCCCCAGGCAGAGCTCAGTGCCCTCTCATGGATGGCAGCAGCCTTTTCACTTCTTCCTTGCCCATCCATCATGCAGAATCTGTACCCCATTTGCTACAGTACAGAGCTGAGAATCAACCCACCATGTCTCTGTGAACCAAACAAGACCCTAGGCCTGCAAAGGCACAGAGATTTGGAGTTCGCTGAGTGAATGTTTGTGGTCCTCTCATTAGTGTAACGACTCTTCAGAAAGGATCCCCTTCCAGAAGCATGTTTTGATTTTGCCTGGCTGGGCCTTGCATCTACACCGTGCTACTGGTGTTCAGAAGATGGCACACAGGTACGAGACCCATTGTGGGGCTCACAGTTGTCCAGTGAACATTGTCACTACCCAGGGCATGTCTTTCCTAAAGGTCCCCAGTGGCATTTGCCAGCTGGCTGGGGGTGTGCTGGAGACCCCAGGGAACTGCCATTCTGTTGTAATACAAGAAGAATTTTACAGAGCAGCAGCCATGGATCAAGATAAGCACTTTACAGAGCAGCAGCTGCAGAGCAGGATAAACAGCATGAGAACCAAGGACACCTCTAGCAAAAGAGTGAAAGGCTCGTGGCTTTGAAGCGGGGTTTTAGGGTTCTTATTGCAGAAGCTTTCTTCCAATTAGTACGTGTGATTTTTGAACACCCTTGTTTGTTTGCTATAAAAGTACGTCTCTTCAGGCAATAGATGGACACAGCTATATTTAACTATATTGGTGTGTGGTTGTTTGTCCTAGAACGCTGACTTTTGCCTTCAGGTTCGCCAACACATGGGGGCCCGCAATGTCATGGGATTTAACTCTTGAACACCTGTGGGATCCCGAGAAACTAAGCCAGTATTTGAGTCAGGGATGGCGCAGCCTAGATAGATCTAAGGGGGTATGACTTATTTGGGGCTTGGCTTGTGCTTACCGTGCTCTATATAACACTGTTCCGAAAAGAGAGAATTTCCGAGCTGAGGTTCTAGCCAAAAAGGGAAATCCCCAAGTCAATTTTGATCAGTCACAGGAGGCACCAGTAACAATATCAGTTGCCCTTGTGGAAGGCAAGAAATGGAAATGGGTGTCCTCACGTCTAGAACGGAAAAAAGAAGTGGAGGAGGAGGCAACAGAAGATCCAGGTGACAGGTCTGGATAAGTACCGAGAAAGGAAAAAGGAAAAGTGTCATGAAGAAGAGAGTGATGAGGAGGAAATCTCTGTTACTGTTTGTCGATCCCTGAAGATGACTGAAATCGAAGGCGTAAGAAAGGAGTTCACACGGCACCAGAATGAATCTCTTGTTACCTGGTTGCTTCGCTGTTGGGACAGCTGGGACGGTAGCTTGTTGAGATGTGACAGGCCCTTCCCCATATTCTGGAAGAATCTTAGTGTAATACAGTGGGTGTAGACAAAAAGGCGTAGGTTATATAAGGATGTGTCTGTTTCAATAAATCGCCATTTTGCCACTTCATCTCCTTGGTGTCACTTGGTAATTGGCCTAGCTGCTGCTTCAGTTGAAGGCGAGAGATCGTAAAGAAATTAACGACCATAAAGCCTTCATGTGTATCATTAAAATTCTCAGCTATTAGACACAAGCGCTTTCCAGATTGAGCAAGGAACAACAGTAAATTGCACTGTGTGTTTCCTTGTGGTGTTACCTACGTGACCACAGAGAAGACACGAGGAAGTGGCATGACCAGCCTACTCCTGTACTATGAGCACGGGTGAGGGAACTACAAAACAGTCCAACCACCAGTACAGCTGCTCCAGTTATCACAGGTAACCAATAGAGGGGCCCTGCCCTCATTCAAGGGAGTGGAAGGGATAATAGAGTTTATTGGACTGTGTGGATTTGATGGCCTAGCACATCAGAACCACAGAAATATAAGGCACTGGTGGATACTGGTGCACAGTGCACCCTAATGCCCTCCAGTCATGAAGGGACAGAATCAATCCATATTTCTGGATATCTCTCAAGAATTGACTGTGTTGGAGGCTGAAATAAGCCTCACTGGTAAAGACTGGAAAAAACATCCTATGTGAGTGGTCCAGGGTTTCCGTTCATACTTGGTATTGATTACCTCAGAAGAGGGCATTTCAAGGATACTAAGGGGTATCACTGGGCCTTTGGAATCGCTGCTGTAGATATGGACAACATTAAGCAGCTGTCTGTTTTGCCTGGCCTGTCAGAGGACCCGTCTGTTGTGAGGCTGCTACGAGTAAAAATAAAAGAGCAGCAGGTACCGATTGCTACAAAGACAGTGCACAGACGGCAGTATCGCACCAACAGGGATTCCTTGCTCCCCATTCATGATTTGATTCGCCAGTTGGAGAATCAGGGAGTGATCAGTAAAACTCACTCACCTTTTAACAGCTCCATATGGCCAGTGCGTAAAGCCAGTGGAGAATGGAGGCTGACAGTAGACTACCGTGGCCTGAATGAGGTCACACCCCCACTGAGTGCTGCTGTGCTGGAGAGCAAATAATTCAAATTCTTCTATGAGCCAGTTTTGCTATTAAGTGAAGCAAAGTAAAAGGGCCTGCCCAGGAAATTCAGTTCTTAGGTATAAAGTGGCAGGATGGATGTCATCACATCCCAACAGTGATTGACAAAATCACTGCCATGTCTCCACCAACTAGCAAGAAAGAGACACAATCTTTCCTGGGTGCAGTGGGCTTTTGGAGGATGCACATTCCAAACTACAGCCTCATTGTAAGCCCCCTTTATCAGGTGATGCAGAAGAAGAATGATTTTGCATAGGGCCCAGAGCAGCAGCAGGCTTTTGAACAGATTAAACAGGAGATAGCCTGTGCCATGGACCTGGGGCCAGTACGGACTGGACAGGATGTAAAGAACATCCTCTATACTGCTGCTGGAGAGAAAGGTCCCACTTGGAGTTTGTGGCAAAGAGCCTCAGGAGGGACCCAAGGCTGACCCCTGGGATTTTGGAGCTGAGCGTACAAGGGGTCTGAAGAGTGCTACACTCCAACTGAGAAGGAGATCTTAGCCGCGTATGAGGGGGCTCGGGCTGCTTCCGAAGTAGCTGGTACTGAAATGCAGCTCTTTCTGGCACCTCGACTGTCAATGATGAACCGGATGTTGAAAGGGGAGGTTCTCTCCACCCATCATGCTACCGATGCCACCAGGAGCAAGTGGATTGCACTGTTTAGACAACAAGCGCGGATGGGGAACCTCAATCGTCCAGGAATTTTAGAAGTGATCATGAACTGGACTGAAGATAAAAAGTTTGGAACATCACCAGGAGAAGAGGTGTCATGTGCTAAAGCGGCCCCACCATACATCGAACTACCAGAAAATGAAAAGAAATATGCTCTTTTCACTGATGGATCATTTCATATTGTAGGGAAGCATCGGAGATGGAAAGCTGCTGTTTGGAGCCCCACACGACAGGTCGCAGAGGCCACTGAAGGTAAAGGAGAATCAAGTCAGTTTGCAGAGGTAAAAGCTGTCCAGCTGACCTTAGATGTGGCTGAACGGGAGAGGTGGCCAATGCTTTATCTTTATACTGACTCATGGATGGTGGCAAATGCCTTATGGGGGTTGTTACAGCAGTGGGAACAAAATAACTGGCAACGGAGGTGTAAACCTATTTGGGCTGCTGAACTGTAGAAAAACATAACTGCTCAAAAAAAAAGATATGATTGTAAAGGTGTGTCACGTGGATGCACACTTGCCCAAGAGTCGGGCTATTGCAGAACAACAAAACAACCATCAGGTAGGTCGAGCTGCCAGAATTGAGGTGGCTCAAATAGACTTGGACTGGCAGAACAAGAGTGAATTATTTCAAGCTTGATGGTTCCATGAGACCTCAGGCCATCAAGGAATGGACATAACATATAATTGGGCTAGAGACTGAGGGGTGGACTTAACTATGGATGCTATTGCACTGGTTATTCATGACTGTGAATCATGTGCCATAATTAAACAAGCCAAGAATATGAAGCCTCTCTGGGGGGAAGGCCAAGGCAAAAGTATAAATATGGGGAGGAGTGACAGGTGAATGATGTCACCTTGCCAGGATCTCATAATGATAAGCGTTTTGTGCTTACCATGGTGGAAGCAACCACTGGGTGGCTTGAAACATACGCAGTACCCCATGCTACTGCCAGAAACACAATATTGGGTTGTTAGAAACAAGTCCTATAGAGACATGACACCTCAGAAAGAACTGAGTCTCATAATGGGACACATTTCAAAAATTCCCTTAATAAATACTTGGGCCAAAGTTCATGGCATTGAGTGGATTTATCATATCCCCTACCATGCACCAGCTTCTGGTAAAATTAAAAGATACAATGGGGTGTTGAAAACTATGTTGAAAGCAATGGGTGGTGGAACACTGAAGCACTGGGAAAAGCATTTGCATGTGGTGCAAGGATGCTGTTAAAGTTCATATCCCACATGTGCCCTGTGTCTCATCACAGGATGTGGGGTGTGAGAAGGGCCCAGTCTGAACAAGCAGTCAATCCCAGTGAAACTCTGAACTTCAGATCTCTCAGTTCCAGTGCCCTCCTGTGCACACTCTCCCATAGTTTGATGTTCTTTATGTTCTGCATTGCCCAGAAGTGCACCCAGTGCTCCAGGTGAGGCAGTAGCAATGCAGAGCAAAGAGGGACAAACCTTTCTCCCACCCAGCTGGCAATAAATTGCTTGATGCACTTTAGGGGACTGTTGGCCTTCTTGGCTGGCTGGGCACACTGCTGACTCACTTAAAATTTTATATTGAGCAGGACCCCCAATCCTTTTCAGTCAGACGTCTCTCATGTGTCCAATATACAGACAGTGTTTATGTCCAGGGTTGCCCATACCCAGGTGCACAATCAGGCACTTGTTCTTGTTATGCGTTATGCACTTGGTGCTTAGTACCAACTGATACCCACTTCTCTGACTTGTCCACATCTCTCTGCAAGTCCTCTCCACCCTAAGTGGAGGCAACAACACCTCCTCATCTGGTCTCATCAGCAAACTTGCTCAGAACATCTTCTAGTCCTGCATGCAAGTCATCTGCATAAACATGAAAGGAAAGTGGCCCTAAAATGGAACCCTGGGGAACTCTGACAGTGACCATCTACCAGCCCAATGGAACCCACTGACTATAATCCTTTGGGACAGAACTACTGGCCAACTGCTCACCCACCACTGCTGGTGAACCTGAAAGGCAAAATGTCAGCGTGCTGGGTCAAACAGAGAAACACCAATATAGTTACATATAGCTGCATCAATTTATTGCCCGAAAGCCAGACTTTTATAGGAGACAGACAAGGGTGTCCAAAAATCACACACGCTAATTGGAGGAAAGCTACTGCAATAACAACCCTATAACCCCACTTCAAAGCCACGAGCCATTCATTCTTTTCCTAGAGATGTCCTTTGTTCTCATGCTGTTTATCCTGCTCCACAGCTGCTGCTCTGTGAACTCCTTATCTCAATCCATGGCTGCTGCTCTGTAAAATTCTTCTTGTATTACAACACACCACGTGCTGTTTCTGTCTAGCTGTATGCAGGAATTTCTGTCCAGAAGGGTGCTGGAGAAATAGTATCAAAAGCTCTACTGAAATCCTCAAGGATTACATCAACTGCCTTCCCTTGTTCAGCTCAATGGATAAAGGTGTCATAAAAAGACCTGAAATTAAATAGGACCTTCCCCTCTGTATCTTGTGTTGTCTGTGACCTGTCCTTCAGTTGTTTTTCCATAACTCCCACCATCATTTTCTCCATAATTTTACCAAGCACTGTAGTGAGACTGACAGGTCCATAGTTGCCCGTGTCATCTTTCTTGCTCTTCCTTACAATGAGACAACATTTGCCAGCTTCCTGTCAACAGGTATGACCCTAGATTTATTAGATGCCATTGAAATGCGAGCCCAGAGCATGCTAAAGTGTCATCAGTGCAAGAACGTAGATGTGCCATAGCTTTGCAATGCCTTGAAATCCAGACTATGCCACAGATGGAGCAGAGAGGAAGATCTGCCTCTTCTGTTCTGAGCTCATCCTTTTGATAAGCTGAATATCACTGCATACTCCATGGGGTCAGGTGCAAAAGACACAATGGGTGCCCTAAGCACGTGGCTGAGGTGGTATTTAGGATGGCCAAGAATACCTCCCTTCTGGCCCTCAGCTGATGCTCCAGAAGGAGGTGTCTATCTCATAGATTTTCCGTCACAGTTTACAAGCACTAGCACAAAACTAGGATCACCCAAGGCACCTTGGGCATCACTGAGAGACTGTGTATGAGTAGTGCAGTCCCTGTGGAATAAAAACCAAGGATTCAGATGAGGGACTCACACACAGACACACACTCACTGTGCACATCTGAACTCAGCTAGGTGAACTTGTAGCTCCTGTGGTTCTTTGAAAAACTGATCCCAATTCAGCCCCAGGGTTTCCATCTGAGGATGAGATGCCTAATGCTAGAATAAGGATGGGATGGTCTGTTGATAACAGGACAAATGGAAACGGATTTAAATTAAAAAGGGGAGACATAGGTTAGATGTGAGGAACCTATATTTTTACACAGCAACACTGGAAAAAGTTGCCCTCAGAGGCTGTGCATGCCCAATGGATGGGATCCTGGTTTTACTCTGGGTTTACCCTCACGTCAGCCCATGTTTCTACTCATACTTTTGTCTAGGTGAACTCTCACTTTACTCAAGGTTTTACTCACAGTTTACCATCAGGGAGTGTGATCGGGAGATGGGCTGGTGGAGTGACTTGCTGGCATCCCCGAGGGAAGGCTGCCAGGCAGATACCCCCAGAAAAGTGGTTGACTCCCTGCCCTGTCACAGTCAGACAGACCTGACTGATGAGGAGGGTTGGAAGAGAGTCCCAACTCAACATCACAGGAGCCCCCCCATGCCTGCCTAGCCCTCGACCCCTGATCCATCTAAGCAACAGGTTTGACACTCTGAAATCTGAAGGAGATAAGAATGGGGAGGCAATGGAGGATCTGCCTAGGAGGAAACCTAATGCAAGGCAGTCACTACCAAGCCTTGTGACTTCCTCTGCCATGAAAGAAAGAAGGGTGGCCGTGGTGGGTGACTCCCTTCTCAGAGGAATAGAGGGCCCCATTTGCAGACTGGACCCCAGTTGTCAGTAAGTCTGCTGCCTTCTTGGTTTCAGGTCAGGGACATAATGAGGAAACTCCCAATGCTGGTTAGGTCCACTGATTATTTTCCACTACTCATAGTTTAGGTGGGCAATGATGAAATTTCTTAGATAAGACTACAAACTATAAAAAGAGATTTCAGGAATTTAGGCCATTTAGTTCACAAAGTGGGAGATCAAGTGATTTTTTGTTCTATACCTTCAGTGGCAGTGAGGGACACAGAGCAGGCTTGGAAAGCAAAGCAATGAACAATTGTCTCAGAGGTTGGTACTGAGCCAGAAACTTTGAGTTCTTTGATCACAGGACAGTTTACTTGGCCCATGGTCTGTTATCCATGAATGGAACCCAACTGTCTCAAAGGGGGAAGTGAATCCTAGCATAGACGGTAGCGGGGCTTATCGAAAGAGCTTTAAACTAGCTACGATGGGGGAGTGGACAAAACAGGGCTTACCAGAGATAAGCCTAGGGAAATGCTGTTTGAGCTGGGAGAGAGGCAGATGCCTCAGCTGAAGTGCGTCTACACCAATGCACGCAGCTTGGTCAACAAGCAAGAGGAGCTGGAAGCAACTGTGCATCTGACAAACCATGACCTAGTTGCTATTACCGACCCATGGTGGGACCACTGCCATGACTGGAGTGCTGTGATGGATGGTTACAAGCTCTTCAGAAGGGATAGAGGAGGAAGGAAGGGTGGTGGTGTGGCCCTTTATATTAAAGAGAGTTTTGATGTTGAAGAGCTTGGGCTTCAGAATGAAGTGCATGTTTGTAAGGATCGGGGGAAAGGCCTGTAAGTGTGACATCTTGCTAAAGGTTTCTTATAGACCGCCTAATTGATGGGTGAGGCATTCTATGAGCAGCTTACTGAAGTCGCAAGATTGCCAGCACACATTTTCTTGGGAGACTACAACTTCTCTGATATATGCTGGGAATATAATAAATAGCAGAGGAATCAGTCCAAGAGGTTTATAGATTGCATGCAAGACAGCTTCCTTACACAGCTGGTATGAAGTCCTACCAGGGGTGGTTCCTTGCTAGACCTGCTCTTCACTAACAGTGAAGGACTGGTAGGAGTTGAGAAGGTTGGGGACTGTCTTGGGCAGAGTGGCCATGAAATGGTAGAATTCTCTATTCTTGGAGATGTCAGAAGGGTAACTAGCAAAACTACTATCCTGAACTTCTAGAGGGCGGACTTTGACCTGTTCAGGACACTTGTAGCACAGGTCCCTTGGGAGTCGCTCCTTATGGGTAAAGGGGTCCAGGAAGCCTGGACACTCCTCAAGATGGAAATCTTAAAGGCACGAGATCAGGCTGTCCCTGAATGCCATAAGGTGAGCCATAGGGGAAGAAGACCAGTGCAGATGAACTGGGAAAAACTATTGAGACTAAGGAAGAAAAAGAGAATCTACGCCCTCTGGAAGAAGGGGCTGGGTACTTGGGGAGATTACAAGGAAGTTGCTAAGGTATGAAGGGAGGAAGTTAGGAAGGCACATTAATTCCCTGTCCCTTAATCCATGCCCAGAGCTTCTCAGCCATGTCACTGCCAACTGTAAGCTCCATGCAGAGTTCAAGTGGGACACAGAGGGCACAGCCTTCTGCTGGGTGGATGCAAGTGTTGGTGGAACCAGATGGGACAAAGCCCTCCCACCATGCCCTCCTGGGAAAATGGCCACCCCAAGAATGGCAGTCTGCCTCCTCCATGACCCCATCTGAAATGCTCCTGCACTGATTGATTATAGGGCTTTAAACCAGGTCCAAATGGGGAAGGGTGGGGAATTGGATGTGACAGAGAAGGGCTGAGGGATATTGTTGTTGTTGGAGATTGAATGGAAAGCCTCTGAGTTGTTCTATAGGATTGTGTGAGGATTCCTCAGAGAAAGTCTTGTTGCCAATACCCCGTCCTAAATCTTACTGTGTACCCTCTGGGGGTAACCCCAACCTACTGCTGCCCTAAAGTGCCTGTAGACCAGTGCGGGTAGCATGGGAAATAAACAGGACAAATCAAGAGAAAACCACAGAGCTTTTCCTTTCATGCAGGCTGCTGATTCTGAGCAAGGCCCTGAACATCAGTACCACAGTGTAGATGCAAGACCCAGACAGGCTAAATCAAAGCATGCTTCTGGAAGGGGATGCTTTCTGAAGAATCCTTACACTAATGAGAGGACCACAAACATTCACTCAGCGAACTCCAAATCTCTGTGCCTTTGCAGGCCTAGGGTCTTGTTTGTCTCACAGAGACATGGTGGGATGGTTCCCACCTCTGAACTGTAGCAAAGTAGGTACAGACTCTTCATTACGATTAGGCAATGAAGATGAAGAAAGGCTGCTGCCATCTGTGAGAGTGCACTGAGCTCTGCCCGGGGATGGCAGAGGAGCCACCTGAATACTGATGGAAAGGTTTCAAAAAGAAGAGCAGCATATTCTGTTCCTTGCTTCCTGATCAGGAAGAACAAGAGGAGGGGGACAGGCAGGAATCTGAGTTACAGCTGGGATGGAATTGTTTTCTTCAGACTGTCTGCTGTGGTGCAGTGTTTTGGTTCTAGGAGAAAACCATTGATAACACTCTGATGTTTACAGCTGCTGCTAAGCAGTGTTGTACGGAGCCAAGGCCATGGTCAGTAAAGGGCACATGGAGCTGGGAGGGAACAGAGTGAGGACAGCTGACTGAAAGTGGCCAAAGAGACGTTGTCTATCAGCTGACAGCAAGCAGAAATTGTATTGAAAGTGTTGGGAGTTCATCTCAGTCTCTTCACTGCTCAGGGCCCAGCTGAGCATCAGTCTGGTGGTGCTGAGCAAGTGCTTGTGCATCAGTTGTCACATACGATTCTATATCAACGGATATATAGTGATAACTATTACTCCTCTTCTTTTATCTCTCTTAGTAAATTGCTTTGTTACAACCCAGAAGCTGTACTCTTTTTCCCAGTTCTCATCCCCATCCCACTGGGAATGGGGCAGTGCACAAAGCACTGTGAGCTGATGAGCCACATGTTGGGTTCAACAACCACAGTCATTTTGGTGCCTGATGTGAGGCTCCAAGGGTTGTGGTAACAGCACATCTGTCCAGAGTGGACAGGGCTTTGTGGGAGTTGGAGATGTGCAGGCCATGGTGCTGATAGTTTCCCTATTTGTGAAGCTTGCTGAGTCTTCTCATGAAGCTGCATTTCACAGCTCCTTGCTTGCTGCTTGTTTTCCCTGCTGCATCATTTGTCAACTCTGGATGCTGGATTAGGGTATTTATTTTGCTATGCTGTTTGACCTTGGTTTGTACCACGATAAAATTGGCAAAGTGAAGTTTTGTGCACATTCAGCTCTTTGGACATCTTTGGGTTTTGGAAGTAATATTGTTGGTATGATTAGGAATTACACATTTTACACTGTCGTCTCTGGGAGACCAGGGGTATTCAAGGAGAGACTGGATATTGTGTTGAGGGACATGGTTAAGTGGGAGCTATTGGTAATAGGTGAACGGTTGGATTGGATGATCTTTCAGGCCTTTTCCAGCCTTGGTGATTCTATGATTCTAGGATTGAGGTTAAACAATTATTCAGGAATATCAGTGAGAGATCTGCCTTAAGGTGAGAAGGCTCTGCATGGCAGGGGGTGTGGGACAGTCTGGGCAGCTGCCTGGAGTGGTGGGCACCCCCAGGGCTTTGGAACTTCATCTCCGAGCAACTGCAGGATCCTGAGAAACTGGTAGAATATTGGAGACAGGTCTGCTGTGGCACTGGTAATCCTAAAAAGGCCCAAATGACTGCAGTGTGCCAGGGCCTGGCCCACACCTACTGAGCTGTGTTCAACACTATTCAGCATCTTCAAGGGGAAGAGAGCTGGATCTGCTGACATTGCTGCAGCCTCTGTAACTCCTGGCACAGTCCCTGCAATAGCTCCAAGTTTTTGCTACACATCCTGCAGTTGCTCCAAGCTCTGGACAGATCCCACTGTCACTCCACCCCTCATAAGGAGCTCTGCGGTCACTTATGCTACAGGTCCTGTAGCTGTTCCAAGTATTGAGATAAGAAAATTAAGCAAACCCCTGAGTGCTGCTGTAGAGACGACGGGACTGCTGTGAGACACACAAGACCTTCGGGCCTGTAGAAATGAGAGGACTCGAATCCTCTGTGCACTGTATCAGTGTAAAGAGAGGAGGAATGAAAAGAACTAGTTGTGCTTCTATCTGTGGCTGTACCTTCCCCAAATCCAGACAAAGTTGGATAAGAGAAGAGCTAAGGAAAAGCGTATTTTGAATGCTATTTATTTATCTCTTAACCTATTCGGGGAATCTGGTTCCATGTTTACATGAGCTCTTGGAGTGAGAAAATGGATAGTAGGTGTGAAAGAAGTGAAACAAATTTTTATTTATAAGTTCAATAACATTTTTTTGCACGTTGCTATATCTCACATAATCAATCAATCAAAGATGCATAAAAGATGAAGAACCATCACTGGGAATCATGCGATGAAGATGTGCACTTTATTGAAGCGGGAATAGTGAGTATTGCAACACCTTCCTGAGAGCGTGCTTGATCTCCCTGTTCCTCATGCTGTAGATAATAGGGTTCAGTGTTGGAGGAACCACTGAGTACAGAAGTGCCACTGTCAGATCCAGGAGTGGGGAGGAAATGGAGGGGGGCTTCAGGTAGGAAAAAGCACCAGTGCTGAGAAACAGGGAGACCACGGCCAGGTGAGGGAGGCACGTGGAGAAGGCTTTGCGCCGTCCCTGCTCAGAGGGCATCCTCAGCACAGCCACGAAGATCTGCACATAGGACACAACTATGAAAACATAGCAGCCTACGTCTAAACTGATAGTAAAAATGAGAAACACAACTTCCCTGAGATTTGATTCTGAGCAGGAGAGCTTGAGGATCTGGGGAATTTCACAGAAAAACTGGTTGACAACATCGCCTTGGCAGAGAGGCAGTGAAAACGTGCTGGCAGTGTGCAGCAGGGAATTGAGAACCCCAGTGCCCCAGGCAGCTGCCACCATGGTGGCACTAGCTCTGCTGTCCATCAAGGTCCCGTAGTGCAGGGGCTTGCAGATGGCAACGTAGCGGTCATAGGACATGATGGTGAGAAGGAAATACTCTGCTGAGATGAAGAAGACAAAGAAAAAGAGCTGTGCAGCACATCCTGTGTAGGAGATGGCCCTGGTGTTCCAGAGGGCGTTGGCCATGGCTTTGGGGAGAGTGGTGGAGATGCAGCCCAGGTCGAGGAGGGCCAGGTTGAGGAGGAAGAAGTACATGGGGGTGTGCAGGCGGCGGTCGCAGGCTACGGCTGTGCTGATGAGGCCGTTGCCCAGGAGGGCAGCCAGGTAGATGCCCAGGAAGAGCCAGAAGTGCAGGAGCTGCAGCTGCCGCGTGTCTGCCAACGGCAGCAGGAGGAACTCACTGATGGAGCTGCTGTTGGGCATCTGCTGTTGTTGGGCTTGGAGTCCTGCTCAGAGTGCAGAAGACAATGACAAGTCCAGACCATTCTCAGAGGCACTACTCCTGCTATACTATGAAATGTTTTAATTCTCCTACAACAGTGTACATTTAGCACCATTACTTGCATTTAATTTCATGTAGATCAGCATTCCTTAAGCAGAAGCAGCATATGGAGCTCTAACCTTCCTTTTATTTTCTTATCCCTTCTCCCTGGATATTTTCATCTGTTTCAAGTCTCATATCTTTACCCCAAGTGCTCTTAGAGCCCCCTGCCCGAGCTTCTGTGGCATTCAGTTTCAGTTAGAAAATGCTGCCTGTTTGTAGGATAAGTGAATTATTCATGCCTACAGAAAATGATCATAATTCCATCCTTTGAGAAAGGGGAGACTGAAAGCACATCATGTGTGACTGTTCACAAAACAAGCAATTGATTGACGAAAAATTCTCAGAACTCTTATTGCCCCTTTTAGATTTCTGACTCCAAACCTCTTTGCCTCAGAACAGGAAATGGAAACCCCCTGCCTTGGCTCTCCTCTTGCAAAGTGCCCTCAGAAACATTCAGTTGTGCAGTGGAGCTGTGATCCCCTGCCCCAGGCAGCAGCTGTGGCAGCACAAGCCCTGCCGGGGGGCTCCTTCCCCCCACACGTCTCCCTGCAGCGCCCTGGGCAGCTCCCCGGGCAGGCTGAGTGCTGAGCCTGGCAGGCGGCAGAGTCCCATACCCGGCACACAGCCCCTGGGGCACAGCAGGGACCCTGCTCTGCAGGACAGCCCTGGGCACCCGCCTGCAGCCCCGGCTGCACAGCCTGCAGCCGTGCTGGGACATGCAGCCCTCAGGGCTGTGATTTCATACTGCAGTATGGAAGCCCTCAGCTGGAGCAGAAGGCTTTTTCCACAGTAAAGAAACATGCAGTGCCTGCATCCAGATCTCCTATGGGATGTCCCAAATTAAGTTGACCCTCTATGAAAAGCAGCTCATGGTCAGCTGTGAGACTTACCTTGTCATGGTCTGTGAGCAATGCTCCTGCAGTGAGTTCACAGCCCGCTCACACCACACACATCCTGCAAGCTCTCTCCAATTTCTCTCCTCTCCTTCTGTCACCTGCAGGCTGTGCTGTGCACAAGAGCTGCTCCTGGGCACAGCTGTCTCTCTGCAGCCCTGCACACTTTTATGAGCTCCCTGTGTCCCAGGAACCTGGACAAGCAAGCAGCAGATGATGTCATTTTTATCCTTCCCACTCATTTCCCCTGACATGTCCCTGGGTCCTCATGGCCAACAGCTCCTGAAAGACAACAGCATCACGACTGTGCTTTGAAATCCGCTCAATTAACCACCACATGTCCAGTGGTCAGTGACTGATTGGAGACATATGGGGAGTGCTCCCAGAGTTCGTTTGATGAAACAATAAGGGCAACCAGACAAGGAAGGCGAGGTTTGGACTTTCCCTGTGCAGGGCAGTGATCCAGCTGAGGCAGTGCAGGAGTCTCATCCCTTGACAGAAATCCTGGAGCTGAAATGGGATTCGGCTCCCCACAGAACCACAGGAGCTGGGATTTCTCTGGTTCAGTTCAGAAGTGCACAAGGAGTTGCCTGCATGTGAGCTCCTGCTCTGAGTCCTCGGACCTTCAGCTGGGAGGCAGCTGCTAACACACAGACACTGGGTGATGCCCAAGGTGCCTGGGCTGCTCCTGATGTGTGCCAGTGCTTGTAAACCATGTGGGAAATCCCTGAGATAGACACCTCCTTCCTGGGCATCAGCTGTGGGCCAGAGAGGGGATAGCACCGGCTGTCTGGTGAATTCACATGCAGCTACAAGTGCAGCACAGGGCCTTCAGGAAAGCCATGCCCATGGTGTGTCCGTGCTGCTACGTCACCTCCAAGACCCACGATCGGTCTAATGTTTGTGTGCCACCTTCTGCACACTGATACTATAGATGAGCTATCCAGTCAGGCAATGTCCAGTGATGCTTTTCAATTAGGATGTTTACTTCTGTGCTTTTGTACTAATGCAAACACCAACACACAAGAAGCTAGAAATCTTGGTAGAGCTGCAGGCCTGAGCTCCTGTTTGGACCATGGGGACACAGTTTAATGGTTTCCACAACTGCACTGTAGCACAAGGGGGATACCGAGTCTTTAGGATGGATGGGCGAGGAGACAAAGAAGGGCGACTGCCCTCTGTGAGAGTGCACTGAGCTCTGCCTGGGGATGGAAGAGCAGACAGGTCAGAGCTAATGGAAATGGCAAACAGAGGAGACCATCAGTGTCTTTTCCTGTCTTCCTGATCAGGGAGAGTAAATGGAAGGTGCCCTCTGCAGACAGATGGGAATCTGATGTTGTCTGTCCCTTGTCCCATTTGGTGGCCTTTGTCACTCCATTATCTGCGGCAGGGACAGCACAGCAGGGCATGTGGCATCCAGCAGATCCATGGAGAGCACAGATGGAAGCTTCTTGACCAAGCCATGGAGGAACCAAAGAGGAGAGGTGCTCTGCTGGATCTCATACTTTCTGGCATGGAAGGACTTGTGGGAACTGTGAAGGTCAAAGGGGCATCAGGCCATGTGCAAGATGCAAATGTATCTCTTTTAATTTATTTATTTATTTTGAGGCTGTAAGCTTAATAGTTGATCATAAATGTCAATAAAACTGAAACAAATAATTGAAGACAAAGATGGAAATCAATGAAAATGTGTTAACCCTTCTCAACATGAAAAATTCTCATGAGTCTTGTTCCATTTTAAGTTGTAAATATGAATCTTTGAGGTGATTTGATGTCTTTTTTTTTCTTTTACTGAAACTACAATGTTTTCCAGAACTGTGTTCGCTGGACACAAATGCCTTCAGGTTCAGAGACACAGACAGCGGTGCCAGTGCCAATGCCCTGTGACTGTAGCCTGGTGCCCAGCGCTACTCTTCCCTGCTGCCTATTTGATGTGCCTCATCCTCCAAGTTTTTTCAGCTCTCCTAAAGAAATGGCCATGGTTAAGGGCATGTTTTCAGCAGGCCATTTGGGCACACACTACTCCCACTGCCCTCCAGATTTCTCCATCCCTTGCTCTTTGTTCAGTCAGATACCTCCCAATTATCTGTCTGATTTCTGACTTTCAGGGGGATTACTGGAATTTGTTCCATCTCCCCAAAGTCTGATGGAATGTGTTGTCAACTCCTTCACTGTGATTTGATCTATCCCTTCCTATCTATTCTTTTTCTTTTTCTTCTTATACTTTTTCTTTTTCTCAATCACTGTCTCTTTTTTATTAAGGCACGAAGTCTGAAAGATGTTCATTAATGTCAGTAAAAGTGAAAAACAGAGTTGGAGACAAAGATATAAATCAATGAGAATGTGTTAACTCGTCTCAATGTGTGAAATACTCACAAGTCCTGATCAGTTTTAAGTTGATACCTCTCAACAACCTGGCTGACCTATCCAAGGAAGATTACTGGAATTTGCTCCATCTCTCAGAGTCTGATGGCCTCTGTTGTCAACTACTTCACTGTGATTCAATCTATCTTATGCTACCTCAGTCTAAATCATTTATTTTAAAAATATTCCATATGAAAGACAAACTTCAATAGATGCCGCTTGAACATGGCATGCGGTTGAACACTGTGTTTTACTGTTCATTTAATTGCATCACCTTTCCTTCCATTTGCTGGCCAGATAAAAAAGAGAAATCTTTCCTTTTCCATGTGTAGCTGGTTCTCTGAGGAAAGCCAGTTGGAGTTGGTGCAAAGCAGTTTTAACACTGAGCAGATGAATGCAGAGGAAAAGAGTGATGTGAAGAAAAGTGATGCAAGTCCCATAGGTCCAATGTGAGCAGAAATTGTGTGGGGAGGTTGAGAAGGACCTTTGTCAACACAGTAACAGTACAGAACTCATTGGGACATCCTGGATTGGTATCAGTTGCACAGTGCTGCTTTAATGTCTTCTTTAAACCCAACTATAAATAAATAGACAATAAATTTATAATGGATTCTTTCTCTTTAAGCTCTCTCCAGATATCCCTCCTTTTTGCTGAACAAGTTCTGATAACCTGAAGAAGATAACAAGATGGCATAAGGCACAGGAGATTCTTTAGGTTATAATGGGCCCCAGGGTGCATTTGATGCTGAGTTCATCAGCCTCTAGTGCAGAGAGAAGTTTGCACAAAGTGCTCAGCAAGACAAAGTCAGAAGTAACAGTGAAGTTTCTTGGAGTATTAATGGGCCCACTGAGGGCCATTACCAAGTAAGCTTCCCAAGGGACTTGTTAGAGAAGATAACTGGAAGCCATGACTACAGGCAGGCAAAGGCACTGGCATGCTAAGAAACCTCTCCTTTGCCTTACGAAGCAGACAGGTCAAGCCCTGATTGCAAGACCAGTGGTAGAGAGGTCCTGTATCTCATGTTGGCTCCGGGCATTTCCTGGGGCAATGGGTTGGAGGTCCGTATGATGTTAAATAAAAGACATGGGGACAGAAGATCCCAGGCTCTACATGTGGTGCAAGGACGCTGTGAGGTTCATGTCCCATATGAGACCTATGTTTCATTGCAGGACGTGAGAAGGGATGTGAGAAGGGCCCAGTCTGAACAAGCAGTCAATCCCTGTGAAACTCTGAACTTCAGATCTCTCAGTTCCAGTGCCCTCCTTTGCACATTCTCCCAGAGTTTGATGTCCTTCGTGTTCTGCGGTGCACAATCAGGCACTTGTTCTTGTTATACGTTATGCACTTGGTGCTTAGTACCAACTGGTACCCGCTTCTCTGACTTGTCCACATCTCTCTGCAAGTCCTCTCCACCCTCAGTCGAGGCAACAGCACCTCCTCATCTGGTCTCATCAGCAAACTTGCTCAGAACGTCTTCTAGTCCTGCATTCAAGTCATCTGCATAAACATGAAAGGAAAGTGGCCCCAAAATGGAACCCTGGGGACCCCGACAGTGACCATCTACCAGCCTGATGGAAAAAACTGACTATAAACCTTTGGGACTGACCTACTGGCCAACTGCTCACCCACCATGTTGTGTTTCTGTCTAGCCATATGCAGAACATTCTGTCCAGAAGGTTGTTGTGAGAAACAGTATCAAAATCTCCACTGAAATCCTCAAGGATTACATCAACTGGCTTCCCTTGGTCAACTAAACGGATAACTGTGTCACAGAATGAGCTTAAATTAAACAGGACCTTCGCCTCACAAACTTGTGTTGGCTGCGACCAATGACAGAATTGTCCTTCAGCTGTTTTTCCGTAACACCCACCATCATTTTCTCCATAATTTTACCAGGCTCTGGACTGACAGGTCCATAATTGCCCATGTCATCTTTCTTGCTCTTCCTTACAATGAGACAACATTTGCCAGCTTCCTGTCAGCTGGTATGACCCTAGACTTCTATAGATGCAATTGAAATGAGAGCCCAGAGCATACTAAGGCGTCATCATTGAAAGAAAGTAGATGTGCCATAGCTTTGCAATGTCTTGAACTCCAGAGTATGCCACAAATGGAGCAGAGGGGAAGATTTGCCTCTTCTGTAGTGAACTCATTCATTTGGTAAGCAGAATAACACTACCTGATACATGGGGACTGTGTCTCTGCTCTGCTCTGCTCAGCTCACAGAGCAGCGGTGCAGGGTGTTGCTCTCATGTCAGTGCAGGAAACTCACTTTAACCTTTTTTCTTCTGTAAATGCTTCCTCTGTTTGTATGCTCACATACACTTCCACATTACCTCAAGTACACTTCCATATATCATTAACAATTACACTTTCTTATACCATCAAAACTGTTTGTCAAACAATACAGTTCTTCAGTTCACATAAACTCCCTTAATACAGTCTGTATTCTTCAGTTATAAACACTGTGCCACAGAACCAGCACTGATTGAACCACCTCCCTCACACACTTCCTCGCAAGCAGTACATAGTATTACATAAATGGGTTGACACTCATTGGTCGGGTGGAATGTACACCTCTCCTCAGGACAATCTTACTAATCTACAGAGTACAAATTCCGGTCTTACATACAAGCAGAAAGTACATATGAGTGGACAGACAACACAGTCTTTCACTTTGTCCGTGTCTGGCCATTTCCCTCACAGGAGGAAGGAAACACGGGTCGGGACTCGGCACTCACCCTGCAGCTGTTCTGGGTCTCACTCACACCACACTCACTCTGACATTTAGATCAAAAACCATGGTTTATTCATACTACACAATGCTGACAACGTTTTCTAGCTGGAATCTTAATAACACTCATACTCTGGTCGACCAGTTGCAAACGTTAATGTTTTTCCCAGAGTCGGCTTGACACACAGTACCAAACACTTAAAGCAGATGATAATATTGAACATACAACCTATAAGCCACATGATTACAACTTGGAGAACCCAGGCTACCATTTGACAGGCTATCCACTATATCCCATACCCATAGGAGAGACCAACCTAGGTCCCTCCTATTGTCAACTACCTGGGAGAGAGTATTTGTTCTTGTTTCCATTCATATGACATACAGTTCCCTTTCATAGTAACTCACCCAAGGAGTCTTCCTACCCCAGCTGGCAACCAAAGCCATGAGCTCACCTCCCTGGGAGCAGCACGTATGGCTGTAAACTGTGTAGGACGTCTCCTCAAGACATATGGGCTCCACTTACCATACACATACCTGGTCCACCTATGGGTGGTCCTTGTCTGTCCCTGCAGTGATCAGGTGAGGAAGGGAGTCCTTCAGAGAAATCTCAGGGTGCGCCAAAAGTGTCTCCCTCTCAGCTGGTCCTGCAGCGAACAGAGCTGGTCCCACCTGGGCCGCCAAATTGACTACAGGAATTGAACTCTATAACCTCTATAACTGATACAGTCTCCCATGACATACTTATACCAAAGTTGAGGAAGTATGGGATAGGTGAGTGGACAGTGAAGTGGGTTGAGAATTGGCTGACTGGCAGAGTGCAGAGGGTTGTCGTTGGCGGTGCAGTGTCTGGCTGGAGGGCTGTAACTAGCGGCGTCCCCCAGGGGTCTGTGCTGGGTCCAGTCTTGTTCAACATCTTCATCAATGACCACCCTCAGCAAGTTTGCTGATGACACGAAGTTGGGAGGATTGGCTGACACGCCTGAAGGCTGTGCTGCCATTCAGCGAGACCTGGACAGGCTGGAGAGCCGGGCAGTAAGAAACCGGATGAGGTTTAACAAAAGCAAGTGTAGAGTCTTGCACCTGGGTAGAAATAATTGCATGCACCGGTACCGGCTGGGGGAAGAGCTGCTGGAGAGGAGCTCTGCTGAGAGGGACCTGGGCGTCCTGGTGGACGACAGATTGACCATGAGCTAGCAGTGTGCCCTTGTAGCCAAAAAAGCCAATGGCATACTGGGGTGCATTAAAAAGAGCGTGTCCAGCAGGTCGAAGGAGGTGATCCTCCCCCTCTACTCTGCCCTGGTGAGGCCTCATCTGGAATATTGTGTCCAGTTCTGGGCTCCCCAGTACAAAAAAGACAGGGATCTCTTGGAAAGAGTCCAGCGGAGGGCCACAAAGATGATGAATGGCCTGGAGCATCTCCCCTATGAGGAGAGACTGAGGGAACTGGGTCTGTTTAGCCTTGAGAAAAGAAGTCTGAGAGGGGACCTGATCCAGGTCTATAAATATTTGAGGTGTGGGGGGCAAAGAGGTGAGGCCAGACTCTTTTCAGCAGTGTGTGGAGACGGGACAAGGGGAAACAGACAGAAACTGGACCATAGGAAATTCTGCACTAATGTGTGCAATAACTTCTTTATGGTGAGAGTGACAGAGCACTGGAACAGGCTGCCCAGGGTGGTTGTGGAATCTCCTTCTCTGGAGATATTCAAGACCTGCCTGGATGCCGAGCTGTGCGACGTGGTGTAGGGAACCTGCTTTGGCAGGGGGACTGGACTCAGTGGTCTCTGGAGGTCCCTTCCAACCCCTACAATTCTGTGATTCTGTGAATATCATGGGGTGGTTTGGATGGGGAAAGACTACCCCTTTGAATGACCTTTTGTCAGGGCATTTCCTGGGATTCCTAGGATCCTCAAAATGCAGCACTGCTTCTGTCACTGAAAAATGGGGCCCTGTGTGGGACGGAGGGAGGGTCCATGAGTCCCTGGCCCACCTGACTGAGTATTTCCATGGTCTTAGCAAAGACATACGTACAACTTGAGAATGACAGTTAGCTGCGTTCATGGTGGCATGGCCACTTTTAATGGCCTTGAACTGTCTGAACATAAATGAAGAGGCTCAGGCTGATGCAAATCAGCTATTGAATGATAGTGTTGAAAAATTGGAAAGACAGGTGGCAGTTTTGATGGGAAAAAAACCTAATTCAATCATTCTCCTATGGAAGATCAGTAACAACTGTCTGGAGGACCATGGGGGCCCTGTACAAGGGAATCTGTATAAAATGGACTCTGTAAATGAAGGCACTAAAAGGTCAGATTTTGAGGTTCCATTTGGACTAGATCTATTTGAGATCTGACTGATTGTAACCCAAAAATGAAAAAAAATAAATGCAGGATAGGCTGGTGGGAGTGCCCTGACCAGTGTCCACCCCCCAAACCCTGCTGCCCATAATACAGCAGCTGAACTGATGGATATAGTACAGTGGTTTAGACAGAAACCAAGAGAGCATGCCAGCATAGCTGCTCTGGTTATGGGACATGGAGGCAGAAAGTGCTATGGTGAATGGACTGGAAATTTCAAAACTGACATCCATTACTACTCACCCTGCCCTCAGGCAAAGACTTTATGCTCTTGTCTGGAGGGCTTATCGCAATAAAGATTGGCGGATTTGCTGCGTAGACCGGTCAGAACTCAGATCTGCGTTGTGCTTCCTGCGGCACCAAACGCCCAACAGTGGCAGTTCCGTGTATTGGCCAGCAGGTGGCAGCAGAGACCACGGAAAGAACGTCTGCGGGACAGACCCTGGGGATCCGTTCTCTTTTGATTATAGGGGAAGAACACAAAGATGGAAGAGGAGGGAAGGGGTAAAAAAAAGAAAAAAAGAAAAAACCAAACCACAGCAAACAAATAAAAACTTCTCCAAACGTAGCAAACTTGAATGTCTGTCAATAAATAAATGAGTAAATGAATTGGTGTCCCTTTCCCGCCCCCTCCCCCCCTCTCCCCCCAACTTCTGAGATGAAAAAAAACCACTTCTTTTAGAAGAAAACAGAGTAGTAACAACTTCTGTACCTACATTCACCACTCTGAGATCCTGTCTGGGTCACCCAAGGCTTGTAAATAACCACTGGGTCGGTTCTGATGTCGAGTGATTTGTTGTCAGTTCTCTCATGGTTCCCCGGTCAGTTCTCCGGTGCCAGGATCTGCCACAGGGCATTCTGACCACGGGCATCATGTTTCTACGCTGCCGCCTGCATTTAACAGGCAATGGGACTGCACAGCATGTGCAAGGCAGCACCTCTTTCACACCACCAGAATGTTTAAGGCTGTTGGGATTGTTGTTAGTGTCCCATTAGCACTGGGGCTAGAGATATCCTTAGGATTGACATTACTATTAGCATTACTTTGATGGTGCCCTATCTGGGTCATTTCCAGGGGATGTCAGGAGTAAGGCACAGTGTCAGGAGAAAAAGAACAGACTCTGTTACTTTATAAACGTGATAATAGAGAGAGTTCATTGGAAAAAATACAACTCTTAAATAATGCAAAGCATGCTTCCGATTGGATGCAGGCATCATCTGGGCTCTGATTAATATTACTCTTAAGGTAAAGATTATTGTTACCATAATGATTTTTTTTTTGGATTATGATCAGGGTTAAGGTTCCTTTTGCTACAAACTTCTAGCATCATTTTTGTTGTTGCATTTGGAGTTAGGGACAATTTTAGAATCAGGGTAAGGGTTAGGATTAGAGTTACATTGCGGGTTAATGCTGTTATCTTTACAGCTCCTGTGAGGGTTGGGGTCTGGGTCAGGTGTTTAAAAATGAAATGAAAAAAGAATTAAAAAAATATATTGAAAGCTTCAGATTTCATTAATCTTTGTGGGAATCATATAATGTGCAACTCAGATCTACCTCTTTGTGCAGTGACTGTCTGTAAATTTGCTGGAGCCTAATATAATATGGCCTTGTGCTTTCCACTAACTCACCTTCATTTCATTTTCATTAAATTTGCTTGGTAGTCAGATTTTGGTGTGTGGATATTTTTAAACAATCTAACTGACACTGGCAAAAAATTAAAAATAAAATTTAAAAAATAAATGCACAACAGCATCGTATCAATTTTTATAGATAAGATAACGAAGAGCAGTTTTCCTTAGTTTTCTGTGCCTCTTTACTTTCTTACCCTCTCCCCTTGTGTGAGAAACTCTCAAAGTCAAAGATTTCTAGTTAGGCAAAGATGGCAGCGATAGCAGCAGTGCTTATTCATTATTGCAATACTGCGCGCACATCCCCTGTTGGAAAGGGAGAAACTGCACACCAGTCAGTGAAATCAATTCTGTTCTATGCCCTAAACCCAATGCAGGTGATGCTCTCATGGCTCTCATTGGTTGAGCATCTCAGGCTCACAAACTCCTCGAGACTGTTGCTAGGATTCATTTCCATATAAGTCAATTACCAACCTCTTGTTTTTAGGTCTGCCTTGTACTTTTCTTCGGAGAGAGAAGGGCAATGTTTCCAAAAGTCAGTACATTCATTCTGTCCTGTGCTGGGCTCTACCCACCCTGTATTTATCTTGTGCTTGTCTCAATTCTCCCCATGTAAGAACGCCCCCAGTCTGAACTTAACTCTGTTCAGCAACTTTCTTGGTGGAAAAACTACTTATACAGCTGTTTTACAAGAGGGTTATACATTCAGTTAGGGCCTACACTATGTACTGAAAATACTGGAAACCTCCACTGCAAAAACACAATCTACCTCTCCCATCTGTGCAGCCTTGCAGACCCAGAGCACGCCAGGTTATTTCTGCTTTCATAGCATTTGCATGCTGTAGGGTGAGCAAAAGGTTCTGCTGCTTGATTCTTCTGCAAGAGCTGCCTACCGGCAAATGGTTGCAGGGATGGAGGATGTGACAGAAAGCATTTGTCTCCACAAGAGCAGAGTTACATTCAGTGCAGAGTGTGAGAGTCAGGTTGGTGTGGAAAAGCACTGACACGCTGGGGATGATGCAGTGCTCACATGTCTAACACTCACAGACATTACTGTCAGAAGGATGGTGCTGTGTTGTGCTTCTACCTTTGGCAGCCCCTGGAGAAATGCTGTGGCACACAGAACACCTTTGTATTGCACTGACTGCTGCCATGCAGCATGGATTTAACACACCAAATCCAGAGGAGCGTGACTGCATCTAACTGCCCTGAGAAAAACTACTGTAGCTGAAGAGATGAGGAGGCAGCTGCTCATCTGCAGAACAAGCTGTACTGCCAGACATTGGGCCAGGTGAGCACCTCCTGCTGCAGCGTGATGATGACAGGGCTGGAGATGATCTGCAAAGCCAGCTTCAAAGTGGGAGACGTGAGTCAACATGGCAGGAGGACAGAGGTGTTAGGGAGCAGCCAAGGCATCAAAGAGTATCAGAAGGCTTTGAAAGGTATCACAAAGCAACAGCCAGGAAGACTGGGATTATCATGAGCAGCAACCTGGATGCTAGAGATTATTTGCTCCCATACAAAATGGTAGAGATCTTGCTGCAGACATCCCAAAGCCAGGCAAAATGGGAACCCAGAGCTCTGCCTGCACGAGCATGACTGAGCATGTAAGTGACTTAATTCAATAAAAGACAGGAGGGCTTGAGAGGTCAAGGGTGAAGATGGGACTCCTCTTGTCAAGATGAGAGTGGCTCAGAGCTGGTGCTGCTGCCTGGTGCCTGGGACTGGCAGCCTGACTCTAAGTCCCCATCTAAGATGCTCAGCTTCACCTCACTGATGCTGACCTGCTCCTGCATGGTGGTGCTGCTGCTGGGGCACTCGGGCTGTGCTTGGGATGGGCAGCACTGCAAAGGTGCTGGGTCACAATCCAGGCAGGTGACTGCTGTGTCTGGCAGGCTCAGGTCAGGAGCTTCAGCAGAGCCAGGAGATATGAGAGCATGAACGTGGATGAGCCCCTTGTGTCCATCACTGTTACCATGTGGAAGGCTGTCATCCGAATTGCAGCAATTCGTGCTTAATCAGAACTCTCCATTGATGGAAACACACTACTTGGTTTGGATCTTTTGGGTTGACAAGGGCTCGAATCACCTAGGAAGGCATAGAAACACAAGGGTTAGAGTCAAACGTTTGCAAGTTGAATCATGAAAGGTTGTTGATATTTGGTAATAGAGTGGCGTCAGGAAGAAGCAAATAGGCTTCAAGCAACAGAGCCACTGTCTTGAAAGTGATCCTCATGCAGGTCCAGCTCGTGTGTTGTTTCACTGTAATCTGCTTCTTTGGGTCTACCTAGTGGGCAGCAACACTCGAGCTGTTACTGATATCATTGAAAAGAACTGGAGACAATTGTTCTATTCCTAAGAGCTTCAAGGTGCCTATATTTTCATGTGCTTCATGTCTCATATCTTTAACCCAACTGCTCTTAGAGCCCCAAAACAGCCTCTGTGCCATTCAGTGTAAATTCTAAAAAGCTGCCTGCTTGCAGGTTAATTATTCATGTCTACTGAAAGTAGGGATATTTTCAATTGGTTCCATCCTTCAGGAAATGGGATACTGAGAGCACATCATGTGTGACTGTTCTCAAAACAAGCAATTGATTGAAGAAAAATTCTCGGAGCTGTGACAGCCCCTTTTACATTTCTGCCTCCAATCCTTTCTGCATTCCCCCAGAACAGGAAATTGAAACCCGCTGCATTGGCTTTCCTCTTGCAAAGTACCCTCAGAAACATACTGTTGTGCAGTGGAGCTGTGATCCCCTGCCCCAGGCAGCAGCTGTGGCAGCACAAGCCCTGCCGGGGGGCTCCTTCCCCCAAACGTCTCCCCGCAGCGCCCTGGCCAGCTCCCCGGGCGGGCTGAGTGCTGAGCCTGGCAGGCGGCAGAGTCCCATACCCGGCACACAGCCCCTGGGGCACAGCAGGGACCCTGCTCTGCAGGACAGCCCTGGGCACCCGCCTGCAGCCCCGGCTGCACAGCCTGCAGCCGTGCTGGGACACGCAGCCCTCAGGGCTGTGATTTCATACTGCAGCACAGAAGCCCTCAGCTGGAACCGAAGTCTTTTTCCACAGTAAAGGAACATGCAGTGCCTGTGGCCATGTCTTCTATGGGATGTCCCACATTTATATAATCCTCTATTAAAAGCAGCTGCATTACCTAATGCAAGAGACTTAC
This sequence comes from Coturnix japonica, assembly GCF_054131305.1. NCBI lineage: Eukaryota > Metazoa > Chordata > Aves > Galliformes > Phasianidae > Coturnix > Coturnix japonica. The sequence goes on from NC_140689.1 coordinate 4,568,102, forward strand.
CATGTCATGGTCTGTGAGCATTGCTCCTGCTGGGTGCTCACAGCTTTCTCACACAGTACCCATCCTCCAAGTTCTCTCCAATTTTTCTCCTCTCCTCTGTCACCTGCAGGCTGTGCTGTGCACAAGATCTGCTCCTGGGCATAGATGCCTCTCTAAAGAGCTGCACACTTTTATGAGCTCCCTGTGTCCCAGGAGCCTGGTCCAGCTCAGCATAAGATGATGTCAGTTTTTATGTTTCCCACTCACCTCCCCTGAGATGTCCCTGGGTCCTCATGGCCATCAGCTCCTGAAAGACAACAGTGTGCTTTGAAATCTGCTCAATTATCCACCAGACAATTCCTGACATGAGGTGAATCGTACCAGGGAGTGTTTGATGAAACAAAAATTGCACCCAGACAACAAGAAGGAGGGTTGGACTTCCCCTGTGCAGGGCAGTGATCCAGCAGAGGCTGTACAGGCACCTCATCCCCAGATGGAAACCTTGGGGCTGAAATGGGATTCAGCGCCCCACGGACCCACAGGAGCTGGGATTCCTCTGGTTCAGCTAAGATGTGTACAAGGAGTTGTACAGAGCGGCTTTAATATCTTCTTTATAACTGTAAATTAATAAACTATAAATGTCTGCTGGATTCTGGCTCTTTAAGCTCTCTCTAGATAACTCTCCATTTTGCTGAACAAGTTTGAAAACCTGAAGAAGATTACAGAAAGGCACAAGACACAAGACGCTCTTTAGGTTATAATGGGCCCCAGGGCGCATTTGATGTTTAGTCCATCAACCTCCAGTGCAGAGAGAAGTTTGCACATAGTGCTCAGCAAGACAAAGTCATAAGTAACAGTGAAGTTTCTTGGAGTATTAATGGGCCCACTGAGGGACATTACAGGCAAGATTCCCAAGGGACTTGTTAGAGAAGATAATTGGAAGACAAGATTACAGGCAATGAAAGGCACTGGCATGGTGGCTCTAATGCTAAGAAACCCCTCCTTTGCCTTACGAAATAGACAGGCCAAGCCCTGATCCCCATACCCTTGTCATGGAGATCTGGTCTCATGTTGGCTCAGGACCCTTCCTGGGGCAGTGGGATGGAGGTCTGTATGATGTTAAATGAAAGACATGGGGACAGAAGATCCCAGGCTCTGCATTGCGTGCAAGGATACTGTCAAGTTCATGTCCCATGTGTGCCCTGTGTTTCATTGCAGGTTGCGGGTTGTGAGAAGGGCCCAGTCTGAGCAAGCAGTCTATCCCAATGAAACTCTGAACTTCAGATCTCTCAGTTCCAGTGCCCTCCTGTGCACACTCTCTCATAGTTTGATGTTTCTGATGTTCTGCATTGCCCAGAAGTGCACCCAGTGCTCCAGGTGAGGCTGCAGCAGTGCAGAGAATACAGTGACAATCCTTTCCCTCACCCAGCTGGCAATAACTTGCTTGATGCACTCCAGAGGACCGTTGGCTTTCCTGGCTGCCTGGGTACACTGCTGACTCACATTCAATTTGATGCAGACCAGGACCCCCAATCCTTTTCAGTGAGACCACTCTCCAGTGTCCCATATCCAGGCAGTGTGTCCAGGGTTGCCCCTACCCAGGTGCACAATCAGGCACTTGTTCTTGTTACGCTTTATGCACTTGGTGCTTAGTACCAACTGGTACCCACTTCTCTGCCTTGTCCACATCTCTCTGCAAGTCTTCTCCACCCTCAGTGGAGGAAACATCACATCCTCATCTGGTCAAATCAGCAAACTTGCTCAGAACATCTTCTAGTCCTGCATTCAAGTCATACATAAAATATGAAAGAGAAGTGGCCCTAAAGTGGAGCTCTGGGGAACCCTGATAGTGAATATCTAACAGCCTTAATGAACCCACTGACTATAGTCCTTTGGGCCTGACCTATTGGCCAACTGTTCACCTACCACGTTATGTTTCTGTCTAGCCATATGCAGAACATTCTGTCCAGAAGGGTGCTGTGAGAAACAGCCTGAAAAGATCTACCGAAATCCTCAAGGATTACATCAACTGGATTCTCTTGTTCAGCTAAATGGATAACCATGTCATAAAAGGATCTATAGTTAAACAGGACCATCTCCGTTGGAACTTGTGTTGGCTGCAACCAATGACAGACATTCAGCAGGGCTGAAGCGGCTGCTTCCAAAGGCAGGGCTCCCGTGTGCGCTGTGGGATCTCAAAATGGACTCCAAGGGGCCCGACTGGTCTGGCCCAGCCAGCAGGCTGCAGCACGGCCTGGTGAGGCTCAGTCCTGACAGGCCTGTCTCCGCAGCCCTGACGGTTCGTACAGCAGAGCTTCTGCCCAGTGGGACCACATCCATACAGCAAGGCAGGCTTCGGCTGGTTAGTGAGCGAGGCTGGGAAAGCTCACTGTTGTAGTTTTGTAATGTGGTTGGTGTTGCTATTCCACATCAGAACATCATGTGGGATAATGGGAGTTAAGAAGACAAGTTTTTCTTTCTTTTCTTTTTCTGTGGACTGCCTTAAATGGGCATGGGGGGAAGGAAGTAGCACTGGAGGGAAGGTCAGGAAGGTGTCAAGGTTTAACCCGGTTCCCTGCAGGAGACAGCGTGGTTGGAACTTCCCACTTCCCGCAGCCCATCGGTGAGATTTGGACTTGTTTTTCTCCTTGTTGAAAATCTCTCTTTGCTGTTTAGTGTCACAGGGTTCATTAAAATGCCGCTTGTTCTCAGATCGTTGCTTTTTTTTTTTTTAATTTTTTCCCTCCCTAGGGGGAAATTCCCATTCGCAATCTCCCTCACCGTCCCCTCTCTTGGGGCGCATGTGGACAGGCTGTGCCTCCATGCAGTACCGCGCTGCTAGAGCAGGGAGGTACTTTGTTCCTTCTCTCCCTGTGTATATTCCCGCTGTCACGGAGTGAGCTCTGGAGAGAATTCCATGATAAAACACGTCAATCACATCACAGCTTCAACTATGGCACTTATGACTATTGGATTGCAAGCAACACGTATTGCGTAGCCACCACCTGCATCCTGATGAGTCCTTGGATGAACTAGAGAATAGTCGGTGTAAAGCATAAGGTCACAGAGCCAATTTCCAGCCACATGAGCACCAGTCGTGACTGATGTACCCTTTCTTTTCTAAGAGCCTCTGCACAGCATCCTTCACTCTCTGCATGGCGGTAGTGGTGTTTTTTTCCCTGTCGGAGGTTCTATTCCTTTTGAGCATGTTAAGAACCTCAGTCATTACCGTGATCCCGGTGGCCTTGGTTAGTGACCAATGGAGGGTGGAGCAGCACCCTCTGAAGTTCCTCCTCTTCCTCATCCTCCTCATCCGCCAGCACTCGAAATGCCCCTGGCATGTTGCAAGACACAGCCACTGAGTAGGTGTAAATGAGGGATTGCCAAGGGTTATGGCATGTCAGGTTGTCAGTGGTGTTTACCGACACATTGAAGGTCATAACTGAGATATTAGGTCTCGTGCTGTAGTTCCCTGGCTTCAAGAAATATCCAGGGAGGGGAACACCAAACCAGCAGAGTGAGAAAGGGTCCCCTACAGATGCGAAGGCCAGGCATATCACGCCATTCTCCTGGTGGGAAGTCAGAGTGGCCAACTCTTTCCAGAAATGAGATGCCACATGGTTGAGTAGAAGTGAAAGTTCCAAGGACAGGCATTGTAGAGGTCTTACCCTAGAGTTCATGGAAGATTCTATTTCATGATTTATGAAATCTAGTCGTGAACTGAACCATCTTTGTCTGGAGTATATGACTCCCTGATTGTCCAATCTGGTCTGATTCTGCAAACACAATGACAATGCAAAGCACCAGCAAGTCACTGCTATCTTTGCTAATTCTATAACTGACAATAAATGAAAAGCAGATGTATCCTTCTATTCAGGCTTAAATATGGGGAAGTCTTGAACAGAGCACAGATCTCCTTGATGTAATGCTGGACAGTTTCATCAAAACTGGTGCCACAGGGGATTTAGGATCCATTAAGGCTGAGGTTACAGCAACAACCGTGGACCTTCTTGAACCATTCTCCTCCGACTTCTTTGTCTCCTCTCCTCCCACCCCAAGTGCATTTAGCAGAGATGAGCCTGCTGTCTATCAAGAGCTTTCAGCCATGGAGCCCCGGAAAAATCTCCTGGGGAAGCAGTGAGGAAGAGAAACTCCAATCCTCTGGTGTGCTGATCTGGGCGGGCTCCTGGGACTCATACAAGTGGGCAGTGCTGCAGAGAGACAGCTGTGCCCAGGAGCAGCTCTTGTGCACAGCACAGCCTACATCTCCGAGAAGGAGAGAAGAGAAAAAGGAGAGAGCTTCCAGGATGTGTGAGGTGTGAGGAGGCTCTGAGTTTCCTGCAGGAGCATTGCTCACAGAGCATGACACGGTAAGTCTCACTTCAGACCATGCAGCTGCTATTGATAGAGAGTTATCTCTATGTGGGACATCCCATAGAAGACATGGCCGCAGGCACTGCATGTTTCTTTACACTGGAAAAAGCCTTCTGCTCCAGATGAGAGCTTCTGTGCTGCAGCGCCAGAGCACAGCCCTGAGGGCTGCGTGTCCAGCAAGGCTGCAGGCTTTGCAGACAGGGCTGCGGGTGTGTGCCCAGGGCTGTCCTGCAGAGCAGGGTCCCTGCTGTGCCCCAGGGGCTGTGTGCCGGGTATGGGACTCTGCCACCTGCCAGGCTCAGCACTCAGCCGGCCTGCGGAGCTGCCGAGGGCGCTGCGGGGAGACGTGTGTGGGGAAGGAGCCCCCCGGCATGTCTTGTGCTGCTACAGCTGCTGCCTGGGGCAGAAGGATCACACCTCCACTGCACAACAGAAGGTTTCTGAGGGTACTTTGCAAGAGGAGAGCCAAGGTAGCAATTTTCTATTTCTTGTTTGGATGGAAGGGGAAAGGATTGGAAGCAGAAATCAAAGAGTCTGTCAAATATAAACACAGCTCTGAGACTCCTAATTCTTCTTCAGTCAATTGCTTGTTATGTGAACTGTCACATGTGAAGTGTTTTCAGCCTCTCCATTCACAAAAAGGAACCTTTCCACGGGTGGAAACTATTTGAGATTATCAATTTTGTTGACAAGAATAATGCACTTATATTGCAAATAGGCATGTTTTCCTGAACAGAAAGTGAAGGGCACAAAGGCTGGGACTGAGGATTTTAAGAGCAGTGAGGGTAAAGATATGAGACACAAAAAAGATGAAAAAGTCCAGGGAGATGGGATAAGAAGATGAAAGGAAGGTTAAAACTCCATAGGCTTCTTCTGCTTATAGAATGGTGAACTTAATGAAGTTAAATTCAATTAGTGTTGCCAAATGAATATTATCATAGAAGAATGAAAACATTTCAAAGCATATTAGGAGGAGTGTCTCTGAGAATGGTCAGGACTTGTCATTATCTTCTGCACTCTGAACAGGTCTCTGAGGCAAGGAACAAAAGCAGATGCCCAACAGCAGCTCCATCAGCGAGTTCCTCCTGCTGCCGTTGGCAGACACGCGGCAGCTGCAGCTCCTGCACTTCTGGCTCTTCCTGGGCATCTACCTGGCTGCCCTCCTGGGCAACGGCCTCATCAGCACAGCCGTAGCCTGCGACCGCCGCCTGCACACCCCCATGTACTTCTTCCTCCTCAACCTGGCCCTCCTCGACCTGGGCTGCATCTCCACCACTCTCCCCAAAGCCATGGCCAACGCCCTCTGGGACAACAGGGCCATCTCCTATGCAGGATGTGCTGCACAGCTCTTTTTCTTTACCTTCTTCATGTCAGCAGAGTATTCCCTTCTCACCATCATGTCCTATGACCACTACATTGCCATCTGCAAGCCGCTGCACCACAGGACCTTGATGGATAGCAGAGCTTGTGCCACCATGGCAGCAGCTGCCTGGGGCACTGGGGTTCTCAATTCCCTGCTGCACACTGACAGCACGTTTTCACTGCCTCTCTGCCAAGGCAATGTTGTCAACCAATTTTTCTGTGAAATCCCCCAGATCCTCAATCTCTCCTGCTCAGAATCAAGTCTCAGGGAAGTTGTGTTTCTCATTTTTAGTGTAAGTTTAGCCTTTGGTTGCTTTGTTTTCATAGTTGTGTCATATGTGCAGATCTTCCTTGCTGTGCTGAGAATGTCCTCTGAGCAGGGATGGCACAAAACCTTCTCCACGTGCCTCCCTCACCTGGCTGTGGTCTCCCTCTTTCTCAGCACTGCCTTTTTTGCCTACCTGAAACCTCGCTCTGTTTCTTCCCCACCCCTGGATTTGACAGTGGCACTTCTGCTCTTTGTTTCCTCCAATACTCCATGCTATTATCCACAGCACGAGGAACAGGGAGATCAAGCAGGCTCTCAGCAAACTGTTGCAATACGCACTATTCCAGCTTCCATAAAGTGCCCATCTTCCTCACACAACTCTCAGTGATGGTTCTTTATGTTCCATTATTTTTGTATTTTTGATTTTTTGTAATACTGTAATCTGCAAATAAGTTGCAGTTTATTTCACTTCCTCTTTCCTACCAAATTTCCATTTTCTTACTCCAGGAGCTCAAAGAAACATGGAATCATATTCCATGAATAGGTTAAGAGATTAATAATAAGCTTTAAAAATCGACTTTTCCTTCGCTGTTCTCTCTTCCTACCTTGTCTGGGTCTGGGGCGTTACAGCAATGGACAGCAGCAGAACGTGCCCTTTTCAATTCTGCTCCCTTTATACAGCCACAGTGCTCTCAAGACCTCTTATTTCTGCAGGCCTTGTGTGTCTCACAACAGTTCTGTTGTCTCTACAGCAGCACTTCAGGACAGAAGTAAGTAGCCAGCAATATGAACGGCTGTGTCAGGGCTGGTCTCCTTGCTGGCACTGTCATAGAGTTATCTAGATCAGTCAGTGTCCATGACAGGGGGAGCAGTAGGCCCGTGGGCCCCATGGCCCCAAAAAAATGGGAAGGGAAAAAGGAATGGGGGAGATGGGAGCTGGGCTCAAGGAAACAAACAGAGCAGCAGCAACGACCTAAGGAGGAAAACTTGTCTTACTAACTACTATATATGGAATACCAATAGGAAAAATGACAAAACCAAGATATTCCACCCTCAATCCTACATCACTATATCATGCTTAGAAAACACATCTGAATGCAAATAAACAGTAATTAAAATGCATTACGCACACAGTTCTTTATACTACCCCGGTGGCGCAGTGGTAGGAATGCCGCCTTGCAACACTGTGGCCCGGGTTCGAATCCCCCCTGTGGCGCAAGTGGTAGAAGTGCCACTGTGCTACACAGAAACTCAAATCTCGGGGGTTGGACTCGATGATCTCTAAGGTCCCTTCCTACCCGCACGAGACTATGAGACTATGAGACATATATATACACGGAATTACTGACTGCACTCCCCCAACATCAAATTCCCTTGTGGTACACATTGAACATCCCCATCTCTCTGCATCACCCACCAAGTGCACCCAGGTCCCTGGGCAAAAACAGTTCCACGGACAGGTTTGCCCTTTACAGAGGCTGGAAGGACCCAAACAGCTTTTCCCAACATGTTCTTTACATGAACAACAGTGACCTTATCTCCCTCTGCAGTATACAGGGGCTGGATTGGCTAGGACCATCACAACTGACTGATCCTCTAGTACTGACCAACCAAGTGGCTACTGCCAAATGCTTTACCCAGTGCTTCAGTGTTCCACCACCCATTGCTTACAACATAGATTTCAACAACCCATTGTATTGATCTTCTTTATCAGAAGCTGGTGCATGGTAGGGGATATGATAAATCCAAACAATGCCATGATCTTTGGCCCAAGTATTTTTAAGGGAATTTTTGAAAGTCATCCCGTTATCAGACTCTTCTTTCTGGGGTGCCATGCTGCCACAGGACTTGTTTCTCATGACCCAATATGGTGTTAAATTCAACAGATTTAGTGGTCAGTGACTAATTCCAGACATGTGCTGAGTCCTCCCAGAGAGTGTTTGCTCAAAGAGGGCACTCATACAAGGATGGGATATCATAGAATCATAGAATCACCAAGGTAGGAAAAGACCTAAAAGATCATCCAGTCCAGCTGGTCACCTATCACCAATAGCTCCCACAAATCCATGGCCCTCAACACAACATCCAATCATTCCTTGAACGCCTCCAGGGTCACTGAATCCACCACCTCCAACCTAGGAAGTCCATTCCAGGTCCCAAAGTTCAGGACGTGGCATTTGGTCTTGGTGAACCTCATCCCATTGGCTTCAGCCCAGCTCTCCAGCCTGTCCAGATCCCTCAGTAGGGCCTTGCTAACTCCAGGAAGATCCACACTCCCAGCCAATTTGGTGTAGTCTGCAAACCTACATAGGATGCACTCAGTGCCCTCATCCAGGTCATCAATAAAGATACTGAAGAGGACAGGCCCCAGCACAGACCCCTGGGGAACACCAGGTAGGCACACAGGTGGGCGTCCAGGCGGGTCTTGAATATCTCCAGAGAAGGAGACTCCCCAACCTCTTGGGCAGTATGTTCCTGGGCTCCATCACCCTCACTGTAAAGATGTTCTTGCACACATTCATGCAGAACTTCCTATGCTTCAGTTTCTGTTCCATTTCCCCTTGTCTTGTCTCCACACACTGCTGAAAAGAGCCTGGTCTCTCCACTTTGAACCCACACCTCACATATGAGCACTGACATGAGAGCAACCCTCTCCACCTTTCCCCTGCGAGCAGAGCATAGCAGAAGAGACACAGTCCCCATGTATCACGCAGTGTTATTCTGCTTACCAACAGAAGAGGCCAGTCTTTCTCTATGCTCCATCTGTGGCATACTCCAGAGTTCAAGGCACTGCAAAGCTATGGCATATCTATGTTCTTGCAATGATGACACCTTAGTATTCTCTGGGCTCTCATTTCAATGGCATCTAATTAAGTCTAGGGTCATACCAGTTGACGGGAATCTGGCAAATGTTGTCTCATTGTAAGGAAGAGCAAGAAAGATGACAGGGGCAATTATGGACCTGTCAGTCTCACTCCAGCACCTGATAAAATTATGGAAAAGTGATGGTGGGAGTTATGGAAAAACAGCTGAAGGACAATTCTGTCATTGGTTGCAGCCAACGCAAGTTCCTGAGGGGAAGGTCCTGTTTAACTTCAGGTCCCTTTATGACACAGTTGTCCATTTAGTTGTACCAGGGAAGCCAGATGATGTTATCCTTGAGGATTACAGTAGAGCCTTTGATACTGTTTCTCACAACAACCTTCTGGGCAGAATGTCCTGCATACGGCTAGACAGAAACAGAATGTGGTGGGTGAGCAGTTGGCCAATAGGTCAGGCTCAAAGGATTATAGTCAATGGGTTCCATCAGCCTGGTAGACGGTCACTATCAGGGTTCCCCAGGGCTCCACTGTAGGGCCACTTCTCTTCCATGTTTATGCAGATGACTTGCATGCAGGACTAGAAGATGTTCTCAGCAAGTTTGCTGATGAGACCAGATGAGGAGGTGCAGTTGCCTCCACTGAGGGTGGACAAAACTTGCAAAGAGATGTTGACAAGTCGGAGAAGTGGGTACCAGTTGGTACTAAGCACCAAGTGCATAAAGCATAACAAGAACAAGTGCCTGATTGTACACCTGGGTATGGGCAAAACTGGACATAAACACTGACTGGATATGGGACACTGGAGAGTGGTCTGAATGAGAAGGATTGGGGGTCCTGCTCAACATCAATTTGGAAGTGAGTCAGCAGTGTGCCCAGTCAGCCAGGATAGCCAACGGTCCCCTGGAGTGCGTAAAGCAATTTCTTGCAAGCTGGGTAAGGGAAAGGATTGTCCCTCTCTGCTCTGCGCTGCTGCAGCTTCACATGGAGCACTGGGTTCACTTCTGGGCAAAGCAGAACATAGAAAACATCACACTATGGGAGGGTGTGCACAGGAGGGCACTGGAACTGAGAGATCTGAAGTTCAGAGTTTCATTGGAACTGATTGCTTCTTCAGACTGTGCCCTTCTCACATCCGACATCCTGCGATAAGACACAGGACACAAGTGGGATACGAACTTCACAGTATCTGCGCACCGCATGTAGAGCCTGGGATCTTCTGTCCCCATGTCTTTCATTTAACTTCATACAGACCTCCATCCCACTGCCCCAGGAAGGGCCCTGAGCCAACATGAGAGACAGGATCTCCCTGCCAAGGGTCTGGGAAGCAGGGCTTGTCCTGTTTGCTTCTTAAGATAAAGAAGGATTTTCTTAGCATCAGAGCCACCATGCCAGTGCCTTTGCCTGACTGGAGTCATGGCTTCCAATTATCTGCCCTAACTAGCGACTAAGGAAGGTTGCTTGCTAATGGCCCTCAGTGGGCCCATTAATACTCCAAGAAACTTCACTGTTGCTTCTGACTTTGTCTTGCTGAGTTCTTTGTGCAAACTTCTCTCTGCACTGGAAGTTGATGGATGCAGCACCAAATGCACACTGGGGCCCATTATAACCTAAAGAGCCTCCTGTGCCTTGTGCCTTCCTGTTCTCCAGGTTTTCAGAACTTGTTCAGCAAAATGGAGACAGCTTAAAGAGCAAGAATCCAAAATGCATTTATTGTCTATTTATTTATTGTTTGTTCTATACAGGAAGTAAAAGAAGCACTTTGCAACTGATGTCAATCCAGGATGTCCCCAATGAGTTCTATTCCGTTTCTGTGTGGACAAAGTTCCTCCTCAACCTCCCCACCCCACTTCTACTCACATTGGCTTCATGGGACTTGCATCACTTTTCCTCACATCACTCTTCTCCTCTGCAGTCACCCGCTCAGTATTAAACCTCCTTTGTACCAACTCCCACTGGCTTTCCACAGAGAACCAGCTGCACATGGAAGAAGAAAGAGTTCTCTTTATTTACGTCCAACAAAGAGAAGGAAAGGTGATGCAATTGAATGAACAGTCAGACACAGTGATCAACTGCATGCCATGTCCAAGCTGCTTCTATTGATGTTTATCTTTCATAGGGAATATCTGCACAAGAAATGAGTTAGACACAGATAGGATGGGATAGATAGAATCACGGTGAAGGAGTTGAAAGCAGACTTTTGAGGAATGGAGCAAATTCCAGTAATCACCCTGGATAGATCAGCCAGGGAGTTGGGAGGTATCAACTTAAAATTGAACAGGACTCGTGAGTATTTCAGAAATTGAGACGGGCTAACACATTCTTCTTGATTTCTATTTATCTTCAACTTTTTTTCACTTTTACTGACATTAATGAACATCTTTCAGAATTCATGCTTTTTTTAAAAGCATGAAAAATAAAAAAAAAGAGAAGAGAAAGAGAAAGAGAGAAAGAGAAAGAGAAAGAGAAAGAGAAAGAGAAAGAGAAAGAGAAAGAGAAAGAGAAAGAGAAAGAGAAAGAGAAAGAGAAAGAGAAAGAGAAAGAGAAAGAGAAAAGGGGAAAAAAAGAAAGTGAAAAAGGAAAAGGAAAAGGAAATGACATAGAAAAAAAAAGAAAGAGAAAAAGAAAAGATAGGAAGGGCTAGATAGAATCACAGTGAAGGAGTTGACAACACAGTCCATCAGACCTTGGCGAGATGGAGCAAATTTGAGTCATCCCCCTAAAAATCTGAAATCAGACAGATAATTGGGAGGTATCTGACTGAACAAAGAGCAAGGGATGGGGAAATCTGGCAGGCTGTGGCAGGAGCATGTGTCTAAGTGGCCTGCTGAAAACATGCCCTTAACCTCGGCCATTTATTTAGGAGAGCTGAAGACATCTGGAGGATGAGGGACATCAAATAGGCTGCAGGGAAGAGCAATGGCCACGCCAGGACTTCATAACAGGGCATTGGCACTGGCACCACTGTCTGTGTCCCTGAACCTGAAGGCATTTGTGTCCAACAAACACAGTTGTGGAAAACATCGTAGTTTCAGAAAAAGAACTAAAAAATAAAAAAAAAAGTCATCATATCACGCCAAAGATTCATATGTACAACTTAAAATTAAACAAGACTCATGAGAATTTCTCATGTTGAGAAGGGTTAACACATATTCATTGATTTTGATATCTGTTTTCAATTTTTTGTCTCAGTTTGACTGACATTAATGAACATCTTTTAAGCTTACGGCCTAAATACAAACAAACAAACAAATAAATAAATAAATAGATAGATAGATAGATAAATAAATAAATAAAAAGAGATCTATTTGCGTCTTGCACTTGGCCTGATGCTTCATTGACCTTCACAGTTCCCACCAGACTGTCATTGCCGGAGAGTATGAGATCCAGCAGAGAACAGGGACTTCCCACACAGTTTACAAGCACTGGCACACATCAGGAGCAGCCCAGGCACCTTGGGCATCACCCAGTGTCTGTGTGTGAGCAGCTACGTCCCTGCTGAATGGCCGAGGATTCAGAGCAGGAGCTCACATCCAGGCAACTCCTTGTGCACTTCTGAACTGAACCAGAGGAATCCCAGATCCTGTGGGTGTGTAGGGAGCTGAATCCCATTTCAGCTCCAGGATTTCTGTCAACGGATGAAACTCCTGCACTGCCTCAGCTGGATCACTGCCCTGCACAGGGAAAGTCCAAACCTCCCCGCCTTTGTCTAGGTGCTCTTTGTGCTTCATCAAACGAACTCTGATAGTACTCGCTATATGTCTCCAATCAGTCACTGACCACTGGAAATGTGGAGGTTAATTGAGCGGATTTCAAAGCACAGTTATGACGCTGTTGTCTTTCAGGAGCTGTTGGCCATGAGGACCCAGGGACATGTCAGGGGAGATGAGTGGGAAGGATAAAAATGACATCATCTGCTGCTTGCTTGTCCAGGCTCCTGGGACACAGGGAGCTCATAAAACTGAGCAGTGCTGCAGAGAGACAGCTGTGCCCAGGAGCAGCTCTTGTGCACAGCACAGCCTGCAGGTGACAGAAGGAGAGGAGAGAAACTGGAGAGAACTTACAGGATGTGTGTGGTGTGAGAGGGCTTCGAGCTCACTGCAGGAGGTTTGCTCACAGACCATGACAGGGTAAGTCTCAATGAAGACCATGCAGCTGCTTTTCATAGAGGGTTAACTTAATCTTGGTCATTCCATAGCACATCCATCTGCAGGTACTGCATGCATTTTACTGTGGAAAAAGCCTTTCGCTCCAGCTCAGGGTTACCATGCTGCAGTGTCAGAGCACAGCCCTGAGGGCTGCGTGTCCCAGCATGGCTGCAGGCTGTGCAGCCAGGGCTTCAGGTGGGTGCCCAGGGCTGTCCTGCAGAGCAGGGTCCCTGCTGTGCCCCAGGGGCTGTGTGCCGGGTATGGGACTCTGCCGCCTGCCAGGCTCAGCACTCAGCCTGCCCGGGGAGCTGCCCAGGGCGCTGCGGGGAGACGTGTGGGGGGAAGGAGCCCCCAGCATGTCTTGTGCTGCCACAGCTGCTTCCTGGGGCAGGGAGACTGCATCTCCACTGCACAATAGTATGTTTGCGAAGGCCCTTGGCAAGAGGAGAGCGAAGGCAGGAGGTTTCCATTTCCTGTTCTGAGGCAAAAAGGATTGGAGTCAGAAATCTAAAAGGGGCTGTCAGATATCTGAGAATTTTTCATCAATCAATTGCTTGTTTTGTGAACAGTCACACATGATGTGCTCTCAGTCTACCCCTTCCCTAAGGATGGAACCAATTGTAATTATCTTCATTTTCTGCAGGCACGAATAATTCACTTATCATAAAAACAGGTAGCATTATCTAACTGAAACTGAATGCCACTGAAGCTGGGGTAGGGGGCTCTAAGAGCACTTGGGGTAAAGATAAGACAAGAAACAGAAGGAAATATCCAGGGAGAAGGGATAAGAAAATAAGAGGAAGGTTAGAGCTCCATATGCTGCTTCTGCTTAAGGAATGCTGAACTACATTAAAATAAATGCAAGTAATGGTGCTAAATGTACACTGTTGTAAGAGAATAAAAACATTTCATAGTATAGCAGGAAGAGTGTGTCTGAGAATGGTCTGGACTTGTCATTATCTTCTGCACTCTGAGCAGGACTCCAAGCCCAACAACAGCAGATGCCCAACAGCAGCTCCATCAGTGAGTTCCTCCTGCTGCCATTGGCAGACACGCGGCAGCTGCAGCTCCTGCACTTCTGGCTCTTCCTGGGCATCTACCTGGCTGCCCTCCTGGGCAACGGCCTCATCAGCACAGCCGTAGCCTGCGACCGCCGCCTGCACACCCCCATGTACTTCTTCCTCCTCAACCTGGCCCTCCTCGACCTGGGCTGCATCTCCACCACTCTCCCCAAAGCCATGGCCAACGCCCTCTGGGACACCAGGGCCATCTCCTACACAGGATGTGCTGCACAGCTCTTTTTCTTTCTCTTCTTCATCTCAGCAGACTGTTCCTTTCTCACCATCATGTCCTATGACCGCTACGTTGCCATCTGCAAGCCCCTGCACTACGGGACCTTGATGGACAGCAGAGCTTGTGCCACCATGGCAGCAGCTGCCTGGGGTGCTGGGGTACTCTGTTCCCTGCTGCACACTGCCAGTACGTTTTCACTGCCTCTCTGCCAAGGCAATGTTGTCAACCAGTTTTTCTGTGAAATCCCCCAGATCCTCAAGCTCTCTTGCTCAGAATCAAATCTCAGGGAAATTGTGCTTCTCATTTTTGGTTCCAGTTTAGCCTTTGGTTGCTTTGTTTTCATAGTGTTGTCCTATGTGCAGATCTTCCTGGCTGTGCTGAGGATGCCCTCTGAGCAGGGACGGCACAAAGCCTTCTCCACATGCCTCCCTCACCTGGCCGTGGTCTGCATGTTTCTCAGCACTGCCTTTTTTGCCCACCTGAAGCCCCCATCCTTTTCCTCCCCGCTCCTGGATCTGACAGTGGCACTTCTGTACTCAGTGGTTCCTCCAACACTGAACCCTATTATCTACAGCATGAGGAACAGGGAGATCAAGCACGCTCTCAGGAAGGTGTTGCAATACTCACTATTCCCGCTTCAATAAAGTGCACATCTTCATCGCATGATTCCCAGTGATGGTTCTTCATCTTTTATGCATCTTTGATTGATTGATTATGTGAGATATAGCAACGTGCAAAAAAATGTTATTGAACTTATAAATAAAAATTTGTTTCACTTCTTTCACACCTACTATCCATTTTCTCACTCCAAGAGCTCATGTAAACATGTATCCAGATTCCCCGAATACGTTAAAATATACATAAAAATGTTTCAAAATAGATTTTACTTAGCTTTTCTTTTTTCCTACTTTGTCTGGATTTGGGGAGGTACAGCCTCGGACAGCAGCTCAACGTGCTCTTTTAATTTCTGATCACCTTACACCACCACAGTGCTCTCAAGTCCTCTCATTTGTGCAGTCCTGAAGGTCTTCTGTGTCTCATGACAGTCCTGTTGCCTCTACAGCAGCAATCCAGGGCTGCAGTCAGTGGCTGGCAATACGAACGGCTGTGTCAGAGCTGGTCTCCTTGCTGGCACTGCCATAACAAGAGGGCCCCTTTAGAGCAGAACCAGAGAACTGGAGGGAGGCCTCTTCCAAAGCTGGTGTAAGGAATATACCTCAGGAGCTGCTCCCTGAGAAAACCTCGAGATCTTCTGATGCTATTCAGTGTGTGACCAGATCAGATTGAATAGTCCCAAGGAGATCCATAAGCATCTCAGGGCAGTGCTGTGGTTTAAGGTTTATGGGTTGAGACAAAGAGAAAAAGAAAAGGATAATAATTATGACAAATGTATTTATACATATATAATATATTTAGTGTATTTTCACACATATACAACATATGCAGTTGCAAATATATATGAACTAATCCCTGTGCGCATCTGTTTGCAAGTCCAGGACTAGTTGCAGGGGTTTTAACAGCCACAGGGTTCACTGTAGGAGCTGAAGTGGCTGTTGGGCCGTTGCAGGAGTTGAAGTGACCTCAGAGTTCATTGCCAGAGCTGAAACCACCACAGGACCTGTGACTATGTTGGAGCAGCCACTGGGCTCATTGGAGGGGTTGGAGCCACCGCAGGGCTGTACTTCCTCCCTTGGGAGGAATTTGTACCATTTTCTTATTACCATACTTGGAACAGCTACAGGACCCGTAGCAGGAGTAACTGCAGAGCTCATTATGAGGGGTGGAGTGACAGAGGGATCTGCCCAGAGCTTGGAGCAACTGCAGGACGTGTAGCAAAACCTTGGAGCTGCTGCAGTGTCTGTGCCAGGAGTTGCAGAGGTTGCAGCACTGTCAGCAGATCCAGCTCTCTGGATCTGGCACACTGCAGTCATGTGTGTATCTTGGGGATTACCAGAGTCACAGCAGACCTGCCCCCACTATTCTACCAGTTTCTCAGGATCCTGCAGTTGCTCGGAGATGAAGTTCCAAAGCCCTGGGGGTGCCCACCGCTCCAGGCAGCTGCCCAGACTGTCCCACACCCCCTGCCATGCAGAGCCTTCTCACCTTGGGGCAGATCTCTCAGTGATATTCCTGAATAATTGTTTAACCTCAATCCTAGAATCATAGAATCACCAAGGTTGGAAAAGGCCTAAAAGATCATCCATTCCAACCGTTCACCTATTACCTATAGCTCCCACTAAACCATGTCCCTCAACACAATATCCAGTACACCCCCGGACTCACAGTGGCGACAATGTAAATTGTGTAATTCCTAATCATATGGACAATATTACATCCAAAACCCAAAGATGACCACAGAGCTGAATGTGCACAAAACTTCACTTTGTCAGCTGCCAATTTTATCGTGGTACAAACTGAGGTCAAACAGCATAGCAAAATAAATACCCTAATCCAGCAACCAAGCACCAAGTAAGGAGCTGTGCAGTGAAGCTTCATGAGAAGACTCAACAAGCTCCACAAATAGGAAAACAATTAGCATCATGGCCTGCACTTTTCCAACTCCCACAAAGCCCTGAGTTATCTCACTCTGGACAGTTGTGCTGTTATCTCTACCCTTGGAGTCTCACATCAGGCACCAAAATGACAGTGGTTGTTGAACCCAACGTGTGGCTCAGCAGCACACAGTGCTTTGTGCACTGCCCCATTCACTGTGGGATGGGGAAGAGAATTGGGAAAAAAAAGTACAGCTTGTGGGTTGTAACAAAGCAATTTACTAAGAGAGATAAAAGGAGGGAAGTAATAGTTATCACTATATATCCGTTGATATGGAATTGTATGTAACAACTGATGCACAAGCACTTGCTCAGCACCACCAGACTGATGCTCAGCTGGACCCTGGGCAGTGAAGAGACTGAGATGAACTCCCACCCCTTTCAATAAAATTTCTGCTTGCTGTCAGGTGACGGAGAACGTCCCTTTGGCCACTTTCAGTCAGCTGTCCTCACTCTGTTCCCTCCCAGTTCCATGTGCTCTCCACTGACCATGGCCTTGGCTTTGTAGAACACTGCTTAGCAGCAGCTGTAAACATCAGAGTGTTATCAGTGGTTTTCTCCTAGAACCAAAACACTGCACCATAGCAGGCAGTCTGAAGAAAACAATTCCATCTGAGCTGTAACTCAGATTCCTGCCTGTCCCCCTCCTCTTGTTCTTCCTGATCAGGAAGCAAGGAACAGAATATGCCACTCTCCTCTTTGAGACCTTTCCATCAGTTCTCAGTTGGCTCCTCTGCCATCCCCAGGCAGAGCTCAGTGCACTCTCACAGAGGGCAGCAGCTGTTCCTCATCTTCCTTGGCCATCCGTCAAAAAGATTCTCTATGCCATTTGCTACAGCTAAAAAGTAGGAACCATCCCACCATGTCTCTGCGAGACAAACAAGACTGTAGGCCTGAAAATGCCCAGTGATTTCGAGCTTACTGAGTGAATGTTTGTGGTCTTCTCATTAGTGTAAAGACTCTTCAGAAAGCATCTCCTTCAAGAAGCATGACTAGATTTAGCTTGGCTTGGTCTCGCATCTACAACATGGTACTGCTGTTCAGAAGGTGCCACACAGGAACGAGACCCATTGTGGGGCTCACAGTTGTCCAGCAAGCACTGACACTACCAGGACATGGATTTCCTGAAGGTTCTCAGCTGCTTTTGCCAGCTGGCTTAGGGTGTGCTGGAGACCCCACGGAAATGCCATTTAAATGACAGCCCAAAACAAAGAAAGGTGCCATCAGTGACAGAATGTGTGTTTGTCACAGCTTTGGAATGGCATAAGCTCTGGAATTTTCACTAGACGTATAGAGAAAGATCTGTCTCTTCTTTTGGTGTATTCATCCATTTGGTCAGCTGAATAATGCTGCACTCTCAGGTGCCTATTACTCACAGAATCACAGACTCACACAATCTTAGGGGTTGGAAGGGACCTCTAGAGATCATCAAGTCCAACCCCCCTGCCAAAGCAGACTCCCTACACCATGTCACGCAGGTAGGCATCCAAGTGGGTCTTGAATATCTCCAGAGAAGGAGACTCTACCACCTCCCTGGGCAGCCTGTTCCAGTGCTCCGTCACCCTCACTGCAAAGAAGTTCTTGTACACATTCGTGTGGAATTTCCTATGCTGTACTTTCATCCCATTACCCCTAGTCCTGTCCCCACGCACTACAGAAAAGAGACCAGCCTTGCCACTATGGCCCCCACACCTCAGGTATTTATAAACCTGGATCAAGTCCCCTCTCAGCCTTCTTTTCTCAAGGCTAAACAGACCCAGTTCCCTCAGTCTCTCCTCATTGGGGAGATGCTCCAGGCCCTTCACCATCTTTGTGGCCCTCTGCTGGACTCTTTCCAAGAGATCCCTGTCCTTTTTGTACTGGGGAGCCCAGAACTGGACACAATATTCCAGATGAGGCATCACCAGGGAAGAGTAGAGGGGGAGGATCGCCTCCTTCGACCTGCTGGACACGCTCTTTTTAATACACCCCAGTATGCCATTGGCTTTTTTGGCTACAAGGGCACACTGCTGCCTCATGGCCAATGCGTCGTCCACCAGGACGCCCAAGTCCCTCTCAGCAGAACTCCTCTCCAGCAGCTCATCCCCCAGCCTGTACTGGTGCATGCAATTATTTCTACCCAGGTGCAAGACTCTACACTTGCTTTTGTTAAACCTCATCTGGTTTCTTACTGCTCAGCTCTCCAGCCTGTCCAGGTCTCGCTGAATGGCAGCACAGCCTTCAGGTGTGTCAGCCAATCCTCCCAACTTCGTGTCATCAGCAAACTTGCTGAGGGTGGTCAATGAAGATGTTGAACAAGACCGGACCCAGCACAGACCCCTGGGGGACGCCACTAATTACAGCCCTCCAGCCAGACACCGCACCGCCAACGACAACCCTCTGCACTCTGCCAGTCAGCCAGTTCTCAGCCCACTTCACTGTCCACTCACCTATCCCATACTTCCTCAACTTTGGTATAAGTATGTCATGGGAGACTGTATCAGTTATAGAGGTTATAGAGTTCAATTCCTGTAGTCAGTTTGGCGGCCCAGGTGGGACCAGCTCTGTTTGCTGCAGGACCAGCTGAGAGGGAGACACTTTTGGCGCACCCTGAGATTTCTCTGAAGGACTCCCTTCCTCACCTGATCACTGCAGGGACAGACAAGGACCACCCATAGGTGGACCAGGTATGTGTATGGTAAGTGGAGCCCATATGTCTTGAGGAGACATCCTACACAGTTTACAGCCATACGTGCTGCTCCCAGGGAGGTGAGCTCATGGCTTTGCTTGCCAGCTGGGGTAGGAAGACTCCTTGGGTGAGTTCCTATGAAAGGGAACTGTATGTCATATGAATGGAAACAAGAACAAATACTCTCTCCCAGGTAGTTGACAATAGGAGGGACCTAGGTTGGTCTCTCCTATGGGTATGGGATATAGTGGATAGCCTGTCAAATGGTAGCCTGGGTTCTCCAAGGTGTAATCATGGGGCTTATAGGTTGTATGTTCAATATTATCATCTGCTTTAAGTGTTTGGTACTGTGTGTCAAGCCGACTCTGGGAAAAACATTAACGTTTGCAACTGGTCGACCAGAGTATGAGTGTTATTAAGATTCCAGCTAGAAAACGTTGTCAGCATTGTGTAGTATGAATAAACCATGGTTTTTGATCTAAATGTCAGAGTGAGTGTGGTGTGAGTGAGACACAGAACAGCTGCAGGGTGAGTGCCGAGTCCCGATCCATGTTTCCTTCCTCCTGTGAGGGAAATGGCCAGACACGGACAAAGTGAAAGAATGTGTTGTCTGTCCAGTCATATGTACTTTCTGCTTGTATGTAAGAAGACAGGAGTTTGTACTCTGTAGATTAGTAAGATTGTCCTGAGGAGAGGTGTACATTCCACCCGACCAATGAGTGTCAACCCATTTATGTAATACTATGTACATCATACAGACCTCCAACCCATTTCTTTAGGAGAGCTGAAAAAACTTGGAAGATGAGGCACATCAAAGAGGCAGCAGGGAAGAGTAGTGCTGGGCACCGGGCTATAGTCACAGGGCATTGGCACTGGCACCGCTGTCTGTGTCTCTGAACCTGAAGGCATTTGTGTCCAGCGAACACAGTTCTGGAAAACATTGTAGTTTCAGTAAAAGAAAAAAAAAGACATCAAATCACCTCAAAGATTCATATTTACAACTTAAAATGGAATAAGACTCATGAGAATTTTTCATGTTGAGAAGGGTTAACACATTTTCATTGATTTCCATCTTTGTTTTCAAATATTTGTTTCAGTTTTATTGACATTTATGATCAACTATTAAGCTTACAGCCTCAAAATAAATAAAAAGAGATACATTTGCATCTTGCAGATGGCCTGATGCCCCTTTGACCTTCACAGTTCCCACAAGTCCTTCCATGCCAGAAAGTATGAGATCCAGCAGAGCACCTCTCCTCTTTGGTTCCTCCACTGCTTGGTCAAGAAGCTGCCATCTGTGCTCTCCATGGATCTGCTGGATGCCACATGCCCTGCTGTGCTGTCCCTGCTGCAGATAATGGAGTGACAAAGGCCACCAAATGGGACAAGGGACAGACAACATCAGATTCCCATCTGTCTGCAGAGGGCACCTTCCATTGACTGTCCCTGATCAGGAAGACAGGAAAAGACACTGATGGTCTCCTCTGTTTGCCATTTCCATAAGCTCTGACCTGCCTGCTCTTCCATCCCCAGGCAGAGCTCAGTGCACTCTCACAGAGGGCATTCACCCTTCTTTATCTCCTCGCCCATCCATCCTAAACATTTGGTATCCCCCTTGTGCTACAGTGCAGTTGTGGAAGCCGTTAAACTGTGTCCCCATGGTCCAAACAGGAGCTCAGGCCTGCAGCTCTACCAAGATTTCTAGCTTCTTGTGTGTTGGTGTTTGCATTAGTGCAAAACCACAGAAGTAAACATCCTAATTGAAAAGCATCACTGGACATAGCCTGACTGGATAGCTAATCTATGGTATCAGTGTGCAGAAGGTGGCACACAAACATTAGACAGATCGTTGGTCTTGGAGCTGACGTAGCAGCACGGACACACCATGGGCATGGCTTTCCTGAAGGCCCTGTGCTGCTTTTGAAGCTGCATGTGAATTCATTAGACAGCCGGTGCTATCCCCTCTCTTGCCCTCAGCTGATGCCCAGGAAGGAGCTGTCTATCTCAGGGACTTCCCACATCGTTTACAAGCACTGGCACACATCAAAAGCAGCCCAGGCACCTTGGGCATCACCCAGTGTCTGTGTGTGAGCAGCTGCCTCCCCGCTGAAGGACCAAGGACTCAGAGCAGGAGCTCACATGCAGGCAACTCCTTGTGCACTTCTGAACTGAATCAGAGGAATCCCAGCTCCTGTGGGTGTGTAGGGAGCTGAATCCCATTTCAGCTCCAGGATATCTGTCAAGGGATGAGACTCCTGCACTGCCTCAGCTGGATCACTGTCCTGCACAGGGCAAGTCCAAACCTCGCCTTCCTTGTCTGGGTGCCCTTATTGTTTCATCAAATGAACTCTCGTAGCACTCCCCATATGTCTCCAATCAGTCACTGACCACTGGACATGTGGTGGTTAATTGAGCGAATTTCAACTCACAGTCATGATGCTGTTGTCTTTTAGTAGCTATTGGCCATGAGGACCCAGGGACATGTCAGGGGAAATGAGTGGAAAGGATAAAAATGACATAATCTGTTGCTGAGCTGGGACAGGCTCCTGGGACACAGGGAGCTCATAAATGAGGGCAGAGCTGCAGAGAGACAGCTGTGCCCAGGAGCAGCTCTTGTGCACAGCACAGCCTGCAGGTGACAGAAGAAGAGAAGAGAAAGGGGAGAGAGCTTCCAGGATGTGTGTGGTGTGAGTGGGCTGTGAGCTTGCTGCAGGAGCTTTGCTCACAGACCATGACACGGTAAGTCTCACTGCAGACCGTGAGCTGCTTTTCATAGAGGGTCAACTTAATTTGGGAAATCCTATAGGAGATCTGACTGCAGGCACTGCATGTTTCTTTACTGTGGAAAAAGCTTTCTGCTCCAGCTGAGACGGGTGCCCAGGGCTGTCCTGCAGAGTAGGGTCCCTGCTGTGCCCCAGGGGCTGTGTGCCGGGTATGGGACTCTGCCGCCTGCCAGGCTCAGCACTCAGCCTGTCCGGGGAGCTGCCCAGGGCGCTGCGGGGAGACGTGTGGGGGGAAGGAGCCCCCCGGCAGGGCTTGTGCTGCCACAGCTGCTGCCTGGGGCAGGGGATCACAGCTCCACTGCACAACTGAATGTTTGTGAGGGCACTTTGCAAGAGGAGAGCGAAGGCAGGGGGTTTCCATTTCCTGTTCTGAGGCAAAGAGGTTTGGAGTCAGAAATCTAAAAGGGGCAATAAGAGTTCTGAGAATTTTTCGTCAATCAATTGCTTGTTTTGTGAACACTCACACATGATGTGCTTTCAGTCTCCCCTTTCTCGAAGGATGGAATTATCATCATTTTCTGTAGGCATGAATAATTCACTTATCCTACAAACAGGCAGCATTTTCTAACTGAAACTGAATGCCACAGAAGCTGGGGCAGGGGGCTCTAAGAGCACTTGGGGTAAAGATATGAGACATGAAACAGATGAAAATATCCAGGGAGAAGGCATAAGAAAATAAGAGGAAGGTTAGAGCTCCATATGCTGCTTCTGCTTAAGGAATGCTGAAATACATGAAATTAAATGCAAGTAATGGTGCTAAATGTACACTGTTGTAAGAGAATAAAAACATTTCATAGTATAGCAGGAAGAGTGTGTCTGAGAATGGTCTGGACTTGTCATTATCTTCTGCACTCTGAGCAGGACTCCAAGCCCAGGAACAGCAGATGCCCAACAGCAGCTCCATCAGTGAGTTCCTCCTGCTGCCGTTGGCAGACACGCGGCAGCTGCAGCTCCTGCACTTCTGGCTCTTCCTGGGCATCTACCTGGCTGCCCTCCTGGGCAACGGCCTCATCAGCACAGCCGTAGCCTGCGACCGCCGCCTGCACACCCCCATGTACTTCTTCCTCCTCAACCTGGCCCTCCTCGACCTGGGCTGCATCTCCACCACTCTCCCCAAAGCCATGGCCAACGCCCTCTGGGACACCAGGGCCATCTCCTACACAGGATGTGCTGCACAGCTCTTTTTCTTTGTCTTCTTCCTCTCAGCAGAGTATTCCCTTCTCACCATCATGTCCTATGACCGCTACATTGCCATCTGCAAGCCCCTGCACTACGGGACCTTGATGGACAGCAGAGCTTGTGCCACCATGGCAGCAGCTGCCTGGGGCACTGGGGTTCTCTATTCCCTGCTGCACACTGCCAGTACGTTTTCACTGCCTCTCTGCCAAGGCAATGTTGTCAACCAGTTTTTCTGTGAAATCCCCCACATCCTCAAGCTCTCCTGCTCAGGATCAAATCTCATGGAAGTTGTGTTTCTCATTTTTAGTGCCAGTTTAGTCTTTGGATGCTTTGTTTTCATAGTGGTGTCCTATGTGCAGATCTTCGTGGCTGTGCTGAGGATGCCCTCTGAGCAGGGACGGCACAAAGCCTTCTCCACGTGCCTCCCTCACCTGGCCGTGGTCTCCTTATTTGTCAGCACTGGCATTTTTTCCTACCTGAAGCCCCCCTCCATCTTCTCCCCATCCATGGACCTGGTGGTGGCACTTTTGTACTCAGTAGTGCCTTCATCACTGAACCCTATTATCTACAGCATGAGGAACAGAGAGATCAAGCAGGCTCTCTGGAAGGTGTTGCAATAAGCACTATTCCAGCTTCAATAATGTGCACATCTTCCTCACATAGTTCCCAGTGATGGTTCTTTATGTTTTATTGATACATCATTGTTTGATTGTGAATGGTACAGCAATCTGTAGGAAAAAAAATTTGCAAATTATTTCACTTCTTTCCTACCCACTTTCTTTTTTCTCACTCCAAGAGCTCATGTAAACAGATCTCCTGAATAGGTTAAAAGATACCTAAAAAGCTTTCAAAATTTTCTATTCCTTAGCCCTTCTCTCTTGCTACCTTGTTTGGGTCTTAGGGAGGTACAGCCGCAGACAGCAGAACATAGTGCTCTTTTAAATCCTGCTCTATTTACACTACCACAATGCTCTGAAGTCCTCTCATTTGTGCAGGCCTGAAGGTCCTATGTATCTCAAAACAGTCCAGTTGTCTCTACAGCAGCACTCCGGGGCTGCAGTCAGTAGCCAGCAATATGAACAACTGTGTCAGAGCTGGTCTCCTTGCTGGTACTGCCATAACAACAGGGCCCCTTCAGAGAAGGACCAGAGAACTGGAGGCCTCTTCCAATGCTGGTGTAAGGAATATATTTCAGGAGCTGCTCCCTGAGAATGCTTCGAGATGTTTTGGTGCTCTTTACTGCGTGACTAGGTCAGATTGAAGAGTCCCAAGGAGATCTGTAAGGGACTCAGGGCAGTGCTGTGGTTTAAAGTTTATGGGTTGAGATAAAAAGAAAATGATAATAATTATGACAAATGTATTTATATATACATAATATATTTAGAATATTTTCTCATATATACAACATATGAATTAGCAAACATATATGCACAGATAATAATACGTATGCAAAGCTGTTTGCAAGTCCAGGACTTGTTGCAGGGGTTTTAACAGCCACAGGGTTCACTGTAGGAGCTGAAGCGGCTGTCGGGGTATTGCAGGAACTGGAACAACTGCAGAGCTCATTGCCAAAGCTGCAATCACCACAGGACCTGTGACTGAATTGGAGCAGCCATTGGGCTCTTTGGAGGGGTTGGAGTGACCACAGGGCTGAACCTCCTGGCACAGTTCACCTCCCTTTGGAGGAATTTGTTTCATTTCCTTATCACAATACCTGGAACAGCTACAGGACCTGTAGCAGGAGTGACTGCAGAGCTCATTATGAGGGGTGGAGTGACAGCGGGAGCTGTCCAGAGCATGGAGCAACTGCAGAACATGTAGCAAAAACATGCATCTACTGCCTATGAATATGTAGATGAGTTCCTGTAGATTTGTTGAATATGTATGAGCTTGGTTTTGAAATATGTAATGATTCTGCATGCTTGTGTGCAAGACAGGAGGAGTGATTCCCCTTTGTACCCTGCTCTGAATAAACACATCCCTGCTTTATAACCTAACTCTGGGTTTCAGAGTTTGATTCCACAAGTCAGTTTGGTGACCCAGATGGGACCTGCTCTGTTCGGCTGCTGGACCAGCTGAGAGGGGGAACACTTTCGGCTCACCCCAAGATTTCTCTGCCCAACTGGAACGAAAGCAGTGTGCAAACTGCAGTGGGACACTGGTGGAGAAATCCTACCAAGCTAAGTGAGAGGGAACCTTCTCTGATTTCAAAGTTTACCCTAGCAGATCCACTGGTGAAATTGTAGCTAGGGAAGCAGGATAAGGTGGTTTATTTCCTGGTGGATATGGGTGCTTCTTACTATGCATAAATGGCTTTTTAACAGCAGCAGAAACTATTGCCCCAAAGTGAAAAGTCTTGCTTTCTTAAGACTTTACAATTTATTCTAGGTAAACAGGTAGGAATACACAAAGGTTTGTAGATGCCACATTCACCAAAGCCTTTGCTAGGGCAAGAATTACTAGAAAAAATGGAAGTTGAAATAAAGTCTAAAGGAAAACTGGAGTCTGAAGTAAAAGAAGAACAGTTAATAGAACTGCTTAGTTTTGCACTGATCACTACCCCTGCAGGGACTGGGATTTCAGATGAAGTAAGTGATCATGTTCACCCTGGGGTGTTTGTTGTGCAAACTCAAGGAAGGGCTAAGGCTGCAGCACCAATGGCATTCAGAATAAAGCAGGGAGCTCAGCCAGTTTGGATTAAACAGTTCTTCCTCATATTCAAAGACAGGAAAGAAATCCAGCCAATAATTGATCATTTTCAGAAACTTTGGATGTTGGTGGAGTGAGTCAAAAATACAACTCACCCATCCTCATGATTAGAAAAATGTACAGGAACTACCAGATACTACAAGATTCAAGGGTTATCAACAGAATTGTGGAGGATTTATATCCATTGGTAGCATATCCCTATACACCGCTTACAAAATCATCAGGGGGATTGGCATGGTCCCTCTTGTACCATCCCATGGCACCCAGACTGTGTTGCTGCAAGGGTTGGACTGAGGCACCGGCTCTGTCAGCCTCATCTCAAGTTTGTTGTATGACAGCAGCGTCTCCCGGTGGTGGGTGATGAGGTCATAGAGGCTGTCAAATTCTCAGCTGTCAGTCAGAAAGAAACTGTGGATGCTGGTGTCCTGCTGCCTGTGGATGTGACAATGCTGCACTTTCCTATTACGCCAGATGGACAGAATGCATTCCCCAATGAGTTTTTAGTTCTTCCTGACAAGAAAGGAGACATCAGGTGCCCCCATCTCAGTGCAGTACTCTGTCAGCAGCCACTCAGCAATGTGCCGCCCACCACACCCTGCTCCCAGCCTGCCATGGAACCATTCCCATGGGAGATGCAGCTCTGTGTTCAAGCTCACCTCCTTTTGCACAGCTCATCTCCCCCAGACATCTCCCCCTGTTGTCCTGACCAGTACAATATAGAGTGGGTTCCGTGCACAAGTGATGGGGTCTTACACCATTTGGCAATCCACCTTCTGCTCATCTGCCACCATTTGGCACTCTGCCGTCTGCTCCTCTGGATTTGCCATCTGCTCCTTTGTCAGACATGAACCCATGGATCCTTACTGCTCGCTTCAAGCCACCTCAGCTTTGGTGGCGCTTGCCTATGGTCTTTACAGCATCTGCTAACACCCATGCTAGGTGTCTGGTTATTATTTTGAGAGGGTCTGTCTGGCATGGATAGTTACAGTCTTTCAGTTTTCTCCCTCCATATCTGTTGAAATTAATTTATGGGGGTGGGGTGGGGAAGAGATAGGTGGTTCGGAGAGCATACAGAAATGGAGGACATGGAAATGCAGGCTTTGTTTCCAGACAGTAAAAATTTAAAATGAGATTAAAAAACAAGATACCAAAAATTGATAGAGGTCTTAGGAGGGCAGGTAGGAGAAGGAGGGTGGGTAAGGGTTCAAAACAAAATAATAGTCCCTATTATGCGCAATATTCATGGCTGAGCACAGGAAAACATACAGGGGAGCAGAGGCTCTTTATAAATAGCTGAGCCATCAGATTATGGCTTGGAAGTTATACACCACCACTGAATAGGTAGCACAGCAATGTGAGGTTTGTTTGCAGAATAATCCTAGAACCAGCCCCAAGGTTTCTGTAGTACAAATAGGAAAGGGAATTTACACTGGGCAACAATAGCAAATGGATTTCTCTGAACTCCCAAGGAAAAGGATGGTTTCATTATATGCTAGCTCTGACCAATACATTTCAGCATAGCCGTATGGGATTCATTCCCTGACCATACTCAGAATGTCCAGGATAGGGAAAAGAGAGTGGATAATCTTCCTAAAAACCCTGCAGTTGTAATAGTTGCAGAAATAAAGGATCTCAGTCAAATGTTTGAAGCTGAGACAGAGTATGGGGATATGAATGCCTGGGTAGAACTGATTAAATATACCATCCAGAATACCAACCATAGCGATTGCTATGCTTCATCATTCATCAGGATGACCTGTAGCTCAGGTAGTACCCCTTCCACTAGGGTGGACTCAGGAACCCCAAGGGATGTGGTGCATGATTGCCCTGTATCAGGAGAAAGCCGCTTAGGGCAACAGAGCCTGTAAATCGCTATCTTTACTGCTCTCTCCAATGCCTGAGGTGGATGCCAAAACCCCTCCTGCATTCCCCATGGCCACGGGTAACCATACAGTTTGCCTCTCAAGACAGGGTGTAAGAGCTACCAGGACTACAGGGAATATCTCCCTATGCAGTGAGACCTTGAATGTCATGGAAGATTCAGCAGGAAACTATTTGAGATTGGGAATCTGTAGAGCAGATCTCTGGTGCTGTTGCGGCCTGTGGGAAGATCTTACAGTCCACTCTCCCATCTTACTGGGGAGGTACCTGTGTACTTGCTCAATGAGCTCTACCATTCACCCTGGCATTCACAAAGGGGATGTCACACACCCCCAGAAGGAACAAAAGGAGCTTAGGGTTCTCATTTGATGATGCTGTATATAGATATAGATTCGATGGGAATGCTCAGAGGTTTCTCTGAGTTCCAGTGCCCTCCTTTGCACATTCTCCCAGAGTTTAATGTCCTTTATGTTCTGCGGTGCCCAGAAGTGCACCTAGTGCTGCTAGTGAGGCAGTAGCAATGCAGAGCAGAGAGGGATGATCCTTTCCCTCACCCAGCTGGCAATAAGTTGCCTCATGCACTCCAGGGGACTGTTGTCTTTCCTGGCTGCCTTGGCACACTGCTGACTCACATTCAATTTGATGCAGACCAGGACCCCCAATCCTTTTCAGTGAGACCACTCTCCAGTGTCCCATATCCAGTCAGTGTGTATGTCCAGCGTTGCCCCTACCCAGGTGCACAATCAGGCACTTGTTCTTGTTATACTTTATGCACTTGGTGCTTAGTACCAACTGGTACCCACTTCTCTGACTTGTCCACATCTCTCTGCAAGTCCTCTCCACCCTCAGTGGAGGCAACAGCACCTCCTCATCTGGTCTTATCAGCAAACTTGCTCAGAATATCTTCTAGTCCTGCATTCAAGTCATCTGCATAAACATGAAAGTGGCCCCAAAATGGAACCCTGGGGACCCCGACAGTGATCATCTACCAGCCTGATGGAACCCACTGACTATAATCCTTTGGGACTGACCTACTGGCCAACTGCTCACCCACCACATTGTGTTTCTGTCTAGCCATATGCAGAACATTCTGTCCAGAAGGTTGTTGTGAGAAACAGTGTCAAAATCTCCACTGAAATCCTCAAGGATTACATCAACTGGCTTCCCTTGGTCAACTAAACGGATAACTGTGTCACAAAATGAGCTTAAATTAAACAGGACCTTTGCCTCACAAACTTGTGTTGGCTGCAACCAATGACAGAATTGTCCTTCAGCTGTTTTTCCATAACTCCCACCATCATTTTCTCCATAATTTTACCAGGCTCTGGACTGACAGGTCCATAATTGCCCATGTCATCTTTCTTGCTCTTCCTTACAATGAGACAACATTTGCCAGCTTCCTGTCAGCTGGCATGACCCTAGACTTCTTTAGATGCAATTGAAATGAGAGCCCAGAGCACACTAAGTTTTCATCATTGAAAGAAAGTAGATGTGCCATAGCTTTGCAATGCCTTGAACTCCAGAGAATGCCACAGATGGAGCAGAGGGGAAGATTTGCCTCTTCTGTAGTGAACTCATTCATCTGGTAAGCAGAATAACACTACCTGATACATGGGGACTGTGTCTCTGCTCTGCTCTGCTCAGCTCACAGGGCAGCGGTGCAGGGTGTTGCTCTCATGTCAGTGCAAGTAAACTCACTTTAATCCTTTTTCCTCTGTAAATGCTTCCTCTATTTCTATGCTCAGATACACTTCCACATTCCCTCAAGTACACTTCCATATATCATTAACAATTACACTTTCTTATACCATCAAAACTGTTTGTCAAACAATACTGTTCTTCAGTTCACATAAACTCCCTTAATACAGTCTGTATTCTTCAGTTATAAACACTGTGCCACAGAACCAGCACTGACTGAACCACCTCCCTCACACACTTCCTCACAAGCAGTACATAGTATTACATAAATGGGTTGACACTCATTGGTCGGGTGGAATGTACACCTCTCCTCAGGACAATCTTACTAATCTACAGAGCACAAACTCCCGTCTTCTTACATACAAGCAGAAAGTACATATGAGTGGACAGACAACACAGTCTTTCACTTTGTCCGTGTCTGGCCATTTCCCTCACAGGAGGAAGGAAACATGGATCAGGACTCGGCACTCACCCTGCAGCTGTTCTGTGTCTCACTCACACCACACTCACTCTGACATTTAGATCAAAAACCATGGTTTATTCATACTACACAACGCTGACAACGTTTTCTAGCTGGAATCTTAATAACACTCATACTCTGGTCGACCAGTTGCAAACGTTAATGTTTTTCCCAGAGTCAGCTTGACACACAGTACCAAACACTTAAAGCAGATGATAATATTGAACATACAACCTATAAGCCCCGTGATTACAACTTGGACAACCCAGGATACCATTTGACAGGCTATCCACTATATCCCATACCCGTAGGAGAGACCAACCTAGGTCCCTCCTATTGCCAACCACCTGGGAGAGAGTATTTGTTCTTGTTTCCATTCATATGACATACAGTTCCCTTTCATAGGAACTCACCCAAGGAGTCTTCCTACCCAGCTGGCAACCAAAGCCATGAGCTCACCTCCCTGGGAGCAGCATGTATGGCTGTAAACTGTGTAGGATGTCTCCTCAAGACATATGGGCTCCACTTACCATACACATACCTGGTCCACCTATGGGTAGTCCTTGTCTGTCCCTGCAGTGATCAGGTGAGGAAGGGAGTCCTTCAGAGAAATCTCAGGGTGCGCCAAAAGTGTCTCCCTCTCAGCTGGTCCTGCAGCGAACAGAGCTGGTCCCACCTGGGCCGCCAAATTGACTACAGGAATTGAACTCTATAACCTCTATAACTGATACAGTCTCCCATGACATACTTATACCAAAGTTGAGGAAGTATGGGATAGGTGAGTGGACAGTGAAGTGGGTCGAGAATTGGCTGACTGGCAGAGTGCAGAGGGTTGTCGTTGGCGGTGCAGTGTCTGGCTGCAGGGCTGTAACTAGCGGCATCCCCCAGGGGTCTGTGCTGGGTCCGGTCTTGTTCAACATCTTCATCAATGACCACTCTCAGCAAGTTTGCTGATGACACGAAGTTGGGAGGATTGGCTGACACACCTGAAGGCTGAGCTGCCATTCAGTGAGACCTGGACAGGCTGGAGAGCTGGGCAGTAAGAAACCAGATGAGGTTTAACAAAAGCAAGTGTAGAGTCTTGCACCTGGGTAGAAATAATTGCATGCACCAGTACAGGCTGGGGGAAGAGCTGCTGGAGAGGAGCTCTGCTGAGAGGGACCTGGGCGTCCTGGTGGACAACAGATTGACCATGAGCCAGCAGTGTGCCCTTGTAGCCAAAAAAGCCAATGGCAATATGGGGTGCATTAAAAAGAGCATGTCCAGCAGGTCGAAGAAGGTGATCCTCCCCCTCTACTCTGCCCTGGTGAGGCCTCATCTGGAATATTGTGTTCAGTTCTGGGCTCTCCAGTACAAAAAGGACAGGGATCTCTTAGAAAGAGTCCAGTGGAGGGCCACAAAGATGATGAAGGGCCTGGAGCATCTCCCCTATGAGGAGAGACTAAGCAAACTGGGTCTGTTTAGCCTTGAGAAAAGAAGGCTGAGAGGGGACCTGATCCAGATCTATAAATATTTGAGGTGTGGGGGGCAAAGTGGTGAGGCCAGACTCTTTTCAGCAGTGTGTGGAGGAGGGACAAGGGGAAACAGACAGAAACTGGACCATAGGAAGTTCTGAACTAATGTGTGCAATAACTTCTTTATGGTGAGAGTGACAGAGCACTGGAACAGGCTACCCAGGGTGGTTGTGGAATCTCCTTCTCTGGAGATATTCAAGACCTGCCTGGATGCCGAGCTGTGCAACGTGGTGTAGGGAACCTGCTTTAGCAAGGGGCTGGACTCAATGGTCTCTGGAGGTCCCTTCCAACCCCTACAATTCTGTGATTCTGTGAATATCATGGGGTTGTTTGGATGGGGAAAGACTACCCCTTTGAATGACCTTTTGTCAGGGCATGTCCTGGGATTCCTAGGATCCTCAAAATGCAGCACTGCTTCTGTCACTGAAAAATGGGGCCCTGTGTGGGATGGAGGGAGGGTCCATGAGTCCCTGGCCCACCTGACTGAGTATTTCCATGGTCTTAGCAAAGACATACTTACAACTTGAGAATGACAGTTAGCTGCGTTCATGGTGGCATGGCCACTGCTGATGGCCTTGAACTGTCTGAACATAACTGAAGAGACTCAGGCTGATGCAAATCAGCTATTGAATGACAGTGTTGAAAAACTGGAAAGACAGGTGGCAGTTTTGATGGGGAAAAAACCTAATTCAATCATTCTCCTATGGAAGATCAGTAACAACTTTCTGGAAGACCATGGGGACCCTGTACAAGGGAATCTGTATAAAATGGACTCTGTAAATGAAGGCACTAAAAGGTCAGATTTTGAGGTTCCCTTTGGACTAGATCTATTTGAGATCTGACTGATTGTAACCAAAAAATGAAAAAAAAAAATGCAGGATAGGCTGGTGGGAGTGCCCTGACCAGTGTCCAACCCCCCAAACCCTGCTGCCCATAATACAGCAGCTGAACTGTTGGATATAGTACAGTGGTTTAGACAGAAACCAAGAGAGCATGCCAGCATAGCTGCTCTGGTTATGGGACATGGAGGCAGAAAGCGCTGTGGTGAATGGACTGGAAATTTCAAAACTGACATCCATTACTACTCACCCTTCCCTCAGGCAAAGACTGTATGCTCTGTCCAACATAATGAGGATAGCCATTTGATCAGTGAATGATTTATGGCTGTGTGTCATATAACATGGCCAAATAAGAATGACATACCATTAAATATCAGCCTGTGGTCCTCTATGGAGGACTAACAAAATTATATTAGAGAATAAGCCATGAAAGAGGCAATCTATGAAGACGATTTTGAGAGCCCAGTCAATAAATTTTTCATCAGGAACGAGGGATCTCATCCTACAGCCATCACCTTTACATCAGTATGGGTCTATGTTATCCATACTGAACCCCCCAGTGGCCCTCAGGTGCTGTAATACAACAGGCTGCCCAATTGATGGGGAGACAAGAGTGCCTACAGCCAGATGCAGGCTCTGAATGGTGGTGGAAAGGTCAGAGAACCATCTGCTGCCATGACTTAGGCGTCCAGCCCCTAAGGTAATCCAGTCTGGACCCATTAGGGTCTTGAGACAACAAATGTTTAAAGACCAGATTAGAGCAGGAGTTCAGTTTAAAAAGATTGATGGACAGCATAATCAGGAAAAAATATCTGTTAAACAGGCCCAAGCACTGAGTATTTATAGTCCAACCTTTTCAGCCAAACTAGATGTGAATGTAACTCAAGAAGGGTCTGGATGGGGGCTCTGGCAGAGCCAGAGTTCTTTGTGAACCCCTATGAGGTTTTGGTCACAGGTTTGGCATGGAGCAGAATAAAGATACATCACAGTTGAAAAGCATTTATTGGCTACCTATTATACACTACAGGTGGTAGAACCAGTAACTCAGATTTCAGAGGTTATCGTTAAACAACAAGGCCAGTCCAGGGGTGGGTAAAAGATCTAACACACATCTCTATGATGGGGGTGGCCCAATCACAAGCAGTGCTGCGCTCAGTTGTTCTGCTTGCCTGCTCCTCAAGGAGTTAGGAGAAATCTGTGCCTGTTGCGTGTTCGAGTGCATGCGCAATGCCATGTGGAGGGCTTATCACAATAAAGATTGGCGGATTTGCTGCGTAGACCGGTCAGAACTCAGATCTGCGTTGTGCTTCCTGCGGCACCAAACGCCCAACAGTAGCAGTTCCGTGTATTGGCCAGCAGGTGGGAGCAGAGACCACGGAAAGAACGTCTGCGGGACAGACCCTGGGGATCCGTTCTCTTTTGATTATAGGGGAAGAACACAAAGATGGATTAAAAAAAAAAGGGGGGGAGGGGGGGGGGAGGAGGAGTGGGAAAAGAAAAAAAGAAAAAATCAAACCACAGCAAACAAATAAATCTTCTCCAAACGTAGCAAACGTGAATGTCTGTCAATAAATAAATGAGTAATTAATTGAATTGATGTCTGTTTCCCCTCTCCCCCGCCCCCCCCAACTTCCGAGATGAAAAAACACCTAGTATCAATTGGACAGATGCACACAGTGAAGCCAGGGATGGTCTGAAACGCAAAGCAGCTGAGCAGCTTTTAGAAGAAAACAGAGTAGTAACAACTTCTGTACCTACATTCACCACTCTGAGATCCTGTCTGGGTCATTCAAGGCTTGTAAATAACCACTGGGTCGGTTCTGATGTCGAGTGATTTGTTGTCAGTTCTCTCATGGTTCTCCGCTCAGTTCTCCGGTGCCGGGATCTGCCACAGGGCATTCTGACCACGGGCATCATGTTTCTACGCTGCCGCCTGCATTTAACAGGCAATGGGACTGCCCAGCATGTGCAAGGCAGCACCTCTTTCACACCACCAGAATGTTTAAGGCTGTTGGGATTGTTGTTAGCGTCCCATTAACACTGAGGCTAGAGATACCCTTAGGATTGACATTACTATTAGCATTACTTTGATGGTGCCCTATCTGGGTCATCTTCAGGGGATGTCAGGAGTAAGGCACAGTGTCAGGAGAAAAAGAACAGACTCTGTTACTTTATAAACATGATAATAGAGAGAGTTCATTGGAAAAAATACAACTCTTAAATAATACAAAGCATGCTTCTGATTGGATGCAGGCATCATCTGGGCTCTGATTAATATTACTCTTAAGGTAAAGATTATTGTTACCATAATGATTTTTTTTTTTTTGGATTATGATCAGGGTTAAGGCTCCTTTTGCTACAAACTTCTAGCATCATTTTTGTTGTTACATTTGGAGTTAGAGACGATTTTAGAATCAGGGTAAGGGTTAGGATTAGAGTTACATTGCGGGTTAATGCTGTTATCTTTACAGCTCCTGTGAGGGTTGGGGTCTGGTTCAGTTGTTTAAAAATGAAATGAAAAAAGAATAATAAAAAAAAAAATTGAAAGCTTCAGATTTCATTAATCTTTGTGGGAATCATATAATGTGCAACTCAGATCTACCTCTTCATGCAGTGACTGCCTGTAAATTTGCTAGAGTCTAATATAATATGGCCTTGTGCTTCCCACTAACTCACCTTCATTTCATTTCCATTACATTTCCTTGGTAGTCAGATTTTGGTGTGTAGATATTTTAAAAGAATCTAACTGACATTGGCAAAAAATTAAAAATAAATAAATTTAAAAAAAAATGCACGACAGCATCAATTGTATCAATTTTTATAGATAAGAAGAGCAGTTTTCCTTAGTTTTCTGTGCCTCTTTACTTTCTTACCCTCTCCCCTTGTGTGAGAAACTCTCAAAGTCAAAGATTTCTAGTTAGGCAAAGATGGCAGCGATAGCAGCAGTGCTTATTCATTATTGCAATACTGTGCGCACATCCCCTATTGGCAAGGGAGAAACTGCACACCAGTCAGTGACATTAATTCTGTTCTATGCCCTAAACCCAATGCAGGTGATGCTCTCATGGCTTTCATTAGTTGAGCATTTCACGCTCACAGACTCCTCAAGACTGTTGCTAGGTTTCATTTCCATATAAGGTCAATTACCAACCTCTTGTTTTTAGGTTTGCCTTGTACTTTTCTGCAGAGAGAGAAGGGCAATGTTTCCAAAAGTCAGTACATTCATTCTGTCCTGTGCTGGGCTCTACCCACCCTGTGTATTTATCTTGTGCTTGTCTCAATTCTCCCCATGTCAGAATGCCCCCAGTCTGAACTTAACTCTGTTCAGCAACTTTCTTGGTGCAAAAACTACTTATACAGCTGTTTTACAAGAGGGTTATACATTCAGTTAGGGCCTACACTATGTACTGAAAATACTGGAATCTTCCACTGCAAAAACACAATCTACCTCTCCCATCTGTGCAACCTTGCAGACCCAGAGCATGCCAGGTTATTTCTGCTTTCATAGCATTTGCATGCTGTAGGGTGAGCAAAAGGTTCTGCTGCTTGATTCTTCTGCAAGAGCTGCCTACCGGCAAATGGTTGCAGGGATGGGGGACGTGACAGAAAGCATTTGTCTCCACAAGAGCATAGTTACATTCAGTGCAGAGAGTGTGAGAGTCAGGTTGGTGTGGAAAAGCACTGACGCTGGGGATGATGCAGTGCTCACATGTCTAACACTCACAGACATTACTGTCAGAAGGATGGTGCTGTGTTGTGCTTCTACCTTTGGCAGCCCCTGGAGAAATGCTGTGGCACACAGAACACCTTTGTATTGCACTGACTGCTGCCATGCAGCATGGATTTAACACACCAAATCCAGAGGAGCATGACTGCATCTAACTGCCCTGAGAAAAACTACTGTAGCTGAAGAGATGAGGAGGCAGCTGCTCATCTGCAGAACAAGCAGTACTGCCAGACATTGGGCCAGGTGAGCACCTCCTGCTGCAGCGTGATGATGACAGGGCTGGAGATGATCTGCAAAGCCAGCTTCAAAGTGGGAGACGTGAGTCAACATGGCAGGAGGACAGAGGTGTTAGGGAGCAGCCAAGGCATCAAAGAGTATCAAAAGGCTTTGAAAGGTATCACAAAGTGACAGCCAGGAAGACTGGGATTATCATGAGCAGCAACCTGGATGCTAGAGATTATTTGCTCCCATACAAAATGGTAGAGATCTTGCTGCAGACATCCCAAAGCCAGGCAAAATGGGAACCCAGAGCTCTGCCTGCACGAACCCCACAGCCATAGCATTGCAAGCTGAGCTGCCTTGCTGTTTGTTGCATTCATCCCAATCCCTGTGAATGAAGACTCGGAATGCAGTCAAGGCGATGATTGAGCATGAGTGACTTTATTCAATAAAAGACAGGAGGGCTTGAGAGGTCAAGGGTGAAGATGGGACTCCTCTTGTCAAGATGAGAGTGGCTCAGAGCTGGTGCTGCTGCCTGGTGCCTGGGACTGGCAGCCTGACTCTAAGTCTCCATCTAAGATGCTCAGCTTGACCTCACTGATGCTGACCTGCTCCTGCATTGTGGTGCTGCTGCTGGGGCACTTGGGCTGTGCTTGGGATGGGCAGCACTGCAAAGGCGCTGGGTCACAATCCAGGCAGGTGACTGCTGTGTCTGGCAGGCTCAGGTCAGCATCTTCAGCAGAGCCAGGAGATATGAGAGCATGAACGTGGATGAGCCCCTTGTGTCCATCACTGTTACCATGTGGAAGGCTGTCATCCGAATTGCAGCGATTCGTGCTTAATAAGAACTCTCCATTGATGGAAACACACTGCACATCACTACTTGGTTTGGATCTTTGGGGTTGACAAGGGCTCAAATCACCTAGGAAGGCATAGAAACACAAGGGTTAGTGTCAAACATTTGCAAGTTGAATCATGAAAGAGGTTGTTGATACTTGGTAATAGAGTGGCGGCAGAAAGAAGCAAATAGGCTTCAAGCAACAGAGCCACTGTCTTGAAAGTGATCCTCATGCAGGTCCAGCTCATGTGTTGTTTCACTGTAATCTGCTTCTTTGGGTCTACCTAGTGGGCAGCAGCACTCGAGCTGTTACTGATATCATTGAAAAGAACTGGAGACAATTGTTCTATTCCTAAGAGCTTCAAGGTGCCTAGAAGCACAAATAGAAACCAGCAGTATTTCATCACTTCACCAAAAAGAAGGTCAAACACCTGAGCTGTGAAGAGCAGTTACAGAACCTATGCATAAGATCACACCAGACATACTTTGTTCTAACAACAGTTATGGCACATAGTCCATTTCCTTCAATATTCCCAAAATGAAATGATGTGGAGCATTACAGGGAAAGAAACACTGCACACAGACACTATGACCCTGATTAGACTCAAGCAGCAGACTTAAAACAAGTCAGAGTTTTAGATTCCAGGATATTTCAGGACCTATCATGTGTGAAATTCAGTTACACAACAGTGCCTAGGTGCCTGCGTTTCAAGCAACTTTCAGATCACAGCCATGTAAAATAAAAACAAATTCAGTGCAGAAATAGCAATCCTGTACCTTAATACTCATGAGATTATCCATTTTTTACAGCACTCTGACTAAGTTCTAAAACTTGCTCATCCCAGTTCACTTCAACAAGTTCCACCAGTTCAAGCAACGCAGTTCTGAGATCCTGTGTATGTTATGCAGATAGAATTGAACAGTGCAGAAATAATCTCTGACAGCTTTAAGAGCTCCGTTCTGCTTACAAACTCTCAGTCCAAAATTATTCGCAGTTTTAAGGAAATAAACACCTGAAGCAGTTGGATCATCTGCCATTTGCTGCATTCTGCTTCTTGGCATCATGATTAGCACAAAGGGCTTTCTGCTGTCTTGCAGAGATGGACAAAGTCCTGCTTACAAATGGACCAAGTTCCAGTGTACAGCAGAGTTTGTACCAGACTAACAAGCCACGTCATTCAATTCATTTGCTCAGGTTGTTATGCACTCAGAAAGGAAACAGAACTAACTGTTGAATTCTGAAGGTAATCTGTGGGGTCCTGTAGAGAGTGTTTTTTACAGCTAGTTAGCTGAGAAGGGTCGTAAACACGGTGCGGTTAATCAAGCAGCCATAACACCTGCAAGGACAGTGAGAACATAAGGATGCCCTGTGATGGTTAGAAACTAGCCATGGTTCTGGGAACTCAGCAAGGGAGTATCTTTCAGGATGATAACAACAAGCTGTTAAGATACTCGGGGATAGTATGTAATTGGGAACCAATGATGAGCTCCACTTTTGCAATATGTATGAGCTGATTATCCGTATTATAAAGGTACATGCAGCCAAGGAATAAACGAGATTCGCTGATCATGTCAATGACAGGTGTGGTCGTCTGCTTTTCTCCCGCCGTTCTGCAACATCGTTGTTGTTTAATGTCACTGGGTTCGTTAAACTGCTGTTCATTCTCAGATCATTGGTTTTTTTCATTTTTTCCCTCCTAGACCCATTCACAATCTCCCTTCCCTTCCCCTCTCGGTCACGCCGCACCGCGCTGTTAGAGAGGGGAGGTTCTTTGTTCCTTTTCTCCCTGGGTTTGTTCCCACTGTCACCGAGTGAGCTCTAGAGAGAACTCCGTGACACAAACTCATTGCAAAGTCTAAGCTAGAAGAAGCGTCACCTCAGTGTATCCCAGAAAAAGAACAGCGTTGAGATTTTAATTGGTTTTGGTTTTTTGTTTTATTGGGGGTGGGTTGTTTTTTGTTGGTTTTTTAGGGTTTATTTTTGTTTTTTTTTGTCTTTTTTTTTTTTGGGGGGGGGGGGCGGGGGGAGGGGTGGAGTGGTGCAAGGGGAAGGGAGAGGGAGGGGACAGTTGTTTGGTTGTTTTTAATATACAATAAAGCTCTGCAGTTCCGCTGTCAGTCGCCTCAGAGAGTTCCCGAAGGAGCTCAACCACATTCTGCTCAACATCAAGTTGTTCCATTGAGTGGAGCAATGGTAGTCTTGCAGATGGAGCAGTGCAGGAATTCTGACAGGATCTCCAGGTGTATCCAGTTCATCAACTGAAAGCTCCGCAACCAAATTGGAAGGGACCAGTCCTCTTGTGCCATCTGTCAGCTCTCCCTGAAACCAGCCATTCTCACCCACATCTCCAAAGACATTACGCATTGTCCGGCAGTCAGAAGCTCGTTTTCTGGGTCCTCATTAGGACCCTCAACAGGAATGTAGCTGTGTCGAGCTAAGAATCTTCAAACTGCTGGTGATACCTGTCCTGGAGTATGCAGGATGAAGGACAAAAGCTCTGCTCTCACATTCAGGGCCGTCCTC
Source organism: Coturnix japonica (assembly GCF_054131305.1). NCBI lineage: Eukaryota > Metazoa > Chordata > Aves > Galliformes > Phasianidae > Coturnix > Coturnix japonica. Next base: position 4,607,936 of record NC_140689.1, read on the forward strand.
TGACAGAAGGCAGCACTCAGGACTGTTCCCAAGGTTCTCTTTCATGGCTTTCAGTTCAAGCTCCTGGTCTTCCAGATGACCTTGAAGACTTCGGGCCTCTTCAATGGCAGAATGGAACGGACTGGAGCTATTACGGAGATTCTTGTTTGACTGGGTCAGAGTCTGTCTCGTTGCCTTCCCCAGCTCCATCTGCTGCTTCTGCTGCTCTCTTTTCCCTCTTGCGCACTCTGTGAGAATGAGTTTCAGAAAGCACTACTCACTGACAGGAAATAAGGGGAAACTTGAAAGACTTTGCAACCTAAGTCCTGGCAGTGTGCTGCCAGCGGCTGATTTGGCCATCCAGGATCCTGGCACCACAAATGCTTCATTGCCAAATGCAGCAATAAGGTGTTCTGGGGAAAGGCCAACTCACAGGTAGTCTTTGAGCACCCATATCCCAACACCAACGGCCAGCACCAGCGCAGGCAGCAGCATCGCTGAGACCGTCACCGGAATGTGGCGCTTCCGCACAGATGTGTGAGCAGCAGCCTCTGTGCTTTTGCCTGTGTTCATCCCTGGAAGAAATGAGACAATGTCCCACGTTACCTTCAGCTGCGCTACAGATAATCTCTCAGTGTGCTTCATGGACCCAAGATGTCATTTTGTCAGTGGGTGCCTCCGTCTCTGGTGCCGAAGCACCGGAGGACAAGAAGGATTGCTTCCACCTCTCGTTGGGTATGGAGAGGCTGCACAGGCACTACCCATGTCCTCCTCTGGGCCGAGAGCTGGGGCTGTACTCTGGGGTCTGGGCTTGGTCTGTGGGGAGAGCTACAGAGCAGAATCCCTCACACTTTTCCTGGCATGCGTGTCCTGAGCTCCCCCTGTGGGACGCCCCCCAGGCTGAAGGTCAGGCTTCAGCCAGCACAGGGCACAGCCAGAGCCAGCCCAGGGGAGAAACACTCCTGCAGGCTCCTACCACACAAGACCCTGCTCATCACCCTCAGGTGGCTTCGTTCCAAAAGGGCAAACTCTGCGATCTGGGAGCGGTGGGAGCTGAGCAGGGTCACAGAGGTCTGCAAGTACCTTCCCTGGCACATTGCTGGAACAACTCTCCACACCCCACGAAGGCCAGCCATTTTCAGAGAGCCACCCCTGGCTTCTTTTACATGTGCTCTATGCTCACACGCTCAGGTCTGGCTGCTGACCTGGTGTGCAAGAGCTGGCAGCAAGAGCCTGCAGGCACGCAGTGACTCTGGTTTGTGACACCGTATGATCATAGGACAGAAATTACCTGGCATGCCGGTTGGTGCTGCCTGCATTCTTCTGTCCGGGACGGGCAGTGTGGGATATCCGCCTTCCTGCAGCGCATCCGGGACCGGCAGTGTGGGATATCCACCTTCCTGCAGTGCATCCGGGACGGGCAGTGTGGGATATCCACCTTCCTGGAGTGCATCCCTCTCACTTTGTTGGTCCGTTCCTTTAGAAAGAAAGCAGGGCAGTAGGATTGGGATGTCACGTGCCCTCATCAAAAACTGAGCTTCTCCAATCCCGAGCTCAGGTAAAGTCCAGGTCCCCCCCAAGTACACTGTGAGCCCTCTGTTACCCAAGGGCATTTGGGCCCTCCCAGCTATTGGACAATGCTGACTCCCTCACACCTCTTGAGGAATCAGCTCCTGTGCAAGGCCCTCACATACTGTGCTGTCACCAGCCCGTCACAGCCAGGTAGCTGCAGGCTGAAATCCAAGCCCTAACACACAGTCCAAGCCTTCAAAATCAGCATCTCCACCTCATTTCCAGCATTAGCAAAGGCAGCCAACCCTGCTTAGGACGCTCCTCCTGCCTTGAACTTGCTCAGCTGCACGGAGGGCTTTGGATGAACAGAAGCACAGCGCTTGCCACTTTGCCACTTGCTGCCATCTGGGTGCCAATGACTGCACAAAGCAGCTCTGACAAGTAATGGTTGTGCTGGGGGAGCAGCTGCCTCTGGGTCTTGGCTGGATGCAGACCATCTGGCAGCAGACCAGCTCTGGTGCTTGACAGCACCTGCAAGGTGATACACGGAACATGGCTGCAGCACGGCTCTGACCCATCCCTTCCTGCTGTGCAGGCTACAGCCTGCCCACACCTGTATATCACACCTCAGCTTCCCAGGTCCCACAGTGAACAGGCTGAAGTATACCCACCACGCTCTGCCTTCTCCATTTCCTTCAGCAGTCGCTTCAGGAGACGGGATGAGCCCTGAGAGTATTTTCCTCGATTGGATTCATCCTCTTCTCTTTCCGGACCTTAACAGAATGTATGAAGTTAAATATCATGTGCATGAAGATCTGAAGATCAGCGGCGAGTCAGCCAAGTCAGTACTCACTGCTGGGATTCCAGCTGGGCTCCAGCACAGGAGGAAACCGATGACCGGGCAAGGCCCACACTGGGGGCACTTCTGCAACCAAAGACCCATGAAAAGTTTTAGTCACACACTACAGCATCAACTGAGTAGCAGAGCATACAGGGGACAGGGCCTGCAGACACAAGTGTGATCAGACACAGGTGAGGAGAGCTTCCGGCACATGTGGGGGCCTCCTTTTCCCTGAGTGACCTGTAGGGTCTGGCGGTGGTTGGGGAATGCCACAGCCCGAATACAAAGGTCTGGGCTCCCTCAGCTGCAGAGGGGCAGCGGTAACCTTCCCACTGAAACGTGGCAGCTCTCCGAGAGAAAAAATACTCATGGCTCATCTGTGCAAACCCTTCCGGGCACAAACAGACTTGGAAGACCTGGAGAGGATCTCCAGTAAAATTGCACCCAGGTAAACCATGAGAGCATGAACGTTTCAGCCTCCAAGGAAACAGACACTCACAACTTACCCCTGGGTTGTCCCCCAGGCACAGGCATGAAGTCCGGATCCAAAGGAGCATCCGGAAAGGGAGCACGAAGCTCATCATCTAGAATCAAGAACAGATGAGATAAGTTCCCACTATATGCACTATATGGTGTGATCTCCTTCTCCCTCAGTAACTGGATGTGGAGAATAACTCAGGTCATGATTTCCAAACTTGCAGGGTGGACGGGATGACCCATAGGCTGGCACCTGGCAGCGTATGCAGTGCTCTCTCCAGGCCACGTGCCACATCTCTCACAGATTACGTGGAAGAAGATGCAGCCCCCCAGGGCTTTCTTACTGGGAGGCCTCTGATGGACAGCAAGGTCACACTGAGGCACTGGAGGAAAGCACACCTGTCTCTTCCCCTGGGCTGTGGACTGGGGCTCTGGCTTGGAAACTGGGGAGTGCCATGAGCCTGAAGCAGAAATGCTCATGCACGCCCAGCACGCCTCTTCTGAACTCTCCCCGGGCATCTCCCAGGACGAAGGCTGTGCTGCAGCCAGCAATTAGCAGAGCTACAGCCTGGCATGGCTGGAGCCAGCCCTGGGGAGCAGCGCAGCCACGGGCTCTTGCCCGGCTCCTGCAGTGCTGCCCATCACCCCCTACCCAGCAACACCCAGCAACACTGCCCAACACCCCCAAGGCAGGCCCCAGGCAAGTGTACTACAGGGCCGTGGGGACACAGCCTGACTTCTTGCTCCCAGCACTGCTCAGTTTGGGTCCCATCTCTACCCACTCACCTGCTCCCCATGCTCGCCACGGAGCAGCACAGCTCTCCTGAAAACTCATGGCCACCAATAGGAGGAAGAGGACAAGGCGGGCAGGGTCCATGGCCACCCCCACACTTGCACCACGCTTCCAACACCACCGCTGCAGCCACAGTGAGTGTCACACTGAGCCAAGCCTGCAGCCAGGCCTTGTGAGCTCATGACGCAGCTCAGCACAGTCATAGGATGGGGCATTGTGACCTCACATCTCTGTGATTCCGGGTGGTGGCTCCCCGCAGGCTGCTGCTCTTGTGATGCACTGCACCAGGGCTGTGTGGGGCTGGTGCTTACATCATAGAAATGCAGAATCATAGAATGGCTTGGCTTGCAAGGGACAGTGAAGAACTCAGAACCCCAGCCCCACTGCCTCGGGCAGAGATGCCACCCACAGAGTCTTGCTGCCCAGAGCTCCATCCAGCCTGGCCTTGAACACCTCCAGGGATGGAGCATCCACAACTTTGCTTGGCAAACTTTTGCAGAGCTTCAACAACCCCAAGAAGGCATTATTTCCAGCCTGGTGCACCACCTCAGGCCACAGGGGTAGTGACGCAATATGCACAGGTTATCCACGCGTGTGAAACGTGCTGCAATTAAGCAAGCCAAGCGGATAAATCCTCTCCAGTGTGGAGGATGATGGCTGAAATACAAACACGGAGAAGCTGACCTTCCCACAGACCCGCCAAGTCAAGTGTCACGTGCTTACATTTTTGTTGATAGATCTGCAGTTTCATCTTTTTTTGATGGCTAAGGAAATCCCCTTTCCTGCACCAAGTGTATTTCCCACGTGTAACGTGCTTCCAAGCCTGATTTTAGTAGCAGATATTGAAGGCTTGCTAGTTGGCACCTCCCATCCCCAAAGTCCCAGTGAACTCACCCACTGCTGGCAACTGGATGCTTGGTGGCGAGAGAACCATCACCTATAGGATCCCACCTGGGTTTCCAGAAACTGTTGCACCTTTGGATACATGGCGATAAATACTGTGTCCATACAACACCCTCATTGAATCAGAGCCTGCCACCTTCCCTACAACCAGGCAAAGGGTGCAAAGGAAGCTGAACTGCTGAACCAGGCACCAATGGGGCTTATGTGTTTGCATCAAAAGACAAAATACCAAGCAGAGAGCGTGGGAATCAGATGTTGTTTCTGAAGCAGAATTAAGATTAAAAAAATTGATTTCACAGTCTGACATCAACCCTCCTCCACCCCTCCCATTCCCCCCCCAGAGCACCCCTCCCTTCCTTCCCTCTTTGTTTAACAAAGACTTTGAATAAAATCATCATATCAATACTACAATTGCTGGCCTGGGATTATTATCGCCTCTTTGGGGTTCCTGGACAGGAGAGGTGCACCCCACTGATTTCAGCGGTCCTGCCTGGGTGGTGAGGTGACTTCTTGGGATGGCTGATAGGAAACTGTTACATAAAGGATGGGCTCTATGAAAGCTAAGGCACAGGTGTTGACTCCTGCTGTCTCGGTAATTTCGTGCACAGGCAGAGGCAAGGGAATTTAATTCTTGCTTTGGGGGGTCTCTTGAGTCTCAGGTGAGTCTTGGGACTCAGGTGAGTCTGGGAGCGCGCTGTTGCTGTATGGTACCCTGTGCACTTGATGAAATGCCAGCAGCACACCCCTAATAATCCGAGAATCAGAGCGAGGTACTCCAGAGGGAATGGGCCCTAAATCCAAGAATCGTGTGAGCTGAGCAGTTCGCAGCATCATTCTGGAGATAAGGGGAATAGGAGCTGCCAAGTACAAGGGAAAAGCATCCCCAGAATTGTGCCTGAAGATAAGCCCCTTGGGGAGAAGCTTCAGAATTGGAAAAATAATTCCAAAACTGGGGACAATGAAAAAGATGTTTAAATACTGTATACAAAAAGCCTAGAGAGCCACTAAAGGGAAAATCATTATTTTGACCAAAATAGGGGTCTGACAAAGATTGGGCTTGTCAGACTTTGAATTTATATGTAAACAGTAATACTCCTTTCTCTGAAAAAGAATTGGCTTATGACACTGAATGGGTGCAAGAAGTAACAGTTCCTCACAAGGAGTCAAAGTTCAAAAGAAAAAAAAAGCAGAAAGATCATAAATGGGATCCCTTAGATACATTCCCTCCCTTCCCCCCTCAACTCCCACAATTTCTAGAGCAATGCAAGCAGCAGCAACCCCTCCAGAGAAGGGGACTGGCTGAGCTGCTGATCCCATGCAGGGCCCCAGAGGGAGGATGCACTCTCAATTACCGAGGGAACTGGAACAGTGTAAACAGGACCTGGAGAGTTCTCCTTTCTCTAAAACTAACCTTACAAATACTTCACATTATCCTCTTAGGGAAGTCTCCTTAGGTCAAAGGAAAATAGGGCATGCTAAGCTGCCATTTTTACTAGCAGAGAAGTCAGGAGATTCAAGGAGGAAATTGATTCCTTAACTGGGGATCCCGTAAGAATAGCAGAGCAATTAAATCAATTACTACGACCTAATTTCTAATCATGGACAGAAATGATGCTTATCATGTGTAGAGAGTGGTTTTTTACAGTTAGTTAGCTGAGAAGGGTCGTAAACAAGGTGCAGTTAATCTAACAGTCATGCCACCTGCAAGGGCAGTGAGAATAACAAGATGCCCTGTGATGGTGAGAAACTAGCCATGGTTCTGGGAACTCAGCAAGGGAGTAGCTTTCAGGATGATAACAACAAGCTGTTAAGATACTCGGGGATGGTATGTAATTGGGAACCAATGATGAGCTCCACTTTTGCAATATGTATGAGCTAATTATCCATATTATAAAGGTACACGCAGCCAAGGAATAAATCAGATTAGTTGATCATATGTCAATGACAGGTGTGGTCGTCTGCTTTTCTCCCGCCGTTCTGCAACAAACATCTATATACAAATTTAAGAACACAACGGAGTAACTGTTACTGTTTATTAACAACCAGTTTTAATAATACGATGAAAGTATGTCCTGAGAAAGGGGAACAAACATGCTTCTTCAAGGTTTTTTAGCTGTTCTGGATCTCAGCCGTCGCTTGATGATCAGATGATCACTTTCCTTCTTTTGTTCCTCAGATTCCTGAAGAAAACATTTCAAAAGTTACTCATCTTTTCACACAAGACTGACAAGCTCTTCTTGACCCACGCAAACATATTTCTTCCCCTAAATGGATTTCAGAATGGCATTTGCTTATTATATTTTATTCAGAAAACTATGGGATACCGAGATCATTTTAATGCAGCTTAATCACAAGGAACAAATATGGAGAATGTACAAAATCCTGTTTATCTTAAAAAAGCACACACATCTGAGGAAAGCCTGAAGGCAGCTTTCATTTTGAAATACTTGTTTTCAAAAGAGTATTATAATACTTGTTTTGTGAAACATGAAGCGTTCAGAAAACATTTTTAGCCTCAATCCCTGTAGCTATGACTTGCCCAGAATTTCAGTTCTCGGTTCAGTTCCATGTTCTCAGAACTACAGTGAGAGAAGAAATTGTCTCATCTTCTTCATCCTCTAACAAAAAAAAAAACATTTTGGTTTCTGCCCCTATCATTCGTCAAATCATCAAAAAATTCAGAGGGATATTACAGTATGGGCAAATGGTCACTATGCTGAACAGAAAAAGGACTCTAATATAATTAAAAGATGCAGTTCCAACAGAGCAAGAATGTTCTTAGCACAATAGCTGCCGACAGAGTCATGAAACTGGCACATCAGATCCTTTGCAAGTTGGCTTAGACAGGAGATCATAGTTTAAGCATACCTAAAAAGCTGTCTAAGTTGTGCTCTAGAAAAGCGTGTAGTAGAATAATCCCACTCCAACACACTGAAATTATCTATGATTCCAAATTAGAAGACATCTCCGTGATTGCTACATCACCTACTTAGTAAACTGTAAGCCAGCCAAACACAGAGATCTTTGAGGACAAACTAAAACAGAACAGCAGGAATACCAACAAGAATGACTTGGTAGAATAAAGAAATACCTCAGTATTTTCAACCTCCCCCTGCAAATAGATGAAACCTCCAGTCTGTTTGGACTCCTTAGTAGTTTATTTTAAGCCAAGACTACAGTTTAATCGCTTACCGAAGAAGCAGGTATATCTAGAGGGCCAGAAACGACAGTGGAATACAGCTTCCTTTTGCATCGTTTTGGCTTGGTCTCTCCTTCTTCGAGACTTTCAGGTTCGTTTGATTTAGGAGAACTTACTGCTGACATCAGCTTCTTGGCTACAAGAAATTTGTTTTGATACATAAACCAATCAACTTACTGGTTTTGTGAGTCTTTAAATCAATGAATGCAAAAAAAGCTTCGTAACAAACTTGGTTTATAAATGACACGTAAAATTTAAGTGAAAATACTCAGAAATTGTATTTGTTCATCGAGGTTCTTTATTGCTTCTATAGCTGAAACAGTTTATAGCTTCAGGTACGGCAGCTTAAAGCACGCATTAAAATGGAGTATGAAAGACAATCATGGCTCAGAAGTCGCTGGAAGTCAGAAACTTCAGCAGGAGTTAAACAACAGGCCTAACTTTCGTGCTGACAGAAGCACAAGACAGAACCAACTTTCTCTGTATACTTGTAGGTTTTCACAAATGTAATAATGAATCTCTGAAGAGGCGAATAAATGCATTTACTTCATAAATCAAAGGACAACTTAACATGGCAGACAAGTCTAAGAACACATACATTAATAGCCTACAGCAGAAACAAGCCATTCTACAATGTCTAGAAAACATGGAATAAAACTTATTCTACACCAACCTTTAGAGTGTATAATAGAAGGAGAGCTTTGAATAAAATCTCCAACTTTTTGCAGTGTTTCATCCTTCTTTTTAGTCAGTCTTGAAGCATGTACTCGCTTTCTCAGGAAGTAGTCTTTTCCGGATTTCTGTTCAACAGAGATGTGAACATGTGAAACAAGAGCATTGTTTAAACTTCATTTTAGTTCAACATTATTTTAAGTTGACATTTTGAGCTTTACTACTGACACCTCTGTTCATTATGCTGATGATACCACAACGGCAAGTAATGTAGACAATTTTATACCCTTTAGGGAGTTGTCAAAATCTCAGCTATTTCAAGGCATACGTTTCTTAAAGTTTCTTAATAAGGCAGTAGTTTCTTTAAAAGTAGCTCCCAAGCTGTGGAGTTGTTTCTTACATAAGCTGTTCTAATTACATAAAATAAATAAACATACAAAACAGAAGACAACAGATGAGAAAAATCTACTACTCATACTCTGACCATGCCAAGGATACTGCTATCACATGTGAACATCTGTTTTTAATAACTGCCATGCATATTAATGATATGAACCTTAGTTTAATACAAGGGCTTCACTTACAAAAGCACACGATAAAACACTAAAGCTTCTCTTCCCAACTATTCAGTGTGCAATATCCTTCCCTCCAAATCATTACACAGTACAGCCATTACACGCTCTGGGGACAGACTGACTTGCCCTTTGGTTAGCTTATGGAATTTAATAGGAAGAGCTCATAAGCATGTAAGATTCCCATTCAGGTATACACATAAGGATAAGACACTGCTTCTTTCGTGTGACCACACAATTACAGGAAGTCCCATGCTAACTTCAAAACTAGAACAAAAACCAACCATTTTCTCATCACTTGCAGAGGGTGAATTAAAAGCCATGACAGATTTTGTATTTTTCGTGTTCTCACTTTTCACAAAATCCTGGGAAAATAAGACAAGTTTCAGCCACGATTCTTTTGGAAAGAACAACTGATGTCACAAAAGTGAACACTTTAAACACTTTTGCTAATAGTAGGGAAGTATCTGCTAGTGGTAACTATTCCACTGTAAATCAAATAATAAATAAGCATTCAATTATAAAAACAGGACATTAAGATATCAGTATTAGACAGCTCATGATGTCTAAAAAGCTGATTTATGTCTACAGGTTTCAAAGAAAATACACAATGGAGTTAAGAGAAATTCCCTTCTCTTAAACCATTATCACTGAGCTTGGCTATTAGTTTTATTCATTAAAGCAGTTCATTGATTAAATTCTTCAACTACTTTACTGAGGTAGAAATAGCATTTTTTTAATGCTTAAATGAGAATGGTAAAAAGGCATCAGATATTTTGTTTTCAGTTGGGTCTAGGTCATACCTCATCCATGTCATCACTTCTTTTCTTTTTTGCCTTAGGCATTTTCACTCCTAAAGGTATCATGCTGCCGTGCTGCTTTATCTCCATCTTATCAGGTTGCAGAGGTGTCAGTGGGATTTCCAGCTCCGGTTCTGGGAACCGACTAGTTTTGCCATTTTCTGTGGACACTCCAGAAGAGTCGAGGACAGTTTCCAAATGCTCCTGATAGCACAGAAGAATTTTAAGTGCAAGTGTTAAGGTAGCCATGAGATTAAAAAGCTATAAAGCATCTGGAAAAGGATATGTAAGCATTCGATTTTCCTGCTGTAAGAACACTTGTAACAGAAGGAGTCTATTTCAGTTACAGCAGAGTTTTACCCCTCTTTCCTAGAACTTGTTACATTTAAAATTATTTCCAATCTATGATCACAAAAAAAGTTCTCCATGTTAAACTGAGCCTGATACTTTACAAGTCATTTTTTCTCAAGGGCACAGACAACTACACTTTTTTTTAATAGAGAATGGTGGTAGAACTGACACGATTTTCTTCATCTCAACTCTGCTGTGTCAGAACTGGGCAGGAACAGGAGCATTTGATTCAAGTGTTCGATTAACTTCCAGCTTAATCTTAGGGAATTTGCCCTTCCTCTTCTACACTAGAGATGTTATTTACATAAGTAAGGTCCAGCTGGCAAGGTGCAAGCCCAGTACAAGTCATTAAAGAACTCCATTGCTATCTTTTCCCTGGAGAGAATACAGACATTCAAGCAATGACACCGTACTTAAGCTGAAGGCTATCATGTACCTGCTCATGGTCAAATGGCAGCAAATGCACAGCTAAGTGACAGGGAAATGTCAGTATGCATTTCCCCAGCAGCACTTACTGTTCACAATCCACCCAATCCTGTTTTTCTCAACAGGAACAACAAAGTCAGAACTGAGATCCCCTGGACTCCTCCTTCTCTATGGCAGGAATTCAGCTAGCATATCAAAAATGAGTTCAGATGCTGGTTGAACACATGGAAGACAGGCTGCTGGGGACATCAGAAAATGGCAGATGGCTGCTTCTACTGCTGCTAGTAACTAGCAAACTCCAGTGTCCCAAACACAGACTAGCAGCTTTTACTACTTACACTGTTCCGACCCCCTGAGGGGAGTCTTCTTCCTCTCAAAAAGTTACCAAAGATTGTAGAAAGACAAAAAGTAGTCAGAGCCACTTTATCAGGCTCTGCTAAGAATCTGAATGGAGTATCACCACCCACTGTATTTCCAAGAATTAAGTTGGTTAATAAATACTTTGTTTTTAAAATATATGTAACTGCTATTTTATGAAAGTTAGCAATTAAAAACTTATATAGGAATGATTAACATCATCTGCTAACAAAACAATATCCAGAAATCCTGCAGAGGAAGAAAATAAGTTCAATTTGCTGTGCCCGTTTCAGTGGCTCCATGAATTTTTTCCAAGTAACTTATCTAATCATGAGCCACTTCATAAGCATTAACATGAGGAGAGTTTTCAACAGCACCTGACAAAAATTCATCACACAATTGTTTCAACAGCTTTTATTCCTATCAAAGGCTATAAAAACAGGTGATCTGATCACCTTGAAAGGGATAAATAAATTAAAACTTGGGAATTGTTGAACATGAGATCTTTTCCTACTCATTCCTTATCAAAAGCAATACAATCACAACATTTTCAGATCTGAAGTTTCATACTAACCTCAGATTCATTTAATGAAGTGAGGCTCCTAGTACATGGAGGTGACAAATAATTGTCTTCAGCTTTGCATCTTAATGGAATACTTTCTCCAGTTTTAGTTTTGCTTTGTTGTTTCCTAGGCTGTAAATATTTAAAAGGAGTAAAGATTAGGCTATGCATTAGACCTCCAAAATATCTCGAGTTTTCTAAAGTTACAGTGTAAAACCTCAAGCTCAGACGCCACATGAACATGTAAGCTGAAAGACAGCACAAGTGTGGGAAGGTAGTAACATCTATTCATTGTGTGATCTTCAGATACACACTACTGGGTCTCACTAACAGTCTCAGGCAGTATTCTGCCTCCAAAAGAGAGAAAGCGAGACATTATTTAGGGACAAAATCTGTAACGCTGGTCGTTTTGTCATCCATTCCCCCCATACTCTGCACGCTCACAACTGCTATGTTAGAACACCAAAGGCTAAACCTCTGCCTAATCTTCAGCATCCACATACGAATACATGGAAAACTGCATGGAAAAGTTCCATAATGTACAAAGAGAGATGGTGTTCTAGTAAATAAAATATTTTTGAGAAGATGAGAGCTCATGCTTGAGTGGAAGACAAAAAGAACCAACAAGTACTCATCACTGAATATGTAGTTAAAGGACTATATGCTAAGAACATTGATTCTAGCTCCAGTATCTCCTAGGAAAACAGAAGAACAAAAAGGGGTTAACAAGATGTTAAGTACTGACTTTCTATAAATATAATCATACCTTTTCATTTACAGAGTCATTCCTTCTACTACTTTCTTTTCTATTTGCTCATGTAACTGTTTCACAAGATCATCTTCCTGACTAGTGTGAGTTGTAATCTCACATAGCTTCATTACAAGTTGACGATTATGATTTTCAGCATTATTCAGTCCCGCCTTTAGGTTTTCATTGTCTTGAAGCAGTGCTTTGATGTGCTGACTTTTTTGTGAGGAAACATCAACAATACTTCTGCATACTTCCCAAATCCTTTCAAGACTATAGTTAAAGGAGAGGTCCTGCACAAGATCTGAGATGGAAGAAGTCTGTGACTGAATGCATGCAGAACTAATTTGAGATGTCCCTGGCTCATCTTTTTCACAGTCTGAGGAATCCTTTACACTGACAAAGTCAGTACCGATGGCGTGAAACTCTAAGTGACATTTGTATAATTCATCTAATTTGGTCCGCATTTCTTTTACTTGTGACACTTTATCAATTATACATTCTTTGGCAGCTTCTATGTTGTTAGTTAGTTGGGCATTTTTGTTTTCAAGTGTCATATTTATAGATTTCTGTTCATCCAGTTCAGAAGCAATTTCCCGATAGTCAGCTTGACCCTGCAGAATTTGTTCACGGAGGACATCAGCTGTTTCTTCAGAAAAAGAAAGCTCAATACGCAGGCTTGTTACCTGCTTACTGAAATCTTCTTTTTTATTTTTTTCTCTTCTGCATTGTTCTTCAAGCACAGTTAAATGATGTTCCAAGATTTCAGTTCTTTCCCTCAGTGCTAGTACTTCCTTTCGGTACGCGGAGCACTTTTGTTTCATGTGTTCAATTGTCTTTTGCTCTACAGTGTTCTTTTTCTTTCTCTCATTTACAACTACTGTAAAACAAACAAACAAACAAACCAAAAAAAAAGGGAAAAGGAATGTAGCTCAGATTGATTAAAATCATTATTACATAGCAGTTCACAACACCAAGTAGCAACTTCTAAGTGAAAAACTGTCGTAATATGCAAGCCATGCCCTCACATCACATAGTATTTGATACTAGTGAAGGAATTAAAGTTCTCTGGACACGTAATCAGGTGCCTCAGATTTCTATACAGAATTAACAGCAAAAGGTTTTCAGTCTGGAAGAACACTTTTACCATGGCACTACTCAAACCTTCCACTCCACACCAGCAGAAAATCTAATTAGATTTAAGAAACATGGGAACGAGATAGATAATTCACAGCTATATTCTTTCTATCTTCCGTGCTTCAGCAATCCCTATAAGGCAGCCAGGAATCACTCCATCTACATCTAAATGGTAGATAAACAGTTCTCTAAGAAATTTCATTCCAACTCACAGTCCTCTTACTTTCAAAAGAAAGATAAAACCCTGGACAAGTTGATCACTTAAGTGTTGATATCTGTCTCTCTTATTCAGTTGATCTCTAAACAAAATATGAGGATTCCTACTTCTGTCCACACTTACTCTTTTGCATATAAAGTTCACTCATAAAGTTGTACAAATTTGCAGATTCAAGTTTCCATAAATATTCCATTAGCTTGGGGCTGTTTTTTTCTTTAACTGGTGAGCAATTAGCTAAAATCACATGCATTTTCTTTCTATCAAAAGCGACTTCTGCTGTATTTCATCATTGCTTTAGAATCCAGTTACGTCCATTCCATAATATGCATACTTTAAGTATTAAAAAAAATAAATATAAGTCAAGACTTACTAGGGATTGGGTCACCACAACAATATATTCCATGGTGATTCTTGTACAGTCCTTTTATTACTACAACTACAGAAATGCAGAATTTTATAGTGCCCACGTGCAGCCTGCATTACATACAGATTCACATATACTGCATGGAAACAGCCTCTTAACTCATCTAAGGAGTTTTATATACAGCCCTCAACTGATTTAAAAGTCATACTGAAGTAACAGCAGTGGCGTATTCCACCCGAAACCAGGTTTTGGGTTTTGATTGCTGCTCCCAGCAACACTAGTGAGGGGAATATGATTTATAAGTAATCTAAACACTTTATGCTGAAAACAACAAGCAAGCACTAAAGCAAGATAAATAAGACTAGGGAGAAGATGTGTAATGTTCAGTCTAGAAGCTCCTTACAGAGGAAGTAGGGAAAAAGCATTATTACAGAGCATAGGAAACAAGACCTAAAAGCTCAGAGAATGGTGTAAATACCCTGAACTTGAAGCTGAGATAACCTAGCATCTCCTAAAACACTTTTGCTCGTGCTACTTATATAACTAATTCTACAAAAGAACCAGCACAACATACCTGTGCTCATTGTTCTACTGTGTATATTTAACATAGCTAAAGAATGTATATTAAGCGGTTTTTGAAATTGGACGGTATTAATACTCACAAATAGAAGAAAATTTTAACATGATTGAATACTCAGTACTTCTTAACAGAAAACTTCATGCTGACATTGTGACTATCAGCTACCCATTTTAATTCCTATGTGGAGCACTGCTGTCATTAATTTTTAAATGAGAGCTTTGGTCATATGATTAGAACAAACCCACTACTATTTGGAGTATGGAGGAGTCCACATCCCTCCCTCAGTCTCTGGTAAGATGCTTATATGTGATGCCATTCAGTGGTCACATTAGGATTCAATATTTATGCCAAATAAAGGCAGCAGGGACAAATCATCCAAGAACAGCATCTCATCCAAAGAAGGCCTTGACTTTCTCCCTTGCACATATTTTGCAAGAGGAATACAAGAAAGGAAGGGACTACAGCTAAGTTTTAGATTTTCCCTTCTACATTGTATATGCCTTCCGTAATTCTAGGAACACTGATGCTCAGCTGTGCCCAGAAGTGAAGTTAAATGCATCAGAGCTTATCCAAACCATTTTGCTCAAACATTGCCCATGAGCGAGCAATTAGCAGGTCGTCAACAATTTTGCTAGTTGCTTCAGGAAAAACAAAACAAACAAACAAAAAAAAGCACTTGAGCAGCTGATGCTACTCAGAAGATCAGCAACAGCAGTTGAAACAATCCTAAAGAAACTGCTTTAAAACTATTACCAAATCTGCAAGTGCATCAACAGATGAGGAAAAAGCAGCAAAAAGGAAAAAAATAGTGCAAAAAACTTTTATTCTTAAGCACTCAAAAATGAACAGCATAGGACCTTCTGAAAAAGGGATATTTACATAACAGTCACTTCTATTTACAGTTTAACACAGTGGCTTTTCTCCTTATACCATAAGGTAACGTGCTTCACAGCCTTTTGCTTCCTATCCGGAATAGGAAGCAATTTATTGTTTTGGAAGACACCCTGTTCAACGATGGAAGAAACTGTACCTTTCTTTGGAGGTGGCTCTTCCACAGTAGGCTTATCCTCGTCAGTACTGTGCTTTCTTCCCACTTCCAACTCAGTTTTATCTTGTTTCAGTGCTTTAACTGAAAGCACTGAAAATTGGCTACTTTCAGTTCCTTTATTAGTGTTCTCTTCTGCCGGTTCTGCTTTAATGGTAGTTAAATGGTAGGTAGTCTTTTCCTGTATTGATATAAGATCAGTTACATTGAAGCTTAACAAAAGGAGCACTTAAGTCTCAGTAATCTTCTGTAGGCAAATATTTACACAAAACCATACAGCTAAAATATTTACCCGGTGACTCTATAGACATCAGTTACAAATCTCAATAGCAGACAGAACAAGTACACCTTCAGATAATGACAAGTGCAATACTTGGTAGAGTATACAAGGGAAAGCAAGAGCCTAGCAGGTCACAGAGTAAAAGACTTGCACACAATCAAGAGTTTACCAGTTTATCAAAGAATTTCCTGTTTCCAAGAAGTCAACAAAATTACAAACATGGTCAAAGAGCAAATGGTCAGCTCTCATACAGGTTCATCACATCACACTTCTGCTAAGCTGCTAAAATCACTTTCATCGTGACAGATATAATCCAACCTTAAAGCTTAGTCAGCTCTGTCACGCATATTTTAGATTGTGTCCTTGACCACAAGTGAAGCTTCCTTACTTACAAGATGACGATTGTTAAGCCATGCTGGCACTGCCAAGGACTGATTATTCATCTTTAGTAACTTATGAAAAGAAAAGCCTCAGAAGTGTTCAGGCCACACAATCTCACAGATAGAGTTGGAGCCTTGTTCTTGGAAGAAGTAATAGGTGAGGACATGACTACTCATCACAGTCAGCTTTAATACCATGGAAATACTAAGTTGCAGTGATGCAGACAGTCAAAGATTAAGAAGGGTCAAGTTGCTAAGCTTACAAGGTTAGAGATCTGAGTGACAGAATTAACTATAAATGTTTTCAGAGCTACTTCAGGCTACCAAACATCAAAAAATGAACAAAACCACCAGAAGTGGTATGCACACATACTTAATCAAGCTAGTCTTCACATATTCAGTAGCTCGCAGTACATTAGTCAGGATAAAGTTTTATGGACTGCATAGAACGTGGAGATATCCTGACCATTCCTACTCGTACTTCCAACTCTACTCAACATACTTTTACTGTTGCTCTTCCTCTGATGTAGGAGTGTGAGGAAGGAGTTAGTGGAACACACTGATATTTTTGTTGTTTGTGTTAACAACAACTACCTTCAGATAAATTTGAATTGTTTACAATTTCAAGCGAGTACCAGCTACATACAGAAAATCAGTTTTCCAAAAATGTGTTGATTACAAGCATAGAATTAGTGTTTTTCTTTTTTTGTATGAGGATACGGAGATGTGTAAAACT
Source organism: Coturnix japonica (assembly GCF_054131305.1). Taxonomy (NCBI): domain Eukaryota; kingdom Metazoa; phylum Chordata; class Aves; order Galliformes; family Phasianidae; genus Coturnix; species Coturnix japonica. The sequence goes on from NC_140689.1 coordinate 4,624,867, forward strand.
CACATAATCTTTTACTTTTTCTTCTAAATGAGATTTTAAGTCTTGTAGCTCTGTAATAATGTCATCTTTCTGCACCACAATGTCCATTAGCTCTCGAATCCTTTCATTTTGTGCATTCATTTTCTTGGAAATAAAAAATAAAAAAAATTCAGTCATCAGTTTCTAATGTAGTGTTAAGTAGCTGAATTACACAATGCATTAAAGGCAAATTCAGTTAAGCTAAGCTCAGTAAGAAATCTATTAATGGAGCCTACTGGAATAGCATTTTAAGCTACCACAAGTTGGTATTAAAACAATTTTACACAACATCTTCTTGATAAAGTTACCTCAGTTGCTTCTTTAAGTTGCTCAACAGACTCATCCAATTTAATCATCTGCATTTCAAAGTCTGTAACACACAGAAAAGGTTGTATTACATAAGTAGCCAATAGATAGTTTATTAAGTAATCAATTTTTCCAGATATTCTAATGTTTAGGTAGCTTTTGAACAGATTAATTAATTTGCATGTGGTCTTCACTTATTGGGAGTGATTCAAAAGTTTTCTATATTTCTTGGAACGAAAACATTGCATCAACAAGACATAAAGAAGAGTAGAGATTACAATATAAAAGTAAAAATCAAGATATAGACATTTAACCCCATACTTACAAAAGCATAAAGCTGCTAGTTGCAGTTTAAAGGAGAGGGGGGAAAAAAGAAAAGAAATAACCAAAAACCGTGGAATTGCTGAACCTGAATATACACAAGGAACAAACTATCACTTATCTACAGGCTATGGTTCCAAAGGTAGAACATCTCCTCTAATTCCTACTCAAACTGGTTATTTCTCTTTTAGATTAATGAACTATTTCTGTCTTCTACCTTTCACATCGCATAACTCACCTTTGTTCTTCTGCATCAGCTCTTCTTCAGTTTTAAGTAGTTTGGTGTTTTTCTCTGTTAGCTCTTCTTTGGTCTCCATCAGTTCAAAGTTAGTTTTCTCCAGCTGCTTTTCAAACCAGCCAATATCTTCCTTCGGGTCCCCCAGGGATACAATGGAACTATGTGCTGCCTCAGCTTGCTCTTTAATATCCATGACATCATAATGCACAGAATCAAGAATGCCCTCAGGATCAACACAGGTGTCAGGCACTATGCTATGTTCTCCACCCTGAAACGTAATTTATAATCAGTTAAAACTGGTGAATAGCTGACTACATAATAGCTGTTATTTCTACAGATAGTCTGGATAGCCACTATGAAGACAGCCATACAAGAAGTTTTTAATTTCAGCTTCAAAACCCACCTCACAAATTCACATACAACATGACATTTCATTAGTTCCTCTTTTATGATGCTCCAAAAATATTGGACCATGTTTAAGCTAGCCTATTTTTCCTATGAAGTTATAGGAATGTATAATAGATTGAAAGCATGGTTAGCAACGCTTATTTGGTATTTGCATGCAGCTCCAGAGGGAGCAACTAATGCAACCAATAGTACGGATATGGTGGTTTTTGAGCGTGCTTTTCCTTTTTTCTTTGCATCTTTTAAGCAGTCTTCGACTGACCAGTTGTCCCAGTGGACCACACTGTCAGTCGTATTAATCTCCCTCAATTTGCTGTTGGTTATTGTAGTGATCTCACTCGGTATCTGGATTTATAACCTCAGGAGGAAGTCTTCCTTAGAGTCAGAGAATAGTGAGTGGCAGGGAGTGTGGAGAAACTTTGGAGAGACTTTTAGAGGACAGACATCTTTAGTGTCATGGAGCTTTACTCCTGAACACTTAAAGAATCCTGAGAGTTTGACTGCATATTTGAGACAGGAATGTTGTGGCTCAGGCAGATCTAAGGAGGCACAAATGACTTGGGGTCTAGCTAATGCTTATCAGGCCTTATTCAATACCATTCCTGAGAGGGAAGATTTTGAGGTTGAGAGAGAGAGTCTCAGGGCTGAGAATGAGAGTATCCAATCCAAACTCAACACTCTCCAGTCCAAGCATAACGTCCTCCGGTTCGGGTACAACACTCTTCAGTCCAACTACAACAGCCTCCAGACTGAGCTCGGTGCTGTCCAGTTCGAGCGGAACGCTCTCCGAGACCAGCTATGTGCCCTCCGGGGTGAGCTGAATGTATTTAACCAACTACCAGGGTCACATGTAGTCCAATTTGACCAGACATTGGGGGCACATGTAGTCCAATTTGGCCAGCCACCGGAGGCGCATGTAGTCCAATTTGACCAGCCACCGGGGGCACATGTAGTTCAATCTGACCAGCCACCAGGGGCACATGTAGTCCAATTGGAACAACCATCGGGGACACCAGATACAATGTTGGTTGCCCCTGTAAGAGGGCGAAAGACAAAACAAGTTTCAACTCAGAGAAAATGCAGGGGGAGCCGGGGGAGCCGGGGGAGCCGGGGGAGCCGGGGGAGCCGGGGGAGCCAGAGGAGCCGGGGGAGCCAGAGGAGCAGGGGGAGCCAGAGGAGCAGGGGGAGCCAGAGCAGTATAAGAAGATGTTAGAGGAGCAGAAGAAGTTTCAGGAGAAGAGGAAGTTAGGAGAGAGGAAAAAGAAGGAGGGTTACCTGGAGGAAATAACACAAGGGTCGGGGTCAGAGTCTGAAGAGGAGCCAAAAGCTAGATTTTCTTTATGAGAATTTCTCGAGTCCAAACTTATAGATGGGGCAGCCTCATCAACACCCAAGGCCAACCCCCGGGACGTTGGAGTCGAGCATATAGAGGGTCTGAGGAGTGCTACACTCCAACTGAGAAGGAGATCTTAGCCATGTACGAGGGGGTTTGGGCTGCTTCTGAAGTAGTTGGGACAGAGGTTCAGCTCCTTCTAGCACCTCGCTTGCCTGTGGCCCCCCTGTCACGGACACAGGTAGATTTTTGTTTAAACCGTGACAACTACCCAGAATGCAGCATAAGGGAATTTTTGCCTAGAACTCTGGAGGACTATTTGTAACTCAGAAAGGTCAGAGATAGAAAGTTCACACTGATTTCTGGGTCACCAGCCTCACCGTACATCAGCATTTTTGGTTTTTAAATGATACATAAAGTTCTCAATGGCACTGCTCTAGTCGGTAGTTCTTTCCCTTTCCATGCAGCTCGCTCTGTGCATGGCTTGTGAACCGCTATTCAGGCCAGACAGCTGCAGCCCCAAAGACCTGCCATAAATGTACAAATTCTACCAGGATAATGTCTTGGTAGTGGAGAAACAGGATGCGCAGTCATATGGCTCTCACACATACCTTGTACAACCAGCTTGGCTCTGGACTGGGCATCACCAATGTCACAGGTGTACACGTCACTGTCACTTTTCTCCAGATTTTTTATGCTCAGCTGCAGGTCTCGTCCTTTCTGTGCCCTCTTGTATTTCCTGGCAGGCCTGAGCTCAGCAATGCCTTTCCTCCATATGACGAAGGATGCGGCTTTCTCGCTCTGACATGTAAAAAGTGCACTTCCACTTTCTTCAATTTTCACATCTGAAAGTTCCTTGATAAAGTAATTAGGTTTTTCTGGAAGGAAAAAAAAAAGGATGAGGGTGTAGGACAAAGGGATTTGTTACCCCAACAAGTCCCAAGCATACAGAGGTGTCCTGAATCTCCTTTGCCCTCATTTCAGAATATCACATAGAGATGCAAAGAGTCTAAGAAGACCACAGAGTCCACCCATTTACATAGGTTTGATAATTCCAGTAGATATCTGGAAAGTTCAATACCATTATACATGCGCTGGTAGGATCTCATCTGATCAACTGCATATAGTTTTGATTACACATATTCAATAGAGACTAATTCAGATTGCCATCTTTTCTTGGCTTACTAACACCCAAGATCATAGAATCATAGAATGATCACAGAATCATAGAGTGGCCTGAGTAGAAAAGGACCTCAAAGAGCATCTAGTTTCAAACCCCCTGCCAAGGGGTCACCAACCACCAGACCAGGCTGCCCAGATCCACATCACACTGGAGAATCATTCAGTTTCCAGATTATTTTAAGGAAAAGATTTTAATCCATCATATTTTCTGAAAACTAAGAATTGATCCTGCTCAAGGAAACAGAAGAGAAAAACATCACCCACAGGCTGCAGATATTTACCTCGACTTCTCTACATGCCATCCCCAGTGTGCTTTTCAACTCACCTTGCACAGTGACCCTGGCTTTTGTTATGGAGTCCTCTGTCTCACAGGTGTACTCCCCACTGTCCTTGGCAGTAGAGTCATGGATGATCAGAATGGCCCCAGTTCCCTCCTGCTGCAAGTTGTACTTCTGGCTTTTTCTGATTGCTTTGCCATCCTTGTACCACCTGATGTTCAAATCCGGTTTTGACAGCTCACAGCTCAGGCTGATGTCCTGCCCTGCTGCTGCTGTCTTATCCTCCAGCTGTTTTGAAACCTCAGTAGGTTTTCCTGGAAGAAAACATGCTTTTTGAGTAACATACACTTAGGGTAGGATGCCTCTCTCAAAATACATGCATCTACATGCTGGAGATAAGTTAGAGAGGCACTTGCAACAGACGCCATCCTACAGCCAGCAGTAATCTGCAAAGTACAGACAATAGAATTCCAGGCAGCATTTATTCTCTCTTAAATCTACCCAATTGATGATGATGAACCATGTCTGAAAACTGCCTCTTTCTTCTCTCCACTCATCACACTGGGAGCCTCGGATGATGCTCTCAGATGCACACGTTCTAGATAGGAATTTGTTGTACAGCTAGATGGTGTGAAGGCCATCCCTTCAGCTTATACTTAGAGGATATTTGCTCCCACAGTTCCCTCAACAGATCATTCCTGATTTACTGTTAATGGAACAAGCTGTAGTGAGATGCCCATTTCCAACACTACCCCAGTGTTTTGGGTAGTTCTCACATTTGTGTAAAATGTTTCCTCCTTTTACTTATTTTTAAGAGAAATTCTCAGTGCTTCGAGGTTCAAGTAGAAGGTTGCTATTCACTTTAACCATATTATGAGTTAGCTCTCACGACAATCTTATCAGAAGACAGTTGAAGGAATCAGACCCCAGAATCTCTCCCATCTCATTACCTTTCACAGACAGAGAGGCTTTGGAGGTTAGACCACGGGCAGTAAAAACGACTTCCCCAGCGTCAGTAGGAGTCACACTTTTGATAATGAGAGTATATTTCCGACTCACGTTAGAAGCTTTAAATCGCCCACCACTTTCCACTCTGCTTCCATTCAGTGTCCAGTTGAACTCATCAATGCTTTCATGGGACAGAATGCATTCAAAAGTACAATCTTCTCCCTCCTGGATTTCAGTGTTTTTCAGCTGTTTGGTAATGCCACTATTCAGCTCCGGAAGGTAAGAGATACGTTACTATGAGGTTTATATGGAGAAAAGGCATTTGTGACTGACATGAGTAGCAGTACTGGTGTTTTAACTCAGGATTTGCAGAACATGGCTGTGTTCCTCACTGATGTATTCTCTAAGACATTCTCCACTCAGAATTACCAGAAAGCTATAAAAAAAAAAGAGATGTGAATCTCTTGTCTTTGCTCTGGAAGAACTACAAGGCGAGCAGTTCAGTCCATGGAGCAAAATGAAGATTCAATGAGCTACAGAGGGAACAACCTAACAGAGAGGACAACTCTAGGATGCTGCGTGAGAAAAAGGGTTTTGCCTACGACAAGACATTAAATGTTTCTATTAGCTAATTTGTTACCATCCTAACCCTACTGGTATTCAAACCATTTCTCCATTTTAGGGATGTTTAGAAAGGAAATATTTCCAGGACATTCTTGATGTGTTTGGTGATTTTCATGGCAAAATGAGATACATTCACATCAAAAGCAATGGGAATTTTCCAGACATCACTGTGCTAAATTGCAGTAATACACTTCTATTGTAGAAACTATTAAGGCTCGTGCGGGAATAGGTGTAAGACATAGTGACCACACTGAATGTGCTTTCAGCACTCCTTTACTTTCCCCAGTACTTAGCCTGAATGCCGACCTTTGATTTGGCAACATCAGTGCCAATATCACAGGTATAGAAACCTGCATCTGAATTCTCGAGGTCATGGATAAGGAAGGGGACATAGGGTCTTCCCAGACTGTACCAGCTCATACTTGTTGCCAGAAGGGAGCACAACACAGTCCTTCTTCCACACTGGTTTGACCTTCTCTTTAGAGACTTCGCATTCCAATTTAATCACACCCCGCTCCTCACCAAAAACATCATCCAAGGACTTCACGAAGACAGCAGGCTTCTCTGCAATTAAAAAGGCAAAACAGAACAATGTGATACAGAAGTTGAGACATTTCCAGTTGCTATCAGATTTTTAAAGAGGGATAAATAAATCTTTACCAGTACTGACGACACCAATATAGAACCTAAAGTGGTTTCATGTGTGTTGACTGAATGCACTTTATGGAATTCTGAACTAATCAGAAGGAGAATACAGGGAACAGGATGGACAGCCTGCATTGCCGTGGGTGGGACTGATTTCATATGAAGTAATTGGGATGCAGCTCTTCTAAAGCTGGAGAGCTGGCATTGCCCTCACATGGAGCAGCGCTCATACAGCAGGCCACAGGATTAAGAGGATAAGCTGCTGAACACTTTTGCTTTTCCTGTTTTATTGACTCCTTTTATCTATCTTCTATTTCACACATCAGATGTTTATACTGGGGGAAAAACTTCCACCAAATGCAAAAGAAAGGAGAAAGAGAAAATCCTTCAAACTCTGAGCGCATAGAGTAAAAGAGCTTAATTGCTGGGGAGAGCAGATTAGAATCACAGTACCCTTAGAATTGGAAGAGACCCTTCAAGGCCATCTAGCCCAGCTCCCCTGCAATAAAAAGGGACATTCACAGCTAGATCAGGTTGCTCACAGCCTGGTCATTAGTCATCCCAGAGGCAAAACACACACTGAATGATCTCTCCCTGCAGTCATAAATCCTTAATTCCATAAATCACTGGAAGTAAGCCCCTCATGACTTTGGTGGCTATCTGAGCCCCAGAGAGGTGAGCTTTAGAAGCAGGACTGCTGCACAATAGAATGAACTGGAGCTCCTTAGCATCTCTTACATCCAGGAGGGGTGTGATCAGACCCACCTATCACCTTCAGGTGCGCTTTCTGACACCTTGTCTGACTTCACTGTCACTGTGCCAGCATCCTCAGGCTTAACCTGCTTCATTGTCAGTGTGCAGCAATTGCCAACGTTCTTGATGTCATTGTAAGTGTTGGTGTAAAGGAGGTTGCCATTCAGGAACCATTCCACGTCCTCGTCATCATGGGACAGCTCGCAGGAGAAGACAGCAGAGCTCTCTTCTTCAATTCCACATCCTGCAGGTGCTTCGTTACTTCTACATTGCGGGCTGTGGGGAAACAAGGTGAACTGTTACCACTGTTACTATAAATCATACTGGGATGTGGTAGAATGGTTGGACTAGATGATCTTTGTGTAATCTTCTCAGTGAAGATTATACATTTATAAAGTTAGCAGGAAAGAACGGCAGAAATCAACCTCAAGAAGAGAAATCTGAGGTGAAATAGGACATGGAAGAGGCCACCCTCCCTGCTCATACCTTCAGCTGTCAGCGTGGCCTCAGTCTCTGCAATTCCTGCCTTGCACTTGTACACACCAGCATCATCGGGCTTCAGCTTCAGAATCTTGAGCTCTGCTGAATGCTTATCCCTCTTGATCTTGTACTTCTCAGAGGGCTTGATGAGTGTGTGGCCTTTGAACCATTTCACAACCTTTGGAGAAGGCCTGAAGTCACAGGACAGGATGACAGAATGACGTTCCAAAGCTGTCTTGTCCTCCAACTTCCTGGTGATTTCTATATGGTAATCTGCAAAGCAGGGGTGGAAGAGAAGAAAGGATGAGGACAATTGGAAGAAGAGGAAAGTCTCTTGCGTGTATTCCATTCCAATTAATGTCAAGTTCACAATGGTTCTCTGAACCACTCTAAAGATAAAACAAACAATTGTCTATAGGGAATGCCACTGACTACATTTCTATAAAGTAATACTGTATATTATCTACCAAATGCAAGGTCCAGCTCTTGTTCTGTGCTTATTAAATTGCTCCCAATTGTTGAGGCTTTTATTCAAATAAGAGTGAGTTGAAAATATAACAAGTACTTTAGGGTGTGAATGGAGACTCTTATGCTGGGGACAACAGCAGATAAAAAGCCTGCAAGTTTCTTTCAGATGAAATCAATGACAAACTGCATCAAATTTAGGTGCTACCAAACTTAACCTTGTCTAGTTCAGAAATACAATTAATTTCACCTGATTTGACTTCTTTGGTATAGCCAAGGACAAAACCTCATCTCTGTAGATCTGAATAGTAAGCACATCACAGCTATTCAAACAGATCTTTTACTGAGATGCAGCTGTCTCATTTAGTGTCCAACGACTTTGAACTGGAAATGGAGCAGATCCTCCAGACACACACACAATATTTCAAAGACCCCAGTGAAGGAAGGCTGTACGTTAATTAATTCTTCATCTTCATGATGTAAACCAAGCCAGGATATGTTACCTCTGACAAGCAGATTGGCTGTGGATTTGGATTTGCCAATTGAGAACTGAATGGTGCTTGTCATATCAGTGGTGGTTTTCGCTATGGTCAGCTGGTGGATGGTGCCTTCTTGCTGCATAATCAAGTTTCTGCCAGCCTGTAAGAGTTCCCCACGTAGGAATACCACTTGGGAGGTTTCACAGAAGGAATGGATGTCTCACATTCAAATTTGGCTTCTTCAGGCTCAGTCACATCGTCATCACACAGCTCCTTTACAATATTAACTGATTGCTCTTTAAGAAGGATGGAACAAGAGAAAGCAGAGATTTAGAAGGAATGTAAAAAACCCTTACATTATCACCCCACTTACTCACATCAGCATTACTGCACATGAACACTACACCTACCAGCTCAGAATGCCTTGAAACATCATTAAAAAATAATAGAAAGAAAAGAATGTTGTTAAGAAGTCAGACAATAAGATTGACAACCTGAAAAGAGCCCAGATCTTCTGATTCCCAGTCCAACATCTAAATCAAACCATGACCTTCCCATCCCAATATCAAACTCCTCACATAACGAAATGGAATAGAGGTTGAATGAAACACGGACATTGATAATTACTTTGGTTAAATACAGCAACATAGCTCTGAACAACAAGTTTTCACCTAGTAAAGGTCTCTGTAGCTCAAATGTAATGACTCTACTTAAGAGAAATTCATTTTCCAGGAAGTTCTTGCCCTTATAATGGTAACAGTGGCAAAGCTGGGGACTGAACTCTTGAGTAGTGTGCTAACTCAAATGTCTCCCTTTTCTTTATCACACTTAACATCATATATATACCCTAACATTGTATACATTTTAAAAAAAACCAAAACCCTGTGCTCTTTTCAAACAGCAAGAGAAAATGAAGAAAAAGTCAAGCTATGTTTTTTATCCCTCAACGTTCAAACACAAATCTGAAGTCTAAACGTAGAAAATCAACCTCCTAAGAAAATAATCTGTTTTACTTAGCAAAAGTAAATTCCAAAAGAGAAGCTGGATATTTTGTGGGCAGAAAGGTAGGTAGGTAGGAGTTTTTATTTCTGTGAAAGGTCCTGGTGGTGTTTAACTTCCTTGACATTAAACCAAAGGATGTTAGCTCATTTATAACATAAGATAATTTAATCAAAATCATCATCAGAAGCATAATTACCTTTAACTGTAAGATGGGCACAAGATTCACGAGATTCTGCCTTTTCTGCTACAGATTTTATTTCTGCTGCATCCTTGACTTGGACACGTGTGTAAGTCAGCGAGTAGCTCTTTCCTGAAGCAGAGAACCACAGAGTCACTAAGGCTGGAAAAGACCACTAAGGTCATCTAGTCCAACCGCCAGCTCATCCCTACCAAACTGTGCTGTTGAGAGCAAACCCACAACTACACTTGGCTTCCTTGAGCAAAGAGCTCTGAGGCACATGGCCAGGCTGAGCATCATCCATCTGGTTTCACAGCATCACTGCCTGTTCTCTCATGTCAATGAAACCACCCATTCCCCCACGTCCACATCCCCACAAAAGTGTAATCTAAACATGGCTTCTACAAGGACTGACCAAATGTGGCCGCCGTCACCTTCAAAGTACCTGATACAGAAGGATCACACTCACTGTCAGACAAAACCTCTTTGGAGAGGTGAACTGACTGCCCTGTTCACCCCCACTTTGGAAATAACTGCACTTATTTCCTACCTGCTCCCGGCAGTGTGGGATGGTGGGATAGCATCACACTTCCCACACTAAGCATCCCACCATGTCACTTGTTCCACCCTAAACTCAGTCCCAAAACAAAAGGGGAACTCGCTTCTGAACCTTCTTCACTTCATTTCAGATGTCTTATATGCTTGATCTCCAACCCACCCCCCACTCAGGAGAAAGATCCCCCTCTTACACCCTACCATCTTGCCGCATTCTGATGTTGTCATCAGCCTTCAGTTTGTTGTCATCTTTGTACCACTGGCTCTGAACCTCATCGTGTGAAATCTCACAGACAAAAGATGCACTCCCATATTCATTCACTTCCACATCTTCCAGTGCTTTAACAATCTTGATATCTCCAGCTGTGAAGCACTAGAGATATATTTGTCAGGATATTTCCAGAACTGAGTGCAGCATCTTTTCCTTACACATATTTGCGTAGAAAATAAGTAGGATTATGTTTTATTCTAAACCATCATCCATTCCTGAGTCATTTCTCTCTTCAACACAGTCAATGCATTATTGCCCTTGAACTAAAAGATAGACTTACTAGCTACAGTGGAGCTCCCTGCAAACAGTTTTCTTGGAAACCAGAATCTCATTTATTCTGAAACATTTTAAGTAAAATTAAGGGTAGAAAAACAATAGAACTGAATGAATCTTTAAGGTCATTTAGTTCCAATCCCCCTGCTTTAGGCAGGGACACCTCCCTCCAGACCATCTCTTTTCCTCAGGGTCAAGGCTTCTCTCAAATCATTCTCCTCTAAGCCTGTGCCTGTGCTTGGGATTGCCCTGACCCAGGTGCAGGGCCTTGTACTTGGCCACACTCAAGTTCATGAGGCTGCCAAGGGCCCACCTCTCCAGCCTGTCCAGGTCCCTCTGAGTAGCATCCCTTCCCTCTAGCACATCAACAGCACCGCTCAGCTTGGTGTCATCTGCAAACTTGCTGAGGGTTCATTTGATTCCACTGTGCATGTTGCCTACAAAAATGTTAAATAACACTGGTCCCAACACCACCCTCCACCTGGACACTGAGCTATTGACTGCAGCTCTCTGAGTGTGACCATCCAGACAGTTCCCTATCCTGCAACTGGTCCATCCATCAAAACCATTTTTCTCCAGTTTGGTGACCAGGATGTCATGCAGGACGGGATCAAATGCTCTGCACAAGTCCAAGTAGATGATGTCAGTTGCTCTCCCATTATCCACTGATGCTGTTACTCCATCATGAAAGGCCACCAAGTTTGTCAGGCATGGCTTGAATTTGAGGAAGCCATATTGGTTACCACCATCACATCATCTTTATTTTCCAAACTATGCCAAGGAGAAATAGACAGAACTCTACAATGTCGTGTCACTACAAACCTGTCTGAACCATTGGCTTCTCTGCATGCTCATCACTAGTCTCTCCTTAGCTTGTGTGCCCACAGTGTATGGGGAATGTCAGCCACAAATCTTACCTAGGGGACATCTTTGCTTCAAAATCCCTTGAACATCACACAATCCTTTTTAACTGTCCAGGTCTGCACTTCTTTATGTCAGAATCAGACCATATTTCTGTGCTGCTATTTCCCTTTCCTTCTGAAGGGCCTGGATACAACTTGGATTAACCTCAGGAGCAGAGTTCCTGCATAAAACAGCCTGTACTGAAACAGCAACCCAACCTGGTTGCAGACTGAGAGAGAAAATGAGAGTTCACCACTTGTGAATGAGACTTCTCTTATTTCCCTGGGAAGTAATGCCCACTTTTTTACTTTGACTGAGCTCCTTCCCATCCTAGAAGGGAAAATATCAAGTCAAATCTACATTAGTCCTTCCATCTCTGCACTGAGCAAAGGGAGCCTTCAGATCTATGCTTAATTCACCCACTCCCCTAGAATTAATGGAACTGTACTTACTGGAACATATGCTGAAGCTTAAGCACAGTGCAGTGTTTTTAACATGTAGGAATGGCTATAGAACATGCATAAATTCTGGCTGACGTATGACAGCTTAAAGCACTGCAGAGGACTGTTAACAAGCCTGTTTGGACATCACCTTGAATAAATGACGTTATCCCCAAGTAAGGGAAGGAACAGCTGAGCACCGGGGAGGTACACAAAGGGCCAGAGCAAATTCTCACACTGTCAGGTGCAAAGAAAACTGAGATTTCACCCTAAAACCCAGTTCACAACAAGGCTACAAAATCCTGGCTGAGAATTTCTGAATGCTCACCAGTTGTTTCCAGCTCGAAGGTCATCTTCTGGCCAGCAGCCTCGCAGATGTATTCTCCAGCATCTTTCTTCTCCAGCTGCTCCACAACCAGACGCCGTGTTTTGCCCACAGATTCCATTCTGAACTTTCTGGAGGAGGCAAGCAGTCTTCCATCCTTGAACCATTTTACTCCGGTTGGATCCTGTGCTACTTCACAGCTGAGGGAGGCACTTGCTGCCAGGGCAGCACTCACCTCTTTCTGCACCTGCTCCTGGTTTATAAACACAGGTTTTGGCTCTGAGGGAAAAAAAGAAAAACAGAAGGACTGAAATGAGACCATCTTGCAGGTTTGTATGTACAGGTTGGAACAGGTTTAGGTTACCACTTGTGCCCAAACTAATAGCCTTCACTAGAGAATATCAGCTCTTCTGTTGAAACATAGTGTCAAAGCTAGGCAAGAAAGAACCTAGGAACTGAAGGAACCAAGAGGGTCCTTGAACACCAGTCCCATGGTTGCAAGTCACTATGCAAACATATTGAACCCAAAAGAACATCTGTCCTGCAGGCAACCAAAACCTGAGTTCCTTTTACTTAAGACCCACTGTGAAACATCAAAACACATAAACATGCGATAGTCAAACCACTGGCTGCCTTTTCATGACCCAGAACAGTACTCCTGGCTTCCTGAACAGACTCCTCATGGCCTCTACCATTGCCACAACTGTGACTGTCGAAGGCACAAAGGAAATATGCTCACCAACGCAGTCCTTTCTTCTTTGGGTGTGATTTGCAGATATCTATCTTACTTTGAGCTCTGGGAATAGTCAGCTCTACCAGGTCTCTTACTGTGAGTAGCAGACTCACCTATCCAGATGCAGCCTCCAACATAAAGGCATAGTAAAAAGGCAGTGTACTACTAGGAGAAGTTCCTGCTTCTCCTGCCATGTCACTATTTCCCATCCCATCCTGAGAAAAGCCAAGCTTATCTCACATTCTTAGAATCATAGAATCATAGAATTACCCAGGTTGGAAAAGACCTTGAAGATCATCAAGTCCAACCGCAGCCTAACCATAGTACCCTAACACTAAAAACCCTCTATTGCATCCAAATGGTGGAATATCCTCATCCTCCTGGAGGCACATTAGTCAGGTCACTTGGGAGGCAGAGTTGGTCAGAAAACAAAACTGTTTTTCCTACTCTCGAGCCACAACATGGCAATGAATCTTGGATGACTCGCCACACCACTTTCTTCCCCTTGCTGCCAACTACTTGATGCCCCAGAAACATTAATCTACATAAAACTTTTCAGTTATATCTTCCCCATAGCATGGGACAAGATCCTCCAAGATGAATAAAAAGTGATCAGACATTGGGCTTACACCCAAATGCTCACCGTGATGCCCCCCTTCTAAATCATTCCGGGAATCAGCTGACCTTCACAGTTCTCCAGTTGTACCAGTGTGTGGGGATAGACAGGCACAAGTACAACCTTCTTGTATATGGATCTGCTCCCACAGCAACGGATAAATCTGGAGTTTTTAAAGTATGGAGCTGACTGTCCTAAGGACTTTTTAAAGCTTTATGGAGGAGATACAAAGCGAAATATATTCAGAACGCTTTTCTCCATTTTCCCAGCAGACCTGAACAATACCAGTCACGGTTTCCAAAAACATGACACCCAATAGGAAACATTCTTATAAAAGAATAATCATTTTTCTAAATATTCTAGAAATTATTCTAGAAATAGAAAGGTCAAAGAGTGCCCTTTCTCACCTGTTACATCGATCTTGAAGGTGAGTTTCTGGCCAGCAGCCTCGCAGCTGTACTCCCCTGCATCTTTCTTCTCCACCTGGCTCACCACCAGCCGACGCTGTTTGCCCTCTGACTCCACCCTGAACTTCTTGCTCGAGGTGATCAGTTTCCCCTCCTTGTACCACTTCACCTCCATCTTCTCCTGGGCCACCTCGCAGCACAGTGTGGCATTTTCTGTTGGTGCAGCCTTCACCTCCTTCTGCACCTTCTGCTTGTTGATAAAAGCATCCTCTGCTTCTGGAATTGAAGGCAAATGGGCACATTTAAGACATGAATCTTTTCTACACAGCCTTCCCCAAATGCCCAAATTAGTCTTTGGACTGTACTGTTGAGGACAGCTTTCCCACTCACATTTCCTGACAGTGCTATAAACTGAATGCCAACATCTGAACTATATCAATTGCCAGTGAAGAACTTCCTCCCTGCCAGACCAAAACAGTTTAGATAGCCCTAAACTTGTTTTCATTTCCACCAGTATCATGTTCCAAAATCTTCAAAAATTAAAAAACACCCCTTTCCCCACTGTCCAGCAGCACACCAGCATACGCAGTCATTGAAAAGTCTGTTTCATACAAGGGGACAGGCATTACATTGTCCAAACAAGCTGACAGCTGTAAGTTGCTTTGCCAGCAAAAGCCAGGTGAGGGTCAAGGTTAAATTCTGTTTGTGATTAAGTCATAGTGAGGAAATGTATTTTTCTCACCTACATATTTCTGAAAACAGTTCTAATATCTCCTGAGTTTTCAGATGCAGTAATAAAATGGTTTCCACTATGGAATCATAGAACGGTTTGGGTATAGAAGGAAGATTTAAAGATCATCCAGTCCAACCTCTTGCCGTGGTCAGGGACATCATTCACTAAATGAGGCTGCCCAGGGTCCCCATCCAGCCTGGCCTTGGACACTCCAATGATGAGTCACCCACAACCTTCACTGGACAATCTGTTCCAGTGTATCACCACCCTCATCATAAAGAACTTTTCTCATGTCCAAACTGAGTCTACCCTCTTCACTTTTGAAACCATTGCCCATTCTTATGTTGCTATAGACCCTGGTAAAAAGCCTTTTTCCACTTTCTTATCAGACTCTCCTAATAAATAGAATGCCTGTCTTCCTCCATTTCTGGAAAGAAAAGCACCAGCTTGAAGCCTTTCTATTTTTAAGCATTTCTTTTGTACCTGCTATAGAGAAGAAAACAAAAGAAAATACGGGAAAACCTCTTTAGTTGCAGGTTTCTTTAATTTAATAGAAACCACCAATGCCGCCGTCTACCATTGTGACCAAATGCTGTCTCTAACACTATTTAGGAAGAAGCATTTGCAGGGGTGTGCTTGTGCCCTGAAGATATCTTTAATAACCTTTAATTACCCCTGTAATTATTGACTTCTCATTTTGCTATCATTGCATCTACTTGAGATCCCCAGGGAAATTCCCGAATTATTTCCAGCCTGTCTTAAGCTGAGGCTACCCAAGTCCTCTGCGTTCATAGCTTCAGAAGGCAAACAGAAAACTATATGAATTAAACAGAATTTAAGCACCGTCTACATCACTGAATGCTGGGGTTGAATGTGTCAAACCACTTAACTTTCCCCTCCTTCTTTGTTGGGGGGTTCAATACAGTTGAAACAATTTCTCTCACCTGTGACATGAATCTTGAAGGTGAGTTTCTGGCCAGCAGCCTCGCAGCTGTACTCCCCTGCATCTTTCTTCTCCACCTGGCTCAGCACCAGCCGATGCTGTTTGCCCTCTGACTCAGCCTTGAACTTCTTGCTCGAGATGATCAGTTTCCCCTCCTTGTACCACTTCACCTCCGTCTTCTCCTGGGCCACCTCGCAGCTCAGCGTGGCATTTTGAGTCAGTACAGCCTTCACCTCCTTTTGTACCTTGTCCTTGTTTGTAAACACGTCTTCTTTCTCTGCAGGGACATCACAACAGTCACACCATTTTGCTGTAGTCTGCTGCAGAGCCAACTCCAGTTCCTCGTTTTCACTATACTTGCCCTTCACAGGGAGCATCGTGATGCCTCATTAAGACAGGAAAATACTTTCCCCTCTATTTTGCCTTGGGAAATGATAAGCATATCATTTCATATCATATCATATCATATCATATCACAAAGCTAAACATTTCGCAGTCTGATAGCAGATTTGGACATGAGATTTAGAACACCTGCATGCACTGCTGAACCACCTCCCTTATCTTTTTTTCTTCTCATGTCTCTCTACATTTCCAGTAAATCAGAAGGGAACGGCCCTCTAGAACAGGTTGCCCAAGGAGACTGTGGATGCTCCATCCCTGCAGGCATTCAAGGCCAGGCTGGATGTGGTTCTGGGCAGCCTGGGCTGCTGCTTGGCAACCCTGCACATAGGAAGAAGGGGGTTGGAACTGGATGAGCACTGTGGGCCTTTGCAACCCAGGCCATTTACGAGTCTGATTATTGGCATTTTCCACCTAATTGTGTCATTCAAATTTTGTAACCAGATCTCTTCAACCACCTCCCCTTTTCTCACTCCTTGCATGCCTGGTGTGCTCTTGCACTGTAACCCTGCAGACACCAGCTGACTACAAGAGCTGCACAAGTTACCCTCCTTGCCTATGGTTTGTTGCAGTAATTCATTCCTGGATGGAGAAGCACATGTAGAAAAGTGTTGCTATGACACTAGATGACAAAGAAAGTCCTATAGCCAAAATGTTTTGCACCAGAGAGGCTGTCAGTTGATCCTCCAAATGCAAGACACACAAAATGAACCGTTCCTTTCTCACTGGGATTCCAAACATTTTCTCACCTCTGACTTTCACTTGGAATGTTGCTTTGTCATCTTTTGTTTCACAGCTGTAGCTCCCTCGGTCTTTCAGGGTCACATTTTTGACCATGAGCTTGCGGTGCGTCCCCTGGGAGATGATGGTTGTCTTCTGGTCCTGCTTCACCTCTGATCTTTCTCCATACGACAGCTCCGCTTGCAGCTGACACCTCACACACCAGCTCCAGGTCTTCAGAAGGACTGACTGATATTTCTGGAGTTGTTTTGGGCTTGTTGACAAAATTAATGGCTTCATCTGAAGAAAAAAATAGAAAGTGGTTTACATCCTGACTCAGGCTTATTCAGCACAGCATTAAGATACAGTTAGAACTGATTGTAATGTCTCTGCTCATTTCATTTGGGTGATCAAGTTTCACCTCTGGTGGTACTCACATACAAACGTGTGCTTGATTCTCCTGTGTAAGGAAAGAGTAAGTTCTATGCAGACAGTTGTTATTTCTTTTAATCAATTCTGTATTCTGCACACGTTCTTCTGAAGCTAAAATGAAGGCAGATAAGTAACGTGTTTGCAATACATGAACAAACCTATTCAACACTTTGTCTCTAAGCTAACAAGCAGCGTTTGATGAGCACATCAGTATTTCATGCCCTTCATTCCATCCAGACAGAACCTGCCTGAGGAGCAAGCTGATGGCTGTCAGCTACAGGCAGACCTAGCTTAGTACTGCATTTCTTACAGCAACAACTGTTGCTTTCAGTCACTGAATATACCAAGGCCAATTACTATGCCAGGCACATTTATGGCATCAGTGAACAAGTAATGCATTAAAAATTGTAATAGACAGGAGCCATCTATTCTTTTAAAACTAGGTGACCAAAGAACAGTCCCTCTAGAGTCAAGCTGTGAAGAACTAATAGCATCAAGCAATATCACATAGATAGATTACTTCCCTGCCCTAAGACCATCTTGTGACCATTTGGTGCTATTAATTAAGCCCTCTTAATGGCTTTTTTGTCTGAGCCATGTGACATTTTGTGATAGGAGTTACTGCTAGTGTTCCCTTCACCCTACACCAAAGTAGGAGGTATCCATTCTCAGGGAATCATGCAGGCTTCCTCTGTATTTGATGCTCAGAGACAGCCCCAGAACTTTTTAAATCTTAGCTTAGCTCTCATCCAATAATGTTCATCAAACAGTGCAACTTGTCCTTTGGGGATGCCTTTGTTCTGCATCAACCAGTTCCAACGGAGTCTTCTTGGCTTGTTTTAGATCAGTTTTTCAACAGATAAAGCCAGGGTCTTTGAATTACAAAGTGAAATTGCAGAATGCATGATTCTCAACCAAACAGAACGGGAGGTGGGATGCAGGGTGAATACCTGAGCCAACACCACCTGCAAGCAATCCTTCAATATCTTAGGAATCTCTAGCCATCCCAAATCCAGTGTTGTGCTTGATCTATCATCTCTGCTGAGTTTTTAGCTAGCTGATGGTGAGCATCATGATGGTGATGGGTGAGCAGTCGGACTAGAGGGTCTTAATCAACCTTAAGGATCCTGTGATCAGAGGAACGTGAATGTGCTGTTAAAGATCACAAGAGCTGCACTGCAGCATGAGCATACACAGCGAAAGGTTTTCAGTAGAGCTTCGGTTCATAAATGAGGACTGGGTTATGGAAAATAGGCTCAAGAAATAAACCAGAAAACAGATCTTAACGCCAGGTTCTGTGAATGCAGCCAGCTGAATTTCACAGATATTGAATTTCAATGACAATTTCTTGTGTTATTTTACCCACCAGCTCCACCCTGAACAGGAACATGTCAGTGACAAGCATTACTCCTCCAGGCTTGACCTGACAGTGCTTTACTTGCACTATGAGCTAATGGCTGTGCTTACAGCACCTCAGGGAGACACCTCAGAGATCACAATGTCCTTCGGGTACAGCAGGAGACACTCAACTCTCCAAATGTGGAGTTTAATTTGTCAAAAGAGGAGACAGGATTCCCATGCTAAGAACTTAGGACCATTTCAGTCATAGGTTTAAAGATGATGTAAGTGCTGAGGCAATAGATGAACTAGAAGAATGAAGCCCAGATGTCAGGGCTCAAGTCGTGACTCCAGCCCCAGCTGCAGCTAAGGCTGTCTTGAATTCATCACAACACAGTTACATTATTAGCTCATACTGTGGATTTGCATAGGAACAACAGGAAGGTCAGAATTGCTTCAATAGAGCTATGCAATCTTTGTCCTAAATACTGGAAACCCACAGGGTTGGACAAATCAAATGAATTAAGTCTGAAGTGCTTTACATGGATTGTGATCCCATGTTTGCCTCACAAACTTACCTGAGACTTTCCAATCAAAAATCAGAGTGTCATCTCCAGTTTTGCAGATGTATGTTTCCTCATCTTCTTTCATTACAGGTGAAGCCAGAAGATTATGCAGTTTCCCTTTATCTTCCATTGTGAACTTGTTACTAGTCATGATTTCTTTGCCATTTTTGTACCACTTCACCAGGACATTGCAAACAAATTGAGCCTAAAAGATGGAGATATCATTCAGGACCGAAAAGAAAAAAAGAATTCCTTTATGGAAATTAATTGGAGCTCAAAAGTTAGATGATGAAACTGGCCCCTATTAACACACACTGGAATAATTGACTTCAAAGATTCAAAATCTCACCACTGTCTTAGCCAAAAGTTTAAGCCCAAGGCCACGGTCCTATTTTACTGCGGGTAATGGAGTTTGTTTTCCAACTTCTTGTTAACATATCATTTCAAAACAGCGCACACAGCTGAGTTGGGTCTGTTGAGACAGCACAGTCAGAGCTGCTAAAATCAAGTCCGGATTATGCATGCATTTGTTCTGCAGTTCCAAGAACACAGATGGATAATACTAATTCAACAACATTCTACAGAACGCCTGTCTTTTAGGAGCTCGAGAGCCAGCTGATGGACACTGGGATCACTGAGATCCTGTCAATACATTTAACTCCATCCTATCATACAGTCAAATTTCATTCATTTTTTCAGGAACTGTCTCTTATCATTGTAGTCCCCTCACCACTGCTGGATGTGAGCCCAGCCACACAAAAGCAGCTGCTGGTTTTCACTGCAGATACTGCAGTAAGGAGGAACAGCCTCCGGACTGGACCAGCTGAGCGTGGCCCTACCAGGATTTGCTCCAAAGGTCTTATTACCAGTAGTGCTTCCTGATGAAATACATGGGGGTCCTCCTTTGATTCCAACCCCAACCCACCCCACCATGCCCCCTGATAACATCCATCAGGGCCACATCTCCACAGTTCCTGAACACCTCCAGGGATCCCACCACCTTTCTGAGCAGCCTGTGCCGGTTAATTCTGTGGGCAGACCTGCCAGTATGAAATATTATGCTAACATGACAAAGAGAGAGAAGAAAAGCAAAATTAAGACTAGCTGACAAGCCTTGGCAGGAAGTTCTGCTCTCCATCAATTTAGTCCCTGTGACTCTTCACAGGTCTCTTCTACATTTTGGATCACTGCAACAAAAAGAGCTGTTGACATCATCTCTCATGGCCACCCTGAGAGAAGAGCAGGAAGGCTGGGATGCTCTTTTTCCTATCTTTCCCTTGACTTCCTCTATATCTTAGGGACGAATCACAGGACAGAACACAGAAATCAAATGGCTCTACAAAGCAGATTGGCCAGTTCAAGTCAAAACAGCCACTGAAAACACACCAGATGCTGTCTGACAACAGCTGGACTGTCGGGGAGTCAGGTGAATGCAGTCTGCTGGCCCTGGGCAGGAAGAGGACAGCCCAGACTGTCACATACCTTTCACTGAAAGCTGATAGAGCATTTTATCCCCCTCACAGATGCACTGACAACTTCCAGCATCATCCATTGAGACGCTGTGAATTTTCAGGGTGTGTTTCTTCCCCACAATGTGCAGTTCCTATTTTTCACTGGCCTTGAGCTCCTTCCCATCCTTCATCCACTCCACAGTAGCGCCTGTGTCTGAAAGCTCAGCCTGCAGTTTGGCTTCCTCACGCAGCCGAGCGGAGATCTTTTCTACATCTTTGCTCTTCTTGGTAAATCTCACTGCAGCACCTGTCAGGAGCAAAGGCCTCATTATTTCAATTTAGATCAGGCTAACGTGGTCAATGTTTGCTTCAAGATCCCTAAAAAAGTATCACCTTCTGTTCCTGCACTCATCATTGTGTCAGTGCTGAGCAATTCAAGATATTTCATTTGGTCTTCTTGCCGGATTTACTAAGTAAAAATCAACCAAACATCTCCTTCTACTGATTAAGAATGCTCTAAACATGCTTCTGCAGAGGTTTCCACCCAATGACAAACAGGTCCTCCCATCATGAATCTTTGTTCTATTTTGTCATGCAAAGCTGATTGACAGAGATATTATTGGAATGATTGCTCCCCTACTTCTAAACTATTCCAGTGCAATCAGAAAGGCTGTCTGAACCTGGAGCTGAAAGTACTGCTCTATGGTGATGCAGTGGTAAACCTGCTGACTGAATGCACTGGCCAGTAGCTGTGAACTGCAGACATTCATCAGCTGGCATGAAGCAATCTGGTTCAGATACCAAGCAGCTGGGTAGACTGGCTTACCCTACACTCAGTGCTATCATGTTTAGGTCATTACCAGGACTCACATCAGTCCATGGGATGCAATTTCAGGTATTTGGTACAGGCAGTGAATGCCTGCAGCCCCAGTTCTAATCATCAGATCACAGCAACTATGCCTTGACTGTAAGAGGAAAGGAGAAGGATCAAAGCAAATACCTCTCACTCTCATCTTGCTGCTGACATCAACATTTTCGGCAACAAATTTCACTTCTGCTCCACCATCATTCTTGGTGATGTTCTTTATGATTAGGCTGTGAGTAGTTTGGGTTCTCTTGATGATGCAGGTCTCGATTTCCTGTAAGACTTTATCACTGAGGTACCAAGTGCTGCAACACATTGTTGTAAGATCAGTAGTAAACATGGCATCCCCTCCAGGTACAGCTTCACCAGTTGTTAGGGGGGATTTCACAACCAGGACCGGTCCTGAGGAAGAACATGGAATGCTCTTTAGATGCAAGTCTGGTATCTCATTTAGAGATGGAAGATTAAATCATGGGTACATTTCTACTTCTCCCTTTGCATGAGTGCTAGAAGAAGCACTTCTGTGCTTAAGATCTGTTACAGAAAGTTCTGCCTCTTGCACATGTGAGATATCAAAAGATAAGGATATTCATGTCTCTGTCACAGAAACAGAACTTGTATCACTTTAGTGGTAGCTGGAGGTTGATAGGAGATAGGAGAACTAGGAATAAAGGAAAGCCTTTGGTGTGTTAATGCACTACTATCCTTAAAGTCAAATGAAACATCTTTAGGGAACCAACACAGCAGCTCAGCACACACTGACCCATTTCCATTGGGGTTTTTGTGCTTACCAAGGTGCACGCTTCCTGGGAATTCCAGATACAGGCTCTATCCATGTGCATTGACTGCAGACACTCGGAACTGATCATCAGCCTCTTCAGACAGATTGCTCACTGTGAACTCTGGGACGGGGACATGAGACTCGTGGCACCTCACCCAGGTGAAGCCAGTTAGTTTCTTTCGTTCCACAATGTAGCCATCGATTGGAATGGGGCAGTGCATCTTCGGAGGGGACCATGCCAGCGTCACTGAGGTTTCTGTTTTATTTTTCACCACGGGGTCAGTTGGGGGCTGGGTGGGAGGTTTTCTGGGAGCTGAACAGAAATAAATACAGAAATATTAGCATAAGGTCATGTAGGCTGGAAAAGACCTTCAAGATCAGCAGACTCAACTTTCAGCATGACCTACTGAGTCCCACCATTAACTACTGTGCTACCTGAGGACATACATGACAAGCTTATTCCTGCAGGTATTTGCATAGTGAATATATTCACTCTCTGGTTGCTTTGGAACATTTTAGAGGTTAAAATCCCATCGGACTTTTTCACTGTGTGCAGCCACTGATACAGGCAGGAGGCTGGGAGTTACCTGATGGGCTCTAGTTACAGACTACTGACACAGTAAAGGATTGATTTCATTTCA
Source organism: Coturnix japonica (assembly GCF_054131305.1). Classification (NCBI taxonomy): domain Eukaryota; kingdom Metazoa; phylum Chordata; class Aves; order Galliformes; family Phasianidae; genus Coturnix; species Coturnix japonica. The sequence continues at coordinate 4,647,914 of NC_140689.1, forward strand.
TTTTGGCCATCAAAAAGTTTGGAGTTTGGTTTAAGTCATCCATCTAGACTCCAATTATAATCATATGGAGAACAGCGCATTTAGGAGAACTCATCTCATCTTAATAAACCTGAATGAAATCACAGAATCATAGGATCACGGGAGGGCTTGGGTTGGAAGAAACCTTCAAGATCATTAAGTTCTAAACACCCTGCCATGGGCTGGCTGCCCACTAACCAGCTCAGGCTGCCCATCACCCATCCAACCTCGCCTTCAACACCAAGGACAGGCATCCACAGCTTCTCTGGGCAGCCTGAAATGGAAGCAATGAGCCACATGTTGAAGATACTCAAACATTCATGACTGTAGAGAGAGCCAAATACTCCATAAATATTGCCTGCCTGGTCAATGGTATTAAAATGCCAACAACAGACTCATCCAGCTCATTGAAAATGGTGTGAACAAGGCGTACAGGATTCTTCCAGCAGCGAGTTAGATCTGCAAAGTGTAAAAATAGGAAATCTCAATGCAATGCAATTTTCCCTCATAACATAAATAGACACATAACTGTTTTGGGGTGCACTGTTACCAGCCTGTCAGTTGCTGTTGGTCAGTGCTAGATTCCAAAGGTCCCACTAACATAGCATGAAGCCGAAAGCTAGACGCTGGAATCAGATCTCCTGACCTTACCATCAGAAATCGAGATGTCATATTTTGCTCAGAGGTGCCTGCTTGTAGGAGGGACAGCTTCCGAGCTTTTTCTGCTCCAGGAACCAGCTCCAGCTTCAGGATTTAAACAGCAGTCAGAAATTAAACTGAGCTTTGTCACCTCCATCAAACAGAAGGAGTGGTTGGGTGGTACAGCTTTCCAAATCACTTAGAAACTGGCACAACAATCAGATGCCTACCTTTTCTTTTTGAACTTGTTAATACATAGAGCTTAATAGCATCAGAATGCCACAAGCACTTCAGATAACACGACAGCTGTAAACCCTTCTTTAAGGATTCCTTTGTTTAACCACTGAGTAACTGTAATTCAGTGGTGCTGGTGGGAGAAGGGAAGTCCTAATCTTCCCAGACGGTGAATAGAGCTGATGTTCACATGCAGACTGGTGCTGCAGCACAGCCAGAAACCACTCATTTGGGAAACAGAGCACCAAGAAAATAATGGGAATAGCTTCATAAAATCAGGCAGCTTCACCCAAATTTCATGTCAGGTCCATTATTCTTCCTATTTTCAGGAAGAAAGGTTTTCCCTTTTTCTTGTAGTTTTATTTTCTTTTCCTTTCATGCAAGCAGCTTTGTAGCTTAAAAAATTGTTTTCTAATCACCTCCTGGTGTGGACAAATCACACAGGTTTGACTCCATGTTTTACATAGTTAGCATTTTATATTTGTTCCAGTATGGAACTGTACAGCCATAGAATGGCCTGGGTTGAAAAGGATCTCAAAGATCATCCAGTTCCAACCCCCCCCCGCTATGTGCAGGGTCGCCAACCACCAGACCAGGCTGCCCAGAGCCACAATCCAGCCTTTCCTCATAGGAGAGCTGCTCCAACCCTCTGATCATCACAGTGGCCCCTCCTCTGGACCCACCCCAACAGCACCACAACCTTATTGTCCACAGAAAGCATATAACCCTCATTCAATTGCCCTTCCACTCAGCTTAGAGCACTACTAAAACCAGCATCTTCACCTTAGCTCATCACACTGCTGCAGTTCCTTTTACAAGGATTTCACTGGCAAAAATTAAATCAAAGCCATCACAAGGGATTTAGCACAGTTACGTGTTACTGGCTACGAGAGCTGTCAGCACAGTCACCTGTCAGGCTTTGCTGCTGTTCTCTTTATGTAGAGGCACAACAAGGTTCAGACACCTCACAGTGCAATTCTCACTTGGACTGTAAAGAAAAAGGAGGCTTGAAAAGCAGCGTGTGGAAAACAAAGAAACAAGAATTAGAACAACAGTGGGGCCATGGCACTTGTAGGAATTGTTCTGCCTTTAACAGCAGAGCTTTTCAAGAAGTATGAGGGCATTGCAAACCAGACCAGTTTGGACAGATTAACAACTGCAAGTAGTGGGTTCCAAAATTCCAGACATGAAATCAAAGATAGAAAAACTCTTCACATTTTCATCTCTCAATTTTTCGTACATTGTGCATTACAGTGCAAACAAGTCTTCACATACAACTTGGAAGCTAAAGACAAGTCTGACAAAACAGACTGCACAAAAATGATGGATAATTAACAGAGCAAATTGCTCTTTCAAAAACAGAGTTTATGTCTTCTGGTCATAACACTTCAGAAGCCTCAGAGGCTTCTTCTCCTTTGTATATTTTCATTAATCTTAGATTTTGTTTTCATTCAATGTGACCTCACTAAACAAATATTGTCTAAGACCATGAGTATCACATAAATGTGCAGATCTCAAGCTGCTCACTTATCTAGTACCCTTGGCATGATGCTTTATTTTCCTCAGCTGATCATCTAGATTGTGCCTGTTGATTGTGCAACAACAGCCTGTTGGTCTCGATTACCTGTGAGAGGCTCTAACTTTGGCCAGGAAAAATCATTTGAGGACAAGTAATTCTCTTGGAATCAGTAAGGCAGTCTTCCCATTCTTTCTTACCAGCACCCATCTTACATGTTAATAAAGGATTCTGGAAATGAGTTTGAAGATCAAGAAACAATTCAGTTCAAGCATATGCAATCACAGGATTTGTACGTCATCTGCAAAAGTCATTTTATTCTATCCACAATCTCATCCTACATGCAGTTCCTTAGAGGGTTCCTTAGGCACACCAATCCCATGCTCCTATTACAGACCCTTGCATAAAACAGGTGATATACCTACAAGATTATCTACAGCTTAGACTATGAAAACAGGGAGTCTAGCTAGAGAAAATTATCTACCTGTGCTTCTGAGCAATCTGTTAACCACTCTCATACAGTTCAGGCCAATCCAAACAAGATGCAATGACATGTCAGCCACAGAAACAGCTTGATTTTAAGGAGTTTGTTTGGACAAGCCCCTGTTGCATACGGTGGTCAAACATGCATTACTTGGGGGCACATTGTATTTGATTTAACACATCCTCTTACCTGTGGCTTTGCACAGAGTCCAAAGTCTATCAGCTTCAAATTGTCAATCAGCAGATTTTCCCGGTGGATGAGAAAGCAGTCAGGAATGATTTCCACCCAAATGCCCAAGGAAACATCTTTTCTCTTCTCTTATTTCCTGCTGTGGACAGTGGTTCCCAGTCTACTCAAAGCTCGCTCGCTCTCGCTGTCTCAGAGATCTTCACTGACTGCTGGCAAGTTCCCATCTTCCAATATCCCAGGTGGGAAATACTAGCTTGTATCTGTTGGAAAGGACCTGGGGACTAGGAGGACAAGTGGTGAGAGACCACAGGCTGAATGCAAGCCAGCAGTGTGCTCTGACAGAAAAGAAGTACAACAAGATCATCAGCTGCATTAAAAAGCAGCACAACCAGACCAGGACAAGTCATTCCTGCTTCAACACTCATTGCACCACATCTACAATACTGTATCTGGTTTTTGGCCAGGAAGGATAACAACCTGAAACAAACTCTGAAGCAAGTTCTATGGATGACCTCCAGCCTGTGCAGGGGGCTGAAGCTCCCACTCAGAGAAGAGAAGCTGGGGAGAATGATCTTTGTGACAGAAAATCCATTGGATGGGGCCAGAGGAATGCATCTCACCCCATACCCTCTGTACAGCCACCATTTGTTTAAAGGATCACTCTTCCTTGAGGCACAAAACTAGAGCAGGTTACACAACAGACTGACACCACAAGGGCTTCTCTCTAGATACAAACTGCAGCAAAGAGCATCACAAAAATGGGAAACCAACACTCAGATCAGATCTGTGTCTCTGCTCCGCTCATTAGGAGCATCATGTTTTACTCCCCTTTCAGAGGAAGATACTTCTTCAAGGATAACAAAATCCAGCTCAGCTACAGAACACAGTACCACATAGCAATAAATATCTAACATTTCCTGTAGGGAAAGAATCCTAAGCACAAGTTATTATCTGAGTTTCAGCTGGGACTGAATTATCTTCTTCAGTGTCTGATATAATACTACGTTTTCATTCTAGAGAAACAATGGAGATAGCGCAGTGATGCTTACAGTTGCTGCCAGGCAGCGTTGTACAGAGCCACAGTCAATCTCAGCTGAGAGCCCAAGGAAGTGAGAAGGAACAGAACTAGGACAGCTGACTTAAACTGGCCAAAGGATATTCCATACTATATGACATATTGTGGAAGGAGTTTTGAAGGGGGTATAACTTCATGTAAATCTCTTCCACTACTAGGAGGCTAACTGGACACTGATTGGTAGGTGGTGAGCAATTGCTTTGGCATTCATCATAACTATTATCATTTTCTCTATCTCAGTACATAATTCAATCTCAACCCATGAGTTCTACTTTGTGTTACTTCTCCCCCCTTCAGTTCTCCCCTGCAATCCACTGGAATGGAGTGGAGTACTGTAACTCTCTCTGCCAACAGAAAAATAAAAACACATTCATTATTATTTATGGAAGACTGACTGCAGTTCAGGCTCACTGGTTTGAGGTCTCTGGGCATAACCCTGACTGTGAACAGAAGCAATTGCTGAAACAGTCTGTCAAAAAAAGACTGGAGCTTCCTCTTCCAAAAGGCGGTCCTTAGAAACAATGCAATCAAACAGCTTCCCTGTAAGATAAGGTTATCTGAAAATGCATTTAGAGAGTATCAGAGAAAGATAAGTAAGAAAGACAGCACAGAAAGCAGAAACTATTTCTTACCTCTATGACTATAAATATTTCTTTGATGTCTCTCTTACGTGATCCAATGGGCAAACATGTTGATGACTTCAGTTCTTCATGGCATCAATTTCTGTTTTAGCATGAGGCAAGTCATCCTTAAGAGACCATAAAAGCAAGCGATGAAATCGCTAACTACTGTGACATACCAGGTACCACATCTGACTGCTGTGGAACAGAACAAGCACATATGGGACAGTACACAATTCAACATCAACTCAGCAATGACTGACATCACTCCCATAGAAATTCTGAAACAGAGCTGTGAAAAATGAAAAGTAAAACATTCAGCATTTTCATTGGCATTTTGGTAAAGTTGCTGTAATAATGTAACAATAATGTAATGTAATGTAATGATGTAATAACTTCCTCCATTTTAAAGCCAGAGAATACTGCCCTCTGAACAACCAGCAACAAGATTTGTGGTGCTCTGTTAAACTTTTTCCAGCTCTACAGCATCTTTCAAAAGGCAATGGGACCAGTAGGCTGCATTCGTATGTACCATCCCACCTGCCCCCGTGTTCTTGAGAACTCCACAACTCCAACAGAAGATATTATCATATTTAAATGCCTTTTGGCTTACCCCTACAGTAACTTTCTCCATGATTTTTAGTGCAACTTTTACACCAGACAGAAGATGCCGCCCGAGTTTTACCTTGGCAAAACCACCTACAAATCAAAACACAGATGCTTAAAGTTGAGTGTGAATTCTTCTCTAATATAATATTACAATTTCCAACTGGTTTAAAAAACGAATTTCAAATTTATACAAATGAAACCTGACTTAGAGAACTGACAAGAGCTGTTAATCTATTCTCAGATTAATTCTAGAGTGGTGAGACAGACTGTTAGGCGTGCTGTTTCTGTACAAAGATGACACTTACCCGTTCCAACTGTTTCATGGAATTCCTAGTACGTGAGAATTTCCTCGTAGTCACTGACAGACATCCTGAATGTGCAAGAACTGAAGATCCTCCAAGCACGTGCAATGAGGAAGTGCCAGCAGTGTTCACATCCTACTTAGGACATATTCTTAGAGGCAGAAGGGACACTCGTGGCAGATCCAGCAATGCTCATCTTCTCACCAACGTGCATCCCCCTCTCACCCAGCAACAACAAAACACAGTGCATGAAGCTGGCTTCACTTAGGTTAACAATATGGAACATCCCTCAGGGCTTTGTGCCACAGAGCAGTAGCAGGGCTGGACTACAGCTTGAGAAAGCAGTGGAAGCCTTTCCCTGTATGGTTACAGTGTCCCTGCACGCACCCCACAGCCAGAGCGTTGCAAGCTGAGCTGTCTTGCTGTTTCTTGTACTCATCCCAATCTCTGCGAATGAAAACTCAGAATTCAGTCAAGGCGTTGATTGAGCACGAGCGTGCCTTTATTCAATAGGAAAAAGGAGGGGGTGTGAGGTCTGGAGGAAAGATGGGACTCATTCTCTGTTGTCTGACGAGAGTGTCTCAGAAGTCGTGCTGTTGCCCGGAGCCTGGGACTCTTGGCCTGATTCTACCTCCCCCTCCAAGATGTTTGGCTTCTCCTCTGTAATGCTGACCTGAGCCTGCATGGTTGTGCTGCTGTCGGGGCACTCGTGCTGTGCTTGGGCTGGGCTGTCCTCGAAAGGCACTCGGTTCAGGCTGGTGCCTGAGGAGTCCGGCAGGCTCAGGTCAGCAGCTTCAACAGGTATGGGATGAACGAGAGCTTCAACGATGATGGCATTCTTCTCTGTATAACTGATGTTATACGGAAGGCTTTCATCTGAACTGCAGCATCCTGTGCTTAGTAACAGTTCTTCATTGATGGAATCACAGGATGCTGCATCGTAACATGCCTGGCGTCTTGGAGATATACAAGGGCTCGGGTCACCTAGGAAGGAGTAGACGCACAGCAGTTAGTGTCAAAGTTTCACAAGATGAATCATGAAACAGGTTCTTGACATTTGGCTATGCAGTGATGGTGGGCAGAAGCAAATAGGCTTCTAGCAACAGTGTCACTATCTTGAAAGTGATCCTCGTGCAGGTCCAGCTCTTGTGTTGACAAGAGACTCATTTGGGAAAGACAGGGGTCAACTGAAGATGTCAGGCACAGGCTTGAATGCCAGAAGGATGTACAAGCCCACTGAAAGCATGAATTCTACCTGTGTTGCTGACAAGCAGTGATTTGAAAGCTGGATTTGCATGCTTACCTGCCAGGACCAAGACTTCAGCTTCAGAGGGCTCCCTGGCACTGCTCTGCAGTTGGCGTTTGGCCACAGGGGATGGTTTGCCCAGGCAGAAGCAGGAACGCCAACTGCAAGCTGCTGACTCTGCCCTCTTACTGGGAGAACTCATTCTGCAGAGAAAACAGAGCATACTGTCAGATGTGGTGCAGGGCGAGGGAAGAGCTGCACCGAGCCCTGGCCAAAAGTTGCCTGTTCTGGGCACTGCCTGCTTTCTGCTGAAACACAGCTTAGAAACGCCCTCTGTTTCAAACAGCAGAGGATGCTTCCATTCCTACAGCTCAGCCCTCAAGTCCTGTTGGCTAAATACCTCTCAACGATGTCAAGCAGGGACATGGATCCCGAGAATGTTGGAGGCTCAGGCTGCTTCGCTCTCCTGGGGCAGGCCTTCAACAGGGAACGAAGGCAGGAGATGAACTTGCCCCGTTTCTTTGGCTCTGCGCAACAAAACAAAGAAACAAGTTCATTTCAGCCCTGGCTCGGTTGGACGAGGCCGAGTGCAACACATTCAACAGAACACTTAACAACAGAAAGCATGTTCCCAACAAAGACACGCAAGAACGGATTTTCCCCATCCCTGGAGGTGCCCAAGGAGCTTAATGCAGTTCTCTTTCTAAGCTTGCTCAACTTGGGCATTAATGAACCCCCTGAAAGCCACGTTCAGACCCCATTTTACTAACCCGCATTGTCAAATGTAAAATACGCACCTGGCTTTGGCAACGAATGTAGGATGGACTCGGGCAGTTTTCCCCTGATGAGTTCCACGCACTCACCAGGGAAAAAACCAACCTGTAATAAGAACAAAAAGACAGGTGGGCATTAGCCCAAGCCCAGAGCCAAAGGGAAGGTCCTCTGACACTGACACAGGGCAACTGTTTGCATCCAGAAGCCACCCTGTGCAGGCAGAGCAGCTCCAACCGGAGATTCCCGACTCTACTGAAGCTGTGCTCTCTAGTCAAAAATGTGTGCCTACCTCAAAGCCACGCTTGCCTCTCCAAAAGGGGCTCATCTCCTTTGGTGGCATATCAACAATGCACACGATGTCTCCAACCTGCAAAAGATTGAAACATCAATCCCAGCTTCAGCACAGCTAAAACAAAAGCCTTCTTCTACGACACAAAATATGAGAGTATTCCCAAGGCGTTCACACTCTATACTAATTCTGTGCACAACAACAAGGAACGCCTGGAACTGCTTACCTCCAGAGAGAGCTCATCCGGCCCCTGGGCGACGTGGCTCCTAATAACATGGGCTGCCGCAATCGCTGGTACGTTTAAAGATGACATAGCACGCACCAGCTGCGGCTCCCGCATGTTATCAGCCTGCAAAACAGAGCACAGGCCGTGGTCAGGAGATGAGGACAAACCAGGAGGATTTCAAGGTGAGGAGCACATCTGCAAAGAAAGCTGCAGCAAATGCGCTCCGTCCTTATCAGGAGCACTTCAGAAGGAGCTGCACGTCTCATCACAGTTATTTCCCTTTCTGGCATGCATTGCCAGGCCATGCAAAGATGCATCTCTCTCTACCCAGACTAATCAGCAATGGCACTGGCACAGACAGGTGGCCAGGCCCTTTTTGGCCCATTCTTTCCTGCAGGAGAGTACACCTGCAGCTCCTTCTAATGGCTCAACACAGGGAAAAAAGACCGGCCAGAGCTTCATACTGTACCTCCGTCGCCGCCAACTCAGGCTCACGGCTGATCCCACTGCACGCAGCACCCATCACAGCAAGTGTGAACAGCTGGAACAGAGCAGAAACACACTTCTGTTTTCTCTATTCACACAGCACAGTATGGACAGACTTCTTCAGAGCTACCCGCGCATACCCTGCGGCAAAACCATGCGGGGGGACAAAACATGGCACGTACCTGGCAGTGAGATCACCTCAAGCTATCTGCAGCAGTTCCTTGTTGCTTTGCTCGGATGAAATGAGAGCAAAAGCTGCACCGAGGCAGTGGGCGGAGGGTGAGGAGAGGAGAGAGAAAGAGCGGGTCAGTGAGCAGGGCTAAGACAGTCATGGAATAACACACACAGCACAACTGTCCCACCCACTTGCTGCAAGACATGCTGAGTCTCAGGCTACGTGATGCCTGTCCGCCCAGCAACTTTACAATGCTTCCACTACTGAGCAAAGACAATGGAAGAAGCACGGGACAGGTGCCAACTTTACTGATACCCCCTTTGGAACGTGTGTACCGGGGAAAATTACGTCTGATGGTCAAGAGTAAGCAATACGGTGCTGTGAGCTCAAACAGCCAGCAGTTCTCAACACCTCACTGCCCACCCATCCATCCCACGCCAGCTCAGCTTACCTACAAGCTGCTGCACACGACGGTGAGAAGAAAAAGCACTAAAGATACTAACTAAAGCCACTAACTAAAGGCACTAACTAACTAACGGCACTAACTAACTAAAGGCACTAACTAACTAAAGGCACTAACTAACTAACGGCACTAACTAACAACAGTAACTAACTAACAACGCTAACTAACAACACTAACTAACTAACAAAACTAACTAACAAAACTAACTAACTAACGGCACTAAAGGCACAAGAACAACAAGACAACCAACCACTCCGACCACTAGCTCACCCACAAAGGAACACAGAACGCACCGCTCCTCCCCTCATTCCAGCCGCTTATGACATCACCAACGGCCAACAGCCTGGTCCACCATGACCCCCCACAAGGCGGGGAGCCAAGACCACGTGGTCACATCTGATTCCAACACGGCACCACAACATTCCAGGACTCAGTGTGGGCTTGGAATTCTATCCTGGTGTGGCAGCGCAATGGGAGGTGTTAGGGCACAGCTGAAGAGCTGACAGACAACGGACGTTTCCAAAGGAGGGTGCCAGATTAACTCTCAGCATTCTCTTGCGGGGCTCTTAGGAATGCTTCAAACCCATTTTCACTGCCTAGCTCATTTCTAGAAAGTCCAGTTGAGAAATGCTCACTTTGTCTGGGGAACGCCTCTATGCATCATGAATGAAAAATAAAATAAAATGGGCACGCGACCCTATGAAACTTACCTCTCTGCTCTTGCTGTCAGCCAGACACCTCAGATGAGCATGACGTGTCCCTGCTCCTGAATGAAGATTCACCCAAGTCTGTGTTCCTCTCTGCTCCATCTCTGGGTCTAAAAGAAACACAGACAGAGATGATTACAAGATCCTTTGTGCAGACGAAAGACAAGGGTGCACATGAATTCTGTTTAGCAAGAAATACTACATTCCCAATGGTAGTACTTGAATCCTCCTTTGGGGCTGGAGCTCAACAGGTCAACACATCAGAAATAACACAAAGTGCATCTGGAAGACGTGTCTCAAAGCCCAGAAAATCCAACACGGGAGGGGGCTGGACAGTGGACCACAAGTGTCCATTTCCATTGCAGCTCCCTGTAGAGAACAGCACCAATCAGCAGGCGTGAATCAGTTCATTCACAAGCTGCACAATGACTCTGTTCTTTACATGATAAAGAAACACACAGAGATTCCTGACCTAAAAGTTGGGAGTTAATAACGACCAAAGAGGTTCCTGTTCCTACGCCTCATCCTCTCACCCCAACTCCTGGGTGATGCCCACAGGCTTCAAGTCAGCTCTCAAATCCATTGAACTCCAGTCACAGAACTCCATCAAAAAGGATGTCACACATGTGACACTTACATACATTTTGCATCAGAAACAGTGACGCCAGCAGGAGCAGAGAGGTGACTGTCCCCCTGTACTCAGCACTGGTGAGGCCACAACTCTAATTCTGTGTCCAGTTTGTGGCCCCTCACTGAGAAAAAGACACTGAGGCATTGGAACGTGTTCAAAGAAGGGCAACAAAGCTGGTGAGGGGTCTGGAGCACAATGGGGCCATATGAGGAGAGGCTGCAGGAGATGGGAATGTCCAGCCTGGAGAAGAGGTGGCTCAGGGGAAACCTCATTGCTCTCTATAACTTCCTGAAGGGAGGTTGCAGTGAGCTGCGGGTCGGCCTCTTCTCTCGTGTCATTACTGATAGAACTAGAGGGAATGTTTTCAAGCTGCGGCAAGAGAGGTTCAGGCTGAACATTAGGAAATATTACTTCTCAGAAAGGGTGGCCAGGCACTGGAATGGACTGCCCAGGGAGGTGGTGGAATCACCCACCCTGGGGGTGTTCAAGGAACGTCTGCAGAAATCCCTGCTGAAATCCTGACCTCTGCCACAGGTGGCTGAGTGACACAAAAGCTGTGTCCTTGGTTCCCGGCCTTACCTTCACATGCTGTTCATCTTGCTCTGCAGCTCCTGTTCTGAATAGTCTTCTTATATTCCCATGTGATGTACCCTGAAATACATCATTTAGTGAGTCTGAACAAAACATAAGACATTAATTGGAACTGTGAAGAAATGTTTTTTGCACTTTACTTGGAGGATGTTACATGCTATACCTTCTTTTCTCAATTGTAACACATGATTTTTTATAAAAAGAAACATAGCAAGTCAGCTCTTCAGTGTGCATATTGATGAAACTTGGTGAAATACAACTTTAGAAAAAGGTAATTTGAAAATTTAAATATTCTTATCAGAATCTCTGCTATTAGTTACCGTTCCCATGTTCTGATTTGATGATGATTCTCTCAGAGCTGTTTTGTCACTCGCCACCTCAAATGCACTTCAAGTGCTTTAGGAGCATCACTGGAATTTTGAATAAACTCGATATATTTTAGGAAAGCTGCTACAGATGCACGACTGCAGTACTATGGAAAAATATAATCTTGATTGAACGCTGAACAGTGTTATTTAATTATAATCCAGGTAATTAAATTAATTAAACCAAGGGAATCACCTCCCAGTCAGTCAGCTCCCACCAGGGAACTCGCTTCCCTGCCAAGCAGATGCAACCAACACAAGCTGCTACATCACTCTAGGGCCCCACTGAGTCTTCCCAAGGGGTCTCCAAAGGCTTCCCTGTTGACTTCTGGGAACCTGAGAACACTCACATGGAAGCCAGTGCCCCCTAATGTGCCCCAGAGGTTTCTCAGGGCCCCGCAATTAGCTCTACAGACATCCAGACATGCCCCAGAGCAAGTATGTGTGCTGTAGGGAGCCCAAGAGACATTCCAGAGCACCCTAGTACTCCTCAGTGCGCTCAAGGGTTCTTCACCTGTCTCTAAATATGCCCTATTGGACTTTGTTTTCTCTTCTGGAGCCTTCCTTACTTCTCAGCTTTGCTTTCTCATGCCATTTATCTCGCTCCACAGCTACTGCTCAGAATATTCTTTCTTGCATTCCCACATTCCAACAGAATCACAGAATTGTAGGGGTTGGAAGGGACCTCTAGAGATCATTGAGTCCAACCCCCCTGCCAAAGCAGGTTCCCTACACCACGTTGCACAGGTAGGTGTCCAGGCGGGTCTTGAATATCTCCAGAGAAGGAGACTCCACCACCTCCCTGGGAAGCCTGTTCCAGTGCTCCGTCACCCTCACTGTAAAGAGGTTCTTGCACACATTTGTGCGGAACTTCCTATGCAGAAGTTTCAGCCCATTACCCCTAGTCCTGTCCCCACGCACTACTGAAAAGAGACCAGCCGTGCCACTATGGCCCCCACACCTCAGGTATTTATAAACCTGGATCAAATCCCCTCTCAGCACCGCCAACGACAACCCTCTGCACTCTGCCAGTCAGACAGTTCTTGACCCAATTCACTGTACACTCATCTATTCCATGCTTCCTCAGCTTTGTTATAAGGATGTCATGGGGGACAATATCAAAAGCCTTTCTGAAATCAAGGTAGACTACATCTGCCACTCTCCCCCTATCCACCCAGCTAGTGACATCTTCATAAAAGGCCACCAGGTTGGTCAAGCACGACCTCCCCTTGGTGAACCCATGCTGAGTACTCCTGATAACCTCCTTATCACCCAGTTCTCTGGAGATGGCATCCAGCACAAGCTGTTCCATCACATTCCCTGGGACAGAGGTGAGGCTGACTGGCCTATAGTTACCTGGGTCCTCCTTCTTGCCATTTTTTAAAGACCGGAGTGACACTGGTCATCCTCTAGTCTTCAGACACCTCCCCAGTTTCCAAGGCCTCTGAATGACTACAGAGAGCGGCTCAGCAATGACCTCCACCAGCTCTCTCAGCACCCGTGGATGCACCCCATCAGGTCCCATGGATTTATGGACCTTAATGTTTCCTAGGCACTCACGGACCACCTCTTCCCTGACTAAAGGGAAATCTCCCATTCCCCAGACTCTCTCATTAACCTCCAGGTTCTGGGATTCCTCAGGGAATGCCTTTTCACTAAAGACAGAAGCAAAGAAAGCATACAGTATTTCCGCCTTCTCAGCATCCTCTGTTACCAGGACCCCTTCCTCTGTTACCGACCCCTCCAACCCCCCCTTGTTTTTTGTTTATTAGCAAACTGCTAACATACTACAAAATAATAGCACTAATTACATAAGTAACATCATCATGCCAGCATCCCGACCACCTGCTTTAGAGATTTATCCTTCATTTTGTGTAACACTTCAAACACTGCAAAGAAACAAAGCAAGTGCAGAAACAGGACGCCACTTCCCTCAGGATTTTACAGTCTCATTCATGTCTGACAGATGGAGGCCCTGACAACAAGAGCTGTGTCTGTCCATAACAAGGACTCACCTCTGCAGGTGCAGGGGCAGCTCTCAGAGAAGCCTTCTTCATTTCTGCTTTCTTCTCTTTTTGTCTTTTGTCTGGGAGCTGGTGTCAATCTGCCTGAGGGAAGGGAGGCCCCTTCAGAGGGATCTAGATAAGCTGGATCAACCTCACTGGGCTGAGGTGAATGGGATGAGGTTCAGTGAGGCCAAATGCCAGGTCCTGCACTTTGGCCACAATAACCCCATGCAGCGCTATAGGCCTGGGGCTGAGTGGCTGCAGGACTGTGCAGAGGAAATGGACCTGGGGCTGTTGGTCGATGCTCAGCTGAACATGAGCCAACAGTGTGCCCAGGTGGCCAAGAAGGCCAACGGCATCCTGGCCTGTATAAGAAATAGTGTGGCCAGCAGGAGCAGAGAGGTAATCATCCCCTTGGACTCAACACTGGAGAGGCTGTGCCTCAAGTCTTATGTTCAGTTTTGGGCTCCTCGCTACAAGAAAGTCATTGAGGCACTGGAACTTGTATGTGGAAGTCTGTCCCTTGAGCAGCTCCCATTCATCATCAGCTCCCATTCTGAACCCCACTGTGCAAAACTTCTAACTTCTACTGCAGATGGCTGCAGTCACCAAAGCTCAGCCCACTATCCAGGTATCAGCCTTCTCCCTTCTGTTTTCCATCTTAGCCCATAGTTTTGCTCCCAAAAATGGAACTGCACTCCAACAGTCAAAACACAAACTAATACATCACTTTCACTGCGCCTTCCTGCACCCCCAAATTAATGGTTACCTGACATCCCCTACAGCACAGCACCTGCTCACAAGTATCATTCAAACTCTATTCTTTCATACTTCTTGATAGAGGACAGTAAAAACTCCCTTCTGCATGGCACTAAGGACAGACTGTCCCCATCACATCCCTCTGTGTGCTGAAAGCTGCCATTGGATCTCTTGCAGCCTGCTGGCTGCTGCTCACAAACACAGGGAACTGCACCACACTGATTCTAAAGAGAGAAAGGAAGAAATGCTGGTGGGAATGGGCACCCAAGGATAGCAGAGATGCTCCAGATTGTGCCAGAGATGGAATCTCAGAGTGCTGGGACATGATTGATCACTAAGGAAAACACTTGGAAGCACATTCAATCTGCAGAAGCTGTAATTACTGGGCACAGTCAGCTTTCCTATGGCTCATCTGGAGGAGGCGGGTGGTCTCACACATCTGCTCAGGGGCTTCAGCTGAGACACTTGCACAATGCTGGGATCATTCTGATGGAAACTATGTCTTCAGATACCATGGTTAAATCCATCCAAAATGATCAAGCAGAGCCTTAGCTCTTGAGCAGCACTTCTTCCCCACCCTTCACTACTCCAAGCAGCTCCAACAAACTTCTCAGAAGAAATCCAGGCCAGCACAGACCTGGCAGACCAGAACCAAGTGCAGCCTGTGGGACGGCAGTGCCCACTCCTTGCTTCCACCCTGCTCCAGCAGGTTAAGGAGTCTGAGCCTCACTGGCCTTTGACAGCTCAAGACTTTCAGCACCTCATGCCAACATTTCTCACTAAGATACACCTAAGGCATTGAATTCTCTTCTCACTACCTCCTCCCAGTCCTTCCCTAGGAACAGAAACCATTCAGATTCTACAGCAAACTACAGCATCTGCACTGCAAGAGCACACTGAACCACCTGCAACAATGAAACATGGTTTTGGAGAGTGGGTTTGAAAACACACCTTTAGACAGCTGTCTCCCTGTAGCCAAAAGGAAACCAAGCAGCAAAAGAAGAGTCCAGCCTGAAACATGCCCATGCTACTAGCCCAGGTTTTTCACAGTCAATGCAGAATCCATCCTGTTCTTGAGGTAACAAATGACCAGTGGGTCTCCCCTTGCTCCACCCCTTCTCCTTCAAAGCCAGAAAAAGAAAGAAAAAACAAGCAGAAGAAACCCAGACGTACCTTTCCACACACAGAGCAGAAAGTGGAACAGCAGTTGTCTCCTTCCTGAGACATGGTGGGGAGCATCCCAGAGGAAGCCCAAGTTCTTTGCTTCTCTCCACAGGGACTTTAAGCACTCTTGGCAAGAGCTGCTTTGGTTCTTTCTTCAACTGCTTCCAGCACCAGAATCTCCTTTGGAAAAGGATCCCTAAAGAAAGAATCAGCAAATGAAAAAGAATGAGCAATAACCACTTTCCCAGTTTACTTCTGACATGCAATTTAGACTCTCAACTCTGGCAGGGTCTTAAAATCAGCTGGTTACAAGAACTGTCCCACAATATATCCAGCTTCTGTACAGCTGCCGTTATTTCTGACAGCAAGTGTAATCACAGAATCATAGAATGGCCCGGGTTGGAAGGGACCTCAAGGATCATGAAGATCAATCACCTCCCTGTCCCTGCTGGCCATCCCCTCTTCTGATGGAGCCCAGGGGACCATTTGCTCTCTGAGCTGCAAGAGCACGCTGATGGCTCACGTTCTGTTTTTCATCCACCAGGACCCCCAGGTCCTTCTCTGCTGGGCTTCTCTTAAGGACTGCTCCTCCCAGTCTGTAGAAATGCCTGGGATTCCTCCAGCCCAAGTGCAAAACTTGCACTTTGCTGTGTTCCACCTCATTAGATTCACCTAGGCCAACCTCTCAGTTGAGCTCCCTCTGAATGGCATCCCTTCCTTCCACTGCATCAGCCGCACCACTCAGCAAACAGCAGAGGGTGCACTCCATTGCATCATTGGTGTCACTGATAACCATGTAAAAAAGCACTGGTCCCAAGAACTGGTCCTGAACACCTCCAGGGATCCCACCACCTCCCCGGGCAGCCTGTGCCAGTTAATTCTGTGGGCAGAACTGCCAGTATGAAATATTATGCTATCGTGACAAAGAAAGAGAAGAAAAGCAAAATTAAGACTAGCTGACAAGCCTTGGCAGGGTGTTCTGCTCTCCTTAAATTTATACCCATTATTCAATTCTCTTTGGAGCTGTCTCCATGCCTCTCTGGAGTTTGTTCTTTGAGAAGATGCAATTAAGTAAGCTCTCCAATGCCAAAGTGCATACACTACTCTAGAGCTTTCTTGTCTCTCCATGGATCAACAAGGGTGACAAGCCAGCAGAATATGATGAAGAGCCTCATGCATACTCAGTGTAAAAAAAAAAAAAGGCAATTGTTGCTGGGAAGAAGGTGCATTTGCATTTGTGTCATCTGCAGAGGGTACTGCAGAAATGGAAAGTCTTCCACTGGAGCAAACAAAGGGCTCTCATTTATTGCAATCAAGGCCCAGCGTGTGGATCTCAGAGATCAGACCTAAACCCTGCAGCAAAACAGAGACCTGCGTGGGAAAGTTCAGTTTCTCTCTACATCTGTGTAAGAAAAAGCCCACCATGGAATGACAGCTAAGGAAACATCCCTGTGACTCTTCACAGGTCTCTTCTACACTTGGGATCACTGCTACAAAAAGAGCTGTTGACATCATCTCTCGTGGCCAACCTGAGAGAAGAGCAGGAAGGCTGGGATGCTCTTTTTCCTATCTTTCCCTTGACTTCCTCTATATCTTAGGGACGAATCACAGGACAGAACACAGAAATCAAATGGCTCTACAAAGCAGATTGGCCAGTTCAAGTCAAAACAGCCACTGAAAACACCCCAGATGCTGTCTGACAACAGCTGGACTGTCGGGGAGTCAGGTGAATGCAGTCTGCTGGCCCTGGGCAGGAAAAGCACAGCCCAGACTGTCACATACCTTTCACTGAAAGCTGATAGAGCATTTTATCCCCCTCACAGATGCACTGACAACTTCCAGCATCATCCATTGAGACGCTGTGAATTTTCAGGGTGTGTTTCTTCCCCACAATGTGCAGTTCATAATTTTCACTGGCCTTGAGCTCCTTCCCATCCTTCATCCACCCCATAGTAGCGCCTGTGTCTGAAAGCTCAGCCTGCAATTTGGCTTCCTCATGCAGCCGAGCGGAGATCTTTTCTACATCTTTGCTCTTATTGGTAAATCTCACTGCAGCACCTGTCAGGAGCAAAGGCCTCGTTATTTCAATTTATATCAGGCTAACGTGGTCAATGTTTGCTGCAACATCTCTGAAAAAGTATCACCTTCTGTTCCTGCACTCATCATTGTGTCAGTGCTGAGCAATTCAAGATATTTCATTTGGTCTTCTTGCCGGATTTACTAAGTAAAAATCAACCAAACATCTCCTTCTACTGATTAAGAATGCTCTAAACATGCTTCTGCAGAGGTTTCCACCCAATGACAAACAGGTCCTCCCATAATGAATGTTTATTTGTTCTATTTTGTCATGCAAAGCTGATTGATAGAGATATTATTGGAATGATTGCTCCCCTACTTCTAAACTATTCCAGTGCAATCAGAAAGGCTGTCTGAACCTGGAGCTGAAAGTACTGCTCTATGGTGATGCAGTGGTAAACCTGCTGACTGAATGCACTGGCCAATACCTGTGAACTGCAGACATTCATCAGCTGGCATGAAGCAATCTGGTTCAGATACCAAGCAGCTGGGTAGATTGGCTTACCCTACACTCAGTGCTATCATGTTTAGGTCATTACCAGGACTCACGTCAGTCCATGGGATGCAATTTCAGGTATTTGGTACAGGCAGTGAATGCCTGCAGCCCCAGTTCTAATCAACAGATCACAGCAACTATGCCTTGACTGTAAGATGAAAGGAGAAGGATCAAAGCAAATACCTCTCACTCTCATCTTGCTGCTGACATCAACATTTTCGGCAACAAATTTCACTTCTGCTCCATCATCGTTCCTGGTGACGTTCTTTATCATTAGGCTGTGAGTAGTTTGGGTTCTCTTGATGATGCAGGTCTCACTTTCTTGTAAGACTTTACCATAGAGGTACCAAGTGCTGCAACACGTTGTTATAAGGTCAATAGTAAACATGGCATCCCCTCCAGGTACAGCTTCACCAGTTGTTAGGGGGGATTTCACAGCCAGGACTGGTTCTGAGGAAGAACAACATGGATGTCTTAATGCTCTTTAAATGCAAGTCTGGTATCTCATTTAGAGATGGAAGTTTAAATCATAGGGACATTTCTACTTCTCCCTTTGCATGAGTGCTGGAAGAAGAACTTCTATGCTTCAAATCTGTTACAGAAAGTTCTGCCTCTTGCACATGTGAGATATCAAAAGATAAGGATATTCATGTCTCTGTCACAGAAACAGAACTTGTATCACTTTAGTGGTAGCTGGAGGTTGATAGGAGAACTAGGAAGAAGGGAAAGCCTTTGGTGTGTTAATGCACTACTATCCTTAAAGTCAAATGAAACATCTTTAGGGAACCAACACAGCTGCTCAGCTCACACTGACCCATTTCCATTGGGGTTTTTGTGCTTACCAAGGTGCACGCTCCCTGGGAATTCCAGAGACGGGCTCTGTCCATGCGCATTGACTGCAGACACTCGGAACTGATCATCAGCCTCTTCAGACAGATTGCTCACCGTGAACTCTGGGACGGGGACATGAGACTCGTGGCACCTCACCCACGTGAAGCCAGTTAGTTTATTGCCTTCCACAATGTAGCCATCGATTGGAATGGGGCGTTGCATCTTCGGAGGGGACCATGCCAGCGTCACTGAGGTTTCTGTTTTATTTTTCACCACGGGGTCAGCTGGGGGCTGGGTGGGAGGTTTTCTGGGAGCTGAACAGAAATAAATACAGAAATATTAGCATAAGGTCATGTAGGCTGGAAAAGACCTTCAAGATCAGCAGACTCAACTTTCAGCATGACCTACTGAGTCCCACCATTAACTACTGTGGTACCTGAGGACATACATGACAAGCTTATTCCTGCAGGTATTTGCATAGTGAATATATTCACCCTCTGGCTGATTCTGAACATTTTAGAGGTTAAAATCCCATCAGACTTTTTCACCGTGTGCAGCCACTGATACAGGCAGGAGGCTGGGAATTACCTGATGGGCTCTAGTTACAGACTACTGACACAGTAAAGGATTGAGTTCATTTCATTTTGGCCATCAGAAAGTTTGGTGTCTGGTTTAAGTCATCCATCTAGACTCCAATTATAATCATATGGAGAACAGCGCATTTAGGAGAACTCATCTCATCTTAATAAACCTGAATGAAATCACAGAATCATAGGATCACGGGAGGGCTTGGGTTGGAAGAAACCTTCAAGATCATTAAGTTCTAAACACCCTGCCATGGGCTGGCTGCCCACTAACCAGCTCAGGCTGCCCATCACCCATCCAACCTCGCCTTCAACACCAAGGACAGGCATCCACAGCTTCTCTGGGCAGCCTGAAATGGAAGCAATGAGCCACATGTTGAAGATACTCAAACATTCATGACTGTAGAGAGAGCCAAATACTCCATACATATTGCCTGCCTGGTCAGTGGTATTAAAATGCCAACAACAGACTCATCCAGCTCATTGAAAATGGTGTGAACAAGGCGTACAGGATTCTTCCAGCAGCGAGTTAGATCTGCAAAGAGTAAAAACTGGAAATCTCAATGCGATACAATTTTCCCTCATAACATAAATAGAAACGTAACTGTTTTGGGGTGCACTGTTACCAGCCTGTCAGTTGCTGTTGGTCAGTGCTAGATTCCAAAGGTCCCACTAACATAGCATGAATCCGAAAGCTAGACGCTGGAATCAGGTCTCCTGACCTTACCATCAGAAATTGAGATGTCATATTTTGCTCAGAGGTGCCTGCTTGTAGGAGGGACAGCTTCCGAGCTTTTTCTGCTCCAGGAACCAGCTCGAGCTTCAGAATTTAAACAGCAGTCAGAAATTAAACTGAGCTTTGTCACCTCCATCAAACAGAAGGAGTGGTTGGGTGGTACAGCTTTCCAAATCACTTAGAAACTGTCACAACAATCAGATGCCTACCTTTTCTTTTTGAACTTGTTAATACATAGAGCTTAATAGCATCAGAATGCCCCAAGCACTTCAGATAACACGACAGCTGTAAACCCTTCTTTAAGGATTCCTTTGTTTAACCACTGAGTAACTGTAATTCAGTGGTGCTGGTGGGAGAAGGGAAGTCCTAATCTTCCCAGATGGTGAATAGAGTTGATGTTCACATGCAGACTGGTGCTGCAGCACAGCCAGAAACCACTCATTTGGGAAACACAGCACCAAGAAAACAATGGGAATAGCTTCATAAAATCAGGCAGCTTCACCCAAATTTCATGTCAGGTCCATTATTCTTCCTATTTTCAGGAAGAATGGTTTTCCCTTATTCTTGTAGTTTTATTTTCTTTTCCTTTCATGCAAGCAGCTTTGTAGCTTACAAATTGTTTTCTAATCACCTCCTGGTGTGGACAAATCACACAGGTTTGACTCCATGTTTTACATAGTTAGCATTTTATCTTTGTTCCAGTATGGAACTGTACAGTCATAGAATGGCCTGGGTTGAAAAGCATCTCAAAGATCATCCAGTTCCAACCCCCTGCTATGTGCAGGGTCGCCAACCACCAGACCAGGCTGCCCAGAGCCACATCCAGCCTGCCTTTGAATGCCTGCAGGGATGGAGCACTGCAGGGCTGGGCTGAGGGCACAGCCCTTCCACTGCAGGGTCACTGGGGAGCCCTGAACGATGGCCAGGACTGGGGGCCTGGTTGGGGTGCTTGGGCTCTGCACACCAAGCAGGGCACACTGCACCATCCCATCCCATCCCATCCCATCCCATCCCATCCCATCCCATCCCATCCCATCCCATCCCATCTAGCTCAGCAACAGCTAGAAACACTGCTGCGTTACCAACACTGTTTTTCTCCTAAAGCCGAAACAGAGCACCAGATGCCAAGAAGGGAAAATCAACTCCGTCCCAATGGAGACCAGAACATGGTTTAATTTGACAGGGGGGGATGCAGGGATGGACTGAAGAAGGACTCCCGGATCCCAACACTGCAGCTGTGGCAAACACACACAGTGAATACAAGGGCTCCTTCCAGACCGAACCTGCCCAAGGACAGGGACGTCTGTGGGGCTCTGGGGCGAGCCCAGGGCAAGAGGAGGGGTTCTATGTGGAGGCGGATGGAACGGGGTGAGATCACAGCCCCGTTACAATGGGCTTTGACCACCAGGAGGCAGAGCTGGAACACGAGGCTCATTCGCCGCTGTTCCTCGCTGCGAGATGGAGCAGAGACCCCCACTCCGAGTTCGAGAGGCTTGGCCAGAGAGGCGCGGAGCATCCCGCACCCCCACAGCTCCGCAGGGGCCCGGCGAGGTGCATGGGGTGCAGCCCCAGCAGGGGCCCGTGGGCTCAGCTGAGGATCCTTTTGCCTCCGTCGTGTCACCTCAGGACGAGGATCCCCTGAGCTACATCGACGCCTGCTGTGCATGCAGACCGCAGGTAGTGTGCACTCTGTGCTTCCATGGCTGCCCCTGCCCGGCTGTGCCCAGAGGGTGCCGGGGTCCCCCGATGCCAACCCCTGTAACTCCCCTCCTGTCTCAGACACAGGAACAGAAGCTGCGCTTTCTGGCCTGCGTCCGCACTGCCTGCACAGCTGCCATCACGGACAGCGTGGTCCACAGCCAGCTGTGTGACTACGTGCTGAAGGTGGTGCTGTGCATTGAGGTAATGGAGCACTGCAGGGCTGGGCTGAGGGCACAGCCCTTCCACTGCAGGGTCAGTCACTGGGGAGCCCTGAACGAGGGCCAGGACTGGGGGCCTGGATGGGGTGCTTGGGCTCTGCACACCAAGCAGGGCACACTGCACCATCCCATCCCATCCCATCCCATCCCATCCCGCTGTGCCCACAGGCGCTGCTGCAGGAGGAGCCCGCCGAGCACCTGGACACGGAGCTCCGGCAGCAGGCCATGAGCACCATCGCCGCCATGAGGTACTGCCCCAGCACGGCTTTGCCAGCGTGGAGGCATTGGTCCCAGCCGGGGCCCTGAGCGGGACAGGCTGCAGGGCACAGGGTGCTGAGCGGAGCATCACACCTCTGCCCTCTCTCCCCTCGCAGTGGAGCATGGCTGCTTCCAGAGGAGAAGAACGGTCTCCTGCGTGCCTGCCTCGGCAGCGTCCTCCACCTCCCTCGCTACGAGGACGACGCGGACCTGGATGCGGCACTCTACGTGGAGGTGCGCATCAGCTGAGCCCTGGGGACGCTTCCTGGGCACCAGCACCCGGGATGCCCCTCTGCTGCCAGCAGGACGCAGCAGGGCAGGCCGCCCTGACCCCTGTCCTCCTTTGCAGACCATGGAAGCCCTGCACCACCTGCTGCAGGTGCTGGTGAGCAGCGCTGGCCGCTTTGTCCTCGTGGAGCTGCAGAACATCATGGAGGTTTGGATGTGGCAACGCTGGGGTTTGCGGGGATGGTTCAAGGCCACAAAGGAGGGATCCACACGAGGTCCCCCCAGGGCCTGCTGCGGGCAGGGGGTGCTGGCCCAAAACTAGCCCGTGTGGTGTTAGAGGGATGGGTGGGGAGCAGCGGGAAGATGGCAGGGCTGCAGCAGGACAGGGACGCAACCACCCACCCCGCTGCAGCTGGGGAGCAAGGGGAAGGACGAGTGCCCCGTGCTGTGGGCACAACAGCAACTTTTCTCTCCACAGCTCCTGCTGCCCTTCACCACGTGCCAGCTGGCGGCCGTGGAGGAGAGGGCTGTGGTGTGCATTGCCAGGCTGCTCGCCTTCAGCAACACCTGCGTCTTGCCTGAGGTAGGGAGTCCCGGCGCGCTCAGCTCTGGGACCACATCCTGGCTCCCCAGCCAGAGCCCACCTGTGTCCAGGCTTGCACAGAGCCTGGGCTGGGCCCTGCTGCCCACTCAGCCGTGCTGCCTCTCTCCCCAGCTGTGCACCTGCTTCGTTGGAACCGCGGTGTTCCAGCACAAGTGCCAGGAGAACCAACGCTTCCCCGTGCTGGGAAAGCTGGTCGGACACCTCATCCTGTCCTGCACTTCCACGGATGACAGGACCAGAGATGAGGCGATTAATGCTGTTCATCAGCTTTTCATCTTCATCGCTGCCCCAAGTGAGAGGAGTTGTGTTGGGCTAGGTCCCTCCAGATGCCCAGACCCCTCACTGACACCGTGTGTGCTCCTGTCCAGGACTGCCATGGCAACCGGAGGAGCGCACAGTACCACAGCTCTGGGACAGCCAAACTTCGCTCCACCAGGAGGTTTCCTGTGAGGACAGAGCCAGAAATATCTTCGAGGTACAAAGAGCAAACCCTGAGCCCACAGGAGAACCCAGGCCTGCAGTGTCAGGAAGAGTGCACGCACTGTCCCCGAGCAGCCCTGGTGCCTTTGGGGCCCTCACGCTTCATATCCCTGGCATCACCCAGCACAGCCTCTGCTCCCAGTTCTCCTGGGACACCTGCACAGCTGAGCAGCCAAGCAGAGGATAAGTCATCCCTCCTCTCCTCCCTCCCACAGGTCCTTCTGAAATACCTCCTGTACCCTGAAAAGGTCAACATTTTACTCACAGCCATTGAGAGCATGAAAGCACCGAGCCTCCACAGCACCCAGCTGGCTGCCCACATGGTGGATGTGCTCGCAGGAGAGGCTCGCTTCCCTCCACAGCAGGTGGGAACCTGCTGCTGCCTCCGCTCCAGCCCTGGGGGCTCTGCTCCATCCCTGGCACTGCGCTTGGCCGGCAGGCAGCAGTGGGGATGGCAGCAGGGCCCTGCTCTGGTGCCATCCCATTCTCACCCATGCTCCCCCCCTCCAGGTGCAAAAGATTGTGAAGGCGATCCACAGCAGCCTGCCTTCCATCAAAGCCAAGCCAGCTCTTGAAAGCCTGAGCAGGGCCTTGCTTGTGCTGGCCAGCAAATTCCCAAAGGAGATGGTCAGCAGCCTGCTGGTCTGCTCTCTCACCTGCTCCAGGTATGGGGCCACAGCCCTCAGGGCTCCTCTCCCCTCCCCTCCCCACACCACGGCCGTCAGCCAGGCAGGAGCAGCCACGCTGACAGCCCTGGGGACCTGCAGAGTTGCTGTCACCATGTGGAGGGAAATGCTCTCGGAGTCTTCAACCGTGAAGACGGTGCTGCAGGAGGTGTTCCAAGTGCTCATAAACCACACTCTGCAGCACACCTCCCCATTCATCAAGGAGAGGCCACGTGTCCTTGCCCTGGCCGTGAGTTCCTCATTCACCCAGCTGAACCCCAGCTGAGTCCCCACTCCCCTTCCCTGTCCACCCCCGAGCCTTCTTCCTGCCCTGGGATGCATCCATAGACCTGCCTGGGGCTCTGGGGGTCTCCCTCCCCCCTTCTCCCTTTCTCCATCCCTACACTTCTAGAGACGGGGTGGAAACCCAGGGGACAGGGCAAGAATCATATCCGGGTGCTTTCTGCAGGCAGCAAGGATCCTACCAGAGATACTCCAGCTGCCTCTGGTCCTCAAGGAGGCTGAAGCCATCTTCCCCCAGCTCTTCCCAGCCCTTCTCCTGCAAGTGTCCTTCACCACGGAGCTGACGCTGCAGGAGGTGGAAATCTTCTGGGAGAGGCAACAGCAGCACCAGCTCACTCCCATCAGGTGCCACATCCCCGTCCCCCTGCTGCACCCAGGGACCCGGTGCTGGGGCTCCTGATGTGACTCGCACCCTTCTCCACCTGCAGGTCCGCGGTGCAGTCCTTGAAGGTGCTGCTCTGCAGCGTGGGCCTCCAGAAGCAGATGGAGGCCATCCAGGAGCAGGGGGGCTGGGACGCGCTTCTCAGCACTGTGACCCACCTCCAGGGTGTGCAGGTGGTGGCCAGGTGGGAGCCCTTCCTTGTGGTGTCACGGGGGTCCCCAGTTCTCAGCCAAACTGCAGCCACAGCACCAGAGCCTGTGGCCCCTGCAGCAGTGGCAAGAGGGCTGCACAGCCAGAGCTGCGTCTGCCTGGTTCAGGGCTCACGGTGCCTTCTTATCCCTGCAGGGTGATGAGGGAACTGCCTGCTGCTCTGCGTGACCCCATCTTCCAGCAGCTGGTTGAGCTGCTCAGCACCAACTTCTACTCCTGGGATATGGTGGCCATTGTCTTCCTCGTTGAGGTGAGCAACAGCTGCAGAAGCAGAGAACACTGGAGGCTGCAAGGCCACTGGCAGCACGAGCCCTGCTGCCTCCCTCGGGGCCTGCTGTCTTTCCCCAAGCTGACTGTTAGATCCAGCACTAAGAGCCACGCGTGTTGTTGCAGATGCTGGAATGCATGGACCTCAGCAAAGAGCTGCACCGCATCATAGGAATCTTTGCCCACTATCTGCAGAGCAAGAGGGTGGGCATGCAGCAGCTGGTGCTCAGGGGCGTCCTGCAGCTCAGCAAGAGGCAGGACACGGTGAGCAGGGGTGGCCAGGAATGCCACAGGTTGGGCTGGGCCTGCCATGGGGCTGTAGCGGGGCCATGTACAACTCGGCAACTCTTCAGGCAGTGAGGAGCTGGTGCGCTCTGCCCACCCCATCACTGCCTGCTATTCAGGGCTGGTACTGGAGTAGCCTTGCCCTCATTACGCTTGCTGCCGTACCTAAAGGATGGGGTGTTTTTCCCCACAGGCAAGGACAATGATCATCTTCCTGCCGTGCATCATGGAGCAGCTGCAGGATGCAGATAGTGACATCCGTGCCACGGCCCTACCAATATTCAGCAACCTGCTGCACCTCCTGAAGGAGGTTAAGCTCAGCGTCATGGCTCTGGAGCTGGCCGGCAAGCTCCCAGCTCTGCTTAACGATGTAAGGATGATAGGGAGTCCAGCACACGAGGGATGTGGCTGCCAGCCCAGCGTGCCCATGCCTGCTGCCTTGTGACAGCGCACCAGGGGACTTTCCTGGCCGCTCACCAGGTTCAGGCACTGCGTGGTCCTGGGCAGACTTTCCGCTGGGCAGAGCTTGCACACTTTGGAGCAGTTCTGAGGGCATCCTCAAGATCTGCATCCTCTCAGCTCGGAGATTTTGCCCCCACTTCACTGGTGGTGCTGTCCCTGCTTGCCATGGACTTGGAGCTGCTGACACAGATGTCCTTCCTTCCTCCTCCACAGGAGTCCGGCACGGTGCGTCAGCTCTCCATCGACTTCTTCCTCAAAACGCTGAGCTTTGTGGAGGGCCAAGAAAAGAGGAAGATGCAGAAGACGGTGTGCAGGAACCTGGTCCTGCTGTATCTACACCTGCACGATGAGGAAGAGAACGTGTCCAAGGTGGGAATCAGGTTCATCTGGGGGAGGGTGATGCTGCTCCCGTGGTGCCCCCCATACATCAAGAGTACTGCAGCCCACAGCAGCATCAGCCCCTGCTGCTGCATCCTCCCTGCAGAGGGGCTCTGGGGACACGGGCTCTGCGGCTGCTTGGGCTGCGGTGCTATCTCAGCTCTTTGGCAGGCCTCCCAGAAAGCCCTCCTTGGTGCTGCACGGTTCCTGCGCTGGAGGTAGCTGGAGCACCTGGTGCAGACAGAGCAGTTCTGGCAGATCAGCGACTGCATGGTGTGTATGCGCAACAGTATGCCCATTCCCACACCCCAGGACAGGGTCGGGACCAGCCTGCACTGACCTCACATTCTTCCCTCTTCAGCTGACCAAGAGGAGGAGACAGAGTGCAGCGCAGGACTACCTGGGCGACTGCCTGCTCTACCTGCAGAGCCTGCAGGAAACCCTGCGACTGGAGGCCGTGAGGTTCATCGGTGAGCCACGAGGCTGAGCTTCCCCCATCCCCGGCCCTCCATTGCTGCACCCACGGAACAGCGGGGGTCGCTGACGGGGCTTTGTGTTCGCAGGGCTCTTAGGGCGGCACATGAGGGATGAGCAGCGGGCTGACAGAGAGCACATCTACCAAAGTAAGCCAGGGAGTGGGATGTTGGGGCAGCCAGCAGGTGACATGCCTGTCCCTCGCTCCCTCCTGCCAGAGGGGAGAGCTGGGTCATCATGCCTCTCTGTTCCTCTTATCGCAGGCCTTCAGGGAATGAAGCATGACCCCAGTCCAGCTGTCGCTTCCTTGGCCCTTCAGACGCTGAAGATCCTGAAGGAAACGAGGCCACATCCACAAGGAGCCATTGGGCAGCTCTCCACCAGGCTCCGTGGCACATGGAGGAGGTGGCGCTCCTCCCGGGCAGACAGCTGAGCGCCCTGCAAAGCTCCCAGCATCTCCTGCCTGCTGCTCAGCCCCACTCCTCGGGCACATCACTTCCCTTTGCCCCATCGCCCGCACAAATTGTGCTTTTGGAAAGTAAATGGGAGTCGTTAGGACTGGCCCTAGTATCCAGTTTTCATAGTGACTGGGCCCGTGTGCTGCTTTGTAACCTGTTATACTGCAGATAACAGCGGAGCGACATAATGGGAGAATTTCTAGCATTTCCAATGCAGTCTCAGGAACTGCAATTATTAGGCATTATCCAGGTTATTATCCAGTGTGCTTCTATTTTATTAATAAATTGGATGTGAATCAAATAGGATCTAATGTTACCAATGCTGGAATCTATGGGAATAGGCATTTGATGTGTTAGTAATGCTGGTTACAATGCTGTTAGCCTACCAATGAGCCTTTTCTAAATTGGAGAAGACAAAACCTGGACAGAAATCTCGGGTGAAGGGGATGTTCCTGTATCATAGTGTGATCACTTCCTTTCAGCCCGCTCATCAGGATTTGTAAACTATGACCGTGCATCACTTGAGACAAAGCTGTTGGGTGCACCTGGGCTGGAGTCAGGGAGGTCACAAGTACCTGATGGGGGCGGTCACATGTACCGGTATATACTATTTGTTGCAAGGCATTAAATTCGTTCTTTTGGCATTACGCACTGTGTGTGAGTCTCATCTGTTCCCCATGTGCGGAGGCACGGTACTTTCACACGCAGCCTTGACTTGTCGCCGGATTTGGAGGCGACAGTTAAGAAAACATTTCTAACAGAACCAAACATTTCTAACGGTACCACAGTGATACCAGAAAGCATTTCACCCCGTCAGCTCTGTCCATTGGTACCAACTCCTCACTGCCATTGGAAGTGAAGATGCTTCTAGAGCTGTCTCAGGACCTGTGGAGTTTGCTATGTGATGACAGTGAAGTCTTCATGCTGTACGTCTCAGCACACTCGGCATTTCCTGCTCCACTCAAACCATGTGAAGGGAATGCTGGTTGTTACAACGTGCTGCTCGTATGCTCTGAAGTCACATCTTAGACCAGCAATACGACATGGCGCCCTTAGGAAACAAAATTCAATGCTTTATTGCTTCTGAGCATTGACATTTTCAATAAATTAAATCAACACAAAGGTTTATAACAAACACAAAAAGGAGCAACCAGATGAAAAACCTCGTTGTAAGAAAAAGCAGCATTTTTTTAATCCAAAAGCAAGAGATCCAACACGCACAAACCCAGAAGGAAATCTCATTCAACATACACAACGTTCCACTTTGCAGAAAGGCGAGACAAATCTGCTCATAACTGCACTGATCACCTCAGGTAGGAACAGAACAGCAGTGAAGTCAATGATATTTAACTCTACCTTCTGGAACTTGGACGTGACTGTAATTCACAGCTGTTGTTCGGCACTGCTCAAAAACCCACCACACTTCTGTCTAGAGAAAAGCTTCAGAGCATTTCTGACAAGCTAATCGATTCTCTCCTTACATGAATGATGCTGACAGAAGTAAACTCACACAGCCAGCTTGGACTTGGACACGCTGCATATTTCAGTAGCTTCCCTGCAAGTACCAGAACTGTCTGTTTAATGCTTCTCACTTCAGGGCACCGATAACTCAGGTTTTTCTGCGCTGCATTACGTTCCACTTTGGTACTGGTTTCGTGCTTGGTCCTCGCTCCAGTGTTTGCTTCAGGTTTTGGTTCTGGTTTTTGTTTTTCAACATCAAACCATTTCTTTGCTAACTTTTTCAACAGCCCACCATCCTCAATAAGGGTATTCTTATTTACATGTTAATTAAGACGTAAGCCATACAATGCCTTCATATATGTCTCCCTACCAGTAAGAATGGGAGCTCCCCACATTAATTCTGGCCATCAGTTCATGTCAGGCAGGTGCACTACAGACCTTCATCACCAACGAGGCTGTTGGAAGAAAAGCTAAGAACGAATGATGCATGAAGAGAAAATTACTCGGCTCTCTTTCACTGTACAGAGTAGTTTAGTCAGCAACCACTTATACTGTCACTATCAATACTTCCAACAAACTCATGTGGAAACCTTTATCCAGGCAGACCCGTGCAAAGAATACAACCCTCCATAATTGCAGCCACGAACAAGAATTATTCTGCCCACGAGCATTTCATGTTCCTTTCTTCATATACTGGGAGAGGAACTGGCTTCTGACAAAGTGGACCAGCTTGGTCTCTGTGCAGAACATGGTAATGGTGGTAGCTGCAAAGCACAGCGCCCCAATGCTGATGTGAATCAGCCTTGCCATCCAACCCTTATCGCAGCAGAAGAATGCCTAAAACAAAGGAAACCAGCAACTGAAGGAAAACCAGTTGGCACAAGGTAGGCCAGCTACATACATGATAGATGTTGTTGTTTTATTCCCCCTGCACTGCTTTTTTATTTTTTTAACCGAATCTTTAGTGACCATTTCTTTGCACTATCACCATCAATTACCAAGAACTAAGAATGTGGATATACAGATGGCCAGCAGAACTGTCTGACTCATTAGGTACACAGTTCTCTGCCACCTGGAGAAGGCAAGCAGGCACACATCTGAAGATCAATATAATTGCATGTCTTTGTTTCATTTTTAATAGATCTATACGCAGCCTTGCAAGATGTAATGGAAATCTCCAAGGCTATGGTTGTAAGCCTTTCCTGTTGATAATATTTCTTTCCTTCTGGTAATGAAGCCATCTGACAAACCTCCGCAGTGAAAGGAACATCCCGAGGCAGATACTTACCTCTGAATAAACAGTAATTCCTCCACTTATGACATAAGCGAGTATTAAAAACGGTGAGGGAAGCAAGCCTGTCAAAGGTCTGTAGGAGCTTTCCTTGAAGTACTCATAGATGTACTGGATGCTGTGAGCAATGCGAATACCCATATTAAAGCAGTTGGCAAGGATGAAGCCAACACTTCCGTGCCAGCGGGTCAAGAAATAAGAGATGCACAGGAACACGAAGGACAAGGCCAGCATAACAAAATTGTACCTAGGAAGAAGAAACAATATAAACAACATATGCAGTTGCACTATTTAATTACTAAACTCATTTTCAGAAGATAAAAATCCATTCGCTTTCTAAAACATGGGAGCAACAATTCCTGTCATCTGCTAACAGCCGGCAAGGCTGAGAAAAGAAATGCAGCACAAGAATGAAAAATACGTTGAGTAAACTAAACCAACAACTACTTTAAGTGAAGGAAATTCTATCCTACTATTCACCTGTGCATTCACTTCAGAAAACCTACTAACAATAATTAGCAGTATCAAACACTGAGGACTTTTTCCTTCTCTATTCGGTACTGAAGAACAATAACGCTCAATAGGGTGACACTTAGTCCTGCTCCAAACAGTGGCTTTAAAGAGAAGATCACACTTGGAAAGGGGGACAAAAGCAGTCCTTGCACATCTAAAAAGAATTGCTCAATTGCTAAACTGCTAAAAGAGGATCTCTTTTAATTAATGACCTAAAAAAAATAAAGGCCTAATTAATTTGGAACAGAGCTGTAATAGACAACAGCCACAGAAGTGAAACAAGTCCGATGGCAGCCATCAGGTTGCAGTGCCAACACACCACAACAGAGAACCAAGAAAACATCCAGGCTGCAAAACATCACAGGAAGTCATCTTGTCCAGAGCTCTCCTCAAGGCCGATAAACCACTGAACTCATGTCATCCCAAATGTGATCTATAGAAACTGTGACTGAGAAGTTTTAACAGCTGCAAGACTTTAAGGAGTTTAACATAACAGTCCACCTTAAAAACTGAAGCTTCTATTCACGTACATGTACAGAAAATAAGACTTCACATTAAATTACTTTCCCAGTTTGCTGTGTATTAAAAGCTAATAACCTTGTCAGTTCGGATCCTTTTTACCCAAAGGTTTAAACTAAAGCTTTTACATCGAGGTCTGCACACAGTCCTTAAAACGACTGCAAAAAGAAACTGCCTTCTCAGTAACAGAAAAGCATTTCCAAGCGAATATCCAAGCAGAACAATTGTTCCCCATTTGCATGCTTAACTCCATGCAAATCACACACAGATGCACTGGGGGTACTCCTCACCTGTCCACTTCTTCTTTGCACATCGAAGCAAACGATAAACATTCTGTTACTCCATTGACAGCAAGAAATAGGACATACAACGAGTAGCACCGGAGAAGATCGGGACCTACAACAAAATAAAGACAGCAGCATTACAAGGATAAAGAGATCATTATTTCTTTTATAAAGCCACAGTTTCATACTCCACAACAGAAGCTGTAACATTATCACCGATGATAACAGCAACTTCTGTGTCCCTTTGAGAAGCTTCTGGTCTGGACATCTTGACAAGATGACAAACAGAATAAACAAAGCAAGGGGAACCCAAACACAAAGTACAAGGCGGCAGCAGCTATTAATGTAACAGACAAGATCTCCTCCACAAAAGTGGTGGTTGTATTTATTGGGCCATAAGCTGGTACACGTGACACAAGTCAGGAAAAGCCAATGCTTTATCCTTCCTTCCTTCCTTGTAAACCTCCTAATATTGTTAAAAAAACTGCTGGGCTACATTCCAGCCTCTGCAAGCATCCCTGCAGGTAACTTTGGGAGCTGTGGTGCTACAGTTGGAATATTCTAAATGCATGCATCTACAGGAGGGCAAAGCAATCAAATAATTCTACCAGAATGAGGCTACTTGAAGCTCCTTTTAACCTGAGCTGATTTTTTTCAGACAGAAAGCTGACCGAGCCAAGAGCTCAGAACAGAGCTGAGAAACAAAAAACACAGCTAAAGCTTTTTACCTGTTCCAGAACTGAGCATTGAACCTCCATAAATATCCAGAGCCAGCTGAGAAAAGGCACATCCAAAAACAGCAATGGTAAGGCCAATCAGAAGCACCAGCTTCAACAGCAGTTCTAACACATTCGAAGCCATAGCAACATCATCCTGGAGAAAAAAACAGAAACAAAACAACAAAACCCAGCAGTCAATTACACGAACTAGAACCAGCACAACTGCTGCTGTCACCAAGAGAAACTGTTCCAGGGGGAAAAAGTCCACTGGCACAATGCAAGGCACAGCCAAGACTATTTTTTGGTATTGACACACCTACACACTTGGTCCTGGCTTCCAGCTGTGCTCAGGTATTCTTATTCTCTTCCGTATTATATGCAGAACTCTCAACAAAGATCAGCCATTGACAGCTCTGTTTCAGGGCTTAAGGAAAGGGGCAAACAGCAGCCAGTAAATAGCAAAGAAAAGCACAGCATTTGCCCAGGGCCACAGCCTGAATCACCAAAAGGGCCACGTCTTCATTGTTACACTGGACTACAAGTTTCGCCACAGCATAAGGAGCCACTTGTGAGTTCTGTACATGGTAAGATGCAGCTGCCCACACCCCTCATGAGGAGTCAAACCTCCTGCCAGGTGCACGGGATAAGCCCACACACAAACACACCATGAACACTCCACGTCAAACACACACACAGGTATACCTCTGTCAGCCTACCATTAACGTGAGACACGACACTTGGCTGACTGGGACCTTCCTATCTGACCAAGAATTTCTTCTAGAGCATACA
Source organism: Coturnix japonica (assembly GCF_054131305.1). Taxonomy (NCBI): domain Eukaryota; kingdom Metazoa; phylum Chordata; class Aves; order Galliformes; family Phasianidae; genus Coturnix; species Coturnix japonica. Next base: position 4,681,154 of record NC_140689.1, read on the forward strand.
GAAACCTCTCCTTCATGTAACCATCGTTACTGCGCAAACAATCCCAAAGCTCAGCCAAAACACAGCTGTCTTCCTCTGGAAAGGGCACCCTCTGAAGCGCTCAATGCTTACCAGCCTGTTGTATTTTCAAGTCAGTCAAATATTGTCAAGTGCCACTTATTTGCTGGAAAGAGATTGAACCTACAGTAATTGCCTCAGCACAGCTGCACAGACATGGTGCACAAGCACCATGCTGTTGGAGTAGAGGATTTTAACTTCAATTACCAGACAATGCAGCATTATGTCATTGCACCTCGTAACTCCTACTTCGCTACCTTTTTATCCATTTGCTTTTTGTCCAGACTCCTTCGGCATGGTCTCCACTTCAAGTTTCTTTCCAAATATCTTTACACTCAGTAATTTAAACACACGTCAGTCACACTCCTGATACAATTGATCTCCAACAGAAGGTAAGCATTTCATGTGGAACCAATACTAACAAACGTACCTGCTTCTGATCCTTTACATTCTTCCCTCTTTCCAATACTTGAGCGAAAAAGACATAAAAACTCTCTTCAATAGGCAAAAAGATGAACCTGGCCACCAGCGACCCGAGATTATTCACGATATCATACACACCTTCACAAACAAAACACACCAACAAGCTGTCACTTTTTTTCTGGCACAAATTCCTATTCCACATTTCTGATAAACAAAGAGAGAACCAGTGGAACTTAATGCAGCATTAGAGCAAATCTAGCAATAGCCCCAGACACCCCCAGGCAGCCCCTTCAGTTCTTACTACAGAGGAAGATAAAAGATCCAGATGCAAGAGAATCAGCCTGTGGCGCAGCCAGTGCTGTCACCTGAACTGCTGCTGCCATTCATTACTCTGTAAGGACACTGCTTTTATGGAGCACATTCAGTTGGAGATGTGATGCTACAAACAACAGTGTTCCTGCTGTAACAGCTAACAGACTGCAAAGGAAGACAACAGGGCCAAGAAAATGAAGAGAAGGAACTGCAATGTATCAGATACTATGCTGCCTCCTTCCAAGTTTTTAAAACAGAAACAAGACGCACAGCAGAAGAGGCACAACTGCCAAGTTTTGATCCAAGGGAGAAGCATTCCTTAAATCCACGACCCTCAAACAAGTTGCTCTGGTTTTGTTTCTTGTTTTTTGGTGTGTGTTATATTTAATAACCATTTACCCATCATTCTCTGAAATGCACCTCAACGTCCCAGCGCCACTGAAATCCTCCAACATTTTCATGTTATTTTCAAATGGTTTCTAATATTTTCAGTATTTTCAGAAGCAGACAAAAAGGAGCAACTAGAAAATGATGTCATTGTTGCACAGCATCGCCACACTCACCCTGATCGCCAAAGTTTATCACATTCAGAAAAGTCATCACGTATTGCTCACCTGAAGTTGAAAACACAGAAGTAAGGACAAACCCCCACATCTCTCCCCGTGTGTGTCCAGGCCCTGCTAACAGGACGCATTCCAGAGACATGTCCAGCAGGACGGTACAGTTCTGATCCTCCACAAACCTTCCGTAACTGCACCTGGGTTGCCAACACCTGCTGGTGCCGCTCTGACCACCATCCCCTCCCAGCCTTCCCAGGCTCCTTGTCCATTTTTTGACCTGTATCCACTTTCCTTCCCCCAGCATTCCCACACATCGAGCCTCACCCTCTGTCAAAATCTGCTTCAGGAAGGACTGTTTGAAGAAGCTCCAAGTCAGCCATGCTTCCTTCCAGTTAAGGAAAGCCTGCAAAATCAAAGAAGCAGCGTCACCCTGGTCTGGCTGACTTTCTCCCTTGTGGAAAATCACCATCTTTGCAGATACACAAAGGAACTGCATAAGTTTTCTACAGAGTAAATCACTCAACAGTAACCAGAGAGGGGGAAAAGTTGTTTAGCAGACCAATATAACTCTGCCCCTCACAGTACTGTACATCTTTCAGTGCTCTTCAAAGCACTCCTGCAAGCCTCACAAGACAGAACTGCCTTCATGTCCTCAATCTCTCAGTCTCTTCCTCATCTTTGCCTTTTCATTTCTTTCTTTGCCCCATTTCCTTTTTGGACGACATCAGAGATCTGAGTATCTGCAGGACGCTGTGCACCACCACGTTCTGTCTGAGGAGAAGTTGAAGTACCAGCTCTGTAAGACAACCCTGGATTCTCTTCTACCTGATACCAGCTCACTCCCTTTAACACTGTAAATGTTCCATCTCCAATCAACAGATGAGGCAGCCAACGAGGCCCAGAAACAAAGAGCTCCAGGTTCACTGTGGTTTTCTGACAAGGATTTGAATGCAACAACTGTGAATGGAATTTTATGCAACCATGCTTCCTAACCAGCCATGGTGTCCAGGAGCAGAAATAATCTCTCAGTCACTCCATCAACTCCAGTTTTCAAAGCGCTCTCGTCAAAGACTTAAGAATGAACTGTGTGACCCACCTTATCCGCCATCCAGTTAGGTAACAGGCCTTTCATTCTTGTAATCGGAAATGACTTCTTTGTTGCTTCAGGAGACCCCAAGAACTTTGCAAAACAAACCACATAGCACAGCACCAGAACACTGGTGTACAAAAGCTGGAAAGACAAGGAAGGAAAAAAACAAAGAATGAGTGAGAACTCAGTGAGAAGTGAAGGCAGTTCTTCCTCCTGTCAACTCTGAACCTAGCTGAAGGCGTTACTGTAACTCCCCTCCCCACACACAGAGTACTGTTGATTTAAATTCATTTTAATCAGCAGATCAGCATCACAGCCCTCTGCCCTCAAGAACAGCTAAAGCACACACAACGTAACAACCTTATTCACAAAATGTACCTTTAGGCACACAACAAAGGTGCCCATTAAACTGACTGGGCTCAACGCGCCAAGTAACGTCTATCACCAAAATCCTTCACATTTAAACCCTCACCTCGGAGGAACATTCTCTCACCTCCTCAGTGTTATCTAGCAGGTTAAATGTCACAGACAGCAGCAAAGAACATTTCAGAGCAAGAATTTATATACAGAATACAGGAAACTTACCTGAGCCAAGGAAAAAATGTGAAGGCCCCATTGCGGATAAAGGATGACTAAGATAACTGTCAAAGTGCATTTTGACACTATCGAAAGGCTTTCAGCAATTACCTTCAAGAAAGAGAAAATAGACAACGCTCATTTTTGCCAGCTTAACCACCTACAGGAAGGCAAAGCACTCCAGTTTCACACACACAACCCACAAAGGACCTGTAAGGCATTCACAGTCAGTGTGGCTACCACAGTTCTGCTGCTGCATTGACCACCTCACGCTGCAGCATCTCTGCACATTCTCAAGTCTTATAGGGCACTTTTCCCCCATCACACTGCCCCGCTCCCTTGTGTGGGACCCACATGGGAGTAAATCCTGCTTGGCACAATCGTGACCCCAGCTGCTGCATTTCACAGCCTCATACCGACAGTGAAAAGCAGAAGTGTGGAAGGCGTCTGTGCCTCCCTCTGAGCAACACTTGTGATTATACATTTAATGAGCATTAGGGAGGTAACTTCTAAACAAATTAACTTCCTTTTTTAAACAGGAGCAAATTAACGTTACAAATACATTATGACTACATCGTACAGCACGAAGCAACCCATAGCTTCATTTGTTTTTTAAGCACCCCTGAACATGCACAGATCCAGTTCAGGAATCTGGTCTTCATTTCCATTACGTCACTTTTTCAGCACGAAGTTTCTCCGTCCCACACAGCCCTATGCTCACAGCTTCCCTACTAACCTTAAGCCTTACAAACAGGTGAGCCTGGGCTAAAACCCAGAATGGCTCCCCTAGAAGCTCAACAACTGCAGAGAGGCCAAACGCCACCACGCCAGCCTGATAGTGAGGAACCACGGATGGATCCGGAACTTCAAGTACGTGCAGCCAGACGAAGCCCAGGAAAACAGACCAGAAGACACCAAGAGGGACTCTAAAAAGTTAATGTAAAAACAGTCAGGTTTCCTTCAGCAGAAAAAAGAACAAGAGAAAATCTGATTCAAATTTCCCACGCTGCTGTACTTTACGTATGTCGAAAGAGATCAGACAAACTCATTGCTATTGTAGCTACAAGTTTTGGTGTAAAACCTGTCAGTGCGAGCTACTACTTGCAGCTATGAGTCTGATAGCCCCAATGTAACTGTTACAGTGAGCCTTCCAGGCAACGGCAGTGGAGTCAGCAGAAGAAAACATGCACGGCATGCAGTGCAGACACGGGCTGCAGACACGGGCCGCCTCGTGCAGGTCCCGCTGCAGGACCCGCCGCCTCCTCCAGCCGGAACCAGGAGTGAGCTCTAAAGCAAAGCGGAGCCGCTCTCATGTCAGCCACAGCAGGTTGATGGTCGCGGCCCAGCTCCGCTCCGCGCCGCCGCTCAAGCAGGCCCTGCGGAACGCCTCCCTGGCCAGGAACACCGCGGTGGAATAGAGCAGCGTCAGCCTGCGGGAGACACGACGGGACATGGGGTCGGCCCCGCTCCGTGCCAAGGAAACCCGGCCACCAGAGGCGGTTCCCGGCGGCTCCCATTGCTGGGGCAGCGCGGCGTCACCTCACGCTGACGACGCCGAGGAGCTCCCTGGACAGGTAGCGCAGCGTCAGCGCGTTCAGCCCGAAGGTGACCGCCCGGAACAGCACCTGCGGGGGAACGGGGGAGGAAAGCGCTGCCGGGGGGCCGGGCCGGCTCCCACGGGCGCCGCCCAGGAGGGCGAGGAGCGGGAGGAGGCGGGGCCGGGGGTCCCGGGTCGGCCCGCACCTGCAGCAGGGCGCTGGACGAGGCCAGGCGGGCGGTCTGACGGAGAGCACCGACGGCCGCCATGACACCGAGCGACCGGCCGGAAGGATGGCGTCGCGCCGCGATGACGTCACGAGGGGGCGGACGGCAGCAGAGCTGAACCCGACCCGTGTGGTGCCTGTCAGCAGGTGGCGGCGGGGTGACACAGCGGGGTGTGCAGCGATACAATGTACGGCCTCAGTGTGCGGGGAAATGGCAGCCAGAGGCGTCCAGCTCCACTTGTGAATGTGGATGGAGCACAAGCAGCGCGTGTGAGTACAGTGATGTGGTGCATTGCAGCACTGGGGGCACGGACAGGAAAGAAAAGCCCCAGATCTGGCCATGCAGCTTTTAGCAGCGCCGCATTCGGCTCTTGTTCTTTGCTGGCCAAAACACGGAGCTGCTGGTAGTGACAGTGCTGAGACACGGCGCTTTGTAGCTGACACTGCTCCACACAACTGTGCTGTTGTGCTCTTTGCACCCGGTGCAGTTCCCATGGAAATAAACGGCAGGCATTACTTTTGGAGCAGCCCGTACAATACAACTTCACCACCTCATTTTATCTGTGCCTTATCATCCTACCTAAAATGTAAGACTCTTTTCTGAGAATCCAATAGTACCGAAGGTTCATCGTAAGAGACACTTCAGGAGTCACCTCAGGCTGTTCTAAGCAGTAGAACACTCCCATCGCATCCTGAGGAATGTGGAGAGGTTCAAAGAAGAGGCTCTGACCCCACGTCTGAGGCTAAACCAGCACTGACATCCTCCGTGCACACCATACTCCTAACATTCCATGTCTGATGTGGAGCAAACTCCTGTCCATCCGCACACAAAACCTGATGCGATCAATTATGCTGAAAGCACAATACAGAAAGCAAAAACCTGTTCTCTGTCTGTGGCGAACCTGAAATCTTTCCAACAGAAACAGAGCCCCACAGCATCCCTATGGGAGCAGCAAGGCACAAATGCCACTTCTGACTACTGCAGTGACACCATACCCCGAGCCTGTGACTTGAATCACTTCATCCTCTCACAAACATTACATTGTACAGAACGAAACCCCGTAATGTTGTCAGTAACGTTTCCGAAGGGTATATGCAGGTTCACTGCAGCCTAGGAGAGAGCTAGCCAGGAAACCATGAAGTCAGCCTTGCTTTTTTATTGAATTATGGCAGTTTTCCAGACCTTTGTGTGATTATTAAAACAAAAGAGAGAACTGTGGTGCTTAACAATGAGATCAGATCAGCGGTACAGAGAGTGGAATGTGTAATTTGCAACAGGGGAGGCCCAAAATCAGACTTGCCTTGTTAAACCATACAGATAAAAGGGTGAGCAGCCCTTTTCACTGTGCAACACTGGGTTTTTCAACCAAATCCATGTGAGGCTGCTATGAGCTTTGCGTGTCATTTTCTTGAAGCACATGACGACTCACCAATAAAAAGTGAACTCATTCAGTCTGCTGGCTGTTTTGCAGCCCAGGCTTACATTTGGTCCCTTTTTACCTCTGAGCCAAAGTCTAGCATCGTTAGCAAGAGGCCAAGCTAAGACATTTACTTACACGCAATACCATTTAACCACGTTAATAATGCAGGACATCAGGTGGTTCCAGCTGGGTAGTGCAGTGAAGACATATCAGCTATTTGCTCAGAACTGAACTGAGAAAACAGAACACTTCATCTTTGCTAACACCATCGTTACTGTCCGTGTTCTACACACAGAAGGTGTGCCCACGTGAAGAACACGCTCTGTGCTAACTGTGGGGCACAGCACACTCCTCGGTGGCTGCTCCTGCATTGCTGAAGGAAAGCAGTCTTTGTTAGCAGATCTTTTGCTTGGAAGACAAACCAAACAGTTACTTACACCAGAACACAGTAAAGCAAAAAGAATAATAAAGTTACTTGAAAAGTGATTGTGCAGAATGGACAAGGGAGAAATGCTCAATACTTGCAGAAGTAGAAAGAAAGGTCCTGAAAACAAGGGAGAATTCTGGCATCACTTATTTTAAAAGAATGGTGACTCAGTATTTAGAAAAGAGGTCAGCCACTGGATTTCACAACCACATGTGGAGAACACTACAGAGGAAACTGGATGGGTCTGCCAAAGCAGTCAGTGTAGGGCCGAGAGCTGCCTCCCCCACACACACCGAGGTGGATTCAAAACAAAAAAACACAGAACTCTCCTCTGCAACTATTTCTGAAGTGTTTGACCAGCAGAGTGCAAAAACCAGCAGCACTGAACTGCTACAGGGACCGAAATGTGCTGACATCACCAGTGCCAGGTGGGCAAATCCGAGACAGCTTCGTGTGTTACTGCCCATCCTGTACCCAGCTGTGCATAAATAGGAAATGTCAGTCTAACTATTCCAATGCAGTCTGTAAGGTGAACAGACAACACATGGAAAAGAAGGACTTCCCAGTCTTCTCCTGGAAGTGAATGAGAGGAATTTTATGGACAACAAGGAAAGCATATTGATAGTCAGAATGCTTGTACAGCACATGCATGCTATAAACTGCACTGTATTCCATGATACTGTCTCATCCTTGTTGCTCTCCTCTGGTGTTTTCAGCCTGGGTAACGTCAACTGAAGCAGCACACCTTACAGCACACACCGACATAACTAAACACAAGTCACAAATAAGGGAGAAGTGGAGCAGATCATTCCTTTATAAGATTAAAAAACCATCCTGGGGATTTTCTTTGAAACTTATGCCATGCGGTTCCTGAACTTCCTTTTCATCCCAATGGTTCCCAAACACTTTGTCCTTCACAAGACCGTCTTCCCCCCCTGGGGAAAACACAGCATTTCCACTGCTCAAGCATTACAGCTGGAAGGCACAGGACAGGAATTAAAGCACACTTCACTAAGTGAAACTGTTAACTGCATTTAGAGACTGAAATAATGCAGAAAGCCTAAAAGAATGAATGTCCTCTCCTTGCAGAAATGGATGGAGGTTTCAAGAACCAAAGCTCACCATCTGTCTCCCTTTCTGTCACTGAAGGAGCACGCCAGCTCCTTCATAGCATGCCTCTGATCCTCTCGTTTTCCAAGGCAAAAACCTAAGAATGACTCTCACAAGACTCATTAAGGCTGCTCCCCCCTCCAAGCAAAGAGTAAGCACAAGTAGAACTCTGCACAGTGCTCCCAGGAGATGCATGGGAAGACATGTACTGAGGCAGCCAACGCAGCTACTTTCACCTCTCTGGGAAACAGACTGAAAAAGCTGAGGCTGAAAGGACAAATGATGTTTTCAGTTTACTGCTTTAACTTCTCAGCTAAACAGCAAGGATGAGCTGTCCACAACTACGAGCAGTTTTGCTAGTAATTCACATGGCCACTCACTGGAATGAGGGACGTGCTGCTTAGTGACTTGTGTATAGAAGCAGGGAGCACACACATGTCATACAGCACAGGGGTTTAACAGCCAGTATCCTTACGGTGCTTTTTGAAAGCAGCCAGGACAGTCAGGTCACAAAGATCACAGCAGTCTTGACTGACTGATCTTCACTCACAGAGGGGTTCTTGAGATCTTTCCTGTTGCATTATAAAACGATGAGCATCAGAGCTCACACGTACACCTGCACAGTGGAAAGTACCCAACGTTCATTGAAGTCATCCAGGATGCACGCAGCATTCAGAGATTCCTGGTCCTTTTACATACCCACAAAGCACTGTGTACTTCGAAGACAAGGAAGTGGTGTACAGACACACACCTGTGATTGCTTGGCCCCACTGATGCTGTTAGCAGCCAGGTTTGATCAGAGGCTGAGCAGTCAAAAACTCTTTCAGAATCTTATCCACCATCCTCTCTTCAGCTCCCCTGCTGGAGCTGTTTTCACATCCGTGAAAATCTATTAAACTCTAATGTTTGCTTTTGTAACAAAGTCCTCCAAGACTGCAAACAGCCTTCCTTTTCTCTCCCTTTTTACTGTTTAATAACTTGTACAGAAATAGCCATGCTGCAGATCTGACAAAAGCCAACCCACCACAAACCGTGAAACAAACATGCACATAAAAACTTGGGGCAGGGGAGGAAACCCTCCAAAAATCCACAACCTATTTGAGACTTTATAAAGACTCCTCCCAGCCTCACCATGGGGTGTTTGGCCTCAGCCCACCCCCCACAGAAAATATTCTCTTTTTTCCCCTTGTGAGAATACTGACAAATGTGGGTGGCAGCCTGGGGCTCTTCTCCTGGCTCACAGCATTGCCCAAACACACACAGCCCGCCTCCATGCTAAAGTAAAACTGCAGCATTAAAATATTTCTGCGTGCTGCATCTGTTCTCACCACCCACAGTCTTGCTCCTGCCTTGCTGCTCTTGCCTACTGGCGTGAGTATTCCAGCTTTAGATAGAACTGTTTTAGGGATACAGGCCAAGAAGGTTAACGACAGTTAGCTTTTGTTGTTTGGGTTGAATATGGTTAAAATCTGTGCCCACACCCAGTATTAATAAACAGGCTCAGTCCGTGGCAGTGGACAGGTTCATCCCTGCAGAAGAGAACTGCCAAGTGAGTGCCAGCAACTACTCCAAGTCTGTGCAGCACCGCCTGCAGAAAGTGCTCTGTACTCTTCCTTACTGACGTTCTTGGGTTGGATGTCTTTGGGAAAGCTGCCTGTTTTCTGTGCTAGGATGACCGAAATCAAGCAGCTTTCGACTTCCAAATCCATCCACAGTCCAACTAAATCTTGACAATGAGAAGTCCCTGTTCTATAGCTCTACTACATGGACACTCAGCTGCTGGTCCAAACGTGGCACTCTGAAATTATGCAGGTTCTCAAGCAGCTCTACAATTACTGGAAAGTTAATTCCAGAACTGCTGCAGTGAATTGTTTTTAGCAGCTATTAACCTATGTAAATGTCCATCTGTTCTGATTCCTTTCCACTGCTGAGTGTCCAGTGTCTGTTTTGTGATTTGAAGGTGACTGAACGTTACAGTCAGCTGTGAACAGGAAAGGTAATGGGTCACTAAAGCACACAGAAAGTCAGAATCGTTTGTAAGGTGGAAATGAAAAACCATAGTCTTCATTCTGATAGTCCCTCTCACTACCAGCCTTTATTACTGCTGAAATGAGAAAATCAGACTAGAGGGAAAGTTGTAATTAATGGAGTGAAATTAATCCAGGTCACTCTATTACTCTGGCTTTGCACAAGGGTAACTCTACTCCAGTAACTTCAGCTGAGTTTTTCTGGCACAAACCCACTGTAAGCAAAAGCAAAATTTAGCCTCTCGTTTGTTCTCATTAGGCTCCTGGCCCTTAAGCATCAGACTGACTGGAAACAGTTTACAGCCTTCAAGTTAGAAAGGAGAAAAATCTGACTAACAAGAAAAACACAAGTGTGCCAAATAAATATGGTACTGTTTTATAGACTACAGGATCAAAAAGATGCAGAAACACTTGTCTTAAAAGAAAGGTGACAGGGCTTAGCAAGAAAGCACTCTTAATGGCTATAGCTGCTACTGAAACTGCTGCCTCTTGTCACTAATCTTGGGCAAACTGCTTTTTTTTTCTTTCCTCTTAAATGGAAACCATAATCCTGCTATGAAGCAGAGCAGCCACGAATTAAGAGTTTTGGTAGCTATTATAAAAGGTTAGATTTTATGACAGATAAGACAATATTTCTGAGGTTTCTTAAAGCATGACTGTGATGAGAATGATGATAAAAGCACCCCGTGTATCAGGGTGAGCACAGGAGACATTACATATTTTGCAGTCTAAAAGTAGCAGAAAGCTTGTTAGTTTTGAAGTGACTTGGAAACAAGCTGTCTCCATTTTGCAAAGGTTCCTCCCTGTGCTGCCAATCACAGCCTTAGACTCCTTTTCTAGGTCTCTGTCTCTTTATTAGAGCAAATAGGAAGCGACAGTAATGACACCAATGATGGATGCAGTATCTGCGATACAGTTTTCTCCCATTTCTCTCCAGGGATTGGGCTGATTAACAAATCTGAATTTGTGTTTGCAGTCACGGACTATTTATGGGGCTTGAGAACGTCAGCAGTCATGGAACTTCATACCATATATTTTTCATCACCCCTTTTTTTCCCAGAGCAAACAGCCTGTTCAGGAATGACCACGGTTTTGACTGTAATCATTCATCTAACTGCTTATTTGTGCCTATTTGTCCCAGACACATAGAAAGGCTTGGATTGGAAAGGACCTTAAAGATCATCTCGCTCCAAACCTCCTGCCATGGGCTGGGTTGGTCTCCACCCCTTAGTTCAGGCTGCCTATCCAACCTGGCCTTGAAGGCACCATTCGCCTCCAGAGATGAGGCAGAGATGTGGGACGTGCAGAGGCCAATCCTCACCTGCATCGGTTAGGGTCAGTTCAACTCTTGCACAGCAGCCAAATCACTGGTTCTAAGATACAGACTTGCTCTTAAAAAAGCTTGTCTTGCCACAAATCTTTAGTTCTGAATAAATAGAGAAGCTATTTAGAGCTAAAACTAGCATTTGCATAGCCCTGCAAAGACTTCAGCAGAAGCCGGTATCTGAGAATAGGAACAAAACGTAAAACATGTTTGAAAGAAGGATGGCCATTCTCAGAAATAACTCAGCAGAGAGCTAAAATAAACCACACCCCATGGCAATGGTTAGCTAAAATATTCTATCCTATCTTTTATTAACTGTAACAAGAACAGACTAAGAACTGCTGACAATACACACATTTTACAGAGAAAACGGGTACCATGAGACATAAAGGACAGTGACGCTGCAGGCCAGGACAGCACTTGTGCTGTTCCTGAGGATCACAGCTCACATGGTTCTGTTTTAGTAAGGCTATAAGTCACTGCATCTCTCAAATCTCTCTCTGCTGGACTGCATTTCTATAGAGGATTCTTTGTTTGCACCTGGATGTGTTTAAGAGCCGTCTGGATGTGGTGCTCAGGGATATGATTTAGCGGAGGGTTTTTAGAGTTAGGGTACTGGTTAGGCTGCGGTTGGACTTGATGGTCTTCAAGGTCTTTTCCAACCTGGGTCATTCTATGATTTTCTGGAGAAGCGTGTTTGTCCCAACTGAACTTCACATTCATTTAGTCCACTTCCCCGTTCCTATCCAAGGAAGGAACCATCGAGTGTCTTTAACTGTTCTACCCCAGTGCAGCACCCAGGGCGCACTCCCAGGTGGCTTATTTCACTGGTAACCTTACACCTGCTGAAGATCTTATTGATACGGCAGCATTCCCTGTATTTCCTTTTTCTGGAAGAACTGGCAGAGTGAAACTAACATAAACAAACTCTTGCACCGAGACACCGGCAGACTGGCTTAGCCTGTAATTTGTTTTCTTGCACTGTTCCTCCAGGATGACTGCATAGCTATTTGCAATACCATAAAAAGGTACAAGAGACCAAGCCCTGCCCTTCTCGGTCAGTCATGACCCAGTAATTTGTGGTGGCAACTATCCTAGTATAGTAGGAGGGATGCAACGGCACCATGCTTAGGTGTTTCATGTGTGCCAATAAAATGGAGCAAGCATAATGTTATCTGGAGCAGGAATAAGAACGGTCACTGTCAGGGCTCAGCTCCAGCAAGTCTTCCAGCTCATTAATCACGTGCTCCCAACCCCACTGTAAAGACAGGTTCTTCCCCCAGTTATTCTGCATTTAAATGCGGCCTTGTCTGTAGGTAATGTACAACCTGGGACTGTTCTACATGACGGAGATTTAGATACTACAAGGAAATTGTGCTTCTAAGATGTTTTCTTCTGCAAAACCATTAGCATGATTAGCATAAAACCCGTATGAGACCCCGCATAAAATCCAAAGCAAACATGTAGGGCAAATGAAATCAGTGCAGTAATACCACGGCTTACGTTTGCCCAGAAGGATTTCATTTTCTGCACCCTGAGCTGATGGGGCCGGCCCAGAGCAGGGCCATTGGGATGCTCAGGGGGCTGGAGCACCTCCCGGGTAACAACAGGCTGAGGATGCTGGGCTTGTTCAGCCTAGAGAAGAGGTTCTGGGGAGTACCAATACTGATTTGCATACCTTTTAAGGCCTAAATCAGATGCTAAACACTACTGAAGTGCTGAAGATCTAAGACAACATCCCAAAAGTAGTTACTACCATTCATATGACTGAGAACAACTATTCTGCCAGGCAGGTGCTCAGTTGTTTTTCTTATTCTTCTTAAAAAGGGGAAAGAAATACAAACCTTACTGTGAACACAGTGCTCCACTTCTGTCTTTGCTTCCAAACAAAGTGAACTTTATTTCCCCGGGCAGTTGATCTATCAAGCTTCATAGGTTCTTAATCGCACGTTAAACAGATGCTCTGTGATGCACTCTGCCTGGTGAAGCAGAACACCTACCCACTGTGGAATGTTCTCACTATATAGAAAGTGCTGTGCTAAGTAACCCGCTGGTTATTACCTCTGCAAACAGCAAGAAGCTGCTCCCTAATGCCAAGGGAAAAGATAGAAAGGGAAGAGCTACGTGACTATATAACAGAGAACCAGCAGAAAGCCATTAAGCCCCCTCACAGAGCTCCTGAAGCAGAAAGCTCGCTCAAAAGATGCAACAAAAGAAAGCACATGGAAGCCCCCGTTTGTTCTGAGCACACCTTGCACACTAACGTGTCACCCTGCTGACACACTGACTGAGCTTATGATCTCCAAGTGAAACACGGCCCTTCTATTCACATTTCTGTACCATCAGAAATGCCGATGATTTGTGTTACTTCTTAATTTCTGCCTCAAGCTTCTTCATTTATACTCTAAGCCGATGCAAGTTTTCCTTCCAGCAGGCTGTAGGCCACATTGTTCTGTATTAGAAGAGCATGATGAGTTTTATATGTTTTTATTCCAGTTACTGCAGAATATTAAGAAGGGTGAGAGCAAGAGGGCAAAATTCTCCCACCCAAATCTAAGCTGTCAGAATGGAGGGAAAAAAAAGGAGGAGGGGGGACTCTGTGATAATACTGTATGACTCAGAGGCTTTGCAAACCACCTTCAGAAATACGGCTGGGCAGGATGAAGGCTCCCTTCTCTTTCTCTGCTCCATTTACACATTCCCAGGACTTGCTGCAACAGGAAACACCAACATTTTCCTCCAAATCTTCAGGGAAAAAGTTTCATGTTTTTGCAGCTGTGCTGGTCAGAATGCCGCTCCCAGCAGCCCCTCAGCTCCCTCCTTAAACGTCCTCCCACTGCTCAGATTTCTTTTAAAATGATGGTGGAATCCTCACACAGGTTCCCAGCAGCACACACACACTGTTGTGATCCAGCAACAGGTAGCTCAGCTCCACCGCACCATGCTCCACTCCTCAACAGAACAGGGGGGAAATAGGATGGAGGAAAAGGAATCTCACAGGTTGAGGTAAGGACAGGGAGGTCAATCACCAGTTACTGTCACCGTCAAAACACTCAGCATAGACTGATTGCTGTAATTTATTACCGGCTGGTAACAAATCAGAGCAGTGAGAGCTAAAGCAAATGCAAACACCTTCCCCACATCCCCAGAGCATAGACAGCACTGCTCAGGCTCAGCTCAGGCCACCAGCACCACCCTTCTAGTCCTGGGTGGATCTGGCTCTGAGCTGAGCTGGGGCAGCTGCTGGAGACCACCAGAGGTCACTGCTGCAGCTGCCATCAAACCCTCGTCGTGCAGACCCGACATACAGACACAGCCCCATCTTTAAAAAGACACAACTTTGCTGTCTTGCAGTTGACAGAGCAGCTGCTATACAGCATTGCCAGAAGGAATCCAATGCAGCTCAGTGACTACAGCAAAAGACTGAACTTTTTTTTTTTTTTCTATTTCTTTGCCTGTTTCAGGATCTGTAAGTTGCTGCAGTGCACGTGATCTGTCCAAAGCTGCAGATGGGAACAAAGGCTTTTTAATTTCCAGGTTGCTCACCTGGTGCAATCTACATTAGGAACTTTTAGAAGTTCCTCCGCAAAGCTGAGAGCATCACAGCAAATCTTCATCTCAACACCTACATAAAAAGAACAGTTTTCCTTTGCTCTCCCTGGCAACATTAAGCACATTTAAGTTGTCAGAGCTCACAAAACAGCCCTGAAATCTTCATCCAGCTTGTACTTTAATAAGAACAGAAAGACAGAGCAGCCCTATAAGTTCACTTACCTTGCCTGTAGCTGGGCACTGCCGCATACACAGCAAAAGGAAGAGGCTGGTCACTGGTTGAGAATATGAATACAGATGGGCTAAATTTAAGCAGAAGGGCCAATATTACAAGACAGCAGCAAGTGAGATACAAGTCCAGTTCAGCTCTTTTCCTGATAAGTACTCCAGCTGAATTAAAAAGACCAGCCAGCTGTATTATAGGATCACAATAGTGATGAAGTGCTACATGTGCATGTTAAATAGCTGCATTCGCACTTATAATGCTTGCCTAAGTACACACTTCCACAACAGTAGGGATACTCCAATATCTTAAAACATATGTACATATATGTTATTTTACAGCAATGAGACCGCACACAATATACAGTGCTAAGAACAGTAACATCCTTCAGTGCAGGTCTGCTGTTTGCAATGAACAGCTGGAAGCATTCCGCCTCCAGACTGGGCAGATCTCCCTTAGAAACTCTCACTGGCCAAGATTTGTCTTACAAGGGCTCAGAAACGAGAGCCGCCTGGGTTGGTTCTGTGTGTGAGCACAGCCCAGCAGCACAGCCCAGCTGTAACCTGAGGGCAGGTGTGGGACGGAACATTGCCCTCAGCAGCACAGAGCTGCCCTCACGCACCGATCTGCCTCACAGGTACTGAGACTGAAATAGCACACCCAGTATTTATAGGCCCACAGAGCACTCCAGGAGGGTTAGTCACCGTGTGTGACGATGGACACAGCCCTCCTCCGAGGTCTAAAAATAGGAGGCTGCAAAGGACTCCTGCAGCAGCTCTGCTGAGTGATGCAGTACTGCTCACCATCAGCAGGAACACTGATTAACTCGGGGTTCCCCTGCGGTTACTCAGTGATATTCAACTCCTGCACTCCTTGCACTGAGCACAGCTAAACTACTACGCAATTAATCTGCGCAACCCTTGATTCTAAACGAGGGCTGGTAACTCTTGCTGACAAATGCACTTGACAGAACTGCTTTCCTGGCACCCCCAACGAGCAGAACACGTTCTTATAAGGCAGAGGTGAGGTCAGCTGAGCCTTTTGTGTCACTTCATTCTTACTGTACACTCACCCAGCGTCAACAGCAAAACATGGCTTTGCAGTCTTCAAAGCAAAAGTGAACTCACTGGATGTGAAAAGCACCTCTGCAGAAATCCCCAAGGCAAACAGGTCAGTGTTAAACAGCTGCTGTTCAGAAAGAAAGCAGGACTGACAGAATGCTGGAAGGTACCTGAGGCGGCTGCACTGAATCTGTGCTGTGCACAGAGCTCTGAGAAAGACAGCATTCGTTCTGAATCCCTTCCAGCACACACCTACACTGATGCATTTATAAGAAGGAATTCAAAAAACCCGACTTCTCTGTCCTTAACTTTCAACTGTACTTTTGAACTTTAGATGCTGGCTGAGGAAAATGCAGGTTTTCAGGACATTGCTCCACTCGGGACAGTGTCAAAAGGGCACAGACTTCAAGAACCTTTCCCACAAGGTGTGTCCCTTCCCGGGCTGTCCTCCGAAAGATGCACGAGAAACACCCACTGACCACAGGAGACAATAAATAGCCATAGGGACAAAGGTGACAGCTGTACAAACATACTTTCAATGCCAGGTTTATCCAGAGCAGCTAAACATTTGGTTCTTAGCCCTTGGGAGCCAACAGATACGGCCTGTCCTCACCATATCCAAGACTAATGAAAGGCAGAGCGCTCCAACATCTGAAAAGCCAAACACGGAGTAAAACAAAGAAGGCGGCTCCTGCCTGCGGCAGAGTTGAGGGAGCCCCGACACCGCTGGAAAGGCCGCGTTTGTTTGCTTGCTGTTTTTCCACCTCCTGGCACGTGCGTGCAAGCCCTCGGGCACAGCTCCGTTTTAGCATTAAAATTACAAAGCATCCGTGGCGCGTCTGACACCGCTCCAAGTCGGCAGCGGCACGCAGCTCTGAGCGAGCGGAGTGGGGCACAAGGAGCACCAAGGGCTGGCACCGGGCGGGCGAAGCATTGCCTCTGCTGGGCATACAAAGGAAGTTCCTCCTTGTCCTATCACTTGTGTAAAAATGTTATTCCCCTCCTACTTATGTTTAAGTATTGTAAAGCCATAGCGAGGTCTCCTTGAAGCCGGACTGAAAAGCCCAGCTCCCTCAGCCTGTCATCATAGCAGCAGCACTCCAGCCCTCGAGCATCCTCATGGCTTCCTCTGGACCATCGCTAGAAGTTCACAGTTTTCCTGCGTTAAAGACCCCAAACCTGGACGCACTACCCCAGCTGGGGCCATACAAGAGCAGAGCATAAGGGGCCGTGCCAAAGGCTTTGCAGGATCCCAGGTAGATGCCATTAGTTGCTGTCCCTTTGTGCAGTGATGCCAACACTCCATCATAGGTCACCAGGTCACCAGGTTGGTCAGGCACAATCTACCCTTGGTGAAGCTGTGCCAGCTGTCTTGGATCACCTGCTCAACCCTCGTGTGTCTTTTGATTCAGAGGGCAGTGAGGCCCTGGCACTGTTGTCTGGAGAAGCTGTGGGTGCCCAACCCTAGAGATGGCCAAGGCCAGGCTGGATGAGGGCAGCCTGTCCTTGTGGGAGACAACCAGCTGTTGGAGGGAGTTGGAAATTTAAGGCCCCTTTCAACCCAAAGCATTCTATGACTGTATGAATTTCTCAGCTAAAGGCACAAGGAAAACGTAAGTACTAACATACCTGATATTAACAGGCTTTCTCCTGTAACTGCCGTGTTGTCTGCATTGCACCTGAGTCACAGTATGTAAACCCATGACCAGAAGAACCAGTCCCTCAATAAAACAAAAGCATGAAAACAGGAACATAAAGAGTCACATACAAGAGTTATAACTGAGTCAGCATCAACCAGGCTGAATCACTGCCAGACAAACAAGGAAGTTAGAAAACTCTGCATAACAGGTATTTTTAAGGGGAGTTTCCTCTTTCAGATTGCCTGAAGCATTTCAAATGGAATTTAATTTGTGAAATATTTGAGGAGCACTATGGAACAATGGTATTGAAAATCAATTATTCTTCAAAGTTAGGTGCAATTACAGGAGCAAACTGACATGCTTTCTAAGTCCAGTCACCGGACTACTGGCATAGAGTGACAGAAACACTAACTTTATCAGTACAAAAAATCAAATTCAGACCATATCTATTTAATGGCCTAAGGCATAGTGACTTCCATCACAGAATGTGTCAGAAGCACACTGATGCACACACATAGCTCCTTCGTGGGTGGTGTGGAGGGCAGCACACTGCCTGTTTAGTGCGCAAAACAGCACTGCACAAAGACTGACACTGGAGACAGGATCAGCATGTTGGTGATTGGAATGGTGACCAGAATGGAAAACCAGGCCAGTAGCACTGTACTGTGATATGTTTTGGAAGTGTAACTTGAAATACCACTTCCACTGTCCTTAACTATTTTGTCTCAGAAATATTTAGGAGAAATGAAAATTCTGTTATTCGCCGTTTAAAGAGAACATGAGAATTATCCATCATTTCACTTGATTCATTCCTGAAGAACCCTGGAGCTGCACATTCAGTACTAAGGAGCCCAGAGTAAAAGGACAAACCACGGGCAGCGTAAAGAAACAAAAGGTTGCGCCTGGTTCTGTTTAAAAGCCATTCCATGAAGGAGATCCAGCAGTCTCTGTCAGTAGTTCTCACATCTGTGATATCATAATCCTGTGGGGTTTACAGTTATGTTTTGGGTTTTTTTTTCCCCTAGAAGGAAACTATTTTATTGCCAGGAAGAAAACATCTGAAATCTCTAGCCAGCAAAATCCACTAAGGAAGGAACTTACAGACTGCGATCATTCTAACTTGGGCTGGACTTTCTGTCCTAGTCCAAAGATTTCTTTATGCTAAATATCTCCTACACCCTCATCAATCTCTTCAATCAGCTTGACTCCTCACCAGCATCCCTCACCCACAGTTGCTCACCTGTTGATTGATCAAAGACCATCCTTCCCTTTTGATTTACGTAAGCCTCTCCCAAAATAAGCTCACAACCAACATTTAAGAAATTACAGTAATAAGCCACCTACTCTGTGCCACTGCCTACATTATTCAGTCATACATTCTACTTCTTCTTTCCCCCTTATGGCTGTCATGTTTGTTTTTTTTCAGATCATTCATTTTCTGAATCCACGCAGGGTTGGTGACAAGGGCTCCTTATCAGCTATAATCATAGTAAGCAATATTAATAACTGAAGACTTTTCTCCTGAAAACTGAGGTGTCAAATTCAGATGCCTGCAGAAGAATGGCAGCTATCACGTAAGAGAAGTTTCTAGCTGCCACAGCTGAGGGACAAAAGCATCGAGCTGTGACTCAAACACACTCCATATGTTCAGAAAGCAAAGAATCCCTACTTTTCATAGTTCAGATAAGACTTCCAATAACTTGAACAGCAAAACCATCAGCTGTGATGCTGTGCCGGTTTGAAGCTGGAATTTGACGGTCATTCGATGTGAGCATGAGAGCAAACACAACAGGGAAGAATCACATGATGAACAATGTGTTCTTCCACACTTCTGCAAAGTTTCACCCAGTGAGAACACAACATCCTGATGTTTTTCCTCCTCTGGTCTCTCAAATCTACTTCTTCTGTTTACAGTAAAGCACCAAGAGAAAGTAAAAGGGCTCACATGACAAGTGTACTTGATAAAGAACATAATAGGATTCGGAAAACAGTAGCATTCCTTGTTAAACAATCGTCTTGCTCCCTATTTATGAAGCTCAGATTTTACTTGAGCTATTTAGGAAAGCACCTTACAGAACAGCAGCTGGTCACGAGTGGAAGGCTAGGACGCATAAATCAGGCCTCAAGTGCAAGGACAGATGAACTGCTTTAACCTCTGCTGTGCACCATGGAAAAAAATCCCACAGACATTTAAACTATTATTGTGGACTCACTCATGGAAAATATTCCACCTGATACCTGAAAACCTTAAACAACAACAGCAGAGAAAGGAATCAGACAGTAACAGAAGCACATGAGCCCTAGAAAGAACAAAAGACAAGGAAACAAAATAATATGGATGCAGAAAAAACACCAAAAGACCCCACTGACATTTAAATGAGATGCAATATTCTGATCTACCAAGTATAATGTACTTCAAGATGTCTAATTACCTTGATGGCCCTTAACTGGGAAACGAGCACAGTTCCTCGTACTTCATTCCTGGCATCAAAGACAGACTTGATCTACTTTCTCCTGCAGCTACACTTGCAAAATACAAAATACAAGACCGTTTTCCCTATGTGGAAATGAGGACTGTGAGCCTCAGCCTTCCTGTGAGACTGGGACGAACAGATTCTGCTTCAGGAGGGAAATCATCCTGATAGTGATGAAACTGACACCCTGAGCAATCAGATCTTGCCTGAAAAATAACAAACTTCAAGACCTTTGGAAGTGAACTCTGCACTATGTTTCCATCTGATTTGATTGTGTTTACAAGTACTAAGAGCACTTTAATACATGCCTGTGCACCACTGCCTGGGTATAATTCTCCTCTGGGAGTGTCATTTTAGATGTTTCACTTACAATGCAAGCAAACAACAAGAAAAGGTCTCTGATGCGTGGCCTTCTGCCTACAGATGCTGTTTGCCTTCACCGAGACCTGCATTCCTTCATGTCCCCTGGGGATTATTAATGTGAGTGGTTTTGTATTTGAAGATCCTTACCTGTACTTTACATATGTCTGAGCTGACACCGCACAGTAACTTAGTGAATTCTTCCAGACTTCAACACTTTGGAATGAAGCCTGCAGCAGATGCAGCTCAGGGTTCTGTGCTCTAATTGCTCTTTATAGTGTTTTTCCCACAGTGAAAAACCCTTCTGTTTCTCATTATGAGGAACACTGACCCTTGAAGGTAAAGCCTGATCAAGTACCTCAGCCATTTCACTGCAGTGCTCTGCAGTGTTGTGCAGTGCTGCATTAAGGTCCTGACAGAACAGTAAGAGCCTTTCCACAAAGCTGTGCCTTTCAGATGCTGCTCCTTTGTCTTGCACCTCCTCCAATCAAAGCCTGGGAAGCCAAGAATTTGAGGACTTATGCAAACAAGAAGGAAAATATCAATTTACTTCATGTTCTACAAAAGTCCTTCAAACATAACAGGCTATTCTGAAACAAACTGAACAAGCAATTAGGCATCATATCCTGCAAGCCTGTGCTCTATGGGTGATGCCTCCTGAGCAGCAGCAGCTGGGAACCTCCACTAATTCAGCTCCTGCAGACCCAGGTGTGGTTTCTTTGTCTTTGCCGTTCTTTCTACTTGCCCTGCAGATGAACTTAATCTATTAATATATAACAGTAAGGAAAGATTTCCCCTAGAGACAGCAGTGAACTTAAAACAACAGGTAACTGGTTTTATTTTCATCTTACAGAGAAAGAAGGTGAAGTAGTACTTCTAAAATCAAGACCTGAATGTTTCTGAATAGCAACAGCGCTTTGATATCTTTTGTTCCTCCCATCTCCACATCACTGGAATCAGAACTCAAGCAAGCTTGATCTGTAAGATGTTACTATTGACAGTATGTCTGATCAGCTTCAGGACCTACACACAGGGACACACAGACATGTTTACCTTCAAAAGAGCAACTGCAGTGTCCTTCATCGTACACTTACATACATTATGCTGAAATATTTCAAACTTAATTGCACGTGGTCCAGAAAAGACACAGACAAAATGCAAACTGCAACTCTTGAACTCCAAATGTGACTGCAATCACAATTAATTAAATCGCTGCACATCAGGCCATTTCATGCATGTTGGAATTATCACAGCTCCAGCTGCCAAAAGGCAGACCTTGTGCTGTTGTGCTCTTATCCTGCATCTCTCTCAAGCACAGAAACCCTTCACTGAGCTTATGTAATCTGAAGAAAAGAGGAAGAAAATTCATCGTGTTTATAGCAGATCGGGGGAGGAGGCCTACAAAGATAATCAGGTCTAACTGCATGACAGCTTCAGGGCTGAGCACAAGTCAGTTCACGTTGAGGACACTGTCCTAACGCCTCCTGGACACTGCTGGAGAGAAATTTCTCCCCAAATCCAGTGTGAACCTGCTCTGGTGCAGCACTGTGCTGCTTGTGCAGCTCTTCCTTCCACTTCACAAAAGCACCCCATTAGTTAAGTTCTGCTCAGCTGTCCACATCAAGGATCCACGTCAGAAATCAGCACCTACACAAACACATGGTCTCACCTTCAGCTGTGGCAGTCCTGCATACAGAGTGCTTGTCTACATAGCAGTGGCCCTGCTCAGACTTTCTGGCTGCTCCCAGTCAGTCCAATGAAACTGACATTACAGACATTTGGTAACAAACAGCTCAGGTGTGGTCGGGGTGGCGCTGGTTGGTTTTTCTCCCTATGGCAGCCATGAGGTCTTCTCACCATTTGCTTTTGGGTCCCTCTACAAAGTGCAAAGAAACACAGTCCGCTACAGATGAGTCAAAAGAGAAGTCTTGGTCAAGTGCTCTAAATTGCTAGTAAAGAAGCCCTGCTTTCTAAAGAAGCCTATGAAATTACTCATCAAAAGGAACCTGAAACTGAATATATCCCTACATCCCACTTCCCAACATGAAAGGCATTTAAACACCGATACATGTACGTGACATCACTGTATTAAAAATAAAGGAGAGAGCGCTGAATGCTTTTTTTCAGAGCTGCTAGGGAACATCAACACAACTGTCAGCATCATCCCTCAGGGCACCTCCAACAGCACTGACAACTTTGTACTTTACAGGCAGACATGAAGTGAGAACTGGGAGTGCTGTTACAGTCCCAGTACAAAGCAATTGCTTTCTAATTGTGCAGCAGCACGCTTTAAGCTTCACAACCAGATGAAACTTTGTTTTGTGTATGACTCTACGATGACTAAGACGAGCAATTCCCTCCTGGTCTTCTAGAAAACAGACTGAAAACCTGTAATTTATTGATACTAAAAAAAATGCAAAACAAATTCACATCACAAAAAACAAGATGCAAAAATGCCCAAGCCTCTTACCTGTCAAGATAGCAGAACAAATGAAACCTTGCAAAGGGAGTATAGATTTTAGCCAGATTTCAGCTGTGACAATTCAAGAAAACATCTTCCATCTCTTTCTGCTTATCCTGAGGCTGTAATTTTTCTTGTCAGTGAAAACACCCCCCGGAGAGCATGCCATGCTCAGGGCTCCCACATGCCACCTTTACCAGATTATCCTCAGGATGTCAACTCAGGGGGGACCCTCAGCTCAACTGCCTACAAGCAACTTTGTTAAGGGACAACTCTGCTATGAGCACAAGCAGGAGTTTGGTCCACTTATTATTTGGCAAGATCAACGTAGAAGTGCTATTCCCACCAAACGCTCTCTCAGCATGACACAGTTGGGAAGGAGAAGCATTTTGCCATCTCTCTGTGAAGCTGCATGGCTCAACAACTATGTTGTGACACTGTAAAGCCATCCAGGACATGGAACTTTCCCTCTGTGCTTCAGCGTAACCATGACGTGCCTGGGGAGGGCAACTCCAGTCTGCCACTCCACCCTCGTCCTGTGCAAACACACACAAGCTATAGTTTAATTATGGGTATTTACTTTCATTTTAAAGGTTTACTGGGAGTTATCTCACATGCTACCTTGTTTCAACGATACTGTGCTCAACTTTTGATACCAGCAGTTGCTGTACCAATAAAAATAAATCCAACTAAGCAATTATCACAACACAATTATGGTCTAACTAGTACTTGCCAGAGTAAAGGCAAATAGAAGGATGAAGGAGTACAGCCTAGAAGAACGTGAAAACCTACGAACAACATTGTTAAGTATCCATATAGCAGGGAAAAATACCCAAGCAGACAAGAACCGATACACGAGAATTAAATGTTAGAGGCACCAGCTGCCAAGAGTGAGCTGTCTGTTCACAGTGGTCAAACTACACTTCAAAATGACGCCAGCAGACAACGAAACCAGGAATCAGGTGCTCCCACGTCCTCACACCAGGCTGCAGTAGGGCACATTTCTTCTTTCTGCAAACAAAGCCTTGTTCCAGTCACACCGTGAGACTGATTCATGTTATTGTTTGCACAGTCTGACAGTGGTTAAAGCACATTTAATAGAACAAATAATACTAATACCCTCGTGGTTCGCACATTTTACCAATAGAAGAAATTCTAGTTAATAACTTATGTCTGCATTAATCTGAAAATGATTGCAAAGAAAACCTATCATAAAGGAAAGCAGAACCTCCTTAGGTTGTTCAGAATGAACACTGACAGCCAGAGTGTTGGACCTGGGTGTTAAGGGGATGTGTGCAAAGTCATTCTTAACATAAATACTTCTGAAAGAACAGGTTTATGTGACAGCCTCACATGTTCAAGAATCAGTTATGAGCCTGCTATCCGCAGCACAAGGAGGCAGGAGGAATACTGATAAAAGTCTTCAGAGACTCCCTGGTTCCTTTCATTTGCAGCCCAATTTTGGGGGAAATGTAGGTCACATTTGCAAGTTTGCTATAAAAGCGTGTGAAATAGGTTTTTTTTTAAGAGGGAAAAAGCACCCAAGATTGTCACATAGTTTAAATCTACCTCAAGCACACAGGCCTTAAAAAACAAACATAAGCAAAGCTCTCTAGGCAGGAATCTCAGAGTGCCAGGAAGGCGTTTTCTTGCCTCATTTGTTATCAAGCCAAATACAAAAGTTTGTTCAGATAAGTAAAGCTGCAGAGCAGTTGGGACATAACGTATATCTCAGATTTAATCTCAGTTTTTAAGACTAACATCTGATAACCAAAACCACTCTGCTGTAAGTTGCAGACACAAATATGTAGAAATCTGCATGCTTTCCTCTTTCAGCATGCCACAGGACATGGGTTGCCTGGCTTATACATCTCACCCTCCAGGAAAAACAAAATAAATCCATTCTTTTTTTTCATCTATAGCAGGCACAGAATATTATGCAATTACAAGTTCTCAAAACATCATAAATTTAAACAAAGAGATTCTAGCACCTCCTACATGTAGCAGCCTAACCACAGCGTCTCACTCCACCCAGCTGCAGCTCTGCACGGGCACAGCAGCAAACCACGAGGAGGTAGGAAAGCCCAATTCAGCTGCACATCACAGTAACTGGCGTGCTGACTATCAGAGTGGTGGAATCCTTCCTCAGTACAAAAGCTAAAACGATCTGTAGAAACTGATTCATATTGCTACCAAAAGAATCTCTAAAGCTTCAGGACTTTAGAAAAGGAAGGTGAGCTCCTGTCTCAATAGGGCATCAGTCCAAAAGCGGACAGCAATCAGATGAGTTTTTCATAGCCCCACCACAAGCAGAACAGATGAAACAAGGCTCAGGAAGGAGAGACAAGTGAAGTCCTCTGATAAGCACTGCTCTATGAAAAAGAAGTTGGCAATGAGTGCCATGATTGTTTTCTGTTCTGCATGTCATAGAAATGGAAATAATGCTTTGGCACAAATAGCCATCTCTGAATCAATCAGCTGTCCACCACCAGAATCACAGCAGGTGCCGCAGATATGGCAGCTCAGCCTACAAGAGGTGATGGCATCCTTTTTGAGAATAGTTTTGTACTAATCTGACTGTGAAGCCCCACGGGAGCTGGTCTTACCCTCCACTATTGGTATGACTGAAGCTTTGCTGAGGAAATTTTAATTTCTCACTTTCCTTTTTACTATACGCTCTGGGTGTCTGGATGAGGAGCTATGAGATGTGGTTGTGGCAGCAACGGCGATGGGAGGGCGGTTGGACTGGATGATCTTGTAGGTCCTTTCCAACCTTGTGATTCTATGATTCTATGAGAAGCAAAATCACAGAAGATAAGCAGGCAGCAGGAGGGTCTCTCAGTGCTGTGAAACATCCCAAGTTTCTAAAGCCATCTTTCTCTAGCAGATGAGAATATTCTCCATTTCCTACAGGCCAAACTTAGTTAGGACTGAATAAAGAAGTTGAACCCACTGAGAGACCAGGCAAAGGCAGAAGAGGCAAAACTTACACGGTGTTCACAGTCCAGAACAGGAAGGCCTGTCTGTTTCAGAAAGACTTTGGCTAAATGACACTCTAAATGGATACATATAATAGTCATTAAGAACCTCACGTTAAATGAAATCCAGTGAACCCTGGCAAAACAGAAAATGGAAGCATTAAATGAAGAGAATCACCCTGCCACAATTAGCTTCTGCTTCTTCCCTCTCATTCAAAGTAGTTTCAGGTTTGCTGTTGTAAACTCAGCATTCACGAGCTGCTTCTGCACATCAAGTTCCTCAAATTTCAGAAGCAAGGTGTGCAATTTAAAGTTTGGTTCCATTGCAGTTCATTCAGTGCTGTTCTGTTCCAACACATACAAACCTTACTCTTATTTTCGGGCAAAAACCAAAGTGATGGGGTTTGCTTGCTGCTTGCTGTGGCAGATGGACTTACTGACTTTCTGTCTTTGTTATCTCATGGATTTCACTGTACAATGGAATTTTATCTCTCACTGTCTTGTTTGTAAATAGGTGATAATTCTTCCACAGCTTCCAAGTGAGCTGTTAAAATAAATGGAGAGATTTCTTGTAAAATATTTGGATTATCTTCTAATCTACAGGTCATATGCCTTCCCATTCTTGATTGGATAGAACAGCCAGCTCCTTTCGACTCCATATGAATATTCCCCCAAAACACACTTCTTGTGAGAGGTGGTAGAGGTGGGTGAAGCTCAGAAATAAAGGGAGGAACAGATTCTCCTTCAGGAACAGCAATAGTAGAGGCTACACGGTGCCTGGGTTAGTTCACTCAAGAAACTAACAACTATTCCCTCCATGTTGTTCTTCTGTGTTTGCTCTTATAAATGAAGCTTATCGTTCGTGCTTGCTTGTGGATTTGACCAGCTGCACTCTTAGATAGCTGAGAGAATTTCTATCAAAACACTATTTAAAAGCTCCAGCCATTCAAGGAACTTCAGGCTTAAGGTCTGGGATTTAAAAATACATATATATAAATATATATGTTACATATGTTATAATTATTTGACTACCTTCTATATTTAGTTTACATACCACCGGGTCAGGGAAAGTATAAAGTCCTCCCAGCTCCCAGTCTTAGCCACAAGTTACCTAGAAAAGACAAAGCTTTCATCCTCTGCCTTGAGGATTAGATATAAAGGATCCTGACACCTTGCGAGGTATATTCTTTTTCTGTCAGCGTTTTCTGCTTGTATGTTTCTTTCTTTGTTTGTTTTGTATATGATTTTATTATTATTGTTCTGTTTTTCCTTGCTTACTATGGGAGTTGGAGAAAAGTACAAGGTATAAAACGTCCCATCAACTCTAAAGCTTAATGCCCTTCTTAAATGGTTTAATATGTTCTGAATTGGTCAACAGGGAGAAGTGTTTGGAGGCTGAATGAATGTCTTGCATGTTGCTGTGTGTGCCCTTTATTGCTGTACACTGTAGTCTATGTAAGGACTTGTTCTCCAAACCATCTGAATGTTTGTTTGCCATGATGCAGCAGCTGTCTCCTTCGTAAAGAAGGAAGCACGAAAAAGACCACATTAAATTCATTCATTCTTAGCAGAAAGGAAACAAAGAAAAGAATTTTTAACCTGCTGTTAGCCATGTTTGGAAATAAAAAATCACTGTTTAGAAATACCTGGAAAGTAAGTACACCATTCTGGAAAGTCAAATAAATGTGGTGCAAAGCAAACTGTCTCTGGCTTTGCCAAATCAGGCCTTCATTAGCCAAAGGATCCCTCCCTTTTTCTCGTAGTGAGAAAGAAATTCCTTTTATGGTTCTACTATTTTCATTAGTTATTTTGGGAAGATTATCTCCAGTCCAGCAACTCAAAGGTTTTGGGATGTACCTCTGGTCCCAGTTCACCTTGCTGAACCTGTCAACAAAACTAACATCACCTGTCACAGAATGATAGAATCATGAGAGCTGGAAAAGACCACTTAGATCATCCAGCCCAATCATCAGTCCATCACCACCATGTC
Source organism: Coturnix japonica (assembly GCF_054131305.1). Taxonomy (NCBI): domain Eukaryota; kingdom Metazoa; phylum Chordata; class Aves; order Galliformes; family Phasianidae; genus Coturnix; species Coturnix japonica. The sequence continues at coordinate 4,708,983 of NC_140689.1, forward strand.
CACTAAGCCTCCTCTCCTCCTTCTTCACTGACCTTGGTGACTGCAGGGCTGTTTGTCTCACATCATTCTTGCTCATAGCTCTCACATATGCTATGCAGTGGTTTGAACCTTCCTTAACAAAGTTATCACAGAAGTGCCAGCAGCATCACTCCTTGACTCAGCTTTGGCCAGCACTTGAACTGGTTCTGTCTGACATGGGGCAACTACTGGCCTCTTCCTACAGAGAACAACACTGCAGCCTCTTTGCTGCCACAGTCCAGACATTAGACACACATGTGTAACCCCTTCCTTTCACTCCCAAAGTGCACGCACACACCGGTACCACAATGTCCTTGTGCAGCTCCAACACTCTGCACACCCCTGTGCACACACATATATGTGCATGCTCGTCCTTGCACACATACCCACAGACCTATACACACCTGAGCAACCCCACTGGTTTGGGCAAAGGACATCTGAACATCAAGACAGTAGTTTCGGTCTCTGAGTTTACACTTAGAGAAGTCTAATCTGGGACAACACAAGTCAGTGAATATTGGGCCAAATCCTTCTGTACTTAATTTTCTTCATCATCATTGTGAAGACGAATAAAACAACAGCACGTTTCTCATTGTTTTTAATGTTCTTTTATTTCTATTGTACAATAAAATTTACATATAAATATGTTCAATATAAATTTATTTTTCCCATGAAACACCTAGACATTTTATAGTTTGAATAAGAACTGCGTCTGCTTTGTGTTTCTTTCCCATTTACAAAACTCAGTGCTTTTAGGTTTATGCAAAATTGTTGAGGATGAGATCACATTGATCTGCTTGGTTCATGCAATCTAACCTGGATACATATGACATAGGAACGTGGTCATCCAAGAAATTCTCAGGAATCAGTGAAGTAAGATTTAGGGTGATTAGGCCCTGGAACAGCCTCCCCAGATTAAGTAGTCACAGCACTGAGCTTGCCAGATTTCAGGAAGTATTTTGGACAGTGCTCTCAGACACAGGGTCTGATTTTTGGGTAGTCCTGTGTGGATCCAGGAGTTGTACTTGATGATCTTTTTGGGTTCCTTCCAAACTGGGATATTCTATGGTTCTATGGTGCTAAAAGTATGTTTAGTCAACAATGCAAACCATCTCTCATACTCTAATAACAGAGCATAAGATGATTCTGTCTGTATTAGGTGGGATGAACTCAGGATATATTCTGAAGTAGGAGCAGTGTTTGGTCATGTGTTATTTCACTCGGAAAATCTGGTAAGACCATACCATAATTCAGGGCAGACAGCAGGCCAAATCTTCACTGAGCTGAGAAGGTAGCAGGATCTTTGGCAGGTACAAGTGGAGTTCAGACACAGTATTCATGTGAATGAATCACCACATCTTTCTGTTTTGCAAAAGGTGATGTTGATCTCTTAAAAGAGGCCTACATATGCCACAAAGACTTCTGACCACATTTCTAGTGCTCCTACCAGGAAGTTTCAGAGAAAATATCAACTCGTTGTTCCTGTAACATTTCCTCTGAATCTTGTTGGATTTGATGAACTTTGCTGAATTCAAATCAGGGTTTCCAGGGGAACTCTGCCAGTTTTTCAGCAGTGCACCGTGACGTTCACAGCTCCGAGGCAAATCAGTTACATGGACTAACTGAGGACCAAGGATTCTTTTACTTCAGGGTCTCCAGCTCAGGAAGATGCCCTCTGTGATGACAGCTCTTGAAATGAAGAAAAGGGTCTGGGGCCATGAGCTGGCACTCAGGGTGGTATTTTTAGTGATTGGGTATATCCATAAACAGTTATTTTCTGCTCTTATCCAAGTTTCCTCAAGATGGACTTTCCCAAAATTTGATGAGGTGCCCTTAATCTGTCAACATCTGCTTATTCTATCTTCTTCTCTTTTTAAAAATGCCATATTTTAAAATGAACACTGGAAATTTTCTCTTCTAAGCATTTCTTCTTCCAACACCCCATCCCGTTGACTGAGCATGAGCGTGCCTTTAGTCACTTGGAAAGACAGGACTCATCCTTTGCTGTTGAGGAAAGAGTGGCTCGGAGCTCGTGCTGCTGCCGGGTGCCTGGGACTGGAGGCCTGACTCCAAGTCCCCCTCCAAGAGGCTCGGCTGCTCCTCAGTGACAGTGACTTCGTCCTGCTTGGAGGTGCCGCTGTTGGGGCACTCGGGTTGTGTTTGGTCTGGGCTGCTCTGCAAAGGCACCAGGCCACAGTCCAGGCTGGTGACTGTGTTTTCTGGCAGGCTCAGATCAGCCCCTTCAGCAGAGCTGGGAGAAATGAGTGCCTGAACAATGACCTCCTGCTCTCCGTCGCTGCTGGCACACGGGAGGCTCTCATTTGAATTGCAGCAACTTGTGCTTCCCATGAGGTCTCTGTTGATGGAAGCACTCTCTGAGCAATCAGCACTTGACCTGGCTCTTCTGGGTTCACAAGAGCTCGATTCACCTAGGAAGGAGTGGATACACAGGAGTTAGCATCCAACTTCCTCTGCCCATGGAGGCAAAGGCTTCAGAGAAAGCCTTTTTCATCCTTTGGGAAAACAGGGGTCAGCTGAAGATGTCAGGTATGGGCTTGAACGCCAGAAGGAGGTACAAGCCCACTGAAAGCATGAATTCTACCCATGTTGCTGACAAGCAGTGCTTTGAAAGCTGGATTTGCACCCTTACCTGCCAGGACCACGCGTTCTGCTTTGGAAGGCTCCCTGGCACTGCTCTGCAATTGGTGTTTGGCCATATGGGATCGTTTGCGCAGGCAGAAACAGGAACACCAACTGCCAGCAGGTGATTCCTTCCTCTTGCCGGGAGAACATGGTCTGCAGAGAAAACAGAGCAGTCGTGGTGCAGGGTGAGGGAAGAGCTGCACCGAGCCCTTGCCAGCAGTTCCCTACTCCTGGCACTGCCTGCTTACTGCTGAAACACAGCTTAGAAACGCGCTCTGTTTCAAACAGCAGAGGATGCTTCCATTCCTACAGCTCAGCCCTCAAGTCCTGCTGGCTACATTCCTCTCAACCGTGTCAAGCAAGATGCGGAGCATGTGAGCAAAGGCTCAGCAGCAGGACAGGAGCTGGCAGGCGTAACTGCTTTCTGAGAAAATGGTGCAGCCATAAGGGAAGCTCAAAAGCATCTCTGACTCTTACGTTAACACCTCCTTGGCCTCAGCTCACTGCCATCTTTAATTTCTAGTGCCAGCAAGTCCGACCAACAGCTCTGCTTACAGGAGAAGCGCAATTGGTTTCAGGTGCGTGGCCCTGAAATCTGGAAAACCCCAGTGTTTCCAGGTACAGGCAGCACAGGCCAGGATAGACACCAGCGTGGCTTTCTGCATCTTGTGACTGCCTGCCCAACCAGGAAGGAAAGGCACCTTGTGTGGCTGAACTGAGCCCATAGTGCAACTGTTTTTTAGTTGAGTGCTTGGAGATATAATGGACAAAAAATAAACCAATAGAAATCACCTGAACAATGATGATAGGGGCTGGAAAGGGAATTCCTCTTTCTTTACCTTTCAGATGGAAAATCAATGATTGCGTTGAAGTTCCTCAGTACAGCTGCAGGCCCTTCCTCCACTTGTATCTTGCTGCTCCGTGTTGCAACAGGAGAGCTGCTCTGGCCTCTCCTCTCAGCCTGTGCCTCCTGCAGTGTGAGCAGCTTTGTGGATGGAGACACCCACACAGACTTGGGCCCAGGCAGAGAACTGTGCCCTGCAAGGGAAAACCACAGGTGAGATGGAGGAGGAAGCAGCAGCACAGCCATCCCAGTTCTGCATTTCTCTCAGACTTGCTTATCCGAGACACTGGAAGAAGAGGAGCTCAAAATAACCGTGTGCTCAGAGGTATGCTCATGGCAAAGGACACAGCCACAATTAAGAGCAGCTCACTGTATCAAAAACAGGCAAACAAAAATCCTAGAAAAACTAGGGGTCTGGGATTTCAGAAAGCTTTGCTGCCACATTTCAATCAAGCTTCAACTGCTTGCAAAAAATCTTAACAGCAGTGATGGTTTTCTCCATGTAAGGTTTGTGTTTGGACACACTAAGGATCCAGGAATGGGGCACCATATTCTAATCTAAGCCCAGAAGCCTGCTGTCTCCTCAACAGTAATAGAATTTTCAAAGGTCTTGGAGAAGCCCTGGATTGGATGAAGCTGTCAGATCAAGATCAAGCTAATGGAGGAAGATGCTCACCTACTCCCTCTCCCATGGCTGGTGTGGATTTGGAGCAGAAGATGACATCTGTGTGGCTGATGAGTAATTCCACAACAGCTGACTGTATCTGCAGCTCCATGCAAGCAGCTTTTCATGCGCAGGAAGATTGGCTCTGCTGGGATCTGAAGAAAAGGCAGATCTTACAAGTCATTTCCCCGAGGTCACTTCCCCAAGTCTGAATTTCTGTAGCCAAAAACTGTCAAGCTGGGCTCTGGAGACTTCCACAGTGGGCAAACAGCGATGCCACTGATGTGATGCCACTAATTCTCCTGGATGATCAGAGACACAGCAGTCCCAGCTAAACAAGTGAGTAGAAACTGTCATCTAGAAATTGTGCACCTGGGTTGGGGGACAGCAGAACTAAGCATCGTGTTGAAATGGAAGAAGAAGTTTACCTTAAGAGGTTTGGAGCCCACACTATCGCTAAGTTCTTAGCATGCATGTTTATCACCGAGCAGATCCCTGCCAGAGAAATCAAGTGTCTTATTAAGTCCCATGGGGACAGTGCACTGGTGGTCAGCACTGAGGCAGACTTGATGCCTTCCAAGAGGCATCTGGGGAACACAGAAACACAGAATGACCCGGGTTGGAAGGGACCTCAAGGATAATGAAGCTCCACTCCCCCTGCCTGGCAGGGCCACCTATCTTCCACATTTACTAGACCAGGCTGTCCAGGGCCACATCTAACCTGGCCTTGGACACCTCTACGGATGGGGGATCCACAACGTCCCTGGGCAGCCTGTTCCAGGACCTCAGCACTCTCCTAGTAAAGAACTTTCCCCTAACATCCAACGTTAATCTTCCCTCTTTCAACATAAAACCATTTCCTCTTGAACTGATATTATCGGCCCTTTCAAAGAGTTAACACCCCTCCTGATTATACACACAGCCCGTGCCATCAAGGCCAAGCGGTGCAAGCACTGGGCAGCTTTACAGCCTGATTGCACAGTGCAGCTCCTCGCAGCAGGCATTCGTCTCCAAGTCCACTTTGCTATTAACCCCATTCTACCAATAGCAGGAGAACAGCAAAGGAAAAGGAATTCTCACAACCATTGTGAATAGCTTAAATAAGCACCTCCTGGCACCACCACAAGTGCCATCAGTGAGAGGCAGGATGTGGCAAAGACGTGACTCATGGGGCTAACAGAAAGAAGACCTCAGAGCTGGGGCACTGCTACAACCACTAACCAGGATGGCCAGGGAACTGGTACGTGTCATTTCCAAGACATTGCCCTGAGCTTATAGAGATCCTGGCATACAGCTGCTCGGTCAGCAGAGGGTTCAGGAGCTCCCTGAAATACATCTTACACAGGGAGCTCATGCTGTGAATGTCTTGGACGCTGAGCTCAGGAACCTGCTCCATATTGAATTCATGGCTGCAGAGAAGGACACAGAATTGGGCAGAGGGCTTTGAGGAAGATGAAAACAAGTCCAAAGCCACACAAAATACAGTCAAGAAAAGGAAGGACTTCTGCAGAGCCTTCCATACGGTCTCACATCACAGTTAGAAGCAGGAGAGCTCTTGTGGCACAAAGCTTGGAGCTGGAGAAATCAAGGCTGCCTCTAAGATAGTGCTTGCTAAAAGACTTGTGCTCTAGACACCTCACACCTTCAGTGTTCTTCTTTGGACATATCCCAGGATTTCGGTGTCCTTCTTGCAGTGAGGGGCCAAGAACTGAACACAGAACTCAAGGTGAGGACTCACCAGTGCCAAGTACAGGGGGATGATCGATTCCCTGCTCCTGCTGACTCCAACCTTCTGCATTCCAGTTCCAATCTAAACCATTCCTGCTGTGGTAGTACTTGAATCCTCATTTGGGGCTGGACCTCAACAGGTCAACACATCAGAAATAACACAATGTGCATCTTGAAGACGTGTCTCAAAGCCCAGAAAATCCAACTCTCTGACCTTGGCACAACTCACCAACCAAGAGCCAGGCCTTGACAACTTGGCTGATCTGAGCACATAGGAGGGGGCCAGACAGTGGACCAGAAGTGTCCATTTCCACTGAAGCTCCTTGTAGAGAACAGCACCAATCAGCAGGCGTGAATCAATTCATTCACAGGCTTCACAATGAGTCTGTTTCTTTATAAAAGAAACCCACATCGATTCCTAATCAAAAAAGGGAGGAGTTAATATGGACCAAAGAAGTTTCTGTTCCTACGCTTCATCCCTCACCCCAACTTCCCTTGCCCCATCCCCAACTCCTGGATGATGCCCACAAGCTTAAAGGCAGGTCTCAAACCCACAGGGCTCCGTTCACAATACTCCATCAGAATGGATGTTACACTTCTTCTATACACTCAAACAGACTGAGCAGTGGTATCTCAGTCACTTAAAACACACAGAAGCATCCAAACCCAGAGCACACACATCCCTTCCTGTGGTACTGCAGCCCACAGCTCACCTTCACACCTCTGTTGATTCCTGGTGTTTTACACACATGCAGCCTCGCTACGGTTCCATGGGTGTCACACAAGACCTGCAGGACCTCTTTCTCCGCAAACCCCACCTGTTGGGTGTTTCCTGTTGGCACTGAACATGAACAAATCTACCGCTGAGCAACAGGACGTGAGACAAACAGCAGAAAACAACCAACCTGCAGAACTAACTCGTTTGGGTTGGCCCAGATGTTAGCATGCTCCCTTTCCATGGCCCAGGCCAAGCTTGATGAGCTGCTCCTCGTTTGCAGAGGGGGAGAACGCTGCAGATGGGATGTGGTGGCTATGCACACATCATGCCTTTCTCTTGCTTTTCCTCTCTCCATCTTCCATTAGCAAACAGCATCTATAAGCTTTCCTTCCTGAAAAAATCACTGGTTAAAAACGAATTGGTAAGCTTGCTTTTAAAACTGCCTTCTTTATGCAGCTTGATGCTTTAAAGCAGAAGCTCACCTAGCAATGGTGGGTCAAGTACAATTTGCCCTTGGTCAATCCATGCTGACTATTCCTGAAGATTCTTCCTCTTTAAAGCTCTGTGTACATCCAACCTAACTCCAAAATCTTATCAACTGTGCCTTATCACTTTCCATTGCGTTTTAAAATCCTCACTGACTCCTTTACTTGTTCCCTTGCTTGCTATTTCTGTGCAAACCAAACACTGGAGTTAGGGTTCTTGTAAAATGAACCATGGCCTACAGGTAGAAGGCACCAAAATTTATGCTTAACATACTTTGCTCAATCTGTATCTTACTTCGGTCAAGGTTTACTAGATACTGAAGTATGGAGTAAGCACTATATACAATGAGAAGTAAATTTCTGGATTAAGTGCTATATTTTTTCTGTAAGAAACTAGCACTACATCTTTACACACCTGCTTTGTTCTCTGAGTATTTAGATCAAGCGGAGATTCTTCAAACACTGAAGCTACATCAGAAAATTCCATGGATCCAAACACATCTGGCACATGGCTGCAGTCTGGCACATCTTCATTATGTCAGAGCCTTTTCAGACTGAAAAGAAATGTGCCATTGAGATTCTTTTGCAGAATTAAAAGAAAGATTTCATCAAAAGATTTCATCACTAAAATCTAAATAAGATTGCTTTGCAAGTTCCAAACTATGGCTAAGAGCTAATGCAGGTCCACAAGCCAGCAGCAAAAACTTTTATATTATGTTCTTAATACTGTAATTTTGGATTTGACGTTCATATCAAGAGCAGAAGGGAAATTACTCTTAGAGCTCAAGTCATCTTTCACAGCCTGTGTCAACAAGAGCAGCACCTCATAGCCTTTGGTTTGAAGACCCGGACCACAAGCTAGCTAATGATTTTACACAGAATTCCAGAGTTCAAGTCATTGTTTCTATTAGGGCTGCAATTCTACTGAAAGCCTTCAAGTTCATCACACTGAATTATCACTGGCACCACACATAACTCCACGTTACATATGTGATCACAAGCAACCTGGCAACTTCAGACAATTCCAAAGCACTCCACGTGCACTTTGCTACTAAAGTACAGAAAAAGGAATTAACATCAGAAATAGCTGCAGTCAAAACCATCTAAGAATCCAAGTCTCCAGGAAACAAGGAAAGCAAATCCTCTCCAGGACTGTCTTCTAAAAGGAAACAGATCAGAAAGGTGAGATCTTTCCCCCTTTGATCACCCACTCATGTAACGTCCATGTCATTTCTAAGTATGCTGCCCAGACCAAGACTGAGGATGCTTCAGAAGAAGACCTTCCCTGCTAAGCCAAACAGAACAAGTAAGGTACCAAAATATGTAGAGCCAAACATGGAAAGGTGCTCTAAGAAGGTAAGCATCACAAGAGACCAACAGGAATGCTTACACAATCCAAACAATGCACAATGTCTGTTCCACAAGCTGCCAAGAGGAATGTGTGCAGTACTCACAGCGCACCATGTACACTGCTTACTGCAGTCATACAACTTCGTAGGACCAGACCAACTTACTGAAACATTTTAATGAACAGACCGAACTGTATGGAACTAGGAGGACAAGTGGTGAGAGACCACAGGCTGAATGCAAGCCAGCAGTGTGCTCTGACAGAAAAGAAGTACAACAAGATCATCAGCTGCATTAAAAAGCAGCACAACCAGACCACGACAAGTCATTCCTGCTTCAACACTCACTGGACCACATCTACAATACTGTATCTGGTTTTTGGCCAGGAAGGATAACAACCTGAAGCAAGTTCTGGGGATGACCTCCAGCCTGTGCAGGGGGCTGAAGCTCCCACTCAGAGAAGAGAAGCTGGGGAGAATGATCTTTGTTCAGAGTGCCTTCCAGTAGCCTTAGATAGAGGGATTTCATAAGATGCCTAGGAAAATGCTCGTGCTGTAATGATTTGCTTTACTGAGAGATACCAGCAGCTTACAAAATGCCAAGCTCTAACCTATTGGTGAGGAAATATTCAAGCCTTCCAGTACCTAACCTGTGCTTCAAGACTTCAGTGACAGAAAATCCATTGGATGGGGCCAGAGGAATGCATCTCACCCCATACCCTCTGTACAGCCACCATTTGTTTAAAGGATCACTCTTCCTTGAGGCACAAAACTAGAGCAGGTTACACAACAGACTGACACCACAAGGGCTTCTCTCTAGATACAAACTGCAGCAAAGAGCATCACAAAAATGGGAAACCAACACTCAGATCAGATCTGTGTCTCTGCTCCGCTCATTAGGAGCATCATGTTTTACTCCCCTTTCAGAGGAAGATACTTCTTCAAGGATAACAAAATCCAGCTCAGCTACACAACACAGTACCAAATAGCAATAATTATCTAACATTTCCTGTAGGGAAAGAATCCTAAGCACAAGTTATTCTCTGAGTTTCAGCTGGAACTGAATTATTTTCTTCAGTGTCTGATTTAATACTACGTTTTCATTCTAGAGAAACAATGGAGATAGCGCAGTGATGCTTACAGTTGCTGCCAGGCAGCGTTGTACAGAGCCACAGTCAATCTCAGCTGAGAGCCCAAGGAAGTGAGAAGGAACAGAACTAGGACAGCTGACTTAAACTGGCCAAAGGATATTCCATACTATATGACATATTGTGGAAGGAGTTTTGAAGGGGGTAGAACTTCATGTCAATCTCTTCCACTACTAGGAGGCTAACTGGACACTGATTGGTAGGTGGTGAGCAATTGCTTTTGCATTCATCATAACTATTATCCTTTATCTCAGTAAATAATTCTATCAATTCAATCAACCCATTAGTTCTACTTTGTGTTACTTCTCCCGCCTTAAGTTCTCTCCTGCAATCCACTGGAATGGAGTGGAGTACTGTAACTTTCTCTCCCAACAGAAAAATAAAAACACATTCATTATTATTTATGGAAGACTGACTACAGTTCAGGCTCACTGGTTTGAGGTCTCTAGGCATAACCCTGACTGTGAACATAAGCAATTGCTGAAACAATATGTCAAAAAAAGACTGGAGCTTCCTCTTCCAAAAAGCAGTGGAAGCCTTTCCCTGTATGGTTACAGTGTCCCTGCACGCACCCCACAGCCAGAGCGTTGCAAGCTGAGCTGTCTTGCTGTTTCTTGTACTCATCCCAATCTCTGCGAATGAAAACTCAGAATTCAGTCAAGGCGTTGATTGAGCACGAGCGTGCCTTTATTCAATAGGAAAAAGGAGGGGGTGTGAGGTCTGGAGGAAAGATGGGACTCATTCTCTGTTGTCTGACGAGAGTGTCTCAGAAGTCGTGCTGTTGCCCGGAGCCTGGGACTCTTGGCCTGATTCTACCTCCCCCCCCAAGATGTTTGGCTTCTCCTCTGTAATGCTGACCTGAGCCTGCATGGTTGTGCTGCTGTCGGGGCACTCGTGCTGTGCTTGGGCTGGGCTGTCCTCGAAAGGCACTCGGTTCAGGCTGGTGCCTGAGGAGTCTGGCAGGCTCAGGTCAGCAGCTTCAGCAGGTATGGGATGAACGAGAGCTTCAACGATGATGGCATTCTTCTCTTTATAACTGATGTTATACGGAAGGCTTTCATCTGAACTGCAGCATCCTGTGCTTAGTAACAGTTCTTCATTGATGGAATCACAGGAAGCTGCATCGTAACATGCCTGGCGTCTTGGAGATATACAAAGGCTCGGGTCACCTAGGAAGGAGTAGACGCACAGCAGTTAGTGTCAAAGTTTCACAAGATGAATCATGAAACAGGTTCTTGACATTTGGCTATGCAGTGATGGTGGGCAGAAGCAAATAGGCTTCTAGCAACAGTGTCACTGCCTTGAAAGTGATCCTCGTGCAGGTCCAGCTCTTGTGTTGACAAGAGACTCATTTGGGAAAGACAGGAGTCAACTGAAGATGTCAGGCACAGGCTTGAATGCCAGAAGGATGTACAAGCCCACTGAAAGCATGAATTCTACCTGTGTTGCTGACAAGCAGTGTTTTGAAAGCTGGATTTGCATGCTTACCTGCCAGGACCAAGACTTCTGCTTCAGAGGGCTCCCTGGCACTGCTCTGCAGTTGGCGTTTGGCCACAGGGGAAGGTTTGCCCAGGCAGAAGCAGGAACGCCAACTGCAAGCTGCTGACTCTGCCCTCTTACTGGGAGAACTCATTCTGCAGAGAAAACAGAGCATGCTGTCAGTCATGGTGCAGGGTGAGGGAAGAGCTGCACCGAACCCTTGCCAATAGTTGCCTGTTCCTGTCAATGCCTGGTTTCTGCTGAAACACAGCTTAGAAAAGCGCTCTGTTTCAAACAGCAGAGGATGCTTCCATTCCTACAGCTCAGCCCTCAAGTCCTGTTGGCTAAATACCTCTCAACGATGTCAAGCAGGGACATGGATCCCGAGAATGTTGGAGGCTCCGGCTGCTTCGGTCTCCTGGGGCGGGCCTTCAACGGGCAACGAAGGCAGGAGATGAACTTGCCCCGTTTCTTTGGCTCTGTGCAACAAAACAAAGAAACAAGTTCATTTCAGGCTTGGCTCGGTTGGACGAGGCCAAGTGCAACGCATTCAACAGAACACGTAACAACAGAAAGCATGTTCCCAACAAGGACACACAAGAACGGATTTTCCCCATCCCTGGAGGTGCCCAAGGAGCTTAATGCAGTTCTCTTTCTAAGCTTGCTCAACTCGGGCATTAATGAACCCCCTGAAAGCCACCTTCAGACCCCATTTTACTAACCCGCATTGTCAAATGTAAAATACGCACCTGGCTTTGGCAATGAATGTAGGATGGACTCGGGCAGTTTTCCCCTGATGAGTTCCACGCACTCACCAGGGAAAAAACCAACCTGTAATAAGAACAAAAAGACAGGTGGGCATTAGCCCAAGCCCAGAGCCAAAGGGAAGGTCCTCTGACACCGACACAGGGCAACTGTTTGCATCCAGAAGCCATCCTGTGCAGGCAGAGCAGCTCCAACCGGAGATTCTAGACACTACTGAAGCTGTGCTCTCTAGTCAAAAATGTGTGCCTACCTCAAAGCCACGCTTGCCTCTCCACCAGGGGCTCATCTCCTTTGGTGGCATATCAACAATGCACACGATGTCTCCAACCTGCAAAAGATTGAAACATCAATCCCAGCTTCAGCACAGCTGAAACAAAAGCCTTCTTCTACGACACAAAATATGAGAGTATTCCCGAGGCGTTCACACTCTATACTACTCTCTGTGCACAACAACAAGGAACGCCTGGAACTGCTTACCTCCAGAGAGAGCTCATCCGGCCCCTGGGCGATGTGGCTCCTAATAACATGGGCTGCCGCAATCGCTGGTACGTTTAAAGATGACATGGCACGCACCAGCTGCGGCTCCCGCATGTTATCAGCCTGCAAAACAGAGCACAGGCCGTGGTCAGGAGATGAGGACAAATCAGGAGGATTTCAAGGTGAGGAGCACATCTGCAGAGAAAGCTGCAGCAAATGCGCTCTATCCTTATCAGGAGCACTTCAGAAGGAGCTGCACGTCTCATCACAGTTATTTCCCATCCTGGTGTGCATTGCCAGGCCATGCAAAGATGCATCTCTCTCTACCCAGACTCATCAGCAATGGCACTGGCGCAGACAGCTGGCCAGGCCCTTTTTGGCCCATTCTTTCCTGCAGGAGAGTACATCTGCAGCTCCTTCTAATGGTTCAACACAGGGAACAAAGACCGGCCAGAGCTTCATACTGTACCTCCGTCGCCGCCACCTCAGGCTCACGGCTGATCTCACTGCACGCAGCACCCATAACAGCAAGTGTGAAGAGCTGGAACAGAGCAGAAACACACTTCTGTTTTCTCTATTCACACAGCACAGTATGGACAGACTTCTTCAGAACTACATTCACATACCATGTGGCAAAACCATGTGGGGGGACAAATCATGGCACGTACCTGGCAGTGAGATCACCTCAAGCTATCTGCAGCAGTTGTCGCTTTGCTCGGATGGAATGAGAGCAAAAGCTGCACCGAGGCAGTGGGCGGAGGGTAAGGGGAGGAGAGAGAAAGAGCAGGTCAGTGAGCAGGGCTAAGACATCCATGGAATAACACACACAGCACAACCGTCCCATCCACTTGCTGCAAGACATGCTGAGTCTCAGGCTACGTGATGCCTGTCCGCCCAGCAACTTTACAATGCTTCCACTACTGAGCAAAGACAATGGAAGAAGCACGGGACAGGTGCCAACTTTACGGATACCCCCTTTGGAACGTGTGTACCAGGGGAAAATTATGTCTGATGGTCAAGAGTAAGCAATACGGTGCTGTGAGCTCCGACAGCCAGCAGTTCTCAACACCTCACTGCCCACCCATCCATCCCACGCCAGCTCAGCTTACCTACAAGCTGCTGCGCACGACGGTGAGAAGAAAAAGGCAATAAAGGCACCAACTGCCAACACTGACTAACGGCACCAACTGCCAACACCAACTAACGGCACCAACTGCCAACACCAACTAACGGCACCAACTGCCAACACCAACTGCCAACACCAACTAACGGCACCAACTGCCAACACCAACTAACGGCACCAACTAACGGCACCAACTGCCAACACCAACTAACGGCACCAACTGCCAACACCAACTAACGGCACCAACTGCCAACGCCAACTGCCAACACCAACTAACGGCACCAACTGCCAACACCAACTGCCAACACCAACTAACGGCACCAACTGCCAACACCAACTGCCAACACCAACTAACGGCACCAACTGCCAACACCAACTAACGGCACCAACTGCCAACACCAACTGCCAACACCAACTAACGGCACCAACTGCCAACACCAACTGCCAACACCAACTAACGGCACCAACTGCCAACACCAACTGCCAACACCAACTGCCAACACCAACTAACGGCACCAACTGCCAACACCAACTGCCAACACCAACTAACGGCACCAACTGCCAACACCAACTGCCAACACCAACTAACGGCACCAACTGCCAACACCAACTGCCAACACCAACTGCCAACACCAACTGCTAACACCAACTGCCAACACCAACTGCCAACATCAACTAACGGCACCAACTGCCAACACCAACTAACGGCACCAACTGCCAACACCAACTAACGGCACCAACTGCCAACACCAACTGCCAACACCAACTAACGGCACCAACTGCCAACACCAACTAACGGCACCAACTGCCAACACCAAATGCCGACACCAACTAACGGCACCAACTAACGGCACCAACTGCCAACACCAACTGCCAACACCAACTAACGGCACCAACTGCCAACACCAACTGCCAACACCAACTGCCAACACCAACTGCCAACACCAACTGCCAACACCAACTAACGGCACCAACTGCCAACACCAACTGCCAACACCAACTGCCAACACCAACTGCCAACACCAACTAACGGCACCAACTAACGGCACCAACTAACGGCACCAACTGCCAACACCAACTGCCAACACCAACTGCCAACACCAACTGCCAACACCAACTAACGGCAACAACTAACGGCAACAACTAACGGCAACAACTAACGGCAACAACTAACGGCAACAACTGCCAACACCAACTGCCAACACCAACTGCCAACACCAACTGCCAACACCAACTAACGGCACCAACTAACGGCACCAACTAACGGCACCAACTGCCAACACCAACTGCCAACACCAACTGCCAACACCAACTGCCAACACCAACTGCCAACACCAACTAACGGCACCAACTAACGGCACCAACTAACGGCACCAACTGCCAACACCAACTAACGGCACCAACTGCCAACACCAACTAACGGCACCAACTGCCAACACCAACTGCCAACACCAACTAACGGCACCAACTGCCAACACCAACTGCCAACATCAACTAACGGCACCAACTGCCAACACCAACTAACGGCACCAACTGCCAACACCAACTGCCAACACCAACTAACGGCACCAACTGCCAACACCAACTGCCAACACCAACTGCCAACACCAACTGCCAACACCAACTAACGGCACCAACTAACGGCACCAACTACCAACACCAACTAACGGCACCAACTGCCAACACCAACTGCCAACACCAACTAACGGCACCAACTGCCAACACCAACTGCCAACACCAACTGCCAACACCAACTAACGGCACCAACTAACGGCACCAACTGCCAACACCAACTGCCAACACCAACTGCCAACACCAACTGCCAACACCAACTGCCAACACCAACTAACGGCACCAACTGCAAACACCAACTGCCAACACCAACTAACGGCACCAACTGCCAACACCAACTGCCAACACCAACTGCCAACACCAACTAACGGCACCAACTAACGGCACCAACTAACGGCACCAACTGCCAACACCAACTGCCAACACCAACTAACGGCACCAACTGCCAACACCAACTGCCAACACCAACTGCCAACACCAACTGCCAACACCAACTAACGGCACCAACTGCCAACACCAACTGCCAACACCAACTGCCAACACCAACTGCCAACACCAACTAACGGCACCAACTAACGGCACCAACTGCCAACACCAACTGCCAACACCAACTGCCAACACCAACTGCCAACACCAACTAACGGCACCAACTGCCAACACCAACTGCCAACACCAACTGCCAACACCAACTGCCAACACCAACTAACGGCACCAACTAACGGCACCAACTGCCAACACCAACTGCCAACACCAACTGCCAACACCAACTGCCAACACCAACTAACGGCACCAACTGCCAACACCAACTGCCAACACCAACTGCCAACACCAACTGCCAACACCAACTAACGGCACCAACTGCCAACACCAACTGCCAACACCAACTAACGGCACCAACTAACGGCACCAACTGCCAACACCAACTGCCAACACCAACTAACGGCACCAACTGCCAACACCAACTGCCAACACCAACTAACGGCACCAACTGCCAACACCAACTAACGGCACCAACTGCCAACACCAACTAACGGCACCAACTGCCAACACCAACTGCCAACACCAACTAACGGCACCAACTGCCAACACCAACTGCCAACACCAACTGCCAACACCAACTGCCAACACCAACTGCCAACACCAACTAACGGCACCAACTAACGACACCAACTAACGACACCAACTAACGGCACCAACTGCCAACACCAACTAACGGCACCAACTGCCAACACCAACTGCCAACACCAACTAACGGCACCAACTGCCAACACCAACTGCCAACACCAACTAACGGCACCAACTGCCAACACCAACTAACGGCACCAACTGCCAACACCAACTAACGGCACCAACTGCCAACACCAACTGCCGACACCAACTAACGGCACCAACTGCCAACACCAACTAACGGCACCAACTGCCAACACCAACTGCCAACACCAACTGCCAACACCAACTAACGGCACCAACTGCCAACACCAACTGCCAACACCAACTAACGGCACCAACTGCCAACACCAACTGCCAACACCAACTGGCAACACCAACTGCCAACACCAACTGCCAACACCAACTGCCAACACCAACTGCCAACACCAACTAACGGCACCAACTAACGGCACCAACTAACGGCACCAACTAACGGCACCAACTGCCAACACCAACTGCCAACACCAACTGCCAACACCAACTAACGGCACCAACTAACGGCACCAACTAACGGCACCAACTGCCGGCACCAACTGCCGGCACCAACTGCCAACACCAACTGCCAACACCAACTAACGGCAACAACTAACGGCACCAACTAACAGCACCAACTAACGGCACCAACTGCCAACACCAACTAACGGCACCAACTGCCAACACCCACTAACGGCACCAACTGCCAACACCAACTAACGGCACCAACTGCCAACACCAACTGCTAACACCAACTGCCAACACCAACTGCCAACATCAACTAACGGCACCAACTGCCAACACCAACTAACGGCACCAACTGCCAACACCAACTAACGGCACAAACTGCCAACACCAACTGCCAACACCAACTAACGGCACCAACTGCCAACACCAACTAACGGCACCAACTGCCAACACCAAATGCCGACACCAACTAACGGCACCAACTAACGGCACCAACTGCCAACACCAACTGCCAACACCAACTAACGGCACCAACTGCCAACACCAACTGCCAACACCAACTGCCAACACCAACTGCCAACACCAACTGCCAACACCAACTAACGGCACCAACTGCCAACACCAACTGCCAACACCAACTGCCAACACCAACTGCCAACACCAACTAACGGCACCAACTAACGGCACCAACTAACGGCACCAACTGCCAACACCAACTGCCAACACCAACTGCCAACACCAACTGCCAACACCAACTGCCAACACCAACTAACGGCACCAACTAACGGCAACAACTAACGGCAACAACTAACGGCAACAACTGCCAACACCAACTGCCAACACCAACTGCCAACACCAACTGCCAACACCAACTGCCAACACCAACTAACGGCACCAACTAACGGCACCAACTAACGGCACCAACTGCCAACACCAACTGCCAACACCAACTGCCAACACCAACTGCCAACACCAACTAACGGCACCAACTAACGGCACCAACTAACGGCACCAACTGCCAACACCAACTAACGGCACCAACTGCCAACACCAACTAACGGCACCAACTGCCAACACCAACTGCCAACACCAACTAACGGCACCAACTGCCAACACCAACTGCCAACATCAACTAACGGCACCAACTGCCAACACCAACTAACGGCACCAACTGCCAACACCAACTGCCAACACCAACTAACGGCACCAACTGCCAACACCAACTGCCAACACCAACTGCCAACACCAACTGCCAACACCAACTGCCAACACCAACTAACGGCACCAACTAACGGCACCAACTGCCAACACCAACTAACGGCACCAACTGCCAACACCAACTGCCAACACCAACTAACGGCACCAACTGCCAACACCAACTGCCAACACCAACTGCCAACACCAACTAACGGCACCAACTAACGGCACCAACTGCCAACACCAACTGCCAACACCAACTGCCAACACCAACTGCCAACACCAACTGCCAACACCAACTAACGGCACCAACTGCAAACACCAACTGCCAACACCAACTAACGGCACCAACTGCCAACACCAACTGCCAACACCAACTGCCAACACCAACTAACGGCACCAACTAACGGCACCAACTAACGGCACCAACTGCCAACACCAACTGCCAACACCAACTAACGGCACCAACTGCCAACACCAACTGCCAACACCAACTGCCAACACCAACTGCCAACACCAACTAACGGCACCAACTGCCAACACCAACTGCCAACACCAACTGCCAACACCAACTGCCAACACCAACTGCCAACACCAACTAACGGCACCAACTAACGGCACCAACTGCCAACACCAACTGCCAACACCAACTGCCAACACCAACTGCCAACACCAACTAACGGCACCAACTGCCAACACCAACTGCCAACACCAACTGCCAACACCAACTGCCAACACCAACTAACGGCACCAACTAACGGCACCAACTGCCAACACCAACTGCCAACACCAACTGCCAACACCAACTAACGGCACCAACTGCCAACACCAACTGCCAACACCAACTGCCAACACCAACTAACGGCACCAACTGCCAACACCAACTGCCAACACCAACTAACGGCACCAACTAACGGCACCAACTGCCAACACCAACTGCCAACACCAACTAACGGCACCAACTGCCAACACCAACTGCCAACACCAACTAACGGCACCAACTGCCAACACCAACTAACGGCACCAACTGCCAACACCAACTGCCAACACCAACTAACGGCACCAACTGCCAACACCAACTGCCAACACCAACTGCCAACACCAACTGCCAACACCAACTGCCAACACCAACTAACGACACCAACTAACGACACCAACTAACGACACCAACTAACGGCACCAACTGCCAACACCAACTAACGGCACCAACTGCCAACACCAACTGCCAACACCAACTAACGGCACCAACTGCCAACACCAACTGCCAACACCAACTAACGGCACCAACTGCCAACACCAACTAACGGCACCAACTGCCAACACCAACTAACGGCACCAACTGCCAACACCAACTAACGGCACCAACTGCCAACACCAACTGCCGACACCAACTAACGGCACCAACTGCCAACACCAACTAACGGCACCAACTGCCAACACCAACTGCCAACACCAACTGCCAACACCAACTAACGGCACCAACTGCCAACACCAACTGCCAACACCAACTAACGGCACCAACTGCCAACACCAACTGCCAACACCAACTGGCAACACCAACTGCCAACACCAACTGCCAACACCAACTGCCAACACCAACTGCCAACACCAACTAACGGCACCAACTAACGGCACCAACTAACGGCACCAACTAACGGCACCAACTAACGGCACCAACTGCCAACACCAACTGCCAACACCAACTGCCAACACCAACTAACGGCACCAACTAACGGCACCAACTAACGGCACCAACTAACGGCACCAACTAACGGCACCAACTGCCAACACCAACTGCCAACACCAACTAACGGCAACAACTAACGGCACCAACTAACAGCACCAACTAACGGCACCAACTGCCAACACCAACTAACGGCACCAACTGCCAACACCCACTAACGGCACCAACTGCCAACACCAACTAACGGCACCAACTGCCAACACCAACTGCCAACACCAACTGCCAACACCAACTGCCAACACCAACTAACGGCACCAACTGCCAACACCAACTAACGGCACCAACTGCCAACACCAACTGCCAACACCAACTAACGGCACCAACTGCCAACACCAACTGCCAACACCAACTAACGGCACCAACTGCCAACACCAACTACCAACACCAACTAACGGCACCAACTGCCAACACCAACTAACGGCACAAACTGCCAACACCAACTGCCAACACCAACTGCCAACACCAACTGCCAACACCAACTAACGGCACCAACTGCCAACACCAACTAACGGCACCAACTGCCAACACCAACTGCCAACACCAACTAACGGCACCAACTGCCAACACCAACTAACGGCACCAACTAACGGCACCAACTGCCAACACCAACTGCCAACACCAACTGCCAACACCAACTGCCAACACCAACTAACGGCACCAACTGCCAACACCAACTGCCAACACCAACTAACGGCACCAACTGCCAACACCAACTGCCAACACCAACTGCCAACACCAACTGCCAACACCAACTGCCAACACCAACTAACGGCACCAACTGCCAACACCAACTGCCAACACCAACTGCCAACACCAACTGCCAACACCAACTGCCAACACCAACTAACGGCACCAACTGCCAACACCAACTGCCAACACCAACTGCCAACACCAACTAACGGCACCAACTGCCAACACCAACTGCCAACACCAACTAACGGCACCAACTGCCAACACCAACTGCCAACAACAACTGCCAACATCAACTAACGGCACCAACTGCCAACACCAACTGCCAACACCAACTGCCAACACCAACTGCCAACACCAACTAACGGCACCAACTAACGGCACCAACTGCCAACACCAACTGCCAACACCAACTGCCAACACCAACTGCCAACACCAACTAACGGCACCAACTGCCAACACCAACTGCCAACACCAACTAACGGCACCAACTGCCAACACCAACTGCCAACACCAACTGCCAACACCAACTAACGGCACCAACTGCCAACACCAACTAACGGCACCAACTGCCAACACCAACTGCCAACACCAACTGCCAACACCAACTGCCAACACCAACTGCCAACACCAACTAACGGCACCAACTGCCAACACCAACTAACGGCACCAACTGCCAACACCAACTGCCAACACCAACTGCCAACACCAACTGCCAACACCAACTGCAAACACCAACTAACGGCACCAACTGCCAACACCAACTAACAGCACCAACTGCCAACACCAACTAACGGCACCAACTGCCAACACCAACTGCCAACACCAACTGCCAACACCAACTGCCAACACCAACTGCCAACACCAACTAACGGCACCAACTAACGGCACCAACTGCCAACACCAACTAACGGCACCAACTGCCAACACCAACTAACGGCACCAACTGCCAACACCAACTGCCAACACCAACTAACGGCACCAACTGCCAACACCAACTAACGGCACCAACTGCCAACACCAACTAACGGCACCAACTGCAAACACCAACTAACGGCACCAACTGCCAACACCAACTAGCTGCACCAACTGCCAACACCAACTAACGGCACCAACTGCCAACACCAACTAACGGCACCAACTGCCAACACCAACTGCCAACACCAACTGCCAACACCAACTGCCAACACCAACTAACGGCACCAACTAACGGCACCAACTAACGGCACCAACTGCCAACACCAACTAACGGCACCAACTGCCAACACCAACTAACGGCACCAACTGCCAACACCAACTAACGGCACCAACTAACGGCACCAACTGCCAACACCAACTGCCAACACCAACTAACGGCACCAACTGCCAACACCAACTAACGGCACCAACTGCCAACACCAACTAACGGCACAAACTGCCAACACCAACTAACGGCACCAACTGCCAACACCAACTGCCAACACCAACTAACGGCACCAACTGCCAACACCAACTAACGGCACCAACTGCCAACACCAACTAACGGCACAAACTGCCAACACCAACTAACGGCACCAACTGCCAACACCAACTGCCAACACCAACTAACGGCACCAACTGCCAACACCAACTGCCAACACCAACTGCCAACACCAACTAACGGCACCAACTGCCAACACCAACTAACGGCACCAACTGCCAACACCAACTAACGGCACCAACTGCCAACACCAACTAACGGCACCAACTGCCAACACCAACTGCCAACACCAACTAACGGCACCAACTGCGAACACCAACTAACGGCACCAACTGCCAACACCAACTGCCAACACCAACTGCCAACACCAACTGCCAACACCAACTGCCAACACCAACTAACGGCACCAACTGCCAACACCAACTGCCAACACCAACTGCAACACCAACTGCCAACACCAACTAACGGCACCAACTGCCAACACCAACTGCCAACACCAACTAACGGCACCAACTGCCAACACCAACTAACGGCACCAACTGCCAACACCAACTAACGGCACCAACTGCCAACACCAACTAACGGCACCAACTGCCAACACCAACTGCCAACACCAACTAACGGCACCAACTGCCAACACCAACTGCCAACACCAACTAACGGCACCAACTGCCAACACCAACTAACGGCACCAACTAACGGCACCAACTGCCAACACCAACTGCCAACACCAACTGCCAACACCAACTGCCAACACCAACTGCCAACACCAACTAACGGCACCAACTGCCAACACCAACTGCCAACACCAACTGCCAACACCAACTGCCAACACCAACTAACGGCACCAACTGCCAACACCAACTAACGGCACCAACTAACGGCACCAACTGCCAACACCAACTAACGGCACCAACTGCCAACACCAACTGCCAACACCAACTAACGGCACCAACAGCCAACACCAACTAACGGCACCAACTGCCAACACCAACTGCCAACACCAACTGCCAACACCAACTAACGGCACCAACTAACGGCACCAACTAACGGCACCAACTGCCAACACCAACTAACGGCACCAACTGCCAACACCAACTAACGGCACCAACTGCCAACACCAACTAACGGCAGCAACTGCCAACACCAACTAACGGCACCAACTGCCAACACCAACTGCCAACACCAACTAACGGCACCAACTGCCAACACCAACTAACGGCACCAACTGCCAACACCAACTGCCAACACCAACTAGCTGCACCAACTGCCAACACCAACTAACGGCACCAACTGCCAACACCAACTAACGGCACCAACTGCCAACACCAACTAACGGCACCAACTGCCAACACCAACTGCCAACACCAACTAACGGCACCAACTGCCAACACCAACTAACGGCACCAACTGCCAACACCAACTGCCAACACCAACTAACGGCACCAACTGCCAACACCAACTAACGGCACCAACTGCCAACACCAACTGCCAACACCAACTAACGGCACCAACTGCCAACACCAACTAACGGCACCAACTGCCAACACCAACTGCCAACACCAACTGCCAACACCAACTGCCAACACCAACTGCCAACACCAACTAACGGCACCAACTGCCAACACCAACTAACGGCACCAACTGCCAACACCAACTGCCAACACCAACTAACGGCACCAACTGCCAACACCAACTAACGGCACAAACTAACGGCACCAACTGCCAACACCAACTGCCAACACCAACTGCCAACACCAACTGCCAACACCAACTGCCAACACCAACTAACGGCACCAACTGCCAACACCAACTGCCAACACCAACTGCCAACACCAACTGCCAACACCAACTAACGGCACCAACTGCCAACACCAACTAACGGCACCAACTGCCAACACCAACTAACGGCACCAACTAACGGCACCAACTGCCAACACCAACTGCCAACACCAACTAACGGCACCAACTGCCAACACCAACTAACGGCACCAACTAACGGCACCAACTGCCAACACCAACTGCCAACACCAACTGCCAACACCAACTGCCAACACCAACTGCCAACACCAACTAACGGCACCAACTGCCAACACCAACTGCCAACACCAACTGCCAACACCAACTGCCAACACCAACTAACGGCACCAACTGCCAACACCAACTAACGGCACCAACTAACGGCACCAACTGCCAACACCAACTAACGGCACCAACTGCCAACACCAACTGCCAACACCAACTAACGGCACCAACTGCCAACACCAACTAACGGCACCAACTAACGGCACCAACTAACGGCACCAACTAACGGCACCAACTAACGGCACCAACTAACGGCACCAACTAACGGCACCAACTGCCAACACCAACTAACGGCACCAACTGCCAACACCAACTGCCAACACCAACTAACGGCACCAACTGCCAACACCAACTAACGGCACCAACTAACGGCACCAACTAACGGCACCAACTAACGGCACCAACTGCCAACACCAACTGCCAACACCAACTGCAATCACCAACTAACGGCACCAACTAACGGCACCAACTAACGGCACCAACTAACGGCACCAACTGCCAACACCAACTGCCAACACCAACTGCCAACACCAACTGCCAACACCAACTAACGGCACCAACTAACGGCACCAACTGCCAACACCAACTGCCAACACCAACTGCCAACACCAACTGCCAACACCAACTAACGGCACAAACTAACGGCACAAACTAACGGCACCAACTGCCAACACCAACTGCCAACACCAACTGCCAACACCAACTAACGGCACCAACTGCCAACACCAACTAACGGCACCAACTGCCAACACCAACTGCCAACACCAACTGCCAACACCAACTGCCAACACCAACTAACGGCACCAACTAACGGCACCAACTAACGGCACCAACTAACGGCACCAACTAACGGCACCAACTGCCAACACCAACTAACGGCACCAACTGCCAACACCAACTAACGGCACCAACTGCCAACACCAACTGCCAACACCAACTGCCAACACCAACTAACGGCACCAACTGCCAACACCAACTAACGGCACCAACTGCCAACACCAACTGCCAACACCAACTAACGGCACCAACTGCCAACACCAACTAACGGCACCAACTGCCAACACCAACTGCCAACACCAACTGCCAACACCAACTGCCAACACCAACTGCCAACACAAACTAACGGCACCAACTGCCAACACCAACTGCCAACACCAACTGCAACACCAACTGCCAACACCAACTAACGGCACCAACTGCCAACACCAACTAACGGCAGCAACTGCCAACACCAACTAACGGCACCAACTGCCAACACCAACTGCCAACACCAACTAACGGCACCCACTGCCAACACCAACTAACGGCACCAACTGCCAACACCAACTGCCAACACCAACTAGCTGCACCAACTGCCAACACCAACTAACGGCACCAACTGCCAACACCAACTAACGGCACCAACTGCCAACACCAACTAACGGCACCAACTGCCAACACCAACTGCCAACACCAACTAACGGCACCAACTGCCAACACCAACTAACGGCACCAACTGCCAACACCAACTGCCAACACCAACTAACGGCACCAACTGCCAACACCAACTAACGGCACCAACTGCCAACACCAACTGCCAACACCAACTAACGGCACCAACTGCCAACACCAACTAACGGCACCAACTGCCAACACCAACTGCCAACACCAACTGCCAACACCAACTGCCAACACCAACTGCCAACACCAACTAACGGCACCAACTGCCAACACCAACTAACGGCACCAACTGCCAACACCAACTGCCAACACCAACTAACGGCACCAACTGCCAACACCAACTAACGGCACAAACTAACGGCACCAACTGCCAACACCAACTGCCAACACCAACTGCCAACACCAACTGCCAACACCAACTGCCAACACCAACTAACGGCACCAACTGCCAACACCAACTGCCAACACCAACTGCCAACACCAACTGCCAACACCAACTAACGGCACCAACTGCCAACACCAACTAACGGCACCAACTGCCAACACCAACTAACGGCACCAACTAACGGCACCAACTGCCAACACCAACTGCCAACACCAACTAACGGCACCAACTGCCAACACCAACTAACGGCACCAACTAACGGCACCAACTGCCAACACCAACTGCCAACACCAACTGCCAACACCAACTGCCAACACCAACTAACGGCACCAACTGCCAACACCAACTGCCAACACCAACTGCCAACACCAACTGCCAACACCAACTAACGGCACCAACTGCCAACACCAACTAACGGCACCAACTAACGGCACCAACTGCCAACACCAACTAACGGCACCAACTGCCAACACCAACTGCCAACACCAACTAACGGCACCAACTGCCAACACCAACTAACGGCACCAACTAACGGCACCAACTAACGGCACCAACTAACGGCACCAACTAACGGCACCAACTAACGGCACCAACTGCCAACACCAACTAACGGCACCAACTGCCAACACCAACTGCCAACACCAACTAACGGCACCAACTGCCAACACCAACTAACGGCACCAACTAACGGCACCAACTAACGGCACCAACTAACGGCACCAACTGCCAACACCAACTGCCAACACCAACTGCCAACACAAACTGCAATCACCAACTAACGGCACCAACTAACGGCACCAACTAACGGCACCAACTAACGGCACCAACTGCCAACACCAACTGCCAACACCAACTGCCAACACCAACTGCCAACACCAACTAACGGCACCAACTAACGGCACCAACTGCCAACACCAACTGCCAACACCAACTGCCAACACCAACTGCCAACACCAACTAACGGCACAAACTAACGGCACAAACTAACGGCACCAACTGCCAACACCAACTGCCAACACCAACTGCCAACACCAACTAACGGCACCAACTGCCAACACCAACTAACGGCACCAACTGCCAACACCAACTGCCAACACCAACTGCCAACACCAACTGCCAACACCAACTAACGGCACCAACTAACGGCACCAACTAACGGCACCAACTAACGGCACCAACTAACGGCACCAACTGCCAACACCAACTAACGGCACCAACTGCCAACACCAACTAACGGCACCAACTGCCAACACCAACTGCCAACACCAACTGCCAACACCAACTAACGGCACCAACTGCCAACACCAACTAACGGCACCAACTGCCAACACCAACTGCCAACACCAACTAACGGCACCAACTGCCAACACCAACTAACGGCACCAACTGCCAACACCAACTGCCAACACCAACTGCCAACACCAACTGCCAACACCAACTGCCAACACAAACTAACGGCACCAACTGCCAACACCAACTGCCAACACCAACTGCAACACCAACTGCCAACACCAACTAACGGCACCAACTGCCAACACCAACTAACGGCAGCAACTGCCAACACCAACTAACGGCACCAACTGCCAACACCAACTGCCAACACCAACTAACGGCACCAACTGCCAACACCAACTAACGGCACCAACTGCCAACACCAACTGCCAACACCAACTAGCTGCACCAACTGCCAACACCAACTAACGGCACCAACTGCCAACACCAACTAACGGCACCAACTGCCAACACCAACTAACGGCACCAACTGCCAACACCAACTGCCAACACCAACTAACGGCACCAACTGCCAACACCAACTAACGGCACCAACTGCCAACACCAACTGCCAACACCAACTAACGGCACCAACTGCCAACACCAACTAACGGCACCAACTGCCAACACCAACTGCCAACACCAACTAACGGCACCAACTGCCAACACCAACTAACGGCACCAACTGCCAACACCAACTGCCAACACCAACTGCCAACACCAACTGCCAACACCAACTGCGAACACCAACTAACGGCACCAACTGCCAACACCAACTAACGGCACCAACTGCCAACACCAACTGCCAACACCAACTAACGGCACCAACTGCCAACACCAACTAACGGCACAAACTAACGGCACCAACTGCCAACACCAACTGCCAACACCAACTGCCAACACCAACTGCCAACACCAACTGCCAACACCAACTAACGGCACCAACTGCCAACACCAACTGCCAACACCAACTGCCAACACCAACTGCCAACACCAACTAACGGCACCAACTGCCAACACCAACTAACGGCACCAACTGCCAACACCAACTAACGGCACCAACTAACGGCACCAACTGCCAACACCAACTGCCAACACCAACTAACGGCACCAACTGCCAACACCAACTAACGGCACCAACTAACGGCACCAACTGCCAACACCAACTGCCAACACCAACTGCCAACACCAACTGCCAACACCAACTGCCAACACCAACTAACGGCACCAACTGCCAACACCAACTGCCAACACCAACTGCCAACACCAACTGCCAACACCAACTAACGGCACCAACTGCCAACACCAACTAACGGCACCAACTAACGGCACCAACTGCCAACACCAACTAACGGCACCAACTGCCAACACCAACTGCCAACACCAACTAACGGCACCAACTGCCAACACCAACTAACGGCACCAACTAACGGCACCAACTAACGGCACCAACTAACGGCACCAACTAACGGCACCAACTAACGGCACCAACTGCCAACACCAACTAACGGCACCAACTGCCAACACCAACTGCCAACACCAACTAACGGCACCAACTGCCAACACCAACTAACGGCACCAACTAACGGCACCAACTAACGGCACCAACTAACGGCACCAACTGCCAACACCAACTGCCAACACCAACTGCCAACACAAACTGCAATCACCAACTAACGGCACCAACTAACGGCACCAACTAACGGCACCAACTAACGGCACCAACTGCCAACACCAACTGCCAACACCAACTGCCAACACCAACTGCCAACACCAACTAACGGCACCAACTAACGGCACCAACTGCCAACACCAACTGCCAACACCAACTGCCAACACCAACTGCCAACACCAACTAACGGCACAAACTAACGGCACAAACTAACGGCACCAACTGCCAACACCAACTGCCAACACCAACTGCCAACACCAACTAACGGCACCAACTGCCAACACCAACTAACGGCACCAACTGCCAACACCAACTGCCAACACCAACTGCCAACACCAACTGCCAACACCAACTAACGGCACCAACTAACGGCACCAACTAACGGCACCAACTAACGGCACCAACTGCCAACACCAACTAACGGCACCAACTGCCAACACCAACTAACGGCACCAACTGCCAACACCAACTGCCAACACCAACTGCCAACACCAACTAACGGCACCAACTGCCAACACCAACTAACGGCACCAACTGCCAACACCAACTGCCAACACCAACTAACGGCACCAACTGCCAACACCAACTAACGGCACCAACTGCCAACACCAACTGCCAACACCAACTGCCAACACCAACTGCCAACACCAACTGCCAACACAAACTAACGGCACCAACTGCCAACACCAACTGCCAACACCAACTGCAACACCAACTGCCAACACCAACTAACGGCACCAACTGCCAACACCAACTGCCAACACCAACTAACGGCACCAACTGCCAACACCAACTAACGGCACCAACTGCCAACACCAACTAACGGCACCAACTGCCAACACCAACTGCCAACACCAACTAACGGCACCAACTGCCAACACCAACTGCCAACACCAACTAACGGCACCAACTGCCAACACCAACTAACGGCACCAACTAACGGCACCAACTGCCAACACCAACTGCCAACACCAACTGCCAACACCAACTGCCAACACCAACTGCCAACACCAACTAACGGCACCAACTGCCAACACCAACTGCCAACACCAACTGCAACACCAACTGCCAACACCAACTAACGGCACCAACTGCCAACACCAACTGCCAACACCAACTAACGGCACCAACTGCCAACACCAACTGCCAACACCAACTAACGGCACCAACTGCCAACACCAACTAACGGCACCAACTGCCAACACCAACTGCCAACACCAACTGCCAACACCAACTGCCAACACCAACTAACGGCACCAACTAACGGCACCAACTGCCAACACCAACTAACGGCACCAACTGCCAACACCAACTAACGGCACCAACTGCCAACACCAACTAACGGCACCAACTGCCAACACCAACTAACGGCACCAACTGCCAACACCAACTGCCAACACCAACTAACGGCACCAACTGCCAACACCAACTAACGGCACCAACTGCCAACACCAACTGCCAACACCAACTAGCTGCACCAACTGCCAACACCAACTAACGGCACCAACTGCCAACACCAACTGCCAACACCAACTGCCAACACCAACTGCCAACACCAACTGCCAACACCAACTAACGGCACCAACTGCCAACACCAACTAACGGCACCAACTAACGGCACCAACTAACGGCACCAACTAACGGCACCAACTAACGGCACCAACTAACGGCACCAACTGCCAACACCAACTAACGGCACCAACTGCCAACACCAACTAACGGCACCAACTGCCAACACCAACTGCCAACACCAACTAACGGCACCAACTGCCAACACCAACTTCCAACACCAACTGCCAACACCAACTGCCAACACCAACTGCCGGCACCAACTAACGGCACCAACTGCCAACACCAACTAACGGCACCAACTGCCAACACCAACTAACGGCACCAACTGCCAACACCAACTAACGGCACCAACTAACGGCACCAACTGCCAACACCAACTGCCAACACCAACTAACGGCACCAACTGCCAACACCAACTAACGGCACCAACTGCCAACACCAACTGCCAACACCAACTGCCAACACCAACTGCCAACACCAACTGCCAACACCAACTAACGGCACCAACTGCCAACACCAACTGCCAACACCAACTGCCAACACCAACTAACGGCACCAACTGCCAACACCAACTAACGGCACCAACTGCCAACACCAACTAACGGCACCAACTAACGGCACCAACTGCCAACACCAACTAACGGCACCAACTGCCAACACCAACTGCCAACACCAACTAACGGCACCAACTGCCAACACCAACTGCCAACACCAACTAACGGCACCAACTAACGGCACCAACTAACGGCACCAACTAACGGCACCAACTAACGGCACCAACTGCCAACACCAACTGCCAACACCAACTGCCGGCACCAACTAACGGCACCAACTAACGGCACCAACTGCCAACACCAACTGCCAACACCAACTGCCAACACCAACTGCCAACACCAACTGCCAACACCAACTAACGGCACCAACTAACGGCACCAAATGCCAACACCAACTAACGGCACCAACTGCCAACACCAACTAACGGCACCAACTGCCAACACCAACTAACGGCACCAACTGCCAACACCAACTGCCAACACCAACTGCCGGCACCAACTGCCAACACCAACTGCCAACACCAACTAACGGCACCAACTGCCAACACCAACTAACGGCACCAACTAACGGCACCAACTGCCAACACCAACTGCCAACACCAACTGCCAACACCAACTGCCAACACCAACTGCCAACACCAACTAACGGCACCAACTGCCAACACCAACTGCCAACACCAACTGCAACACCAACTGCCAACACCAACTAACGGCACCAACTGCCAACACCAACTGCCAACACCAACTAACGGCACCAACTGCCAACACCAACTGCCAACACCAACTAACGGCACCAACTGCCAACACCAACTAACGGCACCAACTGCCAACACCAACTGCCAACACCAACTGCCAACACCAACTGCCAACACCAACTAACGGCACCAACTAACGGCACCAACTGCCAACACCAACTAACGGCACCAACTGCCAACACCAACTAACGGCACCAACTGCCAACACCAACTAACGGCACCAACTGCCAACACCAACTAACGGCACCAACTGCCAACACCAACTGCCAACACCAACTAACGGCACCAACTGCCAACACCAACTAACGGCACCAACTGCCAACACCAACTGCCAACACCAACTAGCTGCACCAACTGCCAACACCAACTAACGGCACCAACTGCCAACACCAACTGCCAACACCAACTGCCAACACCAACTGCCAACACCAACTGCCAACACCAACTAACGGCACCAACTGCCAACACCAACTAACGGCACCAACTAACGGCACCAACTAACGGCACCAACTAACGGCACCAACTAACGGCACCAACTAACGGCACCAACTGCCAACACCAACTAACGGCACCAACTGCCAACACCAACTAACGGCACCAACTGCCAACACCAACTGCCAACACCAACTAACGGCACCAACTGCCAACACCAACTTCCAACACCAACTGCCAACACCAACTGCCAACACCAACTGCCGGCACCAACTAACGGCACCAACTGCCAACACCAACTAACGGCACCAACTGCCAACACCAACTAACGGCACCAACTGCCAACACCAACTAACGGCACCAACTAACGGCACCAACTGCCAACACCAACTGCCAACACCAACTAACGGCACCAACTGCCAACACCAACTAACGGCACCAACTGCCAACACCAACTGCCAACACCAACTGCCAACACCAACTGCCAACACCAACTGCCAACACCAACTAACGGCACCAACTGCCAACACCAACTGCCAACACCAACTGCCAACACCAACTGCCAACACCAACTAACGGCACCAACTGCCAACACCAACTAACGGCACCAACTGCCAACACCAACTAACGGCACCAACTAACGGCACCAACTGCCAACACCAACTAACGGCACCAACTGCCAACACCAACTGCCAACACCAACTAACGGCACCAACTGCCAACACCAACTGCCAACACCAACTAACGGCACCAACTAACGGCACCAACTAACGGCACCAACTAACGGCACCAACTAACGGCACCAACTGCCAACACCAACTGCCAACACCAACTGCCGGCACCAACTAACGGCACCAACTAACGGCACCAACTGCCAACACCAACTGCCAACACCAACTGCCAACACCAACTGCCAACACCAACTGCCAACACCAACTAACGGCACCAACTAACGGCACCAAATGCCAACACCAACTAACGGCACCAACTGCCAACACCAACTAACGGCACCAACTGCCAACACCAACTAACGGCACCAACTGCCAACACCAACTGCCAACACCAACTGCCGGCACCAACTGCCAACACCAACTGCCAACACCAACTGCCAACACCAACTGCCGGCACCAACTGCCAACACCAACTGCCGGCACCAACTGCCGGCACCAACTGCCGGCACCAACTGCCAACACCAACTGCCAACACCAACTAACGGCACCAACTAACGGCACCAACTAACGGCACCAACTAACGGCACCAACTAACGGCACCAACTAACGGCACCAACTAACGGCACCACAGCCAACACCAACTAACGGCACCAACTGCCAACACCAACGGCCAACACCAACGGCCAACACCAACTGCCAACACCAACGGCCAACACCAACTGCCAACACCAACTGCCAACACCAACTGCCAACACCAACTGCCAACACCAACTAACGGCACCAACAGCCAACACCAACTGCCAACACCAACTGCCAACACCAACTGCCAACACCAACTAACGGCACCAACTGCCAACACCAACTGCCAACACCAACTAACGGCACCAACTAACGGCACCAACTAACGGCACCAACTAACGGCACCAACTGCCAACACCAACTGCCAACACCAACTGCCAACACCAACTGCCAACACCAACTGCCAACACCAACTAACGGCACCAACTAACGGCACCAACTAACGGCACCAA
This sequence comes from Coturnix japonica, assembly GCF_054131305.1. Lineage (NCBI taxonomy): Eukaryota > Metazoa > Chordata > Aves > Galliformes > Phasianidae > Coturnix > Coturnix japonica. The sequence goes on from NC_140689.1 coordinate 4,742,602, forward strand.
CTAACGGCACCAACTAACAACACCAACTGCCAACACCAACTGCCAACACCAACTAACGGCACCAACTGCCAACACCAACTGCCAACACCAACTGCCAACACCAACTGCCAACACCAACTAACGGCACAAACTGCCAACACCAACTAACGGCACCAACTGCCAACACCAACTAACGGCACCAACTAACGGCACCAACTGCCAACACCAACTAACGGCACCAACTGCCAACACCAACTGCCAACACCAACTAACGGCACCAACTGCCAACACCAACTGCCAACACCAACTAACGGCACCAACTAACGGCACCAACTAACGGCACCAACTAACGGCACCAACTAACGGCACCAACTGCCAACACCAACTGCCAACACCAACTGCCGGCACCAACTAACGGCACCAACTAACGGCACCAACTGCCAACACCAACTGCCAACACCAACTGCCAACACCAACTGCCAACACCAACTGCCAACACCAACTAACGGCACCAACTAACGGCACCAAATGCCAACACCAACTAACGGCACCAACTGCCAACACCAACTAACGGCACCAACTGCCAACACCAACTAACGGCACCAACTGCCAACACCAACTGCCAACACCAACTGCCGGCACCAACTGCCAACACCAACTGCCAACACCAACTGCCAACACCAACTGCCGGCACCAACTGCCGGCACCAACTGCCAACACCAACTGCCGGCACCAACTGCCGGCACCAACTGCCGGCACCAACTGCCAACACCAACTGCCAACACCAACTAACGGCACCAACTAACGGCACCAACTAACGGCACCAACTAACGGCACCAACTAACGGCACCAACTAACGGCACCAACTAACGGCACCACAGCCAACACCAACTAACGGCACCAACTGCCAACACCAACGGCCAACACCAACGGCCAACACCAACTGCCAACACCAACGGCCAACACCAACTGCCAACACCAACTGCCAACACCAACTGCCAACACCAACTGCCAACACCAACTAACGGCACCAACAGCCAACACCAACTGCCAACACCAACTGCCAACACCAACTGCCAACACCAACTAACGGCACCAACTGCCAACACCAACTGCCAACACCAACTAACGGCACCAACTAACGGCACCAACTAACGGCACCAACTGCCAACACCAACTGCCAACACCAACTGCCAACACCAACTGCCAACACCAACTGCCAACACCAACTAACGGCACCAACTAACGGCACCAACTAACGGCACCAACTAACGGCACCAACTAACAACACCAACTGCCAACACCAACTGCCAACACCAACTAACGGCACCAACTGCCAACACCAACTGCCAACACCAACTGCCAACACCAACTGCCAACACCAACTAACGGCACAAACTGCCAACACCAACTAACGGCACCAACTGCCAACACCAACTGCCAACACCAACTAACGGCACCAACTGCCAACACCAACTGCCAACACCAACTGCCAACACCAACTGCCAACACCAACTAACGGCACCAACTGCCAACACCAACTAACGGCACCAACTGCCAACACCAACTAACGGCACCAACTAACGGCACCAACTGCCAACACCAACTGCCAACACCAACTAACGGCACCAACTGCCAACACCAACTAACGGCACCAACTGCCAACACCAACTAACGGCACCAACTGCCAACACCAACTAACGGCACCAACTAACGGCACCAACTGCCAACACCAACTGCCAACACCAACTGCCAACACCAACTGCCAACACCAACTAACGGCACCAACTGCCAACACCAACTGCCAACACCAACTGCCAACACCAACTGCCAACACCAACTGCCAACACCAACTAACGGCACCAACTGCCAACACCAACTAACGGCACCAACTAACGGCACCAACTGCCAACACCAACTAACGGCACCAACTGCCAACACCAACTGCCAACACCAACTAACGGCACCAACTGCCAACACCAACTAACGGCACCAACTAACGGCACCAACTAACGGCACCAACTAACGGCACCAACTAACGGCACCAACTAACGGCACCAACTGCCAACACCAACTGCCAACACCAACTGCAATCACCAACTAACGGCACCAACTAACGGCACCAACTGCCAACACCAACTGCCAACACCAACTGCCAACACCAACTGCCAACAACAACTAACGGCACCAACTAACGGCACCAACTGCCAACACCAACTGCCAACACCAACTGCCAACACCAACTAACGGCACAAACTAACGGCACAAACTAACGGCACCAACTGCCAACACCAACTGCCAACACCAACTGCCAACACCAACTAACGGCACCAACTGCCAACACCAACTAACGGCACCAACTGCCAACACCAACTGCCAACACCAACTGCCAACACCAACTGCCAACACCAACTAACGGCACCAACTAACGGCACCAACTAACGGCACCAACTAACGGCACCAACTGCCAACACCAACTAACGGCACCAACTGCCAACACCAACTAACGGCACCAACTGCCAACACCAACTAACGGCACCAACTGCCAACACCAACTGCCAACACCAACTGCCAACACCAACTAACGGCACCAACTAACGGCACCAACTAACGGCACCAACTGCCAACACCAACTAACGGCACCAACTGCCAACACCAACTGCCAGCACCAACTGCCAACACCAACTGCCAACACCAACTAACGGCACCAACTAACGGCACCAACTAACGGCACCAACTAACGGCACCAACTAACGGCACCAACTGCCAACACCAACTGCCAACACCAACTGCCAACACCAACTAACGGCACCAACTAACGGCACCAACTAACGGCACCAACTAACGGCACCAACTGCCAACACCAACTGCCAACACCAACTAACGGCACCAACTGCCAACACCAACTGCCAACACCAACTAACGGCACCAACTGCCAACACCAACTGCCAACACCAACTAACGGCACCAACTGCCAACACCAACTAACGGCACCAACTAAGGGCACCAACTGCCAACACCAACTGCCAACACCAACTGCCAACACCAACTGCCAACACCAACTAACGGCACCAACTGCCAACACCAACTGCCAACACCAACTGCAACACCAACTGCCAACACCAACTAACGGCACCAACTGCCAACACCAACTGCCAACACCAACTAACGGCACCAACTGCCAACACCAACTAACGGCACCAACTGCCAACACCAACTAACGGCACCAACTGCCAACACCAACTAACGGCACCAACTGCCAACACCAACTGCCAACACCAACTGCCAACACCAACTAACGGCACCAACTGCCAACACCAACTAACGGCACCAACTGCCAACACCAACTAACGGCACCAACTGCCAACACCAACTAACGGCACCAACTGCCAACACCAACTAACGGCACCAACTGCCAACACCAACTGCCAACACCAACTAACGGCACCAACTGCCAACACCAAATAACGGCACCAACTGCCAACACCAACTAACGGCACCAACTGCCAACACCAACTGCCAACACCAACTAGCTGCACCAACTGCCAACACCAACTAACGGCACCAACTGCCAACACCAACTGCCAACACCAACTGCCAACACCAACTGCCAACACCAACTGCCAACACCAACTAACGGCACCAACTGCCAACACCAACTAACGGCACCAACTGCCAACACCAACTAACGGCACCAACTAACGGCACCAACTAACGGCACCAACTAACGGCACCAACTGCCAACACCAACTAACGGCACCAACTGCCAACACCAACTAACGGCACCAACTGCCAACACCAACTGCCAACACCAACTAACGGCACCAACTGCCAACACCAACTGCCAACACCAACTGCCAACACCAACTGCCGGCACCAACTAACGGCACCAACTGCCAACACCAACTAACGGCACCAACTGCCAACACCAACTAACGGCACCAACTGCCAACACCAACTAACGGCACCAACTAACGGCACCAACTGCCAACACCAACTGCCAACACCAACTAACGGCACCAACTGCCAACACCAACTAACGGCACCAACTGCCAACACCAACTGCCAACACCAACTGCCAACACCAACTGCCAACACCAACTAACGGCACCAACTAACGGCACCAACTGCCAACACCAACTGCCAACACCAACTGCCAACACAAACTGCCAACACCAACTAACGGCACCAACTGCCAACACCAACTAACGGCACCAACTAACGGCACCAACTGCCAACACCAACTAACGGCACCAACTGCCAACACCAACTGCCAACACCAACAAACGGCACCAACTGCGAACACCAACTAACGGCACCAACTAACGGCACCAACTAACGGCACCAACTAACGGCACCAACTAACGGCACCAACTGCCAACACCAACTGCCAACACCAACTGCCAACACCAACTGCCGGCACCAACTGCCGGCACCAACTGCCGGCACCAACTAACGGCACCAACTGCCAACACCAACTGCCAACACCAACTGCCAACACCAACAGCCAACACCAACTAACGGCACCAACTAACGGCACCAACTAACGGCACCAAATGCCAACACCAACTAACGGCACCAACTGCCAACACCAACTAACGGCACCAACTGCCAACACCAACTAACGGCACCAACTGCCAACACCAACTGCCAACACCAACTGCCAGCACCAACTGCCAACACCAACTGCCGGCACCAACTGCCAACACCAACTGCCAACACCAACTGCCAGCACCAACTGCCAACACCAACTGCCGGCACGAACTGCCAACACCAACTGCCAACACCAACTGCCAACACCAACTGCCAACACCAACTGCCGGCACCAACTGCCAACACCAACTGCCGGCACCAACTGCCAACACCAACTGCCAACACCAACTGCCAACACCAACTAACGGCACCAACTAACGGCACCAACTAACGGCACCAACTAACGGCACCAACTAACGGCACCAACTAACGGCACCACAGCCAACACCAACTAACGGCACCAACTGCCAACACCAACGGCCAACACCAACGGCCAACACCAACTGCCAACACCAACGGCCAACACCAACTGCCAACACCAACTGCCAACACCAACTGCCAACACCAACTAACGGCACCAACAGCCAACACCAACTGCCAACACCAACTGCCAACACCAACTGCCAACACCAACTAACGGCACCAACTGCCAACACCAACTGCCAACACCAACTGCCAACACCAACTAACGGCACCAACTAACGGCACCAACTAACGGCACCAACTAACGGCACCAACTAACGGCACCAACTAACGGCACCAACTGCCAACACCAACTGCCAACACCAACTGCCAACACCAACTAACGGCACCAACTAACGGCACCAACTAACGGCACCAACTGCCAACACCAACTGCCAACACCAACTGCCAACACCAACTGCCAACACCAACTGCCAACACCAACTAACTACACCAACTGCCAACACCAACTGCCAACACCAACTGCCAACACCAACTAACGGCACCAACTAACGGCACCAACTAACGGCACCAACTAACGGCACCAACTAACGGCACCAACTAACGGCACCAACTGCCAACACCAACTGCCAACACCAACTGCCAACACCAACTGCCAACACCAACTGCCAACACCAACTAACGGCACCAACTGCCAACACCAACTGCCAAAACCAACTGCCAACACCAACTGCCAACACCAACTGCCAACACCAACTGCCAACACCAACTAACGGCACCAACTGCCAACACCAACTAACGGCACCAACTGCCAACACCAACTAACGGCACGAACTGCCAGCACCAACTAACGGCACCAACTGCCAGCACCAACTAACGGCACAAACTGCCAGCACCAACTAACGGCACAAACTGCCAGCACCAACTAACGGCACCAACTGCCAACACCAACTGCCAACACCAACTGCCAACACCAACTGCCAACACCAACTGCCGGCACCAACTAACGGCACCAACTAACGGCACCAACTGCCAACACCAACTAACGGCACCAACTAACGGCACCAACTAACGGCACCAACTAACGGCACCAACTAACGGCACCAACTGCCAACACCAACTAACGGCACCAACTAACGGCACCAACTGCCAACACCAACTGCCAACACCAACTGCCAACACCAACTGCCAACACCAACTAACGGCACAAACTAACGGCACAAACTAACGGCACCAACTGCCAACACCAACTGCCAACACCAACTGCCAACACCAACTAACGGCACCAACTGCCAACACCAACTAACGGCACCAACTGCCAACACCAACTGCCAACACCAACTGCCAACACCAACTGCCAACACCAACTAACGGCACCAACTAACGGCACCAACTAACGGCACCGACTAACGGCACCAACTGCCAACACCAACTAACGGCACCAACTGCCAACACCAACTAACGGCACCAACTGCCAACACCAACTGCCAACACCAACTGCCAACACCAACTAACGGCACCAACTGCCAACACCAACTAACGGCACCAACTGCCAACACCAACTGCCAACACCAACTAACGGCACCAACTGCCAACACCAACTAACGGCACCAACTGCCAACACCAACTGCCAACACCAACTGCCAACACCAACTGCCAACACCAACTGCCAACACAAACTAACGGCACCAACTGCCAACACCAACTGCCAACACCAACTGCAACACCAACTGCCAACACCAACTAACGGCACCAACTGCCAACACCAACTGCCAACACCAACTAACGGCACCAACTGCCAACACCAACTAACGGCACCAACTGCCAACACCAACTAACGGCACCAACTGCCAACACCAACTGCCAACACCAACTAACGGCACCAACTGCCAACACCAACTGCCAACACCAACTAACGGCACCAACTGCCAACACCAACTAACGGCACCAACTAACGGCACCAACTGCCAACACCAACTGCCAACACCAACTGCCAACACCAACTGCCAACACCAACTGCCAACACCAACTAACGGCACCAACTGCCAACACCAACTGCCAACACCAACTGCAACACCAACTGCCAACACCAACTAACGGCACCAACTGCCAACACCAACTGCCAACACCAACTAACGGCACCAACTGCCAACACCAACTGCCAACACCAACTAACGGCACCAACTGCCAACACCAACTAACGGCACCAACTGCCAACACCAACTGCCAACACCAACTGCCAACACCAACTGCCAACACCAACTAACGGCACCAACTAACGGCACCAACTGCCAACACCAACTAACGGCACCAACTGCCAACACCAACTAACGGCACCAACTGCCAACACCAACTAACGGCACCAACTGCCAACACCAACTAACGGCACCAACTGCCAACACCAACTGCCAACACCAACTAACGGCACCAACTGCCAACACCAACTAACGGCACCAACTGCCAACACCAACTGCCAACACCAACTAGCTGCACCAACTGCCAACACCAACTAACGGCACCAACTGCCAACACCAACTGCCAACACCAACTGCCAACACCAACTGCCAACACCAACTGCCAACACCAACTAACGGCACCAACTGCCAACACCAACTAACGGCACCAACTGCCAACACCAACTAACGGCACCAACTAACGGCACCAACTAACGGCACCAACTAACGGCACCAACTAACGGCACCAACTAACGGCACCAACTAACGGCACCAACTGCCAAAACCAACTAACGGCACCAACTGCCAACACCAACTAACGGCACCAACTGCCAACACCAACTGCCAACACCAACTAACGGCACCAACTGCCAACACCAACTGCCAACACCAACTGCCAACACCAACTGCCAACACCAACTAACGGCACCAACTGCCAACACCAACTAACGGCACCAACTAACGGCACCAACTCCAACACCAACTGCCAACACCAACTAACGGCACCAACTGCCAACACCAACTAACGGCACCAACTGCCAACACCAACTGCCAACACCAACTGCCAACACCAACTGCCAACACCAACTGCCAACACCAACTGCCAACACCAACTGCCAACACCAACTAACGGCACCAACTGCCAACACCAACTAACGGCACCAACTGCCAACACCAACTAACGGCACCAACTAACGGCACCAACTGCCAACACCAACTAACGGCACCAACTGCCAACACCAACTGCCAACACCAACTAACGGCACCAACTGCCAACACCAACTGCCAACACCAACTAACGGCACCAACTAACGGCACCAACTAACGGCACCAACTAACGGCACCAACTAACGGCACCAACTGCCAACACCAACTGCCAACACCAACTGCCGGCACCAACTAACGGCACCAACTAACGGCACCAACTGCCAACACCAACTGCCAACACCAACTGCCAACACCAACTGCCAACACCAACTGCCAACACCAACTGCCAACACCAACTAACGGCACCAACTAACGGCACCAAATGCCAACACCAACTAACGGCACCAACTGCCAACACCAACTAACGGCACCAACTGCCAACACCAACTAACGGCACCAACTGCCAACACCAACTGCCAACACCAACTGCCGGCACCAACTGCCAACACCAACTGCCAACACCAACTGCCAACACCAACTGCCGGCACCAACTGCCGGCACCAACTGCCAACACCAACTGCCGGCACCAACTGCCGGCACCAACTGCCGGCACCAACTGCCAACACCAACTGCCAACACCAACTAACGGCACCAACTAACGGCACCAACTAACGGCACCAACTAACGGCACCAACTAACGGCACCAACTAACGGCACCAACTAACGGCACCACAGCCAACACCAACTAACGGCACCAACTGCCAACACCAACGGCCAACACCAACGGCCAACACCAACTGCCAACACCAACGGCCAACACCAACTGCCAACACCAACTGCCAACACCAACTGCCAACACCAACTGCCAACACCAACTAACGGCACCAACAGCCAACACCAACTGCCAACACCAACTGCCAACACCAACTGCCAACACCAACTAACGGCACCAACTGCCAACACCAACTGCCAACACCAACTAACGGCACCAACTAACGGCACCAACTAACGGCACCAACTAACGGCACCAACTGCCAACACCAACTGCCAACACCAACTGCCAACACCAACTAACGGCACCAACTAACGGCACCAACTAACGGCACCAACTAACGGCACCAACTAACAACACCAACTGCCAACACCAACTGCCAACACCAACTAACGGCACCAACTGCCAACACCAACTGCCAACACCAACTGCCAACACCAACTGCCAACACCAACTAACGGCACAAACTGCCAACACCAACTAACGGCACCAACTGCCAACACCAACTGCCAACACCAACTAACGGCACCAACTGCCAACACCAACTGCCAACACCAACTGCCAACACCAACTGCCAACACCAACTAACGGCACCAACTGCCAACACCAACTAACGGCACCAACTGCCAACACCAACTAACGGCACCAACTAACGGCACCAACTGCCAACACCAACTGCCAACACCAACTAACGGCACCAACTGCCAACACCAACTAACGGCACCAACTGCCAACACCAACTGCTAACACCAACTGCCAACACCAACTAACGGCACCAACTAACGGCACCAACTGCCAACACCAACTGCCAACACCAACTGCCAACACCAACTGCCAACACCAACTAACGGCACCAACTGCCAACACCAACTGCCAACACCAACTGCCAACACCAACTGCCAACACCAACTGCCAACACCAACTAACGGCACCAACTGCCAACACCAACTAACGGCACCAACTAACGGCACCAACTGCCAACACCAACTAACGGCACCAACTGCCAACACCAACTGCCAACACCAACTAACGGCACCAACTGCCAACACCAACTAACGGCACCAACTAACGGTACCAACTAACGGCACCAACTAACGGCACCAACTAACGGCACCAACTAACGGCACCAACTGCCAACACCAACTGCCAACACCAACTGCAATCACCAACTAACGGCACCAACTAACGGCACCAACTGCCAACACCAACTGCCAACACCAACTGCCAACACCAACTGCCAACAACAACTAACGGCACCAACTAACGGCACCAACTGCCAACACCAACTGCCAACACCAACTGCCAACACCAACTAACGGCACAAACTAACGGCACAAACTAACGGCACCAACTGCCAACACCAACTGCCAACACCAACTGCCAACACCAACTAACGGCACCAACTGCCAACACCAACTAACGGCACCAACTGCCAACACCAACTGCCAACACCAACTGCCAACACCAACTGCCAACACCAACTAACGGCACCAACTAACGGCACCAACTAACGGCACCAACTAACGGCACCAACTAACGGCACCAACTGCCAACACCAACTAACGGCACCAACTGCCAACACCAACTAACGGCACCAACTGCCAACACCAACTAACGGCACCAACTGCCAACACCAACTGCCAACACCAACTGCCAACACCAACTAACGGCACCAACTAACGGCACCAACTAACGGCACCAACTGCCAACACCAACTAACGGCACCAACTGCCAACACCAACTGCCAGCACCAACTGCCAACACCAACTGCCAACACCAACTAACGGCACCAACTAACGGCACCAACTAACGGCACCAACTAACGGCACCAACTAACGGCACCAACTAACGGCACCAACTGCCAACACCAACTGCCAACACCAACTGCCAACACCAACTAACGGCACCAACTAACGGCACCAACTAACGGCACCAACTAACGGCACCAACTGCCAACACCAACTGCCAACACCAACTAACGGCACCAACTGCCAACACCAACTGCCAACACCAACTAACGGCACCAACTGCCAACACCAACTGCCAACACCAACTAACGGCACCAACTGCCAACACCAACTAACGGCACCAACTAAGGGCACCAACTGCCAACACCAACTGCCAACACCAACTGCCAACACCAACTGCCAACACCAACTAACGGCACCAACTGCCAACACCAACTGCCAACACCAACTGCAACACCAACTGCCAACACCAACTAACGGCACCAACTGCCAACACCAACTGCCAACACCAACTAACGGCACCAACTGCCAACATCAACTAACGGCACCAACTGCCAACACCAACTAACGGCACCAACTGCCAACACCAACTAACGGCACCAACTGCCAACACCAACTGCCAACACCAACTGCCAACACCAACTGCCAACACCAACTAACGGCACCAACTGCCAACACCAACTAACGGCACCAACTGCCAACAACAACTAACGGCACCAACTGCCAACACCAACTAACGGCACCAACTGCCAACACCAACTAACGGCACCAACTGCCAACACCAACTAACGGCACCAACTGCCAACACCAACTGCCAACACCAACTAACGGCACCAACTGCCAACACCAACTAACGGCACCAACTGCCAACACCAACTAACGGCACCAACTGCCAACACCAACTGCCAACACCAACTAGCTGCACCAACTGCCAACACCAACTAACGGCACCAACTGCCAACACCAACTGCCAACACCAACTGCCAACACCAACTGCCAACACCAACTGCCAACACCAACTAACGGCACCAACTGCCAACACCAACTAACGGCACCAACTGCCAACACCAACTAACGGCACCAACTAACGGCACCAACTAACGGCACCAACTAACGGCACCAACTGCCAACACCAACTAACGGCACCAACTGCCAACACCAACTAACGGCACCAACTGCCAACACCAACTGCCAACACCAACTAACGGCACCAACTGCCAACACCAACTGCCAACACCAACTGCCAACACCAACTGCCGGCACCAACTAACGGCACCAACTGCCAACACCAACTAACGGCACCAACTGCCAACACCAACTAACGGCACCAACTGCCAACACCAACTAACGGCACCAACTAACGGCACCAACTGCCAACACCAACTGCCAACACCAACTAACGGCACCAACTGCCAACACCAACTAACGGCACCAACTGCCAACACCAACTGCCAACACCAACTGCCAACACCAACTGCCAACACCAACTAATGGCACCAACTAACGGCACCAACTGCCAACACCAACTGCCAACACCAACTGCCAACACCAACTGCCAACACCAACTAACGGCACCAACTGCCAACACCAACTAACGGCACCAACTAACGGCACCAACTGCCAACACCAACTAACGGCACCAACTGCCAACACCAACTGCCAACACAAACAAACGGCACCAACTGCCAACACCAACTAACGGCACCAACTAACGGCACCAACTAACGGCACCAACTAACGGCACCAACTAACGGCACCAACTAACGGCACCAACTGCCAACACCAACTGCCAACACCAACTGCCAACACCAACTGCCGGCACCAACTGCCGGCACCAACTAACGGCACCAACTAACGGCACCAACTGCCAACACCAACTGCCAACACCAACTGCCAACACCAACTGCCAACACCAACTAACGGCACCAACTAACGGCACCAACTAACGGCACCAAATGCCAACACCAACTAACGGCACCAACTGCCAACACCAACTAACGGCACCAACTGCCAACACCAACTAACGGCACCAACTGCCAACACCAACTGCCAACACCAACTGCCAGCACCAACTGCCAACACCAACTGCCGGCACCAACTGCCAACACCAACTGCCAACACCAACTGCCAGCACCAACTGCCAACACCAACTGCCGGCACCAACTGCCAACACCAACTGCCAACACCAACTGCCAACACCAACTGCCAACACCAACTAACGGCACCAACTGCCAACACCAACTGCCGGCACCAACTGCCAACACCAACTGCCAACACCAACTGCCAACACCAACTAACGGCACCAACTAACGGCACCAACTAACGGCACCAACTAACGGCACCAACTAACGGCACCACAGCCAACACCAACTAACGGCACCAACTGCCAACACCAACGGCCAACACCAACGGCCAACACCAACTGCCAACACCAACGGCCAACACCAACTGCCAACACCAACTGCCAACACCAACTAACGGCACCAACAGCCAACACCAACTGCCAACACCAACTGCCAACACCAACTGCCAACACCAACTAACGGCACCAACTGCCAACACCAACTGCCAACACCAACTGCCAACACCAACTAACGGCACCAACTAACGGCACCAACTAACGGCACCAACTAACGGCACCAACTAACGGCACCAACTAACGGCACCAACTGCCAACACCAACTGCCAACACCAACTAACGGCACCAACTAACGGCACCAACTAACGGCACCAACTGCCAACACCAACTGCCAACACCAACTGCCAACACCAACTGCCAACACCAACTGCCAACACCAACTAACTACACCAACTGCCAACACCAACTGCCAACACCAACTGCCAACACCAACTAACGGCACCAACTAACGGCACCAACTAACGGCACCAACTAACGGCACCAACTAACGGCACCAACTAACGGCACCAACTGCCAACACCAACTGCCAACACCAACTGCCAACACCAACTGCCAACACCAACTGCCAACACCAACTAACGGCACCAACTGCCAACACCAACTGCCAACACCAACTGCCAACACCAACTGCCAACACCAACTAACGGCACCAACTGCCAACACCAACTAACGGCACCAACTGCCAACACCAACTAACGGCACCAACTGCCAGCACCAACTAACGGCACCAACTGCCAGCACCAACTAACGGCACAAACTGCCAGCACCAACTAACGGCACAAACTGCCAGCACCAACTAACGGCACAAACTGCCAACACCAACTGCCAACACCAACTGCCAACACCAACTGCCAACACCAACTGCCAACACCAACTGCCAACACCAACTGCCGGCACCAACTAACGGCACCAACTAACGGCACCAACTGCCAACACCAACTAACGGCACCAACTAACGGCACCAACTAACGGCACCAACTAACGGCACCAACTAACGGCACCAACTGCCAACACCAACTAACGGCACAAACTGTCAACACCAACTAACGGCACAAACTGCCAACACCAACTAACGGCACAAACTGCCAACACCAACTGCCAACACCAACTGCCAACACCAACTGCCAACACCAACTAACAGCACCAACTGCCAACACCAATTGCCAACACCAACTGCCAACACCAACTGCCAACACCAACTGCCAACACCAACTGCCAACACCAACTAACGGCACCAACTAACGGCACCAACTAACGGCACCAACTAACGGCACCAAATGCCAACACCAACTAACGGCACCAACTGCCAACACCAACTAACGGCACCAACTGCCAACACCAACTAACGGCACCAACTGCCAACACCAACTGCCAACACCAACTGCCAGCACCAACTGCCAACACCAACTGCCGGCACCAACTGCCAACACCAACTGCCAACACCAACTGCCAGCACCAACTGCCAACACCAACTGCCGGCACCAACTGCCAACACCAACTGCCAACACCAACTGCCAACACCAACTGCCGGCACCAACTGCCAACACCAACTGCCGGCACCAACTGCCAACACCAACTGCCAACACCAACTGCCAACACCAACTAACGGCACCAACTAACGGCACCAACTGCCAACACCAACTGCCAACACCAACTGCCAACACCAACTGCCAACACCAACTGCCAACACCAACTAACTACACCAACTGCCAACACCAACTGCCAACACCAACTGCCAACACCAACTAACGGCACCAACTAACGGCACCAACTAACGGCACCAACTAACGGCACCAACTAACGGCACCAACTGCCAACACCAACTGCCAACACCAACTGCCAACACCAACTGCCAACACCAACTAACGGCACCAACTGCCAACACCAACTGCCAACACCAACTGCCAGCACCAACTGCCAACACCAACTGCCAACACCAACTAACGGCACCAACTGCCAACACCAACTAACGGCACCAACTGCCAACACCAACTAACGGCACCAACTGCCAGCACCAACTAACGGCACAAACTGCCAGCACCAACTAACGGCACAAACTGGCAGCACCAACTAACGGCACAAACTGCCAGCACCAACTAACGGCACAAACTGCCAACACCAACTGCCAACACCAACTGCCAACACCAACTGCCAACACCAACTGCCAACACCAACTGCCGGCACCAACTAACGGCACCAACTAACGGCACCAACTGCCAACACCAACTAACGGCACCAACTAACGGCACCAACTAACGGCACCAACTAACGGCACCAACTAACGGCACCAACTAACGGCACCAACTGCCAACACCAACTAACGGCACAAACTGCCAACACCAACTAACGGCACAAACTGCCAACACCAACTAACGGCACAAACTGCCAACACCAACTAACGGCACAAACTGCCAACACCAACTGCCAACACCAACTGCCAACACCAACTGCCAACACCAACTAACGGCACCAACTGCCAACACCAACTGCCAACACCAACTGCCAACACCAACTGCCAACACCAACTGCCAACACCAACTAACGGCACCAACTGCCAACACCAACTGCCAACACCAACTAACGGCACCAACTGCCAACACCAACTGCCAACACCAACTGCCAACACCAACTAACGGCACCAACTAACGGCACCAACTAACGGCACCAACTAACGGCACCAACTAACGGCACCAACTGCAAACACCAACTAACGGCACCAACTGCCAACACCAACTAACGGCACCAACTGCCAACACCAACTAACGGCACCAACTGCCGGCACCAACTGCCGGCACCAACTGCCAACACCAACTGCCAACACCAACTAACGGCACCAACTAACGGCACCAACTAACGGCACCAACTAACAGCACCAACTGCCAACACCAACTAACGGCACCAACTAACGGCATCAACTAACGGCACCAACTAACGGCACCAACTAACGGCACCAACTAACGGCACCAACTGCCGGCACCAACTGCCGGCACCAACTGCCAACACCAACTGCCAACACCAACGGCCAACACCAACGGCCAACACCAACGGCCAACACCAACGGCCAACACCAACTAACGGCACCAACTGCCAACACCAACTGCCAACACCAACTAACGGCACCAACTAACGGCACCAACTAACGGCACCAACTAACGGCACCAACTAACGGCACCAACTGCCAACACCAACTAACGGCACCAACTGCCAACACCAACTAACGGCACCAACTGCCAACACCAACTAACGGCACCAACTGCCAACACCAACTAACGGCACCAACTGCCAACACCAACGGCCAACACCAACGGCCAACACCAACTGCCAACACCAACTAACGGCACCAACTAACGGCACCAACTAACGGCACCAACTAACGGCACCAACTAACGGCACCAACTGCCAACACCAACTAACGGCACCAACTGCCACCACCAACTAACGGCACCAACTGCCAACACCAACTGCCAACACCAACTAACGGCACCAACTGCCAACACCAACTGCCAACACCAACTAACGGCACCAACTGCCAACACCAACTGCCAACACCAACTGCCAACACCAACTAACGGCACCAACTAACGGCACCAACTAACGGCACCAACTAACGGCACCAACTAACGGCACCAACTGCCAACACCAACTGCCAACACCAACTGCCAACACCAACTGCCAACACCAACTGCCAACACCAACTAACGGCACCAACTGCCAACACCAACTAACGGCACCAACTGCCAACACCAACTGCCAACACCAACTGCCAACACCAACTGCCAACACCAACTGCCAACACCAACTAACGGCACCAACTAACGGCACCAACTGCCAACACCAACTGCCAACACCAACTAACGGCACCAACTAACGGCACCAACTAACGGCACCAACTAACGGCACCAACTGCCAACACCAACTAACGGCACCAACTAACGGCACCAACTAACGGCACCAACTGCCAACACCAACTGCCAACACCAACTGCCAACACCAACTGCCAACACCAACTGCCAACACCAACTAACGGCACCAACTAACGGCACCAACTAACGGCACCAACTAACGGCACCAACTGCCAACACCAACTAACGGCACCAACTGCCAACACCAACTGCCAACACCAACTAACGGCACCAACTGCCAACACCAACTAACGGCACCAACTGCCAACACCAACTGCCAACACCAACTAACGGCACCAACTGCCAACACCAACTAACGGCACCAACTGCCAACACAAACTGCCAACACCAACTGCCAACACCAACTGCCAACACCAACTGCCAACACCAACTAACGGCACCAACTGCCAACACCAACTGCCAACACCAACTAACGGCACCAACTAACGGCACCAACTAACGGCACCAACTAACGGCACCAACTAACGGCACCAACTACCGTCACCAACTAACGGCACCAACTGCCAACACCAACTGCCAACACCAACTGCCAACACCAACTAACGGCACCAACTGCCAACACCAACTGCCAACACCAACTGCCAACACCAACTGCCAACACCAACTAACGGCACCAACTAACGGCACCAACTAACGGCACCAACTAACGGCACCAACTAACGGCACCAACTGCCAACACCAACTAACGGCACCAACTGCCAACACCAACTGCCAACACCAACTAACGGCACCAACTGCCAACACCAACTGCCAACACCAACTGCCAACACCAACTGCCAACACCAACTAACGGCACCAACTAACGGCACCAACTACCAACACCAACTGCCAACACCAACTAACGGCACCAACTAACGGCACCAACTGCCAACACCAACTGCCAACACCAACTGCCAACACCAACTAACGGCACCAACTGCCAACACCAACTGCCAACACCAACTGCCAACACCAACTGCCAACACCAACTGCCAACACCAACTGCCAACACCAACTAACGGCACCAACTGCCAACACCAACTAACGGCACCAACTGCCAACACCAACTAACGGCACCAACTGCCAACACCAACTAACGGCACCAACTGCCAACACCAACTAACGGCACCAACTGCCAACAGCAACTAACGACACCAACTGCCAACACCAACTGCCAACACCAACTGCCAACACCAACTAACGGCACCAACTAACGGCACCAACTAACGGCACCAACTAACGGCACCAACTGCCGGCACCAACTGCCGGCACCAACTACCAACACCAACTAACGGCACCAACTAACGGCACCAACTGCCAACACCAACTGCCAACACCAACTGCCAACACCAACTGCCAACACCAACTGCCAACACCAACTAACGGCACCAACTGCCAACACCAACTAACGGCACCAACTGCCAACACCAACTGCCAACACCAACTGCCAACACCAACTGCCAACACCAACTAACGGCACCAACTAACGGCACCAACTGCCAACACCAACTAACGGCACCAACTGCCAACACCAACTAACGGCACCAACTAACGGCACCAACTGCCAACACCAACTAACGGCACCAACTGCCAACACCAACTAACGGCACCAACTGCCAACACCAACTGCCAACACCAACTGCCAACACCAACTGCCAACACCAACTGCCAACACCAACTAACGGCACCAACTGCCAACACCAACTAACGGCACCAACTAACGGCACCAACTAACGGCACCAACTAACGGCACCAACTAACGGCACCAACTAACGGCACCAACTGCCAACACCAACTAACGGCACCAACTGCCAACACCAACTAACGGCACCAACTGCCAACACCAACTAACGGCACCAACTGCCGGCACCAACTGCCGGCACCAACTGCCAACACCAACTGCCAACACCAACTAACGGCACCAACTAACGGCACCAACTAACGGCACCAACTAACGGCACCAACTAACGGCACCAACTGCCAACACCAACTAACGGCACCAACTAACGTCATCAACTAACGGCACCAACTAACGGCACCAACTAACGGCACCAACTAACGGCACCAACTGCCGGCACCAACTGCCGGCACCAACTGCCAACACCAACTGCCAACACCAACGGCCAACACCAACTGCCAACACCAACGGCCAACACCAACGGCCAACACCAACTAACGGCACCAACTGCCAACACCAACTGCCAACACCAACTAACGGCACCAACTAACGGCACCAACTAACGGCACCAACTAACGGCACCAACTGCCAACACCAACTAACGGCACCAACTGCCAACACCAACTAACGGCACCAACTGCCAACACCAACTAACGGCACCAACTGCCAACACCAACGGCCAACACCAACGGCCAACACCAACTGCCAACACCAACTAACGGCACCAACTAACGGCACCAACTAACGGCACCAACTGCCAACACCAACTGCCAACACCAACGGCCAACACCAACGGCCAACACCAACGGCCAACACCAATGGCCAACACCAACTGCCAACACCAACGGCCAACACCAACTAACGGCACCAACTAACGGCACCAACTAACGGCACCAACTAACGGCACCAACTAACGGCACCAACTGCCAACACCAACTAACGGCACCAACTGCCAACACCAACTAACGGCACCAACTGCCAACACCAACTAACGGCACCAACTGCCAACACCAACTAACGGCACCAACTGCCAACACCAACTGCCAACACCAACTAACGGCACCAACTAACGGCACCAACTAACGGCACCAACTAACGGCACCAACTGCCAACACCAACTGCCAACACCAACTGCCAACACCAACTGCCAACACCAACTAACGGCACCAACTAACGGCACCAACTAACGGCACCAACTAACGGCACCAACTAACGGCACCAACTGCCAACACCAACTAACGGCACCAACTGCCAACACCAACTAACGGCACCAACTGCCAACACCAACCAGCGGCACCAACTGCCAACACCAACTAACGGCACCAACTGCCAACACCAACTAACGGCACCAACTGCCAACACCAACTAACGGCACCAACTGCCAACACCAACTAACGGCACCAACTGCCAACACCAACTGCCAACACCAACTAACGGCACCAACTAACGGCACCAACTAACGGCACCAACTGCCAACACCAACTGCCAACACCAACTGCCAACACCAACTGCCAACAGCAACTGCCAACACCAACTGCCGGCACCAACTGCCGGCACCAACTGCCGGCACCAACTGCCGGCACCAACTAACGGCACCAACTAACGGCACCAACTAACGGCACCAACTAACGGCACCAACTAACGGCACCAACTGCCAACACCAACTAACGGCACCAACTAACGGCACCAACTAACGGCACCAACTAACGGCACCAACTAACGGCACCAACTGCCAACACCAACTGCCAACACCAACTAACGGCACCAACTGCCAACACCAACTAACGGCACCAACTGCCAACACCAACTGCCAACACCAACTAACGGCACCAACTAACGGCACCAACTAACGGCACCAACTAACGGCACCAACTAACGGCACCAACTAACGGCACCAACTGCCAACACCAACTAACGGCACCAACTGCCACCATCAACTAACGGCACCAACTGCCAACACCAACTGCCAACACCAACTAACGGCACCAACTGCCAACACCAACTGCCAACACCAACTAACGGCACCAACTGCCAACACCAACTGCCAACACCAACTGCCAACACCAACTGCCAACACCAACTAACGGCACCAACTAACGGCACCAACTAACGGCACCAACTAACGGCACCAACTGCCAACACCAACTGCCAACACCAACTGCCAACACCAACTGCCAACACCAACTGCCAACACCAACTAACGGCACCAACTGCCAACACCAACTAACGGCACCAACTGCCAACACCAACTGCCAACACCAACTGCCAACACCAACTGCCAACACCAACTGCCAACACCAACTAACGGCACCAACTAACGGCACCAACTGCCAACACCAACTGCCAACACCAACTAACGGCACCAACTAACGGCACCAACTAACGGCACCAACTAACGGCACCAACTAACGGCACCAACTGCCAACACCAACTAACTGCACCAACTAACGGCACCAACTAACGGCACCAACTGCCAACACCAACTGCCAACACCAACTGCCAACACCAACTGCCAACACCAACTGCCAACACCAACTGCCAACACCAACTAACGGCACCAACTAACGGCACCAACTAACGGCACCAACTAACGGCACCAACTAACGGCACCAACTAACGGCACCAACTGCCAACACCAACTAACGGCACCAACTGCCAACACCAACTGCCAACACCAACTAACGGCACCAACTGCTAACACCAACTAACGGCACCAACTGCCAACACCAACTGCCAACACCAACTAACGGCACCAACTGCCAACACCAACTAACGGCACCAACTGCCAACACAAACTGCCAACACCAACTGCCAACACCAACTGCCAACACCAACTGCCAACACCAACTGCCAACACCAACTAACGGCACCAACTGCCAACACCAACTGCCAACACCAACTAACGGCACCAACTAACGGCACCAACTAACGGCACCAACTAACGGCACCAACTACCGGCACCAACTAACGGCACCAACTGCCAACACCAACTGCCAACACCAACTGCCAACACCAACTAACGGCACCAACTGCCAACACCAACTGCCAACACCAACTGCCAACACCAACTGCCAACACCAACTGCCAACACCAACTAACGGCACCAACTAACGGCACCAACTAACGGCACCAACTAACGGCACCAACTAACGGCACCAACTAACGGCACCAACTGCCAACACCAACTAACGGCACCAACTGCCACCACCAACTAACGGCACCAACTGCCAACACCAACTGCCAACACCAACTAACGGCACCAACTGCCAACACCAACTGCCAACACCAACTAACGGCACCAACTGCCAACACCAACTGCCAACACCAACTGCCAACACCAACTGCCAACACCAACTAACGGCACCAACTAACGGCACCAACTAACGGCACCAACTAACGGCACCAACTGCCAACACCAACTGCCAACACCAACTGCCAACACCAACTGCCAACACCAACTAACGGCACCAACTGCCAACACCAACTGCCAACACCAACTGCCAACACCAACTGCCAACACCAACTGCCAACACCAACTAACGGCACCAACTAACGGCACCAACTGCCAACACCAACTGCCAACACCAACTAACGGCACCAACTAACGGCACCAACTAACGGCACCAACTAACGGCACCAACTAACGGCACCAACTGCCAACACCAACTAACGGCACCAACTAACGGCACCAACTAACGGCACCAACTGCCAACACCAACTGCCAACACCAACTGCCAACACCAACTGCCAACACCAACTAACGGCACCAACTAACGGCACCAACTAACGGCACCAACTAACGGCACCAACTGCCAACACCAACTAACGGCACCAACTGCCAACACCAACTGCCAACACCAACTAACGGCACCAACTGCCAACACCAACTAACGGCACCAACTGCCAACACCAACTGCCAACACCAACTAACGGCACCAACTGCCAACACCAACTAACGGCACCAACTGCCAACACAAACTGCCAACACCAACTGCCAACACCAACTGCCAACACCAACTGCCAACACCAACTAACGGCACCAACTGCCAACACCAACTGCCAACACCAACTAACGGCACCAACTAACGGCACCAACTAACGGCACCAACTAACGGCACCAACTAACGGCACCAACTACCGTCACCAACTAACGGCACCAACTGCCAACACCAACTGCCAACACCAATTGCCAACACCAACTAACGGCACCAACTGCCAACACCAACTGCCAACACCAACTGCCAACACCAACTGCCAACACCAACTGCCAACACCAACTAACGGCACCAACTAACGGCACCAACTAACGGCACCAACTAACGGCACCAACTAACGGCACCAACTGCCAACACCAACTAACGGCACCAACTGCCAACACCAACTGCCAACACCAACTAACGGCACCAACTGCCAACACCAACTGCCAACACCAACTGCCAACACCAACTGCCAACACCAACTGCCAACACCAACTAACGGCACCAACTAACGGCACCAACTACCAACACCAACTGCCAACACCAACTGCCAACACCAACTAACGGCACCAACTGCCAACACCAACTGCCAACACCAACTGCCAACACCAACTGCCAACACCAACTAACGGCACCAACTGCCAACACCAACTGCCAACACCAACTGCCAACACCAACTGCCAACACCAACTGCCAACACCAACTAACGGCACCAACTGCCAACACCAACTAACGGCACCAACTGCCAACACCAACTAACGGCACCAACTGCCAACACCAACTAACGGCACCAACTGCCAACACCAACTAACGGCACCAACTGCCAACAGCAACTAACGACACCAACTGCGAACACCAACTGCCAACACCAACTGCCAACACCAACTGCCAACACCAACTAACGGCACCAACTAACGGCACCAACTAACGGCACCAACTGCCGGCACCAACTGCCGGCACCAACTGCCGGCACCAACTACCAACACCAACTAACGGCACCAACTAACGGCACCAACTGCCAACACCAACTGCCAACACCAACTGCCAACACCAACTGCCAACACCAACTGCCAACACCAACTAACGGCACCAACTGCCAACACCAACTAACGGCACCAACTGCCAACACCAACTGCCAACACCAACTGCCAACACCAACTAACGGCACCAACTAACGGCACCAACTGCCAACACCAACTAACGGCACCAACTGCCAACACCAACTAACGGCACCAACTAACGGCACCAACTGCCAACACCAACTAACGGCACCAACTGCCAACACCAACTAACGGCACCAACTGCCAACACCAACTGCCAACACCAACTGCCAACACCAACTGCCAACACCAACTGCCAACACCAACTAACGGCACCAACTGCCAACACCAACTAACGGCACCAACTAACGGCACCAACTAACGGCACCAACTAACGGCACCAACTAACGGCACCAACTAACGGCACCAACTGCCAACAACAACTAACGGCACGAACTGCCATCACCAACTAACGGCACCAACTGCCAACACCAACTAACGGCACCAACTGCCGGCACCAACTGCCGGCACCAACTGCCAACACCAACTGCCAACACCAACTAACGGCACCAACTAACGGCACCAACTAACGGCACCAACTAACGGCACCAACTAACGGCACCAACTGCCAACACCAACTAACGGCACCAACTAACGGCATCAACTAACGGCACCAACTAACGGCACCAACTAACGGCACCAACTAACGGCACCAACTGCCGGCACCAACTGCCGGCACCAACTGCCAACACCAACTGCCAACACCAACGGCCAACACCAACTGCCAACACCAACGGCCAACACCAACGGCCAACACCAACTAACGGCACCAACTGCCAACACCAACTGCCAACACCAACTAACGGCACCAACTAACGGCACCAACTAACGGCACCAACTAACGGCACCAACTAACGGCACCAACTGCCAACACCAACTAACGGCACCAACTGCCAACACCAACTAACGGCACCAACTGCCAACACCAACTAACGGCACCAACTGCCAACACCAACTAACGGCACCAACTGCCAACACCAACTGCCAACACCGACTAACGGCACCAACTAACGGCACCAAGTAACGGCACCAACTAACGGCACCAACTGCCAACACCAACTGCCAACACCAACTGCCAACACCAACTGCCAACACCAACTAACGGCACCAACTAACGGCACCAACTAACGGCACCAACTAACGGCACCAACTAACGGCACCAACTGCCAACACCAACTAACGGCACCAACTGCCAACACCAACTAACGGCACCAACTGCCAACACCAACTAACGGCACCAACTGCCAACACCAACTAACGGCACCAACTGCCAACACCAACTAACGGCACCAACTGCCAACACCAACTAACGGCACCAACTGCCAACACCAACTAACGGCACCAACTGCCAACACCAACTAACGGCACCAACTGCCAACACCAACTGCCAACACCAACTAACGGCACCAACTAACGGCACCAACTAACGGCACCAACTGCCAACACCAACTGCCAACACCAACTGCCAACACCAACTGCCAACAGCAACTGCCAACACCAACTGCCGGCACCAACTGCCGGCACCAACTGCCGGCACCAACTGCCGGCACCAACTAACGGCACCAACTAACGGCACCAACTAACGGCACCAACTAACGGCACCAACTAACGGCACCAACTGCCAACACCAACTAACGGCACCAACTAACGGCACCAACTAACGGCACCAACTAACGGCACCAACTAACGGCACCAACTGCCAACACCAACTGCCAACACCAACTAACGGCACCAACTGCCAACACCAACTAACGGCACCAACTGCCAACACCAACTAACGGCACCAACTGCCAACACCAACTGCCAACACCAACTAACGGCACCAACTAACGGCACCAACTAACGGCACCAACTAACGGCACCAACTAACGGCACCAACTGCCAACACCAACTAACGGCACCAACTGCCACCACCAACTAACGGCACCAACTGCCAACACCAACTGCCAACACCAACTAACGGCACCAACTGCCAACACCAACTGCCAACACCAACTAACGGCACCAACTGCCAACACCAACTGCCAACACCAACTGCCAACACCAACTGCCAACACCAACTAACGGCACCAACTAACGGCACCAACTAACGGCACCAACTAACGGCACCAACTGCCAACACCAACTGCCAACACCAACTGCCAACACCAACTGCCAACACCAACTGCCAACACCAACTAACGGCACCAACTGCCAACACCAACTAACGGCACCAACTGCCAACACCAACTGCCAACACCAACTGCCAACACCAACTGCCAACACCAACTGCCAACACCAACTAACGGCACCAACTAACGGCACCAACTGCCAACACCAACTGCCAACACCAACTAACGGCACCAACTAACGGCACCAACTAACGGCACCAACTAACGGCACCAACTAACGGCACCAACTGCCAACACCAACTAACGGCACCAACTAACGGCACCAACTGCCAACACCAACTGCCAACACCAACTGCCAACACCAACTGCCAACACCAACTGCCAACACCAACTGCCAACACCAACTAACGGCACCAACTAACGGCACCAACTAACGGCACCAACTAACGGCACCAACTAACGGCACCAACTGCCAACACCAACTGCCAACACCAACTAACGGCACCAACTAACGGCACCAACTAACGGCACCAACTGCCAACACCAACTAACGGCACCAACTGCCAACACCAACTGCCAACACCAACTAACGGCACCAACTGCCAACACCAACTAACGGCACCAACTGCCAACACAAACTGCCAACACCAACTGCCAACACCAACTGCCAACACCAACTGCCAACACCAACTAACGGCACCAACTGCCAACACCAACTGCCAACACCAACTAACGGCACCAACTAACGGCACCAACTAACGGCACCAACTAACGGCACCAACTAACGGCACCAACTACCGGCACCAACTAACGGCACCAACTGCCAACACCAACTGCCAACACCAACTGCCAACACCAACTAACGGCACCAACTGCCAACACCAACTGCCAACACCAACTGCCAACACCAACTGCCAACACCAACTGCCAACACCAACTAACGGCACCAACTAACGGCACCAACTAACGGCACCAACTAACGGCACCAACTAACGGCACCAACTAACGGCACCAACTGCCAACACCAACTAACGGCACCAACTGCCAACACCAACTGCCAACACCAACTAACGGCACCAACTGCCAACACCAACTGCCAACACCAACTGCCAACACCAACTGCCAACACCAACTGCCAACACCAACTAACGGCACCAACTAACGGCACCAACTACCAACACCAACTGCCAACACCAACTAACGGCACCAACTAACGGCACCAACTGCCAACACCAACTGCCAACACCAACTGCCAACACCAACTGCCAACACCAACTAACGGCACCAACTGCCAACACCAACTGCCAACACCAACTGCCAACACCAACTGCCAACACCAACTGCCAACACCAACTGCCAACACCAACTAACGGCACCAACTGCCAACACCAACTAACGGCACCAACTGCCAACACCAACTAACGGCACCAACTGCCAACACCAACTAACGGCACCAACTGCCAACACCAACTAACGGCACCAACTGCCAACAGCAACTAACGACACCAACTGCCAACACCAACTGCCAACACCAACTGCCAACACCAACTAACGGCACCAACTAACGGCACCAACTAACGGCACCAACTAACGGCACCAACTAACGGCACCAACTGCCGGCACCAACTGCCGGCACCAACTACCAACACCAACTAACGGCACCAACTAACGGCACCAACTGCCAACACCAACTGCCAACACCAACTGCCAACACCAACTGCCAACACCAACTGCCAACACCAACTAACGGCACCAACTGCCAACACCAACTAACGGCACCAACTGCCAACACCAACTGCCAACACCAACTGCCAACACCAACTGCCAACACCAACTAACGGCACCAACTAACGGCACCAACTGCCAACACCAACTAACGGCACCAACTGCCAACACCAACTAACGGCACCAACTAACGGCACCAACTGCCAACACCAACTAACGGCACCAACTGCCAACACCAACTAACGGCACCAACTGCCAACACCAACTGCCAACACCAACTGCCAACACCAACTGCCAACACCAACTGCCAACACCAACTAACGGCACCAACTGCCAACACCAACTAACGGCACCAACTGCCAACACCAACTAACGGCAGCAACTGCCAACACCAACTGCCAACACCAATTAACGGCACCAACTGCCAACACCAACTAACGGCACCAACTGCCAACACCAACTGCCAACACCAACTAACGGCACCAACTGCCAACACCAACTGCCAACACCAACTGCCAACACCAACTAACGGCACCAACTAACGGCACCAACTACCAACACCAACTGCCAACACCAACTAACGGCACCAACTAACGGCACCAACTGCCAACACCAACTGCCAACACCAACTGCCAACACCAACTGCCAACACCAACTAACGGCACCAACTGCCAACACCAACTGCCAACACCAACTGCCAACACCAACTGCCAACACCAACTAACGGCACCAACTGCCAAGACCAACTAACGGCACCAACTGCCAACACCAACTAACGGCACCAACTGCCAACACCAACTAACGGCACCAACTGCCAACAGCAACTAACGACACCAACTGCCAACACCAACTGCCAACACCAACTGCCAACACCAACTAACGGCACCAACTAACGGCACCAACTAACGGCACCAACTAACGGCACCAACTAACGGCACCAACTGCCGGCACCAACTGCCGGCACCAACTACCAACACCAACTAACGGCACCAACTAACGGCACCAACTGCCAACACCAACTGCCAACACCAACTGCCAACACCAACTGCCAACACCAACTGCCAACACCAACTGCCAACACCAACTAACGGCACCAACTGCAAACACCAACTAACGGCACCAACTGCCAATACCAACTGCCAACACCAACTGCCAACACCAACTGCCAACACCAACTAACGGCACCAACTAACGGCACGAACTGCCAACACCAACTAACGGCACCAACTGCCAACACCAACTAACGGCACCAACTAACGGCACCAACTGCCAACACCAACTAACGGCACCAACTGCCAACACCAACTAACGGCACCAACTGCCAACACCAACTGCCAACACCAACTGCCAACACCAACTGCCAACACCAACTGCCAACACCAACTAACGGCACCAACTGCCAACACCAACTAACGGCACCAACTGCCAACACCAACTAACGGCACCAACTGCCAACACCAACTGCCAACACCAACTAACGGCACCAACTGCCAACACCAACTAACGGCACCAACTGCCAACACCAACTGCCAACACCAACTAACGGCACCAACTGCCAACACCAACTGCCAACACCAACTGCCAACACCAACTAACGGCACCAACTAACGGCACCAACTAACGGCACCAACTAACGGCACCAACTAACGGCACCAACTGCCAACACCAACTGCCAACACCAACTGCCAACACCAACTGCCAACACCAACTGCCAACACCAACTGCCAACACCAACTGCCAACACCAACTAACGGCACCAACTGCCAACACCAACTAACGGCACCAACTGCCAACACCAACTAACGGCACCAACTGCCAACAGCAACTAACGACACCAACTGCCAACACCAACTGCCAACACCAACTGCCAACACCAACTAACGGCACCAACTAACGGCACCAACTAACGGCACCAACTAACGGCACCAACTAACGGCACCAACTAACGGCACCAACTGCCGGCACCAACTGCCGGCACCAACTACCAACACCAACTAACGGCACCAACTGCCAACACCAACTGCCAACACCAACTGCCAACACCAACTGCCAACACCAACTGCCAACACCAACTAACGGCACCAACTGCCAACACCAACTAACGGCACCAACCGCCAACACCAACTGCCAACACCAACTGCCAACACCAACTGCCAACACCAACTAACGGCACCAACTAACGGCAGCAACTGCCAACACCAACTAACGGCACCAACTGCCAACACCAACTAACGGCACCAACTAACGGCACCAACTGCCAACACCAACTAACGGCACCAACTGCCAACACCAACTAACGGCACCAACTGCCAACACCAACTGCCAACACCAACTGCCAACACCAACTGCCAACACCAACTGCCAACACCAACTAACGGCACCAACTGCCAACACCAACTAACGGCACCAACTGCCAACACCAACTAACGGCACCAACTGCCAACACCAACTGCCAACACCAACTAACGGCACCAACTGCCAACACCAACTAACGGCACCAACTGCCAACACCAACTGCCAACACCAACTAACGGCACCAACTGCCAACACCAACTGCCAACACCAACTGCCAACACCAACTAACGGCACCAACTAACGGCACCAACTAACGGCACCAACTAACGGCACCAACTAACGGCACCAACTGCAAACACCAACTGCAAACACCAACTGCAAACACCAACTAACGGCACCAACTGCCAACACCAACTAACGGCACCAACTGCCAACACCAACTAACGGCACCAACTGCCAACACCAACTGCCAACACCAACTAACAGCACCAACTGCCAACACCAACTGCCAACACCAACTAACGGCACCAACTGCCAACACCAACTAACGGCACCAACTAACGGCACCAACTAACGGCACCAACTAACGGCACCAACTAACGGCACCAACTAACGGCACCAACTAACGGCACCAACTGCCAACACCAACTGCCAACACCAACTGCCAACACCAACTGCCAACACCAACTGCCAACACCAACTAACGGCACCAACTGCCAACACCAACTAACGGCACCAACTGCCAACACCAACTAACGGCACCAACTGCCAACACCAACTGCCAACACCAACTGCCAACACCAACTGCCAACACCAACTAACGGCACCAACTGCCAACACCAACTAACGGCACCAACTAACGGCACCAACTGCCAACACCAACTAACGGCACCAACTGCCAACACCAACGGCCAACACCAACTAACGGCACCAACTAACGGCACCAACTAACGGCAACAACTAACGGCACCAACTGCCAACACCAACTAACGGCACCAACTGCCAACACCAACTAACGGCACCAACTAACGGCACCAACTGCCAACACCAACTGCCAACACCAACTGCCAACACCAACTGCCAACACCAACTGCCAACACCAACTAACGGCACCAACTAACGGCACCAACTAACGGCACCAACTAACGGCACCAACTAACGGCACCAACTGCCAACACCAACTAACGGCACCAACTGCCAACACCAACTAACGGCACCAACTGCCAACACCAACTAACGGCACCAACTGCCAACACCAAGTGCCAACACCAAGTGCCAACACCAACTGCCAACACCAACTGCCAACACCAACTAACGGCACCAACTAACGGCACCAACTAACGGCACCAACTAACGGCACCAACTAACGGCACCAACTAACGGCACCAACTGCCAACACCAACTGCCAACACCAACTGCCAACACCAACTGCCAACACCAACTGCCGGCACCAACTGCCAACACCAACTGCCAACACCAACTGCCGGCACCAACTGCCGGCACCAACTGCCGGCACCAACTGCCGGCACCAACTGCCAACACCAACTGCCAACACCAACTGCCGGCACCAACTGCCAACACCAACTAACGGCACCAACTGCCAACACCAACTGCCGGCACCAACTGCCAACACCAACTGCCAACACCAACTAACGGCACCAACTGCCAACACCAACTAACGGCACCAACTGCCAACACCAACTAACGGCACCAACTGCCAACACCAACTGCCAACACCAACTGCCAACACCAACTGCCAACACCAACTGCCAACACCAACTAACGGCACCAACTAACGGCACCAACTGCAAACACCAACTAACGGCACCAACTAACGGCACCAACTGCCAACACCAACTAACGGCACCAACTGCCAACACCAACTGCCAACACCAACTGCCAACACCAACTGCCAACACCAACTGCCAACACCAACTAACGGCACCAACTAACGGCACCAACTGCCAACACCAACTAACGGCACCAACTTCCAACACCAACTAACGGCACCAACTAACGGCACCAACTGCCAACACCAACTAACGGCACCAACTGCCAACACCAACTGCCAACACCAACTGCCAACACCAACTGCCAACACCAACTGCCAACACCAACTAACGGCACCAACTGCCAACACCAACTAACGGCACCAACTGCCAACACCAACTAACGGCACCAACTGCCAACACCAACTAACGGCACCAACTGCCAACACCAACTGCCAACACCAACTAACGGCACCAACTGCCAACACCAACTAACGGCACCAACTGCCAACACCAACTGCCAACACCAACTAACGGCACCAACTGCCAACACGAACTGCCAACACCAACTGCCAACACCAACTGCCAACACCAACTAACGGCACCAACTAACGGCACCAACTAACGGCACCAACTAACGGCACCAACTAACGGCACCAACTAACGGCACCAAATGCCAACACCAACTAACGGCACCAACTGCCAACACCAACTGCCAACACCAACTGCCAACACCAACTGCCAACACCAACTGCCAACACCAACTAACGGCACCAACTAACGGCACCAACTGCCAACACCAACTAACGGCACCAACTGCCAACACCAACTAACGGCACCAACTAACGGCACCAACTGCCAACACCAACTAACGGCACCAACTGCCAACACCAACTAACGGCACCAACTGCCAACACCAACTGCCAACACCAACTGCCAACACCAACTGCCAACACCAACTGCCAACACCAACTAACGGCACCAACTAACGGCACCAACTGCCAACACCAACTAACGGCACCAACTGCCAACACCAACTAACGGCACCAACTGCCAACACCAACTGCCAACACCAACTGCCAACACCAACTGCCAACACCAACTGCCAACACCAACTAACGGCACCAACTAACGGCACCAACTAACGGCACCAACTAACGGCACCAACTAACGGCACCAACTAACGGCACCAACTAACGGCACCAACTAACGGCACCAAGTAACGGCACCAACTAACGGCACCAAATGCCAACACCAACTAACGGCACCAACTGCCAACACCAACTGCCAACACCAACTGCCAACACCAACTGCCAACACCAACTAACGGCACCAACTAACGGCACCAACTGCCAACACCAACTAACGGCACCAACTGCCAACACCAACTAATGGCACCAACTAACGGCACCAACTGCCAACACCAACTAACGGCACCAACTGCCAACACCAACTGCCAACACCAACTGCCAACACCAACTGCCAACACCAACTGCCAACACCAACTAACGGCACCAACTAACGGCACCAACTGCCAACACCAACTAACGGCACCAACTGCCAACACCAACTAACGGCACCAACTGCCAACACCAACTGCCAACACCAACTGCCAACACCAACTAACGGCACCAACTAACGGCACCAACTAACGGCACCAACTAACGGCACCAACTAACGGCACCAACTAACGGCACCAACTGCCAACACCAACTAACGGCACCAACTGCCAACACCAACTAACGGCACCAACTGCCAACACCAACTAACGGCACCAACTGCCAACACCAACTGCCAACACCAACTGCCAACACCAACTGCCAACACCAACTGCCAACACCAACTAACGGCACCAACTAACGGCACCAACTAACGGCACCAACTAACGGCACCAACTAACGTCACCAACTAACGGCACCAACTAACGGCACCAACTAACGGCACCAACTGCCAACACCAACTAACGGCACCAACTGCCAACACCAACTAACGGCACCAACTGCCAACACCAACTAACGGCACCAACTGCCAACACCAACTGCCAACACCAACTGCCAACACCAACTGCCAACACCAACTAACGGCACCAACTGCCAACACCAACTAACGGCACCAACTGCCAACACCAACTAACGGCACCAACTAACGGCACCAACTAACGGCACCAACTGCCAACACCAACTAACGGCACCAACTAACGGCACCAACTAACGGCACCAACTGCCGGCACCAACTGCCGGCACCAACTGCCGGCACCAACTGCCAACACCAACTAACGGCACCAACTGCCAACACCAACTAACGGCACC
Source organism: Coturnix japonica (assembly GCF_054131305.1). Lineage (NCBI taxonomy): Eukaryota > Metazoa > Chordata > Aves > Galliformes > Phasianidae > Coturnix > Coturnix japonica. The sequence goes on from NC_140689.1 coordinate 4,776,443, forward strand.
AACTGCCAACACCAACTAACGGCACCAACTGCCAACACCAACTAACGGCACCAACTGCCAACACCAACTAACGGCACCAACTAACGGCACCAACTGCCAACACCAACTGCCAACACCAACTAACGGCACCAACTGCCAACACCAACTGCCGGCACCAACTGCCGGCACCAACTGCCAACACCAACTGCCGGCACCAACTGCCGGCACCAACTGCCGGCACCAACTGCCGGCACCAACTAACGGCACCAACTAACGGCACCAACTGCCAACACCAACTGCCAACACCAACTGCCAACACCAACTGCCAACACCAACTGCCAACACCAACTAACGGCACCAACTAACGGCACCAACTAACGGCACCAACTAACGGCACCAACTAACGGCACCAACTGCCAACACCAACTGCCAACACCAACTGCCAACACCAACTGCCAACACCAACTAACGGCACCAACTAACGGCACCAACTAACGGCACCAACTAACGGCACCAACTGCCAACACCAACTGCCAACACCAACTGCCAACACCAACTGCCAACACCAACTGCCAACACCAACTAACGGCACTAACGACACTAAACGCACAAGAACAACAAATCAAGCAACCACTCCGACCACTAGCTCACCCACATGGGAACACAGAACGCACCGCTCCTCCCCTCATTCCAGCCGCTTATGACATCACCAACGGCCAACAGCCTGGTCCACCATGACCCCCCACAAGGCGGGGAGCCAAGACCACGTGGTCACATCTGATTCCAACACGGCACCACAACATTCCAGGACTCAGTGTGGGCTTGGAATTCTATCCTGGTGTGGAGCACAATGGGAGGTGTTAGGGCACAGCTGAAGAGCTGACAGACAACGGACGTTTCCAAAGGAGGGTGCCAGATTAACTCTCAGCATTCTCTTGCGGGGCTCTTAGGAATGCTTCAAACCCATTTTCACTGCCTAGCTCATTTCTAGAAAGTCCAGTTGAGAAATGCTCACTTTGTCTGGGGAACGCCTCTATGCATCATGAATGAAAAAAAAAATAAAATGGGCACGCGACCCTATGAAACTTACCTCTCTGCTCTTGCTGTCAGCCAGACACCTCAGATGAGCATGACGTGTCCCTGCTCCTGAATGAAGATCCACCCAAGTCTGTGTTCCTCTCTGCTCCATCTCTGGGTCTAAAAGAAACACAGACAGAGATGATTACAAGATCCTTTGTGCAGATGAAAGCACAGAGTGCACACGAATTCTCTTTAGCAAGAACTACTACTTGAGAATGCATAGAATCCACACATAAATTTACTTTCTCTTTAACCCTTTTTCCTTTGTACATGATTCCACTATTTATACCCTCAATTAATGATTCATACTGCACATGATGTTATGATGTAGAATATTGACAGCAACAGCACAAAACTATGACAGAATCCACAGACAGTTTTTTGAGAGGTAGTATGAAAGATGAACAGAAAGGAAATAGATTCATTAAAATAACCTTGTTAATCCTCTCCCCGTCAAAAAAGGAAGACTTCTGGGCACTGTTACCAGCAGCTCCTAGAACACCTTGCACCACAAACTGCGGCACATACATTTTCTTCCCACAGGTCCCTCACCTCCCTCATTAGTTTCAGATTCACTCAGGTTAAAATACATGGATCAGAACAGCCATTCAGTTCTGCTTAGGCAGGATCCCACCGCCGGGATGTCTCCCAGTCCCATTCCCTGCTTTTCCCAGCACCAGTTGGGGAAAGGAACAGCAACTGACATCACCTACCCAGACTTCTGCAGGGCCTTCCATTTGGTCTCACATCACAGCGAGAAGCAGGAGAGCTCTCGTGGTACAAGAGAGTGGTGGGCTGGAGAAATAAAGGCTGCCTCTAAGATGGTGCTTCAAACAACATGTGGAACTGGACATGAGACATGAAAGACAGGGCTACATGCCCCAAAAGGGGGGAAGTTCCAGTTGCTGCAAGCCATCGAGGTAACCAATAGAGGGGCCCTGACTACAGCCTGGGCGGGGAAAGGGACAATAGAGTATACTGGGCTGTGTGGATTAGGTGGCCTGGCACATCTCAACCACAGAAATATAAAGCCTTGGTGGACACTGGCGCACAATGCACCCTAATGCCCTCAAGTCACCAAGGGACACAACCAATATAGATCCATGGAGTGACTGGGGGTTCCCAAGAATTGACTATGTTGGAGGCCGAAATAAGCCTCAATGGTAAAAACTGGCAAAAACACCCTACTGTGACTGGTCCAGAGGCTCCATGTATTTTGGGTATTGATGACCTTAGGATGAGATATTTTAAGGATCCCAAGGGCTATCGATGGGCCTTTGGGATAGCTGCTGTTAACACAAACTGTGTTAAGCAGCTGTCAGCTTTACCTGGTCTGTCAGATGATCCTTCTGCTGTGGGGTTGCTCCAGATAAAAGACCAAGTGGTACCAATTGCCACCAAAGTGGTACAAGACAGCAGTTCCGCACCAATAGGGACTCATTGCTCCTCATTCACAAGCTAATTCGCCAATTAGAGAATCAGGGATTGATTAGCAAAACTCACTCGCCTTTTAACAGCCCCATATGGCCAGTGCGTAAAGCCAATGGAGAATGGAGGCTGACGCTGGATTACCGTGGCCTGAATGAATTCACACCTCCATTGAGTGCTGCTGTACCAGACATGATAGAACTCCAGTATGAACTGGAGTCAAAAGAAGCAAGGTGGTTTGCCATCATTGACATTGCTAATGCCTACTTTTCCATCCCATTGGCTGCAAAATGTAGGTCACAGTTTGCTTTTACCTGGAGAGCTGTTCAGTATACCTGGAACTGTTTACCTCAAGAGTGGAAGCACAGCCCAACCATTTCCATTGGTTGATCCAAGCTGTCTTGGAACAGGGTAATGCTCCCGAACACTTGCAGTATATTGATGATATTGTCGTGTGGGGCCATACAGCAGCAGAGGTTTTCAAGAAAGGAAAACAGATAATCCAAATTCTTTTGCAAGCTGGTTTTCCCATTAAGCGCAGCAAGGTGAAGGGGCCTGCCCAGGAAATCCAGTTTTTAGGTGTAAAACGGCAAGATGGGCATCGACACATCCCAGCAGATGTGACTGACAAAATCACTGCTATGTCTCCGCCCACCAACAAGACAGAGACCCAATCTTTCCTGGGAGTAGTGGGCTTTTGGAGAATGCATGTCCCAAACTACAGCCACATAGTGAGCCCCCTCTATCAGGTAACGTGGAAGAAGAATAATTTCTCATGGGGTCCTAAGCAGCAGCAGGCTTTTGAGCAGATAAAACAAGAGATAGCCCATGCCGTGGCCTTGGGGCCAGTACGGACGGGACAGGAAGTGAAAAACATAATCAACACTGCTGCTGGAGAAAAAGGTCCCACTTGGAGTTTGTGGCAAAGAGCTTCAGGAGAGACCCAAGGCCGACCCCTGGGATTTTGGAGTCAGAGCATATAAAGGGTCTGAGGAGCGCTATGCTTAAACTGAGAAGGAGATCTTAGCCGTGTATGAGGGGGTTCGGGCTGCTTCTGAAGTAGTTGGGACAGAGGTTCAGCTCCTTCTAGCACCTCGCTTGCCTGTGGCCCTCCTGTCACGAACACAGGTAAATTTTTGTTTAAACCGTGACAACTACCCAGAATGCTGCATCAGGGAATTTTTGCCTAGAACTTTAGAGAACTATTTTTAACTCAGAAAGGTCAGAGATAGAAAGTTCACACTGATTTCTGGGTCACCAGCCTCACCGTACATCAGCATTTTTGGTTTTTAAATGATACATAAAGTTCTCAATGGCACTGCTCTAGCTGGTAGTTCTTTCCCTTTCCATGCAGCTCGCTCTGTGCATGGCTTGTGAACCGCTATTCAGGCCAGACAGCTGCAGCCCCAAAGACCTGCCATAAATGTACAAATTCTACCAGGATAATGTCTTGGGAGTGGAGAAACAGGATGCGCAGTCATATGGCTCTCACACATACCTTGTACAACCAGATTGGCTCTGGACTGGGCATCACCAATGTCACAGGTGTACACGTCACTGTCACTTTTCTCCAGATTTCTTATGCTCAGCTGCAGGTCTCGTCCTTTCTGTGCCATCTCGTATTTCCTGCCAGGCCTGAGCTCAGCAATGCCTTTCCTCCATATGACGGTGTATGAGCATTTCTCGCACTGAAATGAAAAAATTGTAGTTCCACTTTCTTCAGTTTTCAGATCTGAAAGTTCCTTGATAAAGTAATTAGGTTTTTCTGGAAGGAAAAGAGGGGGATGAGGGTGTGGGACAAAGGGATTTGTTACCCGAACAAGTCTCAAGCATACAGAGGTGTCCTGAATCTCCTTTGCCCTCACTTCTAGAACATCACATAGAGATGCAAAGAATCTAAGAAGTCCACAGAGCCCACCCATTTACATAGGTTTGATAATTCCAGTAGATATCTGGAAAGTTCAATACCATTATACATGCGCTGGTAGGATCTCATCTGATAAACTGCATATAGTTTTGATTACACATATTCAATATAGACTAATTCAGATTGCCATCTTTTCTTGGCTCACTAACAACCAAGATCATAGAACCATAGAATGATCACAGAATCATAGAGTGGCCTGAGTAGGAAAGGACCTCAAAGAGTATCTAGTTTTAAACCCCCTGTCAAGGGGCCACCAACCACCAGACCAGGCTGCCCAGATCCACATCACACTGGAGAATCATTCGGTTTCCAGATTATTTTAAGGAAAAGATTTTAATCCATCGTATTTTCTGAAAACTAAGAATTGATCCTGCTCAAGGAAACAGAAGAGAAAAACATCACCCACAGGCTGCAGATATTTACCTCGACTTCTCTACATGCCATCCCCAGTGTGCTTTTCAACTCACCTTGCACAGTGACCCTGGCTTTTGTTATGGAGTCCTCTGTCTCACAGGGGTACTCCCCACTGTCCTTGGCAGTAGAGTCATGGATGATCAGAATGGCCCCAGTTCCCTCCTGCTGCAAGTTGTACTTCTGGCTTTTTCTGATTGCTTTGCCATCCTTGTACCACCTGATGTTCAAATCCGGCTTTGACAGCTCACAGCTCAGGCTGATGTCCTGCCCTGCTGCTGCTGTCTTATCCTCCAGCTGTTTTGAAACCTCAGTAGGTTTTCCTGGAAGAAAACATTGCTTTTTGAGTAACATACACTTAGGGTAGGATGCCTCTCTCAAAATACATGCATCTACATGCTGGAGATAAGTTAGAGAGGCACTTGGAACAGACGCCATCCTACAGCCAGCAGTAATCTGCAAAGTACAGACAATAGAATTCCAGGCAGCATTTATTCTCTATTAAATCTACCCAATTGAGGATGATGAACCATGTCTGAAAACTGCCTCTCTCTTCTCTCCACTCATCACACTGGGAGCCTCGGATGATGCTCTCAGATGCACATGCTCTAGATAGGAATTTGTTGTACAGCTAGATGATGTGAAGGCCATCCCTTCAGCTTATACTTAGAGGATATTTGCTCCCACAGTTCCCTCAACAGATCATTCCTGATTTACTGTTAATGGAACAAGCTGTAGTGAGATGCCCATTTCCAACACTACCCCAGTGCTTTGGGTAGTTCTCACATTTGCGTAAAATGTTTTGTCCTTTTACTTATTTTTAAGAGAAATTCTCAGTGCTTCGAGGTTTAAGTAGAAGGTTGCTATTCACTTTAACCATATTATGAGTTAGCTCTCACGACAATCTTATCAGAAGACAGTTGAAGGAATCAGACCCCAGAATCTCTCCCATCTCATTACCTTTCACAGACAGAGAGGCTTTGGAGGTTAGACCACGGGCAGTAAAAACGACTTCCCCAGCGTCAGTAGGAGTCACACTTTTGATAATGAGAGTATATTTCCGACTCACGTTAGAAGCTTTAAATCGCCCACCATTTTTCACTCTGCTTCCATTCAGTGTCCAGTTGAACTCATCAATGCTTTCATGGGACAGAATGCATTCAAAAGTACAATCTTCTCCCTCCTGGATTTCAGTGGTTTTCAGCCGTTTGCTAATGCCAATATTCAGCTCTGGAAGATAAGAGATAGGTTAGTATGAGGTTTAGATGGAGAAAAGGCATTTGTGACTGACATGAGTAGCAGTACTGGTGTTTTAACTTAGGATTTGCAGAACATGGCTGCATTCCTTACTGATGTATTCTCTAAGACATTCTCCACTCAGAATTACCAGAAAGCTATAAAAAAAAAAAGAGACATGAATCTCTTGTCTTTGCTCTGGAAGAACTACAATTAGAGCAGCTCAGTCCATGGAGCACAATGAAGATTCAGTGAGCTACAGAGGGAACAACCTAACAGAGAGGACAACTCTAGGATGCTGTGTGAGAAAAAGGGTTTTGCCTACAACAAGAAATTAAATGTTTCTATTAGCTAATTTGTTACCATCCTACCCCTACTGGTGTTCAAACCATTTCTCCATTTTAGGGATGTTTAGAAAGGAAATATTTCCAGGACATTCTTGATGTGTTTGGTGATTTTCATGGCAAAATGAGATACATTCACATCAAAAGCAATGGGAATTTTCCAGACATCACTGCGCTAAATTGCAGTAATACACTTCTATTGTAGAAACTATTAAGGCTCACGGGGGAATAGGTGTAAGACATAGTGACCACACTGAATGTGCTTTCAGCACTCCTTTACTTTCCACAGTACTTAACCTGAACGCCGACCTTTGATTTGGCAACATCACGGACAATATCACAGGTATAGAAACCTGCATCTGACTTCTCGAAGTCATGGATAAGGGGATATAGGGTCTTCCCAGACTGTACCAGCTCATACTTGTTGCCAGAAGTGAGCAGAACACCGTCCTTCTTCCACACTGGTTTGACCTTCTCTTTAGAGACTTCGCATTCCAATTTAATCACACCCCGCTCCTCACCAAAAACATCATCCAAGGACTTCATGAAGACAGCAGGCTTCTCTGCAATTAAAAGGGCAAAACAGAACAATGTGATAGAGTAGTTGAGACATTTCCAGTTGCTTTCAGATTTTTAAAGAGGGATAAATAAATCTTTACCAGTACTGACAACACCAATATAGAACCTAAAGCGGTTTCATGTGTGTTGACTGAATGCACTTTATGGAATTCTGAACTAATCAGTAGGAGAATACAGGGAACAGGAGGGACAGCCTGCATTGCCGGTGGGTGGGACTGATATCATATGAAGTAATTGGGATGCAGCTCTTCTAAAGCTGGAGAGCTGGCATTGCCCTCACACGGAGCACAGCTCATACAGCAGGCCACAGGATTAAGAGGATAAGATGCTGAACACTTTTGATTTTCCTGTTTTATTGACTCCTTTTATCTATCTTCTATTTCACACATCAGATGTTTATACTGGGGAAAAAACTTCCACCAAATGCAAAAGAAAAGAGAAAGAGGAAATCCTTCAAACTCTGAGCGCATAGAGTAAAAGAACTTAATTGCTGGGGAGAGCAGATTAGAATCACAGTACCCTTAGAATTGGAAGAGACCCTTAAAGGCCATCTAGCCCAGCTCTCCTGCAATAAAAAGGGACATTCACAGCTAGATCAGGTTGCTCACAGCCTGGTCATTAGTCATCCCAGAGGCAAAACACACACTGAATGATCTCTCCCTGCAGTCATAAATCCTTGGAGACAACAGCATTGACACTGCATGTTACTGAAGCAGTAAAAGAAACTGCTCTTGTAACTCTCCTTGTGCTAAATAAAATGATGATAAAAAGCAATGGAATGCTTTGGCAGGACACCAAAACCATCCTCCTTCATTGATATCTGCTGCAATGGAACCTTCCACTGGAAGAAAGCCTCTGATGACTTGTCACCCCAGAGAGGTCAGCTTTAGAAGCAGGACTGCTGCACAATAGAATGAACTGGAGCTCCTTAGCATCTCTTACATCCAGGAGGGCTGTGATCAGACCCACCTATCACCTTCAGGTGCGCTTTCTGACACCTTGTCTGACTTCACTGTCACTGTGCCAGCATCCTCAGGCTTAACCTGCTTCATTGTCAGTGTGCAGCAATTGCCAACGTTCTTGATGTCATTGTAATTGTTGGTGTAAAGGAGGCTGCCATTCAGGAACCATTCCACGTCCTCGTCATCATGGGACAGCTCGCAGGAGAAGACAGCAGATCTCTCTTCAATTTCTACATCCTGCAGGTTACTTCTACATTGCGGGCTGTGAGGAAACAAGGTGAACTGTTACCACTGTTACTATAAATCATACTGGGATGCGTTAGAATGGTTGGACTAGATGATCTTTGTGTAATCTTCTCAGTGAAGATTATACATTTATAAAGTTAGCAGGAGAGAACGGCAGAAATCAACCCCAAGAAGAGAAATCTGAGGTGAAATAGGACATGTAAGAGACCACCCCCCCTGCTCATACCTTCAGCTGTCAGCGTGGCCTCAGTCTCTGCAATTCCTTGCACTTGTACACACCAGCATCATCGGGCTTCAGCTTCAGAATCTTGAGCTCTGCTGAATGCTTATCCCTCTTGATCTTGTACTTCTCAGAGGGCTTGATGAGTGTGTGGCCTTTGAACCATTTCACAACCTTTGGAGAAGGCCTGAAGTCACAGGACAGGATGACAGAATGATGTTCCAAAGCTGTCTTGTCCTCCAACTTCCTGGTGATTTCTATATGGTAATCTGCAAAGCAGGGGTGGAAGAGAAGAAAGGATGAGGACAATTGGAAGAAGAGGAAAGTCTCTTGTGTGTATTCCATTCCAATTAATGTCATGTTCACAATGGTTCTTTGAACGACTCTAAAGATAAAACAAACGATTGTCTATAGGGAATGCCATTGACTACATTTCTATAAAGTAATACTGTATATTATCTACCAAATTGTCATGGTTTAATAATTTTGTAATTTTTGCTATCAGTATTCCACATCATAACATCATATAAAGCATGAATAATTTTACTGAATCTGCAACTTATCAGAAGAAGACTACATCTCCCAGGGAACAACACGATAGGTCACGGGACCTGGACTCTATATTAACTCTGTCGCAGAACAGACTGAGGTCTTTCGAGTTCTGGCGTTCAGGGGAGTGTGTGGGAGCCTTCAGCCGTTCGCCTAGATTCACAGTAGGCCTCTCGGTTACGGGACTCATTCTCTCTCCTATTTTGCTTGATTCGTTAGCTCAATTTTCAATTATATTGTATTATATTGTGTTATCCTGTATTTCGATATAGTATTTAGTAAATAAGTGTGCCTCCTTAGATCGTTGCCGCTGTTTTCTTTTCCTAATTAACTTTTTCCTTTCGGCCTAGGGCCCCTCCGGGGCCTACGGCCCCCTGTCACGGACGCAGGTGGATTTTTAGTTCAAACCGTGACAGATTTTGGTGGAGAATGCGGGCAAATTGAGTTGCTGTTTTTCTGTGTTTTCTTCTGTTGCTCTTTTAGCTTTTAACAGAGCTACGAGTTTTTTTTCCCTGTTAAGGAGCTATCTCGTGTTTGCGATTCTGCACCTGCGAGCTTGACCTTGAAAGTCCAGGCGGACTGCCAATACTCCGGTATATTTTATAAACACTGCTGAGCTTTGTTTTCTTTTACTTTTTTCTCTCTATTGGAGGAAAAAAGATGTTTTCTCTACTAAATTTGTTTTACCAGGGACTGTGTGCCATTGGTTCCTTTTTTGAGACGCTCCGAACATATTGGGCCATGTTTAAGCTAGCCACTTTTTCTTATGGAGCTATACAATTGTATAATGGATTGAAAGCATGGTTAGCAATGCTCACTTCGTATCTGTATACAGCTCCAGAGGGAGCAACTAATGCAACTAATTATACAGAAATGGTGATTTTTAAGCGTGCTCCTCTTTCTTTCTATGAATCCTTTATGCAGTTCTTGAATGATCAGTGGGCCACACTCTTAATCTCCCTGATCTTACTGTTGATTATTGTAATAATCTCACTCAGTATCTGGATTTATAACATCCGGAGGAAGTCTTCCCTAGAACCAGAGAATACTGAGTGGCAGGGAATTGAAGAGATTCTCAAAGGACAGACATCTTCAGTGTTATGGAGCTTCACTCCTGAACACTTGAAGAATCCTGAGAGTTTGATTGCATATTTGAGGCAGGAATGTTGTGGCTCAGGCAGATCTCAGGAGGCACAAATGATTTTGGGCCTAGCTAATGCTTATTGGGCCTTAGTCAATACCATTCCTGAGAGAGAGAGTCTTAGAGCTGACGCAGCAAAACTTTGGGATGAGAAGGTAGAGAGAGAAAAAGCTTTTGAAGCTGAGAGAAAAGATCTCCTGTACCAACGAGACTCAATCTGGTACGAGAAAGAGAGTCTTAGAGCTGACGCAGCAAAACTTTGGGATGAGAAGGTAGAGAGAGAAAAAGCTTTTGAAGCTGAGAGAAAAGATCTCCTGTACCAACGAGACTCAATCTGGTACGAGAAAGAGAGTCTTAGAGCTGACGCAGCAAAACTTTGGGATGAGAAGGTAGAGAGAGAAAAAGCTTTTGAAGCTGAGAGAAAAGATCTCCTGTACCAACGAGACTCAATCTGGTACGAGAAAGAGAGTCTTAGAGCTGACGCAGAAAAACTTTGGGATGAGAAAAGCTCCCTGCAATCCCAACTCAACACTCTCCAGTCTGAGCACAGTGCCCTCCGGTCCGAGCACGACGCTCTCCAGTCCGAGCACGGCGCCCTCCGGTCCGAGCATGACACTCTCCAGACTGAGCGCGATGCCCTCCGGTCCGAGCATGACACTCTCCAGACTGAGCGCGATGCCCTCCGGTCCGAGCACGACACTCTCCAGTCCGAGCACAGCGCCCTCCGGTCCGAGCATGACACTCTTCAGACTGAGCGCGATGCCCTCCGGTCCGAGCACGACACTCTCCAGTCCGAGCACAGCGCCCTCCGGTCCAAGTATGACACTCTCCAGTCCAAACACAAAGACCTCCAGTCCGGGTACGACAATCTCCGGGCAGCGCGCAGCGCCCTCCTGTGTAAGCACAACGCTCTCCAGTCTGAGCACGACGCCCTCCAGTCTAGTTATAACGTCCTCAGGGCAGAATGCGACACCCTCAAGTCTGAACCGTATGTACTCCAACTTAACCAACCACCGGGGGCACCAGATACAATGTTGGTTGCCCCTGTAAGAGGGCGAAAAACAAAACGAGTTTCAACTCAGATAGAGAAAATGCAGAAGGAGTTAGAAGAGCGGAGGGAGTTAGGAGAGCAGGACTCAGGAGAGCAGGGGGACTCAGGAGAGCAGGGGGACTCAGGAGGTCAGGGGGACTCAGGAGAGCAGGAGGAGTCAGAAGACCAGAGGAAGTCGGCGGAGCAGAGGTTGTTAGAGCAGTATAAGAAGATGTTAGAGGAGGAGAAGAAGTCAGAGGAGCAGAGAAAGTTAGGAGAGAGAAAGTTAGGAGAGAGGAAGAAGGAGGAAGGTCGCCTGGAGGAAATAACACAAGCGTCAGAGTCAGGGTCAGAGTCAGACGAGGAGCCAAAAGCTAAATTTTCTTTACGAGAATTTCTCGAGTCCAAACTTATAGATGGGGCAGCCTCATCAACACAGCTGCCAACATTAACACCTGGGACTCCTGATAGAGCAAAAGGTGAGCAAAGTATTACGACCATTATTGATCGATCTTTTAAACTGAGTGAAATTCGAGATCTGAGAAAGGATTTCACACGTCAGCCAAAAGAAAATATGGTCACTTGGTTACTTCGCTGCTGGGACAATGGTGCCAATAGTGCGTGGCTCGATGGCAGTGAAGCTCGCCAACTGGGTAGCATTTCCAGGGACTCACGTGTGGACAGAGGTATAGGCACATGCCAAAATCGGTCCTACACCCTCTGGAAGCGGATGTTGATAGCGGTAAGAGATAGATTCCCCTTTAAACGGGACTTGGAGCCTGAGAAAAAGAAATGGACTGATATGGAGAAAGGTATCCAATTTTTGAGAGAAAGGGCTCTGGTGGAAATGCTCTACAGCCCCCAGTTCAATCGTAACAATCCAAACCAATTACATGATCCTGAAGCAGTCCACGTTCCACGACAAATGTGGCGTGACTTTACAAAGGCAGCTCCAGAAAAGCATGCCAGTGCACTTGCATTGGTATATGGCAAAGGGGAAAGAAAGCCCCTTGTAAATGAGCTAATTAGCAGACTTCAGGAGCTTGAATTATTTATAAGCGCTACAGAAGTTAAGCTTTATACTTCAGCCATTGTCCAAATGGGAAAAAAAAATAGTGGAAAGGTTAGACAAAGTGGAGGAAACACAAAGTGATATTATTGACAAATTGGCTAATGTGCCTGATGTAGATGAATCCACGGTGGTACCAGATGATGGAAACCAGGATTTCCACGATCGCCTATTGAGAGAGCTAAACAACATGAGTTCCTCTCGACCTGTATCATCGAAAATCTCAACCATAAAAAAGAGACGTCCTCGTATTCAAGCAAATGACAACGATAAGACACCTCGTATTCAAGCAAACGACAATGATAAGACCATACGTTTTGCTTTGTTGTATTTCTTGAGTAATCATGGGGAGGATATAAAGAAGTGGTATAACTCATCCACTTCTGCACTTCAGGCACGAGTGAAAGAATTACAATCCAAAACAACCACCAAGGTGAACTCTTCCAAACGGGGGAGAGTTCCAGTTGCTGCAAGTCAACGAGGTAAACAATAGAGGGGCCCTGCCCCCAGCCAGGGGGGGGAAAGGGACAACAGAGTATACTGGACTGTGTGGATTAAGTGGCCTGGCACATCTCAACCACAGAAATATAAAGCCTTGGTGGACACTGGTGCACAATGCACCCTAATGCCCTCAAGTCACCAAGGGACACAACCAATTTATATCCATGGAGTGACTGGGGGTTCCCAAGAATTGACTATGTTGGAGGCCGAAATAAGCCTCACTGGTAAAAACTGGCGAATGCACCCTATTGTGACTGGTCCAGAGGCTCCATGTATACTGGGAATCGATTACCTTAGGATGGGATATTTCAAGGATCCCAAGGGGTATCGATGGGCCTTTGGGATAGCTGCTGTAAACACAAATGGTGTTAAGCAGCTGTCAACTTTACCTGGTCTGTCAGATGATCCTTCTGCTGTGGGGTTGCTCCAGGTAAAAGACCAAGAGGTACCAATTGCCACCAAAGTGGTTCACAGACGGCAGTACCGCACCAATAGGGACTCATTGCTCCCCATTCAAAAGCTAATTCGCCAATTAGAAAATCAGGGAGTGATTAGCAAAACGCACTCGCCTTTTAACAGCCCCATATGGCCAGTGCGTAAAACCAGTGGGGAATGGAGGCTGACGGTAGATTACCGTGGCCTGAATGAAGTCACACCTCCATTAAGTGCTGCTGTACCAGACATGCTAGAACTCCAGTATGAATTGGAGTCAAAAGAAGCTAGGTGGTATGCCACCATTGATATTGCTAATGCCTTCTTTTCCATCCCATTGGCTGCAAAATGTAGGCCACAGTTTGCTTTTACCTGGAGAGGTATTCAGTATACCTGGAACCGTTTACCCCAGGGGTGGAAGCACAGCCCAACAATTTGCCATGGATTGATCCAAGCTGTTTTGGAACAGGGTAATGCTCCTGAGCACTTGCAGTATATTGATGACATTGTGGTGTGGGGCCATACAGCAGCAGAGGTTTTCAAGAAAGGGAAACAGATAATCCAAATTCTTTTGAAAGCTGGTTTTGCCATTAAGAGCAGCAAGGTGAAGGGGCCTGCCCAGGAAATCCAGTTCTTAGGCATAAAATGGCAAGATGGACGTCGTCACATCCCAGCAGATGTGATTGACAAAATCACTGCTATGTCTCCGCCCACAAATAAAACAGAGACCCAATCTTTTCTGGGAGTAGTGGGCTTTTGGAGAATGCATGTCCCAAACTACAGCCACATAGTGAGCCCTCTCTATCAGGTAACACGGAAGAAGAATAATTTCTCATGGGGTCCTGAGCAGCAGCAGGCTTTTGAGCAGATAAAACAAGAAATAGCCCGTGCCGTGGCCTTGGGGCCAGTACGGACGGGACAGGATGTGAAGAACATCCTCTACACTGCTGCTGGAGAGAAAGGTCCCACCTGGAGTTTCTGGCAAAGAGCCTCAGGAGAGACCCGAGGCCGACCCCTAGGATTTTGGAGTCGAGCATATAAAGGGTCTGAGGAGCGCTACACTCCAACTGAGAAGGAGATCTTAGCCGTGTATGAGGGGGTTCGGGCTGCTTCTGAAGTAGTTGGGACAGAGGTTCAGCTTCTTCTAGCACCTCGCTTGCCAGTAATAAACTGGATGTTTAAAGGACAGGTTCCCTCCACCCATCATGCTACTGATGCCACTTGGAGTAAGTGGATTTCATTAATTACTCAACGAGCTCGAATGGGAAAACTCAGCCGTCCTGGAATTCTAGAAGTGATCATGGACTGGCCTGAGAGTAAAAAAATTGAAACACCACCTACAGAAGAGGTATCACGTGCTAAAGAGGCACCACCATACAATGAGCTACCAGAAAACGAAAAGAAATTTGCCCTGTTCACAGACGGATCATGTCGTATTGTAGGGAAGCATCGCAGATGGAAAGCTGCTGTATGGAGCCCCACACGACAAGTTGCAGAAGCCACCGAAGGTAAAGGAGAATCAAGTCAATTCGCAGAGGTAAAGGCTGTTCAGCTGGCTTTAGATGTGGCTGAACGGGAGAGGTGGCCAATGCTTCATCTTTATACTGATTCATGGATGGTGGCAAATGCCTTATGGGGGTGGTTGCAACAGTGGGAAAATGATAATTGGCAACGAAAGGGTAAACCTGTTTGGGCTGCTGAACTGTGGAAAGACATTGCTGCCCGAATAAGGAACATTGTTGTAAAGGTGCGCCATGTAGATGCTCATGTGCCTAAAAGTAAGGCTACTGAAGAACATAAAAATAACCATCAGGTTGATCGAGCTGCCAAAATTGAGGTGGCTCAAATAGACTTGGACTGGCAGAACAAGGGTGAATTATTCCTAGCTCGGTGGGCCCATGAGACTTCAGGTCATCAAGGAAGGGATGCAACATATAAGTGGGCCAGAGACCGAGGGGTGGACTTAACTATGGACGCTATTGCTCAAGTTATTCATGATTGTGAAACATGCGCCATAATTAAACAAGCCAAGAGGATGAAACCTATTTGGGGGGAAGGGCGATGGCAAAAGTATAAATATGGAGAGGCATGGCAGGTTGATTATATCACCTTGCCACGATCTCGCAATGGTAAGCGTTATGTACTCACCATGGTGGAGGCAACCACTGGGTGGCTCGAAACATACGCAGTACCCCATGCTACCGCCCGAAACACCATATTAGGGTTGGAAAAGCAAATCCTGTGGCGGCATGGCACTCCAGAAAGAATTGAATCAGATAATGGGACCCATTTTAAAAATTCCCTTGTAACCACTTGGGCCAAAAGTCATGGCATTGAGTGGATTTACCATATTCCCTATCATGCACCAGCTTCTGGTAAGATTGAACGATTCAATGGGTTGTTGAAAACTATGTTGAAAGCAATGGGTGGCGGAACGTATAAAAATTGGGAGAACCATTTAGCAGAAGCCACCTGGTTGGTCAACACTCGAGGATCTAGTAATCGCAATGGTCCTAACCAATCCAGCTCCCTACGTACCGTGGAGGGAGATAAGGTTCCTGTAGTACACATAAAGAGTGTGTTGGGAAAAACAGTTTGGGTCCTTCCAGCGTCTGGAAAGGGCAAACCTCTCCGGGGTACTGTCTTTGCCCAGGGACCTGGGTGCACATGGTGGGTGATGGACAAAAATGGGAATGTTCAATGTGTACCACAAGGGAATTTGATGTTGGGGGAGTGCAGCCAATGATTTTCCTGTAGATATATAGGTAGAGTCTCAGAAAATATTTCAATTGGTTTCAGAATAGTTCAATTAGGTATAGGACTTAAGATAGAGTGGATCAATGTTAAGGAAACACTTTTCTCTATATACCTTAATTAGGCATTCTGTAAGCAAGTTTTCCATCTGGACTCTATATCCTGCACTGGCCATGCATGTGTAGAGCACACATGGAAAGAAGTATAAGTCAGAAGGAAATCTGCTGTGGTGGCTGGGAAAGGATGAGTGCACCTTGATGTGGGGGACGCCCTACCAGCGCTGCCTTTCCCCTCTACCGCTGACATGTTTTCCTTTTTCTGGCAGTTTTGCCATTTTCTCAAAATTAATAAATAGTAAATTAGGTTATAGAGTTTTGTTCTCAACTTAGGGATTTGTATGGAATAAATATAGATTGTTGAGAAAAAATAAGGTTGCTGATTATTCACAATTATACATATGAGTGTGTATGTATGTATAAATATAATGTAATGATGTAGAATAAGGGGTGGAATGTCATGGTTTAATAATTTTGTAATTTTTGCTATCAGTATTCCACATCATAACATCATATAAAGCATGAATAATTTTACTGAATCTGCAACTTATCAGAAGAAGACTACATCTCCCAGGGAACAACACGATAGGTCACGGGACCTGGACTCTATATTAACTCTGTCGCAGAACAGACTGAGGTCTTTCGAGTTCTGGCGTTCAGGGGAGTGTGTGGGAGCCTTCAGCCGTTCGCCTAGATTCACAGTAGGCCTCTCGGTTACGGGACTCATTCTCTCTCCTATTTTGCTTGATTCGTTAGCTCAATTTTCAATTATATTGTATTATATTGTGTTATCCTGTATTTCGATATAGTATTTAGTAAATAAGTGTGCCTCCTTAGATCGTTGCCGCTGTTTTCTTTTCCTAATTAACTTTTTCCTTTCGGCCTAGGGCCCCTCCGGGGCCTACGGCCCCCTGTCACGGACGCAGGTGGATTTTTAGTTCAAACCGTGACACAAATGCAAGGTCCAGCTCTTGTTCTGTGCTTATTAAATTGCTCCCAATTGTTGAGGCTTTTATTCAAATAAGAGTGAGTTGAAAATATAACAAGTACTTTAGGGTGTGAATGGAGACTCCTATGCTGGGGACAACAGCAGATAAAAAGCCTGCAAGTTTCTTTCAGATGAAATCAATGACAAACTGCATCAAATTTAGGTGCTACCAAACTTAACCTTGTCTAGTTCAGAAATACAATTAATTTCACCTGATTTGACTTCTTTGGTATAGCCAAGGACAAAACCTCAGCTCTGTAGATCTGAATAGTAAGCACATCACAGCTATTCAAACAGATCTTTGCACAGTGCAGTGTTTTCAAAGCCTGGATATGTTACTTCTGACAAGCAGATTGGCTGTGGATTTGGATTTGCCAATTGAGAACTGAATGGTGCTTGTCATATCAGTGGTGGTTATCACTATGGCAAGCTGGTGGATGGTGCCTTCTTGCTGCATAATCAAGTTTCTGCCAGCCTGTAAGACTTCCCCACGTAGATACCACTTGGGAGGTTTCACAGAAGGAATGGATATCTCGCATTCAAATTTGGCTTTTTCAGGCTCAGTCACATCCTCATCACACAGCTCCTTTACTAGATTAATGGATTGCTCTTTAAGAAGGATGGAACAAGAGAAAGCAGAGATTTAGAAGGAATGTAAAAAACCCTTACATTATCACCCCACTTACTCACGTCAGCATTACTGCACATGAACACTACACCTATCAGCTCAGAATGCCTTGAAACATCATTAAAAAATAATAGAAAGAAAAGAATGTTGTTAAGTAGTCAGACAATAAGATTGACAACCTGAAAAGAGCCCAGATCTTCTGATTCCCAGTCCAACATCTAAATCAAACCATGACCTTCCCATCCCAATATCAAACTCCTCGCATTACGAAATGGAAAAGAGGTTCATTGAAACACAGACATTGATAATTACTTTGGTTAAATACAGCAACTTAGCTCTGAACAACAAGTTTTCACCTAGTAAAGGTCTCTGTAGCTCAAATGTAATGACTCTACTTAGGAGAAATTCATTTTCCAGGAAGTTCTTGCCCTTATAATTTTAACAGTGGCAAAGCTGGGGACTGAACTCTTGAGTAGTATGCTAACTCAAATGTCTCCCTTTTCTTTATCACACTTAACATCATATATATACCCTGACATTGTATATATTAAAAAAAAAACCAAAACCCTGTGTTCTTTTCAAACAGCAAGAGAACATGAAGAAAAGGTCAAGCTATGTTTTTTATCCCTCAACGTTCAAACACAAATCTGAAGTCTAAACGTAGAAAATCAACCTCCTAAGAAAATAATCCATCTTACTTTGCAAAAGTAAATTCCAAAAGAGAAGCTGGATGTTTTGTGGGCAGAAAGGTAGGTAGGTAGGAGTTTTTATTTCTGTGAAAGGCCCTGGTGGTGTTTAACTTCCTTGACATTAAAGCAAAGGATGTTAGCTCGTTTATAACATAAGATAATTTAATCAAAATCATCATCAGAAGCATAATTACCTTTAACTGTAAGATGGGCACAAGATTCACGAGATTCTGCCTTTTCTGCTACAGATTTTATTTCTGATGCATCCTTGACTTGGACACGTGTTTAAGTCAGCAAGTAGCTTTTTCCTGAAGCAGAGAACCAAAGAGTCACTAAGGCTGGAAAAGACCACTAAGGTCATCTAGTCCAGCCACCAACTCATCCCTACCAAACTGTGCTCTTGAGAGCAAACCCACAACTACACTTGGCTTCCTTGAGCAAAGAGCTCTGAGGCACATGGCCAGGCTGAGCATCATCCATCTGGTTTCACAGCATCACTGCCTGTTCTCTCATGTCAATGAAACCACCCATTCCCCCATGTCCACATCCCCACCAAAGTGTAATCTAAACATGGCTTCTACAAGGACTGACCGAATGTGGCCGTCGTCACCTTCAAAGTACCTGATACAGAAGGATCACACTCACTGTCAGACAAAACCTCTTTGGAGAGGTGAACTGACTGCCCTGTTCACCCCCACGTTGGAAATAACTGCACTCATTTCCTACCTGCTCCTGGCAGTGTGGGATGGTGGGATAGCATCACACTTCCCACACTAAGCTTCCCACCTGTCACTTGTTCCACCTAAACCTCAGTCCCAAAACAAAAGGGGAACTCGCTTCTGAACCCTCTTCATTTCAGATGTCTTATATGCTTGATCTCCAACCCACCCCCCACTCAGGAGAAAGATCCCCCTCTTACACCCTACCATCTTGCTGCATTCTAATGTTGTCATCAGCCTTCAGCTTGTTGTCATCTTTGTACCACTGGCTCTGAACCTCATCGTGTGAAATCTCAGACAAAAGATGCACTCCCATATTCATTCACTTCCACATCTTCCAGTGCTTTAACAATCTTGATATCTCCAGCTGTGAAATACTAGAGACATATTTGTCAGGGTATTTCCAGAACTGAGTGCAGCATCTTTTCCTTACACATATTTGCATAGAAAATAAGTAGGATTATGTTTTATTCTAAACCATCATCCATTCCTGAGTCATTTCCCTTTTCAACACAGTCAATGCATTATTGCCCTTGAAATTAAAGATAGACTTACTAGCTACAATGGAGCTCCCTGCAAACAGTTTTCATGGAAACCAGAATCTCATTTATTCTAAAACCTTTCAAGCAAAATTATGGGTAGAAAAACAATAGAACTGACTGAATCTTTAAGGTCATTTAGTTCCAGTCCCCCTGCTATAGGCAGGGACACCTCCCTCCACACCAACTCTTCTCCTCAGGGTCGAGGCTTCTCTCAAATCATTCTCCTCTAAGCCTGTGCCTGTGCTTGGGATTGCCCTGACCCAGGTGCAGGGCCTTGTACTTGGCCACACTCAAGTTCATGAGGCTGCCAAGGGCCCACCTCTCCAGCCTGTCCAGGTCCCTCTGGGTAGCATCCCTTCCCTCTAGCACATCAACAGCACCGCTCAGCTTGGTGTCATCTGCAAACTTGCTGAGGGTTCATTTGATTCCACTCTCCATGTTGCCTACAAAAATGTTAAATAACACTGGTCCCAACACCACCCTCCATCTGGACACTGAGCTATTGACTGCACCTCTCTGAGTGTGACCATCCAGACAGTTCCCTATCCTGCAACTGGTCCATCCATCAAAACCATTTTTCTCCAGTTCGGTGACCAGGACGTCATGCAGGACAGGATCAAATGCTCTGCACAGGTCCATGTAGATGATGTCAGTTGCTCTCCCATTATCCACTGATGCTGTTACTCCATCATGAAAGGCCACCAAGTTTGTCAGGCATGGCTTGACCTTGAGGAAGCCATATTGGTTACCACCAATCACCTCATCTTTATTTTCCAAACTATGCCAAGGAGAACTAGACAGAACTCTACAATGTCGTGTCACTACAAACCTGTCTGAACCATTGGCTTCTCTGCATGCTCATCACTAGTCTCTCCTTAGCTTGTGTGCCCACAATGTATGGGGAATGTCAGCCACAAATCTTACCTAGGGGACATCTTTGCTTCAAAGTCCCTTGAACATCACACAATCCCTTTTAACTCTCTAGGTCTGCACTTATTTATGTCAGAATCAGACCATATTTCTGTGCTGCTATTTCCCTTTCCTTCTGAAGGGCCTGGATACAACTTGGATTAACCTCAGGAGCAGAGTTCCTGCATAAAACAGCCAGTACTGAAACAGCAACCCAGCCTGGTTGCAGACTGAGAGAGAAAATGAGAGTTCACCGCCTGTGAATAATGAGACTTCTCTTATTTCCCTGGGAAGTAATGCCCACTTTTTTACTTTGACAGAGCTCCTTCCCATCCTAGAAGGGAAAATATCAAGTCAAATCTACATTAGTCCTTCCATCTCTGCACTGGGCAAAGGGAGCCTTCAGATCTATGCTTAATTCACCCAATTCCCTAGAATTAATGGAACTGTACTTACTGGAACATATGCTGACGCTTAAGCACAGTGCAGTGTTTTCAACATGTAGGAATGGCTATAGAACACGCATAAATTCTGGCTGACATATGGCAGCTTAAAGCACTGCAGAGGACTGTTAACAAGCCCGTTTGGACATCACCTTGAATAAATGATGTTATCCCCAAGTAAGGGAAGGAACAGCTGAGCACCGGGGAGGTACACAAAGGGCCAGAGCAAATTCTCACACTGTCAGGTGCAAAGAAAACTGAGATTTCACCCTAAAACCCAGTTCAAAACAAGGCTACAAAATCCTGGCTGAGAATTTCTGAATGCTCACCAGTTGTTTCCAGCTCGAAGGTCATCTTCTGGCCAGCAGCCTCGCAGATGTATTCTCCAGCATCTTTCTTCTCCAGCTGCTCCACAACCAGACGCCGTGTTTTGCCCACAGATTCCATTCTGAACTTTCTGGAGGAGGCAAGCAGTCTTCCATCCTTGTACCATTTTACTCCAGTTGGATCCTGTGCTACTTCACAGCTGAGGGAAGCACTTGCTGCCAGGGCAGCACTCACCTCTTTCTGCACCTTCTCCTGGTTTATAAACACAGGTTTTGGCTCTGAGGGAAGAAAAGAAAAACAGAAGGACTGAAATGAGACCATCTTGTAGGTTTGTATGTACAGGTTGGAACAGGTTTAGGTTACCACTTGTGCCCAAACTAATAGCCTTCACTAGAGAATATCAGCTCTTCTGTTGAAACAAAGTGTCAAATCTAGGCAAGAAAGAACCTAGGAACTGAAGGAACCAAGAGGGTCCTTGAACACCAGTCCCATGGTTGCAAGTCACTATGCAAACATATTGAACCCAAAAGAACATCTGACCTGCAGGCAACCAAAACCTGAGTTCCTTTTGCTTAAGACCCACTGTGAAACATCAAAACACATAAACATGTGATAGTCAAACCACTGGCTGCCTTTTCATGACCCAGAACAGTACACCTGGCTTCCTGAACAGACTCCTCATGGCCTCTACCATTGCCACAACTGTGACTGTCAAAGGCACAAAGGAAATATGCTCACCAACGCAGTCCTTTGTTCTTTGTGTGTGATTTGCAGATATCTATCTTACTTTGAGCTCTGGCAATAGTCAGCTCTACCAGGTCTCTTACTGTGAGTAGCAGACTCACCTATCCAGATGCAGCCTCCAACATAAAGGCATAGTAAAAAGGCAGTGTACTACTAGGAGAAGTTCCTGCTTCTCCTGCCACGAAAGGCTGCACGTAGAACATGCACTCCAGCCTCACTGCACATACTTTTCTTAGTCAAATGTTTCGGTGAACAAGAATTACAGTTTGGGATCTCAGGCACTGGAGAGATTTGAATAATATCTTGAATATTGCTTCCACTGTACATATATCAGTAATTATTATTCTACAGACAGACTGAAACAGGTCTTTGTGCCATACTAAATCCAAATACTTGCTACAAACCCAGGCAATCAAGTATAGGGGAAAAACCTCAGCACAGACTACTGCAACTGGATCACTGTATAATAGAAACTAGATTTTACTTTACTGATCTCTGCTGTATTTCAGACAACACCTGTCTTACCTGTGACATGAATCTTGAAGGTGAGTTTCTGGCCAGCAGCCTCGCAGCTGTACTCCCCTGCATCTTTCTTCTCCACCTGGCTCACCACCAGCCAACACTGTTTGCCCTCTGACTCAGCCTTGAACTTCTTGCTCGAGGTGATCAGTTTCCCCTCCTTGTACCACTTCACCTCCGTCTTCTCCTGGGCCACCTCGCAGCACAGTGTGGCATTTTCGGTTGGTGCAGCCTTCACCTCCTTCCGCACCTTCTCCTTGTTGAAAAAAGCATCTTCTGCTTCTGGAATTGAAGGCAAATGGGCACATTTAAGACATGAATCTTTTCTACACAGCCTTCCCCAAATGCCCAAATTAGTCTTTGGACTGTACCGTTGAGGACAGCTTTCCCACTCACATTTCCTGACAGTGCTATGAACTTGTATTGGCAGTAACTATGCTGGTACTAACAAGGACAGCAATTACAAGCAAAATGGTAGAAATACAGAAGATATAAGGAAAAGCGAACTCACCAGAGCTGAGACAATCCTCCCTGGCAAGCGATCTCCACAAGATGCTGCCTCAGTGAGGGTCAGCCCTTAAATGAGGTCTCAGAGGAGGTGGAGTTGAACTCCACCCCTCCAGGGAGCACAGCTACATAACTTTCACCTGTGCTCCCACAGCTGACCCCACACTTGCCTCAGCTGATCAATCAGTGGTTCACATTGTGATCTCCCATACAGAACTGAATGCCAACATCTGAACTATATCAATTGCCAGTGAAGAACTTCCTCCCTGCCAGACCAAAACAGTTTAGATAGCCCTAAACTTGTTTTCATTTCCACCAGTATCATGTTCCAAAATCTTCAAAAATTAAAAAACACCCCTTTCCCCACTGTCCAGCAGCACACCAGCATACGCAGTCATTGAAAAGTCTGTTTCATACAAGGGGACAGGCATTAAATTGTCCAAACAAGCTGACAGCTGTAAGTTGCTTTGCCAGCAAAAGCCAGGTGAGGGTCAAGATTAAATTCTGTTTGTGATTAAGTCATAGTGAGGAAATGTATTTTTCTCACCTACTTATTTCTGAAAACAATTGTAATATCTCCTGAGTTTTCAGAGGCAGTAATAAAATGGTTTCCCCTATGGAATCATAGAATGGTTTGGGTATAGAAGGAAGCTTTAAAGATCATCCAGTCCAACCTCTTGCCGTGGTCAGGGACATCATTCACTAAATGAGGCTGCCCAGGGTCCCCATCCAGCCTGCCCTTGGACACTCCAATGATGAGTCACCCACAACCTGCACTGGACAATCTGTTCCAGTGTATCACCACCCTCATCATAAAGAACTTTTCTCATGTCCAAACTGAGTCTACCCTCTTCACTTTTGAAACCATTGCCCTTTGTTATGTTGCTATAGACCCTGGTAAAAAGCCTTTTTCCACTTTCTTATCAGACTCTCCTAATAAATGAACGCCTGTCTTCCTCCATTTCTGGAAAGAAAAGCACCAGCTTGAAGCCTTTCTATTTTTAAGCATTTCTTTTGTACCTGCTATAGAGAAGAAAACAAAAGAAAATACGGGAAAACCTTTTTAGTTGCAGGTTTCTTTAATTTAATAGAAACCACCAATGCTGCCGTCTAGCATTGTGACCAAATGCTGTCTCTGAGACTATTTAGGAAGAAGCATTTGCAGGGGTGTGCTTGTGCCATGAAGATACCTTTAATATTCTTTAATTTCCCCTGTAATTATTGACTTCTCATTTTGCTATCATTGCATCTACTTGAGATCCCCAGGGAAATTCCCGAATTATTTCCAGCCTGTCTTAAGCTGAGGCTACCCAAGTCCTCTGTGTTCATAGCTTCAGAAGGCAAACAGGAATGTACACAAATTAAACAGAATTTAAGCACCGTCTACATCACTGAATGCTGGGGTTGAATGTGTCAAACCACTTAACTTTCCCCTCCTTCTTTGCTGGGGGGTTCAATACAGTCAAAACAATTTCTCTCACCTGTGACATCAATCTTGAAGGTGAGTTTCTGGCCAGCAGCCTCGCAGCTGTACTCCCCTGCATCTTTCTTCTCCACCTGGCTCACCACCAGCCGACGCTGTTTGCCCTCTGACTCCACCCTGAACTTCTTGCTCGAGGTGATCAGTTTCCCCTCCTTGTACCACTTCACCTCCGTCTTCTCCTGGGTCACCTCGCAGCTCAGCGTGGCATTTTGAGTCAGTACAGCCTTCACCTCCTTCTACACCTTCTGCTTGTTGATAAAGGCATCCTCTGCTTCTGGAACTGGAAAACACTGGGTAAAATATACATTACATATGAACAACTTGTGACTGGAAGACATTAAAAGTTGCTTCTATGTTGTATTGGACCATTTCCTGGAGCAACACTGCTTCACAGTGTTTATCACACATTATAATGCATCCTCAGCACAGTCCCTATGGTCATCCCATCCCTCTGGGTAGTCTTTACTATCAGCTAGGACTCCTAATTTTCAGATTTCTTTTAATGAAGACAATGACAGATCTTCATCTGTGTGTCTTTTTGATATTGCTCCACTCTACGCTGGAGAGCAGCCAAATACAGCTCAATTATGAAGACCTCAAAATCAGGAAACCATAGAAATTTAAGAGCAGAAAACCATCTTTTGACTCTACCATATGGCAGTGATATAGCCCTTAATATTGTGAATACTTGGCCTACATTAGGTTTTGTAGCTCGGTTTTATGCATAAAGCATGGTTTTCTACTCTCAGCAACCCCTGATTCTTCAGAGAACTGGCTGAGGTCATCTCCTCTTAATACCTAACACATATAGAAGAAAGTGTTTAAAGCCCACCTTACCCTTTGTGTCAACAAATGGAGTTAGCATCAGAAAGATAGCAAGTATAATTAGTTAGGCATACACACTTCAGTTAAGGGGATTCAGTTAATCACTTTGCTAAGTGGGATCGATTGATACATTGAATCTTTTATTGATTACTTTAATGACTGTTTTATCTGATTCTCCTTTTACCAACAACTGGTCGCTGAGAGCGTTCATGCTAGCTCCTATTTGAGGCGTGGGAGAACAGATAAACCCTAAATAAATGGGCTTCCATTTCTATTCCATGGTTTGCCCTACAAAAGGCTGTAGAAGTGCAGAATATTTATGATGCACTTACATCATGGACTTCTCTAGTGCTAGCCAGCTTCTAACAGCAGAGCAATTTTGAATAAGCTTCCTATGCTTGTTTGGGTCCCAGGAAAGATCCCAGGGTCCTGATGTTGATACCAAGACAGAGGCTCCAAGCATGAATGCAGGACTAGCAGGTGTGAGGGGGATTGACATTGCCTTTTATTTGCAGTGGAGACATGGAAGACCACTCATTCAGATCATTCATGCAAGCATATTCAGGCATACCCAGCTCAGGTGACCGGGAAGGCTCCTGCTCCCCAGCAGTCATGGCAAACCCTTCCATGACCTGTCCCCTATCTCCTTCCTCCCCGCTGTCACTCTGTGAAGCCTTCTGCTGCCATCCCTTTCCCTTCCTTCATGACTTTCTCCTCTGCATGCTGTCTGAATTCTGAGTGGCAGCAGCTGCCCAGGAGGGTAAGTTCAGCTCAAGTTCCTGTGCTGCTGACCGTTGCAGTACGTGCAATCCCAGGATTCACACCACAGCTCTACCACCAGCACTGCAGTCCACTGAAGGCGAGGGAGCAGGGCAGCAAGCCAATGCAAGAATGCAGTTGATACACTCTACATTTGATCTCCCTGCTTGTATTGACTGTAGAAGCATCATTCTCTCCGCCCATCTTCAACAGCCCCTGTTCTGACTGATGATTTTCAGGGAAGGTTCAAGTTGGATGTTAAGAAAAACTTCTTCTGAAGAGGAATGGTGATGTGGTGGCACAGCTTTGCAGGGAGGTGGTGGGGTCACCATCCCTGGAAGTGTTCAATAACCATGGAGATGTGGCACTGAGGGACGTGGGCAGTGTGCATGGTGGGATGGGTTGAGGCTGGATGTGGGGATCTTTGTGGTCTTTTCCAACCACAATGATTTGATGAAGATCAGAAGGGTTGCTTATTAGCAAGACAACAAACATGGCCTAGACCAACCAGGTGATGCAAAACTTCTCACAAATGCAATGGAGCTTTGGCCCACTTCAAATAAGGATTTCAGCGTGCACCACAAATACTGAGATAATGAGATGGCAGAATCAGCCCTTTTTAGTCTAGTTTTCTATAGGTTTCCAAGGTGTACAGCACTTGTTTCTTTTAAGCAAGAAGGTCTAATCTGCATCCCGTAATGCTCAACACTCAGCACCTAACATTCAACATGTCCTTAAAATGGGATTGTTCTGTGCTACCAGTGGAACCCTGGGGTAGAGGAACCCTGAAAATCTTTCTGAGTGCAATGGTAAGAGGACAAATTAAGACTCAGGAAGCCATTGCACTTTGGGAGAAGCTAGTAAGATGAGGATTTCTGTAGTGAAAGAGCCAACCACTCCAAGAGTACTCATAATCCCTCCTGACTTTCACACCACATCATTTTGCAGTGAGTGCTGGACTTGCACGTCATGTTACGGTGGTAAACATGAGAAATACAGCAACGGTAGCTAGGCAAGCACTCTCCACGTATGGCAGAGGAGGAAGTATTACATTACCCTGTGCAGCCATGAGCTCATCCGGTCTGAAAGAGAACAGAAAACCTTTGGTTTCTGAGGCAAACAGCTAATAATAGCCCTCAGCTAGCAAAATTCAAGTGTAAAAGCACTACATTGCTGGGTTTTCTCCCTACGCCTCTGCAATAAGATGTGGGCTGGCTTTGGCTGCTGAGGATTAACTTGGTTGATTCCAGCTGTTGCCATAGTCTTTCTGTAATCGTTCATATTTCATTTTCTCTGACAGATACCTCCCAAATCTACCCTTTCTGTAATCCACTCTTTGCTGAAACTGCCAGTTTCCTGAGCCAAAAGCATGAGCGACACAACTCACGGAACAGATCCAAAGGCCCCAGAATCACATCCACATGGTGTGGGAAACGTAAAAGCTGATAGTTTAGAGTCTACACCACAGGCAGCAGCAAAACTGTCTACTACAGGAGCAGAGATATATTGCACACCAGGGACTGAAGGAGCAGAATGCCCCAAGATGGAGAGAGCAAAGACTGCAACCTTTACAAGGGAACAGAACGCAAGCTATGCCCTGCAAGGACACCAGGTCTGCGTGAGCAGAAAGGCAGTAGACTCCCAGTACAGTTGCTCCTCCACATAGCTTATCAAATGCCAAACCTTGACCAGGATTAAGCTCCAATGTGTTCACTGCCATAAGAAAGAAGAGGAGAAAACAGATTCCCTGTCCTGATCAGCTCAGAATACAAGACGAGAACAGTAAAGTTAACAGAGAACAAGTTGACTTATGAGCAAAAACCAGTAGAGTGCAGCTACAAATAAAACAGAAGACAAACCCTCGTCATCAGCCAGCTCACTAATGGTCACTCAGAATGCAGCTGATGTGCCCATGGCTATCTGGAGTCTAAGTTAAAATTTACTGGATCTTGTGCAAAATATACTGACACCAGAGCAATCTCTACTGCAGCTGGAGTGAGAGATCTGCCTCTGTTCTAAACCCTCAGACTAATGAGAAACGTACAATTAGAAAGGTATCAATGGATTCATGACTGGTCATTACATTTACAGAACATGGAATGAATGGTTGTCAACGTGGGATTCAACAAGCCAAAGGCAAGTGCAATGCCTCTGACTAAAAGTTCTTAGGACACCAACAACCAAACCTTCTCAGTGCAGCCACAGTAGAGATCTGTAACTACTACTGTTGAAATATCAACTGGTAGAGCAGTGTTGCACATTGTACAAATCACAGTTGGACATCCATGGACAGCTGATGATAAAGTAGTTGTAGGGGAAGAGCTGGATGAAACACTGTTAAAAACAAATAATCATTTTAGTTGCACGTTTGTAAGCATTTCTTTTCATCCTCCCCAAAACAGTTTCATGGCAGAATCAAGACACATTCACACAGACGTTTCCACAGCCAGACTATGGAATAATCAAAGAATATCAACCAAAATGTGTTTCCTACCAGTTACATGAATCTTGAAGGTGAGTTTCTGGCCAGCAGCCTCACAGCTGTACTCCCCTGCACCTTTCTTCTCCACCTGGCTCACCACCAGCCGACGCTGTTTGCCCTCTGACTCCACCTTGAACTTCTTGCTCCAGGTGATCAGTTTCCCCTCCTTGTACCACTTCACCTCCGTCTTCTCCTGGGCCACCTCGCAGCTCAGCGTGGCATTTTGAGTCAGTACAGCCTTCACCTCCTTTTGTACCTTGTCCTTGTTTGTAAACACGTCTTCTTTCTCTGCAGGGACATCACAACAGTCACACCGTTTTGCTGTAGTCTGCTGCAGAGCTAACTCCAGTTCCCCGTTTTCACTATACTTGCCCTTCACAGGGAGCATTGTGATACCTCATTAAGACAGGAAAATACTTTCCCCTCTATTTTGCCTTGGGAAATGATAAGCATATCATTTCATTTCATATGATATCATATCATATCACAAAGCTAAACATTTCGCAGTCTGATAGCAGATTTGGACATGAGATTTAGAACACCTGCATGCACTGCTGAACCTCCTCCCTTATCTTTTTTTCTTCTCATGTCTCTCTACATTTCCAGTAAATCAGAAGGGAACGGCCCTCTAGAACAGGTTGCCCAAGGAGACTGTGGATGCTCCATCCCTGCAGGCATTCAAGGCCAGGCTGGATGTGGTTCTGGGCAGCCTGGGCAGCTGGTTGGCAACCCTGCTCATAGGAGGGGTTTGGAACTGGATGAGCACTGTGGGGCTTTGCAACCCAGGCCATTTATGAGTCTGATTATTGGCATTTTCCACCTCATTGTGTCATTCAAATTTTGTAACCAGATCTCTTCAACCACCTCCCCTTTTCTCACTCCTTGCATGCCTCGTGTGCTCTTGCACTGTAACCCTGCAGACACCAGATGACTACAAGAGCTGCACAAGTTACCCTCCTTGCCTATTGTTTGTTGCAGTAATTCATTCCTGGATGGAAAAGCACATGTAGAAAAGTGTTGCTATGACACTAGATGACAAAGAAAGCCCTATAGCCAAAATGTTTTGCACCAGAGAGGCTGTCAGTTGATCCTCCAAATGCAAGACACACCAAATGAAGCGTTCCTTTATCTCTGGGATTTCAAGCATTTTCTCACCTCTGACTTTCACCTGGAATGTTGCTTTGTCATCTTTTGTTTCACAGCTGTAGCTCCCTTGGTCTTTCAGGGTCACATTTTTGACCATGAGCTTGCGGTGCGTCCCCTGGGAGATGATGCTTGTCCTCTGGTCCTGCTTCACCTCTGTTTGATCTTTCTTCCATATGAAAGCTCCGCTTGCAGCTGACACCTCACACACTAGCTCCAGGTCTTCAGAAGGACTGACTGATATTTCTGGAGTCGTTTTGGGCTTGTTGACCGAATTAATGGCTTCATCTGAAGAAAAAAAGAGAAAGTGGTTTACATCCTGACTCAGGCTTATTCAGCACAGCATGAAGATACAGTTAGAACTGATTGTAATGTCTCTGCTCATTACATTTGGGTGATCGAGTTTCACCTCTGGAGGTACTCACATACAAACGTGTGCTTGATTCTCCTGTGTAAAGGAAAGAGTAAGTTCTATGCAGACAGTTCTTATTTCTTTTAATCAATTCTGTATTCTGCACATGTTCTTCTGAAGCTAGAATGAAGGCAGCTAAGTAACATGTTTGCAATACATGAACAAACCTATTTAACACCTTGTCTCTAAGCTAACAAGCAGCGTTTGATGAGCACATCAGTATTTCATGCCCTTCATTCCATCCAGACAGAACCTGCCTGAGGAGCAAGCTGATGGCTGTCAGCTACAGGCAGACCTAGCTTAGTATTGCATTTCTTAGAGCAACAACTGTTGCTTTCAGTCACTGAATATGAATCCTTGGGACCTGATGAGGTGCATCCACAGGTGCTGAGGGAGCTGCTGGAGGTCGTTGCTGAGCCGCTCTCAGTAATCTGTCAGAGGTCTTGGAGAACTGGGGAGGTGCCTGAAGACTGGAGGACGGCCAGTGTCACTCCTGTCTTCAAAATGGCAAGAAGGAAGACCCGGGTAATTATAGGCCGGTCAGCCTCACCTCTGTCCCAGGGAAGGTGATGGAACAGCTTGTGCTGGATGCCATCTCCAGACAACTGGGAGAAAAGGAGGTTATCAGGAGTATTCAGCATGGGTTCACCAAGGGGAGGTCATGCTCGACCAACCTGTAGGCCTTTTATGAAGATGTCACTAGCTGGGTGGACAGGGGGAGAGCGGTAGATGTAGTCTACCTTGATTTCTGTAAGGCTTTTGATGCTGTCCCCCTTGACATCCTTATAACAAAGCTGAGGAAGTATGGGATAGATGAGTGGACGGTGAAGTGGGTCGAGAATTGGCTGACTGGCCGAGTGCAGAGGGTTGTCGTTGGTGGTGCGGAATCTGGCTGGAGGCCTGTAACTAGCGGCGTCCCCCAGGGGTCTGTGCTGGGTCCGGTCTTGTTCAACATCTTCATCAGCGACCTTGATGAGGGGATAGTGACCACCCTCAGCAAGTTTGCTGATGCCACGAAGTTGGGAGGATTGGCTGACACGCCTGAAGGCTGTGCTGCCATTCAGAGAGACCTGGACAGGCTGGAGAGCTGAGCAGTAAGAAACCAGATGAGGTTTAACAAAAGCAAGTGTAGAGTCTTGCACCTAGGGAGAAATAATTGCATGCACCAGTACAGGCTGGGGGAAGAGCTGCTGGAGAGGGGCTGTGCTGAGTGGGACCTGGGCGTCCTGGTGGACGACAGATTGACCATGAGCCAGCAGTGTGCCCTTGTGGCCAAGAAGGCCAATGGCATCCTGGGGTGTATTAAAAAGAGCATGGCCAGCGGGTCGAGGGAGGTGATCCTCCTCCTCTACTCTGCCCCGGTGGGGCCTCCTCTGGAGTGCTGTGTCCAGTTCTGCGCTCCCCAGTACAAAAAAGACAGGGATCTCTTGGAAAGAGTCCAGCGGAGGGCCACTAAGATGGTGGAGGGCCTGGAGCATTTCCCCTATGAGGAGAGATTTAGCGAGCTGGGTCTGTTTAGCCTTGAGAAGGGAAGGCTGAGAGGGGATTTGATCCAGGTTTATAAATACCTGAGGTGTGGGTGCCATAGTGGCGTGGCTGGTCTCTTTTCAGTAATGTGTAGGGACAGGACTAGGGGTAATGGGATGAAACTTCAGCATTGGAAGTTCTGCACGAAGATGCGGAAGAACTTCTTTACGGTGAGGGTGACGTAGCACTGGAACAGGCTGCCCAGGGAGGTGGTGGAGTCTCCTTCTGTGGAGATATTCAAGATCCGACTGGACGCCGAGCTGAATATACCAAGGCCAATTGCTATGCCAGGCACATTTATGGCATCAGTGAACAAATAATGCCTTAAAAATTGTAATAGACAGGAGCCATCTATTCTTTTAAAACTAGGTGACCAAAGAAGAACAGTCCCTCTAGAGTCAAGCTGTTAAGAACTAACAGCATCAATCAATATCACATAGATAGATTACTTCCCTGCCCTAAGACCATCTTGTGACCATTTGGTGCTCCTAATTAAGCCCTCTTGATGGCATTTTGTCTGAGCCATGTGACATTTTGTGATAGGAGTTACTGCTAGTGTTCCCTTAACCCTACACCAAAGTAGGAGGTATCCATTCTCAGGGAATCATGCAGGCTTCCTCTGTATCTGATGCTCAGAGACAGCCCCAGAACTTTTTAAATCTTAGCTTAGCTCTCATCCAATAATGTTCATCAAACAGTGCAACTTGTCCTTTGGGGATGCCTTTGTTCTGCATCAACCAGTTCCAACGGAGTCTTCTTGGCTTGTTTTAGATCAGTTTGTCAACAGATAAAGCCAGGGTCTTTGAATTACAAAGTGAAATTGCAGAATGCATGATTCTCAACCAAACAGAACAGGAGGTGGGATGCAGGGTGAATACCTGAGCCAACACCACCTGCAAGCAATCCTTCAATATCTTAGGAATCTCTAGCCCTCCCAAATCCAGTGTTGTGCTTGATCTATCATCTCTGCTGAGTTTTTAGCTAGCTGATGGTGAGCATCATGGTGGTGATGGGTGAGCAGTCGGACTAGAGGGTCTTAATCAACCTTAAGGATCCTGTGATCAGAGGAATGTGAATGTGCTGTTAAAGGTCACAAGCGCTGCGCTGCAGCATGAGCATACACAGCGAAAGGCTTTCAGTAGAGCTTCAGTTCATAAATGAGGACTGGGTTATGGAAAATAGGCTCAAGATAGAAACCAGAAAACAGATCTTAACGCCAGGTTCTGTGAATGCAGCCAGCTGAATTTCACAGATATTGAATTTCAATGACAATTTCTTGTGTTATTTTACCCTCCAGCTCCACCCTGAACATGACCATGTCAGTGACAAGCATTACTCCTCCAGGCTTGACCTGACAGTGCTTTACTTGTACTATGAGCTAATGCCAGGAAGAGCAGGAAAAGAGTTTCATCCACGTGCCTTCTCCTTCCTTAGTAAAACCAGTGTGAAACTGCAGCCACGTCAGGCTGAAGGAGACGTCTCAGATGTCCTGCCTGGATGCAGGAGGTCACATGTCAGAGGATGTCTGGCACGTCAAGTCTCATGGCAGTGCAGTGCATGACAAACTGCAACAACACTTTCCTGTGGGCTCCTTTGGGCACGAGGCCCAGCGGGTGACACACCTCTGGCTGCAGCTCTTCAGAGCCTCCCAGCAGCCACGTGATGCCCATGGGAGAGACACAGCTGACCCGCACAGCAGATGATTTACCAGCTAGCTCTGGTTTACAGCAAGAGAAGATACAAGTGGCGATGCTGAATGGTGAAATACTGCGAGTGTGTGGCATGGGTATAAGATTGGTGAGCCTGAGGATGTTCAAAGTCAGGCTGGAGAGGGCTCAGAGCACCTGATGGAGCTGCGGTGCCCCTGTTCATTGCCAGGCAGTCCAACTAGCTGACCCTTAAGGGTCTCTTCCCTATCTATGAGATACACGAAAGCTGATTCTGCAGTAACCAAGCTACCAACAGCAGTTGTTTGTCTTACAGCTTGCCAACACAGGTTTTAAAATAACAGCATTGATTACTCATTTGATAGTCACATTACAGTGCAAAGCACATGGAAACGTCCATCAGCTAATTCAGTTAATTCTGGGGGCAGACCTGCCAGTATGAAATATTATGCTAACATGACTGAGAGAAGAAAAGCAAAATTAAGACTAGCTGACAAGCCTTGGCAGGAAGTTCTGCTCTCCATCAATTTAGTCCCATTATTCAGTTCTGTTTGGAGCTTTCTCCATGTCTCTCTGGAGTTTGTTCTTTGAGAAGAAGCAATTAAGTAAGCTCTCCAATGCCAAAGTGCATACACTACTCTAGGGCTTTGTTGTTTCTCCATGGATCAACAAGGGTGACAAGCCAGCAGAATATGATGAAGAGCCTCATGCATACTCAGTGTGAAAAAAAAAAGGCAATTGTTGCTGGGAAGAAGGTGCATTTGCATTTGTGTCATCCGCAGAGGGTACTGCAGAAATGGAATGTCTTCCACTGGAGAAAACAAAGGGCTCTCATTTATTGCAATCAAGGCCCAGCGTGTGGATCTCAGAGATCAGACCTACACCCTGCAGCTAAACAGAGACCTGCGTGGGAAAGTTAAGTTTCTCTCTACATCTGTGCAAGAAAAAGCCCACCATGGAATGACAGCTAAGGAAACATCCCTGTGACTCTTCACAGGTCTCTTCTACATTTTGGATCACTGCTACAAAAAGAGCTGTTTACATCATCTCTCGTGGCCACCCTGGGAGAAGAACAGGAAGACTGGGATGCTCTTTTTCCTATCTTTCCTTTGATTTCCTCTATATCTTAGGGACGAATCACAGGACAGAACACAGAAATCAAATGGCTCTACAAAGCAGATTGGCCAGTTCAAGTCAAAACAGCCACTGAAAACACCCCAGATGCTGTCTGACAACAGCTGGACTGTCGGGGAGTCAGGTGAATGCAGTCTGCTGGCCCTGGGCAGGAAGAGGACAGCCCAGACTGTCACATACCTTTCACTGAAAGCTGATAGAGCATTTTATCCCCCTCACAGATGCACTGATAACTTGCAGCATCATCCATGGAGACGCTGTGAATTTTCAGGGTGTGTTTCTTCCCCACAATGTGCAGTTCCTATTTTTCACTGGCCTTGAGCTCCTTCCCATCCTTCATCCACTCCACAGTAGCACCTGTGTCTGAAAGCTCTGCCTGCAGTTTGGCTTCCTCACGCAGCGGAGCAGAGATCTTTTCTACATCTTTGCTCTTCTTGGTAAATCTCACTGCAGCACCTGTCAGGAGCAAAGGCCTCGTTATTTCAATTTATATCAGGCTAACGTGGTCAATGTTTGCTGCAAGATCTCTGAAAAAGTATCACCTTCTGTTCCTGCACTCATAACTGGGTCAGTGCTGAGCAATTCAAAATATTTAATTTGTTCTTCTTGCCAGATTTACTAAGTAAAAATCAACCAAACATCTCCTTCTACTGATTAATAATGCTCTAAACATGCTTCTGCGGAGGTTTCCACCCAATGACAAACAGCTCCTCCCATAATGAATCTTTATTTGTTTTATTTTGTCATGCAAAGCTGATTGATAGAGATATTATTGGAATGATTGCTCCCCTACTTCTAAACTATTCCAGTGCAATCAGAAAGGCTGTCTGAACCTGGAGCTGAAAGTACTGCTCTATGGTGATGCAGTGGTAAACCTGCTGACTGAATGCACTGGCCAGTAGCTGTGAACTGCAGACATTCATCAGCTGGCATGGAGCAATCTGGTTCAGATACCAAGCAGCTGGGTAGATTGGCTTACCCTACACTCAGTGCTATCATGTTTAGGTCATTACCAGGACTCACGTCAGTCCATGGGATGCAATTTCAGGTATTTGGTACAGTCAGTGAATGCCTGCAGCCCCAGTTCTAATCATCAGATCACAGCAACTATGCCTTGACTGTAAGAGGAAAGGAGAAGGATCAAAGCAAATACCTCTCACTCTCATCTTGGTGCTGACATCAACATTTTTGGAAACAATATTTCACTTCTGCTCCATCATCGTTCTTGGTGACCTACTTTATGATTAGGCTGGGAGTAGTTTGGGTTCTCTTGATGATGCAGGTCTCACTTTCCTGTAAGACTTTACCACTGAGGTACCAAGTGCCACAACACGTTGTTGTAAGGTCAATAGTAAACATGGCATCCCCTCCAGGTACAGCTGCACCAGTTGTTAGGGGGGATTTCACAGCCAGGACTGGGTCTGAGGAAGAACATGAATGTCTTAATGCTCTTTAGATGCAAGTCTGGTATCTCATTTAGAGATGGAAGATTAAATCATAGGTACATTTCTACTTCTCCATTTGCATGAATGCAGGAAGAAGCACTTCTGTGCTTAAGATCTGTTACAGAAAGTTCTGCCTCTTGCACATGTGAGATATCAAAAGATAAGGATATTCATGTCTCTGTCACAGAAACATAACTCGTATCACTTTAGTGGTAGCTGGAGGTTGATAGGAGATAGGAGAACTAGGAATAAAGGAAAGCCTTTGGTGTGTTAATGCACTACTATCCTTAAAGTCAAAGGAAGCATCTTTAGGGAACCAACACAGCTGCTCAGCACACACTGACCCATTTCCATTGGGGTTTTTGTGCTTACCAAGGTGCACGCTCCCTGGGAATTCCAGAGACGGGCTCTGTCCATGCGCATTGACTGCAGACACTCGGAACTGATCATCAGCCTCTTCAGACAGATTGCTCACCGTGAACTCTGGGACGGGGACATGAGACTCGTGGCACCTCACCCAGGTGAAGCCAGTTAGTTTCTTGCATTCCACAATGTAGCCATTGATTGGAATGGGGCGGTGCATCTTCGGAGGGGTCCATGCCAGCATCACTGAGGTTTCTGTTTTATTTTTCACCACGGGGTCAGTTGGGGGCTGGGTGGGAGGTTTTCTGGGAGCTGAACAGAAATAAATACAGAAATATTAGCATAAGGTCATGTAGGCTGGAAAAGACCTTCAAGATCAGCAGACTCAACTTTCAGCATGACCTACTGAGTCCCACCATTAACTACTGTGGTACCTGAGGACATACATGACAAGCTTATTCCTGCAGGTATTTGTACAGTGAATATATTCACCCTCTGGTTGCTTTGGAACATTTTAGAGGTTAAAATCCCATCAGACTTTTTCACTATGTGCAGCCACTGATACAGGCAGGAGGCTGGGAATTATCTGATGGGCTCTAGTTACAGACTACTGACACAGTCAAGGATTGATTTCATTTAATTTTGCCATTAGAAAGTTTGGTGTCTGGTTTAAGTCACCCATCTGGACTCCAATTATAATCATATGGAAAACAGCACATTCAGGAGAACTCATCTAATCTTAATAAACCTGAGTGAAATCACAGAATCATAGGATCACAGGAGGGCTTGGGTTGGAGGAAACCTTCAAGATCATTCAGTTCTAAACACCCTGCCATGGGCTGGCTGCACACTAACCAGCTCAGGCTGCCCATCACCCATCCAACCTCGCCTTCAACACCAAGGACAGGCACCCACAGCTTCTCTGGGCAGCCTGAAATAGAAGCAATGAGCCACATGTTGAAGATACTCAAATATTCATAACTGTAGAGAGAGCCAAATACTCCATACATATTGCCTGCCTGGTAAATGGTATTAAAATGCCAACAACAGACTCATCCAGCTGATTGAAAATGGTGTGAACATGGCATACAGGATTCTTCCAGCAGCTAGTTAGATCTGCAAAGAGTAAAAATAGGAAATCTCAATGCGATACAATTTTCCCTCATAACATAAAGAGACACATAACTGTTTTGGGGTGCACTGTTACCAGCCTGTCAGTTGCTGTTGGTCAGTGCTAGATGCCAAATGTCCCACTAACATAGCATGAAGCCGAAAGCTAGACGCTGGAATCAGATCTCCTGACCTTACCATCAGAAACTGAGATGTCATATTTTGCTCAGAGGTGCCTGCTTGTAGGAGGGACAGCTTCCGAGCTTTTTCTGCTCCAGGAACCAGCTCGAGCTTCAGAATTTAAACAGCAGTCAGAAATTAAACTGAGCTTTGTCACCTCCATCAAACAGAAGGAGTAGTTGGGTGGTACAGCTTTCCAAATAACTTAGAAACTGTCACAACAATCAGATGCCTACCTTTAATTTTTAACTTGTTAATACATAGAGCTTAATAGCATCAGAATGCTGCAAGCACTTCAGATAACACGACAGCTGTAAACCCTTCTTTAAGGATTCCTTTGTTTAACCACTGAGTAACTGTAATTCAGTGGTGCTGGTGGGAGAAGGGAAGTCCTAATCTTCCCAGATGGAGAATAGAGTTGATGTTCACATGCAGACTGGTGCTGCAGCAGAGCCAGAAACCACACATTTGGGAAACACAGCACCAAGAAAATCATGTGAATAGCTTCATAAAATCACCAAAATTTCATGGCAGGTCCATTATTCTTCCTATTTTCAGGAATAAATGTTTTCCCTTATTCTTGTAGTTTTATTTTCTTTTCCTTTCCAGCAAGCAACTTTGTAGCTTACAAATTGTTTTCTAATCACCTCCTGGTGTGGACAAATCACACAGGTTTGACTCCATGTTTTACATAGTTAGCATTTTATATCTGTTCCAGTATGGAACTGTACAGTCATAGAATGGCCTGGGTTGAAAAGGATCTCAACGATCACAGAATCACACAGAATCACAGAATCCTTCTGCAAAAGAAAACACAAAAGCTACAGGGACTTGGAACTACTTTGTATATCGAGATCAGAAGGAACTGAGAAGTTATCAAGTACAAAGAACTTACTTTTCCAGATTGCCTTTTCCAGACTGCTGTTCCAGCAGTGACAACAAGCGCAGGCAGCCCAGAGGACATGGCAGACATCGATGATCGGCTGGCATGGATCAGCGAGGATGAGTTTGGGCACAGCAGAGCTGGCAAGGGATGCTGGGGTGGCTGCAGCAAGACAAGAGCTCCTCCAGCCTGAAAATCTCCATCACCAGAAGAAAAAGGACAGGGTGAAAGTAAGGAAGACGCTCAGACGAGAAGAGCAGAAAGGGAGATGAGGAGGGAACTTGGTGCGGTGGCAATTCTGGGGGAGAAATTGTACTCTGATAATGTTACACTCTGAAATTCAGTGTTGCAATTTGGAGGAAGGAATTATTGGGGTGGGAATCTGGGGGGCCGTTGTAATACCAGAAGAATTTTACAGAGCAGCAGCCATGCATCAAGAGAAGGGCTTCACAGAGCAGCAGCTGTGGAGGGAGAAACAGCATGAGAACCAAGGACACCTCTAGGAAAAGAATGAGTAGCTCGGGGCTTTCAACGGGGCTTTTAGGGTTGTTATTGCAATAGCTTTCCTTCAATTAGTGTGTGTGGCTTTTAAATGCCCTCTTCTGTCTGCTATAAAAGCATGGCTTTTCGGGCAGTCGATGGACGCAGCCATATTTAACCATACTGCTGTCTGGCTGTTTGTCCTAGCACGCTGACCTTTTGCCTTCAGGTTCGCCAACTACTGTCTCAGGAACCAGAGTTATTAGGCATTATCCAGGTTATCATGTGCTTCTACTATGTTAATAGATTGGATGTGAATCC
Organism: Coturnix japonica; assembly: GCF_054131305.1. Lineage (NCBI taxonomy): Eukaryota > Metazoa > Chordata > Aves > Galliformes > Phasianidae > Coturnix > Coturnix japonica. The sequence goes on from NC_140689.1 coordinate 4,815,616, forward strand.
AATAGGATCTGATGTTACCAATGGTGCTAGAATCTGCGGCAATAATCATTGAATGTATTAGTAATGCTCGGTTATGATGCTATTACCTCTCTTATATCCAACTAATTTGGATTTTTCAAATATGACCACGCATCATTTTAGAGGAAGGCGCACGCTCATAGAACTGAATGGGAGAGTTGATTTCATTTTCCAAGCAGGTGTTCCACTTGGGCTCTGTATCACGCACTGGCCATGCGGATATGGAGTACAACTGGAAGAAATCCCTCAGACCCTGAATGCAGGAGAGAATGTGTGGTGGGTGAGAGAGGAAAGGTGCACTTTGAAGCAGGGGACGCCCTGCTGGCACTGCCTGCCGCATCCACCACCAACACGGTTTGCTCTTTATCCTGCTCCACAGCTGCTGCTCTGTCAAGTCCTTCTCTTGATCCATGGCTGCTGCCATTCTTCTTGGATTACAACAGGGGGCTGGGAGGTTTTTTTGCACAGGGAGGGACCTATTGGTGGGAGGGAGCGGGGGGGGCGAGAAGTTGATTGGGGGTGGGAGTTTGAGGGGGTGGGATCAGAAAGGATTGTTAGGGTGGGAAATGGTTGGGAATATTGTCATTTCTTTACTGTTTGGTATGTTCAATTATTAAATTCCTTGCATTCACTTTGCTACACCTCTGCTTGCAGCCGCTAGTTCAGTTACAAAGGCCACCAGGCCCCCAGGCCCACCTTCAGGGCAAAGGGGGCAGCAGAAAGGGCAGTGTCCCAGATCTGCCACCACCATTGGACCCATCCCTCCCCTCCTCAGTCAGTTCTGCGTGGGAATGGAGGGATGAGAAAGGGGGATGGACGGGAATTCTGGGAGAGCTGAGTGGCTCAGCCTGGAGTGGAGGAGGCTCACTGCCATCCCAGACACAGCCATCAGTCCCCAGGTGCAGAGAGGACTGAGCCAGGCTGCACCCTGCAGCACCCAGCAGCAGGATCCCAGTCTGAGGCCTGCCTAGGTCGTGTGGCTGCGCTGCAGGCTGAGCTATGGAGAAAGCCCCACTTGGAGATTTCTTCGCTCCCTGAATGTTCCCCCCTTTCTCCATCTTGCTCTGCTCCATCCCCAGCCGCAGCCCGGCGTCCCCGACATGTTGCTGTGCTTGCAGAGCTGGACTTGGCCCTTGACCTGTACAGGCCCCTGTCCCCACCTGTCGGATATCCACCTTGCCTTCTCACCCCTCTCTCTAGATCCAGTTCATGCCCCATCTATCTCACCTCCATGTCCCACCTACGTCCTCTCTACGTCTTTTGGTCTCCCCCAAACCACCCTCACGGTGCCTTACCTCCTGGCAGGCTCAGGGAAGGAGCACCCGGTGCCCTGAGCCCACAGGCCCAGCCCTGCACAGCACTGCACACAGCACTGTCATGGCGGCGCCCGGTGCTGCCGCACAGCATCCTGGGAGTGGTAGTTCCTGCGAGGCCTGCAGCTCCCAGCAGGCCCTGCAGCTCCCAGCAGGCCCGGGCGAGGGCAGAGGGGAGCAGTGCTGTCAGCCGGGAGCTCGCCCAGAGAGCCCGATGTTCGGAGCACTTCACACCAGGAACTTTGGACTCGGCTGCTTCTGTCCACAAAGTCCCTGAGCTGCTCAGGAAGCACAACTGTCTCACCCTCTGAGAGCTGGGCTGTGCAAAGGAGGCTGCAGTTGCAGGCTCAGCTCTGCCCTGTTCCAGCAATGCACTTCCTTACAACTGGAGCACTGTCACGCTTGCTTCTTGCTTCAACGGAGCAATCGCCCACCGCTTTGCACACCTCTGTGCTCGTGCAAATGGCCACCACCCCATCCCTGCACACACACACACACACACACACACACGTACCACCCCATCCCGGCACACACACACACACACACACACACACACACATACGTACCACCCCATCCCTGCACACACACACACACACACACACACACACGTACCACCCCATCCCTGCACACACACACACACACACACGTACCACCCCATCCCTGCACACACACACACACACACACACACACACACACACACGTACCACCCCATCCCTGCACACACGCACACACACACACACACACATACACATGTACCACCCCATCCCTGCACACACACACACACACACACACACGTACCACCCCATCCTTGCACACACACACACACACACGTACCACCTCATCCTTGCACACTCTCCCACATGCGTGCACTAATGGACTCACCCATGCACACCCACATGTGTGCAACCCCAGCACTGTCCACAGCTCCGTGCACGCTCATTTGTGCATGAAGATGTGCACAGCCTTGCTCACAGCCATGTGCATACACACAAGTGGGCAAGAACACACAGTCCACTGGCGTCCCTCTGTCTGTGTCTCACCGGCTGTGTCACCAGAAGAGAATTCAACTCTCAAGAATGAAGAGCTCACATCTGGCTCCAAGGAATGTAACTCTCCTGTCTCACAGAGATCTCCACTGTCTCACCTGGTCGTGAGCGTCCCTCACAGCCAGCCAGAAAAGCAAGCAGAGGCTGAGACCAAGAAACCCCTCCCTGATGTGCAGCTCTCTGACAGTTTCTCCTTACACAGAGTGCTGGCCGCAGCCGTGTGCATTATCACACGCACTTGTATGGGCAGTTGGTGTCTAGACGTGAAGGAGACTTGCTAATTGCCCTGCTGATATATAGGGAGAGACAGAAAATTTCAAGCAGGAGGTGGAGCATGTATATAAAGGATGTACGGACCTACAGTTAAGGATGTGGATTTGCATCTGAGTCCGTGCCCGCAGACGATGCAAGCACTATGCATTGTCACCCAATGGAAATGATCAAACAGCTGCTTTGGGACAGACTGTCTGTAGGGCTCAGGAAGTGCGGCCTTCCAAGGTACTTCAGGTGTCCCAAAGAACAGAGGCAAGCAGTGATGATTCCTTTCGCTCTTGATTCTAATACTTGTAGGTAGAGCACTTGAGAAAGACTTTGGAGGCTTTCCTCAGCCTCTACCTTTCCTTGTACCTTTACAAAAGCAGACTGTCTAAAAACAAGAAGACTGGACACACATTTTGGGCTTGGTTATTTTTATTAGTTTTTTAAAAATATTATAATATATATAATATAATATTATTTATTATTGTATTTATTATATTATATATATTATGTATATAATGTATATTATGTATATTATAATATATATTGTGTAATCATATATTATAATATATATAATATATAAATAATATATAATATAAATTTTTTTTAAAGTTGTTTTGGTGTTTTTGGTGTTTTTGGTGGTTTTTGTTGTTTTTTGTTGTTTTAGTCCAGTCCAGTGTAATAAATTCTCAGTCTTACAAGGGATGAATTTTTAAGGCCTTCCTGCTGATGGACCACACTCCACTTGAACATCAAGTGGAGCATGAGGTAGCCTTCATCCAGAAAGGTGGAATCTTGATGGGATGTTGCTGTCTTATGGAGAGGAATCTCGGCGTCCCCCAGGCTGAGCCAACACACGGACACAGATTTCTGGATGGTGACCACTATCTGCCCCTGCTCCTGCTGCCTGGTCTCTCTTCGTCATCGGTATCCAGCAGGAGATCACGAAGCCCTGGAGGCACGGTGGTATCCAGGTCATCATCTGAAACTTCTTCCACCAGATTGGAAGGGACCAGTCCTCTTGTGCCGTCCGTCAGCTCTCCCAGAAACCAGCCATCCTCATCCATGTCTCCACAGATGTAAATGTATTGTCCAGCTGTCAGTGGAAGCTCGTTTTCTGGGTCCTCATTAGGGCCCTCATAAGGATTTTGTAGCTGTGACGAGCTAAGAATCTTCATTTTGGTGGTGATGGTCTGCGAAAATGTAGATGCAGACTGCCACTGGCCACACTTTTGACTCCCCCGGCTTTTCCTGGGGATTGGGGCATTCCTGTTTGGGATTTCCGTGTGGCCTCAGCTTTTTCCCCATCTCCTGGAGCTGTGTGCATTTTTCCTCCAGACGCTTGCTGAGCGCTCCAAGCTTGACGTCGGCCTGCTGGAGACTCTGCAGCTTCTGGCACGCTTCTGGAGAGCGTCCCTCTCTCAGCAGGTGGTTCTGGGCCTTCAGGGCCTGGCACTGCTTCTCCAGGTTCCTCAGGGCTTGTTGGAGGTAGCTGCACTGCTCCAGCAGTTTGCTGCTTGTGCTGCCTGGGAACCCCGGGTCTTCCTTGGCCATCTCATTCTCCTTTTCCAGATGCTGTCCCTGCAGCTGGTTGACGTCCTCTGCCTTCTCTGTGGCCTCTTTGGATGCAGAAGAGGCCTTTTTGAGCTGCTGGACTATTTCCAGCAGCTGCTGGGTACGGAGGCAGAGCGTACGCGTCTTGTCCTTGAGCCGCTCCACCTCCTCCCACATCTGCTGAGAGCTTCTGCTCCTCAGCAGGCAGCACTTCTCTCCAAGGAGGCTGCACTGTCTATGCAGCTCCTTCAGCTTACTCAGCAGGTGGGTGTTCTGCTCCTGCTGCTCTCTGTGCTCAGGTGGGCAGGCCTCTTGTTGCTCTGCAGCCTCCTTTTCCACATGCTGTCCCTGCAGCTGGTTGACGTCCTCTGCCTTCTCTGTGGCCTCTTTGGATGTGGAAGAGGCCTCCTTGAGCTGCCAGACTATTTCCAGCAGCTGCTGGGTACGGAGGCAGAGCGTACGCATCTTGTCCTTGAGCCACTCCACCTCCTCCCACATCTGCTGAGAGCTTCTGCTCTTCTCTTCAAGGAGGCTGCACCGTCTCTGCAGCTCCTTCAGCTTACTCAGCAGATGGGTGTTCTGCTCCTGCTGCTCCCTGCGCTCAGGTGGGCAGGCCTCTTGTTGCTCTGTAGCCTGAACAACCACCTCTGCTACAGCCCGATGGCAGGCCCTGGCCCTGTTGAAGAAGACACGTGGCTGCCCCTCCACGTGCTCCAGGATGTACTGCAGGAAGCGTCTTCTCTGCTCCTGCAGCTCACACTGGAGGCGCTTGCTCTCCACGGCCTGCTCTGCACGGGACTTCCAGCAGAGCTGCCGCTGGACTTCCTGCTGCATTCTGCGGTCCGCTCTGCTGCTGTCACTCCTCAGCAGCGCCTCCACCAGCTGCCGCTGCAGTTGCCATGCCTGGCGGATGGTGTCGTTGCGCCGCTTCTGCAGCAGCTCCTGCATCTGGTGCAGCTGGGCCTCCTTCTCCTGCAGCAGTTGGCAGATCTCTGCTTGCCACTGCCTCAGGCTCTGCTCCCGCAGGCGCTGCAGCTTTGACACCCGCACCCGCTCCCACTTGGAGCACAGTTTGTCGGCCAGCAGCTGCCGCTCCCGCTCTGCCGCCTCCTGCTGCTCACGTCTCTCAGCAGCGCAGCGGCGCTGCAGCTCCTGGGAGCGGAGCCGCTCGCCCTCCAGCTGGGCCTGCAGTGCCTTCAGCTCCTGCCTCTTCTCCTCCCGCTGCGCAGGGCAGGTGGGGGGCTGTGCCGGGCCCCGGCGGGGAGAGGGCCGGCTGCCCGGGAGCCCCAGGTCTTCCTTGGCTGTCTCTGGCACCTAGAACCAGAAAATCATAGAATAACAGAATGGTTTGTGTAGGAAGGGGCCTTCAAGACTCTCCCATTCCAAGCCCATGCCAAGGGCAGGGACAACTTCCACTAGGTCAGGTTGCCCAAAGGTGCGTCCAGCCTGGCCTGGGGCACTGCCAGGCGTGTGGCAACCACAGCCTCTCTAGGCAGCCTGTGCCAGCACCTCTGCCCCCTCATGGTGTCCCGTCTTCGTATACCTCATCTAGATCTCCCCTCTTCTACTTTCAGGGCGTTGTCCTTTGTTGTATCACTACCCTCCCTTACAACCAGTACATCTCCAGCTTTCCCCAGTTCTCCTTCAGGCACTGGATGGCCGCTCTGTGGTTTCTCCAGAGCCTCCCCTCCCCAGGCTGAACAATCCCCACTCTCTCAGTGTGTCATCTTACCTGGACGTGAGCGTCCTTCATGGCCGGTTGACTGAAGCCCTGCTCTGCACGGTGGCGGTGCAGAGCTCCCTGTTTTTCCTGGGAGCAGGACATTGCGTTACGGAGCAAGTCTGCCCAGCTCCCCACGATGTAAAAGGTGAAGAGCCTCCTCTCCAGCTCCAGCTGACGCTGGAGGTGGCGGATGCAGGCGGGCTGCTCACCATCCGTCTCGCATCGCAGCTTGCTGAGGATGTCCTGCAGCTGGGCATGGGCCGCCTCGCTGCTGGGGGGGTTCCTCAGCACCTTGGCCAGCTGCTGCTGCAGCTCCCGAGCCTGGCGCAGGGCTGCATCGCAATCACGCTGCAGCTGCTCCTTTGTCGCGCGCAGCTCGGCCTCCTTCCAGAGCAGCAGCTGCCGGGTCCCCGTCACCCGCTGCCGCTGCACCCACTCCTTCAGCTGCTGCTCTTCCTGGGCCTGCTGCTTCTCCCAGGCACAGCGCAGTTGGTCGGTCAGCAGCTGCCGCTCCCGCTCTGCCGCCTTCTGCAGTTCACATCTCTCGGCAGCCCAGCGGCGCTGCAGCTCCTGGCAGTGGAGCCGCTCGCCCTCCAGCTGGGCCTGCAGCACCTCCAGCTCCCAGCTGTTCTCCTCCTGCTGCACAGCGCAGGCTGGGGGCTGTGCCGGGCCCCGGCGGGGAGAGGGCCGGCTGCACTTGGCTTGTCCCCGTCCTGCAATGTATCGCAGCATGGCCATGGGAATCTGAATAGACCTTCAGCTTCCAAAAGCTGTAGCCAAAGGCCACCAACAATCACTCTCACTCGTGGGATCTGCAAGGACAGATGCCCCTGACCCCGTAGCGCCCACTGCCTCTCGTCCCTGTCGCAAGGGTGTGCAGACAGTGAATGCCTTGGGGGTGCTGCGCCAGCACCTTCTGTGCTGTGTGCTGGCCCAGCTTATAATGGAGGGCGGGGCAGTGACCTTCAGTGCTATTGGACAGTGGGGCCTTCTGGCCCAGCTCATAATTGAGGGCGGGGCAGTGGCCTTGAACGCTATGGGGCAGTGAGACCCTGTGCCCCCTGCACATCATGGAGGGTGGGGCAGTGGCCTTCTGCGCTGTGGGGCAGTGCGGCCTTCTGGCCCCAGCACAAAATGGAGGCTGGGCAAAGTGGATTGAAGCGGTGTTGGGAGGAACCGCCTCCCACAGTGCTGGGCTACGTGGACTTCTCTGGCACTGGAGAAGAACAGCAGCAGGCCATCCATCTCATTGTGATTTCCATTTAGATGGCAATAAAGGAAACATCTCACCATACCTACGAGCTAGTTAAGTTAAAAGAACCTGGTTGCCGGTGTACCCTGCTCAAGGAGCTGCTGGAGCAGATGGCCAGGCTGCTGCAAGAAATCAGCAGCCTGAGGAGCTCTTGGGAATCTCTGAGGGAGACAGGTAGGGGGAGGTGTGAGCCTACTTCCACCGCAGACAAACAGCCTCATCCTAAGTCCCCGCGAGTGGGAGGAGCCAATCCAGCTGCTCAGCTGCAGGTCAGAGACCTAGACAGCCCACGAGAGGAAGGGGGCTGGGCCCTCGTATCTGCTCAGAGCAGAAGGAAGCGTCTTCCCCCAAGCTCCACACAATACTGCCAACCTGTGCAGCGTCCCCTACAGCGTCCCTGAGTAATAGATTCCAGGTGTGAGAGGTAGGTTGTGTTTTTGCAGCATAAATTGTCAGTATTTCTGTATGTAGCATAGGAAAAATTGCCTTTCACAAAGAAAGCTTCTGAACAGAGTAAACTTGAGACAAGGGCATTCTGACCACAGTAAAATTGGCATAGGCACCAGGTGAGGTAATTATGTAGGGCAGGGGCAAAAAGACAAAAAATGGACACAAAATGTACACAAATCGGACAAAGGATTAGACAAAAAATAGAGAAAATAATTGTATTAAGAAAGTAAAAAGGAAAAGAATTGGACAAAAAAATTGGAATAAGAAACTTAAAAGGACAAAGAATTGGACAAAAATGGGAGAAAGAACTTGAAAGGAAGAGAACTGGACCTGCAGCTTCATCACAGAATCACAGAATTGTAGGGGTTGGAAGGGACCTCTAGAGATCATCGAGTCCAACCCCCCTGCCAAAGCAGGCTCCCTACACCATGTTGCACAGCTCGGCGTCCAGGTGGGTCTTGAATATCTCCAGAGAAGGAGACTCCACCACCTCCCTGGGCAGCCTGATCCAGTGCTCCATCACCCTCACCGTAAAGAAGTTCTTGCACACATTAATGCGGAACTTCCTATGCTGAAGTTTCAGCCCGTTACTCCTAGTTCTGTCCCCACGCACTACTGAAAAGAGACCAGACTCACCACTATGGCTCCCACACTTCAGGTATTTATAAACCTGGATCAAGTCCCCTCTCAGCCTTCTTTTTTCAAGGCTAAACAGACCCAGTTCACTTAGTCTCTCCTCATAGGGGAGATGCTCCAGGCCCTTCACCATCTTTGTGACCCTCCGCTGGACTCTTTCCAAGAGATCCCTGTCTTTTTTGTACTGGGGAGCCATGAACTGTACACAATATTCCAGATGAGGCCTCACCAGGGCAGAGTAGAGGGGGAGGATCACCTCCTTCGACCTGCTGGACATGCTCTTTTTAATGCACCCCAGTATGCCATTGGCTTTTTTGGCTACAAGGGCACACTGCTGGCTCATGGTCAATCTGTCGTCCACCAGGACGCCCAGGTCCCTCTCAGCAGAGCTCCTTTCCAGCAGCTCTTCCCCCAGCCTGCACCGGTGCATGCAATTATTTCTCCCTAGGTGCAAGACTCTACACTTGCTTTTGTTGACCCTCATCTGGTTTCTTACTGCCCAGCTCTCCAGCCTGTCCAGGTCCCGCTGAATGGCAGCACAGCCTTCAGGCGTGTCAGCCAATCCTCCCAACTTCGTGTCATCAGCAAACTTGCTGAGGGTGGTCACTATCCCCTCATCAAGGTCATTGATGAAGACGTTGAACAAGACTGGAGCCATTACAAACCCCTCAGGGATGCCGCTAGTTACAGGCCTCCAGCCAGACACCCTACCACCAAGGACAACTCTCTGCGCTCTGCCAGTCAGCCAATTCTCGACCCACTTCACTTTCCGCTCATCTATCCCATATTTCCTCAGCTTTGTTATAAGGATGTGATGGGGGACAGTATCAAAAGCCTTACTGAAATCAAGGTAGACTACATCTACTGCTCTCCCCCCGTCCACTCAGCTAGTGACATCTTCATAAAAGGCCACCAGGTTGGTCGAGCACGACCTACCCTTGGTGAACCCATGCTGGGTACTCCTGATAACCTCCTTATCACCCAGTATTAAACCAAATACTACTCAATAGTAAAGTCTTACAGGAAAGCGAGACCTGCATCATCAAGAGAACCCAAAGTACTCACAGCCTAATCATAAAGAACATCACTAAGAACGATGATGGAGCAGGAGTGAAATTTGCAGCCATCCCCTGCCATCATGGCAGTGAATCTCAGTTTGGCCCCAGTGCACACCCGTCACTCACAACAACCAAAAATGGCCTTACTGGGAATGGCAACCACTGTCACCAAACCAGACCAATGCATTTCTTTCAGAAATACAAGGTCTGGTATCCTAACAGTTTTATGATCTTGTATCTTTCCCAGTTTTTATTTTAAAAAACAACTAAATAAATTGTATTACTCATATAAACCATATATAATGTTGTATATGATGATTTGTTCCCCCTCTGCCCCATCAACATAAACTACCTGTAACTACCCTTTGCTTTGGTTTCTATGAGGCCCCCTTTCCCTTTCAGTAGCAAAGTGCTCCCTTTACATTTATTATGGGGTCCTTTCGGCTCTTCATTGTGGCCCATGACAATTCATCTTCACACAGTGCAAACCAGATATGCCATAAGGTTGAACAGCTCTGTTGCACTAGAAAGCAAAGCACTGGCTTGCAACCACCATGTTCACCCATCTGCAGGGCTTACACCAAGACACCCATCATCTCTCCTCCCTACTTTGACGACTTGCCACTGCTGTGAGGTACAACGACATTTAATTGCAAATGATAAACAAACATACTGAAAAGATCTCTCATGCTGCTTAGGCTGACCCCTGCTTTGTGATGCAACTCCATCCAGTCAGATCCACCACCATGACTTTGACGGCTAGGAACAGAACAGCCTAAGACTGTCAAAAAGAAAATGATTCAGACACCCAGGTGCCACAGCTTTTCAGCACTTTACTCCCAGAACACTGAGACTCCAAACCCTCAGATGGATAACACCGAACTGGGTGCCAGCACTCTATGTAAAATGGCCTGCGTGGAGTTAGTTATTCTCAGCACCATCAGACCATCAGACTCAACTCCTCCAATAGGAACCCTTCCCTGGTGCCCATCTCTCCCCTATGCCCAGAGCCCCCATGTTGGGTGCCAGCTCTCCGCCTGCTGTTGCCCTGTCGGGGCTGCTGCTGCAAGCAGGGCAGTGTGGGGCTACCAGGGAGGTGGACTTGGCACGGCCAGAGCAGAGGCTGCCACAGGAGGCTGATAAGACTGAACGTGCACGAGTCTACGGGGCACCACAGACAACAGGCATCCCAGGGTCCCTTCCAACCCAAGTCAGTCGGCAGCTCCCAGCAATTCCAGTGTTTTGTTCAATGCCACATCTCATAAGCCAAAGCGTCAGCGAGGATGGAAGCAGCACATTTGGTAATGGACATTAAGCTGGATGACAACAGGTTACACCCAGCTACAACACAAATGATCAGATTCAACTTCAAGCACACTTTTTGGTTTCTACAACACTTCCCCTGTGCAACCAAACGAGGCCGGGTGGCCGGAGCTCCCACCAGAGGCAGGCTGCAGTGTGATTGGTTTGCCAGGCCTCAACTTTTCTAATCTGCTGCAGACAGGAAGTAAATACAGCTGCTCTTGAATTAAATACACACACTGAAATGGCACAGTGAAGCACCATGCTGAAGACAGAGCAGGTTTGGTGTGCACATGGCTTTGTGCAGCAGCACACGGAAAATTCAGTGACAGTAATTCCCACCATCGCTGTAAACAGCTTCCCTTTTGCATTGCAACCCACAGCCACACAGCCCAGCCCATCCTGCAGCCATCCCCTACCATCATGGCAGTGACTCTGCCCCACCAAGCGGCTCATTACTGCCTGTAAGGCTCACCTGCCCATATGCTTACAAGCAAATCTCACACCTCTTGGTTCTGGATTCTAAATCAACCAGCACTTAAAAGGAGCCTAACAGGAGGGAGAGCAACATTTACCACTGTCAGGACAAGTGGAAAGAGTTTTAAGCAAAACAAGGGACAATCAGGTTCCACACAAAGGGAAATTTCTTTACTCAGAGGGCGGTGAGGCCCTGGCACTGCTGCCCAGAGAAGTGTGGGTGCCCCAACCCCAAAGGCTTCCAAGGCCAAGTTGGATGGAGCTCGTGATGCCTGAGCAGCTGCACGGAAACCCTGGCCATGGCAAAGGGCTGGAAGTGAGTGGGCTTTAAGGTCCTTTCCAACCTAAGCCATGACATGAGCCCAAGAATACAGAGAGATGCAGTTGTGCTTAGAATTGTTACCAGGAAAGTCTGTTGGGATTGGAAATATTAAAGCCTCAAGCAGTTAATACGTAGCAATTCACAAGATCAGGCCATGGGAGTGAAACATGAGTTTGTGACATGAGGCCGGATCCTGACCAAGGGAAACGAAGCTCAGAGACAGGGCTGCAAGCTGAGCGACCACACTCAGATGGCAGTATGGGATGTTTACATGCTAGCAGTGCCATCAGCAAGTGCAGGCGTTAGTGACAATTGTAACTGTGCCATGAAACAACTTCACCTGCACCTGGAAAATGACTCAGGGCAACATGCAGCCAATGAAAAGCAGAGGCACCTGTTTCTCCTCATAACTCTACACCTCTGCTGCTCTGCCTGAATGTGGGAGAATTGCAGCCACCCTGCAGGATCATTGCAGGAGACAAAAGTGGGTCCAGACCCATAGAAGAGCCCCAAGGATGCTCTGGGTGATGGAACACAGTACATCACTGGGTGATGGAACACAGTACCCTCACAGGGCAACGCAGGATCCCAAATTGCGAGCAGCGGCTGATGCAGCAGAAGGCCGTGCAGCCAGAAACAGCTTGAGGGAAATCTCAAGATTGCACCAAGGGAAAGGGCAAAGTTCCTCCCCTGGGGAGGACCTAAATGAGGCACCAGGGAATGTGGGGAGTGACCAGCTGGAAAGCAACCCTGTAGAAAAGCCCCGGGGAAGCAACGTTGGCAAGGGACACGGAGACAAACAGAGGCTACCAAAGTACATTGGCCAGAAAAGGGAGAGGACAGAAAATATTCAACCCACATCCCACCAACAAACAAGACAGGGGGACTGATGGCTAACAAATGACATGCAGGAGGCAGAAGTGTAATATTAAAGAGCAAAGCCCTGAGTAGGATCACACAATCCATAAGAACATGCTATAAACATGAGGCTGATGTTCACAACTCTCCATCCAAGTCATGTTAAACATCACCCAAAAAGGGAAGAGAGAAGGCTGGGATGTGAGGGTGCAGTACAGGAGGGTGCAGAGGAGGGGCGGGATGAGAGATTAAGGAGACAAGAGAAACCAAGAAGCTGGGCTACGCTTTCCTAACCAAGACATGGATCCCTTCTTGGGGATTCTGCCCCTTCACTTCCTGGTGAAAAACACCCAGGATAGCATTTGCTTTGCTAGCACTGCTACCAAATACCAGCACGATCACAGCTACAGCACTGAGCAACAACATCCACAAATCTGTTACATTTCTAGCTTCAATAGATCATTTATTCTCACTGTTAGTGAAACTGTCCCAGTTAAAGCCCTAGGGTGGACTCTGGCTGGAAAATGCCACAAATATCAACGCCACAACCACCGGACAGCAAACCTCCACCTATCTGTGCAGTCTGTGATGGCAGCGCAGGGTCACAATTGCCCCGTGACCTCACAGTGGGCCGGGTGCCTACCCATAGCCAGCGGGCCCAGCCCGCATTGAGTCTTGCTGGCGACTCTCGAGGTGTGAACGTCTCCTGTGGGAGCACGAGACACTGAGACCTTGCCAGTGCGAGAGACATCAGAGTCCTGCGAGAGGACTGCGAGTCACTGAGGATCCCATTGGAGGATCCCCAGAGCTCAGAGCTTCTGCCGGTGGCACACGAGCTGTCTGCCACAGGTAGGACGCCTGACAGGCGCTGAGGCCTGGAGGCTGCCGACTGCTCTGCAAGAGGCAGCTTCATCCAAATCCATCCTTGGAGCCACACAGCGCCAGGGCAGCCGCAGCCATGAGCCGGGAGGTGGCTTTCAACCGGAGGAGGAGGGAGACATGGACGTGGCTGGCAGAGGCCCACGAGGAGCCGTGCCCCATCTGCCTGGGCCCCATGGAGGATGCCGTCCGCGCTCTGCCCTGCAGGCACATCTTCTGCAGGGAGTGCATCCAGCACTGGACGGCCAACACGCCCAACTGCCCCCTGTGCCGGGGGTTAATCACCGGCATGCTGTGCCTCAGCTGGCGCCCCTCGGGTCGCCCCCCGACCCGCCGGCCCCGGGGAAGGCTGCAGCGCACCAGGGAGCGGCGGCAGACGAGATCAAGATCTGCCCATCGCTCCCGCAGCGTCCCAGCACGGCGCACGCAGCGCAGCCCCTCCAGGCCCCCCCGCCCGCTGGTGCGCAGCAACTCCTGGCACGGGGACCCCAACCAGCGCAGCCGCTTCGAGGAGCCACCCCGCGAAGAAGAGGATGGGGAATGGCTGAGGCGGGTGGCCCAGGAGCGGCGGATGGCCGCCGGAGACCACGCGCGGCGCCACGACGGGCCCCAGGTGTGAGCGGGCGGCCCAGCCTCAGCCGGGAACAGCAACACCCAGAGCTCAGAGCTGCAGCTGAGAGCTGGAAGAACAGAACATCATCACCACGACCATAGGGCTGGGATGGCCCTCCTGCGACACACAGGGTGCACGGGGAGCGGGACACTGTCAAGAAATTAGAGTGCACCTGAAATGGGACATAAAGCTCCCCTCGATTTTTGCCACCAGAATCTAAAAAACAAAATCGCCATCTCTTGCATTAATCCCATCCCTGCTGTTGATGCAACACCTGGAAGATGTATATAGCAAGTGCCACCCTACACATGCTATGGACTGAGCAAATCTTCCTGGATTTTATTGGCAACAAGAAATCCTACAGCTCTGCCAACTTCTCATGCTGCATTCAGTGACAGTCATTCCCACCGTCACTGTAAGCAGCTTCCCTTTCCTATCCCAACTCGCAAACAAACAACCCACCCCATCCTGCAGCCATCCCCTGCCATCATGGCAGTGAATCTCAGTTTGGCCCCAGTGCACACCCGTCACTCACAACAACCAAACATGGCCTTACTGGGAATGGCAGCCACTGTCACCAAACCAGACAGATGCATTTGTTTCAGAAAAACAAGGTCTGGTATCCCAACAGTTTTATGGCCTTGTATCTTTCCCAATTGTTGTTTTTTTTTTTTTTTTTTTTTCCTTTAAATATATACTAAATAAATTATATTACTTATATAAACCATATATAATGTTGTACATGTTGATGTGTTCCCCCTCAACATAAACTACCTGTAACTACCCTTTGCTTTGGTTTCTATGAGGCCCCCTTTCCCTTTCAGTAGCAAAGTGCTCCCTTTTCATTTATTATGGGGTCCTTTCTGCTCTTCAATGTGGCCCAAGACAATTCATCTTCACACAGTGCAGACCAGATAAGCCACAAGGTTGAACAGCTCGGTTGCATTAGAAAGCAAAGCACTGGCTTGCAACCACCATGTTCACCCATCTGCAGGGCTCACACCAAGACACCCATCATCTCTCCTTCCTACTTTGTTCCACTGGGCACAGACTGTTGGCTGCCCATCCTTCTGCTTTTCGCTCCAAGTCCTTACAGAGTCATCTTCAACTTTAATTGCAACCAGTCAAATGTAGCCACGAGTGGTACAAGAAGGAACCACAAGAAGTCCTACGGCTGGGACGAGCACATCTGCAGCTCGGGGCCTGTGTGAGCCCTGAATGCAGAGCCCTACATCTTTGCAAAGCCTCTGCCAGGAGCTGAGGGCAACAGCAGTGACTTGCAGATACTGGTGTGAGGGTGATCTTACCCGTCAGTAACAGCTTAGGTTAAGACTCTCTCATGCTGATTTACGTTTGACAGAGTAGTGATAAATAAGAAGCATGTAAATTTATCTGTTTGCTGCAAGTAGAAGGCATTTACACTTTTACTGATTATTAGAAATAGATAAGATGTGCTGAGGAGGGCATTGCTCCCTACCCTGTGAACGTACCGCCTTGCCTCCAAATACCTGTGCTGACAGCATGTATAGCTTATCCTGCAGTCCATGGAGATAAAGGTAGCATCTGCTGTAACACAACACCTGACCCTTTTAGGGGGCAGGTTTGCTTTCTAACACGCTGCAAGGAGTTCCACCAGCAATTGTGCTACACAACTCCTTACATTATGGAGCCACTGATGCTTTTAAAGAAGTCAGGTTGCAGTTTCACAGCTCCTCTTGCAGACCTTTCCATGGCACCATCGCAGCCACACACAGACCATTTTCCACCGCCCAGCTGACGTGGTGTTGGATTCCCTTCTGCCTACAGCCTCATAACAGAGAGGGCAGGTAGGGAAGATGACTTCAAGGAGAAGGAACTGCTGAAACTGTCACTGAGGTCCCCATAAATATTCCCCATGGACCTCATTACACATTTGAGCAAACATTACCTTCACTCACACAGCTAAATTTCCTGTTTGCTTGGCTGATCAATTCCTCATCAAATTTTAATGCGGGGTTCAGGCCGTCTGCGGCGTTTTAATTAGGCCTAAGATTGCACAGCATTGGAGGCAAGCTCAGAGCCACCCAGACCCCCTCTGCCTGTGTATTCAGGGGGAGGGGAAAGGGGACAGGAGGAAATGAAGAGGCCAAGAACTAATTAACTCCTGTTACTAGGCTAAGTCTGCTCTCTAGTGGTCACATCGCTCAAAACACAGTGCATGAAAAGGTTATGCAAAAGAAAACGTATCCAAAAGTAATCGAACTCCTCTCCATCGAATAGAGGGAAAAGGAAATAAGCAAAATCTATCATGCTTATTGCAAATGGGAACATTTACTTCCCCTGCAAAGTCTTATCTTTCCCCCCACTCCAGAATTCATACTCCTATAGGCACAAGAGCAACATGAGATTGTGACCATGTTCAAGGAAACTCTTCTTTCTACATGGTTGGAAACTGTTTCTGATGCTCAGAGCACTCTATACGTCCAGCTATCCATAACCATGAGCAGCTGCCTTCTGTCCCTTCGATCCAGAACACACGGACTGTGGCACCTCCAGCCTCAGGTTTGAGGAGTTTGCCAGTAGCATCCAGCCAAATTCCTTCCGAGTCCACCAGAATGATTAAGTTGTTAAAATCTCTATCTATTCATTGAAAGAAAATGGGCTGGAAAGAAGCGAAAACAAATCAAACACCTTATTTTCCTTTGCAGTTTGGGAGTGGTTGTTTAAAGCATTACTCCGCAGGGTGCAAAAGCATCATATGTATTTAAAACAGCTGTTTATTTCATAGAGACTCTACTCAACTTGGATTTTCTTAAAATCACAGTTTCTTTGAGAAGACATTAATAATATCAGCATCTGCAAGAGCACCAATTCACTGCTGAGTGGCATTGCAGCACGTATAGCAGTTGGTGCCTTAAGGAATGCAGTACTGTGTGCAGAACAGATCCCAAAAGTCACCAGGCAAGCATATTTTCAGGCACAAAATCTGATTCTTAACTGTATCTCTCTCTTAATAGATGTCAAGATGGCTGTCTTAAATCTGAAAGACATGAGATCTAAATTTCTTCACAGCAAAGACCAAAATCAATAGTTAACCTGAGTGTAACCTCTCTGCTTGAAACCCATGTGCACTTAATTTAGGAATTAAAAATTAATTAGTATGAATTATTATAATACAAATGATCAAAACACCATTTAGCATGAAGAACAAGCATAGCACAGGGCTTAAAAAAACAGCACAGCTTGTCAGTGAAGTATCACAAGGCTTGAACCATCCAATGCTTTTTTCCTGCACCAGGAGCTACGTCATATTGTAGGTCTGCAAAAACCAACAGTGCAGGATCTTACTCCAGAATGCTGAGGGGTCTGAGCAAGGACAGACTTGCATCCTACATTTAGCATGAAATCACATCAGTTTAGAAGAAGAGCAGAATCAAAGAAAAACGACTGAGGAGGAAACAGTTAAACAAGATTCATTTATAGGACAAACATATTTAATACGAAAATGCAACAGGAAGGGTTTTCTGCCTCATTTCTAATTCTCTACTATGATTCTAGGATCTCTTCTGGTTACAGACTATGTCAAGCCACAGCATCACCTTCTCCTCCTCCTCCCCCAGCCCAGACTGAACAGCACTTGGCCCTTTGCTTGATGCTTCTTTCCCACCTCAAATGCCACCACAGCTCCTTCACATCAACACTCAGCAGCAATAACGCGAGATGCGGAAGCTCAGACTCAGAAACCCATTGATCCTGGAAAGGCAGAATGCTTTGGGGGTTTCAGTTCATGGATATGCAGTTCCTCCTTCCTCCAGCTCAGGCCTCAGGTGCTGGCAGGACAACAGAGCTGAGATTCAGCCCACAGACCCAGAACAACCATTGCTCCAGAGGAGGTGTCATTTACCACAGGCAGCTTTTATTTCCAAAGGGTTTCCACTGTCAGTTGTTCTCCCCAAATCAATGTTATCAATCCCACTTGTAATTTTACAAACTTCAAAGGGTTAAGGCAGCAAGCGCGTTTATTGACTGGTGCTTCTTGTTGGGACCAGTAAAGCATGACTGATTAGAGCCCAGTTCTAAAGAGCCCAGCTTTGTGAGGCTGGAATAAATAGGAGTCTGTCAATAACTCAGATCCAGGCATATTGACATAGTTTACAGCCTCAATAGGCAATTAACACTTTACAGTGGATATTACCCAGTGGCCTCCCCATGTTTTACTGCACATTTTCTGCCGTCAGCTGCAATATTGAAGGTTTTGAATAGAAATGATATTGGACAGACAGCACCTTTGTTCAGCTGCACAGAAATTTCTTTAACATCTGGGAGACATCACAGTTTTGTTCCTCCCTCTTCACTCACACCCACTGTCTCAGTTCCTCCATCATTTACAGTTTTTAGCCTGCACTGGAAAACTCGAGAAACGCTTAACTGAGTGAATTCAATCTGTTGCATGCTGAAAGCCTTTAGGTGGGTGACAACCTCAGCCTCTTCTCCTAGCACAGGAGAAACTAAGGGGAGAAGCTAAGGTGACAAACAGATGTCCCTTCGGCAGACAAACTACCCTGATAAATAACCGAAACTTAGCCAGGAGCAACTAAAGCTGAAATAGCTGATACAAGTTACATTCAGCTCACACTCATCTCTCATCATCAGGTCCAAGCCCACACCAACACAGAACTGCAGCAGCGCTTCCCAGTAGTCTCACACAGAGGGAAGGAAAAAAAAGTCTACAACAAGATGGATCCTTTCTTGGTTTTCCAGCTCACTTGCCCTAGAGAAATAGGCTGGAATAGCAGCTTGATGTGACCATCATGATATTTTATTCCAACACCTCTGCACCAACAACATCAAAAGACAAAGCTGTGCAAAGCAACTGAGAACTCCTCCCAGGCTCGCTGGTGTTGGCACACAGCAACCTGCCCTACCACTGCATAGCTGGGAAGGCCAAAGCAGAACGCTGAACCAAAGCAGAGCTTACAGCATTTTGCAACATCTACCTATTAAAAAAAACACATCTCTTTTCCTCATTAGCAACAAAAACAATGTTATGTACTTACCACAGAACAACAAACTTGAGAGAAAACCTTCTCAAACCCAACAGCACTCTGCTTATAGCTCAGAACAGACCTGCCTTACCCAGCACGTGCTCCTTTACAAAGCGGCTGCAGCTGCTGCTGGTTGCCCTGTTGCAAAGCAGGTGGCAGGGCCCATCGCCCCGGCAGAGCAATGGGCCACGGGACCGGGGAGCAAGGGGGAGGGTTCTGTCCTCCTCGACTTGTGATGGTTTGGAAGTTTTAATGATTTGCTGTCAAATCATTGATTTCCTAGGTGTGCTGTTGAGGTATAAGGGAGGAGAAAGCTTCCCAACGAGACTGCGGTGTTCTTTAAGGCTGACACGTGAAAATGAAGAGGTTTTTGCTCCTTAAAGCTACACAAAGTTACAGGTTCTGAGTGAGAGAGAAAAGGCCTCGTTGGTTCAAAGGCCCAAGTGAAGTTACACGGAGATCAGCAGCACCATTAAGCACAAGCCATAGAACTCCCATGGCACCATTTTCAGCAAGAAAAGGAAATCATTTGCACTATTTGCCTCTTGCAGAGGATTCTCTCTTACTTCCCTTTGCTTTAGAGTTCTGTAGATCACAGATTACATGACTGTGAGGGGCGATAGGGGATTGATCTTTATTTATCCCACGTTCAGCAGCAAAAGACACCAATGGAATATCCAGGAGCAGTAGAAACTAACCTAGAGAGCAGTTTTTCACTTCTTTAGAAACTGTGGAATGCTTGTAGACAATTATAATATTAGTCATGTATTTTTGATCCTTGCTTTTTTGACTACTGAAGCATTGCATTGGTTTCAGCTTGTTTTGGGCAGAATGAATGTATCAAATAATTGAAATTGGTATCCTGCATTTACATGCATTGGGTGGGTTTGCAAATACGTTTGCTATGAGCCATTCACCTTTGCCTTGAAAATTAAGAATTTGGAATTATAATCTGTTTAATGTAAACCTTGGATAAATGTAACTAAGGACAAAGTTATCAGGATTTAGAGGAGGGAGAGCACAGTTTCCAAGGGTGCCTGAACTGCTATGGATCCTTTACTCCCGTATCAAAGACTACCCATTGGGTATCTGTTCCTGATGCTTGAATACAATTATCCAGCTAAGCCAAGGATAAGCAGAGCCAGAAGCACACGGGCAGAACCCCAATTGTTATTTTGATGATGATTTCTGCTTTTACCAGAGTAGAAATCTGGATCCAGAGACCAGCGACAGAAAGGAAACTTTGTGCTCCTATGTTAATCATGTGTCTGCTGATCACAAATCTCAACAACATGAAAGAAAACAGTTAAAGAATAGCAGCAAGATCAGAGATAACAGCTGGATATGTAGTGGCTGGCCTTCCTCTTGGTGTTTCTTTTGAGAGAGAGAAATAGCATCGTTGCTTTCTTCCCTCTCCCTGCCCCTCCACATGTGGGACCTGTACTCTCAAGCCATTCTTGCAGAGGCCTTGCTGGGACCTGCTTCCTCCAGCAAAAAATAAATCTTAAGTCACCCTTCTGAAGGCAGAAAAGATAAATAAGCACAGTCCCAAACATGAAACCAACCATTTCTCTCTGCCATTTCTACAAGTTCAAAAGAAAAAGCCTCCCTAACAGAACTGCTGGAGACATTGCCAAAGGAGACAACATGCAGCCTGGTCTTGAGCGGGTACCTGAAGGAAACGATCACTTCAAAGCCGTTGCCATTAATAACTCTTACTGACACTCCAAAGAATGGACTACATAAGAACAAAGTGAACCACACACTAACAGAACATTTTCCCAAGCAGGAACAGTCCTGAAGGTCTGAGTTCTGGACTTGAAATTGTAAACTGCACCAAGGGGCAAAGGGCTTGTCAGGAAATAAGGTGATGTTCAACCAAAGCACAGATGGGCAGCTCTGGTCTTAAGAAATTCTGGGTGTTAGTGCCTCAATTAAAGGGGGAAAAAAGATCCCAGCAGTGAACTCGGGCAATCCACAGGTATTACTCCGTGCTTGCACTAAGCTTGTTTCCTCTGTGGCCCCTTTGCTGGGTGCTGTCCCCACCGTGCCCCATGGATGCAGGAAAGCCTGCTCTGTTAGCCATGACCCTCATACAGTGCTCTGCCAGGCGAGGACATCTGGCAGCTCCTCTGATCTGAAGGCCTTTGGTTTCCTTTGTGATGTGGCAAAGCACATGGCCCCTAGCACATCTGCATAATTAATGAGAAGGGAAAATACGAGCAACACCAGAAGAGAGAGAGAGAAATAAAAGAGCTCTTGAAGAACAAAAGTGGTTCGGGGTTTGAGAGCAAAATGATTTCTGTGGCACAGAACTACAGCAGGATGGTTCAGCCTCCATGTGTTGGGGTGTCTGGGAGATGGGAAGGGCGCTGCTTGCACCACGTGCTGCTGAACAAGTTTCTTCGTCTCTTCAGATTTCTGAAGTTTCACCAGTTTCTGACCTGCAGGGCTTGGACACTGTAGTTACATGTAAAACCGTGGTCTCAGCTGGACCCAATAATAGGATAGAAACAAGGAAAAAATAGTCATCTGCCTATTGCAACAGGGAGTCACTACCACATCTGCAACGCATTTTTAACACTGCTTGTTGTGTTTTGCTGCACTGTTGTTTTTTAATGAGGGGACGTGTGGTATGATGAAGGGACAGCAGAAGGTTTGGCACAGCTGGCACCTGTGTGCACACAGCAGCAGCACCAAGAGCTGCACGATGCTCGGCAGCTCCACGTGGGGCAAGGATAGGTCAGCACCGCTGGGACCTCTGAAGCCACTGCATCACCTCTGAGCCTTTTCCATCCTTTGCAACAGCGTTATCTGGAAAAAAGAAGAAACAGAAATGAGCCTTTTTTTCTTAAAGGAGAAAATCTGAAAATTCAAAGGAAACTTTTGGTGTGATTTATATTTATCAACACCTGTAAGCAGGGAAGTGTCATATTAATTTCTGCCCATACACGTGACCACAGGTAGGGGCTGAACTCCCATGTTCATATTACAGATGTTCTGCTCAGAGGTTCGTGGTGGCACCCTCCTTCATGGGACTTTGTTTCTCTTTGCAGAAGCCTGAGTGTCATTCCATTGCATTAATGGATACTTAACGTGGTACCAAGTATTTTTAGGTGAGCCTTTATTTTAGATTTCCCATTATTATGAATTCATTTTACATTGGAAGTGGCAGTCCAACTTCTAATTAATTCACCTGGTATTAACATGGCTCTCGCAAGTGCATCCATAGGTGCTCAAGTGCAGTCTAGCATCAGTTAAGTGAGAGTTAATGGACACTAAAAGTGCCACTTATTTTTCCAAGTGATCCATTAGGTAAAAAGAAGAAGAAGATAAAAGGCAGCGGATTCCTTTCATAAGATAACACAGAGATCTGTTCTGCACATGTCAGGTTTGTTTGGATACCAAGGATGGCCTTTAAAGCACACGCTGAGTATATGCATATCTGAGGTGTCAGAGTGCAAGGAGCTGATGAGAGAAAGGTGAAGATAGGGCAAAAAGTTGCACTGAGGATATGGAGGAAGGCAGGGAAGCTCAGGAGAGAAGGCAATTATTGATTGGTGCCAGACAGACAGAGGTGATGCAGCCACTGTTTAGGCAGCAGTTCTGAATGAGCAGTAAACAGCAGAAGCTCATCAGTGGCTGCTTAGTAAAAAGTCTCATACAAGTGAAATTAGTTTTCCCTTTAATTAGAATTATCTCTGAGCAACTGAGAAAGCAATAAACACACACTAAACCCATCTAAGATTTAGCTTCCTCTTTCATAAAGATGTCATTAGTGATTTGAAATATCTCAGTCTTAAGGTAGTTTTAAGATTGTTAATACAAAACAGTATTTTCAGCAAGGTGAGGAGCAAGAAAGGATGCTTTTCACAGATATCCAAATGAAAGTGAAGAGCTCCGAGCTTTCTGAATCATTCTAAAAATCACTAGAACAAACTTGATCATGGGGCAAAGTCAGCTATAAGCAGCATTCAGGCTTAACATCCAATAAGAGTGGGCAACAGCTGCTGTTTAACCTACTGGGTAGATTCACCTCCTTCACTTTATATTGTATAACTCTGCTTCAGAAGGTGAGACACAGGAAATCCAGACACACATATTATGCAGCAGGGAAGGTCTGGGTGCTGTATAACTTGCCTTAGGGAGCAATACTATCAAGTTGATGCAAGCATTGCCCCAGGAAGAAGCACATACCAAGTAACTGTGTAAAATAGCAGATGTCCTTAATTATAATTTTACCAAATGATTACACTCTGTGAGCATTTTCCCTCCCACCCTCTCCAAACTTCAGTGTACAGCACTGAATGCTTTAAAATCCAAAGGTTTTGTTCAGTGTGTTAACACAGACATCCTCCCCATTCCCAGTCCTGCACCCAGGCTGATGAACTACAGCACTGTTTAGGCAGCAGAAGGCAGCACAAGGAGATGCAAAAGCAAAACCAGAGTTCACTTTCTAAAGTTTGCCTTAAGAACAGGAATGCTCAGAACTTTCCTGTTTAGATGTGATAGACAAGCATTAAAGCAGACTGATGGGTAAAACCATATGTACATACATACACACATGATACATACATCTATTGGAAATGGGGGCCAGAAAGGGGTGCAGTGACAGCAGCAGCAGCCAGCAGAGGAGATGTGGCTCTCAGCAGGCCATGGGGAACAGATGGAAGGGAGATGCAAAAGCAGCAGAGAGCTGCATGAAGCAGAGCAAGGTGGGGGCAATGTGGGCAGCACATTTTGCTGCTTATTTAATTCTTCCCTCTGTTGGTGCCAGCCTCCAAAACGTCTTACTACCGCTCTGTTCCTCTCTCTGATGTAGGTAAGCGTAGAGCTCAACGGAGCATGCTAAAACAACTTCATAAAGCACCTGAAAAGCAAATTTAGGAAAGCATTTCACTTTTAAAAATCTACTTTCATCAGTTTAAGGTAATTAGTTCTGGGAGATGGCGATAGAACAGTGAAAGCTGCTGCGAGTGACAGTAGTGAAACTCCTGACACAGACGTGGTGCAGATTGCAGGACCAAATAACACTTCCTATGTTTCAGAAATCAGGTTGTTAACAGTGTTTCCAGGCCCTGAAATTAGCTGAAGTAATCAGGAGCTGTTGGCAGTAAGCAGCAGACAGCTTGTTCACTTGCTTTTCTTTTCCACTGCTACTCCAAGAACCTTTGCAGATAAAGAAAATAATAATGTAAAACCATATCTATAATAGCCTTTGGGTGAGTTTCCTCCTTCCTGCATCCATGGGGCGGCCTTCTATGAGTGAGTTTTGGGTGGTGAAAGAAGGATCACCTTTGAATTTGTTCTTTTGTCTTATTTCGTACAGCTTATTTGTGGTTCAATAATCACGACGTTCTCCCCATGGATGGGGCTGCTTGAGGAATCTGGTAATACCTAACAAAAATAAAAGTAATAAAAGGATCCTGTCTGCCAAGCAAAAAGTAATTGTTTTGCACTTAGGAACTCTACTGCTTGGAGAATGGTTTTCTTTCTGTGTTTGTCACTCTGCATTGGAGATCTGTTAAATTCTGACTGGCAAATACAGAATTGCCCCCACTTCTGACCTCTCTAACCAAGGTAATCACTGCAATATTGAGACGTCTTCTGTCGTCACAAGGTAGGAAGTGGTTATTTTTCCCACTTTACCAGACAAAGAACATTGTCTTGCTCAGAATCACATGGCAGGAGTGGAAACGAAGCCAAGCCTGCTGGCCCTCGTCATACGCTGATTCCTGATCTCCTTCATCATGACCTAAGGAATCTGGGGATTTTTTCTCCTTTGTTTCTTTTTCTTCCTGTACTCAGAATGTATTTATGTTTTATTTTGAACCTTTTCTGCCCAGCCCTTCAGGCCAGAACCACAACCACAGATACACAACTCCAGAAGTTAATGCTGCCCTGTGATTTCTTACCAATGGGTTTTGCACTGCTGCCTTTGTATTCCCTGACGATCTGAAATGCACACACAACAGGTAAAGTGCACAATAACTCAGACCCCTAGATTAAAATAAAACGGTTGTGGTCCCACCAAGGCCAATTCAGATATGCAGCACATGTTATTCTATCAGTGTTTAATTACACTTCACAATAGGGTACTTGAGTTCCCTATTTCCCAGATAGATGTACTTTAAAAGACCTGGCAAGAGCCTGCTTTCTGCACCTCCATCCAACCAACGTTAACCAAACTGTTTGCATTTATCCTTTTCCCACAGGAGCAGGTTTGGACAACTCCTGTTTTTCCAGAAGCATTTTTTCCATCTTATCCTAACACTTCTTGGACCAGGCAGCTCACACTGCACAGCCCCAACCCTTGCAAGATGTCTTCCCAGTTTATCAACTTTTCCCCTTTAGTTTCTGCATGCATGAGCTCCTCAACTCCTCCTGATACTGCCAGTCTTGGCTCAGGCCTTGGACCTCCCACTTAAAGTGGAACATGGCATTTTTCCACCTACAATGAAGAGCTGTCCATGCAAAGGGCCTGTCTGAATGCCACAGCTTTCCACATGGCAAAGAGATGGAAGCACAGCCAGGAGAAGGAAGAAATCCAATGTTTGGGAGACTGCACCTTTGTCTGAGTATATAAATAAAGCAGGAGTTTATCATGTTTTATTTATAAAAACTATTTCTAATCTAATTCTTCACATATTATCTGGGGGCAAGAGAGATGAGACACAAAAAATTGGCTCTTAATCAGGAGTTGCCACATGGAGGGGTTTTGATTAATATGCAAAACATAGATTATAAATAGATTTATAAATAAATGATCAACTACAGCTGCTGCTTTATTTATCTATGGACTTGCAGAAAATTTGAAGCTGAATTCTGATTAAGTGAGAATCACCACTAATGGCGCACTGGCTGGCTCAAAGGGGCCAGTAAAGCAAAGCGAGAATGCATTTGCATAGCACCTTTGATTCCTAAGAACTCCCAAATGCTTTGCAGAATTAATATTATGTTTTAGGGGTCACTTCATCTATTACTGAAATACAGCCTCTATGGAGGAAAGGTAACTATCTGCATGTATTCCCTCAAAGATCTCAAAGCACTTTGCACATTAATTAAACTTCACATTGTTTCTATGCAATCCATTCCCCTCCAGCAAATTGCTAAGCCTGTGCTACCTGAAGTACAGGGAATAAAACCAAGGAAAACTCATCAGCTCTTCCTTGGTCCGACTTTGCTTCACATCCAGATCATCCTGCTGATGTCAGTGGACACCTCAAGGCATTCCCATCTGGGTGAATGCAGATTCCAAAGAACTACATTCAAACAGCTCAGGAATTAGACCCCTTTTGCTCACTGTTAGCCTAACCCAAATTTCACAACCAGCAGCATTGTATGACCCTGCTTCAGCTAACCCTCAGCCCAAACATTTGCAGCTCTGAACTAGGAGTCCCCATTTCCAATTCCCGGATCACTCCTGCCACAGAGGTACACACATCACCATGAGGCTGAAGCTCAGCACAGCACCAGATGCCTCATTGCATCCAGCAGCACTCAGAGGGCACAGGAGATGCACATACCTGCGGAATGTGCCCACGACTCGATTCAGCCACTCCCATTTACAGCGCTTTTCAAAAAGAAGAAAGTCAAAGCATGTTTTTTTTCCACATGGCAAAGCTGTCCTGCCACGCAGTTTTCACAGCTGAGCACTTCCCAAGGTGCCAGTTCTGCAGTTCAGGGCTGGATGCGATCCCCTGAGCATGATGTGTAGCTGTAGGATGAAGACACAATGAGCAGTCCCAGCTGTGCAGGTACACACGGATCAGCACGGCTGTACCTCCCTTCGTCTCCCACACTGTGCCTGGGGAAGGTTCCTATAGCAGATGATGTGGGAGCCCATAGACATTGCTGGAGGCTTGGCTGTGCATAGGTCACACCTCACCCAAGTGTGAGCCTGTACTTATTGAGTCCAACAGAATTTCCTGTTATGTGGCAGGTTTGGGAGACTCTTCTTCCATCCCATATTTTGTGTCCATCTCATTTCTGATTTCTTCATCATGACAACCAGGAGGAAAAACAAAACAAAACACTTTTCCCCTAATAAACCAAGCCAACCTCCAAGCTTACCCCTCCCCTACTTCCATCTCCTTGTTTCCAAATGTCCCTACGAAGGGATTTCACTCCAAACCACTCTCATTATTGACAGTTTCCATGCTGAGCCCAGATTCTTCTTCCATAGTTGGACTCCACATGGAAGAAACCACGTGCTGACAGGGCCCTGCTTCCTCTCCACCCAGCAAGTTAGCAACATGGACAATCTATTGCCTAAACACAAAGAGTTCTACCACAGCAATAATTGTCTGGGGAGGACACTACCAGTCACTGCCCAATTAGAAGAACGTTGAATGCACGGAAATGCCTTTTGAATAAACACTTGAAAACCCTCAATAAAACTGTAAGAGAGAGTTACTGCAGATTTACTACCCAGGAAAGAAAAGCTCTTCATGGCACCACTAGGAGCTTATTGCTTCTGTTTAATGCTGATAAATGCAAGAGATTCACAGTTCCACTGCAACCTGGGGTAGACCAGCTTAGCAGGAAAATAAAATCAAGGTCTTACGATCTGCCCACAGAGAGATGGAGGAGAACCGCCACATCTTCAAGCTGCACATTCTGCATAGTACTGCAAGCAACATGGGACACATCGTTCCTCAGGAAGCCAGCAGACACATGGCTGGTACAGATGGGTTTGTCCCAGGCCCTGCCAGAGCATGGTGAGCTTGAGTGGGTGGGAGCTCCATGGGTGGGATACCCACCCCTTGGTTTCAGTATATAGGTGGAAAGTGAGGCTGTGGCACATCTGTAGCAGTGACAAGCCCTCTCCTCCTGCTGCCTCACCTGAAGAAAAGGAGCACCATGAAACGAGCCCAGTTTCATTGACCAGTTTCATGACCAGCCCTATTGCTTCTCTGCTGTGGGGATGCTCAAGAAACATTTAGATTTTCTAAACAAATGTGACTGGTAAGGAGGAAGGAAGGGGTTGGCTCTATTTATGCTAACCCACATTTCCCAGCTTCCCAGGCAGCAGTCCTTCCTGCATCAGCTCAATGGGAATATTCACAGCCCCATGGAGGGCACCTCTGCATATTTGTTCCACAAATGAACCTTGACATAAAGGTCTTGCCCTTGCTGATGAGCACAGATGTACTGTTCTCTGTATTCACCGTTCTTGGCAATAGGGAAATACATATGGGATGTTTTTTTTTTCCCTTTCCTTAAGAAAGGAACAGTGGGGAACAGCCTAGTACTCAAAAACTAAACACCCAACCAAAATCATTGCCACTTATCATCATGATTTAAACACATTTCCTCCTTAGTGACCCAGTACATGTGTCTGACCCTCTAGGGAACACCCAGGGCTGGGTTGCTAGCTGTGCCCTGCAGCACCACCACCATCTTTAGCAGGACAAGGGGCATGCTACCATTTCCAAAGCAGTCTCTGAGATGGCACTGCATGGACAGAGTGCAACAGAACCCCACAGTCCACTTCTGTGTCCTAAATTTGCTCTGAAGTGCAGATTTCTTTTCATTGGGCATTTAAGCACAGGCATTGGAAAGATTTTGGTCTCCACCGAATCACTCATTAAAGCAAGAGATTAAACGAAATCACTTAGATATTCACCCTGCACAACTGAGAGGTCAGAAGCCCTACATGATGTGTCCCGCATACCTGTTGCTTGGAGGCAGATTGACTCTGGTGCTGTTCTTCCAGATCAGGGCTGGTTCTTTTCTAAGAAGGGGCCTTGTGACTGGACCAACAAAGGGCAGCCTCCAAGGTCCGGCCACTTGTGTATAACAGAGCCTACATGGCCTCTTCAGCTGATAGCAGCTCTTCCTACAGGACGGCTGACAGTGGCT
Source organism: Coturnix japonica (assembly GCF_054131305.1). Lineage (NCBI taxonomy): Eukaryota > Metazoa > Chordata > Aves > Galliformes > Phasianidae > Coturnix > Coturnix japonica. The sequence continues at coordinate 4,844,263 of NC_140689.1, forward strand.
GATGTTTGATTTATTTCAGCATTGGCTGCTGCAGTTTGGAGTTGAGCAAGCAGGAAAACTGTGCTTTGAAGACCTTTCCCTCCTCACATTGTCCGTGCTCCAGAAAGCAATCCCTGGGGTAACAGTAGAGGACAGTCAATGAAAATTTCCCTCCAGGCTCCAACGATTATTTGTTGACCAAAAATAATACTAACCGTGATCCGAAATTGTAGTAATTAAAGGAATAATGTCCAAATTTAATTATTGGGCCCCTCACACAAGTAAATGGAATTATCTTCAATGGTGTTCCAGTTACACTGCATAGCTGCAGCATTCATTGACTGGCACTGAGAGCAAATATCTGTGTACTTGTAAACGTGGCAGCATCTACTGCAGCTTTTTGGGGAATAAATTAGTGGGAGGAAGAAGTAACTTCCTTGGCTGTGCAGAATAGCATTGCCTTGGTGCAGAGCTTGTACCCCTTGAGCATCTTGGACAGGATCCCTGCGCTGCAGAAGGGCAATATTAGCTGCCCAAAGAGTCAGAATGATAGAGAAATCAGCAGCTCTTCTCAGCTCATAGGCTGGGCAATGGGGAAGAGGTTTGGTCTCACACACAAGGTCTTCAGGAGGGCTGTGGCAAAGCTGGGAGTGGGCTTCCTGTTGGCAAATCACAGTGCAAGCGTTAATTGCAAAACTGTCTATTTTAGGACTGTACACAGATTTTATTTGACAAGCCAAATTCTGACAGTTCACTCTTCATCAGCAGAGTTCCTGCTCTAAATTACCAAGTGCCAATGGCACTCAAGGTAAAGCAGTGCGATAGTAACCACGGATTGTTTGAAGGTCCTGCCTCACAACGTCTATTGAAAATTGAGCATATAGGGCAAGGAGAAAAGAAAAAGCTGCATCCGTAGGAATCATTTTGAGCTGACACAATGCACTGTTGTGGCTTTTTCCCTTCACAGCTTGCGTGCAGCAGTTCAGCTCGTTCTGTTTTCCCTACCAGCTGCTGTATGAACAGTGCCCCTGTCAGCAGGAAGTTACAAAGAAATGAATGAAGACTGATGATTAACAAAGAAAGAGGGTGAATATTAATCATGGAGTCAACATTTGATGGGAGCACTGATGGAATAGTGGTCCCACTGGAAGTTGTTAGGAGTTGATTTTTATGCCTCTGGGCAGTAGCTTTAAACCACGACTCATGATGGAAGAGAGGTAGCTCATAATGTTTTAAACAGGCCATGGTGGAAAACATACCTTCTCCCTCCCCTCCCCAGCTCCTCTCTTTTGTTGTGCTACAATGAGAACAGAGTTCCACCATGCATCCTACATTTGCCCAGAGCACCGAAACTGTACAGATCAAACCCTTAAGCAGGCTCAAACAGGGACAGGACATTTCCATTTTTCCTTGCTGTTCTACCAGAAGTCTACAAAGTCGTCTGTGACAACACACTTCTATAGCGAAATAACTGAAGTATGAATTTTGGTTGTTTGCAACCTGATTCAAACCTCTTTGAAGGCAATAGGAGTCACAGCTCCACTACAGAGCAAAGCTCTCCTAACCTTGGCTGGAATTTCCTGTACCACACAAATTAATGAGCATACTTGCAATCAATACTGCATATGAAGTGCACAGCTGATACTCTCTTTCTTTGATATTATACAAAATCATTCATTATACCAGACCATTCATTTTTCTGATGAAAAAAAACAACTTGCAGATGCTGCCTTCAGGCAAGCTTCATCCACTTCCCAGACCCAACCACTGATCCAAAATGGAGAGATCAAATACTGTTTGGATACTGCAGATTTACTGCACGCATCAACTTTAATTGGACAGTCAGAAAAGACTTGCAAAGTCACTCGAGTATGGCTGCAGCCCAAAACTGAAGTTAATGTGAGTTGGACGCACACCAACATGCAGCTCTTCTAACAGTCCCATCTTACAAAATAAGCTGTTACATGTGTTTTACAATTTCTCCTGCAAGTGTTTCAGGGGGTGTTTTGGAGGGGTGGAGAAACAGCAAGGAAGGAAGAGCTGATATCAAATGTTGTAATTCTGTTGAAGCTAACAGGATACTGATGTGTCACTACGACAGTTTTCCAATGTTTCTGTGGTCCTCATTAATCTGATCAGCACTCAGAAGGATGCAGAAATCACTGCACATAGGCTCTTCCATGAACCCTGCTCTACAACTTAATCTGTGCCATAGGATGTTGTGTCCTCATTTGGCCATGCAACAGCAAGTGTGTTATTGTCCAGAGAAAGTTCTGGATTTCAAAACACAGGCAGCTTTCCTATTGCCTTTCCTATTTCCTACTTGGAGCACAATGTCAGGCAGATGACAATAGAAACCTGATAGGGTTTGCATGCATTTTTCTGGAGATTTAGGCTGCGATCTCTTGCCATTCAGCAACTATTCATCTCCCAGAATGAAGTGACTGTTCACAGGATGGTTACAGTTCCACTTATGTGTCCTACAGGAAGAAGGACAAAGCCAGAAGTGTCCCTTTAATTTCAGCAACAGTAAAGACAGAAGGGAGCCACAGCACAACTACTCACAAAGAGTCTGAGATTCAACAGAGAAAGTCTTACAAGTGCACTGAGGCCATAAAGAGCTGAACAGTAGAAATCATTTAATCCTCAGTGCTGCATTTTATCCACAACATTGGCCCTTCAACAGCCCAGAACCCTTCAGGTGCATTTCCAGAGCTGATTACTGCTGTTCCAGGCAAGTAATCTGCAGACACGCAGGTGATTTGCTGGGAAGCTGTCTGCTGCTGCTGCTCTCAGACCCTGCTCCCTTTTTTGCCTTTCAGTTTCCAGAGCATCCTCTGTGCACTAAAAAACGCTCCGTGCTTCTCCTCTTGCTTTCACAGCAGCTGCTTACAGAAAGCCAGCAGTACAAGAGGCAGCAGACACAGAGGCAGCCTTTATTCTAATACTCTTGCAAAACTGGGTGCTACCTTGCAAAGGGTACAATGCATTGCAGCTCCCCTACATAAATAACTTTTTAATGCACCTGTCATTTCAGATGTCACACCAGAGACAAGGTCAGGCTCGGAGAGAAATCAGCCTGCTCCATCCTTGACCCGTCATTCATCATGGCATGCCAAGCAGCCCAGCTGGTTAACAGGGAAAAAAACCTTATCTGAGCTCTAAAAGGGTCCCATTTCTGATAGGAAGAACTTATTAATAATACTCTCTGGAAAGCAGCGGGAGTTCTGATGGACAGCTTTGCAGGGACATTTTTCAATAGAGAAGCTTAAAACCCTATATCTATGCACCAGATCAGCAGGCTGGAGGAGATGAGAGGTTAATTTTGCAGACAGCAAATGGTGACTGTTTGTAAGTTATTAGAGAGGGAAATATGCCTTCAGTGTTATGGGGATATACGAGCCTTGCCTTCACCTTTCCCCATGTATCATGCTGCGTGTCATCATAGGCACGTTAGCACGTTGTGCAGGTCCCCTCAAATCACCGGGCAATAATTAGCATTGCCAACTGCTGGTTCTTACCTCTTTTACAGGACCCAGCTCAGTTCTTAAAACACGCACCCCCTGAATTCACATTAACTTCAGGAAAAGATTCCTGGGTCCTGTGGAGTTAAGAATAAAAAGCATAAAAGCTTTAAAAATGGCAGCTTTGTTCCTAATGCAGATAACTGCAGGCTTACGACAGCCTCAGAGGCTTCTGGCATTGGTGTGAGGGTTTGTGATTTGGGGGTGTGTGAGAGCAAGGAGAGAATGAGAAAAGGGAAAAGAGAAAGCAGGGGTAGATTCACAGTAGCTTAAAGAGCACTGACTGTGTGCTCGACAGCTCACTGACCTCGTTGGAGAGCCGAATGCAGGGCACAGGAGCCACATGGATTGGGTACGGACTCAGGCTGACCTCTGAAATCTGCACTCACAGCATTTTATGAGCTGATTGTTGTTAGACCCACAGACTAAGGCAGTTCATGGGCTCAAGAACACAGAAGCAAGTTCCCACGGCCTAAAGTTTCCAAATTGCATAGTAAAGGCTCATGTATGAGCAATTAAGCCATCGCAGCTCTAGAGTTTTCCACTTAGTTCAGCTTTATTTTGTTGCAAGCTGAATTAAACTGCTATATTACATTAGCAGATGTACCCCTAAGGAGCACTGCAGACCCTACCTACGGCTCAAAGAACAACACTGGGCTGGTTGGTGTCTGCTCTATCTGCTTTCTATCAGCTCTAGCATGGCTTCTGATATAGATATAGAAACTGTATTTTGAGATACAACACGACCATCTTTACTTAATGTCTACTTAATCTCTATCATGTCTACTTAAGACACCTGGTATGGGGATGTCACCTGAACTGGTGTTGCTCATATGCCTTCTGTTCTCCTTACTTAAACAAATTCTCACCTTGCCAATGCAGTGCAGTTATTCAGACTACGGCTGGGATTTTCAGATCCCAAACTCCTCATGGATGGCGCTGGCTGTACATACAGTCTCCTTTGAAACCCAGGGCCATGCACAAAGCCCTGCCTCACTTTCAGCAGAGCCACCCTCGCCCTCCAGCTCTTGCTATCCCCAATCTTTCCCCATTCCTCAGCTCAGCTCCCATCATCGCTCTCCCTGTGCCGACTCAGCGTCTCCCTTAGAACTCATTTGTTTGCTCTGAAATGCTTTGCTTCCTCTGCTTTGTTTCCCTGGACCTAACATTTTTATTTTATTTTATTTGCCTCCTTTCTCCCTCCACAGGGTGACAGCTATTTTATCACCTACAACAAGAAATGCTGAGCCTGTCGTGCAGGCAAAACATTTGCAAAGGGGCAGGGGGTACACAGAAAGCAGTAGGAAATTGATAAGGGTTGTAAAGTAGCTTTATAAAAATGCTGACAAGCCTGCTCAAGGCACAGAGCACCTGCACCTCTGCCCCCGGCAGCGCTTCCTTCAGATGCTCCTATTGTTTTCATTACTATTTGTGACTTGATCATTAATAAATTACTATTACTTTTTTTTTTTTTTTTTTTTTTTTCCTGTTGGCTCCAGCCACCAAGGGAGCCAGCAGGTGCACCACTTTTACAATTAGCCCTCTGTAATGCATGGTTGGCAAGAAAAGTTGTTCGCAAGCTGCAGACTTTACCAACTGCTCGATGGCAGCAACTAGAGGACAGTGTGCAGGAAAGCACCTTCATGTGGCAGCTCACACAGCCAGAGGGGTTCAGTCTCAAAATTGGGGTCCTGCTTGTGAAGGTGAGTGGTAGAGGCAGGGGAAGAACGTACACAGGCCATCTATGGGGTAATGAGATCACAGTAAGTCTTACTGAAACCATTATTTCCATCATCTAAGATACGTTCCTGGTTAGAGGCAGCAGTGCAACTCATTAAACAGGAATCTGACTGATTAAACTGTTTTGGTTTGAGGAGGGGAAGTTTAGCAGTGAAATCAGAAAGTTGCTTCTCTCCATCTGCAGATTGTGCTCACTCACAGGCAGGGCTCTGGCTTTTCAGATCAGTGCTGTTCTCTGCGTTTGTGTTGGTAAAATTATGGTTGTAACAAATTCCCTTTGTGATAGAATATCATTCCCTCAAATACCACCATCACTGCATTGTCCTGTCCAGCAGCAGCTAAGTGGCGCAGGCTGGGTGTTGTTTCAGTTCAGCCACATCAGGGATTATCAGCACAAGGAGTGTGCAGAGCTGTTGTGTAGTTTTTCCCCCCAAAAAAGACAGTGCAAAGCAGAAAGCATAAACCATTTGGTGATACCTATACAAGGCAAATGAAAAGTGAAAAATCCATTGCAAAGTAAATGACCACAGACCTCAGATCAGGCACGTAGCCAGCAATCCAGGGAAGCTGTGTATCTTTGTCTCTGAGACAGTTTTCTTCCAGTCCCAATGAACTCAGGTGTTTCACGTAGTTCTGATGGGAAAGCATGTTCCTCTCTTGGAGGAAGTCAGCTGGAACATGAAACTAATAAAGAAAGAGAAAAGAAAAAACATATATATTTAAGATGACATGCTGCTGAAAATCACCAGACTCAGAGCTTGCATTGAGCAGAGCAGGTTCCATTGATGCTGCTCTTCGGCCTTTGATAGCAGCTGTACAGGGTGCTCCAGAGAAGAACAAAGCAGCAACCCTGTGACAATCTGCCCCTTTTACTGCTGCAGGCACAGATCCAATCTGGGGACTGATTCATGCTTTGAATCATAAGATTAGAAGTCTTCTCCAGTATTTCCTTCCATAGAAGGAAATCGAACATCTCATAAGTGGCTTCCAAACAAGCATCCAGATTCCTTGCATCCTGCTAATGTGAACTGGACGTTAAACCAGCAGCCAAACAAAAAGACTGATTTGCTTTTCTCACACTACTTAATACCAGAATCAAAATGCATAAAATCAAAAACATTTCATAAGAACGTCTTCATTTGCAGACTCAAGTCACTATGAATTGATCATAACAAATACAGAAGACATTGAAAGCTCCTCTCCTGTGGCTCTCAAGGTCCAAACCTCTAATCTTGGTCACTGCATTTTCAGGCCACTGCAACCCAACAGGCACTTCTAAAAGAGCAGGAAAAAACCTAACAGGAGAATGCTGTCATGTCAATAGCTTTTCTAGTGAGTGTAATGAATGCAGACAACACAAGAGTACTTTGATAGAGGAATCCCATCTGTGTCTAACGAGTAAATCCATGCCGCGCAGTTTGCGTTCAGTGCAACCTGTTTCCTTCCTGAGAAAACAGAACATCAGGAGACTTTGAGGTAGAGAATTTAAGGCAGAACCAGTTGGTACAGCCTTATTCAGGATAAATATGAAAGCTCAAGGCAGATTCTCTTGCCCCTACTGTAATATATGCTATAAGTTAAGATCTACATGTATATCCAATCGCATTTGTGAAGGTAGGGAGGGGAAAAAAATCACCGTGTAGTTAGACACAATTAAATGAGTTACATAAAGGGCACATCTTTAAAAAAAAAAAAAAAAAGTCTGAAAACTTTGAAACTGAAGTGGAATGGAATAGCAGCATGAAATGTCAGAGCTGAGTTAAATCCCAGCTTCAGAATCAGTCCTCGATCCAGCCAGAATAGGTCACCCAGCCTTCATCCTGCCAAATTTACACTGTTTGTTGAAGTATGCAACTCAAAAAGTTAGAACCAAAAGCTGTCCCTCTCCACTGCAGCTCAAACACACCATTCTCCCTACTGAAAAACTGCCAGCGTTTTCTGTTTCCTCTTGTTCCCTTCCAGATTTATTCTTGCCATGCCCAGCTGTGAGCAGGGAAGTGAGCAGGGGGTCGGGGCTGTGCAGGCTTCATGGGGCAGCCCGGGCACTAGCTCCTGTATGCCTTGTGCAGACTCCATACCATGAAGCCATTAGAATTCCTCCTGCAAGCAGCATGCTGAGTCCCTTAGCTCCTTCCTTTCACTTGACCTGAACTATAGGTTCTGTTGGTTGTGAGCTCAATCACTGTCCTCCCCAGGTCTGCTATTAAACCTTGGCTCTAAGAAACCAAGAAATTAATCTCTGGTGCCCGACTTTTCGCAGCCCAGCGTGCTCTACAGCAGCTATGCACAACCTCTGATCCCCAACTGCACGGCCTCATCCATAAACAAAGGTACCTTGTGGAGTCTGGTGAACCCAGCTGATCCCTCACTAATATCTCCTGGAGCAAGCAGAGCCTTTCAGCTTGGAAGTTTTGCATTCTCTTACTCTTGGATTAAGAAATAAAACAAATTAAACGAGACCCTCACATCCCTACGGTCTTCATTTTCTACAGCACACCCATTGCAACGGGTGAAAAGCATTGCTTTTGCCAGTTACCAGACAGAGTGTTAGTGGGTGAGACAATGCCATGCATCCCTCTGCACTGCAGACCCAGCGTGGCACTGGGGCAGCACAGTGAGGAACAAAGCCACTGTGCATTTGTTAATCTGTCATTCACACTGACAGCTGTGGGTACACGCTGAGAGCCACGGGTAGGGGACAGCCACCAAACCACAGCCAGCAGCACTATCAGAGCAGAGCTGAAGCACCGGCACCTCAGGCCTGTCTGCAGTAATTTTCTTTTGCTGATAGTTACAAGAATCGCTGCAATATAAATTCCGCATGGAGTGCTGAGAAAGGAACGAGGCCCCGCTGCACCAAGCGCGGTGTTAGATAGGAAGAGATGACCATGTAAATAAATGGGGCACAAAGGAAGTATTTTTCCCAATTTTACAGGTGAGGAACCATGGCTAAAAGCCATAAATCAGTTTTATTGAGGGGATACAGGGTATTTACAGGAGAAATAAGAACTGAGCCTCAAATTCTTATCCACTGCTCAGTCCCATTTTGTTCCTTTTCTGCTTTGAGGGCCAACAAAGCCCACCAGAACCAACCTTCGTGTCTGCCCATACAGGATGAAAACTACCTGTGCTCCTCCAAACTACCCACCATTTGCATGGGCAGTTCACCTGCAATAAGCACTAACCCTGAGCACTGATGCAGGCTGCTTTGGCACAGCAAACTACTCACTGTGTGATCAATGCAGGCGAATATTTACTACCCCTTTATTTTTTTTTTCCTAAGTGCAAACAATAGAAGAGCTCCCTCCATTCTGCAATGCTCTCTTCTCCATATAAGCCATTCAGCATTCACCAATGCAATATTTTGTCATTTCAATAATCACCAGTTTATCTTTCCCCATTTTCATGGTTTCTCTGGAGACCTCTCCCCTCTCACCAGGCATTAAAGCACAAGCGGTAGATTTGGCATTTGCCACAAGTAAGGAAACAAAAGCCTTCACGATGGGAGAGAAAGAAAGCATTGGGAACCCTGCTGGGACAGCTCCACTCCCATGTGCTTCTTTCCCCTCCAAGTTTCTGCCTCCCCTCTTGCTCTGAACCAACTGCTTATATGGCAGTGCTCTGACCTGAGGGTGCAGCGGCAGAAACAATAACCCAAGTTATACTTTTTTTCAAGTCAAACATCAATTGTGCTTACAAGGCAAAAATCAGCAGTCCCTTTTCCTTCTGCCTTTATACTCAGAAATTCCAGACAGAGAACTCACTGCCTTCCCTTGTCACCCCTGTACTGCACAGCGGTGCTTCTCGCAGTGGGGCTGCAGGTCTCCAGCAAAGACTGAATTCCAGCAATGAGATGCCAGCCTCAAAGGGCAGTTGCAAACCCAGAAGGGAAAAGAGACATGAGATCACCAGCAGAACTACTTGTGCAGTGCTGTGGTTTCACCATCTAAAGAGCAGCCCCTCAGTAAACTCATTCCTTTTGAGGTCTTTGTCCTACGAGTCTCCCTCCTTGTAGCTCCCAGCCAAAAGCGCATGGAGCCATGACTGTCTCCATTGCAGAACCACTGTCCGCAATATTCCCACTCAATAATCTTTGTCGCAGACTTGAGACTATTTTTGGAAGCTTTAAAAATATCTAAGGGGCACCTTTTCTTTTTATTCAGACACAGCATCTTTTTATGTTTAATAGAGATTTGAAGAAGAAGAAAAAAAAATCTGCTTAGCATCAACATGCCTTTCTATTAAAAATAAAACAGCTGAGTAAGCAAGATGACTTGGACAGGAGAAAATTCTATTTATAGAAATGTTTACTATGGTTATCACAGGGCGATAGGGATGACTGTGAACCACAGGCTCTGCTGACAAGTGGTGATGAACCAGTCACAGGAGGAGGCCACACAACAGAGGAGGACTCAACAGCTTCCTAGGTCACACATAGATAGGGACATTGGTGTGTGTCCTGGAGCACGATAAGGATGAGCCCTGAAGGAACCCAAGGAGGTTGTGGCAATCAAGGCCAGGCTGGATGTGGCTCTGGGCAGCCTGGTCTGGTGCTTGGCGACCCTGCACATAGCAGGGGGGTTAAAACTAGATGAGCATTTTGGGCCTTTTCAACCCCAGCCCATTCTGTGATTCTGTGAACACACTCAGAATCACCACATGCTCTTCTCCAAATTCAGAAAGCTCAGGAGCTGCAAGAAGGAGTATGAATTCCTGAATAATACTGCCTCTCTCTTGTATTTTAAGCAGCCAACTAACAGAAAACTATTTGTGCTCCTTTACCTGCAGGTATGGCTATGGCAGGGAAGGACAACTGAGGAGCTCTGCAAGGAACTCACTTTTTTGGGAGCATCCACTGTTCCTGTGTGGCAGACTAAGCCTTCTCCATTCTGCATCCAAACTTAGGGATGTCGGAGGAGAACTGAGTCAGATCAGTTGGATTCTCTTCCAGGCCCTGCCACCAGCTCACTATGTGACCTTGCACAAGTCACTTCATCTGTTTGTGCTGAAAGCGTCTCATCTGCAAAACTATATCTACCTTTGTTAGAAAATGCACTCATTTATAGATATAGAACGATGAACATGAGCCAAATACTGCTGCCATCTTGCTCCTCCTGGCTCTCCATCTTTTTTTGACTGCATCATTAGGTGGTTTTCCCACCCTTAATAATCAGGGCTGCTTTTAATGGCCTGAGTGTTTTTTCTCCAGGTGTTTTTTTTTATGGCATCTATATAAGACAATCCAAGGAAACTACAGAATCATCTCTCCAAATTTCTCATCATGTCATTCTGCCAAAAACAACAGAAATATTTGCAAGCAGGTTGGATTCAGAGCCTTCCAGAAAGGTCCCCGTGTCTCACCTGCACCACCACGTCCCTCCTCTGCTGCTCAGGAGTTCTTACACGCAGCCACATTGCTCTCCATGGAGTTCTTGAAATGGTCCTCCTATATTTCTCTGAAAAATGACCATTCCCTTAAAATACGGCACCTCCTCTCATGGCACACTGCGATGTGACTCAACAGCACCAGAGTCGCAACTCATATTTCCACAGGGTGCCAGAATCTCAGCATCAAAGTGCTGCTGGCTCTGGACTATCATCTGCGCCGTAATTAAATTGAATCCACTCCTTGGCTTGGCTTTATCCCTGAACAATACCAGCGTTTGAGTAATACATTCTCAGGGCACTAATACATCACCCGGGCGATCCCTGTCCATGATGTATTGGCGCAATACATCAGAGTGCACTCCCGCTATAAGGATCTATGGGCATCATACATCAAGGTGAGGCTGAGTAGTGATGTATGGCTCAGAAGATGGTACCGTGCAGCAGTGGACCAGGCCAGGACCAAGAGGATAAAGGTTGGCATGGCCGTTAGCCGATTTCCCTGTGTTATAATGCTGGCACTGACCCAGCGTCTAACTTTAGCCCCTTATTTATTTATCCCAAAGCAACCTACCATTGGAAGCGCCTATCCTCGGATGCATCATTCTCACAGAGGTCTCAGGGGACTGCTGGTACACAATTAGCAGGAGTGTATTCTCAGCTTGATGTGGGGGGTTTTTAGCCCATTAACACTAATGGCAGCTGCAGCACCAGAGCTCCGTATATCACAGAAGACACGGACACATGCACACGCTTAGCTCTGTGCAAATCTCACCCATTCAAGAGGCACCTGAAGATTATTGGGAATAAAATAACCACAGAAAATTGATGGAAGCAACCACTTCATTGTTTTCCAATAATTACTTTCAAATATATAAAAATTAAACATATAAAACGTAGAAACACAAACCCACCCCAGCACACGGAGGCCAAGCCTTGGCCAGCCTGTAGGACATGAGGGGCATTGCAGAGCTCATAGCAAAGCATTGCTGGAATGCCTGAAGGCATTATCAGCTGGGGGAATGCTGCTTTAACCCACTGAGGCAGGAAGGAGGCAAAGAAGCATTTGCTGACAAAGTCCTTCCCTTCACCCCTCATTTTACAAACAGCAAAATAAAATTAAAGTATAGAGCAATATAAGCCTCAGTGGAGACAGTTGGAGATGTTTGCTCAGGAGAAAAATGGCAGAGAATAACCCTAAATGAGCCCCAAACACAGCTTTTAGTAAGAACCCAAGGGAGATGCCCTTGCCATGGCTATATGCCATGCATCACTGGAGCCTGCACCTGGGCACAGTCTTCCAGTGCTTTGGACAGCAATGTCCTGGGGAGCAAAGGTGGCTAAAACCAATCTCTGTGCTCCATACAGAGTCACTCGAGGTCTCACATAAAGCAGACTTATTGCCCCCATGAAAGAAATAATAGATCTAATAAAATACTTATATCCCGGCCAACATCTCTGCCCAGCCTGGTGAGCCCCCAGGGGTAGCGAGTGGACAAAGCCAACTTACAATGTGTCCTCCTATCCCTCCAGCCCTGCAGCATGCAACTGCTGCCCCCAGAGACCACCACAAGGAGACCATCCTCACAACACACAGACGTGAGGCTGTCATGGCCAGGGCTGATGCAATTTGGGCACATCCCTCCCCTGCCCTGTCACCCAGCTGCCTGGTTGGCAGCACGTGAACCCATGCTTTGCATCTGCATGAAGAGTTCAAGGCTGGCAGTCCTTAATAATATAAGCACAGCTGCTTCCCTCCACAACTCCCCTCAAATCAAGCAGCCAAGATAGCTTTCTGAATGAACGAGCTATCTTAAGGCACTGAGTGAAATAATTTCTCAGATGCTCAATCTAGTTTTTGAAACAATCTGGAAACAACATTCTCATTAATTACACACCACGTATCTGGAAAATGACAGCGCTACTGAGCTGACAGTGACAAGGAATCAGAAAATAGCTTGTGCAGGTGGAACAAGTCATGGACAAACCTTCGTGTCTATATGGAGGGGATGGACAGAGCTGTGAGGGGCAGCACTGCAGGTGCCTAGAGACCATTTGTGCAGCAGAGCCACAGTGAACAGTGGGTGATTTCACCCTCCTGGCACTCACAGAGGGAACTTCAAGCAGTGTTTCCCCTTTAAAAACCAAGACAAGCTCAGCCTGGACAATCATTCATATTTGCTTACTCCTTGAGCTTTGGTGCAGTGATTGCTTGCTGGTCTGGGAGCCTCCCAGCCATGTCATAGACCAAGAGGAAAGTCAGAGGTCTTCCCTGGGCTGAGTCCTGAGCAAGTCAATGGGAAGTAAATATAAACCATAAGCACTGAAGTAAGTGAAAATAAACTGTTTGGTGCATGCTTATACAATGACAGAAGTCTTTGCAAATTCATAAAATGGAGAACATGAAAAGCAGCAAATCCTTTTTAAAACAGGAAGGAAGTCAGGTAGGTGAGCAGGAAAAACAGCCCAGTAGTTAATGTGCTAATGTAGGACCTGGAAAACCTGAGTTTACAGGCCTGCAGTGGGCCCATAAACTTCTACATGCTATCACTGAAACTGGAGAACCACACTCCATTACCCCCAAAACTCAGGAACTGCTTATAAGAACTTCAGGAATTGGGTTAAATCTCACCAAAAAGGGAAAACATGCCTGTTCGACGGAAGCCAACAGCAGAAGGCAGGAAAGCTCACATCACTTGAAACCACAGCTCGCAAGGAACCCAAACTGCCCAGGAGAACTGAGCCCACAGCTCCATGCAAGGCAACTGATCCCCTTCTCAGTGCACAAGAAAACAATACTCTGACCTTTAAGTAACAATTTTAGTTGTATCAAAAAACTGAAGTGACTTGAGAGCCATTTCTCTTGCTCCCTGGAATCATTTACAAGGGGATTTTTGCACCCAGGCAGAGCATGCAGGCAGGGGGCTGCACCCAGGAGCAGTCCACGCAGCCAGTTTGCCTTGACAGGGAGCTGCTGGCTTCCTTTGCATACAGGGAGCAACCCGGTTCTGCTCAAGAACTGCCTAGTTTAGGAACACGCACCTCAGCAGGTTGGAGCCCTGCAGACAGGCTGCTTTCGTGAGAGAGGGCGTGAAAACAGATCAAAGTCTCAGAAGAAGTTTATTTTAAAGTATTTCCTACAGCCCGATCAGATTATGTTTTTAAAAGTTCAATTATCTTCTGATAAACTCAGCGGCCAAATTAGGAAACTAAATACAATTATTAAAGCATAAGAGAATAATTTCAGATCTGCTACAAGTGCCAATTCAAACTTAACAAGCCCACAGATCCTGGCAAGTAACTCCACACAGATCACTCAGCTTCATTTCAAACTAGAAGACCAGATGAATGCCTGGGATATGACTTACATTGATTCTCATGTTTTTAATCAAAACTTACACAGTCCTTTTAGCTGGCCAAACCCAGAACCAAGATTTTGTAGAAAGGTATTCAATTTCTCTATGGAATTGGGGGATTTGAGCAACCCCGTGCTGAGCTATCAAAGCAGTGCACAGAACTTACCTCCGGCGTGCAATGCAAAGCCTGAAAACTTGGAAGAAATATTTCACATAGTGCAGCATTTTGCAGAGCAATCTTTAATCCAGATGCTATCCCAGCAGCTGGGCTGATCTCCTCAACAACTTCAGTACAGTTCTGTTGCGGTCATTTTTTCCTGAAGAGAACTTCTAAACTCACATCTTGTTGGCCAGTAATTCTGAATTCCCATTCACCAAGTGACCAGCAATGCACCCTGCCATTATACCATATAGCCATGCTCACTTGGGAGCATGGCAGCTGATGTCCCACAGCACACACACATTCATCAGAAGGGAGATGCCCACAGCTGAGGTTATCAAGAGTGGAAACTTCAGTATGCAACAGTGCTGCAGGTGAAGTTTCATCTGACACATTTAACCTTACATATTGTTGCATTTTCTCTCTTCCTGTAGGCAGCGTGGGCTCCTGGACATCACACATCAGTGGCACTAATGAGGAGAAGTGCTGACCACCAGTCAAGAGAAAACGATACCTAACACACCATCTCAGTCTGTAGATTACTGATACCATCATGTTTAAAGGGCAAAGGCCAAAAAGCACGAGCACAGGACCCTTGCCTTTAATAGGGTTGCCATATATACCCAAAACAAAACATACTTTTAAGCTGCCTGCATTTATAAACTCTTGAGGCCCATATTTGAAGGAAAGGGAAAACCTTCCATGCTGACAACTCCTCCCAGCAAGTTACAGAAAGGAGGTATTTAGGGGAGAACATGAATTCCAGCCCCTGATGGAAAAACACACTCCTCTTGCAGCGATTTCTGTTGTTGTATTTTTGTATGGGGGTTAAAAAAGGTTTGATTTTGCAGTTTAGCATGTTGAGGCCTCTCAGTGCTCGCTGTCGGAGGGTGCCGATTACCCAGCTTCATTCATCAAAGTGTCACTTTTCTGACAGCCATTAATAAATATACTGCCAGAGCCCCTCACACCTGGCAGCCATGGCACACTGCAACACACCGCTAACCTAATTTGCTAATTGCTGCTTTCCCCATTAATTTTAGTCCTGTCTTGTTTGGTGTTGACATGGAGGGAAAAAGAAAGAAGAGTGGGGAAAAAGAAGCAGGCAAGAAAGTAAGCTTTGGGAGTTTTCTGATAATTTCTTCACTTGTTCTTCCCCCTCCATCACCATTTACTTGGGGGTATCAGCTTCCTTTTTATCCTTGCCCTTTCTGAGAGGGCTGGCAGCAATGGCAATTTGGGCACTGTGGTGTGAGGGCTTAACAAGCTGCACACCATGTGTTACCCACATACAAGCCCAGACTCTGGCACTGTGTTTCTCTCAGCCCCCCACCCTGAGCTCCCAGCCTATGGCTGCACAACAGTGGGGCTTGGGGTGCTCTGTCCCCCAGACATCATCGGTCTCAGCACTTCACACCTGCCAAAATCCCTACTCTGTTAATTCAATTCCCATCCACTCTCAAGCGAACATCACTCAGTTCCATTAATCATATGATTTTTCTGATAAATATCCTCTTTAAGGCCCAGGTACAGACCAAGTCCTTTGTGACTAAGCTGGACTGAAACGCAGGTCTCCAGCCGAGGTCAATTTAGACAAGGAGTACCAGACCCATCAAGCCTTCAGGCAGTGATGAATTATTGTTGCAGCGCTAGTAAAAGTCTCCCTGCAGGACACTCACCAAGCTGTTGTACTTGGACCACACATTGGGGTCCATATGCTCCAAAGCTTTTCCTTGCCTGATTAGGTCTAGTAATGGCTGCCCGCACCCACTGCTCCAGCTCTGCCTCCCCTTCTCAGGAACAGTGCTCAATCACTGGGGGCACAGAGGCTCCCTGGGCTCTGCACAGCCATCACTTGGCCACCAATGCTTGGTTAAGGACACAGACACCTGTGTTCTGCAGAGCTTTCCAGATCATTAATTCTTTTCTCCAATTAATGCAAGAAAAGGGTGCACTTACCCCACAGGTAAGGCCTGTGTGCATGCTCCTGTCCCCTCAGCCAGGCAGCTTGCGTCCATCTTTCTTGGTAAACAGAGCTTCCCACTGCCAAGACACTCAGACCACAACCACACAACATGAGGAATGGTCCTCTCAGTCTGGGACAGCATCCACTGCCAACCTGTGCCAAATACAAGAATTTTGGATGCTTCCTTAGCATTGGGAGGAAAGGAATGAAGGTGGCCAAGTTCCACCTTAAGTGGGTGATTGCAGTCTGCTAAACCCACAACAAATAACCGAGTCTCAAACACAATCCAAACACAGGGCATGTTTTAAAATTGCTTGCAACGAGACACTAGTAGATATGAGCATGAGAGGTTTTGCTGCTTCTGAGCAGACTTTGGTGCAAAACACATGTTTTTCCCTAAAAGAAGCAGAAGGTTTAAACAGTTTTAAATTGGATAATACTACAAGAAGGCTCAGACTGTTTTGAAATGATGAGCTGGTAAGAAAACCATTCTTTGAATCAGGATTATTACAATGATATTAGAGGATTAGCACAGGTCTGGGAGCAGGATTCAAGCAAACCTGCCAATTCTGGACATTGGACATTTTGACTGCCTTTGAACCCTTTAGCTATTCTGACAGTTAAAACTGCGCTGCCATGGCACAGCCCTGCTCCCAGCACTTACACCCACAGCTCTCCCTAAGCCACAGGTGAGATCTGTTTGTATTTCCTTTAGCACGGAAGGGCCAGGCTGGCACACACTCACCTTTATGGCTCGTTGCTACTCTGCCAGGAGCAGGACCCACAGGCCAAGCCTTCCAGGAGCCTTATAAGTCAAACACACTGTCCTGTTCCAAGTGGAGTTAAACAGGCCCAGTAAAAAGTAACAGCACTTCAGCTTTTAGCCAAAAGCCTCCATTCACGGCCCTTTAAAGTTAAATTTACTGCCTCCATTTAGCAACATCCCTGTGAAACTCCCTCCTGGTTCAGAACAAAACCTCTGTGCAGTTCAGCTGCGCTGTGGCAAACAAAACATTTCATCCTAGGGATCCAGCCATGCATCTGTCTGCCTTTATTCAGATCTCTGTGTCTCTTTATTCCCTTCGGTTTTCAACAGCTCCAAGCAACCAGATAGCACAGCTCGTCCTGCTCCCCACTGCTCACCTTTCTGCTATGGCTGAAGAGCTGATCACAAGGAGGAAAGCCACCAACATGTCTTTTTCCCCTGTGACAAAAGTGGATGCAGCTTTATTGAGCTTCTTGGGCTGCGTCTTCCACCACAGGCAGATCAAGAAAAACTACACAGGGCAGAGAATGAGTAAAATGATCAATGCTCTGCCCTGGAGTATGATAACTCCCATTTTTCAGGAGTCAAGGTTAGCTCGGGGCTTTAGCTGCTCTGCAGGATCAGCCCTGCCCTTTGAAGAACCAATTCGTTCCCTTGCACGAGGCTCACTGTGCCCTGACCCATCACACCACTGCATGTGCCACATGCTTTCTGCACACACACAGCCTTCGTGCTGAAGCCAAAAAGCAAGAAAGCAAGAAAAAAGTTTAGAGCATTTCCTAACAAAAGAGAAAATAAGGGAAAACATTCTGTTGAAAAATACCAGGTCAAATGGAGAAGGGAGTCCTTTCATCTTCCATGCTCTGGGTTGGTTTTATTACACTGCGAAGCCATTTTACTGAATTAGTATCGTAATCATGGCAGGATAATGGGGGTATGGAGCACTGCAGCACAAGCCAGATCCCTCAGCTGGTACAAACCAGCATGGCTCCATTAACTTCAGTGGAGCCAATTTATATCAGCTGAGGATCTGCCCTTTAGTTTTTACTACAGGAAAGCCAGACTACAAATGGGAGAAACCTATATTAAAAACAAATATCTTCAATCACAGCAGCAAGAATGTAGAAAATATTGGCTGAGTCAACTTTTATAGCAATGTTTTCTTTCTCTCCCAAGTGCTCAATTTTGAACACTCCCCTATAAAATTTTCCAAGCCTGGAGCAACTTTCCTCTTTCCTTTGGTTAAAGCCCACCTCACCTGATGGAGGTAACAAGGCTCTGGAGATGCTCAAGTCCTTTCCAGAGCAAAGTAGGGCTTAGGGAACTGGTAGCATCCCTGCACTGAGCCATCTCAGACCTCCAGCCTGCCAGCAGGGCAGTTGTGAAAATGGAGATTGGGCCACAAACATCTGCTCTTCTTGGGAAGCGTGACCCCTTCCCACAAGGAGAAGGTTACTCCAACAGCCCCCTTTAGGAATGCCACTGGGTCCCTCAAATGAAAGCGCACAGAAGAGCTCAGGGCCCCTCAGCAGCCTTGCAGCAAGCACCTTTTGTTCAAAGCCCAGAGCTGTTAATTAAAGGCTGGTGATTAATGATTAAACTCCACGTGGTTCCCATCTCAGGCTTAAAAAGTCCTCAGGATGCTGACTTTGCTGCAGGTTTCATTGTGAAGTTCTGGGATGTGAGGGGCTATTTATAGAGAAGTCCATCAGAGCACTGAAATGAGGTGCTCCTTCCACATAATTAAGAAGAAAAAGAAACAAAAATAGAATTTCCAAAAAGCATAAAGGTCAAATATTTAGATGAGGTAAATAAGTGATCTGCCTGTATGAGCTGCAGCCAGAAACAAGAGACTATTTCTGTGTGTGCTTTCCCCAGCTGGGCACGTTCAGTTCTTGGACTCGGGTTTCTACAGGCAAATATTCTCCTCTCCCAGGGAGTTCAGAATTCATTGTCCATAAAGATCATGGATCCTCATGCCATATTGCATTCATGAATAACGAATACAAAGGATTTCTACATGCAGGATCTGATGCGTGGATAAGGGCAGCATTTATCCATCCTGCTCACACCCTGGCCTCTCTGCACCCAGCTCAGCCTGAGTGGCACAGGCTGTGGAAATGAAAGCTGGAGATCTCTGAGTTCTACATTGTTGTGGATTAATGTTTTTGGAAGCTTTGAAAACTGACTGAAGTTTAAATTATTTTAAGACACTGGTAATATAAATAATCTGGGTTCCTAGCTTTTGGTCCTTGCTGACCCATGACAGGCCAGGTTTCTTTCCTGATTATAAACTCTTTCTCTGACCGCATTCTATTAAAGAAGGTTGGTTTTTCCTATGAACGTTTGGAACAAACCTCTCTTCTTACAGAAATGTATATACTAGAACTCTTCCCAAAACTAATAGCTCCTCATGGCACTGAATAGCTGAGTACCATACCAAGTCATACAAATGTTTTCACAGCTCCTCGTTTGCTTCAGCTCAGCAACCCACAAAATCTAGGAAATGATGGTTGGAAGGGCCCTCTGATCCCACCTGCTGCTCCATACTGTTGCCAGCACTAGGCTATGGTTTTAGTTCCATAAATAAGATGGGCCGCTTTGTCCTGTGCTATACCCATACAGTTATTTCTTAACCAAAGGCAGCTGTGCTGCTCAAGCATGATTTGCCCTTCATAAACCCATGCTGATTTTTCAGATTCTCACCTTGTTCCTTCAAACCCATGGGTCTGAAATTCACCTTTGGGTGGATTCTCTCAGACCCATACATTCAAATACATCTGACTTCTCTGACAAGCCCCTGAACGCCCATTCCTCCACTTTTGGCTGCCCTTTTCCTTCCCATGATGGTTTTGACAAGAACTTCATGTACGTTTTCTTTGGTTTCACAACAAATGCATCAACAATAAACCTCTGCTGAAACACCATATTTTCAAAACACAAGCTGAAACAAATCAATGTCTCCTCACATAAATACTGCCAAGTCTGAGCCCCACTGCCACCATTTTACATCTTCCAGTCTTCCCGTGGTGCAAAAATGTTTAATTGTGGTTTGGGGTTTTATCTCTCTCCAGCCTTCAATTGTACTTATGGGATGCATGTTAGACGTATTTACATTGAAAACTTAGATAGGAGATCTCAGAGCTTAGTTATGCCCTGTCACAGTGCTGTATATCTTAGATAGCTTGCATAGGTTTCAAGAGATTGCAGATTATTTTTATCTCCTTTTGTCCTCAGTAGTTAGCAAAAAATTTGGGTACTTGCAAGTTTTCCTCTTGTGTAAGGGGAAAAGGACAAACAGCGGAGTCAATGAGCAGATCCTGTCTGTTCACAAAGGACACTGAATGTCCCTTTTTCCCTTCCATGGCATTAAATATGAGAAGATTGCTGTGCAGAATTGCCCACACTGTGGCTCTTCTGATCAACACTCAGATCCAAATCCTCCCTCTAGTTTTTCTGACAAAACTATATTCGCAGTATATTTTGCAATGCTATCACTTTCCAATTTCATGGTCTTTCTACAAATATAGTTTATAAACCAGTCCGTAGCTTTTCCATGTATTCCACATGCGCCTGTTTCATATGCAGAAATATTTTGGGGTTTTGGCTGGTGGCTGCTATCATTTGAGCTATGTGGTTTCAAAAATGTCTTCTTACAACTATCCTAGTAAAGGAGTGGCACTTCTGCTTAGTCCATAATGTTACATGACTGGAATTCATTATATGGTTTTCTCTGCTTTGCTTTAGCTTGTGAAAGAATGCATTTGCAACACAGTGCCCCAGGCAGTTCATCAGCACCAGGGCTCAATCCCAGCATGACAGACATTACAGAGTCATGGAATATTCAGAGATTATATTCAGGTTACCGACACTGTGTGTATATCCTTATCCATCCTAGTGATGGTTCTCCTGGCTCCATGATTAAGATAAAAACTGCTTCCAGGGAAAAGAAAGAAAGGAAAAGGAATGGAAGATGCCTTTCGTGGTTAATTAATGCAAGCCTTGAACGAAGTACAATGAATAGGTCCGTTCCAGAATGGGAATAATTAGCCCTTTAATTAAACTTATCTTGCTGCTAGACAAGAGCAATGCTCAGCAACACCTGGCCTGGAATGTTCCCGTCTCTGCAGGCAGCAGATGGAGCACACAGACATGATCCACCTCCCTCCTACCAGGGACACGGTTGCCTGTGCCAGCAATTAAGGTCTGGGACAATGTCTGAATTATTGTGAACTCTGCCAGATATTTCCTAGTCCGATTTGTTCTCGGTAGGTAAAGCAGGACTTTTCTTGCTGCTGACAGTCCCCTCTTCCTTACCTTCCTCTCTGCCATTCTGAGACATGCTCCCCTTTTCATCCTTGGCAATGCAGAAATGAACTCAGATTTTGCAGCGACTTGCATGCAAGTATTTCTCAAAGACCTCAGCGGGGCTTTGCTGGAACAAACTCATCCAGGTGGCAGCAAGTGCAGTCCTGAAGGTGTTAACCTCCAAGATAACTGCTTCTTGGACCCTTTGGTACACTGATGGGGAAATCAATGAGATGTCAGGCCTTGGGGGATCCTTTTCACATCCCTCCTGAAATCATTACAATTAATGACAGAAATGGGGCAGCTAAAAGCCCATCTGATTCTGTGACCTTCCTCCAACCAGCAGCCAGCCTGGGAAAAACAAAAAGTAGGAGCAAGTCAAGCAGCCTTAGCAAGATACGTAACAACATATTCAGTATCTAGTAATAACATTATTCCCATGTATCAGGATACCGGAACCCAGGCAAACTTCCATCTCCCATTACTGCATGGCAAACAGCTCCTTAATGTAACCATATGTCATATGAAAAAGTATCATCTTTTGTTTATATTAAATTTGCAACCTGATAAATCATTATAATGTCTTTCATTTTCTCTTGTGAGAAATGCAATGATCAGGTTCTCCCTACGTGTTTCCTCCTGGCAGCTCAGGCTTTTATTCACTTCTATCACAGCAGAGATTCCTTTTCCAAGCTGAAGAATCCAAAGTTCGCATCTCCATAGAGAGTGACTAATTATTTTGTATTTTTACATCACCTTTGTTCCCCTTTGCTCTACCCTTCCGATTCCCAACATGTATTTGAGATAAGAGGACAAAAACATCACTGTCTATTCAAACTGTATACACACCAAAGGGCAAAACCAATGCATGTTTCACTCCCTAAAACATTCAACTCGGAAAGGCTTCCTGGTTGGTTTGCAGCGAAAATGTGCATGAATTTTCCACCCAACAGATTCATTTTTAATGAGTAATGTTCTTTATCTGAGCATTTAAGAACCAAATAAAAGATTCATCCAGCGCTCTTAGTGTAATTATTTTGCCTATCCCACATATCTACATTAAGATTAAATGGCACAAGGAAAGCAGTTTCTGCCATAGCACCATCAGCACAAAGGGGACTGTTAAACATCCTGAAAAGCCAAAAGTTACTGCCTTTAAAATCTGGATTGCAAAACCAATGAGAAGAAAAAAAGTTCTGTAAGGATAAGGATAGAAACACTGGGAAATGTAAGGCTCACACTGAGGCATTAGAGTTGGTTGAATAATAATAAAACTAGACTCATTAATATGTTCACAAATAAGCATGCCAGATTTCTGGGGTGACATTAATCATGGCTCGCAATTATTCACTTGAAAAATCAGCATGAGAAAATGAAACATGATGTTTCATCCATTTTAGTACGCTTTCATTCTGTGAAAATTCACACCAGAATTTAGTGACTATTATTCTCTTGTTAGGAAAGGTTCTCTCATCCTATGCAGTAACATTGATTTGGAGTCTATTAGAACTAAACGAAAGAGAAAAACAGTGTTCTAGGGTGAGCTCATCCAATTCCAAGAAGGAAAAAAAAGGCATTTTATTAATAAATTAGAATATTTACCACTAGGCAGAACGAAGCGACTGAGTTTCTAACTGATTCTTCACAGGAAGCATTTTATTTGGAGCACTACTTATTTTTCAAGCGTAAGACAATCATTGACCATAAACAAGAGCATAATGGCTAATAAAGTGATCTTTAAGTCAGCTGTATCCATTTGTTGGAATATTCTGCTTTGTTTCATCCCCTGTTTAAAAGGAGGAGGAGACAGATAAAGTAAAAGTAGAGAAAGGCTCTACACACAAACCAGGCAGCTGGAGGGAGGTGGCTGATTGCTTTACTGAACTATATTCACCATTTTGTTACTGGGATGGAGATATTTGCAGTTCAGTTAACATCTGTGCATCAGCTGCTGCTAATATTGCACCCCAAAGCCCACAGTCCCCAATACTTTCAACTCTCCAACACAAACATCTGCAAACACAGTGTAGTTGAGGTCAGAAGATGTCAAAACCTACATCTTTCTTCCAACATCCTTGAACCATGATCCCTGTCAATGTATGACCAGCGTTCCTTAGGGCACAAAAGGAGAGGCAGCTCCATACTCCAGAAGTATTACATCCAAAATGCCAGTTGTGCTTCTGGATAGCCAGGAGACGAAAGCTGATTCTGATCACCAAGCAATAAGGAGACCAGGGGTGGAGGTAAGCAGACAGTCCTATCTGAGAAAAGGACACAGCCTCACAAAAGCATCTGTTGGATCATGGATCCATTCGCAGCTCAGACCTTGCTTCTAACCCCTGTCCCCTTGCCACATCTCCCTTCCTTTGGCTGCAAAAGCCTGCAGCAGAACCCAGCAGCCCAAGGAGACACTCTGCTCATAGCATACGCAGTCTGAGCACAATTAGAAACACAAATTGACCATTACGTCCTTTATTAATCTACTCTAATTTTTATGGTGTGAAAACACCCAATTCCACTGCTTTGGCTACTGGCCCCGAACATAACAAGTTACATGGGGCTTGTCTCATCAAAATATCATCATGTCTAAATAGAGGATCTGTCTGAACCACAGTGAAAATGAGTAATGATCACAATTATGGGCCGTATAACAGTCCAATAAAATCTAATTAAAATGATCCACATCCCATCTGCCAACAGCACATAAGCAACACCATCCATTGGGGGGGACAAAGGGGGAAGTAAATAACACTGTCTTCTTTTTTAAAATACCAAATATTTCAAGATGAAAAAGCTACATGTATTTTATCACCAGCACCAAACTGTGCTGCCGAAGAACTTCTGTGATGACTTAGAGCAATTCCTTGCCCTAAAATTATGAGATATTTTGGGGGTTGCTCCATGAGAGAGCATCCCACGAAGAAGTTCCCTCAAAACAAACTTCTCAGCAAGTCTGTGCAGTTTGAGTCCCTAGGCATATTTTCAATTGAACTTAAGCACTGAAAATCCAGGCTTTTAGTAGATCTTAACAACATAAGTACATCTGTACCAGAAATGACTTTGGGGCATCATTCCACTGGTTGTTCTATTCTCAGGACAGCAGGCAAATAAAAATAGCATCATGTCTTACTTCCCATCTCCAAATTTGGAACCTTCCTGGGCTTTCTACAGCCGGTAATAAAAACAGTTCAAGTGACTTTCCACCTCCCTTTCTCAGGCATCTGTTCTCTGCTTTGAGTCTGTGAAGCTAATACTATGCTTTCTGATTACACAAACTATGAGGTTACCAATAAGAAAAGTTGTCAGTGGGCAAAACTGTATCACCTTACTACCCAAGAGCAGAAAACGTTTAGACTGACAACATGTTCCACTTATCTTCCTATATGTTAAAGGGAACCCAAGAACCAAAACAGAAAAAAACTGAAGTTTAGGGGGAAAAAAAGGGTGATGAAGTCAGATTTAGGATGGAAGCTAGAATACATTTTCTCACTCAGAGGGGCTATGAAGTGCAGTACAAAGCCATGACTGGAGAGAAGCCAGGATGAGAGTAAAGAGGGAGCAAGCTGGAGACCAGGAAGTGTAGGTGCTTCAATGCACTTGAGATGTCTTTAGGAATAGTGAAGATTACCCTCAAAGCAACACTCAGAGTTTGAATACTTTTCCATATATTAAAGAGAAGTGAAACTGGAGACAGCCCACCCCAAACTGCAGGCAGCAAAGCTCATACTAGGTTTCAATACATTTGTCTGACTGTAGCTTGAGCTTTGTTACAAGGAACCAACCAGTTTTGGATCCAGATGCTGTCTAGAACCCACCTCGCGGCAAACCTACGTAATAACAGCAAATGTGCACTGCTTTAGCTGAGCTATTTACCAATGCCAAAAGTTAGGATCACTCTTTTAATACCTACTTTAATTGCATTTGTGTTCTGTAACTGATAGCTTGATGAAAGGATGAAAACTCCTCCTTTTCTCCATAGCGCAGCTGTTCTTTATGGTTGGCTTTGGCCTTGCAGAGTAGATGGTTGCTGGTGATTTGATCCGCATCCTTGACCAGCATTCATCCAAGCATGGATAACAGTCTGCAGCATTGGTTCCTTGATGTTAAACCATTCTGAGCAGTTCTTTCTGCATTTACAAAAACAGATGCAAAGAAATAGATGTAATTCAGTCTAGAAGCTGTGGGACCCATTCCTTAGTTCAGTGGGAACTCAGCTTTCACTCCAGCTCTGGTGTTTTCATTCAAAAGAAATGTTCCTTGTTTGCATGATATCATCCTAAATGTATCTTGCAACCTCATCCTGTTATCACTGACTTGAGAACCACAGCCTTGGCGAGCTCCTTGAGTGCTTGTCCCAGGAGCACACATGCTGCTGCCCATCCTCTATTCTTCCTTCACATCAACTACAACTGCACTCTGTGTGCTAAGTCCAAAAATATTGCTTTTATACTTGAAGTTAAGAATGCTATCTCTTGAAATTTTATTCAACAATCAATTTGTATATAAAATCCTATGAATGTCTCTATGTCAAGATACCAAAGCCATCAGCGAAAATGAATTTTCTTCTACCTGAATACCCCGAAGATAGAGTCTGTTTTGGCATGATCTACTATTATTCACCATCCATCTGCAAAATGTTTCTGTCACAGCTGCTCTACTACTGCAGACTTTCAGCACCTCACTGCTTATTTACATAATTTTGGGCCAAACTGAAGTAGTGCAATTCTCTTTTAAAGGATGCTGAAGCCTTCACAGCTTTGCTTTTACTGTGCTTGCTCAAACCTCTATAACCCCTAATTGACAAAGAAGTTCAGGAATGCAGAGACACAACAGTGGTCTCCAGCATAAGTGTTTTGATAAAATGAAAGAGGAAAAGTACATATTATACACATCACCTCTGGGAAACAGTAATCACAAAAGTTATTAAACATTCTGCCAAAGGCTCTGCAGACTCCTTTTCTCTTTTGGTTTTGTTAGCAATAAAGGCAGCTTGCTAATATTTGTCACTTTCAAATTCATAATTTACTACTCAAAAGGCAGCAAAGATACATTATATTTTCATAAAAGACTATGAAGTTGTCCAATTTTCCAGAGCTGCAGGAGGACTGAAACACTGTGCGGTGGCACAGGTCCTTTCATGCATTATGAATAGGGTGATTTTACAATTCAAAACAACAGTTCTCACCTTTCCCACTGCCTGGCACAGCTGGGCAGTGCTTTAGGAGACACTGCATCTTTCAGGATCAAGAAATGCACACCCCTTATGAAGGCAAAGGGATTGATAAGAGACTGAAGGAGGCACTCAAAATACAATTCCTGTGTTTGGGGATGGGATTTGGTGCTTTTGTCCACAAACCTCCTCGAGTAGGAATAATAGTACTTCAATGGTCTGAAAAACTGTGCTGGAAATTACTGGGATCCAAGTTTTCATTGCTGCCTCTGAGTCGGTAACCTACAGCAGAGGCAGGTGAATTTTAGAACCTCTCTTGGTGTATATTGATGGCATTGATGTAGAGGATTTGGCTACCCTAATTCCCATGGCCACGGCATATTATGTTCAAGTTGCTCCATTAGTTACCATACTTTACAGATTAATATAATATCTTTGGATCTCCTCGTTACAACAGGCTTTAATTGGCTTCTGGTGAGGACATTCCTTTTGGCTTGATCTCATGGAGCCTCTGCTGTAAAACTGGGAGTTGCATTCACAATACAGCTCTTTCTGCAGCTAGAACCCAGAACTCACCAGGCACCCCATTGCCATAAAATTCTTATCAACTTAATATCCTTCAGACCTACACACATCATATGCTTAAAACAAACTGAAAAGGGTTGCTGGTTTGCCTACTGCCTGCAGTCAAGCCTCAGTCTTTTCCAGTTCTTGAAGCAAAATCTCACATCTGCACACTCACTGAAGCCAGCTTTGCCTGACACATCAGAGAAAAATTCCATTTTTTCCAAGCTCCATATAGACACAGAGCACATTTTCTTACTGTACTGTTAGCTCGGATTGGCTTGAGAAAGGTTTATTTAAATTCTTTTGGGGAAATTGGAGCCCGTAGACACCGAGTTTGCTATCCGTATACATTCCAAGAGACACGCCAGCCCTCATCGAATCCTGCAAGAAAAGCTCCCATGTGAAAATTAAAGACAGGTTCTGAAAGCTCCCTCTTCCTGAAGCACTGATTTTGCTACACAGTTAATTCTGCAAGATTTGAAACTCTACTCTCTGCTTTAACGTCCTCCTTTTCCTACAGCCTTGAAAATGTCCACTGACAACCATTCGTGATGCACTTTTCCACTACAGATTAAATCCTTTCCCCCGATTTCTTCCCTCCCATTTTGAGAGAGCTTATTTCCAAACCTGTATTTCGTACACTAAAAAAACCCCTGAAATAATTCCAGATCTTAAGTCTGCTCAATAGAAATATTTATTGATGAAAAAGTTCACTGTAAATGGGTCCACCTATGGAGAACAACAGCAAGCAAATAGCAAACATATAAAATGGGCCATATGACATACGTGCATAATGGGGGGGAAGAAGGAGCTGTATTTGCAAAACAAACATCTGCATTTCCTATAGCACATGTAGGTCCCCATGTTGCCACAGAGAGGGCAGTGAATTATGCATCCTTCTATGGTCAGAACTATGGGGGGGCTACTACCATATGAAAAGTACTGGAAAGACCAAGCGGGTAAGGGAGAAGGAAGGTTTATTACATCAAATGAGATTCAATACTAACACAGCTCACTGCTATAGATCCTGAATCCAATATCCTACATGAGACGGATAATGATATAGTCAGTGGGAGGTCCTTCTAAGAAGGGGAAATCTGCAGTTATATTTTTATACAAATTTTTTTTTATCCCTTTCTATCTTGAGCCTTTGCAGAAGAAATGGGACGTATGTCTCATCTCTGCTTTTATCACACACACAAGAGACCAAAGTAGTCTTTGTACTAGATAGCTACTACTATTTAAAGCACACTGTAACAGCATCATTGGGCTGAGATGTAGCTGGATGGAGGGCACCCTGCACATGGCATGGCAGCATTTTGTTGAGCTTCAGGAGGGCAGCCTACCCACAGCATGGCAGTTTTGAGTTGAGCTGCAGCTGGAAAGCACCCTGAATATGGCATGGCAACATTGAGTTGAGCTGCAGAAGGAAGGGCACACTGCACATGGTATGGCAGCATTAGACTGACCTGCAGCTTGATGGAAGGCACCCTGCACATGGCATAAAAGCCTTGGTTTGAGCTGCATCTGGATGAAGTTAATGATGTCCATGGCATGGCAACAGTAGGTTGAGCAGCATCTGGAGGGCACCCTGCACATGGCATGGCAGCTTTGGGTTGAGCTGCATGTTGATGGACGGCAACCTGCACATGGCATGACAGCACTGGGTTGAGGTGCAGAAGGCAGGCACCCTGCACACGGCATGGCAGCATTATGACGAGCTGCAGCTGGATGGAGGGTACCCTGCACATGGCATGGCAGCATTGGGTTGAGCTGCAATGGGAGGGCACCCTGCCCATGGCATGGCAGTATTAGGTTGAGCTGCCACTTGAAGGATGGCACCCTACCAATGGCATGGCAGCATTGGATTGAGCTGCATGTGCATGACATCCTGCACTAGTTATGGCAACATTGGGTTGACCTGCATCTGGAGGGCACCCTGAAAATGGCATGGCAGCATTGGGTTGAGCTGCATCTGGATGGAGGGCACCCTGCCCATCACATGGCAGCATTGGGTTGAGCTTGAGCTGCATCGATGGCACCCTGAACATGGCACGGCAGCTTTAGGAAGAACTGCTGGATGGAGGGCAACTTGCACATGGCATAATAGCCTTGGTTTGAGCTGCATCTGGATGCAGTTCACAATGACCATGGAATCGAAACAGTAGGTTGAGCAGCATCTGGAGAACACCCTGCACATGGCACGGCAGCATTGGGTTGAGGTGCAGAGGTAGGGCACCCTGCACATGGCATGGCATCACTGGGCAGAGCTGCAACTGGAAGGCACCCTGCAAATGGCATAGCAGTATTAGGCTGAGCAGCAGCTGCATGGAGTTCACCCTGCACATGGCATAGTAGCATTGGGCTGAGCTCCAAAGGGAGGTCACCCTGCACATGGCATGGCAGCATTGGTTTGAGCTGCATCTGGAGGTCACCCTGCACATGGCATGGCAGCATTGGGTTGAGCTGCATGTTGATGGAGGGAATCCTACACAAGAAATGGCAGCATTGGGTTGAGCTGCAACTGGAGGGCACAGTGCACATGGCATGGCAGCCTTAGGCTGAGCTGAAGCTGGATGGAGGGCACCCCGCACATGGCATGGCAGCATTGGGATGAGATGCACCTGGGTGTGGCACCCTGCATATGGCAAAGCAGCATTGGGTGGAGCTGCAGCTGGAGGGCACCCTGCACATGGCATGACAGCATTGGGTTGAGCATCAGCTGGATCTATGGCACCCTGAACATGGCATGGCAGCTTTATGAAGAACTGCTGGATGGAGGGCATCCTGCACATGGAATGGCATCACTGGTAAGAGCTGCACCTGGAGGGCACACTGCACATGGCATGGCAGCATTGGGTTGGGCTGAACCTGAATTGAGGGCTACCTGCCCATTGCATGGCAGCATTGGGTTGAGCTGCAGCTGGAGTGCACCCTACACATGGCATGGCAAGCATTGGTTTGAGCTGCATCTCGATGGAGGGCACCCTAGACATGGCATTCCATCATTGGGTTGAGCTGTAGCTGGATGGAGGGCACTCGGCACATGGCATGGCAACATTGGTTAGAACTGCATCTGGATTGAGGGCTCCCTGCCCATGGCATGGCAGCACTGGATTGAGCTGCAGTTGGATGGAGGGTGCCCTGCACATGGCATGGCAGAATTTGTTTGAGCTGGAAAGGGAGGGCACCCTGCACATGGCATGGCAGCATTTGATTGAGCTGCATCTGGAGGACACCCTGCACATGGCCTGGTAGCATTGGGTTGAGCTGTAGAAGGAGGGAGGGTACCCTGAACGTGGCATGGAAGCATTGGATTGAGCTGCAGCTGGATGGAAGGCACCCTGCACATGACATGGCAGCATTGGGTTGTTCTGCCACTGGAGGGCTCCCTGCACATGGCATGGGAGCGTGTGGTTGAGCTGCAGCTGGATGGAGGGCACCCTGTACATGCCATGGCAGTATTGGGTTAATCTGCAGAGGTAGGGCACGCTGCACATGCTATGGCAGCATTGGATTGAGCTTCAAAGGGAGGGCACCCTGCTCTAGTCACGGCAGCATTGTGTTGACCTGTATCTGGAGGGCACCCTTCGCTTGGCATGGCAGCATTGGACTGACCTGCAGCTTGATGGAAGGCACCCTGCACATGGCATAAAAGCCCTGGTTTGAGCTGCATCTGGGTGGAGTTCATAATGTCCATGGCATGGCAACAGTAGGTTGAGCAACATCCGGAGGGCACCCTGCACATGGCATAGCAGCATTGGATTGAGCTGCAGCTTGATGGCACCATACACATGGCACGGCAGCATTGGGTTAAGCTGCAAAGGGCGGGTACCCTGCACACAGCATGGTAGCATTACGCCGAGCTGCAGCTGAATGGAGGGCACCCTGCGCATGGCATGGCAGCATTGGATTGAGCTGCATGTGCATGGCACCCTGCACTATTTATGGCAGCATTGTGTTGACCTGAATCTGGAGGGCACCCTGAACATGGCATGGCAGCATTGGGTTGAGCTGCATCTGGATGACACCCTGAACAAGGCAAGACAGCATTGGGTCGATCTGCATCTGGAGAGCATCCTGCAAATGGCATGGCAGCATTGGACTGACCTGCAGTTTGATGGAAGGCACCTTGCACATGTCATGGCAGCCTTAGTTTGAGCTGCATCTGGATGGAGTTCACAATGTCCATGGCATGACAATATTGGGTTGAGCAGCATCTGGAGGGCACCCAGCATATGGCATGGCAGCATTGGGTTTTGCTGCATCTGGATGGAGATCACCCTGCACATGACATGGCACTATTGGGTTGATCTGCAGCTGGAAGGAGGGCACCATGCCAATGGCATGGCAGCATTGGTTTGAGCTGCAGCTGGAGTGCACCCTACACATGGCATGGCAGCATTGGGTTGACCTGTATCTGGAGGGTACCCTTCACATGACATGGCACATTTTTGTTGAGCTGCAGCTGCAATGCACCTTGCACATGGCATGGCAGCATTGAGTTGAGCTGCATCTGGAGTGTGCCCTACGCATGGTTTGACAGCATTGGACTGAGATGCAGATGGATGGAGGGCATCCTGCACAAGTCATGGCAGCATTGGGTTCAGCTGCATCTGGATGGTACATTGAATATGGTATGGCAGCATTTGTCTGAGCTGCAGACCGAAGTCACCTTGCACAAGTTATGGCTGCATTCGGTCTAGATGCAGCTGAATGGGGGGCACCCTGCACATGGCATGGCAGCATTGGCTGGGCTGTAGAGGGTGGGAACGTGACAAATGGCAAAGCAGCATTGGGTTGATCTGCAGAATGAGGGCACCCTGCACTAGTCATGGCAGCACTGGGCTGAGCTGCAGCTGGATGGAAGGCACCCTGCCCATGGCATGGCAGCATTGTGCTGAGCTGCAGCTGGATGGGTCACGTCACTCCCATATATAAGAAAGGGAGCAGGGAGGACCCAAGGAACTACAGGCTGGTGAGTCTCACCTCTGTGCCTGGGAAGATCATGAAACAGATCCTGCTGGACAACATGCATGGATTCACATAAAATTCACATAAAGAATGAGCATATGATCCGAGACAGCCAGCACGGCTTCAGCAGGGGAAGGTCATACTTACCTAATATTGTGGCCTTCTATGAAAGAGTGACAATGTTGGTGGACAAAGGGAAGGTGACTGATGTCAGTTACCTGAGCTGAGCAAGGCCTTTGACATGGTCTCCCACCACATCCTCATCTCCAAATTGGAGGGAAGTGGATTTGATGGGTGGACAACTCCATGGATAAGCAATTGGTTGAAAGGCCGCAGACAGAGGGTGGTGGTCAATGGCTCAATGTCCAGGTGGAGGCCGGTAACGAGCGGTGTCCCTCAAGGGTCTGTCTTGGGACTGGTGCTCTTTAACATCTTTATTAATGACATCGATGAGGGAATGGAGTGCACCCTCAGCAAGTTTGCTGATGACACCAAGCTGAGTGGTGCAGTCGATACGGTGGAAGGAAGGGATGCCATTCAGAGGGACCTTGACAGGCTGGAAAGCTGGGCTCGGGTGAACCTAAAGAGGTTCAACACGGCAAAGTGCAAGGTTTTGCACTTGGGCCGGAAGAACCCCAGGCACCTGTACAGGCTGGGAGGAGTTGTCCTTGAGAGCAGCTTGGCAGAGAAGGACCTGGGGGTCCTGATAGATGAGAAACTTAACATGAGCCAGCAGTGCGCTCTGGCAGCCTGGAAAGCAAATGGGATCCTGGGCTCCATCAGGAGAGGGGTGGTCAGCAGGGATAGGGAGGTGATTGTCCCTCTCTACTCAGCTCTTGTGAGGCCCCATCTGTTGTACTGTGTCAAGGTGTGGAGCCCTCAGTACAAAAAAGACATGGAGATTTTGGAAAGGGTCCAGAGGAGGGACACGAAGATGATCAGGGGGCTGGAGCACCTCCCCTATGAGGACAGGCTGAGGGAGTTGGGTTTGTTCAGCCTGGAGAAGAGAAGGTTGCGGGGTGACCTCACTGCAGCCTTTCAATACCTGAAGGGTAATTGTTTAGTTTGTGGAAGATTGTGGAATTTTAGTTTGTGGAAACTGAAAAATTGTACTGTTTGATACATGGGTTTTGAAGGGAATGGGACAAACTGCTTTGATGGTATAAGGAAGTGTAATTGCTATTGGTATACAGAAGTATAATTGAGGGTGTGTGGAAGTGTAACTGAAGGTACAAATAGTGAAATCGTGTAGAAAGGAAAAAGAGTTAAAGAGAAAGTGAGTTTATGTGTGCTGGTATGAGAGCAACCCCCTGTATTGTTTCCCCCCCCTTG
The DNA here is from genome assembly GCF_054131305.1 of Coturnix japonica. Lineage (NCBI taxonomy): Eukaryota > Metazoa > Chordata > Aves > Galliformes > Phasianidae > Coturnix > Coturnix japonica. The sequence continues at coordinate 4,877,490 of NC_140689.1, forward strand.
CAAGAACTCTTGGAGTGAGAGAGAGCCGGGTACAGAGACTGTTGCTGTAAGCAGCAAAGGGGGGAGGTGGGGAGGAGGGGGCAATGGAAGTGAGAATAGCCTTCATGTGCAGAGATGTAGGAAACCTGAAATCCCAGTGTTAGCACTGGACACCTGGAGAGAAGGAGGTGAAACTGAAATAGGATGTTAGCAGTTTTTGTAATGATGAGAGTTTGGAAAGTGAGAAAGTTTGGGACAGACACAGGCTGGAGGAGTAAGGACTGGCAAGGTATAACAGGGATGTCAGGACTGAAAAGAGGTGAACGATATGAAAACAAAACAAAACTGATTGACAAACAGATAGTAAGGGAATTGGTGATAATAACAGCTGTGACTGTTGTGGTGCCAGAATAGGGCCGTAGGACCCAGAGATCCCCTCAGGGAGAGGTGGGGGGAGTGGGGGCTTGAAGTGCCCAGGGAGGGCTCCGCCCCACTGAAAGGAAAGCAGTGTGCAAACTGCAACGGGAAATTGCATCTAGGGAAGCAGGATAAAGAGATTTATTTTCTGGTGGATATGGGAGCTTCTTACTACTCATAGATGGTTTTGTAACAGTAATAGAAGCTATTGCCCAACAAGAAAAGGTTTACGTTTTTTTTTGGATTAATTAAATATAAACTAAGTAGGAATACAGAAATTCTTGTACCTGCCAGGTTGCTCTGGCAAGAAATTTAATAAAACTGGAGCTAAGGGTCCAACAATATTGACTGTTTAAAAACTGTAAGTCTGACATTAGCACAAATGGGGAAAAACAATGTTGTACCCCAGGAGTCACAGCAATATCAAACATGATGCACTTAGGGGTGTGGGCATCAGGGCCAAACATGAAGCCCTGAATAGAAGTTAAAAGCAAGAGATTGCCCAGTCAGGGTAAAGTGGTACCCTATAAGGATACAGAACTGTAGAAGGATAGAAGACTTTCTGGAGTTTGGACTCCAATTTTGCAAAAATTTTTGATAGCAAGTGCTGTAGTTTGGTACAACACTTGAAGGCAAGTAATAGAATTGTTGAATGCATACACTCAGTGGTGGCAAATCCATGCACTTTATTAACCCAGTTAAGGAATGAATAGGTGGAGTTTACCTTCTGGATTTGAAGGATGTTTCTTCTGCCTGCTTTCTGTATCACGGCTTTACAAGTCGGTGTGCAGGTTTGGAGGAGCTATCCCCCTTGCACCCGGCGCTGCGCAATGCTGGAATAAACATACCTGCTTTACAACCCATCTCTGGATTATAGAGTTTGATTCCGCAAGTCAGCTAAACATTTGTGGTTGGTTTTTCTTTTCCCTAAACAAAGCAACCTGTTTTCTGCACTTGCTGTGCCTTACGAAAATGCACAGAAATTAGGCAAGCCTGAGACTCACCAAACACCACATGTGACATTTTGTAAAAGGTCAGTTTTGCAGCAGAGAACCACATATAATTATACCAAGTGTGCAACTACTTTTCCCATGCAGCAGCAGGCAGCAATGAGGCTGTTCTCATAATAAAAATACCATTTGAAAAGTAGTGTAATTAAGTGTATATCATGATGTACCCAGTAGCAAGGAGAGCTCTGTTAACAGCTTCTGGAACAAGTAGATCACTCCCATCCCCTGCAATGACTTTGCCTCCAATATTGCATGGCTGATAAATTGCAGTCTTCAGGATATGAAATATTTGCAAGTAATTTGCAAACTGCAGCTAATCAGAACCGTCTTCCATATTGTCACCAACCACTTCAGGCAGCATTGTTCCATTTTGACATATGGCTATGAGGCATTCATGCACGGCATTCACATACATAGGTCAATAAATAGGAGGGAGGGTGATTTCAAGTACTTATGCTTCCATCAGTTTCTTCTGTGTACCTGTGCAGTAGCTGCCCATCTCACCTGGTAGGTACGAATGCTGTTTTCTACTCCAGGTCAATAAAAGCCTCCATGTTGACCTACACATGCAGATTTTTCCAGCTAACACCATGGAGAAAAGCTTCTAAAAGTCAGTTCAAGTTTTTAATGAGATTGCTGAGCATAAAACCACATGATTCCCATGATTTTTCACAGATTGTTTTCTGCAAACCTGGATCTCACAAGCCTACAAGCAAGGAGAAAGCTTATCGGCACAGCAACAAATAGTACGATTGTGGGTTTTTTTAAATACAATCAGTATATTGTTCTATCACCAGCTGCTTTTAAGGCAATTCACTCCCATCAAACTCTCAAATATTCACCCAAGTCAGCTTTCATCCATGTTTTTACCTCCTGAGCAATTGAATCTATAGGAACTATTGGACTTGGAGACAACACAAGGACATACTGCCAGCTGAGAACCTTTCAGCTAATTCATCCAACAGCATCTAAAGGTTCGAAGCTCACTGAGGGGGAGAACAGTATTTGGGATATTAGAATTCCCCCCAAATGTATTGGGTTTATTTTTCTAAGTTTATTAATTTAAAGCTGAATTTGCACAAGTGAGGGAAAGCACCTTTCTTCCACACTGAGGAATTGGCACCATCTTCTCTCCAAAGAAAATTCTTTAAAAAGACCCAAAAATTAAGTATACATAAATATTAATGTGTATTCATGCTCTTCTCTCTGCCAGAGTTCTGCTAAGTACACCAGTCACATGAAAAAAGCAAGCCAGGCCATCCTGAACAAGTACAGTTATTACTGCACAGTGGGTAAATAGCAATCAGACCTAGAGATACTGTTCCTATACAGGGGAGGCAAGACAAAAATAAATAAACCCTTAACCACAATAAAATCCAAACCCAGTTTAAGAAAGCTTGTATTTATTTCAGCCTCAATGGAGTCAGTTTGAAACTGTCAGAGAGACACTGTACACCTATATACAAATTTAAGAACACAATGGAGTAACTGTTACTGTTTATTAACAACCAGTTTTAATAATACGATAAAAGTATGTCCTGAGAAAGGGGAACAAACATGCTTCTTCAAGGTTTTTTAGCTGTTCTGGATCTCAGCCGTCGCTTGATGATAAGATGATCACTTTCCTTCTTTTGTTCCTCAGATTCCTGAAGAAAACATTTCAAAAGTTACTCATCTTTTCACACAAGACTGACAAGCTCTTCTTGACCCACGCAAACATATTTCTTCCCCTAAATGGATTTCAGAATGGAATTTGCTTATTATATTTTATTCAGAAAACTATGGGATACCGAGATCATTTTAATGCAGCTTAATCACAAGGAACAAATATGGAGAATGTACAAAATCCTGTTTATCTTAAAAAAGCACACACATCTGAGGAAAGCCTGAAGGCAGCTTTCATTTTGAAATACTTGTTTTCAAAAGAGTATTATAATACTTGTTTTGTGAAACATGAAGCGTTCAGAAAACATTTTTAGCCTCAATCCCTGTAGCTATGACTTGCCCAGAATTTCAGTTCTCGGTTCAGTTCCATGTTCTCAGAACTACAGTGAGAGAAGAAATTGTCTCATCTTCTTCATCCTCTAACAAAAAAAATATAACATTTTGGTTTCTGCCCCTATCATTCGTCAAATCATCAAAAAATTCAGAGGGATATTACAGTATGGGCAAATGATCACTTTGCTGAACAGAAAAAGGACTCTTCACTTTGCAAGTTGGCTTAGACAGGAGATCATAGTTTAAGCATACCTAAAAAGCTGTCTAAGTTGTGCTCTAGAAAAGCATGTAGTAGAATAATCCCACTCCAACACACTGAAATTATCTATGATTCCAAATTAGAAGACATCTCCATGATTGCTACATCACCTACTTAGTAAACTGTAAGCCAGCCAAACACAGAGATCTTTGAGGACAAACTAAAACAGAACAGCAGGAAGACCAACAAGAATGACTTGGTAGAATAAAGAAATACCTCAGTACTTTCAACCTTCCCCTGCAAATAGATGAAACCTCCAGTCTGTTTGGACTCCTTAGTAGTTTATTTTAAGCCAAGACTACAGTATAATCGCTTACCGAAGAAGCAGGTATATCTAGAGGGCCAGAAACGACAGTGGAATACAGCTTCCTTTTGCATCGTTTTGGCTTGGTCTCTCCTTCTTCGAGACTTTCAGGTTCGCTTGATTTAGGAGAACTTACTGCTGACATCAGCTTCTTGGCTAGAAGAAATTTTTTTTGATACGTAAACCAATCAACTTACTGGTTTTGTGAGTCTTTAAATCACTGAATGCAAAAAAAGCTTCGTAACAAACTTGGTTTATAAATGACACGTAAAATTTAAGTGAAAATACTCAGAAATTGTATTTGTTCATCGAGGTTCTTTATTGCTTCTATAGCTGAAACTGTTTATAGCTTCAGGTACGGCAGCTTAAAGCACGCATTAAAATGGAGTATGAAAGACAATCATGGCTCAGAAGTCGCTGGAAGTCAGAAACTTCAGCAGGAGTTAAACAACAGGCCTAACTTTCGTGCTGACAGAAGCACAAGACAGAACCAACTTTCTCTGTATACTTGTAGGTTTTCACAAATGTAATAATGAATCTCTGAAGAGACGAATAAATGCATTTACTTCATAAATCAAAGGACAACTTAACATGGCAGACAAGTCTAAGAACACATACATTAATAGCCTACAGCAGAAACAAGCCATTCTACAATGTCTAGAAAACATGGAATAAAACTTATTCTACACCAACCTTTAGAGTGTATAATAGAAGGAGAGCTTTGAATAAAATCTCCAACTTTTTGCAGTGTTTCATCCTTCTTTTTAGTCAGTCTTGAAGCACGTACTCGCTTTCTCAGGAAGTAGTCTTTTCCGGATTTCTGTTCAACAGAGATGTGAACATGTGAAACAAGAGCATTGTTTAAACTTCATTTTAGTTCAACGTTATTTGAAGTTGACATTTTGAGCTTTACTACTGACACCTCTGTTCATTATGCTGATGATACCACAACGGCAAGTAATGTAGACAATTTTATACCCTTTAGGGAGTTGTCAAAATCTCAGCTATTTCAAGGCATACGTTTCTTAAAGTTTCTTAATAAGGCAGTAGTTTCTTTAAAAGTAGCTCCCAAGCTGTGGAGTTGTTTCTTACATAAGCTGTTCTAATTACATAAAATAAACAAACATACAAAACAGAAGACAACAGATGGGAAAAATCTACTACTCATACTCTGACCATGCCAAGGATACTGCTATCACATGTGAACATCTGTTTTTAATAACTGCCATGCATATTAATGATATGAACCTTAGTTTAATACAAGGGCTTCACTTACAAAAGCACACGATAATACACTAAAGCTTCTCTTCCCAACTATTCAGTGTGCAATATCCTTCCCTCCAAATCATTACACAGTACAGCCATTACACGCTCTGGGGACAGACTGACTTGCCCTTTGGTTAGCTTATGGAATTTAATAGGAAGAGCTCATAAGCATGTAAGATTCCCATTCAGGTATACACATAAGGATAAGACACTGCTTCTTTCGTGTGACCACACAATTACAGGAAGTCCCAAGCTAGCTTCAAAACTAGAACAAAAACCAACCATTTTCTCGTCACTTGCAGAGGGTGAATTAAAAGCCATGACAGATTTTGTATTTTTCGTGTTCTCACTTTTCACAAAATCCTGGGAAAATAAGACAAGTTTCAGCCATGATTCTTTTGGAAAGAACAATTGATACACAAAAGTGAACACTTTAAACATTTTTGCTAATACAGACATTCAAGCAATGACACCGTACTTAAGCTGAAGGCTATCATGTACCTGCTCATGGTCAAATGGCAGCAAATTCACAGCTAAGTGACAGGGAAATGTCAGTATGCATTTCTCCAGCAGCACTTACTGTCCACAATCCACCCAATCCTGTTTTTCTCAACAGGAACAACAAAGTCAGAACTGAGATCACCTGGACTCCTCCTTCTCTATGGCAGGAATTCAGCTAGCATATCAAAAATGAGTTCAGATGCTGGTTGAACACATGGAAGACAGGCTGCTGGGGACATCAGAAAATGGTAGATGGCTGCTTCTACTGCTGCTAGTAACTAGCAAACTCCAGTGTCCCAAACACAGACTAGCAGCTTTTACTACTTACACTGTTCCGACCCCCTGAGGGGAGTCTTCTTCCTCTCAAAAAGTTACCAAAGATTGTAGAAAGACAAAAAGTAGTCAGAGCCACTTTATCAGGCTCTGCTAAGAATCTGAATGGAGTATCACCACCCACTGTATTTCCAAGAATTAAGTTGGTTAATAAATACTTTGTTTTTAAAATATATGTAACTGCCATTTTATGAAAGTTAGCAATTAAAAACTTATATAGGAATGATTAACATCATCTGCTAACAAAACAATGTCCAGAAATCCTGCAGAGGAAGAAAATAAGTTCAATTTGCTGTGCCCGTTTCAGTGGCTCCATGAATTTTTTCCAAGTAACTTATCTAATCATGAGCCACTTCATAAGCATTAACATGAGGAGAGTTTTCAACAGCACCTGACAAAAATTCATCACACAATTGTTTCAACAGCTTTTATTCCTATCAAAGGCTATAAAAACAGGTGATCTGATCACCTTGAAAGGGATAAATAAATTAAAACTTGGGAATTGTTTAGAGAACATGAGATCTTTTCCTACTCATTCCTTATCAAAAGCAATACAATCACAACATTTTCAGATCTGAAATTTCATACTAACCTCAGATTCATTTAATGAAGTGAGGCTCCTAGTACATGGACGTGACAAATAATTGTCTTCAGCTTTGCATCTTAATGGAATACTTTCTCCAGTTTTAGTTTTGCTTTGTTGTTTCCTAGGCTGTAAATATTTAAAATGAGTAAAGATTAGGCTATGCATTAGACTTCCAAAATATCTCGAGTTTTCTAAAGTTACAGTGTAAAACCTCAAGCTCAGACGCCACATGAACACGTAAGCTGAAACACAGCACAAGTGTGGGAAGGTAGTAACATCTATTCATTGTGTGATCTTCAGATACACCCTACTGGGTCTCACTAACAGTCTCAGGCAGTATTCTGCCTCCAAAAGAGAGAAAGCGAGACATTATTTAGGGACAAAATCTGTAACGCTGGTCGTTTTGTCATCCATTCCCCCCATACTCTGCACTCTCACAGCTGCTATGTTAGAACACCAAAGGCTAAACCTCTGCCTAATCTTCAGCATCCACATACGAATACATGGAAAACTGCATGGAAAAGTTCCATAATGTACACAGAGAGATGGTGTTCTAGTAAATAAAATATTTTTGAGAAGATGAGAGCTCATGTTTGAGTGGAAGACAAAAAGAACCAACAAGTACTCATCACTGAATATGTAGTTAAAGGACTATATGCTAAGAAAAATGATTCCAGCTCCAGTATCTCCTAGGAAAACAGAAGAACAAAAAGGGGTTAACAAGATGTTAAGTACTGACTTTCTATAAATATAACCATACCTTTTCATTTACAGAGTCATTCCTTCTACTTTGTCTTTCTTCAAGTAAAGGTATTTCTGGCAAACACTGAGGGCTACTGTGGTTAATGCGTTGTTTTAATTCCTTTATAAAGTCATCTTTGTCAGCCAGTTCTTTTCTTAACTCTTCTATCACAGTTGCATTATCCTAATAAACAGTAAAAACTGCTGAGTTGTGGGATTGGCAAAAGGAATTAACACACACAAGCAGTATTGCAATTACTTAGTAGCATCAGTTTTAGAATTGCAGGCTAGAACACTTAACTATTCAAGAACAGTAACATTTCACGGATTTGTACGGTCACTGTTACAAGTGCAGTAGTCACAGAATTGCCTGGGAAGTTGTAATACAATATATTTTGATTCTTCTATTCTACTTATGTGCTTCAGCCTTCATCTCCCTTAAGATATAATAACCCGAGCTTTCATTTGTTCCCAAATCCTCGGTACTGTGAGAAAGTCGGCAGTTGTAGGGGAAGTTTTGCTATGAGAACATCTTTCTTCTCAGAGAAAGTGAATCCAAACATTCTCAAAAGAGCACAACTCATTTAGTCTTCTGTTTAGCTTCTGAAATTCTATGCTACGGCTTAGATTGGCTATCCTGATTAAAAGCTGGATGTTGAAATAAGAAATGCAACTTCCAGAGATCATCCCCCTTCTGCTTTTTGATGCTTCCCTTAATCTCTCTCCACGTCCCCTTCTGTCTTTTCAAGCCATTGTAGATACTACCTCAGAGAAAGCAAAGAAAGTAAGAAACCTGAGACAGAACTACTGTCTGAGTATTGAGCCTAGCTTGGGATCCGGAAATGCTGTGAATTATCAGAAAAAGCTACAGATGTCCAGTCTGACTGTAGGATCATAAGCATCAAACTGACATCTGCTTATCTGAACTACTGAAAAATTTGAAATTTTAGTAGTTAACAGAAATTCTGTTTCTGAAGAACAAAAATAAAAGCTGGTGCTTTTTTTGGTTAGTTGCACATGATGTCAATACGACAGTGTTCAAGAACAGAACCACACCCAGAATACAAAGAGCAGGTATAGGAGTTTTACAGAATTTATGGGTAGCTAATCAGGTAGGAGGAAAGGAGAGCTGACCTTGCTTGAATCCTTTAAGGCAGATTGTCTCAGTTCTGCTATTTCTGTCTCTTTTTGTATGGCATTAGAAGCCAAAGTTTTGAGCTGTTCTTCCAAAGCTTCTACTAACTGATCTCTCTCCTCACGCCACTTTTGAAGATTATGTTCCTTTTCCAACAGCTCCTATATTTCATGTTGAAAGAAAAGCATACACAGTAGAAACAAGCAGAATTTTTAAGACAGCCTAGAATTAATAAGTTTTTCATATAGCATAAATAAGGACTCAAGCTGATAAAAAGAGTTTATGGTAAGACATTTCAATTAACATATCGTGAAGTCACTCAACAAGATCAGGTTATATGCATGTATTACATATGTATTTACTATGCAGATTATTGTATTTAAAGCAATCTGCCAGTGCTCTGTAGTGACTAATTATTTGAATATCTTTCATGGTCAACCACTAAATTCAGTTGGCCACTTTCATTTTGCTCCAATTTTTTTTTTTTTTTTGGCCTTTTTCCTGTTGCTTGGAAAACCTGCATCATTCATTTAATAAAAATTAAGAGCAAGTAAAATACCTGTTTAAGTTGTTGGATAGTATAGTCTTTAAAATCCAGCTCATCCTTAAACTGGTTATTAATCCTTTCAAGTTCATCCATCCTGTTCCTGAGGGATTCCTCCACAGAACGCATCGTGGACACCTGTAATGTAAGCACAGCTCACGGTTCATTAAAAGACTTCTGTAATCCAACCTGGCCAAATACTTCTTTGTTAAATAAAGAGGAATTCACAAACAAGTGCTGAGTAGGAAAACGACAGCAAGTGCAAGGTTACCAAGGAAGACATGAATTCATTTTTAAGCTTCAATTTTCCACCCCAAGCACACCCAATAAACTTTCAGACTAAGATCTTGCAAAATGGGTTTTAAGATATCTTCTTGTTTAATAATTAAATTTTAACTATTAACATCACTGAAGCTGAAACTGAAGAAAAAAAAATACATGCTTATATTAAAGAGCCTCTGGAAATTAGTCTATTTCTCTTCAAGTAAATAGCATTCTTCTTCCCAGTTATCAGTGTTTTTTCACAAGACTTAGGTTTTAGGCTTTGGAGTTACCACGGATACCAATGGCAAGTCACCAGTAACGTAGAGATAATAACAAGTCCCCTCCAGAGGCAGATTAGCTATTTTCTTCACAAACCTTATTCCAGACTACCAACCAACTTTACTTTCCTCTCTTCATTATCTATGCGAAACCATGTTTTAACTTCTGGTCCCCTCTAGAGCTTCAATGGCAACTTTACCTAAGATTTGCTGCTAGCCACACTAGTGTGAAATTTCCAGCTTCATAGTTAAAGTTTGAGAAGTTTTAACAGCAGAAAGCCAAGCATAATCTTACAGAAAAAAATAGCTCAGTTGACTACAAACCTCGCTTTGTACTTGCTGAATTTGTTTCTCGGCATCAGAATGTTTGTCTTTTAGATCTGCATACTCTTCTTCTTTCCTCTGCAAATCTTTTTTCAAATTCAGTACAAGGGCAGAACTCTCAGAAAGAATATTTTCTAGCCTTATGTTAAAAATAAAGACACAAAGAACATTACTGTTACACATCTCATGGAAACAGCAATTACAGCTTCATCCATGCCCTGCCTGTTGGTTTCTATTTGTAAATAGACTCTTAAATCTATCTAGACCAGTGACAAGATTTAAACAATTACTTTTGAATTTCAGCTTGCTTCTCATAATCAGATGCTGAAGCAATAAATTATTCAGATGCTATTCTGAGGGATGTACAACAAAACCACCAGAAATCCCCATATTATTCTTTATTTCCTTGCACACTCCTGTTTTCCCTTGGAACTCAAGTAGCATACCAAAGCATCCTAAAGTAGTAGTTTGGCCATTGATAAGCATGCAGATGCATTAAGTCGAAGGGATGTTCCCATTAACTATTTTTAACTCTAGTTCATTCTCAAAGGGCTCTAAGTTAACTCAGTGGTTACTTACGATTCTATACGTTGCACTTTCTCCATTTCACTCTTTTCCTTTTCCTGAAGAGAGCGTTTCATCTGCTCCAAGCTGTTTTTCAGCTGCATAACTTCTTGAATCAGATTTGCTTCTTTGCTACTTAACTCTTCAACCTTTTTATCTGCATTTGCAGACTTCTCCTGCAGAGTTGCTGTAACTGTCTCTAGATTAACAATAATAGATTCTTTTTCTTTAAGTAATTCATTGAGTTTTGACACATTGTCTTCCATTGTCTTGGAAGCTTCCAGGCGATATTCAAGCTCTCTTATTTTTACCTCACAGTTGGCAACTTCCTCCTGAAATTGTGCAATCACTCTCTGATCTTCTGCAGTCTTTTCTTCAAACTCCTGAGTTTTCTTTTCTATTTGCTCATGTAACTGTTTCACAAGATCATTTTCCTGACTAGTGTGAGTTGTAATCTCACATAGCTTCATTACAAGTTGATGATTATGATATTCAGCATTATTCAGTCCCGCCTTTAGGTTTTCATTGTCTTGAAGCAGTGCTTTGATGTGCTGACTTTTTTGTGAGGAAACATCAACAATACTTCTGCATACCTCCCAAATCCTTTCAAGACTATAGTTAAAGGAGAGGTCCTGCACAAGATCTGAGATGGAAGAAGTCTGTGACTGAATGCATGCAGAACTAATTTGAGATGTCCCTGTCTCATCTTTTTCAGAGTCTGAGGAATCCTTTACACTGACAAAGTCAGTACCGATGGCACGAAACTCTAAGTGACATTTGTATAATTCATCTAATTTGGTCCGCATTTTTTTTACTTGTGACACTTTATCAATTATATATTCCTTGGCAACTTCTATGTTGTTAGTTAGTTGGGCATTTTTGTCTTCTAGTGTCATATTTATAGATTTCTGTTCATCCAGTTCAGAAGCAATTTCCCGATAGTCAGCTTGACCCTGCAGAATTTGTTCACGGAGGACATTAGCTGTTTCTTCAGAAAAAGAAAGCTCAATACGCAGGCTTGTTACCTGCTTACTGAAATCTTCTTTTTTATTTTTTTCTCTTCTGCATTGTTCTTCAAGCACAGCTAAATGACGTTCCAAGATTTCAGTTCTTTCCCTCAGTGCTAGTACTTCCTTTCGGTACGCGGAGCACTTTTGTTTCATGTGTTCAATTGTCTTTTGCTCTACAGTGTTCTTTTTCTTTCTCTCATTTACAACTACTGTAAAACAAACAAACAAACAAACAAAAAGGGAAAAGGAATGTAGCTCAGATTGATTAAAATCATTATTACATAGCAGTTCACAACACCAAGTAGCAACTTCTAAGTGAAACACTGTCATAATATGCAAGCCATACCCTCACATCACATAGTATTTGATACTAGTGAAGGAATTAAAGTCCTCTGAACACGTAATCAGGTGCCTCAGATTTCTATACAGAATTCACAGCAAAAGGTTTTCAGTCTGGAAGAACACTTTTACCATGGCACTACTCAAACCTTCCACTCCACACCAGTAGAAAATCTAATTACATTTAAGAAACATGGGAACGAGATAGATAATTCACAGCTATATTCTTTCTATCTTCCGTGCTTCAGCAATCCCTATAAGGCAGCCAGGAATCACTCCATCTACATCTAAATGGTAGATAAACAGTTCTCTAAGAAATTTCATTCAAACTCACAGTCCTCTTACTTTCAAAAGAAAGATAAAACCCTGGACAAGTTGATCACTTAAGTGCTGATATCTGTCTCTCTTATTCAGTTCATCTCTAAACAAAATATGAGGATTCCTACTTCTGTCCACACTTACTCATTTGCATATAAAGTTCACTCATAAAGTTGTACAAATTTGCAGATTCAAGTTTCCATAAATATTCCATTAGCTTGGGGCTGTTTTTTTCTTTAACTGGTGAGCAATTAGCTAAAATCACATGCATTTTCTTTCTATCAAAAGCAACTTATGCTGTATTTCATCATTGCTTTAGAATCCAGTTATGTCCATTCCATAATATGCATACTTTAAGTATTAAAAAAAATAAATATAAGTCAAGACTTACTAGGGATTGGGTCACCACAACAATATATTCAATGGTGATTCTTGTACAGTCCTTTTATTACTACAATGCAGAATTTTATAGCACCCACGTGCAGCCTGCATTACATACAGATTCACATGTACTGCATGGAAACAGCCTCTTAACTCATCTAAGGAGTTTTATATACAGCCCTCAACTGATTTAAAAGTCATACTGAAGAAACAGCAGTGGCATATTCCACCCCAAACCAGGTTTTGGGTTTTGACTGATCACCCAGCAACACTAGTGAGGGGAATATGATTTATAAGTAATCTAAACACTTTATGCTGAAAACAACAAGCAAGTACTAAAGCAAGATAAATAAGACTAGGGAGAAGATGTGTAATGTTCAGTCTAGAAGCTCCTTACACAGGAAGTAGGGAAAAAGCATTATTACAGAGCATAGGAAACAAGACGTAAAAGCTCAGAGAATGGTGTAAATACCCTGAACTTTAAGCTGAGATAACCTAGCATCTCCTAAAACACTTTTGCTCGTTCTACTTATATAACTAATTCTACAAAAGAACCAGCACAACATACCTGTGCTCATTGTTCTACTGTGTATATTTAACATAGCTAAAGAATATATATTAAGCGGTTCTTGAAATTGGACGCTATTAATACTCACAAATAGAAGAAAATTTTAACATGATTGAATACTCAGTACTTCTTAACCGAAAACTTCATGCTGACATTGTGACTATCAGCTACCCATTTTAATTCCTATGTGGAGCATTGCTGTCATTAATTTTTAAATGAGAGCTTTGGTCATATGATTATAACAAACCCACTACTATTTGGAGTATGGAGGAGTCCACATCCCTCCCTCAGTCTCTGGTAAGATGCTTATATGTGATGCCATTCAGTGGTCACATTAGGATTCAATATTTATGCCAAATAAAGGCAGCAGGGACAAATCATCCAAGAACAGCATCTCATCCAAAGAAGGCCTTGACTTTCTCCCTTGCACATATTTTGCAAGAGGAATACAAGAAAGGAAGGGACTACAGCTAAGTTTTAGATTTTCCCTTCTACATTGTATATGCCTTCCGTAATTCTAGGAACACTGATGCTCAGCTGTGCCCAGAAGTGAAGTTAAATGCATCAGAGCTTATCCAAACCATTTTGCTCAAATATTGCCCATGAGCGAGCAATTAGCAGGTCGTCAACAATTTTGATAGTTGCTTCAGGAAAAACAAAACAAACAAACAAAAAAAAGCACTTGAGCAGCTGATGCTACTCAGAAGATCAGCAACAGCAGTTGAAACAATCCTAAAGAAACTGCTTTAAAACTATTACCAAATCTGCAAGTGCATCAACAGATGAGGAAAAAGCAGCAAAAAGGAAAAAAATAGTGCAAAAAACTTTTAATCCTAAGCATTCAAAAATGAACAGCATAGGACCTTCTGAAAAAGGGATATTTACATAACAGTTACTTCTATTTACAGTTTAACACAGTGGCTTTTCTCCTTATACCGTAAGGTACGCGCTTCACAGCCTTTTGCTTCCTATCCGGAATAGGAAGCAATTTATTGTTTTGGAAGACACCCTGTTCAACGATGGAAGAAACTGTACCTTTCTTTGGAGGTGGCTCTTCCACAGTAGGCTTATCTTCATCAGTACTGCGCTTTCTTCCCACTTCCAACTCAGTTTTCTCTTGTTTCAGTGCTTTAACTGAAAGCACTGAAAATTGGCTGCTTTCAGTTCCTTTATTAGTGTTCTCTTCTGCCGGTTCTGCTTTAATGGTAGTTAAATGGTAGGTAGTCTTTTCCTGTATTGATATAAGATCAGTTACATTGAAGCTTAACAAAAGGAGCACTTAAGTCTCAGTAATCTTCTGTAGGCAAATATTTACACAAAACCATACAGCTAAAATATTTACCCGGTGACTCTATAGACATCAGTTACAAATTTCAATAGCAGACAGAACAAGTACACCTTCAGATAATGACAAGTGCAATACTCGGTAGAGTATACAAGGGAAAGCAAGAGCCTAGCAGGTTACAAAGTAAAAGACTTGCACACAATCAAGAGTTTACCAGTTTATCAAAGAATTTCCTGTTTCCAAGAAGTCAACAAAATTACAAACACGGTCAAAGAGCAAATGGTCAGCTCTCATACAAGTTCATCACATCACACTTCTGCTAAGCTGCTAAAATCACTTTCATCGTGACAGATAGAATCCAACCTTAAAGCTTAGTCAGCTCTGTCACGCATATTTTAGATTGTGTCCTTGACCACAAGTGAAGCTTCCTTACTTACAAGATGACGATTGTTAAGCCATGCTGGCACTGCCAAGGACTGATTATTCATCTTTAGTAACTTATGAAAAGAAAAGCCTCAGAAGTGTTCAGGCCACACAATCTCACAGATAGAGTTGGAGCCTTGTTCTTGGAAGAAGTAATAGGTGAGGACATGACTACTCATCACAGTCAGCTTTAACACCATGGAAATACTAAGTTGCAGTGATGCAGACAGTCAAAGACTAAGAAGGGTCAAGTTGCTAAGCTTACAAGGTTAGAGATCTGAGTGACAGAATTAACTATAAATGTTTTCAGAGCTACTTCAGGCTACCAAACATCAAAAAATGAACAAAAACCACCAGAAGTGGTATGCACACATACTTAATCAAGCTAGTCTTCACATATTCAGTAGCTCGCAGTACATTAGTCAGGATAAAGTTTTATGGACTGCATAGAACGTGGAGATATCCTGACCATTCATACTCGTACTTCCAACTCTACTCAACATACTTTTACTGTTGCTCTTCCTCTGATGTAGGAGTGTGAGGCAGGAGATAGTGGAACACACTGATATTTTTGTTGTTTGTGTTAACAACAACTACCTTCAGATAAATTTGAATTGTTTACAATTTCAAGCGAGTACCAGCTACATACAGAAAATCAGTTTTCCAAAATTGTGTTGATTACAAGCATAGAATTAGTGTTTTCCTTTTTTTGTATAAGGATATGGAGATGTGTAAAACTCACATAATCTTTTACTTTTTCTTCTAAATGAGATTTTAAGTCTTGTAGCTCTGTAATAATGTCATCTTTCTGCACCACGATGTCCATTAGCTCTCGAACCCTTTCATTTTGTGCATTCATTTTCTTGGAAATAAAAAATAAAAAAAATTCAGTCATCAGTTTCTAATGTAGTGTTAAGTAGCTGAATTACACAATGCATTAAAGGCAAATTCAGTTAAGCTAAGCTCGGTAAGAAATCTATTAATGGAGCCTACTGGAATAGCATTTTAAGCTACCACAAGTTGGTATTAAAACAATTTTACACAACATCTTCTTGATAAAGTTACCTCAGTTGCTTCTTTAAGTTGCTCAATAGACTCATCCAATTAAATCATCTGCATTTCAAAGTCTGTAACACACAGAAAAGGTTGTATTACATAAGTAGCCAATAGATAGTTTATTAAGTAATCAATTTTTCCAGATATTCTAACGTTTAGGTAGCTTTTGAACAGATTAATTAATTTGCATGTGGTCTTCACTTATTGGGAGTGATTCAAAAGTTTTCTATATTTCTTGGAACGAAAACATTGCATCAACAAGATATAAAGAAGAGTAGAGATTACAATATAAAAGTAAAAATCAAGATATAGACATTTAACCCCATACTTACAAAAGCGTAAAGCTGCTAGTTGCAGTTTAAAGGAGAGGGGGAAAAAAAGAAAAGAAATAACCAAAAACCGTGGAATTGCTGAACCTGAATATACACAAGGAACAAACTATCACTTATCTACAGGCTATGGTTCCAAAGGTAGAACATCTCCTCTAATTCCTACTCAAACTGGTTATTTCTCTTTTAGATTAATGAACTATTTCTGTCTTCTACCTTTCACATCGCATAACTCACCTTTGTTCTTCTGCATCAGCTCTTCTTCAGTTTTAAGTAGTTTGCTGTTTTTCTCTGTTAGCTCTTCTTTGGTCTCCATCAGTTCAAAGTTAGTTTTCTCCAGATGCTTTTCAAACCAGCCAGTATCTTCCTTCGGGTCCTCCAGGGATACAATGGAACTATGTGCTGCCTCAGCTTGCTCTTTAATATCCATGACATCATAATGCACAGAATCAAGAATGCCCTCAGGATCAACACAGGTATCAGGCACTATGCTATGTTCTCCACCCTGAAACGTAATTTATAATCAGTTAAAACTGGTGAATAGCTGACTACATAATAGCTGTTATTTCTACAGATAGTCTGGATAGCCACTATGAAGACAGCCATACAAGAAGTTTTTAATTTCAGCATCAAAACCCACCTCACAAATTCACATACAACATGACAGTGATTCGTATGGGGGGAAGATAAGTGGCATTCTAGTAACAGCTAATATATTTTATAGTATTTGATGACCACGCTCCCTTTTTTTTTTTTTTTTTTTTTTTAAATATTACCCCAGATTGATCTCCTTCAAATTTAACGTACAAGTTTGGACTCCCCTTTTCTTTGTATACAGCGTAAATTTTCATTTTGTGTTGCAGAAACAAGGAAAATGCCCAAATTCCCAAAGCTTTCTGAAACTGTTCTTAAGGCTCAGCAACTATTCCTGCTAGATGAAGAATAGATGTATCTTGCTCATCATACAGCAACACAGCATGCACTTCTTTGTAAACAGCCTTGTGTTGCTATAAGATGTGCCCATAACATTTAAATAGTAAAAAAGAAAATATTTAAGAAAAAAAAAAGAAAAATATTGAAGAAAAAAAAAAAGAAAAATACCAGGGTGTCATGGTTTAATAATTTTGTAATTTTGCTATCAGTATTCCACATCATAACATCATATAAAGCATGAATAATTTTACTGCTCCCGAACACTTGCAGTATATTGATGATATTGTCGTGTGGGGCCATACAGCAGCAGAGATTTTCAAGAAAAGAAAACAGATAATCCAAATTCTTTTGCAAGCTGGTTTTGCCATTAAGCGCAGCAAGGTGAAGGGGTCTGCCCAGGAAATCCAGTTCTTAGGTGTAAAATGGCAAGATGGGCATCGACACATCCCAGCAGATGTGACTGACAAAATCACTGCTATGTCTCCTCCCACCAACAAGACAGAGACCCAATCTTTTCTGGGAGTAGTGGGCTTTTGGAGAATGCATGTCCCAAACTACAGCCACATAGTGAGCCCTCTCTATCAGGTAACACGGAAGAAGAATA
The DNA here is from genome assembly GCF_054131305.1 of Coturnix japonica. Taxonomy (NCBI): domain Eukaryota; kingdom Metazoa; phylum Chordata; class Aves; order Galliformes; family Phasianidae; genus Coturnix; species Coturnix japonica. The sequence continues at coordinate 4,895,239 of NC_140689.1, forward strand.
ATTTCTCATGGGGTCCTGAGCAGCAGCAGGCTTTTGAGCAGATAAAACAAGAGATAGCCCGTGCCGTGGCCTTGGGGCCAGTACGGACGGGACAGGATGTGAAGAACATCCTCTACACTGCTGCTGGAGAGAAAGGTCCCACTTGGAGTTTGTGGCAAAGAGCTTCAGGAGAAACCCAAGGCCAACCCTCGGGACTTTGGAGTCGAGCATATAAAGGGTCTGAGGAGTGCTACACTCCAACTGAGAAGGAGATCTTAGCTGTGTATGAGGGGGTTTGGGCTGCTTCTGAAGTAGTTGGGACAGAGGTTCAGCTCCTTCTAGCACCTCGCTTGCCTGTGGCCCCCCTGTCATGGACACAGGTAGATTTTTGTTTAAACCGTGACAACTACCCAGAATGCAGCATAAGGGAATTTTTGCCTAGAACTCTGGAGGACTATTTGTAACTCAGAAAGGTCAGAGATAGAAAGTTCACACTGATTTCTGGGTCACCAGTCTCACCGTACATCAGCATTTTTGGTTTTTAAATGATACATAAAGTTCTCAATGGCACTGCTCTAGTCGGTAGCTCTTTCCCTTTCCGTGCAGCTTGCTCTGTGCATGGCTTGTGAACCGCTATTCAGGCCAGACAGCTGCAGCCCCAAAGACCTGCCATAAATGTACAAATTCTACCAGGATAATGTCTTCGTAGTGGAGAAACAGGATGCGCAGTCATATGGCTCTCACACATACCTTGTACAACCAGCTTGGCTCTGGACTGGGCATCACCAATGTCACAGGTGTACACGTCACTGTCACTTTTCTCCAGATTTTTTATGCTCAGCTGCAGGTCTTGTCCTTTCTGTGCCCTCTTGTATTTCCTGCCAGGCCTGAGCTCAGCAATGCCTTTCCTCCATATGACGAAGGATGCGGCTTTCTCGCTCTGACATGTAAAAAGTGCACTTCCACTTTCTTCAATTTTCACATCTGAAAGTTCCTTGATAAAGTAATTAGGTTTTTCTGGAAGGAAAAAAAAAAGGATGTGGGTGTAGGACAAAGGGATTTGTTACCCCAACAAGTCCCAAGCATACAGAGGTGTCTTGAATCTCCTTTGCCCTCATTTCAGAATATCACATAGAGATGCAAAGAGTCTAAGAAGACCACAGAGTCCACCCATTTACATAGGTTTGATAATTCCAGTAGATATCTGGAAAGTTCAATACCATTATACATGCGCTGGTAGGATCTCATCTGATCAACTGCATATAGTTTTGATTACACATATTCAATATAGACTAATTCAGATTGCCATCTTTTCTTGGCTCACTAACAACCAAGATCATAGAACCATAGAATGATCACAGAATCATAGAGTGGCCTGAGTAGGAAAGGACCTCAAAGAGCATCAAGTTTTAAACCCCCTGTCAAGGGGCCACCAACCACTAGACCAGGCTGCCCAGATCCACATCACACTGGAGAATCATTCGGTTTCCAGATTATTTTAAGGAAAAGATTTTAATCCATCATATTTTCTGAAAACTAAGAATTGATCCTGCTCAAGGAAACAGAAGAGAAAAACATCACCCACAGGCTGCAGATATTTACCTCGACTTCTCTACATGCCATCCCCAGTGTGCTTTTCAACTCACCTTGCACAGTGACCCTGGCTTTTGTTATGGAGTCCTCTGTCTCACAGGGGTACTCCCCACTGTCCTTGGCAGTAGAGTCATGGATGATCAGAATGGCCCCACTTCCCTCCTGCTGCAAGTCGTACTTCTGGCTTTTTCTGATTGCTTTGCCATCCTTGTACCACCTGATGTTCAAATCCGGTTTTGACAGCTCACAGCTCAGGCTGATGTCCTGCCCTGCTGCTGCTGTCTTATCCTCCAGCTGTTTTGAAACCTCAGTAGGTTTTCCTGGAAGAAAACATTGCTTTTTGAGTAACATACACTTAGGGTAGGATGCCTCTCTCAAAATACATGCATCTACATGCTGGAGATAAGTTAGAGAGGCACTTGCAACAGACGCCATCCTACAGCCAGCAGTAATCTGCAAAGTACAGACAATAGAATTCCAGGCAGCATTTATTCTCTCTTAAATCTACCCAATTGAGGATGATGAACCATGTCTGAAAACTGCCTCTTTCTTCTCTCCACTCATCACACTGGGAGCCTCGGATGATACTCTCAGATGCACATGTTCTAGATAGGAATTTGTTGTACAGCTAGATGATGTGAAGGCCATCCCTTCAGCTTATACTTAGAGGATATTTGCTCCCACAGTTCCCTCAACAGATCATTCCTGATTTACTGTTAATGGAACAAGCTGTAGTGAGATGCCCATTTCCAACACTACCCCAGTGCTTTGGGTAGTTCTCACATTTGTGTAAAAAGTTTCCTCCTTTTACTTATTTTTAAGAGAAATTCTCAGTGCTTCGAGGTTCAAGTAGAAGGTTGCTATTCACTTTAACCATATTATGAGTTAGCTCTCACGACAATCTTATCAGAAGACAGTTGAAGGAATCAGACCCCAGAATCTCACCCATCTCATTACCTTTCACAGACAGAGAGGCTTTGGAGGTTAGACCACGGGCAGTAAAAACGACTTCCCCAGCGTCAGTAGGAGTCACACTTTTGATAATGAGAGTATATTTCCGACTCACGTTAGAAGCTTTAAATCGCCCACCACTTTCCACTCTGCTTCCATTCAGTGTCCACTTGAACTCATCAATGCTTTCATGGGACGGAATACATTCAAAAGTGCAATCTTCTCCCTCCTGGATTTCAGTGTTTTTCAGCCGTTTGGTAATGCCACTATTCAGCTCTGGAAGGTAAGAGATAGGTTAGTATGAGGTTTATATGGAGAAAAGGCATTTGTGACTGACATGAGTAGCAGTACTGGTGTTTGAACTCAGGATCTGCAGATCATGGCTGCGTTCCTTACTGATGTATTCTCTAAGACATTCTCCACTCAGAATTACCAGAAAGCTATAAAAAAAAAAAGAGACGTGAATCTCTTGTCTTTGCTCTGGAAGAACTACAATTAGAGCAGCTCAGTCCATGGAGCAGAATGAAGATTCAATGAGCTACAGAGGGAACAACCTAACAGAGAGGACAACTCTAGGATGCTGCGTGAGAAAAAGGGTTTTGCCTATGACAAGAAATTAAATGTTTCTATTAGCTCATTTGTTACCATCCTACCCCTACTGGTGTTCAAACCATTTCTCCATTTTAGGGATGTTTAGAAAGGAAATATTTCCAGGACATTCTTGATGTGTTTGGTGATTTTCATGGCAAAATGAGATACATTTACATCAAAAGCAATGGGAATTTTCCAGACATCACTGTGCTAAATTGCAGTAATACACTTCTATTGTAGAAACTATTAAGGCTCGTGGGGGAATAGGTGTAAGACACTGAATGTGCTTTCAGCACTCCTTTACTTTCCACAGTACTTACCCTGAATGCCGACCTTTGATTTGGCAACATCACGGACAATATCACAGGTATAGAAACCTGCATCTGACTTCTCGAAGTCATGGATAAGGGGATATAGGGTCTTCCCAGACTGTACCAGCTCATACTTGTTGCCAGAAGTGAGCAGAACACCGTCCTTCTTCCACACTGGTTTGACCTTCTCTTTAGAGACTTCGCATTCCAATTTAATCACACCCCGCTCCTCACCAAAAACATCATCCAAGGACTTCATGAAGACAGCAGGCTTCTCTGCAATTAAAAGGGCAAAACAGAACAATGTGATACAGAAGTTGAGACATTTCCAGTTGCTTTCAGATTTTTAAAGAGGGATAAATAAATCTTTACCAGCACTGACGACACCAATATAGAACCTAAAGCGGTTTCATGTCTGTTGACTGAATGCACTTTATGTAATTCTGAACTAATCAGTAGGAGAATACAGGGAACAGGAGGGACAGCCTGCATTGCCTTGGGTGGGACTGATATCATATGAAGTAATTGGGATGCAGCTCTTCTAAAGCTGGAGAGCTGGCATTGCCCTCACATGGAGCAGAGCTCATACAGCAGGCCACAGGATTAAGAGGATAAGCTGCTGAACACTTTTGATTTTCCTGTTTTATTGACTCCTTTTATCTCTCTTCTATTTCACACATCAGATGTTTATACTGGGGAAAAAACTTCCACCAAATGCAAAAGAAAGGAGAAAGAGGAAATCCTTCAAACTCTGAGCGCATAGAGTAAAAGAGCTTAATTGCTGGGGAGAGCAGATTAGAATCACAGTATCCTTAGAATTGGAAGAGACACTTAAAGGCCATCTAGCCCAGCTCCCCTGCAATAAAAAGGGACATTCACAGCTAGATCAGGTTGCTCACAGCCTGGTCATTAGTCATCCCAGAGGGAAAACACACACTGAATGATCTCTCCCTGCAGTCATAAATCCTTGGAGACAACAGCATTGACACTGCATGTTACTGAAGCAGTAAAAGAAACTGCTCTTGTAACTCTCCTTGTGGTAAATAAAATGATGATAAAAAGCAATGGAATGCTTTGGCAGGACACCAAAACCATCCTCCTTCGTTGATATCTGCTGCAATGGAACCTTCCACTGGAAGAAAGCCTCTGATGACTTGTCACCCCATAGAGGTCAGCTTTAGAAGCAGGATTGCTGCACAATAGAATGAACTGGAGCTCCTTAGCATCTCTTACATCCAGGAGGGGTGTGATCAGACCCACCTATCACCTTCAGGTGCGCTTTTTGACACCTTGTCTGACTTCACTGTCACTGTGCCAGCATCCTCAGGCTTAACCTGCTTCATTGTCAGTGTGCAGCAATTGCCAACGTTCTTGATGTCATTGTAATTGTTGGTGTAAAGGAGGTTGCCATTCAGGAACCATTCCATGTCCTCGTCATTATGGGACAGCTCGCAGGAGAAGACAGCAGAGCTCTCTTCTTCAATTTCTACATCCTGCAGGTGCTTCGTTACTTCTACATTGCGGGCTGTGGGGAAACAAGGTGAACTGTTACCACTGTTACTATAAATCATACTGGGATGTGGTAGAATGGTTGGACTAGATGATCTTTGTGTAATCTTCTCAGTGAAGATTATACATTTATAAAGTTAGCAGGAGAGAACGGCAGAAATCAACCCCAAGAAGAGAAATCTGAGGTGAAATAGGACATGGAAGAGGCCACCCTCCTTGCTCATACCTTCAGCTGTCAGCGTGGCCTCAGTCTCTGCAATTCCTGCCTTGCACTTGTACACACCAGCATCATCGGGCTTCAGCTTCAGAATCTGGAGCTCTGCTGAATGCTTATCCCTCTTGATCTTGTACTTCTCAGAGGGCTCGATGGGTGTGTGGCCCTTGAACCATTTCACAACCTTTGGAGAAGGCCTGAAGTCACAGGACAGGATGACAGAATGATGTTCCAAAGCTGTCTTGTCCTCCAACTTCCTGGTGATTTCTATATGGTAATCTGCAAAGCAGGGGTGGAAGAGAAGAAAGGATGAGGACAATTGGAAGAAGAGGAAAGTCTCTTGCGTGTATTCCATTCCAATTAATGTCAAGTTCACAATGGTTCTTTGAACGACTCTAAAGATAAAACAAACGATTGTCTATAGGGAATGCCATTGACTACATTTCTATAAAGTAATACTGTATATTATCTACCAAATGCAAGGTCCAGCTCTTGTTCTGTGCTTATTAAATTGCTCCAAATTGTTGAGGCTTTTATTCAAATAAGAGTGAGTTGAAAATATAACAAATACTTCAGGATGTGAATGGAGACTCTTACGCTGGGGACAACAGCAGATAAAAAGCCTGCAAGTTTCTTTCAGATGAAATCAATGACAAACTGCATCAAATTTAGGTGCTACCAAACTTAACCTTGTCTAGTTCAGAAATACAATTAATTTCACCTGATTTGACTTCTTTGGTATAGCCAAGGACAAAACCTCAGCTCTGTAGATCTGAATAGTAAGCACATCACAGCTATTCAAACAGATCTTTTACTGAGATGCAGCTGTCTCATTTAGTGTCCAACGACTTTGAACTGGAAATGGAGCAGACCCTCCAGACACACACACAGTATTTCAAAGACCCCAGTGAAGGAAGGCTGTACGTTAATTAATTCTTCATCTTCATGATGTAAACCAAGCCAGGATATGTTACCTCTGACAAGCAGATTGGCTGTGGATTTGGATTTGCCAATTGAGAACTGAATGGTGCTTGTCATATCAGTGGTGGTTTTCAGTATGGTCAGCCGGTGGATGGTGCCTTCTTGCTGCATAATCAAGTTTCTGCCAGCCTGTAAGACTTCCCCATGTAGATACCACTTGGGAGGTTTCACAGAAGGAATGGATATCTCGCATTCAAATTTGGCTTTTTCAGGCTCAGTCACATAGTCATCACACAGCTCCTTTACTAGATTAATGGATTGCTCTTTAAGAAGGATGGAACAAGAGAAAGCAGAGATTTAGAAGGAATGTAAAAAACCTTTACATTATCACCCTACTTAGTCATGTCAGCATTACTGCACATGAACACTACACCTATCAGCTCAGAATGCCTTGAAACATCATTAAAAAATAATAGAAAGAAAAGAATGTTGTTAAGAAGTCAGTCAATAAAATTGACAACCTGAAAAGAGCCCAGATCTTCTGATTCCCAGTCCAACATCTAAATCAAACCATGACCTTCCCATCCCAATATCAAACTCCTCGCATTACGAAATGGAAAAGAGGTTCAATGAAACACGGACATTGATAATTACTTTGGTTAAATACAGCAACTTAGCTCTGAACAACAAGTTTTCTCCTAGTAAAGGTCTCTGTAGCTCAAATGTAATGACTCTACTTAGGAGAAATTCATTTTCCAGGAAGTTCTTGCCCTTATAATTGTAACAGTGGTAAAGCTGGGGACTGAACTCTTAAGTAGTGTGCTAATTCAAATGTCTCCCTTTTCTTTGTAACACTTAACATCATATATGTATACCCTAACATTGTATATATTAAAAAAAAAACACAAAATCCAGTGCTCTTTTCAAACAGCAAGAGAAAATGAAGAAAAAGTCAAGCTATGTTTTTTATCCCTCAACGTTCAAACACAAATCTGAAGTCTAAACATAGAAAATCAACCTCCTAAGAAAATAATCTGTTTTACTTAGCAAAAGTAAATTCCAAAAGAGAAGCTGGATATTTTGTGGGCAGAAAGGTAGGTAGGTAGGAGTTTTTATTTCTGTGAAAGGTCCTGGTGGTGTTTAACTTCCTTGACATTAAAGCAAAGGATGTTAGCTCGTTTATAATATAAGATAATTTAATCAAAATCGTCATCAGAAGCATAATTACCTTTAACTGTAAGATGGACACAAGATTCACGAGATTCTGCCTTTTCTGCTACAGATTTTATTTCTGCTGCATCTTTGACTTGGACACGTGTGTAAGTCAGCGAGTAGCTCTTTCCTGAAGCAGAGAACCACAGAGTCACTAAGGCTGGAAAAGACCACTAAGGTCATCTAGTCCAACCGCCAACTCATCCCTACCAAACTGTGCTCTTGAGAGCAAACCCACAACTACACTTGGCTTCCTTGAGCAAAGAGCTCTGAGGCACATGGCCAGGCTGAGCATCATCCATCTGGTTTCACAGCATCACTGCCTGTTCTCTCATGTCAATGAAACCACCCATTCCCCCATATTTAGATTACACATCTAAATATGGCTTCTACAAGGACTGACCAAATGTGGCCGTCGTCACCTTCAAAGTACCTGATACAGAAGGATCACACTCACTGTCAGACAAAACCTCTCTGGAGAGGTGAACTGACTGCCCTGTTCACCCCCACTTTGGAAATAACTGCACTCATTTCCTACCTGCTCCCGGCAGTGTGGGATGGTGGGATAGCATCACACTTCCCACACTAAGCATCCCACCATGTCACTTGTTCCACCCTAACCTCAGTCCCAAAACAAAAGGGGAACTCCCTTCTGAACCCTCTTCACTTCATTTCAGATGTCTTAAATGCTTGATCTCCAACCCACCCCCCACTCAGGAGAAAGATCCCCCTCTTACACCCTACCATCTTGCTGCATTCTGATGTTGTCATCAGCCTTCAGCTTGTTGTCATCTTTGTACCACTGGCTCTGAACCTCATCGTGTGAAATCTCAGACAAAAGGTGCACTCCCATATTCATTCACTTCCACATCTTCCAGTGGTTTAACAATCTTGATATCTCCAGCTGTGAAACAGTAGAGATATATTTGTCAGGGTATTTCCAGAACTGAGTGCAGCATCTTTTCCTTACACATATTTGCATACAAAATAAGTAGGATTATGTTTTATTCTAAACCATCATCCATTCCTGAGTCATTTCTCTCTTCAACACAGTCAATGCATTATTGCCCTTGAACTTAAAGATAGACTTACTAGCTACAATGGAGCTCCCTGCAAACAGTTTTCATGGAAACCAGAATCTCATTTATTCTAAAACCTTTCAAGCAAAATTAAGGGTAGAAAAACAATAGAACTGACTGAATCTTTAAGGTCATTTAGTTCCAGTCCCCCTGCTATAGGCAGGGACACCTCCCTCCACACCAACTCTTCTCCTCAGGGTCAAGGCTTCTCTCAAATCATTCTCCTCTAAGCCTGTGCCTGTGCTTGGGATTGCCCTGACCCAGGTGCAGGGCCTTGTACTTGGCCACACTCAAGTTCATGAGGCTGCCAAGGGCCCACCTCTCCAGCCTGTCCAGGTCCCTCTGAGTAGCATCCCTTCCCTCTAGCACATCAACAGCACCGCTCAGCTTGGTGTCATCTGCAAACTTGCTGAGGGTTCATTTGATTCCACTGTCCGTGTTGCCTACAAAAATGTTAAATAACACTGGTCCCAACACCACCCTCCACCTGGACACTGAGCTATTGACTGCTGCTCTCTGAGTGTGACCATCCAGACAGTTCCCTATCCTGCAACTGGTCCATCCATCAAAACCATTTTTCTCCAGTTTGGTGACCAGGATGTCATGCAGGACGGGATCAAATGCTCTGCACAAGTCCAAGTAGATGATGTCAGTTGCTCTCCCATTATCCACTGATGCTGTTACTCCATCATGAAAGGCCACCAAGTTTGTCAGGCATGGCTTGACCTTGAGGAAGCCATATTGGTTACCACCAATCTCCTCATCTTTATTTTCCAAACTATGCCAAGGAGAACTAGACAGAACTCTACAGTGTCGTGTCACTACAAACCTGTCTGAATCATTGGCTTCTCTGCATGCTCATCACTAGTCTCTCCTTAGCTTGTGTGCCCACAGTGTATGGGGAATGTCAGCCACAAATCTTACCTAGGGGACGTCTTTGCTTCAAAATCCCTTGAACATCACACAATCCTTTTTAACTATCCAGGTCTGCACTTATTTATGTCAGAATCAGACCATATTTCTGTGCTGCTATTTCCCTTTCCTTCTGAAGGGCCTGGATACAACTTGGATTAACCTCAGGAGCAGAGTTCCTGCATAAAACAGCCTGTACTGAAACAGCAACCCAACCTGGTTGCAGACTGAGAGAGAAAATGAGAGTTCACCACCTGTGAATAATGAGACTTCTCTTATTTCCCTGGGAAGTAATGCCCACTTTTTTACTTTGACAGAGCTCCTTCCCATCCTAGAAGGGAAAATATCAAGTCAAATCTACATTAGTCCTTCCATCTCTGCACTGAGTAAAGGCAGCCTTCACATCTATGCTTAATTCACCCAATTCCCTAGAATTAATGGAACTGTGCTTACTGGCACATATGCTGAAGCTTAAGCACAGTGCAGTGTTTTCAACATGTAGGAATGGCTATAGAACATGCATAAATTCTGGCTGACATATGACAGCTTAAAGCACTGCAGAGGACTGTTAACAAGCCCGTTTGGACATCACCTTGAATAAATGATGTTATCCCTGTCACGGGTTACTTAGATTTACCTATGCCCGTGACAGGGGAAGCCACCCCACGCCCCCCCCGGGGCCTGGAAAGGAGGGGGAAAAGGGGAGTGGGATAAAACAGCGACAATCTAAGGAGGAAAAACTTATTTTACTAAATATGATATCGAAATACAAGATAACACAATATAATATAATTAAGGCTAACAAAATCGAACGAAACAGAGAGAGAGAGAGAATCTCCGAAAACCGAGAGGCCTACTGTGAACTCTAGGCGACACGGCTGGAACGCTTCCCACTCTCCGAGAAGTTCGAGAGAAGAAGGAGGGCACTCCAGCCTGGGAACGAGATTATATAGAGTCCTGGTCCCGTGACTTATTGTTACTCCTGTTGTTCTCTGGGATATGTAGTCTTCTTCTGTGGACTGCACATTCAACAGAAGTATCCATACTTGACATGATGTTATGATGTGGAATACTGATACTGATAGCAAAATTACAAAACCATGACATTCCACCCCTTATTCTACATTATTACATCATGGTTAATATATACATATATATACATATATATACACGTATGTAAAATTGTGATAGCTAAATAGTAGAATTGCATGTAACATAACTAAATGTACAACTATAATAACTAAAATACACTACACATGCAAACATATATATATATATAGATACATAAAATTATTGACTGCACTCCCCCAGCATCAAATTCCCTTGTGGCACACATTGAACATCCCCATCCTTCTGCATTACCCACCAAGTGCACCCAGGTCCCTGGGCAAAGACAGTTCCACGGATAGGTTTGCCCTTTTCAGAAGCTGGAAGGACCCAAACAGCTTTTCCCAACATGTTCTTTACATGTATAACAGGGACCTTATCTCCTTCTACAGTGTGTAGGGGGCTAGATTGACTAGGACCATCACGATTGACAGATCCTCTAGTATTGACCAGCCAAGTGGCTTCTGCCAGATTCTTCTCCCAGTGCTTAAATGTTCCACCACCCATTGCTTTCAACATAGTTTTCAACAACCCATTATATCGTTCAATTTTACCAGAAGCTGGTGCATGGTAGGGAATATGATAAATCCACTCAATGCCATGATCTTTGGCCCAAGTATTTATAAGAGAATTTTTGAAATGTGTCCCATTATCAGATTCAATTCTTTCTGGGGTGCCATGTCGCCACAGGACTTGTTTCTCAAGACCTAATATGGTGTTTCGAGCAGTTGCATGGGGTACTGCGTATGTTACAAGCCACCCAGTGGTTGCCTCTACCATAGTGAGTACATGACACTTACCACTGCGAGATCGTGGCAAGGTGATATAATCAACCTGCCACGCCTCCCCATATTTATACTTCTGCCATCGCCCTTCCTCCCAGAGAGGTTTCATCCTTCTGGCTTGTTTAATTATGGCACATGTTTCACAATCATGAATAACCTGCGCAATAGCGTCCATGGTTAAGTCCACCCCTCGGTCTCTGGCCCACTTATATGTTGCGTCTCTTCCTTGATGGCCTGAGGTCTCATGAGCCCATCGAGCTAGAAATAATTCACCCTTATTCTGCCAATCCAAGTCGATTTGAGCCACCTCAATTCTAGCAGCTTTATCTACCTGATGGTTGTTTTGTTGTTCTTCAGTAGCCCGACTTTTGGGCACATGTGCATCCACATGACGCACCTTTACAACCATATTCTTTGTTCGGGAAGCAATGTCCTTCCATAGTTCAGCGGCCCAAACAGATTTTCCCCTCCGTTGCCAGTTATTATGTTCCCACCGCTGTAACCACCCCCATAAGGCATTTGCCACCATCCATGAGTCAGTATAAAGATACAGCATTGGCCACCTCTCCCGTTCAGCAACATCTAAGGCCAGCTGGACAGCTTTTACCTCTGCAAACTGACTTGATTCTCCCTTACCTTCAGTGGCCTCTGCAACCTGTCGTGTGGGGCTCCACACAGCAGCTTTCCATTTGCGATGCTTCCCTACAATGCAACATGATCCGTCAGTGAATAGGGCATATTTCTTTTCATTTTCTGGTAATTCGTTGTATGGTGGGGCCTCTTTAGCACGTGATACCTCTTCTGCTGGTGATGTTCCTAACTTTTTATCTTCAGGCCAGTCCATGATTACCTCTAGGATTCCTGGACGATTGAGGTTTCCCATTCGCGCTCGCTGTGTAATCAGCGTAATCCACTTGCTCCAGGTGACATCGGTAGCATGATGGGTGGAGGGAACCTGTCCTTTGAACATCCAGTTCAGCACTGGCAGTCGAGGTGCCAAAAGGAGCTGTGTTTCAGTCCCGACTACTTCGGAAGCAGCCCGAACCCCCTCATACGCGGCTAAGATCTCCTTCTCAGTTGGAGTGTAGCACTCTTCAGACCCCTTATATGATCGACTCCAGAATCCCAGGGGTCGGCCTCGGGTCTCTCCCGAGGCTCTTTGCCACAAACTCCAAGTGGGGCCTTTCTCTCCAGCAGCAGTGTAGAGGATGTTCTTTACATCCTGTCCAGTCCGTACTGGCCCCAGGGCTACAGCACGGGCTATCTCTTGTTTAATCTGTTCAAAAGCCTGCTGCTGCTCAGGGCCCCATGCAAAATCATTCTTCTTCCGCGTTACCTGATAAAGGGGGCTTACAATGAGGCTGTAGTTTGGAATGTGCATCCTCCAAAAGCCTACTGCACCCAGGAAAGATTGTGTCTCTTTCTTGCTAGTTGGTGGAGACATGGCAGTGATTTTGTCGATCACATCTGCTGGGATGTGACGACGTCCATCCTGCCACTTTATACCTAAGAACTGAATTTCCTGGGCAGGTCCTTTTACTTTGCTTCGCTTAATAGCAAAGCCAGCTTGTAGAAGAATCCGGATTATCTGCTCTCCTTTTGTGAAAACTTCTTCTGCTGTATCGCCCCACACAACAATGTCATCAATGTACTGCAGGTGTTCAGGAGCACCACCCTGTTCCAGTACAGTTTGGACCAACCCATGGCAAATGGTTGGGCTGTGTTTCCACCCCTGGGGCAAACGGTTCCAAGTATACTGAATGCCCCTCCAGGTGAAGGCAAACTGTGGCTTGCATTCTGCGGCCAAAGGAATAGAAAAGAAGGCATTGGCAATGTCAATGGTGGCATACCATTTGGCTGCTTTTGACTCCAGCTCGTACTGGAGTTCCAACATGTCCGGCACAGCAGCGCTCAATGGGGGTGTGACCTCATTCAGGCCACGGTAGTCTACTGTCAGCCTCCATTCTCCACTGGCTTTACGCACTGGCCATATGGGACTGTTAAAAGGTGAGTGAGTTTTACTGATCACTCCCTGATTCTCCAACTGGCGAATCAAATCATGAATGGGGAGCAAGGAATCCCTGTTGGTGCGATACTGCCGTCTGTGCACTGTCTTTGTAGCAACCGGTACCTGCTGCTCTTTTACTCGTAGCAGCCCCACAACAGACGGGTCCTCTGACAGGCCAGGCAAAACAGACAGCTGCTTAATGTTGTCCATGTCTACAGCAGCTATCCCAAAGGCCCATCGATACCCCTTAGGATCCTTGAAATGCCCCCTTCTGAGGTAATCAATACCCAGTATACATGGAGCCCCTGGGCCAGTCACAATAGGATGTTTTTGCCAGTCTTTGCCAGTGAGGCTTATTTCAGCCTCCTGCACAGTCAATTCTTGAGAGCCCCCAGTCACTCCAGAAATATGGATTGATTCTGTCCCTTCATGACTGGAGGGCATTAGGGTGCACTGTGCACCGGTATCCACCAGCGCCTTATATTCCTGTGGTTCTGATGTGCCAGGCCATCGAATCCACACAGTCCAATAAACTCTATTATCCCTTTCCCTCCCCTGACTGAGGGCAGGGCCCCTCTATTGGTTACCTGTGATGACTGGAGCAACTCCACTGGTGGTTGGTATGTCTAGCAGTTCTTTCACCCGTGCTCGTAGTGCAGAAGTAGGCTGATCATGCCACTTCCTCATGTCTTCTCCACGGTCACGTAGGTAGCGCCACATGGAAACACGCGGTGCAATCGTACTGTTGTTCTTTGCTCGAGCTGGGAAGCGTGTGCGTTTAACAGCTGAGACTTTTGATGATGCAGGTGGGGAGTAGGACTGGACTAGTTTGATCAGATCCTTCATTAGACCTGGTGGCCCGTACGAGGATTGACCTTCATCAGTTGTTTCTGATACTATTACAGGATCATTACAATTAGTTGATGGAAACAATTTCTTGCACATTTCATCTACTCGGTTTTCTAGCCGTGAGATGGCAGAAACTGCAGCATGCAGTTGGGGGAGCTGCTGATCGATGGTTTGAAGCATTATAATCAGCTCAACAACTCGGGGCCATCTGTCCACGAATCCTTTAGATCCTGATACCAATGACTGTGCAATTCTCTCTGGTGCTGTACTTGTGATTTTCTGCCACATGTCAGGATCGGCCCTCACTCTCTCAGGGTCAAGTTCGCTTGGATCAGGGCTGTACAACATTTTCGCCATGGCCAATTCCCTCAGGCGCTGAATACCTTTTTGGACGGTATTCCAACTATCAAATTTAGGCTTCAAAGCATCCTTATAGGGGTACCTTTCTCTCACGGCTTCTAACAGCCGCAACCAGAGAGTGGCAGCTCCATATGAACATCTGCTAATCCCTCTGTCGATACCTGCATCTTGGGCAATGCTTCCTAGTTGGCGAGCTTCATTACCATCTAGAGACAAGCTGTTGGCCCCGTTGTCCCAGCAGCGAAGCAACCAAGCAAGGATACCTTCATCTTGACGCCGTGTGAACTCCTTTCTTGAGCCTTGGATTTCAGTCAGCTTCAGAGGTCGACAATAGGTGATTTCCTCCTCATCATCAGTCTCTTCTTCATGCCTCTTGGTTTTTGCCTTTGCTTTTTTCGGTACTGCTCCTTGCCCGGCACCTGGGTCTTCTGCTGCCCCCCCCGTGCTTCTCCTTCTTTTCGTTCTAGACGCATGGACATCCGTTTCCATTTCTTCCCTTCCACAGGGGCAACTGATATTGCTACTGATGCCTCCTGTGACTGATCAGAATTAACTTGGGCTTGAATCTCAGATCGGAAACTCTCTCTCTCCAGAATAGTATGATACAAAGCACGGAATGCATAAGCCAAACCCCACATAAGGTTTACCTCCTTAGATCTCTGACCCAAATGCTCACTTAATTTCTTAGGGTCCCTTAGGTGTTCAAGAGTGAAATCCCATGACACTGTGGGTCCCCATGCTTCTAAGACTTTTCCTAAACCTTTCCATATTCCCTGCCAGTCATCATTCTCTGGTTCTGGAGGAGACTTCCGCATAGAACGAATGCATAGGAACATATATGCATGCATTGATAGTGATAACATGAATGCAAGTATGAACCCTATCTCAGTTATTGAATAGCGTGTGGAAATCTCAGAGTACAACCTAAATAAAAAGGGTTTTTTTAGCCTGTACAATGAATTAAACATGGTGGTGTTTGTAAAATTGCCTGTTCCATCTGGGATGCAAGTATTTGTAAAATTGCCTGTTCCATCTGGGATGCAAGTGTTTGTAAGATTCACAATTCCATCTGGGGTGTAGATGCCAAAATTCTGACCATACCACATCTCGTAAAAGTACCAGGCAGGTGTCTCCATCAGTATCCACCTTATTAGGCTATATACCTGCACAATTCCACAACACCAAATTATGGTGTTAATAGTTGACCAATACTTTAAGAATATCATAATTGCTTTCAATCCCTTAAACAGAGCAACTGGGATGAAGAGTGGATTCATAGCTGGCAGGCTCTGTAAAAGTCAGAGCTAGCTAGCTTTGCTCAAAGGGAGAAAGAAATCCCTTTGTTTTCTACACAAAAGTTAGATAGCAATGCTGAGAATGTGCAGCAGCCCTTAATGTTGACAATTTGTCTGGTATTTCAAGGTCATGTTCTCCGTGAGCAGCTACGGAAAGATAGCACTCCCAACACTCCCGTAACGAAGCTCTTTAAGAGCAAAGAGAGAGTCGTTCTAAAAGCTAAAAAGCTCTATGCCCGCATTCTCCACCAAAAATCTGTCACGGGTTACTTAGATTTACCTATGCCCGTGACAGGGGAAGCCACCCCACGGCCCCCCCCTGGGGCCCAGAAAGGAGGGGGAAAAGGGGAGTGGGATAAAACAGCGACAATCTAAGGAGGAAAAACTTATTTTACTAAACATGATATCGAAATACAAGATAACACAATATAATATAATTAAGGCTAACAAATCGAACGAAACAGAGAGAGAGAGAGTCTCCGAAAACCGAGAGGCCTACTGTGAACTCTAGGCGACACGGCTGGAACGCTTCCCACTCTCTGAGAAGTTCGAGAGAAGAAGGAGGGCACTCCAGCCTGGGAACGAGATTATATAGAGTCCTGGTCCCGTGACTTATTGTTACTCCTGTTGTTCTCTGAAATATGTAGTCTTCTTCTGTGGACTGCACATTCAACAGAAGTATCCATACTGGACATGATGTTATGATGTGGAATACTGATAGCAAAATTACAAAATTACAAAACCATGACATCATCTCTTCAGCTACAGTAGTTTTTCTCAGGGCAGTTAGATGCAGTCATGCTCCTCTGGATTTGGTGTGTTAAATCCATGCTGCATGGCAGCAGTCGGTGCAATACAAAGGTGTTCTGTGTGCCACAGCATTTCTCCAGGGGCTGCCAAAGGTAGAAGCACAACACAGCACCATCCTTCTGACAGTAATGTCTGTGAGTGTTAGACATGTGAGCACTGCATCATCCCCAGCGTGTCAGTGCTTTTCCACACCAACCTGACTCTCACACTCTCTGCACTGAATGTAACTCTGCTCTTGTGGAGACAAATGCTTTCTGTCACATCCTCCATCCCTGCAACCATTTGCCGGTAGGCAGCTCTTGCAGAAGAATCAAGCAGCAGAACCTTTTGCTCACCCTACAGCATGCAAATGCTATGAAAGCAGAAATAACCTGGCATGCTCGGGGTCTGCAAGGCTGCACAGATGGGAGAGGTAGATTGTGTTTTTGCAGTGGAAGTTTCCAGTATTTTCAGTACATAGTGTAGGCCCTAACTGAATGTATAACCCTCTTGTAAAACAGCTGTATAAGTAGTTTTTCCACCAAGAAAGTTGCTGAACAGAGTTAAGTTCAGACTGGGGGCATTCTGACATGGGTAGAATTGAGACAAGCACAAGATAAATACACAGGGTGGGTAGAGCCCAGCACAGCACAGAATGAATGTACTGACTTTTGGAAACACTGCCCTTCTCTGTCCGCAGAAAAGTACAAGGCAGACCTAAAAACAAGAGGTTGGTAATTGACCTTATATGGAAATAAATCCTAGCAACAGTCTCGAGGAGACTGTGAGCCTGAGATGCTCAACCAATGAGAGCCATGAGAGCATCACCTGCATTGGGTTTAGGGAATAGAACAGAATTGATTTAACTGACTGGTGTGCAGTTTCTCCCTTGCCAACAGGGGATGTGCGCGCAGTATTGCAGTAATGAATAAGCACTGCTGCTGTCGCTGCCATCATTGCCTAACTAGAAATCTTTGACTTTGAGAGTTTCTCACACAAGGGGAGAGGGTAAGAAAGTAAAGAGGCACAGAAAACTAAGGGAAACTGCTATTCTTTATCTTATCTATAAAAATTGATACAATCGATGCTGTCGTGATTTTTTTAAATTATTTTTAATTTTTACCCAATGTCGGTTAGATTGTTTTAAAATATCCACACACCAAAATCTGACTACCAAGCAAATTTAATGAAAATGAAATGAAGGTGAGTTAGTGGAAAGCACAAGGCCAAATTATATTAGGCTCTAGCAAATTTACAGGCAGTCACTGCACGAAGAGGTAGATCTGAGTTGCACATTATATGATTCCCAACAAAGATTAAGGAAATCTGAAGCTTTCAATATATTTATTTTTATTCATTTTTCATTTCATTTTTAAACACCTGACCCAGACCCCAACCCTCACAGGAGCTGTAAAGATAACAGCATTAACCCACAATGTAACTCTAATCCTAACCCTTACCCTGATTCTAAAATCGTCCCTAACTCCAAATGTAACAACAAAAATGATGCTAGAAGTTTGTAGCAAAAGGAACCTTAACCCTGATCATAATCCAAAAAAAAAATCATTATGGTAACAATAATCTTTACCTTAAGAGTAATATCAATCAGAGCCCAGATGATGCCTGCATCCAATCAGAAGCATGCTTTGTATTATTTAAGAGTTGTATTTTTTCCAATGAACTCTCTCTATTATCACGTTTATAAAGTAACAGAGTCTGTTCTTTTTCTCCTGACACTATGCCTTACTCCTGACATCCACTGGAAATCCTAAGGGTATCTCTAGCCTCAGTGTTAATGGGACGCTAACAACAATCCCAACAGCCTTAAAAATTCTGGTGGTGTGAAAGAGGTGCTGCCTTGCACATGCTGGGCAGTCCCATTGCCTGTTAAATGCAGGCGGCAGCGTAGAAACATGATGCCCGTGGTCAGAATGCCCTGTGGCAGATCCTGGCACTGGAGAACTGACCGGAGAACCATGAGAGAACTGACAACAAATCACTCGACATCAGAACCGACCCAGTGGTTATTTACAAGCCTTGGGTGACCCAGACAGGATCTCAGAGTGGTGAATGTAGGTACAGAAGTTGTTACTACTCTGTTTTCTTCTAAAAGCTGCTCAGCTGCTTTGCGTTTCAGACCATCCCTGGCTTCACTGTGTGCATCTGTCCAATTGATACCTGGTGTTTTTTTTTCATCTCAGATGTTGGGGGGGGGGGGCCGGGGTGGTGGTGGGAAAGGGACATCAATTCAATTACTCATTTATTTATTGACAGAGATTCACATTTGCTACGTTTGGAGAAGTTTTTATTTGTTTGCTGTGGTTTGGTGTTTTCTTTTTTCCTTTTTTTTTTCCCCCTTCCCTCCTCTTCCATCCTTGTGTTCTTCCCCTATAATCAAAAGAGAACGGATCCCCAGGGTCTGTCCCGCAGACGTTCTTTCCGTGGTCTCTGCTGCCACCTGCTGGCCAATACACGGAACTGCCACTGTTGGGCGTTTGGTGCCGCAGGAAGCACAACGCAGATCTGAGTTCTGACCGGTCTGCGCAGCAAATCCGCCAATCTTTATTGTGATAAGCCCTCCACATGGCATCGCGCATGCACTCGAACACGCAACAGGCACAGATTTCTCCTAACTCCTTGAGGAGCAGGCAAGCAGAACAACTGAGCGCACCACTGCTTGTGATTGGGCCACCCCCATCATAGAGATGTGTGTTACATCTTTTACCCACCCCTGGACTGGCCTTGTTGTTTAACGATAACCTCTGAAATCTGAGTTACTGGTTCTACCACCTGTAGTGTAGAATAGGTAGCCAATAAATGCTTTTCAGCTGTGATGTATCTTTATTCTGCTCCATGCCAAACCTGTGACCAAAACCTCATAGGGGTTCACAAAGAACTCTGGCTCTGCCAGAGCCCCCATCCAGACCCTTCTTGAGTTACATTCACATCTAGTTTGGCTGAAAAGGCTGGACTGAAAATACTCAGTGCTTGGGCCTGTTTAACAGATATTTCCTTATTATGCTGTCTGTCGATCTTTTTAAACTGAACTCCTGCTCTAATCTGGTCTTTAAACATTTGTTGTCTCAAGACCCTAATGGGTCCAGACTGGATTACCTTAGGGGCTAGACACCTAAGTCATGGCAGCAGATGGTTCTCTGACCTTTCCACCACCATTCAGAGCCTGCATCTGGCCGTAGGCACTCTTGTCTCCCCATCAATTGGGCAGCCTGTTGTATTACAGCATCTGAGGACCACTGGGGGGTTCAGTATGGATAACATAGACCCATACTGATGTAAAGGTGATGGCTGTAGGATGAGATCCCTCGTTCCTGATGAAAAATTTATTGACTGGGCTCTCAAAATCATCTTCATAGATTGCCTCTTTCATGCCTAATTCTCTAATATAATTTTGTTAGTCCTCCATAGAGGACCACAGGCTGATATTTAATGGTATGTCATTCTTATTTGGCCATGTTATATGACACACAGCCATAAATCATTCACTGATCAAATGGCTATCCTCATTATGTTGGACAGAACATACAGTCTTTGCCTGAAGGCAGGGTGAGTAGTAATGGATGTCAGTTTTGAAATTTCCAGTCCATTCACCACAGCGCTTTCTGCCTCCATGTCCCATAACCAGAGCAGCTATGCTGGCATGCTCTCTTGGTTTCTGTCTAAACCACCGTACTATATCCATCAGTTCAGCTGCTGTATTATGGGCAGCAGGGTTTGGGGGGTTGGACACTGGTCAGGGCACTCCCACCAGCCTATCCTGCATTTATTTTATTTTTTTTTCATTTTTGGGTTACAATCAGTCAGATCTCAAATAGATCTAGTCCAAATGGAACCTCAAAATCTGACCTTTTAGTGCCTTCATTTACAGAGTCCATTTTATACAGATTCCCTGTACAGGGTCCCCATGGTCTTCCAGAGAGATGTTCCTGATCTTCCATAGGAGAACGATTGAATTAGGTTTTTTCCCCATCAAAACTTCCACCTGTCTTTCCACTTTTTCAACACTATCATTCAATAGCTGATTTGCATCAGCCTGAGCCTCTTCAGTTATGTTCAGACAGTTCAAGGCCATCAGCAGTGGCCATGCCACCATGAACACAGCTAACTGTCACTCTCAAGTTGTAAGTATGTCTTTGCTAAGACCATGGAAATACTCATTCAGGTGGGCCAGGGACTCATGGACCCTCCCTCCGTCCCACACAGGGCCCCATTTTTCAGTGACAGAAGCAATGCTGCATTTCTGGGATCCTAGGAATCCCAGGACATGCCCTGACAAAAGGTCATTCAAAGGGGTAGTCTTTCCCCATCCAAACCACCCCATTGATATTCACAGAATCACAGAATTGTAGGGATTGGAAGGGACCTCCAGAGACCATTGAGTCCAACCCCCCTGCCAAAGCAGGTTCCCTACACCACGCTGCACAGCTCTGCATCCAGGCAGGTCTTGAATATCTCCAGAGAAGGAGATTCCACAACCACCCTGGGCAGCCTGTTCCAGTGCTCTGTCACTCTCACCATAAAGAAGTTATTGCACACATTAGTGCAGAACTTCCTATGGTCCAGTTTCTGTCTGTTTCCCCTTGTCCCGTCTCCACACACTGCTGAAAAGAGTCTGGCCTCACCACTTTGCTCCCCACACCTCAAATATTTATATACCTGGATCAGGTCCCCTCTCAGCCTTCTTTTCTCAAGGCTAAACAGACCCAGTTCCATAAGTCTCTCCTCATAGGGGAGATGCTCCAGGCCCTTAACAATCTTTGTGGCCCTCCACTGGACTCTTTCCAAGAGATCCCTGTCCTTTTTGTACTGGGGAGCCCAGAACTGGACACAATATTCCAGATGAGGCCTCACCAGGGCAGAGTAGAGGGGGAGGATCACCTCCTTCGACCTGCTGGACACGCTCTTTTTAATGCACCCCAGTATGCCATTGGCTTTTTTGGCTACAAGGGCACACTGCTGCCTCATGGTCAATCTGTCGTCCACCAGGACGCCCAGGTCCCTCTCAGCAGAGCTCCTCTCCAGCAGCTCTTCCCCCAGCCTGTACTGGTGCATGCAATTATTTCTACCCAGGTGCAAGACTCTACACTTGCTTTTGTTAAACCTCATCTGGTTTCTTACTGCCCAGCTCTCCAGCCTGTCCAGGTCTCGCTGAATGGAAGCACAGCCTTCAGGTGTGTCAGCCAATCCTCCCAACTTCGTGTCATCACAAACTTGCTGAGGGTGGTCACTATCCCATCATCAAGGTCATTGATGAAGATGTTGAACAAGACTGGACCCAGCACAGACCCCTGGGGGACGCCGCTAGTTACAGCCCTCCGTCCAGACACTGCACCGCCAACGACAACACTCTGCACTCTGCCAGTCAGCCAATTCTCGACCCACTTCACTGTCCGCTCATCTATCCCATACTTCCTCAGCTTTGGTATAAGTATGTCATGGGAGACTGTATCAGTTATAGAGGTTATAGAGTTCAATTCCTGTAGTCAATTTGGCGGCCCAGGTGGGACCAGCTCTGTTCGCTGCAGGACCAGCTGAGAGGGAGACACTTTTGGCGCACCCTGAGATTTCTCTGAAGGACTCCCTTCCTCACCTGATCACTGCAGGGACAGACAAGGACCACCCATAGGTGGACCAGGTATGTGTATGGTAAGTGGAGCCCATATGTCTTGAGGAGACATCCTACACAGTTTACAGCCATACGTGCTGCTCCCAGGGAGGTGAGCTCATGGCTTTGGTTGCCAGCTGGGGTAGGAAGACTCCTTGGGTGAGTTCCTATGAAAGGGAACTGTATGTCATATGAATGGAAACAAGAACAAATACTCTCTCCCAGGTGGTTGACAATAGGAGGGACCTAGGTTGGTCTCTCCTACAGGTATGGGATATAGTGGATAGCCTGTCAAATGGTAGCCTGGGTTCTCCAAGGTGTAATCATGGGGCTTATAGGTTGTATGTTCAATATTATCATCTGCTTTAAGTGTTTGGTACCGTGTGTCAAGCCGACTCTGGGAAAAACATTAACGTTTGCAACTGGTTGACCAGAGTATGAGTGTTATTAAGATTCCAGCTAGAAAACGTTGTCAGCATTGTGTAGTATGAATAAACCATGGTTTTTGATCTAAATGTCAGAGTGAGTGCGGTGTGAGTGAGACACAGAACAGCTGCAGGGTGAGTGCTGAGTCCCGATCCATGTTTCCTTCCTCCTGTGAGGGAAATGGCCAGACACGGACAAAGTGAAAGACTGTGTTGTGTGTCCACTCATAAGTACTTTCTGCTTGTATGTAAGAAGACAGGAGTTTGTACTCTGTAGATTAGTAAGATTGTCCTGAGGAGAGGTGTACATTCCACCCGACCAATGAGTGTCAACCCATTTATGTAATACTATGTACTGCTTGCGAGGAAGTGTGTGAGGGAGGTGGTTCAATCAGTGCTGGTTCTGTGGCAAGGTGTTTATAAATGAAGAATACAGACTGTATTAAGGGAGTTTATGTGAACTGAAGAACTGTACGTTTTGACAAACTCTTTTGATGGTATAAGAAAGTGTAATTGTTAATGATATATGAAAGTGTACTTGAGGGAATGTGGAAGTGTATCTGAGCATAGAAACAGAGGAAGCATTTACAGAGGATAAAGGATTAAAGTGAGTTTACCTGCACTGACTTGAGAGCAACACCCTGCCAGACCGCTGCCCTGTGAGCTGAGCAGAGCAGAGCAGAGACACAGTCCCCATGTATCAGGTAGTGTTATTCTGCTTACCAAAAGAATGAGTTCACTACAGAAGAGGCAAATCTTCCCCTCTGCTCCATCTGTGGCATACTCTGGAGTTCAAGGCATTGCAAAGCTATGGCACATCTACTTTCTTTCAATGATGAAAACTTAGTGTGCTCTGGGCTCTCATTTCAATTGCATCTATAGAAGTCTAGGGTCATGACAGCTGACAGGAAGCTGGCAAATGTTGTCTCGTTGTAAGGAAGAGCAAGAAAGACGACATGGGCAATTATGTCTGTCAGTCCAGAGCCTGGTAAAATTATGGAGAAAATGATGGTGGGAGTTATGGAAAAACAGCTGAAGGACAATTCTGTCATTGGTTGCAGCCAACACAAGTTTGTGAGGCGAAGGTCCTGTTTAATTTAAGCTCATTCTGTGACACAGTTATCCGTTTAGTTGACCAAGGGAAGCCAGTTGATGTAATCCTTGAGGATTTTAGTGGAGATTTTGATACTGTTTCTCACAACAACCTTCTGGACAGAATGTTCTGCATACGGCTAGACAGAAACACAATGTGGTGGGTGAGCAGTTGGCCAGTAGGTCAGTCCCAAAGGATTATAGTCAGTGGGTTCCATCAGGCTGGTAGATGGTCACTGTCGGGGTCCCCAGGGTTCCATTTGGGGGCCACTTTCCTTTCATGTTTATGCAGATGAATTGAATGCAGGACTAGAAGACGTTCTGAGCAAGTTTGCTGATGAGACCAGATGAGGAGGTGCTGTTGCCTTGACTGAGGGTGGAGAGGACTTGCAGAGAGATGTGGACAAGTCAGAGAAGTGGGTACCAGTTGGTACTAAGCACCAAGTGCATAAAGTATAACAAGAACAAGTGCCTGATTGTGCACCTGGGTAGGGGCAATGCTGGACATACACACTGACTGGATATGGGACACTGGAGAGGATTCTGACTGGAAAGGGTTGGGGTGCTGGTCAGCATCACACTGAATGTGAGTCAGCAGTGTGCCCAGGCAGCCAGGAAAGACAACAGTCCCCTGGAGTGCATGAAGCAACTTATTGCCAGCTGGGTGAGGGAAAGGATCATCCCTCTGCCCTGCATTGCTACTGCCTCACTAGCAGCACTAGGTGCACTTCTGGGCACCGCAGAACATAAAGGACTTCAAACTCTGGGAGAATGTGCAAAGGAGGGCACTGGAACTGAGAGATCTGAAGTTCAGAGTTTCACAGGGATTGGCTGCTTGTTCAGACTGGGCCCTTCTCACATCCCTGCTCACATCCTGCAATGAAACATAGGTCTCATATGGGACATGAACCTCACAGCGTCCTTGCACCACATGTAGAGCCTGGGATCTTCTGTCCCCATGTCTTTCATTTAACATCATACAAAATTCCAACCCATTGCCCCAGGAAATGCCCGGAGCCAACATGAGATACAGGACCTCTCTACCACTGGTCTTGCAATCAGGGCTTGACCTGTCTGCTTCGTAAGGCAAAGGAGAGGTTTCTTAGCATGCCAGTGCCTTTGCCTGCCTGTAGTCATGGCTTCCAGTTGTCTTCTCTAACTAGTCTGTTGGGAAGCTTACTTGGTAATGTTCCTCACTGGGCCCATTAGTACTCCAAGAAACTTCACCTTTACTTCTGACTTTGTCTTGTTGAGCACTTTGTGCAAACTTCTCTCTGCACTGGAGGCTGATGAACTCAGCATCAAATGCACCCTGGGGCCCATTATAACCTAAAGAATCTCCTGTGCCTTATGCCATCTTGTTATCTTCTTCAGGTTATCAGAACTTGTTCAGCAAAAAGGAGGGATATCTGGAGAGAGCTTAAAGAATCCAGTATAAATTTATTGTCTATTTATTTATAGTTGGGTTTAAAGAAGACACTAAAGCAGCACTGTGCAACTGATACCAATCCAGGATGTCCCAATGAGTTCTGTACTGTTACTGTGTTGACAAAGGTCCTTCTCAACCTCCCCACCCAATTTCTGCTCACAATGGACCTATGGGACTTGCATCACTTTTCTTCACATCACTCTTCTCCTCTGCATTCATCCGCTCAGTGTTAAAACTGCTTTGCACCAACTCCCACTGGCTTTCCTCAGAGAACCAGCTGCACATGGAAAAGGAAAGATTTCTCTTTTTTATCTGGCCAGCAAATGGAAAGAAAGGTGATGCAATTGAATGAACAGTAAAAAACAGTGATGAACTGCATGCCATGTTCAAGCTGCATCTATTGAAGTTTGTCTTTCATATGGAATACTTTTAAAAGAAATGATTTATACTGAGGTAGGATAGGATAGATTGAATCACAGTGAAGTAGTTGACAACAGAGGCCATCAGACTCTGGTAGATAGAGCAAATTCCAGTAATCTCCCTGGGATAGATCAGCCAGGTAGTTGAGAGGTATCAACTTAAAACTGATCAGGACTGGTGAGTATTTCACACATTGAGATGGGTTAACACATTCTCACTGATTCTCAGAATTTGGGGAGATGGAACAAATTCCAGTAATCCCCCTGAAAGTCAGAAATCAGACAGATAATTGGGAGGTATCTGACTGAACAAAGAGCAAGGGATGGAGAAATCTGGAGGGCAGTGGGAGTAGTTTGTGCCCAAATGGCCTGCTGAAAACATGCCCTTAACCATGGCCATTTCTTTAGGAGAGCTGAAAAAACTTGGAGGATGAGACACATCAAATAGGCAGCAGGGAAGAGTAGTGCTGGGCACCGGGCTATAGTCACAGGGCATTGGCACTGGCACCACTGTCTGTGTCTCTGAATCTGAAGACATTTGTGTCCAGCGAACACAGTTCTGGAAAACATTGTAGTTTCAGTAAAAGAAAAAAAAAACACATCAAATCACCTCAAAGATTCATATTTACAACTTAAAATGGAACAAGACTCATGAGAATTTTTCATGTTGAGAAGGGTTAACACAATTTCATTGATTTCCATCTTTGTCTTCAATTATTTGTTTCAGTTTTATTGACATTTATGATCAACTATTAAGCTTACAGCCTCAAAATAAATAAATAAATTAAAAGAGATACATTTGCATCTTGCACATGGCCTGATGCCCCTTTGACCTTCACAGTTCCCACAAGTCCTTCCATGCTGGAGAGTATGAGATCCAGCAGAAACCTCTTTGGTTTCTCCACTGCTTGGTCAAGAAGCTTCCATCTGTGCTCTCCATGGATCTGCTGAATGCCACATGCCCTGCTGTGCTGTCCCTGCCGCAGATAATGGAGTGACAAAGGCCACCAAATGGGACAAGGGACAGACAACATCAGATTCCCATCTGTCTGCAGAGGGCACCTTCCATTTACTCTCTCTGATCAGGAAGACAGGAAAAGACACTGATGGTCTCCTCTGTTTGCCATTTCCATTAGCTCTGACCTGTCTGCTCTTCCATCCCCAGGCAGAGCTCAGTGCACTCTCACAGAGGGCATTCACCCTTCTTTATCTCCTTGCCCATCCATCCTAAAGATTCGGTATCCCCCTTGTGCTACAGTGCAGTTGTGGAAGCCACTAAACTGTGTCCCCATGGTCCAAACAGGAGCTCAGGCCAGCAGCTCTACCAAGATTTCTAGCTTCTTGTGTGTTGGTGTTTGCATTAGTGCAAAACCACATAAGTAAACATCCTAATTGAAAAGCATCACTGGACATAGCCTGACTGGATAGCTCATCTATGGTATCAGTGTGCAGAAGGTGGCACACAAACATTAGACCGATCGTGGGTCTTGGAGGTGACGTAGCAGCACGGACACACCATGGGCATGGCTTTGCTGAAGGCCCTGTGCTGCACTTGTAGCTGTGAGTGAATTCACCAGACAGCCGGTGCTTTCCGCTCTCTGGCCCTCAGCTGAAGCCCAGGAAGGAACTGTCTATCTTAGGGACTTCCCACACAGTTTACAAGCTCTGGCACACATCAGGAGCAGCCCAGGCACCTTGGGCATCACCCAGTGTCTGTGTGTGAGCAGCTGCCTCCCAGCTGAAGAACCAAGGACTCAGAGCAGGAGCTCACATGCAGGCAACTCCTTGTGCACTTCTGAACTGAACCAGAGGAATCCCAGCTCCTGTGGGTGTGTAGGGAGCTGAATCCCATTTCAGCTCCAGGATTTCTGTCAAGGGATGAGACTCCTGCACTGCCTCAGCTGGATCACTGCCCTGCACAGGGAAAGTCCAAACCTCGCCTTCCTTGTCTGGGTGCCCTTATTGTTTCATCAAACGAACTCTGGGAGCACTCCCCATATGTCTCCAATCAGTCACTGACCACTGGACATGTGGTGGTTAATTGAGTGGATTTCAAAGCACAGTCATGATGCTGTTGTCTTTCAGGAGCTGTTGGCCATGAAGACCCAGGGACATGTCAGGGGAAATGAGTGGAAAGGATAAAAATGACATCATCTGTTGCTGAGCTGGGCCAGGCTCCTGGGACACAGGGAGCTCATAAATGAGGGCAGAGCTGCAGAGAGACAGCTGTGCCCAGGAGCAGCTCTTGTGCACAGCACAGCCTGCAGGTGACAGAAGGAGAGGAGAGAAATTGAAGAGAGCTTGCAGGATGTGTGTGGTGTGAGCGGGCTGTGAACTCACTGCAGGAGCATTGCTCACAGACCATGACAGGGTAAGTCTCACTGCAGACCATGAGCTGCTTTTCATAGAGGGTCAACTTAATTTGGGATATCCCATAGCAGATCTGGATGCAGGCACTGCATGTTTCTTCACTGTGGAAAAAGCATTCTGCTCCAGCTGGGGGCTTCCATGCTGCAGTGTCAGAGCACAGCCCTGAGGGCTGCGTGTCCCAGCACGGCTGCAGGCTGTGCAGCTGGGGCTGCAGGCGGGTGCCCAGGGCTGTCCTGCAGAGCAGGGTCCCTGCTGTGCCCCAGGGGCTGTGTGCCGGGTATGGGACTCTGCCGCCTGCCAGGCTCAGCACTCAGCCTGCCCGGGGAGCTGCCCAGGGCGCTGCAGGGAGACGTGTGGGGGGAAGGAGCCCCCAGCAGGGCTTGTGCTGCTACAGCTGCTGCCTGGGGCAGGGGATCTCAGCTCCACTGCACAACAGTATGTTTCTGAGGGCACTTTGCAAGAGGAGAGCCAAGGCAGGGGATTTCCATTTCCTGTTCTGAGGCAAAGAGAATTGGAGTCAGAAATCTAAAACGGACAATAAGAGTTATGAGAATATTTTGTCAATCAATTGCTTGTTTTGTGAACAGTCATACATGATGTGCTTTCAGTCTCCCCTTTCTCAAAGGATGGAATTATCATCATTTTCTGTAGGCATGAATAACAGCATTTTCTAACTGAAACTGAATGCTACAGAAGCTTGGGTAGGGGGCTTTAAGAGCAGTTGGGGTAAAGATATGAGACTTGAAACAGATGAAAATATCCAGGGAGAAGGCATAAGAAAATAAGAGGAAGGTTAGAGCTCCATATGCTGCTTCTGCTTAAGGAATGTTGAAATACATGAAATTAAATGCAAGTAATGGTGCTAAATGTACACTGTTGTAAGAGAATAAAAACATTTCATATTATAGCAGGAGGAGTGTCTCTGAGAATGGTCTGGACTTGTCATTATCTTCTGCACTCTGAACAGGACTCCAAGCCCAACAACAGCAGATGCCCAACAGCAGCTCCATCAGCGAGTTCCTCCTGCTGCCGTTGGCAGACACGCGGCAGCTGCAGCTCCTGCACTTCTGGCTCTTCCTGGGCATCTACCTGGCTGCCCTCCTGGGCAACGGCCTCATCAGCACAGCCGTAGCCTGCGACCGCCGCCTGCACACCCCCATGTACTTCTTCCTCCTCAACCTGGCCCTCCTCGACCTGGGCTGCATCTCCACCACTATCCCCAAAGCCATGGCCAATGCCCTCTGGGACAACAGGGCCATCTCCTACACAGGATGTGCTGCACAGGTCTTTTTCTTTACCTTCTTCATCTCAGCAGAGTATTACCTTCTCACCATCATGTCCTATGACCGCTATGTTGCCATCTGCAAGCCCCTGCACTACGGGACCTTGATGGACAGCAGAGCTTGTGCCACCATGGCAGCAGCTGCCTGTGGCTCTGGGGTTCTTCATTCCCTGCTGCACACTGCCAGTACGTTTTCACTGCCTCTCTGCCAAGGCAATGTTGTGAAACAGTTTTTCTGTGAAATCCCCCAGATCCTCAAGCTCTCCTGCTCAGAATCAAATCTCAAAGAAGTTGTGTTTATCTTTTTTGGTGTGAGTTTAGGCTTTGGTTGCTTTGTTTTCATAGCTGTGTCCTATGTGCAGATCTTCATGGCTGTGCTGAGGATGCCCTCTGAGCAGGGACGGCACAAAGCCTTCTCCACGTGTCTCCCTCACCTGGCCGTTGTCTCCCTATTTGTCAGCACTGCCATTTTTGCCTACCTGAAACCCCGCTCCATTTCCTCCCCACTCCTGGATCTGACAGTGGCACTTCTGTACTCAGTGGTTCCTCCAACACTGAACCCTGTTATCTACAGCATGAGGAACAGGGAGATCAAGCACGCTCTCAGGAAGGTGTTGCAATAAGCACTATTCCAGCTTCCATAATATGGACAACTTCCTCATAGGATTCCCAGTGATGGTTCTTCATGTTTTATGCATCTTTGATTGTTTGATTATGTGAGATATCGCAACGTGCAAAAAATCTGTTATTGGACTTATAAATAAAAATGTATTACACTTCTTTCCTACCTAATTTCCATTTTTTCACTCCAAGAGCTCATGTAAACATGTATCCAGATTCCCCGAATACGTTAAAGTATACCAAAAAGGTTTCAAAATAGACTTTTAATAAGCTTTTCTTTTTTCCTACTTTGTCTGGATTTGGGGAGGTACAGCCGCAGACAGCAGCTCAACGTGCTCTTTTCATTTCTGATCTCTTTACACCACCACAGTGCTCTCAAGTCCTCTCATTTGTGCAGTCCTGAAGGTCTTGTGTGTCTCACGACAGTCCTGTTGTCTCTACAGCAGCAATCCAGGGCTGCAGTCAGTGGCAGGCAATACGAACAGCTGTGTCAGAGCTGGTCTCCTTGCTGGCACTGCCATAACAAGAGGGCTCCTTTAGAGCAGGACCAGAGAACTGGAGGGAGGCCTCTTCCAAAGCTGGTGTAAGGAATATACCTCAGGAGCTGCTCCCTGAGAAAACCTTGAGATCTTCTGGTGCTCTTCACTGTGTGACCAGATCAGATTGAGTAGTCCCAAGGAGATCTGTAAGCGTCTCAGGGCAGTGCTGTGGTTTAAGGTTTATGGGTTGAGACAAAGAGAAAAAGAAAAGGATAATAATTATGACAAATGTATTTATACATATATAATATATTTAGTGTATTTTCACACATATACAACATATGCAGTTGCAAACATATATGAACTAATCCCTATGCACATCTGTTTGCAAGTCCAGGACTAGTTGCAGGGGTTTTAACAGCCACAGGGTTCACTGTAGGAGCTGAAGTGGCTGTTGGGCTGTTGCAGGAGTTGAAGTGACCTCAGAGTTCTTTGCCAGAGCTGGAACCACCACAGGACCTGTGACTAAGTTGGAGCAGCCACTGGGCTCATTGGAGGGGTTGGAGCCACCGCAGGGCTGAACCTCCTGGCACAGTGCACCTCCCTTGGGTGACATTTGTTGCATTTTCTTATTACCATACTTGGAACAGCTACAGGACCTGTAGCAGGATTGACTGCAGAGCTCATTATGAGGGGTGGAGTGACAGCGGGATCTGTCCCAGAGCTTGGAGCAACTGCAGGATGTGTAGCAAAACCTTGGAGCTGCTGCAGGGTCTGTGCCAGGAGTTGCAGAGGCTGCAGCACTGTCAGCAGATCCAGCTCTCTGGATCTGGAACACTGCAGTCATGTGTGTATCTTGGGGGTTACCAGTGCCACAGCAGACCTGCCCCCAATATTCTACCAGTTTCTCAGGATCCTGCAGTTGCTCAGAGATGAAGTTCCAAAGCCCTGGGGGTGCCCACCGCTCCAGGCAGCTGCCCAGACTGTCCCACACCCTCTGCCATGCAGAGCCTTCTCACCTTGGGGCAGATCTCTCACTGATATTCCTGAATAATTGTTTAACCTCAATCCTAGAATCATAGAATCACCAATGTTGGAAAAGGCCTAAAAGATCATCCAGTCCAACCGTTCACCTATTACCTATAGCTCCCACTAAACCATGTCCCTCAACACAATATCCAGTACACCCCCGGACTCACAGAGGCGACAATGTAAATTGTGTAATTCCTAATCATATGGACAATGTTACTTCCAAAACCCAAAGATGACCGCAGAGCTGAATGTGCACAAAACTTCACTTTGTCAGCTGCCAATTTTAACATGGTACAAACTGAGGTCAAACAGCATAGCAAAATAAATACCCTAATCCAGCAACCAAGCACCAAGTAAGGAGCTGTGCAGTGAAGCTTCATGAGAAGACTCAACAAGCTCCACAAATAGGGAAACTATCAGCATCATGGCCTGCACTTTTCCAACTCCCACAGAGCCCTGAGTTATCTCAGTCTGGACAGATGTGCTGTTATCTCTACCCTTGGAGTCTCACATCAGGCACCAAAATGACAGTGGTTGTTGAACCCAACATATGGCTCAGACGCACACAGTGCTTGGTGCACTGCCCCATTCCCTGTGGGATGGGGAAGAGAATTGGGAAAAAAAAGTACAGCTTGTGTGTTGTAACAAAGCAATTTACTAAGAGAAATAAAAGGAGAGGAGTAATAGTTATCACTATATATCCGTTGATATGGAATCGTATGTAACAACTGATGCACAAGCACTTGCTCAGCACCACCAGACTGATGCTCAGCTGGGCCCTGGGCAGTGAAGAGACTGAGATGAACTCCCACCCCTTTCAATACAATTTCTGCTTGCTGTCAGCTGATAGAGAACGTCCCTTTGGCCACTATCAGTCAGCTGTCCTCACTCTGTTCCCTCCCAGCTCCATGTGCCCTTTACTGACCATGGCCTTGGCTCCGTACAACACTGCTTAGCAGCAGCTGTAAACATCAGAGTGTTATCAATGATTTTCTCCTAGAACCAAAACACTGCACCATAGCGGACAGTCTGAAGAAAACAATTCCATCTCAGCTGTAACTCAAGCACCTGCCTGTCCCCCTCCTCTTGTTCTTCCTGATCAGGAAGCAAGGAACAGAATCTGCTGCTCTTCTTTTTGAAACCTTTCCATCAGTATTCAGGTGGCTCCTCTGCCATCCCCAGGCAGAACTCAGTGCACTCTCACAGATGGCAGCAGCCTTTCTTCATCTTCATTGCCTAATCGTAATGAAGAGTCTGTACCTACTTTGCTACAGTTCAGAGGTGGGAACCATCCCACCATGTCTCTGTGAGACAAACAAGACCCTAGGCCCACAAAGGCACAGAGATTTGGAGTTCGCTGAGTGAATGTTTGTGGTCCTCTCATTAGTGTAGGGATTCTTCAGAAAGCATCCCCTTCCAGAAGCATGCTTTGATTTAGCCTGTCTGGGTCTTCCATCTACACTGTGGTACTTATGTTCAGGGCCTTGCTCATAAGCAGCAGCCTGCATGAAAGGAAAAGCTCTGTGGTTTTCTCTTGATTTGTCCCGTTTATTTCCCATCCTACCCGCACTGGTCTACAGGCACTTTAGGGCAGCAGCAAGTTGGGGTTAACCCCCGAGGGTTCACAATAAGATTTAGGACGGGGTATTGGCAACAAGACTTTCTCTGAGGAATCCTCACACAATCCTATAGAACAACTCAGAGGCTTTCCATTCAATCTCCAACAGCAACAACATCCCTCAGCCCTTCTCTGTCACATCCAATTCCCCACCCTTCCCCATTTGGACCTGGTTTAAAGCCCTTTAATCAATCAGTGCAGGAGCATTTCAGATGGGGTCATGGAGGAGGCAGACTGCCATTCTTGGGGTGGCCATTTTCCCAGGAGGGCATGGTGGGAGGGCTTTGTCCCATCTGGTTCCACCAACACTTGCATCCACCCAGCAGAAGGCTGTGCCCTCCATGCCCACTTGAACTCTGCATGGAGCTTACAGTTGGCAGTGACATAGCTGAGGAGCTCTGGGCATGGATTAAGGGATAGGGAAGTAATGTGCCTTCCTAACTTCCTCCCTGCATACCTTAGCAACTTCCTTGTAATCTCCCCAAGTATCCTGTCCCTTTTTCCAGAGGACGGAGATTCTCTTTTTCTTCCTGAGTCTCAACAATTGTTCCCAGTTCATCTGCACTGGTCTTCTTCCCCTATGGCTCACCTTATGGCATTCAGGGACAGCCTGATCTTGGGCCTTTAAGATTTCCATCTTGAGGAGTGTCCAGGCTTCCTGGACCCCGTTTCCCATAAGAGCGACTCCCAAGGGACCCGTGCTACAAGTGTCCTGAACAGGTCAAAGTCCGCCCTCTAGAAGTTCAGGATAGTAGTTTTGCTAGTCACCCTTCTGACATCTCCAAGAATAGAGAATTCTACCATTTCATGGCCACCCTGCCCAAGACAGTCCTCAGCCTTCTCAACTCCTACCAGTCCTTCACTGTTAGTGAAGAGCAGGTCTAGCAAGGAACCACCCCTGGTAGGACTTCATACCAGCTGTGTAAGGAAGCTGTCTTCCATACAATCTAGAAACCTCTTGGACTGATTCCTCTGCTCTTTATTATATTCCGAGCATATATCAGGGAGGTTGAAGTCTCCCAAGAGAATGAGTGCTGGCGATCATGCGACTTCAGTAAGCTGCTCATAGAATGCCTCACCCATCAATTCGTCTTGATTAGGCGGTCTATAAGAGACTTTTAGCAAGATGTCACACCTACAGGTCTTTCCCCTGATCCTTACAAACATGCACGCATCTTGATGGTTCTGAAGCCCAAGCTCTTCAACATCAAAACTCTCTTTAATATAAAGGGCCACACCACCACCCTTCCTTCCTCATCTATCCCTTCTGAAGAGCTTGTAACCATCCATCACAGCACTCCAGTCATGGCAGTGGTCCCACCATGGGTCGGTAATAGCAGCTAGGTTATGGTTTGTCAGATGCACAGTTGCTTCCAGCTCCTCTTGCTTGTTGACCAAGCTGCGTGCGTTGGTGTAGACGCACTTCAGCTGAGGCATCTGCCTCTCTCCCAGCTCAAACAGCATTCCCCTAGGCTCATCTCTGGTAAGCCCTGTTTTGTCCCCTCCCCCATCGTAGCTAGTTTAAAGCTCTTTCGATAAGCCCCGCTACCGTCTGTGCTAGGATTCATTTCCCCCTTTGAGACAGTTGGGTTCCTTTCGTGGATAATAGACCACAGGCCAAGTAAACTGCCCTGTGATCAAAGAACCCAAAGTTTCTGGCTCAGTACCAACCTCTGAGACAATTGTTCATTGCTTTGCTTTCCAAGCCTGCTCCGTGTCCCTCACTGCCCCTGAAGGTACAAAACAAAAAATCACTTGATCTCCCACTTTGTGAACTAAATGGCCTAAATTCCTGAAATCTCTTTTCATAGTTTGTAGTCTTATCTAAGAAATTTCATCACTGCCCACCTAAACTAGGAGTAGTGGAAAATAATCAGTGGACCTAACCAGCATTGGGAGTTTCCTTG